>NC_045713.1:21375115-24219097 GCF_009834535.1 Camelus ferus | reverse complement strand
AATAACTGTTTCTCTCTCTCTCTCTTTTTTTTTCTTTCTTCTTTTCTAACTTTCTGCCTGTTTTTCGTTTTAAAAAAATTTTGCAATTCACAAATTCAAAGGGAAAACCATCCCACAAAACTGAAAAGAAATGAAGGGTCAAAGAGTGCTTTTCCAATCCTTCCTCTCTTCTTCCCATCCTTTCCTTTTGCCTCAGGCAATCTGCTGTACTGACAGGGGTTCACTGTGCTTGCCTTTATTTTTTTTTTCCTTGCTGGCATTGGAAAAGCCTGTGAGTGCCCCGAGAAGAGGACAGAATTTTCCCTTCAGCTCATTTTCATAAGAAACACGATAAATAATACATGGCACTTTAATAAGACCTTATCTGAATGGTTTAATGAAAAACAAATACATTACGTAAGGAACCAATAACTGCTCTCGGCTGTACTGAGCCAACACTGGTTTTCCGGTCTGTGTTCTCCCCAAAGTTGAAAACGCTCAGTGGTGACTGGATTCCTACAGACCCATTTTACAATAATGGCTCACACTTTCTCTTAAACTTAAGTCTCCACAGTCCAGGGAATTGGGAGTCTGCAAAGTGAAATGGTAGACTCCGAACCTTCTAAACGCATCTCAGAATTATTCAGAGCCAGGCCCCCTTCTCTGGACAACCAAGTCCAAACATTCCGGCACAACTGCATGCAAACTGATTGATGCAAATGCGATTACTCACACAGACAGATACACAGCCCATCAACCCGGTGTAAAGGATGGGGGCAGGGAAGATTTTGCAGTGGCTAGCATCAGCACTCCATTAACCAGGAACACAGCATCGGATGACCGCAAGTCAGATGGTAGTGCCCTAGCTGCTAGCCTTTCAAGCAGTATCTGGGGATGCTGGATTTGAATTCCATATCAACAGAGACTAAGAAAGAGCCACATCAAGGCTACTAGCTCCCAAGCAGATCTTCCACTTGGAAGTGGGAAAAGAAAATACTCTTCTCTCTCACTGCAAAGAATCCCTGGGCACTCAGTACCACTTGGGAGTGAATACTGCAGGCACATTCAAGGGCCACCCTCCTGCCTTTCGGCTACAAGGACCCTTCATTGAATGTTAGCCCTGGAGGAAGCAGAGAGGGTGCCGGAAAACTAGCAACGAACGATGCCGTCTTCAAATGAAACTTTCTTGAGCGGAAGGCGACTGTTCCAGTTTCAATCTGACCCACACCACAGTGTTTGCAACTTTTTCCTTCCCTCAAATTTGCCAGCTATTCAAAATAGTTTTAAAATGTTCTTTTTTTCCTCTTCTCTCTTTCATAATTCCTTATTAGAATTTCCTAAGGGTGTCAAAAAGGCAGACATTTAGCTAAAAGAAGATCTTCTATGGGGGTTGCTGTGCCTCAGAGCAAGGAAAACTCCAGTTAGACAGAAGGAAGGACTTCTTGATCTTGAATGTAATTTTCCACAGTGGAGTTAGCTCCCTGACAATGCCAAAAAGTGGCTTAGAAGTATTTTACTGTCACTTCCAAATTTTGATAGGGCAACGACATATTCTCAGCCTTCAGGAAAGTGAGAATGAAAGTCTCTGTAGGAAACTTTGTTGTTTATTATCTCGATCACAAGCACTTGATCACAATCCTCTTGTTCAAACACTTAGACGATATTTTGTGAGTGTTGGTTACCTCAGGTGCTGGTCTCGTCACGAAGGCTCTATCAGTAGGAGAAGGTGAAGATCCCTGACATTATACAGTTTACATTCTGGCGAGAGTGTCATCAAACAAAGATCAAATAAGTAAATTGTACGGAACCTAGAAGGTGATGAGTGCTGTGCAAAAAAATGAAAAAAACAGGGTCAGGGAATCGGGGACACCAAAGTAAGGGGTGTTGGGCAGGTTGCAGTAAACACGGTATAAAAAGTATGCTTTGCTCTGCAAATGCAGAAAAGCCTCCTTGCATCCTTGACCCTCCTAATCCGATTGCCAAGCCCCAGATTTGCCTAGTGTACTCATTCTGGAGTTCCTGTGGGTCAGTCTACTGAGAGTGGTGGTGGGAAGTCTGGCGGCGCCAATAACTAAAAATGGGAAAGATTCTCACCTGCAGAATCACTTGAAGGGTGGAGTTTGATACAGTGTCTGACACACTCAGAAAATACTGCATTAGTGGATGGGTGGGTGGATGGACTGATGGGTAGATAGGTAGATGGACGGATGAATGAATGAATACAATAGCAGTTCAGAGCAAATTACTTCTTGCTATCTCCTTCTGCTCAAGAAACCCACAGATTCTAAGTTTTATTGATTTATTTTTTTAGCTCTTGCTATATTAAGTTGAGTTTTCGGCCTCTAGAATGAGATCTCAGCCCCCGATGGTCTCTCCAAGCTACCCTGGAGCAGCCCTATTTCTCAGACCGTTCTTTTGGCAAAGGCATCCACACTCCATGGCAAGGAGTTACAGGGCTGAGGATTCAGCAGGGCTCAGACAAGCACGGCGTTCCTCTTTCAGATAAGGGGCCATGTCTCAGGCAGAACCGATTCCGACCATTTGGAGACAGTTGCCTTGCATGTCATGGAAGGATTAAGGCTGGAGATTTGAGTCCATTTCTGAGTCAAGGACCCTCAAACTCCACTAGCTTTGTAGCCTGTGTGTGCAGTGCTGGTGAGTACAAGGATGCTCAGTTCACAACTAGCTCCTCACAAGGGCTCTTTTCAAAATCATATTGGTTGTTTAGAACAGTTAACCACAATCCTCTACGCACAAGCTTAACCCCAATTAATACATAAAATCAACAAATTAAATAAATGAAACACTTGCCAATGCTACCTAGAATTGATGTAGCTGTGGAGAAATGGGTAGGCTCACACACAAATGGTGAGAGTTTATACTGGGACGGCTCTGGACATGACAATTTGACACTCACTCTCAACATTTTAAATATGCTTATCTTTCGACTTAATTATTTGAGTTGTAGATATCTGTCCTGCAGAAATACCTGAGATGGGCACAGAGATACATGTACCAGGATATTTTTTTCCAGCATGGCTTGTAAAGGCAAATGAGCAGAAGCAACAGAAGAACAGTGCAACATAGTACGACACATACATCCAGTGCAGCTATTAGAAAGAATGTGGTACATCTCTGTCTTTCCTTGGAAAGATCTCTAAGAAAGATCTTTAAGGAATTTCAGGGCACATATCAATTTCATATGTGAGAGCCAAACCCAACCAACCAAACAAAGAACCCCCACAATCTGTGTGTGTGTGTGTGTGCATGTGTGCGTAGAGACATACACACAGGCAAATGTGGATGTATTAATATAAATACAAATATATACACATATATAAAATGTATGGAAAAGGCTCTGGAAAGATACAAATCAAATGGTAAATTTGCTTACTTCTAGAGCAATGAAGCAGAAAAGGGAGCGGGGGGACCTTCAATTTTTACTCTCTATGGATGTACGTTATTTGAATTTTCATAAGAACGGATTTGTGCATGACTTTCATAAGAAAATAAAAAATTCTACTGCCACAACTACTACTCCTACTTTTATTATCTTTGTGGTTACTGTGAAGAACTCGAATGACATGTTCCTAAGGAATGTTTTTATAAACGGTGGTAAATTTCCCTGGCCAGTCCATGAAAACCTGCTGAAACCCACTACCGAGTTGGAATACTCTAGAAACTTAATATTCACCACAAAAATGAGGAGCAAGCCTACGTTGGTAGCCACACAGGAATTCAGCAACTTAGAGCGCCATTTATATTTGCAGCCTAACTTCTTAGGGACAAGGTGTTCAGCTTACCTGTGCAGAAATGAAAACGGAAGCGCCAGGTGGCAGGGCTGCTGAGATGCAGACCCGCAGGCAGGAAACCTGAGAATGCTTCCGTAGAAAAGGAGGGACGGAATGGATTCTCAAGTCCCCCCCTTCATAGGTGGGGTGCTTTGTCTTTGTAGCAAGCCTAGCTTAGAGCTCAGGGAGACCTTTAGGACTTTACTCTCACCCCTCCCACTGGCCACTAGGTATGATTCCACAGAGGGCAAGCCCGCAGCAATGGGCCAGCCTTCCCCCTTGCGCTGGTCTGCTGAGTGCTGGTCAGCAGAACTTCTTCATCTGCCTCTACACACACCGATATGCCCTGGTTAAATCTGGGAGAGTGAGCAGCAGCAAGGAACACAGGTGCAGGGGGAAGAGAGTCCCGCACTCCTGCAGGGAGAGTGGCTGATCTGCCTCAAACCAGCTCCCAGGTAACACCATGCATCTCCCCTAGATTTCAGCCTGCTTCCCAAAGAAAGGCCCAAAGAGTCCCAGGACTCTGAATATGGCTACTCAGTGTGCACCCCCTGGCTACGGGAGGGCTAGGGAGCTCGTTGCTCCCAAAACACCATTATGCCCATGGAGGAGGCAGTATTGTAGCTCCCAGAAACACAAAACCTGGGTTTATATCCAAGGTTCGCTACTTGCAGGTTCAGTGGAAGAGAGCATGTAAATCAGCCATGCTGAGCCTCAGTTCTTTTATCTGTAAAATGGGACTAATCATAGCCTCCTCACAGAACTGCAATGATTCTCAGATTTTTTTTCTCCCTAATTCACATAATAATTTTTATTACAATGAAAGTTTAAAGACAATGGAGAGGTTGCATGAAATTAATGAGTTAAATTTTTTTTACCAACTTCGTATATACACACACACACACACACAAGTTCTCACACACATACAAACTCTTACACACCATCTGCTATCATCATCATTTTGTAAAGGAATGGGGCATCTTGTACCAAAAAGTAAGAACGACATTATCTCAAGTAAAGGACAAGCCTTCAAATGGATTAAATTTAGATCTATTAAAATTTTCGACAAATTGCCCTTAATTTTCTCATTGAGCTGCAGCTTGCGGAAAACTTCATTACGGAATCAGAGGGATCGATGGATCAGCATTTGGGGACCACTGAGATGATGCATGTAAGGTGCTTCTCAGAACAGGTACCGGCACCCCCAGAATCAACAGTACGTGTTAACTGTTGCGCAGATGCTTGAAAACAGTGAAGAGTTACACTCACTAGGTTGGAATAACTACCCTCTTCACCCTCTCCAGGCTCACTGCAGCAAAACCAACTAAACACCTTTCTCATTTCTGAGTTCCCTGAACCACGGAGCAGCGTGTCTTCCCCACTGGAGAAGCTTAATAAAGGTTAGAGGAATTGAATTTGTTGGATCACCAGAGTCTATTCACTTTCCTCAATGACACAGCAGTGACAGCCCTGCTTATTCAAGGCCACCGGAAATATGAGAGCAGTGACAGAAGGTTCGGGAACTCTTTCTGGCTCATATGAGGGCATGCAGTACACTGTAGAGCCGGGAACACATCTTTTGGAATCTCACCACTTGGGTGAGAAATCTTGACTCTGCCTCACCTTCTATGGCTGCTATGAAATATCTATGGTGTTATAAGCCCTGAAAACCTCAGTTTCCTTCAAAGAGGGAATAATGATCATTGTGCCTTCCTGATTAAGTTGTTAAAAGATAAATTAATACACTACACATACGTTCTGAGATGGATATCTGTCATCTAGTGACCTCTCAATACATATTAGTGACTGCAATTATTTTTATTTGCAGTCCCTGACCAGTTGCTGAGAGACACATTCTTCTTTTTTAGCTAAAAATTACACAAGCAAGACCAACAAAATCAATATGTTTATGGATTGACTGGCTCCAAATGCAATTTTTTTTTGAGAATTTTTTTCAAATGATACGGCATTCATACGAAAATCTCTAGACATCGCCTTTCTGCCCTGGTCTTCTGAGTACACATGTTTTATTTAACCTTGTTAATGAATCAGATGAACACAGACTTTCACATTAGCCCTTGTCAACTAAAGTCTTCACCAGCTGTATCTCACAAAATGTCAGGTCAAGTCTTTTACTACTTTTTGGAGACTGACTAGGGTTAATGCCTTTGTAAAGAGAGATTGCTTCCGGCCAGCAAACCCCTGTAAGGTAGGTTTTTATAGCCCCCTATTTTCAGAAGAAAAAAACTGAAGCTGCACAAAGTATACCCGCTGTCCTGCTGATAAAGGATGGGGGCAAGGTTTTCAATAAGGTCTGTTGAATAAAAAAAGGCAGGCAGTGATGCTGCTTACAAATTTATCATTACCATCATCATCATCATCATCACCATCATCATCATCGTCATCTTATTCATCATTGTTTGCACTAGCTAAACCTAAAAGCACTTCTCTGAAGCATTATTGTCAGTTCGGCTGCAAGAGCCCCTCCCCCAGGAATCTATCTCTGACCCAAACTACCTAATTTTATAGCATGAAAACTCCCTAGCTTTCTAGTCCTTACTTACTTACAACAGGAGTAAGTCCCACCTCATCCACAGGCTACCTGAAGCTCTTCAAAAGAACAGACCCTGCCTCCACTCTCATTTGCCAACACTTCCCTATCACCACCACCCCGGCACAAGTGACAAGTTGTAGCAATAGTGTTCTAGAAGAGCAGCCAATTGACACTGGGTCAGGAGAGACCCAAGACACACCAGACACAGCCCCAAATTAAAAAAAAAAAAAAAAAAAAAAAAAAAAAACCAAACCCAGAGCAAGCAAATACCTTAAGTGCCCACAGGAGCTTTCCTAAAACAATTGGTTCCAGGAGGTGATGCTAAGGGAAAGTGTGATGCTTGGCACTTGAGAGGGTGGGAGTCTGTTTCCAGTGCACAGGACAGAATGTAAGAGCGTGGGACAAGGGACAGTAGGCGGCAGAGACAAAAACAGCTAAGTGGTGATTTCTCCTAATGAACAAGTGGGTGGGGAGGTCTACTTTGGGAAGCCTCCACACCCCACCCACTCGCTGAGTTGCGACTTTCTGGATGGAACTTCGAGCAAATCTGAAGGCAAACAGAGCCTGCAGAAGATTCTACTTTTCCTCTGTAAAAGCTTGGCTGCAGGGTTCTTTGACCCCACAAACACTCAGAAACATTTCTCTTTACGTAACAGGAGTGCAAGCATCTTCTACTAGAAATGACTTCGTGTCTAACATCTCAAGTTCTGGGATAATTCCTTTTGACCTTAACCAGCCCAAGGTCCTATCTTGGCATGCAGCCAAGAGCTGCTACACAGCTCCCCAGTCCCAGACAACACTGGCACACCTTCAAAGGCTGGTGATTTTTGGTGGTGAACTACGAAGGATGTGAGGATTCAAAACAAAACTAGGTTAGTCTGCAAAAACTAGAGGGTCACATTGCAAATGGACCAGATACTGGGTGGAAAACCTTCCCAGTCCTCAAGCTCTCACCTCAACAGATACACCATCTCTGGGCTTCCAGGTCTCAGTCCCCAAATTGCAATTCCTGATTATGGGCATCTGACACTATTACAACCTCATCTGACCAGTTAGCTCAGGTTTCTATATTCCCTGTCTCTGGGCTCCATCACAAGAACCCACAATGAAGATCAGCAACTCACCACATTCCATCTTAGAAACACGATTCTGGAAGGATCTGCCTGTATCACATCCTTGCAAATGACATCTGGCTGCTCTACCACCGTTGAGTGAGATTAGACTCTCTTGATTTCCAACTTTCTCTGCCACGCTCGTATTTCCTCTTTCCCTTCCCATGGGGAACCCAAGAGCAAATTTGGGCCCTTTATTCTGTTTCCTTCTCCTTGAAATGTTGACATTCACTGACCCTGTGTCCCTGAGGGGATCACCTTCTCACCCAAGTTTGCATCAAGCCATTTTCTCAAATCAAAGCAGTACTCTCCAGAGGATGACTGATTGTGCCCACTGTTAAAAGATGAGCGTAGCCTTTACCTGCTTTCAGATAGAATAATTTGACTCTCTTTTGGCACAGTGTTATGTAAGAGAAACACCACATATTTCCCAGGCTGTGTGTGGTGGAATTCTTGCGTGCTCCATTAACATAAGACCTCCCTTGGCATCATCTTGTGCTCTGTTAGGTCTCTTCACTCTTGTACCCCAGTTGCCACCACCCTACATAGCCTACATACTATGATATTCTTCCCACACCAATGAAGGGTTTGCAGGAACTGTGGGAAATCACTGCCTCACACTCTGCACAGAATCCTCATCGCTTCCACAGCCCTGACCTCTCCTCACGGCCTACCCCTCAGGAGTGGTCGTGTACCCCACACAGCTTCCTGCATGTCTCAGTATGAAGGTCCTATCTTCCTTGCTGTTTTAACATCCTCCCAAACAGAATGTTTGCACACCCTGCTCTTCCTCTCTGGACTTGCCTCTGTTTATGGAAGCACCTGCCTTCCATTCATGTAAACTTGAAACCTTAACAGTTGCCCTTCACACCTCCCTCTGCTGCTCTGAATAGTCAATAGGCCCCCATATCATATCACTCTTAGCTCTCCCATCTCCCGATGATGAACTCTCCCAATTTTCCATTACCGCTGTCCCAGTGCATTAGATTATTCTCCTTAGCCTAGACTATAACAAAAACACACAAACACGATGGGGGGGGGAGGCTATAATTTCATAATTGGTTCCTTTGCTCAGCCTCCTTTCTTCCCAACTCACACTCTCCATTGATTCCATAGGGGAATTTTAGATACACAAAAACAAGGCATGTCAGTCTTCTCAAGACATCACCACTGACACCCTCACTGATGAGGGCCTGATATTAAATGCCTTAGCATGGTCCTGCACCCCTTATCTCGCAACGTAACTGGCGCTTTCTCTCATGTACCTCCCTCTCCTCCAGATCTTGGTCACTTCATAACTAGTCTTGTAATTGCGTATGCCCAGTGCATATTAATACATCTCCAAATATATGCTCTTTGGCTGGAACTGCTTTAATGATATGAGCGTACAAATCCCAGAATACCCAGTGTGTAATTAAATAAACAATCCTGGAATGAAACATGCATCTTTGTGTGCTCTGCAATGTCGAGATGGAGATGAGGATGAAAGCACCTGTGTGTGTTTCACTTTACTCTTCAGGGGGGACAGTGCTGGGTACACACTGATAGCTGGGTACCCACGAGGACGCTGAAACTCAGAGGGGTTATGTAAGCAGCCTGCACATAAATGGAACAGCCAGTGTTGAAGCAAGTGCCTCATCTATTTACTGTTTATCTCCTGCCTTCCCATCCTTTGCACACTGGCACGCACACATTCCACGAGAATATTTTCCCTTTCAGGGTTGCATCCTCATCACCTTGGAAGAGCACCTGACCTACTGTAGCAGACGCTTGTTAACTACTGGTTGTATACATGAGAGAACCTGGAAATGCTAAGCCCTCCTCCATTTCCATGCTTCTGAAATCCATTTGATGCCCACGCATTCACTCATCAATACCTCTTGAACGTGCTTGCTGTGCCAAGCATGGTGCTGACTCTGGAGATACAACGATCAGCAAAGCAAGAGATGGAATTTACATTCTAGACTATATCTGATGTTTTTTAGGTCATCTGGTTTAAAAAAATTACCTTTTGCAATTCTGTATCAGGGTGTGAATCAGCATTTTCTCAATTTTCTGTAACAAATTGAAGTACTGAAGTGAACTGGATTATGGGGCTAATTGAAAACAATATTAATTATCCATATTCCCAATTTCAAATATGGGTGTTCATCAGAATAGCCTCATTTTCTCACTGACTGGCTTTATGATAAATGTTTCACATTTGAATTTATAAAACTCATCTCTACTCTGCCCCTTTCATCTCTTTTATAGATGGGATTTCATGTAGAATTTATTTGTTAAAGGGTTTCTACTGTTGTAAATGTACATATATATATTTGAGAACCACCAGTTTCCTGTGTGACACTCACACTCCTGTGTGAGGCTCAGATTATAGGCTTGCCCTCCTATGGGAAAAACAAAGAATTAAAAAGGCATGTTCTGAGGCCCCAGAGTTTACTCTAACCTTATACTCCCTCTTGACAGTGACGTGGATAATAATAACAGGGGAGGCAGATCACTTGGGGTTTTGAGTCCTGGATCTCTTTTGTCCAGCTGGGTGACTTTTGGCAAGTTATTTATACCTTCTAGGTCATGAGGTGCTCATGTATAGATGGAAAAAGCATGAGTATCTTTTTTCGCAGTTTGGAAAACATGGAATAATAAGTGTCAATTGCTTAGTGCAACCCCTGACACATAGTAAGTGCTCTACGCATATTAGTGTCATAGCTTCATGGTGATGATGATGGTGATGGCGGTGATGGTGACGATGGTGGCAGTGTGGTGGTGATGGTGCTGATGATGACAGTGTGGTAGTGATGGTGATGATGGTGGTGATGGTGGTGATGGTGATGATGATGATGATGGCGGTGATGGTGCTGGTGATGGCATGGTGGTGGTGATGGTGATGATGATGATGGCGGTGATGGTGCTGATGATGACAGTGTGGTGGTGATGGTGATGATCGTGGTGATGGTGGTGATGGTGATGATGATGATGATGGCGGTGATGGTGCTGGTGATGGCATGGTGGTGGTGATGGTGATGATGATGATGGCAGTGATGGTGCTGATGATGACAGTGTGGTGGTGATGGTGGTGATGGTGATGATGATGATGATGGCGGTGATGGTGCTGGTGATGACAGTGTGGTGGTGATGGTGATGGTGCTGGTGATGGCATGGTGGTGGTGATGGGTGATGATGATGATGGCGGTGATGGTGCTGATGATGACAGTGTGGTGGTGATGGTGATGATCGTGGTGATGGTGGTGATGGTGATGATGATGATGATGGCGGTGATGGTGCTGGTGATGGCATGGTGGTGGTGATGGTGATGATGATGATGGCAGTGATGGTGCTGATGATGACAGTGTGGTGGTGATGGTGATGGTGCTGGTGATGGCATGGTGGTGGTGATGGTGATGATGATGATGGCGGTGATGGTGCTGATGATGACAGTGTGGTGGTGATGGTGGTGATGGTGATGATGGCAGTGTGGTGGTGGTAATGGTGATCTTGTTGTTAATTGTGAACACAGGGGTGAGACAATGTAAACTGGCCTCTGGTGGAAAGTCAGCTCCATTCTCTCTGGTCTCATTCTTTTCCTCTTTTCCAGGAGAGCCCTTTGCTAGTTCACTCCTCTATCCTTCTCTTTTAACGCTAGTGTTTCCAGCTAAGGAATCTCTGTCACCACCTTGACTCCCCCTGCTTTCCCTCCTCATAACTGGGCCACGGACATCTGTAAGGAGCCTCTCTTGTGCAGCAAGCAGGAGCTGACACCACTGTTCTTCTGGGTGACTCTGGGGGATGTTAATATTTTATGACCTCTTTAGTGAAACACCAAACTCCAGGGAGCTGATACTTCCTTTAATATAGCTCAGATTCTCAGCAGGCTTCCACCCTCCCTTTCTCCAACCCCTACCTCTCCCCATCCTAGACATTCCAATATCCTTTTCCCCCTGCATAGCCACTGTCCTGACAAGAGCCACACAATTCCAAGAGATGTCATAAAAAAATAATAGCAAAGCTAAGAATTACTGAGGCTTTACCGTGTGCCGGGTGCTATGCCAAGCACTCTGCGTTTGCTATCACATTTTGTCTTCCCTGAAACCCAATAAGAAAGGTGGTGACCCCTCCCATTGTATAGGTGAGGAAACTGAGGGTGAAAGTAAATAACCTTTAAATCCACACACTCAGGCCCTAACTTAGGTCGATGTGATTTCTTTGCCTCTGCTGTTCTACATTATTGCCTAATGCATTCCTGAGAATGGGTTTTAAAGCAGAATGTCTGAAAGCTGAACAATTGATATAAGAGTTCCCTGGGAGGTCGTTCTTTCCCCATAAATTAAATTGGGTCAACAAAACCCCAAACTATGGTTCAGGTAGATGCTGCCTCACTCAGGTCCCTGTGGGTACCTCAAACCACCACAGGGTCTCCCTGTTGCCATGGAAACCCTGCACCAGGGTCGAAAAGCTCAAGCCTTGACCCCACACCTGAAGGAGGTCTAGGTGCTGGTGCTTCCCCCTTCCTTCCGCAGAGCTTGAGTGAAATGATTCTCAGCCAGCAAACATACTTGGGATTTGATTTGATTTTTGGTCCAACGACCGTACAAACAATGAACTTACTGTCCATTCCATTTGGGGCTGCGTCCTCTGGTTTTAGAAGTACAACTAGGGAAGAATCGTTTATAAAGCAGAAAAATGCATATGAAATGAGGGAGCGGGGGTGGAGTGAGATCTCCATCCACACTTCCATGGTGTGATCCCATGTGTGTAAAGTCAATCTATATCTGGAGTTTACACTCTCCTCTTCCAAGTGCATCTCCTTCTAGACTGAAATCTGCATCTCTATATAGAGACATCTCAAGTGCGGTGAGACTACTGGTGACTTTCATTACTTTTTTGTTGCTAATCCGTATCAACCAAGTTTTCTGCGGGGTTCTACCCCAAGTACCAGGGGGTACTTTCATACTAAGGAAAATGGAGTTTCCCCTTCTTTTGCTTGTTTCTTTCTTTCTTTTCTTTTTTTTTTTTTTTTTAAGTGGCCCAAGTCACAGAGTGAGAACATCTCTTCCCCATCACAGGTCAGAATCTCACCAAGGTGTGAGGAAGAATGGCGACATGATTGACCAGGAATGAACTGGGACCCTCTCACTCTCCCGGCCCTTTAAAGATAGCTTAACAGTGACTCTAGAAAGAGGCAAAGAGCACTGGTGCTTAGTTCCTGAGGATCGCTGCTCTCCAAGGTAAGCCTAATTATAGTCACCAAAGAAGTTTCTTCCTCGTCTCCCCAGGTCCTCTGTGACAGCTCATCATTCCAGTGGCATTTTTGTCGGGAAAACCTCATTTCTACTTTTATTATGAGGACTGCTTGTCTTTACTAGATCAAGACATTATGAAGACCTGCACTTTCCCCAGGCAGACGAGAATGACTAATTTTCTCTCACTATTGAGGACTGTGCCCTCGCCATCAGCTTCATCAATATTTATTTCACAGGCTGAGACCACAAGGATCCTGGGACAAGGTTAACCTGCTCAGCACCACACACCTTCACACACCAAAGGCTTCCATCATTTATTGCCTGTGCTTGTTTCCAACAGAGAAAGTAACCACGTCGCTTCCCTCTGATCAATGGAAGCAGGTTCTCATCTAAAGTATGAAGCCCCAATTCCCACCCGGCTACTTTTAAACATATTCACTGGATGGACTTTTCTCTAAGAGGATGAAGCTTAGACCTCTGGAAGCCTATAAAGGCACGTGATATTTGTGAGATGATGAAGGTGGAGGAATTTGAACACTAAGTCATGTCCCCCTCAGCCAAAATCTTATTTGATAATGCTGATGGTGATAAAACATTTACCTAATATTAGAGTTTCCTCCATGCTAAGCCTTCTAAAAAAACGATTTACATACATTATTTTACTTAATCCCCATGCCAAAATTTTTATTCATGTACTCACTCATTCATTTCTTATTTAATTCCTATATAAATATTTATAGACTGGTAAATTATGTTCCGTGCTTTGCGGTGTCCCCGGTATACGGTGATTAGACACACAAACAAGCAAACATACAAACAAGCAAAGAATACTCAGTCTATTTACTCTGATGGAACTTAGAGTCTGCTTGGCAGAGAGATGTTTTTCAAAATCAATTCCATCAGTTTCTTAGAAAATGAAAGTCCTAGCCATTTCAATCTTGAGCATGCATAGGGGAGAAATGGACACTTATGTCTACACAAAGATCTGTACATGAAGCTTTATTTATAACGGCTAAAATTAGGAATCTATCCAGATGTCCTTAAACAAGTGACTAGTTAAACACACAGTGGTCCACATCATGGAAAACTACTCAGCAAAGAAAAGGAATAAAGGATTGATGTACACAACAGCTTGGATGAATCTTCAAAGAATCATGCTGGGAAAAAAAAAAAAAAAAAAGGTCAACCCCAAAAGGTGATATACTACAGGGTTCCATTTTTTGAAATGCCTGAACTTGAAAAATGGAGAACAGATGAGTGTTTGCCAGGTGTTAGCACTTTGAGGAGGTGGGGCGGGCAAGCAGGTGTGGTCATAAATGGACAAAGGGAAGAATCCCATGTTGATGGAATTTTTCTGGACGTTGACTATGGTGGTGAACCCACAAATCTACACATGTGATAAAAGTGCATGGAACAAAATACACCTCCCTCCCCAAAACACACACACCAATTAATGCAAGTGAAGCCAGGGAAACCTGAAAGAAGATCAGCAGATCACATCAAGGTTGACATCCTGATTGAGATATTGTATTATAATTTTGTTAAATGTGACCGTTGGGGAAAACTGGGTAAAAAAAAAGTACATGGAATCTCTCAGCATTATTTCTTACAACTTCTTACAACTGTATGTGACTCTACAATGATCTCCATAAACATTTCCATTAAAAAAAAACAAAACAAATTACACAGTTAATGTGATAATGCCAGTTGTGGTCAATGCTATAAAGGAGAAGAGCAGGGTTTTAACATTTTTAGAAAGGAAACTATATATAGCAGGCTCTGGATTTAGACTAAGGGCGAGGGAAGACTTTTTTTTTTCAAGAGGTGGCATTTCATTGGGCAGCAGAAAGATGAAGAGTTGGTGAGGAGAAAGGTGGGTGGTGTTTCCAGGAAAGGAAACAGTGTGGCAGAGATGTAGAAAGGGCGTGATTGCTCAGGGAGTAGAAACAGGAGCACGGGGGAAACAGCGAGCCCAGTGCAGGGAGGCAGTGCAGGGAGGACTCAGGGCCACAGGTGAGTGACCTTCCTAATCCTGTGCAAGAGTCATTGCTCTACTCTTTCCTCTGTTGCAGGGAAGAGAGGCTCAGACGATCTCCGTGAGGTCACACACCTACAAGTAGCAGACCTAGGATTCAACATCAATGCCTCAACCCTGTCCACTCTCTTCCCTAAAAAAAAATCTTTGAACACACTCCCTGTTCAACCCAGCAACACCACTCCCTAGGGATTTCCCTAGGAGCATAAAATATGTACATTCATAGAAATACCTGGACACAAATGTTTACTGCAACTTTTTTCATAATCAGCAAAAACTGGAAAGAACCCAAAGATCCTTCAGCTGTTGAGTAAACAAACTGTGGAGAATCCACAAGAGGGTGGCACTTCGCAGTAACAGGGATGAGTGAACTGTTGGCGGACACAAATGCATGGAGGGGTCTCAAATTCACTACACAGAGAGAAGGACGTTGGACTCAAAGGCTATGTATTTAGGATTCCACTTAAGTGGCATTCTAGAAAAAGCGGAAGGTCTGAGAAGAGATTGACGATCGTCAGGCGCTGGGGCTGGCGAATGGCTACAAACAGATCCCTGGAAACTTTTTTGGAGTGATGCTCGACATCCTGATGGTGGTGGTGGTTACATCACTGTGTGTCATTGTTGAAACTTGCAGAACTGTATGCGGAAAAGGGCAAGTTTTACTATATATAAATTGTACCTTGAGAAACCTGACTTTGATACAATGTGTGGGATGAGCAGATAGAGCTTAAATCCCAGGAAGAGGACTTCTCACCTCTAGAAAGTTCTGGGTGGCCCCAGAAGGCAGTGACATGAATAAGAATCTTATTTTCAGAAGATGTCATGAAGGAAAATGGAATGAGGATACAGCTTGCATGGAGGGTGGGACAGGGATGACCCACTCTTACTATTCTTAGGACCCATAGATGGAGCAGAACACTTGACTCTAAGTAGCGACTTGTTTTGCCCAGCTTAGAAAAGTGACCTCAATTCTCTGAAACACGAGTTTGCTCATTTCACAAGGAAGGCAAGGATGGACGGAAGGGAAGAAGAGCTAAATAAAGTCAAAGTATGTGTTATGTTTTTCTTTGTCTTTCAAGAGAACCAGAAATTCATGCTCTGTGGTCGTAGAAGTCCATCTCAGGGCTGGGATTCAATTATGCTCTAAATGCAGGTCCAATGTGGAGGGAGCTATTCACCCTCAAACGGCTGATGTGAGGCCAGCCTGAGGGCCAGAACACATGCCGACGTCTGCTAATGTGGCCCATTAGCTGCCATGGACTTGCTCTATGGGTTTCTCAAGCTCTTACCCCATGGGTGACCATCATGAGACAACGATCAATTTCCCTTTCCGCTGCCTTCTTTCATCTGTTTCTTAAATGCCACTTACCCCAAACAGGGCAAACACCACAGGACAGGGCTGGGGGTTTTGGTGACTACAAACCTGGGCCTTTGACTCAGGCCTGAGTGTAACAAGAGCTCAGTAAATATCTGCTGAATAAACGAGTAATAGGAAGTTTGGTGCATGCACGGATAAAAGAATTCAAGGACAAACCACCAGAGACCACCTGGTGAAAAACAGAAAATATCATTAACTGAAAACAAGACATTTCTGAGAAATCCACACTTCAGCTTTACCAAAGAGACACAGCAGCACCTTGCCCGAGTGGCACGTTACATACAGAGAAAATGCGGCGTTTATTTCTATTACGTTGAGGCTTACTCTTTGTGAGTCAGAGAGGTTAGACGCTCAGCACGGGGTCCCCCATGGCCAAAGATCCATGTTTGAAAAAAAAGAAAGAAAGAAAGAAAGAGAGACAAGGAAAGGAAAAAATATATTTAAAAAAAAAAAAGAGTCACCAGAAACCGATGTTGCTTTTATCATCCAAGGAAAGAGGGCTTCTTGTCGTTCCTCATCAGTATTTACATTTGAAAATCCAGGTCCTAAGAGAACAATAACCAAGTGTTTCTTAAAGAGAAGAAACAGCAACAACAACAAAAAAAACAAGAACAAAACAATGAAACTTTAACTATTTTCGTTCTCTGACCCCAGTGAGAGTAATTCCCTTTCGATGAGATAAATTTAGTCCGAGAGCAAGGCAGCCTTAACCCGGCTGCATAACTCACTGGCAGCTTTAATCTTCAGAATGAATATTACTGTACATTTCAGGTTTTATTGCATTTTTTAAACAAACGATATTTTAAGTTCAAAGTGAACAGATCATGAGTTGGCAATTTGTAATACGTTTTTCCTAAAAAGGAAACCAAAATAAAATTCCTTTAGACCTCCTGATGTCAACTGCAGACCTGAGAGCCAAACGTAGAGAGTGTAGGACAGGAAGGCAGACAAACAGAAGTCAGTGTGAAGCAGGTCTATTCAACAGACAGTCATGATAAACTTTTAATGAGCTGTAAAAGTAGGGATGAACTTCCTTGCAGGGATATGCTAATTAATACAGGAAACATCTACGCGATGCAAAGGAATATATTTAGTCAATCACTTAAATGGGTTGCCGTCAAAATGTCCAACACTCCTTGGTTCGTAAATGTCAAATATACATAGGAGTCTTTAGGCAGATATTTTGATCGTGGGCAAACTTAAGGCTTAGTCATCTAGAGACGCTGATACAAGTTTAATCTCCCTTTAAGTATTAATTATGGAACGCTTGTCTGTTTAGCTGGTGTACTTGTATATTTAATCAAAAGGTGTGAGAGCAGGCACGCATTTGCAACTGGGCAATGGGCTGAACCGATGTGCCAAGTCTCACTGCATCAACTGCTTCCAACTTAGAACCCTGTGCCTGGAATTCACCTTAGGATTTTAGAAACTTGGTGGAAGCAAACGCGATACACTAAATAATCTTTTCACTTCCTATTCGGTGAGTTGCATGACAGGTAAGCCTCACACGAACCTGTGTTGACCACCAATAAGGGACTGGCAAAGAACTTTTGTTCTTTGTCCCTGAAATCTTCATCTCAATCTTCATCTTGGTTATTTTCGACCACCTTCTCCTCCTAGCATTTTATATCCTTTGTCCCCAGGGTGGCCGTCTTCTTTTGAAATAGGAATATTTCTAGCAGGAGGACAGCTGCAAAGGATTCTCAGACTCTATGAGGTGGTGACTTTTATCTCAACTAATAGCGACGCCATCTCAACTAGTGTTCCAGGTCCTGGGCAGTGGACTCCGCACCCATTTGCTGCATGAATTCAGCATCTTGACTCTTCTTTGTCTAGAGAAGCATGAAGGCTGTACTTCGTGGATGGTGCCTGCTCTGGAATATCCCTCTCAAGCTTTTTGGGTGTTTGAGGAACCCTAGTGTTCAGGCCAAGAACGAATGACGTCCCAAATTTAAACACTTGTACTTCTGAGATATCCAGATGACGTCGGTTACAGTGACCACCTGGGCTGCATTGACTGCCACGGCGTCTGCCTAACGACCTGGTGTGCAGTTCCCCTTTGTTCATAGCACAGCATCCTTCTGGTGGCTCGGAGGAGGTTTGACCGTCCCAGCCAGAACTGGGGGAGGCTTTAAGGAGAGGCTTTTGAAAGGAGGGGACATCTGAAAACAAACTACACAGGATTTTTTCTGAGTAACTGTACATGTATTGCAGTTGGATATCAAGATATTTTGCTTCTTAATAATCCATCCTCATCTTTGTTAATAACCAACAGATACATTCCTCCAGGATGAATAACTTGAGGGAAAAAAAAGTCATTAAATAAAAGTTGGTTAATTGCATTTCTTAAGAAATCCAACTTTTTAATGTTTCTTCTGAGAGCAGAACAGCAGTATAGTCAAAGGATCAATTATCTTTCTTTTCTTTTCCTTTTTTTTTTTAAATTGCGGAATACAACATTTGCTTTCCTTAAAGGGCTGCAGACACATTCCCACTTCTTTCCGTAAGAATAACTTGAAAAGGATGCAAAGTTATCCAATCTACAATTCACTGCACACAAGCTGCTTTTGATTACATTGCCTCACAAACCAGACACTTTGCTGGGAAGCATAAAACTGTTTATCACTAAACATTTGAGATTCCACTCAGATAATTTACACGTAATTAGACAGAAGCCCACACTTCCGAGTGGTAGCATTACCTCCCCTTGAACAGACTAGTCTTAAGAACATTTTTGGGTAGCATAATGAGTATTTTATGAGGATTTGTAATCAGTCTGATCGTAGGTGGGAACAAAGGTGAATTACTCCTCAACACGATCAAATCATTACATAACTCAGTGCAGAATAATGATGAGCTGAGGTTGGCAGAGGTAACCTGCCCAGGTATTTGCACGTATTAGGGAATTCTGGTCTTTTCCAGAGGCATGAAATGAATTAAGTGATCCCTTAGGAAGGAGAAAAGTGAAAAAGAAATCAGCCAAGGAGAGGTGCCTCCTACTTAGACCTCCCTACCCATTGCTCTCTATCAGGGAATGAAGTAAAAAGACAGAATGTAGACGAGGGAAGGGAAGCGAATGGTATTTTCCATCCACAGAGTCTCCCTTACCTCACAGACGCCTACGCTCTTTGGGGTCTAGTCTTGTATTTTCTAGACATCTTTTGTCCTAAGACACAAATAAATCCTTGTAGGGAAAACCAAGCCGGCCGTCTCCAAACAGACTGCCCATCACTCAAATGTACAGAGTCCTCAGGGAGAAAAGGAACGTTAGGGGGCGGGGGAGAAAGGGTCACCATTTCATGACACAAAGTCTGAAGCCAGAAGCAGCTGGGTCTCTGGTTACTGCATCACTCTGAAGCCACACTTTGGACTTGGCCCTGTGCCTCCAAGTGGTATTTCCAAATTGCCACCTTGCACGGTCCCTTTGAATCTACAAAGCTGAGTTGCCTGGTTTCCATTTATGGCCAAGGAATTCTGTTTTGGTTCCTCTTTATATTGCCTTTTCAACCAGAGAGGGTCTGTATCATGTGCTTATGCATGAAATTTAAGCAGTTTATAATCTCAGCTATATTCAGTTTGTATCCAGACACAACTGTGGGTTCCCCCCACCCCTCAGATTATTTACAAAGAGAGTCACCAAAGCCAAGCCTTATAGCCATCTCTGGAGCTGCTGCTCAGATTCTCGGCTCCCGGACCGGTGGATGGTACTCTCTGGGGCCTCACCCAGCTCTAAACTAGGCAACATGGAAAGCTACAGCTTCAAAATGGTCCCTCTGAGGCTTCAGATCGCAAAATAGACTTGGATGCTGGTGGCATACACAATCAAGATGATGTCTATTAATTTTATAACTACAATCTTGGGAGACACTGTGTCCAGAACTCCAAGTGTGTTCCCTGTGTCAGCTAAGCTCAACATTTGTACAGAGTTCATCTCAACATTTTGTCCAAATTCAGCAGGCTTTCCGGATCAGGCTTCCCTCCACTAAAGAAAGCCAAAAATTAAAAATGGAACCCGAAATAACAATTTTCATATAGTTATGGAAGCAAATGTATGTGTGTATGTCAAAACTTTACGTAGAGCGTCTGTGCTGTACTCATTTATGTTCATGCCTGCAAATAATAGCTCCCAACACAAATCTGATGAATACATGAGTGATGAAGAATCAGAGCAGCAGATACGTCTAAGACAGGGGAATGGTTAAGTAAAGGGAGATCTGTTTGTATTTTTGAATATTATACCGCCATTTGAAATCAAGTTTTCAAGGAACATTTAATAGCACACACGGGAGATAACCATGGTGCCATGCTGCTTTCGAGTAGGTTAATAAGGGACTGTGTGATTTCAGTTGTTGTAACTGTTTCTTTCCCTTCCTCCCTCCTTCCCTTCCTTCCTCCCTCCCTTCGTTCCTCCTTTCCTTCCTTCTTTCCTCTCTCCCTTCCTTCCTCCCTCCCTTCTTTCCTCCCTCTCTCCCTTCCTTCCGTCTTTCCTTCCTCCCTCCCTTCCTTCCCTCTGTCCCAGATAAAAGCATAAGTGCACTGGTTAATGGAGGGCCAGAGTTCTGCCTGGTTAGCTTTGCCTTTCCTGCCTCATCACTCCCCCTGAACCACCCACTCAGATTCCTGAGCTTCATGAAGTAGATTAAAAACCAATGACCTCATCCAACTCTCCAAACCTGGATGATGAGGAAACCTAGTCCCAGAGAGAAGATGTGATCAGCTTAATGTTAGTGTCAGCAACAAGTTCAGAATAGAGAGGTCCCAGACTCTCAGGCATTCAACATATGTAGGCATCCTCTGAGCTTAGGAAGAAAATGAGTTTCTTAAGCAAACAGAGCTGTGTGTGTGTGTGTGTGTGTGTGTGTACTTTGCAGTTGGATTACTTCCTTACTGTGTGTCCTTGAGCAAGACAGGTAAGCTTCTGAATTTCAGTTTCCTCGACTATAAAATGGGGACCAAAATACACCCCATTTATGAGGTTGTTGTGAAGATTAAATGACTTAATATGAGTAGAGTTTATAATAGTTCCTGAAGTATAGTAAGCACTCAAAAAGCATTAGCTAATTTTATACTATTGATTTATGCTGTTACTACTCTCTGAAAGGCTACATGAATCTCTTGGAGAGACAAAGGTGTCATAAGCAAATATCTCAATTGGTTTCCTAGATTTCACAAAGCCAGTGGGAAAATTTCCACACGTGTGCGTTGTTCCAGCGCCTCGTGTCATTTCAAATATTTAAATGCTGAGTTTTAGTTAATAGAAAGGAGTATCCTTTTCCCACTGTTCAGTAGCATTCCTTGGAGATTTAATAAAAAGTATTATGGACTTAAGGAAGACTGCAGAAAAACAGAAACAATCGATGACATATTGAGAGGATTGCATAATACATTTATGTATGGCCGATAATGAAGTTATGCAGCAGCAAAGAAAGAGAGAGAGAAAACAAATGCGACACTGGGAAAATAAACAGCTTTATGAACATCACAATGAATTGGATGTGGTAAAAGCCTTTTGAATTGTGCCCCCAGTGATGGAGCATTCAGAAAAGACAACCAACGTCCTGTGTTTAGAAAGAACCCTCACCTCCCATCAGAACAAAGCCTCACAACTTGAATAGCAGTTTCTTACACTTTCTCACTCGTCCACATACAGTTCCTGGAAGGCAGGCGTCTTCCCCCTTTTCGGTTTCTCAGTTGAGGAAAGCAAGGTAGAAAGAGATAAAGTAACTGGCTCTAGGCCACCGGGCTTCAAGGTGGCGGAGCTGGGGTTGGTATTTCAGTCAAGGCCAAATCTCAGTGACCCTTCAGGTACCCGAGAACACCCAGGATGGGCCCGTTCTTGTTTAGAGTGTATAAAAGTAAATTGCTTAGAGATTTTAGACACCACCAAGCCATTATCCAGATCATCAGTCCAACCTGAGGTCTGATCGGGGTGAAACCAGTAACCCAGAGACACAGCAAAGAGTGGTGTTTCCATCAGTACCATGGCTGGGGTCACAGATGAGGATGAGGATGAGGGTGAGATGGGAAGGAAGGAAGGAAGGAAGGAAAGAAGGAGGGAAGGAAGGAAGGAAGGAAGGAGGGAAGGAAGGAAGGAAGGAGGGAAGGAAGGAAGGAGGGAGAGAAGGAAAGAAGGAAAAGAAGGAGGGAAGGAAAGAAGGAAGGAAGGAAGGAGGGAAGGAGTAAAGGAAGGAAGGAGGGAAGGAAGGACGGAAGAGGGAAGGAAAGAAGGAAGGAAGGAGGGAAGGAAGGAAGGAGGGAAAACAAGAACTAGACCTTCCATGAGAGGCACACAGGGCAAGAAGATGTTCCTGAGCGGTTTCAGGGAGCACACGGGGAGCTTGCAGTCCCCGAACATGGAAGATGCAGGATGCACAGGCTACGACCACAGGCCTCCATCACTCTCTCTGCCCAGTAGTTTCTCTATTGACAAGAAAAGCGTGACAACTCCAAGGAAGAGAAAGCAGCAAGCGTGTCAGGATGGAGGAGCAGGTTCCCTGGACGGCTGGGGCACCCCAGGGGTATCCAGCAGATGCACAGGTATAGGAGAGAAGACGGGGTGAAAGGAAGACATCCCGGGAGTAGCTCTGAGATTCTCCCAAATACAAGTACTTAGTTACTGAGAACAAGGTCCTAGGAGATGGTTAGTCGTGGGAAACACGACTGCTTTACCCCCATCCCTGGGAAAGCCCTTCTTTGAAATCAGTGGTTCCCAACAACTGGCACGGGAGCCATGGGGGTCCATCAGATGGTCTTCGTTTGTAGTCACATACTTATTTTGTCACTTAATTTTATATATAAGTGTATTTTTTTTAGTGGGGGAGGTAATTAGGTTTACTTATTTATTCTTAGAGGAGGTACTGGGGATGGAACCCAGGACCTCATGCATGCCAAGCAGGCACTCTACCACTTGAGCTACACCCTCCCCTTGTCACTTATTTTTCATACTAAATTACTTGCAAAGTTACGCTGCAGTTTAGAACATCGGGTTTCTATTTACTGAGGTGACGTAAATATAATCAAATGAAAGCACATTCATTAGACATTTAGTAAATTACAAAACAAGAGATATTAAGAAAATAGCCAGCATGATAAGGGTGGAGTGGGGGTGACTGACGTGTCCCTAGCCTGCTTTGAAGGGTAATTTTTAAATGGGGAAGAAAGGCATTCCCTGTAGGGGAGGCAGTGTTCCCGTTGGCTCCTCCGATCAAATAACAAGGTTGCAGTGATCCCAAGTTAAGCCTGTCTCTTTGAGGCTGAGAATGTTGGGCGTGTTCTCATATACACAAAGGAAGGAAATCAACCATTAAGAAGCACAGGCAGATAAGAAAGGTGAGTATGGGGCAGAAGTTCAAGGGCCTCCCATCCCCCTTTAGGGGAAAAGCACGCTCAGAGAATGGGCTTGAATCTTACATTTAGCGCCCTCTCATGATCGGTCAAAAATGTGCACCACGTGACACTCGTCTATTTCGGGTCTCCTTTAGAACTATGATGCAACGCAGCAGAATAAGGGGGGCTTAAATTACCACGCTGTTCAACAGGGCTAACAGGAACACGGGCCCTGACTTGCAGACATCTATGTCTTCCAAACGGCTCAGGGCAGATCCCCACCGGGACCCTCAAGCCCCTTCTACCTGACAGGGTAGGAAGGGAGTTCCCCATTGTGGAAGGGGTTTTAGTTAAAAAAAAAAAAAAAATGATGACATGGAAAGGAAGATTTTAGAGACTTGATTCAGAAAGGGAGGAAGGGGAGGGGTTGACAAGGGACGAGGAAGAGGACTAGCCAGCTAGCAGTGGATGCAAACCCAAGGATCAATCAGACACTGTAAATTACTGAAGCGAACAGAAGTGACTGTTTCCAGGGCTTCCATTTTCAAAGGGAAGGTGGAAGCTAGATTTTCGTGGGATGACGACAAATTCAGTATTCCAAGCGCCGTACATAGGAAACAAAGCAAAAGTGGGCTTTGGGCTGCTTCCAGAGGGGCCGGCTCTGAGCAACCATCGAATTGAAGGCAGATCTGATTTTGCCCACATCTACTTTCCTATCATCCCCAGATGTTTGCATTTCTATTGAATCTCTGAAAATTTCTTCCATGAGGGAGAGATTTATTTAGAATAACTAGTACAGTTTTTTTTTTTTTTTAACCCAAAGCCAGAGAGATGCTTCTGTTGGTCACTCACATACTGGTGTGAATTGCTTCAGTCAGATTGCTTTCCTGACTCACATCCAGCTGAGAGGGTCCTTTCGTGTTGCCTGCCCCTCCCTGGAGGCAGAACCGAGCTGGAGCTCTGGCTCAGGGGACACACTTCCTGGGCTGGATTCCAATGACAGTTCCATCGCTCACTAGGGAGCATTCAGTTTCTCAGGTTGTAAAAGGAGGTTGACAGTACCTACCTACTACAGTGACTGGCACTCCTGGTAAGGGCTCCACACGTGTTTGTTACTTGCATTACTAGACAGACACGTTGAAACGGGTGGTGGTGGGGTGTTAAACAGTGAGTTGACAAAAGTACCAAATAACACAGGCAGATCCCGTTTTACTGCATTTCGCAGATAGTGTGATTTTTACAAATGGAAGATCTGGGGCCACCCTGCGTTGAGAAAGTCTACTGGTGCCATTTTCCCCAACAGCATTTGCTCACTTTGTGTCTCTGGGTCACATTTTGGTAATCCTTGCAATATTCCGAATGTTTTCATTGTAATTACATTTGTTGTGGTGATTGGTGGTCTTTGATGTTACAATTGCAGGGAAAAAGACTATGACTCGCTGAAGTCTCAGTTGATGGTTAGCCATTTTTAGCAATAAAGTACTTTTAATTAAGGTATGTGCACTGTTTTTATATATAATGCTATCGCACATTTAATAGACTACAGTATAGTATAAACATAACATTTATATGTGCTGGGAAACCAAAAAATGTGCGTGACCTGCTACATTGTGATGTCCGCTTGATTGCAGTGGTCTGGAACCAAGCCTGCAAATACGTCTGAGATGTGCCTGTGTCAAGTAAAATGGGCAATGATGAGACGGGATGGCATCCTAATGGGATGTACACGGGCTCATTTGGTTTCACTAGCAATTGCATGAAATCCATTCAAGCAGTATAAAGATGCTCCTATCTTTGACCCCAAAATAACACTTTTCAGAATTTAGTCCAAGGAAGCAATCCAGAATGTAAATAAAGACGTGCATAAAAGAATGTTCTCTGTGGCATTATTCATAATAACAGTAAGACAGAGAGACCAAAAAAAAAACAAAAAAAAAAAAACCAACCACATTCTTAAATGTCAGCGGTGGTGACAAATTCTGGTACTGTAGAAAGTTATGGAATTATTAAATATAATTGTGAAAAATGATTAATGGCATAGTAAGATGTGCGTGTTTTCATGCCACGTTAAAAAGGTAGGGTAGATTCTGAAAATACAGAGTCTAATGTTGTAAATGTACACACACACACACACACACACACACACACGCATGCATTACAAAGACTAATAGGAGAAATATTAAAATGTTAAGAGTGTGATTCCAACTATATGACATTCTGGAAAAGGCAAAACTATGGAGGCAGTAAAGAGATCAGTGGTTGCCAGGGGTTGGGAGGGAGGGAAGGCTCGCTGGAGCACAGGGGATTTTTAGGGCAGTGAAAATACTCTGAACGAACTATAATGGTGGAGATATGTCATTAAACATTTGTCCAACAGAATGTACAAGAAACCCAAAGGGCCTACAACACCAAGAGTGAGCCATAATGCAAACTGTGGACTTTAGATGGTGAGCTATGCGAGTGCAGGGTCATCAATCATAGCAAACACGCCTCTCTGGTCCGGGAGGTTGATAATCAGGAAGGCTATGCGTGTGGAGGGGGGCAGGGGATAGATGGGGAAATCTCTGGACCTTCCTCTCAGTTCTGCTGTGAACCTAAAATTGCTCTAATAAAATAAAGTCTTGATTAAAAAAAATTAAGAGTGATTACTTTGGGGCAATGGGCAAACGGATAAGTGATTCTTTGCTTTTTGGATGTGTTTCTAAATTTTTCAAATGAACACATTTTTTTTTCTAAGCAGAGAGCGTAATTAAAAAATGGGCTTAAAGGGGGTGTGTGTAGTGAGAGGCCCTGAGAAATACAAGAAAAATGTGAGATAAAGAACCAAAATGCTGTATAATCTGGAATAACTTCACTTTGAGTGAGAAAAAGGCTAGACCCAAGGTTGGGGTATTAATTCCCCAAACGAATGTGGACAGGATTGAATTTACAGTCACGGCAAACTCAGGGGAAATAACTTAACCATAGTCACAAGGTAACTCCAAACCATCACGAACATAATCGACTCCATATTAGCTGCAAAGCACAAGGCAATTGGCAATTCAAACTCCTCATTAGAACGTGTTACTTCAGAGGATGTTCCGGGAAGGGATGTGAGGCACTCCTGAGAAGGGGCAATTTGGGCGCGAGGAAGACCCGCAGGTCCTCCCACGCTGCGAGCAACTCCCAGGCCCTTGCGGAAGACCCGTCAGAAAGGGGCGCGCTCAAGAGAAAGACAGCGGCCCCTACCGTCCATTCCCCGCATAGCAGCCAGGACGCCGTGAAAATGCAAATTACCCCAGTGCTTGTGAGTCAACCACAGGCCTCCCATTGCGTTTAAAATAAGATCCAAACTCCTTATCGCGGGCCACCGCGCTCTGCTTTGCTTACCCCTTTCCAGGCGCACTGGTCTTCCCTCTGCTCCCCCAGCTCACCCCTCTTCTGCCCTGGTGGCCCCTTTGAACCTGTTCTCTCTCGGGTCCCGCTCTCCCCGGGGCTGGCTTACACTCAGCACTCACGCCTCAGCCCAGGCACCTGCTCAAAGCATCCGTCTCTGAAAACCGTTTCCGACGTTATAAGCTCTGTTCCGGCACATCCCTGTACTGCAGTCATGTTTTGTTTTATTCTTTGTCTTCTTCACACTTACCGCTGTCTGAATTCATCTGAAATTATTCTGATTAGTTTGCTTGTTGGCTGTCATAGAGAGAGAGAAGGTAAGCTCCGTGGACACGGGTACAGACTGAACTGTACCCCCCCCCCCCCCTTCATATGCTGAACCGCTAACCCTCCGTGTGACTGAATTTGAAGATGGGGCCGTTGGTAAGTAATTAGGTTTATTCTTTCTGGGGGGCGGTAATTAGATTGATTGATTTATTTATTTTAATGGAGGTGCTGGGGATTGAACCTAGGACCCAGTGCATGCTAAGCAGATACTCTACCACTGAGCTACACCCTCCCCCCTAGCAATTAGGTTTAGATGGGGTCATGAGGGTAAGGTCCTCCTGATGGGATTAGTGAGCTTGTACAAAAGAGCCCCAGAGCTGCCCCCCACCCCTCATTCCTTCTCTCTCCCCACCCCTACTTCATCCATCTTTTCCCACCACATGAGGACTCAACAAGAAGTCGGTGGTCTGCAACCAGGAAGAGGACTCTCACAGACCCTGACCGTGCTGGCCGGCAGCCCACCTGGGACTTTTAGGCTCCAGAACTGTGAGAAAAGAAATGTGTGTTGTGTAAGCTACCCAGCTGAGCTGAATCAGACAACCAGTGCACCTTCAGTGCCCGGAACACAGCAAGTGTCTGTTAGGCATTCAGTAACTGTTAATAGGGAAAGGGTTCTGGAGTTCATAATGCTCCTGCCAAAGAAAAAAGAATCGGAGTGGGCCCACTTCAAGGTCCAGGGGTCTCCTGTTTGGAAAGCACAGATGCATCCTGCAAATAATTGCTTGCTGGAAGACAGACTTGGGGTAGAGAGAAAGTATTGACCTCTTCCTGGCCTGACTGACTTCCCTTGCGAAGTTGAACTGGGGACACAGGTCTCCAATAGACGTATGTTAACTTTCTTCTACACTCTCTCATCAAAACTTTTCACCCTCCACGTGCTTGAAAATGTAGACTAGGGTTGGCAAGTTATGGCCCTTGGGCCATAGCTGTCTTGATGTCTGTTTTTCTGTAGCCAATGAGCTAAGAATGGTTCTTCCATTTTTAAATAGTTGAGAGAAAAATCAAAAGAAAAAGAATCATTCACGTCACATGAAAATTGTAGGAAATTCAAATTTCAGTGTCCATAAATCAAGGTTTATGGGAACACAATCATGTTTATTTGTTTACATATTCTCCGTGGTTGCTTTCACAGGGCAATAGCAGATTGGAATAATCGTGGTAGGGAATGCATGGTTGGCAACACCAGAAATATTTACTCTTGGGTCTTTACAAAAAGCTCCCTTCAGATACAATAGCTGTGTGAGTTTGGGCAAGACACTAAACTACTCTGAGCTTTTGGTGTCCCACTTTAAGCTCAAGGGAGTGGGTTTTGTCTTGCATAGCTCTTGGGAGTTTATTGCAATGCCCCGAAGAAACATAACATCTGCTGCTTATTTGCTGTGTCATTTGCTTTTTCTTTAATGTCCACTAGCTCTCCTTGGGTTGATCAATCTTGTTTTTCTTTTGTCCAGTCCACTCTCATCTTCCTTTGCATTTACTTTGTCTTTTTGAAGGAACACAGCCTAATGGATCAGTGTTCGGAGTCTGGAGTTCAGCAGCCTGACTCTAGTTTCTAAGTTTCTTTTCTTTTGCTGGAATGGGGACCCCAGTTTTTCTTGGGGGTTGCTGGGAGCGTGGAAGGAGGTAGCAGTCAGCTGGGCACGTGCCTGGCTGAGTGGGTGTGAGCGTTGATCATAACAAGGATTCGGCATCTCTTTTGTCCTTTCGGTTTCATTATTCCTTCTCCTGTAGTCCCACCACTGCTCCCAGCTCAGTCATCCTCTGTAGTCTTGGACCATGGTCCTCAGCCCGACCTGGACCTGGATCATTCAAGGAACACTTGGTGCCACCCACCCACCCACCAAGAGATTCTGATTTAAACTTGGCTGTTCTGGGGAGTAGGCATCAATAACAACTAAAAACTCATTAAATTGTCTTTGCATCAAATCAAGCTTGAGAATCAATGTCTTCTACACTGTCTCTTGATACACCATTCCTGGAAGCTTCAAAATTCTGCAGTATTTCAGGCCCCACACATGCCTAATGAGAGGACCAAACATAGTGTCTTCAACTCCCATGTGTTTCCTGGGGACTGAGGATGGGTGCCAGGTGCCTCCCTGTTGCTGGAGGTACCAAGAAAAGTGACCCATGGCTCCTGCCTCAAGTGGCAGAGAAGAGAAATGCATGCAGTGATGCATCCACAACAGGATGCAGTTTCCCAATCACAGAGTGTCTCTGCAGACACTGCAGTTGGAGGCCGTGCAGCCTGGGGGAGAGAACAACCCTTCCGCCCGCAAAGCCTGCAGAAAGCTTCAGACTCCTTTCTGATGGCCCATCCCCTTCCCACCACCCGGCTACACCGGGGGCCCCAGCGGCTTCGGCCTCTTTTCCAATGCCACCAAACGGCAGGTCCTTCCAGGCAGTCTCTGGTTTTCCAGTAAGAACACAGTCTCTCTCTCTCTTGTCCCCTTTCTGGTACTCAGTACCCTTTCATCCTAGGTTTCAGACGAATTTAGAAAAAGAAATGGAGTCCCGAGCTCTACAATTGCCTTTGCAACAATGTTTCTGCCCTCGGTGCCTGCCAGGCATGGCGTTCCCCCTTCAGTGATAGCCAAGACATCTGCTGATCAGCCAGCCACCTCCGTGCCCTCCCCTGCCTCCCACAGATGGCAGACGCTGCCTGGAGAGAGCTATCAAGGCGATGATAACAGCCCAAGGCAGCAGCAGCCACTGAGGTTAAAAGCTGAACCAGGATGAAGGGCAAGTGGATGCCAGGGCGCCATGGGTGCACGCACACCTGGTCGACTACAGTGTAGGGATCATGCTGACATTCTAACTTTTTTTCTGTGAATGTATGTGTCCACCTTTGCCTCACACTCATCACACACTTTTTCAGTGACACCTTTCCCTGAAATGGTTCCCCAAAGGTGGGAAAACAAACTGAAATCTTCAAAAGAGAACACAGTCGTTTTCCTTATTAATATGAAAAAAAGCAACCAGCAGGGGGAAAGATAAGAAGGAAAAGACGGAGCAGAAGGGTCACTCGACAACAGCCACCACCCCAGCCCCGAATGAGTGACTGGCGATGGTCCTCCATCCCGCCTGCGCATTACGATGACCTGGAGGACTTCTCGTACGGCTGAAGCCCGAGGGGCCTGACGCTCTGGCCAAATGGCTCTGAAACTTTGGGGGCAGGGTCTGACATCAGTGGTGCTTTGAAAACTCTCCACGGGAGTTCTAGGGTCAGGTTTGCAGGATCTTACTGTGCTCTCCCAGCTGTCTTAAGAGATTGGTACTGATGAGGATGATGGTCATGTCCATCTTTATCAACAAGGAAAATGACGCTCATCCTCTTGTTAGGCACCACATTAGACAACTGGTAAACATCAGCACGGATGGTACAATCAAGCTTGGATTCCTAAGCATTGTTCCTTCTCTCTAAAGAGAAGTCCTTCTTTTTCTTTTCTTTTTTTTTTTTTTTTTAATGAAGGTACTGGGGATTGAAGCCAGGACCTCGTGCATGCTAAGCAAGCACTCTACCACTGAGCTCTATCCTCCCCACCTCCCTCCACCCAGAGAAGTCTTTAGAAAGGATCAAGAGCTCTGAGCAAAGTTCCTGCTGTGAGATAGCTCCTTCACAGACCATGATTTCCTGTTGGCAGGGAGGTAGCAAGGAGCCCATTCATTCGCTTTCCCACAGCACCTCATTTTCAGCTATTAGGCAACACGTGAAGACCAGGCTCCGCGCCAGGCTAGGCAGGATAGAGTTTTCTGCCCTAAAGCCTGGGCAGCGTCATGGTGGTGGTGATGACGATGGTATAACCACAAGCCAAGGTCTACTGAGGGCCCACCCTGTGTCCGTTCCACTTTACATACGAGGCACTGCTTCCTTTAATACTCAGCACTGTTTCAGAACAGAAGGTGATGGCTCAGAGATGCTAAGTGTCTGGCCCAAATTCACACAGCCAAAACATGCCGGAGCTGGAGCTGGAACCCTGGCACACTGGCTCTCTTGGAAATGTCACCTAGAGCAGAAGTAGTGACACTGTGCCATCGTCCCTCCAAATTTCTCTATCTCCATTCTCCACCATTCTTCAGGCGGGGCACTACAGGTCCTGCTGGCCTCGGAGGGGAGCTTCCTCCATCCCTCAAAGAGACTCAAATCCTTGGCAGTGAACTTCCCTGACCCTTGAAGGGACAGTGAGACACTGAACCAGAGCCTAGCACTTATCCTAATCATGGGGCCAACCTCAGTGACTGCATCAGAAGTCCCCCTGGGCCTTAATTAGATCGGGGTTCCATAACTCTTAGGCCGGGGTCGATAGAAAAGCAATTTTTCCATTTGGTCTCTCTGAGGACCCTGCTTTTTGCCAGCCCAGGGAGGTAGCCCATGCGTGTGGTATACCCTGAGGTCAATAAAAAAGCTTTAGAATCCTTCAGGATTGAACGGAAAATACTCTCGTTATAACATTAGAAAAACTTAGAAAAAAAATAAATCAATGGAGTAATGGGATATAGCACCGAACCGGCCCTTTAGCCAGACTCAATTGTTTTACCCACATCAAGCCTTTGGATGACGCATAATGGAGATGCAACGCGTTATTCCCCAAAGACGCAGCCCCGGGAAGCGGGGTGGACTAAGGAGATGAGAAGCAGTTAAACGGGGAGGGACCATATCAACAGGGAGGGAAAAAAACTCAAAGGTGGTCTTATCCCCAAAGTCAAAACTATTTAGGAGGCTGCCGGGTGATTTTAAAGGTGGTTGATTTTGTTTGTTCCTTTTGCTGTCATCTTTGTTGTCATTTTTTAGAGAGAAATTGTTCATAGAATTTTAATAACATACATATTGCATTATTTCACCTGTTAATTAAGATCAAGAATAAAGGCATGTCTAGACTGCCGAGAAGTCTGAATGAGCAGCAAAAAGGGAATGCGGGTTTCGTTCTCCTAAACACCACAACTGTCATCAGGCTAAGCACATGTCATTCCACCATGATCCCCCAAGAGTCGTGATTTGATTTAGGGATACGAATATTATTCGTTCTCTCTCAAGCCACATTGTTTGAGGACCTGTGCACAAGGCATGTGGTTAGGTACTTGCAGAAACAAAACAGTGAATAGAAGGTCTGTTCTTGTGGGTTTCATAAACTGGGATAAAAGACAAGCCACACATTGCAGGAAAGTGTTGGGAACAACTAGTTGAGAGTCAGAAATTACTAAACCGGAGAGGGAATGGGTCATGCCAGTGTGAATGGACAAGCATTCATTTCTCCTAGAATTGTTTGCCAAGTTCCCTGCATGTATGAGGCACTTACTACGCTAGGTTTCCTGGGTTCCTATTACGCACACATACAATTATCCTTCCCAGGAAAATGTTTTTTAGAAGAAGTTCCCCTCCCTCCCCATTAACTCACCAGCTCTTGATCAAGCCTGTGTCGTTGTTACTACAAGCTGACCCCGTGGTTACATGAGTGATTCGTAAACATCAGGAAATACCTCTCAAGTAAGGGATAAAATTTCAGAAGCTATTGGCTTGCTTATTAGGGTGGAGAAAAAAAAACCCCAAAGAAATAAACTGCTGAAATTTAAACTGCTTTTTCTCTTAGTTTTCCCATCCTGTGGATTTACACTGACCACTTCCTGTTTCTCTCAGTAAATGATGTGCCCTGTGTTCAAAGCAGCATTTACATTGTCATTAAATGCAAACGGTTGCAGAATTTTGTGCAAAGGCATGCACTCTATGGGCATCTGACTCCTTTAAAAAACAAACCAAAAAAAACCCCACAACCCTGCCCTAGGACCATAGTATGTTTGATGTGTGCTGTGAATCATTGAAACCGCGTTCTCTGCTGGTTCAGGATCATTTGCACGTGTGTGCCTGGGGGGTGCTGCTGGTGGTGGTGGTGGGTATTTTGACTGGGCTTAAGCCTCTCTTGGCAGTTGGTTTTCTTCTAGCAAAGCGTTTCCACCCATCAATTTAATTGTATGGCATCAAAGAGAAAGATTTTGCCCCACTCAGAACTCCAGGGTGATGGTGGGGGAGAGGTCACCGGTATGAATAGCTTCTCTCCAAGTGACAGGTTGATAGAGCTGGTCAACTGGGTTAAATTGCTTCTCAGGAACTAAAGTAGGGTTGCTTCATCTTAGCTACGTAGCTACTAAAGGTGGAGGTGATGACTAGCTTGAAGAGAGGTAAGAGCTGAGGGGATGCACACACCTGGAAAGGTAGGCACTATGTCAGCAGGGAAACAGGACCCATATTTCTTCCACCTCCAAGCTTCACTTGAAGTGGTGCTAGAGCACAGTCTGAGGAACATTAAATCAAAGTTCCTTACTTCTCAATTCCAAGGCGGCAATGACAGCTGTTGGAAGGACCCGTTCTCAGTCGGTTCAGAATCAACAGCAGTTGCAGCCACCAATAAAGCTGAGGTCAGTAATGGGGGGACAAATGCGATTAAATGGCCCTAATAGAATGGCAACCATAACCTCTGCATTGCATTTGAAATTCAGGCATCCTGTTAGTAAAATAATCTAGTACAGGATGGATGCTACTTTGTTAACATGACATACAGATCTCTAACACGAATCTCGTGGTAGCAAGTAAATTACAAATGTGCCAGCCCTGATATATTTTTACATACACGCACTACAATATTTCATAATCTACTTGCAGTAACTTCCCACCCACCCTCCTTGACAGAGGGAGAAAGAGGGAGTGAAAGTTGAAAAAGACAAAAATTGGACACAAGTGAAATAGCATCTCACATCTTCCCAAGTTGAGTGTATTTGGACATGAATCTCAAATGTCCAGTCAATAATTACAGCCATTAACATTTCTTCCTATTATTTTTGCTCATTTTAGTGTTCAAAATATAGAGACTATAAATTGAAGCGACGAAAATAGTAAGAAAGGTACTGGATTGAAAATGCAATTAAGGTCTCTATGATATGCATATGGAGGCTTCTGCTTGTTGCCCATCTTTAACCATCATCCCTAAAGCCTTCCGCAAGAAAACAGCTAAGAAATGGTGACCAGTACCTCTGAAAGCTGTGAATTATAAACAGACGTTTTCATGAGCAGAATATGGCCAACTGAATTGTATTTTGCAGAGTACTGATCTTTGCCTAAAGCTACCAGTTCTGCTCATTACATTAAACATTTCAAATGTCAGAGTTCTGCGAATACAGAATTCCTTCATTAGGTCTGGCTCAGCTACCATTCCTCTCTCTGCTCCCTCGAAAGTGGGAGATACCGAGATGGAATCTCCTTGTAACCAAATCATTCCCAGCCCAAAGAGTCACAGAATCCAGCCAGAATGCTGGGCCTTCAAATTTAATTTCCTTCGCTAAATGCTTGTTATCAGCGGTGACAGCCCTCGCAGCCCTCAGATCTTCCATTCAAATCTGCAGAGTTGGACTGAGATTCTGACAGAGGTGGCATCCACGTAGAACAGAGCAGAGGGGGGATTTCAGGACTGGTTCCCAAGTAATCAAAGGACGAGTACAGACGAGGGTTTGGAGTGAAACCTCACCGTGGAAGAGAAGTGGCTCTTAAGAGGGGTCTCTTGGTGGGTGTGGGTGGCAAGGGTGGACCATGGCTTGGCGGTGGGGGGCTGGGGTTGAGAGGCTTTTAGGGAAACAAGTGCAGAGGCTGATTAAGCACATGAAAACCAGGGGGCATGGCTTTCTGACAGAGTTAAACAAATCCAGCTCTCGGTGGCTGCTGCTTCCCCGTTTCCAATCAGTCCATTTTCAATCCAGTGATTTAAGAAATAAAAGGGAGAGAGAGACCCAGGCGGTGACCTCAGGGTGGTGTGAGCCACGCAGGGACTGCGTAGGTCCTGGGAATGGAGAGGGACGTGCTCACTTCCTCTCAGTCGGGGATGGCAGCATGACCCCCGGGGGAGGGAGATGTTACCGATTAAGCCTTAATGAGATTTTCTGATAGAGGAACAGTTGGACCGGAAAGGGTTTTCTGAAGGCAATTTCATTCAGTTCCACAACTATTTTACAGAGGGGCTACTGCATGCAAAGCCAGAGCCATGCAAAGCTCCAGACACCACGGGGAACAGAACTATGAACAGCACCCTGTCCTCAGGGAGGATCAGATCACAGAGGAGAGGAAGCAGGACCAGAAAGAGTAACAGGACAAGCCTTGCTGCGGGATGTGCCAGGAAAAAGGCACAGAGGGCACCCCCAGGTGGTCAGGGAGAAGGCGCGGGACTCCGGTTCCCCGACGCGGTGGTCTTCTAGATGGATCAACTTGCTGTGGTCAGAATACAGAACTCTAAGGAACTGACAAGAGGAGAAAAAAGAACCTGTGGGTGAGAAGTTTAGGGAGGTGGGTCACCTTGGCCCAAGAAGCTAAATTCAACACGAGTCACAGAGGAACCCTTGTCACTGACATTTACGTGAACGAGCACAGCCATGCATTCTCAATGGGGGGTGGCATGTTGCCCCTCGGCGGGGTGGAAATTGGTTCTTGATGGGAGGGGGCAAAAAATCTTAGATGTTACAGTGGTTTTAGACTCCCCAGAGAGCCACTATTCATAAACAGATACAGAGTACACCTGCGATATTAAAATTTAATGGGGGAGGGGAAGTTGATTAGGAAAACAATTGTCTAAAAAGCCTCCTCGTTGAAGGGGCAGCAATAACCATAAAAGATGGAGAAATTCTGGCAGAGTCTTTTTCCTCTGACAGCTGCCTCTGTCTCTTGAAGAGACTGAGAATGAATCGGGGGCAAACCCTCAACCCTCTGGCACGCGAGGGGGCTTCTCCAGAGACCTGCGTCCTGACTGTGGAGATGGGGCTTAACCTCTCTCTCTCCAGGGCTCTAAAGGGGAGACATTTGGGAGAAGGGGAGACAGGGCAGGAAGGCAAGGGAGCGGAGAGGCCAAGATCATACCATCCCCGGCTCCCTCTCCTCCACTGAAAATAGGTCACGGATTTACATTTTGCGTATTTATTTTTAAAAGTGTATTTTAGAAGCTCACCACTCCCTGTTAAAAATGAATGATGTCTTTAATAGTTTATTTTAATTCCAAATTACAAAGGCAATATGTATTCATTACGGAAATTTGGGAAATGCAGAAAAGACAAAAGGAGACAATACACTAACACCAACGCACATAATCCCACCATCCCGAAGTGAACATTTTATGATATTATTACCCTATTGCTACCCAATAGGGTAACTGTGAACCACATAGGGCGACTCAACACTTGAAATGTAGTTGGTCTGAACTGAGATATGCCCTCAGTGTGAAAGGCATACTGGATTTAAAGACTTAGTATAAACAATTAAAATATTTCATTAATATTTTCATACTGACTGCATGTTGAAATGATATCATACTGGCTATGTTATCTTAAATAAAATATAGTAAAATAATCTCAACTGTTTCCTTTTACTTTGTTTAATGCAACTACTAGGAAATTAATATCATACATATATATACATTGTATTATATTTCCATTGGACGGTGCTCGTCCAGGCCTTACCTATGAATGCACTTATGTATGCATGAATATACACACCACAGACAACAGGTAATGAGGCGCAATTTCTTTTGCAATCTCTTCTCAACTAAATATAAGCTGGACATCTGTCATGGCAATACATAATTCACTTATGTTCCAAGTGAATGTCTGAATGCTAAGTAACGCTGCACTATTTTTGACTGTAACTGTATGTATTAAACCAATCCCCTATCCATGGATACTTAGATTATTACCAGTTTTTCTCTATCATCACAGCTCTGCGATCAACATCCTTCTAACCGTATCTCCGCACAGAGTAGAAATAACACCGAGTTTAAGGCCAGACGACTCTTGACTCAAATCAGTCTCAGCCTTTAACTAGCTGTTTAACATTAGGCAAATTTTATCTCCACCCTCAGGCTCCTTGTCTAAAACGGGAGCAGTTTCTCTATTTTTTTCAGCCCTGCTGGAAGGATCAGAAATGATATTATTTTGGGCACACTTGGGACATTCTGTAGATAATAGCTAACTTTTTTTAACATTGTAAATAAAACATTAAAACATGATTACTAGAAAGTTCCAGAACTGCAAACACTCACACCACAACAAATAAAATCATAGACAAAATAGAAAATGACATCACATTAAAGGCCAACAGGGATTATCTGCATTGAAATTTGAAATGTCTAGAGAGATTGTACAATATTGACTAGCCATGCCCTTGTTGGGAAATTTTCACCTATTGAAGACCAAAATCACTTACCCCAGTCTTCCAGCCTTTTCTTCTAGGTCGGCTGTAAGTGAAATACATTCTAGGGTACCCTTCTAGGTAGTTGTAATAATGCTTCAGGGACGTAATGCTCACAATTTAGTTTGAGGATAATGTTAATTCCAAAATTATTCCTGTGCATGTCCAGCTTGGATCTGAAAGGCTCTCACCTCTGATAGGAAGATAGGGTTGAGTGGCAACATTGCTCTGTTTTTAGATGCAGTGTACAGAGGATTATTACCTGGGAGACATGCAATGACATTCTGGCACAGTTGGGTGAGTGACAAAGTGGCATCTGGAATGGGTATAGATCAATAATGAAGAAGGGAAGAGTGTGCTTGTGTCTTAGAGGGCTTGATCTGGCCACTGATACCTTCATAATGGAGACTGGCTTGGGCCAGTCAAAGAAATGTGACAGATAATCCAATAAACTCAGTTAACCTCAGGATGCCCAGAGTTGGTCTTGCCACTGGATGAGTCATCCAAGAAACAGTCAAGTGGCTAAAAGCAAGTAAGTCAAGAACTTCTTTACAGAGTGATGAACCCTACGAGTCCTGACAGCCAAGAAGCTTCTCCTGGAGTCTCTGTTCCTCCAGCAATTAACTGTGCAACTTTAGGCAAACTATTTAATCTCTTTTCTCATCAGTCTCCTAACTGCCAAACAATGGGGTCATGGGGGTGATGTGAGGATTCAAACAACGAATGGAAGTCAAGGGCTTAATTTATAAGGTAGCATGACACTGACATAAAGGAAGCTCTCAAAAATGTTAGGTGGTTCTGTAGCTTCTGCTAATTCTAAGTCTCCTGACATTGTTCACAGACAACTCTGTTTTGCTGTCTCAAGTTCTGATATTCCCATCTTCCGATACAACAGAGCTCCTAGGTAAAGATCTTCCAAACTTAGGCATTGAACATACACAATATCAAATCCTACAACAAGCATTTCTCAAGAGCTCTCATGCACAGAGCTAGGACTTAGAGACAAGACAGGATCTCTTCCTGCACCCCAGGAACTCACAGCCGTAACTAGGTTAGCATGATAAGGTTCATGAGAAGGTTGGCACAGATTACTGTGTGGTGATGAAGAAGGCACCCAAACTGCTGAGGAGCAGGGCAGAGAGGAGTGATGCTAAAGATTAGTTAGGCAAGACGGGCAAGGAGGAATTGGCTGAGGAGTAAAGGAGGCAGGAGATAAGAGCATTCAGACAGAAAACAAACAAACAAACAAACAAACAAACAAACACCTTCCAGGAAAGGCCTGGAGGCGCATGTGCAGGCTGTAGAGATAGGTAGAGGTCCAGTTCTGAAGACTCCGTGGGAGCTCAGACTTGACCCTGAGGGCCATGGAGAGCCTTGCTTGGGTGTTAAGCCAGAGGGCACCATGCAAAGGAGTCAGAAGAAAATAATGAACTAGAAGCCAGAGCCTAGCATTTTCTACTTTTTACAGCCTTGATGTCACTGGCATCAGAATGAGCTTCTGAGCAGATTCTCATAACAGAACTGACTGAATGATTTGTCCTATTTCACCCCCAGGAATACACCTGCGAATGGGGAAACAGCCATGAACCACACCCTCTTTGGTCCTGGTCCTTACTTCTCCCAAAGAAACAAGACAAGTGGAGAATAGACTTTGCTCAACAGAACTGTCACAGTGCAAACAGATTGACCTGGATACATTTGCTGAGTCCAGCAACACTGTGTTTAAGAAGTTATTATAAGACAGTAAACACAGAAGTGGGGAAAGACGTGGAACATGTATTTACCCAGAAGGGCTTATTATCAGATGTTAAGATGCTAAACTCCTTTCAAAATGTGTGCAAGCATATTTACAAAATGTACAAAATATGTGTATGTGTATTTACACACACACACACACACACACACACGTGGAAGCTCTAGGATTATAGCTCTGCCAAATATGGAAAGTTACATTAGTGGAAAGGCTCCTTGGTCTAAAGTCAGAGAATTGGGCTCAAATCCCTGATTGGACACTTACTCTTACATAACTTTAGCATAAAATGATGTAATTTCATCGAAAATGGAAATAAGAATAGCTAACCTAAATACCTCTTGAGTTTGCTATGTGACCCAAATTAAAGAAAGGATCTTAATGGAAAAGGTTAGTTCTGAAACAAGCTCATCAGTGAGCAGCGTGGGTAACTAGAGAGCTCACACCACGCCCGAGGTGTTTACCAACTACCAAAGCCCAACAGATGCCTGTGATGTTGGCTGACCGCCCTGTTCTGCCAGATCTTCTGATTTCTAATAAGAAACCAGAAATCTAAATGTCTGTGAACATATTCCTGATTTTTCAATGTTGGTACCACGTTCAAATTTGAATCAGCTGAAAGGCAACAAAGGACAAAAAGCCCTGGCTTTCAGACTGAGACCCAATGCACAACCTTTCCTTGCAAGTAGCAAACATGGAATGGTGGATGAACATGTTTTCCAGTTAGCTTATGAGTTCCATTTCCACTTACTTTCAAGTCAATAGAGAGAGGGGTTGAAATTTCAAATTTCAAATGAATGGATGAAGCAATAAAAAAAGAAAGAAAATTTTCAAGGAAGAACCAGTGCCTACATCCTTCTTGGTTGAGAAAGGGAATGTGTCAGCCGAGGGAGGCTGACGTGGGGTTCTAGGAGGTGAGCGGCCCCCAAAACGAAAAAATGCATGAGGAGTTGCCATACTGCCGGACAGACTTCAGCAGCAGACACCATGGAGTTAACAACACTTTATTCTGTTGCCACAGGGAGGTGTGCGTCTATGATGCACCTGTCCTGCTTTTATCTGTTCTCTGCCAGCACATGCGCAATCTGAGTGTTTTTGTTCATTAGGCTTACAGAATATCTCTAGCACATGTGTACTTCTATTTTTTTTGTTCTAAATCTTATGTAATTGACACATGTGTACAGCAATTATTTACTGCATACTACAAACATGCTCTGATCACAGGCTTGGGTCCCACAGCATTAACTCATCTCAAGGCCAGCTCACAGAACTTCTCATACTGGCCTCTGAGCTGGCCAATAAGGCCCTTCTCTTCCTGTTCTGAATTCTAAATTCAATAGCCTTGTCTCTAATATCCTAAAACACACCATCCTTCTCCATTTTACTTCTCACCACCCAATATTGTAGGGATTTTGTGTTTTCCTTGAAGAGACTCTTTCAGAATCACTCAATGCATCCAGGTTCCTTAAAGGAAGGAGACTATCTGGGAGAACTCAACCTCTAGAAGCTTGATTCTTCGGCAGAATAACATAAAAGATGACACCCAGCGTGACCCTTTCCGGTAAATGCTTTCAAATATAAATGCCCTGAGTGTATAAATATTCTGAGAAACACAGTACAATGTTCTTCAACAGTCAACTGGTAAAACGTGTTCACCTAAATGTACTCTGAGTTGGCTGAATTCAGACCCAAGTGCCTGGGGTATAGAATCTGAGTCTATGTCTTTCAGGCAGTCGACTGTCTTGGAGGGAGGTGGTAAAAGCTAATTAAACAGAAGAAAATGTAAGTATAATCACAGAAGCTGGGGCAGGAGCTTAGGGAATAAAACAGCTAAGTTGAGCCGCTCAATGAGGAAAGATCTGACTAAGAGGACACCCATGAATAAAATTGGTTTTAGAACTTTTCATCATCATATTGATATTCATGGCCATCAAAATACCGTAAAAAGAAGCATCCTGATTTCCTGGATGATTCTGTAGCTTTGCACCCTAGTAGGCAATCTACTAACATCTGCTAAGTGAAACTGTGCTTTCTATTACCACTCAGAAACATCACATTTGAATTTTAAAAATTAAAAATAGGCACACACTCTCAAAAAAAACAAAAACAAAAAGACACGAAGAGAATTTTCCCAGAAGAAGAAACATGATTGGTCCAAGAACACAAGGAGGGAAAAAAAAGGTAAACTTTAATAGTTACAAAATAAATGTAAAATGAATAGTTCTGTATTTCACCAAAGTAGCAATTGGAAAGGACTTTTATAATGCTTCTCTTCATTATTAAAGGAGATTTGGGAAAAGAGTCTTTCTGAAACACTACTGTTGAGAGTGTAAATTGGTTTAACCTTTTGAAAAGATAATTTAACAATGTGTATCAAAAGGCTTAAACATTTGCATAACCTTTATTCAAGTATTTCCACTTGTAAGGACTGATTCCACGGAAAGTCTTGGTTGTGATTAAGATCTAGACACACTACTGTCCATAAGTGTCCATTTATTAGAAAACCAGACATAACACAAGAGTTTAGCAATTGGGGAAAAAACAAGATCTGGTACCCATTCAGTGGTTTACCCTTCAGCCTTTACGTTCCTCCAACAGTCCTGTTTTTATAGAAGGAAGTTTTATGAAGAACAAACTTTTTCACAATATACAGTTAGGCTAAAAAGTTGCATACATATGCACAGTTGAGATACAATGTGTGGAGCAGTGGGAGCAGGAAAGAGAGAGGAACTCAGATGCCAGCTGGAGAAATCCCTTCACCTTGGGAATGTAGTTAAAACTGACTCAAAGCTCTGATTTCTGTGGCCTCTGGGAGTCTCAAGACCTTCTCAGGTATCTGCAAATTCCCAAGTGATGTTTGTTCCTTTTGCCTTCTATGCCCTCTAACACCCGCCTATCATATTTATTATCTCTCTACTGCACCATTTTCAGGATCTATCAAAAAATAAAGACAGGAAGCAAAGGAAAAGGAAGTAAAGGGAAGAAAAAAGAGGAATGGAAACAGACCCACCCCTGCAAAACATTTGGGAGGTTTGGAGTCTCAGGAGAAGGTTGCACATAACCTTCAGCTGTGCGTCTTCCTCAGCTTCCATTTAATTCCTCCAGTTCAATTCCATCCTCTCCCACCTCTCTCCCCATCTCCCCATCTCATCAGTCCACCTCCTGGAACTCTATGTTTCCATTCTATTTTACAGAGCACTGTGCTCTCTGGCTCCCACTCCCAAACTTGCAAAATCAATCCTATCCAGGATTCCACAGACAAAGGGCCTTTCTCTGAACAGGATGGAGTCATCCTCCTCTTCTGGAGGTAGCTATGCATAGCAACTCCGCCTTGTTCCATATAGGTAGATGAGACATACACATTATAAATAGATGATAACAGAACTGTTACTCACAAAGACCATCGTCATAAATAGCGTTTTTCCTGGTACATCTATATCTAGTTATACAGGAAAGTAAATGAACTATAATGTTAACTCACATTATCTCTGGATGGTGAAAGCCAGGTGGTTCTAATTTTCTTCTTTGTGCCTATCTACAGTATCCAGATTTTCTATAAGACATGGGTATTACTTTTGTAAGAGGAGAGGGAGTTAAAAACAAGCTAGTTCTCCATAAAGAGGAAATGCGTGGTTCTGGAGGGAAGGATGGATCACGGCGGAGATGACAGGAAATCACTGATGATGGCTGGAATTGAGGAAAGTTGTTTCTAACTCAGCCAACTAAGCCAGCAAGTATAAGCGTGGAAGTCCCTGTTAATCCAGACCTGCCTTTTCTCCCAAGGCTGGGAAGATGTGGACAGGTTCAGCTAGAAGATGCTGATCAAAAGTATTCTGATGCCCACAAAGAGCATCCTGCAGAGAAGTGCCAATAACTGTGAAGAGTCACGAATGCAGGCCTTTATGAGAAGGGACGGGAGGCAGCAGTGGGTAGGAGTGGGTGCGTAGATTTGGGGAATCATTCGTGTGCCAGACACCATTTTAAAGTTTTGCAGATCTTATTTCTGATGGCCACAAGCACACTTTGACAAAACTAGCATTATCACCCAATGACAGATGAAGAAACCAAGGCTCAAAACGGAGAGCTCATCTCTCTCTAATTTGTTTGCCTTTTTCTTTCCAGACCACTTTCCCAAATCAGAAGTTGTTCTTCCTTTAAGAAACATATTCTAAAAATACCTAAACAGACAGCCCCAAGCTTGCCCCCTGGAATTAAGACAAACAATAACCTGAATTTAGAGAGGCTATGTTTACCATATTCAATGGCAACTGAATTGAGAGATTCATAATAATAAACCATCAATAATGTGTTCCCCAAGTCATGAAATTGCTGTGTCAGGATATACATTCATTTAAGCATGACTCATGAGCTTACAGCTGTTTAACAGAAAACTATTTTTTAGGCTCAGATAATACTGAAAGTGTCATGTATTTGATTTTATAGGAAGGCAATGCTATTATTATTAATAATAATTTCAACTAATAGTTATGAGCATCTATTAATGTACCTAGCACTTTAAGCTCATTATATTGTTCAATCTTTGGTTTGTGGTGGAAATATTCACTCTTGCCCCAGCTCCAGCATGTACTTCCCCACCCCTTGTCTGTGGGTGTGTCTGTGTGACTAGCTTTGTTTGGCCAAGTATGTTAGCTGGCGGCCAGTGTGAAGTGGCCAAAGGTTTGACAGTGCTTGTATGATGGGGCTTGTTCTCATATGCTTCTCCCATCATCACGAGAACATCACTGAGCTGGCTTACTGCTCCCAGGAGGAGGTGTGAGACACATGGACCAGAGCGCTTCCCAAGCTGAGCCCCTTAGATAAGTAGCCGCTAGCTCATCTGCAGACACAAGACTGAGTCTAGCCTAAACCAAAGTACCCGTGTATCCCAGACACAGGAGCTAAATAAGTGCTTACCGTTGCCTGACAATTAGACTTGGTGATGCGAGGTAGCAATAGCAAAAGAACACACACAGCTTCCTAATGAGGGAGGCATTGTTCTCATTCTTAGTTTAAAATAAGAAAACCGAATTTTGGGGAGGTTATGTAACTTGCACATCTACTGGGTGGCAGAACTGGAGTTCTGGTTGGACTCTAAAATAAAGCCTCCCTGCTGAAGCCCACTTTGATTAATCAGAGAGCTGGCCATTGAACCCAATATTTAATAAGCACACGCTGTGTTAGGCACTGTCCATGGTGCTGAGAATACAGCAGTCGGCACAACAAAAATCCATGAACTTCAAGGATTGCACTTTACCAGGAAGGACAGAAAAGGGGCCACTGAATTAAGCCTGAGTGAAAAGAAAGAAGCAGGTGACCATACAAGCTGACGGTAAGCAGCTGAGCAAGAACAAAGGCCCTAAGAGGGGAATGGGCTTGGTAGGTTTATGGAAAAGGAAGGGGACCACAGTGGTGGGTGTACAGTTACATGGGGGATAAGGGCATTAAAATGGAGTCTTGATTCAATTCTGGTTACAATGGGAAGCCACCAGAAAATTGTAGGTACAAGAAAAAAATATTTGGGTTGTCATTTCAGAGCAATGGCCATGGCTGCTTTGCTGCGGGCAGACTCTAGGGAGCAAGACTGGAGACGGGGAGACCAGGGAGGGGGCTGTTGGAAGCGTCCAGGTGGGAGATGGTTGGACTGGATAGGGTGGTGTCTATGGAGAATCTGAGGACAGTTTCCAAATTGTGTCTCAAATTCGAAAGCAGTCCTAACTTCCCTAATTCTAAAATAGACTTGGCTTCAGTATGCCTGAGCAAAAACATTTACCAGTTTAGGGACCAAACTAAATTGTGAAAAATCTCTCAAAATATTTGCTTAGAGTAAAAAGTAAAAACACACTGAGCAGTTGTGAATTAGTCATTCGCCTAAGGTGGGTGATAATTTATGCTGCACTTGTAGCCGAAAAAGAAATTTACATTTACACTCAAATCTATACTTTTTTTTTTTTTAAATCCAGGGATGGGCTAATTGTGTTTGCTGAATTGTTTCAAGTTGCAATGGGCTTGGAGAATTGAGTATCAATTTGCAAGGCTATAGGGATTAAATTAGGTAAACCCAAAGGGAAAGTAATTGGTAAATTGGGAAGTGTTGCATGAGTGTATGAAGTATTGTCTAAGGCACTATGAAAGATTAATGGACAGTCAACTTGAAGTTAAAAAAAAAAAACACCAACTTAATTTTGATCCTGAATATCCTTAAGCCAGCAAACAAACATCTTTTAACAGACAAACACAAGCAAAAGACTATACACACTTCTCTACTTGCTTGAGCCTTGGTCTAGCACCCCAAAAGATAAACGCTCTAGCTCTCAGAAAAATTACAAAGGCCAGATTTTTAATACTTCTCTCTCTCTCTCTCTCTCTCTCTCTCTCTCACTTTTTGAGTGTGAGAACATGTTTTTCAAAACATAATGTTCTCTCCTGGTCTCCAACCAGTGACCCAAAGAGCAGAATGACCCTCCACACACATGTTTTATTTGCCCCCAGTAAGGTAAAAAGAGTTACATTAAAAGTCAAATTTTTAAATGGAGAGATTTTTATGTAAAAAAAAAAAATCCACATATTTTTAGACTCTCTTTTAAAAAAAAAAATCAGAAAATCTGGTGTATTCTTGTGTCAATACATGCCCTGGAGCTGAGCAGCAGCTGCCAGTGTTAGACGAGCTTGAGCTCTCCTCTCTGCCACTGTCCCTATCACTCCCTCCTGTGTCCCTAACGTGAAGGGTCGGTGGCCAGTTAGCGTCCCATGTGATACAGCATTTTTCTTATTGTAGAGGAATCTCTATTCTTATCCCTACCATGATCAGAAGGAGGGACATGGAAACTAGCCTGGGACATATCTTTTATACCCCAACCTGCCTCCTGCAGGTCTGATCACTTCCCAGCTCCTGATCTTTCCACAATCCGTGAAATTAGAGGACAGTGAGTGAGAAGTAGAGAGGACCCAGGATAACAAGCCAGAGATTTACAGGCATAAACAGTGGCATGGGTTGAATATTCGCTGTAAGTGGAGCTCTAGGCCAATCCCCATTTCCTCCTGATTAAAGTGCCCGTTCTCCAGCAGCATCACAACTGAAAGCAGGCTGCTGGCTCCGACTCCAGTGGAAGCTTGCCAAAAAAAAAACACTCCCACTTAAGAAAATTGAATATGATTTTGCAAAGGGGATGGCCAAACTTGATCTCAGTCTGACAAGGGATAACAGAGATGTGTGCTGAATTGGCTCGCTCAGGGAAGAGGACCAGCCTGGCTTGGGAAGTTGCATCTTCAGGATTTGAAGATGTTTGAGCACCAGCACCTTTGCAAGTCAAGACAATTGTAAAGACTAAAGCGTAGTTAATACAAAGCATTAGGGGTTTTAATTCTTTTTGGATATTTTGGCAGTTTCCTAGAACATATTCTGAAAAAGAGATGCAAGACACATTTCCACTAAAGTGTATCCACTTTTACATTTTTTTCCCTATGGAGACACCCATTGATGACAATATTACTGTCCAAAGTTGAGCCAGAGAATGACCCACGAAACAGAAAAAAGAGTTTTAATATACAGTCATCCCTCGGCGACATTGTGGGTTTGGTTCCAGTCCACTGAAATAAAGCAAGTCACAAGAATTTTTTGGTTTCCCAGTGCACATAGAAGTTATGTTTACACTATACTGTAGTTTATTAAGTGTGTAATAACTTTGTCTCTAAAAGTACAATGTGCATATCTTAATTAAAAATGCTTCATTACTAAAAATTGATAACCATCATCTCAGTCTTCAGCAAGTCATAATCTTTTTGCTGCTGGAGGGTTTAAAATATTGTGAGAATTACCAAAATGTGGGACAGAGGCATGAAGTGAGCAAATGTTTTTGGAAAATTGGCCCCCATAGACTTGCTTGACATTCGATTGCCACAAACCTTCAATTTGTACAAAACACAGTATCTGTGAAGCACAATGAAGAAAAGCATAATAAAATGAGGTCTGCCTGTTTACTGATTATTTTTAATCTTGTTGAGAACACAAAGACCACTTTGAGACATTGACTTAAAAGCTATAAACATTCTGTACAAGGGGAGAAAAAAAAAACACGTCACACATACAGAGTTTTCTATGTGACTTCAGAGGTTTGATGGGTCTCTTGATTCTAACATTAGAAATTAAGATCTTTGATGATGCAAAATCCAAGAATATAGCATCATTGTTAAGCATAAGGAGCAGGGGGTCAATGGCCTGCAGTTGCCTCTGGCTCAGCCACATCCTATGTGAACATTTTAAGCCTCAATTTTCCTCATCTACAAAATAAGGATAATGTCCACCCATAACTCATGGGCTTGTTTGGAGGAAAAGTGAGCTGAATTCATACCAAGTGCTGGAATAGTTGCTGGCACGTGGTAAAAGATCGATAAATGTCCACTGAACATTCACTTTCTGATTTAATACTGGCTGTGTTACAATTTTAATGAAAACCTTCAAACGTATTTTATATTGGCATTCCTAACATTTTAAGTTAATGGCAAAGAGAAAAGAGAATACATTATTATACTATCTGCTTATTTTAAAAAAAGATTGCCAGAGCTTGACATTCAGAAAATCAAGTCACAAAAGCAAGAGGAGGAGGAAGAAAATAAAAGAAGGAAGAAGATGAAAGGGATAGAGATTCAGAGCAGACATGGTCCCACGTGCAGGACAAAAATGGAAAGAAGTACCCCTTGCACCTGACCAGACCTCCCGCTATCCCACTGGCACGGTCCTTATCCAGCCAAGACAATCAGGTCTGAATCAACAGACCAGCCATTTGGCTGAGATATTCAGTCAGTTCTATCAGACAACTAGTCAGTCCAACCATACCAGCCATCCGTGTGGCCAAAGCCTCAATCAGAAATCCAGTCCAACTGGTTGACGGATGCAAATCAAGAAGTGCTAGTGTTAGAGTGAACTGACTGAGTACTGAGCATCGTGCAGCTGTCTCTTCTGATAGTTTATTTGGCTTATTCTCAGCCAATGGCCAGGGAACCTCTGGATGCCCAAGCCATGATGTTATCCAGAGCATCCTACGTCTCTAGCGCATATGTGACTGAGGATGCAGGCTGAGGTCCATCCTATCCATGAATTCGGGAAGAGGTACAATGAAAGAGCTAAGATTTCCTGTGCCAGGAAACCCTTCAGCCTATAAGGACAGCCTCTCCTTACATGGGCAGTGGGTTCTAGAGGTAGCCTTTGAAGAAATGTGACAGGATTTGGCCCCTCTTGGGGGAGGAGGGTGCATCAAGGAAAGGATAATAGGAAGCTCTCCAGCATTGCAGTCATTCTTCTCATGCCTGGACCCTGGGAATGCGTCCCTTTGTCTGCATTTTGACACAACTCTTGTCTGCTTTCTGCCTTTTTCTGCACCATTGTTTGAAATCAATTTTGCAAAATCATCATGATGGCTCTCATTTCATAGATGAGGGAACTAAGGCTCAGAGAGGTCTAGTTATTTGCCCAAGGCTACACAGCCATCATGTGGCACAGCCCAATGCGTCTGCAGCAAAGCTATCTGCTTTTCCCATGATGACATGCTATGCCTGTTATTGTGTATTTATTTTTCCATCTGTTTTATTCAGTCATTTATGTACAATCATGTCCCTGAATTTTGGGTGAGTGTTTTTGTTGGTCCATTGATAAACTACTAATGAAACAATGGTTTCCTTGTGTTAGAGTTCATATATAATATACATGTACATGAGTGAGTGTGTGTATGTGTATGTGTGTGTCTGTGTGTGTAACAGGGAGCAGTGGTTCCCAGCACAGGGGGCAATCCCTCCCCTCTGACATGTGGCAGTGCCTGAAGGAATTTTTTTTATTGTTAAGACTGGGGTGCAAATGATAATGGTATTTAGTGGGTAGAGGCAAGGGTGCTGCTAAACATTCTATAATGTGCAAGACAGACCACCCCCCCAAAAAAAGAATTTCCAATCTAAAGTATCAATACTTCGTGCTGAGGTTGAGGGATTCTAAATATATTACATGTACACATAGATATATACATATTTCTGTATATGTACACTCATGTATTCATACATATACACATATCATATATTATATATACATATAACCCACAAATATAACTGTATATATTATATATACATGTATGTGCATTCATGTACACATGTATTATCTAGCAATATGTCTACATCCATCTGTCTAGATCAGGAGAACGAGAGAAGGGAGGAATGTGGAAATAGACATGTGTCAGCATGTGTGTGTGTGTGTGTGTGTGTATTTGTGTTTTTGCATGTATGCATATATACAATTGAAGCTACCCATTGTATCATATTTGTCTTCCAGGTGTGGATTTTTTCATAATGCATTCTTACTGAAAACATGACACAGGTAAAAAGGAGACATAATTTTCCTTTACTATAACTTCCAGACGCAACAAAATATTTTAAAGAACATTCTCACAGTGCCCCGACTCAAACCAAATCCATAAAGGCCCATGCCAAACAAGTTTTTGCTATGAAATTTTAATAGCTCTTAAAACATCCTGCCCAGAAACATATTAGTCGTCCTGAATGAACCAAAGGCTTTAATTAAACAACCACATCTAGATGTTGGAATGCATAATTTGCCCAGTGAACTTGAAATTCCCTAATACTACAGGGAATTACATGCTTTTTCCAGGACAGTTCAAGGGGGCAGGAGGTGACTTGATCCCTGCTTGGGCCACATCCATTACTCAAGCGGAGAGGAATTAAAATAAATACCAGCATTGAAATAAAGGTGCCAGGATTCAGCTAATGAGTATGGAAACTCTGTTCCGATTTATGTTAGAGGTAGGGCAATACATTTCTGGATTCTGAATAATCAGTCCTCTAGTGGGTTTCTCATTTTCCAAATGCAACAGTTACTTCTTTCCTTAGCCAGAAATGGCAATCTGATATAAATATTGAAAACTCCACTTCATAATAAAAAATTCTTCTCCAAACCAGACCTTGTGGCTTAATTTTCATCAGAGCCAAAATTGACGGTGCTGCCCGTTAAGGCAATTGCCAGCAGAGTGTGGAAAAAAAAGTAAAATGTCACATTAAGAACGATGTTTGTGCTTTCCAAAAAAGTCTAAAGTGATATTCGTATTGAAGGAATGACTTTAAGAAAACAATACATGTAGAGAAAACAATGAACAGGTAACATACTTGTCTTTTGTCTTTAACACGCATTATGTGTATCAGCTGGAGATTTAAAAATTAAGTGTTAGTGTTTCCGTCTCCTCATCTTCAAGATATGAAAGATTTAAACGTATATCTAAGTATTTTATGGAGATCAGTGAATTAATACAAGTAAAGTAACTGCATCAGCGTCTGATATATAATATTCCATAAATGGTTCATTATTATTATTATTAAATCTTATAGTTTCAACAAGTAGGGAGTTTTTGGAGTTCCATGACAGTTAAAATATTAGTCAACATTGAGAAATTTCCTCTTCTGGCACACTGAGCTATACGGAGTCAGTTCAAGTTGTAGTTTCAAGAAGTCAGATGAATATAAATGACATTTATTTTCTTCCTACAAGCCGCGTGTCCCATTTTCGTTCCTAAATAAGTTATTGCTAATACAAAGGAACACACATAAAACCGCAGCAGATTCTAATAAGCTAACCGCCGGTATCAAGGGTCCAGAATAGTAAAATAATACTCAAATTGAAGAAAGATGTATTGTCACAGCCTCCAAGTGGGTAATAGCGCCTCGAAACATCCCAGTGTTTTCTGATTTCATCTTATTCTTTTCACACGCACAAAATGAGCTCGACAGGCCACTTTTTGGAGGCTTTAGCCAGCTGGCTCTATCTTTTCCTGCAAACATCCCAGCATCCGAAGAAAGTCCCTGTGTAAGAGGAGAAGGAGACCCATGAAAGTGTAGAACAGTGGGTTTTAGGAATGATGAGAAAGAGAAAGGATACTGGAAGGAAATGCATGTGCATCTTGTTCAGAGATTTCAAATTTCGAAGACATAGATGGTGGGGAGAAGACAGAAGTGGGGTTTCCTAATGACGTATGCTTGGGCCAAGGTGTGAAGGATGCTGAGGATTTATCTAGGGAAGAGCCAGGTAAGTGTTCTGGGCAGAGGAAACAGCCCATGTGGAGGCGAGGAGCAGGCTCTGTTTCAAGAACTTACAGGAGGGTCGCTGGCTCTGGCGCAGAGAACAGAATTTATTTTCCAAAGTCACACATATGGAAAGAGGCAGAATTGGGATACTAAGCCAGTTAGTCCAACTCTGTAGCCTGAATTATTTGCTTTTTTTTTTTTTTTTAACATTGCTCATTCCATTCTGCTTTAGGCTAATGAGACATGTAGATAGAAAACAAATATGCAAATGAGTTACAATCTGTGCAGCATTTAGAGTGGTGCCTGGTCCGCAGACCGAGCTACACAAGGATCCGTTTATACTATTATTATTAATTATCACTGTTTTATACAAAACACTTGAGGAAGGGCATGGCCCAGGTCTACCCTGCACTCTCTGCTGGCCCATCCAAATGCTCCGTGGACCCGGAGGGAGAGAGGGCAGAGGGGCTCACGGTCCCAGCTGGACCAGGAGACCAGTGTGCGGTCTTCTGGATGACAAGGCCAGAACCCAGATGCCGAGATAGGGGAAGTTATTTTCTGTGATGGCATCTGGCATGCTGGCCTGTCCCACTGACATTTGTGTTGGCTGCTGTGTTGCTGTCCCTGGAAGGTTTGGGAAGCAGCTGGCTGCCCTCACACCCCGCACTGCTCTCCCCCTCTCCTGAGTCTGGCTGATGGGAGAAGCGATCACTTCTAGTGAAAGAAGGGCTCTCCTCTTCCCAAGCCAGCCGATCCCAGATCCACCCGGTATCTGGGCCACAGCACAGAGGCTGTCTGCTCAGGCACGGTGATGTTGCCAGAACTCTTACCAGCAACAGGCATGCCAGAAAAAGAAGACTAGATTTTCACCACCACGCACACCCCGCGTGTGCTTCGGATGAACCTGCCGTTTGCTGAGAAACAGATATGTTGACAAATCCAGGTACAGGTGCTTCCTTGGTGCTGACTGCATTTTCAATGACGGCTGAATAATTCGGGGCACTGAACAGCGTTACATGCTTGCCGTGGCCAGGGATTTAAAAAATGGAAGTTCGCTGTATCAGTTCTAAAAAACAATGACCGAGAGCCACATGGAGTATCAGCACTGGGGACGCTGGCTGCAATAAGGTGCCTTACAAAGGGAAAGCGAGTCCCAGTTTCGAGATCTCAGTTCGCATGATAGTAATTACGAAAACAAATGTGCAAAAAATCAAAAGTAGGATCCTAAGGGCAATGGGATGGATGCACCTGGGAGCTACGGAGCAGAATGGCATTCTGCCAGATTTTACAACAGCTGAGCGAAGGGCTGGTGACTGTGTGCTGCACAATCTCAGAACCACCCCAAGGAGGGGATGGACTCCAGATAAAACGGGAAGGCGAGAACTGCTATACATTCTGCATATGAGACAGTCTTCTCTCCCTAAATTGAGTTAAAGCAATATAGTGTTCAGCAGATCCTACCAACCCTGGTTCACCCTGAATATGGGCAGGGTGGGTGGGATCTGGGTTTCCCCTTAGAGATCTAAAGTGCAACACTTGACTATCTGCTTTGATTTTTGAGTTATTAAATGTGAGAAGATTAATGTTTAGTAGGAGCACTGTTTGGGTCTCCAGTGTAAAATGCAAACAAGAAGATGCTTCAGTGTCTGAGATGTTGAGGCGCTGAGCTAAATCCAGGTAGGCTAGCGCCAGGATCTTTGCACCTGGAGAGCTTCTTCAAACAAGACGCCCACATTCCACCCACATCTCTCCTGTCGCTCATCAGCTGCGGTGCCATTCAGAAAACACACCTTTCCCAACGAATACTGAAATTGCAATGAGACAGTGATCAATATTCACACAGACCCGGGCTGCCTCAATGATTCATAGCCTTCAACTGTAAAAACTGGAATGATGATAAGACAGCACTGTTTTTAGTGCAGGCTGACACAGGATATTACTTAGCTTTAAACTTTTTGTTTTACAAAATTGAGCTAGTATTAATAAATAAATTGCCAGGAAGGAAAAATGGGAGGACTTCTCTCCATCCCTCAAAAGGACAGTCAATGCCACACGAGAGGGCAGTGTCATATATATTTCAAAAAGATTTGTTCATCCCTACACATGGCTGACTATTAACTCTAAGAATGAAAGGCAGCCGCCCTCCTTCCTTCCATTATACATGCTTCCATCCTTTGTATATCAGTGATAAAGATGTGAGGGTGCAAATTAGTAACTTCTGCTCATTAGCTTATGTCTACATTTGAGAATAAAGATCCCTCAACCGAATGGTTTGTTATTGTATCTCTCTGCTCTTTTTTTAATTCTTCTTTTTTGGGGGGAGGTAATTTTATATATATGTGTATACACATACACACACACACACACACACACACACATCTATACATCTATATTTTAACAGAGGTACTGGGGATTGAACCCAAGACCTTGTGCATGCTGAGCACACACTCTACCACTGAGCCATACCCTCCCCATTTTCTCTCTATCCATTCTTTCAGCTCTGTCAGTCACACATTCTTCCCTCTGCCTCTTGGATGCACGCCCTGCTCTAAGGCAAGAGCCAGAAGTCCCACTGGAGATGGTCAGGCTGGTTCACCCACTTTGCCCATCTTGAACAAGTTGCTGACTTTCTGCATGACCCATCTATTAAATGTGAAATGAAATGTGCATCCCAGAACTCTCTTCTTCTAAGGAATGTCAACATTTTAAAGCACTTTGAAAATATACGATGCCAAATGAATGTTTATTATTAGCGTGGTGTGTAGATGTGTAGATTTATATGCCTCTTAAAGAATCTTGGCTGCTTTACACTCTTCTTGCCAGTGAAGCATGTCTTGCAAAGAAGAATTCCACCATGACACTTTGACTCGCCTAGCAAAAACTCATTAGACATTCCCTTTTTTGGACTGCTGCGGGAGAAATAAATTTCTTGGATTCAAGCTATTGCTATAAAAGCAAGTCTACAATAGGTCTCTGAAAATGGAATTGGGAGATGTTCGTGAATAATTCTCATGGGATATATAAAATTTCTCTCTATTAAATGCTAAAAAACATCCATGTACCAAAATGGAGTGCCTTGCTTTTTTTTTGGAAATTGAAAATGACTTTGAATGTAGTCTATTACAGGCTTCTGATTTCTCCATTCAGGACAAGGTGTTTGGAAGGATTAGGTGAGACAGCAAGTTCGCTCTTTTCTTTCTTCATTTCTTTCTTCTTATTATTTTTTTGATCATTTGCATCTAGAAAACTTCATTTTTAAGTGTTGACTATGACCTAGAATGTGGTGTGTACATTCTAGGCTGAGAACAAAAGCTTGGGGCTGCCCCCTTCTTTTGTGGAGAGGGGGCTTAGTTCACAGACGACATCGTGCTCTCTTATCTTTCATTATCCAACCATAGTTGGATTTCTCACCTTGTGGCCTGGCTGGCAAATGGATGGAACCAAAACCAACTGGATCTCCTGTCCTAGCTCACTCTGACACCTCTGTGTTCTATGCAACACACACTTGCTGGAAGCTAAACCACTGAGGAGCTAGTTCTTGTTCTTTTTTTTTTTTTTTTTTTTTTTTAACTCCAGAAGGATTACCCTTTATTTGGCCTAGGAATACTTGTCTTCAGCCTATGAAGACTTGCAGCCCCTTTTCAGGGTGCCTCAACTTGATTACCATGACCCACGTATCTGACGGGGGGTCTTGGGCAACAAAATATACTTTTGTAAAGAGAGCTGACTGCAAGGAAATAGAATAAGCATTCTCATGGAATAATTTTCACACTGCTCCTCTCTTTTCATGATTCTATGACTCCTTGGGGTGGTCTCTGGTTCTGTTGAAAATGAAAAGTATCAAAATAGAATTAAGCCCGTTCACATCCATTCTCTTAGGACCAGCAAATCCAGTCAAGATGGAAATGTGTCCATTGGTGAAACAGTCAGAATAGCTCCCATTGAGCAATGATTGACTTTTGGGCTAAGCTCAGCAGAAATGAAGCTTGTGGTCAATCAACTTTTCCCTTAATAGGATTGTGTTTGGCAAAATAAACTAGAAAAAGAAGTTGAAGGGGACACTGTCATGTAAGTAATGAATTCCCAGATGTTGTCATGTTTCCCTGAGACACACATCCTGGATAAAAAGAAGGGTTCAAGTCCACCAGGCATTCACCTTGTGCTAAAGTCACAGTCTTTGTTGAAAAGGCAGAGGATAGAGAAAGAATGGGACTTGTGGTAGGAAAAGTGTATGGGTATCCCTTTCATCATTCCATTAACGTGGACTTTAGAACAGGCTTTGTCATATTTTCAGGACTATAATGATAATAATTTCCACACATGGGTCTCATTGAACAAGCACTGGCAGGAGAGCTTACTGTATATCAAGCAGAGTGTTAGTCAGCATTGCTGCATTGACGAAGAAGAGGGACAGAGAGCAAAAAACAAGTCATTTAAAAAAATTACAAATAGTAATAAGGGTTTTGAAGCAACTGAACAGGGTGACAGGGCAAAGAAAAAAAAGAAGTTGTGGAGTCACTATTTTGGAAAGGGTGCTTAGAGAAGGTCTTTGAAGACGTGACTTTTCAGCTGGGATGGAGCCAGCTTGGGACGAGTTGAGTCACTGCCAATGGGATCAGAATGAGAGAAAAAAAAAAAAAAAAAAGGATGGATTTAGTGAGGTTGGTGGTAGCCAGACTTTGAGGGTTTTATATGAAGGTGGTTGGGATTAATGAATTTTAAGTGCAGTGGGGATTTCGGCTGGGGAGGGACACTCTCCTATGTGCATTCTGAGATGGGCTCCCCGGCTGCTGTGAGAAGAATCAAGTGGAACCCAAGAGAACTGAAGTAGGAGATGCAGCCCTTTGCAGCTGTCCAGGAAAGGGTGACAGCAGCCCTGGTGGATGTGGAGATGAAAAGAGCAATAATTACTGAGAAATCCAGGGGGTGTGGGTTTGACAGAGTTTCCTAACAACATGTGGCAGGTAAGTTCTTTACATGCATGATCTCAATCTTCAAGGTAACTCTGTTGAGCAGGAATTATTTGAGTGCCAGTGTGTATGTGTATGTGTGTGTTGGGGTGGGGGTGAGGGTTGTGTATTCATCATTTATTGAGCCACTAGCCATTGTCAGGACCCATTAGCTTGTTTGAACCTCACCATCACCCAAAGATGTAAGCATCTCTCACCCTTTATGCCAAAGGATCATGTAGTTCATGTGAGCTACATATCTCATCTGGGACTGCACCCTAGGTCTCCTTGCTTAAAAAAAAATTAACTAGTTTAACATGAATGATTCAGTGGCATTTGGTACATTCACAATGTTGTGCAACCACCACTTCTGTCTACTTCCAAAATATTTCACTATCCCAAATGAAAACCCCTTACGCATCAAACAATTATCTTCACCTCCTTCCCCATTGCCCTTGGCAACCACCAATCTGCTTTCTATTTCTCTGTATTTATCTCGACTGAATATTTCATAGAAGTGGAATCATACAACGTGTGACCTTTTGTGTCTGGCTTCTTTTGCTCAGCATCATGTTTCTGAAGTTCATCCACGTTGTAGCATATCAGTGCTTCATTCCTTTGTGATGACCGAATAATATTCCATTGCCTGTACAGACCACAATTTATTTCTCTATTTATTCACTGAGGGACATCTGGATTGTTTCCCCCTCTTGGCTCTTGTGAATCATGCTGGTATGAACATTCATGAGCAAGTATTTATTTGAATTTCTGTTTCCAGTTCTCCGGCACTGCTGAGTCATATGGTAATTCTATAATTGTACATCTAACCTTTTCAGGATCCCCTTTCTGCCTTTTAAAAATTTGGCTAGGGTGATGAGTCGTCTGGGTGGACTGCTTGCTCTTAGAGGCCACAGAATGGAGGGCATAGCTATTTCCCCCGATTATTACTCTTACTAATTCTTTAACACTCTAGACCATTCCTGACTCATTCTGATTGGCTTACGGATGTGCACCTGAAGCAGGTCAGACCACTACCAGTCTTCCCATTGCTCTTTGCCCAGATAACAGAAACCAAACACGTCCTAACTTCCGGGGTTGTTCTGCTGGCTGGACGGGCGTTCTGAGCTAAAGAAGTTTCTCTGCTGCCACACAGACAAAACCCACGTGATTCTGATAAACACAGTCTCCTCTGAACAGAAAGGCTCCTGGTGCTCAGAGGGTTTGCTCAGGTCCCAGAGCTAGTAAACGCTGATGCTGGTACTCAGAACCAAGTCTTTTGGATCCCACAGCACCAAAGACCAGTGGCTGGTTGTCTGGTGTATCAGATGGTAGAATTACAGCCAGTAACGTTGCAAAGAACAAACTTGTTTCCCTAAAGCGAGGAACTGTCAGTTGTCTAGGAATACAATGACCTGCCCTGTGCAGCTGCAAGTCCGTTGGGTATAAACAAACCAGTCAAAAAGTGTGGACGAAGTTTTAAGTCCGGTGAGCAGAAACCCAACAGTGTCAATTCACGCAAGCTGGCTTAAGTGCTCTGAGGTCACTTTTTAACTCCAGGTGGCTCTCTCCTCCTTGACCGATTTTCAGGAGCTGAGTTCCAGAATGGACACATCAGAAGCCACCGGGAGAAGCCAACTCCATCACTTGGTCTGAGAAATAAAACCAAGCCAGCTTCTCTTTGCTACATTGATTGGGGGCTGAACCTGCCATGCAGTGCTGCATTATGGCCTAACGGGTCATCTCTTTCCTTACCATGTTGATCTGGTGCCCCAAATCTGTGGGTTTGAAAGCCAGGCTTGTAAATCGGTTGACTATTATAGCTGACACGTTGGGCCAGGAATGAGGCGTAAATGCAGAAATACAGACACCTCCCCAAAACACATAGGAGTAACTGTATTTTTTTTTTTTTTGCCTTCCCCTCAGATCACACACATCATGAGAGTGGGTACAGTGTTTCTTTTTGCGTATTGTATCATTCTTTCTCAAGTGTCCCACACAGTGACTGACATATAGCAGATGGTCAGTAAAAACAAACAAAAAAAAAGTAGAATGAGTAAACGAATGGAGAAGTAAAGAATGGAGGAAAGGGGGCAGTACTTTTAATTTCCCCTCTTCTTTCCTTTTAATTCTAAGACTTTCATGTATCAATATCTGAATAACGGAGTCATCTGCATAGACAGGAAAATGTAACCAGACCATATTCATGTGCCCTTTATAGGGCAAGTTCCAACATATCATCATCTTTAAGGTTAATGTAAAGAAAGCTTAATAGTTTCATTTCATTTTTAAGGAAATTTGGACCACCTCAGGGATTCATCAGTTTAGGGGGGAAAAGTGTGTCTTTGTGAAATACTTTAGTGTCTTGCAGAAGATTGCAATGAATTATTGGGACATTGCAAAGTTTAAGACGGATGCTTTCTGAAGCATGAAAGAAGTATCTGCAGCTTTTTCTTTTTATGTTTAAATTACTTTGCTTCTTACTTGACTACTTTTTCTGACCTTTTAGAGTGCTTCCTTCTTTATATTTCTCCTTGAGCTCCTTAACTGTTTTTTAAAGAATAGTTTAGATACATCTCTTAGGAGTTCTTCTTTCTTAGCCTTCTGTTCCCTATCCTTCCAGCTCATTGTCTCCTCACTTGACCCTTCCATATACAGTCTCACAATATTACTACACTCTTTGCCCGACTCCATCCATCTTCTTCTTTCTCTCACAATGCAATAGATAATGTGAAGCTGTGGATCTATAAAACACTCACTTCTCATTTTCAAGTGAACGTGAAGTTATGACCAAGGGGTTCTGCTTTTAATCCATTCCTCCTCCAAAAAAAAAATATGAATGTAATGGGGAACTTGGTCAAATCCACTTAACCTCTTGCACATCTCACCTTGGGATTAATGCTCTTCGTGTTGTTCTGCATTTAGCTTTGACAGAAAACAGCGAGCCGATAAAGTGCAGAGCAAAAAGAAGACTGAGACTCCTTGCAGGCCAAGATCTGGATCAAGTCTCCCCTGCTTTATAGCTGTGTGGCCTTGGACAAATTACTTAACGTCTCTGGTTTCCACTTTTCCAATCTGTGAAATTTGGTTGCTATTACCTATCTCAATGAGTCTTTGAGGGACTTAAATTAAATGATAACACCTATTTAGAACTCCCACACACTGGATACTCATGTTAAGAGAGCCCTAATGAGGATTAAGGATTTTAATCAGCAAACATCTATTGAACTCTTTTGATAATGATGGTGGGAGAAGGAAATGAGAAGGAGCCCTTGATTTCCCTCCTAATATGTGAATTACAATCACTATGGTTTTTCCATTTTACCTTGGGGGTGAATATAATCTCCAGCTCTGAGCAGTAGGAAGTTCATTCATCCATTTATAAAATATTTATTGGGAAGCTACCATGTCTTCACAAATAACAATGAGCAAAATCAGACACCATGCTTGCTCTCCTGGAGCTCACCCATGCTCCATACCTACAAGGCAGTGGTTCTAAAGCAGGCAAATTTGCCCCCAGGGGACACTGATCAATGCCAGGAGACATGATAGTTGTCCCAACTGTATACTGGCATCTAATTGGTTGAGCCCAGGGATACTGCTAAACATCCTGTAGTGTTTAGGAAAGCCCCAGCACAAAGAATTGTCTGACTGTGGAGAAACCCTGCTATAAGGGAAGGAATAAGGATGTGAAATAATCCATCATTAAGGCAAGGAGTAAAAACAGCCAAGACAGACTTCATTGCTTTGGGCTCTCCCAGACGCTAAGCTGCAATTATGAGATTAGAGTTTCCTGCCCTAGGAAGGAAAGGATTCCCAGGCTCCTAGGCTAGCTAGGTGGTGCAGCTCAGCCTGGGGGCAGGAGGGTGGACCAAATGCCCACTGTTAGTGCCCTGCCTTTGCCCTCTGCTGCAATGACTAGGCTGGTTACACTTGGGTGTGCAGCTGGTATCCTTGGCTTTGCAGTTCAGCTGGTGTTTTCGGACTCCCAAAGCTGCCCCCAGGGAAACCGCTGTGTATGAAGAGCTGCAGAAGTAGCCCTTCAGCAGAGATAGTTAGATAAATAATCCTGAATAAAATTGCATATTTTTAAGTGCTTTATTAATACGGTTGGGTAGAGAGCATGCTAAATTCCCACACTGTGGAGATGAAGGTTACAAGAGGGGGATTATGCAGGGATCTAAATGAGAGGGGGCAGGGCAAGAAAAGAACAAGGTAAAGGTAAATTTCTCCATCGTGTGTGCCTGTGTGTGTGTGTGTGTGTGTGTGTGTGACACACAGGGAGAACAGATACGGAGACACACACGCATGGGTATAGAGCACGTGGTACGTACAGGAACAGTTCAAGGGAGTGCACTGACACACTGCAAAGGCTACCATGCACACGAGTGAAAGTGACATGGAACTATTACACCAGGATTTGCAAACTCAAATGCCTGCAGTGCTGAACAGACCCCATAAATGACAAAAACTGGCCAGGTGGAAACTTTGGGAGGAATCCAGGAAGCATGCATTGCCAGAGGGTACAACCATATCTCAACTCCAGTCATTTGCTAACTTGGCGGGATGGGGAGGGGCCAGAAATTCATATTATCATATGAAATGTTATTTGCTAAAACACACACATGCATACCATGTGAGCAAAAAATAAAAATAAAAGGACTTATCTGCAAGTCATCAAGTCCATTGGCTTGTCTATGAACCTCAAGTTTGTCATCTCCTACTTGGATCTTATTTTAATGACATAATTTGCTTCCTTATTTATTTGCAGAGAGGAAACATACAAGAGTACGGGCTCTGAAGCAAATCCAGGTAATCCTTCCAATTAGCTGTGACCTTAGACCCATCGCTGAATTTCTCTGTATTGCCTTTTCTGGTTAGGGAGTTTGAGTCTGGAAGATCTACTTCACAGAGTCGTTGTGAACAGAAAATGGTTTAACTGTGTAAGCACTTAGCAGTGTTCCAATATCAGACAGAGCCACCCTTTTCCCCTAAGGAGGCATAGCTGAAATAAGTTGTTATAGCAGGCAAGGGGGAAATCCAGAATTTTGTCCTCAGAATGTACATGCAGGCAGGTGGAGAGTCAATGCAACCTCCCTCTCCCCACACACACTCCTCCACTTCTTTCTACCTGATTCCCTTAACTGAGATCTTAGAGTGGACATTTTCCCCTTATATCTGCCAATAATACCTATCTCTTGATAAGAATAACATCTAGCATTCATTTGAAGAAAAACTCCTACAACCCTAGTCTTATATAGTATAGAACTTAAGTTCATATGGAGTCTTAACACATCCATGGCTACAAACCTGTCTAAGTAGGATATCCTATGCTCCTGATCCAAGTAATTGGTTCAAGGATGGGTATGGAATACATGAGAGTTATCTCTGGGATGTTGCCTTGCACTGTTGGGTGCTCTTTTTATGCTGATCTTGCTAAACTAATAGGGTTTCAGTCCAGAATTTCAGGTGAACATCTTTCCACCATTTAGGGAAAATGTGTCATAGAACAAAGTCAACACCAAGAAAAGCAAAGCATAGGGATACAGCAAAGCACATTTGATCACCTTGATCCAGTCATGCCTGAAATCCACTTGGACATTAAAATTAAGAATTTTAAAAGCACAATACATTCCAACTTTGACTAAAGCACAGTTCTATTTGGATTTCTGTCACTCATAAACTAGAGTTTGGAGAACAAAACATCCCTTCACCCAGCTTGGTTACCGTGTAATACAAGGCTCTAGCCCATCATCTCATGTGATTCATGGAAGGGAGACAATCTGCAAACCTACATCTAGATTCACACTTTCTATCCATTTACCACATGGCCAATAGGCTAAATATATGGACTTGGGGAAAGACCTCAGTTGGCAATCTAGCTCTTCCATCTACTAGGGACCTTGAGCAAGTCATTTATAGTTTTCTTACCTGTATTAGAAGGACAACATCACCTTCTGCACAGAGACACTGTAAGGACTAAAGAAGGTAATAATAAACTATCTTTGGAACTCTGTCTGGATATCAGACACTGAGTTGAATGATTTTCATGCATCACCTCATTTAATTCCTGTAACAAATTAAGGAGAAGCACGTCACAAGATTGCCTTAGCCTAGTACCTAGCATATAGCAGATGCTCAGTAAAATGGGTTCTGCCATCATTATCATCCTCCTCGTCATCGAGAGCTAGTGCAGTGCTTCTCTAACTCAAAGTGCACTGAAGGACCTGGGGATTGTGATGTTAAAGTTCAGATTCTGAACTTCATGTGTGCAACGGGGCCTGGGATTCTGCATTGCTAACCAGTCCCCAAGTGATGGGGATGGTGCTATCATAGGACTGTGCTTTGAACAACAAGGACCTAGGACTGCCCTCAGCCAGGATAGCTCAAAAATGAGAATACTAATGAATTGCTTTTGATCCTTCATTTAAGTTTAACTAAATAATAATTCCATTTGGAGACATGACCTCCCCACCCCATTCCAACACACATTTGACTGAAAAATCTAAATATATGATGCCCAATCTTCTCCTATGCTATTTAAATTAGAAGATGTGAGGGTGGAACCCAGACAGCTGAATTTTTACAGCTTCATAATTTCCAGGCAGATTGAAAACCCCTGGACTAGAGGTCCCTGGGGAGGGACAGCGAAGACCACAGGTGATGACCACTTCCGTTAATTCACATGGGCAGATTTCAAATGTCACTGGGACTGCCAACTACTTCTGATAAAGTAAGTGTACTGATATAAAATTGCTAAACTTTATTACTAACATTTATCCAAACATATTCCATACTTTTTGCTTGAAATGAGACTAAAATAAGCCATTTCATAATTGAATTATTAGTATTATGGACCTCTTCCCATTAGGTTATTATATTAAGCCAGTTCTTTAACTGAAACTTTTTAGACAAAGGAGAAGTCAGGGTAGAAAATATTATTTGAAAATTTAGTTCCTGCAAAACCTAGAAAAATCAACTTAAGAAATCAACTGTTCATCCCAATGGTCATAAATTAAAACATACTAATAATTTATAGAATAGTTAAATTATGTACTTATAATTCATATTATTTTATATTATTTTAGAAGTGCATAAGGCATCTGAAAAGTAATTAGGTGTTCTCATCCCAGTATATGTCCACTTTCAACATGGTACTTTTAAACTCAAAGGTGGGCAGACCAACCAGTCATAAGAGGTGTATGGATTCTAATAAGAATTGCTATTTGTAGAAAAAAAAATACTCTTTTGGTTTAGGAAGTGTCCCCATTTCTAGCAAACAAAACTAAAAATTACCAGGGATAAGTTTTCTGCCTCTATCCAGCGTGCTTATTTACTGCCCTGCTGAGGGCGGAAACTGTGTATGTTCTGTACATTTCTACCCATTGCACATAGTGGGGAATGAATTCAACATTTCTATAGCTCTCAGGCATGGGACAATAAAATGAATAGCATAATATGGAAGAACACAGTTTGGGCATTAAACTGACCTGTTGGGAGCTTGGTGTCCTGCAAAATTCTTAGCTGAATGAACTCACCTGCAAAATGGGAGTTCTTCTAAGTACCTCCTGTAGGTAAAGCACTTACACATAGTCTATCTTATTATAGTACTACATTACCAAAGCTAATTTATCATGGTTGAATAAAAATGACACTTCGGCTTGGTTTCTCTTTTCACCATCTATTAGTGTAGCCCACCAAAGACACCTGCCAAACTCTGAAACCTTTCCTACTAGTGACTATCAATGTCTAGGCTCAGAGAAAAACCCTTTGACCTGCTCTGAGAATAGGAGGCACACATGGTCTCACCCAGACCTGTGGAGGCTCCCCTGGAGGTCTTACCTTCTCATTACTCTGATCTCAAACTTGAGTTCTTAGGCTGACCTGGCCATGAATGATAACCTTCTGGTCCTGGCTGGTCTGCCCTGTGCTCTAACCCTTGGAGAAGTAAGAGAGCTTGACCTCATAGAGCTTGGTAGCTAGCCTCCCAGGCTGCTAACAGAAATCTGCCCTTTGGTCAGGCTTTATCCCACAAAAGTCTTCCTGGAAGGCGAATGGATGGGAAATAGGCACAGTGGCAGAAGCATGAACCAAAGAAGTCTACACTGGGTAAGTGGGACCCTCACAGAGAGAAAGTTACCACAAATGAGAAGACTGGTTGGGCAAAACTTAGTAAGGATCCTGGACAAATGCCCTTTTTAGCAAACCACTGAATAATGCCTATACGTGGAACACTGCAATCTTTCTTGGTGAGTACCTTGGAGAGCTCCTGGCAGCTGACACTGGTTCCTGCTTCACACTTGCTATAGAGCACACGTGTGTGTCAGGCACCAGGCTAAACCCGACACATTATCTCATTTAATCTGCACAACAACCCTATGAGGAAGAAAGGTTTACAAGTGCTCAAAATTCATAAAAAGCACACAGTTCACACATGGCAGAGGGTAGACTTGAACTCAGGCAGTAGAATGTAGAACACGAGCACACAGGTGCATGACCACTGTGGGTGCTACCTCCCTGCCTTCCCTGGGCCCCGTGATCGAGAGAGCTTTAGCACATGTTAGGTTGTCACTTCCCCGTGCTGCCAACTTTTCAGGGGGGACAACTCATTTTCACAGAGCTCTGGGCAGCTGCGTGCCCTAGCAGTTCAGTAACAATGAATGAGGAAACTCTCATTGCTAAGGAATGTATTAATAATTGGGACTGACACAGAAACTACCTACACAACTGATGTGAGACTTGGTATGTGAGACCTATTTGCCTGTCAAATGCTGCATTATCACTTTAATTGCTGGGACTCACTGCACTCACGCAAAATAAACAAGAACAAAGAATTTTCAGTTCTTTGGGATCTACCTCTTCTCTGCTGTGGTCATTTCTGTGGCACTCTTTTGCCTCCAGCTGGGCTTTTGAAATGAGGAATCTTTTTTAGCTGGAATATTCACCACCGCCTTTCATAATATCAGCTGGAAGGAGTGACACACGGTATTCAAACCTTGGCTTTGTGTCTTCATGAGGAAATGTTAAATGACTGACAGGTTGGCTAATAACGGCAAAAAATAAAATGCTGCCTCTCTCCATTTCCATCACAGAACAGAACCGGGACTTAGAAATCTCTTCAGCATCATATTGTTTTCTACCCATTTTGCAGCTGGGCATGCTAAGAGGTCAGTTCTTGTGGATTATTAAGTTAAATCAGGATCTTCTCTGAGAAGAGTAGTCAAATTTTCAGTTCTCAGCATCTTTGCTTTGTCAGATCTCACTTCTAGAAGATGTGACCATTCCAGTGGAATAACAATTTCAATGGACAGTGAGTAACCACTGAAATTTCTAAGTATGTATATGGGGTAGAGGATAATTTAGAAAAAACAAGAGAGTTAGAAGCTAGAATTCTCCTTTTATATTCTGGCCACCTTCCCTGAGACCTGCCAGGTGGCTGTTTGGCCCTTATTCTGTGCAATTTCCAAACAATTTCTTGAACCCCTATGATGTGCAAAAAGGCACTTTCTAAAAGCCACAAGGAGCCCTTGTGGAGGCGTCAAAATATGAGCCACCATACAAAATGCAGCAATCACATCAAAATCAACTAGTCACAACTCTTCTGGCCTCATGTTCAGAAACAGAGTGGACACATGCCTGATAGTCAGATAACACACCTGGTTAACTAATCTCTTCACTGGTGGAGTTGGAAAATAGTGGATTATTTACTTACCTGGACAGGGACTCCTTTCTCATCAGTCTTTGAAATGCAAATTCATTTAGGTTTCCTAAGCACACATCCAATAGAGTAGTCCCTGAAATGTACTCAGTCATGAGTGATGGAAAATGGAATGGGATGTAAACGTTCTTAGAGATCAAGGAATGATGGGGACACCAGAATGCCCATGAAAAATGTTCATGCTAGGGCTACTCCTGATATAGGAGATCAGATGTGAGCCAGGGAACTCCACCCAAAACCAGCATTCAAGATGATTCTGAGGCAGGCCCAGGGACTAAAATCTGCAAAATACTGCCACAAATCATTTTCAAAGCATTTAATGGAAAGGTAAAGGTAATAATCTTCAACTAGAAGGAAGATGAAGCAATAGTACCTTTGTAACTGATAGTGTTGCCACTTCTAAGAGACACATCTGACATTAGGGTCGTGTCCAAAGTGGGCACACAAAACAGAAATCACACATGCTCAAATCTTAGAGAACTGATTAGGAAGATAGCATGTTGGTGACAATGCACCATCCTTCAAAAATTTGGAACTGACCCTTTCTTCATTATTACTATCATGTGTTGCTCTTTCTTTGGGGCACACAGATTAACCTGTGCTTAGGGCTATGTTGCATGAATGACACACAATTTGAAAATGGAGTCACAGTCAGCCTCATGAGATCCAAGAGTCAGGAGAGATGGGTAGGGACTGGGGTCTACTGAGGGGAGCCACACTGAATCATCTCTCTCTCACTCATTCAGTGTATGCCCTTGACTAATGCCAAGAAATTCCCTCCTGTACTTCTGTTGTTATGATTATTGGGAAGTAGGAGGAGGAGGAGTTGTAGGGCATGTAGAAATATTGGGTTTCATTGGCCTGCCATACACAATTGAATTATCTGAAGTTAAACGTGTGAAAGAGGTGACTCCACTAAAGGCATCTGAGTTTCAAAATGAAGCTTAATTGGACGAGACACACCACATTAACAAAAACCCATAGGACTCAGATTTTTTTTAAAAAAAATCCCTAAAATAGCTACTGAAACCTATTGGGTTTCTATTTTTCAATCAAATGGAGTTCTCTTTGGTCAGACAGTCTCTCTGTACAAACACACTTGCTCTTCCAGAAACAATTAAAAAAAAAAAAACCTTTGGTGGAAGGTCATGTTTTAATCTTACAAACACAGAGAACAATAATTAAATTATCCATCTGGCCTTCTGAAAGGAATGGAACGGTTCCAACACCACTTTTATAAATTCTCTTCCTTGCATTTGCAGGGTGTACCCAGAGCAGGGATCTACAGCTGAGAAGCCCATTCTGCTTTGAGTCTGACAAAGACAATCCCATCAAGTGTGAAAAATCCACCACAGTATTCGTTCTGGAACAGCGAAGTCCCTCTATTCTGGGCCCTTCAAAATGCCTAGTCTATCATATTTGTTTCCAACAGCACATTACATTCTTTAACATACCTAACAGTTACTTTCAGGGGAAAAGGCATTTACAAATGAGCCTGGTTGCAGCACCCGACGGTCCCTTTCCCCCCCCCCTCAAACTTTTAACTATGCTCATCAATTACTCTTAACGGTGCAAAGAGTTGGCAGTGTTTTCCTACCATCCTTTCTGAGTTACTCAGCTCGATCTTGCGGCTCATTAAAAGCATCTCTATTTATTTGCTGTGTGTTACAGTCCTTAACTTTGGCACAACACGCCAAAAGAAAGCCCATTTCACTTTTCCCTGTGGTGTTAATTGGTAGAGCATGCTGCCTGCTTCTTCATTAATTATGTCAATGCGTATGAAACTTCCATTTTCATGGGGGTGAATTAACAAGGCTTCTCTGAACGGGGCTGACAAAAAGCCAGCCGGACGGCCTGTGATGAGGGGAGTAAAGAAGACTGCTGGAGGTCAGGACCACGGTCAGCGGCAAAGGGGGGCTTTGTCCGGCCCCGGAGCCCTTCTCACCTCTCCTTCTCTTGTGACCACCAGCAGGCAACAGGCCCTTTTGTGAAGCCGGGGATATCTGCTCTGCTAGGGACAGCCCCTCTGCCTGCCCAGACCCCAGACATCAGATTGTGCTGAACATACTAACTGCGTGGGGCTGATGAAGGGAGGGGAGGTGGGCCGGTTCAAGCCCAATGAATGCAGTCGCGGCTTCTGATGCTTGCAGACAGGTTCCTGATTACCTTGCTGCAGGGGAAGTGAGAAAATAAAAGGCAATCCCTGCTGAAAACTCCTTTTTTTATCACTCTGAGAGAGATGACATGCGAAAGCCTCACAGCTAGACAGAGGCAAAAGAAACACGCGTGTGCACGCACACGTGCGGACACACACACACATGGTATAACCCTAAGAATCTTAAGCCAAATCACATCTTCTGGTTAACAAAATCTTTTTTTTTTTTTTTTTTTTTTTTGCCTACCTCTCCGCTCACTTACCATGAAGGCTGGTAAGAGAGTGACACCTAGTTACTGTTCTACTGTTTTCTCTCTCAAACATGCACCCTGATCTATGAGCTCGCTGGCGAGGATCAGATACAGGTTGCCATCTCTCTCTCGCTCTCTTTACTGTATCGTCGTCTCTCCATCTCCGTCTCCATGGCTCACATGACATGCAGATTGAAGGAGAGGGAGGGGAAGAACACAGAGACTGAGGAAGGCCTAGTTAGAGTATATGTTTTAATTGCTGCTTCCAGCCACAACTGTGGGAGGTAGAGGAGAGTGATTTGCAGGGGATTTAGCCAGCTTCAGGAAGAGAGGGAAAACGTAAGGCTTAAGCTCACTTTCCGACTCCCTGAGCAAAGGATCGTAGGGTTAGGAAGAGTCAGCAAGATGGGATGATTTAGCCTGGCCTCTGAAGGTGGGGCGCTCCCGTCAGACTCATGTGCACCCCTGACACACATACGAACATCCATACACACACACACACACACATATATACATGTACAAATATATACAAACTCATATATATATATATACAAATACATGCACACACAAGCACATATACACCATAAACACACACACAAACACACACATACATACACACAGGTACACATTTATATGCACATAAAAACACACATATACACATATAGACAAACATACACGTACATACACACCCACAGAGTCAGAGGAGATAGTGCAACAGGCTCTCCTGAGGTGAGCTATCCAAGATACCCAAACCCTGACTGTTAGGAAGTTCTTCCTGATGTCTCACTGCAGTCTTTCCTGCTGTGAAGAAAGCTTTTTCTCAGAAGAAAGTGAAAATCTACTCCACCAAATGCTCCTTCCTGGGGTTAAGAAGCAGGTGTCCATTTTCTCTCTTAAGCTAAGTCCTTGATTATACCCCAGGAAACAGCTATCTCATTATCCTTTTTATTCCTTTTGTGAGGGATAAAACCGAGGGTGGCAGATAAGGGGTTGGAAGTGGAGAGGCCAGTGGCTAACATGTCCATACACCCCAGAAAATGCAGGTTCTGAAGACTCAGTGTTTGGCTTCAATCAGAAATCCTGTGGTACTTTTTTTTTAAACCTATGTGCACTGGGCACAGTCCTGAGTCCTCTGAGATTTAGCTTCTTTATCTATAAAATGAGAAAAAAAATTACTGCATCACAGATTTATGGAAAAGAATGAGCAAATGACGAGGACATAGGGAAAATTAAATATTTGTGAAAAAATAACAGCCGTCAACAACGGCTACCCTAAGCATTTTATCCCAGCCCGAAGGAGACTCACATAAAACTAACACAGGTTTATGAAGTGCTCATTACATATTCGATGCTGGGCTAAACTCTTTACTTGCAGCATTACATTCAATTATCACGGTGACCTGTCAGGTCAAAGTCATTATTATTCCCATTGTACAGAAGCGAAAACTGAGGCTTAGACAAGCCACATAGCTGGCAGAATTCTTGCTGAGAGTCACTGGAGGAACCTGGACTTATTGATGCTCTTAACTGATAGGCAGAGAGTGGCATGATTCACAACCCCCAAAAGTGGGAACTACCCACACTTCCACTAACGGGTGAACAGACAAATAAAATAAGGTCTGTCCATACAACAGGATCTTCTCTTGCAATACCCTGGTATGACGTGGGTGAGCCTGGGGAAGATGATGCTCAGGGAAAGCGACCAGACACAAAAGGCCACCTATTGTCTGATTCCATTCATATGAATGGTCCAGAACAAGCAAACAGGCAGAGATAGAAAGGAATAGATGAATAGTTGCCTAGAGTTGAGGGGAGGAGAAAATAAATGCTCATCTGCTCAAGGATGCTTCGGGGGGCTTCCATGTTCCTCCCTCCACCCCCAACTTTAATGAGGTATAATTGATACATAAAAATTGTACATTATGTATGGTGTACAACAGGTTGATCTGATGTATATATGTAAACATTGTGAGAATAAAATGATCTAAAATTGAATTGCGGTGATGGCCACACAACAAATACGCCAAGCAAACATTGGAAGGCACACTTAATTGTATGGGATGTGAATTATATCTCAAAAAGGTTATTTCAACAACAACAAAAATCCTCTCTTGTTGTGAGACAAGCCACGCAGACCACCCTGCTTATAATCTCACGTATGCAGGCATTAAATGTGAGGAACATTTATCTACTTAGTTGTGCAGAGGTGAGAACCACCAAGCAAAGGAAACAGTGGAGAGAAATGAGGCTGGAGAGCAGAAATAAAGATCGTGCAGCACATGGGAGGTCCTGCGAAGGATTCTGGAGTTTATTTTCAGACACTCAAAGAAGTGTGTCTTTGGGTATAGCGTTTGTGAGTGCTGGTATGTATACATGTGTGTTTATGGGTATGTGTGTGTGTTTATATGTATGTGAGTGTTTGTGTATATGTGTATGATGTGTGGTGGTGCATGTGTGTATTTTTCAGCACTCGGGGAAGCCTTTTTAAGTAATGCAGAGACATGATCAGATTTGTATCAGAAAGCATAACTCTGGCTGCATAGGCTGGAGAGGAGGTAACAGAGCTAAGGGCTGAATGAGCAGAAGCCACAGTGGTTTCCTGTCTGAGAGAGAGGTGTGGTCTGGACCAGAGACGCAGTAGAGATACTGAGAATGGACGGCCCTGAGAGGCACATCAGGACATGGTGATTTAGAGGATGGAGAGAGGAAGAAGAACTCGGGCTGCAGGAGAGAGAGGAGGCGTTGAGCTTGAACAACTGGGTCATGCCATTCGCTAACGGGGATCTTAGTCGCGAAACATATTTCCTGGGTAAGATCAGCATGTCAGTTGTGAAGACTTTCTTCCTCCTCTGAGATGCGTAAGAAATTAAATCTCAGAAATCCTTTGGGGAAGAAGGGTCAGAAGAAAATAGGATGAAAGACATACTCTTGATTATGTGAAGGGTCTATATCTGCTCCACGAGAAAGAGAACGCTTCCTTGCTTGAGATACATGGTCCGGGACCAAGAAAACAGGAGGGTGGTAGAGGAAAGAAGCAAAAAAAGACATTGCCTGTAGCAAGCTCAGAAGTTTCCAGACAGGATCTGGTTCCAGGCAAGGGGAGCATGTCAAACTCTTTCCCACTTGCTCCTCAGGACAGTGGAGATTATTCTTGAACTAGACAGGGCAAACTTAGAATATTTGACTTTTTTTAAACAACGTGCCGTTTCTGAGTTCCTGTGTGCCCTCAGGCTGGCAAAGCCCTCTAGCTGTCTTTGAGTCTGTTCCCCTGTTTCTAGACAGGACTTTTTCAACTCTCATCCATCAGGAAGTCTATTGGGAAAAACTGGCTTTGGCATTAAATAGTGCTAAGTTGGTTTATGGCTCTATCCTTTATTCAGGGTGACATCTTGGGTATGTTCCCTGCTCTTCTGGAACCTCAGCTCCCTGATGCATAAAACAGGACAATACCAGAGCTGTTAGGATGATTCAATGAAGTAACCTATCTCAAGAGTCCACTCCAGGGCTTTCCACACAGTTGGCTTTTATTAAAGGTGACAATGATGACCAGCACCCTCCAAAGCAATTATTCATCTTTTTTTGGTTTGTATGTTGGCATTAGGGGCAACCCGTTGAGAATTAGAAGCCATGCCCCACACCCTCAGTAAATGCTAATGGATGAAAACTTTGGAGGGCCCTACTGAAATCTTACCCATGGACCACATTTTAAGAATCTTTGATCTCAGGTATTGGTTCTCAACTCTGGTTGCCCATTAAAATTACAAGGGGGAACCTAAAAAAGAATACTGATCATCAAGCCCTTTTTCCCTAAAAGTATCTTTCACTGGTCTGGGGTTGGACACAGACAACATTCTTTCTTAAGGCATCCCAGGGGAGCCTAATGCACACCCTGAATGGAAAACCACTGACAAAGGGGAAAACATAGGTGCTTCCTTTCCTCTGCTCAGGATATTATGCTGAGTGTCCTAGATTCTGGCAGTGTTTCAAGGTGGTTAGGAGCTCAGCCTCTGGGCCTCAAATGACCCACAAGCCATCCACTCTCAACCCGCATTAGCAGCATAATCTTGGCAAGCTGTTCAGCTCTTTGGCTCTCGTTTATTTCTCCCCATCTACAAAAGCAGGCGTGGGACAATCATACTCCTCTTCTAGGATTTTGGGGAGAATCAAATGACTCGTTCCATGAAAGGGTCACAAAATAAGGGTGGCACAGGAAGAGCTCAGTAATAGGTCATATGTCACCATTATTGCTTTCATTAATATTAAGGCCACCATCATGATCATTATCTTAGCATCCCATCACTTTATCTTCAATAACTCCTCAAATATCATGCCACTTTTTTCTCTTTTGTTAAGCAGCTGATGAGAAAGCCTTACACCAGAGTTTGCAGCCACCCTGGGGGTGTAAGACTTCTCGGTTTGAACAAGGTCAGTGTGCAGGATCTATCCCCAGTAGGTCCAGTTCAATGGGACTAGGATGTGACCTGATAATCCATGTTTTAGGGATCCTGGCAATTCTGAGAAACCCCACTCTAGAGTGTACCCAGATTTTAAATTCCCTACACCCTAAAGCAACTTCTGCATAGAGTCAAGCACTCCCAGACACTTAAAATAGTGTGTGGGCAGAGGATGCTAATCAAATAGGCATTCCTCAATCATCAGACACTAGGGCCATTGATGCTACATCTAAAAGATTATTTTCCCTGAGGGTAAAGAATCATGCAGGTGTCAGGCAAGCAGAATCAAAGGGACCATATAAAAAAGTGTCTGGTGTGAGGACAAAATTCAGCAGTTTCACTCACTCCCTGGTTCCTTTTCCTTGACCCTCAAATGGCAGGTGTCACTGCTTCAGGCAGTCCTCCTGGATCAGCCACCCATACCAGGTAATCATCCTGACTTTCTTTTGGGACATTCTCTTTTCACTGTGATCATCAGCTAACCATCATTCCCTTGACTTGTCTGGAGCCTCCCTGGCCCTGCTTTTCCAGAAACAGTGACTCAGCCAGGCAAGGCAGGTTATTCGGGGTGGCTTGATGGGGGTGAGTGGGGGTGAGCAGAAGGGAGGAGGGGTGAGAGGGGAAGGCAATTTACGGCATCTGTGGGTAGCTGGCTTCCCCCCAGTGGCACATTTCTAATTTTATTTTGCTTGCATTTATATTAGGAAAAGCTGCAACCACCTCGTGCTAAGGGCGGGGGATGGACTGGAGGAAGATGTGAAGGCTACCAGCAGTTTGGAGACAAGGGGGCTTGGAACCCCCTCTGAAGTCTCCTTGGGCAGGCTCCTGCCCACCTGGCCTGGGAGCTGAAGAGGAAACAACTCCGTTACCCCCCAGTGCAGGAATTACTATAACATGGGTTCTTGTTCACTTCTCCCCAGAAACAAAAGGAGGTACCTTCATGCTCTAGATTCCATCAACACTCTTTCTCTCTCATTTCAGATTCATGGAATGCTTTTTATATGGAAGATGCTCCCTGGGGCCTTCACTATTTCCTGTATCTATTAGTGATGAAGGCTTAGAGCCCAGAATTTGGGGCCTCTGACAGCTACCAGCCCCATGGTTAAAGCTTGCATCTGGAGCTCACACTGATCTAATTTTTAATCCAGTATGACCTTGGACATGGCATTTAACCTCCCTGAACCTCCTTTTATGTACTATGAAGATAATGGTTGGAATTCGAACGTTGTCACTAATATGCGTGGGCATCTTAGCAGCGTGCCTGACACCTATCCAGAGCACAATAAAGATCAACAGTTGTCCTCATCATTATCATCATTACGATGGTCAATTTGATGTGTCACCCTGGTTAGGCACCTAGTGATTTGATCAAATACTCATGTCAGGGTTGCCTTGAAGGTATTTTGTGGATGGGATTAACATCTTACCATCAATGGTCTTTAGGTAAAGGAGATTATCCCAGGAAATTTTAATGGGCCTGATCTAATCTATGAAAAAGCCTTAAGGGCGGAAATGAAGTTCCCTTGAAGAAGAAGAATTTCACCTGTGGACTGCAGCCTCCTCTCCTGCCTGAGAGTTCATAGTCTGCTCTTCCTGGCGGTCTGCCCAACGGCTTTCAGACCTGTCTAGCCAGCACCCACAGTCAGGTAAGCAATTCTCTGCAGTAAGTCTCGCTTTCTCTTTGCACACTAGCAGGTGTGCTTTCATCTTGTGGGGTTAGCCCCTCGACATTTTCCATGGAAATGCATTTGGGGGGGCTGTTGTATTACTTTGCTGGGCTGCTATAGCAAGCTATCTCAGAATGGGTTCAGCAGGGCTGGTTTCCGGTAGGGACTCTGTCCTTGGCTTGCAGACAGCCACCTTCTTGCTATATCTTCACATGGTCTCCTGCCTGTGCCTCTGTGTGTGTTAAATCTCTTTTCATAAGGACATCAGTCATATAGTATTAGGGCTTAAACTAATGACCTCATTCTACCTTAATCACCTCTTTAAAGACCCTATCTCCAAGTACAGTTGCATTCTCAGGCAACGGGAATTAGGAATTCAATATATGAATGGTGGTGGTGGTGATGGGGTGCAATTCAGGCCATAACAGATGGTGAGAGCATTGGTGACAATCTCATACCATAGCTCCAGTAAGCTCCCTGACTCCAAAATTCAAATTCCAGTGATAAATAGCAATCCTCAGTTTACCTGTAGCCACCCCACTCTCTCTTGCCTGTCTGCTGCAGGATCGGTGATGCCTGAAGTCCCAGCTTGCTGGAGAGGATGACAAGCGCCAAATGCAGTAGGCAACAGGCAAAATAAATTCCACTTACAAGAGACCCCCACATAGAGGTAACCGATGAGCGTCCCTAAAACTAAGACAGAGAGAGAGAAGTGGGTGGGGGGTGAGCAGCCTTGAAGCTGAACTCCCACCATGACAGTTTCTCTCCTCTATGGCTCAGTCCCTTGAATAAAGGTAAGATGCTCTCTGATGACAGATGGTGCCCAGGGACAGATGGTGGCTGACTGCCCTCCATCAGTGCAGGTTCTAGCACAAAACCACCTGAACTGGGTCCAACAGACACATTAGCCCTGGATGGCTTAGAAGCAACTGCCACACAGAAAACCCCAGGTCACTCCTCAGTTGTTGGGCTCCGTTAAAAATAAAGATAAGAACTTTCTTCACTTCCAAGCATCTTCAGGCTGCAGAAACAGTTCTCAGCACTGCTTTGTTGTAAGACTTTATAGTGAGGGTTTTGCACTTCCTAGTAATATCACAAATAACCCATCTGGCCCCAGACCTGAATGGCTCTATTTCCATGTCATTACTTTTGGTAGCAAGATCGGTAATTAAATCAACTGCTTCACCATTCAAGCAATATTCACTGGCTCATCTGTTGTGTACCAGGCACTGTTAGGGGCCAATCTGGGTGTGTTTGATTGGGTTTTCAGAAAGTTTATGTTTTGGCTCTTTTATGCCATAGAGTTCCTCTCTGCCATTCACGTGAATCTAACGGAAGCAGGAGTAAAGATTCTTGGAGGGGACAGTGGAGAAATAATGAAAAGCATGTTCCGTCTGGTCAGAAACATGCATGGTCGGTCAACCTGAAGCTAGCAGAATGAAGGGGCAGAGCGTGGCCAGAGGAACCACTGTAAAGCCTGGCTGATGATGCGATATACGTGGAAATGGGCGGCTATGTGTGAGACAAAGGTAATGAAGATGCTATAAGACAAAATACAATGTAAACCTCTTGCTGATCAGGTAAGAAATGCCACTAAGATGGATGGGGTTATTTGAAGACGCTACAAAAGCACCTACACAGCTGTATGGTATTTCCATAAAGCCCTTGAAGTTGCTGGGATGAAGAATGAGATGATGATGAGTGGCAAAGGGCTAAATTGGCGGTAGAAGGCCATGGAGCCCCGGGTTCTGTAAATGGGACTAACACACAGAATGGGAAGGGACCACGGCACTAGGAAGAAACAATCTAAGTGTTTCAAATCAAGATGATTTCTCCTGCCTCCCCAGTTTTTCTCAGATAAGGGTATCATTTGATTGTTTATAAATCCCAGCCTAAAAAAAAAATTAAAAAAAGAGCTGCCTGCGTTCTAAAATGTGTCTGTGCTGAGATGCCCTCCTTCAGACTCTGCCACTGCACATTTCTTCTTGGCCAGGAGCTGGGAATTCAGTTATGAGAAATCTCATAGTAAATATCGTGGACATGTGTTTGTCACTTCGTAAATCCTCACTCTGTGCTTGACAGGACTCCAAGACCACCTTTTAAAGCTAATCTAGCTGAGGGATAAGACAGCATTCTTAGCACTTCAACTCGAGTCCGATATGACTGGCAATAAAATCTGCCTAAACCCACATGATTGGCAGAGGTAGGCAACTTGCGTTTGAGTGCTTGCAAGTTTCTTTCTCACCAAAAAATACCTGCAAGCGAATATCTCATTTGCTAAAAATGCACTCAATGTACTTGTAAGGGGGTCTGTTGGCTTTATTTGATAATGCAAAGTCAGGCATATTACAGACATAGCACACAATCTCAAAACTCCTACCTACTCCCCACCCTTAACTTAGCCAGATTCTTGCAGTGTAAACACCAAACACAAAGACATCAATCGCTTCTAAATCTATTTTACCTACAAAGTCTCCTTAGAATGAAAATCAGTCTGTATCGAATGACTTACTCTGACAATAAATATTACTATACAGAGGGGATTTTTTTTCCCTACATTAGACTATAAGCAAACATGTACCTAAATCTGCTAAACATGTTATTCAGTTCCTGGTGTCAGTTCAACTGAAATGAAACATTCTACTCTCATCTGGGCGGCCAGCCACACCTGTGTTCAAAGGACATCTGCTGTCGACCCACCACATTGACAGAATCATATAAGAAAGCCAGACAACCCTCCTGTATTCCACCAGAAGCACCGAGGAATGGGCTCGCCAGCGACTGCCTTGCTTTCGGGTGTGTAAGCAGAGTGTTATTTGCTCTTCAGTAGTTGCTATGCACAGTTCCCTTTGTGGTGAGGGTTCAATTCACCTCCCAGAGATCCTCATTATGGTCCTAAGCCCTTTTAAAAGACTCACGGGTCTCCTTTCCTTCCCTGTCTTTCTGCCCACCACCAGAGACCGTGGGTTGCATGGCCAGGTTTGTGTCAACGCTGTGAATGACCAGAAAGGCTTGAAGATGCAGTTCTCCACATGTGTCATACACTGTAAACACAGATGGCAGAGATATAAACATGGTGGGCGGAGACATACTATTACACGTTTTGCATTCACATTCGTAAGTTTTCATTCAACTGGAATTTTCCAAAATAGTCACCTGGCCGATCCTCATCTCCTTTACTATTTTCTCTATCTCAGCCTGTGTCCTAATATCAGTGATACGGTGGCTAGAGGAAGCAGACGTAAAGGAAATGAAATGTTCCACGTATAGTTTCTATCTCTACCTCATAAGAAAGTGGCATAATCCCCTTGCCCTCACACACACAAATACATACCACATTAGGAGGGTACAGGATAAAGAGAGAAGTGCATTATTCTCCAAATGAAAGGGAGAAGAGGGGTTTGCAGTTCTGGGGGCTGACAGAGTGGGAGCCCAGGACAGTGGAGAGAAGCAGGGCAAATACGAGCTTTCCACGGAGCCACCAGAGTGAGAAGCTTTCCATGCACATGCTATCATGTTTCACACCCACAGCAAAGTCCACACCCAGTGGGGCCTCAGAAGCCCTACGTGGTACATCCCCACCTGTCTCTTCCTCCTCATTCACATCTCTCTTGTCTTGCATGTTGCCCCGTTCCCCACCATCCACACCGCCTCCTTTATCTTTCTTAAGCACATTGACAAGCCTCTTTTGGCTTTAGGGCTCCGGATTTCTGTCCTTCCACTAAGAACTTTGCTCACCCTGACCTTCACATGGAGAGACACCTTCCCATCCTTCAGTTTCGGCCTGCAACTGTTCATAATTCCTTGACTATGTACCGTTATCTCTCAACATGGTAAGGACAACGTATTCACTGATATTACTTGTTTTGGGGGGTGTGGGGTGGGGGCGTGGATCTCTGCCAGCACAACCCTGTATATTTCACAAGCAGAGGGACTTGGACATCTTGTTTACTAGCGCACTAGCATCAAAAGCATGTTTGTTGCGTAACATGAATGGCTCACCTGTCAACCACTGACAGAGAAGACAAGAGAAGAGAGGGGAAGGGAAGTCTAGAGGTCAAGATGTAAGGGGAAAAAAAAAACCTGCCAGTGAACAATCCCTGATGTCTGAGAAGACTGAGGAACTTTAACAAACAAGGATGCTAGTATTGAAGTCCGACTTGTTTTCCAGTACCATGATTCCGTCATCATCTCCAACTCCACAGTAGAAGTTGCTACACACAGTGACCTTGGAAGATGCTGCGTGTTCGGGGAGGGGCTGAGGAAGGGGCAATAGATTAGAGGTGGGGGGATGTCACAGAGAACAGAAAATTGGAATGAACCGTAACTGAGGAAGTAAGAAATCCCACCAGGAGTGAGCAGACGCTCGGGAGGGGGAATGAACTTCCCACCCATGGACAAGGGCGGTGGCCCTTAAATGCAGCTTAAATATAGAAGGCTGGAGAAGTCCGAGGCACCCAGGCTGCAGATCTAAATGTTAATCAAAGATTGCGACAGTCTTAATATACAACGTGAGTGATGTTTGAGAACACAGCACAGCTTGTGCAGCCCTATGCAAAGCAGATGCAAATTGTATGTAAATGTGGGCATGTCCTCCTTGGCTAGTTCCGACTACAGGCCCCTTCGGGGGATTAGCTTTCTGGACACACTTAGATTTCTAGTTAAATCAGTGTATGGGGAGCCGCTCTGTGGTTTTTCTAAGGGAGGAGGCTGCTTTTGCTGGGTTTTGAGGGGCTTTGGAGGAAGAGTCACTAAGAAGTTAATATTTGCAGAGGGACATGGGAAACTCAGAGCCACCATTTGTCAGCAAGACGGTGGCCTGGGACAGCTTCGTAGCTGTGAGGAGGATAAACAGGACTGTGCTGGCTGAGAACTGACTGCAATCCCAGGGGCAACCCATATTGATTTCTTTTTTCTGCAGTTTTTTAAATTGTGGTAAAATCTACATAACATAAAATTTACCATCTAAACTATTTTTAAGTGTACTGTTCAAGGGTATTAAGTAGATTCTTATTGTGTTGCAAACATCACCACCATCCATCTCTAGAACTCCGCTCATTTACCAAACGGAGACTCCACCCTTACTAAACACTAACTCCCTGTTCCTCTCTTCCCTCCAGCCCCTGGCAACCATGCTTCTACTTCCTGTCTTTATGACTTTGACTACTCTAGGTGCCTCATGTAAGGAGAAAACACAGTATTTGCCATTTTGCGATTGGCTTATTTTGCTGTCTTCAAGGTTCATTCATGTCGCAGCATATGTCAGAATGTCTTCCCTTTTTAAGGATGAATAATATTCAATCGTATGGATATACTAGATTTTGCTTAGTAATTCATCTGTCGACGGGCACCCGGATTACTTCCACATTTTAGCTGTTGTGACTAATGCTGCTATGAGCATGGATGTACAAATCTCTCTTCAAGATCCTTCTTTCAATTTTTTTGACTATATACCCAGAAGTTGAATCACTAGATCATTTGGAAATTTTATTTTTAAATTTTTTGATGGACTGTTGCACTGTTTTCCACAGCAGCTGCACAGTTTACATTCCCACCAAATGCATGAGAGTTTCAATTTCTCCACATTCTCACCAATGGTTGTTATTTCTTGATTTTTTATAGTAGCCATCCTAATGGATATGAGGTAGAATCTCACTTTGGTTTTGATTTGCACATCCCTAATGATTAGTGATGTTGAGCATCTTTTGATGTGCTTATCAACCATCTGTATATCTGCTTTGCAGAAATGTCTATTGAAGTCTTTTGCACCCCACCTGCTTTTTTTCTTCTTCTGTATATATTTTTTCACTGAAGTATAGTCAGTCTACAATGTTGTGTCAATTTCTGGTGTACAGCATAATGCTTCAATCATACATGAACATACATATATTTGTTTCATATTCTTTTTCACCATAAGTTACTACAAGATATTGAATATAGTTCCCTGTGCTATACAGTATGAACTTGTTGTTTATCTATTTTATATATAGTAGTTAGTGTCTGTAAATCTTGAACTCCCAATTTAATCCCTTCCCACCTTCTTCCCCTCTGGTAACCGTAAGTTTGTTTTCTATGTCTGTGAGGCTGTTTCTGTTTTGTAAATAAGTTTGTTTAACTTTTTTCTTTTGCCCTTTTTTGAACTGGGTTTTTGTTGTTGTTGAGTAACCCATGTTGATTTTTTAAAAAAAGTTTTGCACACAGTTAAGTGATTCTAGTAGGAAGACTGTGAGAGATTCTTCTAAAGAAGATGTAGACACTGCATCCATGCTCATCCTCCTAACCTAGGCTGTTTAGATTTTAATTGGCTCCCCGAATTTTTCAAAGTTCCATCAGTGTGAACTCCAACCTAACCCCCACAATCAACTCTGCACTTGCTAAGCCCATTCTCCACAAGGCAGCTGGGGTGAGCTTTGGAAATAAATATCAGATCATCATTCTCCTGCCAACATCAAACTAAGGTCTTCCTGCCTCCTCAGAATAAATCCCCATCTCTTAGTGAGCATGGCGTCCAGGAACATACAGGACCTGCTCTTCCCCGTCTCTCTAACTTCATCTGGTGACACCTCTACATCCTCTACCACTATACAATCCTTCCAACTTTCTTTTGTTCCTCAGTTATGCCATTTTGGTCAACTTTAGTGTCCCTTCTGCTTGGAATGCTCCTCCCCCAGGGCTGTGCACACCTGACCCATACCCCTCCCTTCCCAGAGTAACGTCACCTCTCACCTCAGTCCATCTCTCTGTTTTACTGTGTACAGAGCAGCTTTTGCTTTCTGAAATTATTTTATATTTGTGTTTTCCGCCTTGATCTCATAAGCTCGGGTTTGGTTGCTGTTTACTCAGTCCCCAAATAACTGTGGCTTAAACAAAATATAAGGTTTATTTTTCTCTCCCATAAAGTAAGTTTAGGACAAGACAGTCTCGTTGCTCCTTTCACTTTTCTGTTCCACCATTCTTAGGACATAGAATCCATCCTCAAAGACACCTCAGTGTCACCTAGTTTCTTAGAGCAGAAGAGAGAAAGGGAGACAGGGCACGTGGATGCTGGCGTTGCAAGTCAGCCAGCCCCTGTTAAAGGGCTTTCCCAGAGACCACACCTAGTAATTTTCATTGCCCTCTTGTTGGTGATCCCACTCAGCTAGGAAAGCTGGAGGAGACAGTATAACTTTCTTTTAATCTGGGCATCTTGGCTATGACTAAGGGACCTATCGCCAAGGGGTCGATTACTAAGGAAGAAGGGATAAACAGCTGTTGGTAGGCAGCCGGCAGTTTCCATCACAATTCCTTCTTGAATTATTTTTTCCTCAACCAGAAAAAGCAAGCTCCATGCAAGCAGTGATCTTGTCCGTGTGCCATAATGCAGTCTCCCCAGCGCCTGCTGCAATGTCTGATGGGCACATCACAAGCAGAGAGGTGCAACAGACATTTGCTGAATAACCACGCAGCACAGTAGTGGCTTTCAATTTCCCACGGGGTGTTTAAGAACACACATGGCTCCTTTCTGCCGCATTCAGATACTCCCAGAAGACAGGCCACCCTCTTCCCCGCTCTCCTCCCTGGGAAAAACCACCCGCCTTACTTACATCTGAGGGTCGAAAAATCATTCTTAGTCTGTAAGAAGAGTGGGGCTTCCTTCCTAAAAATCACTGCTGCCTAGAGTTTAGCATTTTGTCCTACATGGAGCCCAATTTTTCGAGCAGAACAATTCAAACCTCTTTTCTTTGACACTATGTGTTCATGTCCCTGACAATAAAATATAGCTACAGTCTGACTTTGAGATTTTTCTCCAGAATTTTCCAGGAATCTGGCTGTCTAATTTTTGCCATCCACTTTCTGAGCACATTCAAGAACAGGTGATTGCAAAAGTGGCCCCACAATGTTCTTTATTGTCTAATTTTGTTCCAGCCCCACTCAGACAATTGATGCTACATGTGGAGCTGGGTGCCATCCCTCCAGATAGGACCATGTAAATGGCATGACAAGTGTTTGGTTGTGTTAAAGCTTCAAACCCTTCGGGTGTCTGCTACCTAGTACAGGCAGACATCCATTTCCAAAAACGTTTTAAAGTGCCTGATTCAGAGGCCATCTTGAAAACATTTCTCATCTATTACTTTTTAACCGATTACCATTCGATTTTTCAAATGATAAAACAGAAAAACCTTTAAACACTCAGTGGATCCTGAATTATTAAACATAAAAGGGCACTTTGGTGTATTTATTATCACACTGGAGGAAATCTTGTCTGGTTTAAGCTCTAGCTCCTTAAAATGTCCCCTCTACGCTGAAGTGGAGTTAAAAATGCATTGCCATAAAACTCCAACCATTTCCAATTTTCTCATCATCGGTTCCTGACATTATGAGCTGTCACCTTCCCAGGCTGCAACTTCCTCTGGGGAGGAGGATGGTCACGTGATGTTGGTGGTCATACTTCACTGGCCCCTAGGAACTGAAATTGAGCCCTGGTGATTGGAGCAGCCTCCTTTTCCACTCTCCAGATGGACTTTGCTTCTCCAAGGATCAATTTCCAGGGGCTTCTTGCAAGCACAGTTTTTACTATGCGAACTGTGGGCAATGCAGCAAACCCCATATCCTTGGAACCTACGTGGAGTGTTACTTGTGCTAGTGCTCCCTCCTTTTTTAAAAACACAGGTGAAATTCACACAATGTGAAATTAACCATTTTAAACCATACAGTTCAGTGGCATTTAGTATATTCACGTATCGTACAACCACCACCTCTATTTAGTTTCAAAACATTTTCATCATCCCCCAAGAAAACCCCATACCTGTTGGGCAATCAATTCCTAGTCCCCCTCCCCTAGAAAATACCATTCTGCTTTCTGTCTCTGTGGTCTTCCAATTCTGGGCATTTCCTATAAATAAAATCTTACAATATGTGACCGTCTGTGTCTGACTTGTTTCACTGAATATGCTGTTTTCAAGTTTCATCCCTGTTGTAGCATGTAGTACGTCACTACTTTTTATGGCTGAATAATATTCCACCATATGGGTGGACCACATTTTGTTTATCCATTCTTCCCCTGAAGGGCATCGAGGTTGTTTCCAACATTTGTGTACTGAGAACAATGTATGAACATTTAGGTACAAATTTTTGTTTGAATAGTTGTGTTCAGTTCTCTTGGGTTGATGTCTAGGAGTCAAATTGCTAAGTACTATGGTAACTCTCTGCTTACCTTTTTGAGGAACCACCAGACTGCTTTCCACAATGTGACAGTACTTTCTGTTCAGGGATTTTTATACTCTCTCCTACTGATGCCTTTTTTTAACTTAGAAGTCAAGAAAGGTCACTCCAGAAACAGAAAGATGCTCTGGAATTCCCAAAAGCAGGTGTTATAATCCACAGCAAGCTCACCCTTCCCTGTTTCAAATGTAACAATATACAGCACAAGATACCAAGAACCAAGAACCATACTTTTCCTCATTCTTTTTCTTCATCCCCTTGAGGAAGAGCTGTGTAGCAGGCTTGGAGGGACCACATCTGTATTTAGTTTCAACAGCCTGGAGAAACCAGAGACTCTTGGTTGAAAGGTATGTTGGAGGTGGGATGAAGGGAAAAGGAACAATGGAGGGAGACAAAAACAAACAAACAAACAAACAAACAAACAAACAAACAAACCAGTGCATGTGTTCAGGTGTCAGACAACAAGGAAAAAGTAGCCTGGCTACTCAGGTGGGGTCCGATGTACACCTCTGAAACAGAGTCTTTTGCATTCTCCTTAAAATTGCCCTGACTTGCATACAAATATGATACTACTGGCTTCATATAGTTCAGATAACCCAACTTCCCCTCTGCACACCACTCTAACTATATTTAGCATATTTATCTTTGGCTCAGAATGCTATTTCCCTTTCCCCTTGCAAATGCTGTCCCCTTTGCTTGAAACATCCTTCCACAAATCGTCTGTCTGAAAAATGCCTGCCCACCCTCAAAACCCTGTTCAGGAATCACCTCTTTCCTCCCTCCCACCTTCCAAGACACCCTTTGCAGCAGGACTCTTGCCCTCAAGGACATATATGTCACTCAATTTTACTTATAGTTACACGTGTCTGTCTCCCCTTCCTAACTATGTGTTCTTCAAAGGCAGGGATCCTGGCTTCCTCTGAATTTTATCTGAGGATAAAAAGATTCACTTCTCAGGGCTGTCGCCAGGGTGAAGTGAACTCACACATTTAAAGGTGGCACATTGTAGGTACTTAATAAATGTCTGCAAAGCATTTGGATCTTCAGACACCTACACTATCAAGGTTGGCAATGGTCCAAACAAAAGATGCTTTTTGACTGTGTACTGTGAAGCACATATGGTACATGGGGCTGGGGAGAGAGGAGAAGAGAGGTGCAGGACAGTTGGGTAAAAGATTCACTAGAGATCTTCAGAATGAAAGGTGAGGATGAACATAACACAGCCGGCAACATGAGCAGTAATTTTACGACACATACATGCACCAAAGAGATTGAGCCATCCTACATCATTATTATTATTATTATTATTATTATTATTATTATTATTATTATTATTATTATTACTACCACTTTGACTGTGGGATACACTGACTTATCCTTCAGTAATCGCAGAAGCCTGTGCCTTTGCTTTCTTTGGATGAATAAAAGGAGGAGGAAAAAGAAGAGAGAAAGGAGGAGGATGAAGAAAGGGAAGGAGGGAGACCAAAACAAAACAAAATCAGTAACCAATGAGGCTTCAAAACTTCCTCTGAGAGGCTGAAAAAGATGATACTCATAGTTTTAGATGCTCAGCACTTAGGAGAAAGTCCTTAGGTCCTGCTACAAACAGCAAAGCGACCAAGAATGAAAGGAAAACCATCTTGCCTGTGCTAAGCTGCATATAGTAATCCACTGGTAAGAGATACAAGCCAGGTACCTTTCTTTACATCAGGAGCATTTAAGGCACCAGTTAACCTTCTAAACTCGCGCTGTTGAGTCACTGCCTTGTTCTGCTGGACTATATAACAGGTGTCGTACAGATGTCAGATGTCTGCCTCTGCCCATGCAATGCAAGGATGCTCATCTCCTCTGACCTGTCCTTTGCATGGTGGACAAAAGTTTGCACTCCACTTCATTAGTAGAATCAGTTAGGGTTGACAGCACAACCAAAATTCTAACATGGAGCCATACCTTGTAAGCCTGTGAGATGAGGTATCATCAAAGACCATGAGCCTCAGCAAGAGGCGTTCTTTCCCATTGTCAAATATAAGGCTATGCTCTGGGACTGCTGGACCACTCGCAGGGTACAGGCTCAACCCCTAAAATGGCAAGTCCAAGGCCAGACTCGATTCAAGGCATAAAACACAGCCTGGTGAACAGACAGTAAGGTTTTTTGTTGTTTTTTTTTTAACAGAGATCAGAAAATATGTATTTTAGATATTTTGTTGCTAGAATTAGCAGAACAATGAGCAGCTAATTAAGGACCAATGGATTTAGTTACTCCCAATCAAATTTTACTGTTGCAAAGATGTTTCATCTGTTGTATGGTCTCTACTCTCTGAATGCAGTGAAATTACTTATTTCTGGTGAAGAGGTAGAAAACCAAGTGGATTCAAAGACGGGCCTTAGTAATGAACATCTCTTTAGCAATTAGAGCCAACACTTTGAAATCTTCAGCCCCAAAGAACCAGATGTTCCCAAACCTAAGGCATTCTTCTGCCACTGTCACTAAATGGCCACCATGTGTCATAATGATAAACTATCAGCTGCTTAAAATATCTTTACACTGATGTAGTTTGCTTCCACTGAACTACATTGTTTCTAAAAGGCAACTTTATATCAATACTATGAATGCAAAAGGGAAAAAAAATCACTTATTCCAAATAGAGTAACCATAAAATAAATACAATACAATCATAAGTTATTAACATTTTGCTGTTATTACCTGCAGACACAGAGCCTCAGGCTTGCACTTAATTACTAAAAATGGTGAGAAGGATGCTGAAAGTATTAGAAAGATGTTTAAGGACAGCCTAGTACCAAGCAGACTTTCTCACTGACATAAACAGGGACATGGAAAGAAAACTGAAAAGGGGAATAAATTCTTCACCAAATGATTGATTTCATTTTACTTAATAGCATCTCTGTGTGCCACCTAAATCTATAATAATCAGATGGGATTTATAATTTGGGAAAGGCATTTTTTAGCCATTTTTTTTAAAAGATAGACACAATTGTCTTTTCAACTGCTATTACAGTATCTTATCTTTCTAGTTACCTCTCCAAGAAAATTTCAGGTCTCACTCTTTCTTTCTCATGACAACACTTCTTCCAATTTTAAGTTATTTAAACCCACTGCACTACTACCTTCTCTGCCAACATTTGCTATGGTAGAGCCTAGTGCTAAGACACCGGGCTGGCTGCCCACCCTATTATTTCAGAGCATGGACCCAGTATGTCTAATGCTCTGCTCGGCTGCACACCAGCTGTGCCCACTGGAGAAGCTCACCTCTCTCTGCTTGGTTTCCTAATCTATAATGCAGGGTACAGTGTAGTGCGACCTCACTGGACAGAGGGAAGTAATACACGTAAAATGCTTATTGCATTGAAGGACCATGTAAGCATATAAGCATTTGCTGCTATATTGATCACTTGTCTGTATTTTGTTTCCTGTTGCTGCTACCACAAATCACCACAAACAACACAAATGTGTTATCTTACACTCTGTAGTTCAGAAGTCCGATGCAGGTCGCACTGAGCTGTAATTCAGGTTGTTGGTGGGGCTTGTTCCTTTTTGGAGCCTTGAGGGTTGGATCTGGGATCTTGCCTTTTCCAGATTTTAGAGGCTGCCTGCGTAGTCTTGGCAGGTACCTCCCTTCCATTTGAAAGACAATAATGGGCTGTCAAGTTTCTTCTCAAAAAGCATCACTCTGACGCCCTCTCTTCTCTTGCCTCCCTCTTCCACATATAAAGACCCCTGTAATCATACTGGTTCCATCCAGATAATACAGGATTCTCTCTCCATCCCAAGGCCATCTGATCAGCAAGGTTAATTCTATTTGCAAATCCTGATTCTTCTCTGCCATGTAATCTAACATATTCACAGGTTTCAAGGATTAGATTTAGACGTGGACATATTTGCCAGGGTCGGGTGGGTTGGGGAGGCGTGATTTTGGCTATCGCACTGTCAAACTGTAAAACAGCTTTCCACGCAAAGTAGAATGGATGAGACCCCCTTTCTCCCTGCTTTTATGTTGTTCTCAGAGAGGACATGGGACTGTCCACATTAGATGTTTTAAGCAGGCCTGACCCTTGAACTCAGCTTCTCCTATTAGCATGTTTTATCTGTCTCACATTTTTTTTATTGCTTATACACCTATTTTTACTTAGAAATAATTTTAGATTTGCAGTAAGACTTCAAAAATAAGCATGACTGGGACATTGTGCTGTACACCAGAAATTGACACATTGCAACTGACTGTACTTCAATTAAAAAAAAAAAAACATAGTAATAATACTGCAGAGAATGTCTGTGTGTCTCTCACCCAGCTCCCCCCAATGTCAACATCTTATTTAATCCTAGTACAATGATCTGAAACAGGAAGTTAACATTGGTACAATACTGTTAACTAAACAGCAGACCATGTAGGATTTTGTTAGTTTTGTTTTGCTTTTCTTTTTTTTTTTTTTTTTAATATACGTCCTGTTTCTGTGCCAGGATCCCATCCAGGTCCCACCTTGCATTTTGCTACTTTGTCCCTTTAGTCTCCTCGCAGATGACATTGTAGCATGTCAACATTTGGTGGAGCTAAATGGACCACCAAGTATCTCACCACCTGCCTTCTCTTATAATCCCCACTTAGGGGGCCTTCCTTTGTGCAGTCACGTCTGCTGCCCATGTCTAAGAAAGCCCCACTAGGATCCTGAGAAGCCCCCAACCCTCCCAGATGAACCCTCTCCCCAGATACTGTGCTTCCCTTAACTTTAGATTCCAAGCAAACTCTCTTACCAAACACCAATGAGCTCCCATGAGCCTAGAACAATATAAAATGCCTTTAAAGCACAGGAGACTTCTTCATATCAGAACTAGGACTGCTGGTCAGCATCCTTCTCCTCTCCCTCCTCCGTTTCCCACCACCCTCTCTCCCTTCCCTCTGGTTTTGAAAACAGCTCATGGAATTGTACAGAAAGGGCATCAATAGATTCAAAACTGTTTCCCTCTAATAAAATGTTAAACGATGTTGAAAATTAATCACCAGGGCGGTTGTTCTGCCCTCCTCAGAGGGAGACGGCTCGGGAAATTTAATAAATTATTATCACAATGATGTTCCTATTATAGAATTTGCATTTCATTCCCAAGGCTTGTATTCAGCCTCAAAGTTGCCTGATGATGGTTAATAAAAACCAAATGGACTCTTTTGCCTCAATGGTTAGAGGGGCTCTGCTTAGAGTGGTCCATCAAAGGATATTCTTTGGACTTCATACTTAATTACGCCAGCTTCCGCTCTCGCTCCCTTCTTTACGATTTTTGTTTCTTTAAGACAACTAAAGACAGTATTTAATCGTGAGAGTGTCCTCCTGCCGGAAACACACACTGTAATGATATGCCTAGCTTAAAAGCAAATCTAATCTACTTGCTTATTAAATTTAAATGTGTTTTAGGCTGATATGGTTTGAAGATGATATGTAAAATAACAGCCTCCATGGTTATAAATGTCAGCTCTAAAAATTATATGCAATATAACACACAAAATAAATGCCGCTTCATCTTTGCATTCCACTGTGATCAATTCATTAAACGATGTATTACAAGCCACGAGGACGATTGTAAAATGCAAGACGCCATTTGTCACAACGTATTCTAAAGCACCCAGGAAATGCTGTAGAGATTTTTTTTTTTTTGTCAGCAATGGATTATAGTTCTTATTAGAAAGAGGGAAAAAGGCAGCTTTCTGATGTACCATGACCAGAATTAGTTCCCCAATCAAATCTTAAAGACTGAGGAAATCCATTCCAACGACAAAGTTCCGTATTAAAACACGGGAGGGGGTGAGAGAGGCTTCCTGAGGAACAGAGTACGGACTATAAATAGGAAGTTACCAAGTAAAGAATTAAGATGGATTTTCCCCCCCCTGGGTTATGAATCACAGTGTCGTAATGTTCTAATCACATTACAGTCATACCCTACAAGGCCCGGACTGGATTGATTGTCAGGGTCCCATGCGGGTGGGAGGAGGTGGGGCATGTGGTATACAACTCTGGGCCCCTTCCTCAAGGTTCCAATTGCGAAGACTGGGGGGTAAGCCTGAAAATTCCCGTATTTATTTTTTTTCCAAAAAACCTTTGTTCATGACTTTCTCTGAACAGTGAACATCCTCTGAAGCATAGTGAAGCTTTGTTTAGCATGTGTGTGTATGTAGACAAGGCTGGTTTAACTCTTAAAACAAATGAGTGACACAGCAAAGATGAGGAACTCTATCTGCCCCAATAAACAACTTAATCGACACAGTTAGAACCACAGTGACCAGAGGAACCACACTCCCTTCCTGACTGTTGCTGGGATGGTTCGAGCGGTGCTGACTCCCAGGCAGCTACGCCACTCCGAACGCCCAACCTTCTCAATTTCCCCTTCTAACTTAGGCCACTTCCTATCTCCCCTCAGCTCATCATTCAGAGATCAGAGTTTCATGAAAACAAACAAGCAAGCAAGCAAACAAACAAACAAACAAAACAATAAAAATAAAAAACCCACAGTGCCTGGTTGGGAAGTTGAAATCTCTGTTGGGAATATATTAAAGAATGAGGAGCATCAATGCTTGGAAAAGTTACTAACAAAGAAGGTCAGTGAACTCAGGCAGGAAGGACTTTTCGCTTCAATAAAAAAAAAAATTTAATTTATTTAAATTTGTGCTAAATGTACTGGTTTATCAGTGGTTTTCTGATCTTTAGCAGCCTTCTAAGAAGTCCTGGGATCTTGTCGTCGCTCAACAGAGAACTCTGCCTTTGGGTCAGTAATTGACACCCTACCCAATGGTCTTCAGTGTCGACTAGACTAACGGTTCTCTAATCCTCTGTATTTGGGTTGGGCCCATTCCAGACACACAGGTGATCAGGATGTAGACCAGCTAGAACAGATTCCTCCAGAAAGCTGGAGGAAAGAAATAAAACTTTATTCCTTGGATGTCTTGGGAAAGTTACACAGGAGATTGCCTGCAGGTGTCTGAGAATCGTGCAGACGGCTGAGCTATACCTTCTCAGGAATTTACAACCTAGAGCACCTTTCTTACAGGGAGAGGCTAGCTTATAAATTAAGAGATAACGAGATACAGATAATTATGCGTCACAGAGTGCCTTCTGTCCTCTGTTTAGTGTGTGTATGTGTGTGGTGGGGGGAGGTATTTTGGAAGGGGGCAATGCATTCCCGGAACCGGGGAAATGAACTGGAACTGAGTCAGTGTGAGTCTTTATAGCAGGTCCCTAAGGAGACGCCATCCTCCAAGGCTTCACCAACTAGAACTCACTCAGCCTTCCCTTCAGATGCCCTGACGTCTCGAAGTGCCTCTGGCCAGGGCTTCCTGAACCAACCCCTCATCGGATGGTTTATCCTGCTTGCCAGGCTACAGTTATCACCTTCACAGTGTCAGAGAACTTCCTTCAATCCAAACTGCTGGCTACTGTTCTCTACCCTGTTTCCTCAGCCACTTCCTGGAAGGCTTCCCACACTCTGACTCTTGCATTTTTAACAGCCAACTCTGCGTCATTTCTTTGTTACCTTGCAAAATGCCTTGCACCGTTTTTCATGGTCATACTCTCTGTGACCATGAGGCAAACCTGCATCAGAGCCCCACATCTATGAGGACATTTGCAACCCAGGAGAGGAGCAGTGAAGATGGTAGATAAGCCAGTGCTCCCTGGACAAGTCTTCAGCAAGATGTGCTCTTACTTGCTTGGAGCATAAAAGAGCATTCAGGGAATGGAGTGGGAGACACACACACACACATACACAGGGCAAACAATTGCACTTCAGTTAGGGTCTCTATCAGACCTCTGTAACATGCAGTTAAAAGCTTCCTCCAAATAGAGTTTTGAAACTAATTGCAATGCAAATGTCAACTTGAGGGTTTTTAAGGAAACCCTACTCAGACACTATCAGAGCATTTTAACGCAAGACTTGCAAGACCAAAGGGAATACAGGGAGATGTGCTATGGCTCCTTCATTTTACCTAAAACACGTAATGTTACCTTCTCCAGTTTGGTGGCTGTGGTCCATCTCAAGGAGCCTATGCTAAACACAAGGGCAGAAGGGTGTGTGCGTTCCGTCACATTGATGCTTCTGCTTTCCCTTCCGGTTAGACAACACATCTCTTGCAGAGCTGGCTGACTGATCGACATTTTTTAACCCTGTCACCAAAAATATTCCACATTTTGTGCAGAAATTGGAAAAATTAAAGAAAAATAAAATTAAATAAGATGATTCGACAATCCTACTGTCTAGAGATAATGATGGTTAACACACCAAGAAATGTTTTCTTCAAGGTTTTTGTTCTGTGTGTGAGCTAATTCGTAAAGTGCTGTGATCCTGCCCATACAGTTGTGAAATCTGCTTTGTTCACTTGGCAACACATGAGCATTTTCAAATATGACCATCATAAATTAGCCAATTCTCTATGATAGGAATTTTGGTTGTCTCCAATTGTTCACCATTAGGAAAAAATGCTGATAAATATTTTCTCCTGGAGCCATATTTGTTTCTGTAATTTTAAAAGGGCTTTTCCATAGTGCCAAATTATATGTATATGTCTTTTGAAGACTTCACATAATCTTCTAAGTGATTGATAACCTCTCAGAAGACCCAAGGAAGGATGGATGCACTATAAAGAGAAAAAATACTTTAAATATTTATGTCCTATCTTATGCAACCTGCCCCCTTCCTCTTAACATACAATTTCAGAAGTTCAAAGTGACTAGACAGCTCTGCTTTAAAAATCTTATAAAGGATATTCTGGGAAACTATGAGCAAATTTGAATACAGACTGGGTATCTGACAATAGGATGGGCTAAAGTTGGTTACAATATTGTCATCAGGGTTTTACATCGAATTACATTTCTTTTATATTTCTTGCTTTTGTCTTTAAAGATAAGTTTCATGATGTGGAAACCTCCTTTCAAATGGTTGTGAATATCTGGTAAATTCTTAAATCCCAGTGGGAGTATATGACACTCACTGCGTTACTCTTTCTCCTTTTCTCTATGTATATTTTTCATAATAAAAATAGTTTTTTTAATAGGAACCAGAACGGTCTTCTCAGTGGGGTTCGGGGGTTCAAGTGCTAAGAGATTATGAGTGGATTGGCAACAGCAGAATCTCTATTTTTGAAATAACATGATGCTACTCAGGAGTGTGCCTGCTGACAGCCAGTGACATGAATCGCCTAAAGGATGTTCTGTGAAACAGCAGCGTTTGTGTTTCCCACGGGTATCTGAGATCCCTGACCCTGACTCTCCGGCCCCCTTGATCTAGACTAACGCACACTAACCAACCACAGGGGCTAACAGCTGATAAATACTTGAGAGGAGGAGGAGAAAGGGTCACCAAGTGAATCTCCACTGGGCATTTGCATCTTTGCTCGAGAATGGATTGGGTTTGTTGGTACCCAGGGATGAAATGCCATGAAACATGAATCACTGTTCCTCACCAAGTACCCGTGAGCCTCGCGGATGCTCAGATCTTTACATGCCAACACACAGACTTTACAATCTGAAAAGGAATCCAATAGCTTGACATTTGTTCTCATCACTTAACACTTTCAGTCACAGTAGGGAAAAGGGGGGGGGGAAGGAAAGAAAGAAAGAAAACAAGTGTATTTGAAGATAAAGTGCAAAACTAGGACTATCTCTGAGGACTAAATTGATTTATGATTCTGACACACACATATCAGCCCAGATGTTTCTCAAGGTATAATAAAAGTGGCAGGGTTTCTTGCACACTGGTGTGTCCCATCTGGCCAAGAACGTGTGTGTCCACAAAGATGATCCATATTACCATGGGAATTATTAGATGCGGCATCCTTGGAGGCACTAGACCCAGATAGCTCTAATCTCGTCTCATCACTTGCAGACAAAAGCACAGAATCCAATGGACTTCCATGCAATCCATCTCTGTCAAATGCATTAAGGAAATTACCTGTCAGAAACATCATGACTGAGATTCTGTGATTAAACACAAACGTGGAAATGCTCAAGGGTACAGTGGAATCATTAGGGGAAAAAATTACACGCAAACACCTCCTTCAATTTACTTGCTTTAGAATTAATTCTGTGGTCATAAATATTTGAAATCTGCAGAGTGATATATAACATGAAAGTTATCAAGCAACCATCGTGGCTGAAGCTATGTCTCATAATCTCCCATTGTGAGGTGGATGAAATGAGATCAACTCAATGGACATTTCTCTACTTACTTACGGCACAATTTCAAATGCATTTCTTAATCTCAGGCTCAATTTCCTTATCTGCAGTGTGGTGCATTAATATGCGTATCAGGTGGTCACTGTAATGCTTCAAAGAAATAATGTCTATACACTTTCAAGCGCATACATTTAGCATAAATTATACTTTCTTATACTTATTACTAAGTAACAATTATGAGTAAGCATTGTTGTTATTAATTAGATTCCCTTAAACACACATACGTGTTTAGAGGTTAAGGATCTTCTTTAAGGTTTTGGGCTGATAAGCAGATGTACAGAAATTTAGAATCAAGGTTGTTCTGACAAAAAGTTTGAGCTGTCTACAGCTCCTCATTGATCAAATTTTATATATATATATATATAAAGTTTCACAAGAGTTCACGGAGAGTTCATGTATGGGGATTCATATCTATTCAAGTACATCCATGGGATGAAGTGCTGTATATTTTGAACCTCCTATAATTCTAAGTTATGTTACTGTTGCTAACCCAGCAAGGATTATGTTAAAGGCATTCTAGACATACCAAACTTAAATAATTTGGTTAATTTTTAACCAAGAGATTGGGGCTGTGGGTAACTCTAAGGAGGTAAAAACCTACACACAATGCAGTTAAACAGACGACCTGTGTTGTGTGGTGAGTTTGTTGATATCCTGTAATCACCATCATCTCTCCCTTGAACTTCTGCCCAAACCTCCTAGCTTACCCTTCTGCCTCCCCTCTTCTCCTCGCCAGTCCGCTCTCCACAAAATTCCTATAAATTGTAATTTGGGTGATACCCCCTCCCTCAGGCCGCTCCAAAGGCTTTCCATTGCTCTGAAACTAAAGGTTCAGCTCCTTACCACAAGCAGAGAAGGGTTCCTGCATCTCTCTCTCCTCCATCTTCTCTGTTTCTCTCCCGCTGGGACGGACGCTTGGAGCTCATTCTAGCCACATGCTGCCCTTTTCCTGCTTTCCAAACACACTGCATCCTTCCCTGCCAATGACCACGCATATGCCTTTCCATCCTTAGGCTCCCCTCATAGATCCTGGCTTCCTTTTCCCCACAAGGCTGCCTGCCACTCCTAGTCATCTACACCACCCACCCTGGGGGCATTCCAGTTCTCAGTAAGCTCTTGACTGGTTTACTTTCTCTCTCTTTCTTTTAAACTGCTTCCCAAAGCATTTCACGTGGGCAGGGACCTGATATCCTTCACACCTACTGAATCTGGTCCTTCACTCATTCCGTGCTTGTTCATTCAGTTCTCACAACCACGCTGATAGGTAAGTAGCCATTTCCTGCATTTATCGGCTGGGAGACGGTGGCTAAGGGAGGTTGGATGACTCCTCCAAGGCCATGCAGCTGGCAAATGGCAGGTCAGAAGAGAAACCCTGTCTCGAAAACCTTTGGCCATTCCTTTACATTAAGGGGTCAATAAGCTATGGTCTGAGAGGGAAATCTCTCTTGCTGCCTGTTGTTGAAAACACAGATTTATTGTAATACCGCCCCACTCATTTGTGCATTGCCTGTGAACTCTTTCATTGAGAAGTTGAGTAGTTGTCACAGAGATGGTATGGCCCACAAGCCTAAACATTTACTATGTTGCCCTTTACAGGAAAACGTTTGCCAATCAGTGCTTTATGGCTTTGTGTTGAATGTTTAGCATAAAATCCTAAACCTGACACAGTTCTTTTTTAGCCACGATGCTTAAAATAAACTTTCCCAGTGGTAATATTTTTGCCTAAATATTTTCACCTTGAAGCAAGTGTTCTAGCTTTTTTTTTTTTTTAAATCATAATAACTCACAGCAGAAATGGAGCAGAGGAGAATAGGGAAAGATAATTTTCCCCAAGCAAATCTCTTGCAATCCGTTCTAACACCACAGGGAACCATCTCACCTTTTATAGGAAAGGGAAGAAAACAGTGTCACTACATTTAGTGTCACCTCATCTATCAGCCTGTAGAGTATCATCCAATAAAATCAAAGGGCTCCACCAGATAAATCAATACTGGCGTGTAAACCTGCTCATGGCTGGGCTTTCCAAAAACATGCCTTAGAATGTAGGGACTTGCCCTGCCCTGCATATCTGATGAGAATACTATCCCATCATGAGAAGACAGGCTTCCAAAAACTCTGCTCCTTTCTGGCTGTGTGGTGTCAGTCACTTACTTAACCTCTCTGAGCCTCATTTTTCTATCTGAAAAAAAAAAAAAGAATAAGAATAATACCTTCTGGAAAAAGGAGGAGGAGGGGATAAATTGGGAATACGGATTAACAGATGCATACTACCATACACAAAATAGATGAACAACAAGGTCTTACTCTATAGCACAGGGAACTATGTTCATTCATTCACTTGTAATAAACTAGAATGGAAAAGAATTGAAAAAGTAGTTAGATACATACATATATGTATAACTTTGCTGTACACCTGAAAATAACACAATATCCTAAATCAACAATAATTTAATAAGAAAGAAAATAGTACCCTCCCTCTTTACAGAATTACATTAGAATTTAAAGAGTGAATATATGTAAAGTATATTAGAAGATTGTGTGGCATGCATTATATGTTACATGAGCAATTACTATTGTCATCTGGATACTATTATTATTATTATTACATTATAATAAAAGTGCTACAAAGCAGAACATGGACAGCACAATTTTCACTGCACATATTGAGGATGCCATGGATGAAACACAGAACTTTTCCTCTAAAAGAAGCAAGCCCTGGGCAAAATTTCTGGGGAAATGGTTAGTTTTTCGAAGATTCTGTATACAAATGAAGGGTAATGCACCTCCAATGTTTTTGTTGTTGCTGGAGTCACCCCTGGGTGGTCAGCCTGGTTCTTAAGAAAAACAAAAATGAAACATGTGTGCACATTAAACTTAGACCGTTCGACAAAATGGAAGCGCCAGCACCTAACAGATAAGTCCAACAGCAAACATAATTAGTTGGCCTGCAGCTTGGCAAATTCTCCTACAGATTTTGGTGAATCATAAATCAGTTCAAGAGGGAGCCAGACAAATTGTGGAGACTGAGCAAATCATTGAGAGAGATGGAAGGCAGAGAAAATTATTCTCTGAGGAGAAAATTTTTAGAACCATGTTCTCTTAGTAAGAGGAGGGAGAGGTGCTTTGAGAGAGTCTGAACATAGAATCATTTTATATTTTCAATGGAAATGAACTCTGAAAGCAAAGGTAATTTAAGTGTCTTCCTTTAAAAACAAAAATCCTGGTTAGTACCTTCTCATATTAAAAAAAAATTATATAGTTTTATCTCACACTCCTACCCATAAATGCATCCAGAAAATCAACATCTCAGAATGGCATCAAATAACCTGGGGCCTAACCCCCCCACCCCAAAACAAAAGCTGAACCTTGTACATTAATTATGTATCAGATTAAAGAAATAGCCATAAAAATAAAAGCAGACCTATCTTCCATGTGGCAGCTTTATTAGTAAGTTTATTACCCACCATATGGGCTGCCTTAGAAAATTATAATGGGCCAGTATTGTTAACTATAAACAAAGAGACACTGGATTATTATTTATGGTCTTGTCAACCAAATTAGTAAAGTCAACCGAACTGGATCAGTGTAGAAAGTGAAGATGAGTGTTCGCTAAGCGTAACTTAGAGACTAACAGGTGAAACCCAATGTTGTCAAGAGATGTTTGGTCAGCGAACGTGTTTCATTTTCACGGGACACAGATACACTCCAAGGTCAGGCATGGGCTTAACGACACTGATACTGGATTTAAATACTGAATGCAAGAATGTAAAGCAGTGAGAAGTGTCTGACCCTAAGTCTAGAGAGCGTTTTCTTTCAGATTTGCCCTCATGGAAAGCAGATGTAAACAACTTATTCCACATAATTTCTTCACTGTTGGACACATCGGATTGCTTTGTAAGGGCTACTGATCAACTACTCAATCAAATCAATGGATCAAACAAAACCTTTCATGCTTGCTTGGATCTAGCTCCCTTCTGCTTCTTCTAGGCACATGGGAAGAGTATATTTGACAACTCCTTGAAGCTGGTTAGAACCCTGTGACTAGTTATGGCCAAACCATTAGTGACCTAGTCATTTAATTGCTGTTTCAAGATCTTCCAGTCTTGGTAGTTCTCAATCACATCAACCGAGAAGGCTGTGTGCTCCAGAAAGTGATGCTACAGGCTGAGGGTGCCTCCATTAGACTGACTCACAACGCCACCCCGTGGAGCACAGCTGCCCTGGAGAGTCACCCAGACCCGTGGTAGGACTGCATGAACAAGAGACGCACCCTTGTCTCACCATCACTCAGATTCTGGGAGTTGTTAGCCACTGCATAACCCAGTGTATACTGACTATCTGTGGGAGCTTTTGAACACGTGCACATGGCTGGCCGGAGTCATCAGGTCAGAAGGGAGGAGGCAAAGCATATGTGTGTTGCCTATGCTCCCCAGCTGATCTGGTGAGCACCCCTGGAGGGGAAAAAAGTGCACTAGAACAGGGGCTGGCAAATCACAACTCATGGTCCAATCCTCCCTGGTTGTATAAATAAAGTTTTATTGGAACACAGCTATGCTCATTCATCTCTGTATTGTCCAAGGCTGATGCAGGGCTACAAACAGAAGAGTTGAATATTTGCAGCAGAGGCTGTTAAGACCTGCAAAATCTAAAATATTTATGGTCTGGCTTTTTACAGAAAAGGTTTGCTGACCCTTGCACAAGAATTTTGTGGATGCGTCCTGCTTCCTGTTACAGCTTTGTTAATAATGCAACTTGCTTGCAGGGCAGCATCGTAGCAAGGAAACTGTCCAACAGAAAGCAGGCACTTGAAAACCCTACTCAAAATAAGGCACGGGGTGGAAGACCTTCCATGCTGTCTCTGACCTACTTCCTACTCCTCTTTTCATCAGCTCTTGAGGCCCCAAAGGCTTCTTTTTTGTTGGTAGAAAGGGTACTTTTCAATTTAGCTGCATCTACAGGTAACCGGGCTGGCGGAGGGCCATGACTGTAGCTCCCTTTTTTGTTGGAAGCAGTGATGCCCTCACTGCTCTCCATGTGGGGAAATCTACTCCTGGGCAAAAACAGATGCCAGTCAGCAAAATGCCAAGTGGTTCTTAGTTTCATGATACTGTCTATGAGGTCTCTCCAAACCAGCGTTTTCAGTCGGCCACATCTGGATTGATTTGCAACCTGGGGTGGTTTTTGAATGTCAATGAGATTCCAATGACTCTGTTGAAAATTATCTTGTAAATAAATTACTAAAGAGGAACTGTGAACTTCTAATCTGATATTAGAGACATTTAAATGAGAAACTTAAAAAAAAATTCCTTTTACCCCCTGCCCTTGGCTCGTTTCTACTTCTTTCTACTTCCTTATTTTTTTTTATTGCATTTATCACTACAGATAATTTGTGCGTATATGTATGTAGAAATGCATTTATTCACAAGTTTATTGTTTGTCTTGTCCTGACCCTGATGAGAGCAGGTACATTACCTTACTAGTTCACTCTTTGATTTTTCAGTATCTAAGGCAAGAATTGGAAAACTTGTCCCATAAAGGGCCAAATAGCCAATAATCTATTTAGGCTCTGGGGAGTCATTCAACCTCTGTCACAGCTACTCACCTCTGTGGCTGTAGCACAAAGAAGCCATACACAGTATGCAAATGAATGGGTGTGGCTGAGTCCCTATAAAACTTTATTTACAAAAACAGGTGGAGGGCTGGATTTGTCCTGAGAGTTATAGTCTGCCCCAGGATCTAGAACACTGCCTGACACATAGCAGGCACCTGATAAATATCTATTGTATGAGGGAATACACGAAAAAATTCATTACAGCATTACCAGATAAATGAATGAATGGATGAATATCTCAACTCTGTGTGATTACATAGTAGTCACTGCATGCACACTGTTTGTCAGGCTTTCTTCCAAGTTCCAATGATATAAAACCAAACAACACAAAAATCAATATAACACAAAAATTATAACAGCTAAAGAAATTCAGAATGATGCTCAGCACTTTACATGCATTATCTAACTTAAGCCCCATCAATGATTTTAAGAACCAAGTATTGTCATTAATCCCATTTTACAGTTGAGTTAACCCAGGCTTACCATGGTTAAGGAGCTTGTCCAAAATCATACTACCGCACAGCGTGTGGTGCCAGGATTCCAGCGGAGGAAAATCTGATTTAAAGGACATGCTCTTAACGTAACCACCTCAGTGGTCTGCTTAGTGGGGACTTCAGCTGGCTGAAGTCCATCTCGGGCACGTGTCAAAACGCACTAAAGCTGACACCAGCGGGCCGCTGTGAGCTCACCTCCCAGGCACTTAGTCTGTTTTCAGAGCTTTCAAGGGTTGAAAACCTCAGCAATAGAGAAACCCGTCTCTTGGACTCCCATATGCTCAGGGGGTCAATGTACGAACCCCGAGCCCTTTCAACTCCTCTAAGAAGTGACCTTTTCCTGGAAAGCACAGATTACCACAACCCAACTGAGAAACATGTGCAGAGATCCGCTCTACCCTGAGAGGGATAAAGATAAAAGAAATAACAAAACAAAACAAAACAAAAAAAGATAAAAGAAATAAGAGCAAGCACTGCGTGGTGGGAAGAGGTAACCTCAGAGAGCTTGTACCGAGAGGGTCAGGTGTTGCTTTCAAACTGCGCAGCAGAGGCCCACAGCTTCAAGGCTGGGACGATGAACCAGACCCTGTCTTCCCCGAAGTGGAGTTCTTAGCATGTGCCTCATCCACAAACGGGATCATCTGCATGTGAGGTCAGTGCCCTCACCGATGCCAAATTGCCACAGCTAGCCTCTAAGCGATGCATGTAACGAAACAGGGAAGGGTTTGCTCCCCCTTCCTGCATTTCTGCATAAAGGGGAAGGAATTCTTCTCCACCCCCCCCCTTTCAGCCCCTCCACCCATTCCTTTGCTGACTTATTCAAAAGGGAAGGGGAATTATGGATAGAGATGTAAGACTCCTTCATGGCGTTTCATTTCACAGATGGATAAGGTTATTTCATTAAAAGTTCAGGCCCACGAAGAGATACCCAACATCATTAAACATTAGGGAAATGCAAATTAAAGCCACAATGAGACACCACTACTTATCCACTAGACTGGCTATAATTCAAAAGACAGAGAATACCAGGAGTGGCCCAACTAGGACCCTTGTATGTTGCTGAAAGGGATATAAAATAGGGCAGCCACTTTGGAAGACAGTTTGGCAGTTTCAATTCACCCATACGACCCAGCGATTCCGCTCCTAAATGTCCACTCAAAATAAAGAACAAGTTTCTTCTGTATAGCACAGGGAACTGTATCTTCTATCTTGTAGTAACCTTTAATGAAAAAGAATATGAAAACAAATATATGTATATATATGCATGACTGGGATATTGTGCTGTACACCAGAAATTGACACATTGTAACTGACTAGATTTCCATCAAAAGAAGCAAAAAAAAAAAAAAAAAAAAAGAGAGAGAGAGAAAGAGAAGTGAAAGCATATATTCACACAAAAACACGGAAACCAATGTTCAGAGCAGTGTTATATATCCAAAATCTGGAAACAATCCAATCCAAGTGTCCATCGATTGGTGAAGAGATAAAAATGTAGGTTATCCATACAGTGGACTATCACTCAAGAATAAAAAGAAACAGACTATTACACCAGTACAGATGAACCCCAAGAACATTCTGCTAAGTTAAAGAAGCTAGATGCAGAACATTACATACACATTGTATGATTTTCTATATATGGACTGTCTGGAAAAGACAAGTCAAAAAGACAGCAAGTGGATGAACGGTTGCCTCGTATGGAGGGTATGCAGGACTGATTACAAACAGGCACAGGGTAAGTCATCAGGGTGATGGAGCTATTTGACATCAGGACTGTGGCAATGCCTGCATGCCCATAAGTTTACTTGCACTTGAGTTGTATATTTATAATGGATGGGTTTTCATGATGTGAAATTATACCCCAATAGGCTGTAAACAAATAAATCTATCATGTGTGAGATTATGGTCTCCCAGTTTCTCCATCCTACTGCTGCTGGGTTAAGTTCTGGCCAAGATTCACTCCATGCATGGGTTTTGGTGGAGGCTACAAACTACAGATACAGAAGTGGGCTGATGTGACTCAAACCTGGGAAATACAATACTCTATTTCCTAGCACAGGACACAAGTGCAGTCAAACAATGTTTTTCTTCAGGATTTTTCTAAATGGACTCAGGCAAGGACTCTGTGTCCTCTGCTGTTCTGAGGTGATAGCTTACACGATAGAAGAATTAAGTACCTGACATCACAATAATTCAAGAGCTAAGATTAAACATACATGCTTTCACTCTAACTGGGCTTTTTTAGGTCAGATGCCCAGCTATCAGCCAGTTGGATCATCGTCTAATGATAGCTTGAAGCCTGATTTCCAGAATGAAATGTTGACGAGGGGTTATTAGGACTGCCTTAGGCCAGTCAAGTCCCTGTCTCACTCCAACTCCAAATGGGGATGGGGTCAGATTCTCCAGTGCCATGTGAACTGCATGGAGAGGGATGGCTGTGTGAGTATCCATGTGAAGACATGAGCAAAATCAGTATTTCTCCAGCAAGAAGAACAAAGTTATGGAATCTCCATGGACAACCAACTGGATTCACAATAAAGCCATGAGAATAAAATTCCAAACCTGCCAATGTTTTGCCACCTGCCTGGTAGGAAAAACTCATCTTCACTGGAAGGGAATGAGGCCAAAACGGCAATCCATGAGAGGTGGAGAGCAAACATAGACCAGCTACCACGCCGTTACTAAATTCCAACTAACCCCAAACTTTTTGATTCTATGACTTAAGAAATAACTGACCCCCTTCCACCGCTGATTTTTAACTCAGTCCAAGTGGAGTTTCTATCATTAATAATAGAATCAAGATTAATTCAATTATTAAGCGATCTAAACTGACTTTGCTCAGGGGAGGGACAGTAAGTTCCATAAGAGTGTCCTACAAGCTTCATTCACCGCCCAGCATATAACACAACACAGATGCTCAATAAATATTTGTTGAATGAATAAACCTCCACCAACCAGCTCACTACGCTGGACTGATCTCTTTCTTGGGAAAACAAACAAACAAACAAACAAACAAATGATTTGTCTTTCATTTCATTTCTCAGTGTGAACAGGCTGGGAAATAGTTGTTCTCACCCTCAACTGTCACAGAAGAAAATGGGAACAATGAGCTGTTCAACTTGTGTCATATAACAGTCATGACACTGGGCTGGAGAATGTTGCTGTGTTCAGTTTTATGATGCTTTGTGCTGTAAGTGGAACTTAACTGCAGATGAGTCCATGGAAATATTTTCTTTGTAGATGATTAAAATAGAAAAAAAATGTCCTAAATTTGTTTCACCCCCTTGGAGCCATTCTGTCTTAACTACCACCTCCTAATATCTTTACTGCTCTTCCCCTAGTGTTTCTGAAAACTGCATTCAAAGTGTAAAAATAGTTCGCAGTTCTATTGTAATTGAAATGACAAATGCAGAAATACAAGGAAGGAAGCAAGACGAGGCAAAATGGCTTCTGAGAGAAAAAGGAAAAAAAAAAAAAAAGCCTGTCAAATTGAACTCAGTTTTGCACAAAACACTTGAAACTAGCACCCTCCATTCTGAACCTTCAGTACAGATGTGCACGTGTATCTGATTGTCTCCAAATTCTGTCCTAGAGCATTAAAGTGAATGGTGCCTGGAGGGATGTGTGTTTTTGGCAGCGGCACTGCGCCTTAGCTAAAAGTCCCTTACGATACTGGATTCTAAGCGCTGGTTTGTTTTGACTAAATTTCCGTAGCCTATGATGAAATTTGAAATAAAAGAGGGGGAACATAATAGTGGTGTTTTTCTTTTCTTTTTTATATTAATAACAAAATAATTATGTAATGTTACTATAATGAATTAAATGAAATAAAATTTCTATGTATCAATAATCACTATTAATAAAATGTGTCCAGCGTTAAGCATTGTTCTGAGCTCATACTTTCTTCTTGTTGGGTGTTAAAATGTCATTTCTATCATGACATTTTAGGGAAAGTAGATTTTTATTGGTTTGTTTTTTTTTGTTTGTTTTGTTTGTGATTCTTTTATATGGAAACCACATGGGGTGGGTCCCCAAATTGGGTTTTGAAATGCACTGCTCCAGGCTATTTGAGTCTTCTGCTTCCAAACCCCACAGGAAGGTCTGTTTTATATGGAGGGAGATAATCATCTCCCCACGTTCCCCAAACCTTCAGTTTAGAAGGCAGCGTGCCAGCTGTTGAACCCCACGTGGGAAGACAACATTCACTTTGAAAAGCCAAAAGCGAAGATTTTGATCCTGCGGCTCCCTGCCCCCGAGAAGGTGAACTCCTACTTGTGTGTCAAGATCCTTTTCAGTCTCCTGCTTCGAGCCTCTCACCGCCACTGTTGGTATAACTTGGGATGATGTGTGTTCCCAGTAACTCAGAAAGAGGTTTTTGTGTGTGTGTGTGTGTGTGTGTGTGTGTGTGTGTGTGTGTGTTATTTCAAATGTGAAGGAAACAACAGGAATGCTAATTACATTTAATGGAACTTGGCACAATTTCTCAGGAGGTGGTGCTAATTTGCAGAAGGTAGCACTTCTGATTTGCTGATAAAAGGCTGAGGATCAAAGGATGGTTTCAGGAGAGAGAGAGAAGTATGTATTTTTCATCCACCACTGCCATGGCGGGAATAACAATGTCTTTCACATTCTAAACACTCCAGTGGGGAGATTTAGTTTTATTACACGCTGTATTAAGAAAATGTGTGCGGCACTGGGGAATAAAAAATGAGGGCATGGGTATGCTGGGAGCAGATTTTTTAAAATGGGATTTGAAAGCCCTATTGGGGTAAATTTATTGTGGGGAATGTGAATATTAGGGAAATTAGGGAAAATATGAAAATTATTGGCTTGTACCAATGAACTTCAATTCTGGGATGCAGAATTATAGAAATGAAAGGCAAGTTATAGTTAATCTGATTTGGATGTTTTGCTTTACAGATGAGAGTATTAAAGCATACAAAGTTTTGTTTTTGTTTTTGTTTTTTTTTTCCAAATTGCCCAAGCTCATGTGAATCCTGAGAAAACTGGAACCAGAAACCAGCCTCTCTGTGAGAGCTGTACTCCATTCACTGCACCATGCAGCCTCGAAGGCAGGGTCCGGGACCCTGATTCCACCTGTCCTTTCTGGACACTGGTCTCCCTGGAGACATACCCTCCCTTAAGCGACACTCATAACAGGAGATGGATCTCAGTAATCACCCCTCCCCACTTTAAGCTACATGTTAAGCAAAATTTTACAGATTAAAAAAAAAAAAAAAAAAAGACATTGGCAAAGCCAACTTCCAAAGAACTCGGGAACTTCAGCGAAGCACTGAGACAGACTGATCACGAGTTACTACTGTTCCCGATGCTTATGTGCTCAGAGAAACACTGGCTGATTGCTTACCGTATAAATAAACCCATTTGCAATGGCCCGTCTGGTATGGCGGAGTAAATGGAAGTGGCCTTTTCCATATTATTGATAAAGACACCAGAGCTCAGAACAGCAAAGGGAGAAAATTATGTCTTGAACACTGAGGTGGCCTCCTGGTCACAGTTTTACTTGCTGTGCTGAATTCTGTAACACATTTAAGACCCACGCTGAATGAAATGTCTTTTTCTAATCCCACAGTCCAGTTGGGGAGATTAGACACACAATATAAATCCATCAGAGATTGCACAATAGAGGGTCAGCGTGCTGTTAACAAGGACAGTAATTTATTAAGAACATGCTGTGTGTCAAGGACCATGCTGAGTATTTTCTCATTGAATCCTCAGTAAACCAGGAGGCACAGGAACGATTGTGGTCATAACGAAGTGGAGGATACTGAGATTTCAAAGAGCTTAAGATGCCTGCCCAAGATCATACTTCTTCTGGGGAAAGAATCTAGGATTGAATCCTGGAGGTGTCTTTTCTGCACTGCTCTTCATCACTTCTTGGCTGGCCAAGGCAGTGAGCTTCCTGCGAGGGCCTGAGAGTTCAAGAATAGAAAGAGAAGTTTCCAGAAGAAAGCTGGAATTGAGCTGGGCCTCAAAAATTAAATATGATTTGGACAAAGAGAAACAAAGAGATATTCTGGGTCGAGGGCAGAGACGGAGTAAAGGAGGGGGAGGGTGCTTGTTGCCATCATCGGCAAGAGAAAATGGGGAGAGAACTGGATGTGAAGGTAGCGTCAAGAAAGACAGACGCACTGGTTCAAAGGAGCAGAGAGGAGACGGCTTAGGTATATGGAACCACTGAACAGGGGTAGCAGTGCGGGCTCTGGGATCAGATTGCCTGTGTCTGAGTTGGAGCTCCGTCAGCACCTTAGCAAGCTTCATCCTTTCTCTAAGATTCCATCTCCTCGTAAGTCATTCATTTATCCAACAACCATGGAGCCCTGACTGCGTGCAAGGCATTGTTTCAAATGCTAAGGATACAACAGGGAACGAAACAAACCTCAGTCACACTGCCTTGGGGTAAAGGCTAACCTTATAGGTATCTCTCAGATAAGGGGAAGAAACAGGTAATCCAGGCTAATTTCTCAGCCTGCCACACAGAAAGTGCCCAATAAACAGTGATGGGGAGGACGGAGAGGAACTGCGCTCATTACTGTCACTACTGTTATTAACAGTGATTAATTTTGTCATCATGTCTTCTCTACTTTCTGTGCAAGAGGTTTCAGGAATTTGAAGTTATCTCTGTGCAACGCTGAAGATAATATTAATTACCCAGGGCACGTTTGCCAAAATACTAATTATATCAATTATGTATTATATTAATCTGAAAATATCACCCATGAAAGAGGAGAAGGCAGATGAACTGAATCGTCACATGCAACAAAACAGCCATCACATCAGTGTGGTGGTAAAACTTGCACCGGATTTTGGTTTTGTAAATGGGGTGAAAAATGCACTTGTCATGAAAGAACGTTGTGAGGATACAGTTAGCCGTGCATACCAGTGGTTCTCAACTGGGGAATTTCTGACCCCCAGGGGACATTTGGCCATGTCCAGAGGCATTTTTGGTTGCCACCTGGAGGAAGGTGTTGCTGCTGGATCTAGTGGGTAGAGTAGATTTGCTAAACATCCTGCAAATGCATAGGGCAACCTCCCCACTTCCCAACAAAGAATTATCTGACCTGAAATATCAGTAGAGCCAAGGTTACGGAAAACCTGATACACGGAAAGCTCTTAGCACAGTGCCTAGCATCTCATAGGAACTCAAAACTGATAACCATAATTATTGCTATTACAATGATCATTTTCCTCATCACCATCACGTTGCACCCTGCCCATGTAAATGGGAGGAAACTCTGGCTGTGGATGTGGCAGAGTTTGACACTATGATTGGTGGCTGTTGTCTTCTTGAGAGACAATGTCACATGTTCCCAGTCCTGAAACACTGGCTGATTAGCTTCCCTTGTCCTCCACATCCAAACATCTTATTGTCAGTGTAACAAACACTGTATGTAAATTCAGTTATGATTCTGTGTCATGGCTTATTTCTTTTAATTAGAGTATTAGAATTATTCCCCATGGAGTTCACCCAAGGGAGGACGTCGCAAAACCTTTAAGAAATATATAATGTTAAAAAAATGGAGTGAGGACTAAAATAGAGCCACACTCTTCCCATTTGAAAGTATATTTGTTCATGTCAGGAGAATGAAGGCTGCATGAATTATTCATCAGAATAACAGTTTATTGGCAAAATTGTTGTCTTTGGATGGTATGCATTATGGAGTGAATAAATAATGCGGATGGATATTTTTAGGGACTGAAGAGTAAATCTAGGAAGAAAATTTGTAGCAGGAAGGAAAGGAGGTTATGGCTAGAAGTGGTTAAGGCTTCTCAGTGAAATACGCAAAGGACATAAAGCTTGCCTCAGCCAAGACGTAAAGTAGACAACCAAGTAAAGCCCCTCTAACTGCTTTGCTCTTGCGTGGCTGTGGCTGTTTCCATTACCTTTTCACTGAAGGCTTTCTGTACCAGTATGAATGAAATTAATCAGGTTTCCTATGGCTATCTTCCCGAGCTAGCTGACGAGATTCACAAATTCACACTGACTGAGACAATCTGACCATTGGTGTGCGGTTTTTTTTTTTTTTTTTTGACAAGATACAATTGACATATAAGATTGTGTAAGTTAAAGTGCACATGTTGATTTGGTACGTTTATATATTGCCATATGATAACCACCAACAGAGTTAGCTAACAACTGTACCAAGTCGTGCAATTATCATTTCTTCCTCGTGCTGAGAACATTTAAGAGCCAGTCTCTTAGCAACTTTGGAGTATATAGTACAGTATTGTTGACTATAACCGTAACACTGTACATTAGCTCCCCCCAGAATTTATTCATCTTCGAACTACAAGTTTGTACCTTTTAGTCACTATCTCTCCAATTTCCCTTTGTCCCAACCCCTGGTAACCACCATTCTACTCTCTGTTTCTGTGAGTTCAGCTTTTTTAGATTCCCCAGGTAAGTGATGTCATACAGTATTTGACATTCTCTGTCTGAATTCTCACTTAACATAATGCCCCCAAGATCCATCCCTGTTGTAACAAATGGCAGAATTTCCTTCTTTCTCATGGCTGAATTACATTCTCTTGTGCACACACACACACACACATATATATGACGCATATATATGTCAATCATATCTTTATCTGTTCACCATTGACAAACACTAAGGTTGTTTCCATATCTTGCTTACTGTGAATAATGCTGCACTAAACCTAAAAGTGCAGGTATCTTCTCAATATCTCATCACCATTTCCCTTGGGCATAGACCCAGAAGTGAGACTGCTGGATCATACAGTAGTTCCTTTTTTAATGTTTTGAGGAACCTCCATCCTGACTCCACAGCGGCTGAACCAATTTACATTCCTACCAACAGAGGGAGCGGGATTCCCATTTCTCCACATCCTCGCCAGCACTTGCTGTCTTTTGTCTTCTTGGGGATAGCCATTTTGACAGATGTGAGGTGATAGCTTATTGTGGCTTTGGTTTGCATCTCCCTGATGATTAGTGATACTGAGCACCTTTTCATGTACCTGATGGCCATTGGATGTCTCCCTTGGAAAAACATCTATTCAGTTTCTTTGTCCATTTTAAAATCAGACTTTAGTTTTTTGTTTGTTTGTTTGTTTGTTTGTTTTGTTACTGAATTGTATGAGTCCTTTGTATAGTTTGGATATTAACTCCTTACCACATACATGGTTTGCACACCTTTTCTCCCATTCCGTAGGTTGCCTTTTTATTTTGTCAATGGGACCAGTAGGGTTTGTTGTCCACTCGTCCAGCTTGGCCTGCTCAGTTTTACTCCCTGGCACATATCAAAAAAAATTTTTCTTCTTTCACTCTCTGGCCAGCTGCACATCAGACTCTGGTTCATTTTGTGCTCAGAGTGGAGAAATTCACTGCTGTGCTCCAAACCTTCTAGATCAAACCTCAGCTTGCTGGGGGAACCGCACCCCCATTAGCAGTATCAATACAAAGCTGCTGCTTATAGAAAATCTGTCATTGGTAAGTGAATTTTGATGCTGATTGATTCAACAGAGACAAGACCATTTTGCTTCATTGAATTCCTTAAATGTAGCTAATGCTGTAAACTATTTCAGAGCATTTTTATGTTTTTTCCTCTGGGGAGGAAAAACCTACATCATAAAAAATTGAAATCTAAGTTAAAAAAAAAAAATCCCTACCTTGTGTGGTTCTACACTGTCAAGAACAGTCTCTTATGATCTCCTAACATCACTAGACAAGCACACAAATTAAACACTTCCTTAGAAGTGGGCCTGGAACACGTTTTTCATAAAGGGCCAGAGGGTATATGTTTTAGGCTTTGAGGGCCTACTAAATGCCACCGATATATCATTGCCTGTGTCTGCCTGGAACTCCTGTTTGGAGCCGTCCTAGCACATCAGCCTCGAGGAGACTGGGGCACACAGCCAAGTACCCCATCCCTCCCTCACCTGACTGCACAGGTGTATTAGAAGGAGAGTGCGGTGGCCCATTTCCACGATGATGCCAACAAGTTAAAACTGATCATCAGGCTATTCTTAACCATCCTCCGGCCATCCCAACCCTGGGGACTCTCCCAGGCCACCCTGCTCCAGCGTCTCCAACCTCTGATCTTCCTGAATACCCACAGATCCTTCTACTTCTTCCCCCTCCCCCACTGAATCACAGTCTGTTCATGGACTTCTCTCTAACTTTCTTGTTTTCCTTATAACCCATAACCTAAGAACCTCACCTGTAACTTCTTCAGTTGGTTTACTGATTTAGGTTTTCCTCTTAAATATAGATTATTCACTCGCTCAGAGGAAATCAGGTGAGTGTGTGTGTGTGAGAGAGACAGAGACAGAGACAACCCCCGTTACATCACCGTTCAAGCACAAAACATTAAAAGGAGCAACAGCAATCTCTTGATTCCTGGCCAATAAAAATGAAAACCAGGATTGATATCCTCGCCCTCCTTAGAATCACTGATCTGGTGGTTGCAGCAAACAGAGTAACAAGCAAGAGCTCCAAAGTGGGGAACAGGGCCCCTGGTAGCTCTGTCCACTGGCTGGACTCAGCCCCACACCAGGTGCATGTAAGCAGAGCTCCTCCTGCCCTCCACAGCTAGGTGCCTGGGAGCAGCACACACACCACACAACTGCACACAACAGCCCTGGCAGGGATGGAGCCCATCTTGCAATGCCCTGAATGCTCAGTGCCTGACACAGATAGCGTCCAACACCAGTAAGTACTCAACAAGTGCCCGTGAAATGGGTGAATGATGATAAGACTGGATCCTCAGCAGCCAAAGATGAAGGTGAGGATTTGAAACAGCAGCTCCTTGTCTATAGTCTGGAGGCCCTTCAAAGACATCAAAACTGTCACAACTTCTTCAGAGCCTCAGCTTCCAGCAGGCATTAATGCGATATGTCTTGGTCCTTGCCAGCCCTGGTCTCCTCCTCTAGTTTACAATTTAGGGTTAATTCAAGAAGCAGAAGGAACCCTACTTCAAAAGGACACCTGCACCCCAGTGTTCATAGCAGCACTATTTACAATAGCCAAGACATGGAAACAGCCTAAATGTCCATCAACAGATGACTGGATAAAGAAGGTGTGGCATATTTATACAACGGAATACTATTCAGCCATAAAAAACCGACAACATAACACCATTTGCAGCAACATGGATGTTCCTGGAGAATGTCGTTCTAAGAGAAGTAAGCCAGAAAGAGAAAGAAAAATACCATATGAGATCACTCATATGTGGAATCTAAAAAACAAACAAACAAACAAACCATAAATACAAAACAGAAACAGACTCATAGACGTAGAATACAAACTTGTGGTTGCCAAGTGGGAGGAGGGTGGGAAGGGATAGACTACAATTTCAAAATGTAGAACAGATAAACAAGATTATACTGTATAGCACAGGGAAATATATATAAGATCTTATAGTAGCTCACAGAGAAAAAAATGTGACAATGAATATATATATGTTCATGTATAACTGAAAAATTGTGCTCTACACTGGAATTTGACACAACATTGTAAAATGATTATAAATCAATAAAAAATGTTTTAAAAAAAAAGTAGCAGACCGTTTTTTTACAGCCCACTTAAAATGTCCTGCCCCTTCTGTAGTTACTTGAAAATGTCTGCAAAGAGGTAGGGCAGCAATGTTTTTAAAAGCAAAAATTAACGAAAAGGCTGCCTACTGAATTACAGAAAACGTTTGCAAATGATGTATCTAATAAGGGGTTAATATTCAAAATATACAAAGAAATCATACAACAACATCAAAGAAAACAACCAACCAGATTAAAAATTGGGCAGGGGATCTGAATAGATATTTTTGCAAAGAAGATATACAGATAGCCAACAAACATGTGAAAAGGTCTCAGTGTCGCTCATTATGAGGGAAGTGAAAATCAGAACCACCTCACACTCACCAGAATGGCTGTTTTCAAAAAGACAACAAATAGCCAAGTGTTGGCAAGGATGTGGAGAAAAGGGAACCCTCGTGCACTATTGGTGGGAATGTAAGTTGGTACAGGCGCTATGGAAAACAGTATGGAGGTTCCTTAAAAAATTAAATAGAGAACTATCATATGGCCCAGCAATTCCACTCCTGGGATTTTATCTGAAAAAAAAAAAAATGAAGGCACTAGTTTGAAAAGATGCATGCACCCCAATGTTCACTGAAGCATTATTTACAATATCCAAGATATAGAAGCAAACTAAGTGCCCACTGATAGATGAATAGATAAAGATGTGGTATATATGTATTATATACACATATATACATATATATATATATACACACATATATACAATGCAATATTACTCAGCCATAAAAACAAATGAAATTCTGCCATTTGCAAGAACATAGATGGATTTGTAGGGCATTAGGCTTAGTGAAATAAGTCAGATAAGATAAATACCATGATTTCACTTATACATAGAACCTGACAAATAGAACCAAACTGAAACAGAGTCATAGATACTGAGCAAAGACAGGTGGTTGCCTGAGTCGAGGGGATGAGGAGGAAAGAGAGAAATAGGTGAGGGAGAGATTAAGAGGTACAAACTCCCAGCTGCGAAACAAATGAGTCACAGGTATAAAATGAACCGTGTGGGGAATATAGTCAATATTTATGTAATATCTCTGCATGGTGATAGGTGGTAACTAGACTTTTCATGGTGATCATTCTGAAACGTATAGAAATATTGAGTCACTAGGTTGCATAATAGAAACTAAGATAGTGTTATAGGTCAATTATACTTCAAAAATGAACAAATTCATAGAGAAAAAGATCAGATTTGTGGTTACCAGAGACAGGTGCTGCGGGGAAAGGGAATTGGATGAAGGTAATTCCCTTCAGGAGGCACAAAGTCCTAGTTACAGGAGAAATGAGGACTAGAGATACAACATACAACATGATGAATATAATGAACACTGCTGCGTGTTACATATGAAAGCTGTTAAGAGAGTAAATCTTAAGGGGTCCCCTCACAAGGAAACATGTTTTCCTATTTATTTAAGTTTGTATCTAAATAAGATGATGGATGTTCACTAAACTTATTGTGGGGATTATTTTATGATGTATGTAAGTCAAATAATTATGCAGTGCATCTTAAATTTATACAGTGTCATATGTCAATTATAGCTCAATAAAACTGGAAGGGGAAAAAAAAGCAAAAAAAAAAAAAAAAAAAAGGAAACAACCTAGCAGTCTATCAGAAGGGGAATTCTGAATTAAATTATGCAACAACCCTAAGGAAAATTTCTATATAGGTATCAAGTAGGGGGAAAAAATTAGCAAAAACATGGTGTGCATACTCAGATGATTTTGAAATATGGTTGTGTGTGTGTGTGTGTGTGTGTGTGTGTGTGTGTATGCAGAGGAAAAACTATAAACTACTAAAAGCCATTGTTTCTAGAATGTACAATTTAAAGGGGGGATGATTTCCTGTATTTATTGGCTCTTATTGTTTTCTGTTTTGGATTTTTGCAACAGACATGTATTATTTCTGTCATGGAAAAGAAACTAAAATCAAACTTGAAAAAAATACGTTCTCAAACTAGTTTGTTGTTTACAAACTGAAGATCATGAAGAGGTTTATTGAGATTCTGAGTGGGGGAAGGGGCGGAAAGACCGAGATTCCAGGGAGTAACAAAAGGATCAGAAGAACCAGGGGTATAAAGGAACAGATCAGACAGTAATGAGGTCAGTCACCCACTTGCAAAAGCAAAACATCAGCAGACCAGGCACTTCATCCATAGTCATAAAATTCCCTCATCCGTGTGCCATTTTCCAAAGCAAAATCTCTGAACGTGTCTCTTTGCTCTGAATTGATAAGGTTACTAATTACCAGGGGACAAGGGCTCTCCACAGTGACATTTATACAATTCCCTGCCCCTTTGTCCAAATCAAACAAGGTAATACTCAAAGGAAATTGGCCAGTAGATTCCCCATGCTTCAACTCCAGCAAGTTTTCGAATCTCATTTGGCTGACATTAAAACAAGAAAAATAAGATTTAAGAGTCTTGAGCTACAGATGCTTTTACTAGTTTGGGAGTCATTTATATGGGCACCACGGTGCTTGGCAGATAAGTAAAGATGGACATAACCCCTTCTGAGTGATCTTAGACACAATATAGAAAAGCCCGCGTTTACATACACAATGCAACAGAAAAGTGAAGATGCTGGGTGATTTGTCCAAGATCGTAATGCCAGCTAGTTACCAAAATGGGAGCTCAACCCAGCTGTCTTCAACCCACCTCTTGAGGGGATGGACCAGAGAATAACTTAAAATATTCCTCCAGCTTTTAAGTCTATGATTCTTTAAGAAGAAAGATAAGAAGGAGGAAGACAAGAGCTGTTTTAAATTTACCTTTGCTTTTTATTTAACTAGGAATCAAGAAATCTGGATTCTTACATTAGTTGTATCATCTGCATAATGGGGTCTAACAAAACTCGCTCCTTTATATTTATAGAATTACTGTAATATTAAAATGAATATACAAATGGATATGACTATACATGTTCATTTTAACCACCATGTAAGTATGCATACAGAGAGAGAGAATAGATAGATAAGCGATTGATAATATGTTAATTTGTTATTTTAGATACTAGACATCATTCCATCATCATTGGCACATTTCAGGTACAGGGAACAGTGCTGGCTTTCCTGGCACGTTTCTGGGAGCTTGGAGGGGTTTCTCTGGCAAGACACCAACTCCCTTGTGAGGAGTTGGCTGCAGCTCTGAGAAAAGGAAACAGACTCTTGTTACAGTAAATGTCAGCACCAGTGGGGCAACCTTGCTAGCTGGCTCCGTTCTGGGAACAAATATGCTTTTGGTGGCTCTTGACCTGGAAAACTCCACTTGGGGAGCTCCCCAACCTTGGAGCCGGTTTTCAGGGAGAGTGAGCATCAATGCTCTCATGCTCTTGCTCCGGACTCTCCAAATGCAAATCACCGGACGCGTTCCATCTTCCCGCTCTAGGGATGACTGGAAACCTCTCAACGTCCAGCCCTCATGTTGACATCACTTCTACAAATGCAAGCATCCTTGCAAAGACCTAGAAAGGTGATGCTTGTAAGTAGCTGTTCGAATGAAGCAAAGAGCCCCTCCACGGGAAAATTCACTTACTGCTGCATTTGTAAAGTTTACCTTCAGTACTTCAGCCTAGAAATCTCTTGAATTGGATAACCCATGTTCAAACATTGGTTTTGATGTTTAGTAGGTATTTATTTGCTTAGCCAATGGCTACTACCATGTCCTCAATGGAGATAACAATAGCCTCTAACTCCTAGAGTGACCTAGGATTAAAAGAAGTAAAGACTAGAAGAGTTTATCTAGTGCCGCATGCTTAGCAGCAAACGTACCTGCGAAGAGTAGTAGGCGGAACGATGTTGTTAGCAAATATGTACTAAATTTTGTTACCCATTCTACAGCAACACAAACACACAATTTTAAAAGGCACAGTCGTTTAAAATAGTTAAGTTCAACGTAGTAGCAGACTGTGGTAATTTAATTATTTCTAGCTGGTGATGAGCTACAGATAAATGGGAGAGAAAGGGATTAGGGTAGATATAAAGCTCCTAAACATTACTCTTAAACAGCCTCCCCAAGCCTCCAGAGGCTCCTTTCTGCAGGAGGAAGAAGATGAGCAATTATGTTCAAGCTACATGAATAGCGGGGTCAGGAAACCAGAGCCATGGGCTTCACTTCCTCTATTCATGCCAAATTCCACTCGGCATTCCTATTTATTGCAATAATATCTTCCTGAAAGGTGGGGGAATTAGGTGAGCACATGAAGTGCTGAGGGAATACAAAATGAAGGATGGATCAGCTATTGAGACAGAAATGAGTGCTGTCCTGCTGCAGCTAAGCGAAGACACCCACACGTACTATATTTTCCTATCCCGTGACCACGGCAGACATCATTAATTGATAATGGCACTCTTTGCCCATGAACCTGTCTGTGAGCCCATAATCCTCTACACAGTCCTGCTCCAGACAGACACGACCAATCACCCGGGGATAGAAAGTGACATAAAACCATTTTATAATCTCAGACGTTGGTCTTGACAGAAACGATAAATAAAGGTTTGCAACCATGATGAAGGCAGGCATTTAAGTAGCTGGGAACAACTCGAGCCAAAATCATAGCAGAAAGGAGCCTAACACCTAGAGGGGAAAGTAAAGAGCTGGCTCCTTTTCTCCTAAGCATGGAAGGATTGGGGCTGACAAAATGTGAAATTGGCTAGAGAGAAGTAAAAGACAGACTGAAGGATTCAGGGTTGACTTGGGGAATTGAAGAGAACTTCCAAGGTTGAAATCTGCAGTTTTCATCAATTAAAAAAAAAAAGACTGGCTCAGCTATCTATGCTAAGAAACTACCTAAAGGTGTAGCACAGGAATTACCTAAACCCTTCAATAAAATTAAGAGGAGGATTATACCTCAAAGAAACTTAGCTGGACTTTGTGAATCATACAAAACAAAGCAGTAGGATAATGATGTGTATTCTGACTTTCCAGCTAACAGAAGGTGGAACTCTTTGTGGAGTCAATAACAACAATAACAAATTACTGGCAATTATAAAAAATATAACAATATATAGAAGTAATATATTTTATCATAAACATATTCCATGATGTATGTTAGGTAATTAATACACATTATCTTAGGCAATCTTACAAAAGAAGAAGAGGAAACAGAGGGGGAGGGGTATGAGGAAGAAGCAGATGGAAAAGAGAGAATGAAAAAAAAAGATTTGCTTGCTTGTTTGTTTTTGTGGACTTTTTACATATTAGGCAATTGTAGCTCAGGCTGGCCTGGCTTGTGTCAACATCAGAAATGACACAGGTCCATTTTTCACTCAAACACGTAGTTTTTTTTCTTTTTTTAACCTCTTTGTCATACTTTATCTAAAAAGGAGGCCAGGCATGATGCCACTGCAACAATTGAAAAGGAGGAGGAAAGACCAGTCACTATGGATTCCCCTCTCTCTTCAGAGCACACGTGGGCATTACTGTCACATAATACATGACAAAAAACTAGTCATTTGACACTCTTTAGCTTTACACTGTGCCTGCAAGCTATCCCCCCACTAACATGGGTTCACAAATACACCAGAATTAACAATTAAAAAGCTGACCAGCTAGCAATAAATAAGCAATCCTAATCTGCAATTACTGAGAACATACTATGGGCAAATGCATTCTATTAGGGCCTTCTGTTCATTGATGGATGCAAACATCCACCCATCCATCCAGCCATCTATCCATTTAATAAACACATCTTTATGGCCAACTATGTTATGGTCAAACTACTCAGGAAGGAGTGGTCACTAAAGTATCTGTGAATTCCAGCCCTTCCGTTCTATTGGAAGAAGACTCGTGATAAAGAAGATATATTTTGAAAGTACATAATATGTTAAGTGGTGATCATTACAAAGGAGAAAGGGAAGGGAATAGATAGTGTCAGGGTAGAATGTGCAGTTTCAGACATGCTCGTTTATTCAAGGAAAGAAATGAAAGCCACTGTGGCTGGAGAGGAGAGAGAGAGAGAGAAACTCTGGTGTAAGATGAAGCTGTTTAAATTGGCAAGAGGTGGGGCATGCAAATCCTTATAGACTAGGTTATGGATTCTGGTCTTATTCTAGGAAAAAAATAGGAAGCCACTGAATGGTGTAAGCAGGAGAGAGACATAACCATGTCTGCATTTGGAAAGGTCTCCTGGTTGCTGTCAGAAGACCTGACTACAGGGATGCCTGCTAGAATCAGGAAGACCAACTGGGATGCTATTTCAGGAGAGTCAGAGAAGATGGCAGCTTGGACCAAGGTAGGTATTTTAGAAGGATTTGGTAAATGGTTAAGGGGAAAAAATCAACAGGACTTGGGAATAGGTTAGATGTGAGGAGCGGTGATCTATTTTTCCCTTGGAAAAAAACAAGCATAGAAACAAAAGAAATACCCCCAGGACCCCTGTCTGGGATGTGGCCCATCTCTAAACCAGTCATTCTGGGGATTCTTGTTTAGATGTTGAGCCCATTCTTGAATGTCAGAGTCGGAGCGAGGCTGCAAAAATGAAATCAGCTCTAGTTTTAGGATGAACTGAAAGACTCATTAAAAAAAAAGGTTCTACAAAAGGAAAGTGAGTGAGGATGACATTACAGCAATCCAAATGTGGGATAAGAGGACACCTTAAACTTAAAAAGAGAGACAATTTGGCCAAAGACACAATAATGAGACTTAAGAAATGATTTATCATGTGAACAAAATTGACAAAGAGTCAAAGGTTACATGAGGTTTAGAAACCCAGAAGCATCAGAATCCCTTTGACAGAAACAGAAAATTGAAAAAGGATAATATTTCAGTTGTGGGGAGAATGTGGTTCTATTATTGTTATAAATGCCTTAAATATTTAGAACAGACACATGGCCACAGTTGCACAGACAGCGCCGAGATATGTCAAGAAAAACACAAAACAATTAATTAGTATGACAACTTCCCCCAAGGAAGCAATTCAAACATTTAGTGAAAAACAAAGATATAATAAAATGCAATCAGCTGGTGCCTATATTAGCAATAATTAGTATATATAACCAAAGCCAAGCCAAAGATTATTTTTTGCTTCCAAGTGTACAAACTAAAAACATTCTGTTGGTACAGATGGGAGGTATGCATTGGAGGAGTCCAACTATTTGATGGGAGAGAGGAAAGGCAGGAATTTCTGGCATTGATCAGGCTAACCAACAGACTAGACAACCTCTTCTGTACTTGGCAGATCTGAGCAAAACCACCTTCTGCAGATTGTATGCTCTTCAGCACCAGCAAAACAAAGTGGGAGAAAATAGCAGAGAAATGGAGTGCAGAGAGCCTTGAACAAGTGGCTGGAGGCACCTGATTAAATCCTGCCCTCCACCACGGGAGCTCCAGACCCAGCTCATGAGCTAGCAGTTCAGCCTATCACCAGCTTCATTAGCAGTCGTCCTCGTGAACTCTGGATTTTTTCTTTGGGGTGAGATAGATGTTCATTCTCTCTCCTCCCTGATTCTCTTTCAAATATCAGCACAGACATCGAAGCCAGGTGAGTTCATCTCACGTGCTTGCCACCACTCTCCATTCCCTCCCCATGACAGACATTACTAGGTGATGATGGCACTCTTTCCCACTCAGCCTCAGAGTCTCTACCAGAGAAGCAACTTGGGTGGTAAATCCAAATCACAGACTACTACTCAACAAGCAAAGGGAACAGACTGCTGATACATGCAGCAACTTGGGTTAATTTCTGGGGCATTATGCGGAGTGAAAGAAGCCAATCCCAAAATATGACATATCGTACATTCCATTTATATAATATTCTTGAAATGGCAACATGCAAGAAATGAAGCACAGGTTAGTCGTTGCCAGGGGATGGGGGTATGCTGGGAGAGAGAGGGGCAGTACGCAGTGGGAGGGATCCATAGTTCACCACTCCTCACATCTAACCTATTACCAAGTCTTGTTGATTTTTCTCCCCTTAACGATTCACCAAATCCTTCCAATGGCATCAATATCTGAATCAGAGCTGTAGATCCTATTGTATCAATGAGATCAACCACTGGTTGTGATATGCTACTATAGTTTTTTAAGATTTTCTTAGAGGAATCTGAGTAAAATGTATCCAGGATCTCTCTGTATTATGTTGTAAGCTTTCTGTGAAACTGCAAATGTATGATTATCTCAAAATATAAAGTTTAATAAAAATACAGCCCCTTGGAAATCTTCCAGCAGATTAAAGTGATCCTGTTAAGCTGAAACCTATTTGTCCTCCCTAAACTAGATCATCAGGTTTCTATGCAGATTTGCTTTCAAAACCAAAGGAAAACTACAGTAAGTCTAGTTTCTTGCCTAGATTCTTATTTTTGTAAAAAAAAAAAAAATCTGCTCTCCCATCATAGGCTGCAGAGACCACAAAATGAGGTGATATGTGGATGTGCTTGGGGGGTGTGCAGATACAGTCACCTCTACCATCTCTAGTTGGTATCAGCTGACCGAAACTGGTAGAAATTCAGATTTCCTAGACCCAGTTCTGGCACTGACATATGCGTAGAGTTTGGAGCTAAGCTACGCAAACCACTGGGCTTTGTGTTGACTCTGATTTGAATGGCTCTGTCAGCCCCAGACCAATCCCAGAGTACCCACATTCCAAAGCAGAGCTGCATCTAACTGCTGGCAAAACATTTCCTTTGATTCCATGGCAACCCTACATCCTAACTGCATTTTGCATGGGCTGCAACCTTCCATTTACCCTACATTCATTTCCAAATTGAAATAGTATCTTGTACTACACATGTTTTCTGTAATAGTTTGTCCTATGAATTCATTTAATAACGAAGCATATGGTCTGTCTTCCCATCTCAAGAACCCGGGTAGCGTTCACAACGGCCAACTGCCAGGCATTACATATACACCAGGAGGAGCTTTTTAGCCTGCAGTTCTGAAGCTGAAAAGATGCTCAGGTGAGTTTGCTTCCATTAACCTGCACCAATGAGAATATTATTGCATTCTCCTTCACTCAATAGCATGGAAGTTGCTGAATATTTAGCAGCAAAACCAAGTATAATAGGGGCAGAATGGGAGAGCTCTTTGCAAATTTCCTTTAGCCTTTCACCGTCTGACAGCCGAGAATGTGTGTTTATTATAAGGAAAATGTTTAAAAGGCGCTTTGTTGGGGGGTGAAGAAAAACAGGTTATCACATACGTCGTAGGAACGTAAATGAATGAAACCTTTTCGGAGGTTAAATTTTAACAATATCTTGAAAAGGAAATTGATCCAGCCCTTGCAGAACTAAGAAAATATTCTATAAATATACATGCACAAACACTGGGAGATAGGTGCATAAATAAATACAGTGCTTGAAATAGAAAAGCAAACCTGAAACTAAACCATTTGTGTGTGCATTAAAAAGGCATATATTAAATAATTATCATTATTTTTACTCATAAAATGGAATACTATGAAGCTATTAAAAAGAATAAGTTAGTTCTATATATCCAGTATGGAATTATTATCTATGGTACATTTATTTATAAATATTAGAACACTAGCTGGATGGCAAATTTTCTTTTCTTTTCTGTTTTTTAACTGAAGTACTGTCATTTTACAATGTGGTGTCAGTTTCTGGTGTACAGCATAATAGTTCAGTCATACATATATATACATATACTCATTTTCATATTCTTTTTCATTGTAGGTTACTACAAGATATTGAATATAGTCCCCTGTGCTATACAGTAGGAATTTGTTGTTTATCTATTTTATATATAGTAGTTAGTATCTGAAAATCTTGAACTCCCAATTTATCACTTTCCACTCCCTTCTCTGCCAGGTAACCGTAAGGTTGTTTTCTATGCCTGTGAGTCTGTTTCTCTTTTGTAAATAAGCTCATTTTTCTTTTTTTTTTTAGATTCCACATATAAGTGATACCATATGGTATTTTTCTCTCTTTCTGGCTTACTTCACTTAGAATGACAGTCTCCAGGTCCATCCAGGTTGCTGCAAATAGCATTATTTTATTATTTTTTATGGCTGAGTAGTATTCCATTGTATAAATATAGCACAACTTCTTTATTCAGTCATCTGTCGATGGACATTTAGGTTGTTTCCATGTCTTGGCTATTGTAAACAGTGCTGCTATGAACATTGGGGTGCATGTTTCTTTTTTCTTTTCCTTTCTTCTTCTTCTTCTTCTTTTTTTTTTTTTTGGTGGGCAGCTGATAAATCTTTCATGGACCAATTCCTGGGAATATTACTACTTTTCTTATTCTACAACTCTTGATTCCTTTCTCAAGACCTGCTATTCTAAGGAGGTCTAACAATGACTGTGGAGTGGGGGAAATAGAGTGATTATTCAAAGGATAAAAAGTTTCAGTCATACTCGAGTAAGTTCTAGAGATCTGCTGTACCACATAGCGCCTCTAGTTACAACATGGTATAGGGAACGTCAAGATTTGTTAAGAGGGTAGATCTCATGTGAAGTGTTTTTACACACACACAAGGATGTATCTATTACCTTAATTATAATGATATCACAGGCTTATGTGTATGTCCAAACTTATCAAACTGTTCACATTAAATGTATCATTCTCTGTATATCAGTTACATCTCAATATAGCTGTTTTAATTTTGGGGGGGTTGCTTTTTCAGAATCTATAGGAAAAAAAATCCTAAAACTTTGTTCAAGATTTGACTTCTAAAAAATATATGTATATTTCATGATGCTACTCAGCCTCTTCAAAAATGTCATGCTGGGAACAACTGCTGATCTTCCTGAAACAAGAGTCTTTGGGAAGTTTGTATTAATATCATAAAGGAACAAATACAAAATAGTCCAGCTTTAGAGCAATTCATATTACATTGGGTCTACCTTATTCAAGCCAATGTGTTATTTTGAGACTAAATTTATTAAGGCAGAGTTGAAGTTCCTTCTCCACCACTCACTATGTAAATTTGATCAAGTTATCAAAACTGTCATCCCAGATTTGATAGCAATCCACTTTATAGATGGCTAATGTTGTTGAAAACATTAAATGAAATAATACTCATAAAGCATTTGGTAAAATGTCTATCCAATAATAATATCCAATTAATATATATACATGGCATTACGTAAACACACACACAGTTGAAGGCAGAGGGTCCAGCCATTTCCCAAACTAAATTTTATAACTCTCCATTAGCATTTTCTTATGACTGTCCATTTACCTTCGGCATTTTCTAAATGCCTTCTTTATGTCTAAAAAGAATAGGCATTCACCTCAATCTAACACAAAGAAGAACTTCTAACAGCTAAAGCCACACAAAAGTGGCTGCCTTGTGAGGCAGTCCCAGCACTGAGGGTATTCAAGCAAATGAGCTCTTGCGGAGTAAATCAGAAGGAAAATCTGAGGGTCTCTTTCAGACTCCCGCCACATCCCCATGAAATGCTTGCCATCCACTTCAGTTGTCATTTTTCTAATCTCGCAGGTGGGGATTCATGACTGATTCTGAGCTGTCCACCTATAGTATCCTTCACCCGCCTCCTTTACAGCACAACAGCATGTAACTATTTATATATTTATAGCATGTCTTCCTCTGATTGGAAATCCTTGGGGGATGTGACTTGATCCTATTTATGTCTTAATCTCACAACACTAGGCACAGAGTAGGTGCTTGGTGAATGACTTTGGGATGGGAAAATAAATCCTGCAAAGCAATCGTGTGTGCTTTTGTATCTACAAAGTTTTCCTTCTAAATTCTCGACCTTTAAATAGTCTGGCAGAATATTTAAACAAATCTGCTGTTAAAATATTAATAACAGAAGCAGCAACAATGATGGCTAAGATGTATAAACTGAAAAGTAAATCCACAGAGATGTCAGTAGAATGTTTCTGTATCTTTATTTCCAATTCCCTTATTTGAGAAGGGGTGTTTTTATCAAGTTTAATGCCTAACTGGAATAATTTACATCTATCTCCTTTCCCCCCTGGTATCAAGAACAAAAACATCTGATGGCTGCCTTCTTTTGGGAAACTTCCTCACGATATTTTTCCCCTCCAAATGACTACTTGATAACAAGTACAGTAATAAAGTAGACGCTTCTTCCAGCCAATAAATGTCCTTCTTCCTTGAGTCAAAATTCTCCTGGAAGGCGGGATGGAGAGGAAAGACTAAAATAAAAGATTGCATTTAGAGTTTGGCCATAGAGACTAAATCAGATCATGTTTATTGATTTATTTCAATCAATAGACATGGAAAAGTTCAGGAGATTTTGACCCATGCCTGTAGGTATGCATTTGAAAGAGGTTTTTACCCAGCCCCCAAGTTGAGTTACTGCAGAAAAAACAATGTTTGTGTCCACCAAGTGACACAGATATATTTACAACAGGAGGAAAGGAAGAAATTCAGCTTTTCTTGTTTTTCCCATAGGCAGATTATAACATTAAAAGACAGGTTTTTATTTTATATATATATAAATTTTTATACATATATATATACTTATATATATATATTTTATTTTATATACACACACACACACACACACATATATATTAACTGAGGTCACTTTGCTGTACACCAGAAGCTAACACGACATTATAAATCAACTATACTTCAATAAAAAAAGACAGGGTTTGCACAAAATACTAAACAATTTCATGGTTCTATGTAATTAACCAAACGATAGCCAACAAAAAATCAGAATCATAAATGGACATACTCTGGATCATAAGATTAAACAGGCTTCATGCAGTGACAGTGGCCATTCCTTGGTTTACTTTTTGCCCAGATTACATTTGTTCTCAGAAACCATCTGTCTGTTGTACTCTCATGACCCCTGGAGTCTTCCAAAAATTTAAGTTCCTTCTTACCAGGCTCTGTACCTACCATTCATCATCTACTGTCTCTTCTGGAGATGGAAAATGGTCCACCACGTTTGGGCATGAAATCTCATGTCTATGCCTCATAATGAACTAACTCAACTAAACTGTTTTTTTTTTTTTTTTTCCAGGAGCTAAACTAACCAGGGCACACCTGTTTTGCTCATGCTGCATTTCCAAAGTGAAACTAACTGCTTCTCGTTGACACGTACACACAACAGACTCAGGTTTTTCCAACAACATTGACACAATAGAGGGACCACTGGCAATGAGGCAAATAGAATCCAGAGATCTTGCTGCACACCTTCATCAAAACTTCTTGACTGGCTATTTGGTAGCACCAGATCTTATGGGCACTATTGTTAAAGAAGCCAGGGTTCAAGATGAAATCAAAGCTTTAATCAGGTTTTGAACTATGATGGGTAAAGAGTTAATGGCAATGTTCTTTGGCTATCAGGTCAGCCAAGGGGTGGGATGAGGTAGTGGAACTCCTATGAGTAGTAAATCCACATTTTGGTTTTGGTCCATCATCTCCTCCATGTCCTTTCTTTCTTTTCTTTTCTTTTTTTTTTTTTTTTTGGTTCAATGTTTCTGTTTTCACTGAAAGAATACTTTCCATGTGGTGGCTTTTAGTAAAGTTATATAAACCCCACCAGTGCGACTGCTTTTGATACATGTTCTTGCTGGAATCAAAATCTTTCTCCTTCTACCTCCAGGGGTCAGTTCAGGGATGAGAATGTGATCCAAACGGAGTTGGTATCTCTCTCATTTTATATATAGAAGCTAGGAGAGGATCATGTTTTGCTTCAAAACATGAGCTGTTAAGAATATAGCCTGGAGGCTACAACTGGCCACATGAAGAAAATCTGCTCCAGAATGAAACATACACTCAGAAGGAAGCCAAAAGACGGAGAATAGACATAATACTGGTGACATTGTTTGAACCCCTGGACCCAGCCCTGCCTGAAGACAACATATCTGCTGGATTCCTAATTGCATGAGCCAATAAATCTCATTGTTTAAAAGCAAAGTTAAATTTGTTAGAATATGGTTTCTGTCATTTGTAACAAAAACTAGACTGATAAATCCAAGTGAAGGCGAGAAAAGTGTGACCTACCTCCCACTCTGTGGCTGATTTTTTAAAAAATTCTCTTGCCCAAAGAGGTCTGATTTCGGCCAAGGTGGCTTCTGGGTCAACAAAAATTTTTCTTTCCTTTGGACAACTTCCTACATGGTGATGGTACTGGAATGGTTGTTGGAACTTAACAGAATAGTTCCTGAAAGTGGAACACACTTTATAGCTTCATAGCCTCTTTCATTTGAGGGCGAGAACTTCTGCGCTACCATAAAAATAATTCTGGAAAGAAGTGCATCTGATTTCAGAAACTGTCTGCCAAGATATGGCTCGATGTAATTTAAAATGGCTAAGACAATCAGCTTGAAAATTAAGGTTTCTAATGGGAACACCTACTCAGCCCTAATAATAGGGGAACTGCCATCATAATTATAATGTGGTGCACATCATTAACTAACTTTTCCCAGCTACTGCAATTAACGAGCATCAATAGATTGAGTAAATTATTAATAACCCACACATGCTCCAGTGCACACTGCTGGCTCTCTATTTTTTTTTCAAGTAAGAAGCAAAAAGTTAACAGCTGATATCCAAACAACCTTTGATTTATCTCTTTCAAAACATTACCGTACATTTAAACAGTACTTTCTGGAGGAGATAACGGTGGTAAGGAATTAAGTCGTGAATGGAGAAGTGAGCGATGTCAATCCAACAGAGACCATCTTTTAGGAGCTGATCAGATGGCCCCATTCCTTACTTTCTTCATGGCGCAGTCATTTATGGGGCTGCTATTATCATCGAGTGCGAGTAATGGTGGAAGTTGTTATGGCTGTTCCTTTATACAGTAGAGTGTGAATCAGCAGTTCTCAAAGATAGCCTGGGGACCAATTTAGGTTTATGATGTTCACAGATAATCTCCTCAAATCACAGGGCATTACCACAGGGTGGGCCTAGTCTACTATGTAAGTGATAAAGAAGACAAAAAAAAATAAAAAATAAAGAGAGAGAGAGAGAGAGATCCAGAAAGAGCAAAGGGGCATAGTCAAGGTTGTGCAATTAAGTTGGGAAATCTCTTTGACCCCTTGCATTTAAATTGTTGCCAACCACTAGGTAAATAAAGCACATTCTAACAGAAGTAGGCTACTGAAAATGAAACATCCATAGACCATGAAAGCCCTGTGGCTGGAATAAACACAGAGAAGAACAGACGACTCAGCCTGGAGAAGGGGGTTCATGGACAGATTCCTGTAAGGCTTAAAATCTCTGGGTTCTTTAATAACAAAGGGTAGGGAAGAGAAAGGAAGGAAAAATCACCAAAAAAAAAAAAAAAAAAAAAAAGTAGTAAGGCAAAACCGAGGTAGACAAGGGTCCCAGCAGAGCAAACACTGTATATAAAGGTCTAGGTATAAGAAAAACATGGCATATTCTTGGAATAACAGGTCACCCAATGTAGTTTGGGTACAGATGAGATGGTGGGTAGGGGCCAGGTGAGAAGGGCTGTGTTAAGGAACAGATGCTCACTGCTGAGAGGGAAGGTGAGCCTCTGAGGAGTCTCCAGTGGGAAGTGAATGTCCTTATGAAAAGATCACCAGGACAGCAGTTGGCAGAATGGAGTGGAAAGGGGGTGTGATGAAGAGAAGAAGGCATCCAGAGAGCCTGCGCCAATCCAAGGGACGGCAGTGGTCTTAACCAAAGACTTGGCAGTGGGGATGCAGAAGGAAGCCAAAGGATGCAGTTCTGTGATTAACAAGAGGCAAAAATCCAGAGACTGGACTCTCCACCCCGCATCTCAAGTGACAAGACTCCAGCTGACTCAACAGGCAAACAGCCACATTGCAACTGCTTCTGCTACCAGACTGAGCCAGCACCAGGAAGTGCGGTAACCTTGGCCCTGAGTCAAAAACACAGAGGTGGAAGTTCTGGAAAACTGGGCTGCAGAAGACAATTTCCTATCCTTGGGTTTCTCTCTTCCATCTCTATAGACCTGCATCTTCAAAGACCATCTCCTCCTGTGACAAAGAGAGTCTTTTTAGAAAGAAAGAGCAAGAACAAGTATACGGCAGGTAGACCAGAAGGCCTCCCACCTTGATGCCATCTATAAACCAGGGGAGTGGCAGGACACTGTGGCCCGAGGTATTTCTAACTTGATGTCTCCTTCCACGCAAAGGCACCAGAATGAACTGATTTCAGGCACACGCACAGTCATCTGGCTGAGTCCTGTGAGCAGGGAGAGGGATGAAAAAGTGACCCATGGGTCACTCGGCTACAAACAGACTCAGGAGCCTGTCTGCGGGCAAGTGAATTCAGGGGCTGCTGAATTCAGGATCGGTCTCAGGCAGGCTCTGCCTCCCAGGCCTCTTCGGGTTTCTGCTCAAACGATTGCCTCATTTTGAGATCATTCAAGCATGTTAAAACTGTAGAAGGCAGAGCGGCACATCTATTCAATGGCCATTTAAACTATACAACTGGAATTTATCACAAGTACAAGGGAAAGGTGAATCGTTAGAAAATCAAACTTGGAAAATCTCCACTACCAATCAAATGGCTATGTTTTCGGCTCAGAGAACTGGGCACTGCAGCCTTAAAACATTACATAGGAGTAGCCTCCTCTTGGTGTAGGAAAGAGATCTGAGGTAGAGATACACACGACAAAACTGTGCCAAAATATATAAAAGAAGAACTTTGGACAAGGTGAAAATAAAAGAGGGGGACAGTACAGGAGAATGCAAAAAAAATTCATTCTGTAATAGCCCACAGAGTTGCTGAAATCCCGCTTCTTGGAGTTGCCTTGCAATGATCATTAAAAGGGAAACTGCTCTACAGACGACATTCATGATGCGTTTAAATCTCATCCGCTCGTATGGACATTTTCTTTTCACCAGAACTACTGGTCTAACAGAGACGGGGCACTGCAAGACCTAAAGATCTGGATCCTGTGAGTTAGGACTGAGAAGCAGAACTTTTTGGTTCCTCCAACTGATTGTGCTTCGTCTTCTAGAGACTGGCCATGATCAGGCTGGTGCATCCCTGTTTGGCCATCTGCTAAAGGGCAGCTTCTACTGCTCGGGCTCTGATCTTGTGGTGGCCATTTGTGCCTTTGTAGACCTCCTTGGAAAGCCACTCAGAAAAGTGTCCACATTGTTTTTGCTCCTAATCACCCCGTTAGCCTTATTCCCATAGTGGCTTCCACAGAAGGTTCCATAACAAGTTGCTGACCCTATGGTCCTTCTTGTCTGCTGTCAAAGTCAACATGCTGTTTGATCAGATTTCTCCTGAAGAACAAACTACGCCATCACCCAAGGCAACAGCATCAATGGCAAGGCAGAGGCAATGAGGTGAAACAAGAGTCGAACGAAACATAAGGTGGGGGGGAGGGGGCTCTGGCTTCAACAATATCAACTTTGTGGCTCTTGGCTGGTGAATTAATAGAATAATGAGTTATCTGTGATACACATTACACCCACCACGGTGGAAATCTCAGGGCAGGCTTACACATAATGAAGACCCATGATAAAGAAGAATACACTAGAACATACACCAGAGCCAACTACGGGTGCCAGTTTCAGAGTTTCTGGAGTGATGGGGAACAAACTTTACGTCACAGGCTTATTGCTCTGGCCTGGTTTCAATAAGGAGCTCAGGATGAGCTGAACGGAATGCAAAAGTTAACCCCGATGGCCTATGCAGTATAGCCTTCTCTAATATCAGAAAGCAAGTCAACCGTTTCAGAGGGTGGGGGAAGGGCAGGTGGGTAGGTGAGATGTTCAGCTGGTTCAGCCAGGTATATGGACACTTCAGTACCCTCTCTGCCTTTGCTTGGGAAAGACCATTACTGCAAGTACATTTTCAAAGGCAAGATATATTACAGGCAAGCAGAGCTATCATTTTTAGTGCCAGAGAAACTTGGAATTTCAATACGTGACATTTGCAGTTACTAGATAGGGTCTTGGGCTGGGTCTCAGGGGAAATTGAGAAGTGGCTTGAACTAGGACCCACAGTTGGTACCCAGGGGTTGTTGTGCCATTCCCCTCCCCAACCTAGATGTGCTTAAACATGCAAATCTCATTTTAAAACTCATCTTTACCCCCTTTGGAGGAGTCAGAAGAATAAGGGAGTTAGCAGTTTTAATCACAGCAATCTTAGCCCCCAGCCAGGTAATCAAACAACAGAGCAGATGGAGTGAGTGGTTGCACAGGAGGAGGAATGAAGGAAGGAGTGGCTGACAAATAGTGATGGAGGTGAGCACGTGGCCGCCGCTGCTGTTCCTCACGGGGGCGGCAGACCCGAGGGGATGCAGACCTCTGAGAAGCAGGCTGTCTATTAATGAAGGGGACAGGCCATGTGCAGAAGTCATGGAGAGGCTTTGTCGGGTGGAGTGGGAAAGAGAAAGAGATTGATTCAGAAGTTGCCATGCCTTCCCAACGTGGGGCCGTGCCGCTGGGATATGTCAACCTCAAAGATACAGTTTTGTTTCAAGATCTACGTCCGCATCTAGTTGAGGCCAAACTCAACTGGTAAGCATCCACAAAATGAACATAGCTCCTAAATATTCTGACTAACATAACCCAGGAAAACAGAAACATGGCTGTTGTTTACAGGTCTTTATTATTATATTATTTTTTAATTCTTTTTTGTTTTGGAGGGAGGAAGTAATTATGCTTATTTATTTTTTTTAGAGGAGGTACTGGGGATTGAACCCATGACCTCGTCTGTGCTAAGCATGCGCTCTACCACTTCAGCCATGCCCTCCGTCCCCCTGCTTACAGGTCTTAATATGAGGACCTGAACTCCCTTAAAGTGCAAAACAAAATGAAACAAAAAAACAAACAAAAATAGTTACGTGGAAGAAGGAGGGGTTGGGGGCTGTGTGTCCCTGACTACAGAAGAACCATTCTGAGACCTGGGGAAAGAGTTCACTGTCAAACGAGCCAACCGGCCCCCTCTGACCTCAGGTTTGCTGAGAAGAAAAACTTAAAGGGAAACATGCCAGCTAACCCATCCAGAATTTGTATATCCCCTGTCCTCCACCGGAGGAAATAGGAAGGGAGTGACTTATGCGTGGGCAAAGGCACCTCAGATCACAGACACCACGCTGCTGGAGACCCCCAGGGAGACACAAACCCAGTGCTGCCAGATAGCAGCCTTCAGAAATCACCTTCTCGGGCCATAAAGATTCCTTTATTCCATGGCTTGATTCGCTATTGATTTAAGGCTCTTTTTCATACTGATGCAGGAAAACATTTTATTTTCTCAGATGTAAGTGGGAGGGAGTCTATCCGGGGAAACTGGGGAGGGGGGAGGCTGTTGTGATGAGCGACACCATCACGTTAGCGGGACTCAAAGGAACAGCTCTCCGTCACATCCCTAAGTGCCTCTGTGTGAAATTTCTAAGTAGGTCTAGATTCCTCTGTATTAAGAGCTTTCTACCCAGTAACTGCAGATCCAGGATGGGTATCAGCAATCATGGACCCCAAATAATGTTGCAAAATGCTGGCTTTATGCATATATCCATTCCTCTGGGGAGAAGCTGCATCGCTTTCTTTAGTCCCTGAGGATTCTGAGACTCCCAAACTGAGAATATCTTCAAGATATCCTAAATCATCATCTTAGCAAACTACAGAGATAGTCCTACGCCTCCTCCCAGAGGGACAAATCCTGTGCAAGCATTTCCTCCGCCCCCCTGTGGGCAAGGAGAAAACTTACAGACACATCAACCGTGAACTCAGTCATTAAAGCCATTCAAGGGCCCACAGAAACCAAAACAGGAATGTTCTGAAGATGATACCAGGCTTTAAAGAAAGTCATGATCGTTCCAAAGTCTAAGAACAAATATTATTAAGTAAGATCCTGGAGGCGAGGGGCTTTGACTAAATAGTTCACAAGTTGTATGCTCGATAAACCCTGTTGAATAAAATACATGAATAAATGAATGAATGAATGAACGAGTGAATGCACGATCCAGTGATGCTCTTCTAAGAAGGTTTCATGGTGAAGATGATACTTGTGGACACTGAATTCTCAGGCTCCAGGTCCTTGCTTGCCTCCAAGGACACAGGAAAGATAAAAAGGGTGAGTGAGAAGAAGCTGCGGGAGAGAGCTGCGCCATAAATACAAGGTTTTGTTATTTTTATTTTTATTGGTGCTTCGACTGCCTTCAGGGGAGGGGGGAGCATATGTGAATATGGCTAATTTTCTGCTTGACTCCAGTCACATTCTAAATTACTGAGCCACATTTTATTTTAAATTGACTAATAAAGAAATCTCACAGCCCCACACCATTTCACATTTTCTTGGGTCGTTTAATGTCCCCACCCTTCTCCAGGGGCTCCGTGCTTCCTCTGAGAGCTGAGTGGGGGTGGAGGCCGAGCAGGGGCTTGGCGTGAAATCACCTCTGTCTCTTTCTCTCTGCCTGTCTCTGTCTGTCTGTCTGTCTCTCTTTTTCCCTCTCTCCCTTCTAATTGCCCTCGATCAAAGCACAAGTATCAGCCTCAGTCAGATGCCTTGCCTTTATACTCGCTTAAGAACAAAACACATACAGCTTTTTGCTTTCCCCTACATAAAAATAAATGGAAAACATTTTGCAAATGTCAAATGCTGTATAAAAGGAAAAATATGAAGGACACTGGACACATAAACAGTAATACTAATGACAAATTTTACCTCTCCTAAAGCACTCTCTGCCACCCAGTTCCAACCCTGGAGTTTTATCTCAAGGGTCAGAAACCAGCTATATCATAGTTAGAAATGGATTCTCATGGAAAAAATACTCTCCAGATGTGTCAGCAGATGGTATTAAGGAAGAGGGAAGAAAAATAAAAGAAAATGAATCAGGACTGGCCATTTTCTTCTATTCATTCATTCGATACCTTTTAAAAAAAAAAACAAAAAACTTTTTCTTTTTCTAAGTGTAGGCACTGGGGATTGAACCCAGGACCTCGGGTAGACTAAGTGCTCGCTCTCCCACTGAGCTATACCACCCCCCCATCCCTCTCATTCAACACTTTTTAAAGCAACCCTATGTGCCCCAAATGGCACAGTTGTTGGGAATACAATGTACCGCACAACAGAGATGGTGGCTGCCTGAATGCAACAGTCTAAGTGATAGAAGCAGGCAGTAAGGACACACATATGTAAATAAGAGGACAGCCAATCACGGCTGATGAATCAAAGTGTTTTGAATGATAGCAGAGCAGGTAAGGGAAAGCCCCAATGAGAAACCATATGGAAGTCGAGACCAAAGTCCAGGAAAGAGCCAGCCACATGGAGAGCAGTATTGGAAAGAGAAAGTACAAATATTCAGGGGTTAAAAAAAAATGCAATGATCCAGGAACTGTCAGGAAGCGAGAGTGGGGAACAGGAGCTGGTGTTGGAGTGACAAGGAATGAGGTCAAAGAGGCACCCAGGAGCTGGAACTTGCCCCCATGGGCATGGCAGCAAGTCTGGATTTTCCCCTAGGAAAAGTGGAAATCCATCCAAGCATTTTAATGGAGAAGGGGATGACATCATGGAGTTTATTACTTTAAAAGGTCACTCTGGCTGCAGTGTGGAGAATAGAAAGGAGGGGACAGGAGTGGAAGTGTCCAGTAAGAAGGCTAGTGCAGTCACCCAGGGGAGTATTGATGGCGGCACTGACTAGGCGGGTGGCAACGGGGGTGGAGGGGGAAGGCTGGATCAGGACGCGCTGGTGAGCTGCACATGGAGATGAAGGGAGAGAAGGGGCCCGGGAAGACCACAGTAGCCCATCTCTTTTAAACACTTGGAAACACCAACGTTAGATCAGTTGAACTCATCCAAAGTACAAATGGCATTAATGTTTATTATCGTGTGGTCCTTTATCAGGTCAGCGAAAGTCACAAATCTCCCCTTGCCCCCAAAAATGATCATTGACTCCCTCTAACAAAATTGTATTTCCATGCTTTATGGTTTCATGGAAGCCTGCGTACTTTCCCCTTGTATCGCCTCTCAGAACTTTCATTAAATAACCATCTGATGAAGTGTCTTTGCCGTCTCCCCTGCTGTATTCTGAGGTCCATCAGAGCAGGGGCCATCTCTGTCTGGGTCTACAGTAAATTCCCCAAACCAAGCACTGTGACTGACATCCTGCAGGTGTGGTGAAGTGAATAAATACTGGATGGGAGTAGATGCCCTGAAATTAACTATCTGAGTCCCCAGAAGAGGAAGGACAGGGAGCAATTCCAGCCCAGTGCTGACACCCACTGATTGTTTCCTCGTCTCATCTCAAGCTGCCTCCCACTCCTTTCCCAGCTGACCGCAAGTCTAGACACACCATGCCCACAAACCTGGTGAAAACGATGACTCACGGTTCAGAAAGCACCACGGGTGATCACTGGGAGTTCCCAGGGTGAGCTGAGGGTGGCTTCCCGCTCAGCTCTGCCAAGCAGAGGAAGCCTCATTCTTCCTTCCAACTGGAGTCCATCCTCACTCCCTCCTTCCCCTCCCACTTCCCCCTCAGGCTCTGAGACACTTAGAGAGCATACCTGAACTCCTTGTGGGAATGACAATTCCTTACGAAAACATTTCAGAGAAGAATTCCATGGAACCCTGCCACTGGCAATCCTTCCAGACATGTGGTGGTTTGAAACCCATCGTGATCACATGAAGGAAATATGTTGGGCAGTTCAAGGCTACCTTTCTCATAAGTATCTGCTGATCCAAGTCTCCACTGTCTACTCCTAATTTTAATCATTATTGCATGAGATACCACTCTGAGAAATTCTGCTCTACGGGTTTTAGACGGGCACTGTTAATTCAGATATTTACCCCAAATTCATTCATTCATTAAAAAATAGAAAGATGTCCCCAAATTCATTGATGATGCATTAAAAATATATGTATTAAACTCAGACCATGGGCCAGGTCCTGGGTATCCATCAGTGGATTAAACAGACAGAGCCCCTCTCCTCACATAACTATCTGCTTGGGAAAACAGACGATAGAAAAATGGATCTATAGTGGCATGTTATAGTAAGTGGCATAAAGAAATTGATTCGAGTTTTACAATACAGACTGGGGTCGGGGGAGGTAAGCACTTAGAAGGGTCAGTCAGGAAAGATGACTAAGAGAAGGTGAAGAGGAGATGGCATTTAAGCTAAGTTGTAAAAATGAGATGGGGCCAGTCAATGAATGAGAGAGATGGAGATGGAGATGAGATGGGATGAGATGGAGATGGAGATGGGAGAGAGAGAAAGATTTCACACAGATCATAACAGAGCTTTCCAGACACTTATAGGAGGATCAAAGTCTATGGGTTTCACAAGCAGCAGAGACCTCCCAAGAGAAACAGGTATGTGGTCTCAGCTTCCACCAAATTTTCGAGTCTCCAGCTTATGCCCTGAAGAAATACAACCTGTGTATCTGGAAGATCATCGAGGCGATGGTCAGGCAATATCCCACCTCTGCCTGTCACCTCTCTAAGCACCAGGTGAGAGTCTGGATCCTTTGCTTAAGGAAGATTATATTTCCTGCCCATGAAGTGGAAATGAGGATGAGGATAAAATTAACGTTTAGAAGAACACAGAAATATACTCCTTCTTGAAGAATTTTGTGAGCACGGATTCACACATTCTCTCCTTTAATCCTGATGACACCCTGTACTTTCAGTATTCTTGCCTCCATGTTGCCGAAAAGAGAATGCAGTCTCAGTGAGGTGACCTAACCTGCCCATGCCCCAAAGTACCAAAGCCAAGATACACAGAAGATTATCTAACACCAAAATCCTTGGCCTTCTGTAGTAAGTCTTATCGCCGAAGACCCCAAGCGCAACCTCTCACTTTTTCCCCTTCAGTCTTCTCTCTCAGCAATCTTACTGTCTCTCATGACTTCAGGTACCCATTTCCCCATGCTCCTTGCCAGGTCTGATCCTTACATTTGACTCTTTCCATTAGCGTTGTCTGATAACCCTGTTTGAGTCAACACTGTTTCCCCCATTGCCAGGCCATACCTCAAACCTCTGAGTCATCTTTCTCTCCAAACATCACTTTCTTCTTGAGTCAGACTGTTGGCTTTGGTGACAGACTACTTGGTGAAAGTTCCAGCACTCTTGCTGTGTGACCTCGGGCAAGTTATTCAACCTCTCTCTGCCTCCATTTCCTCACCTTTAGAACCACGAAAAGAGAAGCTACTGCACTGAGGTGTTTTCAGCATTAAATTAGCTAAAACATAGAAAGCAAAACATTTAGAACAGGACCTGGCAAATAATAGATGCTCAGTAGAAATTAGCCAGAATTGTCTACCCAAAATCGTTTTTGAGCCGCTGCACATTAATTTGAAAATGAAATAGACCCTTACTCGTTCTGTTCTGTTCCACTCTAAGTCCTTGAGGGAACTGTCTATCACGTTACTTGCCTTGCTTTCGTACTGTTATCCCTTTGGGTTAAGTTGCTCTCAGGGTTTTAACCATGCAGCCTGTCTTTGAACTTCCTCCAAACCCTTTTTGGTGGTCATAATAGGTTTTCTAAAACCATCAACCCCCTGATAACTTCCCAGTGTGCACCAGAGGAGTCAGCTTCGCTGAGTAAAGATGAGACATTGCAGCTGGACTCAGATGTACCTGGAACCCTGCTCAGTCATGCCTTAGCTATGTAATCTTGGACACATCATTTAACCTCTCTGGGCCTCAGCTCTGCATCTGTCAAACAGGGATAATAGTAGTATATGGTAGTGAAAATATAGTAGGTTAATGTCTAGCTGGCACACAGAAGACTGAATTACAAGCCTTTTTCAGGGAGCTGTGGGTCCAACAAGGACCACAGCAGGGCTCTCCTGGAGCTTCTTATCCTGCTGCCCAGGCCCGCAGTAAACTTTGTACAAGAGAGAAATAAACCTTTGCAACATTAACCCCTTTAGTCCACGGACTGCTGTTACCATTTCAGAACTTAGTATATACCCTGACTAGTACTAACCTACTCACCCACCTGGTGACCATCCTCTTGTCCAGGACTGTCCAGTAGAACTTTCTGGGACCATGAAATTGCTGTACATCTGCACAGTTCAGTATGGCGGCCACTAGTCGCAGGGGGCCATCGAAACCTGGGCAGTGTGACCGAGAAACTGAAGTTTTAAATTTCATTTAATTTTAATTAATGTAGATGCAAATGGCCTCCGTGGCTGCGGGCCCCCACACTGGCCAGCGTAGCAGAACCAGACTTCGTTCTGCTCCTTGGAAATGCCAAGCTCTTCCGGAGTCCTGAGGGCTTTCCACTTGCCAGGGAAAACCATTTTTAGTCAGCCTCCACCTTTGAAATTCTCACCTTGAAGGCGTTTAGTCTTTCATTCAGCTCAGTCACAAATACTACTCCAGCAACACCGTGTTACTTCTTTGGGCTTCAAATGAACAGCACTACCATTTATAGAAAAGTGCACAGAAGCAAAAATGCTTGCAACTGTTACGGATGCTTATGTCCAGATCAAAAGGCAATTCCAGAGGCCTAATGCAGATGAACATGTGTGCCGGCTACAAAATACAACAAACAGAGCTTCCTTTGGACTTATTCTGGATCCAAACTACCTGAAAAGGCAAATCCACAGTCCCAAAGACCGATATAAGTGGAATGAGGCCTTCAGGATAATTACATGTTGTTAATTGAAAAATGTTAATCATGTCATATTAGGAGAAAGACAGGGTTAAATTGGTAAAATTCCAATTCACTTAGGCCTTATCTCTTGTTGGAATGAACCAGATGATTAATCCTCGATATTCTTCAGGGATGCAGCAAACAGCAGCGATTAAATTAACAACTACAAAGTTTATGCTTAGAGATTCAAAAATGAAAGAGGGAAACGCTTTAATTTTTCACAAGTTGTTACCTTAATTATCTTCTTATTGCTCTGTCTCCTTTCCCTCATTACAAAAACACACCCTTCAGTATTCACAGATCCCTTTAATTTGCTGTAGCTCAGTAACAGTGTAAGAAATGTCATCAGAGATACAAACTCATAAATCTTACTTTGTGTGCGCTCCTTGGAAATAAATTGTTCTGCTGTGCCTAGTCTCAGTGTTTATTCCAGAAAGTGCTGACAAATTTCCACTTACTACAAATCATCGGCGTGTCTGTAAATCTATGTACACAGTGAGTTACTTTATCACCTGACTCCAACAGCAACAACAAAAAAATTCCTTAGAACAGGCTGAAACTTAATTGGTCAGGTTAATAAAAGATCATACGGAAACACAAAGAGGTGGTCGTTTGGGAAATAAACAAAAACTCAGATTGAAACTTCTTTTTCTAAGATACTCCACAGATGTTAAAAGGGGCATACAGAAAGCCTGTATTACAAAAGCAAACCTTGGAAAATCTTCTTTATTTTGTGTGTATGTGTGTTTTTTTCCTCCTCCGAATGATATCTCTGCATTGTCAGCAAAGGAATCCAACTTTGTGAAGATCAGATAATTCATCTCCGTTGGAATGTGGCTAATCAAAATTGAAAAAAAAAGATAAATCCAACAGCATCCACCATAAAGCAAGAGAATGCTGCCTCATGGTGATTTAACAGGTTCCCTGACATATGTGCATTAAAACTGTAACGATCAGAAGCACTATTTGCATGTCACGTATGCCTTTCACTCAGAAGCCTCGCTTGCAAATTTAGCACGGCAAACGAGCCTGGTACACTGGTAGCCACAACACAAGGAAAGCGGTTGTAAATAGTCAGGATTTCTCAGTGGGTTCCCCTGCTGTGAGTGAAAGCTAATAGGAATTCTTTTCTTTTCTTCAAAGAAAATCATTTTCTAATCAGAGCGGGAGACGGGTGGGGGAAATCAATGACATAATTAAGAAAATAGTCTAGCGGTTTGGAAACTGTGAATAAAATGGAAAAAAAAAATAATAAATGAACAAACCTACCACAAAACCCCAGGCTGAAACAGCAATGCAATCAAATGACTGTGAGTCCAAACTGGGGAACGTATGAGAACATATCAATAATTGAGTGCATCACATCCTCAGTGCCTGAAGAAGTAATCACCGTCACTGTAAATCCTCTCTTGGACGGATGTTAACGTCTTTGATGGTTATATATACTCGGGCGGCATCATCATTTAGTCTACTTTCTGAATTTCCAAAGTTTCACAGCAAAATGTCACATCCCCAGAGAACGTCCTCACAACAGATTATTAGCTTGGCCCTATTGATCATCACCCAAATGGCAAAAATCTCAATAAATTTCATCTGGACCTTTCCTGGAACCTCAGAAATGCATTCCCCCCTCTCTGCTGACCACCGTTTTTACGATCGCTATTGTATTTGCAGGGCAGTCAATTTTATACAGCATAACAAACTGCCAAGTGGCAACGCGCTTCCCTCCATTACTGAGGCCCATGTATTAAATTTAGTGAAGCACAATATCAGACTTCAAATATTGCCAGGCTTCGAATTGAATGCCACGGAGCGTAATGTGATCAACCTGACAAATACACTGACATATTAAGTAGCAGATCATGTATTCATATTTGGAACTGATGTTGTTCTTTTTGTTGTTCTTGAGCTATATATATATATGTATATAGCTATATATATATATATATAAATTTTTTTTTTTTTGGATTAGCCATGATATTTCAAAAAGAGCATTCTGTTTTGGAGTGCAAGAGGACTGGCAGCAAGGAAACTGTGTGGATCCTTCTCTTCCCTTCACGGCAGATCAATGATCACTTTTCTTAATGACGTTACTATAGGGAGGATGAAAATGTAAGCACTCAGGGAAAAAATGTCATTTTTTTTAAAGAAACTGTTTATTCTCTCCCTTTTGCCTTCTGCCAATGTAAGTAAACTTAAAAATTATATTTTTATTCTGTGAGTGATGTGGAAGGTTTCTTAGACATTAATCACATGTAACCCTTCGGGCTTTACATTAAGACAAGGGGTCTTTTCTCACTTCCTTCCTCTCTTATTCCTGGCTCTGCTTACTGCCACAAAAGCTGCCAAAGGTACAGGATTTTGTTTAAAAATCTTGCTTTTATGCTGAGGCAACTCAAACATTTTAACCACTTCTCTTTTGAAAAGCATGAGTTGCTATCACTTACCTGTGAAATCTTGAAGAAAAAAAAAAAGACAAACTTCTTTACAAAACAGAAACAGGCTCACAGACATAGAAAACAAACTTATGGTTTCCAGGGGAGGAAGAGGGAAGGAAGGGATAAATTGGGAGTTCAAGATTTGCAGATATTAACTACTATATATAAAATAGACAAACAACAAGTTCATACTGTATAGCACAGGGAACCACATTCAGTATCTTATAGTAACTGGTGAAAAAGAATATGAAAATGAATATATGTATGTTCCTATATGACTGAAGCATTGTGCTGTACACCAGAAACTGACACAACGTTGTCAACTGACTATATACTTCAATAAAAATATATTAAAAAATAAATATCTACAAAAAAAAAAAAAGAAAAATGTGAGTTGCAGTATTCTTCACTCAATTTTGTTCTACCACAGTGAAATTTACAGATTCGCAGAAACCAGTCTGGAAGCTGAATATCCCAACAGCCAAAACTTGTCAAGTTTACTTTCCATGGCTTATATACAAAACAATATTTTGTCAAAATATACCTTTCTCTCATGGATTAAATATGATTTGAAAAATTCCATGTTCTTTCTTCCCTCTAAAGCCTTGAGAATATGATGCCAACCTCTCTTCTAGGTCAGGAATTCTGGTGTGAAAACTTGTCTATTTCCTACATCCAAATCATAATGTCAAAAACTAGTTTTGCAATAATGAGGTCACTCCTGAGAGCCAAGATAATACCAGGGTGCAGAATGAAGTGTTTTCTACTTTTTTTTTTTCTTCTGACTCTAGTCTGCAAATTCATCAGAATCATAAGAAAAAAAAAGAATCATGTTAAAAATGGAGATTCCAGGACTCACATCAAGATTCTGATTTACACTATCTGGCGTGGGGCTCAGGACTCTGAATGTCTTGCAGACCCCGTGAGATGCTGATCATCAGCCGGTCTTATAGACAACTGCTTTAAGGTGGTGCTTCTCAGCCTTGGGTGCTTATTTAATTAATAGGCATTTTATTAATGGGGTGAATCCAGATGTCACACCAAAGGGTTTTCATTTAGTTGATCTGGTGAGAGCATCAGTATTTTTTTTTCTATTGTGATAAAAACCCCATAAAATTTACCATCTTAATCATCTGTAAGTGCACAGTACAGTAATGTTAACTATACGTACATTGTTGTGAAGCTGGTCTCCAACACTTTTTCTTCTTATAAATCTGAAACTATCTATTAAACACTAACTCCCCATTCCCACCTCCACCCAACTGCTAGAAACCCCTTCTATTTTGGGGTTTCTAGGAGTTTGATGACTCTAAGGACCTCATATAAGTGGATTCACTCAGTACCTGTCTTTTTTTGTCATAACTGGCTTATTTCACTGAGCACAATGTCCTCAAGATTCAACCCATGTTGTAGAATGTTACAGAGTTTCCTTCTTTTTTAAGGCTGAATAATATTCCATTGCATGTGTATACTATATTTGCTTTATCCATGCATCGGCTCATGGTCACATAGGTGGCTTCCCCCTCTTGGCTATTGTGAAGACTGCTGCTATGAACATACATGTGCTGGACATCAGTAACTTTTAAAGTCCCTCAGGTGATTCTAATGTGTAGGTGGGGTTAAGAACTACTTTTCTAAGGTACCGTGAAACCCCTTATCCCTAGAGGGAAGACGTAGCCCTCTGAAAGTTACGGCTTTTGGAAGCTTAGAAATAGGGAAATTTATATATTATGTATTAAATGAAACATTTGGGATGCATCTATTTTTTTCTAGAAATCACATATAAAGGTAAAATACCATCATGCTTTCCATGCAGCCCAAATTACTTTGTATGTCTCAAAATTCATAGCACCATCAACAGACTCCAAATAAAGCTTCATCCAAGAGGTTGAGCGGTTAATTTGTACAAGAGCCTCTGGTCAGACGTAGGAGAGACTGCCTGGCTTACTGTCTGCCAAAAAGAGGAGACTGATCAAATCTGAAGGAGGCTCTGACAATCCCAACTGCGTCCAGCTCCCTGTTGGTGGATGGTGCACAGGAAAGATTGCACTGTTCAGAGTCAAGTGAACCTGGGTTCAAATCTCAGCTCCAATCACTGGCCAGGCATGCCACCTTCAGGGGGCTTCTTCAAGCCTCTTTGCATCAGTTTCTTCAACTATAAAATGGAGATTATAAAACCTGTCTGAGCAGAAGCTATTAGTCTTATGGTAAAAAAGACAATTTATTGTCATAAATTTCTAACCTTTAAAATACTCATCTGATTAGAAATAAAAAGAATTGCCCACCCTCATTTACAGGCAATGTGTCTTCTCCATGTAGGACCGATCATAAGATTGAAGCTGCTGTACCACTGGCCTCTAATGCCCTCTTCTTGATGACATCCCAGAACGGCCTGACAGGTAATTAGTGAGGTGAGAAGACTCGCATTGTTCTTGGTCTCCTCTCTAGCTTTCTCTGACTCTTTTTAAATGCATTGACAAATGTGAGCCCAGTAGTCAAAGGGGAGAATTTTGCCAAGAATGGGCTCCTAGAACACTGATTATGTTTTAAATCAGTCTTGTATGTATCAAGGGGAAGATCACTGGAAATGCCCTTGGCTATAACATCTACACCTCTACATTAGATCCTACATATTTTCATCAAAGCACATTACTTGTCTATAGATTATGGACTAATAATCTATTCCTTTGATCATTCGAAATATACTTACTATGCGTTCTTTCTGGGTCAGGCTCTATGTTAGACGTTGGAGTATGGCACTGAGGTTAGGAATTGGGCTATGACAATGAATAAGATATTGATGCTGGCCTTGAGGAGCTCATAAGTGCGTGAAAGGATGGTTAACATAAAAAAATTGTGTAATGATATAAATATGCTCAGAGAACTACAGGGGCACTTGTGAAAGGCACCTCATGCATTCAACTGGCTTCAAAATGACAAATCTTCAAACAATGAAAACGAATAGAGAAGGAAAAGTACAGATTACAAGCAAAAGGAACCATATGAGCTAAGGTAAAGAGGCCAGGTATAGATGGAAGTAGAAAAAAATGTATATACAATTTAGTATTGCTAGCAAACAAAATCTGAGGCAGGAAGTGAAAAGCAATGCAGGGTTCAACTTGTCATCTAGAGATTCATTCAGTGCTGATTTATTCATCTGTCATCTTTCCATCCATCTTTCCAACCATCTATCCATCCATCCATATATCCACCATCTATCCATTAATCCATCCATCCATTATCCATCCATCCATCTAACCATCCACCTCTTTTTCCAAAGTGTGATAAATGTCACCTTTAAAGCCTGGAGTTGTGCTAGCCCTTGAGAATTCAAAAACAATGCAGACAACTCCATGTGGACTCTCCAAAACACCTGAAGTTTGATATTTCTGCCCCATTCCTGTAAGACATCTCTTCCTAGTTCCCATATCATCCTGATCATTATCCAGCTATCCACCAGATGCATAAACTTAAAGCCAACTGAAGCTCCCCCAGTAAAGAGAGTGAATGCAACCATCCCTCTGTGTGTAATCTCAGAGTCTTAGGACATAGCTTTTCCTTTGAACTTTACCCCCATTTCCTATTATCCCATCCCTCTCAGTGAGGGACATTATTTTTATGTCCTGATCTCTATTCATTTCTAGTTCTGAAAAATGGCTTTCCATTCTGCCACTATCCCTACACTGATCTCAGGGCCTGTGGTTCAGGTGGGGCTGGTTTCTTCCTCCCACCTCAGGGGTACAGACAAAACCCATGCCTAACCAATGAGAGTATTTCATTGCCCTCACCAAAATGATTGGCTCAGTTGTGAGGATGCTATCCAAGCTGAGTCAATCAAAACAATATACAAATAAAGAACACTGTAATGGTTAGGAACCTGGACTCTGGAGCCTGACTGATTTGGTTTGATTCCTGCCAGAAGCATAACTTTGGGCATGTCTTATAGTGATTACAATAGACTGATTACAAAAACAGCCCCAATTCTTCAGCTATTATCTATCATTGTCATTTTTCTATAGGACTCTCAATATCCTCTTGAAGTAGTAATCTATTTTTCCATCCTTTGAATCTGGACTGGACTTGTGACTGCTTGGGCAAAAAGAATGTGGCAGGAGTGACAGTTTCAGTTCCAAGCATAAGCCTCAAAAAGCCTTGAACAATTAGGCAAGAAAAATAAATAAAAAGCTTCTAAATAGACAAAAAAGGAATAAAACTGTTTCTGTTTGCAGATGACATGACCTTATATATAGGACACTCTAAAGACTCCACCAAAAACTGTTAGAACCAATAAACAAATTCAGTCAAGTTGCAGGACACAAGCTCAACATACAAAAATCAGTTGTAGTTCTATGTACTAACAATCAATTAGCTGAAAAAGAAATAAGGAAAATAATCTTATTTACAACAGCATCAAAAAAAATAAAATATTTAGGAACAAATTTAACTGAGGACAAGGAACAGTCCACTGAAAATTACAAGATAGTAATGAAAGAAATTGAAGAAACAAGTAAGTGGAAAGATAAACGTCCATGGATTGGAAGAATTAATATCATCAGAATGTCTGTACTACCTAAAGCCATCTATAGATTCAATGTAATTCCTATCAAAATTTTAATGGAGTATTTCACAGAATTAGAAAAAACAGTCCTAAAGTTGACATGGAACCACAAAAGACCCCAAATAGTCAAACTAATCTTGAGAATGAACAGCAAAGCTGGAAGCATCACAAAGAGATATATGCACCCCAGTGTTCACTGCAGCATTATTCGCAAAAGCCACAATGTGGAAATACACACACACACACGCATACATACACACAAACAAAACGGAGTATTACTTACCCATAAAATTGCCATTCGTGACAACATGGATGGACCTTGAGAGCATTATGCCAAGTGAAATAAGTCAGAAAGAGGAAGACAAATACTATATGATCTCATGTGTAGAACCCCCCAAACTTTGAATTCATAGAAACAGAGAGTAGAATGGTGGTTGCTAGAGGCTGAAAGTGTGGGAAATGAGATGTTGGTCAAAGGATACAAACTTTTGGTTATAAGATAAATAAGTTTGGGAGATCTAATACACAGTATGGTGAATATAGCTAATAATACTGTATCATATACTGCAAGGTTGCTAAAGAGTAGAGCTTAAATGTTCCCACACACAAAAAATAGCAGTTATGTGAGGCAATGGATGTGTTAACTAGCCTCATTGTGGTGATAATTTTGCAATATTTACCTGTATCAAGTCGTCACAATGTACATCTTGAAGATGCACAGTGTGATATGTCAATTATAACTCAGTCAAGCTGGCAGGAAAAGCCCTATGAGTCCCTGCCTTTTTTTCCTGTACAATTGTGCTCAGTTACTGTGGCTTCTATGCTACCTTATTATGAACATCAAGCTAACCTGCTGAGGGTATGCAGATGCTAAGTGAAGGACTGAGCCATCTCAGCCAAGGGCACACTGGAGGACCCAGGTACCACATCCCTGACAACTGCAGACTCACGACCAAGCACAGCAGAGACAAGAACTGCCACAGGAAGACTCATGAAAAACAATAAATAGTCACCTTTTAAAGCCACTAAGTTTGGGTCTAGTTTGTTACACAGCAATAGCTAACTAGCACAACCAGTCTGTGGCAAAATTTCATCATCTTAAAAAGGAGTTCATCACAGTGCCTATTTTATAAGATTGTTGTGAAGATTAAACATGATACTGAAGTTAAAATATATCTAAAGTATTTACAAGGTGACTGGCATTTGGTACAACCTATTATTCTTTCAAAGAAAATCCTCATTTTTTTGGTGAGAATGTTTAGAAGAAAGCTTTTGTTTTCTACCAGGGCTGGTTGAAAATAAGCCTGGAACTGCTGTATCTTTTGAGCTCCCAGCAATGATGCTAAAAAGAACAGTTGAGCAAAAAAAGAAAACAAACAAACAAACAAAAGATTACAGGTGATATATTCATACACCTGGATCCAGTCTCTCCCTGGTCTTTGTAGTTATATAAGCCAATGCATTCTCTCTTCCCCTTAAGCATGTTTGAGTTGTGATTCTGTCACTTGCAATCAAAGGTGTCCTGGTTAATATGCTGCTTTAATAAATTCCTTATATTCTTGCAAACTACCTTTCTTTTAAGTCAGATCATCTTTTCAAGATGTGTTGAAGCTTCAGCTAGTCTGAATGGGGCTACAAAGAAAAATATAGAAGACAAGGGCTCACTCCTGAAGAATATACAACCCAAAGTCCACTGGAGAAAAAAGCTCATTCATTCCTTAGTTATGCACTTACTTGAAACCATCACCACCCCTGGAATTGTTATTTCATTTATTCCTGACACACTTTGCCTTATGCAAACCCTGGTTCAGCACTGATTTGCCCATCTCCACCACACACACACACACACACACACAAACACACACATAGTATACACTAGATCCCAGGAAACTGCTAAGTAAATCCCTGTCATCAAAAATACTTCTGTTTATTTCTAAACTATAAAAGACTTATTTTTCCAATCTTGGTATTACAGTATCTACAAATTGGGGATGATAGTAGTATTCAAACTCATACAGTGATTGTATCAAATAAGTTATTATTTATAAAATGCTTAAAACCAGATCTGTTATATAGGAAACACTCTATTAGCCACTCTTACTGATAATATTGTTATTGTTATATTTAACACTTACTCCTCTCTTGCAATCAAACATAGTGTAACATGTATGATGGGAAAATACTACAAGTTGTTGACAACACCATGAACAAAAGAAAATGTGGAAACTTCTAAATAATGATTTTTTTTTTTTTTTTTTTTTTTTTTTTTGCTTTTGGAAGACATCTGTATCCAGTTCACAGAGACTTTCTTTCTTTACAGTTGCAATCCAGACACTGGCCACCAAATATGACTACATGAATCACTCCCCTTGCCCATAGCTGTTTAGACAACGGAGTCCAGGAAGAAACAATTCGATTCTTTCTACCAAGTATTTGGAATTAAAATCCAAGACCACCCCTTATAGCTGTTTGAAGCTGGACTCATAATAAATAATAAAGTTTTTTTTTTTGAGAATAATTTATGTTGAATTTTGGAGCTAATAATTCGTGACAACTATAGGTAAGTTATCTTTGTAAAATGGAATTAATGAAATCCACCTTTTTGTTTATTGGAAGGAGTAAATGAGAGAGTGCATAGAAGGTGCTTGGAACCAACTCTGACTTGGCACATAGTAAGTCCTCAAAAAGTGTGTGTTATCTTTATTTCCCAAGGGAATAAAACACTTTGTGCTGGAAAACTGCTCATAATCCAGCTGGTTGTAAAACTTTAACAGAAAACTGGACATTGAAACATGACTTCTCATGAATAAAACAGTTGATACGAGTTATCTAAACATTTATTGAGTAACTATTTGCTTGGCACACTGCTAATGATCTAACTACACTTTCTCAGTTGATACTCACGCCCCAGTGAGGAAGATGGTCTTTCTACGCTCACGGTAGGGGAAAGAATGCTGTGGTTTAGGAGAACTGAGCAATTAACCCAAAGTCCTACATCTGGTAAGTGGCAGGGCTGGGATTTTAACTCCATTATCAGACCCCAAGCCTATACACTTAACCACTCAGCCCTCTGCCTCCCTCGTTCCATGAGCAGAAAACCTCTGTGCCAGCACCTTTGGTTTCCTTTAAGTATCTCAGCCTCAGCAAAGAGCTCCCTTCATTCAAAATCAAATGTTGTTCTTAATAAGCCAGCCCCCTCCTTTCCATACGAAAACACCTCCCTCTGAGGCAAGGATCCTTTCTAGCCCCTTGAATTGAGCTGATGATATTACCTCTTCTTCCAAGGTTCAGATTTTAATTAGCTCATAAGTCTGTTGCTGACAAGTGAAAAATTTCTCAGAAATACACTTCAGTAATTTATGAATCAGAGTCATACAGTAGAAATGGGATTCGGACTGTTTCTACACTGGCTGTCTATTTTTATTGGAATGCACAGTTTCCCACATTGGCAATATTTGTACTAAAGCCATCTGTCTGTCCTCTAGGTAGTAGAGAGTTCTTTGTTGTTCGTTTGTTTGTTTGTTTGTTTTTGAGTAGCGGGATTGGATTATTGTAAGGTTAACATTTTGGTCTAGGGTGTAAAGGGTGCTGGGAGGTCAGGGGTATAATATGCTACCCTGATGGAGTCTTAAAAAAAAAAAAGAAAAATCCACTCTATGTAATTATTACAAGAAAGAAAGAAGCAGTATGCAAGTATATGGTACATACTTCAAATTACAGATATTGCATCAACATATATTGTACCTACAAGTCTATTAAAAACTCTCCTTATCCTGGTTCAAAATATAAAACACTACCTCCATTGTGAAGGGTCACGTGGTTGTATGTAAAATATTTCTAAATATGCACATCCTCATCCTTTGACCTAGTAATTCCATTTTTAGAGTTAGGCAGAATGATGGCATTATAATACATGCACAGAGGCAGATGGAGAGTAATCGTCACTGATGTAGTAGTATTGATTAAAACATAACGTTTCCGTTCTCGCCTCTCTCCTTTCTGTTCTCCACTGCAGGCTCTGTGATCTTAAAACAGAAACTGGATCAAGTGACCAACTGCACATGCCCTCCCCACCCTCCACCCCTGCCGCTGTGTAAAATCCACCAGTGGCCTTCTTCTATTGAAAATTCTAAATATAAAACAGTACACCTTATTAACCGTATCATCTTGTAAATATAAACATACATGTTTAAGTAGGCACTGCATTTCCCCTAGGCAAGTTCCTAACACATAGCTTTTTAAAAATAATTCTTTATTCTTCCATTTATTTCGTCCACATATATTTTTGAGTGTGCAATTTTTGCCAGGAACTATGGCAAGGGTGCTGGAGATACAACACCAAAAAGGTATATAAAGACTTTCTTCTCATATAGCTTATTGATCAGGTGCTTTTATATTTATTTTATTTCATTATTTAAATTTTTGTAAACTTGACATTTCGAGTGTACAGTTCTGTAAATTAAACACAAGCTATAGATTCTTGTAATTGCTGCCACAGTTAGGAAACAGAAAAGTTCTATTATTCAAAAACTCCCTCGTGCTAATCCTTTGCAGTTACTCTTCCCCACTCTTAACTTCTGTGAACCACAAATCTGTTCCCCTCCCCTATAGTTTAGGAATTTTTTGAAAATGTCATTTGAATGGATTCACATAGCGTGTAATCTTTTGAGACCAGCTCTTTCACTCAACATGATGTCTTTGGAATTGAGCCAAGTTGTTGCATGTATCAATAGAATGTTACTTTTTACTGCTGCATAATATTCCACCCTATGGATGTACTACAATTTGTTTACCCATTCACTTTTAAGACATTTGAGTTGCTTCCACTCTTGGGTTATTATGAATATAGCTGCTATAAACAGTCATTCATAGGTTTTTGTATGAATGAAAGTTTTCTTTTCTCTGGTTAAAAACTCAGCAGTGGGATTGCTAAACTATATGATAATTACACGTTTAACTTTGTAGTAAACTGTCAAAATGTTTTCCAAAGTGACTATACTATTATTTCACATCCCCTCTCAGCAATATATGAGAAATTAAGTTTTTCATAGTCTATTTTTAATCTTATGCATCTACTAGGTATTTTAGTGGTTTCCATCCAGTTTTATTTTGCAGTTTCTGAATAGTTACTGATATTAAACACCTTTTCATGTACTTGTTTGCTTTATGAATGTCTTCTTTGGTGAAATGTTCATTCAAGTCCTTCTTTCCCTACTTTTAAAATTTGGTTGTTTGTTTTCTTACTTTTGGGTTTTGAGAGTTTATTATATATTCTAGAAACTGGTTTTGTCAGAGAGGTTATTTGCAAATATTTTCTCCCAGCTTCTTCCTTGCCTTTCTTTCTTTTAATAGAATCCTTTGCAGATATATATTTTAAAATATTAAGTCAAGTTGATATTTTTTGGAAATCTTTTTTTTTTTAAACTTCTCAGGATGTAAATATTTTCTCCTGCATTTTCTTCTGAAATATTATAGGCCTAAATATTAAGTTAGATCTATAACCTATATGGGATTAACTTTTGTATAGGGTATGACACCTGGAGTAAGATTCATACATTTTGTATATGAATTTCCAATTGTTCCAGTGTCATTTGGTAAAAAGAAAATAATATCTCCCTTGACTTAATTTCTTCTCAAAATTTAATTAAGTATACTGTTGTGGGTATATTTCTGGACTCTCTGTTATATTCGATAGATAAACATGCCTTTTCTTTGCCAGCCCTACACTATCCTGATTACTCTAACATAATATTAAATAAAATATATTCACAAAATATATAAGATATATTCACCTAACTTTATTTTTTATTCTTCTGTATTTTGGATATTCTAGCTGATTTGTCTTTCCATATGATACTTAGAATCCTTATGTTTATACCTACAAAAATTCTGCTGGGATTTTGATTTGTATTAAATCTTCAGGTCAGTTTGTGGAGAACTAACATTTTAACTATGTCTAATCCATGAATACAGTATGACTCTATGTTTATTCAGATCTTCTTTATTTAATTTCAGTTTAGAGTTTTCAGCATAAAGATCTTTTACATGTTTGTTGATCTATATACTAAGTATTTTGTTTGTTTGAATCTATAGTAAGTAGTTTGTTTTTAAGTTTTAGATTCCAAATTTTCTTTGCTAGCACATAGATGTACAATTGATATTTGTGTTTTGACCTTGTAGTCCTGGGACCCTACTAAACTTACTATTTCTAAGATGCTTTTAGAGCTTCCATGAGATTTTCTAAGTAGAAATTTTCATTTTTGTCTGAGAATAGATGCACTGTGATTTCTTCCTTTCTAATTAGCGTACTCCTTTTTTTCTTTTGCTCACCTTATTGCACTAAGATTTCCAGGATAGTGTTGCATAGGAGTGGTAAGAGTGAACCCCATTTCCGTGTGCCTGCTCCAAGGGAAAAGACGTTCCATCTTTCACTATTAAGTATGATGTCAGCTGTAGGATTTCTTGTGGATGACCTTTATCAGTTTGCAAAAGTTCCTTTCTAGTCCCAGTTAGTTGAAAGTTTTTGTCAGCAGTGTCTACTAACTTTTTTCAAAAAATTTTAGCATCAGTTTTTAGGTTCATGTGTTACTTTTTTTCTTTATTATGTTCACATAGTGAATTACAATGATGTTTCAAATATTAAACCAGCCTTGAATTCCAAGGGTAAACTCCATTGGCTGTGCTATATTATTATTTTTATATATTGCTGGATTTGATTTTTTAATATTTAGTTGAGGATTTTTTTTCATCTAATTGCATGAGGGGTAGTTTCTTTTTCTTATATATACTGTATCTGCTTTTGATATCAGGATTGTGCTGGCTTCATAAAATGAGCTGGGATGAATTCTTTCCTTTTCTATATTTGAAAGAAACTGTGTATAATTGTGTTTTTCTCAATATAAAATGTTTGGTAAAATAATCAGTAGTACTATTAGAGTGTATAAAGTTTTGATCTAGAAGGATATGTTAAGTAAATTAAATTTCTCTAAAAGCTTTTGAAGTACTTAGGCAATCTACTTCATCTAGGTGAGTTTTGGTAGTGATTTTAGGGAATTAGTCTGTTCCATCCAGGTTGTTACATTATTGTGCATAGATGGTAATATTTCCTCATTATCTTATTAATGTGTGTGATGTTTATAATTTTTATCATCTCAAATTTTTTGTCATTCTTACTGGAAATTTATCAAATTTTTTTAATGCTTTAAAAGAACCAATTTTGGTTTGATTGATTTTTCTTAATGCTCCTCTTTTTTCAATTTCATTGATTTCTTTTCTTACATTTAGTACTTCCTTCTTTCTGTTTGTTTTTCTTTTTCTTTTTTTCATTTGCTTTGCGCATCCTTTTCTAGTATACTTTTTACTACTGTATTCTCAGATCCAGAGAATAATATATGAGCTACCTTCCTGGTGGAGATTACTCTTATGGAAGATGGGTTTTATTTCATCTAAAAATGTCCCTTCCCCACACCCAAGAAAGGCAATCTTGACCTCTCCTCATTACACTTGGTCAGTATTAGGTATACTGACCAGTCTAGTACATCTAACACCAAAACCATAGAAATGTTCTATCACAGAGTCTGCAAATCATAGGCCAACTGAACAATAACAGTTAATAGATTTGAGAAAGTTGTCTGTGTGCCAGGCAGCTTCCTTTATGTACATGATTCTACTGGATTCTTGAGGTGTACAGATTTTAGAGTGCTGCCCACTATGACCCCACCCTCCTGGTATTCATGCCTCTGTGCAATTTCCTCTCCTTTGATGTGGGCGGCATCTGGGACTCGCCATTAAATAAGGCAAAGGTTACAGGATTTGTGATTACGTGTGTGTGACAACATAAGATTATAATATTTCTCTTGTCAGAGCCTCTCTCCTCCCCTACCCCCTTTCTTTCCATTACTGGCTTTGAAGAAACAAATTGCCATGAATCTTAGTGCCACAAGGAAATGAACTGCCAACAACCTAAGAGCATTTGGAAGCAGATCCTGCTCCAGGCAAGTCTCTGATGAGAACCCAGTCCTGGCCAATACCCTGACTGCAGTCTGTGAGCTCCTAAGCAGAGGACCCAACTAAGCCATGTCCACATTTCTGACTCAGAGAAACTCTGAGATAATAAACATGTGTTGTTTTAGGTCTCTCAGCTTGTGGTAATTTTCTCTGCAGTATACAAAATGAATACAATACCAAACAAAAGTTCTATGAGGCAAGATTTTTATTACTTCTATTTGTTTAGATGAGATAGTAGAGATTCTTAGAGGCTAAAACATTTCCCCAAAGTCATATATTAAGCAAATGATTGAGCTAGAGTTTCAGCTTACGTATCTTTGATTCCAGAAACTGTGCTCTTAATCATCGTGGCATACTGCCTCCGTCTGTGTCCCCATGGTTTATAGAAATACAGACTATGAGGGTTGTTGGCACATTCCGATCAATTCAAAATTATTCCCCAAACTCTCTAATAAAAAAATGAGCTAGGGGGTGCATTGAGAGGATTAATTTTCCCACTAGTTTAAAACCCATCAATGCACTTGCTACAAAACCAAAATATTCAATGTGGCTTAAAAGTCCCATCATGATCTGAACCTTGGCTACTTTACCAACCTGTCAGCTCTCTGTCTTCTCTTTCCAGTCCTCACTTTGCTGTCAGAGGCATCACAATTTCAGTTGACTTCGGGTATTTTCACTTAATGTTTGGCAAATTGTCCTCTTATTTTTCATCTTCACTTGTCTAACTTTTTCTTGGCCTCAGCTCTCAGCTTAGACAATCCCTCCTCCAGGAAACCTTTTCTTCCTTATTGCTCTCAAGACGACGTGTTCCCATAGAATCCTAAACTCCTTCTGCCTGGCACACACTACACATTATTTAAGTCATCCAGTGACTACTCCCAGCAGACTGTAAAAGCCTGGAGGATGTGGTCTGGGTTAACGTACATCAATGCCTAGCACAGTGCTGGGCACAGAGGAGACTGTCATAACCATCAGCCAAATGCACGTTGGGCATCTTCAGAGACCTCTCTCTGTATCCATTTTCCTTAAGAGTGAGTAGAGGGCTGTATAAGGAATCATCTAATGGCAGCTTCACTGGCATCCTAGCAAGTCACATGAGTTGCATTTCCTTATTCCCATAGCCCTTGACTGACATCCTGGGTTTTCATTTTCTTTTCTAAAAGGTTCAGTTTTAAGCCTTAATAAACTCATTGAATGGAAATGTACAGTAGGTGAGAGCAGCACCCCATCCAGAGCTTGACTATTTATTGACTATTGATTTGCTTGTGAAGTGAGGCTTCATTCCAATAAATTGGTTTGGGAGGAGAGGTTGGGACATGCAGAGATACTGGTGCACGTGACTGCATTATCGCTAGCCCACTGGGAACCATAGCCATAAAATATATAACACCTTGGCCTCCAAAGTACTTTGGATGACTCCTCGTGACCCACTCAGGGATTATCCTTTACCCTTAGGCTTTCAGAGGCCTATAGAGCAGTGGGAATAGTGAGAATCGATTGCTTGGCCATCTGAGTTTTCTCTCTGTCTGGATGTTCAGGAGGGTGGTGAAAATGAATTTAGACCTGATATGTGGTTGATGAAAAGGACAAAACTGTGGACCTAACGAAGGTGTATCACATGGAAAAGGGGATTTTAGACATCGCTGCTGCCCATGCTTCGGTTTCCACATCTGCAAAAATGGGCACATAATGGTACCCAAGGAGTGAGGACCCTTGTAAGGATTAAATGAAAAGAGGCATATGAACCACTTAGCACACTGCCTGGCACTCAGTCTTTGCTCTGAATGTGAGCTTTTGTTATCGTCACCCTTAATACAAAGCTGTTACAACAATAAATTCTCAATAAATGTCATTGGCCATGATAACCATCATTGTTGTTTTTATGATTTTCGAAGTGATGCCCAGGGTAGGCATTTAATAAATATGGCAGGAATCTTCTAAGACGGTTCCCAAAAATCCCTGTCCTTGTGTGACTCACTCCCTTTGAGGGTGGGCTAGATTAATGGACTAATTTCTCACAAACAGAGAAGAGCAGGAAGGGTGAGACATCACATCCAAGCTGAGGTAATAAAATGACTGTGTTTTCCATCTTAGATGTCCTCTCTCTGGACTTGCTTATTCTGGGGGGAACCAGGAACCTTGACATTAGAAGCCTTCTAATGAGACCCGTATCTGAGAGATGTTCAGCAGACATTCTGAGGCCCACCAAGAGCCACATGAAATAGCTCAGAGGTGGATCTCACTCTGGAAGAGCCCTGACAACGATTTTGGCCCCAACCAACCTACCAAAACTACTGAACAAAGACTACCCCAAAACCACCCTTCAACTGAAGCACCCTTGACCCAAAGAAACTATGAGGTGGTAATTGTGTGTTGTTTCTAGCCACTAAGGTTAGGTACCACGTGTCATGTAGCAATAGCTAACCAAGACATTAGTGTTAGCTTTTATTTTCCATTAAAATGGAAGCTCTAGGAGTGAGGTTTTTGAGCATCCTCTTCACCAGTTTATATCAAATGTCTATCAACATTCTGGGCACATACCATGTAATATCAAAGAAACATCCCAGTTTCTTCACAAAAGTCATGACACCAGATTGGATGCTGAACAAAATATACACCCTTTGGACCTGCATTGGAGGAATATTATTAACGTGTTTTAAGCGAATGCTTTTGTACAGTCCTCAAACCTTATCTTCGTTGCAGCCTCAAATCCCTTCTCCACTTCCTAACAGCATTAGCTTCATAACCATGTGACTCTTTCCTACCCAGACATTTTTCCAACAAATACTGTGTTATTCATCTGTCAGTTTTGGCTGTTTGGAAACCACAACAGTTATCATACCTAAAACTAAAGAGAGCAGTAAAGAAAGACAGAGGTGCGCACAGAGAAAGAAAGCAGTTGCTGGACAGAGTTCAGGGCATTCCATGTGGCTAAACCCCAAATTGGGGTGGAGAGTGAAGAGGATACAGCTATAGGGGCTCTCATTGCCAGCCAGGCAGGGGAAGGAAGTGAGAAATGACACAGCATATCTCAGTCTTGAAGAGACTGTGCCCAGAAGGAGAAGGCATTTCAGAACCATTCAAAATGACAGAAGAGAAAGATCTCGGACTGGAGGAGATGAATATATGGTATTCAGTTCTCATTAAGCCCATGGTGTCAGTTTCATTTGGAACCATGTTCCGGTGCTAATTTTCACAGAGCTTGAGTGCCTCTTAAAATGAATAGCACTCACTCATGCTTTGATGCAGACTGCATGGTCCATTTCTGTGCCTTTATTAAAGGATACAGTGAACATATACTTTCTCCCCAGGAGTAGAAATTTAGAGCTGTTAAGATGTACAACCTTGGACCTCCGTCGCAAAATGGCAGCTGCCCCAAGTATTGACATCCTTTCATACTGACTTGGATGTAAAATTTCCAAAATGTGTGTGTGCACTTGTGCACAAGCACGCACGCACACACACACACACACACACACCACTGTCCTGATTGTTTTGTACTTTGTAACATTTGCAACACCACATACAGAATGCTTTGCCTCTGAATACTAACTCATCTCTTAGGTACAATTAAGAGTTAAAAACTCAAAGGGTTTTTTCAATTTTCCTTTTTAAGGTGACCCAAATCTGAGGTAAGGATCACTTTGCCAAATTTGAGCTGAAAGTTGTTTTGCCCATAAAGCTCAGTGTACATCCATTATTGGTCATACAATTACAAATTTACTATCATGCAGAAAGGCACAGTAGGTGATTTTTTTTAAAGGCTCAAGGCTTCTACTTCTAGGAATATATTCCACTAAAATATTCAACCTTGCATACAGAGGTGCATGTCCTGAGAGGATCGTGTAGCATTGCTGGTAATTGTGAAAATTGGCAGGGTGGGGAGAGAGACTTAATATCCATCATCAAAGGAGTGAATATTTAAATAAATGAGGACACATCCATAACATAAGAGATTATGTAGCTTTGCAAAGAATGAAATAGATGTACACATTTTGACATGCAAAGATCTCCAAAACGTACTGGGTGGAAGGATATTGAATCAGAAGAGACAACAGTATGTTCCTCTAGGCTAAAATAATGTGCCCTTGTATATTCATAATGTGGATGTGCATTCAGTTTTGAGCCATAATACATTTGCTGTTTTCACAAACCCAAGTGGTCAAATACCAGCAATGATATGTGGGCTGACCTAATAAATATATCTAGACAGAAAGTGATTGATATCGAATATATATCTAGAGGGGTTATTGGCAGGACCCTGTCCACAGGAGGGGGATGGAGTGGGGGGTGAAGAAAGAAGAGGGACTTTTACCATTTGCTTTGTAAGCGTCTTTACTCTTTAGATATTTTACCAGTCTTTGCCACTTAACTATGTGATAAAGTAAGCCACCAAAGTGCAAAAACAGGTAGGGGACCACGGGGCATTACTCTTATCCAAAAAGACTGGTAGTGGCATCTTCGATCTCCACTCAGATCAACCCCGCAGATTATCGGGACTCCAGGTCTCCTCAGAGGGCTTCATCTTGCATCCACGGTGGTCCAGCATATGCCAGAAAAAGTGGAGATGCTTAATTATCCACCCCATCAGGCTCCTGAAGCCTTCTCTGAATCGAGTTAGATGGGTTTGATTTACCCTTGTACTCACATAGCAACAACCAGCAGCATCAGTGACCCCCTGGAGGGTGGAGACATTTGCAGGTATTGTCTCTAATATGCTCTTTTCTCCAAAAAACATCCATTAAATGGGTTAAGGAACATTCTACTGCTATCACCACCAGCACTGACGGCTATTATTACTTTTATTCCTGTTTCAAGCATCATATAATAGAGACCTAGCAAAGGTGAGTGATCTCTGACACACAATCAACAGTTGCAGAAATGGAGCTGAAACCTGGGACTTTGGAATCAAGGCCCCATGAACGTATTACTTGGACACACGCACGTACACACAGACACACAGTGTTTACATACTGAAGTGAGATTCAAGACAGCCTTAAATTGTTAGACTGAAGCATTTTTTAAAATCCCGTAACTATGTATGTACAGCTATTAAAGGTTCTGAACATAAGTGTCACGATGTTGGTGAGGTTGTGGAGAAAAGGGAACCCTTGTACACTGTTGATGGGAATGTAAATTGGTGCAGCCGCCATGGAGGACAGTATAAAGGTTTCTCAAAAAACTAAAAATAGAACTACCAAATGACCCAGCAACTCCACTCCTGCGTATTTAGCTGAAAAAACCCAAACAAAACAAAAACACTCATTCAAAAAGATGCATACCTCTGCAGCAAATATTTACAATTGCCAAGATATGGAAGCAACCTAAGTGTCCATCAACAGATGACCAGATAAAGAAAATGTTATATGTGTGTTGGGGGGAATACGACTCAGCCACAAAAAAAGAATGAAATCTTGTCATTTGCAACAACACGGATGGATTTGGAAGATATTAAGTGAAATATATCAGACAGAGAAAGACAAAACTGTATGCTATCATTTATACATGGAATATAAAAAGGAAAACAAACTAATGAATATAGCAAAAAAAGAAAAAAGAAAAGAAACAGACTCACAGATTTAGAGAATTAACTAGTGGTTACCAGTGGGGAGAGGGAAATGGCGACGAGTAAGATAAGGGTAGGGGATTAAGACGTACAAACTACTTACTAAGTACAGAATAAATAAGTTACAAGGATATGTAGTACAACCCAGGGAATAAGCCAGCATTTTATAATAGCTATAAATGGAATATAACCTTTAAAAATTGTGAATGACTATGTTGTGAACCTGAAAACATACATAATATTGTACGTAAACTGGACTTTAACAAAAAAAGAGTGACTTGATGGACAAAGTACTTCAAAAGGATTAGTTTGTTGACTGCGTACAAGATGAACGGCACATAATGACACAGGTCAGGTTTGGGTGATTCTGGTTTCTTCTCATCAGGGACTTTCATAATTTAAGATTTGGTATAATGCATAAAACCATACTGTATTTTATTTTTGCCTTTAATGAACTCTCTCTGTCTCTTTATTTTTCTTTGTTTGCCTTTCTCTCTCTCCCTTGCTCCCACCCTCCCTCACCTCTCTTGTCCCATGGGAAGTACAATTTGTGTAGGGTCAAGCTGTATCTGTCCTTCCAGGATTAAACCTCCAAGAAAGCAGGGTGAGAAGTCACTTTATCAATTGTGAATGAAACCAGCTGCTGTATCTGCTAAGTCAAAAATCGGCTGATCAATTTACACATGCGAATGTGTGCCCTGGAATTATAAAGCTGATTTCCCTCCTCCGGGGAGGGGGGTGGGGTAGGGGAGGGGGAGTCAAATACATTTGCCAGCATCTTGAAGATTAAAAAAAAAGAAGGGTACAAAATAACAACCAGAATAGTTTTTTTAAAGTCCAGGTCCTTTCAGATTAATCTAATCTTCTCCAGTAGAAAAAATTTTGTACCAGGCACAGGTTTGAACCATTTTTATCCAAGATAATATTTAGTAATTTACTCCTAAAACTCCCAGGATACCCAGACATTTCTTCATCCGGTTTAAAGCACAGGCGATACTCCAGCAGAAATGATGAATTCAGTCATTCTTCTATCTCTCACTCCTCCCTCCCCGCAACAGCAGAATTGTATTACACACAGCACACATTTAAAAATGTAATATAATCAAAGGAAGCATTATTCTTACAAAGGCTATTAAAAGAGCTAAGTAAATTCATACAGTATAATAAAAATGATTTATTTACTATGAGAAAAGAAGGGAAGGGAAAATAGTGCAGCTCAGCTCCATCTGCAAAATCAGGTTCCCCTAGAATATTAATCTTCATTGATTAGCTTGGAAGAAAAGCAAAGCTTTACCCTTTCACTTTTACGGTGCAAGTTAATTCAAATACTTCAATTTGACAAAGCCCCATCTGATCACATTGAACTCCTTAATACCAAGCATTGCGGAATATTCTATTTGCTTCTTGAGATCATCAATTTATGTCCAACAACATCTGTAGGGAAATGAGATTTGCCAAATGTCTCAAGATAGGGGACCACGGTTTCTTGGCTTTTCGAGAAGAGCAGTTTTCCTTAACCTGCCTTTTCCACCACGTCCTTTTAGAAGAATAAGAAAGGAATGAGGACTTTCTCCCCAGAAATATTGTTCAGTGCCCCATTCCAGAGGGTCCATTGATAACTTTGATGGCCATCCACAAGCAAAGGTTAAGAACCCTAATTTTATATTGTCACTGGCCCTGGCGAAAACCACACCTATCTTTACCACCCATTGCTGCTCTGGGGGCTAGAGTAAACAGAGACAGACATTTCAGTCTTTAGTCACTGATTTTTCTCCTATGACACTTCCGTTTTGTCACATTACCTTTACAATAACAACAAAATAAAATAATGAGTCATGTGTCTAGACTATTAATGCCAGTTTCTATTTTGCCGGGCCTCTGCCTCATTTAACTCTGCAGAGGGGCTATGGTTTTGGGTCCTTCATGTTCTAAATTAATAGTCCAAATGTCACCAAAGCAGCTAGACTAATCCTCGTGCCTAGAGACCTCTGTTCACTGTAAGTGCCGAACACATGAAGGTCTTGGATTTCACAGTGAAAATAACCAACCAAGTATGTTCAGTCTCTCCTGAAGCCTGAGCCCTGTGTTAACTTGTTCAAACTGAAGCCCCGGTCCTACTTGCTTTCGTGGGCAAGTAGCTTTGTCTCTCTGCCCTGCCACGTCCTCAGCTGTGAAGTGGAGATGGTGCTGTTAATTACTAACATGAGCAGACTTCTAAACATCCAGGTGATGGAGAATGTCTCTGCTCTTGTGACGTGCTCAGGGCCATCTGTTTTACTCAGCAAGTGTCCTCCATAACCCCTATCACAGTTTTATGATAATGGATTTGTCTGCAAGCTTATTTGACATGACTCTCTCCCTACCATGAAATAAAGGTTTCATGAAGGCAGTGACTTGGTCTCAATGTCTTGCCATCACATGCCCAGCATGTAGCAAAGAAAGTCTGTCCCAAAGAAAATGCCAATTCATATTTATTAAATGAATGGATTAATCAGTGAATTCATGAAGGCAATGGCCCAAGGGATTCAGTTCAATTTTTTTTTTTTTTTTCTGTTTGGAATCAGCTCCTCTTTTATTCTTCACCTGGAGACTCTTCACTCCTTGAACCTCACAGTGTTATTAAATAGAGGAGGAAATTCTGTCCCTGTGTGGCTGGCTCTGTTCTTAGTGCCAGTTTCCCTCCATCTGGGCTTGGGATCCCCAGGTTCTGTAAAGTTCTACCAACATCTTTTCCAGCCTCCAAGCACATGGGCCCTCCTCTTCTGAGCTGAGTCATTGGTCCCACACCTAGTCCACAGCTGTCCACCCTCACTGGCCCAAAGGAGCATCATCACCTTTCAGGTGGCGGTGTATCCACCTGGGGACATCATCCTCCTTCAGAGTCCACACTGCTTTAGGGTTCTGAGAGGCAGTCAATGCATCACTCATCTTCTTGGTGGTAGGGAAACCCCAAGTGAGGGCTTGTTGGCAGGGGTACCCGCCTTCTATTAGCTTGTTCCAGGACATGGTAAAGGGATACAGAATAGCAACTTGAGACTGGTGCATAAAATAATTATAAGGCACCTCAAGTTAAATATTAGAAAATCTATGTGCATCCTTTACTTACTTATTTTATCTATTTATCTACTTTTCAAACTAGTTTTTACAAAACTGTAAAGCCAATGCATGCACATTGTAACTATTTAAAATAATCCGAAGAGGTCACCCTTCACATGTCCTAGCTTCCCTGATCGGCAGTAACTTCTCAAAAGTTAACAGGGTCTGGTGTCTTGTTGTACCGCACATAAATGGCCCCTTCTCCATCCTCTTGACAAACGGAAGCCCGCCACACATGCTGTTGCGCTTCTTGCTTCCTCCACCCCCTTAACCATATGTCTAAGAGTTTGCTCAACGTCAGCGCAGAGGAATCAACCTCATTATATTCAGAAATGCATAGTATTCAATCGTAAGCATGTAGCATGTTCAACTGGTCCTACCTTGATGGGCATTTAAGAACCACAAACGAGGCTACACGAGCCTCATTATACATGCATCTTTGTGCACGTGGGTGAGTATATCTCTGAGAAAAATTTCTACTAGTGCAATTAGAAGATCAAACAGGATGGGCATTTCTAATTGCAACGGCTGTTGCCAAACTGTGGTACTAATTTAAACTTCTTTGTACAGGGTCGGCTTTCATATTTTATAATCAATTAATAATATATTTAACAACTCCCAGTGAACCATGCTCAAACACACAAGCACACATAACCAAACACAGGGAATGAAATAATTATCTCGTTCACGACCCATATGCGCAGAACCTAGAAAAATATTGTGGGGATGGCAAGTGTGTCATAAGTGTTTACTAGATAAATGGGTGGATGAATAAATTCTATACCTGTCCTTTGTATAGTTCAACATCTAAAAGTCATAGGTTACATTGCTCTGCAAGTTGTAAGTGCTTTAAAATTCTTTGGGAAGCAAACAAAGAACAAACTGTCTATAAATAAGATTAAATGAAGAGGCTCTTTACTGTTACTGGAAGGGCTGTGAGCGTATCTGCGGAGGCACACACACGTAGTCCCTGAATATGCATTCTCAATTAATCCCTCTTCCCCACGCTTCTGATTCCAGAGTTATGTTCATGATGACCCCAAGGCCGTTCTGAATCATCAGAGATTAAATTATGTTGAGCACAATTTTAGCGAAATGTATTTTATTTCATTCCAATTAGCTGAAAATTGGCCATCCCTACATCTTATTTCTGGGATCAGAATGATTAAGCTGCAAATTCCTTTACTTCATCTCTTCACCCCTCTGCCTCCACTTCCCAAATCTTTTGTCGTTTTCATCCCCTTTATCTTTTCTAGGTCAAGTGCATATTCCAAACTGATCATGGAGAGAAGAAAAGAGGAGGTAAGCCTCATATTTTTAAGTCGGAGAAATCTCGCAACTCTTGAGAGTCAAGCAAACACATGTTCTGGATCTCAACTGTAGACAAAGAGGTTATTGTTAAATAACTTTCCAGATCTTTCCAGACACAAAAGACATATGGAAAAAAAAAAAAAGATCAGAAGACTTGAATTCTGTGTAGGCTTAATGGCTCTAAATAGTAAGCCCACCTACTCTGTGATTCCATTTATATAAAATTCTAGAGCAGGCAAACAAATGTATGGGCACAGGAAGCAGATCAGGTTGCCTTGGGGAAGGAAGATGGAGGGCAGGAACTGAGGGAGAGATGACAGAGGGGCAGGAGGGAACTCCTGGGGGCTGGAGATGTTCACTCTCTTGACTGTACCAATGGCTTTGTTGGTAGGTACACACATCAAAACTTACCACAGCGCATACTTTGAATATGGGTGGTTTATTATGCATTCATTATTCCTCAATAAAGCTGTTTTAAAAAAATAAAATAAACCTCCTGAACAAGCAAAATAATGTACAAGAATCAAGGAATTCTAAGTTGAGGTCTAGCTCTCATCTTGAAGTGGCCTCTCTTCTCGCACTTTCTGACCTAGAAATATCTCTAGAATGTGCTATGCTTTTGCACAGACTCTCTGTCTGTCCTTGGAAGGTTTCTCAGTCCCTGAAGGAAGGCTCCCCCTACCTCGCTCTCCGATCTTATTGTGTGGCACACTCCCTCTTGCTTACTACCTTCCAGCCATTCTGACTTTGAACCTAAACAATCTTTTTCAGCCTCAGAGCTGCTGCCCTCCCTGCTCCCCACAGCCTAGAATTTTCCTTCCACTGGCTCTTTGCGTGGCTGGTCCCTCTCACTTTGGGAATCAGCTTAAACATCTCCTCCTCCAAGAGTCCCTTCTTGAATGCCTTGTCTCCGAATCCCATTTATGCCCTGCGTAGCACTTACCAAGGCTGCCATCCATCATGCATCCACTTACGCAGTTTGCCTGGTTCCTGTCTGTCCCTTACATCTGGGGATGCAAGCTTCAAGTCATCAAGAATCTTGCCCCTCTTCTCACTTCTGCATGCCCACTGCCACAAAGAGTGCCAGCGGCACGAAAAATACTGGTTTAATTGATTCATTAACATTCTATTTCGTCTGCTTGTGTATCTGCTTAACGCTGTTCATCAGACAACTTTCGGGGCATCTACGCAGATCACTCCCTACCGAATTCACCTTAATAAATGTGGTGCTTCCAGGGAGCAGGCATCATGTGTTATGAATATGGGGCCCACACATAGTAGATTTTCAATAAGTGTTTGTTGAATTAAATTAAACCATTACAGCAGAAACCAAACAATTTTTATTACGCCGGGGCCTTGAGACAGACTGATTTCCAAAAGAAAAAAGTCTTGAGCACTTAGAGAACTCAAACGTTTCAGAATAAAGGCAATGAGTTAGTCTTGAATCAATGACCTATTGAATTGTAAGGGATTCCAAAGACTTAAGTTCATCACTAAAACCCATCAGGGGTGTTTGTTCTTTTGCTGCTTACATTACCAGAAATGTAAAATGAACAATGAAGAGTTACAAAATACTTTACAATCTGATTCCTGCATTTGCCAATTTTCAACTAACCTTACAATGTAATTATCCAACACTGCCCATTCTCTTAACAGAATGGATAACAGAGTTATACTCGAGAGATGGAAACTCACACACATGCACACAACATACACATGCACACAGCCATCATGCACCTGGAAGTTAAGAACACAATGAACACACAGATGGACTAGACCCAAAGACATGAACTATACCTTTATAGTTCATGGTGCTGTTATAGACCCACAGCAAAGGAGTTTCAAGGAGCAAGGGAGAATTCAGCAGGGGGGATATTAAATAATTCTAAGTATTCTAGAACTTTTTCTCAGTCCCATGCATACCAGAGATCTGCGGCATAAGCAATCCTATCAGACAGAATCACTTCAGAGAGCTGTCACTAGCAAAGACAAAGACAAAGTCATGGAACGATTGCATTCCTTGCCTAGCATCCATTGCTCACCTCCACCTGTCTTCAGCAGAACCACACCTCCTCCATTCTCAGATCAAATGGTTGCAGAGGAAAAGATGAAAGCTCTTGCCTCTGTGTGACGTCATGTGACCCAGAGCTGGCCAACTACCATATACTACTGCCGGACCAATGTGATTGGCTGATGGATGGGTATAGACCCTAAACTAAACCAATGAGAGATGATCCTGGGACTTTTGCTTAAATTTAAATACTTTGGGGGCAGAGATAGTCTCTTTCAGCTAAATATCCTTAGCTAGAGGAACGTAACCTTGAACTTGCTGGTGGCCACCAGAAACAAAAGCTTCTCTGTGACTGAAGCCCACATTAAAGAAAGCAGAGCTAAGAGAAAGAAAGACAGAGATTTCTGAGAATATGCTCTGAATTTCTCGGTGCCGCTGTGTCTGAGATCTACCTCTTGGACTTGCCGGTAAATTCTCCATTCATGTGTGATTTTGTCTAAGCCTATTTGAGGTGGTTATTTTTGCCACTCACAACTGAAAGAAGACAGAAAAATACTCAGTCAAAGAGCATAGTTGAAGGCAGTGAGCATTAGAGTTTGTTGGTTTCCTGTCCTTTTCTCCACTGACCGTGAACATGAAATCAACTTGAAAAATATTTGTCTTTTGGTGTCATAGTTTAAATATCCACACTAAGGAGGCATCTATTAAAAAAAGGTACTGACTTGACTATAGAAGCCCAATATTCCCATCCTATTGTGCCATTTATTTGAAAGCCAGGAAAACCGGATCTTGATCAAGATTTTTACTTTTCTAAATCTCACTTCTCTCACCTCTGACTTAGGTATAATTTCCTTCCATCTCAGATTTAGAACAGACTGTTCTAACAAGAGGGTCATAATTTCTTGATGGGGATGAAGTGAGGTGCCAGGTTCATTTGGAAGCTTTTTCAGACGACACTGGTTCTCTCCCATGAGAAGCCGTGATGAACATTGGTACAATGGTTATACCCTCAATTCTGTTGGAGGATGTAGGAGGGGAGATGAGGACAGAGTTTAGAGGCTGATAATGCAAAGTCTTCAATACAGCACCTGACACGTAAGATATAAATGCTGTTTTTATTATTTAACTTGGCCTTAATTTATATACAAATTTAGGAAATACATCTATATAATCCTAAAATTGCTATTCTGTTATAGTATGGAATTTTCTTCGCTTAACAAATGATTCTGGGTTTCACACGTCAAAAATGTAAATGGAAGATTAAATCCTGTTTTTTACTCATGTTATTACAGAATTGGGGGCAACGTTGTCTTAAACAACGGACGGTTGACAGACTCCAAGTGTCCAGGCAGGTTTGAAAGAGAGACTCAGGTCAGTAAAACAGAAGCAGCTGTCGGAGTGTTCTCATACTTGTGAAGAGCTTTGGCAAAGGGTACCAGTAGGCAGTGGTAATTTTTCACAGCTTAGAGTTAAGTGCATTTTAGGTCACAGGACTGGAGACTTCTGAAATATTGTTCAGCACCTGGGAGGTATTTTTACACAAATTCTGATACCACCATGCTTGCTGGTTACTATGCCCCGTACAAGGCATATGCATTTCTTTATTTATATTTCTTTACATTAATTTATTATGTAAATATCATATATACATACTAGATACAGTTAGAAACTGCAGAGGGGCGAAAAAAAAGGAAACAGCCATCAACCATACCAACCACTGCTATCACCTTGGTGTATATACATACTTTCAGAAACGAATTAGTGCAAAGCACAGCCTCTGGAGATTGACTTTTGGGTTTCATATCTTGGCTCTCTGCCACTTATTAGCTCATAAATTTAAGGAACTTTATCCTCTCTAGTCCTCAGTGTCACACACGCATGGTGTGGATAATAATAACACCTTCCTTCATATCACTATTATTTTTAATATATTTCAGACGGGACTTTATTGTACATACCTTTTTCTCAACCACCATTTCTTAACAATATTTTATGAATCTCTTTCCCACCAATGATTACATCAGATTTGTAAATTCGGTAGGACTGAAGATGGGTCACTTCCTTGTGAGGAAGTAAGTGCCATGTGGCAAAGGGCCCTGTCATCCTCATTGGCTGTTTCATTCTCAGCACTACACCCAATGCCTGGCCCTTCACAAGCATTTCTATAAATTCTTACTCACTGCTAAACCGACCTGACACTGGGCACATCATGGACGCAAGATAGTTCAAGTCCCGGAAAATCAAAATTGGTACAAATGCAGGAGAATGAGATCATTGGCTTTCCATCACCTCTTTAAAAAAAATAACAACTTGGAAGAGGATGGATGACCCTTCAAACAGTGTAACATACAATAGTATTTTGCACAGAAGGCTTGGAAAGCACTCGTGCTTTTCAGAAACAGAGTTTTGCATTATTTTTTTAGATGCAGAGCGAATTAGGTAGGGAGTTAGACATAGAAATGGAAGGAACGTAGGAAGGAAGGAAAGAAGGAAGGAAAAAAGGAAGGAAGGAAGAGAAAGAAAGGTGCATGTGTGTATGTGTGTGAGTCCGAGTGTGTGTCTGTGTGTCCACACACACATGCAGAGTTAGGCTCAAGCTGGCAGGTGTACCATCCACGCTCCATGTGATGGCTCAGACTCCTCCCAACTCTGACAATATACTTGTAGCACTCAGTTGAAGTACATGCATTTCTGGTTTGAAAAGTTCTTTGGAAATTAGACTGTGTTTCCTCGTCTCAAAAAAAAAAAAAATTGCTGGTTGGATGATTTTCATTTCTTTGTGAGATGACAAGTGATACTTCATTTTTTAGCAAAAGGTTAATGTTAAGTCTCCAAACTTCATAAATTGTACTTTCTCCATAAAATAAACGATTGCACGCTGGTGTGCAAGATTAGCGAGGAATGTGCACACTGTTGAAAATAGATGAATTTTGCATTTCAAGGTGACAAGTGCAATGTCAGACCCAATCAATCGATCACTGCATAATTATTATTGCAAACGATCCATATCCATGCCGCAAACCTTAAGGGGAATTTAATGAAGCAGTAAGCACATCAATAATAAGATCTACGTTGGTCTCTATTAAATCTCATGATTCATAAATACCCTGGCATGTTTTATTCTTCCTTTAAATCCTGTGAAGACATCTAAAAAAAAGTGAATGCTTGAAGGCTACCATTTAACACTTCACTAAAGGCAATTCTAAGGCTTTCACGAAGATTTAGGCTCCATATTGGATCCCTCTTTACATATATGTTAACGGAATCCAATAGTCTATGGATATGTACAGAATGACGTTCCTCTGCAGAGTTAGAATCAAGGTAGACATTTGTCAACTCCCTTCTCAAATCTGAATTTCCATGGGAAAAAACCCTGCAGACAGAAGCTGAACTGGGATCCAATGACCAAAAGCAAGAGGAACAGAAAGACTAGACTCTGTCAGGGCTTTGCTTGCCTACACTGTTTTGTTGTGAGTTAGATAAAGGCACCTTCCACTGGGCAAGCCCAGCCCAATGTGGATGCAAGAATTGGTGGCTTGTGTAATAATCTCCATGCAAATAAAATGGCACCCTTGCCCCTCCAGGTGGATGCAGCTCCAGGCTTTAGCATACAGTGTGGTGAGGGGAGCAAAGACTGGGTTTCAGCCTTGTCTCAGTGGCTTGGGGCAGTCCACCGATTTGTACAACCCCAGGACATGAGTTCCAGACCAGAACCAAATGGTACCAGTTTGGAAGTCAGACATTCCAACTTTTTGATTTCTGAGCATCAGCCAAGTTCTGACATCAAGAGAGGGTGGTAGCAGGGACACTTGGGAGCAATGCCTGAATTTGTCTTTGGTGGCAAGCAAACGTGTTTAAAAAAATGTCATACGCTGAACACTGACTCCATTTTAAAGTCTTGCTTTCACAAAATGCGTCTTCTAATAACCTTATAATAAACTTTCATCTTCGTCTTAACAACTGTCATAGGATCTTTTCAAAAATTGTCACTTTTCAATATGTGATCTGCTTCCCTTCTATAAATACTTTCAATTGTATAAATGGGTGCGTCATTTTTCTGTCTCCGAGGCTCTTCTATCTAAAATGTTCTGGTGTCATCCATATATGCACTGCTATATTCTAGGATTGCTATTCCCAATACTCCGGAATGTAACTCAGAGATTTCTTTCCGTCACATATGAGTATTAATATTTTCCTGAATTTCTTCTTACCTTCAATGACTGGTGCACTTGCACTCTCCACGCACCATGGTACATCGTACGTGTCTCCAGGCTAGAGGGAGGTTGGCACAGTACCGGCTTAGTTTCCATCTGTGCCATGCTGGTGCAGGCAGAATAAATTCCTAGCCATGGGAATGAGTTCTGCACAGGGTAAGTAATGCCTGCATGTACAGCTCTGACTGTCTTAATCCTGGGCACTCAAATGAAGGAAGGCACCTTCCACTCTCTAGAAAAACACCGTGTAGTGAGATTTTGGCTTTTATTCTCTTTCAGACAAGAACTTGGGAAGGTATTCAGTATATTGAAATAACTCATGGTCGGGTGTCCTTATCCATAATATTTGTTCCTGTGTCAACGTTTATTTCCTTGGGATAGAACTCCTTTCTCGGGTCATAAAGTCCAAGTTTCTCTCTTTTGAAACACAATCTTTATACTTGCGAACTAACCTCTAAAAATGTTCAGCAGTTTAGATTCCCACCAAAATGGCATGAGATTGAGTACTCTCAAACTCTGGCAAGCACTCAGTGTATTATCCTTTTCAACCTCTCAATTTAACTAAGCACTTGTTTTTAGTTTGCATTTATTTGACATTGGGGAGGACAAATATCCTAGATCTATGTCCACTTCATTTTTCCTGTCTGAATTACCCACTCACTCTCCTTCGCCCACTTTGAGCATTTGAAAGTTGCTATTGTTCATTTCATTCATGTTTATCATGAGCCATGTTAAAATAAAAATTTTAAAAACATATGTCCAATAATAAGAAAGTGAGTAAGTAAACTGAGTAAGTTAAAAAAAAGGCACAACCTTTAAAAACTCGTATTTTCAAATAAATGTAGTAACATCAGAAAATGTTCCTAAAGTAATCTGTATGAAAATATATTTCCAGGACGATTCCAACTCTGGAGGAAAAGGGTAGCCAAGTAAAATCAGATATATTGATATTTTTCAAAGATGGAGAAATTTATCAAAATACTAAGAGTGGCTGAGTGACAGGTGGGGGGATTTTTGTTTTTCTTCATATTTTGAACTCTATACAGTGTACTGACATCATTTTTATTTTCATGGAGAAAGTGATCATTATTTTTTTTAAAAAAGAACACTTAACTATATCCACTTTTCAGAATGTGGATACTAGGACCCGATATCGATTCATTCCTTTAGAGCCCAAATTTTAAAAATGCTCGTATCTTCTCGTTTCTTTTCTCTTCATCCCTCTCTGAAGCTTTTCCCCTCCAGCTGAGAGTTTTATTTAGCCATAGGCAAAAAAAATTGAGCGTATGTTCTCACCTTCCAGTGCAGAGCACTAAGCTAGGCACGAAAATGGTCCTGTCTTGTCCTCCTTAAGCCCCATCAGGCTCCATGCCCATTTTAAAGAGAGGTTAAGAAAATGGTTACGATCACACAGTGAGAACCTGGCACAAAATGAGCCTGAACCCATGCCTGGGTGGCTCCAAACTCCTCGCACTTTGGACCGTCTCCCAGTGGCTGGATGGAGGGGTCAGCCCTGCGCTGCGCACACCTGCCCTCATGCTTCACCTACGTTCATGCAGAAGGTAGTTTCTATAATGACGATGACGATGCTGCTCCCTTTTACCAAACACCCACTACCTGCCACGTATGATTCTAGGTACAATTCTCACAATGCATCATTCGATTTCCACCACAACCTTTTGGAAAAGGTACAAAGCAAGGGTTACATGAAAAATATTGAACAAGCAATCTAGTTTGGTCCCTGACCAACCAGGAGGAAGCAGCAACTAATCCAAAAGGCACGGCTCTCAGCAATCCAGCTAAATCCCTGCTGGACAGCAACCTCGTGCAGCAGAATTAGCCCCATTTCAAAAGTGGAGAAACTGAGGGTTACATGCAGGTAACTGTGGAAGGGCTTGACTTTGAATACATTTCTGCCTCACTGCAAAGTCCATGATCTTAACCATTGTAATATCCTATATCCTCAGGAAAAAAAAAAATGTCATTATCTATGCATGATAAGTGATTGTACGTGTTTTAAGAATGCCTATGTGGGTGAGTGTGTGTGTGTGCGTGTGTGAAATCCCTTTGCTTCCATAAAGTGAGCTACCTTCCACCTTCGGCATTGGCTTAATATTACAAATGAAAGAATGGCCTAAGAGTTTTGGCCCCTTTCATTGGTTTCAAACATTAAGGGCTACATGGAAAATGTGAAGCTATCGTGCATAGGGGAAAAAAAAAAAAAACAAAACGCTTCCCCTTTGGTCTGACTCTCAATCCTCCATTAACTAATTGTGTTCCTGTTCTCATTTGTAGCACTTGCCTCTTTGATTAGCCTTTTAATTTAGCACATTAACAACACTCTCTTTACTTGAATACTCCATCACTGAGCTCATTTAAGTCAAATGCCCTTGAAGATACTTGAAATTCCTAACAACACTCACTGTTATTAAAGTGTTTTGTATTTCTGATTGTCAACCCAAAGCGCCGGGGCTATTGGACAGAGCAGGCCATTGTGTAAAGAAGGGTGATTTATTCAAGGATCTCCCAGCCTGCTCCTCCAAGCTCTGCAGGAGAGCTCGGGGTTTCCGTCTACTCCACAGCTCTCTTTTTTTTCAGTTTGCCCTTTATTCCTTCCCCTCTCCCTTCATAGTTTTTGGGTAAATGAGCCCAGGAGGCCTGCTGGTTCAGCACATGTGAAGGAGTCATTGTAGAGGTCTGAGAATCAGGTTTCTTTGAAAATACGGATCAGAGCTGGATGCAGAGAAGCAGTGGGTTTGGTATGTCTGCGTACTTGCTTTTCACAAGTGGTAACAAAGTCAAATTGGGTGGAATTTGGTTATTTGTAGCAGATGGAGAGGTGCTTAGCATCCTGGGAGAGAAATGACTACTCAGTTTTCTAAGGCTTCTCAAATTAAAGTAGAAAAAGGGAGAAAAAGAATAAAAGCCGCTCATCCCCTTGTCCTCCCCTGCTCTCTGCAGGGTCCGCCTCCCCCTGTTTTAACGCTCGGATGCTGCGAGGGAGACGTGGCTCGCTGATGTCAGGCCAAACCCCATGAAGCTCTAACCCAACATGATCTGGTGCCTGCCTGCCTCAGAACGCTCTCTCTCTGGCCACCCTTTCCTCACACCCTGAGCTTCGGCCAACCTGGCCTTCTGGAACTCCCTCGCATGCAGAGTCCTCCTTACCACCACCTCTACCTGGTGGCTTCCTCCCTGAGAGCGGCCTCCTAGCCCTCAGGTCCCAGCTGAGAAGACCTCTTCTTGGAAGAGTCTCGCTTGATTCCCAACACGCCTCCTGCTTGTCTACGACTCAAGCACTTTTTCTGTTTCTGTCTTAGATGCTGCCAGCTGTAATTATAATGTTGATTTACTTGTACCGTGGGCATCTGTTGCTTTTACCTAAGCCATATTCATTTCTCCTTCTGGTAACAGCTCTTTAATATTTTCTGGGAACCCACTTTTCCCCCTAATCTCAGTTCATGGTGTGTGTGTGTGTGTGTGTGTGTGTGTGTGAGCTCAGCCTATTCCCAGATGCCAAACAGGAAGTATTTACCCAGGAGTGGACATCAAGTCTCAGGAATTGGTTCAGGGTGGGTATGTGGCCCAATTCAAGTGCGACAGCATTGGCCTCAGAACTTTTCCCAGAACCTTTCTTGGATGAATGGTTATCAGTCCCCTGGGGCCGCTATCCTAGGGGAGGTCAGCTTGCAGCCACAGGTGACTACCTCGGCCACCGTGTGGGAAGAGAACAAAGGAAAGAGGACCTGAGAAGCTGAGTGGGGTCCCCAATGACACGGCTTGACCACCTGCATCCGCCTGCCCTTGAGTCTATCTCTGGATTTCTCAGATATGGGAGCCCACATATTCCCCCTTTTAAACTCAATTCACTTCTGCAACCATGAGCCTCAGCTCAAACCCTTTATCTACTGGTTAATCCAGTAGCAGGTAATTTAGAGGTTCCTTTGTTACCAAGTTGCTTTGTTTTGTTGTGTGTTATCTGTCTTCTCAACTATATATAAATTCTATGAGGACTGGGGCCATCTCATGCTCACTCTGTCCCCAGCCCTCAACACACACAGAATCTAACACACTGGAAACTCTCAGTGATTATTTTTGAATAAACACATGAATTAAAAAGCACATTTCTAATTGTTTAGTGATGCCCCAAGATCTTGGAAAGATGATCATCCCCAAATGAACGTACTCTGAGCTCCCACCTAGTGTGTACCACGACACCCAAGTGTAGAGAAAACTCAGGGCACTTTGTCACGTGAAAGGACTCACGAGGTAACTCAGACAATTAGAGGAGAAACAGCCAAATACAAGGGAGCAGGCAGTTCCACATCACTGACAAAAATGTAGCCAAATTTTCATTTTGTCGTGAGTTCTGTTAAGACAGAGCATTCTAGCTAGAACAAATCAAGAATCTTTTCAATACGCAAATTCATGAATAACAAAACCGCAGGTCACCCTTTAATAGGAAACAGATATTTTCTTTAACGAACATTTGTCTTTGATGCATTGGAAAAGCCAAGTCTGTTCTTTGGGTATCAAGAGATAGAGGCAAAACTTTTGGGCAATCAAAGAGAGTGGATATTCCAGACGGTAACCACAGCAAGGTAGTTAAATGTTAGCAGAGAGTGCTTGTTTGCCCTCCTCTCTCTCTTTTATAATGTGCTTTGCCTAAGGCATCTCCCATCTCAGCCATACCCTCTAATCTAACTGGCAAGACATTGGAATGGGGTAAATAATATGTCAATAATTAAAAACCCTGCAAAAGGAACACAGAAATCCCCATGTCATGGTACCTGGGGGTGTCAATCCACTACATAAAATTTGAAAGACTGATTCTAATTAATAAAACCATGGGGAATATGAGATCCGAATGCCAAGACAGCCATGGTGCATTCTATCCAGGGCACATCACCTCTTGAAACAGCATTACGTTTCCCACAATCATTTCCCAATTTCCCTCTTCGTACACCCACCTCTCCTTCCCAATTGTTTTCTTGAATTTCCACCTAAGACGTCTTTGGATAAAAGAGGGAAAGCACAATGTACAATTCTCTCTCTACTTATCCTAAAAGCTTCGTGTTCCTTAGTTGTCAAAACAATGCTCTCTTGCTTCCTGAAATTATCTTGTTGGTATTGAATGTCAATTTTTCAATTTGTTCTTCTCTGAATGGGGACACAAGGTTTGCCCAGAAACTAACTTGGTTGTGTCGTCCAAACCTGCATCGTTTGATCAAGTATTTGTCTGAGAGTTTGTGAAATTTTCCAAGGGTATATGAAACACCACTCAAAATGTAAAATGAAGAATAGGGCTGCTTCACATTAAGTCAGGTGTTTTTTGTTTTTTATTTTTTATTTTTTTTGGTCTGCTCCTCTGGGGCTATAAAACCTGCAGAGTTGACTGAAGACTATGTTTAAAACTTAAACATAAAGCCTCCACAGCCCTTTTGTATTACTACCCATCAGGTTTTGCTTTAAAAAAATAATATGCATGTATACATATATGGAAGGAATAAACCTAGTGCCTAGAATTTCCTACTGAGAGAAAACATTGGCTCATTTTTTATTTTGTTTCCTTCGATGCAATGCTATGTATTTGCTGCCCTATATAGTTGAACCATCATTTTCACAAGAATCTTTAGACACAAGAATTCAATGAGTTTAGTGTCATTATTAGATTGGAAAGAAAAATGGATGGGGTTTTTTGATACAAATCACTTTACAGACAAAGAGGAACGTGCATGTAAACAGAATTTCAGAAAAATACACACACACACACAAAAAAGTACCAATCAATTTGCATCAGTGGCTTCTGGGTGCTCAAGCGGAAAATAACGTATTACTCCTTCTGCCAGAGAGTCAGCAGTGAGTGGAGGCCGTGAATGGTTAAGCCAGAGGGGGTGAAGATGTAAGTCATAAACCAGCCCCCATTCATTAAGGTTCGGGCCATGCACTTTCCCTCTCATCACCCAAAAGGTTGGGATGCTCCTGAGGGCCAATCACTCCTCTTCTACCTGAAGAGAATCTGAACACATGGGTGCCACTGACTTAAGGATTCTGGGAAACCAGCCCTTGGCCAATGTTTAATAAATATCTTCAAGCAACATCACAGAGGTACTTTTGTTGGAATGCAGAGCAGGAAGTGGGCTGGGTTTGGAGGAAGAAGAGTGTTCAAGAGAGTGGAGTATATGTGGGGCTCTGCGCTGCCCCTGGTGACACACAGACGACAGCAAGGACCCCAGGATAAATGACAGTCGAGGAAGGTAAGAGATGAGTAAGGATCAGCCCCTTCATCAGAGAAATCAGAGTTGGCGGGGGTCCACTTTTCTCAGCCCCTAAGATATATGGTAGACCATATGGGTGGCTAAATGAACTTGCCAGGTCGGTAGAAATGAATCTCTGAATCAGCATTCGTTGAGGGGGGAAGGGGTCATCTTTGTATTCCTGAGGCATCTTGCTACAAAGCGGTCCAGTCATAGAAAGCATAGAAATTCTCATCTTTGGGATAAAGGGCTGAAATCTTCCTCCCCACAAGAACTACAACGTTTCCTATGGTTGCCACCAGCACAAATTTAACACAAATGCCCCCAAAAGGAGCCACTCAATTAACAGGTCAACTAACTTGAAAAAAAAACAGACCATGCTCCAGCCTCCAGTGCACCAGAGCAAAGGTAGGAATCCCAACGAAAAGGAAGACATTCTAGGGTTGGATCTGGCCGAAAGGAGCACATCTCTGGAGCAGAAACAAAGAATTAGCAAATCTGTGGATGGCAGTCAAACGGTGATTGATGTTAACAACCAACTCTCCATTTTCAGCTCTTCCTAGTTTTCAGCACATCTTTACTGTCTACTCCCAAAGGTCCAGTAGAATGACCAGCATACAGTTTGTGCTCAGTAAAGCTTAATAAATGACCAACAGACTGAATGAGTGTATGCTTAATGGATATATTAACACCATGCTAGGTACCAGCATAACTTTTTATAAGCAGCAGCAACTGACAGAGAATTGGTTAAGATATGGAGCATCCATTCACCGGAACACCGTCTATGCAAACATTAACAGCCCTGTGGTGGAAAATACTTAATGGCACGGAACGTTACGTGACAAAGGTAGGTTACAAAACAGTGAGTTCTAAAACTATGATCTCATTTTTTTCCCCAACAGAACATTCCCTCTCGGAGGCCTCCTGGCTTCCTTCTTCACATTTCAAGGTATCTGAACTTGCGACGCGTTTTACAATTGAGACCGCATTTTGACGCGAAAGCATTGGTGCCTCTGCACATAAACCCACACGCACGCACAACGCAGAAACAAACAAACAACAACAAACCCTCTTAGTAAGTCAGTGGCCTCCCTTTTCATCCTTATAGCCAATGTTGTCTCCAAACTGAGAAGATACTGCACGAATGCGTGCAAATGTGTGCGCTGGGGAAATATCGGTAAGAAATTAACTAGGGTTAGTATTTAGATCTATGTCTTCGGTGGTAGAAGAGTTAGTGCTGTTTATTTTCTTCTCAGAGGCTAATTTCACTACACAGAGTGTCTGTGTTGCTTGTTTGAAATTAAGGAGAAGGAGGGGGTAAAATAAAAGGAAGGGGTGTTTCTGCCCTAAAGTGGTTTAAATTAAGTTGGCATGATGACCCTAGAACATAAAACAGCTATCGTTTATATCTACAATTCATGCATCATCTCTGCTCTATATAGAATCTATAAGTCAAGCCATCTATCATAGATTTATAACCAAACACTGGAATGCAGAGCACAGAGGAGAAAACGCTTTAGGCATTCAGGAAAGAAAATGGAGGATTCAGAGGAGGGTCCCCAAATACCCAGGGTGAGATGGAAATGCCAAAGACAGGCTGCAGGTATGTTCAGATACCTCATTAGCTTGCTAAGAGCAGGCTGAGAATAGAATATTCTGGTTGGTGGAGGTTTTGCCAAGGGTAACACATGATGGGAGATACAGGACTCCCAGGATCTTGTAGAAAGAATGATGAGGTTTTGTTTCTTCTTCTTCTTTTTTTTAAGGGATTGAACAACATTGGCAAGAGCAGCAATGCTGCCTACGAGGGTGGCCATATCTCTCCCACCTCCTTACAAAGTCACTCAGAAATTCTCTACCTGTTGCTCTCCTGCCCCCAGGGTAAGCTTGGATATGTATGTATAAACCTCGGTTTATAAAATGATGGGGGAAGGGAAACTATAAAATGCTAAGAAAGTCAAAATCGAGACTGCGGTATTTAACTACGAGTAAAAAGAACAGAGAGAGAGCTTGGACGCTTGAGTAGAAATAATAAAACGGAAGCAGTGCTCTATTTTAAGAGAGGAAAGAAGAAATGGAAAGGTTCCAGGGTCGAAAATGGACACTCATCACAGTGGAGGTGACACTGGGGACCATTTGGTCCAGGATGTGAGGGGTGAGAGCCAATGGTGTCTTATCTCTGAATGAGATGAGCAAGTGTCAGTCCTCAGTGTGTCCTGCCGAGCCCTGGGAAGACACTGCTCAACCGTATCCCAAGGAAGACTAATGCCGGTGGAATTAAATAACCAGAGTAGAATTGGAGACTGCTGCCCAAGGGGGCTTTATGTTATTTGAGGGCGTGTGTACCCCACACAGATTAGCACCTCGGTAAAAGTGATTCCCCTGCTTTCTAGGGAGACCCCAGGGGAAGCTGGTTTTCTCTTCTACTGTACCCGAGTTTGGCGAATCGACACTGCCCAGAAGTTAACAAAGGATGCCGGAGAACTCAACTTTCTTTTCCCTGCACCCCAACCTGTCCTCACCCAGGGAAAATGAAGCACCACACAAATTAGCGATATTATTTTTTACAGGAAAAACTTCCAAGAGAAATTTAAGGAAAGACTAAACAAATGCTAGGCGGGCTGAAAGATTGTGATATTGTGCATCTGCAATTATACGACCAGACTGGCTGACAGGGGCTACACTGCGCTTTTAATTAGGGCAATTCCAAGGCATTCCACTGCCTTTCTCATTCTGCGAAGATCGTCCCGGCTCACCACAATGACTGAGTGAGGACAGAGAGAAAGAGGGAAGGTTCGACCCCACCTGCTCCCACACCTGCCCCCCCCACAGCAAAAAGTTTCCAGTCTTAATAAAAGTGTTCTGACTGGAATCATGCTCTATTAACACAGGTGCATGCAAAGAGCCCACGTGACAAATTTCAGAAACAAGGAAGGGAATAAACTGAATTCGGAATCTGTTTTACTAGATCTCGAGGCCTTTTCGTTTTCATTTTTATATCCATGAGAGACCAGCAAACACCATTTTCATACATGGATATAGCTGAGACTTATTTTCCTGAAGCAAGATGAGCACTTAAAAGAGATAGCAGCCACATTTAGAGTATCTTTATTTCCAGACTAGAAGGCAACAGTAGAACCTCTGTGTTTAAAAAAAAAAAGAAAGAAAAAAAAAATGGAAAAACCCTGCAACCTCATAGCGTTAATGCTAGCTCACTAATTCATATCTCCCTTAACAGCATGGATCCAGCTGTTGCAATTTAAAGTCTCTGCCATTTTTTTGAATGCAACCCCCCCACACACACAAAAATCGGAATTAAAGATGTAAATAGAATCCTTGAGCACAGGGCAAAGAGGTAGTAACAATTTTTCAATTTGATAAATGCAGTTAATAAAAACAGGCAGCACTGGAAAAGCATCGGTCAGAAAGAAGAAAACAGAAATCAAGGGACGTCGTTTTTACAAGCTGAGGACTAATTACTAGCAATCAGGTTGGTCAGCTTTCAGGGCCCGGGAGAGGGCCTGGGACACACACTGCTTCCCCCCTGCTTTGAGTTGCAAAGACCCACACGTGTAAGAGCCAGCAAACTTCATAAATAAAATCAACGGCGCCTCTTAGCAGCTCAGAGAAAAACTGTCACCAGGAAACTGTTAACCACAGCTTACGAAAACTCGAAATTTGTTTACAGTTAGTCAGGATCCATTCACAAAATAAAAGCCAAAACAGACTATTTTCCCTCAAACCCGAGTGTAATTTCCCTAATAGCTGATGCTGGGATTCCACGTGACAAATTATCTGAATGCTTAAAAATCAACATTTGTAAACATTCAAAATTTTAATCCTTTCTACCTCCACTGTCAGAAATAAATGGCGTGAGAATTCAGTGTTTCGAGGTGAAACGATCTCTGTTAAGTTTATGTTAAGTTAACGCTATTTAGTGATTTCATATTTCCAAACACCTCTTTAGTGACAGGCAAGTTCAAAGAGGAAACTTGCCCTGGAATGAAAACAAAATAATAACAGATACAGTCTCTCCCACCGGCAGAATTCACTGTGTTGAATTGTGCAGAAATAAACCAGGTGTCAATGGAGCTAGAGTCACTACAAAATAAAGCGTACAAAAGAAAAGAGGTGGGGAGAAGGGGAAAAAAAAGTCTACATCACAAAGCTCACTGAGGGGCAAGGCCGTCTGAGACACCAGCGGAGGTCAAAAGGACCGGGATGATTAACAAAGAGGCTTTCTTCCCTAGAGCAAAGACAAGTTCATGGATCTGAGTTGAACTAGGATGACTGGAGGGAGGGGAATGAAAAGAGGTTTTTCTAAGTATGCTGCACAACAAAAAACAACCGTGATGATGATGCTGACGAAAAAGAGAGGCACTGTTTTACCTCGCGCACGCCTCCCTCCCTTGAAACCACGGGGAACAGCCTGTCTCCGACATGAAATCACAGAGCTGGGTCTTTGGTTCCTGGGCTGACAGAAGCACACAACTCCTTCACTAACCAAACTCAACTAGAACATATGTGTCCCCCAAACGTGACTGAGAAATTGTATAGTGTAATTCATAACTACAGGTTACCACTTTGATGCTTTTGTTTTAATACCATCTCCTGAAAAAGACAACAAAAACCAACAACTATATAGTATTTATCAGTAAGCCAGTACGAGTCCAGGGAAATCCACCTTTTTCCCAGACGGATCTTGTAAAATACACACATTCCAACACACACCTGGTGAAGGAAAATAAGACACGCGCCGCTCACATCTCCAACCCTCAGCCCCCAAATGACAAACAAGTAGTCACTTGTGAGAGGAAACAAAACAAAACAAACAAAGCCATCACTTCTCAGAGCAGTTCTCGCTCAGTAATTAAATGAAATCCTGCACATTTACAAGTGATGCAGAATCTGCTTCATGCCTGAACCGGCTTTTCTGGACCTTTTTCTTATTTAAAAGAATTTTTTTTTCCCCCTGAATTCACCATCCCAGTATTTCAAGAAAAGAGAAATCCTTGCATTCCCCCGCGTGCCTTTTATTGTTTTGTTTTGTTTCCTTTTTTTTTTTGCAACTGAAAATAAAATTGCAGCTTAATGCTAATGAACCAGGTCTTGCCTAACTCCCACTGGAAATGCAAGCACATGTACTATACAGCAACGCAAGATTACTCTGCCACCAGCATCATCACCTTAATACAAAATGCGATTACCCTGGGCTGCAATCTTTATCCCCGAAGTCAATTTATTAATCAGAGAGAAAGAGAGACAGGGGGAGAGAGGGAGAGAGGTGGGGGGAGAGAGAGAGAGAGAGAGAGAGAGAGACAGGGCTACCTACCCACAAATACATCATCATCTTGAAAGAGAAATGAAGGGCTCTCTGTCAGCAAACAGAAGTCTCCTTACTTCACCAAGAGTATCTGGAAGAAAAACTGAAACCAGTGGGTAGAAAATCTTGCCTTTTCCTGTCAAGTCCTGAGAGTCCCTCTTCTCTCCTTACACAAGATTTGGTGTGCTTGTTTGTGAGTTTACGAGGATAGCATTCCTTCAGTGGCACTGTGTGTGGTGTGACTTGCTCCAGGCTGCCTCTCTCTTTCTCTTTCTCTCTCTCTCTCTCTCTTCCTCCCTCTCTCTCTCTCTCTCTCTCTTTCCCTAACTCTCGCCTTTCCTCTCTTTCCTGTCAAGGCTGGTTTGGTAACAAATTCTTGGTGTGGCTCCTTAACGAGCAAACCCGGACACCTTAGGCAGCCAGCAAAAGAGTGGCGACCACGAACACCGAGGATGCTCGGAGTATTAATAAGAGGAGCGGTGGTGTGAGCACAAACAGGCGGGCGCTACCCTGCGCCCTGACGGCCGGTAGGAGGTTCACGGAAGTCCCCACGGGTGGAATTTACAGGAAGACGGCCGATCCTCTGGAGGCAGGCACATGTGCACAGAGCCGCTGAGGCTGGCAGGCCAGCCGCTGAGGTTTTGTTTTTTTTTTGGTTTTTTTGTTTTGTTTTTTTTTTTTCAACTCAAAGTCAAGCTCCAGCCGCAGAGAAAAGAACATGTGCAGCAACCCGGCTTCCCCTTTATCTCTTTAAATGTACTTCAGATAAAAGCAGCATCCAGTCCGGTCAAGGCCTCCCCGGACTCATTGCTCCTCGACCACGCGGCTCAGCACACTTGTCTACACAGCCATCTACCGACCCCGCCGTGTCACTGCGGGCTGGGAGGCTGCCTGCCTGCTGCCCACGCTGCAGCTGCCGCCGGCCCATCGCCGGGCGGGGGCGGCCGCCTCCCCGCGCGGGGCGCTCCGCCGGGCTGTGCACCGGGGAAGCGGACGGCCGAGGGGCGCCGGAGGCTGGGCCGCTGAGGCTTCCGTGCCCCTTCAGCAAATCAAAAGCGAAAACCAAGCCCCCCCCAACTCAACCCAGCAAATGGAAAGCCTCAGAAAGACTTGCTAGCTCAAATCTTTAGCTTCCTCACCTACCTACCGATGGAGATTATACACACGCCCTCATTAGGAGACCAGATGTGTATGTGTGCGTGTGCGTGTGTGTGTGTCTTTTTCCTTCTCCCTCATCCTTTGCAATTGCAGACCTGGGAAATTTTGCAGCGTGCATAAAACTTGATCATTCCGACAGGCTCTCCTTACAAAATCCACAGGCTTGGATGCACAGCTAAGATTTCCTGAAATTATCCCCAATTTTTTTTTCCTTCCCCGAATCAATTCTCCTTTATTAGTTGTTCTTTTTAATCCATTTTAAATTGTATACTTTATCTTGAAAATGATCTCCATTACTGAAATACATTGCGCAGGAGAGGCTGGGGAATGCAATTTGCCCGGCATATTAATTGATGCAGTACTCCATTATTGATATATGGATAAAGGAGGAATTAATATTAAAATACATCTTGTACATTAGGGGAGAGGGAGGGGAAAAATTGATCTCCTACTCGGGCCTGAGTTTTGACCATTAGTTATATATTTCCACATCACACAGAGAAACTGCCTGAGCCCCGAGCTGATTTACATTTCCCCCTAAAATCGCACAAGGCAAAATATCACCTAAATAATTAAAATGCATTAGCTAAATTGCGGAGTCATCTGCGGCACTGGGCAGGTGGCAAGGCACCTGTTCAAATAGCCCGTAGATAGTCCCATCAAGACGCGTAATGGCCGAGCAGGCTGGGGAGAACTTAGGCCAAGACGTGCCACTAAACGATCAGGGATGGGGAGATTCTCAGAGCTGGCTACATCCAAGTGGCAAGAAAGGAACCATACAACCAAGAGCGGGTAAAATCTCAATCATGCCTGTACACCCATCTACAGCATCTTCGAGGCCCCTGAGTCACAGCAAATAGGGTCAAGAGGAGGGTGACCAACTGTCCTGGTTTGACTGGGGTGGGGGTGGGGGTTTCTTGAGAGGCAGGGCTCTCAGGGCTAAAACCAGGACAGCCCCGAGCACACTGAAAAGGCTTCTTGGGAGAAGTGTTAGACACCCTCTGTCATTACAGCTCAGAAAAATACAAAATCCGTCTTCTTTCTTATTTTTAGTGATGGCAATCACCTTTACACATCATCCCCTCTAGTTCTAGATGGGCACAGAGGACACTATGTGCCCTTCCTGATAGGAAACCGTGGGGGGAAACTAGCTAAGCACTGGTGGTCTAAATATTTACGTGTGTGCTCATTCATTGACTGTATAGTTACTCCACGGAACACCTGTTCTGTATCAGTCTCCGGGCCGGCGCTTGGAATGCAGGGGTGGCGAATGGGCGATGTAGTTATTACAAATCTGTGGGCTGCAAGGACTCTGAAGATGCATTTCTTTGGGCCACTCCATTTTTTAAAATGTAATTTATTTGCCAATATTTAAAAACCAAATATTCCTAATGCAAACCCGGAAGTACCACTTTTTTCAAACTTCTGGATGATCCGGCAGTGTAAGGTCGCCATTTCCACAGGGATGACAATGGCTAATGCTGAGTCGCAGCTGCCCTCATCTGGTGCAAATGCTTTCCATTTTCCCCTAGTCTCCACCACTCCCAATCGTCCCTGAGATCAGATGCTACTTGGCAAGTGCTTTCACTGTCTTATGGGCCTGGCCCTTGCGGACATTTATGTTGTAAATGTCTCTCGATCTCATCTGGGATGTGAGAGCAAACACACACACTCAACACTGCACTTTAGATTCCAGAGTTCATATACAGTGTTTACAATTAAATCTAATATTTATTTTATCTTCAGTATCTCCTACTCTAAATTAAGATATTGATACATTAGCAGGAAAAAAAGATAGATACGTGGGTAGATGGATGGATGGATAGATAGATAGACAGACAGATAGATAGATAGGTAGATAGGAGATAGAGAATATATCATGGTGTATGTATATTTTATATTCACCAAATGCTCATCTTCCACAATGAGAGTTATGGGACACTTATCCTACATAAGACAGAAACCTAGTTTCAGTTTAGGACAAGCGAGCTCTGGAGACCAGCTGGGTTCTGGTCTTTGAACCTCAACTTGTAGAAATGTATCATCACCTCCAAAATCCCCTCACCTTCTCACATGGTCACTGAAGTCAGTTAATCACGGCATGGGGCTCTATTTCATACAAAGAGTTCCCCTGTAATCAATGAAAGAAAAGAGTAAGTCTCTTTAAGTTAGAGGTTACTAGATCACGGCTAATTCACACTTTCTTTTTCCTCTTCAGGATGTGCATAGCAAGGGGCATTTTTCAAATATTAATATGTTTTTTCCTCTCCATATTTTTTCCTTTCTTTTCTATACTTTCACCCCCATTCTGTTTCTTGGCACAAGGCAATACAAAGACATAGTCTGAAATTAATATTTTTTCTTTCCTAAATTTAGCTAAAGCCTAAGGAAAACAACATATATGTATATGTATGTGTGTGTGTGTGTGTGTGTGTGTATATATATGTGTGTGTGTGTGTGTATATGTGTGTGTATATATATATGGAGGGGAGGGGTTCCTTTGACCAGTAGAGTGGTACGTTTTACTTAATTGTGTCTTGAATTATGTTCTCCTGTTCACCATGGTCCCCATGTCTTGATTGTGTTCTACCAGGTCTGCCTTATTCATTTACTTGCCTAAGTTTTGTTGGTATTTGAGTTCATGGTCTTTGGATAAGAAACTCATGGGAGAGATTAGCGCAGGTGACCTGAAAGGAAACTGGGAGGGCGGGAGTGCCTTCGAGAGGTAATGGGAGAGAAGGAACTCCGAATTCTGCAAATGGGCCAGACATCTCTGGGACCCAAGAAGAAGATGATTGCACGGTGTCCCTAGGAAGACTGGATTTCCAGTGCCAGGGTTTCCAGCTTCACTACAGAGCCGTCATTCTGAAGGATGACAGAGAAGCAACTGAGCCACCAAGCCAGGAGAAACCACGGGCACCGCACAGCAGTTGTTGCTTTGGTAACCACTATCAACTGATGGCCCATGACCCATCCTCAGTGCCTTCCTGGTGTTGCAATTTGCACCTCCCAGACTTTGGCACATGCCTAGGGAAAGAGAGGGCTGTGACATGGCTGAAAATGAGTATTTTGCCTGATGAGTAGGATAGGAGACTAGATTCAAAATAAAGAATGAAACAAATTACTTTTTTGCACATCGGAGTTAACGAACTGATTTATCATACAAGCTCTAAGAAAGCTAGCAAAGAAACACATCTGATGTGTGGAGAGCTGGATGCACAGTGTAGACTTGGTAGTCTATAGGGATCAAGGGATTGGTAGCTAGTATTTGTTTCTTGTGGTTTCAGCTTCTAGTAGCATAAAGGCCCCCCCTGATTGTGTTTTCTCTCCCTCTTTTCAGCCCGCACCCTCTGATCCTCCCACCTGCTTGAACATGTGGGCCCCTGCAAGGAATGAGATTCACCCAAGACAGTAAAACATTTTATCACTGTGACACAAGCAGGAGACAGCTGTTTCCCATAAATCAAGTTTGGGAGGTGCTGCAAATTCCTCTACTCTGGAGTCCAGAGGTTAAACAGACAGAATGGAACATTCAGTGGGCTGCCCCCTCGGGGGGTGTCAGCAAATTATTTCTATGTTTGAAATTCTGCTCATAACCAAATTGATTATTCAATCAATCCCTCAAACCTTGTTACTTGAAATGAGCACATTGACATTTTCTATTTACTGCCACTCCCCAAACTTCCATTTTAAATCATTTTAATAACAAAGTAAACATACTCAAATATTCAATTCAAAACCAATTTTCCCCCTATTTGTAACCTGGCTGGCAGGCCAGGAGCTGCTTTCACAGTGTATATACTTAGAGCTCTTTGTCTGCCTGCTCAAAGAGGAATTATTTTTTAAATAATCAATCCGTGTATCAATTATCAGCTCAGCACCATTATTAATCAATTGCAAAGCAATGGCCTAAAAGCAACACTGCTTAAGCTACCGGTGACCTATCTGCTTAAGCGGTTTCTAATCTGCTACAGAAATCGAATACCACGGTGAAGTATTAGCCTATACAAGACAAGCAGCATCGGGCTTCCAACTTCATGAAAGAAAGTCTTCATTAAAAAGCCAAGTTACTAAACACTAAACTGAATGTGAAAAACGACTTGAGAAGCCCAGTTTAATTAGAGCTGGGACCTTTATTTTATATGATTTTACAGCGCCCTCGTTTGACACTATTATGTGCAAGAATGGAAGTCCTAAGTAGGTAGATCCATTTTGAAGCCTTCAGTTTTGCAGTAGCTGCCACATCCTACCGTAAAGCCAACGTTGCACTAAGATGGTCCACAGAGCATTGGGATGTCAATGGATGACCTCCAGAGAGGGTCTGCAGCATTCCGTGGAGACATGTAACCACAACGGCTATGAACCAGATGGCAAGGGGAAGATCCGATCATTTCTTCTTCCTCTTAAACCCACATGGCTTATTCACATCCAGCTTTGATCTCTCTGGCAACGTGGGCACACGGAGATTCTCCCCCTTCAGTGGAAGCTCCACCAGTTCCTACTACTTTATCCCAAACTCTAGTGCCTTCCAGGAATATTTAGGCCACCAAAAGGACTGAGCTTGACCTGGAGATGATTAAACATATCTGAGTTAATCAATAAACGCGGTCCTGTTGCTGGGTTGTCCTGGCAGGCAGTGTTCAAATTGTTCGTGTTAATGAGGCCAAGGTCACCAGCATGATTATTTTAATTGTCTTATGAAATATTTAAAATACATAATTATAATAACACTGACACTGAATTCCCCAACTCCCAGCTTGAGATACAGACTATGGATGTAGTGAAGTGCTCAATTTGTATTGAATCAATGAACAAACTAATTGATAAGCACATAAATACTGCATTCCATATAACAACTGCCGCTGCTTCTCTTCCCACTGTTAGTGAAAAGTCAGGGCTCTTATTTTTCTGGCCTTGGGGATGAGGTTCTCTAAAGCCAGATACAGCCTCCCTTTGGCTTTCCCATAAGCAACAGCCAAAGTTATAGTGGCTACGGTTTAGGACAGAAACTGTGGTGAAAGGATGGAAATGATACCTGTGCCCTGGAGCTTAATAAGGCCAGCGTGGCAAGAGCCGAGGCTGGAGAGCAAGGTAAGAACCAGTTTTATGTAGAGCCTCAGTCACCGCAGGGTGGGGTTTGCGTTTTGTTCCAAGAGCAACGAGAAGCCGCCCACCGAGAGAATTCAACTACAGGGTGACTTTTTTCCAAGCCCCCCCGCCCTGGCGGCTGACAGTGGAGAAGGCCAGTCACAGGAGTTTGTCACCATCCTCCAGGCAATAAATGATGGTGGTCTAGACCAGGTGGTGATGGAGACAGTTGAGCTGCACGGTGTAACCAGCGATGCAAAGCCTCCTCTCACCGCAACAGTTTGCCCAGTGGCCAATCTCAGAAATGCTGACATGCAGCTGGACAAAAATCAAGTTGTGAGTGCACCCCCAAGAGAACGTAGGACGAGGATAAGAGGACATGGAGACAGCAAATCACTGAGGAATCTCGAAAGAGGCCAGAGAGCTTAAGGAAGCAGAGAAACAGTGATCTGCAAACTTGATAACCAACGTGAAGGAGAAAAATACACATTCCCTGGGGACGAATGCTCTGTTAAATTTGCTCAACACAAATAGTCGTTTCTTTGGCATTGAAATCATAGTGAAGGCAGCTCTGCCAGGGAGAAGACAGGTTACTTCTTACAAGGACTTGGGTGGCAGAAGAAGCTACAGGAAGATGGGCAAGGCATTGGAGGGAAATAGTCAGTACCAGTGTTCAACAGTCTGCTGAGATACTGCAGTCAGGACTTCTGCAGCTGCCTGTCCACTCTGCATGGAACGGTCAAAGACCCACACAGCCCTTCTAGTGGCCCCCAAATTAAATGGAAATGGAATATTCAATTTTATTTATCTCACTTCTATTTTTTTTTATTATAACATTGATACAGAAAAGGACATTGATTTTTTAAATGTGGTAAAAATGTACTTAACAAGTTTTACAGTTTTAGCCATTTTTAAGTGCACCATTGAGCTGCCTTAAGTACGTTCACATGTTTGTTGTGCAAACATCATCACAATCCATCCGCGGAATTTTTCATCTTGCAAAGCTGAGGCTCTGCACCCTTAAACAGTAAGCCTCCACACTCTGCTCCTTCCAGCCCCTGCCAATCACCATCCCATAAAGTGCACTGATGTTAAGTGTCATGCACACAACACGCGCACACACACAGGCACACACACCCCTGCGTAGCCACCACCCACATCAAGAGTTTGAACATATCAAGCTCCCCAGACGTCTCCTCCTGCCAAACTCGGCGATGTTTATTTTTCTCTCTCATCTTCCCGGTTCTCTCTCCATCATTTTGCAAAAGCCTTCATGAGGTGCTTATTCATGATGGCATTTTATTTTTCTTTATACAGAGGGAGAGAAACAGCGGGCGACACTGCTTCCACATCCTCCAAGAATTTACAACCTGACTTTGACAAGGAAGGGCTTTAACTGGCTGAATCTCTCCTTCTGTGCCTGGGGCTGGTGCTACCGGACGAAATGCAGGGTTTCCAACTATAAAGTCAGCTCTGCCATGCAGAGCGTCCCACAGGAAGTGGATGCGTGTTGTTTTCATTGTACCCACCCGGTGTCCGCCCCTACCCTTGTTTTAGGAAAGTACTTGGGTCTTACCTGTGCATGGCCCACTCAGGGCTGAGCCAGATGCAGGAGTGGACAAGCGATACTGGACTTTGCCAGTGAACAAGGCAACCCGTGGGCATGGGGGCTGGTGTAGAGATGGGAAGGGGAGTCCGCAAATCTGGTTTGGTCCTACATCTGAACTGTACAATCTTGAGTGTGTGAGAGAATCTTGCTGGCCATCAGTGATAAAATGGGGAAGATATTCTTCACATGGCAGAACTGTGATAAGACTTATTGAGATAACAAAAGTAAAATCATGAGAATGATGCATAGCATCGTGTAAGCGCCCAATAAACAGCATGCGTTAGTATTAATGCTACCATGAAAATAATCATTATTTTCATTTTTATATTAAAGCGAACTAAAAGGCTACCTCTGTAGCCCGTGAGCTCGTTGAAGACAAGAATGTTGTCTTTTCATTTCTACATGTCTAATATTTGACACACGATGGACCCTTAGTAAACACACGCTGGGCAGATAAGCAAATGATGCAATCCCGGTTTTAAAAATTTGAGGCTGATCCCATCTCTTCTGCCTATTTCTTTTCACTCTCTCCACAGATATATTTGTTGGCTATAAATGAAGTACACAATGTTGCGATTTAGAATTCTGATCACTCCTTGTTCCCTCCATGCCGCTGCCCAAGAAGTGGTCTGAAGCTCTCTGGAACTCAGACAGCCGGGTCCCCAGGCAACTGTGCTTTTGCTCCCTAAGCACCCATGACAGCTAAGCAACCCAGGCGGCGGCCGCTGCGACTGCAGCCCCGGGCGGCAGAAATGTACAAGAACACAGAACTCTACTGCGATGGGTTGAATTGTGTCTGCCTACAAGATACGTTAAAATCCCAACGCCCAGTGTCTCAGAACGGGACCTCATTTGGAAATAGGATCTTTACAGAGGTCATCCAGTTAGAATGCCGTGGTAGAGTGGGCCCTCATCCAGTAAGACTGGTGTCCTTTTCATAAAGAGAAAATTTGGACACAGAAACAGCCATGTGCAGAGAGAAAGTGACATGAAGACGCACAGCAAGAAGACAGCCATCTGATGGAAGTGGGGTTCCTACAAGCCAGGGGGGACCAAAGATTGTGGGGCATACACGAGCGGCCAGGAGGGGCACGGAAGATTCTCCCCCAGAAACTTCAAAGGACGATGGCCCTGCCGACACCTTGCTTTCAGATCTAGCTCCAGAACTACGAGACAACAAATACCTATTGATTGAGGCCACCCATTTTGGGTATTTTGTTAAGGCAGCCCTTTTTATGGGATCCAAAGCTGGTTTTTTTGCTTGTTTGTTTGTTTTTTTCACAAGAGTGTCCATGTGGTTGATTATAAACAGGGAGAAAAAGCCATGTCACAAAGCCAAGCCATACTGATTTAGGTCATTTCATAAGGTGATTCCTAAACAAAGCTTCTGTGGTACTGTGAAACGCTGTGTAGTGGACCTGGGGTACTGTGACAATTCACTGCTCCATCCCCCTCTTCCTGCAAGAAAACTATGGCTGTTGAAATCCAAAGAGCATGAAGACGTGAAAGCAGGAACAACAGAATTGCCAGCCTTTTGTGTGAGTCCAAGGGAGGGATGTGAAGTGATACAGGCAGGAAAACCTCAAAAGATGCTTGCCTATCTCAGGGGACATGGTGGTGATGTTGCAACGCAGGGACCCAGAGTAACTCAGGCAACACCACAGCCCTTGCGGACATTTTCTCACTACTGGGATTCATGAGTTGAGCAAATACTTTGGCTCCTTAATAAGAGCACAATCTCAAGTTTCATAAAAGGGATGCAAAGTGGCTAATGGACTGGGAGAATTGGGTTGTAGCTGGAAGCACATTTCAAAAGTACATTTTGTTTATATGAAAACCTCATTTAAGTATCAGTTTAAGGGAAAGCCGCTAACAGGGCAAGTTTAATATGACTAATACTCATGCAACCTCAGAACATTCCATATGCACCCACCCGAGATATAATTTTAAAAACACTTTAATGTCACTAATATGGTAAGATGCTACTAATATGATACAAATTGTAACAAGAAGACATAAACACGATACTGAGTATTTGCTGAGGAACTCAGTGGCAAATTTGATTCTTATACTAATATGATGACAGGTTGCAAATCCATTGAAATCCATTGCACCATTTCTCCATTAGTCCGCATTTATGATGTTACAAATGGCAAAGTTATTTACAGATTAGTCATTCTTTGAGACTTTGCAGCCTTGACGCTAATAAATGCATTGATTTTGCTGCCTACATGAACCTAAAATTCTCATTTTGTCTTTCTCAAGAAAACTCACGATGTAAAACTCATTACAGTTTGCAAAACAACATTTACATGGGTCAAACATGGGGCTCACCGATATATTTTGAGGCTATTGATGGAACCTTGCCCTCCAGTGCCAAGATCTCCCCTCATGGATTGACTGAACGAGGACTAGAGCAATTGCAGTATCATGTGTGCTTCTGGGAAGCTGCTTGCTTGGAGTACGAATTCCCCCAGAGCTAAAAGTCCATAGGCGTGGAAGAGATTTCTGGGCAGGAAACTGTAGGTGCACCAGGAGAAGTCTGTGCAAGGAAACCTCTGGGGTCTTATCCACTAAATGGTGGATAAGGACACCAGACTGATGCTTCCCCCACCCCTTCCACCCACACCTATTAATATCACATACTTCCAACAGGGTTGGGACCATATCTACTTCGTTTTGATGAATCTCTATGCCTCTTCTCTTCCCTTAATTCTCTCTCTTTGACTTCCCTTTGATGCTCCCATCAATGAGTCCATCTTCTACCTCTCTCCAGTTTCCATTCCCAGAACTTTGTACAATGTTTTACTGGGGGATGGCTTTATGGGTCTTAGTCATCTACCCTCACATTGCAGAGAGGAGATGCTGCACACAAACATAGATCTTCTTTCCAAAAGCAGATGCACTTTGTGTATCTTTGCTTTGAGCAGTTTATTTATAATGTCCTGGGTATGTTATTTATTTGTATTTAGGCTGCCTATATCTTTTCCTATAATCTTGGGATTTATAGGTTGATGTTTTCACTATATTTGGAAAATTTTTTGTTATTATTTTTTCAAATATTTCTCTGTCCCATTTTCTGTCTCTCACTTCCATTTAGAACTTCAATTATATGTATTTAAATGTTTGATTTTTCCCATAGATCGCTAAGGAAACTTTGTTCGTTTTTTTTCAGTATATTTTCTTCTCTCTGTTCCTCAATTCTATTGTCCTATTGTATCTTCAAGTTTACTAAGTTCTTTATTCATCATTTTCTAGTCTGCTATTTACATTTAAGATATTATACACCTCAGGTCTAGAATTCAATTTGGTCCCTATTTATAGCTTTCATTCCACTCCTGAGATTCCCATCTTCGAACTTACTGTGCCCATCTTTTTCTTTAAATCCTCCAATATGTATAATAGTTATTTTTAGAATAACTTGACTCCTAATCTAAACATTTGATCCACCTTGTAGTCATTTTCTATTGACTATGTTTTCTCCTAATTGGTGGCCAGCAAGCATTTTCTTAAAGGGCCAGAAAATAAGTATTTTAAGCTTTGTGGACTTTCTGGTCTCTGTTGAAGCTACCCAGCCCTCCCACTGCAGCCAAAGGCAATATGCAAACAAAATGGAAATGGCTGTATTCCAGGTGGCTATCCCATAGGCTATGGTTTGCCGAATCCCTGACCTAGATTAATAGCTCAATTTTTTCTCTTCTACACATGACTAGTGTAGGTTTTGTTCAATGGTGGACATTTTAATGGACACATTATGGGGGGTCTGAATTATGTTTACTTCTTTTATCCTACAGTTGAGATTTTTTTCTGGAAGCAAATAATTGGCATATACTTTTACCCCTTCAAGCTCATGCCTTTGATTGATTAGGGAAAGTCTACTTTGGATTTGTCCATAATCCTAAGACATGGTCTTTACTTATAGGGCTGGAATTGGCTAACATTTTTTTTTTAAAGGGTCAGATAATGAAACTTTCAGGCTTTGTAGATGACATACAATCTCAGTCCTATTTTCTTATTTTTTTACCCCTTTAAAAACATTAAAAAATATTCTTGGACCGCGGACTATACAAAAACACCCCACAGGCCATATTTGGCCTGTGAGGCCTAGTAGGCTGACCCCTGCTCTAAGACATGCTCTTTTCCCCTAGACTGTGATCTTTCAGGAGTCTTGACCCAATGCCTGCAACATCTTGTATCTCCATCCAGGCCTCATCACCACAGCTACTCCTCTCTGCTTGGACCCTTGGAGCCTGGCCCTACATGTACATGGCCTAGCCCTCAGCCAAGGAACCAGGTTATGAGACTTCTGCCTCCTACACAGCTGTGCCTTCTCTAGTGTCCTGCTTCATGAATTCCAGCCACCTTGTCATCCCCACTCCTGTTCTCTGTCTCTTTAGCTCAGTGAACTTTCTGTTCTCTAGTTGGGCTCTACTTCCCTGAAGCCATAGTGGAGACGTCCTCCCCACCCCAGGCGTGGAGCTGGATCGAGTGTGGGTCTCCTCTCACGTGCCTCTGGTCTCTCAAGAATCACCACTCTATGCTGCCTGGAGTCCAATGCCTAAAAACTTGCATTCTATACATTTTGCCTAGTTTTATGGTTGTTTACGTAAGGAATGATTGTTCCATGGCCAAAATCAGAGGATCCCCTGGTACATTATGATAATCTAATCCTAGGACAGCTCTCTGGGATATAAGGTTATCATTCGGGTAAAATTGTGTATTGGTCTTTCTTTCGCTGCATTAACAATGAAAAGTAATATTCAACTAGTACTTTTCAAACATTTATTTAGTTCCTACTATGTTATAGGCATTAGAGAGCAGAACAATAAGCAAGGTGAGCTCTAGGGGATTACATAGAAAGACAGCAGGAAGGTAGGAAAGAGATCACGAATAAGTAAACAGGTAAATAAATTAGATAATTATAGTGTATGGGCAAGTGTAAAGAAGACGGTAAGTATGGTGACAAAATAAAGAGTAACAGTAGCATTAATTAAGTTTTGGAAAAGTCATGTTGGCTCAGAGAAGTGAATGGATGACCCAGGAATCCCGCTGCTGGGCACATGTCCAGAAGGAAGCCTACTTCAAAAAGACACCTGCACCCCAATGTTCATAGCAGCACTATTTACAATAGCCAAGACATGGAAACAGCCTAAATGTCCATCCACAGATGACTGGATAAAGAAGATGTGGTATATTTATACAATGGAATACTATTCAGCAATAAAAACTGACAACATAATGCCATTTGCAGCAACATGGATGTCCCTGGAGAATGTCATTCTAAGTGAAGTAAGCCAGAAAGAGAAAGAAAAATACCATATGAGATCACTCATATGTGGAATCTAAAAAAAAAAAACAAAAAAAAACAAAAAAAAAACATAAATACAAAACAGAAACAGACTTATTGACATAGAATACAAACTTGTGGTTGCCAAGGGGGAGTGGGATGGGGATGGGACGGGACAGACTGGGAGTTGAAATTTGTAGATACTGACAGGTATATACAGAATAGATAAACAAGATTATACTGTATAGCACAGGGAAATATACACAAGGTCTTATAGTAGTCATGGTGAAAAAGAATGTGAAAATGAATATATATGTGTTCATGTATAACTGAAAAATTGTGCTCTACACTGGAAATTGACACAACATTGTAAACTGACTATAACTCAATAAAATAAAATTTAAAAAAAAAGAAAAGTGAATAGAACGTTGAATGACCATAATTAGTTGTCCAAACCTGGACTTTATTGGGAGGGATGGAAGTACATTCATAATTACACCAGGACAACAGTTGTAACTGGGACTGTTCCAGGCAACCCAAGATATACATTCTCACCTTAAAAGAACTGGAAAGCAGGTCAACTTATTTGAAAGCTCTGGGGGGTAATGTGGATAAGAAAGCATGGTAGCCTCAACTTTGCTTGTGAGAATGGATTTGGAGAGGAATTGACAGACTTGAGATGTTATGGATTACAAATCCAAAGGAGGTTGTAGAAGTGAGGAAAATGCAGGAGTCAAGAGTGACACCTGGGTCTTCTGGCCTCAGCAAATGAATCTGGGTCTATTACAAGGAGACCGAAGAAAGGAAGGAGACCAGACTGACGGATATGTGTGAAGAGGAGAGGTGGTAAGTGTAAACCTGGATGTACTGAGACTTGGGTATATTTCAGCTTAATATATTAAGCTGAACTAAATTGAAATAAAAGTAGTCTTTTGGGTAATACAACTTAGCACTCAGGCAAGATTCCAAAGTTGGATGGAAAATACCCTTTGAAAGAAAGATCTGTCCCAGTCTCTGCTTCCAAGATGAGTAACAATGTCGTCTGACCTCTCATAGTACCTCATTTCATACTCACCAAATGGCATTTTCTTCTGCCTTGCTTTATCATTCCTTATTTCCATTTTTTATACCTTCTAGTAGACCGCATAGCCCTTGAAGGCAAGATGTCTGCCTTTTGGGCCAGATACCCATGCATTTTACCTGAAAGGTAAGAGAGCTACTTTCCTGGTGGTGTGTAGAGTACATGCTTTATCTACTTCCACACGAGCTTTTAGAATCGCCTAATTACTCTACGATGCCCAAGAACCAAGACTTCTCAGGATGGCAGCTTTAAGGTAGCAGCAGAGAAGCTTAGCTTGAGAAAAACCTACAGTGTGTTTAAACCAGATGGGACTCACTTTTTTTCATGCTTGGGGTGAGATGTGCTCATGAAGGGCTAGCCTGCTGATTAGGAGTCCACTTCTCTTAATGGCAAACGTAGCCAGAGGAAATCATCTGACAACACGCCACCCTGGGCAAAACTGCATGCACTGAGGATTTTCCAAATTCTGACCCGAGTTCTGCTCACGGGTTCCAACCACAGTCTTGTCAGCCTTGGTCTTTGTTGGCCTTAATCAATTTGGTGTCTGTACAGTTAGGTTCTGATTTCCCAACCTGCACCACCTGGGTAGCCGAGGGAAGAAAACGGCTGAATCCCAAATTTTTAGTTTGAAGCAACTTATGGGAAATATTCTGGGTGTGATGCTCTTGGCTATTTAGAAAGTTATGTTCCCTAGGGCCGTGCTCCCAAATCACTTTATGCAACCCTGCTTTAGAGTATTTAGGAGCAAATAGGCGAAACCAGGTTAATCAAAACCACTTAAATGTTAACTCAGCTATGTTGAAAACCATCCTATGTTTAATTCAGACATCTATAAAAACGTGCCTTTGGCTTAAATATGTCAAACCATAAATGCAACCAAGAACAAGGGTACACAACCATCGAAAAATAACACTGTAAAAATTGCCCCCCAAAATTTAATCTCTAAGTTGCTATCAGCAGAATACTCTGCGAGTGTTCATATCCATATACACATGTGCTGCATCTTAGGCAGACAAGCTTTCAGAAATCATGATGCCAAGCTTTCTATCCGGAAGGTTTCTATATTCTTAACAGCAGCCTGTAAATTAGAAATCATATCAGACCAAGTATAAATGTGCAAACTATAGCAGCAAATGCCCCAGCCTCCTCGCATGCGAGGAGGACGTTGTCTTATCCACATTGAGTGCCCCAATTACCCTGTCAGCTCAGTGCAAGTTGCCCAGCTGTTGGGAAATGTAACGTGAATGAAAGATCAAGCTGTGGGTGCTTTAGAATCCACTCAATAATCCAAGATTTCCCTCAAGAATAGCAGTGATGAATTATAAAAGAGAAGAAAGAGAAGGGGAGGGGCAAAAGAAGGATCATAAGGCCAACATGATGGAACATCTACTCGGAAAACCTTGCCTGATGGAATTGTTAAGCCGTGGTGTCTCTCATTAGGGTGACGGCACTTTTTCTGTACAGGATTCCCAGAAGCAGAGCTGGAGTAAAATTCAAATGCAAAAAGTGCGTTTGAGAGATGATCTGAGGAAATACCAGTAGAGTAATGGGAAACTGAGACATGGAACGGGAGGACATCAACAAGGGGGTGTTAACAGGCAAGCGACCACTATGGGAAACTGGCATTTAATCCCACTGTGGAACTCCGGGAGATGGGGTGGAACACACCTCCCAGTTAGCCCACCCAACAGGGTGACAAAGCTAGGGCCCTCGTCTGGAAAATCTCTGTGCATACTGAGGTGAGTGCTTCTTCTGGGCATAGGAAGTCCCTGAAACTCCTGGCTTGCTCTGGGCGTGAGTGGAATGCGTCTCATCACCAGAAAAGCAGCCCCTATGAAGAGGCTCATCGATGCTTTCAGTAAGCCATCTTTGGTACTGAGAGGAGAGTGACAAGAGGAAATGTTAGGCCTCCAAAGGCATCTGGGTACAGGCATCCCCAGAAGCCTTCAGAACCATTCACTCACTCATTGATTCATGCGTTTTATTCAAAACTTAGGTGACGTAGACAAATGATCCTTGTTTAAATAATGTTTACATTTTCACTACCTATTTTATATACTTGGTGAGTAAAAATCAACAGAACAAGCAAATAACAAAACAAATCAAAGGGTCAGTGCTATTAAGACAGACATTCCCACGATACTTCATTTCCATCTGTGGGACTTAGATGGGAAAGAAACAAATGCCAAAGGGAACTGTGAAAGAGGAGGTTCAAAAGGCAGACATGGGTGGATCCTGTGTCACTGACTCCCTTGGAGGGTGGTTCTGGATGCTCTGCACTCTGACTTTGGAAATTCCAAATGAAAATGGAATTTGAAATGGAATGAAAATGGAGGTGGCTAATCCCAGACCACAGAGCAAATACATCAGCATGTGAATGCACAAGAGAATTAGTTCGCTTAGAGCAAGGATAGTATATAAATAGTGTTTCAGGATTTGGGGAGCATATGATCTTTGTCCATTGGTGTTAAACCTATGTATGTTATGTTACATGGCAAATGGGATTTTGCAGATGGAATTAAGATTATGGCCTTAATTTAAAATAGGGGGATGATCCTGGATTATCTGAGTGGACCTAATGTAATCATGTGAACCTTTAAAAGCAGAAGAGGAGTCAGTCAGAAAGATGCAATGGAAGAAGAGGCAGGAGAGATCCGATCCAAGACAGAGACCCACTCCAACAAGAATGGCTTCAAGGATGGAGGAAGGAAGCTCTGAGTGAAGGAGCGTGCTGGCCTCCGGGAGCTGGGACTGGCCTCAGCTCAAAGCCAGCAAGGAAACAGAGATCTCAGTTGCACAGCTGCAGGGAACTGAATTCTGCCAACAGCTAGAATGAGCAAGGAAATAGATCCTCCCCAGAGTGTCCAGAAGGAACACAGCCCTGCCAACATCGTGATTTTAGCCCCGTGAGACCCATGCTGGACTTCCAATGTGAAGAACAGTGAGATAATAAATTTGCATTTTGTAAACAACTAATTTTGCCATAATTTGTTAGGGCAGCAATAGAAAACAAACACAAATAGATCTCAACATAAGTAACAGCTCTGATCTAATCATTTTGGCTGCCTAGAAGGGTTCTGTTTAGATTAAGCTTTCAAGATCACCTCCTGAGTTCGGTGGAAAGAAGCACTTGATCAGTTGGCAGGGACGGTCTCAGAGACATGGAAGGCTAAGGGTGGACACATGACCTCCACATTCACCATGCCTGGTATAGATTCTCTGTGTGTTCCTTCAGTTTAACTTATTATTATTAGCTTAGAATACTGCTCTGTGTGCTTGTGTTGTCATTGTTGGGGGCATGAAGGGACACTTCATGGCTCTTTGGAAAAGGAAATCCTACAGCTTTAGCATAGAAACCACTATATGACCAAACTGTTCTTAGAAAATCAATGATCTGAGTCCAAAATCAGTAAGTGGCTGGAGATAGGGGATTCTGCAACCCTAAGTAGCTTGGAAGACAGGTTAGATGACAAATTTTCCTCTTGTTGAACCAAGCCTTTGCATTTTATTTCCTTCTCTTCATGGACAACTCTGGATAAAAGCAAAATTTCTAAGTAAGCTTGAGACACTAAAATATGAGAGATTCAAATGCAAATATTCTTCCAAACCCCACTTGCTTGCTCACGTAGATAAGATTGCCGACAAGTTACCCTACGAAGGTGGCCTCCCAGGAGTCTGCAGACTCCAGAGATGGAACCATGTACCAGGGCCACGACTCACACAGTCATCTGCTGACCTCCCTGGCCACATCAGCCAATCAAGGATTTGCTGGGTTCATCTGATGTGCTGGACACTGAGGTAACACAGAAGGAGCCGAGGAGCCTAGGAGAGAACCCTTGCCCTCTGGGAGAGTACTTTTGTTTCACATCTGATTTTAAATTGCATAGCAACAGGGTACAAAATATTCAATCGAACCTAAGGTACCAAAACTCATCAGAATCACCTACAACGTTTTGGGTTTGTTTAGCAGTCATGTCTTGGACCCACGCAAGACACGTGAATGAATCTTCCAGGGCTATCATAACAAAATGCCACAGACTAGGTGGCTTTAGCATCAGAAATTTATTTTCTCACAGTTCTGGAGGCCAGAAAGTCTGAGATCAAGGCGTCAGCCAGTTTGCTTTCTTCTGAGGTCTCTGCTCTTGACTTGCACGTAGCCGTCTTCTCCCCGTGTCTTCACACGGTCTTTCCTCTGTGTGGGTCTGTGTCCTGGTCGCCTCTTTCTTGTAAGAACACCAGTCATACTGATTAGGGCCCAACCATATGATCTCGTTTCACCTCAATTACCTCTTTAAAGGCCCTGTATCCAAATATGGTCATGTTCTGAGGTCCTGGGAGTTAGGACTTCAACATATGAATTTGGGTGGACATGATACAGCCCATAATAACATGATAATCCAGTATCTCTAGGGTGAGGCTAGGACATCAAAATGTTTTACCAACTAAGTTTGAGAAAAATAGCTCTTTTAATAGGTGGCCTTTGGGGTGTACTCTGAGAAGTATGAACTAATTGATATATGGTGACCTCATACTGCCCCTCCTGTATCTGCAGGGATGTGGGTGGCTCCTTGTGACTGAAAGGGAGGTTATCTCACGCATGCAGAGAAGGAAAGGGCTCTCACATGCCCTGCAGGCTCATGGTGACTCAACCAAATGAGCAAATGTAGGTGAAACATCTAACCCTGTCTATGACAGAAACCAAAAGCCTCTTTCCCCTGGTCTGCCAGTAGCAAAATGTAGTGCCAATCCTTAGAGGCATCAGGGAAACATTTTGAAAAATGATACGAGAGCTGGCTTTTAGCAAACCTTTCACCAAACTCTTGGCTCTGCATTTCTCCCAAGTTCAGCCTATTTCTCAAGTGTATCAGGAAGGATTCTTTGATCACAGGCAGAAGGAATGAGATCTGACTAACTTCAGCAGAAAAAGAGATCATTGGAAGGCTATGAGACAGCTCAGGGAGGGCTGGGAAACCAGGCTTAAATATATAAAAAGAGGAATCGGGGTAGATAGATGTGGAAGTCTACCCTAGGAACCATCTCCTCACTCAGTCTTCCCAACTCGTTACTGTATTTGCCCCCTGCTGTGTATCACCACATTCAACATGTGCTGTTGTTTGATAGAGTGTGCTGCCCTCCCCTGCAAATTCACACACTGAAATCCTAACGGCCAGTGTGATGGTATTGGGAGGTGGGGCCTTTGGAAGGTGATGAGGTCATGAGGGTGGAGCCCCCATGAATGAAATTAGTGCCTTTATAACAGAGACCCCAGAGAGCTCCCTTGCTCCCTCCACTATGTGGGGAGATGATGAGACGTCTGTCCCTCACCAAGCATGCTGGCGCCCTGACCTTGCACATCCAGCCTCCAGAACTGTGAGAAGTACGTTTCTGTGTGTTGATAAGCCACCCAGGCTGTCGTGTTTTGTTACAGCAGCCTGCGTGGACTAAGACGGATTCAAAGTCTCAGGAGAGAGAACTCCACTGGCCTGCATTGGCCACATCTCCTTGGCTTACTGATTGTTTCCCCAAGAATGAACACGTGAGGGAAGAGAATTAACCCCAGAAGGACAAGGGAATGCTGCTACCTCAGGGAAGGAATGTTTGCTGACTGCCAACTGTAACAAACATGTGTCCACTCCACCCTCTACGTACCTGCAAACGTGCACAGCCTGAGAAAGGGCTCTCTTAGGCCACGAAAGAGACCTTGCTGTTTAAATGGTACTTGCCTCTTTCTGCCCCCAAATAGAGGAAACTACAGAATGTCCTATTTACCTGCTTCATGCCCCATTCCCACTCCCTGTCAAGGCTTTTTTTTTTTTTTTTTTTTTTTCTCTTTCTTTCTTTTTTTCTGGAATGGTATTTATATCTCAGAAGAACACAGCAGGAAAGTAAGTCCTCACTGAGACATCAGTCATAGAAATGAGGAGCAGCCATGACAAATTAAAATGTCAGCATTATTAGCTGTTTTGCTTGGAAGCTGTTTGATACTGATTTAATGATAAAACAAGAAATGGGACGGATTTACCCTGGAAAAGGAGAGGACGACTCGGGAAAATGGGTTAAAATTAAAGCAAGGGAAACAGAGAATAAATAGTAGGCCAAGTGTCCTAAATGGAATAACTTTGGAGTCTTCCTCAGTGGAAGGGTTGAAATGCCTAGGGAGACCCAAAGGAGGACTGATGAATTAGCATGCACGTGAGTTTCAGGATTCAGCATCAAAGACGTAGGGAGGCGACCACCTGTACTTTTTCTCTCCTTAATGGCGCCTCCCCATGAAGTTCAGGGAAATTAAAATCTGAAACTAGTGGGCTGGTTTCTTGATCTATTCTCCTTCGAACGCATCAAGTAATGGCCTTGGCAAATATTGTGGAGCACGTGAGATCTGTACCTAAGACTGTGGAATGCAAGGTCTTGCGAAGATGACATTCTTTTTAAAAAAAAGTTCATGTATTTATGAACTTCTCATTTTAGTAGGGAAGCTGCCCTTGGAGATTTTGCTGGTGGTCTGAGTTTCTGCAGTTTCTACAAGTACAGAGATAATTACTTTGGGATAAACTCCCTTTGGTTGGGGAAAATCACTAAGATGTGACCATTAGTTTTGTAAGATTAAAGCAAGCATTGATCTTTTTTCTTTTTTCTTTTTCTTGTGCATGTGCACACGGAATCTGCAAAGAGCTGGGCAAGGGACACTGACTGTGAGACCTCTCTCTAAGTACCCTGCACGCTGAGTTTCTGTTACCTTCTGAGTATTCAGCAAAGCTTTGCAGTCACCAAAGCCTGACTTGAGCTGAGTTTTGGGGATGTTAACAATGTCCATGCTTCCAGAGAACTGGTTCTGAAGACAAAACAATCTAGACGGCAAGTTGCTAGATCCTGTAAGCAAATAGAATATTCTGGAGCAGCTGAACAGTCTGCAAAGGACAAGCCCCATGACGTATACATGGAAAATGTCATCCTTGATGCAGGACCTTGAGAAAAATGATAAATCTATTCTTCTTTTCTAGACGGATGGGGTTCTGAGTCCTTAGGGTCGGCACAAAAAAATAAGCACTATTTTACTTTGTGTTTCAAAGCCTTGGACCGGCAATCTATACTGTAAAAGCCATCTCATCTGGGGACAGGAGAAGGTAGTTCATGGAAAGCCTTTCAAAAGAAGGAATCACTTTTAAAGCGATACAGAGGTTTCTTAAATTTTTTGTTTTCATGTAAGATATATTCATGTGCAATAACTTATCGATCTTTGATGCGAGTCCAAGGCCTTTTCTTTTGAGTGTTGATTGAAATCCTTCATCATCTTTCCCACACAAACCTCTCCCCCATTTCATAGTCTCTAGTAGAAATCAGCCAACTATGGTCCCAGGGCAAACCTGGCCCACTCACTTGTTCTTGTCAATAAAGTTTTATTGGAACACACCCTTACTCATTCTCTTTGTCTATGGCTGTCTTAGTGCCACAAAGGCAGTGCTGAATAGTTGCAGTAGAAACCACATGGCTGTGAAGCCTAAAATAGTCATTATCTGGCCCTTTACAGAAAAAGTTTGGCAACCTCTGATCTATACTAACAGTCCTGGCTTTGCTTCATGTAAAGTAAGAATTTCAAGCTACAAATGAAAGATTCTGAAGGCAGACCCTTTCCAGATTTCTAAAGGTTCTTTTTCTACTAACGTGTTACTTCTCCCCCTCACAGCTAATCCAAATAATTTTTGAGACTTGCTTTCACAGACTGTTTCCCAAGCATTAACTTAGTTTTCATAGAAACAGCTCTTTTTCTTATTGCACTCATTTTTCACCAGTTTACATAATATTCCGCTAAATAATGTAATTACAGTAACAAGTGCAGCTGGCAGAAGCAGGTCTGGGAATAAATACAGCTGACTCTTGGCAAGCAGAGCCCTCGGCAGGTGAAGAGGAAGGTGAGGTTGTACAGAACAGTCACATCACAGGATGGCGGGGCATCTGTCAATGTGTTTTAGAAAGGGACAGGATGCTATGTGTTAATCTGGCAGGTTTCATAAGTGGACGCCGATTTGGTTAGCTTCCTCCATCCATGCCCTTTTACAAAGCATCACTCATTTCAGGAATCTACCAGTTTCACAGGTATCATGTTGTCATGGTTATTTGACCCATGCTCATCTTCTCCACTAGCCTGTAAGGGTTAGGAGAATGGGAACCGTGGGTTTTGGCATACCATTCTTTCCCCACCACCTGGCATGGGCATTGGCATACGGTCCATGATCAAAAATTATTTCTTGAATAAATAACTGAATGGAAGCAGGCACTCCTACAATGTGCCATCCTAAACCTGTTGTCCAAAAACCATGGATCTTGTGAGGTTGCATCAAGGAGTTGGGGTCTTACATTTCCTTCCCAGCTGTCCTAAGATCCACTGAGGAAGAGGGGGAGCTTTGGAAGGGTCGGGAGCAGAGACGCAGGGGATTCTGACAGCTCACTCCCAAGGCGGATGGGAAATTTCATTTTCTGATGCCCGGATGCAGGCAATGGGTTTAAGCCAAGATTATCATTAGCAATCTGCATTTTGCAGTCCACATCACTCTTGTATCTAGCAGAAATGAGAAACTTGCTTCTAACTGGCAAATTAAATATTGATAATGCAGATCTGCTCCACAACATCCTTCACAAGGCTGGCGCCATCATTTCAGTGTTTCTAAAACTTCAGTCATTTGCATTCCAGTGTCACGATTTTTGTCATCACTGCAGGCGATCTGTAACATTATGTAGTTAATATTTATCTTTATAGCAACTCATTTTTAACCTCAATAGATGGACTTGCCAAGGAAACTTTGTGTTGCCACTGCAAATGAGAAACCAATATCAGTAGTCATAAATATAAGTTAATGGGGAAAAAATTAATGCCTAACAATTATTAAAAACCCTTTCTACACCAGACACTGTTCTGAGAACCTCATATGCATTAATTATTTTAATCTTGGTTTGCTTGCTTACACACACACACACACACACAACTTATTAAATATGCACAATTATTACCTCCATTAAAAGAGGAGGGATTGGAGGCACAGAAGATTTAAGTAACACGGGTGGTACTAAATTGCAGAGTCTCAATTTTATCTCAGTAGGCCTAGCTCCAGGCCCCTCGATCTTAGCCACCACCACAGCCTGCAAACAGTGTTTTTAAAGTCTAGATAGACGCTTTGGCTGCTGCAGGCTTTAAGCCCGAGGCACACTCCGCTTCTGTTAAAAAAGAGAGCTTAGAAATCGGTAGAGACTTGTTAAAGATACTTTAGTTTAAACCGAGAGTTTCTCATCGACATAAAAAGGATCGCGAGAGAATTGAAAAGGGAGTAAGTTGCTAAGTGGTTCACGCTTTCACGCTGACTTGACGTTCACCGCCCGGAAGCTGGGAGGGTCATACAGGGTCGGTGTCCTCCACGCTGGGAAACGCTGTGCCACCGGCGGGGTGTAGCGCACCCACTTCCCTGAGTCCTTTGCTGGGTTCTGGTCTCTACGTTTGGGAAGTGTAGCGGACATCCTTGGGGATGTGTACTCTCTGACAGTGGCTCTCTTTTCTCTGATAATCCAGTCCCGCTGCAAAGGTTGGCCCTGGGTGACTAGGTTTATCCGGACGGCTCCCCGGAGCACAGCTGATTGGACCAGAGTGAGCAACGGCCCCAGGCTGGACCAATCAGAGTCCTTTTCCGGGAATCCGTCATCAGGATCCATGAACGGTTAGTCCCTACCCCTGCGCGGGTTCTGACGGCTTTCAGCCTCGAAGCTCTGGTCCTCCCGAAGTCTGGTGGCATGCCTTTCCTGCTCGGGCTCGCCCAAATCAGCCTCTAGGATTTGTTAACTGGGTGAGAAGCAGTTCTCTTGTAAAGACACCACCAGGACATCAACCGCGGAAACTGTCAGAACTCAGGCAGCTTTCTCATACTTCTTTTCTTTGTTCAGCCTTGTGGGTCTCTCTGTTGTGTCTTGTTTGGTTTTGTAAAAGCTCCCTTCACCTTCTTTGAGCAAGTGGCGCTTCCCAGCCCCTAAGATTTATGCTGCATCACTTCCCGCAGGTACGCAGGTATAGAAACCACGTGTTCATGAATCCTGGTTCTCATCTGAAATGCTAATACCTGGCTCTCTCAATGAAATGAAATATTATTATTTTTGCTTGGAGAGAGAGACAGTGAGAGAAAAACAGATCTCTGTTTAGTTACCAGCATCATTTAAGGGTGTCCGCCTGCCAGCCATACTTCTTAAAATGCCTTTTAAATAAAGCACCAAACTGCATTTCCAGATTTGCTACACTGGATGACTGGACCATGGCCATGTTGCCAAGTTTATATTCCTGCGTGAGTATGGTCCGTTATGTTATCAGATTTCAGGGATACAAGTGGAGAGTTATAAGTTGTACTCCTAAAAATTGTGTCTCCTTAAAAAAAACACAATCACCTTAATCAAGGGTGTTTTCTTTTCAGGTTATAGGAAGAGCTGAGTATAAACATAAGAAAGGAGTAAAAGGAGGGGAGAGATCCGTGAGGTAAAAAAGAAAGAAAACAGACAGGGAGAAGTCAGAGAAATTAACCACTGAAGAGACAGAGCTGTCAAAAGATGGGGCAGTGCCTGATAATGTTGAGTGCCTCCCAGGAGGGAGCTGGATGCCTAAGATTCAAATAGGAGGGGAAACCTTGACTGCATGCCCTTTGGTATCATTTAAATTTCGAACCACGTAAATGTGCGTCCCGTCGATTTAAATGTATCTGTCGATTCAAAACATAAATCACTTGAAAATCTACAACAGACCGCAACAGCAAAAACACACAAAGCACCAGTCCCTGAAGTCAGAGATGGTCTTACAGGAGCCACACGTTAGGGGAAACTATACGGCCCATCATATCATATCACAGCTTGAATTGATTTAACAGAGTTGGGGGGGGGGGGCTCCATTCTTGTTCTGAAACCACACCCCTGTTGACCATGTCCTCATCAAAGCGAACTAATAAACCCCTCAGGCCGCACACAAGCACTTCATCACCTCCCACGTCCATAATTTACCAGGCTAGTCTCATTTGCGATAGAGATTTCAATTTTATCTTAATTCTGAGGAATTTATCAGGGACTCCTGGAGACAAAAGCACACTGCCTCTTTATCTAGCTCTGACCTAGTTCTGGCCATCGTCCCCATCCCAACAGGAAGAGAAATCTGAAGTTGCAATACATTATTTACTAGGATGAGCCAGTGATTCAGACTGCAGGGAAAAGCAATAAGAGACCTCAGGAAAGCTTAAAACACATTGAAGGCTGTTTCATGAAGGAGTCACAACTAATGCAGGCACAGGTACTTAGGAGTGAAGCGGGTAGAGATGAGAGGTTAATAGTGAGCTGGCCAGGCTGGGATACCACAGGAAATAAGTATGCATAAAAGGGGAAGGAAACCTCAGCCCGCTCTCTCGGTTCCATGCAACTGGATTTTTGCTGTCCGTTTTACTGAAGGGTTTAACAAACCTGATGCCAAAAGCAATTGTAAAATGGAAATAACTCTGCAAATCATGGTCATCTCAAGAGTGGCGTTAAGGAAATGCTCTGAAAAGTTACCAGGTCGCGTACACATGGCATTAGAATGCTTTTATAAATTATGCTGGTGTATTAAATCTCTCTCAGCACAAGGGTCCCTCAACCCCACACCTCACTGTTACGATTTTAAAAGTTGCAGATGCCTTTAGTTTGTATAACAATGTGGAAACATGACTTGAAGGCACACTGTCCGGTAAAAAAAAAAAAAAAAAAATTGCCGATTTCCATCAGTGACATTAAAGACAGGCTAATTATGACTTCAAATTCATCCATCCAAAACATGATGCATTTTTAAAACATACAAATGGAGTGGGGGGCGAGCAATACAGATATTTCTTAAAATACCATACCCATGCCAAGAAGGATCTCAACTATGACATCTTAAAAGCAGAACAAAGCCACCAAGCTGCATTTACAAGCAAACCATTCTCTCCTCATCTAGGGAACACTGTTTACATCTAATGCACTTCAGCGCTGTGAGAGTTTCACTTTTAAGGAAGGTAAACAGCATATGAGGTTTAAAATTCTGTCTCCTTCTCCTAGATACACAAATGCCAGTAAAACTGAAATGTCTACGGAGGGCTTGAATTCCCCTAGAAAATGTCCTTGGCTTATTAACCCCAGTTAACAGCAAGAGAGCTTTTGAGCCACTCAGCAAAGCGCCTGGCCTTCACATTAAGAAGGCAGCAAGACATTCTTTCGACCTTTGTTATTACTTAGAACTCGTGTCGTACATAAAAAGAGTACAATGATGTCAAACAAATTCCAGAAGAGAAGTATTTATTGCTGAATCTAAATCAAAAAATCCATATCTACTATAATGGCACTTCAAAAGAAGATAGACTGTATTTACCAGCTCAATCAATACTAAATTAGCTGGGATAAATAATTTCAACTCAACCAGTCTTAAGATGAAGCCCGCTATTTAGAACCCTGCGTCTGGGGAGAGACGAGGAAATTTTTGCTTATCACACAGAAACGATAACCAGGAAATATTTTCCAAGCAGGTGCACCTACCCTTAGCTGCTCCCTTTCACAATTCATCTGTTGTCTTGAAACCTACAAAGGAAAGAAGAAGGGGGGGGGGGGGGAATCAGACGGTTCTGCATGAAAACAGCATGAAAGAAAATGGAAAGTTACTCCTAATCACTTGGTTCAAAGCAGACCCAGAATTAATTAATTATGGATTTCATGTGTTCGTTAGGTCCAAACAGCCTCAGCTCCACTTGGCGTTTCAGTCACGGGAGTCAGAAACACAACCAGGATGAGCCAGAGTCTTGAGGGTGGGAGAGGAGAGGGATGTAGTAGAGAGGGGGGCAAAATCCGCCAGGGGTCAAGGCTCCTCCTTTGCCCTGCCAGGTGCGGGCATTCTTCCCATGAGATCCACTCAAGGTGGCTAGGAGTAAGTTCTGGCTGTGACACAGCATCTTTGCCGATGTTCAGGGCCAACAGTATCACCTACACGCCTTGGCAGATGGATTACACTTTATGGTCTTGTTCCAATCACATAGCATTATGTCCCCATAGGACTGTGCTGGGGAGAATTCTCAGGTCGATGCTTATACCAGAGAAAGAAACCTTGATCAATGTGTGGTATCTGCCATAAGCTCAAAAAAAAAAAAAAAAAAAAAAAAAAAAAAAAAAGATTAGTGACACCCACACCATACGTTGATTATCCTTGCCCTACCAAAGTGCACTTCTTAAAATGAAGAACATGTCTTTAGAGGGATCATATCATTCATTGTCTGAACAGCAAAGAATACATGTGAGTTAAAGGAGGGGTAGGGTGGTATGAATGATTCTGCCTGGAATGATGTGAAGTGGGATGGACGAGCTGGACTGGGACATCTGGTCACTCTGCCTCTATGGGGACTGGCTGACTCCACCTTCAACTCAGACAGCTAAGCTGAAATAAAAGTTAGGTCTGCATCCATTACTTATCCTGTGTATTTCTAGCATTTGTTTTTCACCAGTGAGGTCACCCCTGACTTCTAGCATCTGGCAATATAGTGCAAGTTTTTGAAACTTTTACAAAAGGAGAAGAAGGTTCAGGAGCTAACTTTTGATGTATATTTTATGTATTTTATACTGAAGGTTTCTTTCTTACTTTCTCCAAAACAGAACCAGGAATCATTATTTAGGACACGCCAGAGCCCAAAATCTATAAATCGGTGCTTTGCTATGCCCTTTAACCTAGAAATATCACCTAAGAACGGCTCCTGAGAAAATACAGACGTGCACAAAGTTTTATTTATGTATCGATTAACTGCAGCATTCTTTACCTAAAATATAAATATTACAATGTGCAATAACAAAAAAATTAAAAGTAAATTATAGCACACGGATAGGATGGCAAAATGTATAGCATTTAGAGCCATTGTTTTGAAAAACGGGGAGCTGGGAAATGCTTCCGAGGCACCATTTAGCTTTTAATAAAAGAAACGACTAAAGAGCACAAATGTTATGATTCTTATTTCGTGTTAAAAATACAGTGAAATAGAGCATTAAAGAAAAAGAAGGCTAAAAGAAAAGAAAGGGGAAAGGCATGGGAGGAAACACTCCAAAATATGAAAAGGAAGAGGTGGGAGGAACCAGGATGGCAGAGTAGAGAGACTCATGGCTCGCCCTCTTCCACAAATACACCGAGAATTACATCTACGAACCCGCTGAATCGCACAGAACACCTACTGAACTCTGGCAGAGAGTCTCTCGTGTCGAAATACCGGAGGATTCTCACAAAATCCGATCAACAAGTTCACAATGTGCAGCACAGGGAACTATCTTTGATATCTTGTAGTAGCTTGCAGTGAAAAAGAATATGAAAACAAATATATGTATATTCATGTATGACCGAAGCAGTGTGCTGTACACCGGAAACTGACACAACGTTGTAAACTGACTATACTTCAATTAAGAAATACAAAAAAAAAAAAAAAATACTAAAAGGAAATGGGTACAATTTAAATATACAAAATACACACACACAGTGGATTATACACTTGAAACAGGCAACTTTATGGTATGTGAAGTATATATGGTACGTAAAGTTTATATCTCCATAAACTGTTTAAAAATAAAGTAGGGAAAATTCATAGGGACAGAAAGTAGATTAGTGGTTGCCAGGGGACTTGGGGAAGGGGCAATGGGGAGTGAGTGAGCACTTCCTGGGTCTGGAGTTTCCATTTGGGGGGATGAGAAAGTACTCAGACTAGACAGTGGTGGTTGCACAATATTCTGCATGTATTTAGTGCCCTTAAATTGTACACTTTGAAGTGGATAAAATGGGAACTTTTATTTTGCGTGTATTTTCCCACAGTAAAGTAAGTGAAGCGGGTGATGAGGGTCGGGTTCTAGGTAAGATGGAGTAAACACTTCAGCCTGTCTCCCCTTATCGATGAAACTATAAAATCTGGAGAGAATGCGTGGCACAACTATGTGAGGTCTCTGAAAAGTGAACAGTAGCATGTGGAGTGGGGAAGCAGAGCAGAATATCAGCTAAGAGGTGAGTTCCTCCCCCACTTCCCTTCATCAGTATCCGTTGGCATGGATTCAAGAGAGCCTAGAGCCCAGAACTGGGCATCCAGGCGCAGACACAGAGAGACGCCCAGCACTCTGCGGGAGGGAACCTTCCTCTGTGATCTGAGACACTGTGGTCTCAGGAGGTGAGGCAACCCCCTGCTGGATTTTCTCTCTCCTCTTACTACTTGGTCCCAAATTCAGGCTCAGTAACAAACATGTGAACAAGGTTACAAAGCACCAGCTTTTTGGCTGGAGGACCAAAAAGGGAGCCCTAGGAAATAAAAACCAAAGGACCAAAAAAAAAAACAAAAAACAAAACTTTGAGGATCCTAAGGAGGAAAGAGTTTGGGAAAATGACCCCAGGTACTACTTTTATGAACTCTGGACTCACCTCTGTGCTATATGAGTGTGCGTGGGACCCTAAACAGATACCACAGACTTTGAAAATTGAACTGCATAAACAAACGCTCAGCTTGCAGACTGGCCACTGGGAGGCACACACGTGGGACAGTTCCAACTATCACTGCAAAGGCTTTGACTACAGAACTGATATTGGAAACAAAACCATAGAAGGAGCTAGAAACTGTCAGCCTAATCCAACTGGATTGATTACCTGCCAAAAGAGAAATATCAATAATTTCCATAGGATTTAAACAGGATCCAGAGTCTCATAACATAAGATTCAGCATACCCAGGATATAACCAAAATTACTTGGCATACAAAGAAAAACGAAAATCTAAACTCATGTGGGAAAAGACAGTTACAGACACCAACACTGAGATGCCACAGATGTTGAAATTATCAAATACAGATTTTAAGCAGCTATTAGCAACATGGTCCAGCAAGTAAGGGAAAACACAGTTAAAACTAATGAAAAAAAAATAGTGCCAGCCCCCCCCCAAAATATATATATATATACACATACACACACACACAAATATATAAAGAAGATCCAAGTGGAAATTTTAGAACTGTAAAATTAATAACGTAAATTTTAATAAATAATAAAAAATAGTCACTGAATGAGTTCTAATGTAGAATGAAGATAGCAGAGGAAACTCAGTGAACATGAGTACATACCAGTAAAAAGTATCCAAACTAAACAAAGAGAGAAAAATATTGAAAAGAAAAAGAAACTCAGGGACGTGTAATAACAGCAAAAGGTGTAACATTCACATCACTAATCCTAGAATAAAGATAAAGAGTTCGCTGCAGAAAAATTATTTGAGGAAATAATGGCTGAAAACTCCCTACATTTGGCAAAAGATATAAATCCACAAGTTCAAGACGTTCAGCAAACCCTAAAGAGATAAACCCAAAGAAAGTTACATCCAAATATAATCAAACTTTTAAAACCTGGGGTTGGGGGGGTGCTTAGGAAATAGCCAGAGACGAAGGATGCAATATTTATAAGAGAGTAACAATTCAGATAACTGTGGGTTTCTCATTTAAGCAAACAAATAAAAAACAAGGAGTCAGGAAGGCGGTGGCACATGATTTTCTAAATGCTAAAAGAAAAGAAACATCAATCCAGAATTCTAAATCCAATAAAAAGTATCCTTTAGAAATGAAGGTGAAATATTAAGAAAACTCAGAAAATCCTTTGCCGGTTGAACTGCTCTGAAATAATTGCTACAGGAATCACCAGACAAAGGGAATATAATACCAGAAGGAAATATGGAATGTCAAGAAAAAAGGATGAGCAAAGGAAATGGTATATTTATGTGTAAATATAAACATAAGAGACCAGTCTGCTCCTCTTGGGTTCTTTCACATATGTCTATTGGTTTTTCTTTTTAACATTTTTTTATTGAGTTACGATCATTTTACAATGTTGTGTGTTTATTGGTTGAAAGCAGACACATTACAAAAGTGTGTAACGTGACTTTCAGTGTATGCATATGCAATACATAAGATAAAAGCAACATAAAGAGAGAAAGGTAAAGGACGTATATGGCAATAAGGTTCCCACATCCCAAATGAAATGATAAAATATTAATTGTAGGTGGAGGGGGAGAAGTTAAGTATATGTATCCTAACCTTAGACTATCCACTTAAAAAATAAAAACCAGAAGAACTGATATACCCTAAACCAAATGATGTTAGAATAATTGGACATCTGTATGCAAAAAAAAAAAAAAAAAACCAACAAATATTTTGACCTAAACCTCACACTTTATATAAAAATTAACTCAAAATAGACCACGTATCTACAGGTGAAACATAAAACTAAATGGGAGACGCAATTAAAGAGTGATGGCAATACTCCTTCCTGCACAGCATCCTTGTTCTAGTAACATTGCCTATATGCTAGTGACAATATCCTGCGTCTCCTCTGGGGCCATGTTCCCGTCCAATCCATTAGATTCTTTGTGAGTTGGATGTCATCGCCACCATATTCTACTGCTGCCTAACAGAGCCTACACCTGCCATTACCTGTCTGGTTAGAAGTCAGCTGAGTAATACTCACATCTGCCGTGTAAGGTGGCTGGTGACTGCCCCTTCTTTACCCAGTGATTGTCAAGTGCAAATAGCCGGTTATGCAAGACAGGCTGAGCCCCATCGGGGGGGGGGGGTCTCTGTTTCTGTTGCAACTGTGGTCACCACACAACACTCTAAGCAAGGTGTAGTGATGCTCTGAAGGCTTACTAAGTTATTGCTAGATCCACTGAGGTTCTTTAAAAAATTCCCCATCACCATTATGGGAGAGGTTCAGGGGGAAAAGGCACCTGTAACTCCTTACCATCTGTTATGAAGACCCTTCCTATGTACTTTTGAAAAGCCAGCCTTGAAAAATATCCTACATGTGCACTTCACTAAATGCCATTTCATTGGAAATAACCATGTGCTTTTTTTTTCCCACGGCAGTAATGCACAAAACCAATATATTTTATAGCCTAAATGAAAAAGGGGAAAGTGGGAGGTCTGCTGCTGCTCTTTTAAGATGCTTCCAGAGAATCAAATACCACTCTCGATAGGGCTGCCAACTAAGCACTTATGAAAGGTTAGAAACTGAAGCAATAAACTCCAGCAGGAGACCCTTTGCTCTCCTGAATTGTACGGGATGTTTAATAGCAGGGATTCCTCTACCCCCACCTCCTGTCTTCCTCTGGCCCTCATGGACACAGAATCTTTCTCAGACTCAGCCTTCTTCATCTTCTCCTGACTCTGAGCTCTCTCTCTTCAGTTCTTCCCGCTTGATTCTGACCCTATTACCAGACTGATTTCCCCTCCCACACATCCCACCGGATCTGCAAGTGGAAGAACTGAGTCTTACTCAGCTTTCTTTTTCTGAAGATCAGGATGATGTTCGGAATCTGTTTATCTGTTTGTCCATGTGTTCAACAAATACATCTATGTGTATGTGTATATGAATCACCTTCTGAATGTCAGATGTTGTTCTAGGCACTGGGAATACAATAGCGGAGAAGACTTCTGAAGCTCACTGTGTAAGTGGGGAAAAAGATTGAGTCAACTGACAGTTGCAATATAGAGAATATTTGTTACAATGAAGGGATATAAGATGTGCTAACTGTACATAGAAGGGATATCAATCTTGTCTTAGAGCTGAAAAAAGGTATTAGTGGTTTTTTGTTTGGTTGGTTGGTTCTTTTTTTAGGAAATGTATTCAGAGAAAGAATGAAAAAAAATTATTTCAAGGAGAGAGGGGAATGTGTGAAAATCCCAGTGGGATTATGAAAGGGCAAATAATTGTCAAGGACATTGGGAAAAGTAGGAGTCCTAAGAAATATGAAGACACACGGTAAATGAATGAATCAATAGATATGCATGTCATCTTGTTTGTAGTAATATAATGTTGGAAACTTCAGTTTTCAGGACATTTGTGAATTACTCAGGACAAAAGCATCAAAGAAGCCTAGCAGCATAAAACTCAATAAATCAAATCAATTGGCACCTTCGTAACTGTCTCAAATTCTCCGTTTTCATAATCACTATAAGTTCTTCTGAAATACGATGGCATTCTCCTATAAAAACGTGCTTCAGAGGACCCAGGATGAGGGCCACAGGATGCCTTTTCTTTAATGCATTTCAGGATTTTTTGACATGTGTTCTCTGAGTTCTTATTATCTGACTAGCCCTGTGCTATGGGAGGGGATGCAGATGTAAATGATACACAGTGTCTCTCCTAAAAAAAAAAAAAAAACAAACAAACTCGAAGAGAAGGGAAGAGAGATGAGTAAGATGAAGATTACAACACAGGGTCATATGTGTGATAATAAGAGAAAACAGGGTATTCCAGGCACCCAAAGGAAAGAGGCAACAACTCAGCCTATTGTGCATAGAAAAAGTAGAAGGAGGTGTCAGTCAGGTCTCTCAGCAGACGGAGCCCTTGGTCTAACCCTTCCTGGATGAGTAAGAGCTGGCTGGGCTAACCTACTCAAGGATTTGGGAAGATGATATTGCAAACAGCACGGTCAAAGGTAGGACAAAGTAAGAGAGAAAACACTGGTTGAAGGGGTGGAGGTGCAGAAAGCACACTGATATTGTAAAACCTTTATATTTTGCTAGATGTTAACTATGCTGGCAGGAAAATAATTATTTTAATCACCTTTAGCAAAATAAATTTCATATTAACAGTAGCTAAAACTGATGACATGTTTACAACGCACCAGAAAAATGTGTTAACTGCTTTTTAGGAAGACTTCGGTTAGTGCTCACCACTTTGTGAGTAGACAGCGTCCTTAGCTCCATTTTACAGATGGGGAAACTGAGGTACATACAGGCTGAATGACTTCCTGATGTCACAAAGGTAGTAAGTATTAGAGAGGGAATTACTATCCAGATGACTCAAGTCTCTGAATCACTGCAGTTCACAGCCCCCAGTATCAAGGAAACCAAGCTAAACCAAAGATACCCCCATTTTCAACCCACCCTCTGATCTGCACCTCATTTACCCTAAGCAGGTGCTCTTCTGCTGGCTGTTTACATGCTTGTGGTTCTCTCCTACAAGGCACGAAATGACCGTGATGTCTGGCTTCACAAATGCACAGATCTGCACACTTTGCTTCCTGTGGTTTAGACTGGGTTTAGATTGAGATACTTTCTATTAAATTATATTTTTCCAATAACAACCCATTGGTCCTTTTGCAAGTCAAGTTTTGTCCCCAGTGAACACTAAGGCTCAGGAATCAGACTGCCTGAGTCCAGTCACTACACATCATCTACGTAACATTAGCCACATCACATCGTCTCTCTGTTCTCAGTTTCCCCATCTGTATAACGGGACGTTGAGGGTGCCCACCTAGCTTCTAATTTTATTGTGAGCACAAAAGTAAGATAATCCATGTAACGCGCTAAGCAAAGCACCTCGCACGTTCAAATAATTCAACAGATACTAGAAATTGCTTTTAAAATCAATGTAAGAGCCAGAGGGAGCACTAGAGCAATTTGGTTTTAAATCCTGGCTTTACTCCCCATAGGCCATGTGAATTTGGCTGAAATAATGGCGTTTTTTGAGTCACAGATTCCTTTTCTCAAAAAAAAAAAAACAACAAAAAACCCCCAAAATATGAGGACAATAGCTGGCTTGAGCTTTTGAAAGGTTTGATTTTATCCTTTTGAGATGGGCGGGTCAACAGCCACTCCCAGCCCTGTGGACGAGAGCGTCAAGTGCTGCCACCTGTTGGAGGCTGGCTGGCAGCTCTCACAACACGGAACATGCATTTCCTTCCATTCAGAGCTTCCTCTCCTAGGAGCCTCCGTAATGGAACCCGAGCACAAACAGGGAAGGAAGGGCCATGCTTCTCACAGAGGAACATACAAAAATATCAATGTCCATCAGTACTGGTTAAATAAATTGTGGTTCGTCTAACACACGGGGGCGAGGAAACTCTTTCAATAAAGATCCAAATAGTAAATATTTTTGGCTTTGGAGGCCATAGAGTTTCTGTTTCTGCTACCCCAATTCAACCCTGCCATTGTGGCAAGAAAGCAGCGCATGAACACTGTGCAAACAAATGGCTGCAGCTGTGTTTCAATAAAACTTTATTTACAGAAACAAGTGGTGGGCCAGATTTGGCTTGGGACCATCACTTGCCAACCCTTGATCTATACTATGGAATACTATGGGTACATTAGCAATTTACTGAAATGGCAAGGTGTTCACGAGAGAATGAACAACACAAACAAGTTTAACCAATTTTTAAAATACAATCCATTGTTTAAAACCTGTATGTAGGTACACACATGCAAATATTCACTCACACATGGAAAAAGTCTGGAATGATAAACACCAGATTACAAACAAAAGCACAAAAATTATATCCCAGAAGTGAGAATAATAATGAGGGAGTCATGAGGCTGTTTCTCATTTTTAACCTTGGATTCTGTTATATTAATTCAACTTCTGGCAATGAGCATGTCCTGCTTTTGTAAACTCAAATGAACAGCAGTCATAATAAAATAATTCAAAAAGCTGAGAGTTATAGGCTTATTGTCATGTATTAAATGAGAAATTGTACAGCAGCATCAAACCCAGTCTGGCCTGGCACATAGTAGGTACTCAATAAATGGTAGCTATAAGTAACTGCCCAGAGCACCCAAAGGGTTACATCTGGGGAAAAGTTCAACTTCAATTTTTCAGGGACATGACATATTTTAGTGTAGATTCTCTCCAGTAGAAAAGTGAAGAATAAAATAAAGAGGAAGGTTGATCTGCCCTCCCTACTTCTGGGTTCTTAGATGAAATGTTTATGAGAAGATCTGAGTTTATGAAGACCCAAAATCCCTAAATATAATCCAAGCCATCATATGGTTGTGATAAAGCCCAGTGGTTTTTTCTAACTGTATCCTACAATGAAGTGTGTCCTCTGGTTCCAAGAAAACAGGATAGTTTATGTCAAATAAGCAAAGACTTCATCACTTGCTGTGGTGGTGGTTTCTTTTTGGTCTAAGTTTCAAAAAAAAAAAGTGCTTGAAAGTACTAAGTGTTTAGGATTCAGAAAAGGAAGTGAGAAACAATCAACTGAAAAAAGTGAAAACAAAAAACACAACCAGTCAAGTCAGTTAATTGATTAATTAACTCAATTCTGGTGCACGTTGTGTTATTAAAGAAAATACGTTTGGCAGGAACTTGGGGAATCCACTCATCTCTCCCCCAACATTTTCATTTCAACCCTGGGGAAGAACCAGAATCTGCTGCTAAAATCTCATCCAATTTTTGTAAAGGTGCCAAATTTAGAGGGGAACCCAAGGAGGTCAGGTGGAGAAAAGAGTTGGCAAGGCTGAACACTAATCAGAAAAAAAAAAAATCATTGATTTGTTCTTATATGTAAACATGAACAGATAAACCCAAAGACTGAAAACTCGAACATACTTTATTGATGGCTAGCAAATCTTGAGGGTAATTTATGGAGCATGTCCTAAAAATCTCAAATTACTTAGAACTTTTAGCACTTAAATGACCTATAGTATGGTACATGCCAGGCACTACACCACACTGAGTGAGCTCTCCTTCTCCCGCTGTTCCCTGTAAAACCATATCGTTTGATGATATTGGTGCTTATCATGAGACAGCTGTAAGTTGTTACAAATGTAAGTTGCCGGGGAGAGTCAAGTGTTGGTTATCTGATTAAAGGGGTGTCAGAGGTCAGGATGCCCGCAGAACTTCAGCAAGCCTCAAATAACAGGTTTTAAAGGTCTGTTGCCTCTGGAGGAAATGCTTTTTGCACTAGCTGTGCCATGCACCCACTTGTTAAATACCCCATTAGCAACAGAACAAGTCCCCCAGATCTGGAACAAAGCTGTGTAGGCAGATGGATTAGATAGACAAACACCAAGCAAGAGGTGGCAGCCACAGGCAGCACCTGGCACGGATCCCCTCCAGCCTCCCGCATCCATCTGCTTCCTGCAAGGATGCAGTCTCTCGGAGTTGTTAATTTCAGGCTTGATGCTGGTCTCGAAGTGAAGGGAAGGGCGGCCCCTGGCCACAAAGAGCCGGGCTGGCCTGACACACGGACGCACGTTTACAAGGGAAACCAGAAAACGCCTTTGCATCCGGGAACTGGTAACTTGCAAGGTGGGGGAAACGTATTGCCTATTATTTATTCTAATAATAAACCATTACCCCAGGCACATTTTTATTCTCCAGATTTAATAAAGTATTTTGTGAACTGAGGCAGAGGAGGGAGGGAGAAAACAATTGTGTTTATTAGAAGGATGATTTCTGTTTGTTTCAGATGTAGAAGCAATCACCATTCCTTTCTTTCATAAACAAGGGTTATAATTGCTCCCATAACCCCACCCCAAGCCCTTGCTCAATCCAAGAAAATTTGAACACTCACCAAAATGTCCTGAGGAACTAAAAGGGCTTGGCATGCTTCCCTGAACCTGTCTCCTGGGACCATCATTAACCTATAGCCGGAGAACTCTGATTATATAGCGTGGGGCTCTCAGCTCAGATTTTCCCATCATCCCCCTCTCCACATCCAGAGGTGAGAAAGAGTGAGGAGGGCCAGGTGGGTGATTTACATACTATTTGCATATCTCTGCTTAAATGGAATATATGTTCTCAAGACATTTTTAAATTAAGATATTTCAACTGGACTTTGGTGGTGTTTTTTTTTCTGATTCAAAATTGCAAAACTGATCATTTTTTCAGAAGTTGATAATTTTATAATCTGCATCCCAATTAAATAGATTCAGCAGAGATACACAGGCCATAGCCAGATCTGGGCAGTCATCCTGATCATGTTAATTGGGAGACATTTGAGAGGCGTCTTAAGAGGATAAACTCTAAAAGCCAGATTTCTAAGGTTCAAATCTCAACCCTGCTACCGATTAGCTTAGGGACCTTGGACAAATTCCTCACCCCAAAGGGTCATCACAAGGTTTGAATGAGTTAATATTCGCAAAGCAACTAGAGAAGCACCCTACAGAAGCCACCGCTTACGTGCCTTTTCAATGCAAGGAAGCAGATTTAATCCAAAGTTCTGTCCGTTGCTGCTATCTGTTCTTTTTATACACTGGCAGTGGACTGGGCCCGCCCAGCTCCGTGCTTAGGTGCCGAGTGGACAATAGCACCGCCGTAGAAAACGAAGGTGTTAAAAAGCGGCTGGTACTTCTGGAAGGTTTGTGCTGCGATATTAAAAGTTCATGTCCACAAATGGTAGAGTATTCCAAGAGAAGGAAATCATGTAACAACAACTATACTATCAGAAAGAAAAAAAAAAACAAACTAGTGAGGTGAACTAAGTCCCACTGAACCAATTCTCCAGACAAGGAACTAAGGATTTAAGTGACCTTCCGGTGTAAAGCAGGCCGGGTGACATCCCCAGGCTGGCTCTCTGAGCCACACTGCCTTCTGCATCTAGAGAAATCTCTGCATCGCTGTAAGAGGTCTTTTCCATTCCTGATCTGTGACTTCACAAAATGTCATCATTTAAGAAATGGGAACGATCCTGTAGCTGGAGAAGCTTGAGGAGTATTCATTTTCTAATTTTCCAGTTCAGTTGTCTGAAAGGGTTGCCTGGTTGGAGGTTGTTACCAGTGCTGTGTGTGTGTGTGTGTGTGTGTGTGTGTGTGTGTGTGTGAGTGTGTGTGTATGTGCACGCGCATGCGTGCGTCCATTCACACCCTTCCTGGAAAGCTTAATGGAGGGAGGGGCTGGAAGACACAGGCTTCATGAAAAATGAGCTCTTAAAACCCTAAACTTAAAGAATCTTTCCTGAAAGTAGGCTCACAAAAGTTCTGAAACAGTGAGGAGGCATTCATGTAAATTGCAGGCAATTTAACAGGAAAATCTAGGTCACCTGGCTGTTTGCTTTGTCATCATCAGTATTAATTAGACACTGGAAGTAATGACTGAGCTCAGAGAGCTCTTCAGATTTAAAATAACAATAATAATAAACCAACAGAACACAGCTTTACCTTCGGAAAGAAAATATTTTCACAAGTAGCGTTCTTCAAGAACCTGAGTGGGGAAAAAAAACAAAACAAAAAAACCTTGCAATTAAATTCGGCGAGTGCGCCCTGAGATCATCCCAGGGGAGGTCTTATTTGTACTTAATATTCAAATAAATATTCTTTTTGTGTGCAGTGCATCTGAGAGGGTGCATTTTATTTAATTTGAGTGTGTAATGTAATTGGCATCATGAGAGATAATCACTAAGAAAGGAGGACCCTTTAGCTAGGATAAATGGTCCAGCTCCACCGTTGAGTGGGTGATGGTGGGCGAGGAGGGAAATGCAAAGAGCAGAATCTCAAGCACGGTTCCCCCTCCACCCCCGGAGTGTCCTGCAGGACCTCGAAACTCCAGGTGGCATCCGTGGGGCCAGCAGCATAAGCACTTACTGGAAGCTGATTAGAAATACAGCATCTCAAACCCCCGCTCAGACCACCTGAATCAGAACCTGGGTTTACCGAGATCCCAGGCAGTTTCTGTGCCCATTAAATCTAGAGGAGTATTGTGGCCAAGGGTCCTCACTGCAACTTAGCGGAAACTCTGCTCCTTTGTCCTTCTAGGATCAGGGCTCCCCTGTCTTCACAGGTGCTGGATACCCAGAAGAGGCCAGGGGACATCTCCAGAAGTTTCACAGAAGGTAAGGCCACAGGGCTCTCCAGGCAGCCTCCTTTGCTCCGCCCTCTTTCGGTCCATCTTTTTGAAGTGCCCTAGCAGTGGTCATGGTCTTGCGTCCAGCTGGAGCCCAGCCAGGAAGCGCAGGAGGAAAGGAGGGGTTTGGCAGCTCTCATCTGCCACCTCCAAAACCCTAGAGGGTTAATTATTCCAGTCTCAGCCCCTCTCCTCCAGCACCAGGCGTTCTGCCTTCCTTACCCCATATTTACTGCCTCGTGTGTTAGGTCGTCTCATTGCTAGTATTGCTCTGAATCGATGACAGCCTGAGGTTTAGAGGCTAAACTACGTACCCCGAGTTAGGAAAGGGCAGAGCCAGGGGTCCAGCCCAGACCTACCTGAACCCATAGCTTTTTCATCCACTGTCCCCCCCCAGCCCCTGCCCCACTCCTGGCCTTCCCGACTCATCTGTACAATGGAGAGAAACCTGCGTCTTCATAAAATGTCTAATACAGTAGCTTTCAGTTGTTCAGTACTGACCCAAGCCCCTTCCCAACCTGCCTTGTTTGCTTTTATTTTTCTTCCATCATGTTAAATTCTTCCATAGGGAGCCATCCTGTGTCTTTACAGGGGCCCTGGTTGTATCACCTACTGTGATCCTTGTGTTAAAGTTGGCTTAAAGAAAGCTCACACGCCCCACTGTTTTCAGGTTCTCAGGGAAGACTTGGGGTGAGGGTGGCCACACAGTAACCCCTAAATCCAACACAGTCACCGTGTTATCAGAACCTGCTGACTCCACTTCCCTTACGAGGCTTCCCAGGCAGAGCAGGCTCAGTCCCCGACTCACGCCCACCCTGAGGAGGGGAGGAGGGGGCAGTGTCCTTTCCCGCCTTCTGAACACAGGGCAGCATACAGTCTGTGCACGGGAGGTGCTCCTGCTCTTTGCGATGAAACTGAATTCCGCCTCCCCCTCAGTGTTCCCGCTGATTCACTCTCTCTCCAATCGGAGTGGCTCTCCCACTGGCCAAGAAGAGCCTCCTTCCCCAAAGGTAGGGACACGCTCTCAGTCACAGCCATTGTTGGAAGTTAGAGAATGTTTAGCCAAGAGGCTACAAAGACATCAAAAACATTTTCAGACAGGTACCTACTATCTAGCACAGGGCGCTCGATTTAATATCTTGTAATAACCATCATGGAAAAGAATCTAGAAAAGAATAGATAGATGGATGGATATGAGATGTGTATGTATAACTGAATCACTCTGCTGTACACCTGAAACTAACACAGCCTTGGAAATCAACTCTACTTCAATAAAAATAAATTTAAAAAAAAGCATTTTCAGTTCAAGTGGACCCAAGTTGGGATCCGTCAGGGAGGGTAAAAGGAAAATCCACTACCAACAGCAAAACAGCCAGTGAAATTCAAGGATAGAGCTACTTAACCATAAACAATTTGTTCTTTGGGATTATTAAAGAGTATCGTCTCTAATTTCATCAAGGAATGATGAAAGCACTTGGCGAGGGGGGTGGAATAATGCTCCTTTAGCAGATTTAATATATATAGTTTAAAAAAAAAAAGCTCGAGATGATAGATGTTCCCAAACAGGAGTTGGCCAGTTTGCAATCTGCTCATGACTCTGGGTTTTAATCTTTTCTTTTAAAAACAAATTAGGGTTGATTAAAAAAAAAAACAAAAAAAAGCAGTAAAACCATCCGATTTTAACAGGGAACAACGTGGCCATCCCGATCTTGCTGGCGGCCACCAGGGGACCACAGCACGTGCAAAGGCCAACTGGTTTCCTTTCCTGGGCCTGAGGGAAGCTAGGTAGACAACTAACCTCAATAACGACTCCCTTAAATTACAAGGAAGCCCGGCCAGTCACCTTGGCTAAAAGCTCGCTGAGCTGCTCCTGGCAGCGTGGCTGAATGAGAGTGTCCGTAACGACACTAATGAGGAAGGGATGAATTGCAGGTCCCCACGGAGGAGGTGGTGGGGCTCCATGGGTGTCAGACAGGCAAACAGGGACCACCCTGGCCAGACGGGATGCAAGCTGTCAGCCTTCTTTGGGCGTGGAATGCTGTCTGGGGACGCAGGGGAGAGAGTTTCAGTAATCACGATGACCCGCATTTATTCAGTGGGATGTACTCAGTTCGGGATTCTGTATGCATTATCTCATCACAGTGAACTATCTCCTATGCCTGATGAGGCCGATATATTATTTTTACCCCCAGTCTGTGGCCCAGAGAGGTTAAGCAACCTGCTCAAATTGGCACAGCAAGGAAACAGCAGAGCCAAGGATCTGAGTCCAGGCTGCAAGGCTGCAGGTCCCTTCTCTTACCCACTAGGTCTTCTGGCCTCTCTGCCTCTCAAGTTGCAGCCCCACCCCTGCAGCACAGCTGCCAGGCATCTCCTGTCCACTCACTGTGTCGTCGGTGACACCACCCTGGCTGCAGCCTCCCAGGAGGAAGGAAGAGGCAGCCTCCCAGACCACAGACCACGTGAGTCCCCCGCTCCCACCCGAGACAAACTGGGCCAAGCGGGTTCTCCTTCTGCTCCACACCCTTCCCTTGAGCATTTTCTTGTCAAAGATGGATACTGACACGTCCTCGACTTTTCCTCAAATGCCGAGCGTGTGAGTCCTTTCCATGTCCTGATCAATTCCTCTAAGATAAAGGGAAACACCCACCTCAGTAGAGCCAGACAGAGGTGAGTTCAAGTCCTAGATCTGTCCCTGGATTGTGGGACCCTGAATATGCCCATAACTTCCTGCACTGGGTTGAACAGCATCCCCCAAATTCACGCCCACCCAGAACCCTGGGACGTGGCCTTATTTGGAACTAGGGTCTTTGCAGCTGTAGGTAAGTAGGCATGGAGAGGAAATCACGGTGGCTTACAAGGGGCTATAGATCCAATGAGAGTGTCCAGATAAGAGACAGAAAAAGGACAGACAGATGAGGAAGAGGGCTATGTGACAACAAAAGCAGAGATGGGAGTGACGTGGCCACAAGCCAAGTAGAATTCCAGGAGCCGCCAGAATTGAAGGAGCCCAGAGAGGTCCTCCCCTAGAGCTTTTGAAAGGGAACGTGGCCCTGCTCAATCCTTGATTTCAAACCCCTAGCCTCCAGGAGGGTGAGAGAATAAACTCCTGTTGTTTGAAGCCACCTGCTTTGTGGAAATTCCTTACGATGGTCCCAGGACACCAAGACACAGGCTATGCCCCATGTTCTCCTCTGCAGCGTGGGTGTGAAAGCCGCCAGCTCGGTGGGCTGACGCTCTCCACATCATACCGTCCCTGGGACTGAGAAGCAGCCCCGTCTTCATCCAGACATTTAGAAACACCAGCAGGACAGACCCGAGCTGAAAGCACACCGGAGTCACTCAGTTCCACACCACCAGGCGTCGTGGACCAGTTGCGCATCATGGCTCCTGACTACCACTCAGGCAACAGCTTACGACTTTTCCACCGAATTTTCTGTATCTCCATCCCATCATCCTCCACCTCGTCCAAAAGGGGCCCCACACAGGCCTCCTGTTGGCTCTCCTGGTTAAATTCAGACACAATGGGCCCAGCACATCCTCCAAAGCTGCCGTTTCAGGGAGAAATGACGTGTGCTGGGTCTGGGGTGTCCTAGGTGAATGGATCCCTGAATCTATTCATCGTGCTTTCCTGTTCAGTAAACTCACAAACCACACTCCTCACGCCCTTCCCCACACTTGAGTGCAGGATTTACGAGATGCTACCCAGCCCACGTGTTATAGGACCTGCCAGCTTCCTTCCGTCTCTTTCAAAAATTGCAACGATAGCTGACATTTCCCCACTGCCAGTCTCATGTCCCTCTGCTTTCTGCCACACACTCTGGGTGATATTTAATGATTTCACACGTTCAGGTTATTCTATTGTTTGGGGACATGAGTCCAGGTTAAAAGATTTAGGTTTGCTAAGAGCTAACACCCTACTAAGACTGTTTCACCAATCCCGACTCCATCAGCCCACCAAAGTTCACTCCGTCCTGAATGAAGAGGATTTTGTGTGTGTGTGATGGAGAAGAGGAAAAGAATCAAGAGTTCTACTTCTTCTATGCGATGCATTAACATTCCTGTATCAGCCCCAAACAGCCTGCTGATCCCTTTCTGCCACTTTTGGATCGGCTTTTAGCTTTTAGCATTTTCTGTTTTGTCATGACATTATAGCATCCCTCAGTTAAGTTAATTTTTATCATGACATTATTAGCATCCTTTAGTTAAGTTCATTTGGCTTCCAAACAGCAGCTGCTGTGATTTCAACTTGTGGAGGAGGAAACCGAGACTTCGATTTCTCACTTTGCCACAAACACATAGCCAAGGGCTAGAGCCGGGATCATCCTCGGGTCCAGCTGATGCCAGGACCTCCTCTCATCAGCCTCCGCCATGTTGCTTTCTTTGTTAACGGCAAACGTTCCGATATTCTAAGTGTTCCACATTCCCCTCCCCAAGCTCCACACTCCTCGAAGATTTTCTAGGTTCATCAAGTCCTGTGACATTTCACAGTTGGTTCACATTTTCCAAGAAACACGAGCGCATGCAAACATCTTTAGGGAGTCGCTCCCAAACAGAAGTCACCATGGTGTTTGGTCAAATTTTCTAAAAGGTTGGGGGGCTCCTTACTGTGATGAAATGAAGAGCTTAAGACAATCAAGCATCAGTGAGAAAAATCCTACCCCATCCGACCCCAGCTCTGCACCGAAGTAGAGCAGTTTCACAGCTGCCTGTTTACACCCGGAGAGAGCACGGACTGCGTGCCAGTTTGATCAGAAAATGGCAAACGCGCGGAGCCAGCCCTGTCTATTAGACGGAGGAGCGGACTAATGAATCTTGGAAATGGAAAAGTCTGTCTATCCTTCTTCAAATCTGTAAGCCAATTATTATACTGGATCTTGACTTCCAATATTTCTGCAGGCTTCTAGGCAGTGAAACTGTGCCAAGCAACAGGAGAATGAGCTGCTCAGGGCTGCGAACGCTGTTTCTGTGCTGGAGAGTAAATAAAGCTTGTCTTTCTCCCTTCCTTCCTTCCTTCCTTCCTTCCTTCATTCCTTCTTCCCTTCCTTCCTTCCTTTTATTTTCTTTTCCTGCTTCTTTAATGCCACAAAATGCAGTCTATAGGTTACTGAGGTGAAGGGAGGAAATCTCTCCGTTTTCCTGATGAAATCAAATGGTTTTACTATTCTTTCATGTGGAAACCTGCTTTGCCATGCCTTTTGAAAGCTAAATTCTGCAAGGTGGGCTTCAGGGATTGCATTCTATGCATGTTTGCTCCCTGGTTGGGTTTCTCTAAGTACATTAGTCTTGATCAGAGGAGAGAAAGATGAAGGAGAAGAGGAAGTCGAGTGGAGGGATTTAGAGAAAAAAAATAACTCCAGAGCCAGACTGCTTGGGTTTGAAACCCGGCTTTGCCACTTACTTATTGCCTGACCTTGGACAAGTTACTTAACCAATGTCCACCTCTACTACCCTATCTGAACGGAAAAAAAAAGGGGGGGGAATATCAATAGGGTCTATTACAGGGTTTCTATTAGGCATATATGAGTTTATATCTGAAAGGCACTGAGCAGTTCCTGACACAGAATTATATAAAGCTCGTTAAATAAAATAGATGTGATTAACTTGTTCAGAGAGATGATTTAGCCTCTCTATTCATTTCCTTAATTATTTTTCATTTTGTTTGTTTGGGTTTTTTTTGGGGGGGGTAATTCGGCTTACTTATTTTGATGGAGGTACTGGGGATTGAACCCCCAGACCTCATGCATGCTCAGCATGCACTCTACCCCTGAGCTCTACCCTCCCTACTTCCTTGCTTATTAATTGAACAGACCCTTAGGAGTGCCTGCTGTGTAGAGTGCTCCCTTACTGTAGGGAGGTAAATAAAGCCCTGTGTCTGCCTGCAGGAAGCACTCCGCCTTCTCAGGAAGGCCGGGGGATGGTTCTCAGCTCTCTAAGGTATGAAAGCTCTTTAGGAGGAAGGATTTGAAGAGGCAATGCCCCAGCAACCATCGGACTTTCTCAGCGAGCATCCCACTGGCGCAGAGAGAGCAGGAGGGCATGGGCTGGGGCTGGAGGACCACCAGACCTCTGGCCCCACTCCCTCTGAGGCGAGGCGGCTCAGACTCCAGCGCGGAGAAGGCCCAGGGGCTGACCCTGCGGCCCCTGTATCACCAGGCAAAGCCCACGGCTGCTCTCGGCAAATTTTCCCATGGCAACTAGACGATCCTAATGTCTGGAAATGCAGGGGCTGTGTGTCAACTTTCCCTAACTCTGATTTCAAGGTGGCACAGTGCCCTCTGGCCACAGAAAGGTGGAGCCTGAGAGCAGAGGGGCAGGGGGAGGGTCCAGGGGCGAAGCGGGCCGGTACCTGAGAGGTTCAGCGAGAGTGTTTCCGTTTGATGCGTCCCTCTGCCCGACCCCGGGGATCCAGGACTTCCTGTCCTCTCTGCATCTCCGTGCGGAAATGCCGCAGCCTCAAGGACAGGGGAGGGAAGGAGGCTGTATACATGCTGCTGTGAGGGGCGTGTGTGTGGGAACAGGAGATGCCTGCTGGGGATGCGGGGAAGATGACAGAGCAGGGGAAGGGAGTTACCCTATTCAGAAACACAAGGGCTGCCCTAACCTGCCCTTTATTCATTTAACTCTGCAATTTTGAAAAGTAAATCAAACTCCTTTGCAAAACTGTCATGGGCACACAAATTAAATTATTAATTAAAACACATCACCCGTGGCCTGACAGCAGTCCACAGGCCTGGGGGTCAGGAAAGGGGGGAGATGTGACGGCAGCCCTTAACAAACGCCGGCCTTGCGCCTCCTCAGAAAAAAGGGTCTCCACGTTCCTTAGAGGCATCCCCAGAAAGTGGGTTTTAGGGAGACCCAATGCAGAAGGAGCGCGTCTTGCTGACACTTCCACCCTGAGCTCGGGCCGGGTCTGGCAAAGGAGCAAGCTCTTGGGTCTGCACACACGGAATCCGATCCAAGACCCAGTGCGCGCACCAGCTGACCCTAGACCTGGCTCTCCCTCCCAAGCAAGGCTGGGGCTCCTCCCAGGGGTCCAGGGGTCCAGGGGTCCCCGCAGTGCAGGGAAGATCCCCTTTTTTTCAAACAGCTCCTGGTTGCTCTGGCGTTTCTGAATCCCGCCCGGCCCGGCCCGGGGCTGCTTTGGGATGTGGCCGCTCCAGTTTAAACCCTGCAGCGCCATCTGCTGGCCAACTCCTCTTAGTACGGAGGAGCCCCTGGACGCGCGTGGCTCCTGCCCGGCTGGGACCTCAGAAGCCAAGCACTCCCCATGACCTCAGAGGAGGAGGCAGCACCTTCTACCCAAGATCTCCCCAATGCACGCCGCTTCTCCTCGGCTGCGGGCCTGGGAAGCAAGGGACTGCAAATCTAAGGCCCTGGGATCTGTCCCATCTCTGCTGTTTGCTTACTGTGTGGCCTCTAAATGTCCCGTCCCCTCTCTGGGCCTCAATTTCCTCCTCTGTAAAGTGCGGAGATGAGCAGGGCAATTTCCAAAGGTCCTTCCAACTTTGGGTTTTTTTGTGAGGTGTGACTTTGAGCCCAGTGTGAAAACCAGCTTGTCTGAAGTCCAGGAAGGTCCAGAGAGAATTGCAGGGGACGGCTGTGAACTCAATCTTGAATTCGCTGCCTCAAAGACTTAACAACAAGGGAGGGCCGGGGCACTGGCCAACGTGTACAGGAGTTTTTGCATGAGGGCCTATAATTATTGCCTATTATTTTAAAAAAATGCTTGAGAGAGAAGCTATGGATTATAAATTCATGGTAGATTATGTTTTAATGTTCCCCAAACAGAATAATAATTGCTAAAACTGCTTTGGGTATCAAGCTTCATTGCACTGAACTGCACTCCAAGAATTATTATTTTTAAAAATCACTTATGGTACCAAGATGGCACAATGACACAGAACTAGACTTTCCATGGCAGTCTCTGTTGGAGCCACCATCTCCCCATGTGTTAATGTCCTGGGCAGGATACAAGAGCCAGTGTTGTAAATTAAGGTGCAATTTGTAAATGCTTCATTAATATTTATTAAATGATTATTAGATGCTCTTACAATCTTTAATAAGATATTATAAAGCATGTCATTAAAATGCATTAGGAGCACATTCTTAGCAAGCCATGCTGTAGCCCGCTGTTAGGAAATGCTTGGTTTTATGATCCTCTTCCTAAAGCCTGTTCCAAGATATGATTATCATGAGGATACAGAAACTTAAGTGGCGGCCTGATCAAAACATCCCCTGGGATGGTGGTAGATATCACCCCCATGGGCATCAGAAGCAGTGAGTTATCCTTGTTGTCAACTCCCTTTCCAAATGCTATGGCTTAGACCTAGCAGAAGACACCCATGGGGGTAGCAAATTTCACTTCTGGGTGATTAAAAATGGCAGCCTGCAACACTGTGTTAAGAAGGATTCTGAGGTTCTATTTGAGAGCTAAGCGGGAAAGAATACGGTGATAATAAGTGATGCCTGTTGTGTGCACAGTATTTGCAAGTGTCTAGGCAGAACTGGTCACACCCATCTCTGATCGAGGAAAAGGGAAGTAACTGAGTCAGAAGGGTTCCAAGATGTACTGGGGAGATACCCACTCTGAAGGTCATTGCTTCCATTTTGGTTGTTTCATATCCACATGTCCATGAAAGAGGTCACGAATGAGGAAAGTCTAAAGAATGTGTACAGAAAGAGGGACACAGAATAGATCTCCACTCCTTCCACACCAAAGGATCTTTCTTCTGGGGCTCAATAATCTCTCATTCATTTCTTGAAAGTCATTAGCCCCTTCCTTCATCAGTTTCCCCCCTTTTTTTTTTTTGAACTCGCCAAGGTCTTTCCCACCTCAGTGCCTTTGCACAGGCTGGGAAAGACTTTACCTAGAAGTCCCTTATCTTTATTTTTTGAATGGGATTCCTTCTTATTTTTCTTATCTGAGATGAAATTACACCTCCTACAAGAGCATTTCACTGCCCACCTTGCTTCTGTCCTGGCTGCATTTATTTTGTGGCAAAGAGTGGGGACTCAAGATTGGCATGGTGGGGCTCCAGCCCTAGTTCTACAGCTTTCTAGCCAGGGGGAACTTTGGGGCCAGTTTTTCAACTTCTCTGCTTTTCAGCTCCCCAGGGGTGTTAACAGGGATGGTAAGAACAGCACCATCTCATGGATTAAATGAGCTCATATACAAAGAGCATGAAGAAGGTCCTTGGCAGGTAAGTGCTCAGTGCGTATTCATTTTCCTCAGTGTTCCTACTTAATTATGTCGAGTGTTTTTTTGTTTTTGTTTTTTTTTCCTGCTAGATGTCAGCTCTGTGGCGGCATGGGCCCCATACATCTAGAAAAAACAGTTGCCTGATTAATATTAGTTGAATTTCCTACCTGGGGCTTCTCTAGGGTTATAATGAGTGAGGCGTACTTGCTGCCCTCCTAGGGCACCTGGGCTAGGAAGAGAGAAAAAGGAGCATAGCATTTCAGCTCAACCTCAGGAGCCCAGAGAGAGAGGGATGGTTTGGAGGGACAAGAACTTCCTCTGGGTCAGGGAAACGTGAGTTTGAAAACCGTCTCTGCCACTTTTACGAATATGACCCTGGGCAAGTTATTTCATCTCTCCAGCCTCTGTTTGCTCATCCTTAGAATGGGGATAATATCTACCTTCAAGAATTAGAATATATGTATACACACATACATACAAGGCCAAACCACAGAGAGAATTCCGGGTTCACTTCCAGACCAGCATGATAAAGTGAATAATATCAAATACCCCAATAAAGTGCGTCACTTTTTGGGGTATTCTGGTGCAGATAAGTTATGTTTACCCTATACTGTAATCTATTAAATGTGCAATTGCTTTATGTCTAAAAAAAATAATGTCCTTACTCAATTTTAAAATACCGTATTGCTAAAAAATGCTGTTACCTGAGCCTTCAAGGAGTCATAGTAGTAACATCCAAGGTCATTGTTTACAGGTCACCAGAGTATGTATCATAATAATGAAACAGTTTGAAATATGATGCAAATGACCCAAATGTGACACTGAGATGTGAAGTGAGCAGATACTGCTGGAAAAATGGTGGACTTGCTCGATGCAGGGCTGCCACAAAACTTCAAGTCGTAAAAAAAAAAAAAGCAGTCTCTGTGAAGTGTGATAAAGCAAAGTGTAATGCAACGAGGTCGGCCTGCATGTATATGTGGTGCATAGTAATTGCTCAATAAATCAAATAAGTTGATATATGCAGATATAGTAAATGTCTCGTACATAGTAATTGCTAAATAAATCAAAGGTGCTCTTACTAATCTTTAATGTTACTTTTACTGTTTAAGGAGGCTTGGTGAATCCAATGGTGGACACGGAATTCAAAGTGCAAGTAACTGAAGAATATGGCCTGAGAGTGAAAGAACCAGACTCAAATGTGGCTACAGGATGCTGGAAGGTCTCCAGACCCCTCAGAAAGCATCCCTGGTTTTCTAAAGAACACTTTGCACTACGAGCAGCCCATCTGAGCCTTCAGGAAGCTCAAGGGACCACGAGGGACCCTGCCAGGCTGGAGAACCTCCTGGAGGCTCCCCTGGGTGGGGTGAGAAGTCATCCGGGCTCCTGTCCCAGGGACTCCTGGCCACTGAGACCCTGTAAATTTGGGAGTATGACAAAGCGGTATTTTCCTTCGTTTTGCTTTGTGAGTCTAGGTGCTCAAGCCCTAGAAGGAAAATCCAAAATGCTGAAGGGACCTGAGCACAGGAAAAAGGGGAAGATGGGAGAAGCACTGAAGTTTGTCAATCGTGTTCCTTCACTTTTCCATTTCATCCATCACAGATCATTCCTTCCCACCTCCCTCCCACCCCCCTGAGGTGGGTGACACTCTGATGCTGGATGAAGCTTTGGGAGAGTCACCCACCAGAGTTGGCAGATGAAGAAGAGAGACCTGTGGTGTGGCCAGGCCTCTGTGGCTGTAGCCAAGGACATTTTAGAGTGCAATTCAAGGCAAAAGCTAAACCAAGGGGCCCCAGGTGGTAATCAAGAGAGATGGGAGCCAAAGCAGTACCTGCTGGGAAAGAAGAGCCATTAGGTTTGTGTCCTACTGAGCTGAGATAACGTTCTGTTGCCCATTCATTGCATTTGCTTATTCATTTATTTCACGGATAATAAGCTCTCGCTAAACCCAGGCCGTGAGGTAGATATTGGGAAACAATAATGACATAGGTAGGAAGGTGGAGATTTCATAGAGCTACGGTTCTGGGAGAGATGAACATTTTCCTCCTCCTCTGCCTCTTCCTTTTGTGATGTGACCACATAGACTGTATCCCATTACATTTCCTTTTCTACTTGTTCACTCTTTACATTGACATCTCTGATCTTCTGTTTGCTTTGATAAAACACAGAAAAATTCTTCCACATTCCCTTTTCTTTTTACCCTACTTTCTTTTTATATACCCTGAACCTGGCCTGAGAAATGACAATGTGTGGCAGCAGAAGTAGAGATTCTAGAGGAAGATGCTGAAGCTTCATCTCACCTAGTCTAGAAAGCATCATAGAGGGCTTCCTGGAGGAAGCAGCATTTCATCCACGACAAGAAAGAAGAAAAGATGTCAGCTAGAGGAACGGGAAGAGTGTTCTAGGCAGAGAGAACAAAATGTGTGAAGGCTGGGAGGTGAGAGAGCAAGGCTTATCTGAAACAGCCGAGAGAAGGTCAGGATTGCTGAACCAGAGACTGGGAGGAGGAGGCGGCAGCTAACCAGACTCCAGTGGTTCAGGATTCCTGGGGAGTAGGGGGTGGGAGTTTTCCTTTATGAGCTACGCCTGCTGGGCAAAGCCTATAAAGGTGTAATATTTGGAACTAGGCATCCCTTCTTTGTATAAGATCTACTTCCTCCGTGGCTAAACCGTGCCCTTCCCAGAAATGAGGTAGCCTGAGCTCACAATTCTGATCATGCAGTTGCAATTGTAAAGTGATTGAACATCCACATCACGTATCACAGAAGCAGGAGAACTGAGGGTCAGGGTGGCAGACAAGGCTGCTTGTGAGACCCTAAAAAAAGCTATGAAATCTCTCAGCTGAGCCAGGGTCAGGGAGAACACACACAGGATGCGTTTTCTCAATCTCTCTCTCTCTCTTTCTCTTCCTCCCTCTCTCCCTCACTGCCTCCTCCACCTACTTTCAAGACATCCATGAAACTCAGTGAAAAGGTCTGATTCCAAAGAATTCATTTTGTATGAAAACTTAGATCCCTTTTCTTCCAGAGCATCAACAATTCCCCAATTTACCTGCCTTTTCCTCAAGCAACAACACAACAAACCTAAATGAAGTAAATGTACATAATTATGTTATTTCATAGCTCTCTTCTGTCCAGGAAAAGGAAATGCATGTGAGGGCAGAGGAAAGTGTTTAACATGACAGTTTTATATAAAGTAACCCCACATGTACTAAGAAATTCCAGAAAACCTCCAGACTAAGAGAATCACCTCTCAGTCTTCATACCCATCCATATCCGCCACCCCCAACACACACAGACACGTAAAAACCGAGGAAACCAGAAACAGTCCTTCCGGTTCTGAACAAGAGCGGGTTTTAATTTATAGATGTTGTCCACATCCTCCAACACACCATCAGTTAAGACTACACACATGAACACACACACACACACACACACACACACACTTATACACAATTACGCTCAAAGATGCATCCGGAAAGGAGACTCTCTTACTGGGATTGACTTAAAGTGATCCCTGGAGGTGGGGTTTCCATGGAAGGTAAAAATCTCACCTGAAAGGTTAGAAATCTCCTCGCAGTAGGCGGGTAGCTAAGGAAACATCTAACAAGAGGGCCAGTAAGAGAGAGCCTCCCTTTTCAAGGTGGCTGGTTTGGAATGAGCCTCCAAGGTAAGAACATTTCAGCAAGGGTTCCTGCAGATTCCCAAGCAAGCATGCTTCACTTCTGGGAATCCTAGCCTCCCAGAGAGAGACATAGGTGGGGGCCCAACCGGCCAGCTGCAGGAGTCAGCACGACCTGCCTTCCCATGTGAACGACAATCCCCTGCTTGGCACTTGGTAAAATTTCACTCTCTGAAATGCTAAATGTGCCTGGAGTTGGGGGAGCGGGGTGGAAAGGGGCTGCACACCTAATTCTCCCATCACGGGCAGTTTGCAAACATGGCAATTTGGGAAAATTTATTTCCTGTCTCACTCTCTTCTTACAGACTCCAAATTATAAATAAATAGGTAAGGAAATATGGAAGCAAAATTTCCAAAACCACATTAAAAAAAAAACAAAACAGAAAAACCAAGAAGATGATGAGGACAATGTTCCTCTCCCAGAGGGTTATAATTCATCAGAATTTGTTTGAAGTCAGCCTGTTGTGGGGCTGTGAAAAGGTGAAGAGAAAACTATTGAGCATACAGAAAAAGAAAAAGCTTTCCCCGCCAAGGTCAACTGTACATCAGCCATGAGACAAAGCAACACTCATTTCAACCCAAGGCCACAGTGTACCTTGACCCCAGCCTCATGAAAACAACAATTTGCCGTCGTCTATAAAACACTTCCTTTACTTTCTCGGTTCTGTCGGCTTCCTCTGAACACAGACGCCTGAGTTAGCAGTATCTGGCTGTATTTTATAAGCATGTGTGTATATGTGAGCGTGTGCACTGCATCCTAAGATTTGAGGCCAAGATCTGTCTCATTCTCTGATGGCATTTTATCGTTATTAGAGAGCAATAAATTTCAGCTCCGTTAGCGCTGCATTTAAATATGCAGCCGCCAAGATAGAAAGGTGCTAAATCTATAGCAAGCTATAAATCCCCATTATTTGCCATCCTTCTAGACGCGGGCTTCGGCAGAGCCCAGCCAAGACTGCACATTTTGTTTAGATAGCTCCTCTTCCCTAAAGGGAAACTTCGCCAACACTTGAAGCAGATACGATTTGCTGGCCGCAACTCTGTTTGCACCTTAACAGCTGTTTTGCTTTTTTATTTAGAGAGAACGGGGTTGCCACCATCTGTCTTTTGAAAAATGAATTCTGCTCACAGCAATACGGAATAAAAAAAAAAGAGAGAAAAAGGCTGCAGGATGAAGCCAAATGTCATGATAGAGAGAGAGGGTCAACTCCAAGAGGAGACAAAAATAATGATGAAACATTTACCACTTGAAAAGAAAAAAAAAGACAGAGAAAAAGAAAGAAAGCAAGTTGGAGATTTCAAGGTTGGTAAATGAAGCTCCAGTGACAACCAGAGAGAAAACACTCAAGTTTTCTCCAACAAGTGCTGGCAGAACCCAAATAATGAATCACCTTACCTACTCAGCATCCAGATCTTCTGTCGCAAAGGATGCTCATCGAATCCTGAAACTGCCCAGGAAGGGTGATATTTTAATCAATTCCATTTTAGAGGTAAACCAAAATACCATCGTAGGCATCAGTCAGACCCGGTTCGCACCCAGCGTTTCCACTTTTTAGTTTTGCATCCGGTATCATGACTATGTCTGCATCTACCAAGTGATAAGTGTTTTCCCAAGGGAAAAAGTCTTTGGAAGGGTTCGATGAGACGATGCCTGTGGTACCCGGCACACAGACACACTTAATAAAATTCAGCTGTTTCTGTTATTAAAGCAATTAAGTGCCTTAGATTAGGTCCAAAAGCTGGTGTGAAATGTGAGCCCAGACTTAATCTGGTCTGCAGAATTCAAGTCCACCATTTAAAAATATATATATATATACACATTTTGACATATATTTATATATGTATATATTATAAAGTATATGTATATATATTTAATGGTGATAAATACATATACAGAAATACATAATATATAAAATATCTAAATATAAATTTTAACATATCTATATACATCTTACAGCCATTTTCTGAAACTCAAGTATGTAGGCTAGTTTATACCAGGGAACTATATTAACTCCCAGTCCTCAGCGACTGAATACAGCAGAAGGTCATTTCTCAGAAATGCTACAAGCCTAAGGTAGACCCCGGGCGTGAGGCAGCTTCTGATCCACACGATTACTCGAGGCCCCAGGCTGACGGAGAGCCCAGCACCGCCACACAGGATCTCAGGTGCACAGGAGCAGGAGACGGGAGTGCTTGGAGACCCTGCACCCACTCTCTCCCACGCTCTGTCTCAGGAGTGACACACATAACTACTGCCCCCAACTCACCAACCGGAGCTACTCTCGTGGTCACATTTAACAGCAACAGGCGACTGGGAAGTATGGTTCCCCTTGTCACCAGGAAGAACGCCCATGGGATGGGCACTGGTATTGTCCACCATACCAACTAATGTGGAATGATGGGTTAATGGGGTCTCTTCCCTTCAAATAGATTTTTATGTTTCTCTGAAACATGCTGTTTACTTCCATAGATACAGTTAAAGCCAAGCAAATTTGATATTCCACAGTTCTTCACTCTGGAATAATAGATCTGTTTCCCTTCCTAAATAACAACAACAATAACAACAACAACAAAAAAATGGCCTTAAAATGAGTTACTGGTAACGAAATGGAATAGAATAGAGTAGATGTGAAATACCAAACTTCCAATCATCAAAGGAAATTTCAACTACAATCACTCTTCCTTGTTTACTTAAAAGAACCTTTTTAACAAGAGGAGATAAATCGCAAAAAGCTGTCTAATTGGCTCTTAAGTTAGCCAGAAACTCAGAATAATGTAAACAGCTTCTATCCAAAGCAGTCCTGAAAATTAAGATTATGTTTGATACAGAAAAAGAAGAATGTCTGTTCCTCTTCCCAGTCTCTCTAAAAGTTGTTTACAAAAACCTCCTGCTTAGTGCCCTATAAACCGAGAGATTCTGATCCCACAGGTCTAGAATGGCACACACGTCTCTGAATTATCGCCAATTCTGTAAGGTGATTGCGATGCCCAGTCAGGGCTGGGGAGCCACACTTAAGATCCACTCCATAGCTTAGGAAACACATCTCCGGAATGTGAGGAGTTTCTGGTTTCTAATCCCAGACCGTATATTCACTCAAAGCCTTGCTGTCCTCTTCCGTAATAATATAATTTCTTTACAATGCCATCTGATTGTGAAGATTATATTAGAAAATGTATGTGAAAACTTTTGTGTATACACACACACACACACATTTTGTGTGTGTGTGTGTGTATATATATATATATATGCAGTGTATAATACAATGGGATACTATTCAGCCTTAAAAAATAAGGAAATTCTCCAATATGGGACAACCCATGGATGAAACTTGAGGACAATTATGCTAAGTGAAATAAGCCAGTCACAAACAGACAAATACTGCATGATTCTACTTCTGTGAGATCTCTAAAATCATCAAATTAATGGAATCAGTGAGTGAAATGATGGTTGCCAAGGGCTAAGGGGTAGAGGAAATGGGAAGTTATTAACAAATGGGAATAAAGTTTCAGTTAAGCAAAATGAGTATGTTCCACAGATCTGCTGTACAATATTGTACCTACAGTCAACAATAATGCATTGTACAACTTAATGATATGTTGAGAGGGTAGATCTCATGTTAAGTGTTTTACCACAAAAAAAAAATAAATAAATAAACATTTTTAAAAGTCCTCCCCTGCCCTCCCCCTCCCCCAAAAACAAACCATGGGGCTTGCAAAAATTAAAAATAAAAAAGTAAACACAATTCCTGCTTTCATGAAGCTTACAGCTTGGTAAGAACTTAGTCTTTAGCCTATTATCCACCCTTTCCTACCCAAGGTACAATTGTTGCTACCTTGAAAGACTGGGAACAAAAGCCAGAATGTATTTCCCAATGCTTTGGTGCATTTTTGCAAAGACTGTAGTCCAACTGAGACTTCAGTCTGTCTGCCGTTTTGAACATTTGTTAGCCAAAGTTTCCAAACTTTGGACAGTTCTTTTTAATTTATTCTGTATACAAACATTTATCCTAACAAATCTGCCACTTGAATTACCTTATGTATCTGTTTTTACTCTATTGAGTGAAAACTTTACTTAATTGCCTCTGCAGTCCTCTGGAATCTCCCTTTTCTTCTTTTAGAGAGAACTTTAATGTAGGGGATGGAAAATGTAGGATTTTGTTAAGATCATCATCCCTCCTCTCCAATACCAAGGAACATCAATAGTGATGCCGCCGCAACAGATTACATCAGGGCTTCTCAACCCTGGCACTACTGACATTTTGAGGGAGACAATACTTAGTCGTGGGGTCTTCCCTGAGCATCACAAGATGTTTAGCAGTATCACTTAACTCTGCCCACAAAAGGCCAAAAGCATCTCTCTCCTAGTCGTGGCACCCAAAAATGTCTTCAGCTATTGCCACGTGTCCTCTGCGGCGGACACAATCACTTCCAGTTGAGAGAGGCTGGCTTTTGTTTATTGCACATATACAATGAGCAAAACACTGGGTTAACTTTTTAATACACCTCACCTCATTTAATTCTTTCAACAGCCCTGTGTGAGTAGGAACTATTTTTATACCAATTTTTAGATAAAATAATTGAGCCAATGAGCACCAAGACTGGATTCCAAAGTCCACGCTCTGTCCTTGGTTCTGTACAATTCACAAAAGTCATTCTCCTACTTTCTGTTCATCTGGTTTTCAACATAACAACTGATATACAAATGAACTGTAAGATCTACTGGGTATCTTAGTGAGAACACTAATTCTCTAGGAAGGTACACATTCCCCGTGTCCCATTCAGACCCTATCATATCAGAAATGGGCAATCAATCCGTCAGGTAATGGTTGTGGATGGAGTTTTATCTGGCATCAAAGCCAGAAGAATGCCAGCTTCTCTGCTGTCCTTCTGATATGGTGAGACAAGATTTCAGCCACCAGCCAGTTTTCAACAAATGATGCTCTTAGGGGAATTAAGTCTGGACCTCTGCGATACATTTTGTCTCGGATGTTGAAAACACCTATTCAGGGAACTGTCCCTTTACTTTAGCCATGCAGTTGCAATGGAAGTGGTCTTGTTTCTACCAGGTACACCCAGCCAGAGCTAACTGGACAGCTGATTCAAGATGGACTAATTGGATAATCCGGCATTTGACCAAGGAGAGATAGAATGGGGCATCGTTCTCTTGCATCGTGGATTGTAATGTTTGTGACTTGGGAGATACTGGCAGCCCTTTGCTACTGTGTGGGTTGGGAATGTTACTGGACAAAAAGAGCAAGAAAGCAAATGCATGGAGAAAAACACAGAGGAGCAATGAGCAAGGATGTCTTTGGTGACATCTGATCTTTCTCGAGAAAGAACCAAATTCCTATCCTTACTTCATGCTACATTTCGTTTGGTACTTGAACTAGTTTGAGTTTGGTTTCTGTGATTCATAAAAGAGTCCTTAAGCTGGAAGTGGGGAAGGGGCAGTGAGCACAGGCATGCTCTCACTGAAGGACAGCACTAGGGAGGCAAGGTCCCAGGGAGGGGCTGCTCCAGTCTGGAGACGTTGAGGCACCTGGGAAAGCATCAGGGTCAGCTCCCCATGATGGATGCATATTACTGCTTCTGTTCCTTGAAAGGAAATGCCACTGCTGCAAGAATTTTCTTCTTGTTGGGTCTTTTGCATTTCTGCCTTAAAAAAGAGTGTAATATAAACGGGTGGAAGGGAGAACTTAAAAAAAAAAAAAAAAGGTCTGGACTCTTTCCTATAGACTTTACAGGGTTGGTTATGGCAGTTTGTCAGTCTACAAGGATTAGTCAAAATGTGAAAGAAAATCCAGAATTTCTACGAAAACACAGTTGTGCATAGCTCCCTCACAATGATAAAGCAAGCCACTCTGGTCTTTCCTGTTTGATGAGTCAGCTTCGAATGACCAGTCCCCCTGAGGACAGGACGGGCTGTTGGAGTTTGTTTTCTTCTGAAGCACAACCCTCTGTGAACGGCTTTTATATTTAAGAATCACACTGTCAGAAAGAAAGGAAGAAGGCCGGAGATGTGGTATTCCAAAGTCCTTATGCCTCTGACTATCTCCCCAAGCAGCCATTAACGGAGCTTGGCAAATAAGGTGGAAAAGACTTTCTAGGACATGAGGGACTGAAGGCTGCTGAACTTCTGACATGCCCACATGGCCCCAGACCTCACCCAGTGGATGGAAATAAGTCATGTTTTAGTGACAGGAGATGATAGAGTTGAACTGACCTAAATTTCAATCCCAGGTTGGCCACTAATAGTTATGTAACCTCATCTACCAGGCACTCCAGCTCGCAGCCTCAGATCCTTTGTCCTTAAGACTGGGACTTCTTTTCTCTCTCTTTTTTTTTGTCTTGTATGCTTATAGGAGAATTAAGTAAGAAAGCGGAACAAAAGCTCCTGCTAGAACTCTCAGCATTCAGTAACGGTCAATAACGGAAGGGGATCATGGTCTCATCCTAAGATTACTCTAGATCTTTGGCTGGCCAGATTCTAGAGTTTCTTCTCATCGGTGACTCCGTATGTCTGGCTTAGAACCCGCCTGTTTTTCTTTTTTCTTTTTTTCCTCGAAGTCCGAATGATCTGGTCTGAGTCAGAAAACACAGATCAGATTATCACTTCATGGTCTACTTAGAAAAAAAGACAATGCTGGAGGAAGGCTGAGAGGCAAATCTGGAGCATGAGATGCTGGTAGAAGAGAAGTTGGGAGAACACACGGCATGGCTTGAGCTAATATCACCTAATAGCACCCCCGACCCTTCCCACTTCCTAAGACTGACATCAGTGACCAAACAACCCCTCCGAAGGACCGACTTACTACAACAGGACACAGCAGGAAAGAGCGTGCCCGGGTCCAACTCTCCATCTGCCACTTAACAATCTATGTGAACTTGGCAAGTGGTTTAAGCTCTTTGGGCTTCAGTTTCTTCCTCTGCAAAGTAGAAATAATGACAGCATCTCTCAACCTCGCAGGATCATCAGAAGAATTAAATGTGATAATATTGTAAAAGCCCTTAGAATCTGGCCTGGCCTGGCTTGAGGGCTGCAAGAATGACTGATAATTAATAAAATAAAATACACCCAACTTATTGCATAGGTTTTGACTTATAAACTACACAGCTGTGGCCTGAAAGTCTCCCTTCTTCCATCAACTCTTCACCACCCAGAGAAATGAAATGTGTTTTAAATTAAAAGGCAAGCCCACAAATTGACTTGACATAAAAAAAAAAAAAAAAAAGAAAACCAAATACACACACAACAAAATACCGTGGAAAGGAAAAGCTGCAGGAAGTTGATTTCTCGTCTCCCTACCCCTGCTCTGACTCACTTTGGCAGACTTTATTGGCACAGTGTCTTCTAATCAAGAGAAGAGATTCCAAACAGGGTATCTCCATCCTGGTACAACCTCCATTTCCCTCCCAGACCACCAGGCTTCCAGCTGCTGGGCTGCAGGGGTGTTCACTCACGGCCCCCATCATCTCTTTCTGAAGGTCCCCTTCTGCAAATGCATGTAACAACCATGGCATCTCATCAGTGGGTGTCCTAGGATAAGGATCTACGTAGGAAGTATTATCAGTCATGTGGGCTTGAAGCTACTACTTGCAAGTTCTTCCTTTTGCATCCTCCAAATGCCCAGGAGAAGCAGTTTCCACTTCGTCCTGGAGAATTTGCCATTGAGTCCTAGATCGACAGTGGGATTTGAGCTGCAGGACTTAATAATGACACATGCATGTAAGGGATCCTCTAGTATACACAGCTTAATAAGCCTCAGCCCTCCTGGAATGATCACGTGCTTTTCAGCGAAGAATAGAGTTGATGCCCTTAGGCAAACCGTTATAGAAGTTAACTAAATTTGAATTCTCTCAGGGCCTCTTGAATGCTTTTTTTTTTTTTTCCCTTAAGAGTTCTCTGAGCTTGTATAAAGTCTAATTGATTTTTAGCACAGGAAGTCTTACCTCCCAATATAGCATTGGGCCCCTTTTCCCTTGCAGCCAATGGCAAAAGATCCATTTATAAATTGTTAAAAAAACATGTTCAGGGCTAAACGACACCAAAATAGCCCAGGAATATTTTAATATTCATAGTTTGCTTTGATTAAAATACAAACTTTTCACATTAGCTCTGGGATTATTTTTCATAAATGCAGGCAGGTTACAGAGCTGAGCGCCACTTAATTTAGTGTTTAATCAGGAGAACCACAGTGGCATCAGGCTGATTAGGTTGGCCCAACTGCTGCCTGCTCAATTTTTCCCCATAATTGCGGGGTATTTTTTATGGTGACAAGTGCCCAGACGGTAGAATTCCAATATGCTATACATCAGCTTCCCCGTTATTGGATTAGCTCGATGTGGCGTCGACACGGCAGCACTTTGAGTCCCACCATTGATCGCACCGTCCCTTCTATTCCGCAATTAATGCGGGCCGGGCTGGATTGATCAGCCTCCTCGCCAGCTTGGCCCGCAGTCAATGCGTTCTTGCGGCTGCGCAGTAGCGAGCTGGCGAGGCCCGTGCATGTGCCTCCGGAGCAAGACAGATTCTCATTTTCAGATGTTCTCAGTCTCATCAGGCCACCTTTAGGCGGTGTCTTCAAGTGACATGCGTACAGATTAAAAAAAAAAAAAAAAAAAGGTAGCTAGAATAACACTTCGTTGGCACAGAGGGCTATCGCTGGCATGATGGCTTTGTTAACTGGATGTTACTTTCTGAGACTCGATGGTGTCCTGCCGGCTCACCAAAAAGCTCATCCTCGAGGCAAGGAGGATACAAAACAGAGCCGGCAAACTAATCATTCCCTCTGGTAACAGCTCTTCCCATGATGCATGCATGTAACAACCATGGCATCTCATCAGTGGGTGTCCTAGGATAAGGATCTACGTAGCGGATGGGTAGCTTTCAAGAGCCGCTTGCACGTGAGACAAGGAGCTGTGACAGCGGCGGGTGTGGCTGAAAATTGGATGACAAGTTTGCTATTAGCTCAGTGTAGCTAGTGCTAGTTTCCCGCAGGGACACAGAAGCCCAGGGTTCTCCCCGGCTTCCTTGGCTACCCTTCCTGAGATGTGCTCCCATTTCACATGCTTCTCTGAGCAGCTGTTGTATTAAGGAGGCCCTGGCTAGCGATCTTGGGGTCACATGGAGGTTTTTCCTCCTCCCACTCTTAGACTTCCTAATTCTGAAGTTTCTCTTGGCAGGCATTGGAAATGCACGAGAGCTGTTATAAGACCACGCAGGCTACAATGACAGAAGCCCTACCCCTCCCTCATAATTCCTAAGTGCCTTCTGGAGGAAAATGAGATGATCTTCTTGGGAGCTTACCCTGTATTGCCAGAAGTTAGGCAAACTCACATTCAAAAGAAGAGCTTCCAAACAAGAAAGAAACGAAATGTACTAATAATACTGAGAGTCTAAACCCATCAGAAGATGGTTAGAGGCTTGGAGGGTGACTGGCTCTGTGTGGTAGGCAGGATAGCACACCCTCACCAAAGATGCCAGTGCTCCAGTCCCCAGAACCTATGAATATGATACGCTGCATGGCAAAAATAACACATACACCGCCTTCCTCCTGCAGAGCGGACACTGAAGAAATGTATTTTGAGTCACCAAGAGCTACTTAAAAATATTTGTAAGAGATCTTTTCAAATGTCTTTTTGATTGGGTAAGTAGAAAACCTTCATATGAGACAGGACACTTTCATGTGTAAACACACACACAAACACACACACACACCCACACCTAAAATAGGTTAAGGAATCAGAGGAAATGCATTAGTTCGTGTGGTTGCATAGCTCCAAAATAGGCAGCATTGCCTTCAGGCACAGCTAGATCCAGAGCCTCAAGTGACACCATCCAGGTACTTCCTTTCTCAGTTTCTTAGATTTTTGTCTCTGTACATCGATGGTGACCATAACATTAGAATCACTTCTAACCAGCCTAACGAACCCAGACGAAAGGATGACTTCTCCATAGGGTTTAATCGCGAAGACTGACCGGGGATGCTAAGCGGCCCACCTGGGTCATGAGCCCATCTCTGAATGAACTGTTATGCCAGGATTATCAGTCACTCTGATTGTCCCAGCCTCACTCACATGCTCAGCCCTGTTCGCAAGAACTAAGTGGAACTGCTCTTCTCAGAAGACAGGGACCCTCCTACTAGAAAAAGGTGAAAGGGGTACTGGATATGGATGAAAAATAAGTAAGTGAAGATGTTCACTAACTCGCCCAAACTAAGCTACCTACTGGTTCTGAAAAGCTTTCATTAAAAAAAAAAAAAAAAAGTCCAAGTCGGGGGCAGGAAATGTACAGCTTGATTTCATAAAGCAAGAAAACTCCGTGCTAGGACCACAGGAAAGCAGCTGGAAGAAACTCCCAGGGGTTGGCAACTGGGCTTCAGAATGGAGGGGGAGGGTACAGCTCAAAGTAGTAGAGTGCATGCTTAGCATGCAGGAGGTCCTGGGTTCAATCCCCAGTACTTCCTCTAAAAAAAAAAAAAAAAGAAAGAAAAGAAATAAACCTAATTACCCACCCCCTCAAAGAGGGCTTCAGACTGGAACTTCACTTCTGGAAGACTCAAGCTAACTCAGTCACTTGAAAAGTGGAAAAATACAAAGAAAGACACACACATCCTGTATTTCTTATGTGAAATGTACTTCAGGGTAAGCAAAAATAAATAAACAAAAATTAATGAGAGGACCTGTCTCTCTGTATCCCTCCTAATAAATGGAGAGCAGTGATGGCCATGCTTGGCAGAGGCTGCTAAAAAGTCCCCAAGACTGCCCAGGCACACACATCATGTTTCCTGATGAAAGTGTACAGTAATATTTATGATGTGCTTTTGCTTAAGAAACAAAAAAAAAAAAAAAAAAGAAGAAGAAGAAGAAGAAGAAAAACGAACCAAAATCTCATCAAACTTATGGATCTAACCACCAGTTCAGAGGAAACACAGAGGATAGAGAATGCAGTGAGCAACGTCAGATGATGGGGAAACTCTTCAATAACATGGATCTAGTATCCTCAACAAATGGGCTGCAAGGTTAAAACAACCACCACAACAATGACTTGGAGGAAAAGAGACTTCAGAGACACATCAACTGGTTTTCACCCTCCACATCTCAGGATGCAGAATCCGAGGATACAGAAGGCCAAAATCGTAACACACCATCTTATATAAGGGGCATGGGCATCCGGAGTTTGGTGTCCACAGAAGTCCCTTGTGGTACAGAAGGGCCTGGGGCACCCAGAGTTTGGTATCCAGGGGAGGTCCTGGAACCAGTCCCTTGCAGATACCGAGTGATGACTGTGTGTCAACCTTCCTTTAATTCCTGATCAACAAGCAGAATTAAAAACATACATGACAATCATGTAAACTTGAACACCAAGAGACTATTTGACTGTATGAAGGAAGTAAGGTTAATTTTTAAGGCCTAATGATGGTAATAAACCGTGTTTTTTTTCCCTTTAAAGTCCTCACCTCTTTCAGAGGCATACATAAATATTTTAAATGATATGATGTGTGAATAGCCGATGCTATTAAGGAATTGTTGCTAATTTTTAATATGTAATAGTGTTAATGATAATATAATATTTTTTCCTTAAAAGTCCTCGCTTTTTGAATGCTCATATTCAAATAATATAATAATATAGTGTTTGGGATTTGCTTCAAAATACTCATGGGGTAAGGGAGGAAGTACAAAAGCAAGTTTGGCCATGAATCAGGAGTTGTAAAATCTGGTGATGGGTATGGATATTATTATATTATTCTCCCTACTTTTGTTTGTTTGAAATTTTTCATAATCAAAAGAATGTAAAACAACCATTACAAAACAAACAAACAAACAAACAGAGTAAGTTTAAATATCACCAAATCATTTTGGTCCACTGGTGAATCTGGAGTGAAAGAAACATGGCTTCAGTATTTCTGAGGATCTTAAGGAAAACTCAGGAGCAACCCCAGAACTGAGGTCGTAACTCAAATGTCCCTCCTACTTTCCCACGAGAGCCTGATGTGTTAAGCCTCCTGTCCAAATGGACTGTATCCAGCCATCAAATGTCCTTCATGATGGGGACAGGCTGAGGGCAAAGGACACAAAAGATGAAAGGGGATTGGCATTTTCAGACATTGAAAAGAAATGCCATATTATTCTGCCATAACGACATCGCCTAAATAAAACCTCTCTTGTTTCTCCAACACACTCAGCTTGTTCCCACCTGCCTTTGAAACTGTCTCCCCCACCTTCTGGAACTTTCTGTCTCTCACACTTCCAGGGTCAACCCTTGACCATGAGCTCAGACATCACCTCTCCCATGAGGACTTCCTGCACCACAACTGCTCCCAACTCCAAATCATACTATATCTCACTGACTTCACTTTTTTCTCCTTCCAATCAGTGATCACCATCTATAACATCTTGCTTATTTCTTGGTTTCATGTTTAAGCATTTGATCACAATGACAGCAACTAGCAAAGATTGTTCAACACTGAAAATCCACACCTACGACCATTCCTAGAGCCCCGTAGGTAATCAACAAAACATTTGAAAAAATAAATGCTTCATAAATAAATCACCACTATTCTACCAAATCTATTGGTTTAGCTGCTGCCATTTTACACTAAATATCATACATATATTTCCTGCCTTCAGTGTTAACAACAGAACAGCATCTATCTTCTTCAGTGATATCTTTTTCCTTTTTTTCGCTAGGGCTGATCACTGATAAGTCTAATTGGAACTAATAAGAAACACAATATTAAACTAGATGTGAGAGTTGTTTTTACCTGTTTGTAACAGCTTGCAGGAGAGTGTACAGCCTTCAGACAATTAAAAGGATGTTCTGATAATTCTTTCCTGCTATTATTAGAAAACGAGTTATTCGTGCTAAGAGACCAAGAAACCCTACCTCAGAGAAATAGGGAATTGAGTAGTTCGCAGTTGTGAGAACAACAAAGTTAGCATTCAATTAAGTTCCATCACAAGATTTATACTAATCATTAACCAAAAGTTGTCTTCTGTTCAGTTTCAGGAAATTGAACAATACCCTGACGAAGAGAAAGAACCTTTAAAAATTAAGCAATAATTATGGTATGTTTGCAAAATGCAGTCTATCTTTTGCATCTTGAATTTCTTGGCTGCGTAATTTGCATGCACATTAAACTCAGTGGGAAATTGGAAAGCAATTCAGAATTCGACAATTAAAAGATACAAATTAAAATTGTTAGCATTAACTTAAAGTTTATTGCTGGTGCAATGCTCTTGGTTATAAATGAACTCTGATCAAGCAGCCATTTCTCTCTTAGAAGTTCAACATATTTTCAACTGTGGTCTCCAATTGTACCTTTCAGCCATTGGATTGCTGATGTCACGTGATATTCATAAATATGATCTTTTAATACATATAAATGTGTATTGGCTGTAGATTTTTTTTTTTTTCATTAGAAAGAGAAGTTGGGTCCAGTCATTCTGGCGTTGGAAAGGACTTTCCATCTCTTCAAACATCTTCAAGTTATTTGGGAGAAATGTTCAGATAATTCTGTGTTTAAACTAACAGTAAGAAAAGACACCTCTTTACAGAGGTGTTAAGTTTGAGAGCCAAACACAGTCAACACAACAAAGGGTGTTTCTTGTCTTTTTACTTCTCATACGCATCTGTAGTGCACTTATTATAAATACAGGTATATATGAAAATAGATACATATAAGCGTGCATGTATATGTATGAAGTTTTCGTTATAAAATGTTGAGAACTTTCTAATCTAATTGCGAGAAAATAAAGCTCAATCCCATCACCTTGTAGGTGTATGATCAAAGTTCTGTTAGTCTTTGGCTTCAGAGCCTGGTTCTGCAAAATAGGGGTGATAATGATGATCAACTCATAAGTTTGTTGTGAAGATTGGATGACAAAAGGAATTAAGTCCTTTTATCTGATGCATCGAAAGCGCTCAATAATTGCAAACTACTGTTTTTGTTAAGTCCTGGGATACGGGGTCCCTGGGATTCAATCCCAGCCCTACCACGTACTAGCTTTGTGACCTTAGACAAGTTAACTCGCCTCTCTGCGCCTCACTGGCCCCATCAGTAAAATGGGGACACAGTGCCTACATCATAGGGTTGTTCGGTGATTAAATATTTGTAAAGCACCTAAAATAGTGCCTAGAGTAAGCGCTATGTAAGTGTTTGTTAAATAACATCTATGTGTGGGTAGGTAGGGAGATAAACAGGTATAGATATTACATATCTATTTATACACACACATATAAAGAGAGCTGTCTCAATATAATCCTGGAAAATCTCCAGTGTGATTCCAATGCTCGAGACACTGCTTACGGTTGCATTTATTTTCACTGAAAGGCAGGTGGTTGGAGCAAACTTTTTTTTTTATTCAAAACACACAGGAAATCCAAGAACTATGGTTCATTAGAAGCTGCCGTGTATCCTACACGACCAATTTTTGAGAGAATTAGGATACAATAAAATGCCCTTGACATTATAACTAATTGAATATACTTGGATCATTGATGATCTCTTAACATGACCTAGGGCCATCAACATGGGGACCAATTATCAAGGTGTGAGTCTAGAAGTTTAAATTTTTATGCTATAAATATAGTTCCGATGGGAAAAGGTGGATAGGGGCTAGAAAAGTTCAAACCCACAGGAAAGAGGCTACTTTTCCTATATATGTGTTCTCATCATTTGGGGGTTCATACAGAGGAGGATGGGAAGAGCAGATAGTTATATGTTGAGTTATAAAACCTGACCCAATCTAAAGTGTGAGCATGTCTCGCTTTTACATCAAGCCTTCCTCTTCTGTCTCCACCAGCAAGATTATTAGCTTGGGAATTTTAGAACAACTTTATCAGGACTATCATCCATCATAATCAAAATGCACAAAACCCCTCCCAAATTCTGCCATATACGAGAATAGAACCACCACCTCCAACACACACACACACACACAACACACACACAACACACACAACACACATACACGGGGCTATTGTAGATCACATTCACTTTGCAATCAATACAGGTTTAAGCAATGCAAGTCATATCCTCCAATTCATTGAGCACATTATATTCAATTCTTGCTGTGAAAAGCCACACTGTGGGAGAAATGGCCAGAACGGTGAATTGAGATAGTAGCCAAAATCACTGGAGTCAGATAACAGACTATGATTGTCCTGAAATTTTAATTCTTCACGAAGCCAAGGAGAGTTTGAGTCACAATTATCTGATACCATATACATGACATATAGGCATATATATACATATATATATATGTATATATATACACACATGAATATATGCCTATATTTATAACGTATTTTTTTTAAGAATGGCCAATTACACAAAGTATCAAATGCCCAATCAGGAATGTGTACTGATAAAGAGATACCAAAGTTGAATTTGGAATTTTGTTTTGATAACATCTCGTCTTGTGCCTGCCATCTAAAGTGGATTTTTATCAGGTCTCTGAGAGCAAATGGCTTGCACGTAATTTGGTCAGTAACACATATAAATGTTTCAAGCATGAAAAGTAAGTACATATTTCAGAAAGAGCTGAGGAAAATGATAGCTTTAGGACTTTCAGAATAAAACCAGGATCCTTCCTGGTGGAGAGGCATAAAAGAGATTAAGTGGACGACACTTTCTTTGAATTATTGATGTAATCAAAACACTAGCAGATTCGCGACATCAGTCTTTCCTGCACTGGGGTCGACATTGAATTTTAGTTGGATTTTGGCTTCCTTCTTTTTTTTTCCATTAAAAAATAAAGAAAGGAAAAAAATTCATCTGTTGTTTACCTAAAAGATAGGGAATTTCCTAACAATTTTTAACATGCCGTTAAAAGGAGGTAACTGGGACTGGTTTCCACGAACAGGTGCCTAAAGCATTCACCCATCAAGTTTTTAAGTTCAATTCTGTGTTTAGGCCGGCATCTGGGCTTTTCAGCTCATTAGAATATAGACACATATGTCTAAGCCTGCGTTTAAGATGGAGATGGTTTCATTAAACTGGAAGGCAGAATTCTATTCGATAAAGCGCTGCTCTTCATAGCTTGCCTGTAAAGTGCTAATGCGGTATTTTCCACCTTCCAATTTTGCAGACTGGAAAGGAGCTTCCTGGGGCTCTCTGATCTCGCCAGTACCCCCGAGCCCCATTCCCAGATGCCCCTCATCACGGGTAGATATCATTTCAACAGATGTCAAGAACAGCTAAAGTGCACTTAGGCCTATTTGTTAAACTCCTGAGGGAGGAGGTGGATTGGCGAAATTCAGCCAGTAATTAAACCACATACTTCTTCTAAAGCTGCCTCTGTCCCCTCTCCCCTGCATAATCTCTCTGCCTTACATCAAATCATTTAGGCACTTATTGGCTACAATCAATACAATATGAGATACATTAATTTTGTCCCTGTGAGATTTTCAGGGAAGAGGTGGTGTTGCTTCCCAAGCATTTTAGAGTGTTCACGCAGGCACACCAGCAGACCGAGCAGTAGTGCCTCGCACTCTACCCTGGCAGATTTATGGTCTCCCTGTCCACCGGCCCCCCCTCCCCAGCCCCGTGCAAGTGGAACTGGGCTGCTGCCAAACACGCGCAAATTGGATTGCAGCAAGAAACATTGAATATATTACCTAATGCACACAAATGCTAAATAGTGCAAATCGCAGGAAAGAAGTGGCCCGGCTGAGCAGAATTTTAACCATTAAACCCAAATCTCTCCATATGTTCCAGCAAGCCTTGTGCCTCGCTGTTGTAAAAATAAAATTGCAAGGAGGAAAAGACCTTTCCCAGGTTTCCTAGTCACTGATTCTGTTTCTTCCAGGCACCGTGATCACTTCTCCCATCCGTCACCACCACCACCCCACCCCCCCTGGGTGGATCCTTTGATTTGCAACACGTTTAGAAAAGGTTGGAGGAATTTCCAACCAACTGGAGGAAATGCGTGCATTATGGAGAGGTGCTAAATGAAGATCTGCCCTAGTCACTGCTTTCTAATAGTACAAGTGTGTTATTTTGTGAAGTCGGAGATCTGGATTCTCAGAAAGATCGTTTGAACAATGACCTGACTCCTAGGAAGGTGTGGATCACCGTGGTCTGTAATTCCAGCGCCTCCCCCACAGGCCACCAGCCATCTTTCAGCCTTTGATACCACTCAGCCTCCAATGATTTTATTCGACAAGTGAGACAAAGAAAGGAGAGCAGAGGCTGCAGTTCAGTCCATCAATGGACCCTACAGTAGAACCAAAGAGGAACGCAGAGCGCTAACAAAGGAAATCGGAGAATGACTGTGAGGACCAGATAAAGGCCACAGAATTAAAATCTATCAGAAATTCAGGCAAGAAATATAGCCAGTCAGGCTCACGTTTACAGCAAAGAAGTAACTGAGGAAGCAGAATTCTCATTAACTACACCCTGCTTGGGCAATGGGCAATGACTCTTTGATGAAATATCAGAAATACTTCTTTTCTATGTGAAAGTGAAGGAAACAGGCTTTCTGGTCAATAGCCATCCGTCCTGACAGGATACACAATGAAATCCACATACAAGGAAGTCAGACACACTGGCCTCGGGGCCAGTTCCCTGTGTGGACCTGGGTAGTTCGGGAGACCTCATTGGACCCGGCCGGCTCGTCTGCAAAAGCCTGAGCTGGTTTCCAAAGGCCTTTGTGACTCTAACAGCATAGGGTTCATATTATGTAGCTTTTATCCTTAACTGCCCTCTTTCCTAGTCTTTATGGCAGCCCTTTCTCTGCATTTAACACCACAGAGAAATGCAGCTGACTTCTGAAGAGATGGTAAGAAACCACCTTGCAATTAACCTCAGCTTCCTGCGGGGTGGGAAAGAGAACGCAGATACACCTGTGCTCTCTGAGGGATTCTGAACGGCAAAGCCACGCGCTGATGTTCTTGAGAGTTAAGTCTCGCTCTCTGCCAATGGTATCAAGGGACGGTGGGTAGAGGACCGGCATATGAAACCTGGGAGTTCTATTAACAACATGTGTTCTGTGATCCCCCCACCCTATTGACTTAATCAGAATCTTTGTGGGTGGAACCTACAAAACTGAATTTGGAGTAAAATCCCCAAAATTCTTAGGCACATTAATGTTTGGGAAACGGGCAGATCAGGACACTCACCTGAAGGGTGAGTTTTACCATTACAGGTGTCCACTTATTTGTGCTAATTATTGTGCCAACTCCCCTGCGAGCTTCCTAAGGATAAGAAGGAAATCTTGCTCAGTGATGTATCCTCAGCATCCTGTCCAGCGCCTGCACATGCAGGTGTATGTACCTTAGTAAACGTTTACTGAATTAATCTGAAGAAATACTGATGGCCAAAACCCACCCTACGTCTAATGAGTTAGAATTTCTGGGCACACAGCCTTGGAACCGGCCACCAGTGAGCACCTCGGTGACTCTCGTTCACAACAAATGTGAGAACCAGTTTGTTCATGTTGCCATATGCCATGGAAAATGAGAGCCTTGTTTGATCAAAAGTCATTCCAAGCAGGTACACCATGGTTTTCCATTTCCGAAGCTCGTCGGTGTATATTACTTCTCCTGCGTCTTTCCAAGTAGGTGGGGCTAGAATTCTCCTGAGCTGGAACAGAAGATCCGATCAGTGGACTTAACTAACTTGTCCAAGGTCACAGCCACAACTATGTGATGACATGTTGACATGGTAAACCCAGACAGTGTCTATGGGACAGGGCGTGCCCTTTCTATAAAATCACTACCGGAATAAAGAAAAGGCGAGGCCAGGGAATCAGAAACTGAGAGTTCCAAGACGACTCATTTATTCAACAATTGTTTGTTGACTGCCTACTGTATGCCAGACACTTTGTTAGTTGCTGGGGACACGTGTTGAGCCAAAAGCATGTGGCCTCTGGCCTCCTCAAGTTTAAATTCTAATTTAGGAGAAATGACAAACATATTCCATATGGGCTGCAAACATTTCCCCAGTTTGGCTTTAATCTTTTGGTCATATTTATAGCGCCTTCTTAAATGGCAAAAAAAGTTAAACATTTATGTCCTCAATTTTTTATTATGATTTTTATTATGCTTTCTGGCTTAAGTTTCATTTTCTGAGGGATCCTTGACAACATAAAGTTATATAAAGATTCTACAGGATTCTAGAAAGAGAAGTAAGTCTACATCCATAACCTCTCCTGCCTCACTCCCCATTTAATCCTCAGCCCGTGTTGATTCATTTCCTGAATGAGCAGTTACTAAATCTAGAGGACAGTCTCCAGAAAGTCTCCTATTTGACCTCTCCGTCTCTCTTCCCCTTGGCCCTTCTTGGAACTTCTATCTCCTGGTTTCCATCAATACCTCTGTCCTGGGTAGGTCCTGTCATTCTGCCCCTTTATTCTCAAACCAGTCTGCCTGGCTAACTTCTGCCCACCTCTTAAGAGGCTGTGTTCTCCAGAACTGCACCTGCTTCTCCTCTGATACTTTATATCCATCCATGCATATGCTTTGTATAAATGGATGAGCAACTCGTAAATCAGTTTAAGCATTGCTATATAGTAATTACAGAGAATGATGTTGATTTATGTGTACCAATATGGGGGGGGGGATCCTAATTACACTGTTAAATGATAACAAATTATAGATCATTACATACTATATGATATTGTTTCTATTAAAAATAAAATGACCTTCAATAGATGCTAGATACATACATACATACATAGACTACGTAATTATAAATATGTATGCATATTCATAGATAAACCAGATAAATGGTGCCAATAGAAATATCATGCAAGTAATATGCAAGTCTAAATTTTCCAGTGCCCATATTCAAAAAGGAATTTTAAAAAATATATTAAATTTAGCCAGATGTATTATAATTTCAACATGCAGTCATTTTTTTCTAAATGTCAGTGAGTTGTTTTACCCTCTTTTATTCTATGAAGACTTTGAAATCCTGTGTGTATATTAACTTACTCAACAGCAGCACGAGGCTAATTGCTACCATACTAGACAGCGAGATTACAGAACATTTCCATCCTCGCAGAAAATCCTATTGGACAGCACTGGTTTATGGGGCTTTGGGGAGAAGAGAGAGTCCTCTTACTAAAGAAACAAACAGGAAAAAAATGTAAGTGTATTTCCCAAAATTTAGGAGGAGATTTACTGTCAGGACAACATGAACTCTTGGGGGTGTTTTTGTTTGAAATCTGTTTTCGTCCTTGGCTACTATGTTCTCACAGCTCCAACAACAATTAGGAGACTGGAACAAAAGGAAAAAGGAACTCTGGACCCACCTTTAATTCTTGGTTTCACCATTTACTGGCTGGGTGATTTAGGGTAAAAGCCTCTCCACACCTAATATATTAATTATATATATACATATATATATATGTATATAAACAGTAATATATATACATATATATATGTATATAAACAGTAATATAACCATTATGAAGATTAAATAAGATAATGGATGTACTAGAGTGTGTAGCTGGCACTCAGCAAACTCAGATTTCCTTTGGGGTCTCTTTCTAGCCATCATAAACATGTCCACTCTGGCCTGAATGAGGATAAAATGTGATTTCTGTGAGCCACCCTCTCGGTAAAGCTGTATTTCTATTTTCCGTCTGTCATTTCACTGACCAGACCATCATCCCGGTGTAAGGGGAAATTTCCCCTTATCCTACTTTCGCTGCAAGAGGGGGTAAGCTGCTGAGTAAAATGTGTACATGTATTTGGAGGCTCTTCTCTTACCACATTTACATTTCTAGATTACAAACCAGAGGTCCTCTAGCCTCCGATCCTGAGTCATATCTGGATGAAACAGAAACTCCATCCAGGAATGAGGTGGCACATCGGTCTGGGTACCTGGGTCCACGTGTGCCTATGTGTAGACGTCCTCTGTCTTCAGAATTTTCTGTAGCTGTTCAGAGATCAGCTTGGCGGCTTGGGAGATCACCTGGCCCCAAATCAGAAACCACAGCAGCCATGAGACTTCAGGCCAGTTTTTCACTTTCCCTTGTTTTCTGCATCCGTGTCTGAAGAATGCAGGGGTTGAACCAGATGATCCCTAAGAGCCTTTCCAGCGTAATGGTCCATGATTCAGTGACTCTGTGGCCAGCCGGGGCCAAGGTTCTCATTCTTGTTATCACGGGTAATCAAAAAGAGTTGGCAAAACACTTCAGTCTTTATCAAACGCTGCTCTTGTACTGAGCTCCTACTGCTAGGCTCACTATCCCCACACAAGACGATGATAAATGCAAGCGGCTAGCAGATCACTTGGATGGTGCCCAGGAAGAGAGTGCCCGCAAGGCTTCATTTGCCAGTTCCATACCACTTAGAGCTGACACACCAGCCCTGGGAAAAATAATGAATGGCACCCAAAGGCAGAAAACATGGGTACAGAATGCAGGAGGGGGTGCGCGCGGGCAGAGCTAGGGTTGGATCCCTCTCCAGGTCCTTCCACACCATGAGACTCTAGGATTCTGCTGGGATGGGATTCAGTAAGTCATCAACCAAGACACGTGAAACACACACGCATTATTTTCTTAAAGGCAAGCAGAGAGGTGCATCTTAGCGGTGTCCAGAAGATGCTCCTCCTGATTGTCAAGAAGAGATGCCCAAAAAGAATTTGAAGAGAGGGAAGGAGGGAGGGACAGAATGAACACATATGGTAAAATGATAAAAATTAGTGATTCTGGTAGGGATAGACACGCTTTATTGTAACGGTCCTGCACTTTTCTGCAAGTTTAGAATCCTTCAGAATAAAAAGTAAGAAAAATGCTGCAAAATTTCAAAAAAAAAAAAAAAGAGTGAAATAAAAAAAAAATGAGAATGAAGCATAGCCTTTCAATTGAGTTCCTGCAAGATGTTCTTTAAAAAAAAAAAAAAACAACATGTTTGGTCCAGTGAGTCTGGAAGCTGCTTCGCTCCATACCATTCTCCTAGGGATTTACCACTCATATTCGTGTTAAAGGCAGCAAGAAGTCCTGCAAAAAAAAATCTGTTTTTCCCACCCAGTGCATCTCACATGTGTTTTTAAAGCCACGGGACTATGTATGCATGCATTTGTGTGTGTAGCATCTATTTAACCTACCATAAAATTAATGTTTCCGGAATACACACTAGTTCGTTCTTTGATTCATTCCCTCATTTCTAGTTGAGTGTTTACGTACAAACACAAACTAAAAATAAGCTCCTCTTCACAAGGAGCACACAGCCCAGAAAAGAAGAGAGGCAAGAGACAAGAAGTATGATTAAAATAGAAAAGAATTTTGTGTTTGAAAGCACGTGGAAGTGCAGAGGTGAGAAATGGAATTCGGACCTGTGCTTAATACATCTATTGGCAATAATCGATCCTAAACAGATGCCTGGGTCTAGAAACAGAACAAACTGAAAGAAAGTAACTCACTGGGATTTGTCCTGGATTTGCCCCCAAAATAATCGCATCAGTCTGAAATTTTTGCCATGGATTTATTTCAAAAATTCTCCCCTCCAAGTTCCACTTTCCTCAAAAAGTATTTACAGGTGAAGAAGAAGCCATGTAGAAAATTCACTGGAAAGACCTAAGATCCCATCCAGCATGACTGTCCCGTAATTCAGTGAACCTGGTACTCACTGAACTGCTGTCTTCCTCTAATTTAGTGACCACTAGCAGTGAGGACGCTTTAGGACGAAAGGCACAAAACCTGGCTAATGGCCAACAGTGGCTTCAGCCATAAGGATATTTGCTGTTTGCATAATTGGAAGTCTGGTAGGAGATGGTCCCGGGCTGGTTTGGTGGCTCAGCAGTGCCGGTGGGACCTGGGCTTTGTCACACCTCTCCCATGTGACCTAAATACCGTTGTAAGCTCTATGCTACAGAGGGAGGAGCTCACCAATTCTCTCCAGGCAAAGAAGAAGCCAGGATTTTAAACCCAAGCTGATGCAGTGCAGAACTCATAACAGGGTACTGCCATCAAGGAAGCAAGCTACTTGTCGAATACTTAGCAGCACAACTGGACCTCCCAGCCTGACGTCTTGGTCCACCGGGCATCACTACCCTTCACCCAGGAGAAGCACGTACATCTCACAGCATCCACGCAGCCTGCATCTCGGCACACACACCTCTCAGCAGAGGACCAGACCTCCATGCCTGTGAATGCAACACTGTTTTCCAAGGCACCCACAGACCTCTCCTCTTCCCCTGCGAGATTTATAATTAAGCCTGTGAAAAATTAAGAAATTAATATAAAAGTTGCCATGTTGCCAATGCTTTTATTATCCTTTAATTTACTAGAAGCATTTGCACGCCACCCCTGGGGAGTAAGTGCAATGCCAAATTGCTTACATTGCTCTTAAAAGCTGAAGTAAGCGTTTCCTTTTCATCTTCCATAATCATATACATATATATATACCGGCAAGTCTGTGGACCAGAAGCAGTAAATAGATAATTATATCACTCTGGGTATTTCCCCCACCCGTCATTTTGAGGACTCTTTCCCCCTATAATTCTCCACTTTCCTCATAATTTATTTACAGGTAAAGAAGTGATGAACTAAACTCACTGGGCAGACAACTGCACATCACTCTAATTAAGTTACTAGTGATTGCGAGTAGCTCTGAAATCACCTACAGGATAAAGCAGGTGGCAGCGCCAGACAATGGAGAACGTGAGAGCAAGGGGTGGAAGATGTGGGAGATTGGTGGGTCCTGGTAGCTAGGAAACTGCAGAGCAACCAGGTAAGAGTTTGCATACGAGAAAACCACAGTTCAAGTCCCAGCATGAGCACTTGCTGCCAGCGTGATTTTAGGCAAGTTTCCGAAACGCTCTGAGCCTCAGTTTCACCTCTTGCAGGGTGGGATACCAGCAAATCTACATCTCGTGTTGATTGTGATTATCAAACGTGGTGATGTACGTGAAAGAGGGGCTTAGCCCTGCCCCTGGTGTTCCAATCACGGTAACTATGATTTGGAACTATGAACATAGAGAGCCATTCTATGGGACAATGGACTGAGAAGCAAGGCCACTGCTGAGACCACCATCCCATCAAGGATGCTCATTAGCTAATGAGAAGCAGCTGGTTGCAGTAGAAGGAATTAAGGAAAGACAATTGATGATCCAAGATCTGAGCCCTGACTCTGAATTTAGACTCAGCTTTCTCACTAATGGCATCCACTAAAATCAAACTACATGTGTGCAAGTCACGGTGATAGGTTTCTATAAAGATCAAAATGCGATCATACACGTGAGTGATATTTCTCACCTGGAAAAAGCCTTTCAAGCTGGAAGTGATTAAACTTGTCCCTGTCCATTTCTGGCTACAGAATGATTCCCAGTCTTCTCAAACTGGATGCCAGAAAATTCACACCCCAATAAGATAAACAGAGACATCTCTCTGCATCACTAATTGGGCTCAGTGATTGGCATGGGGGCCCCATTATGTTATATAAACCAACACAGTTTATGATGGGAAACAAAGAAAAACTTTACATGAATTTATAAGATAAAGCACAAGGTTTCAAAGAAATTATATGACACACCATTCAAGGCTATATATGTATATTCCCTTCTGCTATTAAAGAGTTAACTTAAGGGAAAAGGCACCAGATATAACAGTGTTGAACTTTTGCTTCCCACATGCAAATCTGCCCCACTCTGATTTCATTGCTCCTCCAAATTCTCTATAAAAGAGTTGGAATCTTGGCCATGCTGTTTTTCTCCCTGGAGCAATATCAGCATCTCTTGATAGCTGGAAATTTTCAGCAAAAACTTGCCACCTCAAATTTATTTAAGCTGTTTCAAAATTCTGTTTTGAGCCCTGTGTCAAATGTCAGCTTGGAAAAGATCTTTCTGGTCATAGGTAGCCAGTGGGCCAAGGAAGGGAAGCAAAGATTGAGGATTTCGAAAGTAAGAAATGACCTTTGTGCTTTTCCTAATATACCTTTCTCTGCTTGCAAATGGCAAATGAGCTTCTGGAAGAAAAAGAAAAGATGGAAAAAGACAAACAGTTACATGCTTTTGGTGGCAAATAATAGAAATCCTGACTGCAGAAGCGTAAACGAATAAGGGATTAATTCTTTCACACAGTCTGAGTTCAGAAGTAGTCTGTTCTATCACTGGGTCAGCCACTCTATGATGTCAGAGCCACCGTCCCACAGAGTTGCGAATCAGCTACAGCCCCACCATTGACGCCACAGAAGATGAGGAAAAAGGGCAGGAGAAGGACAGACAGCGCCACCTGCAGGTGCCCCTTTCCATGAGGAACAGGAGAGCTTCCCCAGACACCCAGAGCAAATCTCCAGCGACATCCCCCTGACCAGACTTGTCAATGGCCATTCCGAGCTGCACAGGAGGCTGACAAAGCAAACATCTAGCCGAGTGCATTTCCCACCCGAGCAAAGCTGTTTTTTTTTTTTTTTTTGTAAGCATGAGAAAATGGTGAGATACCAAGGTAATTTCGCATTTCTCAAAGATGTCCATCCACCATTACGATAAGTGATCAGAGCCCTCAACACTTAACCAACATGATAATGCCTTCAATGTTTATTTACTTCTATTCCTCTTGAGACATAAGTTATTTCTGCAAACAGAAAGAGTCACACCCCTTCTACCAAGCCGCAGTCCTGCTGTCTCCTCTTTCATAAAAAGCATCGCTGTATCCGCTTGAAGGTATCGATTTTAATTAATCACAACATACAGCCCCCTCAATCAATAGAAGGGTACCAGGGAAAGAACAGAAGCTGTAAATCACTGTTATTTCTTCTCTTCTGAGAACTTTCTTTCAACTTGAATTCCGTGGTTCTATTGTGCTCAGATTCAACTAATGTGTTCATAATTACACAATAGCTACTCTTGACTGAACACTATTATATCCTGGCGTGTAATCATACAGTGCCTCACAGAATCCCACGATGTTTTTGCTATATTCCAGGATTTTACCGTTATTCAGTTTTTAATGAGAAGAAGCCTGAGACTTGAGAATTTACATAAGTTTTCAATGTTCCCAACACTGTTCATGCTGGAGCCAAGATTTGAATTCAGGTCTGACTCTTGAAAACATTTTATCTGAACCCATAATAACCATGTTGTGTGTGTGTCTCACACTATTTTATATAGACCATCTCTAACCTCATAATGAACTTTGTATTATCTGCTTTTCTCAGAAGTGATATCTGAAAGTCAGAGAAAGTAAATGATTTGCCTGAGATCACTCAATGATGGAAGGGTGGGCAGAGCTGGAATCCCCACCAAGATGTGTCTGGTCCCCAAGTGCCTAGTCTCTTCCAATGCAGCCTTCAGCTTCCTGCCGCATCAACAGGGCATATCCCAACCAAGCAGCGCCATGTGAAGCATGGAAGCCTTTTCTTACGTGACAAGGGAAGAGTGGGCAGACACAGAGAGTGTGAGCTCCAGAACCAGGCCATTGGAGTTCAAATCCTGCTTCCAAACCTCGTCGGTGATTTATGGCATCCTACTTAAATTCTCCAAACCTCAGCTGCCAAATCCACAAAACAGAGACTATAAGAACATGCCTATTGTAAGGATGACTGGATTATATGCAGAAAACACCTGGTAGTACCCAGAACAACGAGAAGAAAAGAGGAAGGGGCTATAGCATCATGAAGAAGTTACTTAACCTCTGTAAGTCTCAGCTTCCCCTTCTGTAAAATGGAGATAATAACACAACCTACCCGTGGTGAGGATTTAATGAGTGACTATGTATCAAGGGCTTATAACCCTTCTGGGCAGCTATCATAAACAAATGTCATGCTCAATAACTGTCAGCTGTTGTCATAATCATGATGTCATCTGTGTGAGAAGCAACATCTCATTTCAAAGACCAGCTGAAAACAGAGCATCAGAGAAGAGAACTCTTATTTTTTTTTTTTTTTGCATAAAATGAGACTGCCAATAAAAAAATGGAGACATTTTAGAGCATCTAGGAAGTACAAAGCAATGCACTCCAACGCCAGAAACTTGTTTTTCAAGAAGCTTTTCAAGCTGAAGCAGAGGGCACAGCCAAGCCCGGCTAATTAGCTACACTGCCTTATGCCACGGGGCCCCAGACACCGCGCGCCCGGCTGTTGTGTTGGGGGATGAAGCCTGCAGAGTCAGCTGTAACGGACACTCAGGCACAGGGCGAGCGGGGAAGGTTAAGGAGAGGGTGGGACTTGGAGGAGCCAGGAAACAAAGATACAAGGCAGTGCTGAGCGCCTTGCAAGAAACACTCAGCCCCGTTGTGGGGGGAAAGTTTATTTTCCTTTTTGTTTTTTTCTGGGGAGGCTGGAAGACACCTCTCCTCTCGCCCAGGCTCTCAGAAGAGCCTCCTCTGTTCACATGGTGTCCCCAGGCCAGGCTGGGGAGCAAGTTCTCTGGGTACTACAAACAAGTCTCAGGTCCCTTTGATCCATCCTGTCTATGGGAAAAGAGGACTTTTGTCTTTCTCAGAAATGTGCCCTTTTTTTCAGCATTTCTCCATCTCATTTCCGTTCATTTCAAACAAGATTCACGCAGAGCCTGATAATGTGCCTGGACTGGGCCAGCACGCAGACTGAAGAGATCACCAGCCGGACCCTGCCGTGATGAGGCTTAGGGTCCAGCCGGAATTCGTCTGTCCTGAGTCAGGAACCACCGACGAATGTCGATCCAACAGCCATGGATGTAGTAAAAGATGCCTGCCTTGGGAAACTGGATTCGGAAGACAAAATTAGCTTCATTTATCTACGGAAAGGATTGGGCTTGTTGGAAGCAGGATGGGGGGGAAGTTGAGAGGGTCTGCTCCAGACCCACGTTCAAACCCCTGCTCTCAGTGCAGCTAAGAGGATTTCTGTTCTCCCTGCACCCCAGCTCCGAAATGATCATAGCAATGCTTATCTCGTAGAACTGTTGACTTAACTCAGGCAGAACTCCTAGGAAAAGTAAGCACCGAGGCCATGCTAATTTTACTATTATTATTATTATTACCTACTCACTCAGGAAGTTCCTGAGTATCCACAAAGTACACTTTAGCGGATCATGAGAACTATAAGAAACCTTCAACCTATGAGCACGTGAGCAATGCTATTTCCAAGCTGATGAGCCAGGGAAAGAAATCTGTGGGGCTCAGTTTTCTCATCTGTGAAATGGGAAGTGCACACCTGATCAATTTTCTCCCAGGTATCATTCACAACACAGGCACTGATAAAGCAACGCCCCTTAGGAAACCTGTGCTAAAGCAGAGTCTACAGACATGGGCAGTGACCGCCAGTCCTCTACTGCTCTTTCAAATAGTTACTTCTGTATAACTGGCCACGGTCAGGCCTGCAGGATTCCACGCTCATCTCATCTGATTGGACCAGGAGAAGTTGCTGGAACCAAGGTGATCCTCCAAGGGCTGGCCAGTATATGAGCTCAGTCAAGATGTCCTTAGGGCATGATGCCCTGCAGACCTCAGTCGGTTATTAGGAAGCAGGGTAGGAAGAAGTTGCAATTAGACAGAAGCACAGAAATGGGGAAATTCAGCCACAAGGAAGGCCAGGATTGGGGTGAGGCCAGCGAGGCACTCACTCATGGCACAAAACTTACTGGGCATCAAAAAAAAAAAAAAAAAAAAAAAAAACTCAGTCATCAAGATGCATGATATTTGAAAGCTGTTTCTGTAAAAAAAAAAAGTGAATGCAAAAATTGATGACGATCAATATAAAATTTTTAAATAAACACAGGATCCAACTCCGCACTGGTACGATTCACTTCACTTGCCCTATCCTAGTCCAACTCTGTCAGGTCCTGTCATTTAAGTTTTTGATACTTTACGTATCAGGCTTTTATGTTAACCTTGATGATTTGCATGAAAATAGGATTCATCTTGGCTACTGAGTTTCTCAGCACCCTCTTAAGCTGCTTGCCGAGGGCAAGCACCTCACTGTCCTTTCCTTGCTCCCACTGCACGGACCAGCAAAGGAAGCCACAGATCCCAAGTGGAAGGAAACACCTGCAGGGCTTCTGGCTGAGCCCCGAGGAGCTGCTGAGATGGTTGTTCTCCTCGCCCCCCCCCCCCACATTTTCTTTATATGATGGGGGCAAAAGGAGAAGTGTTAACATGTGAGAAGTTCTGGCTCCATCTTCCCTGCCAGAAGGAAGGGCAGAAAGAATAAGATTCTTTTGGAATGATGCTTAGAAAAAAAAAAAAGATAGTGTGAGGATGGAGGACAAGCTGCATTTCTCAGGTAGCTGTGCCGGAAAAGAAGTGTCTTTGGGGAATGCTGACTATGAGGCTGACTTGGAGATAAAAAGACAGGAGGCAAGGGAGTGACTAGGAAGTTCCCCCTGTGACGAGGAGGGGGAACTTCTCTGAGGTCTGTGGATAGGCAGCCTCTGGGGAGTTTCAGAGCTGGGGTATAAGGAAAGAGTGAGAAGGGCATTTCAACAGGTGTTCCCCCCGCTCTCCCTGACAATCTTCCAGAAACACGAGCAAACGATGTGATGATTTATATTGCCAGAAACTGGACTGCTATTTCTTGAAGTGGCACCAACCAAAAGTGGACCACATGGGTCCCTGCGTTCATACCGGTTACGATAATCCCCCGTTAACAAGTGCAGTCGGACTCCCTGAAACCTACAAGTGGCTATCACACATAACTCAACACACTTGACTCAAAAATCTCAGACGGGTTTATTTTTTCAGTCTATGGCCCAGCTCTTAAAAAAAAAAAAAAAAAAAAGTTTCTTTGATAACTGTCAAAAACAATAAAAAGTCCTCACCATTTACAGTATCTATCTCACTATCCCCTCGGGAAGAAAGAAATAAACAGACTCTCCAAATAGAAGCTGGAAAAAAAAATAAAAAAGATCTCAACGTGAAGTTTCTGCTAGAAATAGTTGTAATTCAGCAAAAGAAAATTCCTGGTTGTGTCCAGAACAGTCTATTACTTGCACATTATACTGTCAGGATTACTGGGCGAAACACTTCCTGACTGATTGATGTGTTATTATCTCTTATAGTTGAATTATCTCTGAAATGCCAACCCTTATAGTAAGAGCTGCTTTTGTCTGACAACAAAGCTGAGCTTTATTTTGTCTGCATGGTGCATAAGGGAATGCATCAACTTGATTTCAAGTACTTACTGTTAATCACTCATCCTATTAGTGGGGTGGCGCCTCTGATGCCCCATCTCACCCCCCTCAACACACCTACGCACACACACACACACAAGCACGCACGCGCACACTTCACTGAGGAAACAGAAGCATTTAAACAGGAATTTCCCCATCCATCTGCCACCAAATCTCCCAGCCCCGCTGCGTATCTGCTCCCAGGTTTCCCACCTGGTCTTGTGGACGAGGTCCCCCCGCCCCTACTCCCATCAGCCCCTCCACTTAGAGTCTTGTGTTCTCAAGGGATTGGCTCTTGCAATTCCCTGCTTGTTCTGCATCCTCAGAATCACCCCTTCTCCTGGGTCATTCCAGCCAGAATAAAAGAACGCTGTGATAGATCTGCACACCCTGGTTTCATCGCAGCACAGTGGCCAAGAGGTGAAAGCAACTTCAATGTCCATCCATAGATGAATGGATAAAGAAGAGGTGGTGTATATACACACAACAGAATATTATTTAGCCTTAAAAATGAAGGAAATCCTGCCACATGCTACAGCATGGATGACTCTTGAGGACATTATGCTGAGTGAAATAAACGAGACCACAAAAAGACGAATGGTATGACTCCACTAATATGAGTGTCTAAAGTAGTCAAATTCCATAGGAACAGAAGATAGACTGGCAGTTACCAGGGGCAGAGGGTAGGGAGGAATGGGGAGTTATTGTTTAACGGATACAGAGTTTCCGATTTAAAAAAATGAAAATGTTCTGGACATTGTGAATGTATTCAACACATCTAAACCATAAACTTAACAATGGTTAAGATGGCAAATTTTATACTGTGTTTTTTTTTTCAACCATCATGAAAAAAATGCTGTAATATTTCATTTTCTTTTTTTTTTTTAAATCTGCTGCCCTCCTCTGCTCATCGCTTCACAGCAACACTCTTGTACAAGCATTGTCTACAATGGGGACCTCACACTCCCTTCTCATCCCAAACCAGCCCAGTGACACCCTACTCCCCACTGAAGCTGCGTTTGTCAAAGTGATGTGTGAATCACTGCAGGGGACTGGACATGTATGTTAGACACTTCTCTGCTCCCAGCACCCTGTTCCAAACCACGTCACCTTTCTCCAAGAGCAGTGGCTCTCTAATCAGAATCTCTGTCTTCATTCTCTACCCCATACCCTTCATCCCCACATTACAGCTGGTGATGCTTTAATAAGACAAGCTGGAAAGTCATTTTGTTTGTTCAAAACCCTCTAGTGGTTCACACACACACACACACACACACAGACACACACAATCACACTCCCTATCACGACCTAAAAGGTTCTGTGTAACCAACCTTGCCACCCACTCCAAGTCCATCTTGAACTCCCTTTACCTCCCAGCAAGGAAACCCGTTCCCCACTCCAGGCCATGCACCTATTCCCTCTACCTGGACCGTTCCACTCCTGACCCTCCCGGCTGGCACTTTCCTTTCATTTATATCTCATTTACATCTCATTTACATATCAATTTTCTAGGAAGGTCTTCTGGGAGAATCTGACCTGCAGGAACAGCTCAGCTGTCCTTAGCACACATCTCCCTAGTGTAAAATCTCTGTGTAGCAAATATGGTTTTCTGATCATCTCCTTCCTGTCAGTGGTCTTAGTCATGTACTGAACGTCTGTCTTCCCCCGAGGACATTAGAAGCCCCGTGAGATCAAGAGATGCCTCTGCCCTGTTCATCACTACATATGGAATAGAGAGCTTGGCCCTCATACTTAACAAATATTTGTTGAATGAATTTGCTAAACATTCTGACGGGATTTGGGACATGCTACCCCGAAATATGGCACCTTGACATGTTGTATATTTAAAGAAGGAATTTGAGGAAGGACTTTCTGACCCTCCCCTGAAGCAGGTCATAAAGCTCTCCTGTGAGAGGCGCCTTCCCTGTTCATGGAGGAGAGGAGCATCCTTATGTCCAAAGACAGAGGGACACAGAGGAGTCTGCACGAGCGGGCTAAGTTTCCCGCAGCTGATTACACTCAGCTCAAACCCCTTGTCCCACAGTATCTTTCCATAACTTTCCACTCTTCAGCAAACTTAGCAAAGAAACATTCAGGTTAACGAGGTCTTGAGGTCTCCATTTCCTTATGAAGATTCCAGTGTGGTGTAAGACTTATATTAAATAAGTCTGTATGGTCTTTCTAGAAAGAGCACAGCACAAAGTTCCTGTGGCCTCGATATAATCGTCCGACTGGAAGAGTCCAGGTCCCTCTAGGGAGGCTGGACGTTCCAGGGCGTCACGGCTCCCGGATCCCCTTGAAGCACTTAACCCGATTCTGGCTGACAGGAGGGACTTGAAGCGAAGTCTCAGAAGTGGGGGCAACAGTTTACGGGGCCAGTCTTGTCATCACTACATGTCATGATTGGAACTGCAATAACTGTCTTGAAACTGAGAAGGGACAGGCCTAAGGGCCACACCATTGTACTCATAAAATGAAAGGAAATGAACACTTCTAGACAGAAATGGTCTAGGGAACTCTGATGACAATGTGGAGTCTCTGAGCCTATCCTGTCTTATTCCAGAAGGACATCTTGTTACCTAAAGTAACACATGCCCTTACTGGGTTCCAGCCATGACTCGGGAAGTCTATTCCAGGCCACTCAGAGCACCTGGAGAGACACACCACTGTACATCCACCAGTTGTCCTAGAGCCTCCGACATGGCTGCTGCCCAAAATGAGGGCCAGGACCAGGGTGGTGCACCAAACTGCAGGGGCACCAGGGAACTCCGTAATCAAGATAAATTATTTTTAGCATATTTTACAAAGTCAAAACAAACGTAAAAACTGTGCAATGGGCAAAATGTCACAATTTTGAATAAAGGCAGGCTCTGACCTGTACTTCCAGCGTCCAGGCTCATGCACCTCTCTAAGCCCTGCTCTAAATAATATTTATTGATTAACCGCCCAAGCATTTTTATCCGAGATCTCCAAGTTCTTCGCAAGAACTGTACCATCACCCTCACTTGACAGGTGAGGGCTCTTGGGACTCAGAGAGATTAAGTAACTTATTTGAGGTCACACAGCCAAGAGGGGTCTGAATGATTCTGAAATCAGTGCTCTTAACCCACACATTAGAAGGTCTTTCGGATAAGTGTTCTTGGTGCCTCTCAGATGCGGACTATGTGAAGTGTGGGACGAGAGGGGCCGGAGATGCCAACATCCAGGTTTGTAAATTACACTTCACAAGCACCCACTAATCTGGCCATGGAGGGACTGGAGCCTTCTCTAATGAGTGTATTATGTGAATGCTTATGATGTGAATGGGGCCAAGAGTCATGTGTGGCCTCCAGCAGCCAGAAAACCCGCAGGTTTTGCTAAAAAGGCACCTGCATTAACTCACTCTGAGGTAATGAAGGTATCACCCAGTTTGCAAGGTAATAGGCAGTGAGGCGGGAGAGGATGCCAACAGGCCGTGAGAAAAGGAGTCAGGATGGGTATGAGATTGCAGGCAGGTTCCCGTGGGTGTCTCCCGAGTCCTCAGGGATGCGGCACATTATGTAAATGCAAACTGGTACTGACAGGACGGGAGGAATCCATCACTCACCCCCTCACATCCTTCTGAGATTGCTCCTGCCAGACTTCCCCTTCTAGATGCCTGTGACTGCTCTAGGAAAATGCTACTGGAGGACTTTAGCCAGAAGCAGGGAGAAGTCCTGAGTTCTCAGTTAGGACAGGAATGGTCAGATGTCCTCTTGGTTTCCAGCTGCATGAGCTGGGAGCATGAAAAAAAAAATGGTAAAATGCCTGATTAAGGGGGAACAAATAAAGAGAAAGGAAAGAAATGAAAGGTCTCATCGTTGGCATCACTGCTCACTTCACCAGGCGGCTCTGCACAGATCCTCCCTCCCAGTGACAGCCCGCCTGGGGGGCTTTGCTGAGGTAAAGGCAGGATGGAGAAGAGGCTGTCAGTCACTCTGAACTGAAAGGGAAGCCAAAGCAGACCTGGGAAGACGAGGTTCCAAGACCACGGCCGAGTCGCACGGCCCCCTGTGCAGGTGCGTGAAGGCTGGCATGCACGGAGCAAGCGATCCATCCCGGGGTCGCCCCCACGCCCCCCAGCCCTGGGAGCCCGCACGCCTTCCCTACAAGGGCAGACGCCGCGCCTTCCTGCTGCCATCAGCAGAACTGCCAGCCTCTCTCCCACAGCCTGTGCATCCTTCTGGCCCCCGGGGCAGGTGAACAGTTGGTGGGAGGAATCGGAGCAGGGGGGAGGGGTGCCTTCTTTCAGACTGACAGCCCAATTCCTCAGAAAGTGTGCCTGCTTGTTTCTAATCCCTCTCTCCTTCGATTCTTAGTTTTCCCATTTGGTCACCCACTGCCGCCCGCACAACCCCCAGGACCCGCAGCTCCAGGGCAGATGGGCACAGACTACTTCAGGAGACCCGTTTTGACCGAGGACTACCATGTTCTCTGTCTTGGACCCAGCCCTTGAAAAGAGCAACAGGATTCTTGAGCAAATGCTTCCTGCTCTTCAGCAATCTGCGCTCAGTGCGCAATGGTGAGGGCAAACAGTGAAGGCGGTGAAGTTTAAAGCCCTGTGGGGGCCATCTGTGTGAGCCAGGTCTCTCAGCTGTGCAGTGTTTCTCCTTTCCTTCTTAAGAGCTCTCAGGTCTGTCCACTGCTACCATCTGGCTCAAACTTCATCCCTTCTTGGCCTTCCCATGGACTCATCACTCCCCCTGATCTGTCTCCCTGTTCATGGAAAGTGATACCCCACTCCACTGCTGATAGATGACGGACAGATAGATAGACAGACAGACAGATGACGGGTGGACAGATTTATGATAGGGAAAGAGAGAGAGGATGGATGGATATACATAGGTAAATATATATTTATATAGAAATAAATACGATAGACACAGGTAGACAGGTAGATAATGGGTAGATACACAGATAGATGACAGAATTGATGGGTGAATGGATGGATGGATAGATGATGGATAGATAGACAGACATATGGCAGAGATAGGCATGCAGGTGGGTAGGTAGGTGAATGGATAGATAGATAAGGGATAAATGGATGGGTGGGTGGATGTAGAAATAGACAAATAGATGATAAATTTGATAGATAAATAGACGGACAGACAGCTAGCTAGGCAGATACACAGACTAACTTACAGCGACTTCTCAACACACTTAGGATTTAGGTCAGAACGTTTTACTTTGGTCCAACCTGTATGGTCTGTTCCCTAACACCATCGGTGTCATCCCCACCTCACCTCTTACCCTGGGACCCCATGTTTTCCATTCCTCTGGCCTCATTTTTAACTAACTTTTATCGTTTATTCTTTCTAAAACAAAGCCATTGCACAGTCTGATCCATCTCTCTGAATCTCCCCCTCCCTCGACCTCTCACCAGCCGAATGAGCCCCTTTGGGTCCCGCTCCCCTGACGGCCGGGCTCCTCTGAATCCCTTGCTCACAGGGCCATCGCCTCTCCTCCCAGTGCTGCTGGGATGACCTGTCGAGCTCTTGTCTTTCCGACTAGGCCCTGTGATCTCTGAGAGCCAGAAGTGGCTCTGACAGGGCTCAGCATCGGATCCTCAGAGCCCCGAGCAGTGCCTGGCGATTTGTGATGCTCCTTGAATGCATGTCGGCCCTCGGCTTGGCGCCGTGCCGGGGCCTGGGCAGCGAGGAGGAGGAGACTGGCCCCCGGGGTCGGGGTCTTCTCTGACAGCAGCGTAAATGTGTGCTTTGAGCCGAGCCACGCCCCTAGTCTGTTGCTGAGACTTGTGTGGCAGAGCAAAAGTCGCCCACGGTCCTTAGAGGAAACATACGTCTCAGGTTTTCTGTGCCACTCCCTATTTGGAGCATTTGTTCCCCATTTGGAGGCCCTGTGCACACCAGTGAAGAACCTGGCACTGGAGCCCCTCCGCCTGGCGCTAATCTCTCTTCTGCTGCCATCTCCCTTCATGTCCTTGGGCAAACAATCTCCCTGCGCCTCAGTTTCCTCATCGAAACAGTGGGGTCAGCATTCACACCTATTTCAGTGCAGACTGTACGTACGTTCATGTGTAACTGAAAAATTGTGCTCTACACTGGAATTTGACACAACTTTGTAAACTGACTATAACGCAATAAAAAAATGTGAAAAAAAAAAAAAGAGAGAGAGAGAGGGCTTGCTATGCTGAAAGCCCTCCAGGAGACCGACATTGTTATTATCATCCACATCGGGTGCCAGTCACATCTGCCTTTTTAATGCAGGGTGATATGGTCACTCCATAAAAAAAGAATAAAATAATGCCATCTGCAGTCACCAGGATGAACCTCGATATGATCATCCTAAGTGAAGTTAGTCCAAGACAAATATGATATCACTAACATGTGGGATCTGAAAAATAATACAAACTTATTTACAAAACAGAAACAGACCCACAGACATAGGAAACAAGCTGATGGTTACCAAAGGGGAAAAGGAGGGGAAGGATAAATTGGGAGCGTGAGATTTGCAGATACGAACAACTATCTATAAAATAGATAAACAACAAGGGCCTACTGTATAGCATAGGGAACTGTGTTCAGTATCTTGTAATAACCTATAATGGAAAAGAATCAGAAAAATATATATATATACATGTATAAATGAATCCCTTTGTTGTATGCTTGAAACTAACACAATACTGTAAATCAACTACACTTCAATTAAAAAAGAGAGAATGATATGGTCACTCTATTCATATTTCTGAAAGTCACAATGAAAACTGAATTCATGTGTGATTGATTGTTCTAGTCCCGAATTCTCCATTTCTTTATACCTCCATAAGTGAAAAGCAGTGATTCCTTTAAATTAGAAATTTACCCTCCTGTCTAAAGTCCCCACGGGGGCAACTCTTTAATACAAATGTCCTTGGCCAAGACCTATGGATCCAGAGCCTAGATAAACCCACCTCCCTTGTACTCTCCATTCCAGGGAAGGAGGGAGGTCTAGAGATAATAGTGACAGTCAATCATGCCAACTCTCATTTATTAAGCACCTAATGTATGCCACCCTGGGCTAAGTGCTTTGCATTTGTTATGTTCTGTAATCCCGAGAGGTCGGTATTAGCCTGGCTTCTCTTTTCAGAGGAGAAAATCAGCTTAGAGGTTAAGTAGTGAGCTGCCCAGCCTCACACAGCAAGCGCTGGTGGGCAGGGATCTCAACCAGGCTCTTTCAAAGGCTCTCTTAGCTTTAAACTTTCCAAACAGCCCTGCTGAGAGGTTCTTAAGTTCTGCTCAACAGGAATTTTGTCAACTGAAATGCAAGTTTTAAGTTTCCATTGAGTCATTTGCTCCTTTGCCAGCGGATCACCTAAGAGGTAGCCAATTATGGACCAGTGGTTCAGATGAACATGAGATAACTTATGTTAACCGCCACCTGCTTGGTAGAAGTCCAGCTGAAACAAAGCATTGTGATTTCTTGTGAAGTTTTTTTAAATCCTGAAAATGGTGCTGGGATCTCGTTCCCCGCAAAGTAGAGAAACTTGGTCATAAAAAATAAAGAGTCATTGCGGAAAAATGCTGAGATGCGCATGCTTTATGGCCACACAATGGCTGCTTTTGATGCTAATGACTTTAAAAAAGAAAAGGGCTAGGCTGGGGACCAGTCCCAGGGAAGAGAGTAAATGTGTCCTGCAGCCAGGGGTGGGTGTCAACTTCCTCGATGAAGGAGGGGAGAGAATGGTCCGGATCAGTTGCTCAGGGCAACTGCCCCCAGTGATTGTGTTTTAAGCCCAAGTTTGATAGAGCTGAAGTCCAGCCTAAGAGTCAGTATTCCTCTCTACCCTACATATGCACACTGTTGATGGATCTGGGCAAGATCTCCCCCAGCACCCCAAGTTTAATTTGAGGTGTTGCCTGAATCGCCTTCATCATGCTTTTGAGCTCTGTCTTTCTGGAATCGGGAGACCAAGACCACAGACACAGGGGAAACATGAACCAGGGCTCTTTGAAGAGGGGACATGAATTAATATTTAAGTCACATAACAGGAAAACTCACATAGGTTGTAGTGAGCTGAAAGGTGCCTCCCACCCACTAAAGGCACGTCCAAGTCCTACCTCCCAGTGTCGTGAATGTGAACGTGGCTCTTTTAGAAACAGAGTCCTTGCAGTTGTAATTAAGAGATCACCTTGTCGTTAGGGTAAGCCTTAAACCCAATGAGAGTGTCATTTTAAGAAAAAGGAGGAGGTTATTTCACACACACACACACACACACACACACACACACGAAGGCATTAAGAAACGGAAGCAGAGATTAGAGTTATTCTGTCACAAGTGTGAACACGAAAAATACTGCAAAGCATGTCAGTAAACAAAGAATGCTGAAGCCATCAAGTCATCAGCGGCTGCCGCCACCCCCCAGTGAGGACAGGCCTGCAGCCCCGCCTCTGCAGCCACTCACAGTGGTGCACCCTGAGGGGACTCAGAATAAGAAAGGACAGGATACTGGCCCTAGATAGCTAGGGGCTTGTCAAAGGAATGAATTCAGTGAGCCCAAATGCTTGCTTCCTCCCGTACATAGAAAAGCACTAAATTCTTTAACTTGAGACGCCTGGTTTTCTTTAGTTAACAAGCAATGCTTCAACATTCCAACCACCTGGTCTTTGTTGTAAAGCTCCTATATATCCCAGCTCCTCCCCTACCTCTTTGGAGCATCCCCTCAGAGTAATCTGAGAGGCTGTCATCCTGGCTCGAGTCCTCCCGCCAAATAAAACAACTTTCAACTTTTACGCCACACGTTTATTTTAGCCGACACAAGTCAAGGGATATTTGGAGCCACCAGAAGCTGGAAGAGACAAGGAAGGCTCCTCCCCCAGAGCCCTCAGAGGGAGCAAGTCCCTGCAGAGAGCTTGATTTCAGATTTCTGGCCTTTAAACCATGAAATAAGACATTGGTGTTGTTTTAAGTCACCAAGTTTGAGGGGATTTGCCACAGCAGCCCTAGGAAGCTGCTAGAGGGTTTACAGATGGTCTGGAGTGGTGGGCGTCGTCTGCGTGACTCAGCTCTCCTGTACCCTTGGTGCCTGGCAGGGTCTCCCCAGGTGGTGAGAAGACAGCCACCAGCAGCAGCCGGAGGGCCTGCTTCCTGCCAGCTTAGTGCCCGGCACCCAGTCTTCCCTGCTTGGCTGGGGCCCCGCCTCCAGGCCTGAACCAATCCTTGTAGCCGGTGGGGGGGGGCAGGGTGTGCTGAGTGAGAGGGCAGGTACGTGCTGATTGACAGCTCAAGTGCCGCACCCTCAGGGAAGGGGGCTGTGATACTGTGATTTATAATGACAAATATCTATTTGGTCTTTGTCCCTGGCTCCTAAAACCAGTGGAATTTCCTAAGCGAAGAGAGTGATCAAGGTGTATTTTGTTATGTTAACAAGTCAGTTTTGGACCTCGCTTAGAGTTTAAGGGCGGGGGAAGGGGGGCGCTGGTTGCCAGGACAACCAACAACCTGTGTGGTTAGAGGGTTGGAACTTTCAGTCCCACATCCCTGACCTCCTGGGAGGGGGGAGGAGCTGGAGATTGAGTTCAATCGCTGGTGGCCAGGGATTGAATCAGTCACGCCTATGTAATGAGGTCTCCACAAAACCCCAAAGGGACAGGGTTCGAAAAGCTTCTAGGTTGGTGAGCACATGGAGATTTGGGGAGAGTGGCACCCCTGGAGAGGGTGTGGAGGCTCCTCACCCTTGCCCCACACCTCGTCCTGTGCACCTCTTCCATCTGGCTGTTCCTGAATTCTACCCATTTATAATAAACCAGTGATCTAGTAAGGAAGTGAAGTGCTTCCTTGAGTTCTGTGAGCTGCTCTAGCAAATTAATCAATCCCCTGTAGGAGGTCATTGGAACCTCCCGGCTGCAGTCAGTGGGTCAGATGCACAGGTGACAGCTGGACTTGTGATTGGCATCTGAGGTTGGGGAGGCGGGTCTTGTGGGACTGAGCCCTTCACCTGTGGAATCCGATGATATCTCTGGGTCAGGACTGAATTGTGGGACAACCAGGGGTGTCGGACTAGATACTGGAATCATTTTAGGGAGGAAGGAGGGAGGAGGAAGGAAGGCAGGAAGGGAAAAAGGAGGGGTCTCTCTGGCAGACAAGAGTCGTAAGTCTGGATGGAGCTGAGAAAGGCCCAGAAGAAGGAGGTGGCACCTGAGCTGTCAGGAAGCCCTGAGTCCAATGCTCACGAAATTAGTCAGAGAGAAAGCAGTCACTCCCTGGAGATCAGCCTAGAAATGGGATTTTATTCTGACTTCTGCATTCAGCCTGACTGTGATAAATTTTAGATCTAATTCTTAGAAACTCAAAATGTGCCTTTCTGAAAATCCATTCAAATTTGACAGTTATCAGATGTATTGAAAACAATTGTTTCCGAGAGATTAAAAACAGAGAAAGTTTAATATGCCCACGTTCTTTCCCCTCCTTATAAACATGGCTTCACACAATGTGCCCGTTCCCCTGAGCTTAGCAAGCAGAGGCACCTTAAAGGTACAATGTGAAAGCGAGTGAGTATTTCACAGATAAGGCATGGGCTTCCCCATCCACGGTTTGCTGAAGAGGTGGATTTTAATTTCCGAAAAGACAAAGCTGAGAGAAAAAGAAAACGCATATCTTCATGCACTTAAGAACTATAATATTACTTAGATAGTGAAGTTTTGGTCTGAAAAATGACTGTCAATTATGATTAATATTCTCCTTATAATTAATTCAAAATCTTATTAAAATCAAACTTTTATAACGTTACATATAGCCATGCCGCCCAAGTCAGGATGGAGGAGAAGCCTTGCCATCAATTTTACCTGTATCATTTCTCTAGTTCTCCAAAAAGGCAATAAAATATACCTCCTTGAAAGTCAGTAAGGCCAGGGCCACCCTCATCTCCATAATGACACAATTTCCAATTCACGCCTCATTTTCATTAATGTTTCTGGCCATAAATTTTTAAGCATATGATAAAAAATTTCTGAAGCGGCATAAAACTAACATGAAGAGGGAGTTCATTAGCATGTGACCCTAATGAGAAATTCCATATTAACTTCCCATTTCTACTTGTGCATATCCAATAATACCACATCGCTATCCCGGACGCGCTTTCCCAGCGTTGGGAGCAAATATTCCTTTCAGTTGTTTCATTCCTTGGCGTTATTTTGAAAACGAGCCATGTGTTTTCCTCTGTTATTGAATAAGCCAGCAGACAACTGTATCACAGGACGCCGTTCGTGTCGCAAATTATCTGGAAGAATTGTGAGGAGGTCCTTACCCGATGCTTTATTAATGACACCAGAGCATAAAAGGGGGAGGGGGGAATATGCTGACTCTGTCTCTTCTCTAATGTTGGGTGATAAAAATGCTACTTCAGGATTCAGAAGGTTAAGTTCTAATGTGTATTTTGAATAGAGTGTGTTGGAATAATTGCCTCATAAAGCAGAGCACTGCCCGCCTGCTAACGGCTGCAGAGTGTGCAGGGCTCAGCAAAGGCGGCCAAGCTTACTGGAAAAAATGCTGCGCCTCGACTTTTGTAGCGCTCCCATATCAAGTTAACTTTCCCCTCCCCTTGCTTTTCAAGAAAGGTGTAAAATCCCAGCACCCACTTCTGCAGCTCAGGTGAGCTGCTGCCTTTAACGTGGCCGTGGTGGTGAGCTGGTCTCCAAAGACGCCCCCGCCCCCCTGAACTGCCTCCAGCTGCCTTCACTCCTGCTTCGTCCCCTCCCCCACTGTGCCTGGGTGGGTGCTGTGTAACTAACCAGTGGAATGTGCTGGAGGGGATGCTATGTGGCTCCTGAGGCTAGGTCGTAAGGAAGATGCCTTGCAGCTTCCCCTCGAGTCCCTTGGAATAGGCGCTCCGGAGAAAGCCAGGGACCGTGTAAGGGCTCCAGCTAATCTGAGACAGCCATGCGATGAGGAGGCCCAAGCCATCCACATGGAGAGGCTATAAGAAAAGAGAGATCCGTGACTTGTTCAGGCTAACCCAGCCCAGACGCCAGCCACATGAGCAAAGAAGCCACCTTGGAGGTCCAGCCCATTCAAACCCTCGATGACTCCAGCCTGAGCTGCTCTCTGATTGGAGACCCCAGGCGGGAACCGCCCCGCTGAGCCCAGTCAACACGCAGGACCATGACAGATTCACAAAACTGGTTTTCGAAGCCTTTAGGCTTGACAATATCTTGATCGGATGAGATAGGTAACTGGAACAACATGTCTCCATTCATGCCAGGAAGGGAAGGGAGGCAGTGGGTTTAAACCATTCACTGAGCAGAGGCAAGAGCCGAAGCTGCCCGCATTGCTCCCAAGTCTTCGGTTCTCCCCACTCCATGTTTACTCTTCAATTAAGGTCTTTAATACAACCTCCTGAGAAGTACATGAGAAAGTCCAGCATGGGGGTGTCTCTTGACAGATGCAAGTGTAACTAGAAGAAAATCGAGCCTGCTGGTTCCTCCTTTTGAGGACAGGCTTGACACAGAAGCAGTTCATTGCCAAAGGTCTCAGGGGGACAATTAATGTAGGAGGTGACAAGTGAGAAGTTCACAGCAAGACTCTCTAAAAACTCATCACCCACCCCCTCACAGTCCCGCTATTCAAAGCAAAGTCTCCCCTCCTCCAGCCCTCCCGAAACTTCACAGGTCTTGCCCCTCTCGGCGCAGGTTCTCCTGTGGACACTCCCCAGCCGTGTCCTCACTGTCTCCATCTGTTCCCTGAGAGCAATCTAGCCAGCTCCTCTTACAGCCCCCACTCAGATTTGCCAAACAAAGCAAAGGTAATCAGCTGAATCAAAAAGGTATCCTCACCCTCATTAAAAGGGGGCTTGGGATAAGGAAGGATGGCAAATACTCTTATTTTTCTCTCTTGTTGCTGTCACACAAGGAACAGAACGCACCAGCCTATGAAACCAGTATTTCACGGAGACACTCACAAGGGAGCAAAGACTGCCCTTTTAACAAAGCAAGCGATGAACTGAGTTAATGCCATGAGATTCATATGTTGCTTGAGTGTGATCATTTTAAAGACCTCTAACCAGTAAGATGTAGAAGAAAAATCTCAGAATCAATTAGTCCAGAACACAGAGAGCTGTGTGTGTGTGTACACATGTGTGTGCATGTGTGTCTGTGCACGGATGTGTGGTGTGTCTGTGTGTGCATGTGTGTCTGTGTGTGCACGGATGTGTGGTGTGTCTGTGTGTGCATGTGTGTCTGTGTGTGCACGGGTGTCTGTGTGTGCACAGATGTGTGGTGTGTCTGTGTATGCACCAGAAGGGTTTAAAGATGAAGGGGGGAAAGAACAATTTATGGACAACTTACTATGGTATGCCAGGGACGATCCCCAAATTAAATTTCGTCCTTGTCACAACCTTTTAAGGCTGAAATAATTAGCCTTTCTGACCTTATAGATGAGGACACCAGGATTCAGAGAGACTTGCCCAAGGTTATGAAGCTGGTAAGTGATAGAAATGGGGTTTGAACTCCTTCTATCTGCCTCCGATTTGGGTTCCTAATCCTGGCCATGTTTCAAGATCCTCTGGACAGCCTGCCCTCTGGGATTCAGTGACATACCTAAGAGGAGGCTTGGGAGCCAGCACTTGCAGCAAACTCCCCAGGTGAACCAGACCCTAGAAAAGCCATGCCTGTCCGAGCTCAGTTTCCCCCTCTGCAAAATAAGGTGGTTGCAGGGTGGGGTTATTCCTGAGGATCTTGGTGGTTCAAATAATCTGGGAATGATAATGAACATTGCACAGGGGAGGACAAGGAGTGAAGGACGAGTGTTGCATTATATATTAACTATCATGTTTTCATTAAAACAAATAAATGCTTCAACAAGATTATGGTTTAAAAAGAGGTTTCTTCCTGCCTGACAATTTATAGTCATGTAATTTTTTAAATGCCAATCATTAAATGCTACACACATAGAAGCCTGCCAGCACTACTAATGGAAAGGGGCATGTTACTGCAAATATAAATCAACTCCTCAGGCCTTAAAATGCCATAAATAAGCCAGTCTCTGTGTCAAAATTGGTACGATGACCAGAATCGCTCAGCTGATTTATTACACGGCGACTTCGTAATCAACACCCCGTTGATCTGCCACTTTCTTTCTACATAAACATGTGAATAACTTTTTGACATCAAAATAAATCATAACTACTCGATCTAAAAATCTAACTTCCAAACTGCCTGCAAAGGTGATTGACACTTCAGGTGTTGTCCATTATTTTATGTTAGAGCCTTGTTGACAGAGAAGTTTTATTTCTCCCTTGTCGTCCTTTGAGTGATATGTGCGCTTGGCTCAATATCCTGTCTTGGCTATTGAGTAAGACCTCTTGGATTTGCAAAAATGTAAACACTTTTATAAATTACAGGTTACTCTTCTGTCATAAGAGGGATGCAATTATGAGAGAGGAAAAAAAAAACCACAACTTTACATAAACATCTAGCACTGGCCACCACTGTGCAAGGACAGATTTAATTAATCTACCCAGCAACTGTTCTTTTCTGGTGCGAATATTAATTGCAAACCGGTTTGAAATCTTGATGTTCAAAGACAAACGTACAAAATTAATCATCATCCTTTATATATATAAATATGTGTGTGTGGCATCTTTTACTTTTACATGATGAAACAGTGTCGTCTCGGTTAAAAGTTAAATTATTCTTGGTTTGCCTGTCTCTGCTTTATTTCTGCATATTTGTTTAAACTTAAGTAACGGTTCATTTGAAGAGAGAGCTCCAAGGATAACTAAAGTCTGAAAGCACTGAACACACAAATCTAGCTTACCAAAGTATAAAGAAAAAACATGGGTATGTTTTTTTTTCCAATTAAAAGCAGCATGCACTTTAGTTTTTATTCACTGAAAGAACTTCAAAAACATTTGAATATTTGCATCTTTGTTTCTCCACCTACAAAATGGACATAATAATGCTTGCTTAACATACACAGCCAGGCTAGGTGAGGTTGGATAGTCTTCCCAAAGCTATCCTTTCTGAGTTTAGTTTCCAATCGGTCTAAATTAACTACTTTGTCGAAAGTGGGATGTGATTGCACGTGTAAATTAAGAGAATCGCCTTCAGACAGCTTCCATGATCAGGAGGACTTTATCTTCAGGGGGCTCTTTTGGAACCAGAAATCCATGGAAGTGAATCAAAGCTCCTATCCCTTCCTGTAAAGAGAGCAGGGAAGGACTTCTCCATCAGAGCTGCCCTGCTGATCCTTGACAAAGGCTATGTGCTCCAGAGGACATCTGGGGAAAAGTCAAATGGAGGCACACAACAACAGCTTCCAGAAAGAAAAAGGTACACGCACATGTGATCAATCATGTATAGACGGCTGTGTTCTTCCATGGTGGTCACGGGATTTCCTTCCCAAATGCTTGTCCATAACGCTGACCTGCCTCCGTCAAGAGGTAGGGTGGATGGTGGCTTGAACATGAGTGAATCTGTTCCCATGTCACTGGATCCACGTAGTGGAAGTGACACCACGTGTAAGGTATCTGGCCGTCCTCTCTCTCGGTCATCTCTCTACCACGAGGCAGACCTTGTAGAGAGCAGACAGGAAGAGAGAGACAAAGATCCGAGTAATCCCAGCTGTTTCACCTCTGCTATAGACCAGATGTTTGAGTCCCACCAAAATTCACCTACTGAAATCTAACCTCCAATACGATGGTGCTTGGAGTGGGTGTGATTAGGTCATGAGAGTGAAGCCCTCATGCACGGGATTAACGTCCTTGTGAAAGAGACCCCTGAGAGCTCCCTCACTTGTCCTGCCAGGTGAGGACACAGGGAGAACCGGAAGTGAGCTGTCACCGGTCTCTGAATCTCCCAGACTCCAGAAGAGTCAGAATAAATTTCTGTCATCTATAAGCCACCGAATCCGTGGTATTTTTGTGGTAGCCGCCCAAATGGACTAAGACAAGCCCCTTAGTCTTTGAGTTTCCCCAGCTCAGAAAGGTGAGTGAGGAAGTCTTCAAGACAACCCCAGACGGAGCGACTGTCTCTGGAACCACACGAAAAGTCCTGAGTAAGAACTGTCTACCTGAGCAGACTCAATCCACAGATTCTTGAACGAAATGAATGGATATTATTTTAAGCCCCTACATCAGGGCAGTTTGTCAAGTAGCAGCAGTAGGTGGAACACCCCAGAATAATCATGAACCACCACCCCAGTTTCCAGCCTACCGGCAGCTGAGCAGAACCCCTTAGGAAGATGAATGGCTCTACGATGCTTCATTTATTCTCATGGATCTTCCCTAATGGTTCAAAAGAGAAAGCTGAAGTAGATAACAGACCCATCGTCATCTGCCATGACAGAGACCTTCTGTCCGAGTGCGAAGTGAAAGTCATCTACCCAGGTTTCATGGTTCCATGTTTCTTTCCTTTTCTGTACGATGGCAGAGCCCCAGGGCAGTTTCCCCAAGCCACCCTCTTTTCTCATCCCCTCACCACTTTCCGCATCACTGGGAGAGTCTTGGAGCCTCTACCCAAGGCACATGTCACCTGGACGTATATTGTATTATCTTAATGGTATAGAAATAAGTCTCCCAACTCACAAACAATTTCTAAGCCAGGGAAAAAACTGCCAAATGCCTTTTCTGTTTGCTCAGCTGCAATCCAATTCAAGTTATCACACATTTGTGGAAAGCCGACTCTGTGCCAGGCACTGGGGATACCAAACTCCTGAGTCATCATCCTCATTCTCGGGAAGCACGCGGTGCCGTGCGTAGTAGGTAGTGGATGGTGGGGTCAGGCGTCGCAACAAATAGCCGTGATTCAGTCCGATACTACGAGGGGTGTGCGCGTGAAGCTGTGAGATGCAAAGGAGCGTGGGCGCCTGCTGCAGCAGAGAGGAATGCTCAGGGAAAATGCCACCGAAGTGGGGAATAAAGCCAGCTTCAAGGGAAGAATAGTTCAGCAGGCGGAGGAGATGAGAAGGGCATTCCTTCCAGGTGTGGTCTGAGCACAGACAGAAGAATGCAGAAGGAAGTAAAAATCCCGTGTTAAAGACTGAACTGTGTGCTCCGCATCAAAAAAAAAAAAAAAAAATTCATATTGAAGCCCCAGTCCCCCCTGCGACTATATTTGAAGGTAGGCCCTTTAAGGAAGTAATTAAGATTATACGAGTCATAAAGCGGGGCCCTAATCCTGTAAGACTGGTGTCCTTGGAGGAAGAGGGAGAGACACCAGGGATGCATGTGTGTACAGGGAAAGGGCCACGTGAGAAGACCTTCTCTCTGATGAAGGCAGCCGTCTGCAAGTCACAGAGGGAGAGGCCTCAGGAGAAGACAAACCTCTGACAAGTGATCTTGGACGTCCAACCTCCAGAACTGTGACTACATTTCTCTTGTTTAAGTCACCCAGTCTGTGGTATTTGTTCTGGAAGCTCTAGCAGATGAATACACTCTGAAATAAGTAAAAGTCATCAGCAGAGCCGGTTTCAATGAAAGGAAGAAAAACCAACTGGTACATTGGTTTTCTTTTCTTTTTCTTTCTGGTTTTGTGCTGTGAAATTAGGTCTCTTGATGAAGGTGTTTCCCGGCCTTTGTTTCTGCATCCTGGATATTGTCATTTCTATTCTGGAAGTTAGACTTTTTTATGGAGGAAAAGTTATCACTTACACATATTACTGTACACACCCAAAAAAAGAAATCAATAATTAAATTTCAGAGGAAGGAAGGAACCTTAACGATCTCTTAGTCCTTACCTTCAGTTTTACAAATGACATTCCATAGCGTTGAGTTTCTTCACTGGCTAGAATTCCTTCCTACTCAGATGGTGCAAATCACTCTCCCCTTTGCTCACTGTGATTGGTTCACAGATGGACGGATGACTCAGGTGGCCAATTCAACACCCCCCTGGGGTTTATGCCACAGAGGTCAGAAACGATGTTTCCTCTTCTAGATTGTAAGGGCACTGTCTGCAGTATGGAGAAGCCAACGACAAGAAAATGGAACGTCCAATGATGGAGAAAAGAGTCTGAAATAACACTGTGACACCATCCATCTGTACAGACGGACCTGCCTTCATATACGCTTGTACATATTTGCTTTTCTTTGGGATATATGTGTGTGGGCGCTTACTGTGTATTAAGGCCGGTCAGTCTAAAGATTATAGGCAAAATTGCCCAGATTTCTTTTTCTATCTCTCAGTGGGTCTATACCCTGTGATAGCTTTCAACGTAAATGGCACCCCTACCTTCCTCCTACCCCACAACGTCTGCCCAAGTCAGACATCTCCAATCAACCCCAGCAAGAGTTCTCGCCCAGCCTCCCTACCCTCCTCCTAAACACAGCGCTCAAGACAGCCACTACTGCACAATGGAATCTGGCCTCCCAGACGAAACCCTTCAGCTTTGTTATTCTTATTTTCCCACCCTGGCTTCCTGATTTCCAGAGGGTCAAGCAAGGCTGTCTCCAGGGCAGATGGGTGGCTCTCTTAAAGGAAAAGGCACATGGCGGACGGAGGTTAGTTTGCTGCCACCGCCTGGTTTCACATGGAGAAGCACCATTGTGCTTTTTATTGGTTCGTGGCCCTCTCCTCCCAAACCCCCAGAAGAAGAGAATGAGAAAACGTGATAAGGCAAAGAATAAAGGAAGGAAATCACCTCATTAAATGAGAACAGATCCCAGGGAAATTGAGGCTCAGAGAAGTGGCATAGCTCTCCCCAGGTGACAATGACAGAGCAGAATTCAAATCCACTTCTGTCTGGTTCCAAAAACAGTTTTCATGCCTCAAAGGGCAGGTAGCAGCTAGCTCGGAGGAAAGACAATGAGGGCTGATGGGGGTCCATTCCCGTCCTTGGGGGTGGGAGGGGGTGGTCCTCTCATCTCACATCTCCTTCAGCTTTATTTAAGCGCATCCCTATATCCTTCCTGAGAACGTATGTTCCTGGCTGGCTGAAATAAGGCCAGTTGAAGACAGAAGCTCGATTCTCCCATCTGTTCCTTCTCTTAGGGAACCAGTGAGAGTGATGAAGATCCAAAAGGCTCAGGTTGCAAACTCACACCCAGGTGTCTTTGTAATCTTATCTTTTAAAGACAGTTATGTCACATCCCACCAGTGGGAAGGCGACCTTGTTTTAAAATAAAGGCAAAAAACAGGAAAACAAATAAATAGAAAGAAAAGCCTTCTACTCAACATTTTGGCAGATTCCTAAAAAACAGCCAGAGAGCGGGTGCAGAGGGTCTTAACCTCTGTCCCCCACCCTGAGTATCACCATCACAGCTGGTGTTAATTGAAACGTTCCCATGTGCCTGGCAACATGCTAAGAGTTTCCCAGGCACCATCTCATTAAATCCCTGGAATTATAATTATTATTTTTTTAATGGGCACTGGCATTATTGCCTCCAATGAGGAGCTGGAGACCAATAGGAGTCACATGACTTGCTCAAGGCAAGTGGGAAGTTGTAGGGATGGAAAGAAAGATGATTCCAGTGGCTCCAAAACCCAAACTCAAGTAATAACATTTACGGTTTTTGCAGACCAAATGCAAATGCAAGTTTCAAATGCAAGGAGCCTATAGGGAGGAGGGTTTTCAGGAAGCACTAGCCAGAGCGGGCGGGGGATAGGAAATAAAACAGGGAGGGAAGGTAGGCTCCACAAAGTTTATTAGTTCATTATCAAGCTAGTTGGCACTGTAGGTCGAAATCATGTCCATCAGAGAACCCAGGGAGTAAGCACAGAACGCATGCTTTGCATCATGGATGAGCAACGTAGAGCCAGCATAGGGCTGGCCAAACCCGGCCTCCTGCTTGTCTTTGTAAATAAAGTTTTATTGGAACACAGCCATGCCCATATGTTATTGTCTCTGGCTGCTTTCCTGCCTCTATGGCAGAGTTGAGAAGTTGGAACAAAGACCATATGGACCACAAATTCGAAAATGATATTTGCTATACTTGGTCCTTTACTGGGAAATACTTGTCAACCCCTGATCTCAAGCTGTGTCCCACCTGAGAGGCAAGAATGCTCGGACATTTACACACCAAATCCTGAGTCACCCACTGAAGAATGCTGGGATAAGGGTACTCTAACCCCCTGGCGCTTCCAGCCTGACATCTGTGTGGCCAGAGCTGGCTCCAGAAGCTCCCAAAAGACAGATGGAAAAGACAAGACAACTGCCTTGAAATGGTAAATGCCCCCCAGGTGTTAGGTAGGGTGGGCACCGATAGCCTCTGTCACAAAGTTGCCAGCTGGTAGCCCTTAAGCCCCAGATTTGCTTTGTTCGGCCATCCAGTGTTTTCCAAAACTGACTTAGTAGGAGATTTCTTAATTAAAAAATCCAAATATCCACCTTTTCTTTAAAAATCAGAAAGTCAGTCACCATTGGGTCTCCATTCCTGCATGGCCATTTAGAAATGGCATGCATTCTCCAGGTCATTAACTGGCCAGCTTTGATGGATTATATTAACTGCCTGTTCCTAGGTGAGCACCTGAAGTTGAGACCCCTGGTGTATACATTATCATCATCATAATAGGCTAAAAGAGGTTATATGACTTGCCCAAGGACATGTGACAGGTAAGTGGCTGAGCTGGAACTTGGCTGCCCATTTGCCTTCCTAAGCAGTCTGAGGTCACAGCTCCCTTTTGTCCACACTCTCATCTCTGCACTACACTTCCACCTCTGCGTGACCCCCGTGAAAGATCTTTGGGTGCAGAGCTGGCCTCTGCTCTGTCCTCACGAAGCCTGAATAATGCATTAGAGAACAGGGGACACGGAATGTTAGGATAAGAATAAATGCTGCTAAAAGTCACGACCCTCTTCCCCCAAGAGGAGCAAAGAGCACTCAACACAGCAGTCAGCCACGTCGCCCCCGCCTTCATCCTTGTGGACAGAAGAGCTGAGAGCGGCACATTCCAACCCACCCGGGAATCAGCCATCACCAATCAACTGGAGTTGCTAATTGGATTCTGACAAATCATATCCATAGCCCTCTGTTCCTCAGGCTGGTCAGTTTGTTTGTCCAGTTTGCAACAGGTGAGATACTCCCATACAAGGGAAGCGTGGTGATGGGGGTTTATTCAAGTATACAAAAGGGCAGAAAGGTTGCACAAGATACCACGTTCTGAGCCGTGGAGACAGGCTGAGCTCTTGTACTCTTGAGGCTGGAAGGCATAGGCAGACCCCCCTAAACAAACTGGACAGTAGCTCAAGATTCAGTCCAAGATCTGGGAGGCCCCATGTCTTCATGCACCCATTTCCTAAGAGAAGGTTTCCAAAGTACACCAGAAGCTAGGCACCTGTTGTTACCACTCTGATCCAAGCCATTATTACCTACAAAGAGGTGAGGGAAGCAGCGATGGGCAGGGAGGATGCTGAGCAAGAGTATGGCCTTAAATAGAGTCCAGCTTTGTCCTCATCCAAAAGCTAGGATCAGTTTGGGGCTCTGTAGAGTAAACGGCTCTGCAGGGTTGTCCCACCTTAAGGCAAAAAGACTAGCCTTTTTGTTCCTGAATTGGTCATTGACTGCTGGCTGCCTGTCCCCCACCTTGAAGACTGTATGTCACATCTTAGGCAAAGCAAGTCAAAACCATTTGGCCAACGGCAGTTGTGCTGAAAGAGGGCAGCTGGAAACCGATAGCATCTGGGGGATGGGTGCACCGGCTTAGTAAAGGAGATCTGGTCTGGACACCTAGAGCATCCAGCATAAAGACATTCAGGGATCTTCCCTCTGGCTTCCTCAGCTGGGTGCCGGGTAGGAAGAGCTTTGGGGAATCCAGTTTCCTTTGTTCAGCCATGAAACATCTCACAAAGGTGGATGGTGATTTTTTTTTTTAATGGAGATACTGGGAGTTGGACCCAGGACCTTACGCATGCTAAGCACACGCTCTACCATTGAGCTATATCCCGACACCAGTGGATGAAGATTTTGAGCTTCCACCTTGAACTTGACAGTCACACAGAGCCATATGCTTTGGCACGCTTCAAACTGTTCACAGCACACTCTGCCCACCCAGAAGAACGGTCCTCCTCAAAATCCATCGAAAGTCAGCTATCTCCCCTGATAGTGACTTAGAGGTAATATGTAGTGACTATTTGAAAAAATTTTCCCCTGGGTATGGAGGCTTTGTCTCTCAAGAGAGCCTCTAATTGGTCCCTCATCCTCTGACAGTCCCCAGTCTTAAGCTTACATATAATTCAGACAACATTATATCCTGTGCTTAATCCCATCCAGCCCTCAACTCAGCCTCAGAATCCGCTCCACCCTAGAATGTCTCCTGTATCTTGATCAGCCAATAGCCTCGAGAAGGGGATGTTGCCAGCACAGTTAAAGCTCATTTGACCCATTAGACCCTCCCTTACATACTGTGGGTTTCATCCGCCTTTTACCTCTTGGTACAGTTACTACTTTTCTCAGACCTACAAGACCAAAATCAAGTTTCTGTGTCCATCCATCCTTCCTTTCCATCAGCTCCATCTCTATGACAGATCTACCTTAAAGCAAGCCCACTCTTACAACACCTGACAGGTGTGGAAGGTGATGGGGGCAGGGGTGTCACTGAGCAGGGTAGGTAGGTGAGATCTTGCCAGAAATTCAAGTCTATTGGGGGACAGAGGCAAGAACCCTCAAGAAATTCACCAGTGCCATCCCCTATGGGCAAGGGAGAAAGGGTCTACGGTTTACGACTCTCCTATTGTCTGTTAGAGGATTTTCACACATAGTTAAAATTAAAGATGTCCTAATTTTACAGAGGAGAAAACTGAGGTTCCACATGGCTGAGTTTCTTGTTGGAAGCCACGCGGAGCTAAATAAATAAATATAAAGCTCACTGGAACCCAGCTCTTTCTGCCTCCACAAACTGGGAGTTTCACGTTGCGTCATGCTCCCTCAAATAGAGGTACCACGGATCAGAGAGCTGCTGCAGACATCCTTCAGAAGACAGGAAAAAGATGAGATGGAGAAATGCGTATAATAAGACGACATTTGAAAGAAGGTTTGATTACTGATTTTTATACACACACACAAGGTCTTTGAATATCCAATTTTTTGGTTCTCTCCAAGAGAATGGATGAGATTTAGGGGAATTTTCATTAAAGGTTCGAAGAATTATTCTTCCCCTCATCAATATTTACCTGAATCATCATTATCATCACCCGCTCATCAGTTTTTGCTGTGTGGACAGAAAGGAGATTAGAGAAGCTTTAGCTGGTCCTGAATCATTAAGTTCCAGGAATTGTCTGAGGAGACCACGGGCAGCACCACATCTGAGCCTGTGCTTTGAAAGATCTCGCAAATTTCCACTCGGTCCCAGCAGCTCGCAGCGGCGCCTTCCCAAAGGGGCAGCAACATGGACCCCAACCCTCAAGCTCATTCCCTTGCTCCTCCTCCTTTTTTTTAAAATGCTATGTATGGTATAAATTATGCAAACTTTAAATATTACCCATGCCATTTTTACTGTCTCATTTAAACAGGAGTTTTGATTAGATAATATATTTATGGAGTGGAATTCAGTAATAGGCAGTAAATTACCAGGAGCCTTGACGTTTATCTTCCACCATCTACATGAAACCCTCTTAATGAAAAACTCTGAAACTTGGTTTAAATTCCACGTGGCGCAGAGCACATTCATTAACCTAGATAAAAATAGATGTTTACTATATATAGAGAGAGTAAACATCTATTATATATAATACATATATATAAGGAGCTAAGTAAAACTTTGGACAAAATTCTACATTATTGGTGACTCTGGGTAATTTATTTAGTTGTCATTTTAAATAAAATTGGCCCAGAATAATGATTTATGTTATATTCAAGACTGGGATATTTGTTTGAGAAGTGAAGGAAAACCTATGTTTCTCATATACCAAATTTTAAACTTAATAGTTAAAATAGATTTCTCTCCCCTGAAAAGAGCATGGGTTTTCATTTCAGCTATGCCATTCATTCGTGCTGTGACAATGGCAGGTGGCTAAATATTTCTGGGCCACGGTTTCCTCACCAGAAGGACAGGAAGAGGACAAAATCCATTTGAGCATCCACAGTCCAGAAGGGGGCAAATATGACTAGTCAAAGTGCCAATAATATATAAAGAAACAAAGGCTGCAGCTACCCCTGACTCAGCTCAGAACTTGACACAATATAGCTCAGTGGAAAGACCGCATGGGATTATTTCTAATAATGGGGTACTTCTGAGCTGGGGACACACTCAAACATTTTCAGACCAGGTAGATATCGGCAAAGAAACATCCCCAACAGCCCTAGACAAGCATTCTTACGGCCACAGTTTGGGTGACGGCACGTTCAGCATTTTCATGATGTATTTATCACCAGGTATATTTTCCTGTAGATGTGATTAATACACATATTTACAACCAAGCTGGGATTTATAGAAAAATGCACTAATCTGGGCATTAAACTATATTTCTACTCTGATAAGTCAATTCACAGATTTTTTTTTTAAACCATAAACTCAAGTAGTTCAAGATGTTCCTAGGCTGATGTATTTTTCGAGACGTCTGAACACAGTTTCTTCATGCAAGTCCAGACGCAGACGCTGCCCTCAGTATCGCTCTTAGGCAGCTCCCATGCCCACAGACAGGTAAATGGTCAACACGTGCAAAACTCCAAAATAGTAAAGCCCATATTAATGAGGCTTTCCAGTAGGAAATCCAATGTACTTTTCACAGCTCCTGCTTGCCAAGTTGCTTGGTCAGAGAGCTCTTCAAGAAATCTCCATGTGAGAATTCTTGTCTTTTAGAAACAAACAATGAAATGAAACAATCTGTTTCAGAAGAATCTTTGTGTGTGTTGGGGTAGGGTGGGGGGGGTAATGAATGAGGGTAAAAAAGAAACAAGATTAGCCATGAATTGGCAAATGTTGAACCTGGGTGATGGGTACATAGGAGATTCCTTATATCACTCCAATTTTTCATAGATAAATTTGGAATTTTCCAGAATAAAAGTTTAAGAAAATATTACCATTTTAGGAATATTTAAAAGGTAACATTATTGGCTAGAGGATCTTAAAAATTTCAGAGATCAGCTGAAAATTAGCTCTAACTGCCATCTCCTCTGGGCATTATATGCTTTGAAGGGGTCACATTTTGATCAGCTTTGCGTTATCAATACAGCACAGATCACAGACATTGAAAATAAGCTTATGGTTCCCAAAGGGGAAAGGGGCGGGGAAGACGGATTAGGCATTTAGGATTGACAGATACACACTACTATGTATAAAATAGAGAAACAACAAGGACCTTCTGTACAGCACAGAGAACTATATTCAATATCTTGTAATAACCTATAATGGAAAAGAATCTGAAAAAGAATGTATATGCATATGTATAACTGAATCTCTTTGCTGTACACCTGAAACTAACACAACATTGTAAATAAACTATACATCAATATTAAAACATTACAACACAGAGCTAAGAGTTTAGGATTTGCCAGATTCATATCCTCTCTCTAGTTGTCTCAGTTTTTTTTTTTAATTATTAATTTGATGTTACCTTCCGAGCCTTGGCTTCTGTATCTATAAAATGAGAGGTAACAGTTGTACATGATTTATGGTGCTACTGTGTATATTTTATATGCATGTGAAGTGCTTAGACTACAGCACGCAGGAAACAGGTAAGCACAAAAAATTATACCTCTCAATATCCCCCAATCGTTGTACATCACTGAACACATAGTAGAGAGTCAATTGGTCAATGCTGTGTGAAGGAAAAATGTAATGATTACAGGAGGAACACTAATCAATTATATCCAGTTAGGTGTTACCTAAATTCCACAAAGTCACAGAAAAGTTTTTGTTTGTTTGTTTGTTTGTTTGTATCATGCATTCTCCCCTTGGGAGTCAGTTCAACAACTTGGTAATTAAAACAAATATCTTGCATTTCCAACGAACTTAGTGGCATAAAACGGAAGGCAATTACTCAACTCCGACTCAGGCTGAATATGCAGCATGCCTTAATTTATTCTAATTAAATATTCAGAAGAATATCCTTAAGGTAATATCCTTCCACAGCTCACAATCACTGCAACACACCAAATTAAGGCCAGCATCCATCAAGTGCACGAGAGCTGAACCCCCAGAGCAGAAAGCAAACCTCAGATCTGAGGAAGTGCCTGGAGTCAGCCTGGAGCAGGCAGAACACCCTTGTGCATTGAGAAGACACCCTCTTGTCTTTATCCAAACTTAGCTCATTAACCCGTCGGTACGCCATCAGTGCCTGAGTGTAAGCAAAGCAGACATATTTACACATTGACGCCGATTGGTCCCCAGTCACCCAAACCCAAGGGCTCCATTAGAAGCTGATGTACAGGATAACATCCCTCCTGTCTGGGATCTAGACTAGAGATAGCCTGGCGCAGGGAACCCTGCACACACTTGTAGAATGCCTTGGAGACAAGCCCACTCTTCGCTTGCCAAGACACCTAACCTCTTCTACAGGAATTTTCCATCCTTCTGATTAAAATAAGGCAGACATCTCACTTGGCTGCCACTTTGATTCTCAGAACTGCTGATCACCCTTTGAATAAAGCAGGTCAAATTTAGGAATAAGATGTCCACAAAGTGTTTGTGTGTGTGTGTGTGTGCGCGCGTGTGCGCGCTGCGGATCAGGTCTGCATTGCCAAATATTCAAAGATGGAAGATGATTATACTGATTACCATTATTGATTGCATGTATGTCAAGTTATCTATTACCTCAAAACTTTTAAAACCTACAACAGCAATAGTCATTCATTATCGCATGGTTTCTCTGGATCGGGAGTTCAGACAATACAGTAGCCAGATGGTCTTGGCCCTACCACGTTAGAGATCTCAGTTGAAGACTTAAGACTTGGGGGATCGGGAAGGGAGGCTGGAATCACCTGGAGGTTTGGTTGAACCTGGAGGATCTGCTTCTAAAGTGTCTTACCTGTGGGCAAGTTGGGGCTGGCTGTTGGCAGGAGGCCTCAGTTCCTCCTCATACACTCTCTCTCCATAGGCATCAGGCATCTTTCTCTTAAGTTTTTCCCCAGATACCAAGGTGGTGATACACAGCACTTCTCAATTTCCACTGATATCATTCTTTTTTTAAAATTTCACATTTGATTTGTGTAACATATACATAATGTGAAATTTACCATCTCATCCATTCTTTTAGTGTGCCGTTCCTGGCATTAAGTACATTGAAACTGTTGTGCAACCATCACCATCACCCATCTCTGAACCTTTTCTGGTTTTGCAAAACTTAAACTTTGTACTCATGAAATAATAGCTCCCATTCCCCCTCCTCCCAGCCCCTGACGACCACCATTCTACTTCCTGTCTCTATGAACTTGACTAGCCCATGAACCTCACGCAGAGAGTCATACAGTATCTGTCTTTCCGTGACTGGCTTAATTCCCTTAGCATAATGTCTTCATGGGTCATCTCTGTTGTGAGATGTGTCAGATCTTCCTTTTTTAAAGCTGAGACACGGTCCACTTGATGGATGTAATGATTCGTTCATCTACTGATGGACACTTGAGTTGGCTTAATCTTTTAACTGTCGTGAATAATTCTGCTATGCACGTGGGATGGGTTTGAGATGCTACTTGCAGCCCTTTTGAGGAGATACCCAGAATTAGAATTGCCGGATCATATGGTGATTCTATTTTTATTTCTCTCTTTTTTTTTTTTTTTTTTTCTGAGGAACAACCATACTGTTTACATTCCCAACAGCAATGCACACAGTGGGCTTCAGTTTCTCCACATCTTCGCCAACACTCACTTTCAGTTTGGCTTTGTTTTAGGATAGTCATCCTAATGAGTATTAAGTGGCATCTCCTTGTGGTTTTGATTGGCATTTCCCTGATGATTAGTGATGCTGGCGTCATTTCAAGTGCATAATGGCTATTTGCATATCTTCTTTGGAGAAATGTCTATTCAAATCCTTTGCCCAATTTTGAATCAGATTGCTTGTTGTTGTTGTACTTTAGGGGTTCTCTGTCTAATATAAGGGGCTTTAGTCCCTTGTCAGATAGGTGATGGTATCTCTTTTTTCCTCTCCATCCCTGGAGCCCAGAGTGAGAGGCAGAAAAGGAGACTCTCATCACTCAAGCGCAGGTGGTTAACCAGCGAAACTGGCTGGGGGAGATTTGTTTTGGGAGAAAAGGGGCTGGCAAGGATGCTGATGGAACAGGAGAGGGATCTCGCCCCTTGTTCTCCCTTCTTCCCTCCTGAACAGATCGGCAAGAATCAGCTTGATTACCTGCAAACCACAAGGTAAGACGTGCACGCTATGCATTTTCTTCCCAGCCCATTTTATGTTCCCCCACAATACGGGCTAAAGTAGCGTTTTAAAAATGTAGGTCAGGATAAAAAGAGATTTAACTTTTAATGTTTGAATTAAAACAGCATGAGCAACTTCTCTGAATACAATAAAAGAAAAAAAAAACACTACAGGATATTCCCTGAAACAATCATTTCTAACTATTTCCCTCTGCATTTCATAAATAATAAATATGTTCAAAAAATAACCCCGTAGTAACACATTCTCTAATATACTAGTTATGCAAGCTGGATATAACTTTAAAAATCCCTAAATGTGAAAAAAATTGAATTTGGAGGGACTTTTTTAAAGCTAAAAATTAAATTTCCCTGGCACCATGCAGACCTTTTCCCTCACAGCTATAGTCATAACTGGATTTTTAAGCCTTCTGAAAACATTGTGGTTTGCAATAAAGCAAAACACTGTCTCAAAAACTGCTTAGAATACAGAAAAGCACACTTATTATGTATACCAGAGCGCCACTGTTTACCTGGTGGAGGCATCGAAATGTCTTGTGGATGCTATCTTGACAACTGTGACCTCCTTGCACTGGAACTCGAACCACACCCCTGCCTGTACTCATTACGGGTTAAAAATGTGAGCTCCATCTCCCTTTTAAGTTGGCAATAAGGTAGTTTTCCTAGCTTCTATCCCTATTTCAACCCTTAGCACTCACTTCTCTGTGACAGAAGTTAGGAGTCAAGCAATAGTAAAAACTTGAACATACTTGGCTTCCAGGCATGGAATGTGCTGGCTCTGAAGGTAGTGGGGTGTCCAGGAAAAGGGATGCTTAATAAAGTGTTGGAGGGCTGCAATGTGGACCTGTGAATAAAACACTAGACTGGGGAAGGAAGGAAGCAAGCCACTTTCCTGGCTTCTCTCTAAACTCTCTGGTGTCTGCTTACTTGGAACTCAAGCACATGTGTGCCCATGCAGATCTGTTGCTCTGTGAACATCTTTACTTCTCAATGACAGGAGATGACATCTGCTTCAGGGACTTGATGCTCAGCTATTGGACAACAGATGCTCCAGTGTGCTACACTTTCAAGTTTCAGTTGTGATGATGGTGGTGATGATGGTGGTAATGGTCATGGTGATGATGGTGGTGGTGATGGTGGAGGTGGTGATGATGGTGGTGATGATGGTGCTAATGGTCATGGTGATGATGGTGGTGATGGTGGAGGTGGTGATGATGGTGGCAATGGTGGTGGTGATGTAGGTGGTGGTAAGTGGCTGGTTTTGGGGTTGTTTGTTACCGTTGTCCTTTGTGTGTATGTGTATGTTTTCACAGTGGAGAAAAAAAAAAGAAAAGCAAATAATTTGAAAGTGATAAAATGCACAAACACAACTGCTATGGACTGGTATGCTTTATGGTTTTTCACTTCCCACTTGACCTCATGCTGCCTCAATCATCTGAGGGCTCTTTTCTGAAGAATCTTAAATGAATGCAATTTCACTGGAGATCTTGGGAGCTACAGGCCAACTGTCCAACACATCACTGATCCCAAGGAATTTATAATCTCCTTGGGTCAACAAGGTTGCCCCAGACAAAATGATTAGGGAAGACAAGAGTGTGCATAATTAACATGTTAAAGGAGTCTTGTTTCTGAGTTCAAGGCTCTTTCCTCAAGCGTGTGCTGAGATCCAAACTGCCAGCTCATCTTTCATTATCTTGCAACAATCTCTGCTCTAAAAATGTCACTTGCTGGCTCTAGAAATCGACACTTTCATCCTCTTTTCTTCCCATCCGCTTCCTCCAGGTCCCCTCCACCCAAAGGTTCACAACCTTGGCCATGAGCTTTTAAAAGTCTCCATGCCTGGGGATCCCCGGACCAATTAAATCAGAGTCTTTGGGGGAAGCACCCAGGCATCAACATTTTCTAACACCTCCCCCACCCACAATGCCAGTGTGCCAACATTGAGAACCCCAGCCCCACACACTAAGAATGATGCCATCCGGTGAAGGGATCAAAAGCCACTGGGCAAAGCAGCATCTCCCAGTGAGCTGAGGGTTCAGCTGGAGTTGGGGAAACCACGAATCTAGAGACTCTGGGGTGGCAGTGAAGAGCTGCAGAAGCAAAGCAGCAGCTCAGGGGACACTTTAGGAAACTGAGTTTATTGTCACTAGCAACACTAATAGCATCAGATTATTATTTCACACGGAAACAATCTGTTGTGAGAGCTACACAAATTCAGCTCCTTTAGAATTAGGTTTCTGGTTCTCCAATTTGGCTCAGATCAGCAGAACACACATTCACCAGGAAACTTCAGCGTTCCAAGTCTTATGAGGGCACTGAGTTACCAGGATGGATGAGTGCTCTACTGTGCCCTAAAAATTGCCCTCCAGGCCCGGGAAAGCCAGGTGACGATGACACCATCACTATTATCATTCCGCAGGCAACAGATGTTTCTCTGGCCCCTGCTGCAAGTCAGGCACTGTTCTAGGCAGCGAGGTCAGCGCAGGGAGCGCAGCAGAAGAGAAGGAAAAAGAAAACCTCTGCACTTGCTTTGGTCCCTCTGGAAAGAAAGGAAGAGGAGAAACATTTTTGCAAGAGATCAGCCTGTTCAGGTGAGGCTGTGATAATGGATTCGCTTCCACTGGAGCTTGGTGGACGAGCAGCACTGGTTTGGCCTGGGAACTTGCTAGACATTCACATTCCCGAGCCCCACCCAGAGTCGAGGGAGGCAGAAATTCTGAGGGTGGGGTCCACCAAGCCTTTCGGGGGATCCCTCTGCTAACTGGAGTTTGAGACTCCCTGGTGCAGGAAGAGAGGGAGAGCTCCTGGAATTAGGTAGTCAAGGGTTAATAACCATGGGTGGTGGATTAGCAGCTGCTGGGAAAGCTGGCTAAGTAGTGGCCAGAGGCTTGGAGGGGAGCGAAGGGGGAGCAATCACACTCCAGCAACAACAAAAAGCACAGATTAGCACATCCTGGGGGAACACCTGCAAAGGGGTGCACTAAGTCTAAATGAAAAATAAAAGTAAAGAAGAGCCATGTGGGTTTTTATTTATTTATTTGTTTGTTTGTTTATTTTATTTATTTATTTTTGTATCAGCATGGGATGGAGAGCACCAGATTGAAATGCTACTTTTAAGAACTCAAAGGACTCAGAAGAAACATTTAAAGGATGAGTCCTTGAGAGGTGTATTCTCTTTTACCTGTTCTTAAAGAGAAGAAGAGGCAAGTGGCATCTCTCCCTTAACTATGCACAGATGGTCCTTCAGACCACAAAGCTGTGTCTTCTCCACCTTCAAGACAAAGGGAGCCCAGGGCTCCCTGCAGAAGAATGCAAGGATACCAGACTACACTATTTTTCAAGAGCCTGCCGGAGTTCCCCCCTCCACTTACCCCTCCACTTAACTGCCCACCCCCACCCCCCCACCGACCCTGCCCCATTTTCCGAAAAAGCCTCCCAGGCTTACGACCTCTCCGGCCACTGTAAATGTCATCCACTTTATCCACCTGCTGAACCTAGTATCCACATCTGACCAAGAGCAGGGGAGATTCTGACACATGCCCAGTGGTGAGGACACGAAAGAAATTTTCTGCATGCAGGGTCCCCCGCTATAAACCTCAACACACCCAGTCATTGGTAAGCATGGATTTGGACACCATTTTTGGTTTGGTTTATAGACCAGGTGGAGAGATCTGCCCTCCAGGATTTAAATATGTCTAGGTTATTTATGCAAAAAATTTGAATGAATAAATAAGTGACAAAACAAAATGACTTAGAGAGATAGAATTACAGATTTTTAAAAAATCCTACAACGTCACGTGCAACTCCCTACAGATTGTTTGACCAGGCTTATTTCATTTGTTTCCAAAGGATCATGCCTCCTGGAGAAGATTTCCCATTCTTTGCTTGTCTGCCTGTGTTTATGTTTTTGAAATCAATCTTGACATATCTACTATCAAATACTTGATCAAACACAAGCCCTTAGTATTCTGGGCTCTGTCCTGAGCTATTTGCAGCTCCCATCTCGTTTATTGGTGCCTCCAAATATTTATTGACGGCTACTCCATGCCAGCGATGGCTTTTTCCACTGAAGATTTGTCAGCGAATAAAACACACCCAAATCCCTGCCTTCGTGAAACTCACCTTCTAGTTGGAGGGCGGAGGGGTGAGGCAATAAAGAAGTAAGTGAACATGGGGGGTATTCAGTGACAAGTGCTAGGGAGAAAAGGAACACAGGGAAGGGGGCTGGAGATGGGGATATTTGCCATATTAAGGCCTCGAGGTTAGGACTCGTGTTACATCATCTTGTAGGTGAGGGAATGGAGGTCCAAAGGGATTAAGTCTCCCCGCCTAAAGCCACATGGCTTGTAGGTGATGGGACATTTATTTGAATCCAAAGCAAAATGCTTAACCCCTGGGCTCTGATGTCTGTGATACTGGCCACTTCCCTGGTCCCCTCGTGCTTTAAAGCCTGGAAGGGAGCGTCGACTGAAATTAATGCGCAGCCCAAAAGTTGAGAGTTGTGTTTTATTTGGCGGACACTTTTGAAGACTCGAGCCTGGGATGACAGCCTCTCAGATGGCTCAGAGGGGCTGCTCCAAAGAGGTAGGGGAGGAGCCAGGATATACAGGAGTTTTTACAACAAAGACCAGGTAGTTGGAACAATAAAAGATTACTTGTTATCTAAGGAAAACCAGGCATTTCAAATTGAAGAATTTAGTGCTTTTCTATGTATGGGAGGAAGCAAACATTTGGGCTCATTGAATTCATTCCTTTGACAAGCCCCTAGCTATCTAGGGCCAGCATCCTGTCCTTTCTTATTCTGAGTCCCCTCAGGGTGCACCATTGTGAGTGGCTGCAGAGGCTGGGCTGCAGGCCTGTGCCCACTGGGGGGTGGCGGCAGCCGCTGATGACTTGATGGCTTCAGCATTCTTTGTTTACTGACATGCTTTGCAGTATTTTTGTTCACAGGTGATGGGCAGAGGGTGTGCAGTCATCTTCCAGGCACCCTTGGGGATCCCCCTCCATCCTTCGGTACCCCACTCCCTGCCCTGCAGGATGACCAGCAGACATTATACAAGGAGCAGCTCCTTCCTACAGCTGGGCTGGACCAATGGGGAGTTCAGGCAAGTGAGGAGAGGAGTGGAGGCCAGGGTCTGAATCCCACAGCTCATCTTGGGCCAGCTGCATCCCTGTCTCTTCCTGAGTTCCGGAAGCCACTCCCTCTTATTGCCCTTAAGGGTAATAATATCTTTTATTTCAATAGCCCAGGGCACTCGCTGGTTCCAGTTTCTGGTTTCCTTATAGCCATAGAAATACAAGCAGCCTGTTTATTAAACTCTCCTTAAATCACCTGACTCGGGTGTGTTCTGGTTAGCCATCACCAACAAGGACCAAAAGGAAATAGATACATAGGCCACCTTGTCTAATGTCACAGACACACCCCTGGAAATGCGGATGCTAACATCGGTGATTCATGGCCCTGTGATAACGTAATCCCTCTGGAGATGAGGGCTGGCTTCCTAATTTGTTATCTACAGTCACCACACAATACGGCAATTATGGGAAGATGTTTCTACCTTCTCACAGGCTTTCACTTTTTGGAGTGGTGGATGCTACGAAGTTAAAACACGGTCTGCAACTCCTCAGCCTTCACATTCAACAGCCAGCGACTGAAAGAACCACAGGTTCATTTATCCCTTGAAATATAAACTGACTCTTTGCTGAGAATCCAAGCACAGACATAGGAAAACAAAAGGATGTTAATTGTGGGGAAAATACTGCAAACAAAAAGATTGGCAACCAGCTTGAAATTCAGAAAGAGGTGTTCCAGTCTGCCAGCGCCAAGAGCGAAAGACTGCATTCACGGCCCTGGGCGGGCTGGCTGTGGTTCTAAAAGTCAGCATGCACAGGGCAGCGCCAGATGAGATATGTCATTACCGCTCGACACAGGACTGAAAGCCAGCGCTTTCCAATTTCTCAATCAGTCACAGTTTACATCAGGCCTTTCAAAGATGTGGTTCATGCCTTAGACTCCCCTATCAGTAGCAACCACTGAGTTCCACGTGTCCTGGGGGTTCCCTTCACATCCTGCTCCGCGTGTATGGTGCCCCCTGGAGTTGTGCAGTGCGCAGCCTGTGTGGGGAACGTGTGCTGACTGAGATCAGAGCGGTGATGAACCTGGATAATAATGACAGCTACCCGTTAATAACAGCAGTTATATGCTTTCAGTCTTTACTAGGTGTGAGGCATTATGCTAGGAGCTTTGTGCACATTCTGATTCAGGTAAGATTTCAGTGTGGTGTACAGACTTCCAAGTGACCCTCAGTGACACCTGACTTCTGGTGTTCATGTCCTGGAATTATGTCCTCTTGGGAGTAGGTGGGATTTGTCACTTGCTTCCAATCAACAGAACGTGGCAAAGGTGATGGAAAGTCACACTGGGACTGGGATACACGTGTATGATTTTGTTTCTGTCCCCAGCGCTGGGCTTGAAGAAGCCAGCTGCCATGTCATGAGAGAGTCTTTGACAAGGCCATGGCGGAAGGACATGGGGGGCCTCAACAAGCTGATGGCAGCTCCTAGGAGCTGAGAGTGATTTCTGGCCAACAGCCAGCAAGAAGCCAGGGCCCTCAGGCTCGCAATCACGAGGAAATACATTGTGTCAACCACCCTAGTGAGCTCTGAAGCAGCTTTCGCCCCAGTCAAGCACCCAGGTGAGAACACAGCCCACCTAACATTTTCATTGTAGCCATATGAAATCCAGAGCAGAGAACCCAGCGAAACTCAACTAAACTCAGCCCTTAGAAACTATTACAATAAATATGCATGGAGCTGCTACATGTGTGATGATTTGCAACACAGAATAGAAAATGTATGCCTTTAGTGAAGTCAGTACTAAGGCTACCACTGCCCAAATGAAGAAATGGTACTTTGGGGAGTTTGAGAAACATACCCAAGGCTGCACAGTCAGTGAGTGGTGCTGGAGCTCGAACCAAGGCCTGCCAAGTTCTGAAGTCCGCGGGCTTCACCACAACCACCAGAGATTCTATACTCCATTCACTGAGGTGCAACCCTAGAATCTGTTCTGTCAGTCTTAGTACAGAGTTGAAGAGTGTACTCTGAAAGATACCCATAAGTGTAATCTTATTTGGAAATAAGGTCCTTGCAGATATAATTAAGTGAAGGATCTTGGGATGAGGTCATTCTGGAATTGGGGTGGGTCCTACATCCAGTGATGATGAGTGTCCTAAGAAGAGGAGAGAACACACACAGACACAGGCAGAAAGGCCATGTGAAGATGAAGACAGAGGTGGGAGTGACGCAGCCACAAGCCACGAGATGCCAAGGATCGCCCAGAGCCACCAGAACCTAAGAGTGAGGCATGGAGTAAACAGACATTCCCTCACAGCCTCCAGAAGGAACCACCCATGCTGACACCTTGATTTTGGACCAGTAACCTCCAAGCCCATAAAAAAAATGCATTTCTATTGTTTCAAGCCACCTAGTTTGTGGCAATTTGTTACATCTGCCCTAGGAATCTACTAGAGGGGACTCTGATGTCTTGGGTGATTTATTATAAACTGCTAGGTTCTCACCCACTAAAGATCAACTCACATGAGCCATTCATGCTTCAAGGAAACAAGAGAAACAGTAGAAAGGACTCTGGTTTCAGGTAGAAGAATGGAGATCTCATCACAGCCATATCATGGCCAAGTCACTCAGTCTCTTGGACATCCTTCTCCTTACCTTATCCAGGGATGTCAAGTATCCCTCCCAATGATAATACTCTATGGGTCTGTCATTGTGATGGTCGATTCTGTGGGTCAGTGTGACTGGGCAAAGGGATGTCCGGGTAGCTGGTAGAACCTTATTTCTGGGTGTGTCTGTTAAGGGTGTTTCTGGAAGAGACTAACATTTGAATCTGTAGACTGAGTAGCCAAGATTACCCTCATTGACGTGGGTGGGCCTCGCCCAAGCCTTTGAGGGCCTGAACAGAACAAAATGCATAGAGGAGTGATGCATTTGCTCTCTTGCTTGAGCTGGGACATCCATCGTCCCTTATTCTGGGACATCAGTACTTCTGGTTCTGGGACCTTAGGACTCAGAAAAGGACCAGGACTTACACATTGGTCCCCCTGGGTCTCAGGCTTCTGGACCTACACCACCGGCTTTCCTGGGCCTCCTGTGTGCAGACGGCAGATTGTGGGACCTCTCAGCCTCCATAATTGTGTGAGCCAGGCCCTCATAATAAATCTTTTCCCATGTATCTCCATATATCCTGTTGGTTCTGTTTCACTGGAGAATCCTAATACAATAATCAGTATGGATTTCCAAATCCCACTGTCAATGAAATCAGCAGGGTTTTCAGTCATTGCTTGGAAGACACTAGTGTTTCTTTGGAAACAAGCTCCATGGCAGAGGAATTACAGGAGCACGTTGAAGATTGTGGGCTCTGGACTGCGGTTCCCAGGTCTACTACTTATGAGCTGTGTGATGCTGAGCAATTTACTACAACTCTCTGTGCTTCAGTTTTTTTGTTTGTTTGTTTTTGGTTTTTTATCCATAAAATGCAGCTGATAATAGTACCTGCCCCACAGGGCTACTTTGAGGAATAAACTTGGAGGAATTAATACATATAAACTTCATGATAAATAGGAATCACTCAACAAATATTAGCTGTTATTCAATGGAGAAATGGTGTTTAAAACAGGACTCCTTATAGCCAATTTGATTGTCTTCCTCCTTCTCCCCTTCCTCTCCCGCTCCTCCTTCTTTTTCACTATCTCTTACTTAAGGGAAGGGCTAAGCCTGCATTTGTTGCATTGAAAATACTTGTTTACTGACTGAGAATGCCTGTAGTCAATGCCCATGCATATTTCCGTGCCCATGATGAATCATTAAGCATCATATAAACAGGAATTTGTTGCCTTATCCTATCTGCATTCAGAGGGCAGGGAGCAATTTCTTTCTCTGGAAGGACCACGGATCTCTCCCATCAGGTGGGATTCTCACTGAGAGGGGAAGAGGGTTTTGGAAAATAAATAAGTAATTCATGTTCGTGTCCCTGGTTACTCATTCTTTAAATGATGCCTCTGGACGTGGGGAGGGAATTGCAACACGAAAGGTATGAATTGGGGTCCAGGCAGGTATTTATTTGATGTAACAATTAATTTGATTGGATTGAAGATGGTTTTGCCTAGCATTTATGAAGTCGTCCGACAGCCAGAGTTTATAAACATTAGCAGGCTCTGGAACCACTGGGTAGCTTGATTAAAAAAACTCAGATGCACTGGCTCCAAGCCCAGATGATCTGATTTCTGGAGTGGAGTCCTCAAGCATGTGAATATTCCTAGGTGGGTCTCCTGCAGGTTACCCTGAGACCCTCCTTGGGAAACAAAGCTGTAGTGGGACACCCAGGATTCCTGTGCCCCTCTGAAGAATTCGTCCAGCTTCCTTTCCGCCCCCCGTATTTTTCTAGGATTCCTGATGAGGGATGAAACAAGTTCTCCCCGGGATACTCCTCTGTGAGAGGCAGCTGAGTGTCTGCTGCAAAAGGCGAGAGGAGGGCACTGAGGTTCGGGATTATTTCCATCTGGGATGCTAAGGCTCCCACCGAAGCAATGGAGGGAGTCTATCCATCCAATAGCACACAGTCCCTACTTCAGGAAGAGCAAATTCAGTCTGGAATACCTCAGCCCTCGCTCGCGTGCAGAAGACAGGGAGGGAACCCGAGTCAGATCTCCCTCACTTTCATTTTCAGGACAGGGCTGCCCTTAGGAAAATGAACATTATTAGCCTTGATCTTCCTTTGGGGCAAAATATTTCTGCCCACCTCGCTTCCTTCCTTTCAGATTTAAAGAAGGAGGAGACAGAAATGGATGCACTTCCCAAATGAAGCACGTCAAGGCTGAAAGCATTTTTCAATGTCTTGATACAATGTAGAGCTACACTCACATTTAGAGAGTGTGTTCCATGTATGATCACATTCACTGTCTTCACCAGACTGGCTTGGTCGCCAGGGATGATATTCTCTGCTGAGTGTGCTTGGTGTGAATGAATACCCCGTGACACCATGACAATGTTAACAGCAGCCAGGACAGACTCTCTGCAGCAAGAATAGGGACCAAGGTTGCAACTGGGATTTTCTGTGTTAAATAAAATCAGGAGCAGAGGTTCAGTCCATCCTTAACTTGGGAACTTGAAAACAAAGCAAAGAAATCACTTGCAAAAAAAAAAAGTTGGAAAGAGAGTAAGAATGCTAGTTTTGGGAGCTGCTGATGGGTAAAAATGTGAGATGGGGTGGAACAGAATTCACTGAATAGGATTTATCTTGTGTCATGGAGAGGTGATGTCTAGAACTAGTAACAGGCCAATTTGGAATCTTGGAGTTGTCTTAAAGACTCGTGGCAGTCTTGGGGAAAAAAATTCAGTGGAAATTAACTTGTTAATCATGTGATGAGAGAGGAAAGGGGTGGTATTTACATTCTTTTTATGTGCTGTGCTTACTAATGATCAACCAGTAACAAAGGCTGTATTGAAGAAAGCATTCACAAAAGTGAGTGAAATCTGACTTAGAACCCTGGGTCTACCCTTCACACTGACTTCAGGGACCAAAACTTCCATTTCTTGATCTGTAAAATGGAGACAATATATACTCTACAGCAGGGCTGTCCACTGGAAATACACTGTGAGCCACATATACAATTTTACATTTCTAGTAGCCACTTCAAGGAAAAGTAAATAAGGAGTAGGTGAAATTAATTCCAACGATGCATTTCATTTAAGAAAATATTATTATTTCAACATTCAATTAATAGGAAAATTGTCAATAGATGTTTTTCATTCTTTTTTTTTTTTTTTTTCATGTGAGGTTCTTGAAATCTTCTGTGTAGTTACAGCACATCTCAGTTTGGAACAAGTACGTTTCAATGTACTCAACAGCCACTTGTGGCTGGTGGCTCCCATGTGGGACAGTGTAGATTTACTGCATTACTATGCACATTAAAAGATATTGGGCATGTAAAATATGTCTATCAATATTGTACATATGGGATAAATAGTTTTTATTTTTATTATTATTATTTTTATCATTATTATTATATTATTATTATTATTATTTTATTTATTATTATTATTTTTTATCATTATTTTATTTTTATCATTTTTATCATTATTATATCATTATTATTATTAATTACTCATGTGTGCAGTGAAAATGAAGAGAGCTATAAAGCTTTCTACAAAGGAAGATATCAATATGGGTTTGATGAAATATTTAGTGATCCAAGCCAGAATGATGGGCACAAGGGCAATGTATCAAGTTTCTCTGAAACTACATATGTTCGACTTTTAACTTCAATACACTGTGTTAGTGTCTATACCTTTATTTATAACACTACACTGTACCATTGTAAACATGTAATGCACCACATAACTATGAAAAGTATCAGTGGGAACATAGTTTATTCCTTTCATTTTTTCCAACCCACTTGTGACAGTCAAAAGGAGGGCAAAATCATGGCTGAGCTACAAACCTAAACTCAGACTTTCAAGGATGGGTAAGATTTGAGTGGGCAGAAAGGGAAATATGGTGTAAGCAAGGGTTTGCAAGTAGGAATAGGCATTATTGTGGCCAGTGAGAGTATGACCAGGAAAAGTTGTGATGACAAAAGTTGTAATGACAGGAAAGCCAGACTGGTGTATACGGTTACAAAGTGGAGAACTTAAAAGCATGTAGGTAATACTCATTGGTGATATTTCTCAAATTGCATATGTGCCATCAATGGTCTTAGAGATGGTGGTAGGATAGCAATTTAAAAAAAAAAAAAGACCAAAAGTGTTGTTTATTTAATCAAAAGTATATTAGACCCTATGACCTAACAATTCTACTCAGCATATATCCAAGAGAAGTGAAAACGCACATCCACAGAGAAACTTGCATGTGAACATTCACAGCAGCATTGTTCTTAATAGTCAAAAAGTGAAAACAACTCAAATGTCCATCAGTAGATTAAAAGATAAACCAATTGTGGCACATCCACACAATGGAATGTTATTCTGCCATGAAAAAGGAATAAAGTATGGATGCTTGCTACAAAGTGGATGAACCTCAAAAACATGGTGCTCTGCAAAATGCTAGATACAAATGCTAGAATCATATGATTCTTTTTATGCAAAATGTGCCAAACTGGCAAATTCATACAGACAGAACACAGATTAGAGGTTACCCAGTGGATGGGGGAAGGGGAAGATGAGGAGAGATGACCTAATGGGTACAGGGTGTTCTTTTGGGGGTGATGAAGCTGTTCTGAAATTAGGGAGAGGTGGAGGTGGCACAACATTGTGGATGCACTAAATGCCACTGAAATGTGCACTGTACAAAGGTCAATTGCATGTTGTGTGAATTTAACTTCAATAGAAGAAAAGTGTATTTAAAAAACAGGTTATTGTTTGGATTGAGGCTACACCTGGTGGTCACTTTGTAATAAGTCAGTTGAAGGAAAAATATCAAAGAAATGATAATGTAGCAGGTGGATCTGGCAGAAAGTAGAAAGGTGACACTTGACTGACTTACTTTTAGGAAACTAAAATTCATTTCCTTCTCTCTGTGGAGAGTGAGCTGCATCCCCTGCAGAGGAATGGGCAGGACCACCCTAGTCTATGACACAGTGAGTGGAAGCAGATGAAGGCCCTTCTTTGATGGAATTCCAGTGAGTGCAGAGGACCAGGGGGCCTCATCCAGCTGGTAGCAGGACAAGGGAGACAGTCTCAGGGCCCCTGCTGAAAGCTACAGCTAAATGCCAGCACCTTGACCCTAAGTGGAGAGAGTATAGCTCTGTCATAATCAGCTGGATGACCTGGAAGTGATGACAGCTCTGCAGTCCTTCCTCTGTGGATGTGCAAGGCTGACTTTCACCTCCCTGGGCCAGCTTTCTCCTTGGCAATGCCACCATCACAATGATCACTTGCATATATTGTCTCATTCATCACTCTGACCATCGCGTGAGGGGACAGCTATCTTCTTCCCTAGGATATTGTGATTTACAATAAGAAATGTATATTTGGTCTTTGTCCCCATTTCTGGCACAGAACTCCTAAAGCTCTTGGAATTTCCCAAGTGATAAGAGGAGAGGGTGTCTTGTTATGTTAAGGGGGTGATTTTTGCCCTCTCAGAGAGGAGAGAAAGGCTGGAGGGTGGATACTCCCCACTGGCCAATGATATAATCAGTCATGCCTATGTCATGAAGCCTCCATAAAACCCTAGAAGAATGAGGTTTGGGGAACTTCTGCATGGAGATTTGGGGAGAGTGATGCACCCAGAGAGAGCACGGAAGATTCCCCACATCTTAACCCCATGCATCTCTTCCAACTGACTGTCCCTGAGTTATATCCTTTTATAATAAACCGGTAATCTACCACATAAAATGTTTCTGGGTTCTGTGAGCTGCTCTAGCAAATTAGCGAACCCAAGGATGTTGGAACCTCCAATCTACAGCCAGTTGGTCAGAAGCCCAGGTGACAAGCTGGACTTGAGACTGGTGTCTAAAGTGTGTGTGTGTGCGAGCGCGCGCATGTGTATATGTGTGTGTGTGTGTGTGTGTGTATGTGTGCGTGTGCTGGAGGACAGTCTTGTGGGAGGAGCCCTTAAACTATGGGATCTGACGTTACCTCCAGGTAGAAAGCATCACGGTTGAATTGCACTGTTGGACACCCAGCTGGGTTGGAGACACGCCTCCCGCCCTATATCGGAATCAGATACAGAACCTTCATCCCTTTTGGCTGGGCTGAAAACTGCGGTCCTGGGAGATTCCATGACTGACCACAGGCAGCCCAGGAAGCAAGCAGAGGCAGGACTCACACCTGGGTCTCCCTGTCCATAACCACTGCAATACACCAAAGAAGCCACATGCCCTCTGCAGTGACTTTTACACCTTCCTCTTGCTCTTTTTTTTTTGTCTTCTGGGTTCTGAATCATAAAAGGCAGATCATTTACCAGTCAGCACTGGTATTTGCTTCGGGACACCCTGGGCTAGAGAACCACCAAGGTCCCCCTTTGCCCTGAAATCATCATCATCATCATCATCATCATCATCATCATTATTATTAATTTTCTTTTGCACTGCAATACACAGTGAACATTCCACTGAGGAATAAATATGCTAAACTCAGTGAGATAGTTTAGAAGGAAATTACGATCCGGTTTGAAATCAGAAAGGCACTCTTTGGGTTCATATTTCCTTCATAGCAGCATACAGACATATCATCCCAAATATTTTAGTACCAGATAGATTAGACATAAAACAAAAGGTGGGTGTCTAACCCAGGCCACAACACCGCTTTTGCTTAATGTTTCTGGCCACATCAAGTAGAACATTCTCATGAGGTGCAATGTATACGGTAGCTGAGGGGTATAAATCACCCATAATGATCATATCCTTCACCCTGAGAGGCCTTTAGCATTTCCTTTATAAAAGTTACACAGTTGAGACCTGCACCTGGCTAATAGATCAGCCCTCCCTGAAAATACAATTATGCCACATGCAGGGCAGGGAAGTGGTTTTGCATGCCTGCTGTCGCTGTGTATTTCACACACAATGGCTTCCCACAACGGACTTAACTGCTGGCTGCCCAGAAGCTCTGGAGCGAGGATGGTGGAGAGGATGGGACAGGGAGCTGGGCCCCAAAGGGCCTCTCAGAGAAACGGGCACCCTCGAGGGGTCTCTGAATTGCAGTCATGCTAGGAATCCCAGGGCCCCAGGGATTGAGCATCTCTGGAGAAGATCTGGAGATGTTGCTGACTCAGAAGCTCTCCTTCAAAGGGTGGGCCGGGTACCAGGCACTGCCAGGGGCTGGGCATGCAGAGGATAAGGACACGACTGGTTGGAGACAAGACTGGGGAGCTTGATGTCTCTGTGTCTCTGTGTTTGGGGTCTGGTGGGGGTACCAAGAGAAAAGGCATCGTTAAAAAACACAATGGGTTTGCCATGACAGACAGCGGGGAGGGGGCATGGACAGAGAGGCCACTGGCCTGCTAGAAATACAAATTATCGAGCTTCGCCCCAGAGCTGGTGAATCAGAAAATCCAGGGATTACTCTCTTTGCAAAGGACGCTCTGTGCCCAAGTCCTGAAATTACCCTGGAAGTCTGGTGAAGATGCGCAAGCCACCGAACCACCCGTGTGGGTTGCCGTCTCATCAGACTCCACTTTTCTCGCTTTCTGTTCGAGCCTGCTTTTCCTCCTACCTGGAGTCCCACCAGAACCCCGCCAGCACGCCCAGTCTTTCTGCACACCCCCAAGGTTTCAAGCCACCCAGGGAACAATCTCTGTGCTCGGCATTTCCTTTTTTGGAGATTTGCTACCTCTGGAGGCAAGACTACTGAACAGACGGTAAACAAACAAACAAACAAAAAACATCCTTGCTTTGAAGAGAGACCCGCCTGTGGAGCGCTAGGGGAAATCAGAAATGCCTCATGAAGTTTGCTAAGCAAACAGCAAATCCTGTCCAAACATAATTAGCTAGGGTGCCAAGATAAAGGCGAAGGCAGACGGTTGCACGCATGGGGTGGTCAGGGAGGACCACGGAAATGACACTCCTTGCTTCAGACAAGCAGAAGGCTGTTGGCTGCAGGCAATGAGGGAAGGGCTAGACTTGGGGAAGAATAACACAGATAAGAGTAAAACCCAACAACAGTCATTCTAACAACTTCTGGCTGCCAAGCACGTGCTTGGCCAGGCCCAGGGCTCTCCTACTCCCCCGTCATCACTGCGTGATTTCTCACTCTTATTTTGCAGAGGCAAGAATGGTCTCAGAGAAGTCATGTGTCCCATGCAAGGCACACAGCTTCTAGGTGGCAGATCCTGACTATAAACCTGTATTAGCTGGCTCCAAACTCATCACTCAGGTTGAAAATCTTGAGAGAGTATGGTAGGCAGAATCATGGCTGCCCCAAAGACGTCCACATCCTAATCCTTGGAACCTGTGAATATGTTGTGTTACGATGCAAAAGAGACTTTGCAGATGAGATTTAGTTACGGATCTGGAGATGGAAGATTATCCTGGATTATTTGGGTGGGCCCAATATAATCACATACAACCTTGCAAGAGGGAGGTAGGAGGCCTGGAGAAGGAGATGCGATGACCAAGGCAGGGATCAGAGTCAAAGATTTGAAGCTGGGGGCTTCAAAGAAGGAGGAAGGGGCCAGGAGCCAAGTCACGTGGGTTGTCTACAGGCCAAGGAATGCCACAGAGGGACAGCAAACCAGCACCCGCCGGGAGAGAGGCAGGGAGCAGAATCACCCCCAGAGTCTTCAAGGGGAATCAACCATGCCGACACCCCGATCTGGGACTTCCATCCTCCAGAATTGTGAGACAGTAAATGTCTCTTGTTGAAGCCACCCGGTTAGTGGTTCTTTTGTTATGGTGGCTCCAGCAAACGAGACAGGCACATGGCAGTTCTCCTGAGATCAGCTTGATGCGGTATTTCTCACCGTGAAGTCCACTGGGCACTGGGAGCCGTTTAGGAGATAAACTGGTAGACAGTGCTCAACCTTGGCACTAGGCACACTGTTGTAGAGGAATCCTCTGCGCCCTGCAGGATGCTAGACAGCATCACTGACTTCTCTCTGCCAGATGCCAATAGCACCCCATTCCCCTCCCGAATCGCAACAACCAAAAACATCCTCAGATATCATTACCAAAGGCACATGGGTACAAAATCACTCCCTCCTTCCCCACTGAGATTCACTGGAATAGAGAGAGGTGAGATGGAGATACTACATAAATTTTTTTTTTTAAGTTTTGTTTTGCAAATACTTAGGGAGCACTAACTCTGAGCCAGGCTAGGTGCAAGCACCAAGAGCTCAAAGATGAAGGAAGGGCAGTCCCTGGCCTTGAGGAGCTAAAAGTCTAGCCGGATGGCTTTCATATCAGTGCAAACACTATTGACAAAAACCATAAAGAAAAGTTTCTGGAGATCAGAGTGTCGTTATGTAAGCTGACTTGATTTTTTTTCATGCACACACTGTTATTTCCAAGTATTTCAAAATAAAGCCACATTTCCATAAGCCAGAGGCAAATTTTCCATGCTTTTCTTCCAGCATTGTTTATCCTGTATTTTTTTTTTTTTTATGAGATTCAGGATGATTAGTGAGTTTTCAACACTTACCCGGTTGTACCTGGGACATGAGTGAAGACAATTTTATTGCTCCAGTGAACAGATATAAATATTTAATCCTTCTGTTCCACATGACACTGTATATTTTGGGGGTGCTAATAAATGGCTTTTAGGGGTTACCAGTAGGATGAGTACCTTCTGTGGATTTCCTGTGACATTTTCTCCAATGGGCTATTCAGCACATCAATGCAGCTTGCAGTCTTAAGTGGGGCATTTAAAAAAAAAAAAAAGTATAAAGTGTTCCAAGATGAAGTAGCAGGTGGGGTCCTGCTCATGATTCCTGATTCTACTGGGGGGGTTGGATGAGAAATGGAAGGCACAGGATTTCTCCGGAATGCAGCCAAGGCACCCTGCAGCCTGGCTCCCGACAAAGCTCATCTCGGAAGCATCAGTGCCATTTTAGAGGAAGTCTGTGGCCAACAACCTCACTTCTAGGGAAAAGCAGAGGCCTGGAGAATAAACAGATAGCCCTCAGCTATTAATAACACGATATGGAAACAGCACGTGTCTTAGGTGGGACTGCCTTGGTGTATCTGTCCAAGGTACCATTTCTATCCACGGCATGTGCATTTGCCTCAGGGGTTTGCGAAATTCTTTCTAAGATGATGGTTAACCTGCTGTCTGACTCACCCCCTGCCCTCTGCCCTTGATGGCTGTGGGGGAAAAGGGGGTTGTTATTAAAGGAAGAAGAATTCAGCATGCTAGCTATAGGATGTAAAAGGGTAACCAGCTTTTCTTTCCTTTTCTTTTCCTTTTTTTTTTTTTTTCTTTGAGTTACATGTGCATCAGTTATTCAGGAAGCACTGGCTAAGAAACAGGTGCTATTTAGCAAAATAGGGATGAAGAAATAGGATGTGAACAGCCTGCCCAAATGCAAAAATGCTAATACTGCAAAATATCCTGATGGATTTTTTTTTTAAACCACACTGACTCCCAGGGAAGAAAGTTACACCCAGTTTATTAAGTAATTCAATTCTGTATAACTTGAAGCAAACCTCTAACTCTTTTACCATGCTAACAAGCACAGTGCCTCTGACAGACTGGCTGTCAGGGAAGTTTCATCCCCACTGTTTTTGTTTATCCAGCAAATTGTAGTTTTGTTGTCTGAGGGAATTGGGAACGGGGGAATTTGTAGAAAAGGGTAATAGAGAGAAACTTCACTGAACACAGAACAAAACAATTCTTCTCTAACAAAATTAACTGCTCTGACTTCATCTACTTTTCAAGCTGCCTGCAGGACTGAGGGCCTCCAGTGGGAGAGCTGGCCTTCCCAGCAGGTGCAGAGCAGAGGGTGTCTGGGAACAGAAGCACGTGGGAAAACCAGAGGGAGCCCAAGAGGATGTTTCCCCAAACTCTAATGAGACCCAGGATGGATGGGTTTCACAAGCTTACCCCTTGAGCCTCACTGAGAACAGGGTTCAAATAGCAGAAGTCCTGGAAATAGTAGCTAGGACATGCATGTGGACGCATAATGCATGCAGTGTAGCTGGATGGTGCTTAAACACACGCACACACACAGCTTTCACTTCGACTTTAAAAAAAAATCTAAGAAATTAATGGATAAATGGTCTATTTACTCAGTGGAATATCATTTAGCCTTAAATACAAAGAAGGGAACACTGCTCTTTTTGACAACAAAGATGAGCCTGGAGGACGTTATGCTCAGTGAAATAAGCAAGTCATAGAAAGACAGATGTTACTATGAGTCTACTTATGTGTAGAACCTAAAACAGTCAAACTCATGGAAGAAGAGAGCAGCGTGGTGGTGGCGGGGGAGTGGTAGGGTCAGGGGAAATGAGGCATTGCTGTTTAATGGGTGTCAAATTTCAGTTATGGAAAATGGGTAAGTTCTAGAGCGCTGCTGTACAACATGGCGCCCGTAGTGAGCGATGCAGCATTGCACACTTACAGTTCTGCTAAGATTTCATGTCAGCTCTCACCATGGTAGAGTCTCATATGATAGACCTCAGGTTAAGTGGTCTTACAAAAAGAAAAGCAAAAAACAGAGAGGCACAAGAAAACTTTCAGAGGTGCTGGTTCTGTCTATGCCAGCGATCACGGTGATGGCATCACGGGTGACCACATACATCCAAAGGCACACATTAACTATGCACGTTTGGATGTGTATCAATTATACCTCAGTCAAGCTGGTAAGAATTCTCTGAGGACGATCTGCGCTGCTGCGTGGGGAGAAAGAAAACATAGGCTGTGTTTTGCGAGAGCTTAGTAGCTTCCTGGAATGTGGCCCTTCCTCGGGTTTGCAGGGATGGACCACCAAGTGGCCCCAGCCTCCTTGAATAGCCCACGTGTGGCTTGATCTGGAGGTTGTGTATTTCCAGCTTCTCCTACGCTCTCCAAAGACAAAACTCCCCTAGTTTACAGTCCATTTTCAAAAATTAAGACAACGAGAACCACACAGGGCAGAGCAGTTAACGTCCCGTGCTAAAAGCGCCACCTACCACGTTGCAGCGCTCTGGGTTTCCAGTCTGACACCTGATTTTATGTAGACAGATATATGCTGACATCGAGTATGCAACTTTATATTTCCATGTGTCAGGTAAAGTACAACCTTAAGCATATTCTGAATAATTCATTCAGGCAACGGTCTGATAAACAGATGTCTGTAACGCGATAGTTCTGAAGGTGCCATTTTTCTGACATGAAAAAAAATCCCTGCTTAAAAGCCAGATGGCAAATAAACCCCAGTTCATCACTTAGGCTCACACGGGGAACTCCAGCACATTTTTCATCAATTCCCACTCTATATTTAACACAGTAAATATAACAGTGAAGTGTTATATCTCTTCCCTCTCAATCCGTCTCAACCACGAGCGTTCATCTCTGCTGGGTCTGAGGCAGTGTTTACTCCAAATAAGCAAATGAGCTTCATTGTAACAAATTATCTCTTTGCAGAAACAACAGAAAATTCTGAATGCTCAACTGTTTTCATTTATTGAAGATTGCCAGAAACAGATTTTTGCAAAAAAAAAACCTATTTTTTCCCCCTCAGCCTCTCCCAGTATAATTGAGGAGTTGAATATTCTGTTATATAACCCAGAATCTTATCTGGGTTTGCTTCAGTGAGTAAGAACTTGCTGTCACTCTGAGTCAGGAATTATGCTTTCAGGGTCAGCCCCAGGCCAGCTACCGTTTGACTGCTTGGGCTCTGGTTTCAGTCTTCTCTGACTGCAGGAGAGCTGTCCACCTTGATGTTGCCCCACCAGGTGGGGCATTTCCAGGATGAAACTTCTCCTGACTTGCCATATTGCTCACATGCCCCCAGGGAGAAGGATGGACTTAGTCCTAAGAGGTCAAGAAGTGATTCTACTCTTAGTGAATTGGTCTGATCTTTCCTCCCTCCCCTCCCTCTTCTCTTCTCGTCTTCTTTCTGAACATATTTACTGATCACCTGTGTTAGACACCGGGATAGGAGACATGAATGAGGCAGTCTAACGGGGAACACTGCATCTGTCAATAGATACTTTACAATACAGAGAGGGGAGCACAACTGAAGAGTGTACAGTGGCTGTGCTGGGACCACAGCACCCAGCTGCACGTGATGTAGGCAGATGGGAGGGATAGCAGGAAGCCTTCTGGGTCCTAATGAACCTTATGGGAACCTCTTAAATTGCATTCACGCAACAGGCAAATGTTTCCCTAGCATCTATCACGTGCAAGGTGCTGGGGCTGCAGCAGTGAGCAAGGCACTGTCTCATGTAGCTCATGCGCTAGTGAGGAAAGCAGGGGCCAACAGGAATAATGCAAGTGGCTAATTATGAACCACACTGTGTGCTGTGAAGGAAGAGGAGAAGGTCTCAGAAGAGAGGAGACAGAGGAGCCCAGTTTACACAACAGAGAGAAAACTCACCCCGGAGAAAGTGTCACTGCTTCTGAGATCTGAAGAAGGAACAGTGCTGTGGACCAAGTGAGGTGATGAGAGGGAGGCATTTCAGGCAGAGGGACCAGCATGCACTGTGACGCTTAGCATACTGGCAGAACTGGAGGGAGACAAAGTGAATCAAAAATGAGAGGGAGCAGCAGATGAGTGTGCAGAGAAGGGCACAGGGCAGCCCGCGCACAGCCATGCGGGGGAGCTGGCTTTTGTCCTAAGAGCAACAGGAAACCAACGAAGAGTGTTAAGAGGGAAAGGGGATAGTGGCAAGGTAACCAGATTTGTGTTTGAAAAGATTCCTGTCCCTCATGGGAGCAGGGAGAGGATGCGTGCAGTCCAGAGTGGCCACAGAAAGATGCACAGAGGACTTTGGGGGCAGTTCAGGTGGGAGATGTTGAAAACCTGGGCCAGGATGTTGGTGGAAGAGCCGGTGAGAAATAGACAGATTGAGTATATACTTGACAGTGAGATGTCTGAAGCTGCTTAAACAGTAAATGAATCCTTCATGGATACTATAGCAGTATTAACAACATCAATGTTATCAAGAATAGTCACACGACAAATACTAACGTCTATCAGCCTTCCATGCGCAAGGGGCTCTTCTCATAATGTTATGAGTATCAACTAATTTAATCCTCCCAACAACTCTAACAAGTTAGTACCCTGAGCATCTCCATGTGATAAACAAGAAAACCGAAGCACAGTGAAGTTCAATAACCTCACCCATGTTCACCCAGCTATTAACGGTAAACGTAATTCAAACGCCTGGGGCCAGAATGAGGGCAAAGAAATCTTTCCCACTGCTAATGTTGCCTGTATATATCTGGACGCCTGTATTATTTACTTACAAGTTGCCTGTGCCTGCCTCTGGCTCCCGGGGCAATGAGAGGGTGCATACACTTCAAATATATAAGTATGATGCAGTTTATCCAAATAAGAGCCAAGGGGATTTTAGGCATATTTAGTACTAGGGTAGCTCAAAATGAGAACTGTGCCCAGGGTCTCACAGCTGGCAGGAGATGGAGCCGAGATTCATACCCAGGTGTCTCTGCCTACAAACTCTTTGCACCCAAGACGGGATAGCAGCAGACTCTCTTGCTCCTGACAGACTGACAAATGGCCACGAGCCACTGATTGAAGATTGAAAAATTGTAATGCCTCTAGTCTTGGTGAGAATTTTGAACCAAGAAGGAATCAACGCCTGGGGCAGGAGAAAATGCCTGCTGTCAAATAGAAAAAGGAACGCAAGGAAACCCGAAAACATACACAGGGGCGCACACATGCAGACACACACACACAGCTGAATAATCTCTCCCAGAAATCCTTGTGTTTTTTTTTTTCAAATAGTCTATTTCTCTTAATGTTACTTCCATTGACATAAACAATTTATATACCATGTAAGTTTGATGGCAGAATCTGTGTTCTCTGTTTCCTTCTTTGTCTGTACTTTGTTTTCAGTTTGTTGCAATAAATCTTTAATATGGACTGAATTATGGGTTTTAAATAATTGATGGCGCTGATTCCAAATGCTTCCTACCACAGTCATACAACAAGCTGAAGCTGTGGGGGCACCTTCTCCAGCCTTCACCACTACCACTCTCCTGACTGCAGCATCCAAGGGGAAGTGAAACTCTGAAAGGTCAAGGGTGGGCGGGGGGGAGGGACAGCTGGATGCAGAGCCTGATACCAACGTGTTGGCCATGACTTCAAACCCCACAACGGGCTGGGAGCATTCTTCATGGCATTGGCTGCAACCTCAATTGCTAGGTATGCTTTGGCAGTAAGGGGGCAGGTTGCAAGCATGGCATAGGACTGATTTATTCATTCAACTCATTTTTACAGAAGAGCCACTAGGTATCCGACACGGAATAAGCATTGGAGAGGTAATACTGAGCAACAACAGATCTGGCCCACGTGGAACCCGCAGCTGAACAGGGTTACAAACACTAATTTTAAAAATCACAACACACACTGATATAAAATTGTAACTGTGTTAAATGCTACAAAGGACAGAGGAGATGGTATAATTTACATATAATGAGATCCAACTTGGTCAGGCATGGAGGGCGGGAGGATGTCTGTAAAGGACCCCGGGGGGTTTGGGATGCGGGCTGCAAAGGGCTGCGGGCGGGCAATACACTTGAAACCTGCAGGGCTGAGTTAAGTCCTGTTAAGCATTTGGTCATTTTCTTAAATGCACTGGGAAGCCACATCTTGTTTTCAGTCTGTGCAGGGACGTGACCCAACCGATACAAATGCCTTCTACTATAGCTTAGTGGAAGAAGTGGGCTTTTGGAAAGAGCCAACCTGGGTTCAAATCTCCACTTTACTTTCTAGCTGCTGTGTCAGCCTGGGCAAGTTACCTTTCAGCTCTGGTTTCCTTGTATGTCAGACAGGAATAGCGCTCACCCCTCCGTTCCTCATCACATGCCGCGGGCGCTAGGTAACAGATGTGCGGAAAGAGCGTGGTCCCCCCCACCCCCCGTCAGGCTGCTGCCACGACCGCTGTGGCCACTGTTATCATGGCAGTTCCCTCTAGACGGGCTGGCAGCTTCTCTCAGAGCTGCAGCTCCCTTCCCTCACTTTTTACCGAATGCATTTCTGAACCTGTGGCCTGAAGTCCCTTCCCATTTCTCACCGCACTTCCCTCACTACTACCAGGGAGCAGTCCGCTTTCTAATACCACCACCACAACAGCAAGTCACGCGGTGTCAACTACTTCCAAGCATTGTTTCCAAGTGCTTTAGAGACACCATCTCAAAATTACAACACGAGGAAAAACACTATGATGATCTTCATTTTACAGGTGGGGACACTGATCCCGAGGGGTTGAAGCCGACTGGCCAAAATGACACATCTAGGAAGCAGCAGAGCTGAGATTTCAACCTGCCTCAGAGTCCACAGGGCTCCCTGTCCAAACTCTACCGGATGCTTCTCAGTGGAGTTCACCGTCCTCCCCTGGAAATGCAGTCCACGGTGTCTATTCTCAGGGGTCTGCTTTAACCATCCCTGTTTCCTTTCTCAATGTTGCCTTTTCCCTTCTTTCCAAAAGACATTAGCACTGTCAGGGATCTACAAGTCTGGATCTTTGTCATTTTCTCATTCTCCCTTACATTTTCCGAATTTACACTCTCCCCCTTCCCAATCTCATTCAGTTGCCTTGCAAAAGCCATTGGAGGAGGAGGCAGTTTTAAGAATCCTTGTTAAACCAGCAGGGAAACAGACATTTAGAATAAGGAGCGATGGAGGCTGGGGAACAAGGTAGTCCAGCTGGTTCTTCCACTCCCTGAATCTCATTTCATATTTACTAAATCAAGACATTCAGGGGAGGAGGCCTGGTTCTGTATTTTCTTTAAAGCTACCAGGAGATTCTGATAATTAGGAACCACTGGGATACATAATCTTAGAGGTCTGGCCTTGTTCTTTGATTCCTAGAATGTTATAGAAGTAGACACTTTCACAAATATATTTTATACTTTCTCATATAGGGTTTCTCTGAACTGAATTTCCATCGGTGAGAGAACCAGGATTTGTTTGTTTGTTTGGCTTTTCATTTTTAATTAATTAATGAATGAATCAATTAATTAACGGCACTAGATTATTCTAAAGTTTGTTGTTGTTTTCTGTATAAAATATTACTCATAGCCAGCCTTTGAAGCTGGTGAAAAGCCTGAAAGAGACTGACATTTTTAAGTGGTAATCTTCAGTGTCTTTGTCAGTTCTGGAAGGGTGTATGTTGCAAATTCTAGACGGAAAATATTTGGAAACACTGAGACATTTAATTTTAGCTGAGCGAGCCACATGTTACTTATGAAACATCTATTTTGAGAACTGCAGCAGAGAATTAAACCTGACACTTCTTATTCTGGTCTACTACCTTCACTGATAAACAAAATAAAATTACAAACACACAGGGAAAATGGCTTTTAAGGACACTAGAAAAAAAAATGAAGTAAAGGGAACTTCACCTAAACTGATGCAATCTGGTTGTAACTGTTGGGTTTTTTTTTAATATAAAAATCTTTAGTTCATAAATATTTCAGTGCGATTGAGGGTGTCAATTTAAAGTTTCATGAAAATGCATCCAGAACCCCAAAGAGTGCCACTCTTTGGAAATGGATTCCAGAAATGCTTTTTGTCTTGGGTATGCTTTGGGAGTCCCTCTAATTGGGTCGGACAGAGGGGTATGAACAGGAAGGTGAGATAGAGTCCCAGGCTCGAGATAAGAGGTGGCAAAGGCCCAGATTCAGGAAGGAGCTCTCAAGCTCTCTGAGTGAAGAGACCACCACCAGTGCTGCAGCAAAAGGAACCCTTTGCTCCACCAATTCATGATGCGACTTGACTCTCAAAGTCATGCAGAGCACAGTGCCACTGGGAGCACCTCAAGGGGACTCAGTCACTCTCTTTACCTGAGCAGCCTCCTTTGTGGACAGGTAATCTGGAAATACACACCAAATTGCTTCTTGGAAATAGCAGCATCTTATGAAATTGTATTGAAATGACCATTGCTGGCTGTGACAAGTGCAGTAAAGGAGGGTGGGAGGGTTACGCTGGAGGAAATAGAAGAGATTGGAGAGAGAGAGAGAAAGAGGAAGATGGATAGATAGATGGATAGATGGATGGATGGATAGATGGATAGATGGATGGATGGATGGATGGATGGATGGATAGATGGATGGATGGATAGACAGACAGACAGATAGATAGATGATAGGTGGATTGAGACTGAGATAGAAGAGTTAGAGATGATCTGTCTATCTCTACATGTCTCTGTATCTTTATCTATCAATCATCTAGCTAGCTAGAGATCCAGTGCCATCCTCAAGGAGAGAAACCATATCAAGATCTGTGTTTTGGGTATTAGTGGACACAAAACTTTCAATTAATTACCATGTTCTTTCTATAGCCTTCTCTGGGTCAGCACTCTCTCTCTCTCTCTGTCTCTCTGTAATAGTTGACTCTGTCGGACTAGCTAAAAAATTCAGCCCATTCCACTGTCCTTCCAGTATTAAGTATACATTTCTGTCAGTGATCATAATTTTTAAGTACCTAGAAAAAAATTTTTTTTTACTGGAGGATACACTCAGGTTGGTCTTCATGGTAAATGCAAATGTCCTAATTCATCAGAAATATCACTGAAACTATATTTTAGTTTCCACATTAGTTAAGTGCAGGCCTGGTCTTCTTGGGCCCATGCTGTATTGGAAGACTGGGGGTGCTAGTATCTTCTTTATTTTTGTGTGAAAATCTGAGAGAAGGAGCCTCAGATTTGTAGCCAGGGTGGACTTTGGGTCTCCTGGATCTGATCTGGTTTGGGGTTCTGAAAATCTGAGAGAAGGAGCCTCAGATTTGTAGCCAGGGTGGACTTTGGGTCTCCTGGATCTGATCTGGTTTGGGGTTCTGTTCTATGCGTTCAGCATCGCCCCCTGGCTGTCATACTTAGAAGGGAGCTCTACATCTCACAGCTCTATGCGTCGGGGTACACAGGAAAGATCTTTGATGAATCGTGTCAATACTGAAAGCTGAAGCACAGGGATATGGGAAAGGCATTCTTGTTATCTCGTGATTTAATGACTTGATAGCACTTATAGCTGACCTGCGTGCATCTGATCTCCACGATCCTTCTTCTCCCGCCCACATCAATTTAAAACAAGAAACCAAGCCTCTCACTGTGTTCCTCTGGGAGAGGCTGTGTTTCTTCCACAGTCCTTGCTTTCCCGTGAAAACATGTCGATTTCTTCTCACCCCACCCACCTAGCCACATACGGAGCCATGGGGTCCTACCGCGGATTCAAAGTCAATTCATTCTGCAAAGGGTGAGCTCATGAGCATGGGGTCTGGGAGCCCCAGGTGAGGTGGGCAGCCTTTGGTGAGCTCTGTGAGTGAGTGCAAGATTACACAGTTCAGGGCCAAAGCAGGAGCCAGCCCTACACGTGCTAGAATGACCAAGGAGCAAAGATTATGAGTAAGGAGGAAGAAATGAGAGGGGAAGCAGGCAGGAGGGCAGGGGTATGCAGACACAAGAGACTATGACAGGAGACAGACGAAGATGGAGATGGAGAGGGAGAGAGAGAAACTATGAGAATGTACATTTCTGACAATTCCACTTTCTAAACCAAACTCTGCAAAGCCTATTGGACTTCACTTTCAGTCTTTGGCTATTTGAGACATTGTCTCTGTCTCCTTATAATAACCCCACATTTTACTGATCTATTTTTAGAGAAATTCTGTTCCCCTCCATCAAAGAGACTTGTCTAAAATACATCCAATGACCAAGTTTTTTTGTTAAAACCTAGAAGAATTTTAGGAGCTCTCTGAGTTTTACTTGGCCAAAGGCCATGGATTTTGCATGAAATTGCAATGGGAGGGGTCACAAAGAGAGCCCCTAATTAGCAATCAAGTGCCTTAGGGACATATATAAGGTTTCATTTTATTTAAAGGAAATAAAGAAATGTGATCTATCTTGTCTACCTGGTAAATCCACACTGGTACAATAGAAAATTGCAAGGAGGCATCACAGAAAATTCTTTCTTTTCAGTTTATTAGTAAGCAGGATTAAAATGCAAATGGTAAATATGACCAGTCATTACTGCTTCTCAGGAAAATCACCCTTCCGGGGAGAAAACCAAAAAGGAAGGATCCAGGACTCTCTTCACGATGCCCTGGCCGTGCAGTCGGCTGAGTGGCCACGCTGTGGCCACGCGGGGATGACACGGCCACCACAGAGCTGGCTCAGCCTTCACTCTGTTTTGCGCAGTAGGCGCTTGCTGAGACGCTAGGCTCAAGGCAAACTGCACTTCCATGCGGTGCTGCCTTCCACGTTCAGATGAATAAAAGTAAACGCTAAGCATGTTCAAGGAAAACATCGCGTTAACAGTGTGTTAAAACGCGTGGAGACTAAGCAAGGAAACTTGTGCTGGCAGCTTCAGTGATTTGGAACAATGATACTGAGGAACGCTAGGCTGGCGGCACTGAGAAAATTAACCATCAAAGGTGAAGAAGGAGGGAACTAATACATAAGGCTGGATTTAGAAGCTGAGAGCCAGTCTCTCTCTCTCTCTCTCACACACACACACACGCACGCACACAAACTCTCTCCCTCTCTCTCTCTCGGTCTCCCATTGCCAACATGGCACTGTTAAGCGCAAGTGGCAAATGGGTTTTGGGGTTTGGGGAAGCAGGCAGGCCTGTATTTGGTTCCTACCTCCACTATCAATTGGCAAGTTGATTAACTGCTCTATGTTTCAATTTCCTCATTGGACATGAGATCACCCATCTTGCTAGGTTTGCTGTAAGATGATGGTCTCGGAGACATAAAGCACCTAGCAGAGCTCCTGGTTCAAATGCTACAATTTGCAGCTGCTGAGATTATTGCGTAGCCATCATTATTAATAACAAAAATGGATGTACTGGCACCTATAATGAGATGTACCAGCATGCTTTAGTTGCAAGTCACTAATAAATGGATGAGTGTTGGAAGAACTCCTGGCTTCAAGAGACAAAACATTTATTAAGTGACGGGGACGCTTAACTGCCAACCAGACGCAGTTGTTGTCCTCAAGAAATGTGCAGTTTGGAAGGGTCAGGAACACAAAGGATCGGGCGAGTTGGACACATTCCAGGCAACACTTAAACAAAGATGCAGGCAAGCAAGAGTCTGTTCTAGGGTTTTCAACTTCATGCTTCTCTGCCCTTAACACGTTTTATTTAAAACTCCACTGAGTCTGTTAATTGTTCTTTTCACTCACACCAACGGTTCCCATAACTTGTCCAATAGGACAGGAAGTGGGTGTACAAGGCGAAAAAAAATTTTACATCACAGGGTGGCAGTGAATCTATCCACCAGCCTCGCTCTCCACTTGGAACAAGCTAATAGGGAAGGCGACCTCAGCAAAATCAGCCGAGAGGCTCAAGGGAAGAAACAGTCCCTGGATGGGAAACGGAAACTTTGCCACAATCACCAAAACCAACGCCAGTTACCACACTGATGATGTCTCACACCCATCTCTCACTTTACCATCCCCAAAGCCCAGTCATACACCTTCTATTCTGACTTTGAGAACAAATTTTGTAGGGTACAAAAAGGTTTAGAATAAGGTTTTTCCAAATTCCAGTCACTTGCCATACTTTCAGTTTCTTCCTTATCATCTTGCTGCTTTATGCTTTCGTTTATTTGATATTTTTCATCTCATCCTTTACACTAAACACAATTTATTTTTTTTATATCTGTGAAAGCCAACTACTTATGTTTACAGGAAGCAATTGCACAAATATACCCAGATCGGTCTTATTGTATCTAGTTATTTCTGTTCCTCGGTAAAGTCTATGGATGTGACGCTTTGTTTGTGGGTTTGTTTTGAATGTCACAAGATGTGTTCAAAGATAATTGAAAAGGGAATAACTTTCTCACGGTGTGATCTGATGTTATTTGCCGCTGTGTCTATGGACCTAAAATAAACTTACAGAACTTCTAAAACTTCACCCACTCTTTGGGAAATGCTAGGTTTGAGAACAGAAAAGGCTGGTCTGAGACTACCCAAAACAATTTCAATACAACTCTCTAGGCATTTATCAAGCAGGCAGTAGACGAGAGACAATATGGCAGGTGCTGAAAGGGCGATGAGGCAATACGGTAGGTGCTCGGGGACGAAAGTGAGCTTACGGGGACCCTCCTCCACTGCTGGTGGGAATGCAGTTTGGTGCAGCCACTGTGGAAAACAGTATGGAGATTCCTCAAAAGACTGGGAATAGACTTACCACATGACCCAGGAATCCCGCTCCTGGGCATATATCCAGAAGGAACCCTACTTCAAAAAGACACCTGCACCCCAATGTTCATAGCAGCACTAGTTACAATAGCCAAGACATGGAGACAGCCTAAATGTCCATCAACAGGTGACTGGATAAAGAAGAGGTGGTATATTTATACAATGGAGTACTATTCAGCCATAAAAATGACAACGTAACAACATTTGTAGCAACATGCATGTCCCTGGAGGAAGTCATTCTAAGTGAAGTAAGCCAGAAAGAGAAAGAAAAATACCATATGAGATCGCTTGTATGTGGAATCCAAAATAAATAAATAAATAAATAAATAAATAAATAAATAAATAAATAAATAAATAACAGAAACAGACTCATAGTCATAGAATACAAACTTGTGGTTGCCAGGGGGTAGGGGGGTAGGAAAGGACAGACTGGGAGTTCAAAACTTGTAGATACTGACAGGCATATGCAGAATAGATAAACAAGATTATACTGTATAGCACAGGCAAATATATACAAGATCTTGTGGTAGCTCACAGCGAAAAAAAAATGTGACAATGAATATATGTATGTTTATGTATAACTGAAAAAGGATATTCATGCTCTACACTGGAAATTGACACAACGTTGTAAACTGACTATAAGTCAATAAAAAAATGTTAAAAAAAAAGAAAAAGAAAAAGAAACTGAGCTTACGGGCTCAGGGAGGGCTTGGGAGTTGGACGAGCAAAGGCAGCAAATCAACATAGTTAAATTACACTCTAGTAACAAGTGATCTCAACACATGGCTTACAATAAATGCTCATTTCCTCTCTTGCAGCTCATCTGTCCTAGGTCATCTTCTGTTCTGCTCCATGCCCTCTTCTCTCAGGGACCCCACATTGATAGAGCAACACCTACCTAAGACATCACTACAGAAGGGAAAGAGACCAAAACGAGATGCATACTGACTCTTACATTTTCCACTTGGAAATGACACATACCGTTTCCGCTCACAGTTCATGGGCCAGAACAAGTCATGGGGCCAAGGATGGCAGGAATGGGGTGGGAGAACAGAGTCCCCCTCCTCCCCCAAGGAAAGGCAGGCAGGGAGGGCTGCTCAGGAGGGAGCAGTGGAAATTATGAGTGATGACACAACCTACCAAATATTGCAATCATGAACTTGAGATTTGAACCCAGCTTCCTTGGAATTCTTGCCCATTGTAATATCCTTATAACCAACCTGCCTCCAGAAGATGAAAAGACAATAGAATCTGGACACACACACTTTTCAGCAGAATCACCTGCAATTTAAGTGGAAAGACAGGGTTGCATAACCTCATATACCTACCACAAGTTACTTATGGGCTTGACGAGGGAAGGGATTTGGATGTTGAAATGATCCTTATAACCAAAGAATAAGATCGCAGAATAATGCTATGAGCCTTTCCGGGAGATTCCACTCCCCTCCTTCCTTTTCTCCAGAATCCTTGGATATTAGAATTAGGGGGCTTCTGGGTTAGGAATAATTTAACTACTGACCTACAAGGAAGAGCAGAATGAACCAGAAGACCTCTAAAATGCACTTCCAACCCTGTGGATCTGTGGTATTTTACCCAGAGGACAAATAGCGAATAAAAACTATGTGGAGATAAAATTTCTTGGGTAGACAGATAGTGCAATTGCAAGGGAATTTAATTTCCCCCTGAACCAAAAATGAAACCCCAGACAATAAGTGACTATATAAAGAGAACATTGCTTTCTAAATGTTGACATCAGTGAGCTCTTTCCACTCCAAGTTTGGATTTTTACAGAAAAATGAAAAAGTTTTCAAACAGCTTCAGCCCTTCGGTTTACGGTGCCCATCGGGTGAATGCCACTGAGATTGTGGGACTCACGCCGTCAGAAACAGAAAGCCATAAAGCACTCTTGTCCCTTATTTTCTCTTGATTTCTTTTTATCGGTTTTACAAAAGTTAATTATTTTTTGGTAAAGAAATAAAATGTTCAAAATGTCACAACTACTGCCTCATGATCTTGGATTCTAAATAAAACCTGTTCCCCAGGGGGAATGATTCTAGAGCTTAGGAGACTTGCTGAAAATTCTATCAGTGCTGGGGAGCCTCCATCCCAAATCAGACACACAAGCAAACACCCCAAATGGAGTCAGAACTGGTGATGGCACCATTCGGGAGAGACAGCAAGACACAAAAATCCATCGAAAACTAGTTTTACTGACTTGATGAAGACCTCTATGGTGATCTGGCCAAAATGCAAGAGAAAGAGAGAGAGACAGAGAGAGAAAGAAAGAGAGACAAAGAGAGAGAGACAGAAACAGAGACACAGAGACAGAGAGACACAGACACAGAGAGAGAACCAACTGCTACACATGACAGGAAATGCCAGAAAAGATCATGAAAAGTTCCGGTTTTCCAGGGAAGCTTCTGTTGATATTACCTTATCCTTTGTGCTTCCCAAGATTCATGATGAACCTGTAAAACTAGCATCAATGTCTCAATTTACCTCGCACCACCTTGTTTCCATCATCAGAGCCCTTTTCATCATCCCACCTCAACTTTGAAATGTCTTCCATGATAACATGGATTTGAAACTACAATTAGCTACTTTGTAGTCTCCTCTCAAGTCATAGCAACCTTGGTGGAGGAAGAAAAGGATTCAAAACCACATGGAAACAGTAAGAGCAAGAATAGCAAAGTCAACTATGAAAATGGGAGAGGAGACCATGAGTTTGGTGTGAGGCAGGATGATTGTAGAACTGCAGGAAAAATCCAACTTGGAGAATATTACAAAGGGAGCAGGTTCCTTGGCTTACTGATGGCAATCAAAGCTAAAACTGTCACAAACAAGAAAAGACCATTTCTTTGTTTTGTTTTCAATTGACTAGAATGGTCTTGCTTCAAAAGACACTTGACGACAGTGGCTAATGGACCCAAAGGAAGGGGTTTTCCAAAGTTTCCTTAACTTTCATTTTTTTACAAATCATATTCCACTTGTTCTAAGGTATTCACTTTTTTGCATTTTAATGTCTTGCAAACTGAGATGTCATTTACAAGGAATAGTGGGGCATAATTTATTTAGTGGCATTTTTTTTCTAAGTGGTAACACACACATATAGTCATGTACATGCACACCAACAAACACACAAACACACACACACGATGTTTTCACTGAAGTCAACAGCATCTTTAATGCATGAAATCCAGGTCATATTCCACTTTCCTCAAATAAGTGTGATTTTTAATTCTTAACCACAAGTCATCGAGGGAGTTAATATTTTTTATTTTGTTATGGGCTTCATAATGGCAATATTTGTTCTTCAATGTTGCATTGAGTCAATAGGACCCATTCCCTGAATTTCTTAAAAAAGAAACAAATTGCAAGACTGGACCTAATTCACCATTTTGGACATTGCAATAAGCGCCTCCAGAATCCCGGGTACCTAAAGGTAGGATGGAGCTGAGCGGTCATCAGAATGTGCTTTGGAGACTCAAGGCCAGTGGTTTGCACACCTGAGTGAGCACACATCACCATCACCTGGAGGGCTCACTAATCCACAGATTCCCAGGATCCAGCCTGTGAGTTTCTGATTCAGTCTGTCTGGAGTGGGGTTGGAGAAGGTGCATTTGTAACAAGTACTAGGTGGTCACATCTGGAGAACCACGGCTCTAGTTTGCTGGGGTGATGGCTCTGTGGTCACCTCAACATCAGGAAAGGATGTGAAGGTCAATCCAGACCGTCCTCACTGCTCCCATCACAGCCATCCTGGTTTTATCTGCCTCTGAAATAGAATCCTCATGAAATTTCATATCAAACATCAGTTTCGCTGCTTAAGTTGTTTAAACGCCAACTGTTCTTGAAATAAAAAGAACCAAAGTTTTAGGATGAGACAGGTCTGGGTTGTGATCACGGTGGTACCTTGTGGTACTTAAATATATCTGCACTTCATTTTTTTTTTCTGTCTCCAAAATGGGGGCAATGAAATATATTTGGGGTTTGAAACGAATGAGGACACAGCACCTGGTGGACAGAGTGTCTTGCCTACTGTAGCCGCTGAGAAGCAGCAGCTGGGAGCTCTGGTCCTTGAAGGCAGAGACTTCGCTGCCTTCACCCCTTCTGCAAATGTGTGTTTACTTGCAGGGACCGGGGACAGAGCATCTGTTGTCAACTGACTTTGCAACAGCCCGCTGGTTCCCCAGCCCTGATTAATCAAGGCTCAGAGCTGCAGTTGGGTCAGAGTGCCAGGAGTTTGGAAAGCTGGACGGACACTTACTGCCTTGCTGCCTCTGGGCCTCTGGCATCTGGAGCGCGGCTGATTGTCAACGAGCCAACAATCTTGCCCTGTGGGCAGAGGGAGCCTCCGAACCAGCTTCTGTCCGCCGCAGCTCTGCCCCGTTCAGCACCAGACGCCTCTCTTCCTCCGCAGTTCATTACAGGGTGCTTACATAACACAGCTGCCAGACACTCAGCCGTGTAGGCTTAAGAAGGTCTGTTTGTCACAGGCATAAAAGTACCCCCTCCTCGTGTGTGACTCCCCAATTTTCACCATTCCCCCATCTGCTCGGTGCTTTGGAACTCAGCAAGTGGCAACATCATTTAAACCTAGGGGTAAAGATCTTCCCTTCTAACCTAAGTCTAAGGTTTTATTAAAAACATTTAACATTTTGGCTACTAGAGAAAAAAAAAAGCACTTATTTCTAAAAAGAAGGGGAAAAGGAAAGGAAATAAAAAGAAATCCGTCCATTTAAATGTGTGTTTTCAGCTCACAGCCTCTAGGAAGGGCTACAGAAAACGTTTGGACTCTATCATTCTAAGAACCTATTTCATCTCACATTTGAACAGCCTGGATGTGGGAGGCAAGGTTTCAATACTTACTACAAAGACAGAAATCTAGCTCTGAGTTCTCAACACAGAGCAGAACAGCTCGAGAGTGTTATTTCAATATTTTCCCTTAAAGGTAAGCTGAGTCACATACAGCATCTGCCCCAGGAAGATCCTTTTTACACAGTAAATTATAAGCAAATATTCTTGCAGATGAGTGTCTATGGGAGGGAGGCTAGTGAAACCAAATAAAACGTTTCCCAGTGTCCATGAACCAACACATTCATTGAATCGGTTGGTCTTTGAATGTTGTGACTTTAAAGGCTGGGATTTAGCTGATTATATGCTTCTATTAAAAGCCTACCTTATTAACTCACTCAGATTCCCAGAGGCTCCACCAGTGCAGCATTTTTAAACAAGCAAGGGGAGGGTCTACTGTAACTTAAAAAAAAAAATCCAAAATGCAACCAAGTGAGATTTCTAAGCTAAGCACTTTCTATTGCTTGGGTTCAGAACATAAAATGTATCTTTAATATAAACAGCTTCATTTCCACCTCTGCCTTAACGACCTGCTTGATATATACAATCGCCATTCATATTAATTACATCATTAATAACAGTGGTCTCAGAGGAGCCGTCTATGGATACAGCGATGTCACAAGGCGTATAGATCATCTAGAATATCTACAGATTGTCCTTAAAGGATCAGATCCTCATCTGTAGATATGGCCAGTTATTGATGGCTAAAACAAGAGAGGAACTGCTTAAGAGTTTCAAGTCATAACTTCTGGTGGGGTCTCGAGGAAGGGAGAAGAGGGTGCTCTGCCATATCTGGGAGGGGTGGGCATGAAGTATGAAATGGAGCAAAGAAACAGGGAATGAGTATCCCCAAGGATGCCCCCTGCAGCCTGGTCTTGTGTTTCTATCTGACTAGGCGGCTTGTCCACACGGCTGTTCTGTGTTACTTTGGACTCCAAATATCCCAAACTGAATGGTTACCATGGATACAGCCAGGTGCTAGACACTGGATGGAGCTCTCTACACAACATTATCTCTTTTAATCTTCACAGATATTCCTGTGAATGTATGGAAGGGCATTATTTCTACTTTATTCTATAAATTGGGGAGATAGAGAATCAGAGAGGGTAAGTAACTTAACTGTGGTCACACAGCTGGTGAGGGTAGCCAGTAGTAAACCCAAGGATGAGATTAGATGTTCGTTGTTCTCCTTTGAGGTCCTTCATACCCTCCAAACGCCTTCTCCTTTCCCTTCCCTGTAGTGGAGACTACAAATTATTTAATTTGGCTGGACTGAAAAGCCAGGAAATAGAGACAAAATTAATGAAGCATCTAGGATCATGAACAGCTTTGATTTTCCTGCTAAATAATTTAAGTCTTAACCTGCAGGGAATAGGGAGCCACTGAAATATTAAGCAGGAGGACTGACATCACCATTTTTCCAGCAACCAAGTCCAGGGATGTTGGTAATTCTGATTTATTTTCCTCCTTTGTGCCCAATATATAACCAAGTTCCCTCCTTTTTATATCAAAGAACCAGTCAGGAGCTTGGGTCTGAATCCTGGCCCCACCAACAACCCTGGCTCTGTGACTCTGCATACAGCTCTTTGAGCCTTGGTTTCCTGTTCTGTAAAATGGGAACGACAAAACACTCGCCATATAGGTCACTTTCAGGGTCAAGTGGATGGCAGTGCATAAGCTCACGTCTATGTCTGGCACCACGGTAAGTGATATGGGCTGAACTGTGTCTCCAAAATTCCTGTGTTGAAGTTCTACCTCCTGGGACTTCAGAATGTGACTTTTGGAGATGAGGTCTTGGCAGAGGTAATCAAGTTCAAATGGGATCCTGAGAGTGGGCTCTAATCTAATATAATGGATGTCCTTATAAGAAGAAGAAATCTGGGGCCCAGACACATACAAAGGAACAACAATTTGAAGAGACATGATAAGCCAAGGAGAGAAGCCTCGAACAGATCCTCCCCCAACAGCCCTCAGGAGGAACCGAACCAGCCAACACCTTGATTTTGGACTTCTAGCCTCCAGAACTGGGTATGTGCTATGTATTTCTTAACCCTGTTCTAGGCTTTTCTTGGTATGTTCATCTTGAAAAACCATTACCAGATACAGGCTTGTATCTTTTCATATCTCTCTGCTCTAGAGCTCAGACTAGCATATTTCTGCCAATCACATAAAACACATATACTTTGGTCCCTAGTAACTTCCAAAACTTTGAGGCCACTGACTTATTCACAAATTACAAGAAATCATAATAACTGACCCTGGATTATCATGAAGCCTGCACCCTTTCTCTTCACCTGGTTTTCATCACTGCTAGCTTTTGGAGGGTTCGTTTCTTCTCCCACCCTGCCTTTTCGGTTCCTATTTGAAACATTCTAGAAAGCAAAACAGCTTCTGGCATCTTCCAGTTTACCTTTCTGAGGCTTTCAAACCTAATTTCCATCTCCCATTTGAAACATCTCCAGGAAAGCTGTCTATCTGGCCAGATTAGGTCACATTCCCGCCATGGACCAATCACCAATGCAGGGGAAAAAAAATGCTGATTGTCTGGGCCTGAGTCACATGTTCATCCCTGCAGCCAGGGCAGTGGGTTATCATGACTGGGGTGGGGAGACACAGGGCTGATTGCTGTGAATGTACCACTGACCACGGGCAAGAAATAACCTGGTAGCTTAGGGAACTACCATGAAAATCTCTTTTGAGGAAGGAGTTGGGACTGGTTGAAGAGTTCATTGAGCAGATGGAGGCAGGAAAAAAAGGCACTCCAACTATGAAAGATCCAGAGTGTGGTAGCAAAGCAACAGATAAATAGGTAGAAAGAACTACAAACGGGACTGGGCAGATAAAAGGACTGATTCAATGAAACTTGAACTGGTCATCTTTCAGGAAATCAATTCCAAGAATTAGGCAACACTGCACACTTTCAGATAACTCAAATGTCTCAAAGCTCCTTTGTAAATTTAACACTAAATAGAACAGAGGGAAAACAAGCTTCTGCTCCATGGTCAACTCTGAGCAACTGGTAGTGGCTGCCTTCCTACTGTGTTAAGAAGGATCCAGAGGTTGCATTTGCACAGAAAAGGATGGTATAATTACACAGAGATGTATGATGTGGACAAGCATAATAACACAGCTGGGCCTTACTTTATGCCCCTGAGAAGGCTGTTGACAAATTGTTGCTTTGTATGTAGTATTTGTTAGGAAAGTGACGGTGGAAACCTATGGTAAAGCCATCTGTAAAGTTAATAATCTAAGTAACCTCGCCCCAACTTTGTACTAAGTGACTATGTAAATCACAAGGAATGTAGTCACAGGGCCTTTCTCTAAATGGTACGCACAAAGACAGAAGAATCGTTTTCAAAAGTAAAAGGAAACCCCTAGTGATTAAGCACCATATCACCCAATGAACGTCAGCAGGGTAGAGAGAGGAAATTGGCGATGCTTGTGCTTCTGAGTGGGGTACAGCCAGAAGAGAGATGAGGCCAGGGAGACTGGGACAGGCAGAATGTGTCTGAACTTAGTCACGGCAGAGAAAACTGAGCTGCCTTTTTGGAAACAGGCTGATATGTTGATCAATGGATGCACTGGAAGCCAATTCAACAAAAGCCATTCATTGAATAAAGATAAAAATATCATATTACTGGACAACTTATTAAAAGTGTTAGTATTCTTGCAACTATCTTGTCAGTGATTTGTCAGCCCTCAGGTGAAGGTCAACCTGTGAAATGTTCTTGTTTCTTACACTTACTCTGTGATTTAATGTGAAATCCTGGGGAGAGGATGTGTGTGTGTGTGTGTGTGTGTGTGCGCGCGCGCACCTGTGTGTCTGTGTGTGTCTGTGTCTGTGTCTGTGTGAAGCTGTTGGTTCATTGGCTTTCTGAGAACTCCTTAAAAGAGTGGATTGAAAGACCACTAAGCGAGTTATCAAGGGATTTAGTGGTTTGGGCTCTGCTACTAGTAATTGCTTGACATTTCACAAGACATTTTATTCATCTGGATTTTTAATTTTTAGCTGCTAACATCTCACTACCCCTTAAACCCAGGGTACCTTTGTCCAGACACTCATTCTATAGTTTGTGAAAAATCCAAATCTTTCTTAAGATTTCTGCGGATCGCCAGGACCTTACACTCTCATGGGCATAGCGGATTTCTGGCTCTTGTCCCCTTTCTGTTTTTGTTCTCTTCTCGCCTCTGGCTATTGTTGCATCACTTTTGAATTAAAATTGACCCTAACATGAAATGCAGCCCCCTTCCTTGACAACAAATATACGTATTTGTTGTATATACAAATATACAAGAAAAGCGTTCACATAAGGGTACCGGGTATATAGCCGACTATACGTAGCAGTCAGGATAAGCCAAGGAATGCTGTGGTAACAAATGACTCCAAAGACTTCAAAGTCTTGCATCAGCAATAAAATGTTCCACCACTTGTCACTTTCATTCATAGCTCAGCAGCCAGAACTAGTCACATGGTTCCACTCAAACCACAAGAAGGCCAGGAAGCGCCCAGCAGAGAGGGGAAGCAGAATATTTGGTGATGATCCCTAATGGTGACCACACCCTACGTTGTGTGGGGGCGTGGAGGAGTTGACATTGTAGCAACACACACACCTCAACCATCAGGCACCACCGCTCCTGCAAGCGCATCGACACACACTGCCATGCTGTCCAGCCATTTCCTCTCCTCTGTCTCTTCCACCTGACTTGTAGCCCTCTCCCTCTGAGAAGCAAAAGTGTCCTCAAATTCCTCTCCTGTGCTTATGCAGAGCAACTCAACTGTCTGCAACCCTTATTCTCCAATTCAGCTCCAGGCTGCCTTTGCTAAGCCAGGACTCCGTAAGGTAAGTTTTGAAACTACCATTTGCAAAAGCCTGTTTATTAAAGGCTTGTAGTCTGGAACCACCCCCCTCTTTATGCTCTTTGAGTGGGTGTCTTGGGAATTGGAGAAAGACTGTGGGGTGGATAATGCTCCCTGTTACACAACCAGATGTGATTGTGTGTGAAAGCAGTTTAGACTGTTTGAAGTCCTCTGGAAAGAATTCTAACCATTTGGGTAACTTCTTTGAACCTCTATTTTCTCACTGTAGAAAGCGAATAACAATTCCTGCTCTGATTATATCTCTGTGGCCTTTGCATATGAAAAAAGCAGTATGCTAACATAAGGCACGACTATAATTGCAGACAAACAAGACTCCGGTGCAGCCAATTCAGGAAGTCGTCCCAAATTCCAGGCACTGAGCACCGTTGCTCTCATTTTCCTCTGGTTACAGTAAGTAGGCATTTTATGGTCTGATAGCAAGTGGAAGTCAAGCTTCCCCACCACTCTGGTTTTGTCTGTCTCTGTGATTTAATCATCAGTCCATATTGGAAGATGATGTAGTTATGTCAGTTATCAGAGAATTACACTTTTGTGTCCTACTAAAGGGAAGTACAGATTAACTCTGCCAGATGCACACATAAAACTAGACAGAGGCGTACCTCCAAGTCAACCCATCCATCTTTCTCTAGGACATGTCAACATGTGGAATTTATGAAATATGGACTGTATTAAAAATGTTAAATGCACTTTTTAAATGCGACCAGCGCAGAAACAAGCTCCCCTTGGTGCACTTGTTTGCTTTTGGTTATTGTTGGTTGGTATTATTTTTCCTCGACTGGACTATCTGTGCTTGTTAAGCATCAGTAAATGGCCGGTTATGAAGCAAACAGAAAATATACATATAAATATTTAATAAGAAACGATAGCAGAAATACAGTGTGTGTTTGTTGCTCTACTGGAAAGCTATATTCATTATTCGACAAATTATTCTCACATAAATATTTCAGAAACTTGAAGAAAAGGTTAGACTAGTGTGCCTAGTGCTTGGAGGGTTGAAAGCACTTTTGCATTTGTGCGATGATGAATTCCAATCCTGCGTTCACTGTTGAGGTCTGAAATCCATCTTTTGGTCAGTTTTAGGAGGTGCGGTTATTTCATATTTTGTCCTAAGGCACTCACATAAATAAGAAAAAAAAGTACCAATTAGCATTCAGGGACTGTTGGTTCTTTCTACTCTTGGTACCAGCCAAGATTAAGGAATAGAACTCTTTCTGTGAAAGGTAGTCTGAGAAAGAAAATAAAAATTGTAAACAGTCTTTTCTTCCTAGCATAATGCATCATACAACCCAAGTCCCCTCAGTCTAGTGATTGAATTTTTAGCCAACCAATATTTATTAAGTGCCTACTGTGTGCTAGGTGCCATACTATGTGCTAAATATAAACTAGTGACCGAGAAGAATACGGTTATTTCTGATATCATTGAATTTCTGAAGAGGGACTTTATTCCACCTGATTAACTTTGCATAGAATATAGACTTGAAGGGTTGAATTGTGTTAATATTATTTCCTTTTGATGGTGGAAGAGCCAACAAATCAATCATTGTGCCTTGACTGTGGTAACCAGGAAGGAATCAGGTGATTCTATGAGCATTCCCAAGGAAGACTGGTTTTGAGGAGTTTAAGATGGATTGTGTTGGTGGCTCTTTTATGGGTATCCATGCAGAGGAGCTTATAATCATCAAGAAGATACAGCTTCTCTTATGTTTAAATTACTTTCATCCAGATGTGGACTGATTCCAACCTCCTCTTCTGAAAGGCAGCAAGGTCTTAACAAGGCTGTTTTCCTTAACTGCAGCCTTGCTTTGGCCATGAACATAATTCACAGCTCTTGTCAGAGCACTGATTTGATGGATGTTGCATTTAATGGTGACTCAAAGGATTCTGAGACTCTGGGCTTTCATGTGTCACGTGGTGTGACCATGCATACAGCTGGCACCTCAGAGATTACTTCCAACTTGAGAGACACGGGTCTCATTGGACAGGAGAGGTCAAAGCCTTCCTCGGTAGGAAGGACAGATCAAAATAGAAAAATTTCTTGAAGGAACTTCTCCCTCCATGATGAGCTGCATCATTTAGACAAGTGAAAAGTGGTCAGAGATACTGAGTTCCTGAACAACAGTAACAATACCATGACCATCATCATCACCAACAGCAACACAATCACAATGAAAATGAGGTCCATCATGTTTCTGAGCATCCTAGGCATTAGATGATTAAGTGTTCATAAGTAACTTGCCAAGGGTCAAACTGTCAATTGACGATGACATTGCAACCTAGATTTTGAGTCCTTCTGTTCTGTCCTTTCAGTTCCCTGACCTCATCTTGTTCCCACTCACCTCTCTTCCCCATTATCTGGCCAACTTTGAATCATCCTTGTGATTAACAACATGAACTGGAAAATTAGACTTCTTGGTTCCCTGTCTTAGATACTACACTTCCTAGGTATGTGACTTTCTACAGATTAACTTTTCAAAGTCTCCTCATCTGGAAAATGGGAATAAGGATGTTACTATGAGCAGAGGGAATCTTACAGCTGGCATCAGATCTCACAGAATCTCAATGCAAACTAGATGTTCAATGTGTTTAAGTCAATAGTTTGTGCAGCAAACAGGTTTTTTTTCTTTTTTTTTTTTCAAACTGAAAATAATTACAAGAACATGGCTATAATTCACTGTCATAGCCTTGAGGAAGCCTCATGCAATTGAAGAAGATACACATAAAACTGTGATAAATTGAAAGCCTATTTGAAATATGTAGACATAGCGAGCACTTCTTGTTTAATTGCATTCTGCTTACATAACTAAAAGACCTAAATTAAAGCATAATCATGTTTCTAATGATTTTGCACCCTTTTCCCTGCACCAACATAAAAAAAGCTCAAGGTGTTAAAATACTTACGCTTTGGGATCGAGTTAACTAGTATACGAATTGAACATACATTTCATACATTTATTTACATAACTGAAAAAAAGGCAAAAATCTCCACTCCTTAGTAGTTTATTCCTTCTTCATGCTTCAGGTGGAAGACTTACTAATAGATTTTTTTTCCAATGCATAGAAACTGAAAGTTTCTCAAGGAAGCAATGCCAGGTAATATTTCAAAAGTTTGGGTGGCTTTGCATAGCCTCTGAAATGCTGAGAATATAGAACACACTCCAGTATATCTAATTATCTTTATGAAATCTCTCAAAATCAATGGCATTATACTCAAAACCAGCTGCGGCCAGGGAAGTCAAACAGAGCAGGGTGTCACTGAGGTTACTGAAAACTGTGGCTTTCTTCCTAATAGCACTATTTTTATGGAACGTGGAGTTTTTGAATCATCATATTCTGTTAACTCTTTTAAGGACCCAAACACAATTCAACCATTTGGGTTGAATAAATCAATTCAACTCTATCTCGATTTGGTGGTGGGGAGGGGGAGAACTTTTAAATCCTTAAAGACAAAGAAGTCTGGTTTTGAAACACAACTCTAGATCCAGCTCATGCCTGATCATAATTTTGCTAGTAGTGGTAGAGTGCAATCATTCTACTGTAACCACTGCTGTTCCAGGAATATTCCAAGTTATTTGATTATCAGTTGGGTGTTTTGTTCTTACAAGTCTTCTTTTCCCTTCTTTAGGAATGATTTGAATATGAACAAGAACTACCTTTCCAAACAAGAAAATTTTCAGGAATTCAGGGAGCCTAGAATACTGAAGAAATTAGCTATTTCAGTTGTTTTCAAAATTGAGTTTTGGGAAATAGTTCATAAATTGGTAACAGCTAATAGGTAAAGAAGTTGTGGTCATAGGTAAGGTATTATTATGGAAAGAAAGAAAGAGACAGAATGGGAGGGACGGAAGAAGGAAGAAAGGAAGAAACTGAAAAGAAGCAAAACCACCCTAAGCTATTTGCCTGCATAGGGGTGATTTATTCATTTACCCAACAGTTATTCAGTGCCTGCCATGTGCTAGCCACCGTGCTGAGTGCTGAGCATAAAATGGCGACCGAGATAGACATGGTCTTACTCTAACAGAGCTTGGCATCTGGTGGGGGAATTAGGAAATCATATTAAGACACAGCAGGTGCTTTGAAGGGGCAATCCTACGGGCCATGAAAGAACAAAGAAGGCTATTTAACTGAGAAGGTTTCCCAGAAGAAATGACATCCATAATATTAAGGAACAATGGGATTAACTTCACAAAGTGATTTTAGCACCTCCCACGCTGCAGAGGGAATCATACACACAGACACACAGACGCAGACACATACACACCCTTAAGGAACATGGATGTGCCAGAGAGTGATAATGAGTTGGGGACATAGGGCAGGGGAGACCAGGCAGGGACTTGAGGCCACTGACAGACTTTTTAGACTTGATCCTAAAATCAGTGGAAGCTATAAAAGGAATTTCAGCAAGAGTGAAGAGTGATCAGCTTCGATTTTTCAGAAAATACTGTTCTGGTTGGTACACAGGGAAGAGATTGGTGAAGGCAAGGCTGCAGGAAGGCAGGCCAGTTAGGAGGTGATCATAGCACTCCAGGACAGAAGTCAGAAGAGCAGAAGAAGAATGGAGACATGTGAAGAGAGTCATGAAATATTTGGGAGGAGGGCAATCTGTTGGACATAATCATGGGATGTGGGGGATGGGTGTAAGGGAAGAACCAAGAGTGACTTCCAAACACATGGATTGCCAAAGGGTGGGGGGTGGGAAGGGATAGACTGGGATTTCAAAATTGTAGGATAGATAAACAAGATTATACTGTATAGCACAGGGAAACATACACAAGATCTTATGGTAGCTCACAGAGAAAAAATGTGACAATGAATATATATATATTCATGTATAACTGAAAAATTGTGCTCTACACTGGAATTTGACACAACATTGTAAAATGATTATAAATCAATCAAAAATGTTAAAAAAAAAAAAACTTCAGTCCATTCATTAAAAAAACAAAAAAACAAAACAAAACAAAGCAACAAAAAAAGCAAGCAAACAAAAAGCTTCTTCAAAGGCTCAGGCCAAAGACTATAAAGAGAAAACTTTTTTGAAAAAAAGTAAACTGGTTTACCCATAAAGCTCCACCTACTTTATATACACAGGTGAATTCATTCATTTATTTTTCCAACAATTAATGAGTGCATATTAGGTTCTTGATACTGGCTTCACCCACTTATACCGAAGTCTGTAAGCATATGGACCTCTTTGAATGGAAGGAGAAGTAGGAAAAAAAATCCTGAAATTTTACTCTCTATATAAATGAGTTTTAATTCATGCCTCTCAAAGTTAGGGGCTTTTATTAGTGACTGTAAATATCAGAGAGACAAGAAGTCATGAGATTCTGAAATTGCCTTATAAATTACTTGCTGGTAGTGAAACAGTTGTTTGGTTTGTTGAGGGGTTGGGGTGGGGAGGGATTTTGGTGTTGAAATAATTATTGAACATTACTGAACCAAATAATTAAACTGTGCTGTAAAATTATGGTTATGGTAATATTCCCATCATCATTTGTTTTGTTTCTCCTAATCTAAATTATGACATTTTTTTGTTACTGCTTTGCAAAGCTACAAATATAACAGTCAAATCTGAAATTAAAACCAGCCTGCAAAAGTTATACAAGGTGATCCAATATGGTCCGCTAGCAATTACTCATGGCAAATTCTATCACGAAGCTCTTAAATCCTTGCTGTAAAGCTAGCTGGTCGTGCACCAACTAAAACCTTAGATATTTATAGGTATCAGATGTGAGGTATGACTAGCTGAAACAATCAAATTGCAAAGGAGATATCTGAAAGTCCAAAGGGAGCATCTTGGAATATCAGATTTCTGTTTCCTAACAGTGCTAAATCTCAGTAGTGCCAACAAGGGAGAAGGCACTGATATTTTCATGCAGCCAAAGGGAACACTATATTCGCTCCCTCACTGCCCCACCCTGGGCTACTAACTGTCTTTGCTTTGCCTGTAAAATTCTGAACAAGGCAATATATTCCAGACAAACACTGAACTCATTTCTTAGGGCCCTGTGAGTGCAGAGGACTGGGTGGTCCCTGAGCCCCATACAAAACCCATCACCATTGTCATCCCAAAGGAAAAGAGGTTGGTAAATTATCAATTCATTCTTTTCCAAACTTCGTAGCGTTCACTCAGAATGATATGCCTAAATCTCATAGCCTCAACATGTTAAGTAATTCGCTTCCTCCTTGATTTTGTAGATCTTAACATTAGAGAGGAGGTTCCCAGATATTGAGATGATATTAGTAATTTCTGGGTGAATGTGTCCTTTGGAATGTTTTTAATGGGTGGGGAAATAGCCACTTTCTGAACAGACTTCCTTCCCATTCCTCTGATTCCCATGAAGACGTCGGCTCATGTGACTTCAAAGCACACCCGAATTAGGTAGTTAGAAGTTCAGCACACAGCTGGTGCCATTCAGAATCTTATCTACTTCTAATCATTCAGGAGGGACCTGGAGAAAGATTCATACGGTTTTGAGAATCGGATGAATGTGTGTTTTGGAATTTGCTTTGAGAAGGGTTAAAAGCCCTTAACCCTAAGAAATCAGAATTAAGATAGAAGGTTCCTATTATAGTTCACCTCGTCACCCTTTCTCTGTTCCCCAGTGCTCCCGAGCACAGAACTCCATGTTCACCTCCTTTTCTTATGTGGCCCAAGGGATGCCAGCAGACCGCGTTCCTGGAGAAAGCCGTCTTGCTGGCTTGCAGACATCCCTGTTCTTGCCGTGTCTTCATGTGACAGGGAGACAAAGAGCTCTGGCTTCTCTTCCTTCTCTCATAAGGGCACTAATTTCATTACGGGTCCTCACCCTCATGATCTCATCTAAATCTAATTACTTTCCAAAGTTCCCAATCTAAAAATCATCATACTGGAGGTTTCAACACAGGAATTTTTGGGGGGGGACATAAACATTCAGCCTGTAACAGAAGGGCACTAGATGCAGGTAGGGAAACAGCTCAGTGGTAGAGCACATGCTTTGCATGCGTGAGGTCCTGGGTTCAGTCCCCAGTACCGCCACTGAAGTTTTATAAAATTAATTAATTGAAAAAAAGAAGGGCACTGGAAATATGCAATCAATGTCTCCAATGACAGACACGCAAACTGAGGCAAATGTGCACTTCTGTTCCACTTGCTCATTGAACTTCAGTTTCCCAAGATTAAACATTACTTGATTTAAAAGAAATGTTTAAAAGGAAAGAGAATCAGAAATTGGTAGACAAAGATTTGGCTTGAATCTTCCTTTCCTTTTTGCCTTGGCAACTTGAACGTTCTCAGCACAAACCAGAATCAAGACTTACAGAAGTAGCTCTGGATCTCTATTCACTCCTTTTCCAGACCCTATAATATACAATCCCACCTGTTTTAGCATCATCTTTTTTCAGATCACTTCCTGTGTTCTTCCTCTCATAACAGTAAACCACCGCCCCCACCCCCAGTCCACTTCCACTGGCTAGCCAGCAGCTGCTTCAATGCCTTTGACTAAAGATGCTGGAGGCTGCAACGTGGAACACTGTTGAGACTCGAATGGGAAAATATGAATTAATATTTGCTAATGTGAAATGAGTACTTACTATTGCGAATGAAAAAATACTGCAAACCGTATCAGTAAACAAAGAATGCTGGGGCCACCAAGTCATCAGCTGCCGCCGCCACCGCTGACAGCGAGCTCACGATGCAGGCAGGTAGGCAGCCCGCCCTTGCAGCCACCCACAAGGGCGCACCCTGAGAACTCAGGACATGAAAGGACAGGACACTGGGCCTGGAGAGCCAGGTGCATGTCAAAGGAATGATTTCAATGAGCCCAGTCAGTCCTCTGTGCTTTCCTATACATAGAAAAGCGCTAAATCCTTTAACTTGAGATGCCCGGTTTTCTTTAGTTAACAGTAATCTTTTAATGTTCCGACTACCTGGTCTTGGTTGTAAAAAACTCCTATGCATGGCTTCTCCTCTACCTCTTTGGAGCAGTCCCTCAGAGCGATCTGAGAGGCTGTCATCCAGGTCTTCAAGGGGTTCGAGTCCTCAGAAGTGTCTGCCGAATAAAACATAACTCTCAACTTTTAGGCTGTGCGTTTATATCCGTCGACACTATGTCACGGATACTTGGATAGGAATTTCACATGTATTAGCTTATTTAATTTTCTCAACACCCATTTGTTGAGAACGCACCACTAGTATTGACGTTTTTCAGGTAAGCTAACTGAGATATAGTAATGTTAAATAACTTTCCAAGCTTCTCAGAAGAAGCACGTGGGGGAGTCGGATTTCATCTGCAAATTGATTGATCCAAGGTACTGGACCTTTCCATTTTGTTACTGTCTGGTTTCAGAGGGTTATTATAAGTGGCCATATAATTTATTATCTAAACTTGTGAGTGTGGGGAGCGGGACATGTTAATAATTGTATCAGGATAAAGGTATAAGTAGGGCTTGTCCTGAGCCGATGTAAAGATAGTGACACCCTGGGTAATTGACACACAGGAATTCATTCATTGATAATTATGTATTGGAAAACTTTCCTGACAACTCTTTCCTTCTCTTAATACTCAATAGTTTCTCAGAAGTGGGAAACTTTGCATCTGGCCAAAAGTTCTGGATTATAGGACTCACTCAAGAGAATAACTGTACAAAATCACAGTCATGAGCCAGTGACATTCCAGAAGCAGTCCTCTCCCACCTGTGCCCAACAGAAAGCAAAGGCTCACTTAGCTGAAAGCAGAATGTGCCTTTCTTTGCACGACCAAGATGGGAATTTACAAAACATCTGCAGGTTAGTACATCTCCAAGCTGAAAGCTGATTGCTTTATGGGGAATTCCCTTTGGAATTGTTCCTGCTGGTTAGAATGCAATGATTAAATAAGAATTCATAGTAAGAGCAACTCATGGAATTTTTTTTAAGACTAGATAATACAGACTCTAACGAAAGTTTCTTTTTTCTTTCTTTTCTTTTTTTTTTGTAAGTTTAAAACAGTGACAAAAGTCACCATCTTAAAAATCCTTAGTCTTTTGACAAAGTCCTTTACAAAAGACACTTTTTGCTTCATCCATTTCTGTTTAACCCAAAGATGCAGATGAAACATAGAAGCAGATTTGGATTCTTTTCCCCTCCTCCCAACATCCATCAGTAGCTTTTCACTATTACGCAACAACCATTGATATATATTATTACTGTTTTGTCATAGCTTGAAACTCAAAGTCTATCAGCCGTCCCACACACAGTATCAGAGTGGTGGAAAGTAGTTTACATTGCGTAAAAGATGAAAAAATAATGAGAAGAGACTGAAGTCGTAAAGAGCCACCAGAGAGAAGGTGAGTGAAGCCATTTGTTAATATAAAGAAAAATGCATGTTATGCAGAAAAAGACTGGGGGAAAGAAAAGGAGAGGTGGATCCTTTTATATAAAAATATCACCTGTTCCCTTCTATTTCAATCCTCCTATTTCCATATTTACCCAAAGATGTTGTGCTAGTCACTATTGCTTTCTTTCTTTCCTGTTTTCTTCCCCCCAATGTATTGGTTACTTGATTTATTCGTTTCTGGAGGAGAACAAAATGGGTCACCTTTATCACGCAATGCATTAACACTAAGTTATTTAGAAGGCAAGGGAGCTGTCAGAAATAAATAGGACTGCACACAGAAAAGGGAGAACTTAATTGCAGCTGAAAATGTTAGTATACAGTTGTAGTTGGCACAGCTTAGCAACAAAGCAAAACAAACCCATTTGTGAAAAGTGATAAACTACAAGGCAAACTTCCAGAAGTCAGAGTGGTCTTAGGAATTAAAGAGATTAGGGACTACCACGTTGTCATGCTACGTTATGAGGAAGAATAATAAATCTCCTAGCCCATAATATTTTGTCAAATTAAAAACAAATTCTGGAATACAAAATACCATCTATAGAATAATATAAATTGTGTCTCTAATGCCTAACACAGTTCCTGAAATGTGATAGCAGATTGCTAACATGTATTCCATAAAAAGGTCTGTGTTAGGGTACGTGCAGATATAAAGAAAAGATCAAAATGGTGTACACTAAATATAAGCTGATAACATCACAAGTGGCTTTTCTTCTTTGTGTGTGTCTCAATTTGTCATGTTATCTATAAAGAACATACATTACCGTAATTATTATAAGTATTATAAGTACCGTAATTATTACAAGTAAGACTCACCCCCACCATCGACACTGGGATTGAGGAAAGAAGCTTAACCTTGGAATGTAATGTTTTGAATTTATCAATTTAAAAAAAAAAAAAAGCAAACCCTCAAAATGTTCCTTCTGTTTTGATGAGTATCTGTTTACACAACATCATGAAAAAGGCATGGGCTCCCAACAAAAAGACTCAGAGCAATAAATGCCTCTGCCTACTGTTTTCAACCCTGTCTTACAGGAGAAGCAAATTTTAAAAAATAGGTTAGGTTGAACATAGTAAATATGCTAGGGAGCAACCTCTTCTTCAGGATCCCCTGCATTATCTAGAGGCTTTCTAAAGCCAGTTTGGAGTTTTCCATCATGGACAAAATAAAATACGTGAATTAGATCACTGATTCTGTAATGTCCTCCCTTGACCCACACAGCCCACGATAATGTATTTCTTAGTCCATGATAAAAAGATGATCATAAGGGATTCTAAACCTAAAGCTCAAGTTTTCATGAAGTTTCCTTGTCTTTTTTTCTGAGATTATATCCTTCCCACTCTTTTGGGCATGACAATGTCATTTCTTTTCTGAAATGTCGATTGTATAAAATGACTGAATCTCATAAAGTAAAACAGTCTCCCCTTACTACGCCCTGTTTGTATTTATTGTATTATTATTATTTTTTGGAGATGTCTTCATGTCTTCAGATCACTGGCTTTGATAACTAAAGAATGAAGGGTCATGCCTACATTTTTATTTCTTAATGCACCTCAAAGTGGAAGAGTTACAGTTTTGGGGACAAGTCTAGGAACCTAGGGATTTGAGAAGAAAAAATGATGAATTATTTATGAGATGGGATAAGAATTATTAAAATAATTTCCCTGAAATGACCCCTTCTTCTGCCTGGTAAAGAGAATTCTGGCTTTTTTGTTTGTCAGTTTTGCTTCAACCCTCCTTGCACTCAGATGCAGGTTAAGCCCTTGCTAGGGAGATCAGTTAGAGATTTTGTAAGGTATACGTCTAAAACAAAGGAGGAGAGAGAGAAAGACAGGAGAATTGTGAGCATTTTGCAAGAGAGAGAGAAGACTGAAGATATACAAAGTGTGAAGGAAAGAGACGGACATGGATAGGTAATTTTTTAGTGAATATTCAAAATACTAGTAAGGAATTTGGTATTTCATTTTGGTTACAAGACTTCCATTCATCACATGCCCTCCCGAGACTGGAGCACACGGCTCATTACCTCCTTGGGGTTATATCTGTTGCAAAAGAGAGTTGCTGACCTCCAATTTGTGACTGGGGTCATTTTTTTTAAACCAAAATGTTAATTTTTTAAAAATTTTATTTTATTGAGTTATAGTCAGTTTACAATGTTGTGTCAATTTCCAGGGTAGAACATTTTTCACTTATTCATGAACGGACATATATTCAGTCACATACTTTTTCACCATGAGCTACCACAAGATCTTGTATACATTTCCCTGTGCTGTACAGTATAATCTTGTTTATCTATTCTACATATGCCTGTCAGTATCTACAAATTTCGAACTCCCAGAATGTCCCTTCCCACCCTCCTCTCGATGTCATTCTCACTGCCTGTTACATCATCATCATCTGACAGCGAAGATTAAAAGGACATCCAGAAACAGCCTATGATTTGATTGACCTTTACATTTAGCTCTACAACCAAGAAATAATAGTAATAGGTACTTAAGCACCATCCCTGCTGTGTGTTCTACTTGTACAAGTGACATAATGATTAAGAGGTGGCAGAAGGCAATGCTTGCTCGGGTTCTTCCTTTATGGGTCTTTTCTAAATTCCAGTAATGACCTTTGAAGTTTCAGTCATAGAGTCTTCATGGTTAGGGAGTCCTCACTTTCTTGGTTGCTCCTGGGCATTTCCACAAATTCATCCCCACCATTTGCTCTTGACTTTTTCTTTTAATTACATTTTTAAAACAACTTTATTGTGGTATAATTTTTGTAGAGTAAACCACATATATTTCAGACGTACAATCTGATGAGTTTTGATAGATGGGTATAGCTATGAAACCACCACCACAATCCAAGACATGGAAACAAACCTCAATGTCCATCGGCACATGACTGGATAAAGAAGCTGTGCTTTATTTGTTCAACGGAATACCACTCAGCCATGAAAAGGAATAAAACAATGCCACTTGCAACAACATGGATGGACCTGGAGATCATCATTCTAAGTGAAGTGAGCCAGAAAGAGAAAGGAAAATGCCATATACTAGCGGTCTATGTGGAATCTAAAAAGGAGAGACACACATGAACTTACTTACAAAACAGAACCAGACTCACAGACACAGACAACAGACCTATGGCTACCAGGGTGTAAAGGGGATGGGAAGGGATAAATTGGGAGCTTGAAATTTGCAGCACTTGGAAATGTTAGGTATCTCGACTTTTTTCTCTAATCTCTATCCAGGAGATGCTGCGTCTCCAGCCTTGAGGGTCTTGCCTCCAGGCTGGAATGTTTTCTGCCACGTCCTTCTTACTCTGAGAACAAATTCAGGCAAACCCTGCGCATTTACCCCTTGGAGTTTTGATCCCCTAGCTGGCTCCCTTTTTTTCATCTCCTCTCCCACAACTAATCGTTCAGAGACACCATTGCTCTCCACCGTAAACTAACGCACCAAACGCCTTATGAGGACTCTACAAACCCTTTCAAAAACCAGCAGCAGCCTATTTTTTTTAACACCATCTGTGATCATTCTCCTTTTACCTCCAGGTCTGTTCAGACTAAGCTATCCCCTCATTCTCAGATACATACTACAACTTTATTCACGTCATTTCACCTTCTGAAATACTCACTCTCTCTTCTGCTTGAAAAAAAAAAATCTCTTCATTCTTCAAGAATGAAGGTTCAAGTCAAATATCACCTCCTTTCTGCAGGTTGCACGTGCCAGACAGCTGTTTGTCCCCTCTCCTGTTCCTGAACTATCGCTAGTAACTCTGCCATTGCGTCTCCCCATAGCACTGGATGAAAGCAGTTTTATTTATCTATTTTTTTATTTGACTGTCTTCCTCCATTTCATCAAAACCTACTCAAGGACCTCGCTATTCAAAAGGTGTTTCTTCGGACCAGCAGAATCAGCATCCTTTGTGAACTTGCTAAAAAGAGAAACTCAAAGCTCTACCCTAGACTTACTGAATTACCATCTCTGGGGCTGGTCCAGGAATCTGCATCTTTAGAAAATTTCCAGGGGATTCTTAATGCCCAGTAGAACCCAAGATCAGGGAACCAGTGCTCATTTCACTTTATGTGCCTAAACACGACACACACAGCCTGCTCATGAGAAACCTGAAAGTGAAATTTCAAAACCACTTTTTCTTTTTTACTGTCAAGTGCATCCTTTCCAAGTCTCCCCTGCAGTTCAGTGACACGTTCTCATCAAAATTAGTTTTGCCCTGCTTTCTCCCGTCAGTATTGACTGGAGTTTATTGAGTTTACCCGACACACTCCAGGATCTACATCACAGCTCTCGTCTGATTCAAGTCTCCCCATTGTCCATTCCAAGCCAGTTCCCTCCGCAGACCCCCTGCTGGTGCCAAGGAGAACACTTGTTAATGTTGATGGCGTTCCTGGGCAGAGAGAAACAGCAGGCTAGACCAAGGAAAGGGGGCACTGCCTAGGAACGAGGGAGAGCGCAGTAATGTGAAAATGCTCTCCCCCAGTGTTTGTTATAGACGGTGTCTTCAACTTGCTGTGAGTCTGGAAGACCTCAAGGCCTTCCAAAACACATTTGACCTTATCACACACTCTGCAAAGTGCAGGAGGGTTCATGCCAAGTCAGGAATACTGCAAGAGAAAGTCCGAACAGAGGGGCTGCTAACTGGAACAACTTGATAGTTTACTATGAAATGAGAGCTTTAGTTACTGACATTGGATCTGCCCAGTTAAAGGAATATTGAGAGTTGAAGCAATTATCGCACTAACTGAATGGGGGAGAAGTGCATTTCTTTTGGAAAAGAGACTCAGTTTACACTGATCAAAGACAGTGGGAAACAGTTACACTTGTCCAGCTTTGGTCTTGTGGACCAAGAGTACTTCATCCCTTAGCTTGTGTGCCCCCAAACAATCCTGATGAGATACTGCACTCAAAATGAACATGGCTTTTGGCCAAAGCCCTTTTGCAGACATGAAAATGGTTAGAGTGTGGCAATCTGAAAAAAAGGCAGTCTGATGCGCACAGAATAACACACATACACACACACACACACACACACACACACAGAGCGATGGTTATAGCTTCTTAGATGTGCTCTTTTTTTCCTTCTGTAATATATTAGACACATAAAAAATATAGAAGATGCTAAAGCATATGCCATATATCCACTTTGCAGCTTGCATCGTAAATATGGCAAATATAACTTAATCTCTCTCAGTGGCTCATTCTGATGGCATCTCTTTTCCCCACTCCCCCAGTGAGGTGGCTACACTGCAGAACTCAGTATTTCTCATTCCCACACATCTCTCTCTCCTGATCATACACCTGCATATACCCCAAGAGGATACACAGTATTTTCCCATGTTACAAAAACTGTACATGAATGAGGGCACACGGCATGTCCCCTTCTGCAGATCACTTTCCACTGATGTTCAGTATAACGGTTTTGAGATTAATCCATGTTGACACACAGAAATCTAATGCATTAATTTTAACTACAGCATGGCATTCCAGAGATTAATTTTGCTACAATTTATTTACTATTTCCCTGTCCTCAGGTGATTAATGTTTATATGGTTGATTGTTCTTTTCCCATCTTTTTGCTTCCATGATGGTAAAATCGATATTTTCATGCATGTCTCTTAGGGGTGACGTGGCTGAGTCAAAATTTATGGGCATCTTGAACTTTCCATAATGTTGCCAAATTGGTCTCTAAAGCAGTTGCCTCATGTTAGAGTGCCCACTGACCCCACATCCTTGCCAAGACGTGGTGTCATCTAACTTTTAACATTTGCCAAGTTGAAGAGTGTGAGATAAATGCTTTCTAGAGATACTTTCCAGAGATGAGTATTTAGCATTCCCAGGACACATGGTTCCACTAGCACTGAGAATATTGAGTCATCAGACCTAGTAAGTAATATCTTTCAGTAGCGTTACGTGCCTAACGTTGTGTCTGGAACATGACAGACATTCCATACACTACTGGTCAAATGAACTCATGTGAGCTCTTGAAGATAACTCAAAAAAAATGAGGCAAAGAAAACAGGTGCAAAAAACAGCAGTGAATAGCCAGTACATGACTATTCTTAAAAAAAAAAAGGGGGGGGGAGAAAAAATGCAATTACAAATATTCTTTCTTCACTTACCTCAGCAATATAGCTTGTTCCATCAGGCACCCTCGTGGTTTTGACTCACCCACATTACAGTCAATGAGCAAAAACCAATTCCACTCCTCAAATTCGTCTCACTTACTATTCAGCTGCCTCAATTCATTAATTTGCTTAATCAGCCCTCATCAATAACACTTCTCTCCACTGCATTCCCCTCACTGAAAGGAAAAGCAAGCTCTGAATACTCAAAAGTGTGAATCTATCAAGAAACGAGAACGGCAGAAGGAGAAAAAAAAACTTGTATAATGCCTTTTGGGGGATTGAAATAACTTCATATGAACATGTCTGCTATTACCAAGAGGTCAAGGCTGGAAGACGTTTTCTCATTTTGCCAACGCTGTAGTCACTTCAAAAATGTGAATGAAATGGTTACAACATTTAGAGACTAGCAAATGACAATTCTATGGAGGTTAGGCAGCAACGCGGAGAGACATTTCCCCCCTCACTGGAAGATGTCTGAGACGTTCCTGACAAAATGCGGCTCATTTCAATTCACATTTTTACAAGCAGCACACACACACACACAAAACAGACTTACATCTGGGAAATTTGCTGGCCCGTTGCCATTAGGTTTATACACCGGAACAAGAGCAAAAACAGCCTTACTGAGAATTATCCAGTTTTCTGCTGAACACATGGCCACCAAGTAAAAGACATGATGATCTTAGGGTCGATGTTAAACCCTGAGTGTGGGCTAAAGTTTCATAAAACATAAGTTCCCTCATTTGTTTGAGGAGGGAAGAAGAGAATTGTACACAGGATGTTTGATCCTCTCTTATAGAAAGATAACAGGTAACAAGCAGATCAATGGATGAGATGAGAACAAATTACATGCAGAAGATGGCATTTTTATGAAGAAAAAATATCGTCTTCTCATTTGATAGAGGAAATCAGTTGTATTTCCACCATATCTTAGAACGACCTACTAGCATGGGTGGTATTAAGGACACATAATCTATTTCCTTCTCCCAGCCTCATTCCTGACCCCCCTACATACATGAGTGCACGTGACTGGGACTCGGTTAGTTAACCTACAACAGGTGAATGTGGTTTTTTCCCCCTACTTTTGACTGATGGGAGAAAAAAAAAGAAATCTTCCTTTTGGAACTGGAGGCGTCACCGATCACGTGCTAGTGCAGTTGTAACTACGCTTCAGAAACAGCTGTGAGTCCGAACTGTGCACGGTGCACTGAGGATTTTGCTTCTGACCCCCAGAGGACAATGCCACTGCTCGGACTATTGGGTTCCCAGAACCTTTCGACTCAGAATAGAAACCTTTCAACAAAACAGAATAAATGCTGTGTTTTTGCAATCTACGTCACTCCGTTAAAAAGGTCAAGTTCAACAGCTTTATTCTGACACCTAATTCTGTACAATCATTGCTTCCCTTCTTTGATGGGGACACCCAATGTGTTCTCAGTCTCATATGATGTGAATGAAGCCCTCCCTGGGAAACGTGGAGCTGTAACCATCAGGACTGAGTAAAATGAAGACGCCTGTTATACAAATGTGCCCTCAAAGAACGTTTCTTCTGTCTCTGCCCTGAAACCAAACCGCTATGCCTACATCCCCCCTCTACAAAAATTAGAGAGCGGCTGCAAGCTCGCCATTATAGAAAGAAAAGAACAACAACAAAAAAAGGCAACAGCCAAAAGAGGATCATCTTGGTTCCAATCTAGTTTTCCCTGTAGTTGGGATGAAACTTCTGGCCAGGGATGACACTTGCCACCACTGTGACAAGGGCACTTACGAGAGAGCCATTTCATCCTTGACTTATTAAGTCATCATTGCAACAATAATCCGGATACTCTAATGTCTGGTTTGCTAGACAAAAGCCAACCAGAAGCTCTAAGCGGGTTCATTCCCAGCATGAGCATGCATGACTACAGGAGAAAAAGCCTTTTGTTTCCCATAAACTGGTTGAGAACCTCCCTCTTAACTTCATCTGACCTAAGGAAAACCAGTATCGCGTCGACGCTTAAAAAAAAGAAACAAAATAAACGCATCGGATTCTATGGGAGAGGCTCATTAGCTGAGGACTTGACAGGTTGCTAAATGGTAACACAGAATGAAGAGCTACAAACACACCATAATTAATGACCAAAAACAGGCCCTGCTTAGGCTAAGCGGGGGCAAGGAAGTGCTGACGGAACAGAATTCGCATCCCACTGCTCTCCCTGCCTCTCCCAATTTACAGGAGAATGGGAAGTCATGAACAATTGATACACTCCGTTAGCTGCCATCACGGAGAGTAACTTTCCATGTAGCCGTAGGGGTATCTTGCACAGTTTAACACTGAAAATAAAAGGTAATGTTCTTGGCACAGAGCTAGGGGGATTAAATTTGGGAGGCTTGAAGCAGCCTTGAATTGTAGTCAATAAAAAAGGGACCAAATAGTAATTTTGTAATTTAACTGTGCTGGTTATGCCCAATGAGTCAGACACTTGTGAAATAAACCATGTAAATAGAAAAACGGCTTAACTCTTTCGGTCCGCATGGGTGATGTTTCCTTTCTCCCATGCTTCCTGGGAGTGGGTTCTCTGATTCAGTCAAAGTAATGTGATTATTCAGATGACGCCCAATAAATCTTCCTAAATAGTTCTTCAGGAAAGGTGGTGGCTTCTTTGGGATTCTTCTTAATAAGATCTGAATATATTTACAGATCAGAAGGGCTATCCATATGGTGGAACGTTGCTCTGAGCATCAGCAGTATACAGGGCCAGAGTCCCAAATCAGCAAGAATGAGAATGTCTTTTGCAAATCCCAGAATTCTCTATAAAAATGAATGTATGCATGTGTGTATATGCGTGACTAGGACATTGTGCTGTACACCAGAAACTGACACACTGTAACTAACTGTACTTCTATTAAAAAAAAATACAAACAAAAAATAAAATAAAGTGCACATTAAAAACAAAAAATCCCAGAGTTCTGGACCACACCAGAAATCACCCTACAGGGTTTTCACAGCAACCAGTTCATGAACAAAATAAATAAGGCAACCAGCCAAAAAAAAAAAAAGAAAAGAAAAGGAATGCAATTGACCATAATGTGCAATGATTTATTAAGAAACTAACTCAAGGGTATACCTAATATCTCTCCAGTTTTCTCCCTTCATCCCTCCTTCCATTCCCCCTTTCTCCTCCTCCTTCTTCCTCCTTTTTTGAGGGTCATTTTGCAGTTGAATTAATGGCATCCAAATTCACAGATTTAGGTATCTGTCAATTAATGGACGGAGAATCAAAATGCTTAAAATGCAGACTGTTACACATGTCGCCCTAAATGCTGTCAGTGGTGGGGTTTTTCTTTTTCTTCTTTTTTTTTTTTTGACAGATGGAATCATTATCCTTGCTTCATGGTCGTATGTTTTTGAAATAATTACTTTGCTTCTTAAATGGAATTTGTGACCACGCCCAATCCCTTGAAGAGTCAGGAAAACATAAATATTCCCATCTCCCTGTCCTGAAACATTCTTTGAAGAACATCGGTAGAGGAACATGTCTGTGGTCCTACCCGTTTGTTATTTTTAGTGGAAGATCACGCCCTTTATGTTCTGGGTACAAAGGGCAATGGCTCAGGTGGTAACACTGTAGTCTCCCTAGGAGGATCAGGATTTTTCACCCAGATTCAGATCCTAACCTCAAACGATGGCCAACAATGACCCGAAGGGTGCAGCATCCATAATCATCAAAGGTACTTAGAATTCAGAGATGGTTTCAAAACAGTAGTAATTGGGACTAAAACTCCTATATCATCATACTCAACAAGAAAATAGCTACTAAAAGTAAAAAATCTGTCTTTATCATTCAGAAGTTTCTCATGGCCAGTACATATTTGAGGAAGGAAAGAAGGAAGGAAGGAAGGAAGGAAGGATGGACAAAAGGAAGGACAGACAAAAGGAAGGAAGGAAGGAACGGAAGAGGGAAGGAGGAAGGAAGGTAGAAAGGGAGGGAAGGAGGGAGGGAGGAAGGAAGGAAATTCATTGATCACTCAGTATCCTCTAAAGGTACAGGACAGAATTCCCTAGACCTAATCACTCTGAGGACTCCAAGCAGTGTAGGAAATGCAGTCTGGGTTTCCATCATTGAGATGTCTCTCCAGATTGAAAGATCTTTCATTCTTATTTTTGTCTTATTTATTGTTTGCCTGCTGAAAACCTTGCTTGCTTTGGTTTGCCTAGGTCAGACCCATATCTAGATTTTTAAGCACCTTCCCTGTCTCTCCCTTTCTTCTGCCCAAATTCACTATGTGCTATGTTGTTGAGGTAATTGCCACTCTGTGCCAGGCTCCACGCTGGGTACTGAGGATTGCATGCTAAGCAAGACTGGGGTAGTTACCTCCTTCAGTATTGCAGCGGAATCTGCTGTTTTGTCTACACAGCATTCTGCCCTTCTTTTGGGATCGTCCCTCTCCTCACCCAGGAGTGGCTCCGCCCCTTCCTATCATAGGGGAACCCTGTTCTTGGCCATCATAGGCTAGTCCAAGCACTTGTATCAGATACCAGTCTCAGTAACCATCATCTTCTCCTGTCATGTATGAACCCAGACAAGGGGGAGAAAAAGCCAGCTCTTCCTGGTGGCAGGGAGGTCAGATGTTCAGTTGAGGGGATGTTCGTGGCCAGGTAAAACAAGTAAACTGAGTCAGGAAAAGGGGAGAGGAAGTCCTGACTTCACTAAATTTCCTATTTCTGATGGTCTCAGAGGTCTGGAGATGCCCTTGGATCTTCAACAATTTGGCTGCCCAGATCTTCCCATATTTCTGTAACACATGCCTTAATTACATAAGCCTTTTAACAAGTAATTCCTTTCCTCTACACAGGTTCCACCATTGGCACCCAAGGACTCCTGCCTAAATTAGGCATATTGAGCCTCCAGCTTCCTTACACTCTCCAACTAGGAAACAGTGCTAATGGGACACGTCTGTCCTCGTGCTAACGGACACAGTGAAGATGAGTAAGATGGATGACCTGGGTCTGATGAAATGCAGGCTGTCTGAACCCCAGAGACCATCATCAAAACAAACAGAAGTCAGACCCTCATATTTCGAGTTGCCTTCACAGTACGGAGCAATGGAGTTTTGTTAAAGGAAACATGATCACATTTGGCTTCAAATAAATGAGGATTTCTGGAAGGAACAAAGACTTAACTGCCTGAGGTCTTTCCTCCTTTCTCCCTTTCTTTCTTTCTGGCCTGCAGACTAATAGCTCATTACGGAGATGACTGTCTGAAAAAATAAAAGTTACCTAGACATGCAGGCCACTACCCAGGAAGAGCTAATTATTTGCATAAATCACATGGATCCCAGCCCCGGCTATCTTAACCATTTATTGCACTGATCATTTGTCACCACATTGCCAGTCATCTGTCGGGGAGGAAATTACCCCATGGTAGCTTCTTCGAGTGAGGTCAGGGTGCAGCTCCCTCTGTGCACAGCAAGGCACATCATCCCAATGACATGTCTCCTGGTAAACAAATCCAGCCAGGGCGATAAGTTGCTACAGGTTGACAAATTAGCCTCAGCGCAAATTGAGAGCGTTTGCTACTGGCCATGCAAATTAATTCCATCAAACTGCTCCACATAGTGCTTGGAGGCAGGAACCCATTTGCTAACACCCCTCAACCATGCTTCACTCAGATCCTGGGAGCATCCAGCAGCGTCAGAGTCTCAAGTTGGGACTGATCTCAGGTACCATCTCAAGGGCATCTTGTTCCATCAGGGGTTAAGGGAAGGGCAACTGAGGGGACATCGGTAACTACTCGCCCCTCGTGAACTGAAATTCAGCTTGATGCAGCCAGCGCTTCAGCTATGCCTACAACACGCAGGGTTACACCCTCGTTACCATCACCATCATCATCATTATCAACACAACATCAACAATAATAGAATAATTAGAGCCAACACGTATTTGCCGGTTGTTGGGACAAAAAACTAGGAGGTGATCACTAATGCTCACTAAAGCCCTAAGGGTTGGATATGAGGAGTACCCCCTTTTGCAAAAGAGGAAACTGAGGTTCTGAGAAGTTAAGCAGTTTTCCCAAGTTCACATGGTCAGTAAGCGATGGATGTAGGGAGAGGGACAGAGTGGTCTGAGGGATGGTCACAGAGGCTTGCTTTAGGTTGCCTGGCAACAAGCCAGCTGGGACCAGTAGTCCCTCTTCCTCCAGTGGGAGAGACTACACATGATGTCATCTTCTCACATAGTCTTCGGACGTCATCCATCGGCACTGTTCCCAGCAGGCACCTGGCCTGGACAGCTAGTTCCCGAGACACAGAGATTTGTTCCCTACTTACAAGGCTGTTCTCTCGCTTCTGGCAGTAGGCTGAATAACAGCCACTCAAAGATATCAGGTCCTAATTCCTTGAATCTGTAAATGATATAAGGAAAAAGGTTCTTTGCAGATATGACTAGATTAAGGATCTTGAGAGGAGAGATTAATCTGAATGATCTGAATGGCCCTATATCCAATCTCAAGTGCCATCGTAAGGGAGAGGCAGAGACACATACAGAAAAGAAGATACTGTGACCACAGAGACAGAGATTGGAGTCATGCGGCCACTTGTCAAGGATTGCAGGCGGCCACTAGAAGGTAGAAAAGACAAGGAAGACATCTTGCCCCAAAGCCCCTGGAGAGAGTGATTTCAGTACCATGACACTGATTTTAGACTTTTGGCCACTAGAACTGTGAGAGAAGAAGCTCCTGTTGTTTTAAGCCATCAAGTTGATGGTATGAGTTACAGCAGCTTTAGCAAACAAATACACTTCCCCTGCCCCTCCTGAAACACAAAACCAAAAACCAAAATGCAAAAGAGAAGTGAGGTCCCCTTCCTGGAGCACAAGCACATGCTACATCCATCTGTGCCTGGTCTGAGATGCTTCTCAAGAGGAAGCCCTGAGGATGAGGGGTGGGATGTGGGGAGGGCAGGGAGCAACCTACTGGCCCTTTGGCCAGTGAGTTCCCTCTGGGTTTGCCACAGACTTTTATCTGACATTGGATCTGAGATTCTGCCCATGTCTTCCTGACCCTGGAGCTTTGTTCTTGCCATGACAACAGGAGGATTATTGAGAGGAGGTTTGCAACGATAATTAAGACAAGATCTCTGAAATGAATGCCCTCACAATCTGGCAGAAGGGAGAGACATTTAAATAAAAACACTTAATATGCTAATACACAAAAAAAGGGCTCGAAAAACTAACTTGCTATACCGATGGATTTTTAAAATTAAACTTCTCATTTTGAGATCATTGTAGATTTACAGGTAGTTGGAAGAAAGAATACAGACATCTATCATGTGCCCCTAACCTAACTGCCCCAATGGTAACATCTTGCAAACCCGCAGGACAATACCACAGCCAGGATAGGGACCTTGAAACAGTCAAGACACATAACAGTCCATCAACACAAGGATCACTTGTGTTGCCCTTTTATAACCACGCTCTACCCCAACTCTATATCTCATCAATGACTTCCAGCCACCACTCATCTGCTCTCCATTCCCATAATTTTATCATTTCAAGAATGTCATAGAGTACACAATGTTTCAGGACTGGCTTTTTTAATCTAGCATCGTTCCTTGGAGTTTCATGCAAGTTGTTGCCTGTGTCAATTGTTTGTTTCTTTTCATGACTGAGTAGTATTCCATGGTCTGGATGTACCATGGTTCGTTTTAACCAGTCACCCACTGAAGAGCCTTTGGGTTGTTTCTAGTTTTTCCTTGTTACAAATAAACCTGCTATGACCTTTTGTGTGGGTGTGTTTACATTTTTCTGGGATGAATGCTCAGGAACAAAATTGCTGAGTTCTGTGGTGGTTACACGTTCAGTTTTGCAAGAAAATGGCAAACCATCTTTCAGAATGGCTGTACCATTTTAAATTTCCACCAGCAATGTGTAAGTGACCCTTGCCAGCACTGGGTGTTATCACAATTTTTTATTTTAGCCAACAGATGATTTTTATCTGTGCATAGTTGTATACAAGGCAAGTCAGAATGAGAGAAGGTAGAAATAATACAAAATTTTGAGTCAGGGATATGCTCATAGAAGGCATGGGAAGAGGAGTTTGGTTTCGTCAAGGCCAGTAAGGATGCTTCAGCAAAGGAGAGGATTCCAGCTGGGCGGATATTGATCTTGTCTTGCTTATTCCTATACCTCCTTCTCCTGTCTCTTCTTTCTCACTCATTATATTTGGCCTCTTTTCAGGTTCTCTACTCAATCCTATTCTTTGTAAGCTGGCTCCTTGTCATCCTTTATCTTTTAGCTTACCCATCACTTCCTCAGAGAAGCTCTCCAGGACTACTCTATCCAAATAGATTTCTCTGCCACTCGTCACCATCTTTGTCTTCTTTTGCGGGGCATTCAATTTTATTCTTTCATCATACCTATCACCATTTGTAAGTAACTAATGAGCGTTTTACTCTCGAAAAGCTTCACATTAGACTTTAAGCCTGAGAACAGGAACTAGTTCTCCTCCATTCACAAGCCATTGTCAGACTCCAACTCAGTCCTTGGCATCTAATAAGATCTTAACGAACAATTGCTGAATAAATTATTGCATGATGGGGGGACGGCACCCTAGTTTGAAGAAACTTAGAATTTCATTTTGCAATACAAGGAGCTAAATGCCTAAAGGGTCTATTTCTGTTGGCCCAGTTTAAAAGGCTGATACATATGGGGAGGAAGAGGGTGAATTTCTCTACTCATTTGAGAAAAAAAGTCACGTGTTTCTCTTCCTATCTACTAAAATAAATATCTTCATTAAAGATAAAGCCCTGAATTTCTAACTAAATCAACTTCCTATTCTTTGGGGGAGCTATAATTATATTATGAATAATTATAATACAAGGCAGAGAGAATAGACAGAATAGGAATAAAAACAAAGAACCATAGGCAGAGAGAAGAGGAAGAGTAGGCTTCCAGTGGGAGAAATCTGGGTGGCTTCTTGGAGGAGATGACATTTGACCTGGATTTTAAGAATTTATGGGATTTAGACATTTAGTCATGGAGAAGGGGCATTTCAGTTCCATACAAAGCATGAGGATACATTTTTTTACTCTTTTGTCAGAATCCATTCCTCTTAAAATGAACCTAATTCCTGTCAATGAGCTAGGTGTTACAGGAGCTAATTTTAGGTGCCACAGAAAAGAATTCTTCAGTCTTGAAGCTCAGTATTATTACTTGGACATTTTTTCCCCTCCACATTCAGGACTTTTCAGCAAGCTTCTTGGTTCACTTGTTTCATCCTCTGGGGATGGCCATGTCTGACCCAGAAAAGAACAGTCTGGAGAGGACCCCATACGTGCCCGAGGACAGCTGCTTACTTTTCCCTAGATCAGCAGGTTCAGGAGGGCCTGAGCCTGGCCAAAGGAGGCTCCGCCTACACGCGGTCTGAGAACAGGGCAGCCAAGTTGCCTGAATGTCCGCACGGGGCAAGGTGGAGTTAACCAGGGCGGGAAATTCTTTGGCCTTTCCTTGCCATCCTGTTGGTTTCTGTTCCCTTTCACACACCAGGAAATGTGATTGGTGAATTCAGGCCATTGTCTGTGGCATGGACCTCTGATCCTTTCTTTCCTGAGTCTAGAGATTTCTCTTTAAATGCTGTGTACTGAATTTCTGCTACTCTGCGGTGTTACTTAGCTTGTTACATGCAACTCCACATTGGGGAGTTTCTATTTATTATCTATCTATCTATCTACCTATCTATCTATTATGTATCATCTATCTATTTATCTATCTATCCATCTATCATCTATCTACCTATCTATTATCTATCATCTATCTACCTACCTATCTATTATCTATCATCTATCTATCTATCTACCTATCTATTATCTATCATCTATTTATCTATCTATCCATCTATCATCTATCTATCTATCTATCTACCTATCTATTATCTATCTGTCTATCTATCTATCTATCTTTTGATCTATCTGTGTATCTAACTAGATTTGACCAAGAGTGTTGGAAAGAGCAGACACTGTCTTCAACCTAGAATTGGCTGGCTGTCTGTTGCTTGCTGACCATGTGTGGTCAACAAAAGTGTATTTTTCTTTTTGGCATACAAAGCATTTATATAAAAGTTCATATTAGTGGCCAACGTTAAAAAACTGGAAATTTGAAGAATACAGATGCCAGACTTCTCTGGGGAAATTAGAAGGTGTGGCCATACGATGCCCACTTTTTCACATGGTCACAGACAGCTGCAGCTGTGGGGTCACTCTGTTGAACAGTCAGGGGCTCCCCAGGTCACCATGGTGACAGCCACCTGCTACGTCACTCCATTTGGAGGCCACCATCAATGACAGTTTGCTTGGCATTAGAAAGCCTTGGGGGACGTAACTCGGTCTCTTCATTCTTTTCCTAGTATAATGATATTATCAGGTTTTGTTGAATTACTACAGCAATCCACGATTGTTATAAAGCACACAGACGCATAAGTATTCACAGTTTGACAAGGGCTCTAGTAACAATGATCGCTGCCATCTGATCACCACGTCTGCCTCCTGAGGTTAGGCTGTGATTGACTGAATCGTCCGCATTTGTTCTCCACTCCCCTTCTCCTCATGCCCTCTGCCACCAACTTCACAGCTCCCCCCAGCGGCAGCAGAATGAACTTCCCTAGAGGGAGGCGTTGGCATCAGCCATGTGATGTGTTTTGGCCAAAAACATATGAGCTGCAGTGGTAGGGTTCCAGCTCACCTTCTTGCGCCTCCCATCAACGAGGAGATGACGATGGAGCCCAAAGCAGCACTTTCGGAAGGATGCTGCCCCAGGTCTGGGCTCCAGACGAAGCATGCCTTGAACAGATTTGAGCACCCCCAAAGAGAAGAACCAGGGTGGGCTGGACCCACCGCACAAAGCAGAGCCTGCCAACTGAGCCCAACCTAGGACAGCAACCCTCAGCTGACTCAGAGAAGCATGAGATACACATGCTAACTGTATGTCATGAAGTGGTGCTGCGGTTACACGGTATTAGGTGGCTGATATCATGGTCCTGGAGGTGGAGGTTTGATGTGTCATGGTCACCAGCTGCAATGACAGGGGTAGGTGAACCATCTGTGAGAGAGGCTGAGGAAGGACAGAGAAAGTTCTAAGCTCACAGAAGGAGAGATACTTCCTTTCCCAAGAGAGGCAGAAATGAACGTGTCTTGAAGCTGTGTGATTTGAGACCTTCTCCCTTTCTGCTACAAGTCCACAGGGTAAAAAAAAAAAGGGAAATCTTTCTTCCATCTCTTTTTGCATCTCTTGGACGTGTTAGCCATCACCTCTTTTTCCTGGGGGCAATTTAGAGGCAGCCTTTCCTTCTGTAATTTTCTTCCAGGCTTTACCAGAACTTATGGGCATGCCTTCCAAGATCATGCAGGCTTATTAAAGCAGCTACTTACAAATGAATAAATAAAAAACAAGGAAGTGGCCATCTCCTATCCAAGACAAATGACCTAATTTTGTTAGCAGATCATGTTGTAAGGTCAGCTTTATTTTCCCGGAGCCCGGCGAGCATTACCATTCATGAAATTTTATTGGTTATTTGACGTCTGTAGATGCTCAACTATTTTCCCGATACATGATTCATAGGGGCAAAGGTCTTTGAGCATTTCCACATCATAGCTCCAGTCTCACATAGCAAAAGCTCTCAAAACAGCTCCCTTGGTTCTTCCCCTACCTGGTGTGTCACACGTTTTATATCCCATTTGCTGGGGGCTTATTTTTCCTCCGTGACTACAGCCCAGCTGTCTTCTGGTGGAACACAACGCCATCTCTTGTTTCCATGGACCTGGTCAGAAAAGCCTGGGTTTAAGCCGACACAGCTTGCTATTTAAGCTTGCTGGTTAAGTAAACCAATTCCCACAGGGCATCCACTTTTGCTGATGACATGGGATTGGAGATCGCTGAGTCTATCCGTCTCATAGGAGGTGAAGGTGTCACAGAAAGTCAGAAAAAATTGCACATCTCATCCCTTCTCTCCATTCTTCAATTTAACAAATACGTATTGAGGGCCCACTATGGCGAAGGACCTGGGCTAAGCAATGAGCGTAATATAAGCATGAAAAATACAGCACTTTACCTTCCCGGAGCTCACATGTTACTGGGAGAGGCAGATGGGAAATATGGAAAGGCACAGATTATAAATTGTGATGTGGCTAATGTAGGACGCACACACAGTCTGACCTCCGGGATACCTGATGAAGGAGCATCTCCTGTTGATAGTCTCTTTGAGAAGGTGACATTTAAGGAGAGATGCAAGAGTGAGAAGGAACATTCGCACAAAACAGGGGCTGAGAGCATCCCAGCGGGGATGAAGACCAGGTACAGTCTTTGAAACACGGTAAAATTTCCCTTGTTTGAGGACCTGATAAAAGGCCAGCGTCAAGAGGGGCTGAGGGCAGGGGAGGAAGTACAGGGGGCTGTGTTGGAGAGTTGAGGTCTCTAAAACTGTCCCCAAGTGGCATGGAAAACCACTGAAGGGTTGTAAGCCAAAGAGTTACCTAATGAAATGTATGATTTAAGAAGACTCCCACAGAAGCCATGGGGAGAATGGGTCACAGGGGCATGGGAGGAGGTCGGAAGGGCAGTTAAGAAGCCACTGCAGCCGTCCAGGAATGAAGTGATGATGGCTTAGACGATGGGAGTGGGGAAAAAAGAAGTAAACAGTGGGCACATTATTGGGAAAGGGTTCAGCCAAAAATGGTACTTCCTTTGTTAATGGTGAATCCTAGACATCATGACCCAAGCAAGCCTTGCGATTTGAATGAGACAGATAAAACTTGGCCTATTTTTTCCCCTTATTCTCAGACACTGAAGACAAATCAAAGGGTCATGAAGGTACTGAGGGAACAAGCAATATGGGAGAGCGTTAACCGAAGGTTCACATTCTGTTTCTGTTACTTATTAAGCACAAAGCATCCTAGTCAAGGGTACATTCCCAAATCCACTAATTTATCCTTCTGCAAAGAGGGGCCACCAGGAAGCGTTTATTATTTGAAAGCAATAAAGCCACCCCAAAATTAGAGTACTTTTTTTTTTCCTTCCTGGGACATGTGTTTTTCTAACCACTGCTCCCTCCCTAAGACCAACCACAACCACACTGTTTGATGCCAACCACACTGCTTGATCCCTTCCTTGGTGAACTGGATACTTCTGTCAAACTGAGCAAAAGATTCTCAAGGGGAAGAAGACGGACTTGTCACCTGGTGTTTAAATCCGAAAGGTATCCACTCTCATAGAAAATGTCACTTAGAAAAGCAATTGCTAAAAAAAAAAAAAAAAAAAAAAAAAAACTAGAAACAACCTGAATACTCATCAGCGGGAGACTGGTTAAATACATTATGATATGACTGTACGATGGGATACTGCAGAGCCACGGAAGAGATGCACTTTTATGTACCACTGTTGAAGGATGTCTGTGATATTGGTCAAGTTGGAAAGGGCAGGACAGAAATGTATGATCTAATTTTTTTTCTAAACACACACACACATGTATATGCAGACTTCCGTCAGCAAAGCTGCCCTAGGCAGTGAACAATCACCGAGTGGCTGGATTAAGTAAAGAGGAAATGGTTTTCCTTTACATGTGCTGGAAGTATTTGTCTTTGCAAAGATGGGCGTGCGTTGCTTCTCTGGTCAGAAACAAAAGAATAATATATGCTTTTATTTATTTAAAGGAAAAGATATGCTACTGAAACTATACCGTGTCTTACATATTTCCTAACTGAAACCATTCAAATAGCTAGCATCCAGATTTAATTTTTGATGCTGAAAAAAAATTGTACTTCAAGAACATTTGAATGATGAGAGTGAAGTTCAGAAGCTTGAAGAGAGAACACAGAAGCTGCTTCTTCCCAGGTAGGTGCAGGTAGGACGCCATCCACTTTCTGGAAGGTGCAGGGGCTCTGATGTTCCTGCCATCATTTCCCCCAGAGGGTTTTGGTGCGCCTTACTACTCAAGAGTCAGCAGCGACAGACAGCATTTGCAAGTTCTGAGAGGAAAATGAGCTCTGGAACTGTGGGCAGACAGCTTGCAGGAGATGGGGCCCATGGTAAGACCTGCCTCGTGGGCCTGAGTTTAGACAGCCCAGAAAACCATCAAGAACTATGGAATTACTGACTCTACATTTCCGAGAATACTCTGATGGTTTTACCTTCCAGCAAACAAAAAGGGGGAAAAAGACGCTGGAAAACAAGGCGTCAACTAAAACACCTTGTGGCTGCCTTTTGTCCCTTTCAGTGTGCCTAAGATATTTCAAGTGGATCCCTGTCCAACACTCTCAAAAGAAATACATTCTTTGCTTTATAAAAACATCAGTAGGTAAACTAAATCTTCTCATCTCCTCCTTTAATCTCACAAGGGATTCTCACCAGAAGCTCTGTTTTATGGTCAAAATTGTATCAGTAAATTATTATAATTAGACACTATAATGATGATCATATGAAGGAATGGAGGAAAGAACACGGGAATCCGTAAGTGCAGGAACTGACGAGTGAATGAATGAATGCACGAATCAATCAATCAATCAATCAGTGTCAAAGATGACACTATTTCTTCTCATAGCCTAAATTTGGCATTTTATTTTTAGAACTAACTTCCAATGTATTCCATATGACTAATAGATTGACAATGCTTTATTTTAAACAAAGAAAGCATTCTTTTTCTTCTAGCATTTCCAATGACTTGCGGCGCTTCTATGCACCTTAACTGACAAAACGGTGCTTGATTATCTTAATGAAAAATAAACTCAGCAAGGAGCAAACAGGTCATTTCAATGGTCCTGACAGATGTTTTCATTTTTAAGTCAGGTGGTAGGTTCATGGACTTTTGTCTGATTGTGCTTCCCAGTGTCCATATTTGTTACAAATATTCTTTGGTTTAAAACAAAATATTGCATACATTAAAAAAAAAAAAAGGCAGCAGGAATGGCATGTATTAAAGCAAAGGTTTATAATAAAAAAAAAAAAATTGAAGGCCAAGAAATCTAGAGACTTGAGGGAGGAAGGAATTGCCCAGAATACCCAGTAAGCGTGGACAGTGCCTATGTGGGTTGACATAACCGTGCACTCTTTAAACCCAAATGTTTCAACTGCTTAATTTTCTCTTGGATAGTTTGCATACTACAAGAGGAATCGTGTGCCTTCTAATATCCCAGTGAACAGCAGCTTAATTAAAAAGAAGAGAGTTTGCAAAAACACAGCCTGTGTGTCTCGCAGCTAATTGAAATAGCTGCCGAGCTGCCCCCCCGCCAAAAGACAAGTTCAGTATCGTGCAGATACCAGCAGGGCTGGCATTTCAGCGTTCTCAGGTACCCTCCTTGTCGGTCTGATTAAAATTTCACTTGGCCTTTCTGTCCATAATAAAAGAAACCTATTTGTGCCCAGAGCTGTTCGGCAGACAGCAGACGCATGTTAAATTTCAGGGCGTTTATTGAGTCCGTCGACGGCTGAGCGGCGTTGCTGCTGAGAACACCTCATCGGACTTTCTGCAGGGTCCAAGTCAGTGGGGTTAATGACGGCACGTGGGGTAATCATTTTCAGACACAGGCGGCTGTGTCTGAAAATGATGGATACACCCCACCCTTATTTTTTCCCCCTTAAAAATGAGGGCCCACTATCTTGCATGGTATTCAATAATGAACGCTTTATGGGCAAGTGGCTCCTTGGCATAATTTTCAGAACTGGATTGGAGCACCCAGGAGAATTGAGAGCTGAGCCTTCTGGCATACCCTGTCAAAGTATGTCCACATGTGTACGTCTCTAACTGAGAGCAACTAAAGGGGCAAAACAAACATATTACTACCACCCCTACGACTACTGCGAACAATAATGACAGCAGGATTGGAACAATGATAATTAAGCATTAACAAACATTTAAAGATAACTAATATTTAATGGCTTGCACAATGCCAAGATCACTGATCTGCATATGATTTAATTAAAATTATTCTTCTTCCCAATTTTCCATGAGGCAAGTGTGGCTTAGACAGATTGAATGACTTGCCCAAGATTGTACAAAATTGTCCCCAGGCAGTCTGAGTCCAGTGTTTGCATTCTGCACCATTTCTGTACTGTCCCCTACTGAATGAGTACTGCTTAACACATGGCTGTTCTGATGGCTCTTACTAGTGTTTACCCATGTCTCGTTCTCCTGTCACTCCTGGTCACTCAGAAGGTGCTTGCCTTTGGGTGAGGCAGGATGACTAGTTCTGGCCAGAAGACTAAGAGCGGAATCCAGTTCCATCACACAGAACCTAAGGGCAGCCCTCTGATTCCTTCTTCCCCTGCAGACTCACCCCGGGCTGTGCAGCTACAAAACAGAAGCAGCCTGGATCCCGAGACACATCATGGAAGAGGCCTGCAGCACACTTAATCTGAGTGCGGGATACACTTGAGGGTGTTAGAACATTGAGATGAATGGTTTGTATGTTACCTAGTGCAACCTCACCTGACTGTGTGGTTATTTACAGGCAGAAAGCCAGCTTTCCCAAAGAACTTCAAATTACATTGTCTGCAGACTACAGGATTCCAACCTCAGCACTGCTCTGGCAGAGGCAAACTGAGATCTATCATTTACAACCCATCTGTATCTGATCCTGGCTTATCTAAAAAGAGGAGGCGTGCCCATCTGCGACGAGCCAGGTGGGTCCTCTGTCCATCCATCTAGTCATCTTTCCAGCCTTCTATGATTAGGGAGGGTTTCCTGTGTGCCGGGCTCTCTGCTCAGCAATGGGGATTCAACCACAAAGGCATGAGAGAGAAACAGCGCCTGCTTTCAACACCCTCATAGTTTAATGACAGAGACGATGTGGTTCAGCACTGAGTGCTTTGCATAGTGGGACTGCATGATTTTCACTTGCTTTTTTTTTTTTTAATCTGTCATTTCTGAATGCTTTGCAATGAACTAATGTTATATTTTTAATAAGAAAACAAACACACAGAGCTGCAATACAGTAGTCGACGAGCTATCACAGAAAGCTGCTCAGGGTAAATCAGGGACACAGGAGAGAAACAGTCCATTACATCTGGAAGAGGGTGAGAGGAAGGCTGGAGGAGACGTCCCTTAAGCCACATCCTGAAAGATGATCTGATTTCCCCAGAAACAAAAGGTTCCTGTTTTGAGGTGCCATTCTAACTCGCATAGAAGGAAGCTCTGAAATGATATGGAAGACAAGCGACCTCTGAAAAGAGTGAAGCAGAATCCTCAAACAAATCATGAGCTTGTTGGGAGATGTGACAAAACAAGGTTAAAACACTATGGGGTTTCTGGTCGCCTCTGTTACTGTGGATTTTAGTTCCTAACTTCAAACGCGGCTGGCTTTGTCTTTGGAGCTGGCTTTCTGTTTGGAGCCTAATTCAACTGCCACAGTGAAATCCTTAACTGTTTCATTGTTTGCAAAACAGATTCTAAGGAGTGGCTGGGAAGGCAGAACTGGGGAGAAACTTCTCCTTTTCCAGAATTCATGAGAAAAAAAGTAATTGTCCAATATCCTTAGTAAGGTTTTACCAAGTAAAGGAGTTCGGCCATTAAACATTGTAAATTGTAGGCAAAGGATCGGCGGATTGCTCACATTTCTACGGAGGGTGTTCACTGGCAGAGCTTGGCTAGCTGTTTGTCAGCTGGCTTCTTTCCCCTCCAGTATTTCCCAGCTTCCCTCGCAGCCAGGTGTGACCAGGTGACCACCTGGGGCCAGTGGGGGTGCTGCTCTTCATCATGTTAGGCTTGGCCCAGGTGGTCCTCCCTGTCCTTGGCAACCATCATGGCGGAGCCACAGATGGACGGAGCCCGAGTCCCTGCATCACTTCGTGGAGGACAGCTGCGCATCCATCAGGAACACCCATTCGGGGGCTGCCAGGTAAGAAGACCTGGCAGGGACTTTTAGGAACAAGACAACTCTCAGAAAGACCTACAGGTTGAACAGTGGCGTTAAGGCCACAGATATTTGGGCATTTGTTACTAAAGCCTGTCATCACTTTAAAACTAGCACTCCTTCTTTTCTTGTCTTGGTTACGCAGAATAAAACACAGAAGAGTCCATGCCGACATCAAGCTTTCCTTTGGACACTGAAACTCAGAAAAGGAGCATCGCAGGTGACTGTTTGCAGAGGTTGGCCCATGATACTTGCTGACAGAGCTGTCTTTACATGAGAGGCTGAGCATTTGAAGTCAATTGGCCAAAATGAAATTTGGCTTCTGGGTGAACAGAACCATAGAGATCAGAGAGGAAAAACCCTGTAAGATGACTCTGGGAGTCACAGGTACCTGAGTGACGTGCAACTGTGTCTTCAAGCAGTCTCAGGTAAGGAAAGAGGACGCCTGACTTTAGATAATGTTGAGAATGAGCAACTTCTCCCTTTGTCTCGCATCCCCAGACTAAGAGAAGACTTTAGGTTTTGGCCAGGTTTCATATGCAACCAAACTGCCTCCTACCGATCTCTCCTGATCATCAAGACATTCATTCAGTTACCGTCCTTACGTAACAGACAGTTACTAAGCCCTTGCTTTGTGTCGGCAATGCCCCCAGGCACCCTTTCACTCTTCCTCTCCCAAACAAGTCTGCCCACTACAGCCAAAGAGTTCCTATTAAAATATTTATAGGGTCATGTCCCTGCAATCCTTTAAATCCCTCCAATGGCTTCTCAACGTCCAAAGTCTCTCCTTGCCTCCAAGGCTGACTTCTCGGCCCCTCCTCACACCACCGTTCCCTCACTCCCTCGTCTGTCACCTCACTGAACGTGCCAAGTTCTTTGTCTTCTCAGGCTGTGCCTAGGCCGTTGCCTCGGTCTGCACCACTGCAGACCTCCTCCTCTTCCTCCTCCCTCTCCCTGTTCTAATCCTACAAGCCCACCAGCTTATAAATGTCCATCCTTCACAGAGGTCTCCCTTGCACCCTCCATCGAAATGAGGTCTTTCTGTTAGAATTTTCTGTAGCATCTGGTGTTTGCCTTTTCGTCATACTTGTCATGGCTGGCAGCTGGGTCCATCAACAGCTGACGCTAATGCTCAGTTAGAGGTACTGGTGGTAAAGCAGGAGGAAGTCAAAACTCCTGCCCCGATGACTCTTAGCTGCTCAGGGGAGAGACAGACAACACGTTTGTAAATAAGCAAGATACTGACAGATCCGTGAGTGCAGTGAAGGAACTAATCATGGTGACGGGTGGGGCGCAATCTGGCAGAGTGCCACTCCAAATGAGGCAGGCAAGGGTGGTGAATACTTTTTGAAGGATGAGGAGGAGACAGCTGTGGGAAGAGCCTTCCAGGACTAGAGGAGTGAGTGCAAAGGCCCTGGGGTACAAAATGGCTTAAATTATTCCAATAAGAGAAAGGAGGCGGGTATGCCTAGCGCATGGTGGGGAGGTGGTAAGCATGACGGTGAGGAAGTAAGCAGGAACCACATCAGGTTTGTGTGACTAGATATTGAGTATCTCTGTTCCCCGGAGACTGAAAGCCCCGAGGGCTGGAGGTACAGGGACACTCGTGTGCCCATCACTCCGCAGCACCTAGTACAGGAGCTGACACACAGTTGGGATGCTAATTATGTAATGAATCAATGAATGAACACAGCAGCTGGGCTGGGACACTTGGCAGATCCACACAGGTAAGAACAGTTATGGAAAGCTGCAAAGGTAGACACTTCCCCATGAAGGAAAAGAGCATGTGGAGAAACTTCAGTTTTAGTTGGTAAACCAATAACGGCAGAGAGGAGGCAGGAAGGGACAGAGATAAATAACCTGGAAATTTCCACTTCCATCTGCGGTTGCTGTAAGCACCCAACGCCTGAGACCCCAGGACATTTAGACTCTGCAAGAGGCATAAAACTAGGCAGCATCTCTAGATAATACCCAATGGGTCTTACATTTCATTTCAGTCAACCACTGCTGGGTTTTGGCACCGTTTTCGTCGCACATATGACTAATGCAGACACCTTAGTCACTGTTAAGCAGCAATCTGGGGAAATCATCTACTTCCAATAATCCATTTCTCTAATTTAGAACACTCTGAAACCGTATAATGAATAACACTGTCGCCAACTCTCCGGTAATGACATATGACATATGTCTACGATTGCTCTTTTCCAGATAAATCCCACTGTGTTGTTTCCCTCAGAAATTCTGACTTATTTATTCACTTGGGCTTCTCGCACACAAATACAGTACATTCATTTTTTTGGAGATGAGTTTAGGAACAAAGTCGAATCCCTGGCTTTGAAAGAGCAGGGAAAAGTTTCGCTGTTGCGTAATAAACAGCGTTACGTTTTGTCTACAAATGGTTGATGACTGTGCAATTATATTCTTAAGTGCAGGCTGTCAATTAATTCTAAAGCGCCTTATTTAATTAGTGACACCAGTCAGTATATTCCCATTAGCAATATCTTCCCGTTTTTGCAAAAGCAATTTTATTCCACCCTCTATTAAAGAGGGCTCAGCTCCCTTTTAGAAATCAGACATCGATTTTCCTATTCCCTTCATGGCATAAATGATGCTTCCTTGATATTCACAGCTGGGATGATCATAAAAATCCCCTAAGATCGGGGTTTTATCATGCAATAGTCCCTCCTTCCAAAAGATGTGGAAATGTAATGAAAATGTTGCCCAAAGAACCAGCTCTTTTCGCCCGAGAGATGAACAAAGAGGATAAAAGTTATAAAAAAAAATAGAACCAAGTTGCTAGCAATCATCTTTGTATTAAAAAATGTTTAATAGCCTTCCATTTGATGACACTCTTCACAACCCCGACTCTGGGTGAAAAATTATTTCCCTGAGTTAGTCAGATAATTGTATTACATCCTCACTCAGGATGTAATGATCAGAAGGGGGAAATCTCTTGTAACTGATGAAGGAAATATCTGGGGCCAAGTAAACAGTATCTTAAAGATGTTCGGTTAGAGGGTTTTTGTGGTATAATTATATGGTTAAACATGCTTCAGGGTATTTCTACATTATGCTTAAGATACTAGAACTGAAACATATTAACTCAGAAGCATCTAGAGAATATGTATCATTCAGCGAGACATTGGGAGAAAGTATGGAGATCAAGAAAAGGAAGTCTGAATGTTTACATCTCAGACCTTAAGACTCAGGTGAGCTGAGAATCCAGTAAATTTTGATGACGTTGAGCCAAGGTTTTAATTTAGGTCAGACTAAACTGTGCCTGCTGCTCTCGCATCCCCCACCCCTAACGATGCTAATGGAATTACGTGTAAGACTCCTGCAAATAAAACAAAGCTTAATGAAGGTGGAGTGTTGTGGCTCTGTCCAGCTCTGCCTTGACCTTGAGCTGGAGGTAACATTTGACTAGAGGACCAAGGGTAAGATGAACTGGGGAAAAGGTTTGGGCAAATCAAAGGTCTGTATGGCATCCATGTTTGGAGAATTTCTTAGATACAGCAATTAGATAAAATAACCACGGATCCACAATATACTGTCATAATTCCCACTTCTGCTGGCTGCGACCAACCTGACGGCTTTTGCAAGTGGCCTGCGTATTCCGTGGCCACAGCACTTCGTACGTCGATAACTCTCCCTGCCCCACCACCATCGCAACAGAGGAGCCCAGCCTCCCAAAATTACTTGAAAAAGAAGGGCAGGAAGCCAGCAGAAAGGAGGCTTTCTCAACCCCTGACTTTAGAACTGGATGATTCTCCATTGTCTTACGTACTCTGGGATGCTTAACCGAACCCCTGGCCTCCATCCATTGGATGCCCACTGGCACCAGCCTCACCCCACAGTGTAACAGACCAGCACGCCTCCAGACGTAGATTGCCACATGTCCCCTGGGTGAGGGTGGGGGAGTCATGTTGGTTGAGAGCCACTGGCATTAGAAGATGGTTTTATGCTGTCTGAGTTCCTAAGGTCTTCCTCCTAGGTTTCCGTGATGTTTTTCTTTATTGATCTATTATTACATCTTTGTCAGTTATTAAAATTCAGCTCTAAACAAGAAAAATAAAAAGGAGTGACCGTTCCCCCTCATCAACCTTCATTCTAGGAACTAAGCAGGAGGAACAGCTGCGCGTCATTTCAGACCTTCCCGGCTGTGCACGTGGGAACACACACAGTCTCTCCGGGGGCACCTGGGTCTACACACGTTTTAAGAAAATACATTTATAGGATGCACAGGATTATGCCAGTATCTGTTTTCATTTTATAAAGAGTACTTACACTTTTCCATACTAGGACTCATAAATTAATCTTATTCTTTTTAATGGTTGAGTAGTGTTTCACTTTATGGATGAGCCAAAATCTACCCAAGCGAGCTATTGATAGACTTTGTGTGTGTGTGTGTGTATATGTATGTATACATGTAATACACATACAGACACATATACACTTTTAATTGCATAGATTAGTATATAATATACTTTTTTGTGTGTATATACATATGTATATTTTTGTATACATACCATATATATATATATATACACACACACTACAAAAAACTACACTGAATTTACTTCCTTACATATTCTTGTTCCTTTGAGTGTATATTTGTATTTATGTAGATTAAATTCCTAGAAGTGGGACTTCTCAGGTTTCTCTTTCTTCAATGCTATTTTTTTTTATTACATTTTATTAATTCCCTTGCAAATGCTTTCCCTTTTGGGGTCAAATGGCACATCTAGCCTTTCTTTGGTTTCTTGAGAGTTCTCACCATCCATTCATTAGACAGTCAGAAACAGGGACTCCGCAAGGAGCAAGGGACAGGGCTGGGGTCCCGTCTGTGAGTTACCAGTCTCCCTCCTTCAGCCCCAGTTCTCGCTGGCGCCTGTCTCATGCCGCCCGCACCTTGTCTTCTTCTCTGCTGGGACTTTGGGTCTGCAGGGCCTAGAGCCTTTTGCCCACTTTTCCCAGGGTCTGCGGTGTGCCAGTATCATGCTAAGTGCTGGGAAGAATTGAAGACCACAAAGCAGACAGGATTTGTCCCCAAAGGAGCATACGGTTTAGTGATTTAACAAAGGCATTAATCAAAATTGCTTAGAAATATATGTAAAATTACAACTGGAATTGCTGCTGCCCAGGAGAGGAGCCCCGTGTTCCATGAGGGATAACAGCGCGGCCTGACACAGTCTGAGGTTTGGGGGCAGGTGTTCCAAAAGAAAGGAAAGTTCACGTGGCTCCAGGGACGAGGGAAGCATTAACCAGGGGAGGGTGATGGAGGCGGTGAGACCCATGTGCGGGCTCCGCCTAGGCAGACGCCCGCTGGTGGAAGAGGAGGTGGTCCGTGCACATCAGAAGGGATCTCAGGGCAGGTGGAGGATAAGGAGCCAGGTGGCTTGCAGTGGAGGGTGAGGCTGGGAGCAGGATGCTTTGAGCCCTGCAGGCTGAGAGACAGGCTTGGCAACCCCGAGAGAGGTGCTGGGTTTGGGGAAAGTGCTGGAGAGCAGGGAGTGACATGGTCATTTCTGAGCTTTGAACGGATCACCCTGCTGAAGTGTGATGGATAATATTCAGGAAGTCACCAGCTGTCACCACAGGGAAGCCTCCAGGAACTGAGCAAAACTTGTCTTCCTTCCCTATAAGCACTTCTCGTCCAGGGATAATTCTGGGTCCGATCAAGGGCAGAACACGTTTTCCCATTTCTCCTTTAATGGATTTCCCTTCTTCATCTGTGACCACTGGCTTTTTTTGGCTTGCTTTTGAGAAGAGCATTTTTCAGCCCTTTGGAGAGCATAGTGAAGGGAAGAGCTTTCAGACAAAAGAGGATGGAGGAAAAAAAAAAAAAACCTGGCATCTGCTTTTATTAGCCTCTAACAAGGGAATTCATTAATTTAAAAATGTTTTTAAAAAAGTGTCCTCTTTAGAAGAGTATGATAGCTTATAATAAATAACTGGTATGAAATCGGAGGTGACCAAGAGGCTTAATAAGCATACACGAAGAAATCTTCCCATTCCAGATTCTACTTAACTCAGTGCCCAGACTGCTTTCTCCCCAGACTAAAAAAGTTAGTTTACAGCATGGCTAATCTACGGCGGTGCAATCATACTTCCACCTTATCAAACATCCCCACATATTTCCTCCAATCGCTCAAAAATGGAACATCGGAGATTTAGCTTTTATTTGGAAAATTCTTTATTCATCATATGGAAACACATCCAATTGCATTCGAGGAATTCAATTTAAAACTAATTTATCTTACATTGATGTTTAAATTCATGAGACTCCACATAAAGTCATTCTTGTAGTGTAATAAATTCGGAGTCAATATGATAATTATTAAAACAGAAATGAGCGTGAGAAAAATAAATCGCGGGGTCTTAGAGGGAGTTCTGTCTCGCCTGAGCTCGGAGGCTTGTAGCAAAGAGGGAGAGAGAAGAAGAAGAAAAAAAAAAAAGTCAAGAGGGAGAGGGATGTAAGAAGAAAGTGAGAGAGAGAGAGAGGTCGAGACTGCGTCTGCACAACCAGGTATCTGATGCTCACTGTGGTCCAGGCAGTGTTCAACGGTCTTTCCATCTCTGAGCCTCATAACAACCAATGGGGATGGCTCAAGTGATCATAATTCCAGCTAACAATTATTGAGAACTTCCTGTGTGCTAAGCAGCGTTGTACACTCTTTACAGGCATCAGCTGGCTCAGTCCTTACACTCTGACAGGGTGAGATGACTCCTGTCCTCCCCAGGTGAGAATAAATGAGGTCGGGAGACATAAGATGACAAGATCAAGTTGGAATAAACAGGAGGTGGGGGAAGCAGGAAATGAGCCCAGGGCTGGCTGGCTCTACACTCTCAGCCACGATGCGGTGTTGCCCACCCCACACGTAGAGAAGGGATAGCATTCTTGCAGATGCAGCCACTCAGATCTTCAAAAGTTCAGCACCCCATGGTACAGCTAGAATCTGAATTCAGATTTGCCAGACTCCTAAGAAATCTTGCTGACACCTCCATCAGAGAGCTCCCCCAGGATCTCCATTCCCCCTCTGGACGAAAGACCAAAGTTTCTGAGTAAGATCACACTGTTCCTGCCTCCACTGTCTGGGATTCCTCCCCACCCCACCCCCTACAACCTTCCCGTGGCTGCCAGTGTCTTCAAGATCCCCATCGCGTTTTCACTGCACTGATCGCCTTCCTCCCCCTCCCTTCTTCAGCGCCTACCGGTTTCTTTCCTGGCATTATCGATCGAGGACTTAACGCTTTCTGCAGTCATACAGTGAAATAAATACCCACGAACTGGGACATGATACTGCAGTTTTTAAAAGGAAGAGAAAATGGAACTCAAAAAGGCTTCCAGTATGGAGGTATCTGGACTTTCATTATGAAAAGAGACTGTTTCAAAAGAAGGGTTTCTTGCCTCTTCTCAGCTTGCTTGTTCTAAGCACCTGTCCCTTTTTCCTTATCATTCGTTTTCTTCTCCCTTTCCAAATCACCCCCCAAATGACCAATCATCTCTGACTTTTCCACTGATTCTCGCAGTGTGTGTATTTTAAAACATCAGGAACAGTGGTCTTCCACGGGGAGGATGTTGCCCCCAGAGGACATTTGGCAGAGCCTGGAGACATTTTTGGTGGTCAGAGCAGTACGGAAGACGCAGTGCAACTGGGAGATAGTGAGTAGAGGCCAGGGATGCTGTGAAACACTGTGCAATACACACAGCAGTCCCTGCCCTCAACAGAAAAGTTTCTGACCCAAAATGTCAAATGTGCAGAACCTCTGATCAGGAAGACACACTCACACTGTTGACAGTGATTGCTTGCAGGAAGGAGATGGGGACAAGTGGACAGTATGGCTTTTTAATTCTTTCCCTTCTGAACTGCTAACAGGGTTTCTTTTCAACCCACACATATTATTTTTGAAACCTTAGGACAAAACTAAGAATAAGTATTTTAATTGTTTTTAAACTTTCTCTTTAGGAAAAGGTAAAAAAAAAAGGTTTACGTGAATTTTTTAAAGGAAAGAAAAACAAATAGTAAATATAAGAAAGATTATTTTTAAGGGACTGGGTGATGAATCCAAAGCAGCAAGTCCTGTGACAGGGAACTGATCAGTTGACTCCTCTCCACACTGCGTTGACAAAAGAGGACAATTTTAACTTACAGACTTTTATTGTTATTTAGTACAAGAATGATTAAGAAAAAATAGGGGAGATGTGCTTAGCATATGAATGAGAAAAATGAAATCTGGAATTTACTGCCAATCGCCACTTTGTGTTCAAAACAAAGTGACATCTTGAGTTGTTGCCTGGTTGGTCAGGCGACTATTTCCGTTCTTGAAATTTCACTTCACCAGTCTGTGACTCGAAAATGTACAACGGAGAAAAAGATGTGGAAAGCCCCAGGAAAGAGAACTGTGCAGGCCAGCCCTCCTTTCACTGACACGGCCAGCCCCTTACCTTTCAAGACGCAGACCAGATGCCACCTCTTCCAGGATGCTGCCCCTTGCCCTGATTTGTGTGGTCTGCCTTCAGAGCGCCCGTTCCTGCAGCATCCTGTGATTCCCTCAACTCCAGCCCACAGCACAGAGCCTCATTTTTCTCTGACAACCTGTCTAGGTCCCCTGAGGCAGGGACCTCTCATTATCCATCTTTGATTCTGCAGCAACTACAGCATGGCTTGATACTTCATAGTTATTCCAGACCTCAATTGAGTGGTAACTAATTAAATGAATGAATGAAAAAACAGACAGCAGAATGAAAAAAAAGGAATAAGAATGGCTTCGACTCACCCCCCAAAAACTCAAGAATAGAGAAATGCTAAGGCAAGGGGGAATGTGTTTAAGAAAGGCAGGAGCTAGCGTAGCCCCTGATTCGTAACATGAGGTGGGCGGGGAGCGCAGCAGGGAGAGGGGATTCACCCAAGCCCCTGCCCAAGCTGGGGTCCAGGGCTGGTCCTGTCTTTTACCGGCTCAGAGCTTGATAAAACAGCTACTACTCCCTGATGCTCTGTTTCCCATTTGCACAATGGAAATAACAGTAGTGGTGAATTCATGTGATGGTTATGAACATGAAATCGGAATCACACATATGAAACAGCGAGGGGAGTGTGTACGTGTTGAGTAGCTATTAGGGATCATTGTTTTCGGCGATGAATTCTAACGGTTATCAGAGCAGTTCTCAGCAGCAGCAGTAATCCAGCACGTACTCATTAATACTAACGCATGCCCTTCCTGTGGCTGACTCTGCCAGGCGTTTTCAGGCACAGAGAGATCTAAAACTCAGCCCTTGCTCTCGAAAGGTTTAACGTAGCTTCAGAGTCAGACCATCCTCACCTCTGTCCACGGGGTCTTTTCCATCCCTCTCCCTTCCTCCAAGCCTGGGTTGCCAGGGCAAGTCAGCTGCACTTGAACCTTTAAAAACACACCATAATGTGTAAGTATGAATTAGCATGGGGTTGTCTAACCTTGTACCTTATGAGCAGCTTCATCTGCCATAACTTAGACGGTGATGGGAAATAAAATGCAAGCACGGCGAAGAGCTCACTGTGCACGGCAAGACATGTTTTATCTCTAGCCACGAAGTGGAACTGCATTCCTGTTGTGAAACCCAGATTGATGCATGCGTTTTATTTATAACCCTTTCTCTCCAAGTTCCTCCAAGTTACAAGCTAGCAATGAAAGTTTGCAGTGGCTTTTAAAGGGCCTGCTGGCATCTTCCCTGACAGCCAAATTCTTGCAAGTGACAGGAACAGAGCACAGGATGGTCCAGAGTGACAGGCATTAAAGAATGGATGTGTCTGAGAAAGAATATTAAGGATGGAAGGAGAGAGGCAGAAAGTAAAATGCGTGAGTGTGGATTTTCAGGCTGAGCCCACCATACTGGTACCTCAAACTGATTGTCATCTAACCACTGGAGCTTCTCGCCTTCAGCATCACCTGGACTCTAAGCAGGAACAAGAACTGCTTTCTACTTCCATCTGCCCCTTTCTCAGTCTACCTCCCCCAGTGGCTCAGAAAAAACCCATGCAGAACCATTTAGCTGGCAGTGCCTTCAGTTTGGTGATCATTTCTCAATCCTGTACATCCATACTGCCCCGTTTGGTAACATGGAAGGTGTGGCAGCCAAGAAGCATCAATCCCCAAAGAGTAGAGATAACCAATTCAAAGACTGGAGCTCAGGGAAAAAGTCCAGCAGTTCCTCAAATAATTAAACATAGTGTCACCACATGACCCAACGATTCCATTCCTAGGTACATACCCAAAACAACTCAGACAGGTGCTCAGAGAAACACAGGTACATACCTGTTCATAGCCGCACTACTCACAATAGTCAAAAGGTAGAAACAATCCTGGTGTCCATCAGTGGATGAATGGATAAACCAAATAATGGTCTATCTAGACAACGGAGTATTAGCCACCCATAAAAAAGGATAATGTATAGCTATATGCTACAACATGAAGGATCCTCAAAAATATTATGCTAAGTTTAAGAAGCCAAAGACAAAAATCATGTGATATGATTCCATGTATATGAAATATCCAGAAAAGGGCAAATCCATAGAGACAGAAAGCAGATTAGTGCTTGCCAGGGGCGAGGGGAAAGGGAAATAGAGAGTACCTGCTTTAATGGGCATGGAGTTTTCTTTTGGGGTGATGAAATGTTCTGGAACTACATAAAGGTAGTTGCACAATAGTCTGAATGTACTATGTGCCATTAAATTGTTCACTTAAGCATAGTTAATTTTATGTTATGTGAAATTCACCCCAAATAATAGCCAAAAAAAAAAAAATTCAAATACTACAGTCATTTTCCAATTCTGGGACATAATAGGTCAGATACCAAAACCCAGTAAAGGAGAGATTAAAAAAAAAAAAGCCACCAGAGACCAAAGTCATGGTCATAAATGTGAAGAGACTTTGAAGCTAAAACAGGTGTAAGAATAGAATCCACGGGTGTAGACTTACATTAAGGGCCTCAGCCCAGAGTCAGAGACCTGGCCCTGAATCTCAGTGCTACTGTTTCTAGCTGTGTAGTAATAAATACTTCACATTTCTGAGCCTTGTTGTCTATACTGGAAACAGATAAGAATCTTCTTTTGTTGGGTTGCCTCAAGAATCAAGTGACAATGATTGCAAAACTCTATTGTAAGTCATTGCGTATAGCACATAATAAGTGTTCAATAAATGGTAGTTTTAACTGTTTTATATATATATATGCTATATATATAATTAATTATCATGAGTAATCATTATGCATGGAACATGTGGTCATAGCTGCCAAGGATGACAAAGGTCAGACCCATACATCCCTTCTTGAAGCCCGTGGACTACACAGAGACCACTATTTTCCTGGTGATGAAAGAAGGATGTGAGGGTGACCCCAACTGCACAAGCACTTCCGACGCCTCTGCTGACATCATGCCTGCTAACATTTCAGTGGTCAAATTAAGTCACGTGAGCAAGACCAGCATAAAGGAGACAGGAAATACATGCCTCGTACTCAAATGAGAGGAACACGGCAAAAGGCATACAGGCAGGGAGCAATGAAAAATTTGCAACCATAATGCAAATACACCACGACATCCCATGATACTTTTATTCCCATTTTAGAGACAGGAAACCAGACACCAAAAGCTGAGGAACTGTGCCAAGATCATTTAGCTTGGAAATGACAAAACTGGGCTTAAAAGCACAATAAAGGGACACAGCGAGATTCTGGAGAGATGCGGCAGGAATGGGGTGTGAGGCAAATCTTCACTGAAGGCGTAGCCCCTGCTATCTGATATGAATCACAGTCAAAGAGTGTTTGATGAATCCCTAAATGATTGCTACGAACAGGATTTCTGTAGCCAGAAATGAATTTAAGAAAGAAAAGGAAAGTGCTTAAAGCATCCAACTTCAGGGAAGGTCTGCTCCAAAGCAAGTTTTAGAACAATTATTTCCATCATGAGGTACTAAAAGAAGGTGATGCCTGCAGCTGACAGTTAAGCACCACCCTTCTACACGAAAGAGGTGTTGTGGTTAAGTGTATTTGAAGTTATGACAGATTGAAGTGATCAGAAATGCATCCCCCGAGTTTCTGCTTTCACTTTAAAACCTCCAGGAACAAACCTCCTTGCCTGTAATCCTGTGGACAATTTGATGTATCACAGGACCAGCCAAGGGGTTAGCCCTTACTCAGAACCCCTACTCCACAATGTGCAGGCTGTCATGTCAAAGCTTTCTTCCAGAGGGCCAGCCCTTCCTTCTAAGAGCCACCTGGATCTGAATTCCAGTTAATCATGTGAAGGTAAATTGGGGCCAGTCTTGTAACAACGAAACCCGACACTGACTTTCATATAGAAGCCTTTTTTAACAGGCACTGATGCTATGATTCTTTTAAAATGGTAACATACCCAGAAAGGAGCTCTTCTCCCTGAAGTATTTCCCAATCTTATTGCTAAGATTCTAGATCTCGAGATCTTCAAGCATCCGACTTCTAAAAGCTTAGCACTGCCTTTGGCATCAATGGAGTGAAATTATTTTTCTAATTGTACCCTTTGGCATAGACACAGTGTGAACAAATTTGAGGGGAATTAAATTTTTTTCTCCTAAAGTAATTATTAAGAACAGAATATTAGGTAATTACAATGAGGGTTGGCTACAAACAATGGGAGAATTTTTGCTTAGCAGTAGAGGCAACAGAGTGTAATGGTTAAGAGGAAGTGCTCTGGAGTCAGGCAGACCTGAGTTTGGATCCCACCTCTGGCAAGTCATAGGTGGGCAATCTTGGTCAAATCATTTAATGTCACCAATATCAGTTTACTCCTTTGTAGGAAGATTCAGTGACAAATTGTATGGATAGAGACTGCACACGTCTAGCACCGAGGATGGCGTAATGGTTGAGAAATGCAAATAGATCACAGCACTCATCTACATAATGTCTTTCAATGGAGTCCCTGCTAATAGGACACAACCCATGAAATGGACATGGTCCCACAATGCCCAGTACCTCTCTCTTCCCCAATCTCACCTCCAGCCCTGCCCCTCCTCCCACGTTGTAGCCTTAAAGACATCTTACTTCACTTCCTCAGATTCCCAAGACCTTTCCAGATGCTGCTGTCTTTGCTTGGAAGGCTCTTCCCAGTTTAGCCTGATGAACCCCTACTCATCCTTCAAGCATCTTCTCAAACATCGTTTTGAGGAAGTCTCCCTGGATTTGCATTCAGCATCTCTTTCTCCTGCTCTCCTGGCCCCAGTCTAACTTCCCTTCATGGCACATATTCAACATTGTAATTATTGATTTCTTTAATTAATGCCTCTCTCCCCACCCCTATTAGACTCTAAGACGTGGAGCTGGAGACCATGTCTAATTTGCTTCCTAGATTGCTCCTAGCACCGAGCATCAAGCCTGACACATAGTCGGTATTCAATGGTTATTCAGTGAATGACACACAGTAGGTATTTAATAGTTAGTTATGCAATGAATGGGTGGAAAACAATGTCACAGAAAAGAAGTAAAAACATTTAGGTCTAGAGCAGGAGCACTGTCTCAATTAGCTTTCTTGCTTTTAGTTTAAGGAGCACAAAAGGACATCTCTGACTCTTAGATGCCTCTCCCCCAATTTTCCCTTCATGTTGCTGCACTGCAGAAGAAAATAATAATTATTATCATTATAATGATTCAATGAGATCATCTCATGATATTGGCTGGTTTGGTGCGTTGTTGTTTTGTAGTTTTACATAAGCTCCCTATGTGGGCTATTAAAGAAAGTAGGGACAAATGAGAGAAATTAGGCATCCGCTTTCACTCCAGGATAAGTTGTTATGTTTGTCTGAATCTAATTTCCCTTTGTCTAGATCACTGAACCGAACCTCAGATATTACCAATGCCAAGATGAGAGTGTTAGTGGTGAGGCCTGGTTAATAATTTGCTGGGTAACTTCAGGGAGGAAATGCAACCAGTCTGGGCCATTATTTCTCTTTCTTTACACAACAGGGTGGTTTTTTGGCTGAGCTGACATGGAGGCTGTGAGAGGGTAAACAACATCGTCTTGCTCTATGCTACTCATTCCCAGTGGACCCTTCCTGAACTCTGTATGTGCTTCCTGCCACCAACAAGCCCAGAAGGTTTTATTTTATTACTAGAGAAGGAAGGAGAGGATTTTGATAGGAAGTGGGGTTCTGGGACTTGGAAGGGTGATAAGAAAACTCAAAATGGAATAGAATTGCATCCACCCCCTACTTGCTTCCTGGGGTTAATTCGGAACCACCTGTGGCCTGTGGATGGGGGGTTTTAGATGCAGAGGTGAAAAAGACTTATTGTCAGCCCAAGCAAAGCTACTTTGGGGACCAGGTGACAAATCATAGCATAGAGCTGGAAGGGGGGCCTCTTGCCCTGTCTCTAAAGAAAATGGAGGGATATTGAAAATTGGAGACAAAGAGTGAGGGAGAGAGAGAGAATGAATCTCAGAGAGACAACCAAGGGAAGAAGCTCTAATGTCTGATCATATCAAGCTCAACTCAGGACAAGTTGGTCGGCTCATCTTGGTGGTGTTCATTTGGACAAACGCGACTTTCTCCAATTTCCAATTTCACAACTTCCAGAAAGGCACTGGGCTGGTGAATTACACTTGGTGCGACAGCACTCTTCCAGAGAATTGGAATGAGATTTTTGGCAGCTAAAGTGTTTTTTAAAAGCCACTGCTTTCTATGATTGCCCCCATCTCGTAAATGACTCTGTTGCGGAGAATGACCAATTCAGGGACAATGCAACACTCTCCCTCTACAGCTCCACAAACCTCACCTAAACTTCTCAGATTTCAGGTTGTTCTGCACTGTGTTCCCAAGGGCTTCTGATGGGGGTAGTAATTCTGTACCAAGGTGCATTGCCACTTTGGGTTTGACTTTACATACAATAGAATAAATTCTCTGGTGCTTAGAACTTACTAAAGTCTGCCTCCTGGGATGAATCACAGCTTTCCAATGTAGGTGGGGAAGAGGAAGGGTTTTGGAGCAAGATGAACCTGGCTTATTGTGTTACTTTCTCTGCTTCCTCACTGTCCTCAACCTCGGAGCCTCAGCTTCCTCTTTTATAAAATAATATCTATCTCACTAACTAAATGAAAGAACGTAAGGAAAGTGTCTGGCGCAGTTCCTGGTGCTTAGAGGAAATACACACTAGTTTCTTTCCTCCCTTGGTTTGGGAGTATCTGACGCTGTTCCCTACTAAGGGTGTCATAGTAAGTATTGATTTGGCTGACTACATATTGCAAGGGATGTGATTTTCTGTATCCTGGAGATTCTCTATTTCACGACTTGGGAAAGATGGAGACACAGAGTTAAGAGTGTTTGTCTCTGCAAAGACAAATAGGGATACTTGGGGGCAGAGGTTGAAAGAAGAATTGTTCTTCATTGTGTACCATTTTGTAACCTGTGAAGTCAGATAAGGATGAATGTATTATCTATTAAAATTTAACTTAAAATGATAACCAGCACTCACACCCCAAAACAGGATGATGAATTTGGCAATCAGTTCCCATCAGGCACTATTTATTGAGCATCCATGCAGTCACTCTCTAGATTATCAGAGAAAAATGCTGCTGTTGGCCTTTCCATCTAATAGCCCCTCACTGGGGAAGCAGGCGGGTAAGCTCATTGGGAAATAGCCTGTTCACTTAAAGAAGAAGAACTCTACTCTGATGGGTTTTAGGAAAGTAATCCAGCAAGAGGAGGATCAAATGGCTGCTTCAATACTGTGGGCATGATTGGAAGGAAATCAGAGCGAGAGAGATAGTAGCAAGGAAGGAGAGGAAAAGCGATGAGGCAATTCCAAAGGTTTGAGACCTGAGCTGAGAGTGGAGACTACCTGCTGGAGGCTACTTGACACTGTAATGGAATTAGAGGCACACATAGGGTTATAACATGTATCTCAATATCAAACACCAAGCAAATCCACAGCAACAAATGAGCGCCCGGACTCAGGATTCTAACCCTTTACTCAGCCCCAACTTTATCCCAGCATTGCCTGTCTCAGTAAATGGCACCACTATCCACCAAACAAACCAGAAAGCAGAAGTCATCTTTGACTCATCTTTCTCCCCAGATCCCTATTACAAACAGATACCAAGTTCTCTTGATTTTATGCCTGAGATCTGTGGAATCTGTTCATACATTCTCTTCTCTCTATCTCCCCTAACATCTAAGCCTAAGATGGCATCACTTCTTGTTTTGTAAGTATTGTAGCAGACTCTAACTGGTCTTTCTGTTCACTCTCTGATCTGTTTCTGAAATTGAAACCAGTGCTTCATTAAAGCAGAAGGAGGTGGGGGAGAAGAGGGATGTGGGGGAGGAGGAGGGGCTGAAGAAATCATTAAGTTAGAAAGCGGTTCCTCTGGGAATATAAATAAAATGATATTATTTTATTAATACAAATGTTACCATTTTAGCACATATCATAATCCAAATGTGGTACTATATATGAGTATAGGATATACAATAAAAGTAACATGATAACATTTGCAGAGAGCAATCCCAAAAACTACTTTCTGTTTTTCTCAGACACAATCCACCTAAGGTGGTGAATGCACACAAATGGTTTTATTTACCATCAGAATAGTCCCAGCAACAATTCTTTCTGAAATTATTTAATATTTATTAGCTCAAGGTAGAATGAAAATATGTTTTTTTATAGAACATGATAATTGTTCTGGTTCCAGATTTTTCCTATCATAAAGGAAAGTTTCCCATTCTATCTCTGGAAACACTGACTTTCTGTGTGATATTAAACAAAGTGTTCAACATCATCAGACTAATATAAAGATTAATAATGATTTTCAGGAAAGAGAAGTACTCATAAAAATCTTTAAACAAATACTCACTATAGAAGATTAATTAATTCCCCAATTATTCTCTTATATTGTGACCTGTGACAATTCTATAGTAATTTCTATTCCAGTTAATTCTAAATCATCTGAATATTCTAACTGGTTCTTGGATGGGTCATCTTTTTGAATCGTACATGAGTGCTGGATGAGATCTTACACAATTGTTGCCAGAAAATATTATTATATGCAAATATTCACAGACTTTCCCCTCCCCACCTCACCCAAGATAACTCCTTTCTCAGCTTGGTTTCCAGAATTTTATTGCTCAGAACTAGTGCAATGGGGGAAAACAAAGATAGCTCAAGAGAAGAAATGATTAGGGATTCACGTTGCAAAGAGCCAAGTTTTACTATCAGAGAAAGGGTAGGAGAAAAGGTCTGGACCATGAGCAAGAGAAAGATGTGAAAGGACTTCCTATGGCTGGAATGTTGGCTTCTTGGGAATTGATCGTAGAGGGGAAAAATGTTTCTGAGAGGAGCAATGGACGTGGTATGAAGAATGCAAAGACAGGACAAGATGGAACAAGAGAATTGTAAAGACGTTCTTAGCATACATTAATCATCAAACATCCTTCAAGAGATACCAAGAACAATTTGATGGGCTCTTAATGTCTAATGGTATGTATTTCTTTGCGTGTGATCATAACTGAGGCAAGACATGATTGGATCTGGCTTTCTGTATTGCCAGTTAAAACCAAGCCTCACTGTTTGGGATATATTTCCTATTAAGGGATGAAATGGGCTATGAAGTGGACATAATTCCAGTTCCCGCACTTGACCTATGGGAAGTCAGAGTGGCCAGGACATGGACTTGGCAACAGAGAAGGGAATGGACCTCAACCCCCGCCTCCCATGCTAGGGTTCTCCTTGCATGAACACCACCCACTCTGCCTCCATCCCCTGCAGGAAGGTAGCCTTTCTCATGAACGCTCACTCTCAGTGCTGACAGTCTCATGAAAGAACACGTTGTGAAACCTGATGTTTTTCATCCAATCAATATCCTCCAACTTCCACAGGAGCCACATACACTATCTAGAGTCCCACTTAGAAATCTTTTATCTGCAGCAGGAAAGTTGTTTACGTGTCTAGAGCTGTTGTCCTCGTCAGTTCTGTTAAAGGGTGTGGACCATCTAGTCAGTCTTCAGTCGACAACAGATACTTACCTGCTATGTGTCAGGGCTAAATGAAGTACTCGGGGTGGATCTGATTAGAAATTAATCTCCATGGAGAAAGGCACTTTTGTCTCTTTTCTCCACTGCTGTGGACCTAAGTATTTAAAACAGTAGGGATATTGGATAAGGCAGGCATTTTGAGTTTATTAAATTTATCATTTCAAGACACACTCTAAGGTAGATCTTATGAATATACCTTAGAGTGTCAATGTGTATACACACCTCAGCTTCGTGTATCACATGCAGGTGGTTAGGAAATTCTGGGTTCTGACCAATAATAGCCCAGGTCTATGACAATGGTAACAGCTTACAAATTAGTAATACTTTGCAGCTTACAGCACGATTTTATATTGCAATGTGGATTCTTTTTGGAAAACTTCTGGGCTGTGAACCTCCTTGTGCACTATACAATGAATTTGTGTGTCCCGAATACCACAATTACATCACACTTCCTACTAATTTAATAGTGTGGTGAAATACATATGGATAAACACCTTTACATTTTTGTTTCATGTTTAATCCAGATTCTCGCTGCTCAAAGTGTTATCCAAGGCTACAGCATTGCCAGGAACATGTTAGAAAATGACTGAGATCAGGTCAACCTGCGGATCTCCTGAATCAGAATCCGCTCTTTTAACAAGATCTCCATGGGATTCCTCCGCGCATTAAAGTTTGAGAAGCACAGAGGTTCTGGACGAATCTCTCACTTTTTCATTTATTCAGCAAATATTTATCGATTGCCCACACTGTTGTCAGACACCATGGAAAGATACTTAACAGGGATAAGACTGATAGTGAAGGATTTTCAGGATTTCCACTTGAAGAAGAAGTGAAGTAACTTCTAACTTCATGGCAAAATAGCCAGAAGAAAATGAAAAAAAAAAAAAAAATCCTCCATCTGGTATTCCACTTACACAGAATCATTCACATTCATTTAAAAAGCTGTTTTTGTCATCCATTAGTTCCTGGAGATTTCTTACTTAGTACTTTAACCAAAATGTAAGAGAGCACTTTTAGTTAAAACTGAAGGCTCCGTGGGCCAACTCTGGCGCTTATTTAAAAGACAAACGTGTAGGGAGAGAAAGGACGGGAGTTGGGAAGAGTTAGAATGAGCAGATCTCCTGAATTTGCTTTCTCACAAGCCTGCAGGTCATTACTGTGACCGGTAGAGGGTTACATACATACCTGGTGGACAGTTTTTGCCCTACCTGGAAGCTTATGCCAAATGCCTATTATCCGGGTGTCCCCGAGACCTACATCAGAAGCTGCATTTAACAAGGTCCCCAGGTAATATCTATGCACGTGGAAGTTTGAGAAACCCTGTACTGAAATGTAAGAACCACTTCCTTAGTTATTACACAAAGAACAAAAGCGTACCTCCCAGACATTTAGGGTGATTGTATGTTCTGATGTGCCCAGGACCAAAGTGTTTCCAGGATGCTGGGTTTCAAGGGCTGGGTGCTATCACTGGGGCAACCCAGGCAAACGAGGGTGATGAATCACCCTGCACCATCTTCACGCTACAGTATAGGATGAGGACCATGTGCTCCCAAATGCCCTCAGCCTCATCCTCTGCCCCCCTCCCAGGAAGGCAGCTAAATAAGCCCAATCTTCCTTTTTTTTTTTTTTAAGTGAGAGTCCCCTCTTTCCTACCCCAAGATGGGACAAATGGCCATTTAAAGAGAAACTTGAGATATTAAGAACGAGAATTCTGTCTTCCCCCCTCTACAGAAGAGTCATCAGTTCAAACTGCAGATTGAATTACAGTCCCCAAAGCGTATGAGGGAATACAATCTAATCACAGAAGCTCAATAAACTACCGTGCCACTAAATCTACTTTACTTTTACCCCATTTGTCCTATTTATCATGGATTATTTTTATTATCTTGGGCATATAAATATTTCTGTTCACATATACAATTTAACTAGTTTAAAAGTGCAAGATTAAAGCCACAAGAGCACCTTTTCTTGCCACAGAAACAAAAGGCACTGGGCAACTAGGAACAGATAGATGTATCTTTGAATGGAGACAGCTGTTATCCTGGGTAGCCTGGCTGCAGTTAGAATGAGGGGCTTTATCTGGGTTTCCTATTTAAACATCAGGGGTCTGGAGTCGTTGCTGTTTGAGAATTAGGCAATGTTTCAGCTCCCTGGCATTCTGAATTAAGGAATAGAGTGGCTCTCAGTCTCTCCCTATCTATTAAACACGACCACCTGGTGCGAGCCTCCGTTCTTTTTGTCTCAGAATGTTTTTCACCTTTCCCAAGTTCATCGATTCTCAAGCTTGAACCTTTTAGAGAGTTTATCAAAAGTACAAATTCCCAGGTACAATCCACAGGAATTTAAGAAATGCAGAGAAGGATCCAGGAACAGTCTCTCTGGTGATTCTGAGGCACACGGCCAGAAGCACAGACATAGAGAAGCCCTCTTTTGATCGATGCTGCGGATCACGATGAGAAACCCTATTTACTAGGAGCCGACCACACGTCAGGCACTGTGTAAGGGTGCGGCATGCACTTAAAATCTAACGTCCCTGTGAGTTGGATGTCATTACCACCATCAGCCCTTCTATTTTGTGGATGAGGACATAATGGTGCAGAAAACCTAGCTGCCTTTTCCAAGGTCAACCAACTATCAGTTGGTAGAAATGGGACAGAGATTCAAGCAGAGAGCTTCCAGAGCTCAGCGTTTCAACAACAGTTTTGAGTGTTCCAACGTGCATGAAGCCAGGCATGATGAGCCCAAGAGCCACAGGTCAGAAAGACCGGACTTTCAGGACGGGTCAATGGAATGGTCCAATTTACTCATTAATCTCTAGGTCTCTCCCAGGACCAAGGACGATGGTTACAGTGAGTCGTTTGCTGCCGTTTTTGCTGCTGCAGTGGCTGTTTTATCTCTTATTTCACGAAAAGGCTTCTTTTAACCCACTGTGATGCACAGCACATGCCCCATGCCAGAGAAACCCGGAGTCAGGACCGTATTAGGCACGAGCTCGGGGAAACGGCGCACGCTGCATAAATCTACCTGGTTCACTCCCCTGACATTGAGTGTTAAGCTGTATTAAGCAAAAAAGCCTTTCTCTCTTTCTTTCTCCCTTAAATGGGACCACCTGGTGATAACCTCCATTCCTGTCTCAGATTGTTTTCCTCCTATGCCCACGCCTCTCAGACTTTAATCTCTTAGAGAGTTCTCTGTCTGAGATTTACCAGGATCCCAAAGATGAGGGTCTGGGCTAATGGCAATATCCATCGAAGGCACTCCAAAGCCGGATGGAGATTCTTTAGCAGATAGCGATGGTTCCGGCTTATCCTTGCTACCAAATGCTGCCAGAGTTGCTCATCTTCAGAGTGGTAACGCAAGGAATGACAGAGCCTTCCGCCATGGAGGGGATTGATATGTTGCTTAATTTCCTTCGCAGGAGCATCGCAGAGGATGGAAATCCTTTAGACCAGCAGGCCAAACCCCAATGTTAGGTAGTGCTCAGCACCGTATGTTTGCCTGCTCTGTGATGCTCTGTCTTCTCCCTCTTACCCGTCAAAGGTTCCGACCTGCGATGTGCAAGGAAAAGGTGAACGGAGATCACGAGCCACTTACCAAATGATAACACAGGTGACCATCTAACAACTTACTATCTTTTCCCTATCAATTACCCCCCTAAAATGACCAATAAAAGAACGTTGATATTTATAGCTAAGGGATACAGAAGAACCTGGGAGGCAGACAAAGACACATCTCCATAATGAACTTATGGTCACAAGTGTGTGCCCGGGTGAGGGAACCCATCCTATAAGAACCTATGTTTTAAGAATTATGATAAATAATCTTTAAAGAAAGAGAGATGGAAATAGAGAGCACGCCTTTGTGGGGCGTCTGTGATAGATGTAGCTACAGACTGAGGGAAGTGGCTAGATGAACATTAGATAATGAATTCACAGGTGACGTCTATTCTGTTATGGACAGTGAAAGAACAAGTTATTTCCCCTTTGTGGGAAGCGAGCCAGAACAGTGAATATTTATTTGGCAGTGTGTTTCAGTTGTTTGAAGTAATTAGGCTTCAGTTTTCTATTGCTTGGTTTAGCCAGAGAATGACTGTGGTAACCATGACATTTTTAAGGTACAGTTTCATGGAAAATAAACCCTTATCCCGGTAGCTCTTAACTGGTGAATTTCACTGACAGGTAAACCCATTACAAACATATAAGAACATTACAGGGAGAAAGGCGAGGGTTGGGTGATTGTGGGAGAAAGGCTGGCTTATGTGTGTCATTCCTTATCCCCCCAGTGAAGACAAAACTCCCCATGCTGATTGAGTTCTTATTTTGCTGTGAACTGGGGAGAAATGGGAATGGTACATCACCAGTCCTCACATGAGTGTTGGAAAAAAAAATCACTGAATTAGATGAGCACTCAAGGCCCCTTCTAGGAAGGTAAGCATAAGTGCAACAAATTTAGGTGGATCGTGGACACAAGTGGTTAACATGGAAGCCACAAATTATCCTGGCTTGGAATTAGCCCTGTGAAATATCTGGTCCTTCCTATGAATCAGTGGAGCTTGACTTTCAGAAGAGGAAGGTAGATAAAATATAACCAGAAACAGAATCCTCTTTTTCTTTTTTTAAGTAACATATATCATATCGACTATCAAGAGACAATGTGTAGCAGGGAGAAATGAGAATTAGGTTGACTGTCAGTAGATGTGAATTTTAGTCCTCACTCGGTCTCAAAACTAGTGATTTAGGGAAAATTACTCAATATGTGAGGTCTCAGTTTGCTCACCTGTAAAATGAATGGGTTGGTCCAGAAACTTAAAGTCCCTCTTTTTTTTTTTTTTCATGATGGAGGAGGGGAGGAAGCCCTTGACAATTACCTTGGACAGCAGTGCTGTCCATGCACCATCTGCTACTGAAAGGAAAAATTAAAACATGTTTCCCTACACCAGCCACACATCCATTTGAAGAGCAGTGAATCCAAACCGCTATTATGATTTACATTAAATATTCTGGAAGGCATGCATTGGAACCATGAGTGATGCTTGGGGGGGTGTTGGGGGGGGTTTCTCCCACCTGCTTTAGATGCCTACAGAATGTTCAGTGATTTATATGTAGGTCATTGAACACAATGAGTGTTCTGCTAAACAGCCTATGCAAATGACTGCACCAATCACTTAAAATAATTAGGAACTTATAAAATGACCATATGTCGTCATTATGAATAATTATATTAAGCCACAAAGGAAATCTTCTCTCCCAACCCTCCCCTTGAATCCTGAAGGGAACCTGAGCCATAGAGAGGCAGGAGGTAATTAAACACCAAATTGAAAAAAAAAAAAAAAAAGAAATAGAAGCACACAGTTATGGAAAGCAATCTCCTGTAGCTGAGAATGCCTTATACTTGTATCAGCCTGGTTTGAAAGTCCTCATTTAAAAAAAAAAAATTCTATAGAGCAACAGGAAAAGCTCAGAGAGGACCTGCAAGTCCCATGTGTTTTCCCAGCCATCCTGGGTCAACTGCTCCAGGCAGGAAAGAGAACCTTGGGAAGACGTTCCACTCCAGGAGTCATTTACCAGTTCACCCCATCCCACACTTCCTAAACTTGTAGTTTGGTTATTTCAAATGTTAGTTGGCAGTAGGTTGACTCATGTTCGGTTGAAATTCCCTAGCATGCTTCATTACCTAACCAATAAAGCGATCTAGCGGGGTTATTGAATCATACACTGCTTGCTCTATTACCACCCTCTTGTTTTTATTTCGATATGTGATTGCTCCCCTGGACTATTGCTCAAGAGGGAGATGTATGTTTCATAACATTGTTTTAATAAATCATCCTCATCCGCTCTACAAGACCCCCACCTTAATAAACCACCTCCTCTTAAACGAGGCAAACCAACAAGCAGCCAAAACCGTACATCAACATAAATCCAAAATAAACCATGGAAGCTAATGTCTGTGGCTGTGGATTTTAATTTAATATAGTCTAACAACAGGGTGAAAACTGAAACGACTCATTATTTTTATTTCCTACAGAGCCAGTCACATTGAATCCGTATTTCTTTTTTGCCTGACACTAAAGCTTCCTTCCATCTTACGTATGTGAAGAGTCAACAGTTTTTACATTGGACAGAAGGGTCAGGAGTTGAAACATTAGCGAGTCAGGGACAGGGACCCAGAAACATTTGGGAATGGACTAAAACGTCTAAACACTTTAGGATGCCAACATCATCCACTGGGACACGGAGGTTTAGAAGCACTTCTCATGGGTGGCCTGGGTTAAGAACATGTGGGGAAGTTAGCATCTTCTAGGGAACTTATATGGTCTGATCAATCTCAATGGAAGAAAATCAAATTTGGGGGGAAAAGTCAATTTATCTGCCATCAGATTTCATTAAAAAAATGATGTGAAATCTAAAGGAAAAGACACAAATGAACTTATTTACAAAACAGAAACTTACTTACAAAAACTGAAGTAGAAAACAAACTTATGGTTACCGGGGGGTGGCGGTGGGGAAGGAGTGGGAAGGGATAAACTAAGAGTTCGAGATTTGCAGATACTAACTACTTATACAAAATAGATAAACAACAAGTTCCTACTGTATAGCACAGGAAACCATATACAATATCTTACAGTAACCTATAATGAAAAAGACATTATAAGACATTATAAGACAATTTCTGCTGGACACCAGAAATTGACACATTGTAAACTGACTAAACTTCAATAAAAATAAATAATAAAAAAATTATATGTGAAATCTATGCTTAAAAGGGAGACTAAATTTCTATCCCCATTGATCCATTAGGATTTCCTTAAAATTACATACAATATCTTTGTAAACATGATACCATTTGACCAACAAGATACCAGGATCTGTTTTAAATTCTAGGTTCTTAAAAAATACAATAAACGGGTCTGGCGAGGGCTATCATCTTGGGCAACTATATCAAAACTTTTGTGAGATCTGGTAGATAACATCTCATGCCGGGTTAACAGATGCACAGCGTCTACTTTTAATCCCCTTCCTAGAACAACCTATTTTGAACTTTGTAGAGTGGCAGACATGAAAACCCACAGTCACGAAGACTTGACATCAAGTTGCTATGGATAACATCATTACACGATGGCTTTTTCCAACCCTGACTTAGTTCTGGGTGACTGGGTATGAGATGGCACTGAGTGTGTGTTTGAGGGGGACTCTGCACAGTTTAGAATCTTTAAATGGAATGGTTTGAGGGAGAACCAGAAATAAGGAATTCATCTTGCCACCAGTCTCTCTGAAAGACGTGAACAGGTTGACTCAATTATATATTTTAAACTCTCCCTCTTTTCCAAATTAGAAAAATATATTCACCATTTTGTATACATATATGCAATTAGAGAATCCTAAAATGCTGAAAGGATCTGCAAGTGTCCTCAGGCCTCATCCTGTGCAAAGTTTCCCAAGCTTTAGATGTTTTTATACCATCCTCATGACTTTCAGTCTATCCAAGCATCATCTCTACCTAGAACTTGTTAATGGCATCTTGAAATTAACCTTGTTTTTGTTATGAATTACTCACTTTACCCATGTATTAAGAAGTAATATGCATAAAACATAGTTTCCATGGTCTATATATTTTTTTCTATTATGTAACAGAATTAATACCACTATTAAAATATATTAAGGTATCATCAGTAATACGTGTGATTTTTTCTGAAGCACAATTCAATGTAAATTCTTTCATTTTTCAAGTAGGAAAACAGAACTCTAGAGAGAAAATAACTTGTTCAAAGTCACATTATCAGTCCATGACAGATTTGGGGATAGAACTGAGGTCTCCTTAAGTCCCAGTCTTAAACTAACTCCCTCTCTCTCTGGAGGTGACAGATAACAACTTATGAAGTTACTGACCCAAAGTTACTTAACACATACAGAGTACTGAACCAAGGCTGGTGTCATAGGTAAATGACCCGCACAGACATCCAGGACCCCACACTCAGAAGGGTCCAGCACTTGGTTTAATGCCCTGATTTTGCCACCTTAAAATTCTTAACAATTTTTTAGCAAGGGGCCTCAAATTTTCATTTTGGACAGGGCTTCACATATTATGTAACCAGGCCTGCCTGGAGGGTGAAAAAACAATACAAAAAAATCTTAAAATAAATAATCAATAGCCCGACCGTACATAAATGATGTATTAAAAAAGAAAAGAAACTTCCAGGTAGCTGAGGTGTTGTAATCCCCAGCACCTTCTCCAAACTCTATATGGATAAACAAGAACAAACAAACCATGTGAATTCCATACCTTTAGCAAAATTTGAAGACCAAGAACACTATAACTTTAAACAACCTGTGATTTCAAAAGAAGCACCACATTCCAGCAGAATGATCTCTCCTGAGCTTTGATAAAAATAAGGAGAGTTCAGAAAAATACAGGGGAGAGAAGAAAGAGGAATAAAGGGGTTAAAATTGAACTGAAATCACCCTGAGAAAGAACATCTGCCTTAAATGTGAAAATACTGAAAAACAGAACTGGTGGTTCAGAGCACCAACTATAGGGAAGGGACTCAACAGTGTACTTGGAATTCAGGGAGGCAGTATCAGAGAACAATACAATGGTTCTGAGCAGTAGACAGTAATTAGGACGAGAGAACTAACCCTTAAAAATAATGAAGTGAACACAAAGCAAGGCGAATGAATGAAGGATCCAGTAAAGCAAAGAAATACAAAAGAAAGCAATACACACAACTCCTCCTCTTGAACCTCCTTGTTCCCAGTAAAAAACAACCATTAAAGAAAACACACTACACTATACTGACAGAGGACAGCACCTGTAAACTTGCTGTCTCATGAACCACCCCCACCACCAGCCTCATAAACCAAACGTGATAATCCAAGCCTCCCAGCTAGTGAACGGCCTCCCCTAAATCCCAAGCATGCCTCAGAAAGCATTTGGGAATCTATTAAACACACACACATTGAATCAGACATTCAAACGCATAAAATGGAGATGGGCAAGACACAGGAAGAAATGAAATGACCACTGACTGAATTCATGAGTGAAATTAAAAAAAGCAAAAGTATGTAAAAAATAAAGTCAAAATTATAAAGTGCCCAAGGGGCAAAAAAATTAACTAATTAAAAAAAGAGATGTGATGGGAGTTTAATATAGGCGTTAAAGAAAAGCAGTACAACAATCAAAGAGGAAGGTCACAGACAGTGGAAGAAACAGAAGACAGGCAAAGAAGGTCCAACTCACGTAAAATGGAAGTCTGCAGGGAAGATAACACAAAATGACAGAACGGAACGAACATTTGAAACTATAACCCGTTTTGGAATTAAAAACAAAACAAACAAAGTTGTATTAAATAACACTTGGGTAAAAGGAGAAATACAAAAAGAAGTAAGGGGCTTTTTAAACACAACAATAGTAAAAATACTACACTCTAAAATCCAGAATCTCAGGATCATATTTAAGACAGAGACCAGAAGAAAATTCATGGGATAAACACTTTCAATAAAAGTAAAAAAAAAAAAAAAAAAAAAAGTCAATAAGTGCATTAAATTCCCAACAAGTTAGAAAGAGATGAATTAAAACAAAGAAGTTTAAGGAAGGGATTCATAAAGAGAAAACCAGAAATCAATTAATTAGGAAAGAGAAAAACAATAGATATAATTACTAAATAAAAATTTATTTTTGGGGAAAATAAAACCAACATAAACACATCAACACTTAATGGAGGAAAAGGGGGAAGAAAACACAAATATATAAATTAAAAATGATGAGAGGATAACCATTAAAACAAAGTATTTTTTAAAAAATCATGAGACTACACCATTCTATGCAAATTAATGTGAAAATCTTGATGAAATGGAGAATACGAAAGGAAAAAAAAGAAAGAAAGAAAATCTCACAGAAAGATGGGCCAAAAAAGTGAACAGACAACAAAACAAACAAACAAACAAAAACCAATAAAAATGCCTCTTAATTATATGAAAAGATGTGCATGGGACTGAGTCAAATAACCCCACTTTATATGGATAAAAAAAGGAGAGCCCACTTTGTGCAGTAATTTGATTCAATTCATACAACCAGTATAAACAGTAACAGATTGTACTGATTGGCTCCAAAATGCCTTTTTTTTTTTTAAACACACCATCCTGACTCCATCAGTGGTTTATTTACCCTCAACATGCCTCTGTGCCTTTGCCTTTAAAATTACAGAATTGAACTAAACAACATCTAGAACCTCTTAATGTTATATCATTCTGGGATGCATCTCAAAGACCAAATCTCATCACTCTGCTGACAGAGTCTGACACCACTGGCCACAAAGGCCACCTTTTCTGTTGAAGTCCTGGTAAACCATGGCTTGGTTATCATAGCTTGGGAAGTGATTCAATGACATTCATTTTCTCGTGTCCTTCTCATGGTTTGTAGTCTTCAAACTTTAAGTTCTTTCTCAAGAAAGCTCTACTTAGGAGACAGGGGTCATGAGCTAAAATCTGATCTACCAAATTCAGGAAGGTTGTTTGGTGATGTCCCATAAGAAGCTTCATGACATCCCTATTTCTGTACAGCAGGAGAATCATTTTCAGACTGGTCCCAACTGGGTGGAGTGGCTTTTCAGGGAATAAAATCATACTGCCCTATTATGTGAGAGGAAAAAGACAGAAAATACAAGGAACAACTCAGGCAGTTTGGAAAGGGACTCTGAGTTCTTAGAGCATGAGGACAGCTATGCAGTCAAGAGCATCTCTCAAACACAGCAACGCGATTTCAGGACAGAAGCCGGAGACAGGCATGTCCCTGGCACCGTGGAGGCATCCTTAGAGATTAAACACCCTCTGTCCAAAGCAGACTGAACATTTTTAGAGAGCGGATAACAATTGTTATGAAACTAGTTCCAAGAGAATTAGATGCCTCATTGACTGAAGTGGAAATGTGAAACCCAAAGGAAATATTATGCAGATGGTGGGGAATTTAGGAAAAGGGAAATCCTATTCAAATCAGAACAGATACGATGCAGCAGACCTCGCTGACTTATTTTTTACTGGTTACTTAGTAAAGAAGGATGGGATATTACTATTAGAACCTCTCTCTGTAGTATGTATTATGCTTACACTAACTTTACAGTATAATAGAAGTGTAATTCAATTTTAATAGCCTTGTGTTAAGTTGTTGTATTATTGCGAGAAGTCTATGAACTGTAACACACAACTTCAGATCACTGAGATTAACCCAATAGAAGTTCATTGCTCTGTTGCAACTCGTCCAAAGGTGATTGGTGAGGTGCTATGATCATACGATCACTCAGGGACTCAGTCTCTTTTCTCTTGTAATGTGGTGCCCGAGACAACATTGGGTCCCTCCAAAATTCACATGTGGAAGACTAACCCCCAGTGCGATGGTATTTGGAGGTGGGGACTTTGAGAAGCATTAGGTTGTGAGCATGGAACCCTCATGAATGTGCCTACTGCCTTTATAATAGAGGCCCCCCGAGAGCTCCCTCGCCCCTTCCACCATATGAGGACACAGCGAGAAGACAACCCATCTATGAACCCAGAAGCAACTCCTCACCAGATCTTGGACTTCCAGCCCCCCAGAACTGTGGGAAATAAATCTGTGTTGTTTATAAGCCACCCAGTCTACGGCATTCTGTTACAGCAGCCCAAATGGACTAAGACATATGGCATCGTTAGAATTGGCCTCCAGTATCATAGTGGATGGAGAACAGACCATGGAGGGTCACACGGCGGTTTATGGCTGGCTCTGGAAGTGGCATACATCATTTATACCCACTTTCTATTGTCTAGAGTATGGTCACATGGCCTCAAGTTACCACATGGGGATTGGGATACACAGTCTACCTGTATGCACGCCCAGGAGAAAAATAAAATGCACTTGGAAAACACAAGGCATCGTTGATGCTGCAGACTTGTTAAAATTTCTGCTTCTGCATAAAATTCCAAGTTGAAAGAGCTTCTTTATATACTATGTTATTGATCCTGAATACGGTGGGACCACTCCGGCTTTTGCTTTTAAGATGCTGCTGCCTGGAATGGGCAGATCAGCCGTCTCCTCTACCCAGCCTATTTCTGACCGGGTGTGCTACACATGACCTTAACTCCACACACCTGATAAACGTTTCATCAGTGTTTCTCGCAGAGCTCAGCCAGGGCAGGAAATCATTGGATCTTAGGGGAGGTACATTCTACGAGGGACGCTATCTTTTCACATACTCAGGATTCAAGCCAACTGCTGCACTGCTGACTTTCCAACCTAAGTCCCAAAGCAAAGGGTCTGCAGTCAGATGGGTGACCTGTGAGATGGGAAGAGCACAGCCATCTGACTTTCAGATGAGATCCCTAAGAGTCAATAAGCCCTTTTCAGAAATGAAACTGCTGACAAAGTGATCCTTTTCCTTCTGGCCTGAAACATGCTCTCCTCAAATCAATTTCCCGCTTGCAGTCAATAGTGACCATGACCCTTACTGTGACCTCATTGTCCACTTCTACTGGGCGGGCTTTCTCTCCCTTATTCCCAACAGTTTAAGGAAGATGCAGGATGTGCAAGCCACAGTGCAGAGGCACCCCCAACTCCTGGAAAGCAGCCCTTTCTCTACTTCTGTGGACCCCTAAGTGAGCACAGAACACCACTTTCTTCATCATGTCCCCATGGGTCACGGAAATGAGCATCTCAGTTAATTTTTAGAGGCTTCCTGGCTCCCATAGTCCGTTTTGAGGATCTCTGGGCTCTGTCTGAAACGCGGCTACCGTCTTTAAAGGGACTACCTCGCTTTCCCACTGTGTTGCCTCGCACCTGCTCTGTGTCACGAAAACATCGCTTTCACTTGCTCTATGTCATGAACACTTTGGCCCTGAGTAAGTCCAAAGTTAGGTGAAGGATGCTGGCTGGGACATTGGGAAAGCCCATCATCGTGGGGTAAAATGGCCTGGACCCTTGTAACATGGCAGGACTTGCAGTGGGTTAAGAATTACCTTAGACCCAAGAAGCCCTGGCTCCTCCCTGGGTCCATCCTTGAGAGCTTCTCATTCTGACACTCACCGCCCCATGAGTGAGGAGTCCACAGGGTCAAGGGATGCCCACCTGGACCCTGACTCATCTCGGTGTACCTGGGATCACAACGTTTTTTGCCAAAGTAGACAGCCCCACTCCAGGTCCTGCAAATGGACTTCTTTCCCAGGCATGCCCTCCCCAAGGCAGACTGCACCACTTATGTGTGCGTCCCCATGCCGGAGAGCATGGGGCAAGGAGCAGCCACTGGGGAGGGTGGACAGAGCTTGCAGGTGCTGGATGGGAAGTCACACACATGTGTGCAAAGTCCCTCACTCATGGTGCCTTTTACCAATTCTCAGAGGAACCTGGCCGGTAGCATTGGTTTCAGAGTCAAATACATTTTGGGTCAAATTCCAACTCTGCCATTTATGAGCTCTCGACCCTAGAACCAGAGGTCATGGTACTGTTGCTGCGGTTTCCTGCATCAGCTTTGCACCCTCACCTGGAAAATGCTGATTGTCTCAACAGGAAGGGCACTTTGGGATTTACATCATACAAACCTGGACAATGGCCAAAGAGGGCTCCCATGGGGCACAGAACATAAGGGGCATTTGAGAAATATTTCTGGCTGCTATTTGGTGGTTGGAAACACAGAAAATACGGCACATTTAGTGGAAAACCTATCTAAACATTTTGAAAGTTGTTGTTTAAGTGGGAAGAAGAACTACTATAGGGTGTGCTTTGGGAATGTTAGAACAGAAGGTGTTACACAGACAGAAATGATAGTTAGTGCCAACTGTCTGGCTTAGATTCTTGCTAAGGATCAGTTCATTTTTGCTCAGCCCGGAGACACTGCCTGTCTCTCTGTCCACCACCTCACTCCTTAAAACTCTATATCCAGGACCCTGGGACAAGTTGCTGGACCACAGAAATGGCTTGAGAAGTGAGGTGGCTCATGGCCCACCATCCATGGTGTTTAGAATCATGGTTTTGTTTTGCATCAACCCTTAGGTGAGTTAGGAAGGTAGCAAGGGCCTTTTCTAACTTCTCCCCTTTGTCATTTTTCTCAAGAACAGACCAAATCTGCTAGAGCCCTTAGCTCACAAGTGAAATATCACAGCACACTTACTAATGAACACTTTTGGAGGGGGAAAACCATGACTGCTCTGTAAAGTCACATCCTGTATTTCACATGAGTAATATATTTGATGTGAAAGTAGCCATAGTTTATCCATGAAAGAAAAATCCCCCATCCAAGCTGTTAAAAAATACTGCTAGTGCTATTTCTCAAGCAGCTGCAGAAGAACACTAGGTGACAGTAACTCTAAACCACCTTGAGCTTAGCTCTGGGCAATTCTCTCTATTTCTCTTCGAAAAAGCTTATAGATAAAAAATATTCAATTACTGTCCAGTTGTTACCACGAGTATTTACCCATGGGCTAGAATGGAGGATGGGTACCCCTGGTTCAATCAATCAGTGATTTATCAGGCTCGTTTCCCGTCTTGGAAACTACAAGGGAAAAAAAAACAGAAAATTATGAATGGGGGGAAATGTACATTAAGGAAATGTAGACCTATCGATTAATTGCAGCCGTAGACCTTATTGGAATTTCCATTCAAGTAAATCAACTTTAAAAATATGTGAAATAAGTGGTAAAATGTGAACAGTGTTCCTGATGCCAGGTGAGGTGTGATCACGTCTGGAAAATGGACCTACTCTTTCAGAGATACACCCTCAAACACTTAGGGATGAAGTGTATGATGCCTGGCCCTGGCTTCCAAACAACCCAGGAACGTGGAGGAAATAAGAGGGAATACAACACAGATGGAACGCAATTGGTCGTGAGTTGATAATTACTGAAGGAAATGTGATGGTTCAATTTACTATTCCCTACTTGATAAATACTTGTTGTTTCGATATATGTATATTTGTTGAAAGACGTTCCTGAGAGAAATTAATATTTTCATTTACTTCCAAAAACTATTAGAGAGACGGAATTATTATCATCGTTCATTTGTTTGCTCTTTGGAATTCAATCCTCATGAGACCATCCGTGTATGACTTGGCACCGCGAATCCAAAACGTGTTTTTTTCAACAATGCATCCTCCTTTCAATCTATTTGTTATTCCACTCATGTTGAAATGACAAGATTTACCCCACACATTATGAGTTCACACGTGGAGTATAAATGTATATTTATATGAGTTTTAAACTGATGTCTATTCGGCTGTTCACTCACAGATATTACCACCTGCACTGAAATTGGAATTCTAGAAAGCTCCAACGAAGCCATTTCATTATGGATGGAAGTCAGCTTTGGGCAGTGCTGACGCCTCCCAGGAATACTCTTAGTGCAAAAAGTGAAAATGAAACTGGAAGCCTCCACTACAAGGTGCAGAATGCAAACATCCCCCTGTGTTTCCTCATCATATTCAACTTCCTAGTTAAAAATGTATCAAATCCACCAGTTATGAATATCAAGCGCTAACAGAATGCATGAGATTAAAACATCAAGGTCTACAGATTCAAGAAATTGTCAGGGCAAGAAACTGGATTTTTTTTTTCTATAAAACTGAATAACTTGTGAAAGTTCCATTATTCTGTCCTTTATTTTTTTCCCCCTATTCTGATAGGAATTGCAAACAGACCTGCAAGGTCTAAAGTTGCCTCAGGGAAATGAATTACAAAATGGAATACAGAAGCCTTCCTAATAAAATCATTAAGAAAAATAAGTTGAGTGTACATGTCGCTGGAAACTGATCCCTCGTGTGTTTGTTTGTTTGTTTGTTCTCCACTCCCCGCCTCCGACTCCCCACCAGCTTGCCTCCTCAGGGACAGGTACATACCGTTAACTTAAACACTCCCCAACAGACATAGTGCTCCTGCACTCACATACCTATCAATCAGTATTTCTTTCTTCTTAAAGCAATGCCAGAGTATGTGTTAGAATTTCCTCTTTCGTTGGCAATTATTTACCATCAGTCCTAGGTCATATTACCATTTTTCTGAGAGTCAGGATAAAAGGAAGTATCTGGCACATAGTACATAGTCCAGGGTACTGCTTACTATAAACCTGGCATTTCACTAAATTGAGAATGACATGATCAACACAGAATCCCTACCCTCAGGCAGCTTTCAGATCAATATGCTATCATGAGAGAAGAATATTATTTCCTTCACTTTAATTACGATTGCATGAGAATCACAGAAAAAAAAATCATTTTAACTTCAGGGACAATTCCAGAACAATACGAAGACAGGTACAAATTTCCCCTTAAAAACTGATATTTGCTGAAACTGAAATAGACCCTATGCCTGTGCTCATTTCACAAAGCTAGGAAGAAAAAAACAGAATGCAAGCCATTACTGGTCCCTGGTGCCAACCTGTTACAGTAACAAATTTAACTTCTAATTTGATTGCATCTATGCAGAAAGGTTTAGCGCCCTAGTGGGCCTCAGTCACAGGAAAGCACTGTCTCAAAAGACATGCATAGGTTTGTAACGTTGTTGCCCTTGTAATAATTCAGGTATGTGGAAATGGCATACTGATTTGTCACGGATAAAGAACTCTGCCCACCCAGAGAGGCTGCCAAGTTTCCAAATTGCCCGGGAAACAGTGTAAACTCTGGATGCGATCTGGCCAAGCTCTGAGATTCTAGGGGATCTTCCATATGTTTTAATTCTATGAATTTTAAATTTCCTTCCTTTGCTTCTCCTTAGTGTATTCTCTCCTGTTCTTTTTTTCTCCCTCCCTCCATTTCCTTCCTACTTAACATTTAGAGACCCATGCTCCAGGAAAGTAAAGTGTTGATTTCTTCTTCGTAACCCAGGAAAGAAATGTGTGGCTGTGATCAAACTTGGAATCAATAACCCTGTGCACACAATCCCTGATTAGCCATTTCTCTGTCACTCGCAGGAGACTTAGAAAGAGGCTTGTTTACCAGCCAAGCGAAGACTGTGGAGGCTTTGCAAATAGCTTTCCACAATCAGGGATTTTCATAAAACACAGGGATTTCATCTCAGAGACTGACTGTGGTTCATGCATTTGTTTTCATGGCTTCTTCCTCCCCTCACTGTTCCCTGTTTTGAGATTCACAGCTTTGAAAGCCTCCGTTTGTGGTGCTGATGGCAGAAAACATGAGAACTCTATGGCTGAGACCCCAGATTTACTTCCTCTGAAATGACGGGACCAACAGTGGGAGGGCGCTGCCTGGGATTCAGAGATGACTGTCACCATCCTCCATCTTTTTTTTTTTCTTTTTTTAAGGTTAATTCAAGGAGATTGTTTGACATAATTGACTCTATGATATAATTGGCCTCATTTCATTTGTTTGATTAGTTTTTAATCCCATTACTCTTTTCTTTTATTTTTTGACAAAATATGATGTTAAAGATCCTGCCTTTACACCTTTTTAATCCCAACTTGATAGGTATTAATACTGTTAAGTGCGTATAATATTATATTACATAATTATATTATATTATATATTATATAATACCATATTATTATATGTACTTTTAAGTACATTATATGTACTTATACTTTTTACATATACAGGGATTATAAAGATATATATTTATACTTTTTTTTTAAGATATGAAATCAGGCCACATAGGGTTATGTTTTCCAATATGGTAATCACTACTCAATACTCAATGGGGTTATTTAGTTTTAGATTAATTAAAATCAAATCAATAAAAATTTCAGGTCCTCAGTTTCACTAACCACATTTAAAATGCTCAACAGCCACCCATGTGCGGCCCGCGGCTACCATATGGGAGAGCACAGACAGGGAACATTTCCATCCTGGCAGAAAGTTCTACTGGACTGTAGCTGATGCAGAGTATTCCCGATCATCAATAAATTGGAATTGTGTTCTTCCCCCTTAAAAATAATATCTTGAACAGTCTTAGACTGACATGGGAGAAGCAAGACTATCACAATTCACACTCAGTGGCAGAGATGAAAATTGGGTTGTAGATACTTCATTTGGTTCAAGAACATAACTTTTGAGGTCCTCGTTGTACGGACTGTGATATCTCCCACAGAAGGCATGTTTGCTTTGCCTGGGGAGTCTATCAGGTTTGAACTGTCCAGCCTTAATGACTACATTCTGATAATTTCCTTGGAAAGACAGTATTTCAGTTGGGAAGACATACAACAGACATGGTCAAAAAATAATCCCTCAAAAGCTTCCTCTCAAATTTAGACCCCCCCCCCAAAAAAAAGGCCAATCTGCATCACAGAGATTCTAGAATCTTTCAACTATCTTCCCAGACTGCCATTCTCTGTTCTAGTAACTTGGTATTTTGCCAAAAGCCCAATACTGGGTGGTTTAGAGCTAGGAAATTAGCAAGAAATCCAAAAGCCAAATGAGCATTTACAGGGAGAAAAAGCAAAGTGTGATTATCTGGTCTCCGAGGAGCTAATTATCGGTTCAGCTGAAACTGGGAGGATCATGGGAGGACGCACATGCACGTACACACACACATGCACGGGCACACGCACACTCATGCACGCACATGCACAGAACTGTTAGTTGGGGCCCACTTCCAAAGATGCGGCGGGCTGCATTGCTGCATGAATAAATCATGTGCGTGGCTCGCTGTCTGAGCGCAATCGATCGCTCCCCTGTCCTAGGGTCAGGCACTGTGTCCCCATAGCCTGGGCTGACCCACAGTTGTATATAAAATATGATATTGCAGACAGCTTCCCGCCAGCCCGCTTATACCTGGGAGGCTCTCCATCCATCCATCATTCTTTCTCCTTGGCCTGTGCCAGCACCACCCCCAGGCTGCAAACTTTGGGAAGTTAATAGGATTGAAAGGAAGACTGGCCCTAAGGAAACCTGAAGTCCGCGTCCCTGTAATCATGCAGTGCCTAATGGTTTTTCTAGAGTGTACTGAGCAGGAACTAATGGACCAGATCTAGTGGCTGAAGGGACTTCTAGTTTAAATTATTTTGATGTACCTATGTGGACATTATACTCATTGCTCAGTGTGGGATTAACCTCTTCCAGCACTGGCAAATCACACCAAAGTTCTGACAGGGAGGAGAGAGGATGGTAGTGACAGAGATGTGTCTTCTGCTGCCCCAAGGTTTCTCAGCCTTGGTACAATGGGAAATTCTTGGTTGGGGGTGGGGCGGTGGCAGTTACACTGAATATTATAGGATATTTGGCCTCTACCCATCAAATACAAATAAGCATATCTCCCCCCAACCATTGTGACAATCCAAATGTTGGGGGGAGAGAGGCAGAAGCCACAATTATTCCTGGTTAAGAACTGCTGGCTTACACACGGAAAGGCTTGTGCATTACAGCACGAGTCCGTGTCATACCTAAGAAGCCAGTAGGTGAGACTTAAGCAGAGGTGTATGAGCTTTTGCTCCAGCTGCCATAACAAAGGACCACAGACTGGGCGGTTGAAAAAACAGAAATATATTCTGGAGACCAAAAGTCTGAGAGTAAAGCACCAGCTGAGTTGGTCTGTCCTGAGGCCTCACTCACTGGCTTGTAGACGGCCGTCTTCTCCCTGTGTCCCCACGTGGTCTTCTCTCTGCGTGTGTCTGTATCCTAATCTCCTCTTCTGATAAAGGGCATCCATCATATTAGATTGAGGACTGCCCGAATGACCTCATTTGAATTTAATTACCTCTTTTAAAAAACGTATCTCCAAATATAACCACAGCCTGAAGTACCAGGAATCAGAGTTCCATCACACGAATTTGACGGAGACACAACTCAGCCCATAACAAGAGGCAAACCCCAGATCCAAAGACACGATTTCCTGTGTCACTAATAGCTTTGCTGCTGCATTATCTGCTGTGGATTCAGCCCTATTATTCAGAATCAGAATCTCTCCAATACTCCTGTAAAAGAAGAGTGGCTTCCTCTACCAGGGAGACAAGGAGAAAGAACCGAGCACATGTTCAGCTCAGTCTCATCCTTTCTCGCATTTGCATCTCCCTCTCAGGCAGAGAGAGAACTTTCTGGTCTCTTCCCTGCTCCCAGGCAGGCTCTGGGGCCAGAGAGTCAGGACTGTAGGCTTGGAGGGCGATCCTACGGCTCAGTGATGCTGCTCTACCACAAAATCACCAGAACCCACACAGGAATGAATGGGTGTGGCTATATTCCAGGAAGACTTTATTGCAGAAACAGACAGGTGGCATGGACCAAAATTTGCCAACCTTGCTTTAGAACATTATATACATTGTTGGATTTGCATAATTTCAATTGATCCCGGATTCGGTCAAATTTAAGTAAAATCAGGGGCACCTGGAGAAGTGACACTCGCTGTCCTGTTAAGAAAAGCCCAAAAGCCCCCTCCTGTTTTTCTCACCCATAACTATGAATGGGTATATACAAGAACATTTACAAGAACAACCATTTGAAAGGGCATTTAAACTAAATTTCTCTTTCCTGCTTCCTTTTTCTTTTGACTGACCACTTTGCCTCCAGCTCTGGTTTCTAATTTCTTTCCTCATTAAAAGTCCCGTCAACCTTCCCAAGAATAAAGTTGTTCCTTTAAAAATACCCATCTCATAAAAGCCTTGTGCCCAGGAGGCATAAGATAAATAAGAATGGTTCATGAAATCCCCCGCCAAATAACAGACTTATGAGAAATAAACCTGAACCCTGATTTCAAGTCAGTCCAAACAAATCATCTTCAAACTTGAGGTGAGTGTCCTTAGAACATGCTTTGCAGACTCACCCCTGGGCAAACTCTCCGCATAGCTACAGGTGCGTTTAGAACACATCTCATTCCTTTGTTATGTCCATATACAGTTCGTCAGCAAAGATCAGGCCACGTGAGGGGGTCCTATTTCAGCAGGGAACATTAGCAGAGAGGGATACAGAATACCCCCGTTACTACCAGTTAGAACCGACCGTCCCAAATTGGGGATCCCACAGGAAATTCTTGCTTATGCACAAGGATGCTGCTGTAGTACTGTTACCAATAAGCAAAAATCTTCTTTACAGAGAGCAACAGCCCGGTGTTCATTAATAGAGGGTAGGTAACCTAGAGATACACATGAATACTATGGAACGCTGGGTTGTTGCTAAAAAGAATGTTGTAGATGGATGTGTACAATATGGAAAATATAATATACTGTTAAATGGAAAAAAGCAAATAAAAATATATGTATGCATATATACATATGTGTGCATGTATATATATGTGCATATGTATTATGCATATACAATATATCTCTATAAATGTACTATAGAGAGGTCGTATTTAAGCAAAATTGTATACATGTTTGAATATATTTATTCAATAAATATATATGAATACATTTATTCATCTATCTTTTTTTCTCAGATACACCCATTATTTCTAAATATTTTTGTCAATGTGTAGAAAATGGGCACTATTTACAGTCATTTCCTCTGGGAAGTACATTTAAAAGGTTTGTGTGGATTGGGGTGGGAATTTCATCTTTCAACTGACTCTATGTACTCTTATGTTTGATTTTCTTGGAAAAAATACATTTGTATTTTTAAAGGGAAAAAAAAATACACTGTCCCCCGCCCCAAGGAGAAAAAAACTTCAAAAATGCTCTTAAATAACATTCTTCATTGTTTTAAAAATTACAAATACTTCTTGTTTAAAAAAAAAAAAAAAGAGTGAAGCCATCATTTCCCCTAACTCTACAATCCCACTCAGGACTCCAGAGGTACCTGTTGCTAACAGTTCAGTATGGATCCCGAAGGACCTGCTTTTAATTAAATTGGAAGGATGCTCCCTGGGAAAGAAAGACCAACTTCTTGAAGTTGCAGATAGACTCCGTCCTAAGAAGTCCTGGCCCCGTAGCAGAGAGGGGAGGGCGGGTAGCAGTCCTGGGTTCCAAGTGCCCCCCACACTGGGTCAGGAGGACGGAGCATCTTTAGATCTCATGGAAGATGGCTTAACCCCAGGCTGAGCTGGTTCCCCGTACTTGAGTGAACTAAGTTGCTTAGGGACGTTGACAGGGAAAAGACTATTATGAGCCACCATGAAAGACGCAGGCGACCTCTCATACTCCAAGCCTTTGAATTGTGGCTGGCCATGGTGAGGTATGTTTCAGGCAAAGATAAGTTAACGGGAAATGTATTAACAGTTCCCCATACGGCTAGTTTGGAACTCCAGGGCCAACACAGGACAGAGCCTGAAGCACTGCAGGAGCTGGACTCCCAGCCTGAAACTGTGCCCAGGGCTTGAGAAGCACACATATTTATTTCACATAAAAGACAAAATCCCTGGTGGTGATGCAGGGGGGTTAATTTAGCAATGATCACTGTGCCAGGAGACAGAAATGGTTCAGAAACGGTGCCCCATCCCCAGAAAGAAGCCCAGGGATAAGGAGAGGAGATGGAAACACAAAAACACATCTGTGCGTGGACATACAAACACACACACACACTCACACAAGCTAGTTCACAATCATACGCTTCCTCCATGGTCAGTCCTCTCATAAGACTGAAATGAAGCAAGTTTGGGGAATAACTTGAAAATAACGGGCTTCCTTACCTGAAACTCTGAGTTTACCTCTCATGCTCGATCTCAGCAGATCCTGAGTGGCATCTACACTGTTTCAAAAACACCTTCACTTGGCTTATCTTACTCAGAGTCTAAATCTTAGCCCAAACTTAATTTTGAACATTGATGGGATTATAACATTTTCAATCAATGCAAGATAGAAAAGTAACCCACTTAGCTGGCAGATTCACACGTCTGGTTAAATAGCCAAGGAAGAAATTCCATTAACCCCCTCACAATATAACTTTCCACTTGCCATACTCCTGACTGTGTCTAGTTCTCTGTCATAATTTCTCGGGCATCAGTACTGTAGGATTTGAGAAATTCATATTTTCAGATGCTGAACTGCTTTATCATTGCATTCATCAGAAATTTTTTCTTTGCGTTTGTTTCAAACAAAACATCAATTCAAACTAGCTTAAGCAAACAAGGGATATCTTGAACTTCTTTGAGTGAAAAAATCTAAAGATCACTCTGGATTTTGGCCGAGCTAGTTTCAGGGGCTTGGCAATCAGTCTTACTGGGCTTTCTATAGCAATGGCCCCGTTCTCAAGGACGCACAGAAAGAACCAACACTCCCGTCCCAACGTGCTCAGGTACCAACGGTGTCAACAACTGCTATGGGACTGTCTCTTTGTCTGGATGTGGGTCACACGCTCATCTCCTGGCTAATCCCCACAGGATGGGAAATAGAGCTTTTCTTATTGGCTGGAATTAGGTTACACACCCACCTCCAGAGCCAGATAAGGAGTTGGCTCCCTGGAAGCATGGGGAGGTAGGTGATGGGAAAGGTGGTTCTCCAGAGAGAATGGCAGCATCCAGCCAGAGGAAGAAGAAATGGATGCTGGAAAAGGCGAAAACAGCGGTGCTTCGTAAAAAGTCACTGCAAGCAGAACTGATCCGCGCTCACCGAGTCAATAACTAAAGCCCTTCGTGAAGACCGTTGCTGACGTGAATGACAGTTGCGAGTTCTGCTGAAACACCAGCAGGACATTCAAAAGAGGCTGGAGGGCTGTGCCATCCAAGACAATAGCGACTAGCCATGTGTGGCTATTTAAATTTTAACTCATTGAAATTAGATAAAATTTAAAATTTAGTTCCTCAGTAGAAGCAGCTTGGGGTCAAATGCTCAGCAGTTGTGTGTGGTTAGTGAGTATCTCATTGGGCATTGAAGATGCAGTGCATCTCCATCACTGCAGAAAGTTCTACTGGATTAGAGTTCCACTCCCTGCTAAAAAATTAAAAACACAGAGAAGGCCATTTGACTGTGCTAGGAAGGACCAAGTGACCTTGAAAAGGCCCCATAATCTACAGAGACTATAATTTGCTACGGTGCAAAAACAAACAAACAAACAAACAAACAAACAAACAAACAAACAAATGCTCAAGTGGGAAACGTTACGCTTCTCTCTGAATATTAAAAAAAAAATGAAATAGAAAGGAAGAAGTCTTTCTTTTCTCCATCAGAAAAAGACAGAGAACATATATAAAAGCAAAGGCAATGAAAGGAAAACTAAATCAAATGTTAGTTGCACTGAAAGGCTCCTATTTCTTCCTATTTTTCTTCTCCCTATCTGAAACTTTGCAATAATGAGAAATAGTTATGTGTAGACTTCTGACAGGTACTACTTGCTCTATATTTTACCTCCAATGGGGGATAGAGTGAATTTTCTTGTGTGCAGAGTTGACTGGAAGTATATATGATGTTGGGAACAAAATCCAGACTCTTGGCGTATGGCATTCCTGAGTGGTCTGGTCTCTAATTGTCCCTCCGACACTCAGCCTCTCCTCCCCACTGACACCACCGGCTTAATTCAGAGCTTCCGTATCTTTTACTTGGCTGTGCCATCAGCCTAGAACATGCTTCTTAGACTCTTTCGTACACTCTGGATCTCCTTTAAACTTCAGACCACCAGAAAACATTTTCTGATCACTTTTCCCCACACACCCATTAGTGTTCTCCATCACAACATCCTATCTATTTATCCATGATACTTACCATCTCTGTTTTGTTTACTCTCTGTTCCCGGGATAGCCAAGCAGAATTGAAATTCCCTGGGGGTGGGGACCATGTCTCTCTTATTTCCTGTGGTTGCCCCAGAGCTGAGTGGGCATTCAACCCATATTTGTGGGATGAATGAGTGAGAGGACAGAGAAAAGAGAGTCGGAGTGAAGACTGCAGGACTGTGCTCACCAAGCTCTGGCCTGCCTTACCTGTTGGGAACAGAACTAAGGAATGGGCCACCAGGTGTTGCCTGATGCCATCGCCACTAGGAAATAAAGGGCTCAGAGAAAGTATTTTAGGTTTTCCCTCCAGGATGGGCCATTTCCCAAAGTGCTGTGCTGGATCACTGGTGCACAGCCAGGACAGAAGGAGATGCACTCAAGTGCTTTTGTGTCCTGCTCAGTGTGTACTCTAGCTCTCATTAGAAGAATAAGATGGAGAGTTAAGATGCTCACATGGGAGATTTTAGGGCATCCAGAGCCTAAATTGACTAAGGATCACTCCCCTTCCCCTCTCCAGATGTGAAGGCTGGGAGGCAGGGGAAATGCACAGATATTGAGGATCACATTAGGAGTGATTCATGACGTGTATCACCCATCACGGCATCCAGACAGCATTAACATCCTGCTACCTCATTCTCCTGGTGGCCACTGTAAAGAAGCTTACTGATTCATCTTTGTTCAGATCGTGCTAATATTTGGAACCACAGGATATATCCAAACACTTAGCTCACGTTCTTGAACACAGCAGACACTCAAATACACAAATTAAACGTGTGAATTTCAGATCTTTGAAAATGGCAGCCAAAGACAATTTGCTATTCTCACACACTTCAGGGTACACATTTTGACACATTTAATATTTGTTTGCAATCTGTCAGGTGTTTGGGGGATGATAAAGGTCCTATCAAGCTAACGTGGGCAAATATTTCCGATGAAAGAAAAAGATTCTAAAACAGAACTGAAACTCTGATGGGAAACTGAACGGAAAATGGTGTACGTGATTCGTGAGACACTGGGAAAGAAATTGGTTCTTGATACTGGCCCCCTACAATTCATTTATCAAGAAAGTTAGTCCAGGCTAAGCCCATTTCTTCTTCTATAGGAGAAGTCAGAAATCACGTGACTGCCCTAGTGCTTGTGAAATCTCCAGGAATCAGATAGAAGCCTGGGGGTGAGGGGAAGAGACTGTTTGCTGGTTGAATGGCCGTGCCAAAGAGCTTTGATTAAACGCCTTGAACTCCACCAGGAGGGTGATCGCTGGTGATGAGCTGTAGGTCTCCACCCCCGACCCCAACCAGATCAATGGTTTTACCAATGCCTGTGTGTCTCACTAAAAAGAGCCAATTGTGATAAACCATCTATTGATGAATTCATTTCTTCAACTAATAGCTATTGAACATGTTCCATGGGCTATACATTGAGCTGAGGGTCTCAGGTTAACAAAGATAAATAGGACAGTTTCTGCCCTAAAGAAGCCCAATTTAGGGGTGAAGAAGTGATCTGACATTTCTATACGCCCTCAGAATACAGTCCTAATCTATTTCAGGGCCTTGATAAATACCTAGAGAAGGAATGTGGAATCGTTCAGCTGACATCTTTCTACTGCACATCGGTGTGCACTGAAGAACGTCCTTTCCTCTCCTCCTCCACCTTCCTGCAGAGAACTACTACGTGCCCTTCAGCTGCCAGCCTGGAAGCCAGCTTTTTCAGAAAACCTTTTCTGGACTCACTGCACACCCATCCCTGGCAAGGAGGTGCCCCCTTCTCTCTATTTCCTCAGCAGCTATGATCCTGGTAACACTTGGTTTTATTTTGCAATGGCTTCCTGACTTTCCTGTCTCCCTGACTAGTCTCCATGCCCCTTGGGGTCAGAGTCTGTGTCTCACTGATTTTGCATCTCTTAAATTCAACCTATGTGGCCAAACACAGAGACCCAAAACATATTTAATATCAAGTTTGATGGAGTTCTGGCACTGGGACTGAAGCTTGATGAGATGACTTTTATAATTTCTTCTGTCTCTTAAGATTTTTGGAAGGGAATTAAATATGGTAGCCTAGGATTTCAACCCTTAAACAACATGATGGCTAGAGCAGAGTTTGTAAAGAGGTCATACTGGTGAATCAAGAGAACTAATCCAGAAATCCAAACCTTTGGTTTTATTCTTATGGGCAAGTGACTTGTAATTCCATTGTCCATGGCATTCTGTTCAATTAAGTACTATTTACCAAAACTTAGCCCCTAATTGCATTAGTAAAGCTGGCTATACATTTGGGATAAAAAATAAAATCCAACATGAACATATTGCTGGTTTACTGAGGGCTAAATTTCAGGGTTCAGACTAGAAGTCGTGATTTCACACAATAGTAAAAGTATAACCCATCCCTTACTGCTAGGTTCTTTGTAAATTTTCTTTAAGTACTACTTTACCTAATTCTAACCACAACCCTATGCATTTTTATTTATTGTTACCCACATTTTTTACAGCAGAGAAAATGGAAGCACCAGAATGTAAGCTATTCCTCCAAAGTAGGTCGCCTAGCAGGAGATAAGAGCCAGGTTTGGACCTCAGGCTCTGAAGTCCTCCTTTCAGCCTCTACCCTAAGCTGCATCTTAGCATTTGTAGCGTTGCAGAACCTGAGGGGGAGATGAGATGGGCGGAGTGAGTGGGCTGTGGCTGGAAAAAAGTCAGAGATGAATGACCTTCAGTCTAGAGGGTGGGGTGAGATGGGATGGGAGTGGCGAAGAAGGGGCCCACTGATAAGAAGAGATGGCACGCTCTGAGTCATTAGCATATGGATAGTATAATAGTAAGAAAAAAAGAAGAAAACAATTACCTTAAGAATGTACCCAAAAACTAAACACTGTTTAGCATAAGAGAGGCAAATGCTAAATTCTCGAAGCCTACTATAGAATATTTCCTTCAGCATATATCAAAGATCTTTTCTGACACAAATGTCTTAACCGAATACTCCAGGGTCCGATCTCTGAGTCACTTAGCTCTTGGGACAGACTAAATAGATTAATTTTTTCCCTAACTACCTGGGCCTCAAACTAATTGCTTTTTTGCCTCCTTTACTTTGAAAATAAAGTGCAGATCCACCACTGACGATCTGAGGGAAGTCATCATGATGAATATTTTCAACGTATTGTCAGCCGTGATTGTGCTGATTGTTAATAACAGCTCCCAACTAATCAATAGATAATTTAATTTGAAAATGTGAAGGTGAAACTTTAATGCTGTTTGGTATTTCCTTATTAATTGGAAAGACGGCAAGTCAGCTTTTAGGCAGGGAGCTAGGCAGACATATCCATTAAAAGCAGATCTTGAAGGGTGGTGTGGCTTAAGGCATGATTGCTCCCAAGGACCATTTACCGTGGGTGTGGTCTCCAGCGGGAATCTGCCATCTTGTTCCATGCAGTGACAAAGGTCATCTCGGCACCATGTGCCAAGGCTGTGACTTGCTCTAAACGCCCCCACCTCCAATGACTGTTTTATTCCACAACACAAACCCTGCAAAGGAAAAGAGGGTTTTGATCTCTTTGAATGCCTGATCTTATTTGGTTTTACCCAAATCAGTCAATAAGGCCATGGTTGTAAGAAGGCCAGTGGAGAAATGTACTGAATGCTAAGTTGTCCAGGAGACTAACTAACTAACCCTTCCTTCTAAATCCCTTCACTACCAGACTTGCATGTTCTGTCTAGTCCAGGATAACTGCTGTTCTCAGTGTTCTTTTTTTAAGGATTTATTTTAAATACGTACATGTCCTTGATATCAAAATATCACAGGTTATAATTGCAAGAGTCAAAAGATAGGTAATTTGTCAAAGTGATCCATTTGGCTTAAAAAAAAAAAGATTAAAATGACCCTGAAGGCAAAACTATGGAGATGGTAAAAAGATCAGTGGGTGCCAAAGGGTGAGGAATGGGGGAGGGAGGGAGAGATGAATGGGCAGAACACAGGATTTTTAGGGCAGTGAAAATACTCTGCCATACTATCATTATGGACATATGCCATTATATATTTTTTTCTAGCCCACAGAATGTTCATCAAGAAAGAATCCTAATGTAAACTGTGGACTTGGGTGACTGTTATCAATGTGGGTTCCTCAATTGCAGGAAATATACTGCTCTGGTGGGGGACATTGATAACGGGGGCGACTATGCCCGTGTTTAGGGAGAGCCTAAACTGTCCTTTTAATTTTGCTGTGAAACTAAAACTGCAAATGCAGCTTAAAATGCAAAACAAATGAAAGTCTTTAAAAAAAAAATCATGATTCCCCTTTCACCTTTATATACAACAGAAAGTGGGAACAAATGCTAGCAGGTGCTAATGCTGTCTTCCAGGCTCTACAAACAACTGCCCTTAAAAAATGTTTACAATTTGTTTTTTGCTTAAAGACATGAAGTATTCATCGATGGGTGACTTAGGGAATCAAGACCTGAACAGCCAAAGAAAGCAGCATATCACTTACTGTATATGCGTATATTTTCCTAAGGGAAACAGACTCCTACTATCATTGTTTTAAATTTTAATGGAAAGATCACACTGAATTTGGACACCACCCCTGGTCAGCAATATGCTGGGTGCCTTTTTCTGCACCAGTGAGGATACTTCTATCATATCACATTAATGACCTTGAAGGCTATGTATTTCAAAACCGCCACAAGACCTGATACAAAGTATCTCCCCAACTAAGATTTATTAGATGATGAACAAATAAACGTTTGGATGGGAATTCCAGGGTAGGCTTAATCCATACATGATTCAATCAATCCCTGTTCTAGGCTAGTTGGGTAATTTTCAAGTTTGGTTTTGTTTTTTTTTTTTTTTTCTTTGCTATTATAAACAACCTTGTAATGAACATCCCCATTGCCAAACCTCTACACATATTCCTGATGATTTCCTTGGTGACCATTTAGCCAAGGAGAGGGAGTGTGCACGTTAAGTCTATTACAGGCTATTAGTGAAGGGGAAGTTTACGAAAAGGCAAAGATACAGTGAAAGCAGGTGATGGAGCTGTATAAAACCCTGCATATAGAAGAGGCCCTACCACAGAGATGCTGGGACTCATACCCCACGATGGAACGACAGGTGGGCAGAAACCTAAAGTGCACGTGCACGCGCGCGCACACACACACATACGCACACTCGGGGGACTGACATACCTTGAAATGAAGTCAGTTGTGTAGAGAATGAATTGGCAAGACAGAGGAAGATAATATGAAACTCTGCTGATTCTACTTACTACATTTCAACTTTCCTTCCAGGAGAATCTAATCTTGCTCCTTGTTTCATAACAGAAAACTGAACCACCAAGAAAGAGAAGACCTATTCTCACAATAATTTGATCAACTCACCCTCCAGAGAGATGTTAAGTGAAAGATCTGTTTTCTGGTCAAAAAAAAGCACCGCTTCTGCCTCTCTCTGAACTCTTTCCCTCCCCTCCCTTCACACCTGTTACCTTCCAGTCCATACATTTTATTAGGAAGAGGTTTCTTATCTCATTCGGGTATAAAACACATCATCTGGAATTTTTCTTTTTTCTAAGAAGATGTCCCCTCTTTCCCCGACCACATGTTTTAAAATGCCTGTAAATCAGGCTCCCTGACAATCAATGCAAGCACTTCATGTAGAGTTTCTTTCCTTTTCAATGAAAAAAATTATTAGACTGATGGTGTATCTGGCTTCTGATGCATTTTAGGATCAAGAACATGTTGTGGTCGCTGGGTGCAGGGTGAGGATGTTTTGGAACATGGCTGCACACCGTTTTGAATGATATTTAAATTCCTCGAACATGTTCCAGGCTGGACTCCCACGTCAATTCATCAGCGCCAAGGCTCTGCCTAACATTTTGCTACAAACTGGGTTCAATTGTAATTTGTCAACTCTAGCACCCGTTGCTATGACAAATAGCTTCGGTCTGGTTAATCTTTTGAACATAATAGCATTCTGCTACTTTGATAAATCTATTATGTTGTGGTTTACATATGCTTTGGGGAAAAATTTTATTGGGATATTTTACACTAAATTATCTCCAGTCTACACTAACAAAGCAAGCGGAGGGCTGACACTGATGGTAGCTTCCCAGAGTCTCGATAATGCCCAGTTGCCTTGCATGCCAGACCTCACAGGGAGTGGTTAAAAAGCAGTTTCTAAAGTCAAACCATGCAGTTTCAAATCATGGATTCATGTTTACTTACTTTCGTCTTTTACTGAAATTCCTAAGTCCTGTTTTTCTGTTTGTTTGTTTGTTTTAAATAGGAGGGAGGGTTCAGGGTGATCTTTCATGCAAAGGGCTTAGCACAGTGCCTGGATGTTTTCGCAGTGTTTACACCTTACATGTAAATGTCAACACAATCCATTTTTCCATAACTGCTGAAAAAGTTTTGATTTCAGAAGATTTCTACCGTGGATGCCACAGTAAATAAAACTCAGCAAAGGGCGTTCGCTGCCAGCGGAGGCGGCTGGGTCCCCAGTCCCCGGGAAGCACCTCCGCGTGCACTGTCATCCAAACCAGGCTGATGTGATTGCCCAAGTGGGCACTTCCTGACCTCCGCTCCCCATCTGAAACTGGCTGTAAATTGTCCCTCTTGGTCTTAACACACAGGATGATTCTACTTGGGGAAAGTGCGTCAGCTGCAGTTTTCAGCAATACATTCTCAAACAGTCAATTTCTCCTTTTGGCAGCTCTGAAAGCATCCAGATGACTTTAAGCATAACAGCTCTGAATAAGGGCACTGGTTAAAAGGAAGGTGGGGGGGAGCTCGAAGGAGACGCAAACAGTTGCTTTTAATAAAGGGAAAGTAACACTACAAGAAAAGAATTCTCCTGTACTGTATTTATAGCAAAGTGATTAAAAGTTTGAGTTGTTTTTTTTTTTTTAAAGTTCTAATTCCTTACAGCGAAAAGAGCCACACTGCTCCATGATGAAAAATTGAAACAACACGATGCCCTGCTGACTTGCAGATAAATGAAACATCAAAACGGGTGGTAAATGTTTAAGGTGTTCTGACAGGTTATCTTGGCATTAACACATTCCATTTCCTGCCCGCTCCTCTCTCTCTGTCTCTCCGAGTCTCTCTCTTCTTCCTGAATCTCTCTCTGCCCTCTCCCCTTTATCTCTGATTCTCTCCAAAAGCATCCCATATATAAAACAGATTCCCTAAATATTCAGTGCTATGTGAACCAATGAAAAAAGATAATTGAGGACAATTTGTAGAGGGAAATGGTCTGTGGGAATTAATGTTGGGGAGGGAGCAGTGAGGGCAGAATGAATGTTTTAATTTTCCTCATTAAAAAAAAAGAGCTGAAATGATAAATAAACCACCAGGAAAGGACTTCAGACACTAAATCCTCGACGACAGGTTTTGAAATATAATTCCCAAGATGGCTTTGCATTCACAAATAAGCTTGGCTTCAATTTAGACGAACTTTTTTTTTTTTTTTCAGGGAAATAATTGTATCCAACACCATTTATGCAATTTGGATTGAGGTTACTGAGTGGGGCTGGGGGAGGAATCAGCAAAGCATTTCTGGAATCTAATCTAAATAAACCAGGTGAAGATTGTGACCTGAAACCCAGAGCAGAGGCTCTGGCAAAGCCGGAGCTGCCGAGAGCTGAGTTTTGCAGCCAGTTAATATTCAAAAGAAAACCATCACCGTACAGGGTGAAATGGTCTGTGTGCACACATCTCAGAATACTTGGGTAAAATTGTGGGTGCCTTTATTTTCCATTCTGAAGGGTGGTATGTATATTGCATACACTACCCAGCAATCACAGGGTACCAGCTGGTAAGTGAGCTCCCAGAAAGCATGCAAACGAACACCAAAAGGAGCCGATCCCCTCTCCTTCAGTAATTAAGCATTCGAAACCAGTAAACAGCTTGGTTGGAATGATTTTATGACAAATGACCGGGAACATATCAACCGTAAAACTCAGCTCGGCAAAAATCCCTCAAGCCCAGGAAGCTCAATCAATGTAGGGGAGGAAACAGCCTGGGCAGTGGCAGCAGCCTCTCACCCTGAGCCGCATAAATCCAACCAGGCCAGAATTGCTCCACTAACTTTGACACGAGACACAGAGACACACGTGCGTGCGAGGAGGGAGAGGAGGAGGCGGAGGAGGGCGGGCGGGCTCAGGGTGGGGCGGAGGGAAGAGGAGGAAGACAAGAAATGCATTTCTTTCTCCCTCTTGGTCTGATGCTTCTCCGGCTTTGGGGAGCTGATGGAGAGGCCAAATTGCACTGTTTCTATTAAGGCAGATAAAACAAATATTCAAAGAGAAGAAGAAAACAGACCAAGAGACAGGAAGAAGCAGGGGGTAGAAGGGGATTCGCGGGGTGACGGCAAGGTGGCCCTGCTACAAATATGGTCCCTAACTCTTTCCCAAGTGAAAGAATGGATGTGAAATGCAAACACACAATTTTGCACTGTCTGTAAGCTGTCAGTGTGATCGTTAACTTCCGTACTATACTTTCCCAATGTTTTATTATGAGCATTTTCAAACATACAGTAAAGTTGAAATAATTTTACAGCAAACACCCATTGCCTCCCGACCCGTGCTGTTAGCTCTTTACTATATCTGCCATATCTCAGAACCTTCCATCTGTCTATGCCTCTGTCCATCCATCAACCCATCTTATTTTCATTGCCTTTCAAAGTCAACTTCCTACATCATCCCCTTTCCCCTACATACTTTTTAGTATGCATGATATTCACTCAAGTTCAGTACTTGCATTTTTCATGCCACTACTGAAACCGAGTGGGACCCTATGGGGCCTTCCCGGGGCAGACCCCTCCCCCGTGTCCTCTGCTGTAGCTCCTCTCTGAAGTACCCAGATGATAATATCTCATTCCCATGTCCTGAGTTTTTCAGATGCTAAAACCCACCACCAAATGGAAGAAATGAGCTACTTGATGATTATGAGCACGGAGCCCCCAGACTGTCTGGCCTCAAAGGACTGGTCATCATCAACCAATCCAAGAATTGTGCACAGCTGGTCACAGACCCTGGGATGCCCCGGCCTCAATGGCCTTTAAAAAGCCTCAGCTGAAACCCATCAGAGACTTGGGGATTTACTGGGCACAAGGTACCCGTGTTCTCTTTGCTCCGCCCAGCAATAAACCTCTCTCTGCTCCAAACGCCGACATTTTGGTTGGTTTGGCCTCACTGTGCGTCGGGCACCCGAACTTGCCTTCAGTCATGATTCTAAGCCAGCCTATGAGTCTGTGCCTTTGGCAGGTCGGCCCTGGCCCAGGGCGGCCCCTTCCCTGTCCCAGCAGCTGTGAGAGCTCACTTGGCTCAGGGGAACCAGGAGGCACTCCCCGACAGGTGCTGGCCGCCCAGGTCCGAGGCTGTTTGGGGCCGAAAAACGTCCGGAGCTGTGTCCACATTCGGTGTCGCCTGGGTGGTGAGTGGCGCCAGCTTGTGCAGGCTGGGAATTGCCCCTGCCCCATCTAGGCTCATTCCCACCGGGGCGGGGGGCCGCTCTGGGCTCCTCGCGAGGCCCGTTCTCTTTCCAGAGCCGGGCTGATGCGTTTGGAGGCCTCCATCTGGGAGTGGAAGTGGAATTTTTGGACTACACGTCCTCTGATTTTCTAAGTCTGTGCAACTGTAGCTTATGTGTTGCCTTTTAGTGTGTATCATTTTGGGGTGAGTCACTCTGCCTTGTGTAGGACAGGAAATTCTACCCACTCCAGCTGGGCCTGTTCCCTTCTGGGAAGCGAGCCGTCCTGGGCTCATTGGGAGCCACTCTGGGTCCATTCTCTTTTAAGAGATCTCTTGTTTGTGGGACCAGGTTTGTTGTGTGTGTGTGTTTGTGAGTACTTACATTGGTCCTTGGTGAGTACCAGGGCTTGCTTGTGATGCCACCAGGGCATCCTTCCCTGCTGTGTTGGTACCACCTGGGGCAGAGCGCTCATAGAGATTCTCCCTTGGTCTTTCATTCAGCTTCATCTCTGGCGGAGCGCTGGCAGGGGTTCTCCCCTTTCGGATGGACGGGGTATTGGTGGGGAATCTCCCTTTTGGGGCTAGGGAACTGTGACCCTGAGAGCGTGTTTGGAATTGTTGTTTGCTTGCTATTTGAGAACGCTGGCCATGAATAGTTCAAATCTGGGTGATCAGACCTCTCTGTTCCATCTTATAGTCCCCCTCGGGTTTATTTTGCAAAACTGGGAAATCTTCAGCTATGCTCCCATAAATAAAAGAAAAATTTTTTTATTGTAACACTGTGGGGCTTAGGACTCCCTGAGATCTAGAGAACAATGACCCCTGATGGCTTTGCTATTATATCAAAGTGGGCCTTTTGCAATACAGCTTTTATCTTGCGGGGTGTGTGAGTGTCTTGGCACCTGAGTCCAAATCCTGTTCCCTCTTTCTGATTTTGCTGAAGGTGAGACACGTGAACTTGAGTGAATGATAGATGTATATTATTGTCTAGCGGATATTTGGGAACTGGAAAAAAAAAAAATCCCTGAAAATAGCCAAGATGGTTGGGTTTTGGAAAAGCAGTGAGAGGAGGAATTTGCATTTTTCTTCCCCAGCCTTACAAGATGTGAATGGTCTACTTGGGCTCTCAAGGGGGGAAAAAAAAGAGGTTTTTTAAAAAATTTCAAGTGGAAAAATGGTGAGGTTTCTGTTTTTCTCTTTATGTAAAACATCAACTTGTAAATGAGCTCTATTTAATTGACTTAAAATTAAGTGCTTAGAAATTAAATGCTTCTAAGAATAAAAGAAGCTAGACAGAACAGATTACAGGTTCATGTGATCTAGGAAATATTCAATACTGAATTAATACCCGATATTAAGGCTAGCTTAAGCTTGTTGGTATCAGCAATATAGACATGTCTTTTATTGTACCTTGGTTACTGAAGGTCAATAAATTCATATTGTTTTTGTTGCAGAGTCTGTCAGCAAAAAGAAAAAAATTAATTAACTTGGTAAGATGAAATTCTTATAAGTGAATTAAATGCAAATGAGATAAGAGCTTTTGGGTGAATGCTTTAGGAATAATTATGTTTTAGGAATGTCTACTTAAAAATGATCTCTCCGGATATTTGGTAACTTGAAATTTTAGAGCTATGCTAAATTAAGTTAAAGGGTGGAAGTTTATTGAATAGTTGAATAGCTAGGTTCTTCCCAAACAAAATAAGATACTGACACATTCCCTGGAAATTGAGATTTCTAAGAGTTGAGGGTTCTAATTTAAAGATATAACTAAAGCTACTAGAAGTAAGAAAGGAAACATTTCAGTATACAGTAGGAAAGTAAGATATGTATTTTGAGTGAGGGGAAAAAAGGTAGGAGGAATGAAATTGCATTTTGCTAAAGGGAAAGAAAATGGTTTGGTCTTGGCATTGGTTTTCCTAGATGGGAAAAAAAAAAGGGACAGACTAGTATGGATATCAAAGTTGCGGGAAGTTTGTAGAAAGGGGGGCTCTGAAAAAGGAGTTCTGTGCGTAGTTGGGCTGAACTTAGACTGACTTAATTAGGTGAGTGGATTTTATTATTAAAAGTAGGCTGGTGCAGGACTAGATTTAGTTCCTCTCTGTTAAGAGGACAAATTTATTTAGAATGCTTCTGCTAACAGAGTGTGTGAAACTTTATGATACGTTTGACAAACTTCTTATTAAAGTTCTTTTGACTTCAGCTAACTTTGGGATGCTTCAGAGGGCCCCTGAGGCATCTCAGAGAGCAATATTTAACTAGGGGCGGTTGGTATGTTAAATTACATGGGAAGCATTGTCAAGTGAAGGACAGGCCGCCTCAGATTACACAGTATGGATAAATGTTATTAATACAGACATTCCGGAAGTTATACAGAGTTTCTGAAATTTGGGGAAGTGCTGGTATAATGCTATCAGTCACAATGCTGGTTGTTATCTTAGAGTGCCATGTGTCACAGCGACTTGACGGAACTTCTTTGTCAAGGGCACTGTGATGGGACCTTCTGCTCTGCCTTTTTGGGTGTTGTGTCAGTCACCGACAACTAAGCTGATGCTTGACAGGACTGCTTCCTCTTCAAGAGGATTCACAAAAGGGACTTGCTGACAATGCAGGTTTCTTTTAGGTCATATTGCTGGGCTGGGTAAGATATTTAAGAGGTCTAGTGGAGACTCTGATTTCATGGAACTGTCAGTAAGGGGGGTTGGTTGTGTGGGGTTGGGTCAACTGATGAATGTGGTTGTATTTTTTTTTTCTTTTGGTTTTATCTGAGATATTACTGGCTTTTTAACTGTTTTTAATTAAACTGCTTTTTTAAATTAAACGGTTGACCAAATGTTTGTCTCCCTATCAATATTGCCCCCAAAGTTTAGGATAGAGAATTCTCTAATGGAGCTGTCAGAGCATAACTACTCGTGATGGATAACAATGTTCTAAGTCATTTGCTAAAAGCACACGTACGATGCTTGTGTAACAGTTGGATGTAAGTGATAAAATGTATGGTCTATAAGGTGCTTCCCCGTTAACACACCTCTGAGCCTGTTCAGGATATCTGATTAGTCTCCCCCGCCCCCACCCCATGGGTAACTAGACAGATACAAAGAAGGCCTGGCACCGAGGGACACGATCTGAACCTGGGGCCAGAGCCAGCACCCCAGCATCAAGGGATAGATATTTTGATCAGCAATGCTTTCTATTGAAAAGATTTGTAATCAGATGGGGAAATGATGGAAAAATCTGCACATACTGAGGTATGGGGAAGTCATTCTGGCTTATGCATGGTTTGATTTAAGCTTACTGACCAGAGCGGCCTGCTTTATGGCCTCTTGGACATGCACTGTACGTGTGCTTTGGCCTTGAGGGCGGAAATGCATTTGAAAGTCAAAAGGGAGTCTCTGTGGTTCCGATATCCAAGGTAAACTAGGCGGCCTTGGTGGATGTGACTTTGGACACCTTGCTGCATTGCTGAGGACTCTGATTTTCTGGGCTGTGTCGTACTGGAGATGCCGCTAGCCGTTCTCAAAGCAGTGTCTGCTGGCAGGTGGCAGCTGTAACATTACAACTGCAAGGTCTCCTCTTGTAACTTACATTTTTAGATAATAAAATTGCTTTAGATCAGATGTTAGCAGAAAAAAGGAAACATGTAGTGACCAATAGATCTTGTCTGTATATATAGAAATTTTATGGTACACGCAGGCAATAGGTCACTGGAGTAGATGGACACAGAGCAGGGGTTAGAGAAATTAATACCTTTCTGACGTTGAAAGCAGAGGTAACCAGTCACCTATTCCAACTGGGAATATATATATATATATATATACACACACACACATACACACACACACCCTATACATATAGATATATCTCCACCATATATATCCTCTCTCTCTCTCTATATATATATATATATAAATAGGAGATATATATATATATATCACATCAAAAGTTGAAACCTACTTAGATAAAAGTGGACAACTGGGTGGCTATCTGGCTACACATCTTCCCCAGAGTGTCAGATCCAGATTGGTTTCCAGGCTTATCTTAATCATGCAAGACTCGGATCCAGGACTTGGAACTCAGGAATGTTTCCAGCTTGATGTCTATTCCCCAAATCGAGTTAGGACTATGCCCCGTTTCAGCAGGAAGTAGCCAGCGCTGTCATCACCCTGTTCCCTGAAAGATGTGGGAGAGGATGAAACACGATTGGAGATTGCAACTGAGTTCTCTGCTGAGTTCATGATTAACCTCTTTATCTAAAATATTACTCCCTTTCTTGTCCAGCACCTGTTTTCCTTGTGACTGAGGAGGATCAAAGAAAACAGGGGGAATTGTAACCGAGCAGGACCCTGCGGGGCCTTCCTGGGACAGATCCCTCCCCTGTGTCCTCTGCTGTGGCTCCTCTCTGAAGTACCCAGATAATAGTATCTCATGCCTGTGTTCTGAGCTTTTCAGATGCTAAAAGCCACCAACAAATGGAAAAGAAGTAACTACTTGGAGACCCTGAGCATGTAGCCCCAAGGCCTTCCGGACCCTAAGGCTTGGTCATCAACCAATCTGAGAATTGAGCTCAGCTACTCACAGACCCTGAGATGCCCCACCCTTAGCTGAAACCCTTTGGGGAGGTCACTGCTTTTTGTGCATGAGTCACCCCTGTCCTCCTTGCTCAGCCCTGCAATAAGCCTTTCTCTGTTCCAGACTTCTGACATTCTGATATTTGGCCAGTGTGTCGGGCACACAAAGGCAAGTCAGTAACACTACTTAATATGACTACATGACAATTATGAAATAGTTAAATAGATTTTGAAATTTGCACAACTTTCCAAACAGAATGCACCTTTAATTAAAGTGTGCATTTTTTTCCTTCTCCAAAAAAACCCAAATTAAATGGTTATATATCCACTGCTTATAAACACATGGCCAGAAGGGAGATAAAGATTCTTTGGGAGAACAGAGAAACTGAACTATGTGAGTCTATTAAATAGCGAGCCGAGCAGCTGGTAGGAAAGATAGAACCCTACTCCACAAATGAAAAATGAAGGGACGATGAAAGCAGAAATCAAGTTTGCTGGTTTCATGATCAGCTTGAAAGGGTCAAAGTCAGGAAGTAAGAAGGTGAGGACGGGTTAAGTAAGTACCAGGTCAAGACAGATGCTTGCGGGGTTGGGGTGGGGTGTAGCTCAGTGGTAGAGTGCTATGCTTGAATGCGTGGGGTCCTGGGTTCAAACCCCAGTACCTCCATTTAAATAAATAAACCTGATTACCACCCCCTCCCCAAAAAAGAATAATAATAACTTTTTAAAAGATGCTTGCCTTGGAAGAAACAGATACATACATACAAAGGTGTGTATATGTTACAACTTGTCCTTGCATTCCAAGGGGGAACAGAAGCACATCATGGTAAAATAACCTGAAAAGTCTAAGGAAGTTGACGGTGTTCAGTTTAGAGAATCAACCTCCTCTATAAAGGAGCAAACAGAGAAGAACGCCAGTTCCAGCTGACAGCTGTGGGACGTGTCCTCTTAGGTCTCAAAACCCTACACGTATTTGAAAAATGAAGTTTTGTGAAACATCGTGGCCAATTTCTTGGTTCATTCTTCCAACTTTTCTCACATGGATGTAGCATATTAATTAGACTGAGAGCACTCTGTTCCATCCACTAATGTCAAAGTTATTGGAGGTTTGGCGCGCACCCAAATTTCATCTGAATCTTTCACTTCGATATTACAGATGACAAATCAATACTTTTAATACTTTTCCGTCTTAATGTTTTCTGATGGAACGGAGCCAGCCCATCCTGCAAGAAATATGCAGATTTCTAAGGCTATCCCTGCACATAATGAAATGCACAACACCGGCTTTATAGTACACGCAGGCAATAGGTCACTGGAGTAGATGGACACACAGCGGGAGTTAGAGAAATTAATACCTTTCTGACGTTGAAAGCAGCGGTAACTTGTTACTGACTCACCTATTCCAACTGGGATCCTATTAAAGTGCATGATTTGAGGGCAAGGACATAAAATCTCAATTAAAAATATCGTTTGCTAAATCCTGGACTCACGCTGGCACCCGTGGAAATTTCATATAAACCAGCAGCGCATCTCCATCTAAAATTCAATTATGTCTAAGTCCAAGATGGTACCTGGTCGGAGACGGCTTCATTGTGAAAATCATAATGGGGGTTACAATAATCCCCCATTCTTCCTCAGATCGTGGGGGCAGTAAACAGCGCAGGGTCCACACCCAGGACTGCCGTTCCTGGCTTTGTCAAGCTCGTACATCTCAAGTCACAAGCTCAAGATAACCAAGGGACTGAAGAAACAAAGCACCATTACTGGCTTTCTTTGACATTTCCTGCAGCTCAAAGCAAATTTGAAAACTCCCAAGCCAGGTGATGGAGGGAATATGGCCATGTTCTACCTTGTGCAGGACTTACTCCAGCTGGTGACTCCATGACCGTTTCACTTCAGAATGAGGCAGACAGTTGCCACAGATGAAACTAGCCATCAGATATCAGGGTGCTCAGTCCATCTGTGCATCAGTGTGACACCAACATAGGGACCACACTGCTTCAGGGTACATCCTACCTCATTGTTCCTTTAGCTAGCGTGTCTTCTAAATAAGATGTCCACTTCTCTGGTTTGGGCCACTGATATTTCTCTCCTGTATCAATGACATACTTCCCTCTTAGCCTTCTACGCCTCATCTACAGTCAGCAGAAGTGACTTTCTGATTTACATCAGAGCATGGTATCCTCCTACTTAAAACTTCATTATTTCTTACTGTATTTCTTTTACATTTTATTTATTTATTTTATTGACGTATAGTTGATTTACAATGTTGTGTTAGTTTCTGATGTACAGCAAAGTGATTCGGTTATCTATATACATACTTTTTCAGATTCTTGTCCATTATAGGTTATTACAAGATACTGATTATAGTTCCCTGTGCTCTATAGTAGGACCTTGTTTATCCCAGGCTCCTAATTTATCCCTCCACTACTTTCCCCTTGGGTAATCATAAGTTTGTTTTCTACTCCTGTGAGTCTGTTTTTGTTTTGTAAATAAGTTTATTCATATAATTTTTTTTTAGATTCTACATATAATTGATATCATGTGATATTTGTCTTTCTCTGTCCGGCTTACTTCACTTAGTATGATAATCTCTAGGTCCATCCCTGTTGCTGCAAATGGAATTATTTTATTATTTTTACGGCTGAGTAGTATTCCATTGTGTGTATATCCACACCACAACTTCTTTATCCAGTCATCTGTCAGTGGACACTTAGCTTGCTTCCATGTCTTGTATTGTAAATAGTGCTGCTATGAACACTGGGGTGCATGTGTCTTTTTGAATTATGGTTTTCTCTGGATATATGGCCAGGAGTGGGATTGCTGGATCATATGGTAAGTCTATTTTTAGTCTTTTAAAAAATCTCTGCACTGTTCTCCATAGTGGCTGCACCAATTTACATGCCCACCAACAGTGTAGGAAGCTTCCCTTTTCTCACTGTATTTTGAATAAAATGTGAACTCCTGATCTTAAAAAGGCCTTTGTATTCAACTCTGTCTCCTACCCTCCCCCTGACTCACCCTGCATGCTTGACAGCCCTTTCTTAGTTCTCTCCCACACTGTTTCTAGAATGCTCTCTCTCCTCTGTGACAGCTGGCACCTTCATGTTACTTAGGTCTCCTTCTCCAAGGGAAGGCGGGCCTGCTGACCTGACGCAAACACTGCTGTCCCTTCCACCACCACAGTTCACTCTTTCTCTGGTTTCCTCACATCCCTTTTGGCATCCTTTGTTCTCATGTGTCTTTCACATTTTTTTCCCACTTCAGCCAATGAAATAAATCAGTCCCTAAAGGCAAAGAACCCTCTCTCCCTCACCACTCTGCCCCCAGTGCAGGCCGTAGACCCTCAACACACCTGTAAATGACAAATAACCCACTGGCTTAGTGACTGAACGCTTCTGTGCTAGCATCACTGCCGACATCACGTTTTACGTCTGTTCTCACATTTATGTCCATCACGGGGATGGCCAAGGCATACCATTAGATGCCATCATCTGGTTACTGGTTTATTTTAATGTCCTTCACCAGTTTATTTTAATCTCTGATACACTGCTGGTCACACCACACCAAGAAACATATGTCAAGAAGTATTACATGTGAATTTAAAAAAAAAAAAAAGAGCATGTTCATAGTCTGCAAACATAAATTATGCTCAAGCCAGCCCAGTTTCTGCTTCTGCTGCTATTTGAAGCCCAGTTGCAATTAAGTGCCTAAACGCCATGATATCCCATCCATCACCAACCTCCTCTCTCTGACCCATTATTAAAACCAAGAAGTGCTGTGAGGTATGAGAATTATTCAATACAAATGACTTAACAGCTATTGATAAATTTACCTTTAACAAATGCCCTCCAGTAGAGCCCATGACTCAATAGGTTTTGTTATTTATTTTTTTTTCTCTTCTGCTGGATCCCAGCCTGCTCTACCCAGCACACCACTCAATGCAGATACACAGCTGCAGTTCTGACAGTAACAGAAAGATCATAACCCTTCTACACCTCTACTGAAATCTTAATGTTAGCCCCTGGGTGATAGCTACATCAATTTCAAAGATGTCCTTCCAACCCAAGACTGTTAGAAAAATTCATAAAACTCTGAGAGTACCCTCTTTTCATTTGTGTGTCAACCCACTCCCTACACCCGGAGACAGTTAGCTTGGTCCTTATTGTATTCTGAGGATGGAGAGAGAGAGAGAGAGAGAGACAGAGAAGCCGTTCAGAACCGTGTTCCCTGCTGACTATTATTCCAAGGGAGACAGAAACCAAGAGGAAATGAAAACATTTCACATTGCATTCTTCAGTGATTTTAATCAGAAGGCTGCTCGGCTGACACTGAAAAAACTTTCCAAGTCACTGTTATTCTTAAGCAAGAATCTGCACTCTGCTTCTCCGTGGGCTCGTGATTCAATGCGGTCACCTAGATTGGTTACCCTCGATATCCTGATTAGGAAAGAGAGCCCTGGAGATGGAGAAGGTACAGGAGGTCAATACACTGCGCAATGAAAGAGAGAAAGAGCTCTGAAATCGGCTGGGCAGCCTCCTGGGTACATGTACGTGCTCATGGTCAGGTATCTGTGCTCCCCTGAACTTCAGTGTCCTCATCTGGAGATGGGGGGAAATATAAAGCCCTACCTCCCAGGACAGTTATGCCTGGAAAGGACCCGAGCAACGGCACCTGCACCTCCTGAGTGTTTCTCGGAGGCATAACTGTGGTCCTCACCTTGCCCCAGGCACTATGTGAAGGGCTTTTATAGTGCCTCCATTCTCTCCTTTAATCCTGTTGAAGTCATTGCTGGCTTACTTGACCAATGAGGAATCCAGACTCAGAGGAGACAGCCAGTTTGTCCAAACAGGATCTTGCATATAATCTACGGCAGACCCAGACCTGTTTGAGGTGACACCTTGTTCTCTGGAACACTATCTGCTCCCTCCCTCCACCCCTGTAGTAGATTCTCACTTAACATCGACCTTCAGTATCAGCCGTGGTCAGACTTTCTCCATGGACACCCAGATTAGCTCCCCCTGTGGTATATACTCCCATGATCTTTCATTCTTTCTTTTCAAAAGCATTTATCTCACTCATAATTATTGTTTGAGGTCTATGGTCTTCCTTAGACAAAGACAGGGACCTCACCAGTCTTACTGCAGAATCCCTGGCATCTTATAGGTAATCAACAAAATCTTACGGAATGAAGGATGAACACTAAGATAAGCAACTGTAACCTCTGAGAATCCTTAACACATCACAACAAAATTCAAATGCTCTGTGCTCCAAATAACGTGTACACATATTTGTGTATATATATGTATGACTGTGTCTGTCTAGGGTGGGGGAGGAAGAGAGGAGGAGGGAAGTCTAGGTCTGTGTATCTCTGGTACCTACCTACACACAGCATGGCACTGATCCCATTACGGTACTCAACTAAATATACATTTATTGCCTAATTGAGATGCTAGTAAATCACACCATAAGTGCCAGCAGAAAAAACAAATTCTTACGAGAAAAAAAAATTAGATATACAAGTTCAGTTAATGCAAAAAATACCAGCAAAATGGCAGAATAAATAAGAGTGTCACTGCTGGTGAAAAATCCATCAAGTCACACTACGAAGTCTTGTATGGGACTTTTAAAAGGGGAGGAAGTTAGCAAACACAGCCTGATCCTCATGACGCTGAGGTTGACAGAGTGTTATGTTTTCCACTAGTTTTACAATTGTGAAGCTATAAGGTATGGATTGCCTATGAAAGTTTTATGTGGGGAAAATGACTTTGGACAGTGGGTCGGGGCTGAGAATAAATCGCGATTCAGAGGCATCTGGGCATGCAGGTTGAGAACTCGAGGAATCTATTTGCAGGAGTTGGAATCCATGAGATAGACCGTGCCCAGAAGATGGGTTTCTGCTTGTGCAAAAGAGGTAGTGATCAGAGGGAGATAGTTAGGGGTGGCTGAGGACAGAAAGTTTCCCCCCCCCCTTTTAAGACACAAAGATTATTAAATTTTTAAAAAATATTTATTATTGTATTACTTGATTATTTTTTATTTTGGTGGAAGACACAAAGGTTTTTAAAGAGAAGAGCCACAGAAGATGCTCAAAGTACCAGTTTTAGGAGGGAGACTGTGAACACTCCATCTGCAGTGCTTCCTACATCCCAGGAGACACAGTGCAGCCTTGTCGGGCCATTTAACAGTGTCCTGACTTGGCGTATATAGAGAGCACATGAAACATACAGAGGAGGTCTAATACAATGCTGGTGGGTGGACTAATGTCTCAGACACCTGTGGAGAGGGGTTGCCTACAGGGTAGTACAGTCCACAAGACAGAATCAGACTGAGTCTGTACACAAATGACACACCTGCTGGAATCTGCCACATATTTTGAGAAGATGACTGGGAGACAGAGTTCCCATGGGCTAGACAATGTTTGAGTTATTACGTTTAATAAAACCTCATATGACCTAAACAAGCAATTCTCCAAGGAAGAAATACAAATGATCAATAGGCACATGAAAAAATGCACAATATCACTAATTATCAGAGAAATGCAAATCAAAACTACAATGAGGTATCACCTCACACCAGTCAGAATGGCCGTCATTCAAAAGTCCACAAATGACAAATGCTGGAGAAGCTGTGGAGAAAAGGGAATCCTCCTACACTGCTGGTAGGAGTGCAGTTTGGTGTAGCCACTGTGGAAAACTGGAGATTCCTCAAAAGACTGGGAATAGACTTACCATATGACCCAGGAATCCCGCTCCTGGGCATGTATCCAGAAGGAACCCTACTTTAAAAAGACACCTGCACCTCAATGTTCATAGCAGCACTATTTACAATAGCCAAGACATGGAAACAGCCTAAATGTCCATCAACAGATGACTGGATAAAGAAGATGTGGTATATTCATACAATGGAATACTATTCAGCCATAGAAACCAACAACATAACACTATTTGCAGCAACATGGATGTTCCTGGAGAATGTCATTCTAAGTGAAGTAAGCCAGAAAGAGAAAGAAATATATCACATGAGATCACTCATATGTGGATCTAAAAAAAAAAATACATAAATACAAAACAGAAACAGACTCATAGACATAGAATACAAACTTGTGGTTGCCAAGGGGGCAGGAGGTGGGAAGGGATAGACTGGGATTTCAAAATGTAGAATAGATAAACAAGATTATACTGTATAGTACAGGGAAATATATACAAGATCTTGTGGTAGCTCACAGCGAAAAAAAATGTGACAATGAATATATGTACGTTCATGTATAACTGAAAAATTGTGCTCTATACTGGAATTTGACACAACATTGTAAAATGACTATAACTCAATAAGGTTAAAAAATAAAATAAAATAAAATAAATAAAACCTCATATGCACTTGTTGGCGGGTGAGCACTAGTGATACCTGAAATACATTCACCGAGATCTCTCTTTTCTACTCCGTGTACACTCAGTACAATGATAAGCCCAAAGTAGGAGCTCAATGAAATTGAGAATGGCTAAGGTTTAATAACACACCACCACCACTATCTGGTAACTGTGGCTTTATATCAAGTCTGGAAAGCATGTAGTATTAGTCCCCCACCCCACCATGTTTTTCCCTTTTTTCCAAAGATTTTTTTTTAATTGAAGTACAGTTGATATACCACATTGTGTTAGTTTCTGAATACAGCAAAGTGATTCAGTTATACATATATATGTATTATATTCTTTTTCATTATAGGTTATTATAAGCTATTGAATATAGAGCCCTGTGCTGTACAGAAAGACCTTGTTGTTTATCTGTTTTATATATAGCACTTTGTATCTGCTAATCCCAAACTCCTAATTTATCCCCACCCTCCTTCCCCTTGGGTAACCATAAGATTGTTTTCTATGTCTATGAGTCTGTTTCTGTTTCCTAAACAAGTTCATTTGCATCATACTTTTTAGATTCCATATATAAGTGATATCCTATGATATTTCTTTCCCTGATTTACTTCACTTAGTATGATGATCTCTAGGTCCATCCATATTGCTGCAAATGGCATTATTTTATTCTTTTTCATGGCTGAATATATTCTAGTATTCCATTCCATATATGCCACAACTTCTTTATCCAGTTATCTGTCAATGGCCATTTACATTGCTTCCATGCCTTAGCTATTGTAAATAGTGCAGCTATGAACATTAGGGTGCACGTGTCTTTTAGAATTAGTTTCCTCAGGATATATGGCCAGGAGTGGGATCGCTGGATCATATGGTAAGTCTATTTTCAGTTTTCTTTTTTTTTTCTTTAAAGTAATTCCCATACTGTTTTCCACAGTATTGCATCAAATTATATTGCTACCAACACCCTCTCCAGCATTTATCATTGGTGGATTTTGTAATGATGGCTATTTTGACCTGTGCGCAGTGATACCTCATTGTAGTTTTGATTTGCATTTTCTCTAAGAATTAGTGATTTGAGCATCTTTTCATGTGCCTCTTGGCCAGCTGTATGTCTTCATTGGAGAAATGTCTGTTTAGGTCTTCTGCCCATTTATTGATTGGGATGTTTGGTTTTTGTTATTGAGTTGTATGAGCTATTTGTATGTTCTGGAAGTTAAGCCCTTGACAGTTGCATTTTTGCAAATATTTTCTCCCAGTCCATAGGATGTCTCTTTGTTTTGTTTATGGTTTTCTTTGCTGTGCAAAAGCTTATAATTAGGTCCCATACGTTTATTTTTGCTTTTCTTCCTATCACCTTGGTAGACTGACCTAGGAGAACAGTGCTACGATTTATTCAGAGAATGTTTTGCCTGTGTTGTCTTCTAGGAGATTTATGGTGTGCTGTCTTATGTTTAGTCTTTACGCCATGTTGTGCTTTTGTGTATGGTGTGAGGGAGTGTTCTAACTTCATTGATTTATATGCGGCTGTCTAGTTTTCACAACATCACTTGCTGAAGAGACTGTCTTTTCTCCATTGCATGTCCGGGCCTCATCTGTTGAAGATTAGTTGACTGTAGGTATGTGCATTTATTCCTGGGTTCTCTATTTTGTTCCATTGATCCATATGTCTGTTTTTGTGCCAATATCATGCCATTTTGATTACTGTAGCTTTGTAGTAGTGTCTGAAATCTGGGAGGGTTATGTCTCCAGCTCTGTCCTTTTTCCTCAGGATTACTTTGGCAATTCTTGGTCTTTTGTGATTCCATATAAATTTTAGGATTATTCTAGTTCTGTGAAAAACGTCCTGAGGAATTTGCTAGGGAATGCATTAAATCTGTAGTTTGCTTTGCAGAGTATACCCTTTTTAACAGTATTCTTCCAATCCAAGAACATGGAATATCTTTCAGTTTCTTTAAATCACCTTTAATTTCCTTTATCAATGATTTATAATTCTCAACATACGACTTTTTTGCCTCCTTGGTCATGTTTATTCCTAGGTATTTTATTATTTTTTATGCAATTTTTAAAAGAGATTTTTTTCACTTTCTTTTTCTGATATTTCATTATTGTAAAGAAATGCAACCGATTTCAGTATGTTTTATATCCTGCTAACTTGCTGAATTTGTTTATCAGCTCTAGTAGTTTTTGTGTGGGGTCTTTAGGGTTTTCTATAAATAGCATTATGTCATCTGCATACAGTGACAGTCTTACCTCTTCCCTTCCTATTTGAGTCCCTTTTATTTCTTTTGTCTAATGGCTATGGCTAGGCCTTCCAACACTACATAGAATAAAAGTCATGAGAATGGGCATTCTTGTCTTATTCCAAATTTTAGTGGGAAGGCTTTCAACTTTTCACTGTTGAGTATTATGTTGGCTGTGGGTTTGCCATAAATAGCTTTTATTATGTTGATATGGTCCCTCTATACCCACTTTGGTAAATATTTTTATCATGAATAGATGTTGAATTTTATCAGATGTTTTTTCTGCATTTATTGAAACAATCATATAGTTTTTGTCCTTTCTTTGCTTGATGCGATGTATCACATTGACTTTGTGAATGCTGACCACAAAGATATTTTGGACATGCTAGGTCATCTGCATTTCCTTATGAAATTTAGCATCTGTTTGGCAATTTTACAAAAAAGTTGGCTGATACTTGATTGCTATTATGTTGAATCTATAGATGAGCTAGGAGAGAATAGATATTTTAAAAGTAGTAAGTCTTTCTTCAGCTATAACTGATATAATATTGTGTATGTTTGAGGTGTATTTTATGTATCAAATTATATCAGTTAATCATTAAAAATGTCTTTCATTCTGTGCACTTGGTATCAGCATATGTGTCCATTTATTTAGGTCTTCTTTAATTCATCTCAGCTGTTTTATAGTTTTCAGAGTATAGGAAGGATTTTTATCAGATTTGTTCATCCAAGGAGTTTTCTTTTTTAATGGCATTGCAAATGGCATTTTATGCATTTCAACTTCCAAACTTTTAATACTAATATATGAAATGCAATTGGTTTATCTATATTTATATTGTATCCTTCTACCAGTTGAACTGTCTCCTTTTCCAGTACTTTTTGTTGTTGCCATCAAATTTTCTACATAGTTGAGTATAATATGAATAAAAATTATTTTACTTCTTCTTTTTTAAACTAGATGCATTTTTCCACCTTTTTCTTTATTGCACCAGCTAAAACCTCTAGTCCAATGTGGAACAGAAGTGGAAAAGTGGATACCCTCGCCTTGTTCCTGAACTTCAGGGTAGAACAGTCACTGTATACCCATTAAGCATGATACTTTACATTTTTCATAGATGCTTTTATAGATTGAGGAATTTGTCCTCTATTCTTCTTTTGCTGAGAATTTTTATCAGGAATAGATATTGGATTTTGTCAAATGTCTTTTCTGCATCTATTAAGATGATCATATGTTTTCACATTTAAAAATTTGTTTATATAATAGAGTGTACGGATTCATTTCAAATCTTAAAGCATCTTCGCAATCCTGGAATAAAATGTACTTTTTCATAGTATATTATCTTTTTATACATTGGTGGATTTGATTTTCTATATGTTGTTTAGAATTTTCACATGGGTATCCATGGGGATTACCCATCTGAATGTTTCTTTTCACTTAAGGCTTTTTCCTAGTTTTAGTATCAGAGTAAAGATGACCTCTTAGAATTAAGTTTGGATGTAACCGTTTATATCCTATATCTTAGAATAAGTTTGGAAGTAACCCTTTATGTCCTATTTCTGGAATAATGTTTTTTTATAAAACTCATCAGTAAAGAAATCAGAACTTGAAATATTCTTTTGGAAATATATTTAACTACAGATTCAATTTATTTAATAGATATCAGGAAATTCAGATTATCTACTTAATGAGTTATCCCTTTGTACTTTTCAAAGAATTTGTCCACTTCATCCAAAAATTTGAATTTCATGTCATAAAGTTGTTCATAATAGTCCCTTATCACCCTTTTAATATTTAAAGTGATGTCACCTCTTTCATTCCTGATACTGTAATTGGTGTTTCCTTTCTTTCTTTCCTAAGTCTGGCTAAAAGTCTATTGATTTTATTGATCGTCTCAAAAGAACCAGCTTTCAGTATCGATTTTCTCTATTTTTGGCCTGTTTTCTCTTTTGTTGATTTCTACTGTGATCTTTATTATTCCCTTTCTTCTACATAACTTGGGTTAATTTCTTCTATTTCTGTTTCCCTGAGATCGTAAATGAAGTAATTTATTTGAGACTGTTTAATTCTAGTATGAATGTTTAAAGCTATAAAATTCTCCCTAAGCACTGTTTGGAGACACCACACAAAATTTGATCTGCTATGCATTCATTTTCATTTCAGGTCAAATCTCTTTTGGTTTTCCTTTAGAGTCCTTGTTAACCTATGGATTATTTATAAGTGTGTTGTTTAGTTTCCAAGTGTTGGAAGATTTTCCTGTTATCATTCTGTCAGTTATCTCTAGTTTGATTCCATGTGGTCAGCGAATAAACTCTATTACTTTTAACTTTTCTAAATTTGTTGAGGTTTTATTTGTTTTTATAGCCCAGTCAACTAGAATAGGGCCTCTCTTGTTTTAGGGGTAAATAGTTCTATAACTGCTAACTAGAAAAAGCTGCTTTATAGTGTTGTTCAAATCTTCTGGATACTTAATTTTCTAGCCATTCTATCAAATATTGAAAGACTAGAACTGAAGTCTCTAGCTATTTCTCTTTGCTGTTTCATTTATTTTGAAGTTCTGTTTTGAGGTGTATAAACATTTAAGCTTGCCATGCCCTCTTGGTTATCGACCATTTTTCATTATGTAACAACTTTCTTTATCCCTGGCAGTATTTTTTTCCCACCCTTAGCATCTTGAGATTAATATAGCTACGTAAGTATTTTTTAGATTAGTGTTAGCATGGTTTATCTCTTTTTTATTGTTAACTTGTGTCTTTATATTTAAAGTGTGTTTCTTGCAGAAAGCCTATAACTGCTCTTAATTTTTATTCATTCTGAGAATCTCTGCCTCTTAACTGGACATGTTTAGATCATTTATATTTAATGTAATTATTGATATAGTTAGGTTTAAATCTGTAATCTATATTGTCTGTTCCTTCTCCCTTTTTTTCCTCATTTTGTCTACTTTTGGACTAATTGTGTGATTCCATTTTACCTGCTTCATTGGCTTATTTGCTTTAACTGTATTTTGTCATATTATTGGATGATTTAGGGTTTACACTTTTAAAGTGAAAGCTTTATAGCTATTCATTTTGAAATAGAGACTCAGAGACAGTTGTAAAGATAGTACAGGGAGGTCCTATACCCTCTTCACTCAGTTGGTGACATTGGTGATTCATTGGCCACACCTTACATACTATAATACTATGATCAGATATTGACATCGATGTGTCTGTATAATTGATGCCATTTAACCACATGCGAAGGTTTGTGTAACCACCACCATAATCAAGACACAGAACTAGTTCATCACCACAGAGATCTCCCCCATGCTGCTCCTTTATAGCCACAAAACATCTTTTATCCTACACTCCTTAACTCTTGGAAACCAATAGTTTTTAATCCATAAAATTGCTATGAACAATTGTGTGTGTTGTTGTTGTTGCTTTTGTTTGTTTGTTTTGGGACATGCATTTTTATTTCTCTGGGATAAATCCCTGGAAATGTGATCTCTGGGTCATATGGTAAGTGTATTTCCTCTAAGAAACTACCAACCTATTTTCCAGAAGGGCTGTGTCATCTTGTACTCCCACCAGCAATGTACATGCTATGCAGCTTCTCCGGATTTATGTCAGCACTTGGTATTACCACTGTTTTTGTTTGTTTTATCTTTTCTAATATGTATGTAGTGATATCATCATGTTCTCAATTTGTATTTCCCTCTTGGCCAGTGATGTTGAAGGCCTTTTCATGTGCTTGCACCTGTACACCCTCTTTGGTAAAATGTCTTCAAGTCTCTTTTCCATTTTCTAATTGAACTTGTTTAATCTGTTGACTTTTGAGAGTTTTCAAAATATATTTTCAATATTAGTTTTTATCAGACATGTACTTTGCAAATATTAGTAGGTTCTCTTTCTAGTATCTTAATGGGGTTGTTCAGAGCAAAGGTTTTTAATTTTAATTAAGTCCAGTTTATCTTTTTTTTATCTTTTAATGTATGGATAGTCCTTTTGCTGTCATGTTGCCAAGCTATAAGTTTTAAAGATTTTCTCCTATGTTACTGTCTAAAAGTTTTTATGGTTTTATATTTAACATGTAATCCATTACCCATTTGGAGTTAATTTTTTATGAGATGTGTGAAGTTTAGGTCAAGATTCTTTTTTTTTTCTCTTTCTTTTCCTATATATATTTGGATATCCAGTTGTTCCAGCATCATTTGTTGAAAAGACTATCCTCCCTCCATTGAATTGCTTTTGCACCATTGCCAAAAACAATTGGCCATTTGTGTGTGGAGCTATTTCTCTGTTCTCTATTCTCTTTGATTGATCTACATGTCTATCGCCAGCAAATATCCCACTATAAAGATTACTAAAACAACATAATAAGTCTTGAAACTGGGTGTACTGATTTCTCTTACCTCATTCTTTTTTGTCAAAATTGTTTTAGCTATTCTAGCTTCTCTGCCTTTGCATATACGTTTTAGAATAATCTTATATACATCTACAAAAAAAGTCTTGCTGGGATTTTGATAGGCATTGCATTAAATCTGTATATCAACCTGGGGACAATTGGCATCTTTTACTATGTTGAGTCTTTCAATCCATGAACACAGTAGGTTTCTCTACTTATTTAGATATTTTCTTTCTCTCATCAGTATTTGGAAGTTTTCAGCATACAAGTCCCGCATGTATTTTGTTAGATGTCCACCTAAGATTTCTTTTTTTTTTTTAACTACTTAAAGTGATTATAAATGATACTGTATTTTAAAGTTTGATTTCAATGTGCTTATTACTAGACTATAGAAGTACAATAGACTTCTGTATATAGTCTTGTATCCTGTGATTTTGCTGAGCTAACTTATAGCCCCCAAAATGTTTTTTCTTGGTAGATTCCTTGGGATTCTCTACAGATAACCACAAAAAGAGGCATTTTTTTTCTTCCTTTATAATCTGTATGGTTTTATTCCCATCCCTTGTCATTTGGAGCTAGTTAGAATTTCCATAATACCTATTTTTATTGATGTATATTTGACTTACAATGTTTCTGGTGTACAGCATAGTGATTCAATCATACATACATATTTTTTAATATAATTTATCATTATAGGTTATTACAAAACATTGAATATAGTTCCCTGAGGTAAACATAGGATGTTGTTTATCTATTTTATATATAGTATTTAGTATCTGCTGATCCCAAACTCCTAATTCATCCCTTCCTGCTGTTTCCCCATAAGATTGTTTTCTATGTCTGTGAATCTGTTTCTGTTTTGTAAATAAGTTCATTTTGCAATTTTTTTAGACACCACATAAATGATATCATGTGGTACTTGTCTTTCTCTGTATGACTTATTTACAGTCTCTGGGTCCATACATGTTGCTGCAAATGGCATTATCTCATTTTTTTATGGCTGAGTAGTATTCCATTGCATACATACCACAACTTCTTCATGAAGTCATCTGTTGATGGACATTTAGGTTGCTTCCATGTCTTAGTTATTGTAAACTGCTATGAATATCTGTGTGCATGTATCTTTTCAAATTATAGTTTCCAATGAATGTATGCCCAGGAGTGGGATTGCTGGATCATATGGTAAGTCTATTTTTAGTTTTTTAAAGAATTTCCACACTGTTTCCATAGTGGCTTTATCAAATAATATTCCTACCAACAGTGTGGGAGGGTTCCCTTTTCTCCACATCCTCTCCAGCATTTATCACTCGTGGACTTTGTAATGATGGTGATTCTGACCTGTGTGAGGTAATACCTCATTGTAATTTTGATTTACATCTCTCTGATAATTAGTGATTTGAGCATCTTTTCACATGCCTGTTGGCCATTTGTATGTCTTCACTGGAGAAATGTCTGTTTAGGTCTTCTGCACATTTTTGATTGGATTATTAGGTCCCATTTGTTTATTTTTGCTTTTCTTTCTATTGCCTTGGTACACTGACCTAGGAGAACACTGCTACGATTTATGTCAGAGAATGTTTTGCCTGTGTTGTCTTCTAGGAGATTTATGGTGTGTTGTCTTAAGTTTAAGTCTTTAAGCCATTTTGAGTTTAGTTTTGTGTATGATGTGAAGGAGTGTTCTAACTTCATTGATTTACATGCGGCTGTCCAGTTTTCCCAACACCATTTGCCGAAGAGACTGTCCTTTCTCCATTGTATATCCTGGCCTCCTTTGTTTGAAGATTAATTGACTATAGGTGTGTGGGTTTATTTCTGAGATCTCTATTCTGTTCCATTGATCCATTTGTCTGTTTTTGTGCCAATGCCATGCCATTTTGATTACTGTAGCTTTGTAGTATTGTCTGAAATCTGGGAGGGTTATGCCTCCAGCTCTGTTCTTTTTCCTCAGGATTACTTTGGCAATTATGGGTCTTTTGTAATTTCATATAAATTTTAGGATTGTTTGTTCTAGTTCTGTGAAAAAGAAACCTGGGTAATTTGATAGGGATCACATTAATCTGTAGTTTGCTTTGGGTAGTATGGCCATTTTAACATTAATTTTTTCAATCCAAGAACATGGAATATCTTTCCATTACTTTAAATCATCTTTAATTTCCTTTAACAATGTTTTACAGTTCTCAGTGTATAAGTCCTTCACTTCCTTGGTCAGGTTTATTCCTAAGTTTTTTGTTTTTTTTTGATTCAAATATTAATAAGGATTTTTTTAAACTTTCATTTTCTGGTATTTCATTGTTATTGTAAATAAATACAACAGATTTTTGTGTGTTAATTTTATATCCTGCTACCCTGCTGAATTTGTTTATCAGCTGTAGTAGTTTTTGTTTGGAATCTTTAGGGTTTTCTATATATAGTGCCATGTCACCTGCATATAGTGACAATTGTACCTCTTCCCTTCCAATTTCAATACCTTTTATTTCTTTTTATCTTGTCTGATTGCTGTCACTAGGACTTCCCATACCATGTTGAGTAGAAGTAGTAAGAGTGAGCATCTTTGTCTTGTTTCAGATTTTAGTGGGAAGGGTTTCAACTTTTCACTGTTATGTATTATGTTGCCTGTGGGTTTGTCATAAATAGCTTTTGTTATGTTGAGATATGTTCCTTCTATACCACTAGAATGAGTTTGGGACTGCTTCCTCCTCTTTAGTCTTTTCGAAGAGTTGAGAATGATCAGTATGAGTTCTTTGTATGCTTGGTGGAATTCCCCAGGGAAACCATCTCATCCCTGACTTTTGTTTGTGAGAAGTTTTGTTTTGTTTTTTTAATTGTAGATTCTGTTTCACTTCTACTGATTGGTCTGTTCAAATTACCTACTTCTTCTTGATTCTGTTTCATAGAATATGTGTTTCTAGAAACTTGTCCATTTCTTCTAGGTTGTCCAATTTGTTGACACATAATTGTTCATAGTATTCCCTTTTTTTTTTTTTTTTTGTATTTGTGTGGTATTGTTTGTAATTTTTCCTCTTTCATTTCTTATTTTGTTTATTTGGATCCTCTCTGTTTTATTCTTGGTGAACCTGGCCACAGGTTTGTTGATTTTGTTTACTCTTTCAAAAAACAGCTCTTGGCTTTATTGATTTCTTTTCTATTTTTATCTCTATTTTGTTTATTTTTTCCCTGTTCTTTATTATTTCTTTCCTTCCACTGACTTTAGGGTTTGTTTGTTCTTCTTTTTCTAATTCTTTCAGGTGGTAGGTTAAGTTGTTTATCTAAAATTTTACTTGTTTTTTAAGGATGGCCTGTATTGCTCTGAACTTCCTTCTTAGGACTGCTTTTGCTGCAACTCTTAGATTTTGTGCGGCTATGTTTTCATAGTCATTTGTCGCAAGGTATTTTTTAATTTCCTCTTTGATTTCATTGTTTACCCATTGGTTTTGTTTAATCTCCATGCTCTCCCCTCCGCTCCCCCCAACCCCCGATTTTTCTTTCTGTGGTTGATTTCTAGCTTCAAGCCATTGTGGTCAGAAAAGATGCTTAAAATAATTGCTATCCCCTTAAATTTTTTGAGGCTTGTTTTGCATCTGAGTATGTGGTATATCTTAGAAAATGTTCCATGTGCATTTGAATAGAATGTGTATTCTGTTTTGTTTTGGTTATTTTTGGGGCGGGGAGGTGGAATGTTCTGAAGATATCAATTAAGTCTAACTGTTCTATGGTGTCATTTAGAACCTCCGTTGCTTTATTGATTTTCTGTCTGGAATATCTGCCCACTGATTGGGGTATTAAAGTTTCTTACTCTTACCATATTCCCATCAATTTCTCCCTTTGTTTGTTAGTATTTATTTTATGTATTTAGGTGTTTCTATATTGGGTGCATATATGCTAATGAGTATAATATCCTCTTGTATTGATCTTTTTATCATTATAAAGTGACCATCTTTAATCTTTCTTTATGGCCTTTGTTTTAAAGTCTGCTTTGTCTGACATGAGTACTGCTACCCCCACTTTCTTGTCATTTCCATTTGCATGAAAATATCTTTCTCCATCTCCTCACTTTCAATCTATGTATGTCCTTTTCCCTAAAGTGGGTCTCTTATAGGCAGCATATTGTAGGCTGTTGTTTTAATATCCAATATTCCACTCTATGTCTTTTGAATGAAGCATTTATTCCATTAACATTTAAGGTAATTATTGATTCATCTTTGATTGCCATTTTAAACCTTGTTTTCCAGTTGATTTTGTATTTCTTCTATGTTCCTTTTTCTTTTGGTTTTCCTTTTGTGGTTTGATAATTTGCTTTTGTATTATGCTAGATTTCTTTTTGGCTTTTGTGACTCTATTGTATGTTTTTGACTTGTGGTTTTCCATGTATGTTATCCTATTACTGTATCTACTTGCTTTAGATTGGTAATCATATAGGCTCAAACACATTCTTAAAAAAAAAAATCTACTTTTTCTTAATCCCCTCCCCCATATTTTATGATTTTTATGTCCTCTTTTAATCTTTGTTTATTCTTTTGCTGTTCATTGTAGTTATCACATTTTCAATTGTGGTTTTTCTCTTTCCTATAGCTTCTTCCTTTCTATTTAGGGATGATATTTCAATGTTTCTTTTAGGATAGTTTTAGTATTGGCTGTGTTCTCTTAGTTTTCTCTTGTCTGAGAAATTCTTTACCTCTCCTTCTATCTAAATGATAACCTTGAAGATTTTTCTCTTTCAGGATTTTGAATATATCTTGCCACTCCCTTCTGGTCTGAAACATTTCTGTAGAAAATTCAGCTGATAGCCTTATAGCCTTATGGGGGTTCCCTTGTAACCAACTCTTTGTGGTTCTCTTGCTGACTTTATTTCCTTTATCTTTAAATTTAGCCATTTTAATTATATCTTGGTGTAGGTCTGTTTGGGTTCATCTTGTTTGGGACCCTCTTTGCTTCCTGTACCTGGACATCCGTTTTCTTCTTTAGGTTTGGGAAGTTTTCAGCCATTATTCTTCAAATACATTTTTGATACCCTCTTCTCTTTCTTCTCCTTCTGGGACTCCTATCATGCATTGATTGGCACACTTTATACTATCCCTTAGGTCTCTTATGTTGCTTTCATTTTTTTCATATCTGCTGTTCTGATTGTGTGGTTTACACTATTCTATCTTCAAGATCACTTACTCATTCTTCTACAGTATTTAGTCTGCTATTTATTGCCTTTAGCTTGGCTTTCATCTTGGCAAGTGAGTTTTCTGATTTTTATTTGGTTCCTCTATAGTTTCTAGTTCCATTTTATAGTCATCTGTATTTCTATCAATAGCCTTTCTTAATTCCTTCTGTTTTTGTTATCTCCTTTTTGAATCTGAGATCTGGTAAACTGGTGAGTCTATTTCATTCTTTGTTCTTCCAGGGGATTTATCTTGTTCTTTTAATTGGGAGTGGTTCCTCTGCTTCTTCATTTTACTTGTATTTCTCTGACTATGAATTTAGGAGTAACATTTATCTACTGTGGTCTTGAAGGGCCATTTTTTTATGTGAGAGTATCCCTGTGCAGTTATGTGCTTCTAATATTTTTGTTGTGAAGGCTGTTTTTAGTATGGATGGCATCCATGTCTTTCCTCCATGTGTGCTGGCTGTTATCCCCTTGGTTGGGGGTGTAATTGGTGTTATGGTGACCACAGCCTGCACTGGATGTTGAGTGGGGCCTCCTCTGTTCTGATTGTCATAGCCCTGTCAGGAGCTTGATCTGCTTCCTATTTGTTGGAATAGAAGCCCCTAGATATGTTTCTGAGCTGCTGTGTGAGGCAGTGAGGACTGGAGTGCTTCTTCTGGGAGAGGAGCCACTGAGTATTCCACCCCAGGAAATGTCCACTGGCAAGTGCCCCCTGTGGTGTCACCTGTCACCTGTTGTGTAGGCTTTCAGTATACACTGTTGTTGGCACTGCCCTTGGCCCTACCTCAGCCATGAGAATGCAGGCAACCTGCCCTGATGTCCCTCAGGTGCTGTGCTCACAAAGCTACCAAGACAGATCTATTGAAGTCAGACAACAAAATCTGCTGTAGTTGTGTGTATTTGTGCCCTGAATCTGCTGTGGGCTATAGGGTCAGCTCAGACCCCAGCCCTGCCTCCATGTGCCACAATCTGTTAACATCAGACCTGCTGTGCCCCAGCTGTGTACCAGCTCTCCACTCTGATTTCCCACAGGCACCAAGACTGTGAAGGCACTAATGGTACAAATCCACCAAAGCTACCCGGGACATGGTTCAGACCTCAGCCCCACCTCCTCACTTGTGCAGCCCCTGGTAATGGACCGAGTCCCCAGCCCTGCCCCCACCTGGGGGCAACCCTTCAGTGACTGTGCACTCCCAGAATTCCCAGAGGAGCCACCCCAGCAAGGGCAAGCTAAGAAGGAGACTGCTATGGTGGGGTCCCGCCCCTCCCTTCATGTTACAATGGGGCTTTTGCACACAGGCTCCCTTGCACACACCCCCAGTTTCAGCCTGTACCACACTCCAGACCCTTCAGGCAGTCTCCACACACCCAACCCCAGTCCTCTTCCTGGGTCTGTCCTCTGAAGCTCAAGCTTCAGAGCCCAGCTCCAACATGTCCCAACATGCCCCAGCAAGCTCAAGCTCTTGTCTTGGGCTAAGAAATGCAGCAATGTGGCCTGGGTCCTCTGCATCAGTACCAGCAGAGGTGCCTTGCTCCTGATCTTTAGGGATATTCATTCAGTCTTTCACTTTTAAATACAATATTAACTGTAAATTTTTTGCATGTATTCTTTATCAATGTAAGGGAGTTGCCCCCTATTCTTAGTCTTCTGAGAGTTCTGGGTGAGTCTTCAGGTTTGTCAAATGCTTTTTCTGTGTTTATTAATATGATCACATGATTGTTCCTCTAGCCGATCAACATGGTGGATTATCCTGGCTGAATTTTGAATATTGAACCAGCGTTGCATCCTTGGAATATTCCCCACTGGGTCATGGTGTGTAATTGTTTTAGATGCTCCTAAATTCTGTTTGTAAACAGTTTTCCGGTATGTTACATCCATATTCATGAGGGTTATCAGTCTGTAGGTTTTTGGGTTTTTTTTTTAATATGGTCTTTGTCTGGTTTTGGTGTTAGGGTATAATGGCTTCATAAAATAAATTTCTATATGTTCCATCCATTTCTATTTTCTGGAGATTTGTAGAATTGGTGTTAATTGTTCCTTAAACATGGGTAGTATCTCCAGTGAAACCATCTGGACCTGGAGATTCCTTGTGGGGACATTTTAAAATTATGAATTCAATTTCCTCAACAGTTAAAGGGGTATTCAAATCATCTCTTTAATACTGGGTAAATTGTGGTAGTTTGTACTTTTCAAGGAATTGGTCTGTTTCATCTAAGTTGTCAAATTTGTGTGTAGAGTTGTTCATAGTATTACTTCATTATCTGTTTTAATGTCTGTTGGGTCTAGAGCAATACCCCATTTCATTCCTGATTTATTGCCTTCTTTTTTTCTCTGTCACTCTTGCTAGAGGTTTGCAATTTTTAAAAAATCCTTTCAGAGTCAGCTTTTTTTTTTGCTTTTTTTTTTCTATTTTCAATTTCATTGACATTTGCTTCAACCTGGATTATTTCCTCTCCCATTTGTGCTTGCTTTGTGTTTATGTAGCTCTTCTTTCTCTGTTTCTTGAAATGGGAGTTTATTTACCTATTTTGGACTCCTCCTTTTTTATTAAAGTCATTTAATGCTATACATTTCCCTCTTAGCACTGCTTTAGCTGTTTTTCACAAGTTTTGTATGTTGTATATTTATTTTCATTAAGTTTAATGTGTTTTTAAAATTTATTGAGACTTCTTTGACTCATGGATTATCAAGAAGCTTGTTGTTTAGTTTCTGAGTGTGAGGAGATTTTCCTGTAATCTTAACATTCAGGACATGGTCTATCTTGCTGTGTGGTCCATGGGTTCCTGAAAAGAATGTATATTGTGCTATTTTGGCGATGGATATTTCCATAAATGTTGATTGATGATGCTGAGTTCTCTATTCTTATTGATATCTGATCTAGTTCTATCAGTTGTTGAAAGAGGGATGTTTAAATCTCTGAGTATGAGTATGAAGTTTTCTTTTTTTTTTTTTTTGGTTCTATTCATTTTTGATTCATATTTTTCAGTTTTTTTATTTGGTACATACACATTTAGGAGTCCTATAAATGATTTCCTAAGTTTGATTCTCCTCTCTAGCACTCTACCCCAAGTATGGTAGGCACTCCGGTGCCTGAACAACCAAGTGCTGATCCCTCATGAAGGGAGTCCACCAGCCATTGCCTGGGTTCTTCTTCTCTCTGCATGGAAACTCTCTTAAGGCAGAAAGCTAAGGCAATTGTAGGGCTCACCTTATTTGCTCCCTGTCTCTCAAAGGTCACTTTCTGTCATTGCCTGGTGTGTACAGTGCCATAGGTTGAATGTTTGTGCCTCACCCCCCAAATTCGTATGTTAAAACTCAATCTCTATTGTGATGGTATTTGGAGGTGGGGCCTTTGGGAGGTGTGGAGGTCATGAGGGTGGGGCCCTCATGAGTGGGATTAGTGCTCTTCTATGAGAGGCTCTAAAGAGGAACCCTACCCCTTCCGCCATGTGAGGACATAGCAAGAGGATGTCCCTCTATGAACCATGAAGTGGATTCTCACCAGACACTAAATTTGCCAGAGTCTTGATCTTGGGCTCCCCAACCTCCACAACTGTGAGAAATGAATTTCAGGTTGTTTATAAGCCACCCAGTATGGTATATATTTTTTTTTTTACAGCAGCCCAAATGGACTAAGACACTCAGTGTTATACAAACCACTGTTTCATGCATTTTGTCCATTATACAGTCATCTGAGATGAGAGACTAAACCTGGTCCCTGTTATTCTATTTTGGCTAGAACTAGAACTCCAACCTATTTTTTTTTTTTTAAAGAATTATCGAAGAAAAGAAAAGCTAATGTCCTTTGTGGTTTTATTCTCCATTGTAGAGACACATCATTGTATATACTGGCAATACTTGACATTTATTTAACACTTCATGCTGGACCAGGCACTCTGCTAAGGAATGTTCACTTATCAGCCTACTTAATATTCTTAAGGCCTTCATAGCTTCTGCCATCATTAAAAAATATAGTGCAAGCATTTTGTTTTAAGAAAAGTCTGCAATATCCTAAATGAAAGGGGTTACTAATATGTAAACAGCCATGATATAGGATACTTCCCCTCTGTGTAATAAATGGATTGTTGTTTATATCCCACACTTGATTTGTGCACCTGGACACAAAACCAACATAAGGCTTCAGGACATTTTGGGGAAAGACACCAGACCATCTCGAATCTGATTAACATTCTTCACTCTTCTGAACTCTGTTTCTTTGCTCAGCCCTCACATCCAATAAGCCTCAGGTGAGACAGTGCATCCTAGAAGCAGAGTTCAGTTTGAAATAGGAGTTCAGCAGAAATGACCACTAGAAAGCTAATAGGCACCAGGCAGTAGGTTTCTAGCCACCTGGGCCAGACAAGAAGCAGCATGGTGGTTCTTCCAACTTTCAAATATTTGCATTCTGTTTCAATACTGTGATACGTGCTTACATGCACGCCCAAGATTTCTTCCAGTCTTTGCCTGGAAATTTAAACAACAGATCAACCTAGCTTTTAGGACTTCTGGAAAGAAAGAATCGTGAATAAGGGCAGGGCAAATCACAACTGGACTCTTGCAGGAGAAATGTGGGGAGCTGCAAAAATAGTATAACTTCTTGTGTATTCAAATTATATTGCCTTATCATTTGCTTGTCCTTGTTAAGTATCTCTAATTCTTGTCAATATAATTTCAGCTTTGCTTTTCTTGTTTCCTTTACTGTAAGCCTCATGAAGGGAAGACCATATCTGCCTTATGTACTGCTCATTCTTCAGTGCCTACTATGCGTCTGACACATGGTAGACACTCACTGAATACTGTTTAAATGAGATTCACCTTTTTCAGATAGCCTCCAGGTCAGGGATACATGGCAGGTACAGGACATGTACGCTGCTACTCCTCAATGCCTCACCCATGACAGGCATCACTAATCAATCATGGCACTCCTCCCTGCTCAATCTACACCCAGGCTCAGAATCCACTGCTTCAGACTCCAAGTAGCTCACTTGCCCATCTCCCCTCCCTTTTTCCAATGTATCCACATCTAGAATCCAGAGTATGAATAAATTATTCCACATATGGCCCAAAGAGGGCAGAGACATAAATAACAACCTTTCCTTCTAAACTGCTTTTCTGTGTTAGCAGCATAGGAGTAAATTTTATTTGTGTATGTCCCCATTTCATGGCTAACCCCATCTCATGGCTAAAATAATTTGAAGTAGCAATGGAAAGTCATAGATGGGTCAGAAAATATTTGGATAACCATGTTGATGCTTCCCCCAGTCCCTTTCAATAAACAAGTTAATCTACCTGAGCAGCTCAACTAGGAAAATAAAACACAATGATTCAGAGGTGGGGGGTATAGCTCAGTGGTAGAGTACTTGCCTAGCTTACACAGGGTCATGGGTTCAATCCCCAGTACCTCCATTAACAAAAACAAACAAACAAAAACAATCCCCCCTCAACACACAAGTATTCCAAAAATTAAAGCCAAAACAAAACACCAACCTTCCATTGTTCAACCATCTGCTTATTCCAAGTGGTCACGGGAGGAGGGCCACTAAATAATGAAACTAATGGTCCAGTTCCAGAATTCATTTCCTCAGATTTCTGTTCTCCACCGTGGGAGGGGAGCACCACCCTGGCTCACCCCGCTTCCTCTCATTCCTCTTAGTGGTCTCCTTCACTGGAGCTTCTCATAGCCAAGCTTGAGCACCTGGGGCAAATGCGAGCCCAGAGAGGCAGGACACAGTTAAATAGCAAACAGCGCCTGCCACTCAGAGGGCTCTGAACAAACACTGTTGAGGAATATATCTATTTTCTGAAGGCTTACTCTCTGCCAGGTGCTGCATTAAAGGTTATCTATCTAACACTTTCTAATCCTAAAAAAAAAAGCCTTGAACAATACATACAATTTCCCTAATTGACAGGATTGAGTGACCGAGTTCAGAGTTTAACCCTCTAAGACCACCCTACTGATAAATCGCTGAGTTGGGACTGGAACTCAGGTTTATTTAACTCCCAAGCCCAGACTCTTTCCACTAAACCATATGCATCTTGTCCCATAAAAGCAGAGAGACCATGTTCATTGTTGATTACATCTAGCAATACAGCATCAATCTTATTTTAAAGACCCTTTTTAATATTTATAAGGCATCAACCACTTTTGGAGAATTTCATGGTGCACCTGTTTTGTTTTATGGATCTAGATTTTGTGAAAAGTGTTTTCCACGTATTTTAAGTAGAACTTATGCTGTCCCTGTTGGGTAGACATAAGGGAAGAAAGTGAGCAAGAGAAGGAAGGGGGAGAGGGGGAAAGGGGTCTGAAGTCTAGTGCTACATGCAGGAGCCTTCCTTGCAAAGAAGACATTGGCGGAGAGAGATGTCACGGAGGAAGCAACATGGGGTAATAGAGACACCGCAAGTGCTTTGGGAGAGCCATTAAGAATGCAATCTTCTGACTGACTTGGCCTGAACTCCCGGTTGGTTCCTTTACTCTTTGGGGCAATTTGAATAAGTTACCTAACTTCCTGCATCCAGGGCCTCTTCTCTAATGAAGGGATGTCTGTACCTTTGCCTCCAAGTTTATCAAGAGGATTAAATGAGATAATCCGTGTAAGGGAAACGGCTAGGTAATCACAAGTGTTCAGTAAATTTGAGCTGTTACGGTCAATGATTAGCAATCTCGTGCATTCAAAACTCAGCCCAGAGGATATTCTTTTCTTCTTCTTGAACAAAGCAAACGCATCTATACAAACCCTTCAGCGCTCAGCACTCGACAAAGGGCATTTACAGACATTCAATGAGAGTTGAACAGAGGGGTCAGACTTCACACAACCGACAAGCTTACGGATGTGGGCCGGGATCCAACGCACAAAAAGAGGTGAAACAAAGCTCTTGAACTCTGTGTAATTCCGGAGGAAGTCTGTGCAATCCGGTAAGAAGATTGGCACTTCACATTCAGGCGGACTGTGTGGAAGTTCTCTAAAACATCTGTAGCGAGAAGCAGCATACAGCTGTGCTAAACCCCCTCATGACGCCAGGACTAAGCCTTGAGTCTCACAAACTCTAGGATAGACTTTGGCTTAATGTGACCCTTGGGGTAGGCAAAAATGCTATTCAGACTATTTAACCACCAGACCCCTGGTAGCATGGCACCGCCAATCAGAATGGAAGCCGACCGTGCGCCCCGGCAGAACATCGGCTGTGCAGTGAGGACTTTCTCTTCTGTTTACCAACACTTCATTGAGATGGGATTAGAATCTGATTCTGTCGGATTCCAGAGCTCAGGGCTTTCTTTTGTTCCTTTGTTGAGGGGTTGTTTTTTTTTAAAAGACTTTCTTTCGGAGGGGCAGTTTTAATTGAGAGGAATATATGGAGATTTCCCATACAACTCCTGTCCCTCACCACCCATAACTTCCCGCATTGTGGACACCCCCTACCAGAGTGGGACATTTGTTGTAACTGGTGTACCTACGCCGACACACCGTAACCTCCCAGAGCCCACGGTGCTCACTAGGGTTCATGCTTGGTGTTACCTGTTCTATGGGTTTGGACAAATGTCTAAGGACATGTATCACACAGAGTATCTTCACTGCCCTCAAAGAGCTCAGGTGTTTAACCACTGCAGGCTACAATCATCACTTACATGGGTTACACATGAATGATGACATGGTTCATTACGTAAATATTTGACTAGCTTGACTTAGCAAATTCTTCTGTGGCACTAAGAAAACCCACAATGAAACTTTTCTAAATTTAATTTTCAAGAGGCTGTGGCACGGAGGCGATCGAGCTGACAGGAACAGTCTCTGCTCTAACATACGGGCTCTGCAAATCAGGTGAGCAAATTCCTCATATGGGAGGATTCGACACCTGCTTAAGTCATAGTGCTTTTTCCATTACGCGGAAGGCCTAATTTCAAAAAGTTTGCCTGAGCTCTGGCACCTGCTAATAAGGACATAGTTTTTTTTTTTTTTTTTAAAGCACTTTCCAATAACATATAAGAGGGGAGAGTTTGCTTTTGCTCCTTATTCCTTTTGACATTTGCATATGTATTTCAGTGTTACTTATATTTTTGCACTTTTGGCATCTTTTATGTCAATATGTTGACATATCTTAATTAGTTGTTTTTTTAAAGATTATATGTCCATTTATCATTGAAATAACTTTATTTATAATTAATTTGTGATTCCTTTAAAAAGTGTGAGATCAGCTTTCACTTTATATAGAAATTGGTATTTTCATCTCTTGTCATGAACTAGAACGCATACATAGATCAACAGACCTTAAGATACAAATGTTTTGGAAAGTTTAAACAGTGGCTGCCCAAGGTTTAAAAAAAGCTATTTATTCTTTTTTTTTTAACGTTTTAAATTGATTTATAACATTTTTTATTGATTTATAATCATTTTACAATATTGTGTCAAATTCCAGTGTTCAGCACAATTTTTCAGTTATACATGAACATATCTATTCATTGTCACTTTTTTTTCTCTGTGAGCTACCACAAGATCTTGTGTATATTTCCCTGTGCTATACAGTTTATTCTTTAAAATATAGGTGTATTGCATGTATGTCTGCAATGAGAGAATGTGAGCATTCTCTCGTGGCATAAATCAGGCTTATGTGCTTTAAGCAAGAGGATGTCAACATCCTATATAAATGCCAAGCATTCACTTTATTCTTACCTACAATGTCCTTCTGTTAGCATAGGGCTGCTGCCTTGCAGACCTACTATGCACTAATCCTTGTGAATAATTTGAACATGATGGTGGGAAATTGGCCTATTCAGGATGAAAAGCCATTTCATGCCATACCGAAGGTCTTCTAGATTAACATCCTATACCTGTCCCCCTGGAAGAGCTATTCAATGAGCCCCATGAACTTCCTGTCCTCAGTCGTTGCCCACTCCAACCCCCACCGCAGGGCAGGTGCAGTGCAAATGGCTGAGCCAGGGAGCTCACCGGCCTCAGGACACTCATTCCTAGGCAGGCAAACTGAGTCCATCAAAGGCTCTCTTCCTCCTGAGAATTTGAACTGGGGCCTGATGATTTGAACCAGAGATGGTGAAAGCTGGAGCTGGCATTTCACCATTGATTCTTGACCAAACTTGGCACCACTGTTATTGAGGTATAAGCCAGCTGAGGTGGTAGAGAAGCAGGAACTATGAGTAAGCAGGGGAAGCCAGGCTTCAGGGGGAAGCCAGGCTTCAGAGAGAAGAAAAGATCAGATGTGTAGAGAGAAAAGACCAGAGACCATGCAGAAGCAGCAGAGGAGAGAAGGAAGGAGAAAAGAGGGGCGAACCTCTAAAGTTTCCTAGTTTGGCTCCTCACCATGGGGTTCCCTAAGATTCTCTTGGATGCTTCAAAAAAAAAAAAAACTTCAAATTAGTTTTCGCAGGCTTAGCTAACCTCATACATCACTCTTCTATGTCAGATTTGAGATGAGCCAAGGATTTGAGAACAGTTTATTTGGGAGCACAGGGAATCCATCAGGGGAGAAAGAAAGGTGCCCAGAGAAGTAAAGGCATATCCTTTAATAAAGGATTCACTGACAAGCCAGCCACACAATGTGGAGAAACCTGTAAGACATGTCCTTGGCATCCTCCCACCCGCGGCTGAGGGAGCTGGAGTATTTACACACCAGCTCTCAAGACTCATTGGGGTGTTAATCCCTTCCCAGTTCTGGTTTCTGATGAGCATAAGCAAAGAAACTTCCTATAATCCTGGGAAATGCCCTCAGGCAGAAAGATACAGATCCTGGCAGCCCCAAGCCTGCAGGAACACAGGGAAATGACAAGCCCAGAGGATGGATGTGGGGAGGGCAGCATTCTGCAACACTGAAATTTTGGGTCACTGACTCCCTGTTTCTAAAGTATAGCCCTACATGGGATGTCAAGGGTTCACAAGGATAATCAGTCAGTATCTGCCCACTCTTGTGGCACTATTTCCAGATCCTTCGTAGTTATGCTGGACTCTATTTCCTGATCTATCTTACCATTTCAGGTTAGACTAGAGCAACTGAATCTAGGTCCTCTAGGATCTGACTTTTGTTTCTTTCCTGTAGACTTGCCTGTTTCAGCAACTCACTGGCCATCCTCAGGATAGATGCCCCCATAGTATCATCCTCTAATTCAGGCTTTCCAAGGGACGGGTATAACTAGTTTTTGAAAGACAAAGGATATTCCTGGAACAGGAATCTAGAATCTGGCTTCTGATCTGAGTTGTAAGATATACACTCTTCTGGACCATGACATAGAAGATTCCAGTGGTTCTTAAATACTGGCTTATGGATCATAATAAGGCTCACTGGGAGCCTATAAGATTAGGAATCTCTAGACCCTGTACCTGGAGATTCTGATTCAGGAAGACAGGCCAGGGTCTGGGATTAAAGTTCACTTGGGGTTCTGATCCTCAGCCAGGTATGAGAAGCCTCTAGTAAATGACATCTGAAGTGTCTTTCTGGAATTCTGTAATCCACTTGAAAGGCAGTTTGGTCTCACTGTCTCTAATGATGACTCTGAAAATAGTCTGGGGGTCCAGGAGAGTGGCATTGTATATAAAAGTCTTCACTTGCTTATTCGTGAAAATCTGCCACAAAGTGACTGGTCTCCTTGGTACCCAATGCATGTATCATTATCATCCCTGAATCCACCCCCCTTTTCAGGAATGTATATATGAATCCCGCACACTTACTGCTTACTAGCTGGTATTTTTCATATCCTAAAACTAACACATGTGAGATCGCATGGATTCTCACCATCCATGGCTCCTCCCATCTTTAGTGTTTGCGCTGCCAGACGATTCTACGTCTCCTCATATAAATCTTTCATATTTGTTCAGGCTTTGTTCCCATGTCCCCTCCTCCTCTTCAGATAGATAGAGTTATAAATATTTTAGACTTCTTTTTGGGAAGCAAATACTCAAAGCAAGCAGGGACTGCAGAGGTAGAAAAATGTCTTTTTAACATACAGCCCAGGCATTTCTAAACAGTATCAAGATTATCTCCACAGTTATTTCCAAACTCTCCAAACTATTTCCTGGAGGAGAATGCTCAAGAAGTCAAACACCTGCCTGTCCACACATTAAGACCTGAAGTTTTGATAAGCCATCTCCTCTTCTAAAAGTGAGGCATTCTATGCAAAGTTTTAGGAAGACCCATCATGGGCTATTCTCTCTTCAAAATAGCATTCTCCCAAACCTCATTTGTCCTACAAGTATGAGTACTTACCATGAGACGTATCACTCCTTCACGGAGGCAGAAACAACCTGACCTAAGTTAATATAGGAGATGACTTCGAAATCCAACTTGCAAATAGGCAGAATTTTGCTTTCAGCTATATTCCTACCTTCCAACAAACAAGTCTGTGATTAGACACAGCCATCCCTCAGCTTCCGCTGGGGACTGGTTCCAGGACCCCCATGGGTACCAAAATCTGGAGATGCTCAATTTTGTTACATCTGCATGTAACTTAATCATATCCTCCCATATCCTTTAAACCATCTCTAGGTAGGATACTCCTACTATCTAATGTACATGCTATGTAAAAAGTTGTAAATACAACGCGAATGCTATGTAAATAGTTGCTGGCACATGGCAAATTCAAATTTTGCTTTTTGGCACTTTCTGGACATTTTTTTCAAGTATTTCCAGTCCATGGTTGAATCCACGGATGTGGAATCCATGGACACAGAGGGCCAACTGTATTGAGGTTTATGGGTTTTAACTTAGAACAGAATGAAGTAAACTCTACCAACAGCCAGAAACTCTTCAGAAACCAATTCCAGTCTCGAGTTTTGATGACACTTCTAGAGGCAGACGTATTCGGCTGTCCAGGGAGCTGTACACAGATACTGTCTGTGGTTTTGTGGTTAACGCCAGCATTTTAAAGTTTTCGACTGGATTCGTTTGAAGGTTCCTAGAGACAATCTTGCTCATCTTGTTCGTCATCAGAATGCCTGTGCGATTGTAGAACATGGCAGGGACTTGATAAACAATTTTTGAATAAATGAGTGAATTAGATTTACCATGGTTGTCACTCCAGGCTGAACACTAGAATCAACTGGGGAGCTTTTTGAAAATACTGATTCTCAGACCCCAACCTTAGAGCAATTAAGTCAGAATCTCTGGGGCTTGGTGACCCCCTACTTTCTTTCTCTCTCTCTGAAATATATGTTTCAGGCAATTCTGCACAGTGGTGGCTGACAAAGAAGAGATCAGAATGATCATACAAAAAAAAGCTAAGCTGCTTAATTTAGTATTTCTATTTCAACAGAAGCTACTCATATCAGAGGCCATGAGGATATCTGAAAAACAGTTATCAAATGAATTATTGAAAATTAGCCCCATGTGATTTTTTGATTGCATTGAATGAAACGAATGGTGGTAAAGTGACACTGCTTTGACTAAGTGTGTGTGCAGACATACACATACAGATATACACATGTATACACACACGTACATAGCGGTAACTAAAAATTCATCAGGTTGTCTTCTCTACTGTTTTGAGTGGAACATGAATTAGATTAACTATCCCGATTATGCAGAGAAATTTAGCTTAATGACCTACAATTACTTTAATGGCTTTGGAATTCAGAAGATAAGAAGACACTGTGTTTCTTCCATTGAGCATTAAATATAAAATGCTTCTGATTGACTGTCATGAAAAACCCAATTTTATTGCTATTTGAATTATTCAGAATCAATATCCAGCACTAGCCAGCATGGGGAAGCTCACATATAAGGCAGCTTTTGAAAGCCGCCTTTCCCTGTATTGAGCAATTGTGCTTTGTGTTGGGGGTGGGTGGGTAATGGGCTGTTTGCTGAATGTCACCACTTCAGATGCACAGAGAATTAACAACTTCATCTTCCCCTTATATTTGGTAATAAAAGGGATTACTTCACAGAGATGAACAATTTTCAAGGTTATGAAACATTCAACATACAGTTGGGCTCAAGGAATCTTGCCTTCTCTATAAGGAGAAAGGGTTTTCACTGTTCGCACAAGAGAGAAATTTGCTAAAGTTACATTTTCAGTTATTTGATGAGTAAACGGCAACCTTGTATCTCCCCAAGCTGGAAATTGTTTACAGGCAAAAATACACCACCACCGTAGTCTTGTAGAAGCTTCACTTAAGATGTGACTGTAAGAACCGTGGCACTGCTTGAAGAAATTTTCCAAAATCATAATGAAAAAGTTAGGGAACAATAGTAAAAAAAATTTTTTTAAATGTTGGATTGTCATGTATTTATGGTTGGCCTGATGCTAAGAATTCGACTGCATTATTTCAAATAAATCTCAAGACAAACTTGTGAAGGCAGCAATATTATGATCTCCCCATTTTACAGATGAGGAAGTTAAAGGGATCCAAGAGAATTCTCTTCTCTCCCTCTCTAAGTGCATAAGGGCTACAGCTGGGACTCTAGAATAGGCTGCCATGATTCCAAAGTGAAATCATGAAATACTAGAATAATCCTGCTCACATGCATAAGAGGAGGGACAGAGAAATGAAGTAAACTATAGTGGAGGACACTGAAGACGAATGGCCATTTAAAGCATAAGTCAAAATGGGTTGTCCTGAAATTGAGGGGGTACTTCACAGAGATGAACACACAGGTCAGCTATGCGATGAGCGGCCGGGGCATCTTTACACGGACACACTTCTCCTCCTCCGCCAGAGGAAGGAGGGGGGAGAATATCCACTTCCCAAATTCATCCTGAAAGTCGGTACAGCTGCAAAGCTCCACTCAAACACATCTCCCAAGAGCTGTTTATACTGTTTCCTTTTCCCTCATTAAAGTCCTGGCTCAGGCTAATAAATCAGTGTACAATTTGTGTATAATCTAATTTTTGCCTTGCGCTTCATCTGGTGTAGGAGGAAGCAAGGGAAAAATGAAGAAAAAAAAAGGCAACAACTGGAAAATGAAGACTAATGAGAACTTGGATGCTTAAGAAAATATCCTTTAGAAGTGCCCAGTTTGAGGTGGTCAGAATTACAGGGGAAAAATGAGTGTGACCTCCTCCTCCTGTGGAACTGTGACTTGTGAGGGGTGTGTGTGTGTGTGTGTATATATATATATATATATGTATGTATGTATGTATGTATGTTTGTGTATATATATATATAAAATCTCCATATACCCAAATACATGAAGGTCCTGATGAGTCAGCACTATATGCAGTTATTTCTCTGGGTAGCACACAGGCTATGCCATTAGGAGGTGTTAACTGTGTCCTGGGGGTGTCCTCTGCTTCTCTTCCCAGACGTTTATAGCACAGCCAATAATAATCCTCAAGCCACCCCCAAGTCATCCCACAGAGAACACTTGGTGTTCCTTCAAACTAGCCAGATATATGAGGTACCCGGGTAGGGAACGCAGCAGTTACATAAGTAAATGGCATTCAAATGTGTAAGTTCAAGGAAGAAGCAAGCCCAGAAAAACAAAAGCGTGCTCGCGTTTGGGTTTCAATCCAAACGCTGCTCACCGACTCGGTCCTGGGGCGTGCACACATGATCCAAGTCACTGTGCTGGCCGAAGCAGAGGAATGTTACAAGGAAACCGCCCATTGACCTAAAAGGCATCATTCTCTTCTCTCATTTTTCACCAGCACCTGAACACACCAAAGCATCTTACTTTGATTTCAGTTTTTAGTTCAGGTTTTTGTTTTTGTTTTTGTTTTTAATTTCAGATTGTTGTTTATCTGGTGGCATTTCCACTGTCACCTACTTAAGAACAGGCAGATAGACCTGAAGACAAGTCATGATTTTGTCTCATTTAGAAAGTGCAAAAAAAGTTAATTTTTGCAAGTGCAAAATTTGGTTTGGGCCATTGACAGGAGGTCATTTGGAAAGACACTAATTAAAAACTAATGGGAGTATTACATAAAACCAGAGTCACAACGAAGCTCAAAATTTCCATCCGCAGAAGAAAAATCAGTGGAATTTTAGAGAAAACAGGTGAGCTCTTTCTATGCATGAAACGTGGGTTTTTTTTTTTTTTTTTTAACAACAGGAAAAAAGGAAAGGTACTGCCCCCTCCTGGCTCTGCAAAACCAAGTCCTATTATATTTAACACCGAATATCATAATTATGTAGGAGTCAACACTGAACGAATCTTAGATCCTCTCTCTTAGCAGAGAGAGCAAGGTTGATTTGCAATTCTGAGAGGATAATGAAAGGGTCAGTGTTATTATTTAATATAAAAATAGATTTCCTGGTTTCTCTCAAGTGTTTGTCATTGGATACAGGGAACCATATCAGACTGAATTACTGAGGATCATCTCTGATAAATCAAATGAAGAACACGGCTGGAAAAAAGGCAAACTGTGTGAGCAGCCCGATGCTTGAGGAGAATACATAACCCCACGAAGTACCCTGAAGCGAGAGGCTCTTCACCATTTTTTGGTTCATTTACAGAAGAAAGAGAACTATGCCCTGGATGTGGAGTTTGAGAACTGATGACTCACTTAAGCTCTCAAATGTTGACTAGGGGAGAAGTGGGTCTTTTCCTCAAATTGCTCAGGGACCACCTTGCATGCCTGCAGCCAAGGGTCAATGTGGGATTGTTCTGGTTCCCCATTTTCCCTTTGAATGATGACTGGGTGTGGGCTCTTGGCTCAGACAGGGAGTGAGGCAGAGAAACAGTGCAACACCCAATGCAGGACACCCATGTCCCTAAAGTTAAGACCCAAAGGACATGGGAAAACCAGGGTCTAGGAGAGACTCACCACCAGCTACTAAAAAGGTTTCTATTCAAGTCTACAGAGAAAAATACCTTCACTTGGGACAGAAGCATGTTTCTTTATCTCACTCTTTGATTTGAAAATGAAACCTTGCCCTTAAAAATACTCTTACATGCATACACTAAAATAAAACATCAAGACCGCAGTAAACCAGACATCCCCTCACTGTGAGTCACTTCCCCAGAGGAAACCAGTTAGTGTCGTGTGTAAAACCTTCCAGAAGTGCTACGTACACACCAACCAATTCAATCTATAACTATTTTTTTTTTCTGCTCAACTAGGAACCTACTCTGTATAACATTCTGCCCTTTGTACTGTCACCAGCAGGACACCTCTGAGATCTTTTTTAACCAGCATCGCATGGCACACATATTATCCCCTGCATGTTTTTCAAGGAATCCTCACGGCCACTTTGCACATAAGTACCTGCATTATGTAATTATGCAGGCGAGGAGCACGAGGACACCGCTTGTCCAAAGCCACACTGTACCTTGTGGGGGAGCCAGGATTTAAGCCCAGTGCCCACACTCTTATCCACTGTTTTCATCCATTCAGGCTGCTGTAACAAAAATGCCACAAACTGGGTGGCTTACAAATAACATGTTTGTCATAGTTCTGGAGGCTGGGAAAGCCAAGGTCACAGCACCAGCAGCTCCAGTGTCTGGTGAGGATCTGCAGACCGTCACCTTCTCCTTGGACTTCACATGGCCACAGGGGCTGGCGAGCTCTCCCGGGTCTTTTCCATAAGAGCACTAACCCCCTTCGTGGGGGCTCCACCCTCATGACCTCATCACCTCCCAAAGGCCCCGCCTCCTGATCACACTGGGGACTAGGTTTCAATGTCTGAATTTTGGAGGAGGCGGACACAAATACCTGAATCGTAGCATCCACTGCATTATACTTTCTTCCTAAATGTTAGCGGTCGCTGTTACTGGAAGTTTTGCATTGGCCTTAAAAACCAAGATGAATGGGTTGTGCAAATGCTGGTGTCGACATCACCACTCAGAAGACATCGCCTGTCCTTCACCCAAGTCTCTGCATCCCTCAGACCCTTTCTCCTGTGCTCTGATGGGAGCTACTTACGGGTGACTAATCGAGTGTCAAACACCAGAACTTGCAGCCCTCCCGAACTGTCTAGAAGCAGAGGGCCCCATTGTCCCCAGCTGCACACATCCACTCCAGCCCCCTGGGTGGTCAGACCGGGCCCAGATGTCAGTGTGCCGGAGCTGCATTTGTATTCCTTACTGATGAATATTACAGCCAACGTACCCATCTGGCCGCCGAGATAAATAATGTAAAAATGAAGATATGCCTACATCACTCATGCAGTATTGATGAACGGGGCCCTTCATCCAGACTGTTCCTACAAATCATTTCATTTGTGAGCCGTGCAACTCGAAGAGAGAAATAGCATTTTCACCACGTTTTAATGGGGAAGGTTTGGGGACTTTCAGGTGCACAAGACAGTAACTCAAGCCCCCACCCTCCCCCAATCATTCTAAAGAAATGGTGGATTCTCAGACAGCAGACAAATGTGGTACTGGATCTACAAGACTGTTCTTCTGGGAAGAATGCCGTTTGTTTACCTTCAAGGTAAGGACTGCATCTCAATGGCCTATGCAGCTTTCATTGGGAAGTTCGGACAGAAGGGACTGAAATAATGAGATGTTGTCAATTGCTCTACGCACGACGTAGTTCCTGAGGAAGTAGCCAAGACTCCACGAATCGAACACCTCACTCCCACTAGGAGGGCTATTACAGACAAACAAACCAAAAAAAAAAAAACAGGAAAAAAAAAAAAAGACAAGTGTTGGCAAGGATGTGGAGAAATCAGAACCTTTGCGCACCCGTTGGCAGGAACGTAAAATGACGCAGCTACCGTGGAAAGCAATACAGTGGTTCCTCAAAACGTTAGAAAAGGAGTTAGCAGAGGATCCAGCAATTCCACCTGGGGGAATATGTCCACAGAAGCTGAAAGCAGAGTCACAAAGAGGTACCTGCACAACCGTCCTCAGAGCAGCCTGACTCACAGGAGACAAAAAGCGAAGGCAAAGTGTCCACGGATGGATGAATGAAGAAGGAAAACGTGAAATATACATACAATGGAATGTTATTCAGGCATAAAAAAGGAGGGAAATTCTGACCCATATTACAACATGATAAACCTTAAGAATATTATGCTAAGTGAAATAAGACAGTCACACACACACAAAATACTGTACGATTCTGCTTATGTGAGGTCCCTAGGGTCATCTAACCCATGGAGACAGAGTAGAATGGTAGTTGCCAGGGGGCTGGGGAGAGGAAATGGGGAGTTGTTTTATAATGAGGATAAGTCATCAGTTTTGCAAGATGAAGACGTTCCGGAGGTCGGTTACACAACAGTGTGAATATACTCAATACTACTGAACTATACACTCTAAAATGGTTGAGATGGTAAATGTTATATTATGTGTATTTTACCACAGTTTTTTTTTTTTTTTCAGTTGCACAAAGTGGAGACCAGGCATCCAGCAGAGGAGGCACCACATTATTTAGCATGCACGGATGCTGCCTGACACTAAGAGATCCACCTTCATGATCTCCTTGTAGACCCTCGCAACACTTCTGCTAAATAGGTATCAGCGGGCATTGCGCTGTCTTCTATGGGATCCATCCATGGCTTAGAAACCAGCTAACGTCATGGTGGCCTCCAGTCAAGGTGAAGTAGACGGATCCTGCAAACGGAACTAGCCAATCATGGTTTCGTCACCCGTGAGTGGTGTGACCTTCAGCAATATCCTTGGTCCTTCAGAAGTACCTACTTAGTCATCCTCTATGAAGAGAAAACCAGAGTAACACACTCGTGAATGGAAGCCAAGTTTCCTACCACGTGTATGGGCCCCAGTGTGAGCTCACCCCTTCCTGTCTCTAGCTCCATCCCACATGTCTCTCCTTCTCACCACCATATGCCAGCTTCCATTTCTCCACCATGCCAACCTCATGCTGGCCCCAGGGCCTTTGTCTTTGCTGTTTTCCCTGCCTGGCTCACCCTTTCTTGAATTATCCTTAGCTGGCTCCTCCTCCACCTGTAGGTCTCCATTTCAAGTGTTACCTCTTCCGAGATGGCTTCACTTTGGAACTGATTCTTCCAAAGATGGGTCTCTCCCACCGCCACCAACTATCCCCCACCATCAATTACTCTATCGCAACCTCCTATGGATTCTTTGACAACACTTACCAAAACGTAAAATTATCTTGTCCACATATTGGCTTTACCATCCATCTCTCCCACTAAAATATACACTTTATGAAAAACAAGGATAGGTTGGTACCATTCACCACTTCATCCCCCAGGACTTGGAATGGTACCGGCATACTTGCTACATGGAAAGGACCAATAAACAAATATTAGCTGCTGTTGTAATTTTATATGGTGACTTTGTTCCAATAAATACAATGAAAGTGAAGGATTGAGACATCTTGGCAAGGAACTCACTGGTCAACTTTTCTGCTGAAATTACCCACCAGCTGGGTGAGAACTAGTCGCTGGCTCTGAAAGAAGACAAAAGACATACATCCTCATGCTTTCAACTCTGGAGCCCCTCTGGGCAGGAGACATTCTCCTCCCGGGTAAACGAAGGAAATGTCTGAAGAACCCAGTCTTTCCTCCGGGTCCATGTACAGACCGACAGCCCCCAAAGCGCATGCTAATGGCTCATCCCTGGTCCAGCAGCAGCATCAATAACCAAGCCACGTGACTGGGGCTTTCGGCTGGTTTATCACTTGTCAGTTCCAAAGACACCTGCTGAGCTGACAGAGTCGTCTGGGCTGTGACATAGAAAAATCACTGTATTTCTGGGTAAAGAATGACTTAAACGTCTCAGGCTCACAGGCTGTCTTAATTCATCTGGTGGACTACGCCCGAGTTTCGGTTGTTAAATCTCTGCCTCTGAGCTTCTGAGTTCGGCATTTTTGAATTTGATATAATGAGTGCCGAAACGTGTCAAGCAGACCCACTATCCTTCTCTCAAATTTCTCCTGCTCTAGTAGAGTAGACTGTGTTGGAGGGTGTACAATCTGGTACCACATTTTGAGGTAACTTATAAACACAACAAAGTGGCGGTGGGGAGGGATTTGATTTAGCACAAAACTGAAAAATTCAAACCTTCAGCCTCAATTAGATGAAGGTGCTGACATTCAAATGATTTCAGAAATGAGTATCTTTTTAACATTTTGTGTTCAGACTGGCTTTCCCTATTGTCTTAGTCCATTCAGGCTGCTATAACTGAATACTGTAAAATCAGTCGCTTCAGGAACATTTATTTCTCATAGTTTTGAAGGCTAGGGAGTCCAAGATCAAGGTATGAGCCAACCTGATGTTGGGAGAGAGCCCACTTCTTGGTTTGCATGTAGCCACCTTCTCATTGTATCCTCACATGTCAGAAAGCAAAGAGGGAAGGAGGAGAGAGAGAGAGGGAAAGCTCTCCTTTCTTTTCTTATAAGGGCACTAATCCCATTCATGAGTGTTCCATCCACATGATCGAATTACCTTCCAAAGGCCCCATCTCCAAATACCATCACTTTGGGGGTTAGGTTTCCAACATATAAATTTTGCAGGGGTGCAAACATTCAGTCTATGATACCCATGTACCACAACAAGGTCGTCAGATAACCCCAGGCCAATATCCTATTTGTTTCATAACCCCAGGAAAAAGAGTCTCTTTCCAGGGACAAGTCTCCTTGGATAGAGCTGGTCACATGCCCATTGGGGAATCAATTGCCACGGCCACAGGAATGGAAAATGCTGATTGGACAAGCCTGAGTCACCGCAGGCCCCTGGAGTTAGAGGGAGGTGTCAGTCCTGTCTGAATGACAGGGACTCTAAGAGGGGACGGTGCAGCTGCTCAAACCATTCCAAGATGGGTTCCATTCCCAGGAGATGGAAGAGGAAGTCCAAAGCAGGCAGGCAAGCAAGCACACAGATATAGGTGCAGAAATGAGCATGTGAAAGTAGAGTTGGCCACAAAATACAAGAAATGCACTAAAACAAAATGAAAAAAAATCAGCCGTTAATGGCACTTGCAAGTTGCAACATGGCCAGTTGCATATGTATATTTAGATGTCATTGAGAAGAGGGAACTGGGGCTGGGGGTGGGGTGGGGGTTGAGTATCAGAAGGACCAAGAAGATGGTGTCTGAGGTGGGCTTGGAAAAGTGAAGAGCGTTTTGCCCAGGTGAGAAGTCTACGCTAAGGAAAATTAAGAGCAAAGGCAATTTCTTGAATCATTTCTGACCACGATGCCCTGAGGAAGGTGGTATTATAACCCCCATTTTAGAAAGGAAGAAACCCATCTAAGGTGATTCTTTTTGTGGGATAAGTCCCAGGCCAATCTAACTCCAAAAAACGTATCTTTTCACCAGGACCACCGTGTATGGTGGAGCAGGGTGAGCTCACTCCAGGGTAGTGACTCCATTCACATAGATCGTGAGGTGAATGGCGGCGCCCCCTGGAGTCGTACACTGGAAATGTGGCCAACCGAGTGAGGCAGTCCTGCGTTAAACACTGGACCGAAGAGACAGGGAGCAAGCAGGCAGAGCCTTAATCCCAAAGCCCCTTCATACTCTGCTAAGAATCCTGGACAGTACTAGTTAATGTTCCCATGAAACTCACCATTTTATTTCCTGGTTCTGTGTAACCCACAAGGATTTAAAATGAATTCTGCCATGTAATTCACTTCTTTCCAGCTCTCAGGATAGAAGGCACTCACACAAGCAACAAACCAGGCATTACTAGGCCAGGTGAGCAGAGGCATTTTAAAGAAACGGGTTTTCCACGAGTCTTATCTGGGTGGGAGAGGAAGCCAGAAGAGAAGTCGCTAGAGAAACCAAGCTCAGCCAATTGGGGTTTTTTAGCTCTTAAGACTCCCTGGGAGTTTTCGACGATGGAGGCAATGAAGTTCTGTTAGAGAATAAATTGGTTGGGACACAAAGCTCCTTACAGATTATTGCCTCCTTCTTTGCCAATTACAAACTTGGCAATCATTTGTTTATTAACCTGATGGCTTGCTACATTAAAAAGCATCACATATTTTTAATGCACCAAGATAAAGCTGTAGCATGCCAAATCGCTAACCCCATCTGTCCCTCCTCACCCTGGTCCCGCACTCTAAAGCACTTTTGAAGATAATTCAATAGAACAAGGTTTTAAAAAGTTTAAAACTTCCTCCTGCATTGCCTCAGGGAAAGGTTCCCTGTTATGTGTGTGTGAGTGATAAAGTTTAGCCCCTTAAATTCATTCTAAGGAGTGTTTGTGAAAGTCTTTATTTGGAAACGCGGTGGCTTAGCCCCAAGCGGCAACCACCACTTCCCCACTGCTGCACACAGACTTCGGGAAAAGCCGCAAAGCTAATCCCAAATACAGAGTCTTCTCCAGGGAGGGTAGCCCTCCTCCCTACCCTTCCCACCTCTCTCATCTTGAAGGCTTCACCCCCAGCTCTGCAAGGATGCCTCCACACCCAGATTCTTCAGCTGTAATCTGTCTCCACTCTTAGCTTCCCCACTTCTGGCTGTCTTCTAGAGAGCTCAGTCCAACTGCCACCAGAATCTCAAAGGCAACCTCTTAAGGATGTAGCACTTTTCATTCCAAGAAGCAAGCCAGCTCTCCTGATGCATTTCCCCTGTTTTGAAAATGGCACTGCCCATCTCACAGTTCTGCAGACTCAAAACCTTGGGGTCCTCACGTGGAGCAGATGTGGGGGATATGCCCCATGCAGGTCCCCTCACTTTTACCAGGTCAGTGCTCACTGGCCTGGCGTTTGATGTGTTAACATTCAACGCCTGAATTTCTTTTGCCCGATGCTGAAACTGCTTTGCCCACCTGGAATGCTGGAGAAGTACAGCCCGTCAACCAATAACTAATGAGAGCTGGGGTATAAATACCCCAGCTCCCCTGCCCTTAGGTGGGAGAATGCTACGGTGTGTATCTACATGGGTTCCATGCATTCCCACAATGAGATTAAGCTCCAGTTACACAGTGGTCAGTGGCTTGATAAATTCTGTCAGCTGCCTTCTCTCCCCTGTATCACTACTTTAACATCCCACCACCATCACTACAAGTGTTCCCCCTGATAAATAACTTCTCTCTGAATCCTTGACTCAGGTCTGCTTCTGTGGGAATTCAACTAGAACCACCAGAAATGTTGTCTCTTCCTGCCAATATTTGCCACATGCTACCTGTCTCTAAGCCCCACCAAACCTACCTTCACTCCACTCTAAGGTCAATCTTCCCCATAGGACCATGAGGACCTGCCCATATCACTACTACCTGGGGAGAAACCAGGAAAGCTCCCCATACATAGAAGGTGTTGTTAGAGCTGAGCTATGAAAGGTGAGCAAGAGTTGCAGCCAGAAGTAAGGAGGTGGATGAGAAAAGAGAACAGAAGAAAGGTTCCACAATGGCCTGAAAACAAGGGAGAACATTGGATGTATGAGACACTCATGCTTCTATTTTTTTGGAGCTGCTGTTCTCAATGAAGACACGGGTTTGCTCACTAAGGAGCATTTGGCAATGTCTGGCAAGATCTTGGGTTGTCACAACTGAGGAGGGATGCTCCTGGCATCTAGCAGGTGGAGGCTAGCAATACTGCTAGACACCCTACGATGCACAGGACAGCCCCTGCCATAGCGAATGATCCAATGCCAAATATCAATGCTGCTGAGGCTGAGAAGTCCTGGAGTTTAAAAGAGTTTGGTGAGAGAGAGAGATACGGAGGTTAGCAGGGGCTAAATTATGAATATTCTTGTGAGCCTTGGGGGCTGCACCACAAAAACAAGGAGGGAGAGTCACTCTTGAAAAATGGGAGTGAAAAGATCACTCTGGCTCTGGACAGAAGATAAGTTAAAGGAAGGAAAGATTGAGACAGAACGTGAGACTGGTGAGGAAGATAGTATCTAGTCCATCTGCAGCATGGTGTCTGGACTAAGGAAGTGGAAAGAGGAGGCAGGGAGAAATGGGCATATTTTTAGTGATACTTTGGAAGTATTTTGACTCTAGTACCTGCCCCATGGCAGGACTTCATTAAAATTTTTCAGAATAAATGAATGCAAGAAGGAATGATTAAATCATGGTACCCCTCATGGCAGGCGTTGGATTGAGGCTTCGGTGTTGAGTTTTTAAGATGATGCCCTGGGCAACTGGGTGGATAATAATACCATCCACTGAAATGGGGAGGCTAGGGAAGAACGATTGTAGAAGGATGAGAAGAAGAGATGGTGCCCAATGAAACTTTCCAAATGCTGTGATGGCGATGCATGTTATGAGGCAGACTGGCCCATCCGTGCTTAAGACAGACGGACCATTTCAGAAATGTGGTGCTGGGCACACATGGGTAAAGGGGTACCTGGCAGGCCCAGAAAGGCACAGAGCCCTGTAGCCTGGGGGAGGGGGGCACTGGGACTTGATTGTTCACAACAGTGTTCCATCTTGTTTTTTATCCTCACTGCATGTGGAAACAGCCTCTGGTGACCAATAATGTTGATGACCACTCTTGAGTGCATACTCCCATATTTCAAGTACATCATTAGTTAAGTATTCATTAAGCCTGTCTAATGAACCTGTTCTAGGCACAGGAATACTGCACTGAACAGAAATGTCAGCCTCATGGAGCTTACAATCTAGCGTGTGTGTGTGTGAGAGAGAGAGACAAGATCCTTAACAGACACGCTGAGTTACAAATGATAAACCCTGTAGCTAAAACGCAAGAACAGAGAATGAGAAATAGAGGGGGATGCAATTTTTAACAGAACAAGTCTCACTGACAAAGTGGCATTTGAGTAAAGACCTAAGTTGAGAGGTAGCAGGGGTCTTGAAGGAGGACCAAGTCTGGACAAGGAGGCCAGGGTGGCAGGGAGGGAGTCAGTGAGGAGAAAAGTTAACAGGAGACAAGGCGAGAAAGTAGGCAGGGGCCAGAGTGTGGGAAATGGCTTTCATTCTCAATGAGATGGAGGTCATGGGGGAGGAGCGGTTTCCCACCATGAAAGAAGACAAGGGAGGCTGTATCAGCAATCCAGGCAAGAGACGACAGGACCTGAACCAGGATGATGGCCCTAGTGCTGGGAAGGAGTGTATTTCTAGATGTATATTGAACTTAACAGGACTTTCCTCGGGGGAAGATCAGGGGCACAACATTTAAGAAATAGGAGGTACCATGCATGACTCCAGGATTTTAGCCTGAGCAGCCCTTAAGATAACTTGTAATGCAGATTGTATCATTCCATTTGCAGTGGCTATGTGTTGTCTTGGCCCACTAGTGGTCTTCTCGGGGGGGACGTCCCCGCCTACTGTATGGAGCCTTGATGGATTTGGCCATCATCCCCTTTGCTTCTCTTCTGGGAAGAGCAGTCCCTGGCACACGATATAAACTAAACCTGTCTGTTTCCTCCCTGAAATCGTTTTTGACAAAACTATGGGGGAAGATGATCTCGCATCCCCTGGGGTCACAAACTTAAAGGCCGCACAAGTTTGGGTTTGCCAAGGGTCATTCTCCTACTGTCTAATGGTCCACATAAGAGCAACCAGAGCCTACACATGGTGACTCTCCTGAAGGCAACGTTTGGGTTTCTAGACCCAGCCATACTGGAATCAAAATGGTCTTCTCTTGAATCCAGTTTCCTTCACTTGCATCTGGGAATATCCTGATCACGTATGACCTAGAGTTACTATCCGATATGGCAGCCATCGCCAAATGAGGCAGACGACTCCTGGATGCTTGAAGTGCAGGTAGACCCAACGGAGATGTGGCAGGAGCACAAAATACACTATGAAATTGAAAGAAATCATATGAAGAAAGGAATGTAAGCTACCTCCTTAATGTTTATGTTGATGACATGCTGAATTGATAATACCTTGGCTATAGTAAATTACGAGAAATGCATTACTGTCTAATTAATTTCACCTGTTTACATAACTTTAAAAACTCGGCTACCAGAAAAACTAAAATGACATACACAACATGATCATGCACTCTTGGACAGCACTGTTACAGACGAACGTTGCGGGTTTGAGAATTTGAGCCTGAGTCAGCTCAACTCAAAAGCCAGGGTATTTTGGATGTACGATTTGATGAGTTTTGATAGATGTCTACACCTATGAAACCACCACCACAATCAAGATAGCTAACATTTCCATCACTCCCCAAGAGGCGCAAATTTCGAACTCCCAATTTATCCCTTCCCACCCACTTTACCCAAAATTGTACATCTAAAATATGTGTAGCTCACAGTGCAGAAGTTATGTAATAACTTTTTGTAAGTAAATAAACAAATGGAATAACTAAAGCTACAAAAAAAAGAAAACCCAAAACCCCAAGGTATTTTTCTGTGGTTACCCCCCCACCCCCCCATCCTACCATTAGGCACTTCACCTCCCGCAACACCGTGCCATCAGCAGATTTCAGACGGCTAGGTTGCCTGTATCTAGCTTCACGTTGAGCACAGGTGGCAGCGGGGCCTGCCAACTCACAAAATTGCCAAGTGATTCACCTTAAAGGGACCCCTCAGAACCAGGATCCATCTGGCCAGTAGCCCCAGGGCCATTCCCTCTCCAGCTTCCCTTTGCCTCCGGGCTGTGTACCAGCCAGCATTCTGATCTGGCCTGTGAGCTCCTGGCCTCAGCCTGGGAGATAGTTGCCTCCCTGTCTCCAGGACTGAGTGAACTTGGTGAGAATGAAACCCACACTTAAGGTACCAGGGAACCGTTCCACTGAAACCCACAGCACTATAATTACCATAAACCCTTCAGCACCAGTGGCTCTGAGAGGCAGAAGAAATTAAATCAAAAAGCATAGATGGAATCAGGAGCAATCTTATGGGAAAGGCATGTAAATGCACCATCTTACACTGGAAATGAGTTTGAAGATGAATACCCTTCACAAATGGAAACGTACCAAGAAGTACGGAGGAGGGTGTGTCAGCTGTATTGTATGAAGAACTCGCGAAGCTTAACGTTCTGGGCATTTTTTTTTCCTCCTCCAAAACCCCGAGATGCAAATTCTTCAAGAGAATAACAAGTGATGCATGCTTGAAATTTATTTTTAAATCAAGAGCAAAATGAAACCCTTTAATTAATCTCGGAGAATTTAGCTCCTTCCCTTTCAGATCTGTCTTTTGCACAGTTAGATGCTTAAAATAATTGCGCCCGTTCGTGTGAAACTACAGCAGTAATTCAGTGGGTTTATACTTGTGCAACCTTTTAAAAACGGGCCCTAAAACATTCATCTGTTGAACCAATTTACCAGCTTTCAATAAAGCATCTTTAAGATACTTTCTGTTACATTTATATGACATAAGCTATATTATTTTAATAATCTGTGCTTGAGATATATGGTGATGAGGGAATTATCGCTCACCTGGGGAGATGGTGTAATTAGAAAAGAGGCACAGTCGGGAAATAAAAATGATTAAAAAAAAAAAAAAACTTGCTGAAATGAACCAGCCGCAGCCATGAGCATGCGACGAGGTTGGCTTTAGTTGTTGGGGAGGCATTGGAGTGAGAAGCAGAGGAGAAGGAAACCAAGCGAACTTGTGGTGCCTGAAATAATTACCATTTCTTCCCCGTCATTTCTCAAGGCTCACGGGGAGTGAGGCCATGCACCCAGCCGGGGCAGACAAATGAACACGCTCCCCACAGCCAGTCCAGGGGGCAGCTGCCTGAGCTGAGCTAACGGACCTGGGGGAGAAGTTGGGAGCAGGTGTAATTATACTAATGATTTACTGAATGTTTGATTAATTGGAAATTAAGTGAATGCACAGTGGCAGGATTGTCACAGCAAATCGCTCAGCTGTTGGCCTGAAAGGTGCTCTGCTTCCCTCCCATAAAGCAATTAAGAGCATCTGAGATCGCTGGGGGGGAACACGGGTGTGGAACTGTCCAACACTGGGACGGGAGGAGCACGGAGGAAAGAGTTTAACCGGCCCTCGCTGGGCGGTGTTTTGGAGAAAGGAACATTTTTCACCAAAACGTTAGCTCCAAATCTATCTCATTTGAGAAGTTAACTTGCACCTCATTGAAGATGACAGCTTCAAGGTAGCTGGGAAGACAGCGGTTTTTGCTTGTCTGCAGTGTGTGTCTGTCCCCGTCACCCTCGGGGTCTCTGCAGCTCAAACAAGGGCTGTGCATCACAGAGAAGGGAGGCTCTGGAGGGCGGACTCCACACAAGAGAGCAGGGCTTGGTGACAGAAGATGGGGCTGGTCTCCTGTCTGAACCCACCTGCTCAGCCTGGTGTCTGTGGACAGCAAACAAGCCAAAAGTTCACCATGGCTCTTCTTTCAACCCGTGCAAGATGGAATCAGGAAGATGAAAAAGGGCTTTCCTTCTGCACCTCAGATTTTGAGACAGTACCTGAGATGACCCTCAACCGCTTGACCTGACTGCTACTCCTAGATTTTACTTGGAAGCGCAGTGTGCCCCCCCTTTCCCCTACACTACCTCTCTGTCCCCCGGCCCCTCTCTCAGACTAACACAGCTAAGAGTTACAAGCCTGATGTTCTCCGTGCGGTGCCTTGAGCTTAGGGAAGGAAATTTGCTGATGCAAATTGAATACATAAATAAGAATGTAATAAACTTTCTCTTTGGGCTTCCTACATCACCACTCAATTTGCAGAACCTGGAATTAAAAGTGGACTTCGGAGCAGAAATGGGAGGGGTGAGTCTCCTGTGTGCCTTGTGGGTTTGCAAATGCACAGGAGCTTCTGGAGAGAACAGTTCCCCAAAGTAGGTCCAAAACCTTAAAATAGACATGCCCTTTGATCTCTCTCTGGCTCTTCTAAGGAGTCGATATATGCAAAGATGTATATACGCAAGGATGTTCACTGCAGCGATGCTTGTAATTGTGAAACAAAATGAAACAAAACAAAAACGGAAAGGCACCAAGATGTTCAAAGCTTTTCCCCAAGTATAGTTTAAGGAAAACGACTGCAGAGGTTTTCAACATAGGATATCAGGGGGAAAAAAAGGGGGAAAATGCATATTGTATCAACCTAACTCTCAGAGCTTAGACTAGCAGCTCCAAACTTCAGAGGAAGACAGCTTAGGAAAAGCTGATTATAGACATGATCAAAATCTGTTGCTAAGAGCAAACAGCACATTAGCAAAATAGGAGGCACATCACAATTCCAACTTTGCAAATCGAAATCACATCTGGATCAACAGCTATATGTGCAGAGACCTGTGTACGCGTGTGCGTGTGTGTGTGTGTGTGTGTGTGTGAAACTGAAAAGATATTACACCAAAATGCTGATAGCTGTTGATAGATGATTTAAGGTAGCTTTTCTTTTTTCCCTTTGCTTCTCCCCATTTTCCAGCAAAAATAAAACACTTGTATAATTTTTCATGTTTTTGCCTTCTGTGACTGTACACACATCTAGCATTTTATTGTAACAAACAGGAGCGCCCTGGGACACCTGGAGGAGACAGACAACGATGCCAGGGTGACCACAGCGGTCACCCATTATTACAGATACACAAAACAGGACAATTGCCTGTTTTGAACACGTCGACTCTGGCCATATGTCTTGTAAAACTGGAACTCTGCCACCCAGTCGATCCAAAAAAAAAAAAAAAAGAAAAGAAGAAGAAGACTGCAGTGGAGCCATTACAACAACCCAGCCAATTAAAGAAACCTCAAAAGTGTAACTGTGCCACCTTTCAGCGAGGCAGGGGTTGGCAAGACCAGAAAACGCGTACAGCTCTGTTAGACCGGCGGCACATCCCAGCATCTAGAAACAGGTAAATCTGTTTTGTCCCCCATGCACAGAAAGATACAATTAACACGGCTGCAAAGTAAGTGATACTGCCTCACCACCAGCCACCAGGCTGTCCTGCAGGGACCTCCATCCACAGCCTGGAGGGGAGGTTACTAATTATCATGCCAAATTCAGCCTTGATTATTCCCCAAGAGGCACCTGTTAACTGGGCTGCTCCATTACATAACAGTTCTGCGCATCAATAATTGAGTTGCAACGACTTGATTTTCTCCTCGCAAATGTGATTTATTTTTTCACCCTGGTGGTTTCAAGTTGCCCTCCCCACCGCCCCCACCCTGGGCTGTGGGAGCCCAAGGAAGTTAACTGTGGTTGTGAAGAAGAATTCAGGTTTCATCTACTCCCAGGAGAAACCAAAAGACATCCCAGCATAAACCCCGTCACGACATAAGAGTGTATAAAGTCTACCACGAGTGCCAAGTGCTCGGTTTTTAATGAGTAAAAAGTGATCAGTGACCATCCATCTAACTCATGCTAAGCCTCTTTGTTTCGCATGTATGAGGTGTCTTCCAGCACAGCACCTGCAATGTTGTTTTGAGCACTTCCTTATGTTCCTGAGCTACAAGACCTTCAGTCCTAGGCTCACCCTGTCTATTTGATGCCCCAGTCCTAAAGGCAGGCATCTCTGCAAGGAGCCCGTGCTCCCTTTCCTGGAGAGGGGTATTAGCAACCAAGATCTGGGTGCCAGGTGTGCTCATTGTTGCTGGGGTATCATTGCTTCTAGTTCCTCTTAGCTGACAGAGCAAGATAGAGGTGCGTACCAATCCATGTATACATACGTGTCTAGAAATATTTCTATATTTAACCATCTGTGTCTATGGGAGGCTAAATATGCATTCCTACTGCCGTCCAAGTCCCATCCATTATGAAAATGTTATCATGCCAGCCTTCTTCCTGTGCTTATCCGCAACCCCCCACTCAAGCTGTGAGAAGCCTTTGCCCAGTACGTTCTAAGTAACCTCGCTGGAGCTGTATTCCCATTAGAAGAGCGCCAACCCATTTGTTCGCTTAAAAGGACTTTGGAACCATGTAGCAATGCCTGGGTTTTGTCCACCATGCTCATCCCATGGAAACACGTGCCATGAAGGCACTGCCAAGAAATCCTAAGACCACAGGGTCCTACTGCTTCCTCATTACCGACCTTCAAGCTGGTTGGTGCATCTGGTTGGGGCATTAAAAAATACCCATACATCACTCCAAGCCTCCAGATGAAGGTTAAAAGATAGCCATGAGGTAGTGCCATGCCAAATAAAGAATCTGGCAAAACTCTGATTAGCGAGAGCTGGCATTTCTTTTTTTCTTTTTTTTATTTTAAAAAGTAAAGCCCAGAAACAGCTAAAGGAGCAAGAAACCAAAGGCAAAACAAACCCAAAAATGCAGCCAAGAAAAGATGATGGAAAGCACAAAAAAGGTTGAGAAAGGAACACAACAAAATTAAATGAAGCTACAGTTCTTGGGAAGGTTCTCAGAGACCAGATGGCAAAAGGAGTGATTTATCCCTTCGCATATTTCTACAATACTGAATGTTCCAAAATAATATATGGATTTGGGATAAATACAGAGGCAGTAGGCAGTCCCTCCCCGCCGCCCCGCGCTCTCCTTCTCTCCCTCTCCCTTTCCCCCCACCCTCCTTGGCTCCAGCTCGATGGAGGAAAAGCAGCCACAGCACAAACGGTCGGGCCGTGCTTGCCTCCAACAGCGTCCAGACCCAGGAGGGCTGTAGAGCGCCGAGGCAGCTGCAGTGGCCTCCGGCTTTGCTGCTCAGCATGCTGTGAATAGGGAAGACCTAAGCCCGGCCAGAGCACGTGGGCAGGGGTGGGGAGACGCGGGCTCGGGCTGCCAGCACCGCCTCAGCTGCCTCTGTCTTAGGCTTGGCTGGGAGGGTCGCCTCCTGACTCTGAGATGCTGTGTCTCTAGGTGGGTCTGAATTTCTGTCTCGGTCTAAGAGACAGCGCGGAGGAGCGGTGTGGAGCGGGCACCGCCTGTGCGCCACTCAGCCCCTGTGGGTGAACCTAGGCAGGTTTGTAACTTCTGTACAACTTCATCGCCTCACACACAACGTGGGATGAGTTGGATCATAACACCTGCCCCATCAGGTTAGCAGGAAGCTTAAAGGAATGAAGAATTTAGAAGAGGAAAGGCAGTGCCTAGCATAAGAGATTCCCCCAGCTTGAAAGAACTCAACAAGGAGGAAGAAAGAGAGGCAGAGCAGTGGGACAGAAGTCAGAGGGGAGAGACAGACAAACAGAGAGGGTTCAAGTTGAAGGTGGGCAGCAGAGCCTTGAAAAATCCCCTTTGCTGAAGCGGGAAGCCAGAGCACCTTTCGCAGCAAATAGCTGTCACCTGCCATAGCCTCAGGGATGACAGAGCGTTATTCAGGGTGCCGGTCATGGCTGTCACAGAAGGAAGGTGACAGACACAGTGGCCAAGGGCTTAGACTCAGAGTTGGACAGATACGAATTTGGTCACTAGCCTTGTCCCTTGATCTGCTGGAGCTGCATTTTCTTATCTAGACAATGGGATTGAAAAACAGTATCTGCCTTGATCCCAAAGAGGCAGCTGCATCTCCACGTGCACTGCAGCGTTTTTTACAAATAGCCCAGGTGTGGAAACAAGCTAAGTGTCCATCAACAGATGGCTGGACAAAGGAGATATGAGGTGGGTATGGAATATAGTGGGATGTGCTTCAGCCACGAGAAAGAAGGAGATCCTGCTGTTTGTAACAACCTGGATGAACATTGTGCGAAGTGAAATAAGTCAGACAGAGAAAGACAAAGACGGGAGGATATCAATTATACGCAGAGTCAAGAAAGACGAATTCAGAGAAACAGAGTAGAGCAGTGGTTCCCAGAGGTGAGGAGGAGGGGGAGATGGGGAGATATTGGTCAAAGGGTACCAACTTCCAGTTATAAAATTAACAGTTCTGGGGATCTAATGTACAGCATGGTGGTGATACAGCTAGTAATACTGTATTATGCACTTGCAAATCACTAAGAGAGTAAATCTTAAAGTTCGCACTACAAAAAAATAAATGGTAATTAGGTCCTAGGATGGAGGTGTTAACTAACGCTGAAATGGTAATAACCACTTTGCAATGTATAGATACATCAAATCAACACACTGTTTACCTTAAACTTACACAATATTATCTATCAATTGTATCTCAAAAGCTAGAAAAACATTTTTTATTTTTTAAATATTTTTTGGTGGGGGGAGGTACTTAGGTTTATTTATTTATTTTTAGAGGAGGTACTGGGGATTGAACCCAGGGCCTCGTGCATGCTAAGCATGCGCTCTGCTGCTTGAGCTATACCCTGACTGTCCCTCTGTGTTCAAAGCAGCACTGTGCACAATCAAAAGGTGGAAGCAACCCAAGTGTCCATCGACAGATAAATAGGTCCACAATTCGTGATATATCCCACACAACGGGGTGTTATTCAGCCTTAAAGAGGAAAGAAATTCTGGTCCATGTGACAACATGGATGAACCTTGAAGGCATTATGCTAAGTGAAATAAGCCAGTCACAAAAAGACAGATACCGTATGATTCTGTTTATACGAGATACGGTATATTATACGCAGACTCATTATATGAGTTGTCAGATTCAGAGACAGAAAGTAGAATGGTGGTTGCCAGAGGCCTGGGGGGAAGAGAGAAAAGGGAGTTAGTATTTAATGGTATGAAGTTTTCATTTAGGAATAAGAAAAAGTTCTGGATGGATGGTGGTGATGGCTGCACAACAATGCGAACGCACTTAACGCTGCTGAGCTGTACACTTGAAAATGGTTGAAAGGGTAAATGTTACGTTCTGTGTATTTGACCACAAAAATGAATTTTAAAATATTGAAAAGGCTCAAAAAACACAATATTTGTTGTACAGGAAATTTGTTGTAAAAGGATGATTGAGCAATAATCCCTCCAGCCACTGGGCTGAGGACCTTAAACATAGCATCTCATTTAATCCTCACAACAGCTCCTTGGGCATAGGGATGGCTGTCTCCCCACTTTATGGACTTAATGAGATGGCGGTGGGCACGAACTTGCATCACCCGGGGACCCCTTCATAGCCGGACTAGCTGCCCAGCTGTGGGGTATGAGGTCAGCAGGCAACCACAGCTGTCAGGTCCTCCAGGGTCAGCCTCGGCTACAGAGAGCCCCCCCCGCTCCAGGCCACACCCTTCTCGGGGCAGCTGCACCCAATGACTGAGAGAGGTGGAGGGTAGAGGCCCAGATATTTCATCCCCGCGCAGAGAAACTCTGCTGGGATCTTCACAGTGGGCCTCTGCTGGGCTCACATCCCAGCCCCACGTCTCCCTCTGCTCAAACCTGCTCGCCACTTCCTTCTTCCACGGGTGTGGATTCTTAATAAGGCATCTTGCACCCAACGGCCTTCTGAGCACCTGCTTCTGAAAAACCCCACCTACAACAAGGCTTAGGTGTTTCAAGGACATGACTAGCACAAGAAGGAAAAAGGATCCTCAGAGCATTAAAAAAAAAATGTAACTTCCAAGCCCTCATTGCCATGCTGGGTGTATCATAAATTCTCAACGCCCTTAACTATGACTTTCAATCACTTATTAATATATTGCAAAGAAAATACAGTAAATGTAGTAATAACGAAAATCTGAGCTTCAAGGCGGTCATGGAGCTGACCAGCTTCAGAACTCTACTTCTGGTCACTTTTTAGTATGTCCTTGATGGCTGCATTTGTTTCTCATTTCAACGAGACTTGGGTTCCTCGACGGAGAGGAAGGCCTGGGGCAGGGCGTTGATGTGGATACGGGGCTCACCCAACATCTCCCACCCAGACGGAAAACCCGAGTAAATCCCCAGCTCCGGCTTTGACGACGAAACAAATCACATCGGGGGAACACCTCCGTGATTTCCAGGCACCTGCCTGGTTGGTGCAGGACTGCTGGGGTTGGGGGAAGGAGCGTTACTGGATGATAGAGAGGTTTTCAGCTTTCCTTGCCAATCACAGGAGAAGGAAAGGATACCCTGAAAATGTTTACGACAGCTAGCTCACTCCACGTACCACGGCAAATTATGTTTTGACTCAATAACTCAGAACAATTTGTACCTGTCTACCAATTGAACATCGTCTGTGAGCCCAAATTGAAGGACCAGGGGCAGGATAGCTATCCTCAATGCCTGGACCACTCATTTGGCACCTAAATACGACTATCACGAGTCTCCCTTTACTGCGCCTCTCCGTGTTTATATCTTTATGCCTCATTTTCCCAACTTGGTCATAAACGCCTTCCGAGCAAGGGCCATGTCTGACGGTTCATTTTATGTCCGTGACATCAACCCAATGCCGTGCCCATAATTAGAGTGGGGAAGGGGCTGATTGACAGAGAAGTCTCTATGCCAATGAAAACACTTTTTTCCCATTGTAGGTTTAAAGCACCCATTTGTCTGTAATGACACATCACTCGCTTGGTGTTTATTACCCGAGCTCCTGACCAGTCAGCACGCACAGGCCACCGGCACGTTACATAATGCGCTGAGATCAACCCAGTTAATGCTGCCAAATGGGCTGGCTTTTTAAAACCAAGCGTTTCCTGCAAAGCCGGGCAATGCCGTCTTGACTCTCTGAAGCCTTTGCTTTTGCACAGAGGAATCCTTATCCATCATGACCGTTACTGACACTCTTATTTGAGTTGCTGGTCCTTGCAGCAATTTTAAGATGAGATACAGGAAGTATAACCGGGCTGGGGGGAGGATCTGAAGATCGTGAACTTGAAGACAGGGCAAAGCCAAAGTCCACCAGAACAGTCGCCAGTATTCTGTCTGGCATACTGATGAAAATGTTTTAAAATTGACGTGGTGGGGGTGCCTGAATGTGCTTTTGAAATAGGTGGAAGATACAGCTACTAATGGGGACGATGGCTGCCTGCTGATTATGACTGTCACTCACCTGCCCACTCTAATCCATAGGTAATGACAGACGTGTCCATTTTTGAGTACTGAGTATGTGCCAAGAACAATGCCACACTCTCTACTTTTCATCTCATTTAATTTTCACAACCATTATTCCATGCACCAGAATCCAGACAGAGTATAGACTATGCCTCTTTTATAGATAAGGGGGGAAATGTCAGAAAGGTTCCCGAAGTCCCCCAAGGTCATATCAACTAGAAAGTAGCGAGCTGGAACTCAGTAGTGGGGTATGGGATCTAGAATTTTTCACCACTGTATAATGCCAGGAAAGCCAAATCGTGGAGGAGGGCATGAGGGCAGAACAAAGGTGTAGGGTTTGAGAATGCTTGGAAGACAGCAGGTGGAAGATGCTGAAAATAGCGTATAATAAATGTGATTCAAACCAAAGAGGGGTGGGACCACCACGTCTACATTGGTGGATAACAGATGGAGAAGTGGCAGGTTAGATCCCATGGGCCCTGGCAAATATTAATTGATGATGATGACTTCAGAAGAGCAAACAGAGATTTGAAGAGACAGAAGAAAGAGTACATGTTACGTGCATGTGGGGAAAGACGGGCCAGCCAGGGGAGAGAGACTGACGGAACTGATTTGGGTTATGGCTGCCACAAAAGGACTTCAGAGGAATACCCTTACTTAAGCATCTCAAGTTTTTGTAGCTGAAGCAACCATCCTGTTCTCTAAAGAGTCGCACTTGAGGATAAATGCACGTTTCCCCACATGCCTGTAAAATCTCAGAAAAATGAACTGGTTTAGAGGTGGAAATAGATTACCCACACACACACACACACTTTGTGTAGGTCCCAATGCTGTATTCTTTTACCAAACAATATTTACATGAGCCAATTGTGAAATTGGAGCATGAGGGAAAATAAAATTTTAAGGGAGTTGGAAGAAATGTAAGTGGATTTCTGGCTTCCAGCTCCTAATATACAAGTAACAAAATGCATATTTTATGACCTCCAAAGAGCTGAAAGAACTCCAAATTCACAGACAATGTGCTGTGGGACAAGAGATGATTCTAGTTAGTTCAGTTATTTTGGAAGGTGATCAATCAGGACATGGTTACGGAGTGCCTACCATGGACCAGCTGACTCTTAGGTTGGTTCCTAAATAGAAATAGAATAGATGTAAATAATAGACTTTGGTCTTTGGGCCACATCCTACACTTGATTAGAATTGATTTTCTAATATCTGGGGGAGGTCTGGCACCCCTGGAGATGGCTGGAGGTGGGTCCAGTAAGGTCATCTTCCAGTATCAAGGTTGGGTCTTCTAACAGACACGTGTCGTGGTGCTTTGCCTGGTATCCAGTCTCTGCCTGCTGTTGACAACATCGTTTGGGGAAGGTCACCCCTATTTATTCAGCTCCAAGGCAAGAAAATGACCTTGGCTTGGCGCTTCAATATATTCCAATCATCCATCATAGCAGTTGGTTCGGGGATAAGCACTGGACCCAAACTAGTCCAGTGTGAATGAATCAGCTGACTGCACAGGGGAAAACAGATGCACAGCGGTGAAATACTGGATTCCGGACAACAGTGAGATTCTGGATTGATCTATTCTTGAGGTCAGTACCACCCTTGGACTTTCCATAGCAACCAGTACATTTCCTTTTATGCTCAAGCTAGCTTGAGTGAATTTCTGTCACTTGCACCCAAAGGATTCCTGATTGGTAGAATGCTTAATAGGAAGTTCTCTGGCAAGCACAGGAAACCAAAGTCAAGTGTCAGGAACAAGGTGGGCAAAGACACGGATGTGGCAAAACCGAGAACCAAGTTCACTGTCGCAGCTACTGTTATATTGATGACAATATTATCCCCACTGAAGCAGTAGCCTGATCACTCCAGTCAACTCCTAAATATCTTCAAGGAATTCATATATATATATGCATTTTTTTTCATTACCTGGAGAAAACTCTGAAGGGAAAGGAATGAAGAATCTTGCACTGGCCAAGCAACACTTTGAAATGCCTAAGCCTTTCTTTATGGAAGTTTTTAAATGCAGTCACTTTTGATTTAGTATGGAATTATAATCAACTGGAAGCTACAGGCATTTTAAGCCGCTGGAGTTTATTTTAGGCGTTTTGCAAGACAGCAATCTCCATTTCTTAAACGTGTGCTTTAGCAAGACAAAATACTATTTCTCGGTAGAGCACAGCCTTCAAGAAAATCAATGTAAATGTTATTCTGCTTTGCACCTCTTCTCCCCTATAAAACTAAGGACTCCAAAACAGGGGCACAGCAAACTCTATTTCTAAAGGTTTTGTAAGTTAAGCAATCTAAGGAAGTTCTGTGAAAAAAAAAATCCCCGTTGAGGTATATAAGTGTTCATATCTGAACAAGACTGCACTGACAGCAGAAGGGAATATAGTACAATATTTGATGAAGAGAAGTAATTATCATTTATGAATGAGGAAGCTCAATGTTTTCCTAAATTACTCAAATTAAACCTCAAATAAATATTTGAAGTTCTCCATCTAATTCGGCTACAATGAAAAATTGAATCTCATTACCTTTGGATTTACATCGAATCTAATTTCAAAGATCATATTTATTTCAGAAAGGATGAAAAAGCATTTTTCACTAGGAAGAAAATGGATGGAAGTTTCAATATAAAACGTACTCATATGAGTGCGTATGATAAAGGAGGCACCATTCTGAAACATGTTCCCCAAAGAAAATTTCTAAGAAAAAGCCATGGATATTTTGCTTAGTTCAGAGGTAAAAATGTATGCTGTAACTATCAGTCGTTTAATTAAATTATCCTTATGTGTCTACACTAGTGGTACCTACTGATACTGCACACCTCACTTTTAGCTGATCTATTATAAAAACTGGAAGGTGTTATTCACTTTACAAAATAGTCCCCCCCCCTTCTACAAAAATACTCAGAATAGGATTTTATTTAGTAATGAGTTCCCCAGTGTATTCTACCTATAATTTAATTCAATTTTCACAGTTTTCTAGATACAACAATTGCCTCGAGCAAGGTAAACTTCTTTGTCAATTTATGTGCACATACAGCCAAAAATCAGACCGGTACTTGTAAAGTCTGGACATCTCTTGAAAAGCTTACACAGTGTTATTATCTAAAGAATAGTCTGTTGTTTGCCATTTTCACCATATCCAATCTCTTCCCATGGCTCCAGGGCCATACAGAGTTCACCCTGAAGCCCCCTAGATTTCAAACAGGGAAAACAAAGAAACAAAACAGGACATTACAACAAAGACATCAAAGACACGACACTTTTCTTTGCGACAAGATGTAGAGAGAAGATTCATGATTATTGAACTACATTTCCCAAGTAAGCGACAGTCATTTTTTCATTTACTGAGTATCTATTGAGTACCAGCTCTAAGCTGGACACAGTGACAGTCTTCTGCCACGAAATTCTCCCCGAAAAGAGAGAGAGAGAGAAAAAGAGAAGATTCCAAGAAAAAAATAGATTTAGAGAGAACATCATTCCATACCCCGTTCTTGGAGCTTCATAATAGGTGTGTTGATCCCCTAAAGGCTCTGAGAAGTTTTGCAGTAAAGAAACTTATTTAATCCAATAGTTTCCAAGCACATTTCATTACACCCCTCTATTGTTTTCCTTCTTCCTAACACTCATTAATATCCACAAGAACAAGCCATCACAAACTTATATCATTGCCCCCCATTCTCAACAAGAGCCTGCCTGATTTAATACCACATCTTTCCATCGTCTTTTGGAAAGCCTAGATGTTGTTTTTCTTTTTATTTCTTCTTTTTTTCCCCTTCTTCTTCACCAAATGCTTCTACCTGTAGCAACACCTGTGATTGGATCTAAGCAGCCTCCATCCCCCCAACTTCCGGTAACAACTCCTGAATCGCACCCTCAAGGACTGCCTTCTTCTTTCCCCTCTTGCCTCCTGGTCACCCAGGGGTCCAGAAGTGTACACCTGGCCCAAGTTTGCCCAGTCAGTGTGTTCAGTCCCAGTGATGGAGGCAGGGGAAAGACCACGCCCCAAACTGGTCAAATGAGAGGAAACTCTGGAACTTCATTTTTATAACTGTTACCAGTGTAGTTGCTGGGCGGTGGGGGTGGGTATGATTCAGCCAACGGCTCCTGGTGGCCATCTTGCTACTGTGTGAAAAAAACAGCAGCAATTATAAAGCTAACACAGAAAAGCAGAGGCGAGGAGTGGTGCGAGACTCTGAGTTGCTGCACCTTAGTAAAGAGGCCCTTGATGAACAAAATGCCGACAAAAACAACTTTCAGGATGTAACTAGAATATTTTGGAATCCCCTTGGGGCAGGCATTCTTTGACACCATTTCCCATTCATATCCAAAATATATTTTTCATGTGATGAGAGAAGCCAGTTCCCTCTTCTCTCTATAATGGAATTTGGATGAGAACTGTGGATATAATCTACATAATTACACTGAGCCAAATCCAAATGGTGGATAATCTCTTAAATTTTTTGTCAAGATAAATAGGATAGAAAATTGATTCACGTCCCAGCCTCTGCTCTCATTTAACAGACATTGGAGACTTGTACAACAGACAGAATATTGACAAAACAACAGCAGCCAAAAAGGGATTATTTAATAGGGGCAAAAAACTCAACAGATGGTGGATGCATTGTGATCCTATATAAAAGATGAAATTCTTCTCTGAGACTGGGAGTCAAATTACGGAAGGTTGTTTCAAATGTCTCCACATCTCAGTACTGACATATGTTCACATTACAACAGAAAAGTAAGTTTGTCATAAGGTCATCTTTAAAGTTGGCTCAGTTTTCTCATCTGTAAAATGGGAGAAATAACAGTGTCCTCTTCATATGGATGATCATACATGAGAGAATCCACACAAAGGATTTAAGCGTAGTGTCTGGGCACATTGTCAACGCCTAGTAATGGTTCGATGGTGATGGTTGTGGTGATTACGAGGATAATGTTGATGATAATGATGGTAATCTTTTTTTGATGTTGAAGTATAGTCAGTTTACAGTGTTGTGTCAATTTCTGGTGTGCAACATCATGTTTCAGTCATACATACATATATTCCTTTTCATGCTCTTTTGCATTGTACGTTACTACAAGATATTAGCCAGAGTTCCTTGTGCTATACAGTGGGAACTTGCTGTGTATCTGGTTTGGGGAGGGTTTTCCTTGTAGCTCCAATTGTAAGCGATACTCTGCCAAAGTTCAGTAGGTATTCTGTGAGAATTGCTCCACACGTAGGTGTGGTTTTGGATGTATATTCGTGGGAGAGGGTGAGCTCCGAGTCCTTCTGCCCCATCACCTGGAAGCCCCACCCCCATGATAATAATCTGGATAATTACAACTATCATGATGCTGCTGACATTGTTGGTGTTGGAGGTGATTCTGAATAGATCAGAAGAGAGAGAAATCACTCTGACGTGGAGGGTAGGTGGCATTTCAACTAGATGTCAGGGAAAACACGTTCCAAGTAGAGGAAGCAGTAAGAAAAAAGGGTTCCAGTGTGAAGCACTTGGTGGGGCTTGGACAGGAAATAATTTTCCAGTTTCACTAGAGGGTAGGGGAATACATGATTAAGTGAGAGATCTTTCTGGAAAGGAATACAGGAGGTCAAACCACACTGTTTGTTTCCTTTATTAGGCCATGAGGTCACTGAAAGGAGTTGAGAATGCGAATATTTTAGGAAGCATAATCTACCTGTGATGAGGAGGATGGGTTGAAATAGGAGGATTTCTAGGTAGAGATATCAGATAGCAAATGTCTTCAAGGATAAGAAGATAAGAAAAAAGGAGGGCTGAAACATTAATTAAGCTTAATGAAAACCACATCAGCTCTATCATGTTAGAAAGACTTGAATTCAAACCACAGCTCCGACACCTACAGAGCCACTGGGTGACCGGAAAGGCAGGTCACTGCATTAGTTTCCTTATTGCTGCTATAACATGTCCCCACCAACACAGTAGCTGAAAAACATTACAGATGTATCATCTTATAATTGTGTATGGTGGGAATCTGACATGTATCTCAGCTGGACTCAAATCATGGCATCTGCAGGCAGGTTGCACTCTTTTTTCTGGAGGCTGTTGGGGAGAAGCATCTCTCAGCTTCGAGAGGCTGCCAGAATCCCTTGGCCCACAGCCCCTTCCTCCTCAAAGCCAGGAAAGTTACATCTCTCTGACAATGTTCCCATTGTCACATCTCCCCTCTGAGCACAGGGGAAGAAGGTTATCAGCTTTTAAGGACCCCGGGGATTATACTGGGTCCACGGGATAACCCGGGATGATCTTCCCATCTCAAGGTCCTTAACCAACATCTGCAAAGTCCTCTCCGCCACATAAGGCAAAATATTCACAGGTTTCAGGGAGGAGGACATGGATACTTGGGGGGGGCACCCATAATTCTGCTGGCCACAATCATTTCACATTCGTGCTTTAGGTCATCTTGGACCGTGGGGGCACACACACCTCCTTCCTACGGCTGACATAAGGATGATGTAAAATGCTGTGTGTAACACAATTAATGTGATACCGATGACGCAGCCTTTACTTAGAAAATGTTTGCCCAAACTTGGATGACAGCCACCCAAAAAAAAAAAAAAAAAAGAAAGCCTTTGAATGCCAGATGTACCAAGGAAGCAGAAGAAATAGGTCTTGAAAGAAACATGTTTGGATTTGAGGACAAGGGAAGATGGAAAGACAGAGTAGGGAGCATCACAGCAAATACGCATTCTTAGAACATCAGCCAGTAGGACTGAAACATTATACTGGACACCAGAAATTGACACAATGTAAACTGACTAGACTTCAGTAAAAAAGAATGCAAAAAAAAAAAAAAATCGGCCACATATATTACGGGCTGAATCTATCTCCCCTCCCCACCCCACTCCACAGCATACAGACACAACAGTTGTTCTGGGAACCACCTGAATACTTCTATACAGACAGGAAATCATCTTCTGATGTAAGTGACACCCAGCTCCCACACAGCTCGCAGCAGGCTCTTGTTGATACAAAAGACCTGGCTGGGAGAGTCCCCAATCCTCACTTTCCCCAACGTGCACCATGGCAAAAATGACATCTTTGGATCGACAATCAGAATGAACATGATGTCACACAAATAAAGCAATGAACGGATCCTTCAGGGGCTGGGGCTTGTTTCCAATGTACAAATACGAACACGCTTCACTTCCTGACGCTCCCCGGCCAGCCCCACCCGGGGGGACAGGTTTAGCCGGAGGTGGAAATGAAAACCCAGCCTTGCCCATTCCACTGACGTTGTTTCAGAGTCCAAAGGTGGGGGGGGGGAGGAATTCAGTCACGTGAGCTCATCGGAAGGAAGAGCCTCGAGACAGTACCTCTCTTGGCTCGTGGTCTTTCTAAAGCCAAGAAAAACAAACTTGAAATATCTTGAGGTTGAAAATATCATTTGGGGTTCAACACATTTCTTCTTAGGCTAAAATTGGCAAAACAAACAAAACACAACAACAGAGGTTCCTGATTCCCAACAAACCAATCAATGAAGCTCTGACTGGTCTTGCTGACTAAGGGTGCATTATGTCTTAGTATCTAACATTATGCTTTTGGAATGATGGTTTTCGAGGTCATCCCTATGTTTCACGTATACACCATTTGTAAAACAAATAGCTTGATTTTCTTTTATGTGAAATTATTTTAGGCACTATCATTCTGTGTTTTAAATCTTCCCGTTAGGTTTTTTTTTTTTTAAGTAAGATAACTTTTCAAGTCAATTGATGTCAATGAACAGGCCTGTAAATTATCATCTATAGAAAGGCGTACTGAACGGCTGAGGCCATCTCTCTAGGTACACTTAAAAGCTTGTGTATTATCGTCATTTCTCCACATCACAGAATTCCAATCAAACAAAATGCAATCTCTTCTTAGAGAGTAATGTTATTTAAAGTAAACTGCTGATGAATTAGCCTACGTTTTAAGCCACGGGTAATATAACATTTATTAAAATCCTTCTAAGTTAGGAGGCTCAAATCTAAGCATATCTTCTAAGCACTTTTATTCCAGTCATGGATAATTCCCGACAGGGAAAAAAATGGTATTAATAAATAAATAAAGCAAGCTTTGTTTCCAAAAGATTACCTAAAGAAGATTAACTTGTTTATCATCAATACCCAAATGAATTTTCTATCAGCTCGTCCATATGCTCTGAGGACCAGTCAACTCGTATACCTCCCAGTCGCAGACTCTCCACGGTCAAGCACATGCACACATGAGCATCGCACAAAGAGAACCTGCTCTCAGAGGCTAATCGCCCAAGACGAAGCTCACTTCCCTCACTCAGGAGGGCTGAGCAATGACTCTGGGAAGACGGAGAAATAAACAGCCAGGCTCTCTGTTTATCTCCACGTGGTGGGACTTGCAGCAAGGAACCAAACGGAAATGTGAATGATGGACGTGTCACCAAGGTCCTTCCCGGAATTTTCATGACAGCTGCCCCCAGCGAGTGTGTGTACATTCAGGTCTTCCGATCAGCTACAGAAACCCTCTGGGATCATGAACAGTGGACATTGCCATGGACAGGCTGAGGGATTTTATAGGAAGACAGGTCCCTGATAAGACCTCTTATATACAATAGTAAACATTATTTTGTGGATTAAATAAAATGTGTTTAAATGCATGAGAGGAAGTTACTATTTAAAAGGTTTTTTTTTTTTTAAAGAATGAAATAATACCATTTGCAGCAACATGGATGGACCTAGAGATGATTATACTAAGTGAAGTAAGTCAGCCAGAGAACGACAAATACCATATGATGTCACTTATATGTGGGATCTAAAAAAATGAGTCAAATGAACTTATTTACAAAACAGAAACAGACTCACAGACATAGGAAACAAACTTACGGTTACCAAAGGGGAAAGTGGGGGTTTAGGGATAAATTTGGAGTTACAGATTTGCAGATACTAATCACTATATAGAGAACGAATGAAGAATCAGGTCCTACTGTACAGCACAGGGAACTACATTCAATATCTTGTAAGAACCTATAATGAAAAAGAATATGCATATGTGTGTATACCTGAATCCCTATGCCGTACACCAGAGACTAACACAAGAAAGTAAATTGACTATACTTCAATTTAAATACATAAGTAAACAAAAATTTTTAAAACAAAACTAAGTTTTTCTTTTTTGTAAAACAAAAAGTTATCCATTACTCATATCTAATAAATCCAGATGTTTACATATAATAAATAGGGAGAATAAGACTTGAGAAAAATGTCTTTTTTATATTTCAAAGTCTAATTTATCACCTCATAGGAATCATAAACACATATTAAAAACGAGAAAGCAATTCAAGCCAGAGGTCTTACGACCAGTTTGCATAAAAACTCCAGACACAACCAGCCTTAGAGGCCAAGTCCAGGGTCCCTCAGTTCTCTGTAAAGAATCTGCAGATGGAGTGGCTGGACGGGTGATGTTAAGGGCTTGGCTTCTGGTAGACCTGGGTTTGCAGCCCTGTGTACCCACTGCTAGAGCTTCAGAAGTCACCTGAAGAAAATGATCACCCACCCCTCACCGCTACGCAGTGAAGTCATGCAGGTACAGTGCATAGCACTGGGCATGGCGCATAGTATGGTTACAAAGAACGTTTTTGTTAACACGTGGCATCTTCTCTTTCCGTAGCTTACACTCAGGAGGATCATTCTGGCAATGTAATAGATGACAGGTGATTACTGAGCCCCAGCCCACTTCGCTCTTCCTGAACACACGTTTGCCAAACTCCCTTGCACCAAGGTTGGGCTCATGTGACCTGTTCTGGGCAATAGCAGGGGTGTCATGTGACAACTCTGGGCTGACACAGAGAGTAGGTGTGAGCTCTCCCTGTCCTCTCTTCTCCTGTTACTACAACCCTGCAAAGCCACGTAAGATGTCAGTATAGCTATGGAAGACGGATGCACGCAGAATCCTGGCATTTCCCCTTGGAAGAGAACTGCCTTGGAGAGCAGCAGTGTCTGCAGCGAGCTCTGTGTGGCAAGAATGAAACTTCAAGTGATAAGCCACTAAGAGAGCAGGGTATGCTCCTTATTGAAGCATGAACCAGCCTATCCTGACTAATGCAGATTATCCCCTGACTTTAAACTGGGAATTCGGAGGATGTCAATTCTAATTTGGGTTTCTACCAACACCCCAAGTCACAGGAATCTCTTTCTTCTGTAAGTCTGATTCTTTTAGCAACTCGCTATCTGCCTTTCCTATATGCTAACATTGCAGAGATTAGTGGAAATGAGTTTAGCTGCATTTCTCTATGACGTCATGTACTATTTGTATTTGCATAATGAATATTTTAAAGTCATATCATGAGAAGTTGTGTGCGCGTGCGCAGCGCAAACGAGGCACGTGAAATCATTCAACCAGAAACATTTCTTGGAAGATTATGTATCCTTGTCATGGGCTCCTGAAACACAAGAGAGTGGCAGCAGTCTGGAGAAGGCTCAGAAAGCACACGCGATCGGCATCACCCACCATTTCCATGGGTCTCTTGATGCGCGAGACTGGGGCAGGGAGAGGGTGTGATGGGGGAGACAGGGGAAGAGGGAATGACTGGCAGCTGGATACGTAATGGGAGTCTTCTACTTGGGAGTTTAGTTTCCATCGAGTTTAAAAAGAAAACGGCCTGCCTTTGTGCCTCACCAGGCAAGGGAGCGGCTCTCTTCGGGGTAAGCCCTATCAATGCGTGCTGTCCCCCCCTCTTGAAGAAGGCATTCACCCCTTTAGTAACTGGAAATGTTCCCAAGATGTATATAATTTCACAGATGGGAGAACACCAATTTCACAGAACTTAAACTGCAAAACCATGTAGTGCTTAAATTACGCAAGAACGAGCTGCGTCCCGGAGACCAGGGCAGCCTGGACATAGTGGTCCTTGGATGTGCTCCACCTGTGTGCATCCCCATGGCTCCCCGGGCGTCTCTGAGCATCATCAGAGTGAAAGGTGGGGGGACAAAGGCTCAGAATAAGACGATGAGATTCTGCATAGTTCCTGTTTGGAAAGAACGCTTCCTGTTGCTGTCAACACCGCCCCACCCCCAACTTCCGCCTCTGTCTGGTCTGCTTGGGACCTATCTGAGTGACAAGACCCTGGCACTTGGAGAGGCAGGTCTGGGATGGGTGGAAACCAGCCTGAGTATGTGGAAGGGATTCATTCCTTCACCTTCTCTCCATGTAGTCCGTGAGGAAGTGAGAGCCCTCACTGCCGTCGCTGTGGGGTTTAAATGAGGTGGCGCAGTGTACGCAGCCCAGTGACTGGCACGGGACACATCTTCAAAGAATATTTTGGTTAACCTGTGGCATCCTCCATCAGAGGCCAGAGAGAACCTATTTCTTCCAAGTTGAAATCAAGCTAAGTGTACGAATCAGAGGAGTAACTGAAAAAAAAATTAGGAAATATTCATATAATGGAAGAGGACACAAAGCTACTAAATTGATGTTAAGAAAAAAAATATTGAGACAGGAGATGCTTTCACGATAGAATTTTACATGTGTGAGCTGTTTACTAACATACGCGATTTGGGGAAAAAATAAGGGGAAATATTAGGTATTACAGCTGTAACCTTAAGTGGTGAGGTCAACTTACGTTCGCATATTTTTCTGTATTTTTTAAATGTTCTGCAACAAATGTGCATTATTTTCATGTAATTAGCAAGCAACGTTTGGGCTTAGCTTACGTTAACACTGTGATTTTTAAAAACCTGGAACTCCCTCTTTCAGCAAACTTAACTAAAACCCTGCACTGCTGATGTAATGACCAACAGCACTTCCCATCTTGATTTTCTGCTAGTTGACATGAAGAGTAGAAATAAAGAAATTGAACAGGATACAAAAGGATCCCCAGACTTTCAGACATTTTTAGCTCTGAGAGCCTTCTGTTCGAAGGAAGGAAGGAAACCTGAGTGAAAATTTTCCTTCAACTTTGAAACAAGAAGATATTAAAAGTTTAAGAGAATTTTTCTGTTAAAAAAACGAGACAGCACATATTTATTTAGAATGCCTTTCTGGCCATGAAGGACGCTGACGGAGGGGCAGCAGGGAGGGAAATGACAAAGGATGGAGGTTTGAAACTCACCTGAAACTTTTTAACCATCATGCAACCTTAGGCAATTTACCAAATGGCCCTAAGACTCAGTTTTCCTCATCTGTAAAATGGTACCAATATTACCTGCCACGTGGGTTAATTTGAAGGTCACCCCAAGTAAAAGCAAAATGTGTAGAGGATGGATTGGGTGCTTAGTATGCATCGAGAACACTAACTCCTTTCACATTAAGCTTTTTCCCACTCCAAGGACAAAGGAAGCAACTAGAGGAAAACTCATGCTTTAAGAATTTTCTCTTTCCCTCCAGCCTTCCATGTCTCAATTACTTCTCTGACCAGTTAATGGTAATTCATTACAGGGGGCTCGGCCATCACGTAGGAATGTAAGCCGATCTTTAATTTCTTCCTCTAGGGCTCCAGAAATACTTCTAGGACACTGATAAAGAAGCTGGCCCCCTGTCCCGACGGCTGTCCCCTAATCTCATCCCCCAACAACCCCCAGAGTCAGCTGGCTTGCTTTTCAAGGACAGAGGGGAGTGCAGCCCTAGAAGTAATCAACAGCTCCCTGCCTCCTTCCATAACAGCCATTTCTGAGACGGCACTGGCACAAGCTGATGGTGTTTGCAAGACTTAAAGTTCAGGGGTTTGCCGTGGCCAGCGAGTGATTGCATCTTGATATTGCCTCTCCTCTGATATTTAAGCTGGGGGGAAAGGATGAAAACATCTGCCCCCTCAATGGCTGCTCAGGAAAATTACAAAATCAAAAGCATACCTGGCTGGCTCTTTTTTAGCTAATTAAAACCCGTGTACCCGGGAGGTTTTTTTCGGTGCTGCACTGCCATCTACTGGCTACATCAGCCTCTGCACCAGCAGCCTGCAGGTTTCAAGCATGAGATACTAAGGAAACGTTATCCACAGGCAGGTGTGTTTTAGAAGCAGATCTTCACATTGAGCTATACAAACTATAATAGCCCCAAAAACCATAAGGCTATTCAATGATTTCCTCTGTGCTCAAATGCACGGTGCATGTACAAGTGAAATGCAAATTGAAGTTCTATGTGCCCGCGATGAGCTGGTAAATATCTCCAAAGCTGTGCAGCCTGGAGCAAAGAAGGAAACAGGCAGGAGCAGGCACCTAGCACATGACAGAGGCTTGCACCTACGCGACCTCACTTCATTCCCACAGACACTTCACGTAAGGGAGAGTGTGATTCCCCTTGTACTGAGGCTTCAACATTACAAAACCCATCAAGAGGCAGCTTGCTGTTAGGACGTGTGGAAGGAGGAGTTGAATCCAGGTGTGTCTGCCCACGAAGCTCAAACTGCTGGACATCACCCAGCCAGAGCCTCGCCGTCCCACACCCTCGTCTGTACGTAGGCCAGAGCATGGCAGCCCTGATGGCTTGTGGTCCTCTTAGACCTGACGTTGACGCACTTGGTCTGTGCACTTTGCCTACACACGCACACGCACACGCACACGCACACGTATATATGTATACATGTATATATGTCTATACTGCAGCTGTCTTTTGCCGTGTTAAACCATTTGAAAATAAGTTGTGGATAACCCCCCAAACATCTCAGCATGCATGTCCTAATAAAAACATTCTCCTACATAACCACAATCCTATTATCACCCCGTAAAAATTAAACTTTAACTCGAAATTATACATCTAGCGTCATATTTAAATGTCTCGATGGCCATTTGCAAAAGTAAATAATAAAACCTCAGCGTTGCATTTGATTTTGATGCTCTTTTTGTTTCTTTTAATTGAGAATAAGCACTCCCGCCCCTGCCTTGTTTGTTTGTTTGTTTTCATAACATTTTAACGTAAGTCTTCTGGGTAATGCCCAACGGAAAACAGTAATTTGCTAGTTAACAAGGCGTCATTCAATAAATAAATATTAACGCGAAGCAGAATCACTTCCTCCCACCCCTTTCCTAAAGGGAGCTCCCTGCCGACTGAGAACGGTCATCACCCTGCAGTGATGAGGGGGGCTTGCCGGCCCGCCATGTTTGGTTCGCACATTCCCTTTTTTAACTCCCCCTTTCGGTTCCTTTCCTTTTCTTTTTTTTTCAATTGTGATACTCGCCACACACCATTTGTTTTCTTTGATATTTTCTCCCTTTATTTTACTTTTCTGTTTGTTGGTTAAATCAGTTGAAAGCTGTAGAAACTACACCCTGAAATACTTTAACATGAATCTCTTACCAATGGAAACCTTCTCCCACATCAGAGATTCACAACCAGGGACAAGCTTGTCCCTAGGGAACAACTGGCAGGTTCTGGTGACGTTTGTAGTTGCCATGACTTCAGGACAAGGGGGTGCTCCTTGCATCGGGTGGGTGGAGATGCAGCCCCCACACCAAAGAATCACCTGGTCCAAACTGCCAACGCTGAGCACCTCTGTTCTAAATAACCACAAAACCATTATCAAACACGTGAATGATAAATACACTAAAAGGTAGTTATTATTAAATGCACATCTAACTTTCCTTTTCCAGTCTTCATGATTCCACAGAAAGAGGGACCATCAGCTGCAAAGCCGGATAACAAAGCCCTTGGGACATAAACAGCTTAGGGACCTGCACCGAAGTTCAATTCTTGTGATGAGAAATTTTAAGATGTCTCTTTTAGCAACTCTGAAATATGCAAAATTGTACTAGTGATTACAGTCACCACGCTGTACATTACATCCTCATAATTTATGTTAAAACTGGAAGCCTGTACTTTTTGACCCCTCCACCCCATTGCACCTGACCCCCAAATTGCCAAAAAAAAAAAAACAAGAAAGAAAAGTTCAGTTCTTCCTGTGGATCTGAGAACAGGAGCAGATAGCACTGATTCTGTTGTGCTGTTTGCTGTTTCTGTTTTGGTTCCCCTAGTCCTGGGGCACAAATGTCACAAGTCTCGTGCCAAAAAAAAAAAAATTCATTCTCAAGGCACAGGGATTTCACTCTTTTCCAGGATGAACTTTGATAGGATTCTAACATTCTCTTCTGGGGGGTAAAACAAACTAAAGCTACAAAATATGTAATAAATAGCAAAGAGAGTTCTGAGTCATGGAGAATTGGCCATCTTTTTGAGATAAGCTCAAAATTTGGAAGAAGAAATAAAGGTTAAAAAAAGAAAGAAATGAACATCCAAACTTGCTTTAAGGAGCATATTTTACATTTTCCCAAACATAATCCTAGTGAGTTACACAAAGGAGCAGGTAATGTTTACTGGATTGATCTTCTAAATAACACACTTTATCTCCAGAGCAACCGGGTTGAGTAGTAAGGGCAACTCTTATTTCCACCTTACTTATGTGAAAACTGCATCACAAAGAGAGAGGTCATGTTCATGACACAAACATCATCCGATGAACTTAATCCACTGGGCTAAGACTCGATTTGTTGGTAAAATGACTTGATTGTGTGTGTGGCGGGGCGGGGGGCGGGGCGTGGTATATGGAAGCAATGTAATTACATGTGTTGGTTATTAAATTCACGACAATTTGATATCTTAATTCTTTTCTCAACTGAGTATATTTCAGGGATGGGAAGTACCTATATATGTCCCCTTTTCTGGAGACAAGGAAAACATTGCAAGCTGACCACCAAACTACTTCTGTTACATCTAGTTATACCTCTGAATCCTTCTTAACACAGCTTGCTGGGCAAAAATGACTAATTTATAAAAGTCTGCTACCAAAATGGGTAGCAAAGATTTTTTTTAACTAAGACAGGATTTAAAATAGGCTTCCACTGACTCTGAGACCTAGGCAAAAACCTGAAGTTTTCTATAAACTGTGTGAAAACTTCCTTGGGCTCAACTATCACGTGGCTCCAGCTGCTTTTCTGTTGTGATCTTTATATATGTATTGATTTAAATCCATGCTCACCACGGTAGCTGAAACAGTGGAAGGCACGCCATTGATGTTTGGACCAGGAAGTGTGTACTTTTGCAACGTTCGTTGAATGAACAGTTTGCAAAGTTAGGCGGCTAGGTTACAAAGACACAACACAAAGATTTAAAGCATCATCACGGCAGTGGTACCTCTACCACCTGTTAATGGTCCATTTAAGGTTGACACTGGGAAAGTAGAGTAAGAGAGGTGAATCCAAATGCTGTTATTAGAACAGACCCGAAGTCACCATATCCACGAGGAAGCAAGTAGAAGCAGAGAGATGAACAATCATAACTACCACTCAGTGAGCATCCATGCACGGCCCCCAGTGAGCACTCTCCTGTCTCGCTTAATGATCCACCACCATTTTATGCACTAGTTCTTCTGTGGACCCATTTTACAGATGAGGAAACTGCACTTCAGAGAGGTGAGTCAACCTCCTGGAGGCCATGTTATCATGGGGGAGCAACACTGGGTTGAACTATTCCATCATAGTCAGGATCTACACTTTTCTTCACCCCGTCTCGCCTGTCAGGCGGATGGAAAATAAAACACTGCTTTTGTAAACTCCATGAGAGCAGAGCTCAGAAACATGTGAAAGAAAATAAATAGCTAGACACTATGGTTTTTATGGTGAAGAAAGTTCCAGTATTTGTTTAGCCTCTCTACGAGGAGGAGTTAACAGCTAACAAACAGAATTTGAAAGCAGATAGGAGAGGAACACTTTGCATATAAAAAGACTTCAATTTTTGCTCAAAGAAGACACTGGGGTCCTCTGGGCTGCGTAAGGGGTGAGTTTGGACTTGCGTGAGTCCACTCTTTGTGTAAGCATTTTAAACTTTTAAGCAAAGGAGATACTCAAAATACACGACCCCCTTTTCAATCCATTTGCACTTAGAGTCAAAAAGAGAAAGAGGCCACCTCCTGGAGGGGAGGCTACCATTGTCGATGTCTGCCCATCCATAGCAGAGGATTTCAAGTGCTACTTCCGCATTTCCCTTCATGACCAAGAAGCATCCTTTGTGGAGATCGGCCAGGGACACTGAGGCCAAGAAATTGAGCGATGCAATGATGTCTAGAACGAGCAGAGACAGATCTCTCCTTTGCATCACCAGGACAAGATGAGTAAATATTTCCTGAACCTCAGTTCATTCATACACCAGCCCCACTATTGTTGCCTCATCCATGGGTCACCTTTCCAATTAGGAGGTGATTATTTTTCTTTAAGTTGACTCCTCTGCGCTTCAATAAAATTTAAGATGCTGTTTTCCATCACAACCAAAACTGACACCCAGTCAAATCTGCCACAAATAGATGGAGACTATCAGACTACATGGGTTGAAAAGACAGCAATGGGCCTCAGTTGTTCAACTCCGGCTGGATATTTTGTTGGCTGAAGGCTCAAGCTCCTTTAAAAAAACATTAGCCAGGGTTGGAGAGGTGCCGGAGCCATCACAGCAACCCCGCAGACATGTTCTCTTTGACGTTGGAAAGACTGAAATGGGCTTGAGAGGGAAGTTGTATTCTCCCTCCAGGATTCAATCATATTAAATGACAAATCCATGCACCACCCAGAATGACTTTCATCCAGGAAGGGCGAGACGCGTGCCTCACTTGGAAGCACTCCTTAAGCCACTGATCTATCAATCTTCCTGGCCAAAGTCCACAACAAGCCTCACCAGCTGTTCCTGGTCAGTGATTAACTTCATGAGCTTAAACTATGGGAGACTTCGGCGCGTCCTGAAATCAGCTGGTCGGGGCCTCTATTCCGAGATACCCCGGACTTAAAGGCTGTCCTGCATCAGTTCAGCAGAGCCTGGGTCTTTACAGCCGTTTCCCAAAGCACAAGGTGAAGAGAAAATCTGGTGCACAACCCTTTCTCAAAAGGGAAACTCTCCTGTTGTTGGAGAATCTCTAAAGAGACCTCTCAGATCCTTAGTTGCTCTCTTTTAAAGGACAGGATTGGGTTATACCTGGACCGCCCAATACAGAAGCCACATGGGATTACCGAAGACTGAAAATGAGGCTCTCCCCAAGGGAGACGTGCTGTGAGTGTGAAACACACACCAGATTTTGAAGACCTGGTACCAAAAAAAAAAAAAAAAAGAATGTAAATGATCTCATAAATACTCTGATGTTGACTACATGTTGAAATGATAATATCCCAAAGGCTAAGTAAAATATACTAGTCAAATTAATTTCATCTGCTCCCTTTTGTCTTTTTATTGTGGCTACTAGAAAACATAATATGACATGTGTGCCCTGTATCCTGTTTCTGTTGAGTTAGTGCAGGATTATACGCTCAGTGTGGTTCCTCACTGACGAATCAGTCAAGTGATACATAAAAATTCTTCCCTAAAAAATCACATCCGATCATAAAACAAGGCCCTTTAATTTTACAAAGTAGAAGTCGCTGGTAGATATTTTAAAAGCTTTACCATCTCTGTTCAGTTTTCCTCTATGTTAATAACCTTTATAACGATGTCAGGAGATAAATAGCTCTGTGTCTTTAAAGTTAGGAAAGAGGGGAAAAAAGATTTCACGGCTCATATGTCTACGGATAAAGCAATCCAACTTTGGACCAGTCCAAACTGGTTCCCTAATCAAAGATATACTTTTAATGAGATTTTATCTTTGATTGAAAATGTGAGGCTGTAATGAACCACTGGGTCATTACTCTGCTTCCGGGCTTAATTTTTATTTAATTCTAGCTCCCTGACGTTTTTGATATGGAACACTTAATTTATGCCGGATATTTAAAACTTTTTCTTTTTTGGATCTTTTGATGTAGGTAGCCTTTTGGGGCAATAAGTCCGTTTTGAACTTACATAGTAACAAAATTAAGATCTAGTCTCTGTAGAAACGTGCCACACGGGTCTACGTCTTTATCCATATTTGTGTTTATAGCGGTAACAAGCACAACAATAGGGTCTTAACGACTGTCAAGTTGTTGGCCGCCCTTAATTTCACAGCAGCTGGGAGTAGCTGAGAAATGAATGGCCTCTGGGGCTCCGGGAACCTAGGGTCTAACTAGTAGCCCTGTTGCCTACTCACTGTGAGAGCTTGGGACCTTCATTTACTATTTCTGGAATTCCATTTCATCATCTGAAAACAAAGTGTCTATCTGCTTTCTTGGTTGGGAACGCTGATGAAAGAAATCCAGGCCCTCTCATCCCCAAGGGCGTCCGTCCAAGTCCAAGCCCTGTTCCCCTCCTCTCTGGGTTGTCACGACACCTCTATTACTGCTGAGAGCTTCCCGTGTGCTGGGACCCACCTGGGGTCAATGCTAAAGCGGTAAGAGAGAAAGTGCGCAGACTTTCCAGAATCTGTAGGAGGGTGGGATGGTATTCTGTCCCCAATCCACCTTCTCCCGGAACCTTCCCGATCCTGGCAAGCCTCCCTCAGAACTCCCAGTAAGCGTAATTCTTCCCTCTTCTTTCCCCTCTCAAGCCTACATATGCAACCAGTGTTAAGGAACCTTCCTGCCTGCACTCATGGCCCTCAATCTGATCCCAGTTGACGTAAGGAAGGAACCATGTGTGTGTGTGTGTTCTCCTCCATGCAGAGTCTTTTCTTCTACTTCTGTTCCCTCTCCAACTTGCCTCTCTTCAGTTTTCCTTTGGGGGACCTCTTTTCCTCAGGGGAACACCTCCTCTCCCATTTCCCTTGGAGACCACGTGGAGCTCACACTTAGCCCAAGTTCCAGGGATACATACGGGCCTCGGGCCACAGCCACAGACAGCACCCCATGCCTGTGGCGGCAGGAACTGGTTCAGTAAGGGACACGGACCCAACCCTGACCAAGCCTAGGGCTTCGTTACTGACTTAGTCAAAGGTAAGTCCGGAATTCATCTTCTGGGGCCGTTTTACTCCACTTGGGAAGAGCCTGCCTGAAATTAAGTCAACTCCAAGATAAAGAGAACCCAGAGTTGGAGACAGGTGTACTCCTGAGGGCATGTTATGAGCCCCTGGATCCAGTCAAGCCTGAAGCCGGACCCCCTTGGGTTTTCAGATGTGGGAGTGTATTATTTCCTTAGGGCTGCTGTAACAAATCACCACAATCTGGGTGACCTTAAACAACAGACACAGATCATCTCCCACCTGTGGAGAACATGGTACTGTTTCAGTTGAGACACGTACTACATTACAGATGATGTGTCTTGTTTGAAGATTCTTTCATCTGTGAAAGTCTAATTTCCAACAGGAATACTGACCATGTATCGTGATCTCTGCTGTTACAGCTTTCAGTCATGTGCCTGCTATGAGCAACCACGCACTGAGTGGTTACTAGGTACCGGGCACTGGAAACTGGTCATTGAGACACATTATGGAGAAGGTTCACAATAACCATAAGAAGTAAGTGTTTTCATGATCATTTTCTTTTCAAGAGAGGAATCTGAGATACAGAAAGGTTAAGGGTCATATCCAAACTCAGTCCTGTGCCCCATCCTATGCTCTGATGGACTTCCTCCAATCCTTCCATTACGACTGCATTGGTCAGGGTTCTCCAAAGAAACAGAACCAACAGTGTAGGTACGTAGGTGCATAGGTAGGTGGGCAGGTGGGTGGGCAGGAAGGTAGACAGATAGATACTATATATATAGATATATGTAAATAATAGGGAAATATTTTATCCATCTATCTACCTATCTACCTATGTGAGAAGCAGAGGAGCTGATGATGTAAATTCCAGACTAAGGGCAGTAGAAGATGAGATGACATGTCCCAGTTCAAAGAGTAAGGCAGAAAAAAAAAAGCCAACTTTCTCCTGGGTCCTCATCAGTCCCTATCAGACTGGATGATGCCCACATACACTGGAGGGATTAAACTACTGAGTCTACTGATTCAAGTGCTAATCTTATCTGGAAACACCCTCATAGAAACACTGAGAAATAATGTTTAATCCGAGCATCCCGTGGCCGGTCAACTTGACATGTAAAATTAACCATCACAGTGACTTACTTCCTAATTCCCAGACAGTAAACTCAGGAAATTACATGTGAATATGAAAACAAATCACTATTTCTTTTTCTCTCATACCAGTTTCATACATGATCATGATCAGAAGCTCATGCTTACCTTACAGGATGTGTTTTATTCAACGTTACATCTATCATGATGCCAGGGACAGAGACACAAGCATGGCAATCATTTTTAATGGCTGTGTGATACTCCATCCTGTTTTACACTCAGTATCGTAAGCCATCCCCTTAAGATTAGACATTTAGGTTGTTTCCAATCTTTCGATGTTGCAAACAAAAGAACAATGGTGGGTTTTGTTTCCACTGAGTTGGGACCAGGGATGACCTGCCAGAGGTCTTAGTGGTCAAGTGTAAATTATGAGCAAGGAGATCCCACGTGGCAACCTGCATGCTTGTTCATAGGCATGGGTACTCTGATTCTTAAATGATTTCTGCCAAATTGCAGCACAACCAGTAAAGAATGAATACACGCACCCCAATGTTCACAGCAGCGCTATTTACAATAGCCAAGACATGGAAGCAACCTAAATGTCCATCCACAGATGACTGGAGAAGAAGTTGTGGTGTGTGTATGTATATATATACACACACACATACATACACACACATATATATATGAATACTACTCAGCCATAAGAAAGAATAAATTAATGCTGTTTGCAGGAACATGGATGGACCTGGAGATCGTCATTCTAAGTGAAGTAAGCCAGAAAGAGAAAGAAAAATATCATATGATATTGCTTATATGTCGAATCTTAAAAAAAAAAAAAGACACAAAGAAACTTATTTACAAAACAGAAACAGATTCACAGACATAGAAAAGAAGCTTACAGTTACCAGGGAGGAAAGAGGGGAGAAAGCATGAGTCAGGAGTTGGAGGTTTCCTGACACTACTAAATATAAAATAGATAATAAGTTTATACTGTGTAGCACAGGGAAGTATATTCAATATCTTATAGTGACCTACAATGGAAAAGAATATGAAAAGGAATATATGTATGTACAGGTATAGCTGAAATATGATGCTGTACACCAGAAACTGACACATTGTAAACTTACTATACTTCAATTAAAAATGATAGTAATGATAATAATACGTATTGTGCTTTAAAAAAGAATGAGGAAGTCAGTTGCACAGCAACCTCACCACTACGGGAAGACGCAATAATCCTATGTCACGTGGCTGAGTAGGTAGAAAACAGTGTCTCACAGGGGCTTTAATGTGCATTCTCACATAGGTGTCGAGGACAGGTGTTTACCATGTGTTTGTTTGTCCTGTGATCTCCTTTGTGGGAATTTTCTGTTAACGCCTCAATGATTGCTCTTAGCTTTCATGATTTCCCCCATGAAAACGCTCCTCTCACAGGGGTAAAATGAATCTTTGTCCATTTATGAACTGATGAATTAGATCAACAGAAAAGCTCAACGTGAATAGATCAAATTAAAAACTCTTAATTTTTTTCCATATTGCAAGTCAGGGTGCTATTTTGAGGGGGATGCAGAGATGCACTGAAAGTTTACAATGACTCCTTAGACTTCATTCTCTCTGTACCACGGAAAATAGTTGTTTAACTGGCTCAGATGACTAAGAAAAGCTGCCAACCTCCCTGGCCAAGTCAGACCCTGCGAGCCTGGTTCATGAGGACGATTTGCTTCCAGACGTTTGCCCCCTTAACCAAAAGCCAGGACATCTTGAGCCTGAGATGTGTTCTGTCTTCAAGGATCTGTCTTCCAATCCACCCAGGAAACCTTTTGGTTCAAAAGAAAATCAGAAAAACCTCTGGCCAACCTGCAGATTCTGACAGCTTTGAGTCTGCACTGGCCACTGTAAAAGATAATGCATTTGGGATGACTTTATGCAAAAACAAATTCTAATCTATAATTGGCAAAAAAAAAAAAAACCCACACCCTAGTAAAATGGTCAGAACACCGTATAAAGTGTGCAAGGGCTTGGGCACGTGTGTGTGCACACGTGCGTGTGTGTCTTCCCCATCCCACTCTTGAATTCTGTTGCTGTTGCTTCAAGTACCACCACAAATTATTTCAGCCCCTCTGGCTGCTGAGATGGATGGCATAATCCCTGGGTTTTCTGACCTTGATGAACACGAAGCAAATTTCAGCTGAACTGTGCAAAAGTGCTGGGATAACATAAATCACATCTGTACAGGGCATGCCTGCTATCTAAAGTACAGAGTCGCCCAATCACGTATCAAGAAGGGAGATAATAAAACACACCAACTGAAGAGAAAGAATTAATTAACACTCACTATGCTCATCACACACACACACAAAAAGCCGATGGCTATTTTTTTTTTTTGAGAAGAGATGACAGAAATATCCTAGGAAAGGGACTCTGCACTTAATTAAGCGCTTCCTAAATGCATTTTAATTCAGAGTTTAAAGAAAGATGTATCACTAAAAATTACACAAAAAAGAACAGACTTGCTTCTGTTAAGTAAATGACAAATGAAAATAATAGCTTTAATGAATGGTATTAAAATGGAAGCGATTCAGCTGCGATGAATACACAATTGCAAGGAGATGACAAATATTAGAGACAAATCACACTCTTAAAATCAAAGTATCAAAAGCATAACCCTCCCCATCTGAGGCTGAAGTCAGGTTAAACGACCACCCAAACGTAATCAACAGAGTAGGCTTCTTAAGGGCCAAGGAAAGTGTGGTTACACACTCCTGATACAAAGCTCTTATATGTGAAATGGCTTTTAAGGCATGTACTATTTATAAACGTGCCCATGTTTTGATAGACTGCAAATCTATCATATATCAGGAGAAACAGGTCTTCTCAAAAGTGAAGACCGAGGAGTGAATCTCACAGAAGCATGAGGCGTCTGCTTCTCTTCATCTTTGGGCGTCCATACGGAGCAATGGGGTTTGTTTCACTCACCAGTTGCCAAATTCCGGGCCAGGCACAGTCTACTCCTGGCACACGTGCTGTAACTCCCACTCCTTCACCTTTGGCAGGCATCACTAATCAATCACGCACCCTTTCTGGTAGAACCCACAGCTCAGGCTCCTCATGCAGCCACGATCAATCAATCTGAGTTGACATCAGAGATTCAATCGTTTCTAGTCACAGGCCTACACCTTTCATGAGGCTTTCCAATTCTCTCCATGTGCCCTGACCCAGATTGATAAGTACCTGCAGGACATACAAAACCCTACACTTGAAACTGGGGACCTGGTCTTCAGGCTAAGCTTTGCTACTTACGTACCTGCTCCTAGATGTAACTTCTCTGGTCCCACCAGAGATCTAGGAAACTGAGATGAGGATTAAGAAAGAGTAGGAGGAAAGCAAACATAAGGCTACAACACTAAGGTCACTTGCTTTCATTGAAGGTGTACCCAGCACCCAGCCAGGATGCTCTGTTCCCCAAGTACACAAGCTCACTGAGTCCCATGGCGATCCCAGAAAGTAGCTATTCTTATCCTATCCATTTTAGATGACAACTTGGAGCATCTGAGAGGTGACATAACTAGGAAGTAGCCAAGCTGGGGTCCAAACCCAGGCGCTGAAGCTCTCAGCCAGTCTGTCACACCTGTGATTCTTTAAACGAGCTTTCCAAAGCCAACTTCAAGGCTGACAAGAGGGTGTAACAGACACATAGCCGGAGCCACTCAATAGCTTTTCATGGCACTCGCTGTGTTACATCTTTGCTCAGGGTACTGCTCAGTGTCCCCAGAACCCCTCCTCATCTGTCATTTGGGTTGCCAGACCATCAGAGATGAATTTAACTGCACATCACATCCAGTTGAGCAGCTCTCCCAGTTTTTAACATGCCTTCCCCCTCCACCACCACCTTCAAATTTTCCTAAAATAAAGGAAAGAGGGAAAGTATGACTCACATCTCATTTTCAAAGTTCAGTAAGAGAGAAAGCATCAGTTACCCTGCAGGTAAAATAGAAAAGGCAGGCACAGAGACCCGTCCTGGAGTTCAGAGGCTCTCGTCTGCAAAAATAACCCTCAGCCCTGCAGGCCCGTGAGGCAGTAACTGGACCCACGAGTATTCTGATCACTCTGAAGCGCAGACTCATTGAGGACCGCGGGACAATACCTTAGGATGCGTTATTAAGGGGAAATTACGTGTAGGAGATGCACCACAGAATGTCATTTGGCAACGGCCCGGGCTATTTCTGTTCCGTCGAGTGCCCTGCACCAATAATTCTCATAAATAGAGCCATCATTTCCTTGTGAGCCAGGCGCTGAGCCCATGGTGCATTCAGGAGTCGGGTTTGTTTTTGTTTTTGTTTTTTTGGTTTGGTTTTTTTTTCCTGTGCAGCAGCCTCCAAAGAGGTGGCACAGCCTCAGGGTTCAGGACCAAAAGCAGACCCCCTGGGTTGGAAGCCCATCCTATACTGCCTGCCTGGCTGATGTCAGGCATGTTAGTTAACTCCTCCTTCCCTCAGTTTTCATGTCTGCAAAACGGGGATCAATATTGTAGTATCTTATAGGATCTCTGTAAGGATTCAGTCATAGGATGCACCAAAAACTATGTCTGGCATACAGTCAGGGTTCCACACATGTGAGGTGCAATCATTACTACCCATTTCCTCTTCTGAAATAAAAAAGGTTTTCTTTATTCTCCTGTTTTAAGTGGTTCCAGTGGGGCTCCTCCCACTTCCGGTTGCTGGGTGGAGGCAAATAGGCAAGCAGAGACTGCTTCCCACAGCGAAGTGACTGGGGTGAAGCCAGTGTGTGTCGTCACCCTCCGGAATTGTGCCAAAACCATAGGGAAAGACGCTTTCTCTTTCCGTGGTCATCTCATTTGAATTTTAAGTTCGACCAGAAGACAGCCCAATTTTACTGTCATTTGATCTCAGAACTGTCTTTTTTTTTCCCTCAAGCTAGTCCAATTTGGTTTTCTATCATGCAGTGGAATACATCCTGACTAATACAGCCTGCAAGAATAACACATGGATGCCTGACCTATCCCCATTTGACAGATGGTGTGACTGTGGACCAGAAAGTTAATGTGACTTTTCTGAGATCTCACAGCTAGTAAAGAACAGAACTAGGATCTGTTGGAATCCAAAACTCTTTTCCACCATACAACATTGTCTTTTGAAGCAAATTACGTAGATGTGAACAAAAATGCGGAGGATTTCTTGGTAGCAACCCGTATCCACCATCTGGGGGGCAATGGGTGAAGGTTATTCTCCAGCGTTGACTTCCATCCCCTTCTCTCTGAGGTTCTGAACACACAATCCCAGACACTGGATTTATCATCCCTCCACTTGGCTAGTCCCTAAGTTCACGTAAAACTGAAGGTGGTGGCTGTACATTTAGCTTTCTCCTATGCTTCCCAGCAGAGGGCAGGGATAGGGTGGGGTCTACCTGTGGTGGACACACCAAGTCTCACCCAGACCTCAGCCACAAACCCACGCTGAGCACAGGAGCTGAGTCAGGTCCCCAGATGTGAGTGGCTCTGCCTGTGCTGAATGGCTCTATCCTTTGGCTGGAGATGGCAGAAGCAAGAGTGAGCACTAATCACAGACAAACCACAGGCTGGTGGGTGGCTGTCAACACACTGGGAATGAGAACCTTGCCCAACAGGAATGAGAGTTCAGCATCTAAAGAAGATGCACAGTCTTGAGGAATTGGCAGGAGATGTAGAATTGGGGGGGGGGGCACAACAGAAAAGCCAAGCAATGCAGGTCAAGTCTTTGCTGGTGTACGAGAACTCTGCCCCACTCTGTGACCAGAGACAGTGGGACTGGGGGGGACCATCGGAGGTCTTAGCCGTCAGGCATAAGCTATGATCAAGTAGACCCCACAAGGCACTGACGCTGTCTCTATGTATCTGATCATTTCACATGCTCCGATCACATTCCAGATAAAGGAGATACATCATTCTAGGATAAAGGACAAACATTCCCCATGCTTGTAAGGCTCTGGATGACCTGACCCTTTTCTACTTTCCAGCCTCATCTTAAGCCACAAAACTCTATTCAGTTCCAGAGTCCTGAAAGTTTCTTTCTCCAGACTCTCCTCTCCGCACCCTGCCTGGGAGCCTCTAACCTTTTTGTCCCCCATCAACTGCAACTCAATATCATTCCTCCAGGATGCTTTAATTTTCATTTCCACAGTGTTTGGGAATCTTGCAGCCTCTTCCCACGTAATGCATACACACAATCAGCCTTCAACAAAGGACATTTGGAGCAGGAAAGAAATCCAATCCCCAGATGCATTCTGTTCGTCTCATCAAACGGTGCTCACTGCAGGCTCTGCCCTCGTCTGCCTTAAGTATCTCATTTCAGTCTTTAATGAGAAACTTGTCCGTGAATGCTTCCCATTCTGGGAGAGCCCCTCTGGGTAAGGAGTGAGCCTTCTCTGTCTTTGTTCTGCCTGTCAGAGCCCCAGGACTAATCCACTCCCATCCCCATAGCAAGAGAACAGTGCTAATAGAAAACCAACCCTGGTGACTGCTTTGTGCTCATTTCAACCTCACTGGCACCTAAGCCTCTGAAATCCAGGAGATTAATTTATTGTCCACGTTGATCAACTCCCTCACTCCTCATGGCAGCCAGCTGCGCACAGGTACTTAAGCTAAGCGGCCTCTGACATGTTCCTGGATGAAGCTGTCCATGACCCCGTGGTCAGAGCCACCAAACCACGTGGGTAGGGCTGATTAACTCACTCGCAGATCCACACCTTCCTCTCCATCTCCTGGGTGGCTGTAGTTCAGACCAGTGCCCTCCTGTCTGCACTCTAGCCTGGATTTCTAATTTCATCCTGGCCCTCTTCTGGTCACCCTTGTATGCTCATAGACTTTGAAACTTCCCAAATGCAAACCCAAGCATCTTCCCTGATTGCAAACCCACCATTAGAAAACAGTGCTTCCTAAACACCTGTGATTTGCAATCCATTTGCACGAATTTTCTACATGAATCTGATTTTCATGACATTAACTCAATTGTTTCGTTCTTACTAGATTTAAGATTATTTCTTAAAATCATAAGTAGACTTTTTTAAAAAGAAAATCGTTTTTTGAAGTGAAAGGAAAGAGCAGTGTCCTTTGTCATACAAAGAATGTAACCCTCATTCAGAAGTAAAACAATGTTACTAACATACAGCCAGATATTAGAATTCCTTGTCAAGGGTTCTGGGTCTCTCAGTTTAAAAGGTACATTAGCAAATGTGCCAGCCTTCAGGTTTGTTACAGAAGAAACAAAACAAACCAAAACCAACCAAATGATGTCTCCCCCATGTAATCCCAAGGTCTGAGAAACAGGTGACAAGAGAACAACTCCGTCACTTCTTCATGAAGTGATTTGATCTGCAGACATCTCATCCATCAGCTGACATCTGAGTCTCACGCGTGGGCAGTGCTGGCCTGCAGGGAACATGGTCCTCCCTCGTCAAACACCTTTAGCAAGAGGACACCTGGCTGGCCTCCCAGCACCATGATTTCCCAGAGTCCTGGCTGACATCGGCTTGTTCTAGCCAGAGCCGCCCGCTCCCTGCATCCCTGCGCTCCCCAGGGCGAGCCTCTGGCTCCATCTCTGTGCTCTGGCCCCACCTCCTCTTCCCTCATGACTCCCTCTTTGGCTGAAGTTAGTCACTCAAAGTTTCAAGTGACCTCCCTGATTCCATACAATTCTGGCCTCATCCAACAAGGACCTGCCCTGTCTGACTCTCTCTTCCAGTGGGAGGGAGATGGACGCAAAGCTCTAATCCATCGGCATGACGAACACCCTCCACGGTCTCCTACCTACTCACCGCACCAGTCTCCCCTCCAGCCACGCCTGGACATTCACGCTGGACCCGGGTTTACCCTGAGCCTGCCCCGTTCTTTCTCACCTCTGTGTCACTGACCACGCCGTTCCCTCTGCCGAGAGAGCCTTCAACACACACCACCGCTGGAATTACACACACAAGACCTCTCCCTAATCCACTGAGACTCAGTTTGTAAGTCTCAAGCCTTGAATCTTGAATCTTTTCTGCAAATACGTTTTATTTGGCTTTGCACGGTGTTTAAAAATTAGTGGTTTTGACGTTAACATACAGATTTCCAGATTGGCTTAGTAAATGGTACCACTGAACCTACACTCCACATGGCAACAGGCAGCTGAAGGACAGCTCCTGCACGTAGAGCCGCTGCCCTTGAGTCCAAGGCTGCCCCCCAACCTCCATACCGCCCAGCATTCATCCTCTCTCTCCCTTCAGTCATTTACGAGTCCTGCCTGGACCCGGCAGACAGGTGACTTTGTTATTTCCTGGCTTAGGCCAAGAATCCCTTCTCCTGTAAGATACCCTTGAAGCCCGCTAGGTCCCACTGGTTGCCGGTTTCCCTGAGCCCCTATAACACTTTCTGGGGGACTCATTTTTTGAAATGAATTTAATTATAAACGGCACGGAACACCTGTGGGTGTGGACATGTGTGAAGACAAGAAAAAAAGTAGCAGCAGCTGATGGAGCTCTTAGTTTGTGCCAGGCTTAAAACATGCTGCTCTGCATACTATCTTGTCGATACCTCAAACTCAGCTTTTCCAGTGGATTTCATTGTCCCCAGTTTCCAGATGGGCAAATGGAGACTGATTTGGGGTGAGAAGGCCTCCCAAGGTCCCGGAGCTTCGACGTGGGAGAACGGGGATTCAGGCCCGGACCTTCCGCCTTCAGAGCCTGTGGTTTTAACCAGTGCGCTCTGTGCACGTCCGTGTTTTGAGCATGGAATTTTCTCATCTTTGCATAGATGCTGCTGGAAAGGTAAAAGCTAGAAACTGAGCTGGATCTGTTGGAAACGGAAGCCAGGACTGCATTCTGGGGCCACTGTGTCCTGTCCTCAAGACCAGAAGATGTCCTGGGTCCTCCCAGCCGGGCACCCACGGCTCACCGGAGGCTCAGGCTTGACAAAACTGTGATAAATTTCTACTGTGAATCAGGCTCAAGCTAAAATGCCGAGGCGGGGGGGAGGGGATAGCTCAGGGGTAGAGTGCGTGCCTAGTGTGCACAGGGTCCTGGGTTCAATCCCCAGTGCCTCCATTAAAATAAGTAAATAAAAACCTAATTACCCCCTCTGCCACCAAAAAGAATAAAAATAAATAAAATTTTAAAATAAAATAAAATGTCAAGGCTGAAAGGATGTCCCAGATTGAAAACTAGATTATTTACTCAGCCGCGGGTGAAGGCAGAAACTCATCCGTTGGAAACAGTGAATCCCACATTCTGCACATTTAATTCACTTTCCACACATGTGTAAGGCAGTATAGCATCGCGGCTAAGGACACAGCCTCCGAAATAAGAGTCTCTGAGTTCAAGTCCCGGCCTGGAATGTAACTTGAGTGATCTTGGGCGAGTCACTTAACCTCTCTGAGCTTCCATTTTTCCTGTGTATAACGGGGCTACTGACAGTGTGTCGGACACAAGCTGTTGTAAGTATCCGACGGCACTTAAGGATGCCCGACCCAGAGTAAGTATCGAAACAGGAAAAGCTCCCAACTCGCAGCGTTAACCACGGCACTACAGTGTCTACCTCCTACTCACCAGCTTCAATCGGACCCAACCTGAAAGTCGCCTTAACTTTGAAAACCACTCAAACTCCTTCCAGGCAATTTTATAGCAGATCTGAAACTGTTTCGCCGCACCAGGCCAGGCCGTAAGTGAGGAGAGGAAACCCTGTCTGGGTTTATAGCCTTTGACAAATGGGCCCTCGTCTCCTCCTGACAGATTCTCCCCTCGACTGATCCATCAGCCCCTGCTCTCACCACCTGAGCCGCGGTCTTCATCATAGTATTGAAATTCAGATGGGTTTTACAGCACAAACAAAAATGAGTTTAAATGCCTCCGCTCCCCACCAGCACCCCGGGGTCCTGGAGATGTCAAACGCAGGAGGTTTTGCAAGGCCAGATGTGCAGGGGCCCCGAGGGATGGGTGTGACCTCACATCGTCTTTGCGAAATCCCAGTGAGCTCTGCTGCATTCGCCTCTGGGAGGAAACAATCCCACTTCTGGGAGGAAAGTGCTTCCCGCCTCGAAGATCTCCCTGTGACATCGACATTGCCTGGGGGATTTTAGGAACGGCCGGGAAGTCATCCAAAAGCAGGTCCAGTCACAGGGCTGCTGCTCATTGCGGGGGCTTGGAAGCAAAAGAGAAACGGAAACAGAAACCACAGAGCAGGCCACACCGTGAAATCCTCCACAGACAGCCGGGCAAGGTTCCCTAAATGCCAGCCAGCTCACTGAGGGCTGATGGAGAGCAGACATCGAGGATGTTAAAATAAAACAAACAAGCAAACCAACAAAGAGAGAAACGGAGGGCAAAACAAAGCAAAAAAAAAACCCCTCATTCAATGGTCTCACAGCCCAGACTGACCATGCAGGGACCAGGAAGAGAGATCTGATGGCTTTTCATTAAGATGAGGGCTCTCTTCACCTCTTGAAATTCACCATTTATCTGCCATCACTACATCTGGTCTAGGAGTCAACGGGGAAAGGGCTCATCTCAAGGTGAGCGGCCCTGCTGAGTGGAAGCGCAGGGGATAAGGCGTGACGCTGACGGCATGTGCGGCGGGGGGACACGCCAGCGGGCACTACGGGAAACTGTAGACCTTGTGTTGTCTAAGATCCTTCCATGGAGAGGATGCCCAGCCACACACAAAGGTGCAGACAGATGTGAGCACACCAGCACATCCCAGCATGCAGAACTCGGGGAGGGAGGCCGGCAGGGGGAAGCAGGGGAAAGGGGAAGGAGAAAAGGAGAAGGGAAGTCATTCTTGGGAAGCCGTCTTGTCCTACAGACACCACGTTCAGCTTCCTTAACTAAAGGAAACTGAGCTTTAAAAAAACCTCTCCCAGTTCTCCTTCGGAGCACTCAGTTTTTCATAAAAAACCCCACTCAGGCCAAGGGGCTGCCTCTTCAGAGGCAGGCTGACTTATTATTTTGGCACCTCTGTCATCTCTTGTCACTTCAATTCCACTTTATCAAATTACAGACTTCGCCCGAAGCATTCGGAATGAATGGAGAGGGACGCACACCCATACACGAGCAAGTGTCATCACTTCAGTGGTGACATTTCATAATTATACGTCGGGGTGACAGAAGTCCAGAGTGCGTTCCAGACACGGGAGGAAGAGCAGTCCAGATGCCGAGGCGGCTGTCTGCCTGCATGACCTCACGCCGCGTCGCTGTCCGGAGGGTGGGATGGCCACTCTCCCACTGAGGGTGGGGGACACTGCCCTCTGGGGCGACTAGGGTTTGCATCTTGACTCTTCCATTAAGAGATGGGACCCTGATACGCAGAGCTACCTCCAACACCTCCTTCCCACTTCCCACTATGTTAGGAGATCCAGAGAGGCGACAGCCCCAATGTAAGAATCACACACACACACACACACACACGTACACGTATACACACACACACACACACACACACACAATCAGAACAGAATTCAGAGGAAGAGGAGTCCTCCTGTAAGTAGGCGCTGTGGTGGTCGTGTTGCCAAAAGTCATCCCCAATTAATTACCGTGAAAGATTCAGTTAATTCACAGATCATCAGCCATGTATGGCCAAGGTTAGAAAAAGACAGGAAAGTCCTCTAGAAATGAGGCTCCATTCGAAGTGTCTGACTCAAGCCAACAGTCTATGCCAACGCACAGAAATGCCTCTGGGTGTGCTTGTGTCTGGGTCGCTCTTTTGTAAGCAGCTGAAGCTAGGTACAGAATGATCACACATGACTTCTTCCCGCCAGTCATCACCCGAGGGCATCCACAGACTTGAGGGATCATTCCCATCATGATATATGAACCAAAGGCAGTCTGGATAGCAGAGCGGAGCTGCGTGGCCGCCTTGCGCTGCCCAGAGAGTATCCTGGTTGTCCATTTATCGTGTTGATGATATAGAAAGGATGTTGTTGAACAGCCTCAGTTCTCCCGGTATCTTTCAAACACTATGGGCAAAGAAAGTAAAACAAAACCAACAGACAAAAAAAAAAAAAAAAATCTAAACAGAAACACACTTGTGAATTCCATTAAAATCCAAGGGAAGGGAAAAGACCTTGAACTTTGGAAGCAGGGCAGGGAACAGGCTTTTACTGGGATATGGGGAGCAGAGTGGCTGCTGGCAGATTCCTGATGGCAGAGCTGGTGGGAACAGATAAAAAGGGCTGTGGATGCATCTTCAGCCTAAATTCCATTGGTCCAACTCACAAAATGCACGCATGCAAGGACACCAGCACGTAAACCCTCAGCGAACGCAAATACGCATGGAAACAAACACCTTTGCCTGCAAACTAGAGCGACACACAGCTGGAACTAAGCTAACATCTCAGGGTGCGGATTTAAGCCACTGTCTCATTACTCCTTTCAAAGTGATGAGATGAATGGCCCTTAAAATCTTGCATGGCAACTGCCTTCTCTTTAAGAGCTAAAAATTTAGTTTTTGAGATGTCCTCGCCGCCTTATTCATCAGCAGATGACCGAGCTATCACAAAATCAGGGCTGAAAACCTCTGCTTGAAATAATAACCACATTTGACAATAATGGTCCAGTTACAGGGACGAACATCTTTCAAAATTTTGGAAGGGTGTCAAAAGTAGCCAGGAGATAGGTACCCTCAATTCACTCATTTGACCTCTTTTTAGCCGAGGCATTCAAGGTAAAATTTGATCTGCTCAAATCCACTCTGCCACGGACACTTCTCTGAACTCTTGCCAATAAAGGGAGACTGAAAATATTAAAGTGCAAAACAATTGTCTCGCCGGTGCCTTCCCTGAAGAGAACCACACCAAGTGTAACAAGAAGATAAATGGGGGGGAAACTCTAAAATCTGTAGGAAATGACCTCCCTTCTCTGCTGCCCCCCCCAAACATCATATGACCACATTTATAACATAGAAAATCACTGCTCGTATGACTTGATCATGATGAAAATCGGGGCGGGCTCTTTTTCAAGCCAAAGTGCATAGATCAGATCTATTTTTTTAGGACACACCCTGAAAAGCCCATGATTATACATTCTGTAATATATGCAATGGTATATAATTCTGTGTAATACGCAGCATATTCCATATCATCATCATTAAAGATAGTCAACCAAAATGTGAAATGAGTTGAGGATTGACGAGCTACTTTCCCAAGAAGCAAGTGACTAAAACAAAAATCAAGGCGAATTTTTGTAACACTCAGTTACATCATGCAATCTTCATCGAAGTTATCAGATCTCACACCGATTGCAAAGAAAGAAAAAAAAACAAAACAGGCATTTTAAAGTACGATTGTCTTTAAGTGTCTACGCTCAGCACGTGGATCACCTTTGCAAGACAGCGTCCAGCAAGGCATGCCTTAAACACTTGGGTTTAAGTCACAGAGTTCTCGTTCTGCTTGAAACCAAAAGGATGAAAAATACTGCCTTACCTTTCTGTCCTCTATTTCCGCACAGGTACTGCAGTCCGCTTTGATATCCTGAGAGGAGGGAAAAGAGAGAGAAAGGACAGGAGTCAGACTTATGGTCAGGGAACATTCAGCGGTGTCGTTGAAATGCCCTTTAAAATAATAAAGAGCTCACGCTCGCAAGGGCTGCTTCTCGAGCCATTGCTCTTTATAGCGCTTTTTAGAAGTATATGCCCTGGTGTTTGCATTAGAGACATATGGATGCCATAACTAAGCTTTATTACATGCAGATGTGGGGTGAAGGCAAAAGCTATGGCTCAGAGGCCACAACAAAGAGAAGCTGATGGCTCATAAAATAATATGCCCCCCCAGACACCTCTGTCCATATCAGCAGAGACTGCCCTTAATCAGACTTACTGTCTCTCTCCCATTCCAGATTTGGGATAGTCAAATCCATCTCCCTTCAACTCGAAGCCATCACTGTGTATTTTTTATCCTTCCACCCATCCACCCATTCATTCATCATCCATCCATCCATCTATTCATCCATCATTTATCATCCATCCATCCATCATCCATCCAACTATACATCCATTATCCATCGTCATCCATCCATTCGTCCATATTTATTGCTATCTACATTTTCATGAATTTTTTTCTTGTTGCTTTGGAAATAAAAGTGGGAAAAAAAAAACACAGTTTCAACCCTCAAGAAACTCCCCAGTTAGAGGAAATGTCAGACACACATACACAAGCAATCATGATATTCATTTACTTGTTCAAAAGATATGCATTCAGCACCTGTCACTTGCTAAGTCTCACTCTAGGCATGGAAGACTCAACAAACAAAACACAGGAAAGTCCTGCCCTGGTGATGCTTATATACTGCTAGAAAAGACAGAATACAGAAAAGAAATATCAGTAAATGGTTGGTGTTTTAGAAGAGGAAATGTACTATGAAGAAAAATGAAGCAGAGAGAAGGGAAATGCTGAGGGTAAGGGAATAAGATTTTCAATTTAAAGAGAAGCAACAAGTGAGTAATGGCTTGAAGAAAGTAAGGGGATGAGCTGTGAAGCCATCTGGGGAAAGAGCATCTTAGATGAGAGAAGAGCAAGTGCAAAGGCCCCGAGGCAGAAATGTGCTGGACACGGTCAAGCTAGAGGAAGGAGACCTTTGTGGCTGGAGGGAGGTAAATCAGGAAAATAGTGGAGGTGAGCTCAGCGGAGGACATTGGGTTTTATTCTGAGTGGCGAAGGACCACTAGAGTGACTTTTGGTGTTACTGTGATAAACTACACATAACATAACATTTAGTAATCTAACCATTTTGAAGTGTACAGTTCAGGGGCTCTAAGTACATTCACATTGTTGTACAACCATCACCAGCACACATCTCCAGAACTTTTTCATGTTCCCAAACTGAATCTCCATAACCCTTAAACAATAGCTCCCATTCTCCCAGCCCCCAGCTCCTGGTAACCACAATTCTGCCTTCTGTCTCTCTGAATCTGACAACCCTCAGTATCTCACTCTATCATATGCCATAACAAGACACCACAGACTGGGTGGCTTAAACCATGCAAATGTATTTTCTCACAATACTGGAGGCTAGAAGTCAAAACTCCAGGTGCCCTCAGGGTTGGTTTCTGATGAGGGCTCTCTGGCAAGTTTGTAGATGGCCACCTTCTCATTGTGCCTTCTGGGAGCACAAAGAGAGATCTCTGGTGTCCCTTTCTCTTCTTATAAGGACACCAGTCCTATCGGATTAGGGACCCATCCTTAGGACCCTATTTGACCTTAATTGACTTCTTAAAGGCCCTGTATCCAAATACAGTCATAGTGGAGGGTAGGGCTTCAACATATGAATTTGAGAGTAGGGAATAATTCAGTCTTTAATACCAATATAAGTGGAACCATATACTATTTGCTCCTTTGCATCTGGCTTATTTCATTTAGCATAATGTCTTCACCCAGGGTCCATCGATGTAGTAGTATGTGTCAGGATTTCTTAATATTCCATTGCATGTAGAGACCCCATACTGACTATCTACTCCTCCATGGGGTAACACTGGGTTATTTCCACACTTTGGCTATAGTGAATAATGCTGCTATGAACACGCGTATACACCTATCGGTTCAAGTCCTTGATTTCAATTCCTTTGTGTGTATGCCTAGAGGTTCAATGGCTGAATCATATGGTAATTCAAGGTTTAATTTTTTTGAGGGACCTCCATATTGGTTTTCCATAGGAGCTGCACTATTTTATACTCCCACAGGAAGTGCACAAGGGTTCCAGCTTCTCCACCTCCTTGCCTGCACTTTGTTGTTTTTACTGAGAGGGTTTGAAGAGAGAACAGATATTATCTGACTTCTGTTTTAACAGAATAGACAACTGAGGACCAAAAGGGCAAGAGGGGAGACCAGTTGTGGGGGATACTGCAGGAGTTCAGGTATAAGATAATGGGGTCTGGCATTCATGGTGGCCAGGGAGGTGGTGACAAGGGGGTCAGTGTGTGGCTAGACCAACAGATGTCATGAAAGACCGGACGTGGGATGTGAGGGGAAGATGGAGGTGGAGGACCATTCCAATGGCCTGAGTGTGCTAGCAATGGCGGCGGGGTACTATGGGTGTGGCAGGATGGTGCAGGGGTCCGCAAACAATAGTGCCTCCATCTTGGGTAAGTCGGGTCTATAGAAAGGCTTATTCTCTCACCCAGAAGTGGCGGGTTTCCTCTGCCAATGCATCATTAGGACAGTGTGGGTATAAGTGGAAGGCCATCACCATAGTAATTTATTTAGCACAGCAAATTCCAGGTCCACATGAATCCAGAGTGGAACAAAAGGAGACAATGTCACCAGGCAAAGACTGCATTTTCTATGCAACAGTCTGTTTTGCTACCAGCTAAGTGGGGCTGAAGCCCTGAGCAGTGACTGAATGTACCTTCAGTGCCAGAAACTCTAAAAGGTGTTTTTCACACTTGTCTCTAAACTCCCACAAGCCAAACAAAGTTGGATTCTTTCTTTTTTTCCCCCCCTTAAATTGAAGTAGAGTTTATTTACAGTATTATATTAGTTTCAGGTATACAGCATAGTGATTCAGTATTTTTACAGCTTATTCTCTGTTCAAAGTTATTATAACATAATGACCATAATTCCCTGTGCTGTAAAATGTAGCCTTGTTGCTTATCTATTTTATACACAGTAGTTTGTATCTGTGAATCCCATACCCCTAATTTGCCCCTCCCCTTCCCTCTCCCCTTTGGTAACCATGAGTTTGTTTTCTGTATCTGTGAGCCTGTTTCTGTTTGCACATATACTCAATTGTATTATTTTTTTTTAGATTCCACATCTAAGTGATATCATGTGGTATCTGTCTTTTTCTGTCTGATTTATTTCAGTAAGCATACTCTCTAGCATATTAGCATATTCTCTAGATCTATCTGTGTTTCTGCAAATGGCATGATTTCATTCTTTTTTATGGCTGAGTAATATTCCACTGTATACCTACACCATGTTTTCTTTATTCATTTATCTCTTGATGGACACTTAGGTTGCTTCCATATCTTGGCTATTGTAAATAATGCTGCAATGAACACGGGAGTGCAGATATCTCTTCTAATTAGTGCTTTGGGGTTTTTTTCTGGATAAATATCCAGGAATAGAATTGCTGGATCATATGGTAGTTCTATTTTCAGTTTTTTAAGGAAACTCTATACTGTTTAACATAGTGGTTAACCAAATTACCCTCCCACTAACAGTGTAGGAGGGTTCTCTTTTCTCCACACCCTCTCCAACATTTGTTACTTGAAGACTTTTTGATGACAGCCATTCTGACAGGTGTGAGGTGGTACCTCCCTGTGGTTTTGACTAGTTTTACTGAATGAAAATTGAGGTGAGTGATTGGGTAATTCACCATGGGTCACACAAAGATGGAGCTCATGTCTTCCAGGGTCTCCTGACACCAGGCACTTTCCAGTTCTTTCAGGTGATCTTATTTAAGTCATGGTGGCTGGTCTGTGTAATTCAAGCCACAAGTGTCATCCTTTTCTTGGGAGGCAGTGTCATCTAAAGCAAGAATATCTAGGAAAGCAGCACAGTGGTGATTCTCCAGGTGTGGTCCCCAGTCCAGCAGCAGCAGCAGCAGCATCACCTGCATATTCTTGGGCCCCTTCCTAGACCTAGTGAATCTGAAACTCTGGGTCAAGGGCCAGAGATCTGTGCCCGGGGGATCCACTGTGGGCTCAGGGCTGAGGCTGCAGGACAGTGTTGTAGTTCCAGTCCTGACATCAGAGTCCCTCACCCCAAGTGTGGCTCCCCCATGTAACAGCTGGGCAGCCTTCGGCAAGATTCTTCCCCTTTCAAAGCCTCGGTTCCCTAATCTGTAAAACAGGGGTAATAGGAGGAACTGGCCATTCAAAGTGGGGTCTACCTGGGAGAAAATTATTGCATACAATGCAGCTGACAAGGGCTTAAGTTCCAGAATATACAAACAGCTCATACAACTCAAAAACAAACAAACAACCTAATCCAAAAATGGGTAGAAGACCTAAACAGACATTTCTCCAACAAAGACATACTGATGGCCAAGAGGCTCATGAAGAGATGCTCAAAATCGCTAATTATCAGAGAAATGCAAATCAAAACTATAATGAGGTATCATGACATACAGTCAGAATGGCCATCATTAAAAAGCCCACAGACAATAAACCCTCCTACACTCTTGGTAGAATGTAATTTGGTGCAGCCACTGTGGAAAACAGCATAGAGATTCCTTAAAAAACTGAAAATAGGTTTACCGTATGATCCAGCAATCCCATTCCTGGGCATATATCCAGAGGGAACTCTAATTCCAAAAGACACTTGCACCCCAATGTTCATAGCAGCACTAGTTACAACAGCCAAGACATGGAAGCAAACTAAATGTCCATCAACAAATGACTAGATAAAGAAGTTGTGGTATATTTATACAATGGAATACTACTCAGCCATAAAAAAGAATAAAATAATGCCATTTGCAGCAACATGGATGGAACTAGGGACTGTGATTCTAAGTAAAATAAGCCAGAAAGAGAAAGAAAAATACCATATGCTATCACTTTTATGTGGAATCTAGAAAAATGACATGAATGAACTTACTGACAAAACAGAAACAGACTCACAGATGTAGAAAGCAAACTTATGGTCACCAAAGGGGAAGGGGTGGAAGGAGGGATAAATTAGGAGTTTGGGATTTGCAGATACTAACTACTTTATATAAAATAGACAAACAACAAGGTCCTACTGTATAGCACAGGGAACTATATTCAATAGCTTGTAATAACCTATAATGAAGAATACGAAAAAGAATATGTATTTACAATATGCATAACTGAATCACTATGCTGTACACCAGAAAGTAACACAACACTGTAAATCAATTATACTTCAGTAAAAACAAAAAACCAAAGTGGAGTCTACCTCCAGCAACCAGAGTATCACCGGGAGCTTGTTAAATGTAGCATCTCAGGCTCCACCCCATAGATACTGAATCAGAATCCACATTTTAACAAGTGTGATGGACGGAATGTTCATGTCCCCCTAAATGCGTCGTGGGTTGAAGCCCTAAACTGCTGGGTGGCTCTGTTTGGAGAAGGAAGGGCTTCTGAAGACGTAATTAAGGTTAAACGAGGCTATAAGAAAGGGACCCTGATCTGGTAGGATTAGCGTTGTTATAAGAAGAGGCACCGGAGAGTGTCTGATCTCTGCACAGACGCACCGAGAAGAGGCCGTCCGCGCACACATCCAGAAGGTGCCACAGCTAGCCAGGAAGAGAGTTCTGCCCAGGACTGGACCATGCCGCCACCCTGGCCTTAGACGTCCAGCCTCCAGAGCTGTGAGAACATCCATTTCGGTTGTTTAAGCCTGCGGTACTTTGCTATGGGAGCCCCAGCAGATTCAGACAACAAGGTTCTCAGATGATACGCAAGGCCCAGTCATAGGGCTTGGAGGGTCACGCTTTTCTCACTCAGACTCCTCATTTCATGGCCGAGGTCTCTGATGGGCCTTGGACACAGAGGCAGCGAGATGCCCCACCTCTCACTTGGAACTCTTTTTGAATTCATCCTCTAAGGAGCATAAAGAGAAGAAATAAGTTTCTACTGTATTGCACAGCGAGCTATATTCAATAACTTGGAGTAGCCCATGATGAAAAAGAATATAAAAAGAAATAAATGTATGTTCATGTGTGACTGAAAACATTACGCTGGACACCAGAAATTGATGCAACATTGTCAACGGACTATGCTTCATTTAAAAACAAAACAGAGGGGGAGAGAGAGAAAGCAGAGATTCACTTGGCGTGGGGGTGATGAAAGCTTGGGTTATTTTTAAACCTAGGAGATGCCATCTAGAAATGAGGTAGGGAAGAGCAAGTCCCTATTTGATGCTGCTCCGACCCAGGGAAGTGTGCAGTTTCCTTCCTTCCTCGAGTGGAAATACGTTGAGTTTGCAAGAACGAGTCCGTGTCCGATTTTGACGGACCCACGCAGCAATGGCAGCAATGACTAACAAGATCAGCAAAGCAAAGGCAACCTTTTGTTTTTTTCAATCTGCCACCGAGGACCCACGCAAGGGACAGACGGAAAGAAGCCATCTGGTAGAATCCAAAGCTTTTGCCATTTCCCTGCGATTATTCAATTTATCCTTGTCAGGATTAATCCACTAAGCCCATGCCGGATTTTTCTTTTTTTTTTTTTCTTTAGATGATACTGTTGGTCTGTCATCCGCTGCAGAGCGACGCGGGAGGTACCCAGGGGACGGGACTTTCTTCTGAACGATGCTGGACTCCAAGTGGAAAACATGTCACTTTGGCAGGAACAAATGATTGTTCCGATGGCTCCGTGGAGAGCGGGTGTCTCCAGATGGGCTCTGACCTGACCTTTTCCAAACCGGAGGAGTTGATTAAGTTCCTCACTTGAAGACTTCCGCTTGGAGAACAGCTCAACTCCTTAAGGGTTAAGTATGAGTTTGGAGCCATGGACTCAACCTCAAGCAATCAATTTCCCTACAGAAGTCAGCCATCCTCCTTTCTGTAGCTAGGAAACCCCCAACAGTCACTCAGCTCCCAAAATAGATGGAAACCTGCCCACGCTGTGGAGTCATACCGCTTGGGTCCAAATCCCTGGGCTCTACCAGCTGTGCTTCAGTTTCCCCACCTGTAAAACAAAGGCTATCATAACAGCTGCCTCGCTGACTGGAAGGCATAGTGAATACGCTCAGGGTCTTAGCACATGGCCAGCCATCAATAAACGTTAGCTCGCATTGAGAGCATCTTCCAAAAATCCTTGGGAGACACGGTTCTGAGTGGAGTACTGAGAAGTTAAAAGCAGCTCTATATTTAAAGTTTTTTTTTTCTTCCCAGGCTCCTCAGTTCCTCTGGCTTTTAGACATCACAGCACGCGTGTGTCTGTTCCATTCAGAAGCCATTCCACCTCACAGGAGATGTCTCTTTTCTCCTGAGCTTCGTGTGTTGCTTGCTCCTGATGGTTTTTGTGGGTCAGGGCTATTTCTACCCATGAGGAAGGGGCATTGTCATCCCGGACCATGGATCAACGTTGCTCACAGCTCTGAAGAGCCTGGAAAGTAAAGGTCCCGGGGGACAGGTGGAGAGACATCCCTGCCAATGAGATTCCGAAGACTGAGAAGCTAGGAACCTGTAAGGGGTTGAATTGTTACCCCCACCCAAAACAATACGTGCATGTCCAAACCACTGGAACCCGTGAATGTGACCTTATTTGGAAGCAGAGTCTTTGAGGAGATGATTAAGGATCTTGAGGTGAGTCATCCTGGATCATCTGCACGAGCCCTAAGTCCAATAAGAGACAGAGAGGAGAGAAGGCCATGTGAAGACAGAGGCAGAGATTGAGCTGATACAGCCACAAACCCGGGGACGCCTGGGGCCACTGGAAGCTGGAAGAGGCCAGAGGGATCCCCTCCTAGCCTTCTGGGGGAGCACAGCCCAGCTGACACCTTGACCTTGGACTTCTGGCCTCCAGGACCGTGAGAGGACACGTTTCTGTTGTTCTGCAGTGCCCAGGGCGTGACCCTTTTTTTTTTTTTTTTTTTTTTTACAACAAGCACAGGAGAGGAATCGAGAGCCTCAGGGAGTTCCCTTCGTGGATCTCTCTTGTCTGGGACTCTGTTACTCAGCACTGAGAAAAGAAAGGCACCATTGGGAGACCACCCTGTGTAATAACCCAAGGACTGGGGCAGAAGGAAAAGCCCTTCCCAGAGATCCCAGCGTGGCCCTGAGCTGCCGTGCCCTCGTGTTTTCAGAAGACAGTCCCCGGGACCTCCAAATCGGTGACTTACCCGTTACCAACCCTGGAAGGGAGATGGAAAGAAAAGACCAGGGTCCTGAGGTTTGCTATAAGACCTAAGTCAGGATAATGCATCTTTGACCCAGCAGTGTTCTCCTGGACTCAGATACTCGCCAAGTCCCAGGGAGCGTTTCACGGGAAAAACCCACAGCTTAAGTCGTCTCTTGGGAGCTGGGGGGAATGCAGCCAAGGGTTCATCCGACAAGTCCAAACAGGGCTCGTGATCAACTACTCCTCTACCGAGGGAAGAAATCCAAGTGTTTGGCTCTTTCTTTTCGTGCAGAAAATAAACGCTACCGGCGGACAGATTCTAACATGGAGGAAAAATACGTTTCGTCGTCACACTCCAAAAAGAATTCAAAAGTGCATTTTAAACTCTGAGTCAACGTTACGTAGGGGAGGAAAAATACTTTCCCCTCTACCTTTCTAGGTTCCCGGCTGAGCCCCTCCTGTCATAAAGACAGCTTAACAAGAGGAAAACAGACATTTAATGACTGTATGCCTCCTGTACACACAGACGATACCCAGGAGAACTGAGAAGCTCCCAGACGTGGCTCAAACACCACCTTGGGTACCATCTCCAGCTGAAGGTAAAAGAAGATGCACATGTGTGGAGGCCAGTCACAGGAGAAGCACCAGGAAAGACACCGTCAGCAAGGGTAGAGTCGTGATCCAGATTTAAGTCACGGCCTTCTCCATCGGTGAGGGTTTCTAGAGATTTAGAGTCATTCTTCTCTATAAATGGAGATTTTTTTCCTATCAAGGTCTATTTCCTTCACAAAAGGGTGACTTCTACTCTGTTTTCAGAGATTCTCCTATAGCTGCAGTTTCTCAAAAATAACCACTCCCCAATAATCCTTCCTGCCCAAGAAGCACATTTTGAGATGCATATCCTGTTCCCCTTCCATTGTAAGTGGTTTCCTTTTCAACAGGAATTTTTCCAATAGTTTGGACACATGTTTTCTATTGTTCTGAGCATCACAATTTCCTCAAATTTAAAAGAAGCCAACCAAGATGAGTTTAGATTGTAAGATTTGGAACATATCGGTGATTTATTGCAATCCGAGATCTTAATTTTTTTTTTTTGACCTTCACAAAGACGCAGACTTGGAAAATAACTATAAGCCATAAGAACCCTTCATTGGCCCAATGCTTCCGTTTCTGCATATGAGAAAATGGTATCATCAAAGACAGGGTAGAAGGAAGTGGCTTTGGTATTAATGATACAAGAGGGACTGAAATCCATGTGGTCTACCTGCTATGTATTTTCTGCTTTCCCTAATACCATATACTGCCCTTGAATCTGAATATTTAAATCAGTGTTCTAAATTTAATTGCCTTATTTAAGGATAATGATTCTCCCCAACTTTTTAAAAGTTGAGTTGACTGTGCACTCTTGCAACCAGAGTTGGTGCAGATTCAACGTCACGTATGCCTCTTAGCTGAATTCTTCAGTCTCTCGTCACTCAACTGTAAAGACTAAGACTCAAATAAGGTCACCGGAATACACGAAGAATAGTATTAAGCGTTCGCACTGACGCATTTTACTCACTTCATAATCTCCACGCACAATCTGCTCAGCCCCTGCAATATCACAAGTGGCCAGCAGATGGTAGCAAATAACCATGCAAGATATCAAAAGCGCCAAGCAATATACCAGAGCCTCGAAGTCATGGGGTCTGTAAACTTCTTGAAATATCACAATCTTTCTGCTCCCTCGGATTTTGTCTCAAACGACTTTTAATTAATAAACCATAATTACTTACTAGAAATGTGATCGTCTGAGGAGGCATTTTATTAGTATGTGTTTTAAAAGGTTCTGTAGGACAGAGTTCCCTGTTTCCAGGTACAGGATATTCTGAAAACACTAGTTTCAATCTAAATGTGAAGAAAGCTGAGAATTTAAGAGCCATGTATCTTGAAATGATACAAATGGCAAAAAAAAAAAAAAAGTATGTAAACTCTCTTAAGATCTGAACATAAATCCATTCAACCAAGAGAGGAGTCTAGTTGGCTAGGTCAGAATGAAACACTGCCAACTTTTTAAATGTTCGGACAAATTTTAAGGAGGGGGGAGATATTTTTCTTTGGGGAGGGTTACTAGCAGGAAAGACCGCAAAACCATTTCCAAACTCAGCTTTTCTGTAAATAAAGATAGCAGGGCATTCATTTTTGAACTTTGACTTCTTCTTTTGAGAATTACCCTGTTACGTCCCATGAATTATTTTGTCCTCTATCTGCTACGTTTTTTGCAGCTTGGTTATCAGGGGACAAGAGCGCGCTGGCGGGAGCCTGGCAACCCTGGGCAGTTGGCTCAGCACGACTAAATCTGATACGGAGGAAGGCAGCCCCCTCTCAGGTAGGAGCAATCTGTCACAGAGGTGAGCTCAAACCCAGGGTCTGTTTGCAAATAAGAGCTATGCGTTGGCATCACAGCAGGAGTTTAATGAGAGCGCTTTTAATTAACTGTAAAAGTAATTACCCGTATTAGATGTAAATCGCACTTGTTTTTACATGAGGTGAATAATTCCAGTGCAGCTTTTAAGAATAATACTTCTGGAGGAGCTGTCAGCTGCAAACTCTCTCAACAAGTCAGTTTGCTTAAAAGCAGTACGGAGGAGAAAAATACCATCGCAGGAAGCCCCAGATTCATCACCTGGCTTCTGTCAGCGATGCTGCTTCCCTTTTCATTTATTTCAAGACCCAGCAGATAAACACACCCCCTCTCCAGCGGTATGCTCAGAGAGGCAGCCCGACAGAGGCGGCCACATCGGGTAAGGTTTCTGCGCTTTTCTGTTTTTTTCTGGCTTTTGGTGTTGAGCCTCCTGGACGATTCCCAGCACTTCCGCGGATGGGCTCTTGTGAATAGGAAAGAGAACAGGTCCGGGGGGAGAGGGGGGTGTGCCTTCTATGAGCTAAGGTAGACACTGTCCAAAGAGCAAGACAGATTCCTGAGGAGGAAGTGCAGGAGCTGCTAACCCGGGCTCACAGCGACCCCTGGCACCGTTCGCTGGTTGCCATTGGACTTGAAAGCCCCAGGGCAGAACCTGTTTATCTTTATCCTTCAACGGAGGTACTGGGGATTGAACCCAAGACCTCATGCATGCAAAGCACATGCTCTACCGCTGAGCTCTACCCTCCCCTGACTCCACCCCTCCAAAGTCCCAGAGCAGAGCTTGTTTATTTATCTTTATTTATCTTGAGTGGAGGTACTGGGGATTGAATCCAGGACCTCACGCATGCTAAGCATGCCCTGTACCACCAAGCTATACCCTCCCCACTGAAAGTACCAGGGCAGAGCCTGCGATGAGGAAGATGTCTGCACCACCAGCCCCGAGAGAAAGGCTGCTCTCCCTTGGATCTATAAATAGCAAGAGAAACCAACCGAGTCTCCCCTTGAGAGGGAGCGAAGGTGAAAGCAGACTCCTTGAGTGGGGACCCTGTGAAGGTGCCATCATCCTCTGGCCTCTAGAAATCTCCCCCCTCCCCGCCTCCACGACTTAGCAAAGAGTGAGGTGGGCCCCTGAACTTCCTATTCGAAGCACGGTGAAGCATAAACAGCTAGGGTAGAGTTTGCAAATACAAAATCACCGGGTAATTATTTATATTTTGATAGGCACCTTCATTAAGGGATTTGAGGAGGCAATTATCAAATTGAAGTTTAGTGCACTCCAGTTAAGCAACAGCACGGCAGATCAGGAGATCAGGGTGCAGACAGGTGAGTTTACACCCAGCAGCTTCACAGTTAATCAGGTCCCTGCTCAAAAGACACTTAGTCTTCTGTTTGAATAGTGTAGCTGCCCTTACGATTATTTTCCTATCTACAGCCTCCTTTGGGTTTTTGTGGCTGCTGTGTTGCTGTTAATGCTTGGTTTTGATCTTTGCCTTAAAACAACCCCTAGAGGGGGCTAGAGCAGGAAATGTACCAGTCTGATAAGATGCCGGGAGAATTCATCTGGTTCAAGGTCAGCCGAAAGAGGAACCAGGGCTGGAACTTGCATCTCCCGCAGGGAGTTTTTATTTCTTCCTCTGAGGCCACTCATGTTTTCCCGGCATCTCCTATATCTGATGTCCCCTAAATGGAGCTGCTTCTCCTGCACTGTCAACGTAAAAGGATTCAAATTAAGAGAGAAAGAAAAAAAAAAGATGATAGCTTGGTTCTCAAATTAGTACGCCAGCCTCTTGAGGGAGTGTGACACAGTGGGCACTTGGTGATATTAAGATGATGAAGTAATTCAGGCCGATATTTGAGGGGAAAATGCCACAAGGGGTTGCACGTAAATGTCATCTTCACGTGCGGATCAGACTCCGTGAGAGAGAGGACTCAGGAATGAATCGACCTTGGTTCAAATCCTGACTCTGTCACTGAAGAGCTATGCGTCTTTGCTAGGCAGCTTATCTGGGCCTCTGTCTCTGTATTTCAGAAAATGGGATTCATATCAGTTCTGATACCACGAGGCTGGCGTTAGTATTAAGTGAGATGAAATCAGTAACGACCTGTCAGGTAGTTAGGGGTCAAAACCGCTTGTTCTTAGAGTTGCAGTTGTAACATTTTTATTACATGTATCTATATCCGTTACATATTATTCAGTGCATCACATGATGGAAATGACCAGACTGTGTCACCCCAAAGGCTGCCACTTAAGCACACTGATTATCTTGAATTAAAGTTACTTAAGAAACAGCCCGGGCGGGAAGGACGCTCTGCCCCTCCTTCGTTCCCCTGGAAGCAGGAAAGACGTCTCCCACGTGAAAGGTACCCTCCCTGCCTCAGGAAGGGGAGCAGGCACCCTTCTCGCAGAGACGTGGAATTAGGGCCCAGAAGGCTGGCTACACAAACCTTGCTACTCCCCCGCTAATTGGCTACCCCCAGCCCAAACTTCTTTGTCTTGTCGATTCTTCACAGATTGATTGTGCCTTCGCCGAAAAGGTATAAAGGAGCTGCCTGCCTTGAGCACTTCTCTGAGTCTCCTGTTTTTATGAGGCCCCCGTAGGTAGGAAATGAAATTTGCTTTTCTCCTGTTAATTTGTTTCATGTCAATTAATTATGAGGATGGCCAAAGAACCCAAAAGGGAAGAAAGGAAAAGTCTTCCTCCCGTGCGGCGTCGGCGCCAGTGCAGGGCTCCTCGCTGGATGGACCCGAGGCTTTGGCTATGGGTGCCGGGCCCTCTGATAAGTGTCAGCAGATGACAAGACTTCTGACCAGGTCGTCCTCCTGAACCCCTGCCTGCAGCGTCCAATGGGAGCAAGGATGGTAAGAGCCCTTTTCTTTCTCTAACTTTAAATTAGCAGGAGAAAATATTGGTGTGAATTGATTCCTGAGTTCTAGTGACTTTGGTAAAGATTTGTTAGGAAGACCCTTACTTTCTATGGATTCCTGTCTTCCCAGAGATGGTCAATGCTTTCCTTTGTCTCTGTCTTGTGTGTCAGTTGTCATAAGGAGAAAAACCAGAAAGGAGAACTCAGGCATAGGTCCTATAAGTCTGTGGTTTGAGCTGGCTTCACAGACCGGTGTAGAATTTCCAGTTCCTACTAGACCAGCATCTCTTTAGACAAAACTTGCCTTGGGTCCTCTCAGCAAAACTAGATCAGGGGTTCCTTTCATCCTGTTCTGGGTCCCCAGGGCTTGGCTTGGGGCCAGTGGGACTATTCTGTCTGGTCTCTGCCACCCAGGTGCCAGGACCAGCATCCGGTGGCCAGTCAGATAAACAGGGATGCTGAGTCACAGAGTCACAAGCAGCATTCTCCTCGTCCAGCTGGGCCAGCTCCCGGGGGGTCTGTCCTAAGGGGTCCCAGTCCTGAGGGGCCTCTGTCATCTCAGCCCCTGTTGCTTTGTTAGTGCTGGAATCATCCCAGTCCAGCAGCACCTGCCCAGTGTCAGTAGAATAGCGGGTCTGTAACTGGAGACATACTGTGTTCTCACGAGAGACCAGAAACACCATTTCACTACACAGCTCTTAACCCCGTGACAAGGAAGTTCTTTGCTTCCTTAGGCTAACTCTGGGAATGAACTTTCTGGACCCTGTAAGGGCTACATCCACTGCACCCTCCCTTGGGATACCGCTCAGGCCCTTGGTTTAGCCATAAAAAGGCTTACCGGTCTGAGTCACTAATGAGATGAATAGAGGATACTACCCATCAATGGCCAGGTGACGCATCCTTCGAACTGGCTTTGTTGAAAAGAAAAAAAAAATGTCTTTAGTGAGCTCTCATCCTGCACAATTGTCTTATTGGAAAGACCGAATTAAAAGGTGGACACAAAGGCGTCTAACGCTGGCCTTGGGGGATCCCTGATAACTAGGACGAAACAGACATGAAACGCAGAACAAAACCTTAAGCCCACATTCAGTGTGCCAGCTAAAGCCTGGCACTCACTGCCCACCTCTAAAGGATCAAATCACAAGCCACTGTGGCCGCTGGCCTTCAACAGACCCTGCGAGGAGTTCAGGGCGGAGACCAGGAATGAGGCGCTCTGTGCTCTGGGGGAAAACTGGTGCGACAGGCCTTCAGATGGTTACATATTTTCAGAAGATTTTATGAGTCCAAGTTCTTACCTCTTCTCCTATCTAGAAAAGCACTGAAACCATTAACAGTGACATCTGCTCCTCCTGACTAGCAGCAAAACCTCTGCCTAAATGTGTGCTTGACTGCGTGTCCCCCACGTCACTAAAATCATACATAATACTGCCCTTCCCCCACCCCTTTGGAGCAGTTCCTTAGAGCTGAGAGGCTGTCTCCTGGGCTACAGTCCTCATTTTGCCCCAAATAAAACGTAAGCCACAACTCTCACGTTATGCTTTTTTTTTTCAATCAACAAACATAAATTTCCCTTCTTGAAGTCCAGCCCCACCTCCTCAGAAAATTCCTTAAACTCTCAAAACTCCTTCCCCTCCCCTCCAACCCAAATCCCTTAAACACCCACCTGCCTGATTTAACTACCCTTTCCAGGGAAGATTTACAAAGATTTATTACAAAGAGCGCTCCTGCCCTGATCTCTAGCCCCAGGATCTATAGGTTATTCACATAAATGCTGAAAGCCAGGAAGTGAATTTAGCAGAAGCATCCAAGGTGGACAGGGAGGCTCATGTTACTGGGCTCTGCAATCAGGCTCTACCAGCTGCAGGCCTTCCCTCTGCGATGTTCTTGTGTGGATGTGAGACAGCAGGGAAGGGAGCAGGGCACAACCATTAAAAGAATGACACCGCAATTGAGGATATGATGTAAACTGGTTAGAACCAACTCAGCCCAAGATGGTGGAAGGCTGGACTTCCAGTAGACCTTGAGCCTCACAGCACACCTGCAGATGCCATGATGGTTCTCAGGCTGACTGTAAAAGGCCAAGAAGTGGGTAGAGGCCCAATTCCTGAAAATTCTCGCCCCTTCCCCAGCATAGTTGGAATAATCCTCCCACTCATTAGCGAAATTACTCAGCCCATAAATACTAACCACCCCCACACCTCATGGTCATTTGTCCCTTTGAGGGCGATGGATGGCATCCTGCCTTTGTATCTTCTACGGCCACCTCTCTGACCTTCCGGGGCGGCCTGCAATCTGTCTATGGAGCGAGTATCTCCCTGAATAAATCTACTCTCACGTTAGCTTGGCTCGCTTTTGAATTCTTACCTTCACGAGACAGGCACCAATTCTCTGGCAACAGGTGTATCCTGACCCCCACCCAAAGAATTCATGTTCCCTGGACAGCAGGATCCTACTGAATTTAGAGAGAAATTAGAAAGGTGAGTAGCTTTTTACAGCCTCCCTCGCAGAAGAAACGGATGGCCAGAAATCCTCACAGGTCCTCCAGCGGAGGACCAGGAAATGACTCAGATGGAAGCTGATACTCAGGGGCTGATAGGAACATTAGCAGAGGATCTCGCCTCGAAGGTGAATTGGTCTAAGGTTAAATTGTGCACTCAAAGAGAAGAGCATCTGAGAGCCTTTGTTATCCAGACCGTTCAAAGGCATACCGCACTAAACCCTGGAGCTCCGGAGCGTGGAGATCTTTTAATTTCTGCCTTAGCAGGAAACTTTCTCCTTGACATAAAAAGGCAAAATTGAAAATAGTGTGGTTGAGTGGGCTAGGCAAACTCTAAGCATTATAATGGAAGCAGCTACCCGATTCTTTGACGATAGCTTGCAGGAACGCAAAAGAGTTAAACGGAACAATTCTTGATTTGCAACAAAAGCTTAACTCTGATCTTGGAAATATTTGGGGTTTGGTTTGGTTTGGTTTTACCTTTGAAGTAATCTGCCAAGAAAGCAAAGATTTTGTATCTTACCAAAATAATTTCCTGTGCTTCACCTTTATGATCAGGCCTTTGGTTACTTAAGTAAACCTCGTCTTCTCAATACTAAGAACTGAGTTTTCCTCAGAACTATGTAACATGTCCTATTTACCTTTGAAAATTTTTTTCTCACTTTGGTTAAATGGATAATTAAGCTTGTTTTATAATTACCCATGATCCTAGCTAATCAAGTAGTTCTAAAACTTGTTGATATTTTTGACAAAATTCCCCAAATCAAATTCTAATCTCTTGATCTGGAAGTAACTTTGGGTTTTTCCTGGAACAACTTAAAAGATTTCTCTCTCCTGATAAAAAGGAAGATGTTAGACCAATTACGCCTATCTGAAATGTTAAATTACACAGGAAGCATTGTCAGGCGAAAAGTAAGGCTAAGGGTTCTTTGTTTTTATTTGTATGGGTATATAAGGACAGAAATTATATGAAATTCCTAGAAATCAGATGGTCCTGGTATAATGTTATCCCCTGAAATTCTAGTTATTATATCGAAATGTTGTGTGTCACAGAAATAACTAAATTTCCCTGTAATAAACTGTAATCAGATCTTTAACTGTCACATTTTTAAGCCTTTTGTCATTTACAGACGGTTATTGTTTTACTCTGATGCTGTTACAGAAGTGCTTCATCTTCGAGAAGATTCAAGGAAAGGATTCTAGCACGTGCAGGTTTCTGATAACTTTCAGAGCACACCGCTGAAGCTGAATAAGAAGCTGCTGAATGCTAATGAAAACAAACACAAAACAAAAACTGATGGCTTCACATAACTGCTAACAAAAGATCAAGAAGGTCGACAAGAATTAATCACATGGGACTAAAGTAACTGATGAGGATGATTATAATTTTTATGACTTTTTTTGCCTGCAACAGTGTTGGTTCTTTTTTGTCTTGCTTTTCCAAATTTAAGGAAACTTCTTTTTTCTACTTTCTCTTAAGCTGTTGACAATTTAGTAAAAATGTATCTTTGTGAATCAAGATGAAACATCTATCTTTTCCTCCTTACTTGATCCCTCTAGAATTCAGAAACTCTTAGTGAGTATTGTGATTTTCATGGCAACAGAGTTAACGTGTGTGAGCTCAGTAAGAATCTGTTCTCCTCATGACAGAACACAATTGGAAGCACTGGTTATATTACCACGGCTTTGGACTGGGATCTCATATTAGGGAAGGATACACACAGACCAGACAGCTTGAAGGAACTAAGGTTGATTTTTATGGAGCCAATAATGCTCGCCTTTTGAAAAACAGCCTGGCACGTTGCTTACAAGGGTCCACACAGCCTTACCAGGTGAGTAAGAAAGATCACTTCCGGGCAGGCTCGAGAACCTCAGGAAATCTGGGGGAACCTCTAGAAAAGAGAAATTAATTCACATTTATACGTATTGCAGGTAAAGTCTGATGGCAAATCTGTGGGCAAGTTCTTGACTTGGCTTCCTAGCCTCAAGAGATTTGTACGAGTCCAATCTGAGATTTCTTATGAAAAGTTCCAGCAAAGGAGATTAAAATTAAAAAAAAAATCTATATAGTCAACTGCTATTCTCGCTGCACCTCTATAAATAACCAAGCGAAGCCTATTGAAACCAGACAAACGAGTCTTACTCAGGTTATCTTTGACAGAAACGAGGTAATTGTGGTGGGGGATTTTGCCTCAGGGATATACCTTTATGGATGTCAGATTCTAGAGCTGTTAATTACCTTTGAGGTTTTGTTTTCTACCTGTAAACTAACTGGATCCTGAACCCTTTTCCTTCAGTATCTGGCTACAACCCTCTGAACCACTGTTTCCAATTTTCTCCCACCTTTCTGACTTGAAATCATTGAGAACTGAACCTACCCTTTTACCCAGGTCCTGCAAGCTAAAGCTGGACAACTTGATAGAAACTTCAGAGAAGTCACCACGACAGCCCATGTAGCGACGACCTTTGTGCCTGTCGCTGTGTGGGCCACTCAGAAAGACCACCGGAGACCTTCAAATTGCAAACCAGGAAAATGTGTCAAGATTGCCACTGGCTGCCCTCACTTCAAATGAAATTGCCTGGAGCTTGACATCTCGATATCCTCTCAACTGGCCGCCCTCAGAATCTACAAACTCCAATCATTAACCACTGTCTTCCTTTTCTTTCCATAGAAATGCCTCTTATTAAATATCTGGTAGCTAGAGCAGCAGAGGTCTAACCTTGGGAGCCCACCTCCTGCCTCACTGCCTCCTGAAATGAGCTTAAGGAAGCTGACCTATTGTCAAGAATCAGAGACTGGTTCAGTGAGATGGAACAAGTCTGCTGCTGAACTGCAAAACTTCTTGGAAGTTTCAACAGTAGGACTGAAGGAGAGCAGGATATATCACCCCCAAATACGCCACTCTGGTATACTGATTGTTTTGAATTAAAGTTACTTAAGAAACAGCCAGTGCAAGAAGGACACTCCAACTTTCCTTTGTGCCCCTGAACCCAGGAAATAAATCTCCCTTGTGAAAAGTGCCCTTCCTGTGCCAGGAGGAATGTGGTATCTTCACCACCAGAGATGGGGACTTTGGGGCTGAGAAGGCTACATAAACAAACCTTGTTCTTTCCTCACTAACTGACTACCTCAAGCCCAAACTCCTTTGTCAGTTCTTCACAAATTCACTGTTTATTCGTTTAGAAGGTATAAAAGCTGCCTGCTTTGGTCATTTCTTTGAGTCATATTTTTAATGAGCTCCTGTACGTATGAGTTAAACTTGCTTTTCTCCTGTTGATCTGTCTTATGTCGATTTAATTATTTGGCTAGCCAAAGATCCTAGAAGGGAGGAAGGGGCAAGTTTTCCTCTCCTACCACCATTTTATTGTCATTCGTTTTCTTCCTTCCTTCTTAATACGGTTCGAAACACTGACTGAATTCTCCAGGTCATTGCTATTTCAGTCCATTAAGTGGACCCCTAGTGGAAACAAAAGATGCACTTTCCAAAAGGGCAGGACTCCTGGTAATTAATGCTGATAGATGGTCTATTTCAATAGCCACTAAACCACCCCTGTAAGGATCCCAACACTACAAGGACTAAACAAAACCACTTCATTGAATATTTAATTTCCTCCTAGGAATCAGATATTCCAGAAAGACATCCAATGGTCAAAGCAAGATGTATGCCAATGAGAGAAGGCACAGCACAGATGAAGATCACTGGAGCCAGTGCATGACCGTTTGGGGGGAAAAAATGACCATCGTGATGCCATCCATTGGGTACACAGAGAAGAACTTCCACTTTCCAAGAAATGGCTCAGCTCTGAGACACTGACAGAGCTTTGCTGATGGCTAGCGGGTGCCGTGGCTCTCCTAGAAACCTGGTATTTGTCGTAGTCACTTGGACTGCAGCCATCTTGTCAACCATAGTTTCTCGGGCAAGCGATCTTTTTTCTGTCCCTGTGACCTTGGTTTGGCCGTTTGCTTTCTGGTAGAAAATGGATAGTAGCCCTTTCCAGAAGATTAAGTAACCAACAATTGGTTCCAGGAAGGCAACTTTTTTATTATCTATAGCCTTAAGTAATCTGCAAAACGTTCCACCTCTGCTCAAACTAAGCCAGCACGGAGCTGGAATAGATACAAATGTCTCTTTTTTTTTCTGTCAACTATCTATACTTGGGAATCGATGTTATGAACAAGGCCACACTAAGTACAGAATATTTGCTATTAAAGGGATAAACATTACATAGCCAGTGTAATAAGAAAGTTAGTCAATCTGCGTGTTATATAATTTCACTCATCAAAGAACATACAGTTAACCATTTTCTTGGGTTAGCTTCCAGTAGAGTGGCCCTAAGTTCAACAATATGGGACTAAGACTTAATATGCCATAAATAATTTTTTCATTATAATAAATGTGCAAATCTAAATATGTGGATCCTGAACTTTGATTCCCAAGAGTGAGTGTTAAAAATCACCAGGGAAATAACCATTTAAGCTTTCTCAGAAAAATGAAAGAGAAAAAAATGAGTGTAAGTGTTCTTTCTCATGCCATGTGATTTATCAGTAACCCATTCTGCAAAACATTTATATCAGCTCTTACAGGAGTGCAGGGGAACAGCACCTTAAAGGAGACAGTTTAGGATAATTACATTTCTCTCTGCTGGCACACCCTCTTTCCTAAATTCCATGTTCACTGGCAGAGCCTGTCAGTTGGTTTTTACACACAAGAAGAGAATTAAGAATATCCCCTCCAAAGTTTTGATTACTTTCTATTGTGTGTTGGCAGGCCTATACAACTTCTAGGACATAGACATTGTGTTGGGAGAGAGTAATAGGAATTTAATTATCAATTATCCAGTCCTGTCCTGGGAATGAGGTGAGAAATAAGTGCCGACTATTTCAAATCGTGACGGCTGATCTCTTTAAACACGGAAACGCTGACATGTTAACCATGCTGGGTGAAATCCCCATAAAATGCATTTATTTCACTACCTCCACTTTCTAAAATGTGGATGGTTGATTCTGGCCTTGGAACTCGGGACAGCACCACCTCCAAGATGCTGATGACCTCAGGCCGCCGCGCTCTCCTGCTAAACAGCCCCAGCTTTCTGTGAAGACGTGTGGACTATTTCAGTGTTCTGCTAGCGTCTGCCTGCATGGTCAGCTGCCTTCATAGTACCTCCTGCTGTCACTTCATTTAATTTGGTTCTAGAATCACAACCCGTTATCCGGGGAGTGCTTTCAGCCTTTTAAAGTTAAATGTATGTGCATTCTGGTTTTTTGTTTGCGTCTTTATTTTATGACTTCCAGATGTGTGGGTTTCAGATAATCAAATATAACACAAATCTATCTGATTTCTGGTATATTAATTATAGGATTAATAACTTTTAAATAGTTGGGGTTTTTTTATTGTTGTTGTTTTTCAGATGCATCAAATATTGACCTAAATGTATGGGCTTGATTTGCCAAGCGTGGTGAAACTTTATGTTGGGTACATTATCTAAATAAATGAAAGGAATATCAGTAAATCTCCTTTTGGTACCATAATTACCCACAAACAATTCTGAACTGACAAAAAGATGAGACTACTCAGATTTACTTAAATTGCAAGGGGAGCAACTCACGCTCTGAGCCACCTACCTTCCTAGATTCACATCCTATGACGTCCCTCCCCAGACCCTAGGCTCCACTGGGATTTATTTGTCCACAAATTTTTTTTTTTTTCTGTTCCAAAAACTGGGCTCACTGTGTTCCCTCGACCTGAATCACCCTCGCGCTGCCTACCCAATTACGTGCTTACCAAAGCTCATCTCACTCCGCCGCTCACACAGAACTGACTGCTCGCTCTCCCTCTTCCGGGTACCATGCCCTTTGTCTGGCTCCCCTATTGTAGAGTTGGTTCCATTTGGGTGTGTATTTCCAGTGCATTTTATATGTGCCTGAGAAGCATGAGATTCTCAGCTTCTTGAAGGTGACAACCAGGACTAAGCTTCTTCTTAGGCATAAAAGTTTATATAAATAATATACTATACATAAATGTGTATATATACATATATACATATGTATATACATATGTGTGTGTGTGTATATATATTTTAAAACTTAACGTAATCCCATGAAGCAAACACAATGATTATCCCCATTTTGGAAGAAATAAACTCAGAGAGGTTAGGTTTCTTGCCCGAGGTCACACAGCTGACAAATGTTGGCCCCAGCATTTGAACCTGACTTGTTCTACCCAAGAGCTGGTGCTCTTAACTGCTCAGCCAATCTGCTTTCCTCTTGTACTCATCATCATTTTCTTAAAACAGTAACATTGTCCACAGGAAAAAAATTGTTTTCAGTGGAGGAATAAATGAACCCACAACAGAAGGCAGTTCTGCCATTTATTAGCTTTCCTAACCATTTTGAGCCTCCATCAATTACTCAGCGTAGCCGGCAAAACAGAATGAATATTATTTGTATAGATATATGCAGTTGGCGTTTATGAGGAATGAACATAAAGGGTTTGATACAGAGCCTGGATTTTAAAGCCGCTAATACACATGGCCAATTACAGTCACTGGCTTGAAACCAAGTCATTGGTTTCATAGTCTTCCAGACTAAAGCGTCTGTGAATTTACACACGCAAGAGCACTTCCCGCCTACCTTCGGAAGAAGACTATTTCGTGGTCCATAGCCACAGGCAGCAGCTTGGAACATTTAACCTGCCCTCCTAACACCCCCACGTCGACATTGGGGTGCTCCCAAGGTTCATCTGTAAGATGGGTACAGCCCTTGCAAGCTTCTCCCAAGGGCTGGAAAAAAAAAAAAAAAAGAGGTGCATCCTGGAAGAGAAACCAGCCACCCCCAGGAAAATTTGTGTTCAAATTTCTCTCTCTCTCTCACCTCTGCCCAGACCCCAAACACCAGGAAGCTCTCAACCTATTTGGGAGGCTTACAATTTCCCATCAGCTTCCTGTCTGAGCGCTCAAACAGTCCCTTCCCCTTGCATAAGGTTAACAGGTTTTAAGAAAAATGATCAGCTCTGGTAATAGCGAAAATAATGGAAAGGAAGAGGCACCACCGATAAAGTCAGGCTAAGTAACTCACTGGGGTCACAGGCCCCGTGGGCTGCTTACGCTTTATCAGTGAATTCCAGGTTGGGTGCGCCCCGTGGGCACTTTGCTCGAGAGGCGCTCTCCCGGGTGTCACACGGGCACAGCGCCATCAGAGGAATCCCTCAAGCAAAGCACCCAGGCCAGGCGACCTCCTCACTTTGGAAAGCTCATTTTTGTTCCGCTGAAATCCATCAGTATTGTCAAGAGACGCGTGTTTCTGGCTCCCCCGACCCCTGAGACAGACTTTCCGCACATGGATAGCAGACACAGATAGGTCGGCAAGGGAGCGGTGGAACACCGTTCTCTTAAGCACAGGAGTATCATCTCAGCAAGGTAATTCATAAGAACAGACATGTGATCATCATACTGTCTGTGAAGTCCTTTTATTTCTCCAGATTTCAGACCTTTTCCCCCAGTGTTATTGAGATATAATAAACATGTATAACACTGTATGTTTAAGAGTGTACAATATAACGATTACGTATATATATACACATGTATATACACGCATACGATTTCGTACATGTATACGTAGTGAACGGATTGCCACCATAGGTTTAGTTAACAGGTATCATCTCACAAAGTTACAAATTTTTTTTCCTCATAAAGAAAACTTTTAAGATCTACTCTCTTAGCAATGTTCGAATATGTAATACAGAATTGCACACTATATTCATCCTGCTGTACATGATACCCTAGTGCTTACTTATAACTGGAAGCTGGTGCCCTTTGACCACCTTTGCCCAATTCCTCCTCCACCAACCCCTTGCCTCTGGCAACTACGTATCTCTTCTCTGTTTCAATGAGTTCGGTCCTTAAGATGCTGCCTATAAGCAGAGTTATACAGTATTTGTCTTTCTTTTTTTTTTAACTGAAGTACCGTCAGTTACAATGTGTCAACTTCTGGTGTACGGCACAATCTCCCAGTCATGCGTATACATACATACATTCATTTTCATATTCTTTTTCATTAAAGATTATTACAAGATATTGAACATAGTTCCCTGTGCTATACAGCAGAAAAAAAAATTTGCATCCATTTTTATATATAGTGGCTAACATTTGTAAATCTCAAAGTCCCAAATGTATCCCTTCCCACCCCCTTTCCCCAGTAACCATAAGACTGTTTACTGTGTCTGCGAATCTGTTTCTGTTTTGTAGATGAGTTCAAAGTGTCCTTTATGTTGTCTGACTTATTTCACTTAGCGTCATGCCCTCAAGATCCATCCCTGTTGTTGCAAATGGCAGAATTTAAAATAGAAATAAAATGGCCACCCGTACCATTGAGGATGAAACTCAACTCCGCACACCCTAACAGCTGCCCCTCAGAAGGCTGCTCACTTCCCTCTAGAGGTGGCGCCCTGCCGACAGCAGTGTCCCACGCCCACCTTGGGGTGTTTGCCTGCAGTTGGTGCACCCTCCCCTGCAAAGCTCCTGCTCGGGACAGCCACGTGGCTGGCTCCTTCATCCCACCTGGTGTCCGTTCAAACACCAGCTCATCGGTGAGCTCTGCCCCTGACACCCAGGGACGTTTTGTTTTACTCTCTCTGTTTTGTTTTACTTAGTGCACTTAACCACAGCTGGCACTAAAAAGGTTGATCGTCTTCTTTATTTTTCTGCCTTCACGCCCACTAGACTCTTAGATCCATGAAGGAATGGTCTTTCACTTTTGTTTTTTCCATGCTCGAGCCTCACTGAGGCTCACAGCACTGGACACCTAGTATCTATTCAGCAACACTTGGGGAAACTTGAAGAATGTGGTGTCGGAGTTGGAGCCTGTGTTTCACCCACCCCGGTACACAGCGTGCCCTTTCACTGGGATATTTCCCCCATTAAAACAAAACAAAACTATATTTCATGACAAACAGGTTTAAAAAGATACAAAAATTATTTCTACTTCACCTTCTTAGAAGGTTCTACCTTCCTTTCTCTTAAATAGTCATTCAACTTGCGTTTTCTTCTCTCCCCACCTCTGTCTCTCTCTTTTTCATGCACACACCTACTTTGGTTTTATTCTATTTGTCTCTTTACTTTTCCTTATCTTCCCATTTACCTCCCCCCTTAACCTCTAATTCTTTCTCAGATCCACAATTTCCAATGTCTATTTCAATTACTGTGGCTTTGCCCTCAAAATTTCCATCTCCCTTTTCATGTTACTACTTCTTTCTCTCTCCTTGTGCACAGAACCCCCCCCCTTCCCCAATCCCCCCTCTTCTACTTTCATCCATATTAAATATTTTCTCTTACTTATTTCCAGCCAGGTCAACAAACAACTAGTTAAGCCCAAGTGCAGCCCCCTTCTCCCCACCAAACCCATGTATATTCAACAGGGGACATGCAAACATTCTTTTACTGGATTGAATGTACACACATAAAGGGTCATATATCATAGCTGTTTGGCCAAATGTCTCGGGGGGATAAAATTGCCCCTGGTTGAGGACCACTGCCCTCGAAGACAGCCAACTTTATCTAACTGTCATTAATAGATCAAGAAATGCAGGTAACCTATGATTTGGACATCCTCCTCATAATATTTTCATCATAAATCCCACCCCACCAATTTTAAGAATATGCACTCGACTACAAATACACAGATAATCTAACAGAGATGCCCTTGGTATCATGAGTGTTAAAGAATCAGCTGGCTAGCTCTGGGCTCAAATTAAGTTTCTGACGCCTACTAGCTATGTGATTTAAACAATAAGCCTCAGCTTTCCTATCTGTGAAGTGGGGCTGTTTCTAGTGCTTCCCTCCTCATAAAGCTGTTATGAGTTTCAAATAGGATGATGTGAGAAAGACATCTAGCACGTTGCCCTGCACATAGTAATGCTATGATTATCATCAAGACAGATCATATCATTATTACCATCAACTTCATCTTCTGAGTACAGCTACTTTTAAAAAAAAATTGAACAATCCACTCCAGGAACTGATGGGTGGATTAAGAAAATAATACCCTCTTTTTCCTTCTGGCAACACAATTTCCTCTCCTGCTCCTCTTTTTCCCTTCTTAGGTTTGTGCAGAAGAGAAAGAAGAGAAAAGAGAAAGTGGCAGGAGGGCAAGGATGAGGAAGCATCCGCCATCTCTCTCTGTCATGGGCAGGGGAATCAAAACTGAATAATACATTCAATGAGTTACTTAATTATCTGGGTGAAGGTGAGGCTGGAACAGCTGAGTTAAATAATGAGGCGTCAAGCACAGAAGCTTAGACCAAGGAGGGATTTGAAAACCCTCTTCCTGTCACAAGAAACCACAGGATTTTTCAGACAGATGACAGTAAGGGGTTTAATCTTTCCATTTTTGTCCTTCTGAAAGCAATGGTCTTAAACAAAACAAAACAAAACAAAAAAAACCTCCCAAAATAAGGCCAAATGTAAAATTAGCATTTATGGAGCAGAGGTCATTAAAATGAGTTAGCCCAGGCCCTTTATAACATTAAGCCAGAACTAAAATGAGAAGAATGAAAAATAAAATAAAATAAATGAAAGGTCTAGTTAAAAGGATCTTAAATGGAGAGGCTGTTGCTAATAGCAAGGCTATCTCAGAAGGACTAATTAAGCTGGAAATAAATGTGGTTCAGATGAGAAGGCTTTTGTGTGAACCACCCAAATGTCAGACAGCTGACCACAAGAGTCACCTGCTGTTAATTAAAATCAAATTGTCATCCCCGGTTAAGGGGCTGTAAGCATCTCTCTCAGCACTCTAAGAACATTGCAGCCCGGTACCCGCCCTCCCCACCCTCATTCATCCTGCCAATTAATGTTGATTTTCATCTACATGTTTTAGGGTCCAAAGATGAAAGCATACCCTTTTTTTTTTTCAGACCCAAGACAGCTGATCCCAACGTAAGCATTGGTGCCATTCACGAGCACCTTAAAAATACAATGTACATCAAAGCTGACGCTGAAAAGTTGTAGCTGCTGGTTCTCTCAGAGCAAAGAGTCAGACGAGGAACACTGTGTTCCTTTCCATGCATCTTGGTGTTACATGTGGGTAGACTTGTACTTTTTGCATGTTCGTGTTCTTTCTGAAGACAATGCTAACAATCCTGCCATGATCAGGCTACCTCTTCCCTGGGCTTGTAACTACCAAATACAGGGATATTCAGAGCACGCTTAGAATTTTTGCTGCATCTGCACATTGCCTGTGCTATTTATCCAATGCAAATTATACACACACACACCTACGTATCCTTATATGCATACATACACACGTGCGCGTTATTTACGTGTATACATACATACATGTACACAAATATACACAAACATATTCACTTGTCAATTTACTATTCATGGAATCGTAGGTTTGTTATGTGAATTATTATTCGAATGCACACACTAACCATACTTAAACTTTGGCAGGTGACAGAAGTTCATGTTATACGGGTGTACTCATTTGTCAAACCTCATCAAATGGTACACTTAAGATCTGTGGATCTCAGTATAAATAAATAAACCTCAAAAGAAGCATGGGTAAATGGTGACCTCTTGTTAAAGATCTGCATCCTGACGTGTTCAAGGTGAAGAGTACTGAGGTTTGCAACACTTTGAAATGCACAGAAAGAAACTAAGGTGGACGGATGGATGCAGGGGTGGATGGACAGATACTGGGATTAAACAAATTGGATAAAATCTCAGTTGTAGTACCTTGGTGGTGGCTGTATGGGTGTTTATGACCCTTCCTTCTTTTCTAGATTTGCAAAATAACACAATAAGACATCAAAAACACGAATACCTAAAATCACAACACAAGGCTTCTCCATACTCCATGAAAAATTAAATCACATGCCATTGCTGGAACACACCCCAGTCTTAGGAGAACCCCAGTAGTTTGCCATCCAGGAACCCTTCATGGAAACATGCCAAATTCTGAAAAAGACGCAAAATAAACTTTGGCTAACACTAAGTATACATTCTTAAGGGGCCATCCTCCAGGGAGAATGGTGAGCTGAGCCGGACACAGGCTGTAAGAAGCAGAATGTTAACACTCAACCGATATCCCAGAAACTGTACCTCATCTACCAGAATGCGGGGGACCTTTGTCTCAGGACCAAATACAGGAGCCTGGTCAGCCTCCTACACCGTTATGTTCAGATAGTGACCTACAGGTGCCTTTATGGACACTTGGAGACACTGCACACTGCAGCAACAATTACGTTTTTGCTGCTGTTGCCAGGTTTGGTGATATTTAGCGTGGGCCTTGTGCAGGAAAAGGTTGAGGATGGCTACTTCAGGGAGTGATTGTTTTAAGGAATTAGAGAATGTCTAAATATTTCCTGAAAGCCCTCCTTTTACACTGGGACACATCCTACTTGATTCAAACACTACCCCTGCCTGCCCTGCGGGGACCCGCCTGTCCGTTCACCGTTTATCTCCATCGTCATCTCCCACCAACTCCTCACCCTCCCTCCAGCCTCACTGAACGGCTGCCCCTCCCCACCACCATGCCTTCCTTTCAGAAGATGCTGCTCGTTTGTCTGAAAACTGACTTGACCCATCACATGCCATGATGCCATGGATTCCTGAGGCTCAGTCTAGAGGTTAACAATTCTTATCTTCTTATTCCTTCGTGCATTCCCCCCGACCCACAAACCAGGGGCTTAAACTCGCCTCCACTGTGCTGTGAGTGTTTGGAGAAGCATGTCTCCCACTTTCTCTCTCACCCAGCCTACCCCATGGGGGCTGGAAGGACTCTTCTGATGGGTGAGCTCCTTTCTCTCACGCTCGCTCTCCCTCTCTCTCTCCTCCTCCTGCTCACTACCTCCAAACAAAGCCTGTTTTGATTTTGACCTCTGCTTCCTAAGCTCACCTAGGACAGGTAAGCGCACCTCGGACAGGGGCCAGAGCCCCACCTTCTAGAGGCTAGCTTCAGGCTCCCTCTCTTTGCGTCTCACTCCCCTGTGGGGAGAGGTGAATCAGTGCCCTCCAGACTGCTCAGCCACTCCCATGGTCTAGATGCAGGGATAAAGGGGCTGGGGTGACAGCCAATTTCAGCTTCTGGAGAAGCAACAGGGCATCATGTTTAGGGTCATGAACTCTGGAGCCAGACCATCTGGATCACAATCCTGGTTCTTTCACATGCCAGCTGGGCAGCCCTGGGCAAAATAGCCCAGCTTTCTGTCCCTCAGTTTCTTCATCTTTAAAATGGGGGTAGGGAGGAGAACACTATTTTGTCTTTAGGCCTGTTCGGACAATGAAGTGGGTTTCTGTTTGTCAAATCCTTCAGATTGCACCTGGCACACCATAGCTATTAAATAAGTGTCTGCCAAGCAAATATAAAAGCAGCACTGTCCCCTGGGTAATAAACGGAATTCTGTTCTTTAATTCCCACTGGGTTTGTGGATCTATTTTTGACTCAGGTGAGAATCCTTAGGGAAGGAGGAAGGATGATGAATCAGCTCCCTCCAACCTCAGCACTGACTCCTGAGCGCTCTCTCTGTTCCTGGGGACCTTCCCTCCTACTGGGAGGAGCCATCTAGGCGTCTAGTGCAAGGCTCCTGGGTGACACTGAAGGACATCCAGGATGACGTTTGCTGGACAGGACACAAAATGCAATCTGATGGGGGCACAAATGGTCAATCTGACCTACATCAGAAGATCAGGAGTACCCAACCACATGCATGTGAAAATTAAAAAAAAAAGAAGAAGAAGAAGAAGAAGAAGCAGAAAGAAAAAAAAAAGAAGCCAGCACAGAATTTTAGAGCTTGATGAAATGTTGGTATGAAACTAAGGGATGCACGACTGGTGCAACTTCAGAGGCAGGAAACACTCTAATCAGCAACTAAATGGTATGAAGCTGTTTCTTTATTCCTGTAATTTGATTGCACATAAATCAATTTTGATTAGATTCAAAAATTACTGAACAGGCACCTCAATGAGCTGTCAAGCTCTATCTGATAACGTCAACTTTACATGGGATCAGTGCTAATTCTACCTGGAGCCAATGGAAGAACCCCCCCAACAACGGCAGACATCATTAAATGCGGCAAATGTAGAGACATAATTAAATTAGCTGATAATCATCATTCTCCTTCTATAGAGGCTCTAATTTAATGCACTTGCAAATGTAATGAGGCTCGCTGGATTGAAAAATATGGTGGAAATAACAGAAACAAGATTACATTAATTGGAAGAGATACTGATAAGGCAGGTTGCTCTCCATTTTTTTTTTTTTTTTTTTAAACCACCCAGTTCTGCAAACCATGACAAGGCTGGCTTCCACTTTAGTTGGAGTGAACTTAGGGAGCATCGGATTAGGACTGGAAAAAGGGAAAGAATGTTTTATTCAAGTTCTAACAAAATGAGTTGATTCCATCAGAAATACCTAAAAAAAGCAGAGGAGCCTTGATTTTGTGTCCCTTTTTATAACTGGCAATTTGGCTCCAGGAGGATTCCTAATGGGCGAGTCTATACCTGCCATGTGCTCATTCTTTCCTTCAAATTGTTACTGTTGTTGGCAAGCGTCTACTCTGTCTCAAACTCTGGGGCTACAGGGGTGAGGGAAAAAAGCTCTGTGTCGGGGAATCTTCCTTATTTAATTTGTCTTGTTTTTCTCTACTTCTCACTTTAGCCCTTAACCCAACTGCAGTTAAATAACTGATTGTGAAATTGTTCTGAGAATGTGCCTCTCTCTCGCCACCCACCGGGAGTTAACTTCTTAGAAGACAAGGCTGGTCCCTGGGGGGCTTTCATGGCGGTTTACCTGGTGCGTATTTCCTAGGTGTTTACTGAATAAACAACAGAATTCATTTCAAATGAGCCTCCTGGGCTTGACATTAAAATTGCAGGAAGGGGATCCGGCAATTCTTTTCCCGTCATGGTTTTACAATCACTTCTAGAAGTTTTCAGAGACCTCAAAGAAAATGTCACAAAACACTCCTACCCTCAAAACAAACAAACAGACAAAAACGAAAACATTTCTATTCACTTTCATTTAAAACACATCTTCCCTGTGACTCCTTTGGAAATAAGAGATGGTCTTGCAACAAGCATACAAAGTAAAGATGTCGTAACTCTTAAGGGACAGAACATCACTGTGAACCAAATAGGAGTAAGTGGAAGGCAAGATGCTCCGTTCTGTGGACGGCGTAAGAGCTTCAGAAGGTCCACAGTTAACTCACCATCATCACGCACTTCTGAGCCCCCTGGGACACAATCAAGGCTACAGCCCTGATCCCACCGCAACCAGAAAAACAGCCAGGAATTTAAAATAGGCCAGGGACAGGCTTTTTCCTTTCCTTTAAGAACTCTGAAGACGAACTCCAACCCCCCCGTAGCTTCGTAAAGGAAGGGATCAGACGTCTCACTGACCCCAGGTGTCCTCCCCTGCCTTCCTCTGTAGGACAGTGAGTCACCACGCCGGCCATGGTTGTGACTTACCTCCTCCCTCCCACGCAGGTTGTGTTACTTCGCATACTTGTGTATCCCCCCCACCCATATCTTCCTTCTCCGTGGCATGGCATTGGGAGATGGGCCACAGAACAGAATCTGTATGTAGCAATAATATGCAGCACAGACTCGTTATTAGTCACGTAAAACTGACGACCAGGTACCTTCCCCATCGCTGGGTTTCATTGTCTCTCGTGGGAGTGGTCTCTGCTCCCGACCCTCACCACGGCAGCCTAGCCAACAGCGCTTCCAACATTCAAGTTAGCTCTGTTTCCTTCACGAAGCACCCCTTCTCCCCTGTAATCCTCTTTATCAACTTAATTTGTTTGCATGTATATTTTGATCTCTTCCTACTGAAATGTAAGCTGCTGGGGTGGGGAGGGTACAGGGAGGGGAGAACCTTTGCCATTTCACCAGCCAGTCCCCAGTTCTCATAACACTGCCTGGGACCTAGGAGGTGCTTGATATACACGTATAAGCGGCAGACGAATCAAGGTCATTAAATAATGCATTTGGTCAAAGAAGCTTTGTAAAGATGGATCATGGCCATAAATAGCTGTTTCTTTAACCGTGGAAGGGTGTGAGAGAGTCCAGAGAAAGAGCTTCCTAAGAGAACTAAGGGCATTAACTAGCACCTTCTAAGAACCCACTGTGTTGCCCAAACCTGGCAGAATAAGATCGTGGGCAGAAACCACCAAAACTGAATTCCAAGCTTGCTCTATGCCTGGAATTGTGTGATAATTTCTAAGCACATTAGTGACACTGATTATCATGATTTTAATAAAAAGGCAAAAATCCAAGCACAATAGGGAAACTCAGGGGCAGGGGGACACGCCCACCTACTTATTTATTCACTCATTCATCCTTTTGTACAATTTCTTATTCACAAGTTCATTGACTTTTCCTTCCTTTTATCCAAGAAACTCCTACAATGCCTACAACTCAGTAAAAGATTCACACGTTCCATAAATATTCCCTTTCCCCACAGACACCCACCCAAACCAATATATCACTCCTGGAGCTTTTAGTGGTCCGAAACATGAAGTAAGCACCTTTGCCCAACATAAACTTGGCAACAAAGAGGGAGCACTTTTTGTGGCAACTTCTTCCCAGTTCACTTTCTTCCAGCTCTTCAGTTATTTATTTTTTTAAATCAATTCACTCACATTAAGTGAGTGTACATCTTCTTTAAGCACATTTCAAGATGTTTTATTTGATCTGTGTGTTTGTCCAACTGATAAGACCTTTATCTGGGATCAGCCCACGTCCTCAGACTGGCCAGTGAGTGCACTGAATCCTTCTAGCTGCAGTGATTGGCAGAGATGTGGAGTTATGCCTTAAACCGGGTCCTCAGAGCGGATAAGCATTAGCCCAGGACTTCTGAGGTTTGCTCTGTTTGTGTTGAGGGTGACACATCAGTACGTGCGGTGAATTGTGGTCGGTGTCCTCAGATAGAAACGTCCAGGTCCGAACCCCTGGTACTTGGGAATGTGTCCTTATTTGGGATGGGGGGAGGTCTTTGCAGACGTAGCTAAGGCTCTTGAGATAAAATCATCCTGGATTTTAGATGGGCCCTACATCTGAAGACTAGTGATCTGGTAAGAAAAAGGAGATGGAGAAAGAGACCAGAGAGAAAGTCATGTGACATCAGAAGAAGAGACTGGAGTGATGCAGCCACAAGCCTAGGGTGGCCAGCCATCACTAAAAGTTAAGACAGATGCATGGAAGGAACTCTTTGTCAGAGTCCCCAGAAGGATCTCACCCTACAAACACCTTGATTTCTGGCTTCTATACTTTTCTTGCTGCAAGCCCCCAGTTTGTGGGAGCTTGTTACAGCAGCTCCGGGAAACTCATACAGTGGGTGTAAGTTTGGAGTTTCCGTGATAGATATGGGTGACCCTGAGAATAAAGCCAACAAAGCTGAAAGCAGTTCTGAGACGTGTAGAAACAGCTTCACGGGGACATCCAAGGTCTAGGCACAGCTGAAAAGCCAGTCCCACCCTTAAACTCTTCGGTTTCATGAGTACAAATAAATTCTTCATATCTTCCCTGCCTTCGTTCGAGCCAAGTTGAGTTAGAATTCTGCCTATTGCAACCTACAGAGTCCTAAGGAAGCAGAAAGCCATGCATCGAATGAGAAAAGAGGTCACTGGGGAACCGACTGAACAGTAATTGCTGGAGTTTCACAAACTGGTCTGCAGAAAGAGGGTCCCACACCAAACCCTCCCTGCTTTTACGTGAAGCTTAGCATCGACAGCTATTTAAAGAGTCAAATCGGACTGGACATTTTTCCGTTATACCGAGATATGCCAGCCAGAGTGATGGGGCCGCCAACTCATTATCACAGGATCTGGAATTTAAATTAGAGTTGTGTTGCAACAATGGTATCAGACAGGCTGCCTCTCTGCTTAAGGGGAGACATCAGAAGATATTTTTCCTTCCCGGCCAAACATGCATGGGTCTCTAGCTAAGCGCCATGCGTATTAAGTGTCTGGAAGTTATTTTAATTGGTGTGCCACCCTGACCCTCTGGGAGCTGTTTACTGCCACTGTCCCCTGTTCTCCCCAGTTCCCCGGGAAATGATTAGGCTCCAGGCCAGCCGCCTTTTCAGCCCGGGGCTCTGGACTATAAATAACCCTGTTGCATTCTCGGTGTTGCGTCCTCACCCTATAACTCTGCTTTTGTGGATGGCTGTGCTCATGCCTCATCTAATGGGTGGACAACAGCAGAAGTGAACACAGGGTTCCGGGCGGTGAACTGAGGACCAAGATGCAGCCGCACGTGGCACACGAAGCATCTCCAAGGACACAGCATTGGTGGCGTCTGCTGAATGTTTACCTTGAGCAGTCAGCTTTGTAACAAGGTGGTGCTGGCTTTTTTTTTTTTTTTTAATCCCTTTCTGGTGCCAACAGACCACATTCAAGCGTGGGGGTGAAGACAAAGATTCTGGAAGCATGTGCACATGAATTTGAACCCCAATTCTGCCCTACCCTAGCCACGCATTCTGGGGCAAGTTATTTAACCTTCCTGCATTCTGATTCCCTCCTCTGCAAAATGAATATCTTAACAGTACTTCCTCCAGAGGGTTGCATGAGTATTAAATGAAACAGTCCACATTAAATGCTTAGCGGTAACATAATAAACACTAGTTACTATGCTTGTGTGTTATGATTATTATGAACGTGGGACTCCGGACACATTACTCTAACCTTCCAGTGTTTCAGCATCTTCTTCCATAAATAATAAGAGTCTCTAACTCATACGGCTATGTGCATACTGAATGAGCTTACACACGTTAAGTATTTGGAACAGCGTTCCAACTAAACGTTCAGCTATCATTTTATTTTTCCAAGGGATACACATAATCGCATTCAGTAATCATTAAGTATCACGATGGATAGGTCACGATGCAGGATGCCTGGAGATAAGATGGAGAGTCAGACGTAAACCGTCCCTCTCCTTATGTCCACAAAAACACAGAAATATAACAATGGGAACATAAACGTTCAAGATACAGTGGAAGAAAAGGAGTGAGTGGAAATCCCACCTCGGGTCGTAAAAAGCATCACAAAAGTTGCTGCCTTTGAACTGAGTATTACATGACAATGAGGAAGCGTTTTTTCCAGGTGGATAGAAAAAACAAGGCAGGCAATCTTCTAGATGAACATACAAGACACCAGCCTGCACTAAAGCACAGACTGGGGCGCAAACAGAGAACAGTTCTGGAAGGTTGTGTAGAAGCATGCTTGGAAAGCCACCTCAATGCTTGAAAAGCTTTGTTTTTGCTGTTACAGCTGCCCTGCCACTCTCCAGTTCTCCCTGTGACTTTCTGTCCTTATCCAAATCCAGGTCACCTCCTCAGGAGACATTCCCGGATCTTCCTAAATAAAAGAGGACTCCATCACCCACCGTCCACTGCCAGGGCTTATTTCCCCCAGCCGAGATTATATAACATATCGGTGCTGTGTCTGTTTACACATTGTCTGCCTTCCCTCCATCAGACTGCAGGCTCCCTGAGAGTCAAACCTCGTCTGTGATGTGCACTCGCTGTCTGCCCCCTGCACGCACGTGGGGTGTGGAACGAATGCTTTTGAATGAATGAGAGCAAGAATGTTGTGACTCCTAGCTGGAGGTTCACGCCCTCAGTCTACACCATCTAGGTAAAGGTGACTTTTTGAGGCTTTCCAAAAGGGAGGAAGGCCAGGATCCAATTCCTTCACATCTGGGACATTAATGGTTTCATGTGATCAGTTCCAAACTTGACTTTTCCCAGTGGCAGTTTATACAGAACCCTCTAGAGAGATGAGATCAAGATGGAGTTGTCCTTGTCAAAGGGTTGTGAGGACCCATCCCCCCATGGAGGACTCAAAACACCCCTGGTTCTTAAGTACCCTGTTTGAAGACCACTCGTGTACAAACTTTTCCTGTTAAGGAGATGCAGATATCTTCAAAATCAGGCCACACAGTCTCTGTTGCAAAACTCAACCCTGCAGTGAAGGGCAAAAGCAGCCACAGACAATATATTAATGAGTGGCCATGCCTGTGTTCCAATAAAACTTTGTTTGTATAAACAGACACAGGCCAGGTGTGGCCCGTGGGCAGTAGATTGCCACCCCCTGGTATTAGATCATCCTAGAATTAATCAGAATAATGGCCTTAGCTGTAATGCTTCCTCACTTTTCTTGGAAAAATCCTGCCTCTTGCAATGGAGAAAGAAAACTTACTGTAGTAATGCTTAGCAAAACCACTCCGAAGTAACAAGAGTTCCTAAAGTCTGTGGCTAGTTAGCTGTGGTTATTATATGAAAGGTAACTTGAGATGCCTTCATTTGAATCAAATGTTAGAGGGAAAAAAGAATCAAATGTCAGGTCACACAGAAGATTTCGTAAAAAATCCAGTTATGGTAGATTCTGTGTATTCTTCCCCAAAATTCCTGTTCCCCTCTTTTTCCCAAATGCACAGCAAGACTACATTTCCCAGCATCCTTTGCAGAGGGTTTTGCATGTGACTGGTTCTCAACAATGAAATGTGAGTGAAAAGTCTGTTGCTTCTAGGCTGTGGCTATAATGTGATCTCCATGCTTTTTTAATCCCTTCCACCTATTGAGTGCAGATGCTGCTTCTGCTGCTGCTAATAATGATGATGAGGATGGTGATAATGACAGTGATGTTGGTGATGATGGTGACAATGATGGTGATGTTGGTGATGATAGTGATAATGATGAAGATAATGATGATGGTGATGTGATGTTGGTGATGATGGTGATAATAATGGTGATGATGGTGATAATGATGAAGATGATGATGGTGATAATGAAGGTGATGTTGGTGATGATGGTAATAATGATGGTGATGATAATAATGATGATGGTGACCCTAGGGGAAGGCAGATCCACAAGATGGGTAGAACCTGGACCCCTGAATCACTGCAGGGAAGGAAGCCAGCTCCCTGATCCAGCACACCAAACTTGGACTGAAAAAAAAAAAAACACTTCTATTGCAACTGAGTCATTTATCATTTCTGGGGCAGGGGACTCTACAGATGATAGAATATGGTTAACTAATAAACTAGTTAAAAAATAAACTAATAAACTTTTTAAAAGAATGCAGAATATGGGCAAAGATATGCTTTTATTATTGACTAAGCAGGTGCCCAAAGAGAAAAATAAAAGTATATGTAAAATGATACAAACTTTGCTTCTGCAAAAAAGCCTGACAATTTCCACACAAAAGACTTTCTAGTTTGGGAACCAACCTCTGCCCTGACCTGCTGCATAGCCTTCCATATGGACAGCAGCCCGACATTCCTGACGGTGAAACTGGGCAGTGTCCTTGCCTCTATAAAGATTCAAAATTAGGACTCAGCAAGGCAAGCTACAACGTCAGGGGACAGGTACCACTGGCTCACAAAGAGTTCCTGGAACTAAGGGAGGTTATGGGGGCCAGGTGGGGAGTCGCATCACCGAGGATTAGTGAGCAAGGGAATGCAGTTCCTCATGCCAAGCAGACTGTGCCTGTGAGAAGGGAAATGTGGCTGAGCCCCGTCTATGTGCTGTTAAATGGCAGTGCTGATTTGACAGACAAAAGCTATAAACAGAGACTTTGCAAAAAGGCGAAATGGGCATTTGCATTGATATCCTCCTGGATCAGGAAACAGTGATGGAAAGCACATAGTCATTTCATGGAAGAGGAGTTCTTTATTCTGAGGGAATGGTGGCCAGTCCCAGGGCTGCACTTCGCAGGAAGGACGACCTCAGTTAAGGAGATTTCTGAATTATTAGCAGGGACGAGTGACATTCCAGTTTAAACCTACTGGGGAACTCCCTGAATAAAAAAAAACAGTTGTTAATCTTTGAATGGAGTAGAAAATGCTATTTGTAGAAGGAAAAAGAGTTGCTAACAAAATATCTGTTTTGTCAACATGAACTGCATTTCACGTAACGAGTTTACATTAAGCAAAGGTACAGCTATCTTCAGGGTACCATCCAAATGGCCCTTGGTCTGCAGCAGGGGGCTCACAGACCCTGTTGTGCATCCCCATGGTTACTTCTTTGCCATCCCTAAGTAGCTGGACTGAGCAGCTGGGATCCAAGCATCTATATCTTTTAAATATCTGTTAATAGCAAAAAGATCTGTTGAAGTCCTAATCCTCAGGACCTCAGAATGTGAAGCTATTAGATATAGGGTCAGTGCAGATGCAATCAGGGAAGAAGCGGGTCATACTCCAGTAGGGTGAGTCCCTAATCCAACATGGCTGGTCACCTCGTGGAGACAGGGGCACAGGAGAACGCCACATGAAGACAGACACGGTGATTGAAAGGATACATCTAAGCCAAGGAACTTCAGGAACTGGCAGGAAACCACCAGAAGCTAGGAGAGAGGACAGATTCTTCTTTAGAGCCTCCAAAAGGAACCAAACCCTGCCAACACCTTGACTTTGGAACACGTTTCCACTGCTCAGCAGCCCCAGGATGCTCATACAATGTCCCACAAGTCATCGGTTTATCCTGTCCTGGTTAAAGCGGACCAGATCCAAACAATCAGGTCTGCTTTTATTCTTTAAAAGCACCATCTACTTCCTGGGTAGATGCCCACATGCTTCACAAAAAACAACAACAACAACAACAACAACAACAACAACAACAAAAAAACCCAGTGATGTTAATTCTTGACACTCAGCGTGACACTTAAAGATCTCAGAAGGCAGGAAGCAGACCCAACACAGTGCTCAGAGAGAAGGTGTTCTTCTCAGCTTTGGTTTATTTCTACCCATGTAAAATACTCTTACCTATAGCAGGTGATTTGAAATGCATCAAAAGTGATCAGTATTTTGTTATTTATTTATTTATATTATTTTTTTTATTTTTGGGGGGGAGGTAAATTGGTTTATTTATTTATGTATTCATTTATTTAAATTGAAGAACTGGGGATTGAACCCCGGCCCCAGCGCATGCTAAGCACAGCACTCCAGCACAGAGCTATATCCCCCGGCTCTTATTTTGCTATCTAGAAGGAATGGTTTCTGAATGATACACTCTATGGAAAATATTAAATTACATAGGACACTCAGTGTTTCTGATGAATCCCCCAAATATTACATGTTCCTTATCAAATCCACAAACAATACAGACATTTACAAGGTAGGATGTGAAAGACACTTCTAAACCCACTTCCCCAAGAAAAACTCTGGTTAGTGGTTGATGTACATTTTTGAAGTATCTGGGCCTACTTACCGTCACATGGTGCAATTAGATTTCTGTCTCATTACACTTAAAAATAATCCAGTATTCTGCAGTATTGGATAAACATGTCACATTTTATCTAGCAACCGCTAGGACTGTGTTACAGAGTTGCCAGTGCAGAATTAACAGTCCTTACATGGAAATCATATAATTGTTTGTTTTTTTAGGGGGCGGTGGTTTAACCTACTACCACCCCACTTCCTAAAGAAGGTTCTCAGCTCATTTTTTTTTAAACTTTTTTTTTAAATTGAGTTATAGTCATTTTACAATATTGGGTCAAATTCCAGTGTAGAGCACAATTTTGCAGTTATACATGAACCTACATATATTTACTATCACATTTTTTTTCACTGTGAGCTACCACAAGATCTTGAATATACTTCCCTGTGCTGTACAGTATAATCTTGTTTATCTGTTCTACATACGCCTGTCAGTATCTACAAATTTTGAACTCCCAGTCTGTCCCTTCCCACCGCCCCCACCCCCGCCTTGGCAACCACATCTTTTGTGCCATGCATTATTCCCTGGACTTTTCTGTGTGCTCTGAACTGGTCCCCACCGTGGGCTTTCCAAGGAAACTGCTCACCACCTTTCCGAAGTTGATCCTGGTAGCAAATTACTTTCCAAACTGAAAATCCTTTCACAAAGATGACAACCAAACATATGACACAGAGGAGAAACACTCGGCGGGGGAGCTTCTGGGAAGCGGATGCTGGCGGCTGCCTTGTGGGGGACCCACGCAGCAAGCGTCATGCCTATAGGTCAAGGCACAGGCACCGTGAGTGTCAACCATTCATCAGGCCTGACAGTTCCTGCATTGTGGGATTTATCATGTGAATTTCAAAACACACAGGGATGCTGAGACCAGCACCTGCCTCCAATCTCTTTGATCAGGAACCGCATGGGGGCTTGGTCTGTCAAGCTGAGTTTTTGGTAATCTGAACCTTCGGTTTTAGGGAAACCTTCCTCCGGTACAAACTCATATTTTAACCATCCAGGAAATTAACTGCGCCAGCCCCATGGACATTCCAACGGTCTTGTAAAAGTAGTTTCTGCTGTATGACAGTGTAGGACTGAAGCTTAGTTAAGCCAGTGGGTTTCATTAGAGATTAATACACACACATACAACACACACATCTGTGTGTATTTATTTAATACTTTTGAAAGCAGAAGCAGTATCTGTTCTGTTCAAAAACATGCGCCTGGAGAAAAATCCACTGTCTGGCATACAACTGCTACACAGTAAATACTTGTTCCGTGGACAAGTGCAATGTTCCCGCCTTTGATGAAGATAATAAAGAAAGGCACGGAAAGGGGGGAGGGAGTCATTTGAAAATCTGGGCCTGTCCCAGGAGAAAAGGCTGATTTCTAGGGACAGAAGACCATGAGCATGAACCGTGTTTTAGTGCAGAAAGTAAGAAAATTCTCAAAACACAAAGGGATGGGGGCAGGTCAAAGGGATACAGGAAGCCACATGAAAGGGCTCCCAGTGGCCAAAGCTGGACCATCTGAACAACAAATACTCTGAGATTATAACCCCAAATATAAAATAAGCAGATATGCATCCACACAGATATACATAAATAATTGAACTTTAAAAAAGGGAGAGAAGAGAGGAAGGCTCTGAGTGACTCTGGGCTGTTTTCTGGAACAGTGGAGCATGATTATGAAAACCCAGGCTCACTGAGGCACCTTGGGTCCTGAAGGGGGGTGCTGATGTGTGAGTACCAGCCTCAAGAGTGGGCAAAGAGCTCGGACACACACCTGCAAGAAGTCAAAGATGGGCATCATTTTCAGGTAGATAAAAGCTAACACAGCCCCTTATGACTCCCTCATTTTTTTTCTTTGCTTCTAAGGAATTACTAGTAAAATCTTATTTCTATCATACGTATACTTTGTTATAATTTGGCATTAAGTATGTCTGTGCTCTAGCTAAAGAGTAAGTAGATTCTGTACAAATGAAGACCATATATTATGGTCTACCATGTATTATGATATATTATGAATGAAATGGGTATATTTAACAACCTATTTCTAAAAGAATCTCTTGGCAGTAATTTACGAGCAGTGTGTATGCCCAGAATAATTTTTTTTCCTATTCCTCAAAGCAGGCGACTTGAGAAACCATAGACATTTATGATAGTATTATTGTGATTGGGAGGAAATGGTGAGTGAGGTGACCTCTGGGTGCTCTGATTTATTAGCATGTCTTCCCATACATGAGACCTGTCCAAATGAATCTATAAAAAGTATAATGTCAATGTTTCACTGGTCCAGATGAGCTTCTTCCATAATAATGCAATGCTTTCTTCTTTATTAGGTATGACTTTTGTGTCATCACTGTAAAACCCAACTGGTTAAAATTGATCTTTAAGTGAAATTATTTCTCATTGGCCTCTCAGAAAATGTGAGGTCTTGATGAATAAAATCGTAGTAACATTTAAAAAATGAATAGTGGAAAGTAAAACCCTGATATGCCCTCATCAGAACTATAATTTGTCTTCTGAAGCCCAAAGAGCTCCAGGCTTTGAGAACCAACATGGCGCCCATGAAGTTCACACCAAATCCCATCTGTCTCCATTCTTCTTTGGCTCCTATCTGGCAATTTTCCCACCAGTCACCATTGCTGGTGTTACAAAAGGGATGGCCTACATAGGGAAGGGCCACTGTACGAGACTGGGTGAGTCTCTGCACTGGGTACATTCATGGCAGAGTATGTGTATCCAGATCATCCAGCTAAAGTAATAAGCAAAGTTGTTTTTAAAAGAAGATGTCTTTTTTTTTTTTAAAATCATCTTCACCATCAGCATCTCCATCTTCAGGACCTGCTACGCTAGGTACTGGCTATGATGCTAAGAACTTCACCTACATCTTCTCATTCAATCCCAAAACCACTCTCTGAGGTGGCTGGGGGAGGTAGGATAATGCCCGCACCCCAAGATGTCCACGTCATAATCCCCAGAACCCGTGAGGATGTTATGCTACGTGGCAAAGGGGGAATTAAAGTTGCAGAAGGAATTAGAGTTACTAGCTTGAAATTGGGGGGTTGTCCTGAGATATCAGGACGGCCCAGATGTACTCCCAGGAGGCCCTGAATGGGGAAGAGGGAAGCAGAACAGTGTTACAGGGAGGCGATGTGAGAAAAACTTCTGTGGTCATTGCTGGCTGTGAAGAGGAATGGGGGCCACAAGCCAAGGAATGCAGGCAGCCTCCAGAAGTTGGAAAAGACAAGAAAATGGATTCTCCCCAAGAGCTTTCGGAAAGAAAAGCAGTCCTGATGTTAGCCCAGAGAGATGAATTTTAGACTCCTGCTCTTCAGAATTATAAGATGATGAATTTTTGTCAAGTTGTATCACTATATTGGGGGTCATTTGTTACAGCAGCAATTGCAAACTAGTACAGGGGAGGATTATGGTGCCTATTTTGCAGATGAGAAAACTAATATGTCCCCCAAACAAACAAACAAAGCAGTAGCAACAGCACTCGCATTTAAACCAAAGTTTCTTCTGGCTCCAAAACATACATTTTTAAAGACACTACCTTGCATTACTTTGAAATAGCTCCCTTAATTTCGATACGCAGTATTGGTTCTAACACAAATCAGTTAAGAAAGTGAGCAGCAATTGATGAAATAATATCTCTTGAGCATCTATTGTTTCAGGCCATTTCTATACCTTGTCTTATTAAATTTCTCTCAAAATCCTGTACAGAGAATATTATTGTTCAACTGAGAAGACAATACACCTTAGGAAAGACGCAGCCCTCGCCCAGGCTTGCACGGTAAGGGGCAGAGCTGGGGGTTTTCGGTCCAGCTTGTTTCAACTGTGCGTTGGTTCTTTTTCAGCACGTTACCAATTCCAGAAGCAAGGATGCTTGTGGATGCAGATAACTGAGAAAGCTAAATGAGGACACAGGACCTCTTAAGTATGTTCCCCTCATCCTATGAGAAACAGTATTATTTTTGGTCTTTGCTGTTTCCAGTGCATTTTGGAACCATATACTGCATGCAAACCCCACAAAATTCTGAAATAAACATCTGTGACTTACGTGTGCACACACATGTACATAGGCAGACAGAACACGAAGAGACAGAAAGACAGAGAAGGAGAGGGAAGGAGGGAGGGGTTTGGAGGGAAGGATGGAGACAGAGAGAGAGAAAGAGGAAGGAGGAGGGGAGGGGGGAGGATGGAGAGAGAGAGAGAGACCTAAATGTTTACAATGATTGGGAAATGCTTATCTGATTATAAAAATATTTTTATTAAATGAATTACTACATACTAATGCTTACTTTTTCCAGGATCTGGATATCAAAGCTAAGACTTCCATTTTAACTGTAACAAACACAATTGGTTATTAATTTTTGTTGTAATTAAATAGAATTGCTTCTGGAAGATTCAAAGTCGGTTCCAACATCCTTTGGATAGTTGCCCAAGGCTTCCTGAGTCAGATGGGTGCTGGACAGGCCACCTACACATTCTCTGGGAGCCTGTTAAAAATCCAGAGTCCTGAGGTCCACCCTTAGGGATTATGATCCAGTAAGTCTGGAATGCAGTCGCCTGAGATAGACTTAAAAATGGACAGCCTAGCTTTGTGATGTGGTACCCTAGCATTGGTGAGAGAACAGTTTGCCTGGATGTGTGAATTCTGGGAGGAGAGGGCTTTCTCATGCACTGGTGTGCAAGGAATATATTAGAAGCCACACTTCACAGGATCCACATCTCAGGCTCTGGTTACCTCTCTGAGTCTCTGCCTATCTTTCTCCCCAACACTTGTATGTCTGTGTTACTAGAAATATACTTAGCGTTTTAAGATGCACAAGCAAGAACAAGAGATTCACTCCGATCACAAATCCATCGGACGACTGCATTTGGGCAAGATGCTGTCACTTCTGGTTTCCCTCTTCGGGGCTTACTGATGATCGTAAATTCAAAGCAGCTAGGAGGCTGAGAGCGCCACAGGGCAAGACCCAGTCCACGGTCTGTGCTGGATGATAACCATCAGTAAATAAAGCAGAAACCCAAACTGTATGCACAGCAATGGAAGCAATGGCAGAGGGCTAACTGGCAGAGGTCACGTTAGTTATGTTAGGAAAGTAAAATTGTGGGTGCTATTTTTCTCTATTTTTTTTTTGTTTGTTTTCCTAATTGTATGGGTTGACAGTATGATGAAACTATACATGCATTTTTTTCAAAAAGTCACCTGCTCATTTCTTTGGCAGTGACATCCTTCTTAAGCACAGATTAAACGGCAAGAAAGAATCACGGAATCTTGGAATCACATAGCCTCAGCAAACCTTAGAGATCTTAGAATTTTTTATGTGTGTGTATATAATAAAATATTTAAGGTGTTTTAAGCAACTCCAGAGTTCATTATCATTTCCCTTCTACTTCCTAATTGGTTTGTACCACGAAAAATTAAAGGTCCTTTCTTACATGACCGTAACGCTCTCATCACAAGTGACAAAACCAATGATAAGACTCATAGGGTTTTTAGAAATAAAAGCCATTTTAAAGATCATCTTGTCCTTTGGTAGTTTCCTGTCCATACTTTTTATTTTTTTTTTTTTCATAAGGCTTTCTGCTGAATCTGGAGTGCTCTCTCTAGAACAAGAAGGGAAGTTCAGCTAAATCTCATGATTCGGTGGTTAGACCTCCAGGGAGCAGGGGAGAGGGTCAGTGTGGGCTGAAACCCAACTGTTGACCCCCAGGATGCCGTGATGTTCTTGCAGAAAGGCTACATGCAGGGGCAGGAAGTGTGTGTGATGCTGGGAGGCCAGGCCAGGCCTCCTGGGGGAGCCTTCTCTTGTTTCGGTTCCACTGGCTTCTCTCCACGGTGGTCAGGGACTCGCTGATGCATGGACAGCTCGTATGTTCATCTGTGAACCACATCCACACTCACAACGAGCTGGAAATGCATTTCTCCTTGCTTCCACTCGCTGCTTTATCCCCTCTGCGGGTTTCTGTTGCTAACATTTCACGCTTAGAACATTGTCAAATTTTAGAACAAAAAGACAACAGCAGTCCACCCTCATAATATGCAAATAAAATCACTGAGGCTCCGAGTGGTTAGGACTCGTGCCCAAATTCCTGTGACTAATGAGCAGTAAAACCAGAGCCAGATACTGGAAATTCTGACTCAGGCCAGGGCCCTTCTTTCTCATCATCAACACACAGGGGAGAAAAAAGAAGCCTCACCATCACATTCAGTTCATGAAGCATTTGCTTAGCCTCATACTTTAGCCTCCATCCTAGTGGCAAAAGATAAAATAAAGAGCTGCAAATGGGAAATAACCATTGCTACTGCAGTCCGAGTTGAATGATTGTTTCTGTGGGAGAAGATCTAAGGAGTGGCCATGAGGAGATCTGAATCACAGAATTCCTTCGGGATAAAAATCACACACCCTAATGCCCCGGGCCAAGCTAATGGCAGAACACGGCGGTTTAAAGGGGCAAGTGGCTGCCTGGGAATGTAGCCCCAAGTTGTCAGAACTTCTGATTTTTTTCAAGAGAGCCTGGAGATTGGATTCTTATATGAAACACCTCCGTTTTTAATTTAAATTTTTAAAGGAATCGATTTTAAAAACTCCAGTCTGAAAGCCCCTGCCTCCTGTGCACGCGCACACGCACACACACACACACACACACACAAAACCTGTGCAATGACTGTATTGATTTAAGATCCTTGCTCTGACAGTGAGACTTTTCTCAACATTCATGCACGCTGGAATCATCTGGAGAGCTTTTAAAAGATGCCAGGGTTTCATTCAGCCCGACTCCAGACCAGATGATTCAGAGTCTCTCGGGGTGGATTCTGGACATTAGGACCGGTTACAGCCCCCTGGGTGATTGTAATGATTGTAATCTGCAAGCAGGGTTAAGAACCACTGGCCTCAAGGCAAAGTCGAGGGCCAGGATGTCATTCTACCCACCTCTTTCCCGTCAGTAAGGACATCTGGACTGTGATTGCTGGACATCGAGATGGCCCTAATTTTAGGGCTAACATCTGTGTAATGGGCTGCATTTTTTTGTCTCTTGTCCATTTCTGGGCATTTTATAGACAGGCAGATGTGCCTTTAACTTCATTTGCCATGTGTCCCTTCCAGAAAGTTCTGATCCCAAACTTTGTGACTTATGACATCTCTGGGCTCTTCAGTGGAGTTTAAAAAGCTTCTTAACTTTGATCTCCTTTTCATCTCATAGCCTTGGGATTTCTCTCGCCAAATATGATGCTTTGCCCAGCTGCCTTTGGTCATGTGAATTCGCAGTCTTGTCCTTGAAACACTGGGAGCCCTTGTTGGTTCTTGTGAGCCTTTAAAAGCTCCTGTCCTGGAACAACCTGCTTCTGCCTCCACTCCTTGCTTTGTACACACACTCCCCTCCCCTTTCCATGCCAGCCTTCTGGAGACACCGAGATACCATCATTCTCTAGTCTCCATCCTAGAGTAAGGATGTGGCAGGTAGACTTTCTACAAGAACATCACAGCATCCTGGGGGTCACCAGTTGGGTTTCAGCACACACTGACCCTCTACCCCTGCTCCCCGGAGGTCTAACCACTGAATCATGAGATTTAGCTGAACTTCCCTTCTTGTTCTAGAGAGAGCACCCCAGATTCAGGCAAACACACAGTTTCCTGCTGCTCTTCTAAACCACTTTGGACTAAAAACACAGGCAAGAAAAAGAAACAAACAGACACACTGGACTTGATCAAAATTGACAAATTTCCTGACTCAAAGGACATGAAGGACAGAGCAAAGAGGCAATCCACAGAACGGGAGAAAATATTCACAAATCACTTATCTGATTCGAGATTGATATGCAGAATATATAGGGAGCCCCTAGAACTCAATCACCACCACCAAACCCAATTAAAACATAGGCAAAGGACTTGAGTAGCTATTTCTCCCAAGAATAGATACAAATGGCCAACAAAGAACTTAGGAACTAAATCGTGGAGGGGAATGAAATCTATTCCTCTCCTTGTGCCAAGCCCAGCTGCTCCCAGCGTCACTCCGTGATCCCTGTCCCTCGTCTTCCGAGAGAATAGCCATTTATCTGAACACTCTAAGTTGATTTGACACTCACCCGCTGGCAAGGTCACTGTTTTGCAAGGCAGGATCCTGGGTTCCACCCTCTCCAACATGCTCTTTTTGAGTTAAACCCAACCATATCTTTTCTACTTTCTTTCTCTGGTCCTCAACGAACACGTCAGGGAGAGTTAGTTAAGATGGCGCCAACTCTGTAGACCTGATGCCATCCCTGCTCTGTGTAGACCTGCGACTGTGCCCGAGCAACCTGGTCCAAAGGCTCAGATGGGGGGACAGAAGGGAAGAATTTAAAACATCCCCTTGAAGCTCTGTACCAGAGCTGACTTCGGGTATGGAGTGCTTGCAAAGCTATTAATGGAATGTTCCTAAGAGTTCTATCCTAGTCCTGCTCTTTGCATCTGGAATTCTCTTAGGATCCCTACAGGAGGCAAGAGAACTGGCAAAGACTGATTCATGGCTCTCCTCTGCTCTGCCCAGACCAAGATACCAACAAAAGCACAAGACTCTCAACTTAATCTCCATTACATAAAAACCAATGGTACAGGAAACTCTCACAAAAGCCCATCAGGGAGGGCACCCCAGAAGAAACTTAAATGCTCAAGCCGTATCTTTCAAACGATATCCCAAGCTGGAATCACACTGGCCCAATCAGTCACTCAGTCAAAACGACTCTTCCATTTCATGATCTTTAAAAAAAAAAAAAAAAAGTCCTAAATTGGATCTCTAATTCCTTTCTTTTCTTCAATTTAAAGCACAAAGGCTTCAGAATTGGGCAAAAGGGGTTATTTAAATCCCTAAGCTGTTGCTACTCTATAATTTCTGGTCTGACACAAAAGTTTTAAAACATTTTTCCCCCTTTCATTCCTCTGTTTTCAATGCCCTTTCTCAAGGAGTAACTACAGCTCTGACTATAATCACATTTAAGAGGCTATATTTTCACACATTTTTCTGATTCAGAGCATTACCGGAGGGACTTTGTTTAGTCATATTAGAAGCTTTTTCATAGATCTAATTCCCCAGTTAATAGCCCCAGGTGTAATTCACAAGGGCAGCGTTTAAGTTCCCCCAAAGGGGTGTTTTTCCCCCCTTTCTTTCTTACACTGTCTGTGTCCTTGATCCACATAAAAGGATATAATCTTGCTCATTACTTATATTGTCTGTCTGCGAGGACGGATGTTTCATAACGGGGCTGTTTCTTAAATGGTAAATCTATAAACTTGTAATTCCATCAGGCCGAGATATTTAGGTGGATTCAGATTTGTCCTATTCCTTGTTTTGGCTCTGATTTCCCCAGAACTGATGACAGGTTTGTAAGTAATATTAACTGTCTTTTGTAGTAAATTACATCTTGTAATCACCACCGCGCTCATCCCTGGCCAGAGCAGTTATCAGCCGAAGCAAATAAAGGGTTTGACGACTCCGCTATCTGTTTCCTTTCAGAATGCCAGAAGTCCTCTATAAACACGAGTGTGCGAAATGAGAGGTCATCTTTTGAAAGCTATAATAAAACATGATTGTAACGGAACATGTGACGGGCTGCTTAGCAGAGCAGCATCCTGACAGGGGCTCAGCTGGAGCGAGATGCCGGGGGGAGGGGGGAGGGGATGGGAGGAAGGGGAACAAAAGCTCTGGGAATTCTGTCTGCTGGATTTCCTGTCCATCAGCACCTGATTAATTTTAAGGAAACCGTGTCTTGGAGAGGAATAAAAAAAAAAAAAAGAAAAATTAACCGGAGTCTGTGTCCCATCGAGTTGGGTCATGGGTCCTATGAGCGAGATGAGAAAAAAGAAACCAGAGAGCCAATGAAGGGCCCCCCAAGTTCCTTCCCTGACTGTTCCAATGCCCCAGCAGTGATACCCAGGTTCTCTCAGTGGTGACCTGGGCTTTGGAAGATGATGATATCATCACATTCCGCACATACTACTTTGTGCCTTGAGTTGTATCCAACACTGGGCTTGCATTCTCCTGCTCAATGTTATTGATGGACACGTAACGACACTGAGCATTTACTATATGCTTGGTACTGGTCTCGCTGCCTCATATGTGTTAATGCACTGAATGCGTGCAGCGACACCAGCTAGGGGCTCGTTACCTGCATTTGAAAAATGCAGGCATGAGAGCTGTATTAAGGTAAAACGCCCGCTCAGGATGGCCTCGCTAGGCGGGGAGCAACGGGATTTGAACCTGTACTCAACCGTCCCAGCTCTTAACCACCCTGCCACACTGACACTGAATGGTGTTAGGGACCTGTGAAGGGATGTTATGGGCTGAAGGTTTATGTCGCCTGCCCAAATGTATATGTTGAAATCTTAACCCACCATGTGATGGTCATCGGAGGTGGCCTTTGGGAGGTGGTTAGGTCATGAGGGTGGAGCCCTCACAAATGGGATTAGGGCCCTTATGAAAGAGACCCTAGAGAGCTCCCTTGCTGCTTCCACCCTGTGAGGACACAGTGAGAAGACGGCTGTCCATGAACCAGAAACGCCACCCCACCCCCACCCTGCCAGACACCAAATCTGCCTGTGCTTTGATCTTGGAATTCCAGCCTCCAGAACCATGAGGAATAAATTGCTGTTTATAAGCCACTTAATCTACAGTATTTTTGTCACAGCAGCCTGAGTGGACTCAGACAACAGGGTGCTATGATGAGCACTGTTTACAAAGGAAAAAGCTGAGTCTGTGCAGGAAGTAGGTGGCAGGAGTCCCCCTGCTGGCTGGACAATGGCAGTTCCTAACCACTGGGCCCTGCTGCTGCCTCCTCAGTGTCTGAGCCTCTCAGGTGTGCGGCTCGGTAGCTGTGCGCTTGTGAGCAAAGGTCCCTCGTTATCCCGAGGGACGCAGGGGATTCTGAGATGAATGGTGTGTGTCCCCGGGGTCCTTCAACTCACAAGCAAGGAAAAATCTAGGATTGGGAAACATTTGGGGAGGATCTTGCTTAGCTCAAACTCTGTCTCTAGAAGAAGATGCCCCTTCTACGCTCTAGGTGACAACTGCACGAACACCCACAACCATTAGAGGGCCCCTGGCTGGCTGCAGATTTAAAGTGGATTCAACAACAGCAGATCTGCTTCATGTAAACTGCCGGGGAGCAGCGAGGAGAGCACAGTCAACGCTATTCATGTTCTGGACGATGCCGTGGAACATGCTTCGATGTGAACATTGGGTTGAAAGAGTAAAATCATTCAATACAAGTCCACGGATAATGCCAAACATCCACGTCCGATTATTTGGAACATGCAGACTGGTATAGAGAAAAACATTTGAGAGTATTCATCTCGCAGGGAGAAGCCGAGCAGGACCCCTGTGGGGCCCTCCCAAGTACCAAAGCCTTTCTGAGTACCCCCCCCCCCCACCCCGCCGCCTTTCTTGTTGGTAGGATGAAGGTTTCAGCCTCTCAGTTCTTCCCTGCGCTCCAAAGGGCAGATTCCAACAATTACTAACGAGAGTGAGGGAATGCAGAAACAAAGGAAAAACAGTCAAGAAGTAATAGGATGGCAGGAGGGTGTAGCTCAGGGGTAGCTTGCTTGCCTAGCAAGGTGCTTGGTTCAAACCCCAGTCCCGCCATTTAAATAAATAAACAAAACCTAATTACCGCCCCCCTCCCGCACAAAAACTGTGTGTCGATTTTACCTCAATAAAACTGGAAGAAAAAAAAAAAAAGATTCAATAAGGCCTGGACCTAGCGATCTGATACAGATCTCTGAGTTCTTCCCCAGGGACTAGGGCCCACCCAGGTGGAGGGGGGTGACTTCAGGCTGAGCACAAGCATGTATTCCCCAGACTGGTTGGAACCAGAAGGCTGGTGATTGAGATTCCTGGACCACCACTCTGTCACCTCCCCACCAATCAGAGGAAGGCCACATACTCTGTAGACACCGGCCCCCCCTTCCTGCCTGATTTTGCCTATAAATACTCTTCCTGGAAACCCATCAGGGAGTTTGGGTCTTTTGAGCACAAGCCATCCATTCTCCTTGCTCAGCCCTGCAATAAACCTTTCCCTGCTCCCAACTCCAATGTTTCAGTGTGTTTGGCATCCCTGTGTGTCGGGCATGTGAACTTGGGTTCGACAACATTTTGAGGTAGGTTTTTGCCCTCCATGCTGTAAATATACTTATAATCAGTATGATTATACCTTATGGTTTTACGGTTTGGCTTGCTTTCTGCCTTTTATTAGGAAATTTTTGTTTTGACACTAACTAAGTCTTAAGAACCATCATTTTGAATGGCCACATACTGTTTGATCATACGGATACATCATATTTATTTAACAAGTCCTCTCATATTGACATTTAAAGTGTTTCTTATTTTTTGCCATTATGCTTAATCGTGGGATAATCATCTTTGTATGCACCTGTCTGACCTTCCCTGTTTATTCCCGAAGGATTGATCACTAGGAGACAGCAAGAATATTGGTTGTATGATGTTATTGCATCATTATTTGTAATAGCCAGTAAAGTCAACCTAAACGTTTATTTATCAGAGAATGGCTGGATAAGCCATGTCCAGACTTAATATAAAGTAATGTGCAGTCATTCAAAATAGTAAGTTAAAACTTCCCCTCTGGGCACAAAAAGATGTCTTAGCATCTATGTGAATTTAAAAATCAGTTAAAAGCTATGTGCAAACTGGCGCCATTAAGAGACACTCCATATCTGTGGACACGTACACCGCATAAGGAAAACACATGAGTGTGTGGATATGTGTGTGTTTGTGTATGTATAGACTATCTGTCACCATGTCTTTAGCTACAAGCTGCAGAGAACCAAACCTGACCAACAGTGAGCACACCGATGAGGATATTAATTACGTCACCAACAGAGGTTCCAGAAAATTGGCAGCCCTGTTTCTCAGCAACTCTCTGAGGCTCTTCCCACCTTTTTGTTCCACCATCTTCAGTCCAACAGACTTCCATCCTGAGGACTCCCTTCCTGGTACCCAGATGACCATGGCAGCTCCAACCATCAACAAACACCACATCCAAAGGCAAGAAGCAGGTGGTGGTCAGTACAGCAAAAGATGAGCTTCTTATGTGATTTCTCCTTTTAAACTGGGGGAAAATCTGCCTAGACTTTCCATGGACTTCTTGATGATATGCCTTATCAGCCAGACTGATAAGGATCCGCATCCCCAGTTGCAAGGGAGGCTGTGATCTTGAGGTTTTCTAGGTGGATACGGAAGGTAGAGAAAGAAAGGAAGAGGCCAGGATAGCTTTGGGGTATACAACTGACAAACCTGCCTACAAAATAAATACATAAATTAATTAAAAGCCTGGTTGAATAGGCACCAAACTACTTCTTTACCTACCCTTGGATACTGGAGTCTATATGAAGATTAAAGAATTTTCCCTAATAATTAACAGAATTGATGAGGTTACCCTGTATATAACAGATGTAAACTACTTTTACAATTTCTCTGGCAAAAGGAAAGGAAAGAACATGGTATTCCTAGTGGCAGTTATGATGACAAATGGTCACGGTAGGGGGCAAAAAAAATCAGATTTTTATCAAGTTGAAAAAAAGCCTGTCCGGGAAGTCACCCTCTTTAAAGCCCATTCATTCAGAAAACTATAGCAGTGGCAGAAAGCAGTGGCTGCCAACGATGAATTTAAAGCTGGGCATATGTGTGTGTGTGCATGTATGCATGAATGTACTAGGAATATATAGCTTTACATCTATATTTATCTAACTATCTCTATAAAACAAAATGATCCTCAGTGCCATTAATCATCAGGGAAACACAAATCAAAACTACAACGATATCCTAGCTCACACCCACCAGAATGGCTTTCATCTGAAAGACAGACAATAACAAATGTTGGTGAGGATGTGGAGAAATTGGAAGCCTTAGATATTGTGGCTAAGAATGTAAAATGGTGCAGCCACTTTGGAAAACAGCTTGGCAGTTCTTCAAAATGTTAAACATAGAGTTAGTATGGGACTCAGAGAATTCCACTGCTGGGTAAAATATCCAAGATAAATGAATGTATGTCCACAGAAGCACTTAGACATGAATGTTCATAGACCATTACTCAGAAAAGTGAAAAGGTGGAAATCCAAAGGTCCGTCAGCTGATAAATGAACAAAATATGGTATATTCAAATAATGGAATATTATTTGGCTGCCAAAAAGGAATTAATTTCTGATATATGCTATAATATGGAACCTTGAAAACAATATGTTAAGTGAAAGAAGTTAGACACAAAAGACCACATATTGAATTAATCCATTTATTAAAAAAAATACCTAGAATGGGCAAATTAATACAGACATAAAGTAGAAATGCTGGTCGTTTAGGACTCGGGGGTGGAGTAGGGTGGGAAGGGGTAGGGATTGAGTACTAAGTGAGTACAGGGTTTTATTCTGGGGTGATGAAAATATCCTTATGATTTACTTCTTATTATACTTATTTACTTATTATATAGCTTAGATTATGTGGATATTTGCCCAACTCTGTGAATATAATGAAAAGCACTGAATTGTATACTTTAAATGGTGGATTCTGTGGAATATAAACACCACATGGTATGAGAATCTCAAAAAATATGTTTAAAAAAAAGTTCAAAGATTTGTGTGTATGGGTACCTGGATTTGCACAGTGCACAACCTGACCACACTTACTTAATAGTCCTAGCCCTTTTATGTTGGCCTGAACAGTTTAAAAGATGAATTAGTACCTATAATTAGAAACTAGGAAGATTTCATGTTAAAAAAACTAGATATTGGGCTTTTTTTTTTTGAAAAATCAGAATATCTGGCCCTAGGTCCTTCATCCTTACACGTCCACAGACTAGTAGAGCTGAGTAGCTTTGTCAGCTGGTGCGTTTACTGTCCAGTTTGCCACAGACCCCACCACTCCCTTTTATACCCTAACCTAAAATTAACAGTTCACTGCCACTTACAATCACATGTGTACTCCTATTTTTCTTGTGAAATTGTTAAGAACTACTGAAATGTTTGATCTGGGCTGCTTCCCCAAGGCTCCATATCTGGCTGTATGGATTGTTCTTGTGAATCCTGAATGCCACGTTTCCTCCTTCATTTACCAGGACCCAAAAATGTTTATTTGCTGATTGCACCTTCCTGGGCACTTTATCCTCTCACTAGACAAAGGATCTGTCTGTATCTGTTCTTGATAAGGTCCTGTCATTCCTTATGAATTGCTCCTCCACTTCAATATGATGAGGACGCGTTCCATGGATACAGATCAACTCAAGTGCCCTCAAACAGTCTTATGCTCCCTGGGTAGTTAATAAATATTCAATCCAAGCTGTAACATTGGAGGAGGGAGGCTACAGTCCTCCACTGTGCAAGACAGATCGGAAATGCTAAATTAGACAAAAGCAGTGGGGTAGGGTGGGGTCTGCGAAACCAGTAAAAGCTAGGCAGTGGGAGAAAAACACCCTATAAACGTTCCCTAAATTTCAATCATTCATGGACTGCCTTCCCTGTGCTGCCAAAGCAGTGGTCCTCATCTAAAATCTGACATATGCTCACATCACCTGCCTTTTTATTTACTAACCAATTACTCTTAACCACACGTTCCAGGGCTGCTGCATGGCATGTCTTTGTCCAACAAAGAAAAGCAAAATATAATCTTACTTCTTCCAAACAATTCACTTTTTTATTCAAATAAACATTTTTTTTTAAAATTAAAAAGGAACTCCTGTAAGACTACCATATATTAAAAAAAACAAAACAGGAATGTAATCATAAAGAGAAGGTAACTATAAAGACAAAATTAACCCCAACAAAACAATGTGAGTCAAGTCTCACTAGATCCCACCGCCAGCCTGAGGCCTAACTCTCCCTTTATTACAAGAGAGACTGGAAAAGCTCATTCAAGGTTAACTATCACCAAAATGAACATTTCCTGCTAAGGTAATCAGAAGGCTCATAAGAGAAATGAAAGGCTGATCACTTCCTTGCTCTGTGATTCTAGATTATTTTAATCCTTTCTTAAAACATCTAAATTCATTGCATGACCCCCAATGAATCCATGCTGCATTTTGAGCAACATAGCCTGGGGAACACGTAAGGATGCAGCAGAGCAAGAAGGATGCGTGCGAGGGGATGGCCCACCCATCCACCCACCATCCCACACTTGCTAAACCCACAAGGAGTAAAGGAAGTCAGCAACGTGCCTTAATGAGTGAGAGAAATGGAATTCCAACATTAACTTCCAGGGTAGATTTGCCTGTAGGAGAGTAAGCCCACAGACCTGTTGCATCTGCCTTCGGAGCTCTCTGTGCATGCACAAGTGCGCACACACACCGAGGCACACACAGTGTTACTCAGGGGACTATACATAAGCTTCAGGGCCAGAAAGGCATGCAGATTCCATTACTTAGTAGCTGGGCCTCAGTTTCTCCATATGTTAAGTGGGGATAAAAATACTCATCATGGAAGATGATTATAATTAATATGTATGCAACATCCGCCTTGCTACCAAGCACTCCATCAGAGCCTAGGAAACATTGTTCCTGTATTGAAATATTGTAAAGCAAAGCTAAAGGAAGAACAGGAAAAAAAACGAAGTTGGAGAGATGTGTTTGAAATACAGACTTAGTGAATCTTCCTGCCCTGTGATCTGCGGCATCCAACTAAACTCTGAATCTCCAATTATATGTACATGAAACAGTACACAAATGTCAAATTTTATAATTAGCAGCTATGTGATTAGCTAGTAGGATGAAGTCACCCAGGACATACAGCATGTGAGCTGATCTATCTGCAGTTGAACCAGTTATAAATACAAAAATCCAGTTTTGCAAAGCCAATGCATTTTCTGAGCTAATTTTATGAATTCCTCCAAAAGGGTTTCTGGGAATATAAGATGATCTGCTAATCTTACTTTAAGTAGTGAGCTTTGTTCGTGCATTTAAAATACATCTCTTTCTTTATTTAGAATTGTAGACCCTGCCTTCTGGGCAATTTTCAAGTTAAACATAACAACGCAAGTTAAGGATAGAAACTGAGCAGTAGAGGGAGCAGACGATATCAGAAAGTTGTAGATAAGGACTTCAGCGCCCACCGTGTGTGTTGCAGCAGCTGAGACTAAGACTGAAAGAGATTCGGGACAGTTTCCAGCAGCCCCAAAGCCTATGTGGTCTGTCCTCCCTGCCCCACTAACAGAGCCTCAGGCGAGAAGAGTCCCCGCGGTTATGGACAGAAGGGACTCTGTAGAATATACTGAACATACTGAACATAGTCCCTTCAATTATTATGTATTTATTATATAATATGTAGTGTGCCCATTCTTAGAGAAAAAAATCCAAGTGTAATCATGGCACTTACTATGTTCCATTTATTTGCATCCAAAGAGTCACCCAGGACTCCCATGTTGGCTATGTCTATGGTCATCATGGGTCTACATCAGCAAGGTTCACATAGATGGTGATATGCATGCATGTGTATCAGTCACTAACATGCAGGGGGAAATGGAGAGCATGTTGCTTCCTGTACCAGCGGCCAAGGGCAACCTCTCAGCCCGGCATCTCACCTGTTGTGGTGGGTGGAGTGCTTCCCCAATCTCTGGAAGCTGTGAATATGTTATGTAACATGGCAAAAGGGACTCAGACACAATTAAGTTTACAGAGCTTAAAATACGGAGATTATAATTTATTATGTCTAATTTAATCACACAAACCCTTAAAGAAAAGGAATGCTCTCTGGTAGTAGGTAAGAGTAATGAGCCAGAAAGGGAGATGAGAGCAGGAGAAGGGCTTGACCCATCACTGCTGGCTTTGAAGGTCCAGGGTAATCACAAGCCAAAGAATGGGGGCGACCTCTAGCATCTAAGAGCGATCCTGGGCCAGCAGCAAGCAAGGGATCAGGGAAACTGAAACTGCCATTCAAATGAGAAAAACAGGCCCATGCCATCCTGAGACAACTGAAAGTGCGGTTTCATTTGGTCTGGGTTGGGTGTCAGAGATGACTGCCCTGAGAAAATGACGTCTTAGCAAAACTCCAAAGGATGGGGGAGCTCACTCGGTGAAAGCAGAGAAGACCAAATGTTGCATGCAAGTCAGTAATACATAGTCCTCATGTAAACAGAGACATACTCTGAAGATGAGAGATGGAGGGTCCATTTTTTTTTAAATGGAGCAAGGTGACAAGAGAGGCAGAAGGAGAGAAGCCCTAAACTGGAAACCTGGGTTCTATTTTCAGTGTTTCAGTATAATTGTGACTCAGTCCCTAGTCTTGGTTTCCTCACTGCTGAAATGTCAGAGTAGGGCTGTATGAATTCCAAACACTCTTTGCCATCCTCAGAAGTCCCACATTTCTACATCATCATCTTCAGGGAGAGATAGGATGAGCAGATACAAACGATGTTAACAATTGCAACAACTAACGCATTCTACCGAGCACCTACTTGTGATCAGACACTGAGCTAAATATTTTCCATCAATTATCTTGTTGAAGCATCATAACAAGCTGTAAGTTTGTGTGACAGCAAAGGGTGGATGAATCTGGCTCACCGATTAGTGTGAGCTCCCTGACTCTGCACACACGCGGGGATGGCAATTTGCAATCCCCTGAGTTCTGACGCTACTCTATGGCCCACGTTGGCCACCGAGGTGTGAGCAGAACTGATGGGGGCCACTTCACGGCTGAGCATTGATTTTGGCACTCCACCCTCTGGAAGACTCTTTTTCCTCTGCTGAGGTGACCACTGATAATTTATATGGTGGGTTCTCCGTAAGTCTAGGTCTTGGACTGTGTCTGACATGGGGCGTGGTGCATGGAGTAGATGAAAACTACCCTTTTGTTATTTAAAGCGAGTAAGCTATGGGGCTAAATGTTACTGCAGCATATCCTAGCTTACCCTGTCTAGCACACAGTTACATTCATCCCCTTCCTACAAATGCCAAAACCAAGTTCAGAGAGGTTGGGCAACTTCTCAAGGTGAAGAAAACGGAAGTGGTAGAGTCCATGTTTGGACTCGTGCAGTCTGACTCCAGGCCCTTTCATCCTAATCATGACACTGAGCTAAATGTGTGAATGTATGACCCACTGGCCACTGGCCATTTCTTAAGAGCTGTGCGATTCTTACCATAAAAAATGCACCCAGGAAATAGAGAAGATGGCAGAGTAGAAGGACGCTCGCAGGTCACCCTCTCCCACAAATACACCAAGACCCACATCTACAGACCCACTCAGCCAACCAGAGCACCTGCGGAATCCGACAGAACATCGCCCTCTTCAAAAGATAAAGACGCCAAAAATCTGGTAGGAGAAAAGGAAAAAAGAAAGAACAAAAGGCAAAGTAGCGTGGGACGGGTCCCGCGGGGAGGGAGCGGCAAAGGAGGACTGGCGCTCGCTCGCTGGGTCTCCCCTCTCCAACTGAGAGGCCAGCGGGAAGGAGAGGGAGCCTCCGAGGCTCGGATCTGTACAGAGCAGCCCTTGACTAACAGAACTAAGTTAAACGGGCACAGAGCGTCCCCCCGACACCCAGCCTGAGACGCGGGCCTGCAGCGGCGGGCAGGGCCAGGCTGCACAAGCCGGGCGGAGGACGGGGGCGGCTGCACGGAGGCAGCCCCGGGGGAACGCAAGGGGCTACGCGCCGTGGCTGTGGGTGCACAGGGCAGAACAACCTGGGCCCTCCATAAAACAGCGAGGTTGATGTGCTCTCGGGGGAAGGGTGCACACCCCCATCTCTGAAAACCCGCGGAAGTTTTCGGGGGAAGAGAGGCGGGGCTCAGGCACAGCCGCCATATCCTCTGCGCTGAGCACTCAGGCGGGGGCGAAACCTGCATCCACACCAAGGGGCTTAGCAGCCTCAAAGGCCAGACTGAGACTGGCCTGCAGCCCGGGGCAGACAGGATCCTTCCATCCTGGTCCCTCAGAGAACTTGCTCCACAAAGACAAACAAGGAGCTGGGTTTTGGCTCAGAGCAGGGACAGGGCTGTCCCTCGGTCTTCCCCGAGCGCACCCGCGGAGCGCCAACCAGGGCGGAGCGCGCAGCCGCACAGAGCAGCGGAGCTACCGGCGGCGGCGCAGGTAGAGCGAGAACAGCCCCCCGCCTTTCGGGCAGGAACTCAGCCCCTGACCGAGGTGCTGGGAGGGGGCACGACCCGCCCTCCTACCCGGCCAGTCTGCAACATCTGACTGCGGCATCCGGAGGGGCAGCGACCCGCCCGCCCACAGCAGAGAGCTGCACCTGACCCAGTGTTAGGAGGAGGCGCGATCTGCTTGCCGACAGGTGCTGGGAGCAGCACAGAAGAGGGCGCCAACGGAGGGCCTCTGAAAACAGCAAGCTGAGCTTCCAAAACAGGACAAAGACAGAAAGACTTCACATTAAAAGCACACAGACTCCAGGAGAACACGGACAACCCCCCCCCCCTTTTTTTTTAATCTGTTTTTACCTATTCTATTTTCTATTACTCTCTTAATTTTTACTTCTTAATTCATTTCTATTTCTCTTGGGTTTTGATGTCCTGTTATTGATTAGACACAGGTTTCAAATACATCTATTCATCTCCCCCCCCCCTTTTTTTGTAAAGGTTTTAAAAGGACGTCTCAACCCAATTAATACTCTGCTTCAACTCGCTCTTCTATTATTCATTATACATTGTTTTCAAACCCTCTTTCTCCCTTCTTTTAAAATTCTTTCTCTCTCTCTTATTTTTTTTTCTTTTTTTCCTAAGTTTTATTCCTAAATAGGTATTAGATAGATAAAATCCTTGAGGACCAAAATAAACAACTGATACTTCATAAACCAGTGCCAGAGAGGAATGAGCAAGATGAAGAAGCAGAAAAACCTTTCCCAATTAAAAGAACAAGAGAAATCCCCTGAAAGAAAGATCAACGAAATAGACATCGATAGCCTACTAGATCAAGATTTCAAAAAAGGAGTGATCATATTGCTGAAAGAATTAAAAGAGATAGTGTTTAGAGATATAAAATATGTCAAAAATGAAATTGAAGCTATAAAGAAGAGCCAAGTAGAATGGGTAAACTCATTGACAGAGATGAGGAATGATCTAATAGCTGTGCAAAGTCGACTAGATAATGCAGAGGAACGAATTAGTGATCTAGAAGACAGGGCAATAGAAAGCACCCATTCAAAAGAACTACAAGATAAGCAAATAAAAAATAATGAAAATAGCATAAGGGACCTATGGGATAACATAAAGCATCCCAATCTTCGCATAATAGGGGTCCCAGAAGGAGAAGAAAGATCAAAGGGGATTGAAAAGGTTTTTGAAGAAATCATGACTGAAAACTTCCCAAACTTAAAGAAGGAATCAGACATCCAAGTACAGGAAGCTCAGAGGGTCCCAAACAGGAAGAACCCAAATAGACCCACACCAAGACATACCATAATCAAGATGGCCAGAGTCAAGGATAAAGAAATGATTCTAAAGGCAGCAAGAGAAAAGCAAAGAGTAAGTTACAAGGGAACCCCCATAAGGCTCTCAGCTGATTTCTCTACACAAACACTACAGACCAGAAGGGAGTGGCAAGACATATTCAAAGCCCTGAATGAAAAAAAGATGCAGCCTAGGATCCTTTATCCAGCAAGGCTATCCTTTAGGATAGAAGGAGAAATAAAGAGTTTCACAGACAAAAAAAAGCTGCAGGAGTTTAGCAACACTAAACCCATGCTAAAAGAAATATTGAAAGGGCTATTCTAAATAGAAAAGCAGCAGGATTCTACAGAAATGAGAAACTCACAACTGGAAAGGTGATAACTCATGAATTACAAATAAAGTAAACATGAAATTATAAAAGAAGACATACAAATCACTGAGAGTGGGAGAGGGAGGCAGGGAAATATAGAATATCTTTTTCTTTCTTTTTTAAATTTTTTTAACAGTAGGATGGGTTTGAGATCATGTTACTATCAGTTTAATAAAAACAGTTATAGTAATGGGTTAATAGATTTACAAAAAACGGTAACCACAAGCCAAAAATGTACAAAGGAGTCACAAAAATTAAATAAAATCCATGAAAATACAAAGGAAAATTACCAAACCACAAAAGGAAGAAGAAAGGAACAAAGAGGATATACCAATTCAACTGCAAAGATAAGTTCAAAATGGCAATAAACACACATCTATCATTAATTACTATAAATGTTAATGGACTAAATGTTCCAGTCAAAAGACATAGAGTGGCAGACTGGATAATAAAGCAAGAACCTTCAATATGCTGCATACAAGAGACCCACTTTAGGGAGAAGGACACATATAGATTGAGAGTGAAAGGATGGAAAAGGATATTCCATGCAAATGGAAAAGCCAAAAAAGCAGGTGTTGCACTACTGATTTCAGACAAAATAGACTTTAAAACAAAGGCCATAAAGAAAGATAAAGAAGGACATTTTATAATGATTAAAGGAGTGATACAAGATGAGGATATTACACTCGTTAATATATATGCACCCAATATAGGAGCACCTAAGTACATACAAGAATTACTAACAGAGATAAAGGGGGTTATTGATGGGAATACAATCATAGTTGGAGATTTTAACACTGCATTAACATCACTAGACAGATCTTCCAGACAGAGAATAAACAAGGCAACAGAGAAATTAAATACTACAATAGAAAAACTAGATTTGGTGGATATTTTCAGAGCATTACATCCCCCAAAAATACGATATACATTCTTTTCAAGTGCACATGGAACATTTTCCAGAATCGATCATGTACTTGGGCACAAAAGAAACCTCAACAATTTTAAGAAGATAGAAATTATCTCAAGCATCTTTACTGACCACAATGCCATGAAACTGGAAATCAACAACAGAGAAACAAAGGAGAAAAAAAGGAAAGCATGGAGATTAAACAATATGTTATTGAAAAAACAATGGATCAATGAGGAAATCAAAGCTGAAATTAAAAAATACCTAGAGACAAATGATAATGAAAGCACAACCACTCAAAACCTATGGGACACAGCAAAGGCAGTGCTAAGAGGGAAGTTTATAGCGATACAGGCCTTCCTCAAAAAAGAAGAACAATCTCAAATAAACAATTTAACCCACCACCTGAATGAATTAGAAAAAGAAGAACAAAAAGCCCCAAAAAGCAGCAGAAGGAAGGAAATAATAAAGATCAGAGGGGAATTAAATACAATAGAGATTAACAAGACCATAGAAAAAATCAACCAAACCAAAAGCTGGTTTTTTGAAAAAGTAAATAAAATCGACAAACCTCTGGCCAAACTCACAAAGAAGAAAAAAGAGAGAGCACAAATTAGCAAAGTAAGAAAGGAAAATGGAGAAATTACAACAAACAAAATAGAAATATAGAATATCATATGAGAATATTATGAAAAACTATATGGAACCAAACTGGATAACCTAGAGGAGATGGACAAGTTTCTGGAAACATACTGTCCACCAAAACTGAATCAAGAAGAATCTGAACACTTGAACAATCCAATCACTAGAAAGGAAATAGAAATAGCAATTAAAAACCTCCCTACAAATAAAAGTCCAGGACCGGACGGCTTCACTGGGGAATTCTACCAAACATACAAAGAAGAACTTATACCAGTCCTTCTCAAACTCTTCCAGACGATTGAAAAGGAGGGAATACTCCCAAACTCATTCTATGAAGCCACCATCACCCTGATACCAAAACCAGGCAAAGACACTACAAAAAAAAGAGAATTATAGGCCAATATCACTGATGAACATAGACGCCAAAATCCTCACCAAAATTTTAGCAAATAGAATCCAACAACACATAAAAAAGATTATACATCATGACCAAGTGGGGTTCATCCCAGGGACACAAGGCTGGTTCAACATACGCAAATCAATCAGTGTAATACATCACATCAACAAGAGAAAGGACAAAAACCACATGATCATCTCAATCGATGCAGGAAAAGTATTTGATAAAATTCAACACCCATTTATGATAAAAACTCTCGCCAAAGTGGGTATAGAGGGAACATATCTCAACATAATAAAAGCTATATATGACAAACCTACAGCCAGCATAGTACTCAACGGTGAAAAACTCAAAAGCTTCCCACTAAAATCTGGGACAAGACAAGGATGCCCACTATCACCACTCCTATTCAACATAGTCCTGGAAGTCCTAGCCACAGCAGTCAGGCAAGAGAAAGAAACAAAAGGGATCCAAATTGGAAAAGAAGAGGTAAAAGTGTCATTATATGCTGATGACATGTTACTATATATAGAAAACCCTAAAAGGTCCACACAAAAGCTACTAGAGCTGATTGAAGAATTCAGCAAGGTAGCAGGTTACAAAATTAACGTTCAAAAATCAGTTGCATTTCTTTACACTAACGATAAATCAACAGAAGAAGAAAGTAAAGAAACAATCCCCTTTAAAATAGCACCCAAAGTAATAAAATATCTGGGAATAAATCTAACCAAGGAGGTGAAAGAATTATACACAGAAAACTATAAACCATTGATGAAGGAAATTAAAGAAGACTTTAAAAAATGGAAAGATATTCCATGCTCTTGGATTGGAAGAATCAATATTGTTAAAATGGTCACACTGCCCAAGGCAATCTACAGATTTAATGCAATCCCTATCCAATTACCCAGGACATATTTCACAGAACTAGAACAAATCATAATAAAATTTAGATGGAATCATCAAAGACCTAGAATTGCCAAAGCATTACTGAAGAGAAAGAAAGAGGCTGGAGGAATAACTCTCCCAGACTTCAGACAATACTATAGAGCTACAGTCATCAAGACAGCATGGTACTGGTACCAAAACAGACATATAGACCAATGGAACAGAATAGAGAGCCCAGAAATGAACCCACAAACTTTTGGTCAACTCATCTTCGACAAAGGAGGCAAGAATATACATTGGAATAAAGACAGTCTCTTCAGCAAATGGTGTTGGGAAAACTGGACAGCAGCATGTAAAACAATGAAGCTAGAACACTCCCTTACACCATATACAAAAATCAACTCAAAATGGATTAAAGACTTAAACATAAGACAAGATACAATAAACCTCCTAGAGGAAAACATAGGCAAAACATTATCTGACATACATCTCAAAAATTTTCTCCTAGAAGAAATAAAAGCAAGAATAAACAAATGGGACCTAATGAAACTAACAAGCTTCTGCACAGCAAAGGAAACCAGAAGTAAAACAAGAAGAAAACCTACGGAATGGGAGAAAATTTTTGCAAGTGAAACCGACAAAGGCTTGATCTCCAGAATATATAAGCAGCTCATACGACTCAATAAGAAAAAAATAAACAACCCAATCCAAAAATGGGCAGAAGACCTAAACAAGCAATTCTCCAAGGAAGACATACAAATGATCAAAAAGCACATGAAAAAATGCTCAATATCACTAATTATCAGAGAAATGCAAATCAAAACTACAATGAGGTATCACCTCACACCAGTCAGAATGGCTGTCATCCAAAAATCCACAAATGACAAATGCCGGGGAGGCTGTGGAGAAAGGGGAACCCTCCTACACTGCTGGTGGGAATGCAGTTTGGTGCAGCCACTCTGGAAAACAGTGTGGAGATTCCTCAAAAGACTAGGAATAGACTTACCATATGACCCAGGAATCCCACTCCTGGGCTTGTATCCAGAAGGAAATCTACTTCAGGATGACACCTACACCCCAATGTTCATAGCAGCACTATTTACAATAGCCAAAACATGGAAACAGCCTAAATGTCCATCAACAGGTGACTGGATAAAGAAGAAGTGGTATATTTATACAATGGAATACTACTCAGCCATAAAAACCGACAACATAATGCCATTTGCAGCAACATGGATGCTCCTGGAGAATGTCATTCTAAGTGAAGTAAGCCAGAAAGGGAAAGAAAAATACCATATGAGATCGCTCATATGTGGAATCTAAAAAACAAAAACAAAAACAAAAACAAACAAACAAAAACAAAGCGTAAATACAGGACAGAAATGACTCACAGACAGAGAATACAGACTTGTGGTTACCGGGGGGTGGAGGGTGGGAAGGGATAGCCTGGGATTTCAAAATTGTAGAATAGATAAACAAGATTACACTGTATAGCACAGGGAAATATACACAAAATGTTATGATAACTCACAGAGAAAAAAATGTGACAATGAGTGTGTATATGTCCATGAATGACTGAAAAATTGTGCTGAACACTGGAATTTGACACATTGTAAAATGATTATAAATCAATAAAAAATGTTAAAAAAAAAATAAAAACATTGAAAAAAAAATGCACCCATCAATCGGGCATGCATGTTCCTGCATCAGGAAACAAATGCTCTCACTGATTCTAATACAACCATCCCAGGGCCCTTTGGCAATAGCTCAGAGGAACTTGAGGAAATTTACACCTGAAGACACCCCCCCCTTCCCATTTTCTGGAAAGATTACCAGTATGCATGTAAATATCCTCTGAATTCAAAGAGGAAGAGGCCTCCAGCTAGGCACAATAAAGCCAATTTAGCTTCTTAAGTTGAGAACTGCTTTGTGAAATAATCCTGTAGAACTCTTCACTAAATGAGTTACCAACTAGTCACATGGGGCTTTCATTGAATTTACTCCTGAAAGCTATAAAGGACAATTGTCTCTGAACCAGGTACATCAAATACAGGCCTGCTACTGTGTAAAAGCTTGGAATGCTACGCCACCCACACACACAAAGAAAATTAGCTTTTGATTGAAAGGAAGCACTATTGAAAAACCCCGGGGGAGGAAAAAGAAACAGCGTAAATGAAATGACACCTACAGGCAAATCCAATGGTTCAGGCCGTTTGGCTAAGGACTTTCTTAGTGTGAAAAGGGGAGGGAAAAAAGTACAATTTCTGAGGATCATGAAAGATAATCGAACCAAATCAAAGGAAAAGTAGCCGCTCTTGAAATTCTAAACAAGGGAGTTTAGCTGTGCCATATGGACGTTAAGAGAAGTGTTCTCCATGCTGCACTCTGAGTAGCAGTTAACGCTGGGGAAACGGTCACATACGCGCAAGCAAGGTTTTCATTCTTCTCTCAACTCTCATTATTCCGGTTGTGTCTTTTCTCTTTACTTTCAGGTTTTTACTTTTTTCATTTTTAAAAAAGACTCTAATCCAACACAGAGCTACTTCTTAGTCTTTCAAACTTTTGGAGAAGGGGAGTGAGCATTGTAACCACAGATATTACCGGTGTTTTTCGTCTTCACCTTATGACATAACTGCAGGCAGAGTTCTAATAATTTTTGCACAATACTGTCAAAGTGTATTTTCTTTTCTGGCAGCGATGTTCCAACTGGGTTCTGTGGTTCTGCTGCAACAGTACAGCCAGTATTTGGGTTGATTTTATTTTAAATGCAACGAGCACGGTAGAATTAGAAAGACACAGTTTCATTACTGTCAGTGCAGTAACCAGTTCCAATAAGGATATTCCACTGGGAAAAGGTTGATGAAGAAGAGGATATTTATGTAGTCTCTCAAAGTACAGGCCCACAGACTACTTCCTAATTACCAGACTAGCTCGTACTGGGGAGAGCTGCCAGTTACCCTGTGATCAAGTTTACTCTCGTCAACAATGAAACAAACTGACAGGTAGGGCCGCCCAACATAACACGGTGGGATCTACTCAACATCACCTGTGTGGTGCTCGTGAGAAAACAAGGAAGTCACATCTAACTAAGGAAACACTGAAATAAATCTCCCTTTTGAAATATTTTACAAGGAAATTGTCCAGGACTGTTCAGAAATAACCAAATTATAGATTTTCAAAAATGGTGGGGGGACTTTTCTAAATAAAAATGTGAGAAAGAAACAGGACAACCAAATGGAATTCATATTCCTTAACTGTCTCCTGCATTATAATAATGATGATGACGATGATGATGATGATGATGATGATGATGATAAGGTTATGTAAGAAATTACTCTTGTTTTTTAAGAGCTGCATGGTGAAGTCTTCATATGTAAAGGGTTCCTGGTGTCTGCAATTTTCAAATAGTGTAATACACTTAGGGGAGAGATGAGGAAGAGGAGGTGAATATCACAAAAATGTTAACAATTGTTGACTCCAGATGAAAGACACATGAGTCTTTACTACACTTTTAACTTTTTCTACAGGTTTGCATTTTAAAAGGGCAGAAAGAACAGACATTCTTTCCTCAAAAAATTATTTTTATGTTTGTATAAAAACCCTGTACTATATAGTAGGCTTCTATTTTTCACTTGTCCATCATGCCTCTAGCTTCTTGCAATATCAAGACACCTTGAAGAAACCCTTTCCCTTTCTCCTGCAACCCGTTCATATGGTATGGTGGGGCTCACTTAAAACCTTGCTTCTTGGGATGTGTGAGCAGCTGAGGTCTGGCCAGCACTTATCCTGAACCACCAAAGCAAGGTTCTCTTTTTCACTAGGCTCCTGAGCTGGTCGGATGCAAGTCTGCATCTGTTGGTGGCTATTTTATCATTTCAAGGGAACAGCTTAAGACAGTCAATACAGAGAATGTGTGACTGCAGGAGGAGATAATCCTGGCAACACCATTGGAGCATCTTGATTCAGCCTTGCTCCAACCTGCTATACATCTAGATGTTTCAGTCCCATAAACCAATATACTCCTTTTTGCTTAAGCCAGTTCAAGGTGCGTGTATGTTGCTTACCACCAAAAAGATCTCCGAGTAACAGAACAAGAAAAAGGCACAGATGTATGATACAAAGTTGTGACACGTTGGAGATCACTGCTGGGTTAATCTGTGCCGCTAGTTTAACTCATTTTGTCGGCATCTTAGGAACTAAAGCTTGTTCACTACTTCTGCATAGCAAAGAACACCCTGAGAATTCAAAGTGGGCTGCTAAAAGAAATCATTGGTTCTCTCATCTGCCTTTCTGTGTGAATTGGGATTTCCCTGATACTGTAGGCTGAACACACGTACAGCTGCCTACAGCTGCCATCCATAGCACCTGATTTTAGATGTTTAAATTTATCGTAACACTCATTCTTTCAACAATGGATGCATAAGCAAACGTTACAAATTTCAAGATAAATATAAATTTTTACTATTAAATGCAGCAAATATCTGTTTCATATATTGCAGTGTATCATTTCACTTTGCAGGGAAAATGCATCCCACTGTTTCAAATTTGAAAACCTATTTTTAAGCTATTTGTAGACAACTTAATTATTAGAGAATTATGTACATTCTCTACTCTATATGTCTGCAATACTACCCAATTCCTATTTTACAGAATTTTCCTAAAATTCCCCATTTTAATGCACAGACTTCCACCCAAATTGAGCATCAGAAAAAAACAATCTAAATTAGTTTTGCAGTGATGGCCAGCGAGGGTGCATCTGTTTTTGTTCCCTTTGAACTGTAGCAAACAGATGCATGATTACAGGAGCAAATATTTATTATTCTGAGCATTTGCCATTGTTTGCTGCATTATTCTCCAACAAAAAAAGTTTACGTCTTTGATCGAACCAGGGCACCAGCACACACCATCAAAGGAGCGGACACACCCCACACAGACCATTGCAGTGAACTAAACAGAGCTCAAAGTCACCAAGGCAAGAGACTTCCAAAACATGTCAAGATGAAAAATGGGACTTGAAACATTTCTTTGGAGTGTGACATGGGGGATCTACGGTTCTTTTTAAAGGGGACAGGAGACACAAGTCAAACTTAGAATCAAAATGGAAATAAAGTCAAACTAAATGCCAAGCAAGGAAGAGAAAATTCCAAAGTGTTTCAAGAGCATGAAGGCACTCCTCACACGGTAAACACGTGTGATTAAAATGCCAGATGACTGCACTATGAAAATGTCTATCTCACACACATGCATGATAATAAAAGTTCCTCTTCTCTAAGGTAAGACAGATGATAACTAGCTGTTAGGGAGGTGCTCACGGAGAACGCCCCAGAGGGCACTAGGATTCCTGGCACTGCCGAGGGATGATTTTTTCCTTCGCATGAGAATGGCTCAGATTTAAGGCTCTGACCATCGTGTATAATGTAGGCATATGGGGATACAGAGCCTCATCGTATTTGTGAGAAGTGACACCTACATCAGGTGTCTCTCTGCTTGGCAATCCTGTTCATCTGATTTCTTGCTTGAGCTTAAGGACTTGATTCCCTCTTACCTAAGAAAGGCAAAGGGAGGTTGTCATTGGTTTCTAACACACTGCATAATCTTTGCCTAAGGAAAGAAGAAAATGACCAACATCCTCATCTGCTGTTGAAACGATGGCCCGGTGTGCGGGATCTGCTGGAGGCTCCAGGCAAAACCATTCTGGTTCGTCCCAATCCCTCAGTAATGAGGCCCAGGCTGGCGCCGCCCTGTTGGGTGAGGAGTCCCACATTCCAGCCCAGGGGGGAAAAACTGGGAGTAACTAGGGGATGTGTCGGGGCGTTGCATTTTAAAGGGAAACACAGTATAAAAAGACTTCCTTGCTGGGCCCCGAAACTCCATCTCACAAGCCTACTGTTACAGTCTGTTGAGAAAACTGATGTGATTACATGGGCGCAATGCCTGCCACACAGCAGGAGCACAAAATACATCAGAGGACTCTGACGTAGTGACATAGTGATGTTTCCTTCTGACGGTCTTTTAGTGGTTTTGATTGATTGATTTAAAAGAGCGCTAGACTCAGGGATCCCACTTTTTAAAAAATTATTAGTATTGTTTTTATTAATTTTTTTTTCTTTTTAGCACTGTAGCTTCCTCATGGACCAGACTGGACCGCCAGTGATACAATCACCTTTCTTGACAAACAAGTGCAGCCAAACTCGTTAGCCTTTACTATTTTCCAATCCTATTATTTGTAGATTCCCCTACTTTTCAATGAGTAAATAAAACAAGCTGGGGATGAAACATTCATTTTGGCGTCACACCAACCTAATTAAACGGCAGTTTCATTAGGCTGTAGCAGGCTGTTGACGAATAATGTAATTGACCTATTAAAAGTTACTACTTCAGTTTTCTGAGCTATAAGAAATTACACTGTGATTTACAATGCCTAGTTACCTCGACGAAACCAGCCAGAGAGCAGAAAACTAGAAGTTACAGAGAACGGAGAGACTTCAATTAGAAAGGAGACAGGTGACAAGACGCCCCTCTTCCCAATCACAATTACTTGGAGGAAAGCAACAAAATGTAAAATGGAAGCTAATTATGTTCTAGTTTATTTCCTCCATTGACTCAATGTTGAGAAATTCATACATGGTTGCCAGCGTGAAACATTCTCCAAAACTCAGTGGTGAGGTGGTTTAAGGAGCAAACATTTGTTCTTTGCCCAGAATCATTCCACCTGTTTGGTATCAGCAAGGCCAATTACTTGAAGAAACCACCCCTTTCTAGTCTCGCACTGGAAGTTCGGGTGAAGGTGACTCCTGGCCCTGAGGTGCGCCTGTGTTCCAAGCTGGCCAATCAAAGCATCTCATGTCCCTGACCACAGTGATTGATTCATTCCAGGGCCAATCAGATCTCCTCCTGGGCCTTGTGCAGGAGTGACCAGGAGAGGAGACCTTGACTGTCCACCTGGTGTTCTGAGTGGAGGGGGCTTGTCTCTGTTGGTCGTGATCTGCCATCTTGCAGGGAGAACCCACCTGAGAATCGAGTCAATGCTGGAGACAGAGGTGGGGTGAGGGTGAGAGGGGGAGAGATGGAGCAAGAACCATCGAGAAGGACAGCCCTTCCCACGCCCCAGTTTTACCAATATTCCCTGCGTGCTTGGAACGTCTGTTCAAGGTCTGGACCATCTCCATCTGTGGGTGAATTTCTCAAACCTCCTTCACCAGATGCCCTTCTTAAGATCACTCAGGTCCCCTCATTTATTCTGTTCATGCATGTCTTCAGTATGTTCACTCCCCTCAGCGCATTCCAGGCCACAGAAAGTAGAAAGCAACACACACGTTCCATAATGACATAAAGCTTGGATTTGAAGTTTCTTTTTTTATAAAATAATCGCATGCCTACCTATAGAATGGCTTGGGGCTGTCGGGACATTTGAGGGAAGATCTAATGATGTAAATAATGCAGGGTGGGTAAGTCAGGGAGGGTCTCTCTGAAGAGGGGACACTGATGTGGGAGATAAAGAGTGAGCCATGGCCAAGTGCTGAATAGGGGAGACAGCACGACAGAAAAGTGTTCCTGACAGAGGAGCAGGATGCCATAGAAGACTAGTGAGAACGGATGAGTGGTGGTGACATGAGATGAGGTTGGAAAGCAGCAGGAGAGCCTGGGGATTCTTGCAGGAAAGGAGATGACAATATTCTAAATGCCAGGAGAAGACATCACTAGTTATCACTCAACCATCAAAAGGAAATTTGTCTCCAGTGATGGTGGTTGGTAGACTGGTTTGTTAGTACATGTGTGGTACCTCTTTAAAGACATCCTGAAGCAACAAGAGATATTTTGAGGGGTGATTATTTCTGACAACGGGGCCAAGGTTGGCTTAAGATGTCATCTTTTAAGTATTGAAATGGGTTTTGTAATCCCTGATTCCTTAAGGAGGTCCAGGGTCAATGGGTTCAAAGACTTTTTATCCACCTGACCATGTAGGCAGCATTGGGCTTTTGAGTTCCAAGGGCATCTGGTAATACTTGAAAACTGAAAAAAAAAAAATTCTAACATTTCAAGCACCCAAGTCAAAATTAATAACTGCTTAATTAATCTCCAAAGGCAACATTAGGTCAGCATCATTAATTGTTAAATTTAGGATTCATAAATATTTTATTAGGTTGGAAGACAAGTCATAGGCTACTTTTTTTTTCTTCTAAGAATTTCCAAGTTTATATGATGATGGTGGAGAAATAGCAGCTAACCATAAATGAGTTATTAAGAGTTACTTCACTTCAGTAGCAAGACTTTAAAAATTCCTTCAAACTTACACCATAATAAAATTGCGTTTTATATTAAATTTAAGTGCATTTTAATATAACTTATATCAGGTTTTCTTAGCCTCAACGCCACTGATATTTTGGACCAGGGAATCCTTCAGGAGAGGGGCTGTCCTGTGCCTTGAAGGATGTATCCCTGGCTTCTACCCAATAGATGCCTTTAGCAACACTCCCAATTGCGACAACCATTGCCAAATGTCCCTTAGAGTGGGTAGGGGGAGAGCAGAAGCCCCTCCACTGAGAATGACTGGTTTTGATGAATGCCTGGGGCAGGAGAAACCCTTGAGGAGTCTCCGATTGCGTTAAATATATAATCAACAACTGGTTCCTAGAGGAACATGACACCAAAGTTACAAATCTGGGACACATCTCCAATGTTTAGAAAGTTCAAGCATCTCCAGCAAAACACCTCCCCCTCCAGTTTCAGGTGACCTTCATAAACACAGCTGAGCGTCCCTCGTAACGAGCTAAGCAGGACCCACGAGGGTGCCCCGTCAGCAGCCAGGGAATCGATAGGTCACCTGTTGACAAGCAGGCCACATAGTATTTTCACAGAGAGGCAACAGGACCAAAATGGAAAGATCGATATCCACCTTCTGCGAGGAAGGGCCCGTCCCTGATCAGCACTGGTCTGCCGTTTGTTTCACCTTGGCTGGGCCGTCGGGGCCCATGGCGGAGCTCCGAGGGGAAAGGATCAGCCTTCCTTCCCAAAGCAGTAGGCAGCGGGACTGAGGAAGGGGGCTCTGTGCCAGCTGCCAAGGGCAAAAGCACCAAAGTGCCAAGGTCAGCAGCCCACAGGGACTCCCACGAGGAGGGCCAGGGGTGTGGGTCTGTGCTTAACAGCAGCTGTCAGGAAAGCAGAGAGATGCTCCCACCCCGGGGAGGAGGCACATGCTGAGACACAGCCAGACTTGGCTGCCCACTGGAGGGGCAGCTTCTGCAGGTCTGGAAACCCCAACAGAGGCGCACGGAGACCCCACTGGCCTCGGGCTTGTCCCCCTGATGCTCACGGTTTGTGTGTGTTGAAACCAACTGGCACCCAAGGAAGGCAGGGGGAAGAGAGGAGGGGAAAGAGAATGAGGGTGGAAAAACACTGGGGGGCATTCTTTTAAAATTAGGTTATTTTTGACACTCTTCATCCAAAGCAAAACATATGCCTTAAAATACTTCTGAGCCTTGCCATTGCAATGCCTACTTTGGAGGAAGAAGGGCAAAAAGCCCAAGGTGCCCAGGGGGCTGTGGTTCTGCTCACATTCATTCTTTCCGTGTACAAATTCAATTGCGTTCAGGCATCAGATAAAACTGGGCATGTTTGGAAGGGCATGGACTTCGGGGGAGAATGACACGTGGTCCTGAATCTCAGCTCTGGGGGTTTGAGGAACTCACTGAACTTCCCTAAGACTCAACTCACTGTTGGAATGGTGATGTGAACAGCAATACCTCCCTTGCAGGTCTGTGTTTGGGTTTGCATCATGTTTCACAAAAGTGCTTTCACCAAGAGTGGTCCTTCACGTGGCCCTTCACGTGGTCCTCATTATTCACCCTTCCTGTGACATTTCTGACTTGCTGGTGTTGACCAACCTGTCTTTCTTCTTATTTGTATCTTTATGCACAGGATTATGTCTTCGGGAGCTTTTAACCCTGCGTGGTGTTTATTATTGTGGCTTTTGAGTATCAGTGTGGCTTAATGATCAACTATTCAATGACCACACAGTCAGGAAGTGGCATTCGTCTCCAGGTAATTGGCATAACTAAACTCTGACTCAAAACCACCTGGCTATAGCTATCAACAGACTGAGGCAAGTCAAAGTTGTGATGGAAACAGCCAAATTGCATCATTCCTTTACAGGTGAACACATCCATGACCCTAAATATAGAATAAGTGCTTTAAAAAGGATTGAAGGTAAACACCTTGGCAAAAAAAAAAAAAAAAAAAAAAAAGCATTAAAAGTTATGGAGGGAAAACCAAAGTAGAAGAAAAGACAACATCATTTCAGTATTCTCATTTTTGAGCAAAAAAAAAAAATTGAGTAACTAGGAATATATTTAAAAATCTATATTATGTTGAATTAATCTATTCTTGTTGTCTATTTGGTCTTGATCCTAAAAAAAAGCAGGGAGAACTGACTTGAAATAGGAAAATTCTCTTTCTCTCTGCATTTCTGTTTCTCTCTGTGTTCTCTCTCCCTCTCCCTCTTTCTTTCTCTCTCTCTCTCTCTCTCTCTCTCTCTCTCATAAACACCCCAGAGCACACATTCTCTTGCTCAACAAACTGTGTAAGGTTCAGGATAGAATGTTTGTGCTGAATAAAATGCACAACACAGCTCCATTTTTACCATGGATCTTTATTTATTTCTCATAAACACCCTTAGAAGCACATCAGTGCTCCATTAACTACCTAGCCAAGGACAGAGAGAAGAGAACACCGTCCATCCATAAGGTAATGAATCAAGAAATAGTCTCCCTACTGGGTATTCCAAGGACATTACCGTGCTAACATCCTGCAACCCTGCTCTCAGACTCCTACCCCATTGTCCATATCAGGCCAGAATTCTTGTGTCCCTGAGAAAAGCGTTTCTGCAAGGACTTGCAAAAGCTGTCAGAGACCCTCGGGTCACCACATGAAGGCTAATTGTATAATTTAATATTCTCCACTGGCCAAAATACAAGTAACTGCTGGCTTCACGTATTTGTCTCTAACATAAACTGTAAGATTCTTGTGGACAAAGACACCATCTCCCTCTTTTTATCATAACACAAAGAAGAAATTCAACAAATGGCTTAGAAATGAAAAGGATCACTTGAGTGACATCCTGCATGATGAAACCTATTCTCTACCATCTGGGTAACCTTGTCTAAGTTACTTAAGCTAAGTTCCAGTCTTCACACGTGTAATGTGTTGATGACAATAATCCTTCCTGTCCCACTAGTTGGTTTCCCTTTTCTTCTGAGCACATGGGAGAGTTACAGGAGGGTAGAAGAGGTCATGTGACTAGTTCTGGCCAATGGGATACAGCAGAAGTGAAGCATGTCACTTCCTGGCCAAAGCACTTAATTGCCAGTGTGAGTCTTCCAGGCAAAGGTCCCCAGGGGCAGTGTGGAAACATTTATCATTACAGAGACTCCTTAGTAATAAAGCCACCGGGACTGCTGAGCCAACACCTGGAGGAGAGCTTCCCTGGTGAGTAGCTCAGAGCAAGAAATAAACCTGCGTTGAGTTAGCATTGAGGTTTCAGGGTTGTTTGTTACCGCGGCACAATGTCACCCTCCCTGACTGATACAGACCAGGCAGTTGGAAGGAAGATAAAGGAGATAAGACACGTACAGCTCTTGGCTCTGGGCCTAGGACTTACATTTTATTAGTTATCATTGCCAAATATAAAGCACCATTGGTCCAAAATCTAAATCTCTGCCTTGAGTAGGGAATCAGTATGACACCAGATGAAAACAGACAGTGACCCTTCAGTATGACTTTAAGCATCACTAAGTCCTGTAACAGATGCATCCGCATATGATAGGGAAGTGTGGGAGTGGTCTGGATCCGTGCAGTCATTCAGAGACCCGGGAACTCTACTATTTTCAATATACAGTTTCCAAGGTCAAGTGGGTGTCAACCAGAGGATGGGGGAAGGGGGAGGTATGGAGGAGCCCAGAGGGGGCTTTTATGGGCCAGTCCTAGAAGTGACACATATTACTTCTTCCCACATTTCACTGGGTGGAACTCAGTCATACGTCACCACTTACATAAAAGGTGGGCTGAAAATGTGTCCCTAGATGGGCAGCCATTTATCAGTTATTTGAATTTGCTGTGGAAGAGGAGCACAAATTATTAGCAAATAACCAGCCACTTTGCCCCAGTATCCTTTAATATTTTTGGAAAGCAATTTCTAAACAACTATAAAATCTTTGCCTTCGCCTAACACTCCCACCCCTACACACACACACACGCGTGCGTGCACACACACACTCTAGGAATGTCCTTTTATCTAATTACAGTTTTTAAAAAATTGCCTTTTTTACTTAGTAGAGAAAATATCCTTCCACTTAGGTTGAGTTCAGTCATCACCTACCTCCACCTGTCAACAGAAATAGGAACAATCCCCTAATAGCTGACATTTCCTCCTAGTTTTAGGTCTAACAAGGTTCTCAGTAAAGTTCCCTTTCACTTTCCTTTGAAAAACACCCATCGGCATCAAAATAGGAGAGAACTGTATCATTTCAATGTCCTCAAGTTTTTAGGACCTTTTTGAGAATGTAGAGTTGAAAACTCATTTAACTTTGGAGAAACTATAAATACGCAAGGACCAAGCAACATGTATATATGCTAAAGCGAGGACATCGTTGCTTTTAGACACTGGGATGTAATTAATTTTATTACAGTTATAATATGGTACAGAGAAAATGACTCAGAGAAATAAAATTAGGCTGCCTCTTTCTAAACGCAGATTGAGTGGGTTGAAATCTGGCCTCATCAGCTTGGGGAGGCATTGTGGACCCCAGTATCTGTTTCAAAGCGACCACATATGAGATTTTTGTTGCTGGTGCTCACGAGACGATACGGACGGAAAACCCCGCCTGTGGGCAGATGGACAGCTTTATCACACATCACAGAGCTCTCTCTTCTGGTCTGAAATTCCCAACGGTGAGCTGGCACTGGTGAGAACATGCCATAAAAGCAGAGAGCACCCCTCGAGTTCACCTGGGCAGACGTGGGCAGAGCTAGAGTGAAAGGTACACGCAGCTGACATGAGCAATGGACACTAGCTAAGAGTCACAAGAGGCACCCAAGCCTCATGCTAGAGGTGCTAAGGTCAACCCCATTCTACAGATGAGGAAACTGAGCCTTAGAGAGTTAAGGGACTGGCCTGTGACCCCACAGATAATCCCACAGCAAAACTGAGACCACATCTTCTTGAGTACGTCGCTCAAGAATTTAATCTGCCTGCCAAAGAGTTAAAATTCTCAAGAGGGAAGGAGACTCACAGACAGAGTGAGCGAGGACTTGGCCGGCTGACAATGATGCCGGCTGTCTCGACACCAATGGAAGGTGTCTTTTAGAAACAAGTAACCGAGTAAGGGAGGGTATCTATACCCTGGAGGAAGAGGAAATGTGCCTCACATGCATTCATCCACTGTCCTTCACCCATCCCATCCTCACAGCAAAAAAGGATGGCTGGGGGACTGTCTCTCTGATGCCAGTGGGTGTCACTGCCTCCCCATGGTGCTCGGAAGGGGATGTGCAGCCAAGAGCAGCCTGTGACACGCTCCACATCCGGTGCCTTCTCCGCTGACTGTCACCTTCCCAGGGCCCGTCGTCCCCGGGCCTGTCACAGAGCAGGTAATCTACCTGTGCTGGTGACATCACCATCAGTCACATAACCCAGGGTTCCTCTAGCTTTCCAAACATGCTGCTTCCTCCCGGGGTCCACGCTCCACACATAATCAAAATAAAAGATGGATAGGAAGATGCAGGCTTGTCAGAGATCTGGATACATACTGAAGGAGGTGAATTTGTAAAGCCTTTCCCACATCACAGCCTGCTTCCTGAGTGCTAGCTGTGTGAATGGCAGACTTCCTCCAGCCCTGTTCTTTAAGAGACAAGTCAGAGTAAGGTAATATCTTTAAAGAAACTGCTCAGAGCGGAAAGGGCCCCAGTCTGGAGCAGGAGAGGGCGCTCCGCTGTCACTTCCGTTTCAGGGGGAGAGTCTGGTGTCTCTGATATTGGTGACAGCCACAGGCATCTCCCTGTGCTCCCTGTCACTGGTCCCTTTAATGCCATCTGCCCAAAGGGCACTGTCTCCATCCACATGACAGTGACTAGAAAGTCTAGGCTAATGGGACTTCCCCTCTTCAGTATCAGAGCTCCTCCAGGGGGACCGAGGGGAGATTGAAACGCTGTCCTGTTTCTCTAGAAGGATGGGGTGTTGACCTGCTCTCTTAGCAGAGTGACCCCCACCTAGATTGGAGTACGTGGTCTCTGAGGGAGGGTGCTTATTTCATTCGCTGCTAAGTCCCTGGTATGCATAAGAGTGCTGGGAACTCAGTAGGTACTTAATAAATATTTATTGAGTTAACATCCATGGAAGCAAAGGCAGGAAGATGTGAAAATGTAGCTGCCTGTCTGGGGAAGAGCTAACAAAAATGTCTAGCTATGGTTCATGCCGAATAATGTCGTAGCGGATCACAGTGTTTGTGTATTTATAGTGAGACTCAGATATATATGGGTATATACAATATAATACACATATAAACACATTTGTATTTATAAATGTATGTACATATGTACAAATACTTAGGGCAGTATCTGTCAGATGAGAACCCAATGAAAGCTAGACATTCTTATTATTTTCCTATGTACAGTTTTCATCCTATAAGTAGATTTAAATTTTTTTTACCCTTTAACATTTTAAAAGTAGCACATTACTCATTAAAGAAAATGTGCAAAATACATAATTAGATATTTGATAACATGGGAGTGTCATGGGCTTGTCTTGTAGTCCACGGAGAATCTGATACAGATTAGCTGCTTAAAAATATTCATTATGAATTAAAAAACCGCTACAAAGTGGTTCCGTAAATGACGGTTAAGTCTCCACTATGTGAGAGGATGCAACGCTTTGAAAGAGAGCCAGGATGCTTGCGACGTGTGCATCTGAAGAAAAATAACACTTGGTGTCATCTCATTTACATTTGAGTGGAACTGCACACTTGCACGTGCAAATGCAGATCTAAAACAAAGTGCAAGGCTATCACCAAATTGTTAACGGGGGTGAGGAGGAGAGCTGTGTTTCCCGTATACAAAATAATGATACAATCAATCATAACAAAAGAAATTAATCAAACATCACCAAGAGTTGTGAAAACTGAGAAAAGAAAAAAAATCGTCCTCAATCAGACCACCCACGATGACGGCTTATGATTTTGACACACCCTTTTTAACACGTTCATTTAGGGAGTATTTATCAAACGTCCAGCAATGGCCTCAGTACTAAAAAGTAGCCGTGTTCCCCTTTCCCCTGTGTAATAAGTATTTGCTGAAAATCCCTTCCCCTATTCAATCAGTTTAATGGGGCATGCCTCCTGGAGGCTCAGGAGAACCCTGAGATTCTCCATAATGCAGGGTTTACTGGTAAAGATTCCTAGAAAATGATCAAGCAATAGGTCCTCGATTCTCTGGATCCAAACCTCCCCTCCCTCATCCACCACCCCAACACACATATCCTTGCCTCTCATCTCATCAAAGCAGAAAGAATCAAGTCAGGGGAAAAAAAGGCACTGGAAATACATACAATACAAAAATCACTCCGAGCACTGGGTCTCAGCCATGGATGATGGTCCCTGGATAAGGATCCCTGGTAGGAATGCCCCCCAGGGTTAGATGCTCCCCTATCTCTGGACCACTGCCCCCACCCACCCCCTGCAGAGTGATCCCCCTTCCTCCCTCTTGCTCTCCAGTCTTGCCTGGGCTCTTAGGTCCTCGGAGCAGCAGCTCACACTATTAAGGGGAAGAGCCTCTGACAGTTTCTAAAGAGGCCTTGCAGGAATAGACCCCTTTTGTTTGTAGTTATCAAAACAAATTATGCGCTGCATGCCTGAGATGATGCTGGCTCCACCATGTCCTCCCTGGAGTCCCACAAACTCCTAAACGCGAGTTCTAGTCTTTTGTAGCAGGAAGGCCAATCGAACGAGCACGCAGACCTGAACAGATCCTGCTCCTTAATGATCCCAGGGGAGGCAATATTTAGAAGGCAATCACGCGATTCTGAAAACGGGGTGCTCAGTGCCCCTGATTAACGAGCTGTAACCGCCATGGAATCCCAGGCCCGCCGGGAAGGGTGGCATCTCACCGTTCAAACCCTCTTCCTTCTTGCATCTCACTCTGAACCAAGGTGACCACCCAGGATGGCAGTTCAAAGTTTAACTGAGTCTTTAAAAGTAAAATGGTTACAATGATCGAGGGAAAAATATTAGCATTGTCACACTTAAACAAATGCCACATGACACGTAAATTCTGCCATCTGCTGTTAACTTTTCCTGAGTAGGAAGCTGGCTGATAGGGCAAAGTCATCGACATATGACTGATAATTTTCAGCCAAATCTAAATAAAAAGGTGCTTTGTCTTCATATGCTGTTTAAAAAAAGCCAGAGGCATATAAAATCTAAAATGAAGCATGCTCTTGATATTTATTTTTCCCATTAAATGTATGCACATAAATTACATTTTATAATTTTACATATGTATATATGTGTATTTATATAGATATTTAAACTATATATAGAAGTAGAGAGAGAGGGAGAAAGAGAGATATAGAGTTGAGTGTATGTACGTGTGTGTGTGTGTGTGTGTGTGTGTGTGTGTGTGTGTGTGTGTGTGTGTATGTATAAAAATTCCACAGTAAACTCTTCATATTTTCTGGGCCTTATTGGATTGCAAACTGAATCAGTAATTCTACACATGTCCACCTTTTGTAGAGAGAATACTCCATTTTATCTATTTCGATGTGGTCCAGGAGAGGCCTGGCGTACAGAGCTTCGATTACGCAGGGTTCACTACAGAGGTAAAGCAATAAGAACCCTCATTTCGAGAAGGAGAGTGTATTTTACAGGGAAGGGGGTGCGATACCCAGTGGGGATCATGATTACAAACTGAGAAAAATAAATCCACAGTCAATGAAACCCTGCCCTTGCCGAACACTTGATGTTCCCTGATACATAACGGAATTAGTGTAGTCAGATTTCATTGAAGCCCCGTGGCTCTCTGGGCCATTCTTTAAACGGCTCTGTCAGTCATGAGAGAATACTTCAAGTGCATGACAACAAAACGCTATCAATACTGAAGGTCATCCTCTAAATCAGGAGAGAACACGAGGGTTTCCTAATGACTTCTTCTCAAACAAATTACCGGCTGGCCGCACCGAAATGAATTTTATTATTGAGGACAAGTGAATTGTACAGTACTTATAGCAAACACATTAGAGGATTAAAATTGATTGAGGGAGATTGGATTTGAAAAGATATAAATAGGGAAGACATGAAAAATCTGCTCAAAATGAACTTATCAAAGCTGTTGTGGAATTCAGCCACTGGCCAATCACTTGGGGGAAGGCTGGCTTCGGCTTCCTCCAGAGAAATGAAGAAAAGCCACTGGCATCTGGGGGGGTGGTCTGGCTGTGCTTGTACAGATGCGCCACAGCGGGAGGATGGGCACCCACAGGAAGACACAGGCCCTGCGACAAATTTAGACCTCTCTGTGCGGCGACTATGTGACCCGACTGCAGTTTTCCTAGAGAAGCTCAGGTGAACTTCACCTTGGAGGCGGGTCTAGGACTCTTCAATCCATTCGATCACTGATTAGCCCTGAGATAATCCAAATCATAAAAGACAGTGCTTCTCAACTGCTTTCCAAGTGCCAGCCTTCTTCTACATGCTTCCAAGAACTAAGCGACCGAATCTTCACGGCTCCATGAAGTAATAAGCACTTTCAGTATCCCCATTTTATAGTAGAGGACACTGAGGTCAGAGAAGAAAAAATACATCCTCAGTTCACATGGATATCAAGAGGCAGAGACGGTATTCACAGTTGGGCTGTTGGCACCAGAATCTGTGTTCCTAATGACTGTACTCTCTTAAGAGCTATAAGAACACCAGTCATCAAACGCTCTACCCAGGTGGCTCCCGAGATGGAAACAGAAGTTGAGAAATGACTTCTGATAGACCGAGATACACACTCAGTCTGTGGCTCTATTCTGACCAAGATATACGGTACCATCCTCCACGATGCCCCCCGGATCCCCACCTCCTGGTAGCCGTTCTCTTGTAGTGACTCCCCCACTCTATCGGGGTTGATGATCCATGTGCCAAAATATGGCAGAGGTGATGGTCTGTCACTCTCAGATTAGGTTATAAAATACCTGGTTTCTGTCTTAGCAATTCTCTCTCTCCCTTTTTCTCTCTCATCACTCACTTTGGGCAAAGCCATCTACCAAGTCACCAAGCCACTCTGCCGGTCCTGTGGGAAGACCCACGTGGCAAGGAACTCAGTCCTGCCAGTAGCCACAGGAGAGGGCAAGGAAGTGGACAGTTCAGCTTTCATTTAACTGCCACCCTCTCTGACAGCTTAACCATAGCCTCCCGGGGATCGTGAGCCAGAGCCACCCAGCACAGCCACTCCCAGATTCCTGGCCCCCCAAAATGACGTGCAAGAGTAAATGCTTATTGTTTCAAGATAATCATCCTGGGAGTAGCTTGTTACTCGGCCTTCGATAACATCTACATGTGTATCACCTGCAAAGCTGAGCTTCCGAAGACCCGAAACAGTAGGGTTTGTTCACAATCCTTCATTCATTCCTTTATACAGAGCGGTTCAGGAAGGTGTCCTAATCTAAACTCCATTCCCGAGACAGAGAGGCCGAGTGGAGCCTGTGAATATGTATTTATCTGTTCCACATTTTTGAACATCGACTGGACGTCAGGCGCTGCTGTCCTACTGGGATGTGGCCCTGAATTAAGAAACGAGGTCCCCGTCCTTGTATTTTAGTGGAGAGAGACTGAAAATAGAAAAGAAGATACATATGAAAAAACAAGGAGATGCTGAGGAGGATTATGAAAAGAAGACAGAGCCGTGAACTAGGGGGTGACCACGTGTTTTGGATGGAGTAGTCACGGTAGGCCCCTCGGAGGAGCGATATTTGAAAAGAGGCCTGTGGAGAATGGCCAGCCAAGAGGAGATTGTGGAGAAAGAGACCAAACAAACTCGGGCTGTTCAGTAGGTGGATAACCTCCATGCCACTTAACGTAACATCGGAGCCTCTCTTTTCCCAGCTGTATGATCGGGACGATAGTAATTTGTCTCACAAGATACGGAGAATGAAGCAAGATTCTGATATATGAAAGAAACGTGTCAGCTGAGATGCCTCTGCTCACCGTTCCTCATTTAAAAATGGCATGACTGCCTTGATCCAGCTTTGAAATCACCAAGACGGGGGCAGTGTTATCCCCAGACCAAAGGCGAGGCAGGGGGATTTGGGCGGCCTGCAGATTTCATAGAATATTCATCTCAGGGGAAACTCACTCAGTTATGGAACCATTAATTTCAATGATTTGACTGTGTAATATAATGTTTCCATCCTAGAACACAATTTAAACTGGGACAGGTAGTCATTACTTAACTTAGAGTCTGCAAATTCATCTCTGACGTGTCAATTTTTTGTAGTCTTTGTTCAAAGACTTGCCAAAAAAGATATGGGAAAAATATTTCAAAGTCCATGAAATCTAGCATCTCGATATCAAATAGTGCCTCGACTGCTACTGTAGATAAAAATGGTGATAGAAAATTTTATTAAAACAGTAAGCAAAGGGTAAGCATGCTTGTCAAGCACAGATCTGGCTTCCCATACAGATGAGAATGTGGAGAACAGTAAAGAAGACGAATGGGGTGGAATACTGATTTAGCCCGAAGTCAAGAGGGTGGCGGGGAGAGAAAGAAAGAGCCAAAATGAACACCTATCCATGAGACCTTCTAACGATAATGACCCGAAACAAAATAAAATGATATTTTGGCAAAACAGCGGCTTCAACTCGTACTCAAAAAACAAGCCACCCATGGTTTGAAACTAAAAATTCATTGCCCATTAATTGAGAAAGCCTCTGTTGATTGAGGAATCCAACATTTCAATCTAAGAAAAAGGAGAAAAAAAAAATTAAATAAGATGGATGTCAGCCCGGCCAGCCACAAAGTGACATAGATGAGAATGAAAACACTATGAGAGTACACATCTTAAAGGCACTGCCACTGGGATGACCCCATTTGGGATAGAGATGTGGATAGGTGTCACTGCTTCCCGTGATGCTGCGGAAGGAGACCTCAGTTGCTGTTCACCAAAGTCCTGCTTCTCTGCTGGGGTGAAAGCTGGGACTGTGTTTCCTTGCCTGCTTGAATTTAGGCGCAGCCAAATGTCTTGCTTTGGCTGATGAAATGTGAACAGAGGTGGCACATGTCACTCTGGGGTAAAAGCTTTAAGAACCAGTGAGCAATTAACCTTGCTCTTTTCCTGTCCCAGTAATCATAGAAGAATGTGAGGGAAGCACGTGATGCGGAGTGAGGGAGAAACAGAACATCACTCCCAGCCAGCCCACAACAGGCAGGCAGAATGCACATGCACGGGAAACAAACATTTGTTCTTTTTTTAAATTGAATATAGTTGATTTACAATGTTGTGTTAGTTTCTCAGGTACAGCATAGTGACTCTGTTATACATATACAGTCTTTTCTATGACAGGTTATTGTAAGATATTGACTATAGTTCCCTGTGCTATATAGTAGGACCTGGTTGTTTATCTGTCTTATATATAGTAATTTGCACATGGTAATCCCAAACCCCTAACTTATCCCTCCCACCTTTTTCCCTTTGGTAACATAAGTTTGTTTTCTATGTCTGTGAGTCTGCTTCTGTGTTGTAAATAAATTCATTTTGTCACTTTTTTAGATTCCATATATAAGTGATATAATATGATATTTGTCTTTGTCTGACTGACTTCTCTTACTATGATAATCTCTAGGTCCATCCATGTTGCTGCAGATGGCATTATTTCATTCTTTTTAGTGGCTGAGTAGTATTTCATTCTGTGTGTGTGTGTGTGTGTGTGTGTGTGTGTGTGTGTGTATCTCACATCTTCTTTATCCAGTAAACTGTTGATGGACATTTAGGCTGCTTCCATGTCTTGGCTGTTGTAAATAGTGCTGCCATGAACACTGAGGTGCAAGTAGCTTTTCAAGTTAGAGTTGTGTCTGGATGGAGATTGGGGGTTGTTTGTTGTTGCCGCATAAACTGCCTTATCCTGACTGAGACCCTCATTTAGCTACTAATCCTTCTAGCCCCCTTTCATACTGCAGGACTTCCAGCAAAAGTGAAGGAGGGAGTTCTTTGACATTTCAGGGGCTCTGGCTATCTGTATGGTGCCTTCTCTAGAATGAGAAGTTTTCCCACTATCACCATAGTCCTTCCCTGTTGCAAAGGTTCTTTGACTTTCAAAAGCAGGTCTTTCCTTTGCATTTTGCTCAGCCCTGTGGACAGGCAAGTGCCCCACAGATTCTCATTAGAAACAACAGAATGTGTCTGATAGGTGGGTGGTGCTCTGTCAGAGACGCTCTGGAGATGCAGCACCATTTCATTCCCTCGTTCACAGTGACGGGAGGGTTCTTACCCTCACCGAGCTTCTAGTCTTCTGATGGAAAATGAAAGACGTGAGAACAATAAGCCATGAACGCTGTGAGAACACACAGAAGGGACATCGAGCTTAAGGTTGGGGGTTGGGGGAGGGTGGTGAGAGATGGCTTCCTGGGAGGAAGTAACAACAAAATGGACCAAGCCAAAAAGAGGGCGGATGACTGTTTCAGGCAGGAGTGCAAGTGGACAGAGGTGAGAAAGAGAGAGCAAGGCATTGTGAGCAGCTAAACCCTGCTGAGTGTGGCTGTTTTGTGGGTGGAGTCAAGAGTGATTAGACTGAAAGACAGCAGAAGGCCACTCCTGAAGGGTGTTGACATCATGTCAAACATGTTGGATTTTATCTGAAGGACAATGCAGAGCCACTGAAGGCAGGGCAACATGGCTAGGTTTGTTTATGAAAGAGCATTTTAGTTCCACTGGGAGAAGAGTTTGGAGGCGATAAATACAATAATAAAAAATTTAAAAAAAAAACAGATGCCAGTTACCAGGATGCACAAGACACTGAAAAATAAAGATCTGGAATATATTTTGCAGACAGAATTGGAGAAGCATGACTGAACTTCACTCCTGCCTGCAGCAAGGTTACATTTTTGGTGACAGAAATAGTCACAGATTCTTCACTGGCTTAAAGCCCCCTTAATCATTCCCCTGGAGTCTCTTCAGATAAATATAGGACTCCAGCCATGTTGAAAAACATGACCAGGTTCCTTATGAGAGCAGTGATCCCATTCAGGGTTGTGTTTATTCCCCCAAAAGACTGCACGATTTGCATATCTTGCATTTGATCTTAACTTCTCCAGCAAGAAGAGTTCTCTATGGGAAATACCGTGACATGACTACTATTTCGTATGTGGAATTACTAGACTTGTTCCTGGAAATGTACATGGCACTTAAATGTATCTAATTCCTGCTCGCCATTTGTTTTTTGAGGACATCTCTTTATCTTTTTACCCACCCCTCATATTTTTTTGTCCCTGGGCTCTAGGGTCACACTGAATACTCTGCCTCCTAGCTCCAACACTTATTAGCTACCTGGTCTAGGGGGAATTCTTTCCAAGCCTAGGGCCTCATCAAACAAAAGAGGGTGATAAGAAAATCAGCTTAAATGGCTTGCAATGAACACTTTACGAAATCATGGCATGAAGCTCTTAGAATCATGCCTGGCCCATAGCAAGCCCTCAGAAAGATGTTCTTTAATAACATCAACAGACAATGACTCTAAACCCCTACGCGTGTCGTCGAGGTGGTGGAAAGTCACACAGTGTCACAGACTGTGCAGAATTAACTCAGAGAGCCAGTCATGAAAGAGGAGAATGCAAAAAAACAAAAAACAAAACAACTCTTGAAGGTTGATTTTGCATTAGGTACCATGCTAGGGTCTAGGGAAACAGCACAGAACCAGCAGGTCGAGCCCAGGCACTCCGGAAGCCTCTGCACTAATTGTGTAATTGACATGGAAATGACATCAAACCTATGATAAAAACTACAGTGAACCTCACAGAAGGTACATCATACAGAAGGACTACCTGAAGGGGTATTCCAGGGACTCGATCCAGGATGCTTTGCTTGACAGACCAGTACAGCCATGAAAGGAAACATCCATAGCCTGTGGTAGTTTGTGCAGACTCAACCTACAGCCACTTTCTCAATTAGAAAAGGAAAAAAAAGAAAACCTTAGCTTGTTCAGAATATAAACCTCCAAGGAGCTTTAAAGGGCATTTCATACATGGATGTTTCACATGGTTCCAAGTAAGGAGTTCCAGATTCATGGTTGCCTTCTCACTTGTCAACTGAAAGTATTTATTAGAGCATGCAGGCTGTTTAGAAACTTGCACAACCACTCATACCCTATTAGTGAAACATCCAATTACACGCCTGTCCTCTTTGTTTCCTTCCAAACAAAATACTCGGAGATCTGGGCTGTGTTAACCTTGCCACTCCTGCTACCTGCTGCCTCCCAGATGGAAGGTACAGATGAACTCTTTGATTACTGTAGACAATAGTTGATGACGTTCATTAAATATGCAGTATGTGCTTTGAAGAGGCATAAATATTTACAGGTGCTGTCTCATTCACAGGGACCTTACCAAGGGTGTATTAACGTCACACCCATTTCACAGGTAAGGTAATCAAGTCTTAAAGCAGTTAACTCACTTGCCCAAGGTCAGCAAGCTACCGTCCAGGTCATCTGCTACCAAAGCCATAGGCTACTGACTATGATTTTCCGCATCCATGAACTACCTTGAACTTTTCTTTATTCCTGTAGCCAACAGCAACCTGAACATCAATTACAACGGAAAGTAATAACATCTCACTGAAAACTCAGTGCCTTGCAGCACGAAAGTGGTCTCATAGCCATCTCTACAAAAAACACGCCTGCCCAATGCATCTGGTCAGTTGATGTAAATAGGATTCTTTTCTGTCTGACTTACCTACACTGGAGTGTTGTACACTCATTAACTGATACTCTCATGGAATCGTTCACCAGAATCCAACTTTTGGACTCATCTGTGGCCAGGAGATTAGCAACTAGAACATCCTATACGTGTTCAGAGGGCTACACACTTATCACTCAAGAAGCCATATCATGCTACCAAGGATTAAACTACTTAAAAATTCACTCTAGTGTCACTAGCATTGAATGTTCCAGGGGCTTGCAAAGAAAAAAAAAAAAAAAAAAAAAAGAATTAAAAAAAAAAAAAAAAAACAGAGAAAAAGGAAAAGAATAACAACAGATTCTACAACTGGACTGAATTTTCCCTCTGAAATTGGTTTGTGCTACACGTCAACTCCTCACCCTGCTGAAAACTGCACATCTTCTTTTACACTATGTTCATACTTGGAGCATTATTAAAACCACATCCACCAGTCAGCCCGATAGACTAATATTGGGAAGGTTTCTTCGAAACTGTTACAGCCTATTGGGTAAATACATGTTTTGTACACATTCTAATTTTGAAAAACATTCTATTTACTTCCTAGACTGTAACAGTTCTGCTGAATGGTTATATAGACTACCAGGTAAATATGTATTTTGGAATGCATGCATAGTAATTCTGGAAACATGGATCATTTACCTAGGAGAGTCAAACAGTCTGGCCTGCCGTGGACAGCCCCTGCCCCATGAATCATTACCCTGGCGGGGCCACAGGGACGCTTTCCAGTCATTTGCTTGGGCATGAAGCAGGTTCATTTTAAGGAGGAAAGTCTTCCAAACCAACACCTGATTTCTTTTTTTTTGGAAATAGCAAAGTTCATCTATTTCAAATTAAAACAGGACTTGTTAAGAACGGTTGCATATAGCAATGCTTAGGGTGGATAATTAAACTCAAGGCTTTGGTTGGCAGTAAGAAGTTGCCATTAAGTGCATGGATTAAAGTAGATCTTGAGCTTGAAATCTGCGTGTTGGCTGTCTGCAATCCCTGCTTCCAAGGGGTGGACATCAACCAGCACCATCTTGTGTGTCCTGTACTCTTTTTATTTTTTCACATCAAATATTTGTTGGACAGTCATGTGCCAAACATGGGGTTCGATTCTGGGGATTCGATGGAAAGCAAAACAGATACTGCCACAGGCTTCTTGGAGTTCATAGTCTATGGCTATAAACTGTAGTTAAGTGCCCTTAAAATATATCCTCAATGCAGACGTCCCAATTATCCATTGAAAATGTAAATCAGGTCCCTACACTATGCTAGATTATCTTTTACTTCTCATTTCACTAAATGAGAACGTAAAGTCTCTAATTATCTACAAGTCCGACACGATATGCACCCTCCCTCCACCTTACTTATCCCCCAGCTCATTCCCTATCTTCTGCTCCAGTCTCTCTGGTCCACTCCTTGGTCCTTGAACACAAGGGAACAAACAAGCCTGAGGTCTTCTGTTTTGACTGTTTGCTCTGCTTGGAATGTTGTTTCCCCAAACATCCCCATGGCTCCCTCCTTCATACCTTTCTAGTCTTGGCTGAAATGTCACCTTCACAATGAGGCTCACCTTGATTTCCCTCCCACTCCATTTAAAATTTCATCCTAATCTTCTCCCCCTGTTCTCTGTCCCTCCTTATTCTTTTCTTCTTTTCCTTGATCATAGCACTGATCACCTTCAAATACAAAATGCCTATTTATGACATGCAATTTTCACAATCTTTCTGCCATTCCCACTGGAATGTAGACTCCCAGAGAGCTGTCCACTTTTTCACTGATGGATCCCAAATGCCAAGAAGAAAGCCTGGCACATAGAAGGTGTTGGATGTATATATACACACACACGTGTATAATATGCACATACACATGCTTATACACATATGCATGTACATACACACATAGGACTAGAGAGAAAGTATAAGTTTCTATGAGGTCACAGACAAGTAGATTCTTATCTATCCCAGGGAGCTGGAGTTGGGTAGAGGTGGGAACTCCAGGAAAGGCTTCCCCAGGGGAAGTGGCATTTCTGAGCTGAAATTGAAATGAGAAATAAAAGGTAATCTAGCAAAGGGTTATGGTGCAGCAGAGGGAACAGAATGTGGACAATGCCCTGCTCAGGAAGAGGCTGATGTGTTTGAGGAAATAAAAGCCAGTTTGCAGCGTGGCTATAATATGGGAGCTAGTGGGCATGAAGATTGAATATCGAGAGGGAAATTATATTTTCTTGATTTTTTTTCTTTTATTTACTAATCTTTTTAATGGAAGGATGGTTGATTTATAGTGTAGTGTCAGTTTTGAAAAACATGTTTTCTTCCCTAAAACCTGTTCTTTATGAGGACAGGGGAGTGGTGAGGGTGGGGGAGAGGGAGGGAGAGAAGGAGGGAGAGAGGAAGAGAAAGAATGAATATAAAAAGGAATATATGTATGTATATGTCTGATTGAAACATGCTGTGCACCAGAAATTGACACACTATTGTAACTGGCTATACTTCAATAAAAAAAAAAAAGAAAAAAAACAAAAAAGCAGAGAATGAAGAATGAAGATACCTCTGTTTGGTGGTCCGTTTCATTTAATTAGCCATTTTTGGTTATCAGGCACAATTTATCTAGACACTCACATGACAGCTGCACATCCCTAGGACAAAAGCCAAAAGCCCCACGTCAATGTGGAGGCCACATTTTGGAAGGTCATGACAAAGTTCTAAATGAGGCAGCTCACGTCCCACTGTCCTTCCTACATAGCTGGTGACTCAAGTTCTAGAATTCGTGAAGCTGCCCCTTTCCTGAACAGGAAGTCCATGTTGCTTAGAAAACGCACCGCTCAGGACAAACTCTCCTCATCTTTTGGAAAGAGAAGATGGCACTGAGATCACCGTGGTGGCGGGGCCAGCAGCCGCCGGAGCAGCTGTGGCAGTGACAGCAAGCTCAGAAGGCTCTTTTCTTGCTCTCAATTTGCAAAAACTGCTTTCCCTGGATGCACCCTGACAATGGGAGGTGGGGACAAGCCCCAGAAAGTCATTTCACCCATCACTAACTCAACACGCCTGCACATCCTCCACCTCCATCACCCTCTTCCCAGGCCTCCAGGCAGAAGATACGTTTTGAAAGACTTGTAAAGCACTCATTTAGAGTCCATAATAAATTCATATTCATTTAAGTGACTAATATTTAGTGTCGAAAAGCAAGAGGGGAAAAAAGGCTCCATTGATGAAAAATACGTCTCAATTTCCTTAGAAAATGCTTCACGGTGAAAGCAATGTACCCATGAGCAAAAATAAGGTTGTTGCAGGATGGAATTTAATTAAGATGAGTTGGGCATGCCGGGAGCAGTACACGGCGCAGGGAGCATTAGTGAGGTGCTTACCACACCAAAGTGGAGAAGACACAATATTAAAATGCCCCATAAATTAGTCTGCAAATCTAGTTATAGCTCTACATTTGTCCTGAATCGCCAAATAAAACATTGCCTTGACATGGAACCGTCTCAGATTTTTCACACCAAACCAATTCATACTGAACAAGGAAAATGCTTATGGAACTCCTGGGCTGTAGTTTGCCATGAGATCTACTTGAGAGAAGTGAAAATGTTCCCCTTCTCCATTTCATCAGAGCTCAAATGGGAATTAATCAGTGATACTTAACTACCCTTTCAACAGGACTCCAGCAACATCCCCGGAAATACTTCCTTTCTTTCAACATTTCTAAACAACAGACAGTCGCCAACTTTTAATAATCCCATATATTACTAGAGACTGTGGAGAAGGATGTGAAATCACAAGACTGAGGACAGTGTCATAAATTAGAGACACTGTGGCTGTTACTGTGGAATCTGAGAGCCCCAGTCTCGTCCACCTCTCAGTTTCTTGATGTCACGTGATTTGAGTATAATTACTAGCAATTTTTAGCAAAGCATTCATAAGCTTTTCCCCTGCTGTGAAAGCAATGATGCCGCTTTGTATGCTGTCTTTCATTTTAGTTTGTGGGTATCCCACATCACCCACAAAAGGAAGGACGCAGTGATTCCAAAAATGTCTGTTTTGACAGACTGCTCTTTCCCGCTTCTTTTATATTATGAATATTTAATATGGTTCAACGATGAACGACAGCATCCAGTTCTGTGTTCATCCAGGTAAGGGAAATCTCCCCTATGGCTCAAGAGACAGGCACCGGTCCTGCCACAGGAGCGAAGAAGGGTCAAAACACAACACCTGCATTAATCTCAGCCCCTTTGGACCCAAGTCATGAGCAATTTCTCATCAATTTATTTCCCACCACTTTTTTTCTTTTAAATGCAAGTTTCTAGGGAAGACCACCACAACATAGTTAACTGTCTACATGGCGCAATGGTAGCAAAAACGAGTCCGTGATGGTACCATGTCATCATTTAAACACATGCCATCGTATCTCTTCCTGTACATTAATCTGAAATGGAATCTGGAACGTGACAAGGACATCTCATAATGGAAGAGCTGGTGCGTGTCTGGTCTGCCTTTCATTGTCCAGGAGCCTCAATGGGCTTGGACTTCCTGCGAACAAATGAGACCTCCGTGGCTGCATGTTTTCATTTTATCACATTTATTTAAGATGACCGAGGCCGGTGCCCAATATTTATTCACCGCGTTCAACATGTGCCATTATCAGAATAAAAGGCGAGACAGCACAGTTTGAACAACAGCTGGTAATTCCAAAGAGACAGTGTCACTTGAAGAACAAATGAACCTTTAGTTAATAAAATCTCCCCCTGACTGACAAAGATGGCTTTTTGTACACACGCAGGACCCACGATAAGGAGATAGAGAGGTGTCGATAAAGAGCCGATTCGCACAAAAGGAGCTCAGTGCTGCCCATGTTTAAATAAGGACGGGGTTTATTACTGGTCCTTTATGAATCACGATAAATTACATGTCCTGGGTTCTGAAGGGACAAAAGATTTAAATTATAATTCTGAAGGCCATGGGAAGCGCCCTGTTCTCACAAAGTTAAGAATGACATTCTCAGGACAAAAACATAGCTGGTTTCAGTGAAGAGGATTTTCATCTGGTATTGTCTGAATTAATGGAGTTGACCCTCATATAGATATTTGTATATTCTGAATATCTATGACCCAAGCCCATAGGTAGCCAATATTTAATGTGAATCTACTAAAAAAAAAAAAAAAAAACAAAAACAAAAAAAACCAGGCACTGTGCTAGGCACTTGCATTTAGAAGTGAGAAAATGTCTAGAACAGGCAAAACTGTTTAAATGTCAATGCAACTTCACACAAGCATCTATGCAACCACACACACACACACACACACACTTCCACCCAGATGGAGTGATGTCCTTCAATACAAGAACTGGGCTTCTGCCTGTCACTCAGTCAAAGGCCATATTTCACACCACACACATTTCACGCCATTACCACACCGCCACTGGTATTGATGGCTTTTGTAACTACTGACCATGCCCGACAAGTCAGATGTGGGTGAAAGCAAATTAATTTAAGAGAAATCCTTTATCCGCTCGAATCTTGGCTGATACGCAATGATGAAAATATTCTCTGGTCCCAAGGAACTCCAGTGTTTAAAAGAGTATTTTATGATCGTTAGGGAAGGTAAAAATGACAACCTGGCCCTCTTAATATTATTATGAGAAGATAAGTCTATGAAAGCTTTTGGAAGCTCTAATGAGTGATGCAGACAGAGAGATGATTCTTAACAGATTAGAGCCAGGGTGACTGTCTTTGGCACAGCAAAGGGCCAGGCAAAAGCAGGGCGGTGGTGAAGTTTAGGGTCACTGGCTTTTTCTTCTCCCCTAAGAGTTTGCTCCCCAAGGTATGTGCCTGGTGTTCAAATCTTACACAGACCCAAGTTATTTTTAGAATTGGTAACACTGCGGGTGTTATTCTTGAGGTCATTGCTAGACATCAGCGTGTGGGCTTGGGAGGGAGGCCCCCTTACCACCCCCCCCCCCCGCAGCTCCCTGTATTTCCATGTGGAGGAATTCCCCTAAGGTAATATTCCAGGTCTCCCCCAGCTTCTCACTCCTCCATCCCTAGGAAGGAATGCTTTATCTGACTGGTTACTTTGGGGAAAGGACCAGGCATGCTCAGTCCAGTTCCCTGAGCCCTCTTTCAAATTCCCCAGGGGACAAAAAGGGTGCACCCTGGTCCTCTTTCTCAGACATTGAGACTCATGAGCACGCAGGTGATGGGGGACGAGGGGCAGGACGAGGGAGGGGGCTGCAGGTGTCGATGGGTAAGCCTGAACAAACTGGGGGAGTATAAACAAGCCCATTTGGCCATACCGCTTCATGTGAATTTCTTTCATCGATAAGCTAACATCTTTTTACCGTCTGTTTAAAAGTAACAGCTTCATTGAGACAGGATTCCTACACCATGAACAAGTCAACAGTGGTTAGTGTATTCACAGAGTTGTGCAATTACCACCACGATTTCCTTTTAGAACATTTCCATCACCCCAGGGGGAAACCCTTGTAGACATGAGCAGTCACACTACATCACTGTCTCTCCGCCCGGCCCCTGGCAACCACTACTTTACTTAACTGTCCCTATAGATTTGCCTCATCTGGACACTTCATATGAATGGGATCCGAACCTTGAACAAATTAGGCTAAGCGAAAGAAGTCTGTTTATTTCCTTTTCAGCTCCCCGCTCTGCTGCTTTCTCAGTTCGTTCTTACTCGGTAGGGAAATGAGGGGAGGCTATTTCACTACAGCTACCACATATCTGGAATGGTTTCCTGCGCCCCATTTTCCCAATATCTAATCACTTCTTAAACCACTTCACAATTTTCATTTTGCACAGACATTAAACTGTGATATTAACATCAGCGTTCACTCACCCACTCGTTCGTCCACTCATACTTTCCAAACACATTTTCTTTTCAGTCCCTAATATGTCTGCCAGACCATGAAGATCGAGAAATGAATAAAGCCTGGAACTGGCTCTCAGGGAGTTCACACTTGATTACTGGGAAGGATTCAGGGACAGAATTCTATAAAAGGTATAAAACAGATTCACTAGAATGTGAGCCCAAGGACTCTTACATCCTCAGTTCATTATAGTATTTGACACCATCCAAGTGGCGGTCTCTGTGACATTCTCTCCACCTTTGTGAAACTGTCCTGGCCTGGTTCACTTATCACCTTCCTGATCATCATCTTAACATCCTTCCTTTCTCTTCTCCAGACAAGGCAAATCTCATCTTCCAACCACTCATTCAAGTGGTCCTTCCTTAGGGTAAATCATTCTTTTCTATCTTCCTTTCCTTGGGGACACCATCCACTCACACTTCAACCATCACCCCCATGGCACCTTGTGAGTAGGATAAAGATGAGGAATACATGATAAGAAGGACCAAGCATTTGAGCTCAGACTTGAAGGACACATTGGATTTGGAGTGCTGGGTTTGAGGTTTCTGTGCATATGTGAGTTGATGTCTGTGGCATCGATTTCTACCAAGTAGCTCTGCCTTCCCCATCTTGTCAGTATCAATTAATACCAAAAAGAGCAAAAATTCTTTTTCCTATCCACCCTTGATATATGCTCACAAAATAGTCCTATCAACTCCCCACATTCTTCCCAGCATTCCTGCCTCTGCCTGCACTCCACGATCTTATTTCAACCAAAAAGCCACTGTCAGCTCTAAGTCTGTGGCTTCATGGAAACTATTGATTTATGGCGATGACCCTTCTTGCCGATGCACATCTCAAATCCAGAGAGTGAGAGGAGCCCTGGAAATATTTATTCAGACAGATAAAATCCTCCCTATTTAACAGAACTGACTTCCATGACCAGTGGGCACATCTTGTTACCTAGGGACGTTCCACAGGATTACACAGCGAGGCTCTGGCTGTGGCTGTAAGTCACTGCCACTGAATTGTCAAAATAAATAACAATAAAAACCAGCCCTCAGAGAATGTGGGGGCAGCTGATGCTCTGTCTCTAAATAGACAAATAATTTTTATTTTTAATTAGAAAAAGAGTTCCACCGAGATACCAGGAATAAATGTTATCTATTAGCATATCATATATTTTATTATATTGTGTATAGCATAAAACGGACAATATTCCTAGAGGTACTCTATATTGCTATAGTATATACTAATATGTTAATATAATATAGATATAATATATATCATATATATTACACATACTACTAGTACATATAATTGTGTATATAGATATGTATTCTATACAGTTGTAGGTAAGAAAATGTGCACACATATATGTGCATATATGATATAACTATACATTTCGGTGACCAAGGAAATATAAAAATGTGATTTCTTCTTTTTCCCAAGGGCTACAAATTTCAGAAAGTAAAAGAATCACTCATAAAACCTCAAAATTCCTCAAGGGTTCTTGATTCATAGTCATCAATACATACAACACTATGGAAATGACTATCATTTAATCAGCGATTACCATATACTAGACAATCTTTTCATCGTTCTACAGGTATGATCTCCTTCAATCCTCAGTGAAAACACATTCATTGGGTATTGTTATCCCATTTTGCAGATGGTACTACTAAGTTTCAAAGAACTGGGGAGCCAACCCAAGGTCTCAGTGATTTCAGCCTTGCTCTGTCATACTCCAGGTGCTGGGCTTTTAGCTACTGCTCTCACTGCCTCCTTGATATTAGCTGTACCTTTCGTCTTCCTTTTACAGAAAAAGAGATGTCTTCCTTCAAACATTTTCACCATTCATTTTAATCACTGGTCTGATTCAACTTAAGATTTTTCAAAGGGACCAGCATTTACTGACTCTGTTCTACCCTCTTCAAAACTTTGGTACAGCTTGGCCATGTATATACATGAGTGCCATGCTCCAACAAGAAGCAGTGGGTCATGAACAGATTTCTAAAACATAATCTATTTCACCAAAGGGAATGAGAGGCATGGAAACTCCTCCTTGCCTCTCCGGTTGAATTACTGGATGTCCTGAACTGACTGGAGACTGGATGTGACTGGAAAAGGAGAAGAAAATCCTTTGAAAATCCAAAAAGACCCCCTAGTCATTTAAAGATTAGTTAGGGTTCTGAGGGACATGTACTGAAGGCTTCTGCCCCTCCAAAATGACAGATGCATTGAGAGGAATCACCTTAGCAGAATGTGAGATCTAATTCCACTGTTCATCATAGTAGCATTGGAATCCAGATTGGAAAAGGACCATTTGAGCCACACATCCCTGCCACTTTATTATCAATTGTCAAAAATTGATAAGTTATTCATTTTTGGCTCTAATGCATGGATGGTCTTATAGATAGCTAGATTAAGTGTGCATTGCCGGGTAAGTTTTACAGAATTGCATATTATAAATGATCATCACACCAAGCACCTCCTCTTCAGATCAATGATGTCATAATTTACATTTTGAATATTGACTAATGTATGTTCCACTAGCCTGTAGGCTTCATGAGCCAATAGCTATAAGTAAGAGCTATCATTTCTTGTATGTTTACTATGTGCTGGGACTTATATAAGTAATAGATCCTTTAATCTTTACGACAGCTCTGTGAAATAGTTATTTATCCCCATTTCGATAGATAAGGAAACTTAGGCATAGGGTTGTTAAATAACTAGTCTGAGATCCCATAGAGAATAAGAGGCAGCCCCGGGGTGGACCCCAGGCAATCAAGCTCCAAGCACGAGGGCAAGAGCCATGTATATGTTTATCATCATATATGCCCAGTACATAGTAGGTGCTACATCAAATCTGATGAATGGATGAGAAGCTACTTTTGGTGGGCTGGGCCAAATCTTCACAGACATGAAAGAAGGATCCTTGTTTTGTATTTATCTCAGAGAGATGATCATGTCCCCTTTTCCCCCTATAACCCACAGCTCAGAACAATTATCATGTAAAACGGAGCCAGGGGAGGTAACTTCCCATGGGATCCCCAACAGAAACAAAACCTTTTCCTATTCCTCTCCTATCACTTGGCTGACCTCCTGCACGCCTCCAAGTGATATGAAATGCCCACACCCACATTCTCACAAGCACAGACAGACCCAAATGACACCTGAGTTGCCCACGTACTTACTTCCTCCTCTAGTCTTATCTGGGAAAAGGCCACCAGGATTAAACGTTCATGGAGTGCCAGGCCTTGTGCTATGAACCACGAAGAGACTAAAAGAGAATCACAAAGCAGTGTCCTGTTTCCAAAGAAAGACCTGAGTTCTTGGAAACCAAAATTAAAGGTCAAAAATTCTAAGTATTATAAGAAAAATACAAATTTCACTGGGAACACAGAGGAAGAGGAAATCGATTTGGGCTCATGCTAGAAAAAAATTCATGAAGAAATAAGGAATTTGAAGTGTAGCTTGAAGAACAGTCAGAGATGGGGTTGGGGGCAGGTAGAGGGGCTCTAGGAAGGAAGAAGAGAAAAGTGTTTAGTTTGGAGGCACATAGTTTAGATGCAGACATTAAGTATAGAACGACAGACTTCTCAGGCAGACTTGGAGATGTCACTTCTAATAGGCAATGTTCAGGAAGTCTCAGAAAATCCACTGCAAGAGCAGAGCCTTCCAAGGAAAGCAGCTGTGAATTGGTGAGCAGAGCAAACTCAGCTGGGCAGCCAAAGAGTGAAAGAGAGGGTCCCTCCTCTAGTATTTACTTGGTTTTCTGTTCAGGAGCAGGCACATGACTCAAATCGGCCAATCAGAATCTTCCTTGGGATTTTTTTTTTTTTTGAAGTATCTCCAAAAGGAGGCTAACTTCCCAGAGAACGCATATGGTAGAAGCCTATCAAAGCTTGACACCAAGAGGGCAAGCAAATCCAAGACAGAATCAAAGTCCTTGTGACATCATTAAACCTTCAGACCCAACCATGTGTGAACTTTATCCTTTGTGTTGCCTGGTTCCATGCCTCAATCTTTCTTTTTTTCTTAAACTTCTTTGAAGGTTTTTTTGTTTTGTTTTGTTTTTTGTTTTGGGTTTTTGAGGTTTTTTTTTTTTTTTTTTTTTTTTTGTAATTTTTTTCACTTGGAACTGGAGGAACCCTGATGAAATCAGTGCCTAAAGATCCTGGGACATAATGCATTCTAATTCTGCACTGGGTATAGCTTCCCTTCACAGAAGGCAAACGAGCAAGCTTGAAGAGATGCTGGACACTTCCTCCATTTGCTTGGTATTAAGACCTTCCTTGGAATCCTCATCTCTGTCCTTTTAAGCACCGCGCTGTTTTCTAAACTGCCTGAATGATTCAAACAACCTCAGACACCAGAGTTTGTTTGACAGTTTCTGTTACCTAGTTTAAAAAAGCCTCACAAAACAAAAAGCAGTTATGAAATGGAAGGGGATCATAAATACAGTATTGCAATGCCCGAAGACTTAACAGTGTTCGAGGCATGGAGTAAAGTGATACATTGAACTGAATTAAAGTTGAGCCACCCTTCACTACGTAAAATATGTATATCTTTTACAGAATGTTAATAGTGGGTTCTGGCAATTTCCATACCTGTCAATAATCTGATTGAGTTTATCAATAAGATAAGAGAGAATAAAACTCATGGTGAAAGAGATCTTCCCGTCCACGTGCATTGCAGTTAGCTCTCCTCTCCCCCGGCCGGCTAAGGGTCCACCACAGCCAGGTGTACAGAAACACTCTGGGGCTTAATCAGCATCCAAACTGTGAGAAACCCTGTGAATTAAACCCCATTCCTTTCCAGAGTTCAAAGAAGTCACATTTTAAGGCCAAGGTTTAGATGCAAATATGACAGATGTGATCCTCAGGAAAAAAAAAAAAAAATCAAACGTGACCAGGAAGGACCCCTGCTTCCTGCCTAAAAGAAATGTGTCCCAGGGTAGGTTTTCTCTGATCTCTACTTTAGAAAGATCAGTCGTCTTATTCGAAACCTCGAAAAGCTGTCACATTTATTATATTTCTGGAAACCTGTAAATGATGAGTGTTTCTTCCTTTTCCCCTCCTTCAGGAAAAGAAAAAAAAAGTGTTATTCTGCTTGGCTTCCAGGAAGAGTTCATGAATATCTCAAAAGAAAAAAAAAGAAAAAGAGACAGAGAGAGAGAAAGAAAAAAAATAACACAATTTGTCCGTTGTTATCAGCAATTAAAGATACTTTATCTAATTACTATGGGAGATGGCACCGTTCGACAATCATCTCTGACAAACTGATCATTATCAGTAATTTATGACCAGTTTCTTAGTTAATTGTCCTCAGGAAGGAGAGCAAAAACCATTTGTAGAGAAAAATAAGTAGTCATTAACAACAGTGGGATTTGTTGGGAATGTGATTATAAATCACCAACCAGGGCTGGTAATGATTCCTGGGAAGAAAAAAAGAGTGAAAGCAATGCAGACACTCCATCCAACTTTAGGGAACTCTTCGCAGGGACGAACACTTCATAATGAACTTTCCCCCACCAATTAAAATGAAGAATGGTTTGTCTCCCCTTAAAAGAGTACCAGACACTTTATTCTAAAGGCGGTAGCGCTGGGCGAGGGAGGAACACGTTTCTGCTTCTGCAGGCAGGGCTGGTTACAAAACAGCGGCTCAGACATGGCTGAGTTCTGCTTCTCCTCACCAAACTCACTTTGCATAAAGAAACGGGGCCCTCCTTCACGTGTTTCAAAGCTAATTGAATCCACCTGACCAAGCTTTGATTTTTAGCGCATGAACACTGTCCATCTGGTCCAAAAACCAAGCGTGGACTTGCGCGTCCTAATCTGTATCTGAACTTGGCATTGCCCCTTGCAGGTTGCATTGCCCCTTTGGCCCCTCATAGAGCCTAGGGCCCCACTTGTGAAAAGGGAATGGGTTGAAGGGTGTCCCCCACCAAACAATATAACATTTGGCCCCCAGGGTACCTATGAATGTGACCTTATTTGCAAACAGTCTTTGCAGATATAATCAAGCTAAGCCAGGTCATTAGGGCGGGCCTTAATCTAATCTGACTGCTGTCCCTATAGAAAGGGGAAACTTGAACACAGAGACAGACGCTCAAACAAAGGGAAGATGATGTGAAGGGACATGCATAGAACACCACGTTATGATGGAGGGAGAGGTTGGGGGTGATGCAACTGTAAGCCAGGAAACGCCAAAGACTGCTGACACACCATCAGAAGCTAGGAAGAGGCAAGGAAAGCTTTCTCCATTTCAGAGGGAGCATGGCCCACTCGACACCTTGACTGCGGGCTTCCTGCCTCCAGCACTGTGATAGAATACATTTCCGTAGTTGAAAGCTATCCAGTTTGTGGTACTTTGTTAAGGCAGCCTAGGAGACAAATACCTTCGAGATCCTTGAACAGAGTAGATGTGACAGGGCTTAGAAGGTGCCTAGGACAATGTTTGGCAGGTGACAGGCATGCAGTGAGACCGCTTGTTCAAGTGCTTTATGAAAGATGACCCAACCTAGACATGCCATAGTCAACGGCTACACGGAACGTAACAGACAGACTGTCCGGAAGGCACAGTATTTGCGCTGAGAGAGCCCTGGGTTTGGCGCTGGAAATCTGAGATTCAGACTCAGTTCTTCCACTTCTAAGCCTTTACTGTCGTCAGCTTCAGGCTGTGTGTCTCACCTGCGCACCCAAGATCGTCCAGCCCCATGGCGTCCTCGCAAAGATGCTGTGAGTTTCAACTGGGATAGCACGGATCAAAAGCTCTTGGCACTGTGAACTCATGCAGTACTCGCTCAGTCCTTCATTTAGCAAGCCACCTGGATGAATTCTAGGGATAGAGTGGTAAGCAGTGCAATGAGAAACCGCAATAATCAATCTGCGATTATAAACTGGAATCAGAGTAATGCAAAAAAAGAAGCAAATGCAGTGAGATCTCTAGGGTGGGGGACAGTTACTGAAGGGTCAGAGAGGGCCTCACTGCAAAGTCTAAGCTAAAATTTGACCCAAGGACGGGCCTTGCCAGGGGACGGCGGCAGGAAGCACCCTCAGGCAGAAGAAAGAGCGCATGTCTCTAAGACTAGAAACAGCATGCAGGTCGCTGTGGTTAGAGCCTAGCGATGAAGGGCTGGAGAGGGAGGCACCGGAGACAGAAGCAAGAGGCCAGATTATACTGGGGCTGTAGGCCAAGTTATCCATTTTTATTTTATCTGGGTTTTTACTCACAGCTGAGAGGGTGGAAGGGATGTGGTGAAGTGACCTGATTTGAATATTAAAATGATCACTTTGATAATTATACAAAAATTGGATTGGAAGACAATGGGAACAGGGGCTAGTGGTCCAGATGTGGGTGGCTTGGATCAAAGTGGCTGACAGTGGAGCTATGAAAAAGTGGGCAGATTTTGAGACATCATTTGGAGGAAAGCCTTTATTATTGCTTTTATCTCCTAATTTAATTCAACTCAGTCCTATTGGAATGCCTTTTGCCACTTTCCTGACAGATGGTCAGCCTGTAAAAAAAAAATCCATTAGTTTAAACTGAATAACCTATGCTCAATCACCCTTTTCCACATCTCCTATAAAAAAAAAAATAAACTCTTAACTAATAATCATATAAGCAGATATGTGCAAACAATGCTACTGGGCAAAGGTAATTAATTCCAAGTTAGGTCAAGTGCAACAGTAATACTAATACTGACACTGGGTACCTTCCACCGACTAATTCTACTTGCCTGGTGTCATTCAGCATGTTACTTCGTTAGCTCGTTAAATTCTCACAAAACTTTGAGAGATCAGTATGACCGTGTCTATTTTACAAATGAGGAAACTAAGGTTTTGAAAGGTGAAGAAACTTGTCCAAAGGCACATAGTATGGAGTGATAGGCAGAAAAACTGAAAGCGTAGGTCTGGTCCTCAAATTCATCAAATCTCTTATGGGGAACCATAAAGTTAATGAAAAAGGCATTTGAAACAAGATTTGAAGCTAAGCAAAAAAAAAAAAAACAAAAACAAAAACAAAAACCCAAACCAAAAAAACAACCTGAATAGTCCCTTATAACTGATGATAAGGAGACAGAGTTGAACGCACATGTAAAAACTTCTATGAAATGTTAAATGACGGTACTTCCTAGAACACCAATTTACCTAAACTGCACGATGCAACTGAGAGATAACTGAGGTACAAATAATTTCCAGGTGTTTCCCCGATTGGTAGTGGGAAAGGCTTCTTTCATACCATCAGCAACACTTCTGCTACCGTCTAGACATTCTTGATTTGAATCCATTCAATATTCTCCAGGTAATTGCTTGTCACCATCTATGTAATGGCCCAGAAGTATCTCTCTTCCCTCAAAGTGGAGCCTGAGTACCATAAAATGGATGTCACCTTTAAATACGGCATGCTGTTCTCTGAGTGAGCAGCTTGGCAGTCCCTAGGTGCCTATGTCTGAAATATTCTACTAACGCTGGGGAGGCAGACAGACAAGACATTCTCAAGTCTCAAGTAGCTCACAGTCCAAGGTGGCACAAGATGGAACACTCAGTAAAGCATCTCATAAACATTTTTACACCTGGCAAGGTAAGAAATCACGGTCATGGTGCTTCTCACGATCCCTCTTGTTTATACCTTTTAAGCTTAAAAGGAAAATGGGCTGTGTTTTTTCTTTTTTTCTTTCTTTCTTTTTTCTGTCTCCTAAATGCCCCAAATGACCTTTCCTTCTTGCCCTCCCCTTGTCTTCCTTTATTTCCAGGCAATATGTCTTCTCGGGGAAGATCCTGCTGTGACATTTTAGAAAACTCATCTTACAGAGTGTTTAGAAAGAGACCCTGACTTCTTCTGAGATGCCTGAATGTAGACCTCAAGGAAAATTTTTCACATAATCCTGTAAATTTTCCCCCCAAAGTGCTTCCAGTGCTTTCAAGCAAAAGTCATCCAGGCCAGAAGGGCATGTAAGTAGAAAACAAAGGAAAAACAAAGCAGCAAAGGTCTTCCTTGAGTCCCAGGGAGGTATGCAATTTGCAAAGCCCAACACGTGGGGAGGAAAGGTCTGAGAGAGGAAAGGAAGAGGCTCTTAAGCTGAGCCAGAAGTCATAGTTAAGAAAGGAAATATTTCTTCAGGCAGAACTTGCTCCTGCCCATGCACCAGGGGGAATAGAGTCGAAGGGGTTTCTGCTCTTCCATATTTTAAAGTCACAGGCAGTCAAGTATTTTAATGACAGGCAGCTGTTTCAATGTCCAGGGTTCCTGAATTCATAAGCTATGGGCTGTAGGGAAGACACCCCGTGCCACGAAGCCAAGAGAATGTTTTTCCCCACCATCCCAACGTGCTCGGTCAAAGGCGTGGGGGCCAATGGTACCACATTTCGAGTATACCTCTGGCTAGCTGCTAAACACTGAACTCATTTCAATTTGAAATGAACAGAACTATTGATCAGAATTGGCTTGGATGTGATCACTGCCACAGGATGGACCAGCCTGGGGAAGGAGGCACAGGAAGAGGAATGATAAACAGCAGAGTGTCAGGGAGCAAGGAGATGTCACACTGTGATGACAAACCTCCTTTCAAACTGTGACTCAGCATGATGCGGTCCCCATTACCATAGCAAGAGGAAGTCAATGGCAGGTTAACGAAGTTCACAGATAGTCTTACAAAAGAAGATGATCTTGGGGCCCGAGAAGGCAGAACCGGTGTCTAAGACTGTGGTCCCACAGAGGGATGCTGATCATGCTGTCACACACCGAGACATCTTCTTTCAGCTCTGTGGTCACTAGGCTCAAAGGAAAGGAAGCAGCCGGGCGAACCTCCATGGCACCCCTGTGCTGATCCCCGAATTTACTCCATTCCACCATCCAGCTCAATGTGCGGTGTTATTTGAGAAAGAAGAAAGAACTAGATAAGCATCTGCCTTCTGGTCAAAGTGTGCAGGTCTCAAGATTTACTCTAAAAATCAGATGTCAATCAATGGTGTGAAAGCTGGTGGCACAGCCTCATGCAAATTTTTCTTGGGTTCATCCATTTGGATGTTTAATCTGAAAAATTAAAATTTTAAGTCCTTTCTGCTCACCACTCACTAAGTCTAGAGGCAATTCCTCATCTTCATGCCCAGCATAGCCCCTAGATCCATGCACTTCTGTCTCTCCCCACTGCTACCATTTTAGGGTGGCTGCCATCTTCTCCCCCCTGACCTACAGCGTTAGCTTCCTAACTGGTCATCTTGTTTCGCCCCAAGCCCATTACAGTAGATTCCCCATGTCGTCAAAGAGGTCTTTTAAATATAAATCCTATCATGTCCTCCCCTGTTTAAAACTCTAGAGTGCCTCTACTGCACTTAGAAAAAACCTACATCCTAACTCCTTACTGTCATCTTCCGCTTGCTAAGCCCTGCCCTGGGGACCACTACATCGCCCTGCATTACTGTCATCCGGGCACTTCTCAGCTGCCACGGACTCATGATGGTCTGGTTCCCGCATTGGGAAGGAAGTGTCATGTGAGCAGGGAACTTTCCAGTTTCGGTCACGGCTGTTATCCCTGTTTAGAACAGCACTTGGTACTTGGGAGGTTGTCAATAAACACTTCTTAGAAGGATGAATACGTGGCAGGGTCTTCTGTCTATACAGTGAGGCAGCTGAATGTCTTGATCTCAGAGTCCCCTTCCCAGGTCTTCTAGGAGAGCCCACAGTCAGTTCCCCTTCTGAGTCCAACACGGCAGGGCTTGGAGCCATCGTATCACTGACCAGGTTGTAAGTGTTCTAATCTGTAGTCTACCGTTAACTCACTGTGTGACCTTTGGACATTTTTCTTTCCCGAAATGCGGTTTCCCTTTATTTAGAAATATCTTAGCACCCTTCCAGTTCTGAAAACGTCCTTATCCTAGGAGTCCTCTTTATAAAAGTGCTTTATTCATTTCTGGTGAATGTGATCCCTGCTTGCTCTTGGTTCTAATTTGTAATGTGGAAGTATCTGGGGGGATCTGGGCAGGGATTTCCTCTGATACTAGATAATCACAGACCTAAACGCCAAGAAGCCAGAGCACAGACATGGTAATGAATTTATAATGTAGAAATACTATGAATATAATTTAAAATAAAATAATTGACTAGAATTTTCTCCCCCTAATAAAAAAGCTACAACTGAGTAAGATAAGCCAATAGATTTTTAAAGGATGGTGTTGTAAATTATTTATTAGATAAACTGATAAATGAATTTTAAAATCTGAACATCTTTTAAGCGTTGTATCAGAATCTGTCATCACAGATATGAGTATTCATGAAATCTCTGGACAGAGGTTGGGTTAAGGTTCTTAGCACCATCTTTTTTTGTGCCTATCCATGAATAAACAATACTGAAGGAGAGTTTCACAAGACTTATGGCCAAAAACTCATTTGAAGAACATTCAAGTCATGAAGTATCCATTAATGTGAAAATATACCTCTATAGTTGCAAACTGCCTTCCCCAAACCATACACAAAATCAGATCATTATTCTACAGGCACTGAACCCTTCAATTGACATGGTAAGGGCAACTTGCTTCTCCATTTCATCAAAAGTGGGACACTTAAGGCCCTGCACAGGGCAGGGACTGCTGGAATATGTGGCGTTGCTGTATACCATCAAAAAGCAATAAACTCCCCTTTCTTTTAAATAATTAAACATTTTCACCCTTAGGTTGGCTGTCTGTGGAGAAAACGTTCAGAAATTATATTTAAAGCCTCTCTGCCTTATTCAAGAAGATTCAAAATGTTCACAAAGAAGGAAAAAGGCAATTAGCTTGTAGGAGGAAAATGTGAGAATTACAGAAGTTAAATAAAAATAATAATTAAAAAAAGAGGCTGTGTTGTGCAAGGAGATCAAAACCAGGTAACAGGGTGCAGGAACAGGGCAGTGATAGCAACGGTAAGAACATAATAACAGCTGACACCGAGTGCTAGTGCTGGCCACTGTGCTGAACACTGAAGCACCCGAATTTACTGTCAGTGCTCCTCTGCAGATTCATTTGGGAAAACTGAGGCACAGAGAAACTGAGTTGACTTGCCCAAGGTGGCACACCTAGCCAGTGGCAGAATTGGCGTGTAAACCTACAGTAGTTAGTATCTACATTTGCAGACACACACTGCTACGTATAAAATAGATAAACAACCCGGTCCTACTGTAGAGCACACGGAACTATATTCAATACCTTGTAATAGTCTATAATGAAAAGGGATATGAGAACATATATAAAGCTGAATCACTATGCTCTACACCAGAAATTAACACACCATTATAAACTAACTATACTTCAATAATAAAAAAAAACCAAACAAACCCTACCTCTGCGTCCATCATTCTGCCCAGTTATGCAAAGGGAGGTTTCCTGTCGGGGGCTGGGGGGAAGAGCAATCAGGCACAGATACATTCTGCATCTGTTTTTCCTGCGAGGGTCAGAGGGGTCAGTCTTGCAGAGGGACCAGTGGGGGAAGACTCTTATTTGAATTAGAAAGGACACTCTCCAAGAGGGAGTAAACACAGTACCTGGGATAATGGAGTACCTGGGGGGCAGCTCTTCAATCGCCCCACCTGGTCCTGGCTAAGAAGAGACAATGACTCATTGTGATGAGGAAACAACCCCTTGATTTTAAGATAGTAAGTTGGGCACCACTGTATACTGGCGACTCTATTGACAAGTGCCCAAGAGCTGGACCTTAGCAGCTGAGACAGAGGCTCTGGGGGAAGGAGTGAGGAAACTCAAGATGCAGTTGGGAAAAGGCACAATAATTCAATCATCAAAAGTGAGCTGAGAAGTCTGTGCTTAACTTTTTGAGAACCCTCCCCCGAGACTGTGTTCCACACCCTGGACAATACCCATCACTCTCCTTCCTTTTTTTTTAAGTAGCCGTCCCAGTGGGTGGGATAGTGCTATCTTCTTGTGGCTTTGATTTTCATTTCTCTCATGACCAGACCAACGATGCTGAGCATCTTTTCATATGTTTACTAGAGATGATGGTTGCATGTTGTACCTCGACTAAGTAACACTGAATTGCATACTTTAAACACGGCTAATTTTATGCTTTGTGGATGTTGCCTGAATTAAAAAAAGTTAAACAGCATAAACCTAAACAAAGATAGTATTACTCTGCAAGTCACCTCAAAGTTCCTAGGATATACATTTCTTTATCTTGCTCCATAGGTCATTTTCTCCAACCAGCCAAGTATTACAGAGAATGATTTAATTTATATATATATATATATATATATATATATATATATATATATATATATATATATATATAGTTTATATATATAATATATAGTTTATATATATATATATATACACACACACACACACACACACACACACACATATATAATCCTGAATTTTGGCTACCAAGAAGTGCTATTTGCTGGCCTTCAATTGGACCACATTAACTTCTCTTTTTTTTTTTTTTCTTAATTGAAGTGTAGTCGATTTATAATTTGTCAGTCTTTGGTGTACAGCATAGTGACTCAGTTATACACATATATATATATATATTCTTTTTCATATTCTTTTTCATTATAGGTTACTATAAGATATTAAATATAGTTCCCTGTGCTCTACAGTATAAACTTGTTGTTTATCTATTTTTATATATAGTAGTTGGTATGTGCAAATCTCAAACTCCCAGTTTATCCCTTCCCACCCTCCTCCTCCCACCCCGGTAACCATAAGTTTGTTTTCTATGTCTGTGAGTCTCTTTCTGTTTTGAAAATAAGTTCATTTGTGTCACTTTTTTTTAGATTCCACATGTAAGTGATAACATGATATTTGTCTTTCTCTTTCTGGCTTACTTCACTTAGTATGATAACCTTCTCTTAGCTGCAAAACCCTAAGGCATGGCTTCAGGTACTCAATTAATATTTGTTCAGGGGGTTATGATGATGAAGATGGCAAAACTCTAGACACTACACTCTAGACAAATAAACTGCATTTTAAGGCAACAGCGGGCATTCAGGCATAGTCTGTGAAAACAGACTGCTTGAGTTCAAATTGCCCCTCCACCACACACTCTGCTGTCACCAGCGATACAACTCCGTAATGCCACAAAATCTAAGCTGTGTCAGCCCTCCAATGGGGATAGGAGTAGTGGCCACCTGTATTGTGGTTTTAAATAAAACAGTCACGACTCGATTCATGCTGGCTATGATACACACACGTCTGCTTTTTCCCTCCTCTGTCTGCAACTCTGTGGCAGAGGTGTCCATGTATGAGAATGGCTAATCTTGGTTAAGATCCTATAAAATCCACCATTGCCACTGTGACAAACTAGCCTCATCAGTGTCACTCAGAAATGCAGAATCTCAGGCTCAGGATACTCAACAAAATATGCACTGAAGAAGCTTCCCAGGGGGATCCCAAGTCCTAAAGCTTGAGAGCACTAGTACAGCACAGGTGAAGAGACGGCTGCTTTCTACTCTATCGTCCAGAGCAGGGCTGGGAGCAGCTGTGGCCGTGCTGCTGGTAGTAAACATGAGTGTGCTTTGGCTTCTTCCCCAGGAAAAGGCAGCACACAGAGAGGGCATCCCTCAGATGAGCAGAGCATTAGAAGAAACAACAATCACCCCCTACAGATAGTTGAGATACGCTGTGCCCCTCTGCTCCACGTGATTCTCATATTCTGGAAATGTCATTCAACTCCCATGAGTCAAATAAGCCACACGAATGCATTACTGGAGCAGGACTAGTTACCATAGCCAAGACATGGAAACAGCCTTAATGTCCATCAACAGATGACTGGATAAAGAAGTTGTGGTATATTTCTACAATGGAATACTACTCAGTCATAAAAAGAATGAAATAATGCCATTTGCAGCACCATGGATGGACTTAGAGATCATCATACTAAGTGAAGTGAGCCAAAAAGAGAAATAAAAATACCATATGATATCACTTATACATGTGGAATCTTAAAAATGACACAAATGAACTTATTTACAAAACAGAACAGACTCACAGACAGTAGAAAACAAACTTACGGTTACCAAGAAGGAAAGAGGGTGGGAAGGAATAAATTGGGAGTTCAAGACTTGCAGATACTAACTACTGTATATAAAATAGATAAACAACAAGGTCCTACTGTATAGTACAGGGAACTACATCCAATATCTTTTAATAACTTATAATGAGAAGGAATATGAAAAGGAATATATGTCTGTACACATGTGACTGAAACATGATGCTGTACACCAGAAATTGACACAACATTGTAAACTGACTGCTTCAATTAAAAAAAAAAAAAAAGAATGCATTACGGAACCTGCCCTTGGTAGGACAACAGGGCTAATCTCCTGTGTTATCAATCTCCCTTTAATCTTCCTCTATTTACGAACTCTCTCTTTCTATTTAAGAACCATCTCAACATGTTGGGCCCATTTTACTACAAAAATCTGGAGATGTCATACTGATCCAAGGGACCTCACAAGCCACACTAGCTGAAGAAACACTGCCATTTGCTGCTAACTATAATTAGACTTCTCACACTGCAAGAACAGAAGGAAAATCTAAAAAAACAAAAACAAAAACCAGAAACCTCCTGGGCCCCCCATCGTCCTTTTGTGACAGAGCTCATTTAAAATGCAGTACATCATCAAAGCCACATTACCCTGATGATACAGAATTTATGAGGGATGTCCCACTTCATATTATGCATTAACTTGAAGTCAACAGGGGAGGACAATAGGGGACAAATTCAGAATGTGCAGAACATTTGGAGTCAATTGAATGTATTCAGTTGCATGCTGGTAACAACATCAATTGCAAAGTGACATCTATTTTTTTTTTTCCCCTTCCTACAAGATTAGCTGGAGACAGTGGAAGTTTTGAAAGACTTTGGAACATACTGGATATTTCTCTGAAGTCTGAGGAAGGAAGTACTTCTCTAATCTAAGATTTTTCATTGTTGCTGTTGCCTTTTTGCAAAAGGTAGACCATGGCCTTGCAAGCCGTCTAGGTCTCAACAATTAGTAAGCATTCGGTGATGACCATCCTTGTAACATTTCTGCTATTTGCTAGATGTCCATCCCTATAGGGTAAAAGCAGGGATGATGCCTCTGAGTTCGGCAGATAACTCAGAGAGAAATAGATAGATAGTCTCTGTGTAGCCCAAAGAGAAGGCATCTTAGGAGGCAAATGTTTAAGAGAGGTTTCAACTCTAGAGAGAGATTATGGGGAAAAGGAAGAAATAGAAAAATTAATAATGGATTCTAACAATCCATATTGCCACCAGTTCAGGGAAAAATAATAGTGAACGAGATGGAGAGCTGATGTAGCATACTCAAAATAGGCAGTAAATAATTAAACACACTTTTATGCTGGATGCTGCAGCCCCAGAGAAAGCTGGAGGAGTCTGTCTGGAAGGGCTTTGCTTTCAGAGCCCAGATCAAAGGGGGCAGTGCCTTGAAGCCTGAGAAATGCATACAAGTCAGGATTCTGGTCTTTAAAGGAAAGCTCAACGCAACTGATTGTCTGATTGATTGGGTCATTCATTCACTCATTTAAGCAAAATTTGTGAAGCATCTATGCCAAGCCCTTTGCCTAGATGGAAGATACACTGGAGAATAAATTAGACTTGGCAACAACTCTTAAGGATATTATTAGCAATGGGAGTAAAAGAACATCCAGCCAATGGTTTTAAAAGGACATTGTTCTGGACAACCATGAACCCTGAACTGGTGTAGTTCATCTGCCAAGACTCTCAGGATCCATCCAGCTCCAGGTTTTGGCTCTGCTATTCCTATCTTGGGGTTCACAGCTCTCACTGTCTGCATTGTGGTACTTGGCCAACCTAGGATGCTCCTGAGGGTGTCCAGGGCGCTCTGCAGGGCAGAACACATGATTCACCAGAAGGAAGATTAGTCTTCTTCGTTAGGGCTCTATTCCCAAGAAGCCAGGACCATTTCCCATCATCACAAGGATTCCTCAGGGACATCAAGAAACTTTCCTTTATTCAGATCAGGAGTAAGAAAGAAGTGACTGGTGATGCTGGTGACACCAGCGATCAGGGAGCCAGACTGTGGTCTCTTATCCACGTGGGCAGTCCAAGATCTTTGCTGTTCCACATTCTACAACAGACACATCCTAGGAGTAAAGACAGGAAGCACAGGAGTAGGGAGGGGAGATGCACTAAAAAGAAAAAAGAAATCTAAGTTCAGCCAGATGGGTGCTGAGTTCAAAGCAGGAAGGGCTGTCTAGAAGAGGAACTCATAGCAGAAAAGTGCACTGTCCAGTGTGTGCGGTAAATACCTTCCTCAATGCAGAGGAAGACTGTAGGGTTCTCCATACAACCAAGAAGAGGGAAGATGGGCAATGCTGTGTGAGAGCTACCCTGAGATAGAAACTGAGGCAGCTCTGAACCCTCCAAGGAAAGGACTTGACCATCATTTCTTGACTGTCCATCGATTGTTCCTCTTTGCAGTCTTGGTGGGACCACAGATGGATGCCCGGCCTTCCCACTTTGAAAGATGAAGAGCTTCCTGAAGGCACCTTCCATCAGATCCTAGCTCTCCCTGCTGAGGTGGATTCCATAAGAAGGTCTGTGGCCTGAGCTTGGCCATCAGCATGTGCGTGCTCTTCTGGGCTCTAAGACTGGAGCAGGACGACAGATGGACAGAAGGCCCAGTTGGCATTCATTTCTCCCCATAGAGGAGAACTCACTATCGCTTTGTGAGTGTCATGCTGCTAACACTGTATATTTTGCCTCCTCTCAATTTTCTAAGCTCCCTAGTCACTGCTAACGAGTATCCTTCCTGCTTGATAGTAGGGTGGGAAATTGATTTCTGTTGCTTGCAACCAGTGATCTCTAATTGGTCTACAAATTTGAGACTCGTCCCTGTAATTAACAGGCAATGTTTAATTTCGCTCCTTTGTAAACTGGGTTAATATTCATACATGAAGGATAATTACTTTGTTCTCATGTAATCCCTTTTGATGTTATGAATCTCCATTAAGAGGCCACGGTTGGGGCCACAAGAAACCATCCCCTCCTCCCAGAAAGGCAAGACAAGGGCTGTGACACCACATGTGCTCTGAGAAGGAGCCATTCATTACATAGAGATACAGACAATTAGGAACACCTCCATTGGAACACTCCTCAGCCTTTTTTTTTTTTTTTTTTTTGGATACACCAAATACAGATATTTTTCAAAGGCCCATGGTATGAAAATTAAAAACTATGAAAAGTACAAAATTTTCACTATGTTCCCATATCCATAAGAGTCTGTCCCAAATGTAATTGTCTTAAGGTAGGTATAGGTCTCAGGAGAAATCTCACAGTGAGTATGAGGATTTAAGAAAACTGATCACATGTCAGAGATCCCTGGAACCTGCTCCCCAGTTCACTCAAGAAACCAAGTGCAGAGAGAATCCCCTGAAAATACCAAAAGCGCCTGCAGGAAAGGGAACTGAATTCTGTCCTCTGCTGGATATCTGCTGATGCAGCAAACATGATGAGTATCTGAGGGACATCCCTTAGCCCGGGGGCAAAACAGAATTAGGGAGAGATCTGGGGCAGGGTAGGAGCAGGGGAAACGGTGGAAGAACTTTCAGTCCTACCATTTGGCACAATGCACATGAGTGAGTTTACTGTCACTCAGGGAGTTCCAGCAGAAAGAGCGGAGCTTGGCCAGCTTGCTGGTATGCTTCTGGAGGGTCACCTGCAGGGTGGGGGCGTATTGTTGGGACAGACACCCGGGAGGGAGTCGAATGGGGTTTTGCTGGAGAAATTAAGGAACTAGGAGGCCCCTGCATATCTCACTTGATGCTCACGCATCACAAATATCATAATACTTGTGCATCACGATAAAGTCGGGACTAGAAGAGACGCCACAGAGAAACCAGACAAGCTGCAATGACCAGAAGCAAAAGGAATACCACTGCACTTTTGAGTCTGACTGTGTTTCTTCCTTCCTGCCCCAAAGGCATGCAAAGTCCTCCTTTTCCATTCCAAGACAAAAGAAGGGGAAATGAAAAACATGTCCTTTCTCCTCTTCAGGCCCTGGAGCTGCAAGTCTGACTAGTAAGAAAAGGGAAGGAACTTTTCAAAGAATTATGTTGCTTTAAAAAGAGACAATAACAGGCTGGAACACCAACCTGAGACTAGGCTAATAATCAAAATAACCTGAAAGTTGAGAGATCTGCCTGCGATGTTATTAAGAGATGGGGGAACGGTATGCCACCCCGCACAGCTGGGGGCGGTGAGTGGCAAAAAAGAAAACCATCTCATGTTTATATTCCCACTGAGCTGAGACTGTTCCATGAGCCGGCAACAGTGTTTAATAAAAATGTTAAATAAAGCAACAGTGTTTAATAAAAATGTTAAATAAAAGACGTGCAATTTAGACTCTCAAGTGTTAATACAACTGGGTCTTTTTTAGAACTTTAAACACACACCTCCATACATGCTGCCGAGTCCATGTAGTCATTCAGGGGTAATTCATCAAGAGTTAGTATTTTAATACACACGTATCTCCCTCCATGTGCTGGCTGTACTTGGAATCAAATTTTGTTTGGGGATAAAGGACTTTTTTTTTTTAATTGATGTATAGTCAGTTACAATGTGTCAATTTCTGGTGTACCGCACAATGTCCCAGGCATGCATATACATACATACATATATTTGTTTTCATATTCTAAGGGTAAAGGAGTTTTAATGCAGGGGAAGAGCTTGCAATCCTGGGGGATTTGTGTTTGCTTAGAAAACAGTGTGCCAGGCAAATAAATCGTCTTCTTCTAAGTTCTTGCCTAGATGGATTTATTGTTCTTCAGGTGGAGGAAAAAAAAAAAAACTAATTGGTAATATCAAAATTTTGGTCAGTTTTACATGTTCCTTCAAAAACATTTGTGGAGTCCCTACACCAGTGTATTTTAACCAGGAGTGATTTCTCCCACCAGGAGACACTGGCAAGGTCTGGAGACAATTTTAGTTGGCACAATCTGGGTGGCAGGGGCTACTGGTATCTAGTGAGTCGAGGGCGCGGATGCTGCTACACACCCTGAAACACAAAGGTAGGCTCCCCTGGACAAAGAACTTCCCACGCTGCGGTTGAGAAATGCTCACCCTAGCGCAGGTGAAGCCAAGACGAGTAAGGCCCTGCCCTCAAGGGGCTCACAACCAAGAGAGAATTTTGAAATCACATCTCTCTGATGGAACTGACACAGACTCCTAGTGGCTATTTCTACCAGTTCCAAATATAGGATGTGTGAAGGACATCTCCCTTTCCCAGCTGTTCACCATCTTCTCCTGTTGCCTTTGGAGATGATACTGTAGGAAACATGCAAATAAAGAGGGAGAAGACAAGGTCATTTTTTATTGGCTCTGCCATGGCTGTGCTTTGATGGTGGTTTTATCCAAACATTTATAAATGCGTTGGAGACTGTTCAAACAGCTAGGCAGCTTGTCAATTTTCTAATGAGTAAAGCGTCCTGAGTTTGGGAAGTCGAATTCTGGTTGTCTCGCATAGCTGGAGGACATGCAGCACACTCTCGGGTATCTCCCCAGGATTAATTACCAAATGTTTACTGAGCCACTACAACGTACAGGGCAATTTGGGGAGTGGTGATAAAGGTGCTTAAGAGATAAGGGAAGGGAGGGACACTAATAAGAATCAGGGTCTAGGTAAAAGAAGGGGGAGGAGCGATGCCAGCTGGGTAAGTCAGGAAAGGTTTTCTGAAGGTGGTAGGACTCTTTGCAATGTTTGAGTGGGGAAAAGATTTAAGGTCGGGTGGAAGAATGCTCAAGAAAAAGTAAACTATATGGACTAAAGCACAAGGCAAGTCACACATGACACAGGAAAAGCAAATATGGTTCGGTTATGGATTGAGAAAGGGGGTAACTAGGGGAAGATGAAGCTGAATAAAGCAGAGTCTTGAACGACAGGTGCAGACACACTTCAGCATCGTGGATGCTGCACAGGAGGCATGGATGTGAACCTGGGTTGCATGCATCCCTGCCCTTCTCAGGGAGCAGCTGTGAACAGCGACTGCCCCCTCTCCCTAAAGGTTCCCACGGTTCCACTGTGAGAAGGAGAACCCCCAGGTAGAAGTCAGTGACTCAGGACTCTGACATGGGAGGATAAACCTCATATTCTCCAGTCCCCTTAAAGAGGCAGCTTTCAACAGTATGGAGACCAACTCCCAAGATATGGGGGTTTCCACATTGTTACAGGTGCATAGCATTAGAGTTTAGAGGGTCCTAAATAATAAAACAAAAAGGTGTTTCAAGTAGCCCTAACAACGCAGAAATGTGACAACCCATAATCTACCAAGTTGAATATGAACATATTTTGACTATACATCCATCCACATATTCCAAAGGCTGGTGATACAAATATGAAAGATAACCAAAATACATTCAGCAGGGGGGAAGGTACTGCAGAGCGCTAGCACAGATGTGTTATCACTTTGTGGGGAATAAAGGAAAGGGTATACATATACCTATCTTAGGATAAACCTATGCTATCTCTGGAAAGCACAAAAGAAACTGAGAAAGAGTAGTCACTCCTGGGGATGGGAAATGAGGGACCAGAGATCCTGGGTAGAAAGACTTATTTTCACCTTTGTACCACTTATCAAATTTGAATTTTTTAAAAGATTTTTAACATATTCAATAATAAATACATTCATTGAAAAAGAAAGGCCACCAGTACAAAAAGTTTTATGCATAAATTAGCTAAACTCCTTTGGAAGCCAGTATAAAATAGTGCTTAAAAAGCACAGGTTTAAGTTGGTTTTCTGGATTTGAATTTCTTCTGTCGATGGACAGGCACGTGACCTTGGGTAATTAATTTCATCTCTGTGAGATGATGCCTTTTATGTGCAATGGGGAGAGCAGTAATGCCTACCCCATGGGGTATCTTATTTATGCATTAATTGAGATACTATATGTGAAGCATGTAGTCCACGCCTAGAACTTAAGAACTACTGTTAGCACAGACAACCACGTTCTAAACTAATGTAGTGTGACTTGTGTATATACTGATAGAAGCTCTTGGCTGGTGAGTCAACAAAGATAAATCACAACAGAGCCTTTCGCAACATGAGTGGATGTGCCTGGTGGTCATGTCCCTCCCATGCAGAGAAGAGAAATGGTCCCACGGGTCCTGGACCAGTAATGATTGGAAACTCAATGCTAATTACTCAGTGTCAGGAGAAATGTCAGGGAAGGGCCTCTCCTTTTTTCCTAATGTGGGAATGAATTCATTACTCTCTGTGAAGTCAGATTCTTCACTCAAACATTCTGCCAGAAGCTTCATTTCTGTGAGGAGGCATCTGAGTGATCTTCTGCAGGAAAAACCAAGTTGCCAGGATAGAGTATGTCCCAAGGAAGCTCTGGGCTGTATTTCCAAGAAAAGATTTCATACAATTTTCACCAAAGAAGAAGGAGTAAAGAGTGAAATAAGGAGAGAGAAGGAGGAGCTTTGAGGGCCTCTGTGAGGAACGGATGAGGTGCGGTGAGGTGGGCATTCATTGACGTTCATTTCAAGGAAATGTTGCATAACTTAGGTCATCTTTTTACCCCACTGCACTCCCAAGGGATGAATATGTGGTGACTTTAGTGATGAAAATGGCACCTCCAACTGTTTAATTCCATTTTTTCCAAACTCAAAGAACAGCTCATGGTGTCATCTCACTAAATCCACTGATGCTTCCTTCCCTTCCCTCCCCTTCCCTTCCCTCTTTTATTTCCCCCTTCCTTCCTTCTTCCCCCCTTCCTCCTTCCTTCCTCTTTCTTTCTTCCTTTCCTCCTTAATTCCTCCCTCTCTTTCCCTCTTCCATAGGTTCACCAGCTGACACAGGTGTTCCATGTTAAACGTGAATTCCCTCAAGACCCTCCCTTTCTCATTTAACTGCAAACATCTTTAACTGACTTTCAAAACACCTTTAAGGGTCCCTCCTCAACATCTCCAGGGTGTGGCCCCGCCTTCAGGGCTCAGTTCAAGCTCTCCCTCCTGCAGGGAAGTGCACCTAGTTGGGGCACCAGCCCCAGTTCACCAAACCCTTCTCTGAGCTCCAACCCAACTTACTCTTTGGTAACTGGAGGACTTGACAAGTCTATGATTTCCTGGTGGCTCTCTGAGTGCCACTTGGCTCCTCAGCGATGCCTCATTCCTTCAGCACTGGAACAGTCCTTGTCGAATGTTCTCATCCTAACACCTACCACAGTCTGGGTGCCTTATGGGGAATTCTAAATAAATACAGGGAGATGGGATCTCTGAGTTCTACAGTTTCATGTCAGTGACTTAGGAGGAGGACTAGCCTGTGCAAACAATAATTCTGCCCACTGCCCACTAACACAGAGAGCCCCATCCTGGGTTACAGTGTCCCCTCAGAATGTGTGTCTACCCAAAAACTCAGATGTGACCTTATTTGAACAATAGAGTATTTGCAGATTTAATTAGTTAACATGAGGTCACACTGGAGTCACGTGGGCCCTAAATCCCGTGGCAAGTGTCCTTATAAAGAGAGAGAGAGATTTGGAAACCCAGAGGCACAGCCCGGCAGGGAAGAAGCAATGATGTGGAGGCTGGTGCAGCCACAAGCCAAGGAACACCAAGGCTGGACAGGCAACCTCCAGAAGCCAGGAAGAGGCAAGAAAGGATTCTTCTTTACAGCCTTCAGAGGGAGCATGGCCCTGCCAACATCTTTGCTTCAGAATCCCAGCCTCCAGAACTACGGGAGAAGTTTGTGCTACATTGTTATGGCAACCTTAGGGAAAAAACACCACCCCCGTTACGCTTTTAGCACAAAACAAATTCCAAGAAGTGTGGCCACAATCCTGTGGTATCCTTACCCTCATCCCAAACATTCAATAGGAACGTGATGTGTGAAAAGGTAAACGTTTAGACACAAATACTTTGAAAGTGGCTTTTGAGATTATTTTTACAGCAGGGGCATGTTTTTCCCAAGGGGAATCTTACACGCAACTTTAAACAATCAGCATGTCATTAGGATGCAATAGTTGCTTATTATAAAGTCAACACATGAGGGTCGGGTGGCTATTTTGACATAGATAATTCTGAATTTACTTAACAGGTTTGAACAATCCATGAAGTTAACACAAAAATACTGACAGGGACTTTGGAATCTTGATCAAATCTTGGGAATGTGAAAATCTCTGATCTAATAAATGTACTCGTTAAAGAGACCAAAAAGTTGAGGTCAAGGAGAAGGTGGAAATAATTTACCAAGGTCATCCAGCTACAGTGGAGTGTCTGTGATCAGCTATAGGGTTCAGGCAACAGATGACTGGTGCTGACTTCTGTGTTCTTTGCTTCACTGGACCAAGTATTTTCCCACCCTAAGTGGCCACTAATAGTGTGTGAGTGCTCATGCACACAGTCTAATTTACTGTGTCTAATGCCCACCCCCACCCCACATCAAACCATCTAAAGACCTCTGTCATCCAAAGACTAGAGGCTTTATCAACTTGTCACCAATGATATCCCTCCATCCCTTCCTCCCTTCCTTCATCATGTGTTCACTAAGTGTCTACCCTCTAACAGACACTCCTTTATGTACCAGGGAGAGAGATGGGTTAAAATGGAGATGAGTAAGGATGATCATCTCATGGTGCCGACAGTCTCATTGATGGAGACAGGCAATGGATAATTAAACAAATAAGACGATTTTAAAGAGCAGCATGTACTAACGAGGGAAGGTGACACCTAGGGAGGGGTTCCTTAGGTTAGGATGGACGATGAAGGCTGCTTTGACGCTTAAAGGATAAGAGGGAGCCAGGACTTTAATGAACCAGGAGAGTGATACCCCAAAGCTGGGACTAAAAGCAAAGTCCTTGAACCCAGAATGAGCTCAGGTGAGTTCAAGGAAGAGAAGGGAAGACCATACGGTGAAAGAGAGGGTAGAATGTATTGAGTCGGAAGGGGTTAGATCCTAGAAAGCCTGCAGCTCAAGGCAGGGGCTTGGATTACATTCTAAATGCAGAGGGAAGCATAGACAGGTGCTGAGCAGGGGAGGAGATAATCTGATCTCCTTTTTTAAACCATCCCTTCTTATGACTTACCTTTTCTTAGGTACTTTAGAGGCAGTCTGATTATTTAACCTTAGTTAAATATTAACCTGGTTATTAATATTAACCTACTTATTTAATCCCCAGGCAGGTTATGGTTTCCTGAACAGGTAACATTTAACTTTACGAGCCACCCCCACATCTTCCCATCAGCTAAATTAATAAAAACAGCTTCACTTAGAATTACTCTCCTTATGCCAAGCTGAGGCATATTTTGCAGTCTTTTAACTGTCTTATTTCATTGACTGAAGTTGATGTCTTCATAAATATTCTTTTTCAAAATTCCTCCCAACACGATGGAATTATGCATTTCCTGATGAACAGCCAGCCTGGGTCCAAATTAATCCAAGGCAGGAAGGTGGTTAACCATCAATATTCTAACAGATATTTTCTCTGGAAATACGGCATTCCCTCCCCTTGCTTCTGGACTCATAACCCTTCGCTTTACGAGCTCTTCACTGGGGGGAAGGGCAGAGGTTTATCTGCTTGGGAGACACACACAATGTTCATCCTCATTTTTCAGAGGCACACACTGTAGGTCCCCAGAGCACCATTAAAATGTGCTGCATAATCTTTGGAAATTGATTCAAAGAAAACAGATGTCAGTTTTTCTAGATGCAAGGGCATTTTCACTCTGCCAGATCTCCTTCCACTTTCACTAGAAAACAAATATTTGGCTTTGGAGAAGCCGGTCAATGACCTTGGTGAGAATGTGAGAGCTGAACTTATGATTCCTGGGCTCACATGTCCAGGAGCCCTGCAAAGGGACCGTTCCCCTTCCAGGAACTCTAATTCAAGACTAAAACACACGGTGTAAAATGGGCTAGTGATGAGGATTTCATTTCCAAGTCCCACTTCCCAGCCCCTCACTTTCAGGCAACATGACCCTTCACAATTTAGTTGTAAAGAGCATAATTTTTAGGAGATAAAGAGGATTGATTTTTAAGGGAGTATATTTAACTCAAGTTTCAGAAATTGGAATACGTGTGTGTGGGTGGATGGGTGGGTGTGCACAAGGTTTATCCAAAGAAGGCTACAATCAGCCAGAAAGTTTCCAGATTAGCCTCTCGGAAACACAGTATAGCCTTAACATGCATGATCATTGGTGTTACAGGGAAGGAAGTAAGGGAGGGAGAGAGTAAGGGATGGGAGGAGGGAGGAAGGGGGAAGGAGGGAGGGAGCCAAGGAAAAGTTTAATTAAAATTAAACTAGGAGGAGAAATGTAATTAATAGCGGAACATCTGAAAGAGATGTCTTAGGCTTTAGAAATTAACATATCCATGCTTAACACGTTGATCGCTCATTATGGATCAGGTGCCCTGAGGAAATGCAACTGTCACCCAGATTTGGGTGGCATGGCGATCAACATGGTAAAAGTGTACATACACCTTTTCCTTAACCTGGTATTCACAATTATTGAAAAATGCCATACTGAACATCAGGTATACCTATGTTTCCCACCCGCCTGATGGTTGCCTTGGGGTAAATCTGTATTCCTGGAAGTAGAAATTATTAGATTAAAGGCTCTAAACATGGTGAAAAGGTTTTGATACAAATTGACAATTGATCCTTCCAAAAGTTTACGCCAAGTGCCACCTTCCTAGTGGCTTTAGAATTCCCTTTTCCCTCCATTCTTATTAACACTGGGCAGCCACAGTTATTTTACTGAGATTTTAAGCTTGTTTTCTGTGCAGCATCTGTCTGCTGTCTGTTGGTAGGACTCCAGTTTCCTTCTGGAGAATTCCCTCTGCCCCACTGGACACAGGTTAGTGGGAGTGTTAGCCAGAGGGCTTGGCCTTCCTGAATCAAGGGGCAGGTACCTGACCCGATCTAGGCCACTCAGAGGCTGACAACTGATGGAGGTCACTCATTTGCCTGATGGCATCAGGAGAGAATCAGCAGGGTTCCTGATGCTGAGGGCCCTGGAGCTGCCCTGGTTACTGCCCTTTCCAAGCCTGGTCACCACCCTTCCCTTCAATCCACAGGGGTCCCATATATCTTTTTTTACTTAAATTCCCCCAAAACACATTTTCTTGCTGATAACCAAACAGACCTACTGATACAGCAGTTAGGTTGAGTAATTTCATTTTTTAGAATTTTTATGAAGGGTACACAGACTGTGTGTCCCCTGAAGTCCTGATACAATAAATCAGATTTTTTGAAAAATTCGTATACTTGGTAGCCTACAGAGTATCTCCTAACATACAACCTCATTACAAATCTCTAAGGAAGGTGGGCGAATGTGAGTTCTTTACGAGGATTTGGCAGTTCCATCAACAACCCATTGCCTCGATCTGCAACTTAACAACCCTGGGATCAACCTCATGATAAAATCTTCATACACCATCCCTTTAAAGAGCAGGCTCCGCCACATCTTGGGAATCCTTTAATTCAAAAAAGGAAAGTCGTTTGTACATGCCAAGTTGCAGTGGGCAGCCACAGAGAAGTCCTAAGGATTCTGCAAATGAAGTAAATCACTGAATGTGGCTGATCTCTGGTCCCAGAAGAGGAAAACTTAGCCAGTGAGGAGTGGAAACACAAATGGGTTCTCAATGTTTATTTCTGTTCCTCTCACACAATGAAGCATGACTGGTAAGTTTCCTATCATTTCTGCAATCCAAGGCAGAGCCTCAGAGCTCGCAGCCGGTGGTTAGAAGGATACGTTCAAATCCACAACTCAGGTACATGTTAGTTGTCTGACTGTGGGCAAATCCTTTAATCTTTCTATGCCTCAGCTTTTTCAGAACAGTAATAACAAAGCCTCGTACAGATTCAATGAGAAATGTATATGGGGTTGCTACTATGGAGTCAGGCACAAAACGGGTGATGGGTAATTGGTAGTTCCTGCAAAATCTTCATCAGAAAGGAGTATTTTCTGGATTTTTAGGAGGTGGGAGCATGCTATGGAGGCTGGACTGCAACCCACTGTACAGAATTTCCTCTCGCAAAGAAAGTTGGTTACAGGAACAATGAGAGGCAATAGTATCACTGATCTAGTCTCATCTGACCCTTTCTAGGGTGCAAAGAATGCCCAAATATATATCACCATCTGATCTTCATTCAACCCAGCGTGCCAGGCAGGGCAGAGACAATCAATCCCATTTTCGAGATAAATCCCACTGACGGCTCCCTCCCATCTTGACTGCAGAGACATTGGGCTGCTTTTGGCAAATCAAGTTTTCTACTTTATACGTGCATACGGTTTGCAGCAGCGTCTCATCGAGAAGCGAGAAAATAGTTAGAATAAAGCATCTATCATCTCACAGTCCTCGAGAGCCCACGGAGAAAAGAATTTCCCCTTCATTTTCCTGCCCCTCTAGGAGGTGATAAGCCAGGGACAAAATATGTGTCTTGCTGAACTCTGGCCAAATGCCATTCCTGCTTCTGCTGGCTTCAGGGAAGAATAAGGGACCACTTTTGCTCCTTCTGCAAAGTGTATAAATACAAATTATACACACAAACACATAAACACACACACATATGTATATGCACATACATATACATCCATATAGAGTATGTGACTCCAAAGATCAGGGGCTCTGGACAACCCTTGAGGCAAGACCAGAGCAACATCAAGGGAACCCAAGAGCCAGATCCCCATCTCCCTGATGAATGGCGCAGGATGCTTGAACATTTTTGAGAAGGAGCCAAGTTGTGCATAGAGCACATGTGCATGACTATGAATTTGAATCAGGTCTCTGGGACCCTGGGAAAACTGTATAAAATCACTGAGCCTCAGTGTCCCCATCTGTAAAATGGAAACAGATTAATTTAAATAACACAGGGTAATCACCTGGCCCACTGCTAGTTCCCTTTGCCTCTTCCAGTGACTCCCAGGTTGACACCCACTTAAGGCTTGAGACTGGACAGTGAATCTAGCAGCATTCCCTTTCCCCAGGTATATCATCAGTAGTAATTTTTCTCTTGTCCTCCTGAAGTCCAAGAAAGACCTTACTTAACTAAAATTTCCTTCTAAAACTGCGCGTGATGTTTGGACCAGACAACCCTCAATTTAACCAAGACTGCTTATCAAGTACTAACCATATGGCTGGTTATCAATCTCATTTTCTCAGACATCCTACCAGACAAACCCATCTTTTCATCCATTGCAGGATCAGCAACATTCAGGCGAAGAAAAGAGACTATAGGAATATCTACAATTTGAATTGGTTCGACAAACACAAAAATGAACTCACCAAAGCCAGTGAGGCATCAAGAACATCGTTTTCACCTAGTGGGTCTCATTTCTCCTAAGCATGAAACGGTCATCACTGCCATTATCATCACCATCACCATCACCATCAAGACCCTAGAGGGAATGTGTTTCTCATACAACCCATGGTCATGTACTTTAAAAAAAAAATGGAAAATAAAGCAGTGACTAATGAAGAAAAGCGAAAATTCTACTACTTGAGAAAAAAAAAATCCTGGGCATAAAGGGATGTGGCAGAAGATGGGGAGAATAATTTGAAAATCAAGCCCATGATGGGCAAAGACAGGTTATGTGGTCAATGGGGAACAAGAAATTGGCCGTTTTATTTCAGCAACAGAGCCCTGTCTAGAGGGCATTAAGGATCACAAGATTAAAGACTTAGACAAAGCACTCTCTGAGACCTAAGGTGTTTCTGAATTCTCCTTGCATATAAACCCTCAAATCCCCTCCGACTTCAGCAGTCAAAGCGTAAGAGTCAAGGCTGCCCAAAAGAAGCCAGGCAGGAGAGAGGAGATGCCGGTCTCGGAAATGAGAGCGCTCCACTTCCCTGTCCAGCCGGGCAGGAGAAAAGGAGGCTCTCGGGAGTAATTAACTGTCATGCCTAAGATTAACTGACGACCCTCCCGTTTTGCCCTAAACACAGATGCATTGGGATCAGGACACAACCTTGAATACTGAAGGCGAAGGGGGAACAGTCATTTCTGGATGGGAGCAAAGAGTATGCAGAATTGTGGGCGATGTCAAAACACACACGGAAGAGCAGGGGAAGGTCATATATCAAGACGCCCTTCCATGAAGTGGCTTGTCAGACACTAGCCAAGGACTTAAATTAGGAACCAGCTTGTGCTGGGAGGTTTCTCAGCAATGACAAGTCCACCCTGAGCCAGTTATCCTGTCACACAGGTGTGGTTCGGACACACACCTGCACGTTTCCAAATACTGCTATCTGGAGAAAGAAGCTAAAAGGAAAATTCACAATGTCGGTGTCTGTACCAACAGAGGATGCTCTGCAGCTCCAGATACAGCCTGGTCCTCTATCTCTGACCCCAGAGGATGTTTTGTCGGGGAGAGAAAGAGGGTAGTTTTCACTAGAATATCTCAATATCTTCTGTATTTGGGAAAGATCAGGGCTCTTTCCCTGGAATAACCCATTGCCTGCCGTCCTCCTTACAAAATCTTCTGCTGCTGCAAAGTTCTCTGTTGGATATAAGAGGAGTTATTGTTTCATATATGCACTTTTCTTATCTAAATTATCTAAATCCAGGGGATGAGAATGGAGAAAATAAGATTTTTCATTTTATCCCCCAATGACTAGCGGTGCTTCATCAAAATCCTTCCAATAAACAGATTGTCTTCTAGGGCCTTTTTAGCGAAAAAGTGCCTTTGTCAATTCCACGAAAGTGTTGGATTTATGAACCAGTCACTGTGCAAAGTGCTAGGGTTATAATAAAAATGAATAAGCCTCATCCTTGAGGATCTCTGACTCTGAAACTGTAGACACTTTTAGACATAGACACACAAAATAATCACCGTAACAACACAGCAGAAGGTGCTGTTTGTTGAGCACTGTTAAGTGTTTTACAGTCACCACTGTGTTGTCTTCACAGTGTAGGAGACAGGTCTGAAGTTCATGTCTGTTTTAAAGATGAGGAAACTGAGGCTTAAGCAGGTTAGGGTAGCTTAGCTAAAGTCACAGACTGAGTCCCAGACAGAGCTGAAATGTGAAGCCAGGAAGTTTAAATACAAGCCTCACTTCAATAAAAAAATAAAATAAAAATAAAAGTGTTAAAAAAAAAAAGATTCAGGTGTTTCTATAGAGGTACATGAAAAGAATGCTGATTCCATATGCTCATCGTATTTGGGAGAATCAAGGACCATTTTGCAAAGCTGATATCTGAGCTAGGTATTAAAAGACAGAGCAGAAGGCGCCCAGGTAGAGATTAGGATGGGTGGGGGCCCTCAAGTGGCTGGAGGAGAGATTCCAGATAAAGAAAACAGTAGATGCAAGCACATCGAAGACAAAGCTAAGTAGGTTGTAATTCTCAGTAAATGATAATGGGTGAAGAATTCATGTTCAGAGAATCCTCAGTAAAATGTCTAGTTCATCCAAAAACGAAAGCCAAGACTAGTTCCATAATGTGACTCTGTGATTTATAATAAGAAATATAAATTGGGTCTTCCACCCTGTTCCTAGCACTGAACTCCGGAAACCCGTGGAATTTCCTGCGATAAGAGCAATAAAGGTATCTTTTGTTTTGTGAGTGAGGAAGCCCTAAGGCAACCTAAGGATGGGGGCTGGTTGCCAGGGGAAACAATCACGTGATTAGGAGGTTGGAACTTGCAGGACTGCCATCCCCAACCTCCAGGGAGGGAAAAGGGGCCAGATGTCAAACCAATTGCCAATGACCAATGATTTAATCAATTGTGACCATGTAATAAGCCTCCATAAAAACCCAAAAGGACAGGGTTCAGGGAGCTTCCTGGTTGTGGGGAGAGCATCACGCCTGGAGCGGGCTCAGAAGCTTGGTATCCCCTCCCACTTCCCTTGCCCTCGGCACCTCTCCCCTCTGCCTGTCCCTGAGGTATATCCTTTTATAATAAAGCGGTCAGTCTGGTAAGTACAATGCTTCTCTGACTTCTGTCAGCTGCTCTAGCAGATTCATCAAGGTTGTGGGAACCTGATCTACAGCCAGTCAGTCAGAAGCACAGGTGACAACCTGGACCTGAGGGGGGTGTCTGAGGTGTGTGTGGTCTGGGGGACTGTCTTGCAGTACTGAGCCCTTAACCTCCGGAACCTGATGCCATCTCTGGGTATGCAGCGCCAGAACGGAGTTGAATTTTCAGACGCTCTACTGGTGTCTAAGAATTGCTTGGTGGTGTGTGGGAAGCCCCGTGCCACCACACACACACACACACACACACACACACACAAACTAGAATTGGGTCCAGGAACCCCAAAATGAGTATACTAGTACCGTAGGGGCATGGAGGAGAGTGACCCGGGAGCAGGGGAGGGTTTTCAGAAATAGGATAAGAAGGCGGGCAGATTTAGAAGATGATGTGGTCTCAAGTCTGTAGGTGGCAGGGGGAGAATCGACATATTCTGATCAGTGAAAATGGCTCTTCTGGGAGGACACTACCCTTTCTAAGTGGCGGTTCATAAGTGGCTGGTCTCAGCAGGTGCCTTGAGCACAGCACAGACCACCACTGGGTATGAGCCGAAGGAAGTCAATAACCTCTTCGTCTATGTCTTCGACTCCAAGGAAAGAGGGCCAAGGACCCAAACGCAAAGCCTCTACCTCTCAGCCTCGTCTGTTTGCTCTTGGTGCTGTGCGCTTTCCCCCGAGCTCCTGAAGGTGGTCTGAAGAGGGGACAGGTGTCAGTACTGTGCCCAAGGGAGACAGTCCGGCAGATGAGTGCAAGAGGGACTGGTCAGGGGAGAAGGAGGGAAGGCAAGGAAGCCCTCTCTGCCTCAGCGTCCTTGTGCTTCACAGGAGGCGGCAGAAGTGACTGATCTCCAGTGCTGGTGAGGATCACAGCAGACAGAGAATGTCACGTTTCGGCCATGGTGCCTGTCACCTAGCAAACCAGCAATACCTCCTCATCTCTCCTCTGCTTCCCTCTTTCCTCCCTCTCTCCTTCTTTCTCTCCTTCCTTCTATAGGTAACTGACGCCTGGGCTGGACATGTTCTTCTGTGACTGTTACTACGACGGCCTCGCTGTTCTTCCTCATTATCCTCTGCTCCTCCTCCTCTTCCTCCTTTTTATAATCATAGTAACAGTTACAGTGATGTCATAATAATCATGATTATGAACAGTATTATTGCTGTTGCTACTGTTGGTAGGAATTTGCAGGACTACAGAGGAAGGGAGAGCCCTGAGCAGCTTCAAGGGAAGACAGTTTGTGGTGTCCGATGAGAGGTGGGCCAGACACAGATCCAGGGATGGGGAGGCGCTGGCCAGGGGTCCACTGAGAAGGCACCCACACACATGTGCCTACCCTTCCCGCTGCTACAGCACATTTGTAAACATCACTGGGACAAAAATAAAAGATAGTGAACTAGATGACTGCTTTTAAATGGAAAATTCTTTAGTTGAGCTAAATCTGATCTCAGCAGGGGACTAAACCTACTGTTTGAAGGGGTGTGGGATGAATTCAAGTCAGTAAACGAAAGGTGATGGACAGTCCTTCAACAGCCAACCCTCTACGCTGAGCTCCAGGGACCTTCAGGGGCTCAAACTCTGATGACTATGGTAAGATGAGGTAGCAAGAGGGTGCCAACGTGAGTGTCATCCCCAACATCTTCTTGAGCAAACAGCATCCTCAAAGGATGGAGGGTGTGGCTCTTGTGGAGTGACTGGCTCAGAATCAGGAAGAGCTGGAAATGTGACCTTGAGGGCTGATTATTTCCAGGTTCATCTAATCACAGTGCGGATCACTCCGGAAGACCAGTAACTACGGGCTGAAAGAACAAGACGGTCTATGCCTCGAGCTGTTGATTCCCTATAAGAAGAAAGCTCTCCCCCCCTGCAGTCAGAACCATCTGTCCGAGGTAAAAACAGGCACTTCGCAAAGCACGTCGGGTATGTGTATGGGGTCTCCTCCATCTCTCCTCTCCCTGCTTTCATCTTTCCCGACAGCTTCTGTCTTCCATTCTGGGATCTCTCTGAGTCCGACTCCCCCCTCAAATGCTGCTGTTGGGTCGTGTGACCTAGATGAAGCCAACAGGACCATTTCATTCTCTTGCCCTCACTGATCTGTCCCCCTTTGTTCGTGGAAATAAACTTTCAGCCAGAGTGATGAGACAAACGTGCTCTCTCCCTCCAGGAACATGTCCATGCCTAGATATGAGGCTACTTGGGTTGCTATCTGAGCACAAAGCTGGCACCCAAAGGAAGTGCAGCTGAGAAAACCACTGCCAACTGCCCCGTACTGATCCTGCAGCCACTGCCAAGCATTTGCTGTGTGACAACCACGATGCTAAGTGTCCAGTTGTCATTAACTCATTTAATCCTTCCTAGCCCATCCCTCCCCCCTACATAAAAACTTCTGCTCTCATTAGTTTACAGATAAGATGTCTAAGGTTTAGAGAGGTTGGCAATCTACCCAAGATTTCACAGTGACGGGCAGATTGGGGAGCTGGGATTTGAAGCCAGCCTCAAATGGGCTGACTCAGATTCCTGAACACAGCTGCAGTCTTGTCCTGTGAATTCTCAGAATGAGCAGGGGACCTGGATAAAAAGAAGAGACTCCAAACACAAGCCCTTTGCTCCTCCCCTGCATACCAAGACCAAGTTCAGAAGATGGTGTTTAAGTGGCAAAAGATGGATGTACAGACAAGACGCAAGGGCGACTCAGAGTCAACAGTCTCCTCAACCAGATCCTCTCCTACTAAAGTCAAGACCTGTGAAACACAAAGCAGCAAGGGTCCTCGTGGTTTATGGGTGCTAGACCAGAGAGGAAAGATCTCACACATACCCCCAGCCTCCTAGGACAGCTCTGGACAGGGACACATCCGTCTCTCAGAATCAGTCATGGGACTTCATCAGGGTCAGAAGACTATAACAGAGCCTCTCACCTAATCTACAGAACAGCCAGGCTTGGCCCAGGGGACTCCTACCATGAGGCTCTGGCTGGATTCTGAACATCTCCCACGCCCAGGGACTGAATGCAATGGATTCCCTATCCTCCCCCAGGCTTGAACTTGAGCACCTGTGAGTGAAGTTTCTTTTTTTTTTTTTTTTTTTTTTTTAATGGTAATGTATGCTTTTGTTGAAGAAATGCATAGGTGAGCACCCCTGTTCTCTGATCCCAGTCATGGAAAGTCTTTGGAGAAGACCTGGTCATTGTGAAATGGTGACATCACCCCACGGGCTTCACGAGGTGGGCTCATCCAGAAACAGCGCAGCGGACTCTTTGGTTTCCTGTAGAATCAAGGTATTTTTAATAGAAGAAAACTCCGACTTCAAGCCCAGACACCTCTACAAAGAGAAAATTCACTGATAGGAATCTGAATCATCACCTCTGGACAACAGCTTACCAAAAAAATTTTTTCTTGTAACTGTCACGATGTCCTATGGTGTAAATCACTAATGCTTTCCACCTGCAAATTCCCAACACCGCTGCCTTTAATAAAGCAAAAGGTTTCTTTCTTCACCAGGGAGTCGGTAAATATTAAAATTCCCCCTTTGGTGCTCGTTCTAGCCAGGGCAATTATCTCTGAGGACTATTCACAATGGACTCAATTTGACAATAATTATTCTCAGCAATGCCAGTTGGTAGTTTCCATGGGCTCCTTGCCTCTGCAGGCATGAAAACTAATTTTGATTCCAAGAGCACATGTTATAAAATTCCCCCATGTCAGTTCAGTGCCTAGCAAGACAGAAGAAAAATGTTCAGGTTTTTTTTTTTCTTTTTGCATAAGATGTTCTCCATCTACCAGGAGGGACATATTTCAGCCACACGACAGACACTCAGAAAAGTGCAAGGTGAACTTTAAAACACTTGCATATGGAGCAACATGGATGGATCTGGAGATCGTCATTCTAAGTGAAGTAAGCCAGAAAGAGAAAGAAAAATACCATATGATATCACTCATATGTGGAATCTAATAAAAAAAGAAGACAATAATGAACTTGTTTACAAAACAGAAACAGACTCACAGACATAGTAAACAAACTTATGGTTGCTGAGGGGAAAGAGGATGCGAAGGGATAAATTGGGAGTTTGAGGTTTGTAAATACTAACTAATATATATAAAATAGATTAAAAAAACAAGTTTCTTCTGTACAGCACAGGGAACTATATTCAATATCTTGCAATAACCTATAATGAAAAAGAATATGAAAACAAATATATGTATGTATATGTATGATTGAAACATCATGCTGTGCACCAGAAATTGACACAACATTGTAACTGACTATACTTCAATTAAAAACAAAAAAACAAAAACACTTGGATATGGGAAAGCAAGGTAGAGTCAGGCGTACTGACCTATCCCCCTCTCCTTCGTGAACCCCTCCATCGCTTGGTACCCCCAGCACCAAAGATCATACTCTTTCTCCCCTCATCTTTCTCTTTGTCAGTCGTTTGCGGGCTTTTCCACCGATCCATCGTAACACCAGCAGGAATCCTGGGGCTTCCCCTCCACTGTCTGCTCTTGGATGGAGGATTCATTCTGATGCACTGTCTTCCAGCGATCCCAGCTGCCTTTAACCTAAATGGCACTTCAATAAACACATCCTTCATCTGCGTCTTGCAGCTTGACGTTACCGGGGGTGGGGGAGAAGCCCGTGCCAGGGCTCAGGTCGCTCCTTGACCTTTATGCCCGAAAATTGTTACCAGTCAGCCACCAGTAAGCATTAAAGAGAGCATGTCTTGATTTTTGCTTTCTATTTATTTATTTATTTATTTATTTATTTATTTATTTTTGCACACACAAAGCTTTTCAAGGGTACTGTGCTACTTAACGAATGACAGAAGCCTTCAGCATCCCTGCCAGGAACTGGCAATGAATTGTTTTTCTTTTTCTTTTTCTTTTTTTTTTAATAGGCTGGGACAATGAAGCAGAGATTTCTCTGCACCCAGATTTGGAGTTTCTCCAACCTTGAAACTTTATTGCCCCACAGAGTATCCAAGTGTGTTTGTGGGAGGGACTGAAAGCATTAAAACTCATTTGGTCCTGAATCTCCTGTAGGAAGACGCAAGCTTTCATCCCCCGACTCCTGCATCCCGCGGAACCCAAGAGACCGTGACTTCTTAGGGAGTCAGTGGACAAATGAATGATAATAGCGCACTGTCACCTGTGCATGCTGTCCCTCACCTGGTCCCCTCTGTGACCAAAAGCACACATTTCTTAGCAAAGGGCCTCAGCCAGGTCAGCGACTCTGTGTGTTGTCTAGAATAAGAGCAGGCGAGCCTGAGGAAACCGGGGCCCGGCTTCTCTGCCATCACGCATGCCCTTCCATGAACAAAAGCAGTTCAGATCTCAAAAACACTTCAATTCCAGGGTACTGAAAAGCCGCCTGCAGATAACGCTTGCAGAATCCAATCACGGATCTGGAATGACTGTTGTACGCCAGCCACAGGCCACAAAGGGGCTAATGAAAATACATCTTTATAATGAGAAAGAGAGAAGACACGCATTTCCACTTTCTTTTTCTCCATTGACTCTTGCCAAGAGCTCAGGAAATAGGGAGTTGAGAGTCAGAAGCTTTCAGGACCAGAGGAAAGCTGCACCCAAGAAGCTGCTCCGAGCATGTCCCCGACCCACACGGCCAACCGTCCGGGGTTGGCTGCCGCCACACCTGCCATCATTCACACTATTTCTCCATCAGGATCAGCCTTTCAGTTTTTTGCACATTTCCTCCCAATCTGGCCTCTGCTACATTTTAAATCCGTTGGCCCTCCCCCTGAATAAAGCCTCTACCAGACCATGTGATTTTCCTGGAAGATTCTGTATAAATCTCTCGGAAAATGTAAAAACACAAACATCTCTGTCACTTCTTAGGAATAAAATCAGTCCTTTCTCAAGGTCAGGGGTCAATTAAAAAAAAACCTCATCGAAAAGGATGGTGCCATTTCGAACACCATTAAAGTAAAAATCTTGTAAAATGGAAACTCTCCATTTCTTTAGCAATGAGAAACCAGGTCTGAGACCTGAGGCATATAAAATTAATAATATTTATGATAAGAACAATAATAAGCATCTTTCTTCTTTTATTTTTCTCCTCCTCTTCCTCCTCCCCCTCCTCCTTATTAACGATAAATGTTTCTTTAAATTGAATCTGCAGCCTAAAGTGTGCAAAAATTCATTCTCTGACTCTAGAAGAAGAGTGTTGTGATACCAAGATGAATGAATGCAAAGGGTGATAATGACCTTGACAAGCTTTAAGATGAAGGAGAGAGAGAGAGAAGGGCTTAGATCAGAGTGAAGAAGAAAGAGACTTCAAAGAAATGAGGTCCTTGAGGTAGGCAGAAGCCAGATGTTATGGGATCCTACAAACGGCAGCTGTTTTTGTTTTGCTCTGTTTTGGTTTGGCTGGGTTTTGGTTTTGGTTGCTTTTTCTAAGCATAAAAGGACACCATTGGAGAATTTTAAGTAGGGGATTAGCTGAATTGATTTATGTGTTTTGAGGGGGTAGATTTCTTTTCTTATTGTGGTTTAAAAAAACATACAAAACCTACCACCTGAACCATTTTTGAGTTTACAGCTCAGTTCCATTGAGTATATTTGATTGGTTGTGAAACAGATCTCCAGAACTTTTTTGTCTTGCAAAATGGAAACTCCATTCCTAGTAAATAAAAACTTCCCTTTCTCTCTTTCCCTAGCCTCTGGTAACCACCATTCCACTTCCCGTTTTTATGAACTTGACTACGCTAGATAAATTATACATAAGTGGATCCATGCGGTATTTGCCTTTTGTGATTGGCTTATTTCACTTAGTATGATGTCCTCAAAGTTCATCTCTGATGTAGGACGTGGCAGGCTGTCCTTCCTTTTCAAGGCTGAATGATACTCCACTGTATGTGTAGACCGCATTTCGTTTATTCATTCATCCACTGATGGGCATTTGAGTTGCTTCCACCACTTGGCTGTTGCAAACAGGGCTGCTATGAGCATGCGTGTGTAATGTATTTATGTTTTAAATCATTTTGGCTATTATGTGGATAATGGATTGGAGGCGGACAAACATAGATCCTGGGGCGTCCAGGAGGGAGGCTGTTGCTGTTGTAAAGGTGGCTTGAACTAGGGTGTGGCAATGGAAACACAGAAGTGGACAGACAGATGGTGGACCTTGGAGGTAGGATCTGAATGATGGGTTGATAGTTGAATGGAGAACCCGAAAGAAGGAAGACTCAAGCGTGAAGCTTATCAAGCAGTCAGCTCCATGCCTGGCATAAAGCAAACCTTCAGTAAAGATTAGCTGCTTTTAGTTTTATGACCCTAATCCTAATTCCCATCTATCCCTTAGATGGGTGAACACAGCATGAGAGGCAAGGCTAGACTGCATTATAGGCCCATGGGAGTCACAAGATTATAAGCCACCTACACTGGGCCCTGACCCACTTTGTTAACAAAGCTGAGACCTTGGTCCATCCTCTCAGCCTTCTTTCTCAGTGCCTCCGACAATGGAGCCCTCTCCTTGTACTCCTCTAACTCCACCATATTCATACGGGGACTGCCTTCTCCCATACAGTTTCCCATACCATCAATGCCTTCCCTACAACCATTTAGACCGGAAGATCTGACTCTTCCTTCTAGCTCCCTCTCCTCCTCGACTGGCTGGTCTCATACTACTCCCACCCTTCCATACTCGGCCCTCTCACACATGGCTTTCCTGCAGTCCCAGGAGAGATGGCTCAACTTTCCCACCTCAGGGCATTTGCACATGCTGCACCCTACCCCCTCCTGTTGTCTGTAAGTACCAACACCAGGGCCAACAGCTTCCCCATGTCACCCTTGACTTAACTCCCATCATCCCTTCCATTGTCAGCTCCACGATCACTCTCCAGGAGAGCATGTCTTGACCTATTCAAGCTTAAGCAGGGTTCCTCTGCTACTTGCTTTCCTACTTGCTTTCCCATGTACCTTTTCTTGAGGACACATCTCAGATGGTAATTATAGATGTTTTTTGTGTTTGTGGCTATCAGATTTTCCCCCATCAAACTTCCTCTCCTAACCCTACTCCACTGTTGCTCCAAGGTAACAGATTGCCTGTGAGTTTCTACCAAACATTTAACACTGGTACCAATACTTAGTAGGGTCTTGATATATTTGCAGTAAATGAGCAAGTCAGTCACCAGAACTATCATCTCCAGGAATTAGTTTCCTGATAGGTAAATAAAAGATCCTTTCAGAAAGCCATTTTCACTAATCATGAAATTTGTGTATTTTTAGATTCTTTTTTTATAAACAGAGCTCAGCTGAGTTACGCATGTCAGAGTGGGAATGATCGTCCACAAGCTTTAGTCTCTGCTAGTGACGGCGACATACCGAAAGTGACAACTATATAAAAGAGATCGACAATCAACAGCTTAAAGGAATACTTCAAATCCATCCACCACGCAAGAAACTGTAAACTGGGGCAGAATCCCCAAGTCTGGTGGAGAGAAAAACAACCTAAGTGGACTTTGCTTTTCAAACAGAATGTCAGTTTGACACACTTATCTTGCTTTTGGAGAATCAAGTTTACAAGCACGCAATTAAGTGCAGGTACACAGGGTTTTCAGAAAACCAATATGGCAGTAGAGGAGCTCATCCTTTGACCTCTCACAGTTGCCCATCTATCTACCAAACCGAAGTGTCAAATAAAGCTCAGCGTCTCTGAAAAGGGACAGATCCCAGACCTAGTTCTAACCTGCCCATTACGTTGAGCCCTCTGCATCTTTAATTGAGTGCCTTATGTTTCTCATTACAAAGGAGCCACACAGCAGTTCTCACTCTGCCGTTATTCCCATAATCTGTGCATCCATCAGCCAATGGAAGCATGAACTGGTGCCAGCAGAATCAGAAAAGCAAATGTAGTTGGTTCCCAAATGATCTCTGAAACATCCAGGCCACCATATGTGTAAGTCTAAACACACAAGTGTGATCACACTACATACACTGCTCTATACCTTTTCTTTTGTCCCACGACTCTACACCTGAGTCTGCGTTAACATCTAAGCTGAGTGATGTTTATCACCTTTCCATAATATCACACTTAACCTACCTCATCCTTTAAGTGGCTGCATACTATTACTAGGGACAAGTTGTAACAAGAGATTGTTATACAGAGACAAAACCCCAGCTCATGTTTGACGTCAATCTAGAACCAGCAAGGACCGAATAAAACACCAAGAAAAAAGAATGCCTGGTCCATGCCTAAAAAGGAATCTGATAAGCATGGTCCGTCCAGGAGCACTTGGCCATCATAGAGAAGGTACTCTCTAGGCAGGAGTCAGGCAGTAATGGCAAAAAGTTCAAAGAGGTAAGATAGTTAAAAATGAAAGTGGCCACACACACAGGCTGCCAGCACAATCATCCACCATCAATGTATTTTCTCTCTCCTCTTCTCACCCCCTCTCATAATAGTTACTGTTTATTAAGCGTCTCGTATGTGTTAGGTACTGTGCTGTGTTTTTAGACGCACAATCACGTGTGGTCCTTAAAACCACCTTCTAAGATGTGTTCTACTGCCATTTTACAGATAAGACCACAGAGGCTCAGGGAGATTAACTTGCTCAAGGTCCTTAGTGTTGGCTTGAGACCTGAGTTTCAAATGATACCACTGCTTCAGAAGCCTCTTCTTAGGTTTGTCTCAGAACTTCACAGGGCTGAGACTATTGGCCTTGAAGGAGGCATGGCGGATGGGACAGGGGTTCTGATGTCAACTTTCTCTGGGGTCATGACTATTACAGTTCATTTGCATCCCTACAGGTGGACTTGCACAACTTCCCACAGTTTAGAGACATCTAGCGGAGCCATGTGATCTGTCCGTATTCTCCCACTGCCTGAGGTCAAGGCCTGAAGGACAGGTAGGTAACGTTTAAGCTTTAATTGGGTAACATTCTGCTGAAGAGGGAGTAACCCAGCCCACCCGCAGGAAACTGGGGAACCAGGCATTCCTCCCTCTGAGCTCTCAAGCAGGCCCTCAAAGTCAAGGACCCACCTCCCCTCAGCTAGAAGGTAAACTTTTTATTTTCATTTTTAATGGAATTATAGTTGATTTACAATGTTGTATTAGTTTCTGGTGTACAGCACAGTGATTCAGTCATACATATATATTTATTTTCATATTCTTTTTCAATATAGGTTATTACAAGATATTGAATATAGTCCCCTGTGCTCTACAGTAGGACCTTGTTGTTGATCTATTTTATATATAGTAGTGTGTATCTGTAAATCCCAAACTCCCAATTTATCCCTCCCTCCACTCCCCACCCCTGGTAACCATAAGTCTGTTTTCTATGTCTGTGAATCTGTTTGTGTTGTAAACAAGTTCATTCGTGTATCTGGAAGAAACTATAATTCAAAAACTTACATGCACCCCAGTCTTCACAGCAGCACTATTTACAATAGCCAAGATATGGAAGCAACCTAAGTGTCCACTGACAGATGACTGGATAAAGAAGGTGTTTTTTATATATTTATATATATATATATATACACACACACACACACACACAATATATATATCTACATGTGTATAATACTATATATATAAATATATATACATATACACTACATATATATATATACACACACACACACAATGGAATACTGCTCATCCATAAAAAAGAATTAAATAATGCCATTTGCAGCAACATAGATGGACCTAGAGATCATCATACTAAAAGCCAGAAACAGAAAGATAAATACCATATATCACTTACATGTGGAATATTTTAAAATGGCAAATAGAACATCAACTTGACTAGATGTTCTAGTAGACCAGGAACCTCATCTCTCTCACTTACCACTATCTCTTCAGCACCTACCAGGGTCTCCATCAAGTATTTAGTGAATCAACGAGTGAGTGAATCCAGAACAGAAGGCAAGTCCTGAGAGGGCCGTGAGGATCAAGAAATACTCAGAGTGTCAGTAAAGAGCCTCGAGGAAGAACCACTTGATTTTAGCAGGTTAGAAAAGCATATGAAAAGGGGTACCTGACAGCCGGCATGGTACCCAGTGTCTATAAAGTGAATGTTTGTCCACAATTAAGATCAGAGACTTTGATCAACGGGGCTCTTGTCTGTAAGAGCCTTTAACTGGCAAGATGCAAAGAGACATCAGAATGGCCTCTCAACTTGGTCAAGCTAGAGGAGGCAGGGTCAGACTCAAAAGCAGGGAGTACGGCATTGTGGCCACTCCCAGGATTGCACCCCACCCTGCTGGGGCAGCCCTAGGGGAAAGGGGCTCGACCAGGAAGGGCGGGGAGAAGAGACAGGGACCTTGCGGGAGGAGCTCCACCCACCCCCAAGTGAACAAGGGCTGTTGGAGGCCCCTGCGTGAATAGAACCATTCCCCACGGGCTGAGAGAAGAGCATGATCTCACTGGACAAAGGCAACTTTAAAACACAGCGATTCACCTGCGGCACACATATCAAAATTGATTTCACAATCATTCCAGGGAAGGAGATTGATGCCCTCACACGTGGTCAAGTGATCGAATCTTGACATCAGCCTTGAAATCTTCCAAGACCCTTACTGACCTGTGTTCAGCGCCTCCTCCCTGTGCCCCTGCAGCCTCGGTTACATTGCCCACACAGTGATTGCCTCTAACCTTGCTTTTTTTCCATGGTTAGTCTCCTTGTGGGAAGGGACCCTATTGATTTCACAAGCACATGGAACACACATAGTAGGTACTTGGTTATATTTCTTTTTTTATTGAAGTATAGTCAGTTTACAACGTTTTGTTAATTTCTGGTGTACAGCCTAGTGATTCAGTTTTATACATACATATATATATATATTTCTTTTCTTATTCTTTTTCACTATAGGCTATTACAAGGTATTGAATACTTCCCTGTGCTACACAGTAAGACCTTGCTGTGTATCTATTTTATATATAGTAGTTAGTATCTGCACATCCCAGGCTCCCAATTTATCCCTCCACGTCCTCCTTTTCCTCCCTGGTAACCATAAGGTTGTTTTCTATGTCTGTGAGTCTGTTTCTGTTTTGTAAATAAGTTCATTTGTTTCACTTTTAAATTATATTTCTGAAGACTGACTTGGCCTGCTAAGGAGTGGGTATTAGATATGCAATTTGGACTCGCTATGGGTGATAGTGATGACTTGAAAATATCATATAAGCATTCATTGAACACCCTCTAATGAAAGGATCTGTGTGTGCGCGCGTGTGTGTGTGCGTGCGCACACACGCGTGGGGGTGTGTATGCCCTGACCGATGGTGTGCTGAAATCACAGGGTCATCTTGTTGCAGGAAGTTTCACCAAGTTCCTGGGTATTTTGCCACTTGGGAAGAGAACGGAAGACCCTGTCTTTATAGTCTCAGCATGAGGATCAGGTATTTAAGAATAGTTGGCATGACTCAACAAGTTCTAGAAAATGTGCCAGAGCTCAGACTTTCAAGAGAGGCCCTCTCACCTTGTCCTAACCAGGGGGAATGACGTCAACCACAGACAGTTCGCACAAGACAAAATGAAGCACCGTGCTAATCTGGGAATCCGGGGCAGTGGGGGTTTTCTATAAGAGACTTCCTGAGAAATGCTGACCTCCCCCCTCGACCAAACGGCAGTAAGTGAGCACTCAGGAAGCCCTTCTCCAAACAGAGGTGGTCCAATGTGCTCACCCTCGCCGCGTCTTCTCGCCCGTCCCCTCTGTAATCTAAGCAGGTGACAACTTCATTCAGTTCTTAGCAACAAGAGGAGGTATCGATTCCCTGAGAATGCCCTAATGGCTGGAGACTGGGACACAAACCACAAATGGAGACTTTCTGATTCCAAGTGAAATTATAGTTTGCCCTGCGAGACTTGCACAATAAATCAGGGGAAAAACCAGCCAACACAGGACTCTGGGGTCACTGAAGTGATGTTGACACATTACAATAATGAGAACTTGAAATACCTTATGCCCTATTGATTTTTAAGCTGAATCATTCCCACTGCAGAAGATTACAAGACTCTGTCTTGGAATCATGGCTCACACGGGAGATGCTGATGAAAAATACACCCAATCCAATCAAAATGAAAAGCTTCACTTGTACTTATTACAAATCTAATACCATTGTCCCCAGGCTGCGTGAGAGGCACTTACCTACAGCGGGGGGACAAGAATCACACTTTTTTCTTTTAATTAAAATTCTCCATACCTTCTCTTTTACACATGGCTCTTTGCTGTGACTCAACGGTACAAAGTACCCAAAGAAAAGAGACACAATGGCTCGATTAGCGCATAAAGGGGCAATTTCTTTATGCTTTTCTAATTCCAGGGTGGCTTTCAAGTTCCTCGCTTCACCATATCATTTTGAAGAATGGAAAATCATGTCCTAACAACCAAGTTATTTCCTAGTCAATAGGAAAAGATGCATTCCACCCGCATTTAGCATCCACAGTAAACAAAGAATGCCTTGCCGATCTTTCCTTTTTTCCCCCAAAAAGGGCTCCGTGGAGCTGAATAAACACAGTTGTGGGAGGCCAACTGGTGACATAAGTTAATTACTAACCTGTCACACAGTCAGAGAATGGTAATAATTTATTTGCACTGTTGCATTAACCAGAAGTCGCTTTTTGCCAATGGAATGTGTTGGGGAGAAGGTTTTAGAACATCGCTGCTTGCCCTGCACCCTACAGAAGGTTGTGATGATATTTTATTTGGGGGACCAGATATAACCATGCTGTTGCTTTTCCGATGCATACTGTTCCAGCCGTAACTCAGAAAAAAAAACTGCTCACGTTTCTCGGCTTTAGGGGAGAGGGGACCAGCAAGCAAGAATAACATGCTTTCCTCAACAGGACTCTGAAAACATTATCCAGTTATGAAAGATATAATTATTACTTGGGTTGGCCAGGATTTAATACATAATAAATATTCTGGCACAATCCAGGACGATCACACATTCTTTGAAAACATTTACTGAGGTCCTCACATGGGCCAGGCATTGTGCAAGGGATTAATTATATATTGTTCACCTGTTCCCTGTCTTCACGAAGTTTATAACCTATCATTATAATCTAATTGTTGAGATGAACTCCTGCAGGCAAAAAACTATGGCTCTAAAAGGGCCTGATTATAGAAGAAACCCTCACGTCCTCCCAAGGGGGTGGACTGAAATAAATGAATGGTATTTAGAAGCTAACTGGTCTTTCTTCGCTGTCAGACACCCTGATTGTTTTTCTTCAGTTAAACGGATCTGATGGTGCCTTGCTCTTTTTTTAAAATGTATATTCCTGCTCATAAGTCTTCCTGAATTCTGCCATTTCATTAATTTTATCAACCCTGGAATAGCTAGGCAGAATTGGTCATCTATTGACATGGCTACAGTTGGGACCTAGGTTCTTATGTATGTCCTTAATCCATTTATCAATGTGATCGAAAGCAGGTGAGTGATTTAAGACACCTTTTCCACACTGTGTTGGTAGAAAAGTAGATCCAAAATTGGTATAAAGGAGGGGGTCTGATAGAAAACAAACGTATGGTTACCCAAGGGGAGAGGAGTCGGGAGGGATAAATTAGGATGTGGGATTTGAAGATACAAACTATTATAGACAAAATAGATACACAACAAAGTCCTACTGTAGAGCACAGGGAACTATACTCAATAGCTTGTAATAACCTATAACGAAAAAGTATTATATGTATAACTGAATCGCTATGCTGTACACCAGTAACTAACACAACATTGCACATCAACTCTACTTCAGTTAAAAAAAAAAAAAAAAAAGGGAAGTGTCTGGGGGGTGACCCCATCTGGTCTCATTCTGTTCTAGCCTCTCAAGAGCTGTTTTTACGTCCTTACACCGAGGTCCTTCTGCAAGCTGGAGAAGTCACCGACAACTTTCCAGAATTAAAAAGGAGGTGAGCACTGAACATGTAGACAGCCTGCCCAACGTTGACCTGCACGTCCCAGCCAACGTCACCCTTGAAAGACCTGGGCTGGAAGGCAATGAACAAGCCTCTCTTCTCTTACTAACGTCAGTGATAAAGCAGAGTAGTTCCACGTGCTGTTGATGGACTTTGTCCGCCTGTGGCCAGATCCAGGGTCCAGCAGGTGTGAGCTGTGTGATCCTGGGTAAATTACTCGGACCGTTTCTGAAACTGCTCCCTCACCTGTAAATGAAGGCAACTGGCGCCCCTGCCACGGAGGATGCTTAGGAGGTTTAAATTAGCCGATCAATGCACAGCGCCTCCCACCGTGCTTGTCAGATACAATACTCAGTGCACTTCAGCCGGGATGTTTTCCCCCAAGAACACCAGGGCCTTCACTCGGGGGCGTTTGCTTTGATTTTCCGAGCTCAGGTTTCAGCAAGGGGGCAACGCGGTGCAGGAACAAATTTTACATAACTCTGCCTACACTGACGAGTCAAGTGGGCAGCCAAAACTGATTGCCATCTGATAGTTTCTGGATTAGCAAGACCACACCATGGCTATTAAAAGTTCGGCTCTGAGAAACAATTCTAGCTGTTGAGAAACACAATTCCAGCAGCCCGCATGCCTGGTGCACAGCAGGTTCCCAATTCACTGCTGCAAAAGAGTAACAAAAAGTCAAATGAAGCCCATGAAAAGACACAGATGAAACAAAGTTCCGAAAATCAGACGATGCCCGCTCTTCCCTTTCAAAGAGGCCTCTGCCACCATGTTCGTTGACAATCTAGTCTAAGTTGACAGGACAGAAATAAAAGATCGCGTGCCATTTTTAAATGCCAATTAATAAATACCAGTGCTGGAGGCCATGCCTTCCACAACCCCCTGGCCATCTTCTCCAAGACACCCCAGAGTAGCACATATCCTTCTGGTTAACGTTTCGTGGACTCTTTCCCTAAACAGACGCCGGTTTTCGTCTCCAACATTTTGTCCTGTCATTGCAACAGATGGCTTTACACTAGAGCATATGAAAATATTAGAGTTTATAAGCCTGGTGGAAACTATGAGATGCCTTTGGAGGATGAAGACCTCCGTGATTAATGTAAAGCGGCCGTGCAAGATTCTGTTAGAAACGAGTACCTCGAAGGTGCGTCGTGGAGGAGACGCGGGGCCGGCAGTTCCACGTCTTCACGGGAGGGGGACCCACGCGGAGAGGCTCAGCTCTCCGTGAGACAGATCTGGGCCACGCGGAAAGGCAGAACACATTGCTCTTGAGAGCTGTGAGGCAGTGTCGTGTGTAACCAAGGGAGGGCTGTAAAATCTACTTCTTGGAGATCTAAAAGCCAGCAGAAAGCTCCGTCTGTCTCAGGTGGCCGACTAGAGGAAGCTTAAACCAGAGCAGTGACTGAAGGGGCAGTGAAGTCAGCCCGCTTATTGTTCTATAGATGCAGATCCATTTCCTGCTTCTTTTCAGAGCCATATTGATAGATGTTTACCCGACCCAGTGAGTGTGGGCAGCTCAGCCAACCCAGCAGGTATGACCCACAGATCTGGAAGTGAGGTTCAGATCATCAGCAGGGTAAAGGGAGGGGCTTTGGAGCCAGAATGCCTATTTCTAAGTGCCGCTGGTTGTACTGACTTGGCAAGGGGCGTAAGCGCTTTGTGTCTGATTCCTCATCCATAAGTGGGGGTAACAGGAGTATGTACATCCCAAGGCTGCTGTGAGGACAAGTGAGTTAGCATCCACAACAGGCTTAGGATACAGCCTGGCATATGGTGGGTGCGGCATACATGCTGCCTAGTGTCTATATTTAGTACCATGTTTGTGCAGAAATAAACACTACAATGTGGGTAAGGTTTTATATTTTTCCCTTGACTGACTGGTGTGCGACTGGCACTGACTTCCAATGGGCGCAACATATTAATGTTTCCCATGATGCATATGCATAAAAATTCCCAAAGCCCTCTCCCGGGCGTTTATCCCAGAGAAGCAAAACTCACGCTCACACAAAATCCTGTCCACAAATGTTCACAGCAGCTTTATTTGTGATAGCCACAAACAGCCCAGATGTCCTCCAATCAGTGAACGGTTCAACAGACAGTGGCACATATTATTTACTGTGAAATATTACTGAGCAGTGAAAAGGAAGAGAAGATGGAGAGATGCAGTAATTTAGATAAAACTCCAAGGAATTGCAGTTCTAGAATTAACCAATCCCAAAATGTTAAATGGTGTGTGATTCCACTTATAACGTATTTGAAGTGACAGAATTTTAGAAATGGGGAATAGATTGGTGGTTGACAGAGATTAGGATTAAAGGATGCTGGTGGTGAGTGGAGGTGCATGTGGTTATAAAAGAGATTCTTGGCATCACGTTATCTACAAACAGTAACAGTTTTACTTCTTTTCCAGTTTGGATTCCTTTTATTTGTTTTTCTTCTCTGATTGCCTTGGCCAGGACTTTCAAAACTATGCTGAATAAAAGTGGCAAGAGTGGGCGTCCTTGTCTTGTTCTGACTATGCTACAGAGCTACAGTAATCAAAACAGTATAGTACTGGCACAAAAACAGACACATAGCTCAAAGGAACAGGACAGAAAGCCCAGAAATAAGCCCACACACATACAGCCAGTTAATCTACAAGAAAGGAGGCAAGAATATACAATGGATAAAAGACAGTCTCTTCGATAAGTGGTGCTGGGAAAATTGGACAGCTACCTATAAAAGAATGAAATTAGAGCATTCTCTAACACCATATAAAAAATAAACTCAAAATGGATTAAAGATCTAAACGTAAGACCAGAAACTAAAAGAGATTCTTGGGATGGCCGTGTTCAGTATCTTACCTATGGTAGATCCATGAATCTACACGTGTAATAAAGTTGTGTAGAACTAAATACATGCATACAAATGAGTGCGAGTCAATCTGGGGAAAGTCTGAGTAAGATCAGTGGGTTGCAGCAATGATATGATGTGACACTATGGTTCTGCAAAATATAGCAATGGCAGGGAAACAGGATAAAGGTACCAGAGATCTCTCTGTATTATTTCTTACGAGTGCATGTGAATCTACAACTACCTCAACAGGAGTTTCTATTGAAAACAAAGCCGAAGCCTAAATGAAGATGAAAATTCAGAGTTTCCAGTACATTGAGGTGACAGCCAATTTCTTTCCTGTATTTTCCAGCATTAAGGAAACACTGCTCATCAAGAGATCCCTGGATCTCTGTAGACACATCATGAAACGATTTAAGAACTGTAAAGATTCTTTTTTTCTATTTAATGCTGCATAGGTTACACCAGCCAGTTCTAGGTTTTGTGTATTCAGTCAGTACCTTGCAAGGAACGGAGGTCTGCTAAGTGAAGTGCATGGGTTTCTGAACCAGTCTGAACAGCACCTGCCTTTCTCTGAAGTGTTTTATTATTCTGAGTCGGGCCCGCTGAATCTCCCAAGGTATGAAGTTCAGTTCAAGATAAAAATATTTTATCTGCCCTTACAGCAAATTGAAAGGCTATAGAAAGGGTTTTGTTATTGCAGTGTTTTCATAAATATATAGTAAACATCTTTCACAGCGGGAAATTCAGCACAAAATACAATTTTCATACACAGCCATTCATGTGGCTGGCACAGGAAGATGAAATGACCCAGAGATGAATAAAAAAATAATAGTATACAACTTTTAGCAGCCCACAGTCCCTGTCAGGCACGCACGGCTGGGAGGATAAGGATCATGATTTTGCGGTACCGCCGATGAATGACAAGTGTCTGCAGCATCAGGGGAATTTCATTTTCCTCTGTGGCCAAACCGTTATGCTTAACACCTAGCTTTATCATTTTCAGAAATTTTGCCAACAGCCAACCATCCCATTTCAGAGCACAAAACGACCCCCAGCCTTAGCCAGGACATAATTTTCAATCAGCGATTTTTAGGTTTCTGGATCTCCTTGTAAGTCTATCTTAAGCACATTTTCAAAACAATTTGGGTTACCTGTGTCTAACACAGCAGATCTATGTTGAAATCGAAGCTGATCTCCATCAGCTCAAGGGTGGGGAGCTGATCATAGGTTGTTCACAAAAATCAGAGCTCTTTTCTTTTCCTAAATAAAGTATTTTTTAATATCAAAGTGGTGCATGTTTGTTGAAGATAAAATGGAATAAAGGTGTAATCTTTTTTTGAACAGCTTCATTGAGGTATAATTGATATATCAAAAACAAACAAACAAACAAACCCTGCATGTTTCAGTGGACAATTTGATGAGTTTGGACATATGCATCCACCCGTGATACCATCACCGTAGCCAAGGTAATAAACACATCCATCACGTCCAAAAGTCTCCTTGTGTCCTGTGTGGGTGCGTGGGTTTGCATGTGATAAGAACTCTTAACATGAGCTCTGTCTACCCTCTTAAATCCTTAAGTGCACACCACCATACTGCTAACTATGGGCAGACGATGGACAGCCGGTCTCTAGAACTTACCTCTCATAACCTCAAGAGCAAAACGTTCATTTCTCCCCTGCTCCCTTCCCAGCTAAGCTCCGCAATAACCACAAAGGTCACCACCTCTTCTCAGTCCCTTAGTTACCTGTTGGCAATTTCACCACATACAGAAAACGTCTGCCTGTGGATGTCCATTTTCTAACAAAGTTTTCCTACCTCATTTCTGAAGTTTGCACTCTTTACTTGCAATACCACAGACAGCACTTCAGGTCGAGGAAGAGCCACTCCATTCCTTAAATGCTTCTTGGCACCCAACCCTCTATTGTTAGGCATCTAGTTTGCTCCAGTTTCCCTTCCCACTGTACACAATGCTGCAGTCAACCAATTTGCATCTTCGCAAACTTGAGCAATTACATAAATCCTAGAGGTAGAAATGCTGGGCCAAAGGAGATGCACTGTGTTTTTAAATAAAAATTTCCAAATTGTCTTCCACTGGAGAATGTACCATTCTGCATTCTCTCCAACAGTGTACAGAATGCCTATTTCATCAAATGCATTGTTTGCCAATACAATATATGAAACATTTATATATACAGATGAAACATTTCATACATATATATATATATATATATATATATATATATATATATATATATATATATAAAATACATATGTATACATATATATACACATGTATAGGTAAAAAATGAAAATATTTTCACGTAATTATTGGTATTTATATTTACCTTTCTGAAAACTATACACATGCTCCTTGCCAATTTGCCTTCTGTGTCATTAGTCAGTGTATCCACCTATCCATCCACCCTCCCATCCATTCAACCATCCACCTACCTACCCATCTACCCATCCACCCAACCACTCATCCATCTGTTCATCCATTTACATATTCTGTCAAGATTTAAGAAGGTTAGTTTTAGTAAGAGGACCACAGGGACTTCCTAGGGCTAACCAAATCTGATCTATGTCAGATTCATTTTTCACCAGTTAGAGCAAAGATTCTTATGGCTCTGAGTCAAAAAGAGGCAGGAACAGTTTTTGAAGTCATAAAGTTCCAAGTTTGATTACCAATCCTTCTACTCACTAGCAGTTGCTAACCCTAGAAAAATCTTGAGCCTCAGTCTCTATGCATGAAAAATGGGTATAATTAGAGTATCTGCCTCATAAAATTGCTGGATATGAACTCAATAACGTATATTCAGAGGTCAACACAATGTGTGGCTCCCACAAACACTCAATAGACAGTATCAGTATTAATGGTAACAATGTATAATTCTATATGTTGAGCTGTTTCCTAATACATTACAACAAAACCTGGTTTCTTTGACTAGCAGCAGCAGAAGTTCAAGCCTGAAGCCCTTACAACACTGATGAACCTCTATATTTTTAGCTTTCTGGGCAAACTCTACAATAGGGATTCAGCAGATACCCACTTTCCCCTTGCTGGATGCCCTCTAAGTGACACGCAAAGTTTATCCTCTGTTGTCTTTATTTTTAAAAGCAGATTCACATTAAATGTGGAAATATGTTAGAAACCAGTTCTACTGGATATGGAATGAAAATGGCCACTTTAAGCCCAATTTCCTAGTGTTTCCTTCTGTTAGTCACACAAGGTAACATGTATTTGAGCACCACAGACTGACAGACAGCACATTAGACCCTGCTCTCATGGTCTTAGCTATGTGAGTTTATTCCCATTTCTTTACTGTTGAGCAACAGATTCTGGTTTAATTTTAAACTCCTTCCTGAATCAACACTTCGACGGAATAGGTATTCCACAAAAGCCAGTTCGATGAACTGTACTAAAACAGGAAATGTGACAGTAATGGAGCCACCCAGAGTCTTCTGACAGTTCTGAAATGGGATTCACTCCTCACTTTCTATGTGTCAATGTGAGCTCATTGGGCCCGAAATAGACAGGAAGAACTGTGATGGTTTCCACCCCCAGCTCAGTTCCTGGAATATTCTGGGGCCGTGGAAGGGCTGCTCAAGGGCCTTGGCATTGCTGGATGGCCAGACCAAAGCTGTTTAAGAGAGGTGACCCTTCCTCCTCCATATCCAGAAACCTGTGCCTTGCCTCGGGGAAAATGCAGTCCATTCCTGTGGCTCGGCATCTTCAAGCTTTTGAGGGGCAAAGCATGGTGAGCTGCGGATCAACCCTCAAGCCATGGAAAGTTTGGGTCAGAAGGCAGAGGTGTCTGTCAGATCAGTGGTTCCCTCCGCCACAACCTCCCCTTCCTCCAACATTTTTGCATACAAGATGTAAGATGCTTCCTTTTAAAGGTCAGACCCATTCATGCCCTTGACAAGAAACGTTTTAATAGATAAATTCCTCCATCCATATATTCCTTCGTTCAACTGAAGCTGGTTGAAATTCTCTCCCCTCATCTTGGTTTTCTGAACCGTCTGTGTAGCCACGTTTAATTACAGACCTGCAAGTTTGTTTCTTCTTCTAATGCAGAATAAAGTGTGTCAAATTGGCACTTCTATTTAAACATCTACTCAAATTGTTTTTCTCTTCATAGGTTTTACTACATGCTAGAAATTCAACAGGGAAAGAGACAAGAGAGGTCATTCTCATGGTCTAAATGAAGAAAGGTAGACTGGCTTTTGCAAGATCAGGCTGGGAATCAAAAGACCTACATCTACCATATCCCATGTGGTATGGACCACAATGGACTCCCAGGAAAATTTTAAAGTGCCAGGAAACCAAAGGGTTAAGTTTCTTGAAGAGCTCACCCATTCTGTAAACTGTGCCTTTGTGAATACACCTTGCCTTCCTTTGGTGGTGCCTGTTGTCGGAGGTGGTCACAGAAAGAGAACCATCAGTCCTATTGACCGTGGTGAAGCTCACGTTCAGGAGTATTTCAATAGCGGAAAAGAAAGCCGTGGCCATGATCTCTCACTCTCACTCAGAAATGTTGAAGTCAGTTTTCTTAGTCAACTACTCCAGAGTGAAACCAGAAATGCCTTTTGTTTAAAACCCAGATGAAGACGCTGCCTAAACATCTATGCTTCTGCACGGTTAGAAACTCAAATGACTAAACAGCGTGGCAGAGTGGTTAGGAGCAGAGATGGTGGAGTTTAAAGCCCGCTGCTGCCACCTAGGAGCTGTGTGACCTTGGGCGAATTACTCAACCTCTCTGGGCCTTGGTTCTCTCCTCTGTAAAAAGTAGATAGTAACAATATCAACCACATAGGCTTGTCTTCAGAATTGAATGAATTACTATTTTAAAGCATTTACAACAGTACTTGGCACATATAAAACACTATTTAAGTGTTTATTAAATAAATAAGCAAATAAACTCATGTCCCAAACCTTTCAAGATAAAGAGAAAATAATGGTGCTTGAAGACCGAGGGGGAAAAAGGAAGGTTCTTAGAATTACTGCTGCATGACTCATTTAGTGATGGTGCATTTCTCTTCTCTTGACAACCGTACCACAGAAAGAAATCTCATTTTAGAGCAGTTTTCGGAGGCAACCCTGATCACATCGGGGAAAAGCAGGTACTTCAATCACAGTGACCCATGTCATATTTATAAGGCAAGATGCTCAGAGCAGGCGGCAGTAAAATTTTAAAGTCAAATTGTAAGAAAATACGGAACTTCGGATTTTGCATCATGAGCCTATTCACAGTAACCAACTGGAGATTTAAAAAGTTTAAGAGCTGAGATTCACTTCTCCACTCTCTTGAAAAATCTGGCTGTGTACACAGTAGTCATAGCATCACTGATATTGCCTAGGGCAGGATTTCTCAACCTCAGCACCAATGGGCCAGGTAATTCTTTGTCGTTTTAGGGGAGGGGCTGTCCTGGGCATCCTAGGATGTTGAGCTGCATTCCTGATCTCCACATAGTAGATGCTAGGAACAGCCCTCACCCAAATGTGACAACCAAAAATCTCTCCAATATGTTGTCAAACATTGTCCTTGGAGGGGAAAGGAGTGAGCAAATTACTCCTGGTTGAGAACCACCGACTAAGGGCATTGGCTGAGTATCCATTTTGTGTATCTTCCTGAAGTCAGATTAGCACATGTCAGTGGTGTCTGGGTACACTGAAGCCAGAAAATCCTGGAAATGAATTGCACATTCGAATTATAAACAGTCTTAGAAGGTTGCTTCCCTGTCTCTACATGAGGCATGGCGATACCTACCTTGCAGAGGGGTGGTCGGCACCAGAGAAACTGTGGTGGAACTCGCAGCCTCACGCCTGGCGCACGGAGGCAGCGAGGACCCGGGCAGGAAGGAGCGCTGCTGTGCCACTGTCCCTGCTCCTGCTGATGCCCTGTCACAGCATCCTCCTCCTCCTCAGTCTAATAAAAATGGAAGGCCTCTACTGATACATGCAAATAAAGACAATAGAGGCAACTGGTACTTTCATCTCAACAGCAAACAGGCAACTGGATTTCTCCACCAGCAGAGATTTCAATTAAACAACAGAGAAATACATCGGGCAGCAAAAGCAGACACAGGTTTCTCCTGAAGAAGAAAAGAAAGGCTGATGGAGGCCTTCCTACTAGCTGGTCTTCACTGGTCCTCTTTTCAAAGCCAACATCGGTCACAGAGGGCACCTGACCCACTAGCTTGTTGCTGCTTTTTCTGGGTTGGATTCAAAGTGTGAGGGAAACACTGCTTCCTGATGGTCTGGTCGACGCACTCTGTGTGATCAAGGTCTATCAAACCAATCTAGAAAACTGAGCCAACTAGCCAATACCTGCAGTGAATTGTGCCTACTGACCACTCTGTAAGTGAAAAAGCCCATTTGAAAGAATAGTGAGCTTTGGCTAATCAGATGAACAAGAATCCAGAATTCCAAACTTCACGTCTAGAAAAGTAGAGAAAAAGTAATAAATGTCCCCACCATTGCATTAAGAAAAGAAAAACCTCCCTACCATCCTTAGCAGGTGGATACACTGTTTCTGCTACAATTATACACTTCTCAAAAAGTCTCCTCTGGCCCTCCTGGTGTTTGAACTAGTTGAAAGATTATTCAGCACCGATTAATGCTGGGGAACTAACAGTTCTTCTTGCTTTTCCTTTAAACCCAATGGAAATTTCACAAGAACTTGCAAATACAAAATTGTGTTAAGAATATCCAATTGATCCTATTTACATTCGCTACATCAAAGTAGTCAGACATCATAGGCAAATGTGAAATGGGGACCTTCCCACACCCCATAGGTTATGCAAACACCTACCCAGAAAGAACACTTTGAAATTTTTATGGAGCAGGAAAAATTGGAAGTGTATTAATCTAGGCAGTGAAATTGGGCTTTTTGTCATTTTTAATTGCTTGAATTCATAACCTAGTTTTGCTGAATCAAAAACGAGTTGCTACAGCTGACACAAGCTGTTTCAGCCTTTTGGGCACATGCATGCACACACACACACACACACACACACACACACACACACACACACACGCCCCGCAACTTTTCCTATAAGCTTTGTATCTATTAAAAAAAAAAAAAACCTCCTGAAATAAATGTTTGGGACATTATAATAATTGAATAATTAACTATAAAGGTTTCCAGGTAGAGCACTGTGTGTTGAGAACAGACTTGCAAAGATTTCTTTCTTTCTTTTATTTAGTTCTGGGCAAGCGGGGGTCGGGGAGATACAGCACGCATACCGAATTGTCAGGACAGCTATCTCATCGTATACGATTTAATTCAAATACATTAAATAATGCATAATTAAAATTTTCCCATGCCTTTATCCACTCCTGTTTACTACTGCTCATAATATATGTAAACACTCGACTCTGCATAAAAATGAAGGCAAACAAACAGGACAAAGACGGGGACCCACAAATATGTACAAAAGACCTAACACGTTATCACATTTTGAAGGTTCCAAGTCTACCACAAAATCAAGCCTCAAGTGCGAAAATCTTTAAGGGTCCATATCTTGCTTCCCTACGTATTTTTATGTTTGTCAGAAAATCAACACAAGATGGGGATTAAAGTCTCATAAAAGGACTTTGATTTTAATTCCATTAGACTTCCCCTCAAAGAACTTATTGGAGACTGACACGTCTGAAATTTTTAAAATATAGCTGAAACTAAGCATAAATAAAGATTTAATTAATAATAACAAGGTTTGATTATTATTTCATAAATGTCCTTCCTCTTTTGCCCCTAAGTTCTACTTCTCTGGTACTGCAACTTTGCTCAAAATCTAATATAAAAACTATAAGTTTAGACAGAAATGAAGACCAAAACTGTCTTTCCTGGGACATTACAATAGTGATTTGGCTCCAGACTGACACCCAACCAAGTTCTCTGTAATTAAGCAGAAAACGGTAAGGAACACATACTCTGATTCTCATGTAATATTCTCAAAATACAGCCACAGTCTCAAAATCTCACAGCTGTAATTCAGAGGAAGGCAATTGTCGCCAAAAGTCCTCTACCTGAAATCTACTTCAACCTTTGTGTTATACTTATGGAGAGAGAAAAAAGTTGGAAAAAAAGAAAGACGCTATTTTTGTGATACTTTAACGAGCTGGCCCGTGAGTCAAGGCTGATAGCTCTTTCTACTAAACCCAAGTAAATACAGATTCCAATGAACCCAGATTCTAAACTTAAGTCAGGTAATAGGGAAAAGAGAAGTTTGAGGGACAAGGTTAAAATAGATAAACATACAAATACGCAATAAAGTTATAACAGGCAAAGTGCACTGTTGTAAAAAATCTATCACTTTTCTATACAATAACAGAGAAAAGACTCAGCTCTGTTCATGTTAAAGGCATTCTCCAAGCGTCTCTTTGCTTGGTTAAAGTGAAATGTCCAGAAAAGTTTGAAATAAGATTAGCGCAGCATGGATCGCCTCATATTAATTCGTGTACAGGAGCAGAGATCCCAAAAAAGAAAAAGAAAACCAGCTGTCGATTACCCTTCAGGGTGCAAAACATTTGTTAAGATAAACATATAGTAGTGAGAAGATACCTGAAAATTTTTCTGTATTCCGGGTACAAAATTAAGGAAAGACAGATGGAAAGAAATACAGGTGGATGGGGAGAGGAAGGAAGAGAGGAAAGAGGGAGGAAGGAATGGAGGGAGGGAAAAGGAGGAGGATTAAGAAAGAGCCAGAGGGAACCTTCCCCGTAGGTAAGACTTTCTCCAACTCTTCAGAGAAGCAATTTTCTCTGTATTCTAACACAGAGGATGCATCAGTGTGTGTGGAGAGTGTGAGTGGGCAGACAGGGTTTGAAAAATCCTGCTTCTTATGAGAAAATTATGAATACTGCCTGCCTTCCCGGAGAGCGTCAGTGGTAAACAGCTATCACCACTGGCTTTACTTCCTTGAACAACAACCCTCTTCAAACTTAATCACGGCAAACCACAAAGGCAAGTTACTCCACATCACAAAGACATCTACTCATGCCCTTTGGATTTCCGAAGACACATTTCCGTCAAAAAGAGAGAACACAGCTGAGAAAGACTTTATAGCCTTGAACCAAACATTTACTACCCAGCTACCCACCCCCCCAAAAAGGATGACATAATCATTTTGACTGCCTCCATTATAAACCACATTCATGTCCCTGTGACCAAAATTAAAACCATATAAACAATGAGTAAATCGTGAGATATTTAAAGCTGATCAGAAAGTGACTCCTTGAACGGGTAATTTAATGAACAGTTTACTAAGATGATTTTGCCAACAAAACTTTTGGATTCAGAATTTCTCTTGGGCCTCTCTGAAGTGGAGGAGGGGCACACCTCTTTGTCAACAGAAATAAGTAACACGACCAGTTTCACTGTAATCTGAAAATAATGGTTAGAGGGACAGGTTGAGACGGAGGCTTCTAGGTGCTCCTTCTAGGCTGATAAATGTATTCCACGCTTTGCCTTTTTTTTTTTTTTTTTTTTAAGCTTGACAGTTAATTCCATCACTTTGAAAGGCAACGCACATTTCCCCCACTGGATCTCTCAAGAAGGGCGACTCCTGTTTCATTTAATAAAATAGTCCAGAGCTTATTTCTCAAGTCAAATCCTTTCTGGGATCTACTCCCTCTTCCCTGGAATCTGGAAAAGCAGAGGAGAGAGAGTACCCCGGCGCAACTAGCTCGGTAGACATGTCTGCACAAATCTGAAAGGCATCTCCCCGCGCGTGCACGCAGACACACACACATGCCCCCGCGGAACGTGAGAGTGCCAACTTTCCAAATGCACGGTCCATCTGGCCAGGCATTTCAGAAGCCTCTCATTTGAAGAACCGCGCAGCTCTTGCAAAACCCCTGCTAGCCTATTGGGACTTGGACGCCGTTTCTTATAAACGCTTATTCATCTCTGGAAATAAAGTTAAACGGAGCCAATGAGCATGGGCAATGAAGTTCCCCACCAACTTCAAGTCAGTACAGAAAATCCATTCGTCCCCGGGGCTCTCCAGTCGCTCCGAACGCCCCTCGCCCTGTCCAGGTGCTCAGCGCCCCTGGGTGCGCCCCGGGCGCGCCTGAGCCCTGCCTCCCAGGTCCCCGGGGCTGGCCTTACGTACCGAGGCTCATTCACGCGCGGCCAGTGCACCCGCAGCCTTCTATCCCGGCTTGGCTCTGCCCGGATTCCATCCGCCGCCAAGTCCCTATTCTGATCAGCAGCCCCGGAGGCGCACACGCCGCCACCCGCTCTGCGTGAACGTTGGACAGCGGCTGACGGCGGCTCCTCTGCCACAGGCAGCCCAAAATGTCAATTTGCACACTCCTCCCCCCTGTCGCCCGCCCCCGATCCCCGTCCCTCTTCTACCCCCTCCCGCGAGTCAGTGGGCTTCAGGAAAGCTCGGCAGACGCTGCCTGTTCTCCATCCCTGCTCTCCCTCGCTGCCTCCCTTCCCCTGACAGTGCTCAGAGCCGTCTTCTCTCGCCTTACCTGAAGGGCATCTCCCACGACTGCAATTAGCTGCCAGGATTTCATTGTCGGCTGCAAAGTGCCTCCTGTTTCCTCCCCGGGAGAACACGGGAGAAGTCCGAGGGTACGGCCAGCGGCACCCACGTGCTAGCAATGTAAATGACTCCAGTCATCTGTCGTGCGCGCCGAGCCTGCGCTCGCCCGGCTGCCTGGCAGCCTGACACCGCCGCCGGCAGGTGCGGAGCGCGCGGGGAGCGAGCGCGAGCGAGCGAGCGAGCGAGCAGCCCGAGCCAGGAGGCAATCAACGCGGAGACGCACACAAAGGGAGGCCGCCGAGGTGCCGGGGACGCTGCCGCGCCCGAGCCCAGCTGCCCGGGCAGCCTCGGCAACACTCGCCAAATCGGATGCCCAATGTTTTTGCAAAGTCTTGCAGCCCGGGGACGCGGTGGTTGCCGAGGCTGTGTGGGTCCTGCCTCCAAGCTTCCCCAAGCGCTTGCAAAAGCACGGAGCTGGCGGCGGTCTCTCGCGTCTCTCCCTCGCTCGCTGTCTCTCCTGCACGTGTCCCCTTCCCTTGTTCTTTCAAGCATTAAATATGTACCACATGACAGAATAGGGCACCTTGCACGGTCCTCCGAGTCCACACTTGACAACCAATTTTAACTCACGAGCAGTGAAATGTCTAAAGGCAGGATATAAGCACTTCCAATTACTTACACTACTGCTGCATTATTCAAAATGTCCACGGGACGGTATTTATGACTTCCAATATGCTACTTCCCATATAAATACTAGTAAAAGATGGAAAACCTCACCACTCCCTTCCCCCAGCGCGGCTGCTCAGCTTTCCTCAGTGTTTCCTCCCAGAAGCGGTTCGACTTTTTTTTTTTTCAGTAGTTAAAGCTTTGTGATCGTAAACCTTCTTACACATTATGCAGTCAAAGAGGATGCTCTGAAGTCCCAGCCTGCTTTGAGGAGGGAAGTAGGTGCCATGTCCTCTTGAACTCCAGAGATCACTTTCTAAAATGTATTTACCTTGAATAATAGTGGAATCAAAATAAATTTCCTATTTTTCCCCCCTGAAAGTCCTCACACATATGTATTTTTGACTTACATGGAATGAGTTACACAAGGTTCTACCTAGTCCTAGCCAAGCTAGCCCCAGTCTCAGCCGTAGCTTTAGCTAAAGACCAAACCATCTCTTGCTGGGGAAGTGAGTCTTGATTCTACTTTTTTTCTTCGATCAAAACTGCAGGCTACATGCACTGAGATGGCCTTGATTCTTCAAGCAACCAACCATTGAATAGGAGGGCTCTGTATGTGGGAGAGAATTTCATAGAGATATACTCTATTTGATTAACAGTGAAATAATCATTGCTTTCCTGTGTCAACTTTTGGAGAGTTTATGTTAGCTAAAGGCCTTGTGAACCAACTGATTTGGATTTTATATATTGGTAAGCACATTTTAAAATGCTAATAAATCTTTCAAATATTTATTTTCACATTTATTACACAGCTCCACAACCAGAGGCAATATTTCCAGGGCTTTTTTTTTTTTTTTTTTGAACATGCCAAGTCCTTACATAACCACCATCCATCTCTGTCACACCAGTAACAAAATGAGGAAAGTTTTTTTTTCCTGTTTCTATGCATTAAGGGCATTTTTAAATACTGCATTCATATAGTGTTCAACTTGCTCCTTGTGAAGTTAAGAAAAGTTTATGTGTGTTTTTTCTGCCTGCATTTTTTGGGGGCAGTAGCATTGAAAGGCTCCTAAGAGGACATTAGGTAAAACTTTTTCAGTAAGGATGTCATGCAAAATACACGACACTCCTTGATTAACAGTTAACCCCTAATGTAGGTACATACTATCCTCTGGACACGGTCTGCAATGACATCAGGGTAAGTGGCAAAAAGTTTCTAGACCATTAGCTTAACCAGAACCCTGTGTTACTGGAGAGAGACACACATATCGAGAATTCTTATCACAGCCTAAACGAGTATTCTCAGTGGAGTAATTTGATTCACAAATCAGTTCACAAAAGCAAGGTTATTCGAAGTTAAGGATGGGGGGGCGGTGGAGAGACAGCAAACCCTAATTACAACCCCATTGTCCCTGTGTTCCCTGGCACATATGGCCATTTAATCAGAGTGTGACAACCTTGGCAGATGTTGCCAAACCTGGTTATTGATATAAATTGCTATTCTCTTGTGTAAGGGCCCCGGCAAAGAGTTAAAACAATGTCTGCACTCGCCTAAAGGGACATACAGGTTCGCGCTAGCATCTGTGGTAACAAGACAAGACGGTGCAGAGCTAAGGCTGTTTCCTTGTTCTCGCTCCATAAGGGAAACAGCGATGGAGGAAACCCTCAAGTCAAGAAGGAGAGGAAGTCTCCTTGTGGGAGGGTAAGTGGGTACTGCCCCTCTGGAAACTGACTCACTGGTAACTATTAACACGAGAAGTGTGCACACCCAACAAGCAGCTGTTCTGCTGCTAATGTCCACCCCGATGAAAAATATACACAAGTGCTCATGGGGATCGATGCACCACTGCTTGTAATTGGGAAAAAATGACAAACTAAATACCCACTGGCATACAAAATACGACCTATCCTATGATGGAATACTATAGAGCAGTGAAAAGAACTAACTAAAGCTATGTGGAAATAATCTATAGCTAGACAGACACAGACAGGTACAGACAGAGATAAAGTTATCCATGTATACTACATAGAACAACTATTACACATAAATATTTTAGCAAACATTCTGCTGAGATGAAATCTGTTTCAGATACATAGATTTCATCCATACAATATGGTACCATTTATGGAAGGAAATGCACAAATGAAATAATATTATGGCTTATCCACAAATGAAGAAATCTTCCTGGATGTATAGAAAAAGACACAGGACAGGGGCTGACCTGCGACAGCCCCTGAGCCAAATGCAGCCGCAGCCTGTTTGAGTACAGCCCACTAGCCAAAATGGTTTTTATATTTTAAGTATTTAGAATCATTCAAGGACAACGACTTTATGAAATGTGAAAACGTAGGAAATCCAAACGTCAGTGTCTGTGAATGAAGTTTTATCGGAACACAACGATGTCTGTTTGCTTCCACGCTGCGGAAACCAGCTTTCACTCTAAGAACCAGAGAGCTGAGTGGTTATGACAGAGACCCAACGGCCCACAGAGCCTAAAACATTTCCTCTCGGGCCTTTTACAGAACAAATGTGCTGACCCCTGGCCTGGAAGAACAGCCCGGAGTCATAATTGTGTTATCTCCAGGGAAAGACAGAGGAGAGGCTCCTGCCGGCAGCCGAGGTTGAGAGAACTCCAGGGCTCCTTTTAAGAGACCATTTATATACTTTCGTTTTCGACTTCTATAAAAGGTAATGTGTGTGTTACATGTACATAAAGCTTTGAAAGATATACAGACATATATGCATACATATACATATATACACACATATAACCTACATTCAATTTATTTTAATTGTAAAGCGTATGTGCATATATGTGTATATGTATAAACACACATACAGATACCTTTTTAATAAAGTCTGTATGTATATAAAACTTTTAAAGATATACACTTACATATACACATATATACATACAAACATATATATATGGTTTGTTTTGACTACAAAGAAAATGTGTATTCCATTTTTGCGTATGTGGGTGTCTATACACACATGTATAGATACATAGACTTGGAGAAAATCATTCAAAATGGGCAGTTCTTGGTGGTAGAAATATGGTGCTTATTATCTTCTTCTTTGTTATTTCAGATAGCTGTCAGTTTTCCAAAGAGACGAAAATGTAAGAGGATGGTGGGCACCCCTGGCCACGTGAGTGGTGACAACTGTCACTGTGCCAATATCATTTTTCTCACCCAGAAACTGTTTTTTCTCTTCAAATGTTGAATGATAAAATCTTTTTTAAAAAAACATCCAGGTTTGGCTCACACTCACCTAACATTTCTGGAAAACTCCAGTGTCTAATTGGTTCTTGGGGGGGGGGGGGAATTGCTAAGCCTCAATGCACTAAAGATTTTCATAAAAATCAATCTTATCCTTGAAGTAAAATGCGACACAGATTATCCTTTCTGCTAGAAGTTATGGTAATGACCTCCTGAGAAACGCCTCACCATACAGGCATATTGCCTCTTTACCAGTTTGAAAATATTTTCCCATAGAAAGGCACGAAGCAGGTACCAGCTGAAGAAAAAAAGGAAAATGACATAGCAACCACACTGGTGCTTTGCAGGGTTAGGACAGTGGGACCTGATGATTTCCTTCGTCCTGACATCGAATAATCCCGTGGCATCAGGAAAGGTGAGCTTAACGAGGCGTATTCAGGTGGGGGAGGGTGGGACTGACGGAGGACTTGCGGTTATATTCCTAAATGGATTCCATTAGCTCAACACCGGTTGCTGGTAAATGACTGCATTTCCCAATAGACAAATACACGAATCACCTGGACATCTTTGAGAAGCCTGCTCTGTGGAATGGTTCACCTGACAGCTTCAAACTAGGACCGAGTGAATGGCCTTCTCTAATGAAGCTTAGCAGACTTTTTTCGAGCAAGAAACAGAATTATTGCAACTGAACGTTCATCCCTCCCCCTATTATTCAGCACGCACACATAACAGCGCCCTTGAGGGCGCGAGCGTCAAGCACGTCACGGAGAGGAATTTTTTTTTAATAGCATGACAACAAATAAGTATTGTTTTCAATGCTTTTTATCATTATAAAACCAACTCGTGTTTATGGTGGAAAATTTTTTAAAAATTGGAAAACCACAGGGGAAAAAAAGGTCATTCGTCATGTTTACCACCCAAAGAGAGCCACGTGTAATATTTTAGTGCAAATCTGTCTACTTCAGACATTTTTCACTGTATACGTAACTAAAAAAAATCATAAACACACAAAAGACATTGCATCATAGAAACGAACTGCCTTATATATATTATGGCTCTTGGCAATACATTCTGGAAGATTTTCTGCCATAATAAAAAAAAAGAATGATAACACCAATTTCGGCATGCTGTGATGGTATGTGATTTCTTTTCACTCTAAGTTAGATAACACTGAAGTGAACATCTTTGTCCACAATGTCACGGGCTTGTCCCTCATTCAATACATCAGGGTAAAATATCGAGAAGTGAAACTGGTGAGGCAAAAGGTAGGCACCATGTTTATTAAGCCTTTGGACGCAAGGAACCAGGGTCCGGGACTGTTACACTGATCCACGTTCCCAGGAGTGGTGTCAAAGAGAACCCATCTCACCCTAGGAATAATTTGGGGCCAACTATTTCCTCTTTCAATGACCATCTCCCTGGCTCAGTTTCCTCTCCCCTCCACCTGCCCCAACTGGGCCACCACACCATCACCAGCTAAATTTGCATAAAGGAGCTCAAACACGGCAAACAAAGGCGGTAATGGGGAGCAATTTCAACCTCAGCTTATTTAACCTAAGTGGCTAGTAGCTGCCCGTTCGGTCTTAATTGCCTTTTAAACTAAAATCAATGTTAAATTACCTGAACAACAGCTTCTGCACAATTGCAAACTGAAAATTCTTTAAGTGCTTCCTCAAAAGCCTGGGCTCTTGTTTGGCCGATTGACAGGAAAAGTCTCTTTCCTCCTCCCTGGGCTCCAGCTTGGGGCGGCGGGATGGGATTCGAGGGTGGGGGCTCCTGAGGGCACATCCACCCGTCGGCTCTGGGACGAGTTGCTCCTTGACATGAAGGGTTCAGAATGAACTCTGGATGACGGAAGTTGGGTGACAGTCTGTCCGCCATCCCTCCCTCCTCCTCTCCCTCCTATCGACAAAGAAAGGCTGAATATATGAAAGGAAGATAACCAGGCCCTATATAAAAACTAGAACTGGGACCCCAAATCTTCAGCAACCAGCCCAAGAAACTAACTCATATCTAGTCCACAGCCCAGCAAGCCAGCCTGCTAACTAGAAATCAGACGCCCAGGACGTCAGACCACTAGCTCTAACGAGCAGTTCAGGAAGTCCAACAAAAACCCCTGCAGCAATGGACTCAGCAATAGCCCTGACTTTCTCTAATTTCTGTCCCCACTGCCAATTTAGGACCAGCCAGAGAAAGTGAAGTGCACACCCCTCCCCAGTCACAGAGAAGATCCTGCTTGTCCTCAGTCCCACCGCCAGCTTCTCCAGGCCAAAACCCCACTCAGGGCATCCCTGAAGCCTTCTTCTTCTCCTCCTGTACACCTTCCCACTCTCTGCACAACTTCGAGCTTCTGGCAGAGCACCGGCGACAGGATGGTGGCGGCCTCCCTCCCTATGGCGAGGTCTGAGTCACCGGCCTTTGCTTGCTCTTCTTTGGCTGCTCTGTGCTTATGTCCAACAACAGCTGTTTGTTTTCAATACTGTGTTAGGTACACAAGGCGGACAAAGCCCCAGCCCTCCTGGAGCTTACGTTCTCATGGGAAGACAGACAACAAACAAGAGAATGAGAGAGTTAGTAGCTGATTTTACGTAGGAAATAAAGCTCGTGATGAGACGGGGAGCCAACGGGAAGGTGCCGTGCTTAAGGTTCTGAGGTTGCTAGAATTTATTATTACATGGTTCAGCCTCCTGCTTTTGTTTCATTCAAAAAAGTTCTGAGAACGTGCTATCTGATTTGCACCACTGAGCTACAAAACCGACCGGCGAAGGACCTCGGAGGCAGGGATGCATGCTCGTTGATAACTTGATCTCATGACCTGCTTCGGGGGAGGCGGGAGTCGGGGGTGGGTCAGAGAGAAAGTAGACAAGTAGGTAGGACCAGAAATAAGATTCTGGCTAAGAACTCAGAGAGCTAAGAGGCAGGTGGAAGGTTTTACTTCCAGATATTACAAGGGGTCTTGGGGCCTTGGAGCAGAAGACTGGGGAATCCAAAATATGGCATCTTGGCATTTTGACTATTTTAAGCAAAGGAATAGTAATTAGAGACATGGTAGGTGCAAGAAGGGCTTTCTCTCTGACCTCCCCCCGCCCACCGCCCCTGAAGCAGGTCATGAGACCTCAGGCGAGAGGTCCTTTTCTCCCAAGAAGCAGGGATGCTGAGAGGAATCGAAATGAACAGGTCTTGCTAGACTCGCCCTGGCTTCCTATCCTTGGTTCATATCCTTTTGTCTTATCGTTTCTTTCCCATGACTGTCCACTCTTCATCAAACCTAATATAAAATGCTCAGGCTTCTTCAAGTCTTCATTTCCTTGAGAAGTCTCCAGTGTCACTTAAAACGTACATTCAATAAATCTGTATGCTTTTCTCTTGTTAATCTGCCTGTTGTCAGTCTAGTTTACAGGGACCCAGTCGGAGAACTTAACATGGGTAGAAAGAAAGACTTTGCCTCCTGTACAATGAGGAGAGAGACAGGTTATCCTGGCATTTCTGCAGGTTATACCAGCACGCAGTGTGTAGAGATGGAAGAGGTTTGCTTGGAGATATCCCTAAATGATCCTGCTGTCTTCTGTAGGATAATTTCCCCTTGACTTGCCTAATCTGGAAACTGGATAAACAGTGTGGAGAACAGAAAGCCAAAACTGAGATTACTGATCACTCTGTTCCTCAAATCCTCTCACCCTACAATGGAAAAAAGGAGATACAACAGGACTCAATTGTGTCTGGCCCAGGACAGAATGGGGGCAGAAATCCCACAGGCTTGAAGGTGGCGTTTACCTGAGTGTTTAGGGGCTGGAAAGGCTAGTTAAGTCACAGTCCTTCCTAGAAAGACTTCTGGAATTAAGAAAGGATGGCGTGGTGAGCTCCAACAACAGGACTCTGGCCCAGAGAAAGACAGAGATGGGGAGAGTGGTTGCCTTGGTCACCAAAAGCTTTCTTCCTTACTTCTCTATTCCTTCCCTTCCCCTATGTGCTTCCAATGCAAGCAGACTTCCCACAAGGTCCCAACCCCTCTCTCCATCTCTGCTACACTCTATAGGCACAGCCAGGATTGCACAGGACATGGCCAGCCTGCAAAGGAGTCCCCAGATCCCTCGGCTTTGTAGAAAAGCAGTATGTCCCAATGCTGAGATGAATACACCTCTACACTGTGTCTCATGATCTTTCACGAAGCAGAGCTGGTGGACCAGCCCGTCAGAAATGCAATTTAAACACTGAGTGCTGAGATACATGCGAATTCTCCAACACTAGAGGTTTGGTTAGTTTTTAATTTTTTTTTCTTTCCAGTTGTAAGCATGAAGATGTTTTTCTGTCTAAGAATGTCATTAAAAATATAATTGATTCATTCATTCTTTTGGGAGTGCCCGATGCATTCCAAAACTGTTGCCAAGCCTGGAGATGCAGAGTTGAAACAGTCTATTGAGGAAGGCAGACACAAATATTACAATATAAAATAGTACATATTTACTGGAGTAAGCGACACAGAGTGAAATGTGCTAAGTTTCTGCTGGGAGAGGAGGCTGCTTGCCCTGCCTAAGGGCAGAAGGCAGATTTCAGAGAATTGACTAAGGTGGTGATGCTCGGATTGGGTTTTAAAGGAGGCATGAGAGTTTGTTCAACTGAGTCATGACAGAAAGGCATTTTAACCAGAGGAAACAATTGAGGCAAAGAAACAGAGGTGTGACTGGGTGAGTTGATGGACAGGGTGAATGTCCAGGCAAGAAAAGCAGGCACAGGTCAGATAATACAGGGCCTGTGTGTCTTTCTAAGGAGTTCAAGTGAAGTGGAACAGCCAGTAGGAAGGCCGCTCCTTTTGGAAGGTGGGAATGCACCACAGGAAGCCGGGAGATCCGTTAGAGATTCTTCTGTTGTATCTCAGGCCAAAAGACCATGAGGGTTTGCACAGATGAAGACGTGGTAGGCAGGATGTAATGGAAAGAAAGGATTTGGTAAATACTTTATAAACAGAATTGATAGGACGTGTTGAATGACCAGAAGATATATACGGGTAGGGATGACTTGGGGGCGGGTCGGAAGGACTGAAAGAGGCCAAAAAGTCAAGATCAACTCATGGAGCTGGTGTAAGTCATTGACTGGGTGGTGCCACCAATGACCAAGTTCAGGAGCATCAGATAAAGATCTGGGAAAGACAAGAGGCCCACATTGAGTTAGATGTGGCTGTAGACCCTCCAGATGGAACTGTCCAAGAGGCAACTGGAGTGATGGGTCTGGGACTCCAGAGAGGCTGGAGACCATCCGGAATTCATGAGCAGAGACACAGACTATCTTGGAAGAGTAGGCAGACACTGGTATTTGATACTATTCACGTCCAAGGTAATACAGTAGGATACAGTTGCTAAACAAGTCCTAAGCTACAGCTGAATACATGCACAGAAGACAGAACCCTGGCATATCTATGCTTTCATATAACAACACAGAAACAGATTTAACATCCATGACTAGTTTACAACTAGTAAGATGGACTGAGGTGGCTAAATCCAAGCACTCACGAGCTGTTACTCTCACCACCCGGATCGAAAGTTACCGTTTTAACATACTCACTCCTCACCTACCGGGGAGGCCCACGATGGGATACGTTCTCTAAAGCAAACAGCCAGCCCTGCCCTGGATGCAGGAATCCCAGCTATAGACAATGTCTAAATCAGGCTTCTATATACAGATATTTAACATGAATGATAATAGAATAATAAAGCACTCCCTAAACACATGTCTGTTTGCCCGGCACAAAGTAAATGCTTAATGAGTGTTTGCTGACTACCGGGCTTACCGTGTGCCAGGCTTGAGCAGGGAACAGAGCTTACTTACTTTGGGTCACTTTGCTGCCTAGAATTTCAGCCGGAATCATAAAGCCTCCCTCCCTAGCAAGATGGGAGTTATTCACCCGCCAACAGCTTATTCTTCGTGAGATACAATATAGGACTGTGAGGTTCCCATCTGCTATTCGACAGATCTCAACCGAAAAGGGGGGGGGGCCCTTACTTCCATTCCGTGAGCCTGTGGGGTAAGAGGGCATTTCAGGATGGCTGCGGATCCTTTCAGCAGGAAGCTCAAAGTTCCAATTCTAAGGAGCCCCACTGTAATCTTACCCCAATGTTATGCATTCACCTGAAACGTTCGAAGGTGAGGAAACAAAAGAAAGGGAAACTGATGTGAACGCTGCCAGAGGCAGCGCGCTTCTGCTGGGGAGTGAGCCTGAAACAGGAGGCTTGAATCTGCTTTTTCCTCCTGGGTGGGCCCCCAGCGCTCGCCCCTCCGAGCAGGTGCAGCTCGTCTCACCCAGGGCTGGCATCCTTTATAAAGCTACATCTTTCCCGCATAGCACGGCCTCTGCAAACCAACACCCAGTCTGTCGCTCAAAGAAGGAAATGCATTTCGGAGCTGGAGGAAAGGCTTGGCTGTGTTGGTCTCTTAAACAGGTGATATGAGGCTGCAATTTGAGACCTGCAATTTGAGGGCCTCTCACTCGGAATATTTGACTCCACATCCTGGTTAAATCTTCAGAACTTCACCAGCATGTGAGAGGCCAGGATTTTATGAGTTATTAGGACATGCTGCTTTTGCCACAAATCTCTGGGTATCACTTTATTTTCCCAAGTACTTTTCTAGATTTTACTCCAACACATTCTTTTCTCCTGTCACCCTACTGTCCTTTGTATCAAGAATCTCCAATGTCCTCTTGACAAAACCACACCCTGACCTTGTCATACCTGACGCCCACATTCATGCACTGCACACTCTTCCTGTCTGTTGTTCTTGCTGCTCCCGTGGTAGGAGAGGCCCTTCTCAAGGTCAAAAAACATACCCTGGACCACTTCCAAAGACTGGGTCTTCTAGTCCATGAGAAAAGTTAGAGGGAAGAGGAGGAGACAACTGAGCAAGAGAAGAAAAATTAGACCCATTTAAAAAGTCTGTGCTGAATATTTTAATGTTTTCACACACACACACACACACACACACAAAATAAAATTATTTTGTCTTTGCCCATGCAAAACCCCCCAAAAGTCATTTAAGGGCTATTTAACAGATGAGAATGTGGCAAAATAACTCTCTGTTAGAATAGTTCATAAAACAGAAGGTGTGGTACCAACCACCACTTGAGTGACAACGACATGTCACTCACGATTTCCAGAATGGATGCCGTTCTTCATCCTGGAATGCCCTCTTATCCCACATGCTCATGTCCCACTGTAGAGGGCCACATCCTAAACCATAATTGCGCTCTTCACAAAATCATTTTAGGAGCTGTAAAAAAAAAAATCATCAATTTGTGCACAATAGGCAGTGTGGTCCAGCCGTGGGACACAAGTTTAAAGTTGTAGGATGAGTTGCAATCCTGATTACTCCAATTCTGCCAGTATATCCGGGTGACTTCCTGTAAGTCCTTATTGGTTGAAAAATTAGACACCTAAACTATAGGCCCTTCCTAACCCAGGGATATAAGCCAAACAGCCCTTCGACATTCTCAACCACCACAGTGCGGGAGGGCTGGATATCTACCTTGTGCAATAAAGAGCTACTTCAAGAAAGTGTCCCTTCGCAGAGTAAAAAAACACCATCCCACCCCACACGTAACCTTTTACCCCCGTTCTGCCACCCACCCTCCCCTCAGGCCTGGACACAAACAAATATGGTTTCTTTGGTACTTCTTTTTTCTTATCTCAAAAGGTGAAGGATGCTCTGGCCCTAAGATGGCCATTAGAAACATTTTAAAAAAAAAAAAAAAAGAACGCTTATTCTGAGAGGTCCCCCATTAACCCTTTATTGGCCATGCTCTACAATCTTGACAAAGGCAGATCAGTTGGATGATCAAACTCACGGACTTTACAGAAAAGTGGAAAACACCTTTGGGTGGGGTTGTATTTTACGGCTCTGCAAAATTTCCCTCGTAGGCACGACTAATTGATGGCAGAGGAAAATCTAAGCCTTCTCCCTAGAGTTCCACAGCTGTAGCTGGCAGACTCTGGGGCATCTGCGTGGTGTTTGTCTCGTGCCTTCTCTTAAACATCCTGGTGCATTTGCCTTCCCCTACCTATATATTAAGTTTGTTTTTCGTATAAGACATAACACCTTTCTTCCAAAAGCTCTGAGCAAAATTGATGCTGCAGGAAACAAGCTCTATTTACTCAACAGTGAAGGATCCCTATATCTCACCGAACTGCATTTCTAGGGGTAAAAACACTGCAGTTTAGGAAGCCCAGTTACTATAAAGTCACCTTGGCTGGACACTTATGTATGACACTGTATTAAATAGGAATAAAAATTAGTATTATAATAATAGTAACAACACTAGTAAGCACAAGCACTATATTAAATGTAACTTAAGTTCCTGCTAGTGCTACACGACCTGAGGATGTTCACTGCAGCATTATTCACAACGGCCAAGATTTGCTAACAATCTAAGTGTCCACTGATGGATGAGTGGGTAAGGAACATGTGATTGATAGACACACACACACCCACACACACACAGAGCAGGATACTATTCAGCCTTAAAAACAAAGGGCATCCTGCCATTTGCAACAACACAATGGACCTAGAGGACACTATGTGAGGTGAAATAAGACAGACACAGAAGGACAAACTGCTGCGTGAGCCCACTCTTATGAGGACTCCAAAATACTCAAACTCATAGAACCAGAGAGCAGAACAGGGCTGGGAAGACACGTGGAGACGCTGGTCAAAGGGCAGAAAGTTTCAGGTATAGAAGATGAGCAACTTTTTGAGATCTCATGGCAACACAATGCCTATAATGAACAATACTGTATTGTATATTTTGTTAAGACTTCTGTTAAAGTCTTACCACAAAAGAAAAAAATATTTAAAAATATCAGAGGGCAGGAGGAGGCTTTTGGAGGTGACGGATGAGTTTAAGGTCTTGATGGTGGTGATGATTTCACAGGTGTGCACTTACCTCCAAACTCACGAATTTCTATATATTAAATACGTACTTTTTTTGGTATGTCAATCATACCTCAATAAAGTGGTTTAAAAAATAAAACCAGATCAGTTAAACCTTATTACATTGTAAAATGTAACTCATGCACCTATTAATATAGATGGTTAAACCAACTGCATTTAATTACACAAGAGTCAACACAGAATGAGAACGTGGTACCCAGATAAGGACGACTCAGGGTCCTGTATCTCTCTGCCTAGAAATCAGAGTCCATTGCTTTTTTTTTTTCCTTCAATTATTCTACAGTCACATTGCTAGATTCTAAGTGTTAGTGTCCGCATAAAATAGCATGCTATTATTCAGAGTAAGAGAGCCCAGCCTAGTTCAAAATATCTTATGAAGATAAAAAGACACACACACCCCGCCATGTTCATAGCAGCACTATGTGTAAGGGCCAAGATGTGGTAGCAACCTAAGTGTCCATCGGTGGATGACTGGATAGAGAAGTTGTTATATATACAAACACACACACACACACACACACACACACACACACACACACAATGGAATATCATTCAGGCACAAAAAGATGAGGAAATCCTATTTGTGACAATATGGATGAATCTTGAGAGCATTATATGCTAAACGAAAAGAGAGAAAAACAAATACTGCAGTCTTTTTAGCACAAAAGTAACCTGTGGAATCTGAAAGAAAGAGAGAGAGAGGAAGGGAGGAAGGAAGAGAGGAAGGGAGGAAGGGGGAAAGGAAAGGAAAGGAAAGAAAGGAAAGGAAGAAAGAAAGAGAGAGAGAGAGGGAGGGAGGGAGGAAGGAAGGAAGAAAGAAAAAAAAGAAAAACTCAAAGGAAAAGAGATCAGACTTGAGGTTACCAGGGGTGAAGCGTCAGGGCAGGGGAATTAGATGAAGGTAGTCAAAAGACACAAACTTCCGGTTATAAGACAGATAAGTACTAGGGGTGTAATGTACAACGTGGTAACCACAGCTAACACACGTGTTTGATATACAGGAAAGCTGTTAAGAGAGTAAATCCTAAGAGTGTCTATCACAAGGAAAAATTTTTTGTCCTTTTTTCCTCTTCTTTCTTCTCTTTTTATTGTAACTAGGAGGGGAGATGGATGTATCTGAACCTATTGTGGTGATCATTTCACAATACATGTTAATGAAACCATCAGGCTGTACACCCTAAATTTATACAGTGATGGATGTCAACGATTTCTCCTTCAACTGGGAAAAAGTACCTTAGAGAGATCGTCACAAGGATGAAACTCAGACCTGAGCCTCTCTGGTGCACATCAGGCACATTCCAGACCCCTCGACTGCCCGTCCCTGAGAGACTCGTCTGATGGAACTGGAACAGGACAGAGGAGAGAGGATACATCCAGTCATCGCACACCCAGCAACCATCAGCTCAAAATCAGACATGACTAAGTTTGAAGTCTTGGCTCTGAGAAGTTCTAAGAAATTTGTCAAGTTTATTTAAATCCTCCTGAACACCTGTTTCCTCACCTCTAAAATGGGTTTAATACCAACCCATTCAGATGGTTGCTGAGAGGATTATAAAGTTAAATAACATATGTTAAAGTACCTAGCAGAGTAACTGGGATCTAGTAGGCAGTTTTAAATGTTTGAAAAAGAAGCCAATGATGTTAAGATGCACTCCAGAAGATTATAACCACTGATGGTTTTGGATTCTTTTTTATCTTTTTTTTTTTTTTTTTTGGTTAAGCTAAGAATTTGCTAGAAAGTTTAAAGGATACACACAAACACACACTCATTCACTCACAAATATACATAATTTTCAGGTCTTTTGTTGGTATACAAACAACTCAACTCAAACTTCAGTTTAAATCAGGAGGAAGTAAACTTTTTTTTTTTTTCCTGTCAAGACCCACATAGCAAATATTTTCTGCTTGTGGTCATATGGCTTCTACTGCAACTACTCATGTCGAGCCTTTTTAGCACAAAAGTAACCAGAGACAATATGGAGACAACTGACCACGGTTTCAGTACTGTCGCTTAGGGGCATATAGATTTCCATAAGCGAGAAGGCTCTGGTACGAATGTTCGCTAAAAGTGCAGGTGAACTGAATCACTTTGCTGTACACCTGAAATTAACATTCTAAATCAACGACACTTCAATTAAAAAAAATTTTTTTTAAAGTGCAGGTGAAGATACCGCCCTTTTCCTTTCTATGTAGATTTTGGAAATTGAGTCCTAGGAAGCCGAGGACTGAGTCCAACTGCCAAACGCTTTCAGTACAGACATGAAAAGAAAAGATACTCAGCAAAGCCTGGAATTCAATCCGCCGTGCCATCTTGACTTCTAGGCTCATCGACACGGCCAAGATAAAGGATAGTGCCCTGAGGTGCAGAAAACACAAGGAGAGAACCTTTCATCTCCCTATCAAGGAAAACAAACAAATAAACCACCAGCATAAAACTCACTCCACCGCTTTTCTGATTTTTTTTCCAAAATCACCTACGCTAGTGCCATTCTGCAAACATATCAAGTGTGAGACCCACCACTTTGGGTAAAAACCTACTCATAAAAACAAGCAAGCAAACAAGAGGATGGAGTCATAAAGGCTCTCTGGCACAAAGGATGTGGGAATTAACACACGTCCACCTTCTCCCATTTGGTTTTGGTCGATGATTGTATTCTTTGCCACGTTCAAGGTTCTGAACACTTGCCAAAAAAATTTTTTTTTAAAAAGGAGTCATAAAGGAATTCTGTAAGAGCAGCTCTTGTACCTGGGACCACGGCTGTTGGATTTGGAGAATATTTTACATACACTCTCTAGTTCTTACTCTTCAAGACAATCAGGCTACAGGTGAGAGACTGTGCCCATTATGCCCATTTTACCAAATAACACGTGGACTCACCAGGTAAGCAGCACGCCTCGAGGTACCAGAACTAACGAATGCCAGCTTTCCAACCCACCCCGGCATCTTTCTCTTGAAGGCTCAGTTCTCCCTCCGCCATACAGCACTGCCTCTTTCTTATGCAACGCCATCCAGTCAACGTGGCTTAAACAAACATTGCGGGAAGGAGAAAAGGTGAAATAGATTCAGCGAAGTGATTAATGCTGGTGCTGAGTAATTAATGTTTTGGATATGATCCGTAATCCATATGGAAGGTGTAATCAAAGCACGAGAGGTGACCTACCCACTCGAGGGTGAACCTTTGCAAAATACTAACTAGGCCAGTGATTTTAGGGCTGAACCTTCACTGAGGAGCTGTTTCCTCTACGTTGAAAAAAAGTTGCACGAGGTGGGTGTGGGGTGTGAAAATATATCACTGACCTTCCTTTAAATGTCAGGCCAATGCATGGTTAGACAGAAATTTTTTAATCAGTCCCTTACAAATACATATTAAATGTGGGTATGAATTTGATATTATAAATAATGTTTTTGTGCAGTGATGTGGCTGTTTTCAAAAGATGAACCAACTGTAATATTTGTGCTATAGAATTAATTGATAAGAGGCACTGCTGGGTTGGATAAACTGTAATATATATATATATTTTTTCCAAAGGTTATACCAGTTTATATTTCACCGCCAGTATATGAGGATTTTGTTAATTCAAAGTCATGCCAAAATTGGCTACCAGCAATTTTGTTAATTTTGTCCAATCTAAGATGTAAAAATGGAATCTCATTGTTATTTTAATTATCTTTCTCTGGACACCAACATTTAGGTGCAGCAATTAAAGCTGGCCCCGACTTGGGTGGAAGAGTTGCCATCACCCCAGTGGCTAGAATTTGATCAAAGACAGGTGACAATGACAAGAGAGCATGCAGGAATGACTCCATCTAAAGGGTTGAATGAATTTTCAGAAATAACATGGCAGTTTGAGTCACAATGAATAAAGTGCAGTGAACAGCACTAGTTTTGAATTATCAAGGGGACACCCCCTTCCTTCTGGTAATAGCTTTTAATTTTTTCTCAAAATTGTTCTCTCAGGGATCATGAACCTTCAGTCTGGGTGGTTCCTGCAGAGGTGACTTTATCCCTAGTTCATGGCGGGCATGCATGTTAGCCTTGCTGTTGAGAAACTCACAACGCCCTGACAAGGGGGGTTGCTCCGGCGATGTGCATGCAACCCAGTGTTTTACACTGAGGCCGTTCAGAGAATAAGATGACACCTGGGGCAGTTAGGAAGCACCTTCCCACTTCATAATGGTGGAGCCAACCCAAACATGGCAGTCAGAGCCCGGTGACAGAGAGTGAGACCTGGTGCTGGTGGCATTGTCTGAGCTTCTAGATCCTGTAAACTCAGAGCACTTCCTAGAGTTTTCAGTTCTGAAACTTAACAGTCTTCCTTTTTGCTTACATCAGCTTGGGTCGGATTTCTGTCCCTCACACCCAACAGAAAACTAACCAGTACAACAGTTCAAAAAGCTTCTGACCCCAAATATTACCTGACCAACACTTTAGAGTAGGGAATTCTTGTCACTCCTGTGTCCTTTCACAGCATCATGCCAAGGCTGAAGGGCACTCGTGAGAAAACTCTAATACACAACAGGAAATAGCTGAACGGAACAAATAAAAAGTGCAGAAATGGGATGCATGTATACAAATATATATATACACACACATAAATATACACGTTAGTGGAAACAGTGAAAGATTAAATAAATGGTGTTGGGTCAGTTGAATAATAATTTCAAGGAAAAAAATGTACGTTAGACTTTATGCTTTTGAAAAAGTAAATTCCAGGCAAGTTTTAAAAACCTAAAGATAAAGCATAAAAATATAATGTAAAAATATAAGTGGCCCTTTTTAAAAAAGTTGGAGGAGGAATAACTCCTACATCAGTAAGAAAAGTGAGGGGGGGTAGGTATGGCTCAGTGGTAGAGCATGTGCTTAGCATGCACAAGGTCCTGGGTTCAATCCCCAGTATCTCCATCAAAAGATAAACAAATAAACCTAATTACCAACCCCCCCCCAAAATGATGTAAGAAAGTTTTAAAAATAAGTTTAAAAAAAATGATCACACAAAGATTAATGTTTTCCCTGGCAAAAGATCCTGTAGATAAAGTCAAAAGGATTAATGATAGCATGAGTTTATAACAAGCATACCTGACAGCTGTGAACAGCTGTAGTGTACCAAGAATTCCTGCAATTTAACAAGCAAAAAGATAAGCTGATTGAACATGGAAAGACTGTGGGTAAGTGATTCACACAGAAGGAAAGACACTTTGTATTACAAGTAGTCAGGAAAATGCAAATTAAAACCATAAAATACCATGTGCCACACTTACACTCGACAACTTTTAAAAGCTTACTAATATCCAATGGTGGCCAGGCAGTTTACAGTCTTGGGAAGATTGAAAATTGATCTAGTGTTTTTAGATTAAAAACCTGATCATATTTGTTGAAATTAAAGTCTGCTCAACTTTCACTAATGATTTCATTTCTGGGAATTTATCCAACAGAAAGAAAAAGTACCAGAACTAAAGAAATATATATAAATGTTTATCCCAGCAATGCTGATTTTATTGGGAGACAAAACAAACAAACCCAAAGTAGAAATAATCTAAAGGCTCTCAATGGGAGAATAGCTGAACACATTCTGGTGCGCCCATATTATGAAATACTATGCAGCTGTTACAAAGGACCAGGTTGACTCTTAATGCTGACATGTAAAGAGGCTAATCATGTCATATGAGAAAGGCAAGTTACTCAATAAAATGTAGAGTATAAGCCCAACTTTAGAATATATATGTATGAACATGTATATTTGTATTAGCAAAAGAGAGAAAACCAAAGAACACAAACCAATGGATAAATGGGAATTCCAACACTCCTGGGGTGATATTGGAGGACTGAAGGGATAGACAGAGAGGGGGCCACCTATTTGTTTTGCTTTAGATAGTTCTGTGTTGTGTTAATAGCTTCAAAAGCCATGTAATACTTTTTCCTTCAAACGACTAACATAGACATTTTTTAAAAGGATACAACGGCCCCTGGAATTTTCAATTAGAATTTTTTTTTCAAAGAAAACAGAGAGGAAAGGTAGTCAATCTCATAACCCTTCTGCCCGATTTTCATTTGTTCTTTGCCTCTAGGAAAAGGCACCGTGTGAAAACATGAAATATACAAGTCCCTTGGCATTAATCCAGGTGGAGCTCGCCCCACTGAAAGTTAATACGGGCTGCTTAGCAAAGCATAATTAAATGCACCGAACAACTAAAATATCCATATAATTACCACAAAGCTGATATAATTGCATACATCCTTTTATTAGATGATATTATTGTCCCTACATAAACACAAAGATAGCTGCGACAGAGCAGTCCTCCCAGCTCTTTGATTCACCTAAAATTATCCGATTAATCTGCAGATTGCCACTAGGAAGAAAATAATCTTCTATTAAAAATCTTTGTCAAAACAGAATCGAGTTATTAAATTCCTATGTGGAGACACAGCCATTCCCTACTGAGAGAAAAGGGAAAAGAAGAAAGAAAAAGAAAAACAATTGAAATTCCAGACTATTTTTTTTCTGTTTTATCTAGCTAGGCAAGTGTTACAGGTGGATTATTTGTTGAAATGTTGTTTTTATCTTAGTTTTAGACTTTATTATTTAGAGACGTTTTAGGTTTATACCAACATTGAGAGCAAGGAACAGCAACTTCTCGTATACCCCCTGAACCCCGCCACATACATAGCTTTCCCCACCATCAACACCCGACACCCGAGTGGTATGTTTGTAACCACTGTTGAACCTAGACAAATCATTATCACCCAAAGTCTGTAATTTAACTTATGGTTCACTCTTGGTATACATCCTATAGGTCTGGACAACTGTACGTATAATGATACGTGTCCATCACCATAGGATCAAACAGAGTAGTTTCACTGCCTAAAACCCCTCTGTTCTCCTGTTCACACTCCCTCCCCCTCTACTCCCTGGCAATCACTGATCTTTCTGTCATCTCCATAGGTTTGCCTTTTCCAGCACACCATACCGTTGGAATCCTACGGCATGTAGCCTTTTCATGTTGGCTTCTTTCACTTAGTAATGTGCGTTTAAGTTCCCTGCATGTCTTTCACGACTTGATAGCTCATTTCATTTCATGCTGAATAGCACTCCCTTATCAGGATGGACCAAAGCTTACTGACCCATTCACCTGCTCAAGGACATCTTGGTTCCTTCCATGTTTTGGCAGTCGTGTATAAAGCTGTCCTGATCTTCACGTGTAGGTTTTTGTGTGGATGTAAGTTCTCAGCTCCTTTCAGTAAATACCAAGGTGCATGGCCAGATCATAGGCGCGAGCACTGGTTTGTAAGGAGTCACCAAACTGACACAGCAGCTGTACCGTTTTGCACTCCCACCAGCAAGGTGTGAGGTTTCCGTTGTTCCACGTCCTTTCCAGCATTGGTTGGCAGTGCTCTGGACTTGGGCCATTCTAACGGATGCGTGGTGGTGTTTCGCTGCTGTTTTCACTTCCATTTCCAAACGTTGTTCGTTTTTCCAAAAACAAAACAGAACACTGAACCTCAAATAAAAACAGCCTGAAAGATCATTGATGGAAACAACATTCAAGCCAATTATGGTAACCTAAGTCATGGGCTAAATCGTGTCCCTTTTAAAATTCATACGTTGAGGCCCTAACCCCTAATATCGCAGACTAAGACTGTACTTGGGGCAGGGTCTTTAACTGAGTTACAGTGAGGTTGTATGGCTGGGCCCGAATCCAGCATGACCGTGTCCTTAGAAGAAGCGATGAGCGCACAGACAGCACAGAGGGGTGTCCGTGTGAAGACACAGGGAGAAGACGGCCACCTGTAAGTCACGGAGAAACCCACCCTGCTGACACCTGGATCTCGGCCCGCCAGCCCCCAGACCTGTGAGGAATAAATCTCTCTTCTTTAAGCCACTCAGTCTGTGGTATTTTGTCATGGGAGCCCCAGAAAACTGACACAGCCTGCATTACAGAATACTCCCAGCCACTGACAAGAAGGAGCAAGATGTTAAAGTATTGGCGTTAAGGATGTTCATAACACACCGTCTGGGTATATGGCTGTCCCGCCACTCTTCGAAGATCCAAGAAGCACCAGACAAGGGGAAGCACTGCAGAGGACAATATTTTGGACAAGACTTGCAGGTCAGTAGTTCATCCGATACCAAGCAACTGTCTTCCTCAGGTGTCTCTCCCATTTCACATAGTTTGTATAATTTTGAATCTGGCTCAAAACCCTGATGTACCTAAATTAACACTTAGGGGATGGAGGGAGAAGACATAAAATTAAAACTCTTTTGAAAGGATGACAGCGTAAGCTGAATAAATAGCCTGAGTGTTTGTTTTTGTTTTGTTTTGTTTTTGTTCTGTTTTGGTTTTTTAAGCCCTGGTTTCTAAATTCCAGTTTCAAAAACACTAAGTTTCTAGTGGAATCTCAGTAGGTCACAAGAAGGAATACTTACCATTTCTAGTCCAGGAGGTACTTTGAGCACTAACCTCAGTCCTCTAATCACCACATCTTGGGGAGAACAGCAGCCATCCACAGCGGAGAGTGACTTTCACGCCCCAGGAACCCTGGGGGGCACGGCTAGAAGCAGGTTTGCAAGGGCAAAACGGCATTTGACATTATGTGCTTTGTCCTACAAATTCACATCCATTTTGCACTCAACTCCACAGTACGTCTGAGACGGCTTTAATGTAAAATGGCATTTACAATTCTTTCATGCCTTACTCCTAGGTCCAATGAGTGCTCCAAGCCATGGACTTGGCTTTTTCTGTGGTTTGAGGAGCCTCAGTACATACTGTCATGGAGTCGGGGACAGTTTGGCAAGCTCAGGAGGTGATACTGGGCATCAATTCTTTTCTGACCCTGAAATACCAGTGGTCCACACTTGCTTCTGAACAATGGATGAAGATGTGAGAATAAGAGCTAGCATATGTGGCACCTGGCCCATCCCTGGTGCCATGCCAAGCCCTTTCCGTGCATTTTCTCACTTAGTCCTTCAAATAAGTCAGTGAGTCTGGTACTATGACCATCCATGTTTTCAAGATGGCGACACTGAGGCTCAGAGGCATTAAATGTCTATTTTCCAAGGTCAAACCATTAATAAATACAAGAGAGCCAGGCTGTGAACTCGGGCAGGTCTGCAAATCCCCGACTCTTAACCACCACGCATGCTGCGTTACTGAGGGATGTCAACCAGGTGAACAGCTCTGTGCTCCAGATGAACTTCAATAGCACAGAATGAGGTTCTGCCCCCAAGGAGGGGACCATGCACACAGTGACTGGTACACACACAGTTGCACAAAACTCTTAGTCCCCTTGCTCAAACCACTTAGCATTGGATGTCAACAATTTTTATACCTTCCTTTAAAAACATGCCCCTAAGGCATTATACGAAGGGATTTTTTTCAGTTTTGAGGACACCATTCTGCGTACATGTGTGCCCATGGACATGGCCATGCACTTCATCCCCGAGAGCTGCACCTTACTTTCTCCAGACTCATCTGTAAAACTGCTTTGCAGGGGAGGGGCCCGTTCCCACCTTTTTTGTAAGGAGCTGAATTTACAACTCCATCTGTAACACCGATCCGCACGGAACAATTGGCTAATTGCACTCTGGTCATCAAAGCAGATCAAACGATGAAGGACAGCAACTCACTGGGGTCCTCGTTTTCATTCTTCCTCGCAGAGAGCAGCACCCACTCCGGGGCTTCAGATGAGACAATAATTTCTGAGACAATAATTTCCAGGATTTCAACTGTGCACATAAAACGGGTCCTTAATTGTAGGCCTTTCAACACCCCCAGCCATTTCATGAGTCCTGGGGCCCCGCAGGAACTGGGAAAAGAACCGGAGCTCAGATGATTAAAGTTACAGTTGAGACGTCTAGGAAAGCAGTCAGTAATTCACAGCGTGCCCTTGAAGGCACATTTCTCTCCATGTCATACCAAAGCTATGGCACGGGGACTTTCAGAAATCCAAGGCCACCTGGAGAGAACCCTGGGTTCCCGTCTTGCTTCACCATCAGTTCTTCTTGACTGCATCACCTGCCATCGGGCAAGGGACCCTACGGTACCGCAACACAGGCTGCCTCACGTTCTCCTTAATGCGCAGGCTTCTGTTTCCTTCCATGACACCCCAATTTCCTGCTGTTTCAGTGGGTGCTTTGCCTTCCTAATGGACTCCTCTTCTCTGAAAAGCCTCTCAATGTTGGGATCAAAGAGGTTTTTTTGTCTTCTTTCCTTCGCACGCCAAACTCTACCTAGATGACCCCCGCCAATTCCAGGGCTTAAAACTCACACACACGCCAAGGCTTCCAAAGAAGGCACTAATCCCGCTTCCCTTCTGAGTGTCAGATTCACACACCCAACTGCCTGCTCAACACTCATCATCACCCACGCGTCCTCCAAACATCTCCAACATCATATTTAGGACTTAATTTGGCATCCTCTCCCTTGGACCTCATACGGGTTCCTCTTCCTGTTTCCGCCACCTCATTATATGCCGTCTGCATCTACCCAGAACATTCCAGAATGAAACTGGAGCATCCATGTGGCTTCCTCTCACACGCTCACCTATTATTTACAATTAATCTGCAAGTCACATGGACTTTCCCACCCCCCACCCCATAGATCTGTTCTTTTCTCTTCACTCCTGCCACCATCATGCTCCCCCAAAGCCTCCATCATTCCTCACCTACAACAGCCCCCTATCTGAGGACCCTCTCCCTTCTCCTGCCACTGTAATCCATTCTCCACACTGCAAGGAGAGTTATCTTTCTAAATGGAAAATTTGATCCACTTCAGTGGTTCCCAATTGTCCTTAGAGTAAAAGCTAAACTCCTTAACTGGCCTTAACGGAGCCCTCGGTTATCTCCTCCGGACGATCTCCAGGTTCACTGACTGTGGCTTTTCCCCATTGTCATCGAGAAACTCAGTGAGGGGCACACGTGCACACACAGACACACACACACACACACACACACACACACACACACACACACAAACTCTGATCCACTTTCTGTTTGAAGAACACACAGTTCCCTTTACCTCCAAGCCTTTGATATGCCATTTCCTCTCCTCGCAGGAACGTGGTCTTAATCATATTCTATCTTCCTCCATATTCCTTGGCATCTATCAGAATCCCAGCAAGAGAGTAGGTGCTATTTAAATTATTATTGAAGGAATATAACAAGATAGCAGGACATATAGCTTCCTTCCTTCCTTCCTTCCTTCCACCTTTCCTTTCCTTTCCTTCCTTCCCATTTTACCAGAATTCTTAGCTATCCTTAGATCCTTCCTCCCTCTCTTCCTTCTTTCCTCCCTCCCTCCCTCCATTTCTATTTTACCATAATTCTTAGATGTAAAGATATACACTTTGTGCTCAATTTCAGTGGCTGGCTTTAGCCTAAGATTCTTATACAATTTGAATAAATTAAATCTTACTCCTTCTCACTATCATTTTTTTGCCCTCCATCCTCTTGCTTGCTATCATCCTCCCTTCATCCTTTCACCATTACCTTCACGTGTTTTCTTCTGTTCTAATAATCTTATGGTTTGCTGAATCTGTGCCTTTATGGTAAGCCATCCTAAACCCATTTTGATACCAGATATGGAAAAAAGGCCACCATAACATGAAAACTAAACGTGTCTATCACCAGCCAGAGTCGCCGCCACCCCTTCCACATCCGTGCTCTTTGAAATGCTGAATCGCATTAACACTTGATTAAAAAGTCAGCCTATGTTTACAGCAATATGAGTTACCTGCCTGTACAATAAGCCTGGGACGGGAAGGCCTTTCAGGAATATCGATCTAGGAGAACATGAGGAGTGTGTCATTGTTTTACGGTAAGTTTACAGCAGCTTCACGGTGATTAATAATCTCATTCAGAAAACTCCTGCCCTCTAAGAGGCAGGTCTCCTTTACATTCTGCCCGTCACTCACCAGGAAGCTAAGGGGCTTGCTGAAGGGCAAGGCTGAGGGTAAACTTACTCTATGCAGCCTTTCCTATCACTGCCAAGCAGGAATGATTCCCCCTATCCTAGGGGCAAATGTTTCATCTTTTCCATCTTCCTACCATAGCGTTCCTGGTACTATATTGTAGTTAAATTTTTATGTCCCTAAGCTTCCTAGAGAGTTAGGAATTTATAAGGACAAGAACTTCTTTCTCTTAAAAAAAAACTTAGAATAATACATGGTCCATAGGGAAGGAGAGATGACAAGCAAGAAAGAGAGACAAAGGGAAGAGTTGGGGGGAACAGCAAAGGGAAAGAGGCGGGCAGTGAGAGTAGGAGAGGGGGAGACCTAAGCTCAAAGTCACCCCTGCACCGCGCACACACACGCGCGCTTTCCTGAGTTCACGGTGTTAACGTCGCCGAGGCAGAACCATGCAACACTGAGGCTGAATTATGGTTTTAAGAAGTACGCTATGGGTCTTCTCAAATAAAACTGGCATTGATTTGTTGAAGTTTTTTTTTTTTACTGTCTCCCCTCTCCGTGAGACCAGCACAGTCCAAAAGAACTTTCTGTGATGACGGGAAGGTTCTACCCCTCCGTGCTGTTCAACACGGCGGCCTCCAGCCACACATGACCAGGAAGCACTTGAAATATGGCTTGTCTGATGGAGGCAGTGAATTTTAATTCATTTGCATGTAAATTTAAATAGCCTTGTGGGGCTCGTGGTGGCCACCTTGGTCAGCACGGGTGGAAATTATGAGTCCTTGAAAGGTAAGGGCTTTGTCCACTTTGTATCCCGCTTAGACCAAGTGAGACATAAACGTTTGTGGAGTGAGAGGAGGAAATAAGAATTCAAGCCATGTCAATTTCCTTGGCTGGGGTGTCTCCCCATAAAGCAATATTGAACATTACTGCACAAGTTATAATAATCATGGAGAATGGTTACTACCATGTAAAGAGGAGCTTCTGTGTGTAGAATCCCACTCTATAAACTTCACAACCACCATCACTTATCCACTCAGGAACCCCCTTGGGGTAGGCATAATTACTTTCCTCATTTCATAGATGTGGCAACCGAGGTGCAGAGAGGTTTATGACCTACCCAAGTTCACACAGCTAGCGAGAAGGGACCCCAGGATCCACATTCAAGCAATCTACCTGCAGAGGCTAAAATTTTAAACCCCTGTAGCCAAGGTTTTTGTTGGGCATCATTTGATAATCTCTAGGTCCCCGGTGGATGCTTCCCAGAGGAAGCATCTCTGCCCTCTGCCCTCTGATAGCTGTCACCTACAAAACATGGAGCTGGAGTGATGGGATAATGGTGGGAATAACACAGTGGACCAGAGGGCCATCATAATCTGCATATGCCTTGTCCGTGGTGCTGAGAAATATTGGATGTGGTGCCTAATCCAGTTGGTGGTAGGTAGGGATGGTTTCCTGGGCAAGTGATACCAGAAAGCTAAATGTTGAAAGATGATCAGGAAGTATCTAGGTTAGAGGGTCAGGAAATCTTTCCAGGGGAAGGTGGTCCACCTGCAAAAAGGTACACAGCCTCATGTTGGGGAGGAGGAGGAGTGTCATGTCACACCCAGAGGCTGAGAGATAGAAGCAAGCGTTAAGCCAGTGGTTTTTGGCCTGGGTGGGTCACTCTGCCTCCTTTCCATGTTCCCATTGGTAAGAGTACCCAACTATGGAAACATCACGTAAACCATGCAACATCATTAAGCAGCATATAACCAGCTCTCCATCCATCCCAACTGTCCATCCCAATGTTGATAATCACCAGAATCAACCACCGCTGTATTATTTCACATCCACAGAATGCTTTGTGCGAGAGACACATTTCAGGTCCCTTCATAACATACTCGTTTGCTTCCAATACAATCACAGGTAGAGTTTTAGCCAAGCTTGCAAGTATGCACCTTAGTTGAACGAGGACTGTGTTGACCCTGAGGAGATGAACTTGAGAAACGAAGGGTGGGAACTGGGGTAACTGAGACACTTGTCAGTGAGGAAGTAATGACCAGGGAAGCCGTTTAGGATGGTGGAAAAGATCCAGCCTGTTTACAACACTTCCCACCAATCCTGAGTGCCTTAAACCGGGCCGATCATTCTCCAGGACACTTCTCTGCTTGGATATCTGCGTTGCAGGCCCCTGTTGTTTGGGAGATCTAAAGAGTAAGACCAGATCAATATTTCAGGGGTTACATTTATTTCTAGATCCATTTATTCCTCCTCCCCCTGCCACCTTGGGTCCAGGAAGGATTAAACGGGCTCATACTGACAAACACAATACAGCAAGATAAAATAGATTTATTTATCTTGTTAATAAGTGATAAAAGAGAAGAATAAAAACAGGACTAGGAACCGTACGGACACCAGGAATGAAGTGAATACTACACCTAAAGCACAAAGCCCTCTCTGTTTGCCGACAGCTGTAGAAGGAAAAAGTTTTTCTGGGGGGGACAATCAACATGGGGGTGGGGGATCTAATTAGTTTATATAATTCCTGGTGCCCATATTATGAGAATAAGCCAATGACTCAACTGTATAAGATCACTCATCAAGCAGAAGGAAGGTTTGCCACATGACAGGCATGCCAGGCATGGTTGTTCCCCGAGCCCCCGGGCCACCCCTGGCTTCGTTGCTGAGTATAACGGAGGCCTCTCACTGCCATCAACGCCACGATGCAGGCACCCACGATGACAGCCCTCACGTCCGAAATGAGAAAACAGATGCTTGCAGGACTCAAGAGGGATGCTTGAGGGAAGAAGCAGAGCCGGGGGCTGGACACGAGCAGTCGGACAACACAGCAGTGTCTGCATTTCCAGCCACCGTGCAGACAACCAGAAACACAAGCACCCAGGACACATCCTCACAGCAGCACAGAGGACACTTCTGTTTCTCTGCCATTTCCATGGATGTGGGCTTCTGGTACTACCCTAGCCTGCAATTTGATACAAGCAATTCTAGGAGGGAACGGATGCCATCCGATCCAGGCATGCAGCTCCCGGCTGACCTGGCATCCAGAGCGTTGAACTTTCACAGCAGCTGGAGGAACGGATGGAAACACGTCCTTCTCAAAATCCTCCCTAAATACTGTTTCTCGTGCTCACCTTCTTAACTGAATCAGAGGGCAGGGAGGCCAAGCCACCTTCATTAGCAAGAACCTGACAGGATGCTACACTATGTGACTAATTAAATATGGGCCACCACGTAGCCTTTCTTTCGCCGTGTGCTTGAATTTAAAGAACATAAAATCACTCTTAAACGGCACTAGAATTCTTTTATTTTTTCTTTTTGTATTGAAGTATATAGTCAGTTTACAATGTTGTGCCAAGTTCTGGTGTACAGCATAATATTTTAGTCATACAGATACATACATATATTCCTTATCATATGTTTCTTTCATTATAGGTTGCTAGAATTCCACATGAGAATTGTAACCTAGTGAAACAGAGACAGACTCAACGACATAGAAAACAAACTTACGGTTACCAGGGGGCGAAAGGGGTGGAGGGATAAACTGGGAGTTCAGGATTAGCAGATACACACTACTACATATAAAATAAACCAACAACAAGTTCCTACTGTATAGCACAGGGAACTGTATTCAATATCTTGTAGTAACCTATAACAGGAAAAGAATATGAAAGCGAATATATGTGTGTATGTGTATGTATGCGTCACTGAATCACCATGCTGTACACTAGACATTAACAATGTTGTAAGTCAACTACACTTCAATAAAAAAAGAAACGTACCCCACTGTTAACGCTAGACACCAACGAACGAGCTGATCCTTCTCTCTCACGCTACCCTCTCCACGTACCAGCGCCCAGCATGCGGCACCGTGTGGACTGAAAAGGGGGAATAAATCCTCCGATTCAACTAACTGAGAGAAAGCAGCTGTTTACAAGGAAATAAAACCCGTTGTGCTCTTAGCACCATGGACAGAAAACAAACGTGTACACAGAGCCCCTGGCAATACCTAATCAGGTGCCTGCCTTCCAAGCAAATACACGATTCAGAGTGTTCTACTCCAAAACAAAGCCACAGCAATTGCTGCAAAATAATTGTTATATCCAACCTTTGAAGCATCTGCATGCCTCTCAGAAGGCAGTAAGGGTAGACATGAGAAATGACCATAGTTGTTTTTTTTTTTAATGAATGAGTTGATGACAATTATTTTATTCTGAGACGTTAAGGGAGAACCATCTAGTGAAGCTACTGTATTTCACATGCGGTCCTCTACCTCTGTCAAAATCCTTTTCTTCCCTGTGACATCAGGGGAGAGTTGTAAGGACGCTCTACCTTTCTGATTCTGATGGGTACCCTACGATGTACAGTCTGCTTGCAATGACAGAAATACGGGACTTCACATCTCTCAGTCCTAACACTGCACCCTACCTTCTCTTTCAACGTAGTGTAACAGAAAAACAGCCACACATCTGCTGAAATTACTTTGTGAAAATGCGTCTTTTTTTTTCTTTTCTCATTAAATCTTTATCAAATTTAAAATGACTGCAAACGGCTGCTTTTTCTCAACTCAAAATGAAACCAGCACAGAAATAGAGGCTACATGTGTACTTTTTGCATTTGGGGAACATTTAATAGGATGCGAAGGTTGATGGCACAAAAAATACTACAGAATTAATCCAATATAGGCATATGTGCTTAATTTTTTTTTCAATCTATAATCTAAATTATGGCCCTATGAATAGATGGAGACTCTCCATTAGGGTGACTTCATGCTCCAGGTGACGTGTGGTTGGCACATACGGAGGGTGCTCTACGAGCAGGTGAAACCCAGGGAGGATGCTAAACCCCGGAGGATACAGGACATCCCACCCCAACAGAACGTCACGTCAAAAATGCCGTGGATGAGAAACTCTGATCAGAGACACCTTGTTAAAAAAAAAAAAAAAACACACAAATTATTCAGAGAAAAAGCATTGAATTAAGGAAAATGTTTTTGCAACCAGAACACAACACTCCTTCAAGTACTACTTTTAAATGTGTGAGAAGGGGTGAGGTACCCACTCTTGTCAGAAATACACAGGTGATCTATTCATTGCTGGGAGGCTGACCGACACCTGTGAGGCTCCTGAACAAGTCCTCGAGCTCACCGTTTGAGTAGGTGGCTGCCTTTTCCCTTCCCCAAATTAAAAGGAACAGACACTCTCTTCTTTACCGCCATCGTCTTTCAGAATGATGGATAAAAGGTTTCATTTACTGACTGCTAAAAATAAAAGCCTTCCCATAACTCTTAAGAGTCATTTTGTGTGGTACAAAGGCTGGCCCAAAAATCTGGATACTGAATTCTAATTTTTTTTAGACACTTGGTATCAGCAAACTTTCAGTGTAAATAAACATGTGGTTTGTCTTCGGGTGTATGGTATGCAACACACACACTCATATAGCTGCATGCAGAATTAACACACGGTCCCAAAACGGGCACTTCTGTACCGACAGACAACCTCGCCAAAGATCCTGGCGACTGCAGGCTGCACATTAAAATGATTGAACATCAGTACAAGAGGTTTTAGAATGTGCTGTCAATCCATTCAATGCCTACCAAATTTTTATAACGTATCATTCATCTAACGCTCATTTCTGCATAGTTCAATTGACTTCAAACAGGTATGTAATTGTTGGTCTTGAGGGATCAGTGAGGCCATTATTGCTAAATTATCCGCTAGATAGCAAGATGGCATTTCCAAACCCCTTTCAGCGATGGCCACAGGTTCCAAACTAGGCCTTTCTGGCAGACTCTGTAACTCTACTGTACAAGAAATCTGTTAAGACAGTCTGTCACAGAGCCACAGATAGGAAATGTACAGCACGCAATGCTTGAAGGAAAAAAAGTCCAACAGACCATGAACTTTTAATGAATGAATTTTAACAGTTTGCAATCTGGTGTGCAGTTTTCAAAGTTTTCCTGCTACAAAGGAACGTGACTCTCGTTTTTCTGTTTTCTGAGACCTGATTTAATTAAAATGACAGAGTGAAAATGCATCTTGCACTCCTGCGAAAAGAAAACAGGAGGAAAAACACAAACCCTTGCTTATTAGTGTTCTAGACACGGGGTGTGCTTACCTCCCAGTTTGGCAATGGTTTGGGGAAACAGGACACTTAATTCTCATGAAACGCTTGTCTAGCCTGTATCTTGTCACTAAATAGCCCAGGTAATGTAAACATAATCCCATCATGATGCCTGTCTCTTTGGTTTTCTCCTAGGCTTTAATTAAATACAATTATTTAGAATATTATATATAGTAAAATAATGGATTACATGTGTTAAAAATAATTAACAGGAATGGCAATCCTGAAAAGTAGATGTTCTTCAGCCCACTTTACAGATAAGGAAACTGAGATTCACGAAGCTTAAGAAATTGGCCATCATGACTTCCTAGCTCTGGCCCCACCATACTCTCCACTGGAACAAAGGAAGCATTAAAATACATTTGTAGAATAAAGAAAGTATTCCAAAACCCGTGTAAGTCACTAAAGTGCCTCTTGCATAAGAAACTGGTAAAAGTTTAAAATCTATTATTTTAGGAAAATAATATGATTTAAATCAAAGTCCCTGCCTCTTTGAGGTGATGCCCTTGGGAACCTTAATACTGACAAACAGTTCAGAAACTACGAATAATTTTTTAAAGCACCTACTATGTGTAAGATGCTGTATTAGGCGCTGGGGATGACGACTCAAGTGAGCCTTCCCTTCAGAGAGCTCAGAAGCAAGGAGGCGACATAAACTACTGCTATGAGGCTGGGACCATGGGCTTCCCTGACTCCTACCGCACTTTGCTCATCCCATCCTCAGACTCTCTCTGGGTGGTACTGATTGTGATGATGGGTTAGATCACACCCACCCTACTGATCTCAGTGCAATAGCTTCAGCCTAGAGGGAGCTTTTCCTGGAGCGTCAGCTATAGCAACACAGTGATCGACCAGATATCTCCAAGTGGAATCCATAAGCCCCTGTGAGACCATTCAGAAAATCCCTCACCAAACTCATCATTTCTAAAGGCTCATGTCTTATGCTCACTTTCCCCACAGATGCACCCCCATCCATCCTGTCGCTCGCCCCCAGCTGGAAATCTGGAAGTCATTCTGAATTACTCCATTTCCCCCTCACATCTTATGTTCAGTCAGCAGCCCTGGCCATGAGTGTCACCCACCCAGGCCCCTGCTCCATCCCACCTCATCAGAACCTCATCATCTTCTGCCTGGAGTCCATACAACAGCTTCCGGACTTCGCCCGTGCCTTCGGTCTCACTCAAATCCACTTTTCAACTCAGCCCGGAGGAACAAATGGAAACTCTATTCCCCACCTTCAAGCCTCGGTATGACTCCGGGGCTTGCAAAGGACTCAGTCCTTGCTTGTCAGACCACCTCCACGCTGCCTTTTTCGGATTCTGCTGCCTCTAATCTTGCACTTCACCCGCTAGCAAATCCAAGCTTGTTTCTGTCTGTCCCCTGGCTCTCTGCACCCCCTTCACTTCTCTGCACCGCGGACCATGCCTCTTTACCTCTTTGATACTCTCCCCTGATCGTACCTCCTGCCCGGGACACTGCTCTCTGAGTCTCTGAGTGCCTGCGTTGAGGAAAACATGTTCAATCAAGCAGACACCATCCTTGCCCTTGTGAACTTTACAACCTGCCCAGGGGAAACTGTCAAAAACTAGTAAAGAAACGTACACTCGAATTGAATTATGATCCACACTGGGACAGAGACTGAAGAGAGTGCCCTTCACATGACACTTTGTGTCCATCACTGATGCTCAGGACCACTACACCATGCTCTGTGTGTTCACGTATGTCTCTGCCGCCATGCCAGGACCTTCCTGAAGGTCACCACTGTTCAAACAATCCCTTCTGGTTCAAGCTAGAAACATGCATGGGCATTCAAAAAATGTTAAATGAATTAGTGGATGGCTGGATGGATGGATGGGTAGATGGGTGAGTGAATCAATGGATGGTAGACGGGTGGGTGGATGAGTAGGTAGACAAATTAAAGAATAAACTAATAAATGAAGGAACATTTTCCCTTATCATTTCAGCTTTATAATCACTGATTAAAACTGTGTCCTTGGTAACAAGTGCATCTTAGAGGCTCTCATCTATAGGCTTGTAAGGACATCCTTACCTGTGGGAGAAACGTTACAGAGCACACTGGGCGTTTTCAAGTATTGTTAAGGTTCCTGCTGACATCCTTGAGAGATTTTCAGAAAGGTCCTTGTGCACTGGAGAGTTGCTAGGGATAAACGCTTCAGAAGGAAAAAGCAAAACAACGCCAAAGCCTCTCGAACAAGACAAGCTTGGCCAAGATGGGGGGGTGGGGAGACCAGCAGCTGAAGGAACTTTGTGGAAAGGAAGGAGCGTTGTGGTTTCTTTCATTTCTGCTCGGCTCGTGGTAGGAGGGAGAAGAGGGCAACGGTGAGGGGCAGGATGGAGGGATCCTCCGGGAGGAAAGGAAAGAAAGGAGGAGGGGAAAAGGGAAGCTTCACACTCCAGCATGAAGTGAAAAGCTCTATGTGAAGTCCAAGCGGCAATGAAAAAGAATATGAAAAGGAATACACGCATGTACTTGTATGACTGAAACAGCATGCTGTGCACCAGAAATTAACACACTGTAACTGATTATACGTCAATTAGAAAAAAAAAAAAAAAAGACGAAGCAGCAACACTGGGGGGTGGAAATCGGGAAATCCAGGGACTGGGAACTGGTTGCCAAGCTCCATTCTAAAAACGTGCTAAAGTAGTATTTTCCAGTGCGTCCTCAGAACTGCTAGGCTCTTGTTCCAAATACTGGTTCCCAGAACTCACCTCTGCAATGGAATCTGTGAGGGTGGGGCTCAGCCAGGGGCATGTTGATTAGATTCCAGAGTTCGAGAATCCCTCTTTTGAAAGATTCCCCTCCCCACCACGTCTACCTGATGAAGCAAGATCAGAGAGACAAAAGGGAGGCAGTATTGGAGAGCGTGTCATGGAAACAAAGCCTGGGTGGTTGGGAATTACCAAGAGAAAAGGCAGATGTCACAGAAGACTCATTTCCATGACTTCTGCACAGCTGAGGGGAGGACAGACATGCTGAGGAGGTTTCCAGAGGAAGGACAGAAGCGTACTGATTTCAAATCAGAAATTCAAATATTCGAGCACAGTCGAGGGTGTGTCCCTCTGCTTTGAGCACCAAAGAAATCTTCTGAGTGGCTACCGCTAAGTCAAACCCTGTCCCCCTGCCCTTCCAACTAGATAGTTCGGCGCTGGACAGCATTAGCCCTTTCTATCATCCAGAAGCTTGTGAGAGACGCTTAGCAGATAATAAGCTTAGGTGCCAAAGAGCTTGGAAACCAAGCCTATGAATTTCGTGGCCAATTTTTGGAAAGTTGCTCTGGTACATGCGGAATCGTCAGCCTTCAGTACTTTCTAGGGATTGACCCCATTGACAGAGAGTCACCCCACTGGTCATGCATGACTCACCCCTGCCCACCGTGGACGGAGTCAGGCATAGGTGCCGGATGCTGGAGCACATCCCCTGGACTGGGGATGGGAGACAGCTTTCAGTCCATCCTTCTCCAGGGCCTAAAGCTATGAAATGTAAGACTTGGGCTTCGTTCCTGCTAGGTGAAGACAGCCACTCAAAAACAAGAGAAAATGAAGCTGACATCAGAGAACTGGAGACAGAGGATCCAACGTGGGGCTGCGGGGAAGCAGTGCACACAGGGGTTGGCAGGTCCCCTCAGGAGCTGGGAGTCCTATTTATCCCCCCACACCTCTTCCATCCCTCTCTTCCCCTCCATCCTGCAAAATCCTGCCTTGTGTGAAAGCAGTGGCATCAGACTTTATTAAGCCTATGCCACTCAATGGCTGCCATCCATCCACTCAACCCCAATCACTCCCTCACGGACATCAGCCACTGACTCAGTGCTTCGGCTTCATCATGACTCTGCCCTCCCGTATCTTTCTCATCGCTGATTCTTCTACTCCACCTCAGTCACTGACTCCATGGACACATCCTCGACCTCCTCACCAGCTCTGAAATCTGAAGCCTCTCCCTTCCCGGGTATCACCTTCCATCTCCCCAAGCTCATCCTCGCCACGCATCACCACACGTGTCCCACCTCTTTGACGTCTCCCATCCCATGATCCTACCACTCTTTACTGCCCTCCGTAAGTCTTCTCTTTCCTAATTTCTCAGGCCTAAATGCCACAGGCCAGGACATAACCAGTCCCTGGCTCCTGCGGTCCATTTCCTCATTCCCCTCTCAAGTTCTCCTGGACAAACCCCAAAGGTGGGGTAGACCAGCTACCTTCTAGACATTAAATGCCTACTATCTCCCCATCAGCCCCCCTGCCCAGGACTCCCTTCTCTCCTCTCCAGTCTACTTTATACTGCATACTAGCTCTCTCTGCCTCCCCATCAAATTGCTTGCATTTAAAAATGGCCACCTGTGTCCCAAGTTGACACAATGCTTTGATTCAAACCCTTCTGAAGATTGTTCTGATCTTTTCAGTGAAAGTTTTGAGGGGGAAGCAGATTGGCCCAGGGGTCTGGACAACCTGTGAGCTGCCCTTAGAACAGATGCTCATCTTGGGCCACTCGGATGTGTCTGCAAGATGGAAGGCAAGAGCATGGGAAGGGGCGGCTCCCGGAGAAGGGGCGGCTGAGGCAGTACCCAGATAACACGCCTGCACATCTATGAAATACCGTGGGCTAGAGCTGCTTGTGGGTTGCTTAGCAACTGGAAGTATTTCAGAGCCACACACAAGAGAATAGAGGTTTGGGGAAACAATTTGTCAAGGAATCAGGGAGAGTATATTGCCTTGAGCTTTTCAGTCAACACCATCCCCCTCCCCAAACTGCAGGCTGGATGACCTGGCAGCCAAAGAGGTGCGAGGGCAGGGGCTGAAGGGAGGCAGTGGATGCGGAGGGCTCTCATGCCTCTACAATCTCATCCCTTACCCGGCTGGGCTGTCTCATCAGGGCCTGAGCAGAGGCGCAGCCCAAGGTAAGAGCCACAGTGATGTCTGCCGAGCTCACAGCATGTTAATCACGCCTGTCAGCCTCCCAGGGAAGGAAAGGTTGGCTGTCCTGACAATCTACATTAACGTGGGTGGATGGTGTTTGATTATACCTTCATGACGGCGGTTTCCATTTGCATCTTTCATCAGAGGCTGAAGGATGTGCTATCTGCCCTGACTGCCCATAGTGGCATCCTCCTCGGCAGAACACGGCTGACCTCGGTGAGAACACAGCCTTCAGACTGCAGGGAGGCATCGCCCGGCTGGGGTGGGGCCCAGCTGCCCTTGGGTGCCTGGGTTTTTACAACAGCGTTGTCCTGGAAAGGGGGCTGGATTAGTTTTCATCTGGGGTCAGTCTCAAAGCCACAGAAGCTCTGACTATTCTAAGAGTGCAGAACTGGAAGTCACAGGCAGTAAAGATGCAAAAGGAAGATGCCATTGGCCAATAGTCATCCTCTGGCCATATGACTGGTTGCAAAACCCAGCCAGTATTTACAGATGACCAAGCGAGTGCCACACACGAGGCTAACAACTCCAGACACGGTGGTGAGCGTGGAAGAAGTACTTACGATGCTTGGGGTCCTTGATGGAACAGTCCATGTCTCAGTCACCACTGTGTTGGCTTACATCCAAGCTGAAGCTCTTATACGATGCTCAGTAAATCTCTTTGGATTCTGACCTCCTCATAAGTGAACCAAATAACAGCCTTAACTCAAAGGGTTCTAAGAAGTGACAGAAGGAGGGACAACTGGAAGGAATCAGATGCATTTAGGAAGTCCTAAGGCTACTAAAAACTGAAACTCCCAAGGATCGCAGTCCACTGTCAGACCAGGACAGTCCAGAATTCTTACCTGAACTGACTTAGAAAACTTCACCCAGCATTCTGGTCATTCGCCTAAAGCCAAGAGGCAGTGGCTTGTAGTGGAGAAAAGCATGGCAGTTGGACTTCCCGGGTGGGATTCCAGACCCCACCACTTCCTAGGGGAGCAGCTTAACCGGATCACTTGCTTTCCCAAGCCTCACTCCCCTCATCTGTCAAATGGGGACAATGGTGCGTCTAGCAAAGGTTTGTCTTGGGATCAAACTGAGATAATGCCCCTGTAGCACTGAGCACAGTGTTTGGCATTTATTACGTGCTAGTTTTTAGATGACCAAAAATTATTAGATTGTGGGGTCTTTTCAGAAATGTCTTTCCAACATGGGTTTATCAAAGATGTTGAGTGGAATTTATAAACAGCATGGTCTTTGATGAGATATCAGGATGAACACAAGCTCTCTTCACTGTTTACAATAGACAAGGCATGGAAGCAACCTACATGTCCATCAGTACATGACTAAAGAAGATGTGGTCTATATATACAATGGAATACTACTCAGCCATAAAAAAGAATGAAATAATGTCACTTGCAGAAACATGGATGGACCTGGAGATAGTCATACTAAGTGAAGTAAGCCAGACAAAGACAAATATCATATGATACCACTTATATGCAGAATCTGGAGGAAAAAAGGACACCAATGAGCTTATTTACAAAACAGAGACAGACTCACAGACATACAAGACAAATTTGCAGTTTCCAGGGGAGAAAGGGGGTGGGAAGGGATAAATTGGGAGTTTGAGATTTGCAGATACTAACTACTATATATAAAATAGATAAACAACAAGGTCCTGCTATATAGCACAGGGAACTACATTCAATACCTTGTAATAGCCTATAATGGAAAAGAACATGAAAATATTCTTCTATGTATGTATAACTGTATATATACATATGTGTATATATAACTGTATATATACATATGTGTATGTATAACTGTATATATACATATGTGTATATATACACACACATATACACACACATACGTATAACTGAATCACTTTGCTGTACACCAGGAACTAACACAACATTGTAAATCAATTATATTTTAATTTAAAAAAACATCATACATGCACAAGCCAGGGATGCCCCAGGCTGAACAACACAGGAATCAGATCCAGCCCCTGTTTCCTGACACAACAGCCAAGATCAGGAGGCTGGCAGCTTCCCTGTCCTGTTGGAGGGGTCTCATTTTCACGCCATCTACAGAGGTGGCTGGCGTGGGTCTCCAGGAGAAGATGACTTCTGGCAAACCTAAAAAATGGGGCTGAAGCAGCAAGGATGAATTGTGAATTTTTTTTTTTTTAAATGATTGACGTAGGTGCTGAGGACAGTAACCAAGCAAAACTCACAATGAAGCAAAAACAAGGCACAAAACACAACCTGGGCTTGGATGCTGCCAACAAAATGAGTTGAACCGAAATATGTTCTCTGGGCTTTGTTCTGCACAGACACCCTTAAAAAATAAAACTCATTTAGCTTAAATTAATAAAACTGAATAAAGTTGGTGCAGGTCAGTGGGGAATTACTGAGGCATGTGATGGAAGAGGCTCTGGGCAACCATTCCTGTTATAAGAGTGAAAACAGCCTGTCCCTTCACGGACACAGCCTGGGTGATGTATCTCCTCCCAAAATAGTGTCTGTGCCAAAAGATGAGAAGAAACGATCGCCTATTAATTTGGCTTTTAAGTCCAGATGAAGATCCTTGAAAATAGCCAAAGAGCCAAAAATACTGAGTAACTCCACATCCTAGTCACTGTTTCTTCTCTCTATATATAGAGACTCAAAAATAGACATCTCTGATTCTGGGGCTTGCAGGACTGAAGCATGATGATCGCCAGCGACTGGAGAGAAGATGTATAATAAATCCCCCACCACGTTGTCAGTTTGCTTAAATGCCACCACCTCTGCCAGCTTCCTCAACAAAGGGGACCCTTCCCGTTATCCTAATCCGTTCGACGTGCATGTGCGGTTCTGTGTCTGTTTTCGTATTTATTGAGCTGCTACCATCTCTCAGATGTTGTGCTCCATTCAGACGACATGAGTTATCAAGTCTGTCCTCATGCAGCTTACAGTCTAATAGAAGTGATGACCAGAAAAAAAAAATCAATTCATAAGTTGATTGCAATTACGGTAAGTGCTGAGAGGAAACTGGCTGTGGGCGTGGAAATCCTGCCCCCTCCCAACCCATCCCAAGAAAATAACATTCAAACTTGGACCGATTTGGTACATAGAACTTGGCAAGTTTTTTGTTTTGTTAAGTCAATAAAAACATGTAGGATTTAGAATATGTTTTTCAATAACTGTAATTCTGCATCATGTAAGAGGGAATTAAATGTCTGTTTTCCTGAGCAAGATGTCAGGGAAGGGCAGTAGGCTGCATCTTCCAGACACTCAGGAGTTTATGGCTATGGGTGGCATGAAATACTCTAACAGGCAGAAGGCGTAGAAAGAGGAAAGTAATTTCTCTAGCAATTCGAGATAATGTATTACCGTTCCGACAGCCACTTTTAATTAGGGTAGGGCTTGCATTCCCCTGGTCAATACCACTCTTAAAACAGGTATAACATTTATTTAACTTTACTGACCTGCATTTATCTTTCTAACCAGAAGAGAAAGTGCTTATTTCTTTTTTAAAGCATCTGCCACATTTTCATGCTCTCGTCATGTGTTTCCAAGAGTCAAAGGGAGTTTCTCTGAGGTGCATGGAAAATGGAGTCCACAGGGGAAGAGAGAAAGCAGAATTTAGCCATTGCTTGTTTGCTTCTGGCATCTCCTCCAAGAGAATGACCCCAAGACAACAAAGAAGAGAATGGAAATCACCCTACGGGAAGTGAAGTTCAGGGCTGGGAAGATGGTGGCAAGAGAAGGAGTGGTCTATGTCATAAATAAACCATAAATTCAGGCAACAGTGGGATTAGTTAGATGGTGCATGTGAGATAAAACCCTCTCCTGTCTGCCCACCATCAGCCGCACGGGCACCATCTCCTACTGTGATTACAGTTAATAATCTGGACCCAGACCAACCACACCCAAGATGCCATAAAATCTCGTAAACATTATGATTGTAGAATTAGATGTAATGCCTTGCTAGCAGTTGTAGGTGGGAGGAGAGAAGGAAAGCACTTGGAAATGGGTCAATGGCTAAAATTTATCAAGGGGGAGGCGTGGATGTTTCCCACAACGAAGGGATAAACGCAACGCCATATGCCTGTATCCAGCAGACTGCTCATGGCTGGCTTGAAACCACCAGGAACAAGTGAAGGTGATCTTTAGGAGGTTAGCATGGGTTCACCAGGGGGAAAAAACAAAAAAAAAGTGATGATAAGTAAATTCCCTTCTATTTCATTAAAGTCCTAGACGGCTGGGCTGAGTAAGGCTGTAGACTGAGTGCAGTATGACGTTGAGGTAACTGTGAGAAGATGAGGAGTGTGGGCTATATGTAGACTCACAGCTGATTCATCGATTTCTCCCAAGCGTGTTAATAAACGGGGAATCTGTGTACACATGCAACAAGATGCGTAAGCTCCCTCGAAGCAGGTCTTATGTTTTAATGAATCATTTAATCTCCTGGGTTGCCTTGCCCAGAGTAACTTAGTAAACACCAAATGGGGGATCATCAGCCACAATTTGTTGGAAGGGGATAATTAATTGGAATAACATGTGTAGACATCCTCTAAAAAGCATAGAACACTTCGACACAAGCCATGGGCTATGAGAAAGCCGAGTCAGAGTCCCTCTCTGCTTGAACATTTTCAGCAACGATGGAAAGGAGGACCTGAGAGATGTGCTTATCAAATTTGCAGGCGGCACAGACCATCGCAGGCAGAGAGGTAAAATCATGAGTCAAAATGGTATTTATAGACTAAGAATGGGCTACTTTGGTAGCTGCTTCCCACGTGCTTGACACTGAGCTGCGTGCGTTACATACATCAGCTGATTAAGTTAAAGGAGTTAATGTTCCGTTCACATATCAAGGTTTTCCTGAGTGTCAGGCTGAGGAAACCAACCTACAGGAAGTGATGTTGGGGGTGGGGAGAAGTCCTGGTCTGGGTGGTAAATAAATCATAGATTTATGTAACATTGGAATTGGATACATAGCACAGTCCAGGTAAGTCTATCTACTATTTCACTACTGTCTGTCATGTAGGGACCAGCTACTCATTAAAATGAATAATCTGTACCCAGATCAGTCTGACTCTCTCAGGCACGTGAGACAAAATGACGAAGCGGGTCTATTTGCAGGACAGCTAAGGAGCCTTGACAGCCATCGGAGAGGGGGAGGTGGGTGGGGAACCCAAACCAGTAAGAAAGCCTTGGCCACTGGAGGTGTGGGGGGCAGAGTAATGGTACCTCCTCCCCAAAGACGTCTGCCTCCTAATGCCTGGGACCCGTCACTCCACTACCTTTTATGGCCAAAGCGACTTCATAGATGTAATTAAATTAAAGGTTTTGAGATGGCGAGATTAGACTGGATTATCTAGGTGAATGCCATGTGTTCAGGGGTGTGCGTAGAAGAGGTCCAGGACGGAGAAAAAGGAGGCGGGAGGGATGGAGAGATGCACTTTGAGGGTTGAGGAAGGGGTTCGTGAGCCAAGGAGCAATGGCAAACTCTAGAAACTGGAAAAGGCAAGAAACTGGATTCTCCCCTGAAGCTTCCAGAAGAAATACAGCCCGGCTAACACCTCAGTTTCAGCTCCAGAAGATTTCTTTCCACCTTCTGATCTCCAGAACCACAAGATAATAAATTATTATTGCCTTAAGCTGCAGAGTTTGTGGTCACTGGTGACAACAGCGACTGGAAACCAGGACAGGAGGAGGGGGGAGTTCTGAGCACAGCAGGCCGCTCTCACTCACAGACTGGCCTTCTGGCCGCACCACGTGGTGGTCACGTCTGAGCCCCATGAGGAAGGGGGAGGGGGAAGGGGAGGTGGGAGCCGTGGTGTCGTGTCTGGTGGAAGGAATATCTGAAACAGTCTTCATGTTTATGAAGCATAAAGCTATAGGCAAAAAGAAGGAGTTTCCCAACCTCTCACTCTTCACTCTTGTCTTCATCTCTGACTCCCCACCTACTCTGCCAGCCAAGCCCGTCCACTGCGTCTCCACAAAACCTGCACGTCTCACTGCACCCATTGCCCCACTGGGGACCAAGCCACCATCACCTCCCACCTGAACTGTGGCAACGGCTCCCAACCGAATTCCCTGCTTCTGTCTTAGGCCTCTTCTCTCTTCTCAAAACAACAGCCAGAGGGCTCTCATTACACACGTGAGATCAAGCCACGTCTCAGTAAATACTATGCTCATTGAAGATTCCAGGACACGAGCTTCCAGGTAATGATGGTGATGGTGATGGTGATGATGATGATGGAGGAAAACTTACTGAATTCTAAGCATCAAGCACATTTCTAAGCACTTCCCTACATTAGCTCCTGAAATCCTCACAACTCTATAAATGACTAGTATTAACTCCAATTTACCGATGAGAAAACTAGTGGGCTAGAGGCTCAAATCCCGATGACAGGTGGCTTCCCGTCACATCCAGACTAAATGCCCAAGTGCCCCTATTTGCCCTCTGACCTCACCTTTCCTACTCACTTCCCTTCAAATCCTGCTTCTCAGCCTCCAGCATCCCTGACACCTGTTTGCAGATTTCTCTGATCCCTGCCTACTCACACGATGCTTAGCGTAAGACCCAATCAGGCTGCTGTATGTCCTGGACTCAATCCTGGCCGGGACTATCATTACAGGTCTCACCAATACTCTTACAAATATGCTTTTTCTTCCTCTTCCATGGCTTTGCACAAGCCTCAGAAGGCGTACCTTTCCCTATCTCCTCTGTCAGTTGGCCCAGTACCCTGAATAGAATTGGGCATCACTCTTGATTCTCACTGTATCTCTATCCATAGAACCCTCCATTCTTCCTGCCAATTTTATTCGGAAACATCCGCTCCTCTCCGCAAAAACCACCACCCTTAACTCAATTCAAACGCCATTTTTCCACAGCAAGGCCACCATAACAGCTTCCTACCCAGTCTCCTCCCTCTGCTTCCACCCGCATCATCCATGGTGCATCAGAGAAAACTTTCTCAAATGCAAGCCGAGCTTTGTTGATGAGCTAGGTCTCAACAATTCTCTCTCACGTACCGGGTGAAGTCCAAGCTTCCCCCGTGACCTTTCCTCTACCTGTCTAGTTCCCTCTTCCACCTGCCCTTACTCTGCACAGGTCAGCAGAACTGGCGGCTCCCAACGCACCCGCGGTTTCCTGCCTCTGTTCCCCTCCACGCATGGTTCCTCCTGCCTCTCACGTCTTCCCTCCTTCTCCCTTCCCCATGCTACTACACTCCATCTGCCTGGAGACCTTCTCTTTCTGCAAAGCTCTCCTCAGGCATTACCTGTTCCATAAAGCATCCCCAAGCTCTCTCCCACTGACAGCGTTAATCCCTCCTTCCTTTGTACACATTTTGATCTGTGACATTTGTACATCAAAGCACGCTGTAACTGCCTGTTCGCATCTGTCTCTCCTAATAGAGTTTGAGACGCCAAGAGTAAAGGTCAAGTCTCATTTTTTTTTTTTTTTTGCATTTCTTGACACACAGCACAGTGCTGAGAAACTTAAGTAGCACACAGTAGGCACTGAAATAATCCTTAGTGAACAATGAACAAATACATGAATGCATGCATGTGAATGAAGAATTGTCTGTATGCTCTTGAGAAAACACCAGGACCTACAGGTGGACTCTATAGAGAAGCAAATACTGAGGAAATATGAGACATGACTTGCCAACCATACGGGTATTCAGAAAGGGAAGAGGCTGGCCCCTAGGGTCCACCACGGACCCCCAAATCCCAGGGGCCAGGCCAGGATCCCAGGGCTGTGTGGAAGTCTGACCCCAACTTTCTGCAACTTCATCGGGACTTTCTTTTCCACCTTCCACAGAAGCTCTCCCCAGGGATTCATTTTAAACATCTGGAATTACCTTAATGATATTTAAAACCCAGTACCAAACATAGTTGGCAATCCAAGAGATTGCTACCATTTTTCATAACCAGTCATTGAATGAGCTCCTTAATAACCCACCCCCCGAACATAAGCATGTCTGCAAACCTCGCGAGGGCCATGCATCTTGCTGTTCTAGGTGAGATGCGCAGAGCAGGTGCACCTCGCCGAACGTGTGCATCCCAGACCAGACTGCGTGCGTGCCGTGTCCATAAACCAAATCACATTTCCGACGCGCTGGGACCTAAGAGCAGTCTTTATTGCAGGATGTTCTGATAAAGCTAATAAATCTCGCGTAAGGTAAGTAATTGCAGCCCAATTTGTGTGTTGAATTAATGCAGGCTTCAGATGTTCAAACTGACTTAAAAACAGAAGCTTCTGTATTCTATAGAACAAAGAGGGTTATATCAAGGAACTATGTACACATGGAGATACATTTTTTAAAAATTTCTGCAGCTCAGCGACCGTTCTTCTCATTTTAGAGTTTAGGACCTGAGCAGCTTCCAGGTAACAGTAGCAATGGTGGTGGTGGTGATGATGATAGCAAATTTATGGTGAAGTATGTGTTAAGCACTTGACATATATCAACTCCTGGAAGCATCGTAACAAACCTATAAAGTAGGAGAATTGCTCCCATTTTACAGATGATAAAACTGAGGCACAGAACACATAACTGACTTAATCTCACAGAACATGCCTCTGTTATACAGAATAAGAAATTGCTACAGCGAGGAACTATACACTGCACACACATGTATTTAAGCAAGGAGCTCAGAAAAGGTTATTCTCATTGAACAGTTCAGGACATGAGCTTCCAGATAATAATACAACAATAATAGCAGCAAATTTATTGAATGGTAACTATGTATCAGTTATGTTTCTGAGCATGTTCATATGGTACCTCCTGAAATCCTCAGAACAACCCTATCAATTACCAGCATTACCCACTCCGCACTTTACAGATGAGAGTGATTTATTCCAGGTCACACAGCTGGGAAAGGGTGCACATGAGGGCCTACAGTCAGGCTACGTGGCTCCAGGGTCTGTGCCTTAAATCCTTACACCATCGCAGTGAGAAAATTGGTTGCAAAAAGAAAAATACTTTACTGGGCAGCTCCACCCTCTCCTGAACATCTGTCATTATTTGCAGCAAGTTGTGAAGGTGAACTTGAGCGCATTTGGCACAAATGAGTGACGTCCGTGTCAATACAGGAGCCCCTCTCTCGGCCCCGGCTTCTCCATTCCAGCAGGCTGACTCTTGGTCGGCCCGTCCAGTTCCCGCAACTTTCGTCACATGAAATACTCCAAAGGAGGCCGTGCTGGGTGTTCACGGTGGCTCCTGGCGCTGCTGCCCGTACTTCAGCCACGTGTGGAACGTCTCCTACGGGCAGAAGCCTGGAGTTCTCAATGACAAGGAGAAGGCTGTAAATGTAAGCTGATAGTGAGATAATGAAGAAATACTCTGGTCGGCTTTTCTCACCTGGAGTCCTCAGGAAACCTGCCAGGAGGGCGGACGCACCTCCCATCCGCCAGGGCCCATTCATCAGTGCAGCCAGACCTTCCCTGGATAGGATTCAATAGGGAAATACTCTGCTTCCAAAGATTTATGGAAAAGTCTCCTTCCTCATTGTTATCAGGATTCCATGTCATTCTGCAGCCTATCAACTCCTCCGAAGCTTGCAGCATCAGCAGAGCTAATCTGCAATTTAACCAGGCTATCTGAAGTTCACCCCACCGTCTGCCTTGGAATCATGGAAACTCAATCACTAAGTGAGAAAGAGAAATTGAAAAGCCAAAATCACGTCCGAGAGTTGGTGTAGGGATGTTCACGGAAGGGCCGTGGAGACGGCCACTGGGACCCCCAGATGCTCCAGGAGGCTTAGACGGCCCCCCACCCCACCCCGGAGGGCAGACCCCAGAGTCCGAGCAGAAATCCTCCCGGAGGTGGAGACTGGCTGGTCCCATTCTCCTTTGTTCACCTCTCTGAGGTGATCAGGCACGTTTGGAATCTCAGAAGGGCTCTTTCAGATGGATTCTCAGTCTCAGCGTGTGTTTGTGGGTGGAGGGGGGCGATTCCCCCCTTCAAAACCTACCCTGGTTTCTCTAGCTCCGAGACCCTCCTTCTCCTCCTCCCCCCACTCCTCCCATCCCTCCATGTCCCTCCATGTCTCTGTTCCACCCCCTTCCCTCTTTTGTCCCCACCTTTGCTCTCTCAACCTCTCCCTCTCTGCCCATCTCTCACTCCCTCTGCCCCTGCTTTCTCTCCATCCTCCCTTCTCCTTGACCACCTGTATTGCCTTCTTGTATGTGCCTTTCTCATGAAGAGAAAGAGAGAGAGGAGACAGCTAGCCACAATAGGAACTAAAACACAACTGCAGAGGCCAACAGATTCTAAGAACCAGCAACAGGAAGTGTAGGAAGGATACAGTGGTGGCCGGGGGCTGGTGGGGTGGCCAGGGAGTGACCATTTAGTGGGAAGGGAGCCTCCTTTTGGAAGGTGACTGTACTAAATGTCACACTGTTCTTACACCAAAAGGATTTTCTTAACAACAACAGCAAAGATAATGCTGGAGAGAACCCCTTGTGTGAGACGGAAGCCTGTCTGTCTTCCCCGGGGAGCAGAAGCTGTGGGGGACAGTGTCTCCCCTAGCTCCCAGCACCCATCCTCCAAGACACAGCACAGACACTGCCTCAAGCCAAGCCAGCCAGGGCGCCCGAGGACATTCTGGGAGATCAGAGTGGGTGGGACAGAAAGCAAATTTAAAACTACACCCAACCCTCAGTGTAATTGCAGCAGTTCAGGAGAGGGCGTTCACTCCAGCAAGAGCATTTAAATGAGAAAATGACGATTTCAGAATATTCCTCTTCCAACTCGGCCACTGACACTTAAAGAGGGAGCCAAATGCTACCTCCTCCAGACTCCTTGCTCCCTGACCCGACCTGCCTTCCTCTCTGCATTTGACACAAAGCATTCTTACCGCCTCTCCAACCTAAAAAGAGACCCTGGACAGAAAGCCCTGGCTTAGCTACCTCCTCGAATTTCAGCTTCATGTTTTAAAAAATAGTCTTTTTTCAGATAATTATGTCATTTCACTCCCACTGTAAAAGTTATATATTTATATATATATAAATTGTGGAGGATTGAGGAGAGATATTTAATAACACAGGGAAGTTATTAGACTCATCCGTAATTGCAATACCTAAGGGATAACACTTAATATTGCAGAGGCTTCTTTTTTGTATTCGATTTTGAATCTTGACTTAGATGCAGAGCAACATAAATATCTATAAATAGCCTTTTTAAAGCAGAAACGGGATCACACTGCAAACAGCATTGTGCTACTTGTTTGTTTGTTTCCATTTAACAGTGTCCCGGGAACATTTTTCCATCTCATTAAACATTGTCCTAAGGCATCATTTATAATGGCTGCAAGGTCGTTTCATCACCCAAGTAAAGGAAATGTAATTTGTTTCTCCAAATCGCTACTGTTGAACACTTAGGTTGTTTAAATTTTTTTTTAACACCATAAACAACACTGCCATAAACATCTCTGTAGGTACAAAGTTACAGTCCCCTGTCCCCCATCCATACACACACCTCTTGAGATACCCTAGTGTACCAGGGTTTCTCAACTTGGGCACTGGTGACATTTGAAGCTGGGAATGTTTTGTGATAAGAGGCCGCCCTGTGCACTGTGGGGTGTTTAACAGGCATCCCTGGCCTCCACCTGTTAGGTACCAGCTGCATCCCCCGCCACACCACTGTGATACCGGAACTGTCCAGTACGTTGCCCAGTGTCCCCTGGGGTATGATCGCCTCGCGGTGAGAGCCACTGGGTTATAAAAATGCACTTGCAAACACTGGCTGGAATGAGATGCAAGTCTCAACACCTTTTGATACTTGACCTCTAAAACATACCACTCCACCAAGGTGGGGAGAGCATACACCCTCTCCTCACCCCAGAACCTCCCACATGGACACTTGGCCCAAATATACACCTGTTTCCCAGTCCTTAAGACCCCTGTTCCCAGCTCGCTTTGTGTTACTAAGTGTGGGTCCCTCAATGTGGCTCCTTATGTGACCTCCTTTCTGATTTTCCTGTGGACTCATGACCTTCCTACAGCCATGGAGCGGTCTTAGCTGACCTTTCACCCCACGGCTGGTGTTCCTGGACAGGCCAGTCTCCTCCAGTGCACCTCCTGCATCAGCACCTGTCCTTTCCCTGTGTCTCATTTCCCACCTTTATTTCCACCTCCCCTCCCCACCCTGGTGGCAAGAAGCCCTACCTCTTACAGGGATGATGGCGAGATTTAGTATCAGACTCTTAAAAAGCATCTCTGCGGCCTACAGAAGGCAGAGTGTTGGTCAGATACATGTGACAGATATTCACGTTATCATCCGAGAAAAGTGGGTAGGGAGAGGTGAGACAGAAGAAAAGTAAATGTCAGTGACTTGAGAGAGGAAAAAGGAGATGAATGGAGAGGTCTCAGTCCCCAGCACCAAGAGCATGGGATGCGGGCACTGGTCTGTTGGATGGTGTTTGTGATCCGGGGAGAGGTTGGGTAATAGGTGCCAGCGTCTGGCTTGGTTTGCAGTGTAAAACTCTGGCCCAGGAATAAATCACGGCTAAGATAAACCTATACATTGAAAAGACATATAGAGACATCTCTCTCTGACGATTAGTGTTTTGATAAGTTTGCCCTAGTCAATTTTTCGATACCTAAAGCTTCCAGGTTTCCTTCTGTACCAGGGGCTATCATGGCAACACCAGGAGGCAGACGCTCACAGAACGCAGTATTATTCCCCCGTTATGCAAAATATATTTGAGCCACCTCTGTGCCCACGACCATAATGAATGTGTTCAAGTTTGCTGGAAATCTTGTTAAAATGTACATTTCCTTCCTGCTAAGAAGCATTCCCCTGACAACAAAACTCTGATTCAAAATTCATAACCTCCTTAAAAGCAGAACCTCTTTGAACACAACCATATAGCCCTCAGATGCGCAAATGTGTTCGTGGTACCCTAACACATTTTCCTCCTTCGTCATACAGTTGGTCAGATTTTCCTTGCTTCCAATCAACAGTCTACAGAGGACTCCAGGCTCCCTTTCCCAGAGAGAACAGCTGGAGATGGAGGAACGGAGATGGGAGAAACCCCCCTCCCCTCCCTGAAGAGGACGCGCTGGGAACCAATGCAGCGGGGCGGCCGGGGAATTGCAAAAAATGACATCATCACGGCTCTGGGCTTCTCCTGTTTACCCCTATGTTCATTTATCTTCAAGTCTGCTGACACCCAGCCTTCATCTGAATGACTTACAAATTGAAGTATAAATTATGTTTTCTATTGCCTAGCAATTAGCCATTAAGGAACAGTACAATCAAAATACAAAGACAGAAGACATCCGCACTACAACAAGGGACCACTGGAAGGAAGAATTCTCCAACCCTCCAGGCTTCGGGCTTAAAGAAAGTGCCCCTGAATGCAGGTCTAGCCTTTTAAAGTGACGACACTATTTAGTCCACGCACCATCTCAGCTTCGCCCCTTGCATAAAGCGCTCGGAGAACGCCAAATCCATCTTCTTCCCTTCCTCCAAGCTTCGCCTCTCAGTCATTTCTCTGGTCTGTGCAGTAATACTGCTTCAGAGGCTGTCAATTGTGCGCGCGAATGGCGATGAAATAATTAGGAACACAAGGTGGAGACTCTCCTGTGAGCAAAGTCCAATACACTAAAAATGGGGAATGTGATAAACTCGGGCTGTTGGTGGCATTACCTATAATAAGGACCATCCTTCAAGCTGCAAGCTAGTTTTCCAGCCTCGGTCTTTTATCCTGATGTTGTTTTTGGGTTTTCTGGTTTTTTTTTTTTTTTAATCCGTCTTTAATGTGGAACATTTTCCAGCTTAACATCTCATCAAAAGACTGCATTTCCTTTGTTCATCCTTGATTTGAAAACAGTAATTCTTTAATTTGCTTATCCTCACTGTAAAAATAATACATGCTCATCACAGAAAATGTTCGAAAGCATCAACATGTATAAAGAAGGAGGGGGAAAAAGAAAAACTCTCATCATCAAATCACCCAGAGGCAATCACTGCCACAAACTTTGCGGTAGTTCCCATCTTGGCGACTACGCATTTTTAACATATATGAGAAATTACCGTCTGTGTAATTTTGCTGAAGATACGTTTTTTTGTTAAACTGCTGAAGAGAAAGGGAGCAAATGCTCCTGTTCATTGATTACACCTCGTTGAAGCTGGCTGTGCCAATGGGAGGGAAGGACAGAGGGGATTTATGTGATTAATCTGAAATGAAGATTAAAATCATTGTGAGCTGCAAAATAGGGAAATTAAGTGATTGTCACAAACAACCTGAAACAGCTCAGTGGGATCCATTAAGAGTTTTAACAGCCCGGTGAAATCTACCATCTACTTGACAGCCCTGAAGAGGGAGGGGTAGAGAAGAAAGCTGCATCTCTACCTTGATTCTCTCTGTCTGCACATTAAACAAGCAAACTTTTTTCTTTTTTTTTTAACTGATTGATGGTCAAAGAAAGCTGAACTGACCTCCACCTTCAATTAACTCAGTTTGAGATCATGCCTATACCCGGCAGTTTGTCTTCATAATCGGAGATAATAAGAGTTTTAAAGGCTCAACAAGGCAAAAATCGGTGTCTGTGCGCTGTGTGCAAAAGAGAGGATGAGGCTGGGAAGCGCCGTGTCATCTATGAAGGATGAGAAGGATGTGATCCCCGCAGCTACCCCAGATGCACAGGTGCGCTCTCGCTCCCAACGTAGGCGGGAGAGCATCAATCTGAATGTTTCCTGAAATGATATTGGCATGGGGCCCACATCAGCTCGAGTCTCCAGTAGCTTCCTCGCTCAGGACTTTGGTTCCAGAAATTTGGTAGAAAGAGACTTGAATTGACTTTTTCTTCTTCCCCTTCTTTGTTTCTTCCCGACCCCTTTCCTTGTCCCTCTATCCCTTCGATGTTCACTGAGTGGCCACCATGGAGAGGTACAGGGAAGGAACTGACAGGTAGATAGGTAGGTTTTATAAAAGAGGCAGAGGGGCCATGACTTACTTATAATACCAAAGCACAGGGCTTGGGAGGGGTAAGAAAATCATGGAGTGCTTCAAGGAGGAGGGAATGCCGGGTCTTGCAAAAGAAGTCAAAGCTCGGGTTAGAATTTAAAAAATTGAAGGTTTAGAAGAAAGTTCAGAAATTTTAAGAACCATTCCCTGGGACTGAAAAGAGATGACTAGATCCTTGCAAAGACAACCCTGAGGATGGAAGAAACACTGCCCAGGTTGGGGAGAGATGGTCACAGTGAAAGTTCTGCAAATGGTCTTTGGTTCTGGGAGAGGAAGGGTCTAGGCACATAGCCTTTCCTCCAACATTACGACCTTTCTGGTCCCCAGAGAATGCAGTGCAATCATTTTACTACACACAGCTCCTTCCTGGTCTTCAGGTGATGCTCAAGGACAAAACTCCAGCAAGGACAAGCTTATCAAACTTTCAGAGAGACAACTGACTGTCCCAAACCACAGACGATGTGAATTCCAGTCTCCCCTCGGAGAACATCAGAATGAGCTCCCATTTCTCCTCCTGCTTTCCTGCCCCCAGATTTTCAGACAGCTTCCCCCAAAGAGCAGCTCCTAATAGTTTTCCTTAGTCCTTGAAGTCTCCTTAAGAGATACCATTCTTTCTCCGTGGCTGTAAAGAGAATGGTTTAGTAAAATGACTCCAAGGCAGGCTGCCTAGGTTTATATCCAGACTCAGCCACTCACTAGCCAAACTGGGGCATGCTGTGTGTTCTCTCCACGCCTCCATCATCCAACTGCAGAATGGAGAAAGTGCGGGTGCTTCCCTCGTGAAGTTAACGATGTGACGCTTGACTGTGCCCAGTAAGTCTTCAGCCAGCATCAGTTATCACTGCGGCCTAGAAATGGGCTCCCTCTCATTACAAGGGCCAAAGGGAGCTCGTTGGGTCCAGTGTGATCTGTTTTAGGCTTTGGCCTGTGGTCCTTACTTAACTTTGATCATTCATTCATTCACCTGTCAAGTATTTTCTGAGCATCTCCTAAAGATTAGGTATTATTGATACAACTTCCTCAAGGGAAAAAGACAAACATCTTTTCTTACAAGAAGTTTTGTTTTCTGTGTGCCTATCATCAAAATCAAGAAAGTAGCAGGGAAGCAGACTAAAAACCCATTCTCTTTATTGAGAAGTCAAATAAACAGATCTATGTTTGGTGAACTGAAGCTCTTATTTGATCAAGTATAAAGATAGAATCAGTGGAGAGGCCGGGCAGAAAGAAAAGACAGGAGAAGATTCAACAATGACTTTGGAGTCAGAAGGAGAATGATTTGCAGAAATGTAAAGTGAGGGACAACCACATAAATGATCATTACAGAATATGCACAGAAAGGCACTGTTAGCAACGACATCCTGAGGCAAGTGGCAACCCCACCCATTGGAAACCCATCATTACTTCCTCAGTCATAGTAATACTTAAAACCTAGGGAAACTAACTTGGGTCCAAAGTCACTTATTACCAGCACTGAACCTGTGCATTATAAGTAAATTTCAGAAGGATGACAACGGTGGGCATTAAAATTCGGCAGCAGAACAAGGCACTAAGGAGGACTGAGCGTTTCAACGCAGCGTGCTTCTCTCTCATGATTTTTCCTTTAAAAGCACAGTTTTTAGTTTGGGGTCTTAAGTACATCACATGTGCCCTGATTCTCTCCCAAGACGCCTTTATACAATGCCTTCTCATCTATTCTGAGTTTTCTCCTCTCTTCCTCCCTTGTAGTACAATTTCTTTCCAGGAAAAAAAAAAAAAAAAAAAAAAAGGAGAAGGAAAGAAGGACCTAAAAAAGCAAGGAGGGAGAAAGGAAGGAAGGAATTAAGAGTGGAAAGAAAAAGGAATCCTTTCCATCAGGTGGGGCGTTTTCCCACAGAGCAGCGACTGGTTTCAAGAAGCAATCCGAGAATTGATATTTTGATCATCAGAGGCTTGAGCTCTATAAACTGTGGGGTGATCTTACTGGCTCCATAAAATGCAGGGCTTGCCAGGGCGGTGTTTGGATGTGGAGAGGGCTGAGAAAATAAATCCACCTAATGGAAAATTACAGAGGAGCTGTTCTTCCTTTGCATAAAATGAGAATCTCCAACAATTTGGTTTTGAGGACGTTCCTGCACATTGTTCTAGGAAGTAGACACGGCTTCTGTTGTCTCGTTATGAGATGATAAATATTCATGCTGGTGAATTACCGCTCGCTAATGGCCCAATATTTGGCACACCTGTTGTGGCCCGTCTCTAAAATAGCAGCGACAGTTTAGGATGACAACGCTGGCAGGTGTTAACAATGGGATATTGTGACAAGCACAGGGAAGCAACACATTTCAAGGTCCTGATTAAACCGAGGCTTCCCAAGTGAGCCCATCTTCGCTGGCACTCATCTTCAAAAACGCTTCTCCTTTTTCAAACCGAGACAGACTTTGAAGCCCCTCCATCAGCTGTCAGACCGGTCATTCACGCTTCTTCATTCATGGATCTCACACATGCTGTGATGAGAGGGGTTACACATTTGAGCTCTGGAGCCAGGCTCTCTGATTTCAAAGCCTGGTGGTACCACCATCCTAGCTGTTTGGGCTTGAGCACGTCACAAAAGCCACCTGGGTCTTCTTTTGTGCTCTTAGAAGATGAGGACAAGGAGAGGGTCAACCTTCGTATCAGGGACTCTCAGGCTCCACGGTATTGACATTTGGGGCCAGATCTGTCTTTGTGGTGGGGGATGTCCTGTGCATCATAGGATGTTCCGTAGAGTCCCTCACCTACACCGGCTAGCTGCCAGGAGCACCCACTGTCCCCTACCATTTTGGGACCCCAACGTCTCTAGCCAGACACTGCTAAAGGTCCCCTAAGAACAAAATCCACCCTGACTGAGATCCCCGCCCCACAGAGTGGTTCAGAAGAGTATAACGTACTACATTTATAGTGCCGAGAACAACGCGGGGCACCCAGGAACACTTGCTGCGGTCAGCTATCATTTGCAAGGCTCTGTACCAGTCACTGGGGTGGGATATACGTTTGAATCAAGCGAGACTCCTTCCCTTACAGAATGTACGTGGCACTTCATTTTCATTTTTGCCCATGTCATGCCCAGAAGTGATCGTCTTTATCTAGGTGTTGACTTGCTAATATCTGTCTTCCTCCCAGGGGCACAGAAGCCCAGTGGTGATCGGAACCTTCTTCGCCATGTTCACGTGCGGAGTCTAGAACACAGCAGGGGCTCAGGAGACATCTGTGGGAATGGGTGCAATAAATTCTACCACGAATCCCAGAGAAGGGGCCTCGGAAACCCTGTTACACACACGGTACATACATTACATATGCAAGGGCCTTAGGTGATTCGTAAATTCAGGCAAGTATTAGAAACAACGCGTGACTCCACCTTTGCATGGTTTTGGTCAGCAGATGGTTCACAACATGGAAATGAGAGCACCTTCTCCCACTTAAAAAGTCTTCTACAGCCTCCTTTGTCCAAAACCCTGCACTTGACCTCTCAGGATGCATCCTCCTCCCGCCCCTTTCCACAGTGTCCTGTGTGTTCTTTGCACTCACTAAGCTCTCATGCTTCCTGCCTTTGTAAGTAACATTCCCTCTGCTTGTAGCTGCCTTCTCGTCCATGTCCACCTAGTGACACACGTTCATCCTTTAAGACGTGGCTCCCCATCTCCTTCTCTAAGGAGTGACTCATTCCTGCTTCCTCATCCCCTGAACTCCTTCAGTCCTTAGTTAGTGTCACAGTTCTGCCCCCAGTTGAACACTAATTCATCCCAAAGTTATGAAACAACCACATATTGAGAAGTCCCAAGAAGCATGTGCCAGTGACCAGCATAGGTGTATACAGTAGAATTGTAGAAAAGATCGAGAATTAGTTGATTATAATTAAAGATCAAAAGATAAACCTTTACTTGGGTCCTGTTCTTCATGGAGCCCCACTGAAAGATTTGGGAATTTTTCCGACAAAGTTGCTCTCCTTTAAAACCTTCATTATTTAGAATCCTTTTACAACCATCTTTTTTTTTTTTTTTCCAATTGTTTGGATTAACTTCAAGAGTGAAAGCCTTCATCTTAAGACATGGATTTGATATTTGGAAACAGTCATTTGGAATGATAGCCAACTGAAAATTTTATTTCCCGAGTCTTTATTCAAAGATAAATTTCACTGGTAATTAATAGATAAATCTTTGGCATGAAAATTACCATTTCTAAACTAACAACAGTTTGACCAGGAAAAGCCCCATGTTCTTTCTACCAATTGCTAATGTACTTAGCAAATTTTTTTTCTAGAGGAAAGTCAAAGGTCAGTTTTTGAGTGACAACAAATCCTTCATCATGTGGCTCATTGTTGTTTTTTTCTCAACAATTTTTTTTCAAAATTTTTAGATAATTTTCTATTTTTAATTTCTCAATAATTTTGAAGTATCTGAGGCAAAGGGTATTCAGTGATGACTGTCCCTTCAAAATGACCAATTTTTTCCAAGGTCTACTTGTGATCGCATTGGGCAAACCACCCAAAGAGAGGCTCAACTAATATCAACCCCACCCTGCAGTAGCTCCGGAAACACAGGCAGACGGAAGTGCAAGCATGTTAGGCTCCTTGCTCAATGAATCAGATCACTGTGGCTCCGAGGTATCTACAGCAGTGAGCTGCACGCCCACCAGCAGTCATAAAGTCAGGAGGACTGTTTACGGCCGGCGCTGTCTTCTAAAAGGAAATAAATGAGAACATATCCAAGTGCTTGTGAAACATTCATTCCATTATTGTAGGTGAGTGTGGGATATGGCAACATGAATGCATCTTTTATTGCTGGTCACAGTAAAAATAAAAAGGTTTCAAAGCCATTCGTGAAAGTTTCCATTTGAGAACTCAAATCTAATAAGAAGAGTCAAAAGACAGCTTTTATAGGTTGCTGATTTAAGGGCGCAGGTGGGGTTCATGGACACTGTGAACTAAATAAATGGGCTTCTCCCATCAACCAGATATAATAACCAGAAAGCATTTTTTAAAGGCAGACACGGAAGAATGAAGTCAGGGAGGTTGACCAGAGGAAATCCACAAATGCATTATTTCACCATAAAGAGGGTATGAAAGTGTTCCAGGCTAGTTCCCAGCATACATATCCTTTCTTTTCTTGGGGACTTACCCTCCATGAAGAGTCAAGTTTTTACCTTAAAGAATAGGGAAATTCTACTATCTGACCACTGTGACAGGGCCACTTTTTGATTGTTTTACTAAGAACAGCTTTTAATCACCCCTGAAAATTGATCATTGTACAAGACTTATTTCTTACAACGAATTGCTTATTGTGTCCCAAGTAACATAAAGACATTCAATGACAAAAGCTGAGAGCACATAGTCAGCTAAGCTCATCAAAGGTGACAGAAGGGAGGATGATTTTCATTTTCAACTCATAAATAGCATCCCTATCCATTATTTATCTATTTTCAAATTTAATTAATGGTTCTGGTAATAATTACATAATTTCTATGGCCATAGAAAAAAGCAGTCTGCATGTAGATAATAGGGCATTTTAATATTGATGAAGTTCAAAGTTTTCTATAAATAGAGAAATTCAGAAATTATCACCAGATCTAAAATTATATTGGAAGATAGATGAATAATTAATAACAAAGGCATGTGTCCACGGGGAACACACAAAACAGAAGTTATGAACATACACATCACCACGCTGATCAAGTTATTCATGCAGGTGGATCCTTTCTCAGGGTCACCTCTGGACACATGGCTCTCTGGAAGGAAGGACAATTTTGCTTGGACCTCTGAATGATTATTACTGTTAATAATCATTTTTGAACGTAACGGAGCCCAGTTGGCACGATTAGGGGCCATCACAACCTACTGTCTCCTTTCATCCTAGTAGGATTCCTGAATTCTGACTCTCCGGGTTCAATCCTCACTCCTCCATTCATTCACCATGTGAAACTGGTACAAACTGCTTGCCTCCCTATAAGAATGGGTGTCCCCAGGGGTATGTAAACTCTGGTATTTCCAGCTTGCTGTCTGGGGAACAAGGCTACCTCTGGCACAACAAAGCTCTTGGGCAACGAAATGCAGGTTGGCTGCTGGAAGCCAGGTTGGAGCACACTGAAGAGGAAGGATGAGGAGATATGGGTAGGTGGTGTGGTGGACCGTGGCAGGCCCCTGCATAGCATCAGCTGAGACAGCAGAAAAACCAACCATGTGATGACAGAGTTGGCACTCTGGGTCAGTTGAACCTCCAGGGAGGAGCATGTGGCTGTAGGTGAAATTCAGTTACATGGCTAGTAATTTAATCAATCGTGCCTACAAGATGAAACCCCAATAAAAACTCTGGAAACTGAGGCTCAGTGGTGTTTCCAAATTGGTGAACATTTCAATGTACCAGGAAGGTGATGCATCTAGACTCCATGGAGATGGAAACTTCTGCACATGGGATCCCCCCAGTCTCTGCCCTGTGTAGCCTTCATCTGGCTGTTTATTTGTATCATTTAGAATAAATCATAATAAAAAGACAGCACATCTCTGAGTTCTGTGAGTTGTTTCTAGCAAATTATTGAACCTGAAGGCAGGGGGTGGTGGTGGTAGTGGGTGATAAGAAGTCCTGAATTCACAGTCGGTGGGGCAGAAGTATGAGTGGTTTGAGGACATCTAAACTGTGTGGCTTGCTTGTGAAGCGGGACCAGTCTTGTGAAGGACCTCACCCATAGCTTGTGGGGTCTTCGCTAATTCTGCGTAGTTGCTGTCATAACTGAATTGACATTCAGGACACCCAGTTGGTGGCAGAGAATTCACTTCAGAGCAGGGGGGCCCTGGTAGCACCCCACATGACCAGTGTGAACCGTGGTTTCCCCTTTTGTCAAAATCGGAATGATAATGAGAGCAATGACGACATCCTGGGATTATCCGGCAGAGAGTGTTCAGATAATCCATGCTAAGGCCTTAGCCAGCTCATAAACTCAGTAAATGAGCCCTTTTATCCCCAAGTATGAGACGAGAAAACCAAGGCTCAGAGAAGCTAAGGTGACTTCTGTAGAATGTGACAAAAAGTGGCAGAACACAGCTGCTTGACCCCAGAGAGGGTCAGTTTTCGCTCCCACAGTCTGCCTGCCTACGCAGCCTCCACTGGTTCCTCACAGCCCTTTACAACAAAGGGCACTAGCAGTGAATATAAATTCCATTTGAACAGACACACATGGTCCAACGTGCCTCCCCAAGAGCATCCCTGTGCTTCCACATGCTTTGGTCTTAATGGCAGTCCTTGCACAAGGGCCTCAAAGAGATAAAACCTTGGGTCAAAGTTTCATCAGCACATGCCAAGGGGAAGCCCGGCTTTGGATGATTTATTTTCTTGCACCTGCAAAGGTACATCTATATGCACCAACACACACACACACACACACAGCTATACGATGCTTAAAAAATCTAAAGTGCACTAAGGAAAAAAGAAAGTTGCCAAGGTTGTGATCCCAAAACAAACCCTAGGAACGTGGGATGGATCCGGAACAAAGGCATTTCCCACAAGCTGAGTTTGTATTCTTGCCCTCACCTTGCAGAGGGCACATCAGAATGGAAAGGCAGGTACAGCTGCCAGCCTCTGGCAGTGGCTGATTTCAGATGCTTCGCAGGTGCTCATGCCTTGTTTCTCTGAGCAGGATCAAATCCTAAGATTTTAAACCAAAAGTCTCCGAGAGCACAGCCACGAGACTCTCAAGGACAAAATGATTATCTCAGATCTCCAGAAACTGAGCCATGTACGAAACAGCTATGGGAAGGGAAGAGTCGCTTGTGGGTTTTGATTTTCCCTCAGCTTTGAAAGAATATAAATTTCTTGCTGGCTTAAGAGAGTGTTTTGTGACTGGATAAATCCTAGCTGAAATCATTGCCTTTCTCCTCTAAAACAACTGTTTGGGGACCAAGTTATTTTGTTCATTCAAATTATTTCCTGCTGCTAATTTTTAACATTTCACAGGATATTTTAAGCTGTGTGTCTTAGCTTAAAGAAGCTACTTTTTCTTGGCGTAAAACATACATAGTGAAAGTGCACAATTGAAGAGACTTTTAATTAGCACTTATATGCATCTCAACTTTTAAGCAGAGAATCAATTTCAGGTTTTCTAGTTTCAACGTATTTGCTAAAATTTATGTTTGTTATAAAACATTAGTATTGGGAAGCAGCGCATGAGGAGATATCTGTGAATTCATTCATGTATTCAAACCACAGATATTTATGGAGTGCCAAACAGGTGCCTGGCAGTGATGTGCACGGGTGAATAAAACAGAGAAGGTCCCTATCTTCAGGAAGCCTATAGATAGTGGGGGAGAAATGATACCATAAGAAAACAAAAATATAAAAATGCACATAATGAGTAACTGTGACAAGAGCTACAAAGGAAAGACACAAGGTGCGATGACAGAGAATAGCAGCAGGATGGGTCACGTCTAGGGGTGAATTAAATGAAAATGCAACCACAAAGCAGTGTCATTTTCCTGAGTTCACCTGTCTCTTTACTTAATTGTGAATTCAGTCTCCCCAGCACAACATCCTTTCGTCGTGGGCATTTGCTAATGTCACCACAAAGGGTGTGCTTGTAAACGTCAGAGAGGAAGGAAAGAGAGAGAAACTGGCTTTGAGGTCCAAGCATAAGGTACAATTCACAGAAATTCTCTTGTGCGGAGTCAAATGATACTCATTCCATTTCCGAAGCTCTGAAAGGTGGAAGGATCTGCCTGCCATAATGGGATGGGAGAGAAAAAGACTGGTCTGGGAAAAGGTAAGTCAGAATCCCCTGCTGAATTAAGAGCCAGAGTTTATCTAGATGGAAATTCTAGTGCATTAAAAAACACTAACAACTAAGTCCAGGATATGCAACAAATAGTAAGTTAGATACAGCCCTCTACATGATTAAAAGTGTCCCCCTTCTTCCTCAAGAGACGTCTGTGAGTGGTTCCACTTTGTGTCAAGTGACGACTCTTTCTGCAATGAAGTGTTTTTCACAAAAGCTGATGTCTGCCTATACGGACCACCTGCACTGCATAAGGATCTAGGACTGTCTCCTGCGTCCCCCCAGTGGCCCCTGCTGGGATGAGATTCTTATTTTAACCTGGTATTTTTCCTTTATAGTGCTCACCACAATTGCAATTCATTCAAGATATGTTTGTGGGATGCAAGTCCCTCCTGAGGGCTTTATGCCAAAATAGCAATGGCTCATTCATGGCTGCATCCCCATTTCTTAGGACGGATTGTAGTGCTCTCTCCCTCCTCCCTCCCTCTCTTTGCTGGTATAGACATAAATACACATAAAAATGAAGCTAAATATATAAGTATAGGTATAGATGGAAACATAGACGTCCCCATAGAGATATAGCTAGAGATACAGAGACTTAGATTAAGTGTAGACATACAGATATGGAAACACAGATGCAGGAATAAAAGTGCCAAGACAGATAAAGACAGAGACATCGATACACAGATCTATAGACACACAGCCTGCTACACCCACGGACACAGATACAGATACAGGTATCATTTGCCAAGTAAATGGAGGACTCCTGACCACTTCGCTCACACACTGATCTCAGCCATTCCCTATCGCGGATACCCAACCACAGCACCACGTATTTGTGGACCACTCACCATGTCCAAACGTCTCTCAAAATAGTTTCCCTTCCTGGGACCTCGGCAACCGAGTAAAGTCAGTAAGCTGGACAGACATTATAGTCCCCATTTCACAGATGAGAAGGAGAGGTTCTGTGCTGCCCACAGTCACACGGCCGGAAGGTGGATCAGCAATGAACACAACTGTTCATTTCAAGTCACGGTACAACTCTCCATCCCTAACGTCCATTGGCCCGTGCAAGTTTTCCAGCTCCAAATGGCCCCCGACCTCACAGAGAAAGATGGCCTTTCAAACACCCTTTCCAATAACGCACGCCCAGAATGATGTGTGTCCCGGAATTGTCAATCTCCAGCATCATTTTCTGACCCATCCACGACTTGGCTCAGGATAGGAACAGGATGAGCTCTTCAAAATTCTATTACCGTGGAGGTGCCAAGTATCAATAATGTGCTTTAATAGGAAAAAAAAAAAAAAACCCTCAATTTTCAAAAATAGTTCAGCAAATGGAGAAAGGAGAAGGAACTGACATCCAAATGACCAAATAACCCTAAAGGTATTATGTATTCTTTTCTTGTAGGAAAGAATTTTTTTCCCCATTTTGCTGTTAAGCAAATAACGCCATAGCATTAATGATTTCCGTACTGGTCGAAATTTTATGTTCTTCTGGTAGAGTGTGACACTGTGTACACAGCTTCCAAACATGCCTAAAGTCTTCTGTGGAGGTAGACACCACTCCAGCTTGATTATATGAAGGGGCAATGGCGGTGAAAGGCTGCAAATCCCCAGGAGACAGGAGGCTGCATGGAATTAATGGATGTTGCTTCACTAAAGAGAATCTTAGATGCTGAGAGAAATGCTGTGAAAATTGATCATCTTATGACACTAACAAGCATGGGACTGGGTGGTGCCATCTTGGTGCAAAATACATGGTCTTTAGCATCACCACATTTGGAAAAGTTGAGAGATGCATTCATCGCTGAGCCTGCGTGTTCTGCCGGGACACGTAGGAGGCATCAGCTGTAAACCAGAGGACCCTGTTTCTCCAGATACAGCTGAATCCTTGGTTCACCTGGGTTTTCGCTTTCCTTCACACAGAATGTGAGCATCTGAGGTGTGGAGAACGGTGGGCACAGAGCGCACGCCATCCCTGTGCACTTTCAACTTCAGTCTAAGGAAAGTGGGTTAAACCATTACACTTTGCAATAAAGGCAGCTGGCCACCCTGGTGTTTTATCTGTTTTATTTGTTATAAGTAAATAAACCCCTGTAATGACTGGAGCAACATCAGAGTAGCCCATGGGCAAAGGGGCCAGATCCCAAATCAATGACTTCCTCTCCTGCACCAAGACAGTCTGCCTTTCAGAGGGTCCATCCCTTGGATCCTAGTGTGAGAAGCCACTACTGAGGTCCATGTCAGCTTTTCCTTCCCTTTCTGGCCACAGGAAACTTGAACTCCAGACCTCCTGTGTTGGGTGGCATCATGTCACAAGTCTTGACCCAAGCGCTTCACTTGCAACCACAGCACAAAGGAAGTGATGCATTCCAGATGATGCAGCTATGAGAGGGCAGCGTCCCCACAGCCTGAATCCCTAAGTCACTATTTGGAGCAGAGCCCTTCACAACCCACCCCCGACATACAAAAACTTGGTCACCCGAAGCTACTGAGATTTGGAAGTCAGTTTGCTACTGCAGTGTAACCTAACTTACCATGACTAATTGACTCTCTGAATCCAATTCTCCGGAGGATTCATGGCCCAGACTCAAAAAATCCTTAGCATGCAATAAAAACCCAGCCATTTCTGCTTGTGTGATCGGCTAGCAGACACATCAGAGGAGTCTTAATAGCATTGATAAAAATGATAAATATTTCTGTTATAGAGTAGATTGCAAGATTTAAAACAAGTTTTATAGTTTAAAAAAAAAAAAAAAGGAGACAACGACCAGGCTCACTGCAAGCCTCTTAATCACTCTGTTACACAGGCATAAATATTTAGCAGTTAAGTTATGCGTGGTCTTAGGACTCTTCCTATAGAATTTGCTAGAGGTTTTAAAAGGAGGCTAGGACGAGAGAAGAAGTCTACTCTGGGTCCCTCAGCCAATTCTTAATTCTCTGCAACCTGAGGGCCAGGCTTTTCTCTTTCAAAGGGAATAATCTAAGGATTAGGTGTTCCAGAAACTTCAGTCTGATTGTCCCCCTTCAAGGTGCCTTCAGACTCTGCTGGGATCTGCTCTTCTCCGTGGCAGCGTGAAGGTCTTAGAGCAGCTAAGGACTCGAGCTCAGGAAGGAATCTGGGAAAGGAGACAGGGACCAACCATCCCAGTGCGCCTGGTCGTCTCCCAGTTCTATCACTGAAAGCCCTGTACCCCTGAAAACCTTCACTTCCAAGTAGACCGAGACCACGGGGCACCATAAAAGAGGGAAGGAGAAGTGGCTAAAAGCCACTCTGGCCTGAAATAATGCTGAGCAGAGAATCCACACAGTCAGTCCTCTCACCAACCCTCTTTCAGAGCCAAGGTGCTGTAGGAGAAAACAGTGGGTTTGCAACAGAACTGTCTTACTTTGCCGGGGCTGCTTTGGTGAAACGCCATAGACTGGGTGACTTAAACAACAATAATCTGTTCTCTCAGAGCTCGGGAGGCTGGACATCTGAGATCAGATCAGGGTGCCAGCATGGTTAGGTTTGGGTTCTGGTCAGGGCTCTCTTCCTGGCTTGCTGACTGCCACCTTCTTTGCTGTGTCCTCACATGGCTGAGGGAGAGAGCTCTCTCTCTCCCTTCTTATAAAGCCTTCCCCTTTTGATAAGGGCACCAATCCTATTGGATTAGAATCCCACCCTTTTGACCTCACTTACTCTCAGTTACCTCCTAAAAGCCCCGTCTCCAAATTCAGTCACACTGGGGCTTAGGGGTTCCACGTTTGGACTGGGGAGGGGGCACTGTTCAGTTCAGAGCCTGAACACGGCCCTCTGCCTCCCTGCCCCTCCAGGGTCCTCTCAAGTCTTAGAGGCCCAACAATTAGCAACCCGTTCAACTCATCAGAAACATCTCCAGTAAGACTGGAGGTAGACCAGCAGAAGCAAAGCACCCCTTGCTGCTTGTGTTCGTAACACCTGAGCGAGAGGCTTGGTTGTGATAACAGGAGGAAACTGCTGCAGTACGTCTCAGATTTTACTGCACTTACGAATTACCTGGGTGTCTCGTTAAAATGCAGATTCTGACCCACTGGGTCTGAATCAGGGGCTGTGGTTTTGTGTTTCTAACAAGTTCCTAGATAAGGCTGAGGCATCTGGCCCCGCACCTGTTGTCAAAGGCCTCATGTTCTCAGTCCTTTTCAGGACCCTGGCACTAAGGCCTTTCACACCTGAGCCTCGAACCCATGAATTAAGTAAATAAATCAACAAGCAAGCAAATAAACGGACGAAAGTGAGAAGGCAAGGGGGGAACATTTTAAAACGCCAAATATTAATGCACCCGAACCGTGTCTACGGAAGCTCTGATTAGCATCCTTCGTACCTCAGCTCACTGCCTCCATCACGATTGCACCTGGCTACAGCCACCCTCTTCCCTCATGTACTTTGGGCTCCAGGATTGACATGCAAAGAGAACTGGTTACAGTCTGAGTGGAAAGCAGAAACCCCAGAAAGAAGCAGTAACATTCAATACTGACATTACACATACACCTGCAAATGCTTTCACTATAACATATTATCCAAATCATGTTTTACAAATGTATGGAATCAGTGCATAATTAAGGTGTGTGCACATGTGTGTGTGTCTATGTGCGTACTGTGCAGACAGTGGGGGAGAAGGCAGAGGACAGGAAGCCAATACAACTGTATAGGTCAAGGGCAGATGAAAAACCACTAAGCAGCAAGTAGTACTTAGCTTTTCTTTGGGTGCTATTTGGAGAAAAAGATTGTATTTAATACTTCACAACCATCCTGTGGTAGATATGGACTTAATTCCAGTGAAAGTGCATTAAAAAAAAGAAAGAAAGAGAAGAAAAAAGAGCAAATCTGTTTGTTTTTGTTTGGTTTGGGAAACAATTAGCCTAAATATCCATGTTCATTTCATTTCCTCCTACCATTGTGACACCAAAGACAAGATTTCACATTTCTGCCAACTTAGCTAATCCAGCTCAGCCACGACCAGCTCTGGGCTGTTAACCTCTTTTGAGTATTTTTTTCTTCTCATCAGTAAAGTAGGAATAATAGTGTCACATAAATATAAAATAGATCCTATAAGCATATAGATGATCAAGAAATGTCCATTTCCTATTTTAAAAATGTTATACTATCTTACGTAGTTTAATGTTTTCCATTTTGCAATTACTTCTATACCTTAAAAAATAAATTTAAATGGAGATAATGAAGTTAGATCACTTTTAGCCACAGGACATTTAGACCAGTGTCTTAAGGAAACTCAGTTTAAAAATCATCTGACTAGTTCCACCTGTCTCTACGTTTAAGAGCAATGAAGTCACCCTGGAAATACTAACAGTGGCTTCTACGGGACAGGAAGTGTGAAACGGGCAGTAAGTAAATGAAGGCTATAAAGTGGCTAAATAGTGATCATATTTTAGTTAAAAATAAGTTATGTATCTTGGGCTAAAAGTTGCCTTCCACTAATTATCACAAGGTTTACAAATCCAAATAAAAGGCCATTTCATGCCCTTCAAATTAGCGCAGGTTTAAAAATGATACTAGTCCAATGTCGGTGAGGGCGCTGTCAGGCTTGGCAGATGTGAGTTGTGACTATAAGTTGGTAGTCATGTTTATGTTGTAAGAAGAAATTTCCCTTCTCACTCTTACATATTCATTCATTCATTTGTATCAGTGTGCACTCAGGTATTCACATTACATTCAATGGACTAAAATCTGTTACTCTTCTGTTTATTTTGAAACTCAAATTGTCCCAGATTTGCCCACTGGAAGTCCCTTGAAGCTGGTGTCTGTGTCTTTTTGACAAGCCCCCGTCATTCTTTGGGCAATTCCTTTCTTTCTGGCAAAAAATAAAATAAAATAAAATAAAAGAGAACCCCACAGATTTTCCAGGTTCATACTGTCCTTTCCCTGTCCCAATTCAAGAACCAGACTTTTCTCCATTGAGTCCTGGTTCCTTTCGGTGGTAAATGGTATTTAGAAACCAAGATGTGGGTGCTAGGTCTCAGAAGCAAATGCTTTTTTCTACTGCCTTCTTCCACGCCACTGCCCCTTTTCCATCTTTCTCCTGACCTTGCCCCACTGGCAAAGGCACAGTCACTGTTCTGGGGAGTCTCACTGACTCTAGGTCCACTAAACATTTAGATCCATCTGTATAAATCAATAAGCCTAAATCATATTGCTATTCCCAATTTAAACCCAATATAACCAGACACTACAGATGATTACTTATTTTTATTTTTTAATCTATACTCTTTCCTTCTTTTTACTTAATCTTCTTTTTTCTCGGTTCTTCAAGTGGAAACTTGGATTCTTCACTTTAAATCATTCTGACACTCAAAGCAATGAACTGACAGTATTTATAGCTATACCTCCCCTCTGTCCTTTAGCTGCACCCCATAATTTTTTTTTGCATATCCCGAGGAACTTTAATATCCATAGGTAAAATCGAAGCCCTGGGATGGCTGGATTAAAAGTACATATTTTATTATTATTCATTACATAAGTTTCAGGTGTACACTAGCATAGTTCAACACCTGTGTACACTATAGAGTGATCAACACGCAAGCCCAGTCATAATCCATTACCATAGAGATGACCCCCCCTTACCCATTTCACTCACCACTCCCAACCCCCTTCCCCTCTAGTGACCTGTTCTCTGTATCCATGAGTTTACATTTTATTTTGTTTGCTCACTGGTTTTGTGGGCTTTTACTTTTTTGTTTCAGATTCCACATACGGGTGAAATCATATAGTATCTGTCTTTCTTTGTCTGACTTATTTCGCTTAGCATAATACCCTCAAGCTCTGTCTATGTTGTCACAAATGGTAGAATGTCTTTCTTTTTTATGCCTGAGACCTGAAGCCACAAAATTCCTGGAAGAAAACATAGGCAGTGACCTCACTGACATCCATCTTAGGGATGTGTCTGTGGATCTGATTCCAAAGGCAAGGGAAACAAAAGCAAAACTAAACAAATGAGACTATATCAAACTAAAAAGCTTCTGCACAGCAAAGGAAACCATTATCAAAGTGAAAAGGCAACCTACTGAATGCGAGAAAATATTTGCAAAGTATATATGTGATAAGGAGTTAATATCCAAAATTTATAAAGAACTCGTACAACTCAACAACAAACAAACAATCTAATTAAAACATGGGCAGAGGATCTGAATAGACATTTTTCTACAGATGACCAACAGGCACATGAAAAGATGCTCATCATTAATTATCAGGGAAATGCCAATCAAAACCACAGTGAGATAACATCTCTCTCCTGTTAGAATTGCTGTTATTAAAAAGACGAGGAATAACAAATGTTGGAAATGATGTGGAGAAAAGGGAACCCTCATATACTGTTGGTGGGACTGTGAATTGGTGCAGCCACTATGGAAAACGGTATGGAGATTTCTAAAAAAATTAAGACTAGAACTACCATGTGACCCAGCTATTCCACTTCTGGGTATTTATCTGAAGAACAAGAAAAGACTAACTTGGAAAGATATATGCAACCCTACATTCACTGCAGCACTATATACAATAGCCAAGATATGGAAACAACCTAAGTGTTCATCAACAAATGTATAAAGAAATGTGGTGTATATATATATATATATGTATATATATATATCATAAATTTTGATACGTTGTCTTTCACTGTCATTCAATTCAAAATATAATTTCCCCCGTGGTAGCTCCTTTAATCCAAGGGTCATTCAGAAGTGTGCTATTTAATTTCCAAAACTTTGGGAATTTTCTAGATATGTTATTATTACTGACTCCTAATTTAATGATTGCCAGAAAATATGCTCAATAATATTTCAAAATGTGAAATGGATTAAGATTTGCTTTATGCCCAAGAATGTGAACTATCTTGGGAGAATATTTCACGTGCACTTGAAAAGTGTGTATATTCTGCAGCTGTTGGGTATACTGTCCTACAAATGTCGTTAGGTTGTTGTTAGACAGTGCTGTTCATAGCATCTACACCTTACTGATACTTTTTGTCTGTTCTGTACATTTTTGTCTCATTTATTTGAAACTCTGTTATGAGTCATGAACAGTTATAACTGTTGTGCATGGCTGATGACTTTGTATTTTTTTATTATGACATGTTCCATTCATGTTTGGTAATATAACTTACTTTGACATGTACTGTTTTGATAATAATATAGCCATTCAGGTTCTTCCTGTGCTTGCTATGTTTATTATGTACATTGTTGTCTGTCCTATTATTTAATAATACTTGAGTTTTTGTGTTTTGTATTTAAAGTGGGTCTCTTGTACACAGTATCGAGTTGGCTCTTTTTAAAGAAGCCATTCTGGGAAGATTGTTCTTTTAATTTGAGTATTTAGTCTATTTATATTTAGTGTAGTTGCCGGTACAGTTGAACTTAGTTTACACTTGCTCTTTATTTCTGTGTGTCCTTTATTTTTGTTGTTGTTGTTCCTCTGTTCCTCCTTTTCGGTTTTCTTTTGGGTTAACTGATATTTGTACTATTCCATTTTAGTTTCTCCACTGCCTTTTAAACTATACATCTTTGTATTGTTTTTAGTATTTGCTCTGGAGATTAAACATGTATCCTTAACACAGCATGGTCTACTTATCATGAAATTAAGACTACTTCTTGTCAAGGGCAAAGGGCTTTCAACAATACAGTTTTAACTCTCACCCTTCATGTCTACCTAAGTCATAACTTGGCCCCCAGTGATATCATTCTTCCTTTGAACAGTTTGTGCGTTCTCAAAAATAACATAAGAAATATTACAGCCTTTGTATTTATCCACATATATATCATGTCCAGTGCTCTACATTCCTGTCTTTAAATAGTTCAATTGGAGGCATTTCCTTTCAGCCTGAAGAGCCTTCTTACATGTTTCTTACAGTGCAGGCCTAGCGGTGACGAAATCTCTGGTCTTGTCTAAAAATGTCTTTATAGCACCTTCTTCCGTGAAGAACATTTTTGATGAATATAAACTTCTGGGTTGGCAGATTTCTTCCTTATTTAATCATTTAAAACCTCATACTATTGTCTTCTTACCTCAATTGTTTCTGATGAGAAGGTGACCATTATCAGTGCTGTGATGCTCCCTATATGTATTTCTTTTCTTTTTCTGCCTGCTTTGACGATTTTTTAAAATATTTTGCCTTTATCACTGTGACTATGATGTGGATATCAAAATCACACTAGGTATGGTTTTTTGGTATTTACCCTGCTTGAGATTTCCTGAGCTTCTTGAATTTGTTAACTTTGAAGCATTCCACCAAATTTGGGGAGATTTCAACTATTATTTACACATCATCCCACCTCTCTTCTCTCTGGGACTCTAATTCCCTGTAGGCTACACCTCTAGATGCCATCCCACAGGTCACTGGTCTATTAATATTTTAATCATATTTCTCTGTTCCTCAGACTAAATAATTTATAGTAATCTATATTACATTCACCAATCTATCGCGCTGCCTCCTTCATTCTGCTATTAAACCCACCCAGGGAAGCTTTTATTTCAAATATTTTATTTTTTATTCTAAAAAATTCACTTTTATATGACTATGCATTTCTTCAAATGCCTATTCAATTGTATAACAGCTGTTTTAAAGTCTGCTAATTTCAGCATCTTGGATATGACAGGATTAACTTTCTGCCTCATGATTCTGGGTTATATTTTTCTATTTCTTTTCAAAATCTAATCATTTTATTTATTTTATTTTATTAACAGAGGACACTAAATCTCTAAAATATAAGGAAAAGACCGAGATAACCATGCAACTGCCACAAGGTAGGAAGTCTGTAATAATAGCATAACTACAACTATATTATAAAAATGCATGAATAAAAGACAAAGAAGAAATATAACTTCGAGTTTCTACTTGACACAGGGGACTTTGAATTTTTAAATTCTACTCTGTTGACATTTCCCACCATTTCTATGATAAAATTGCATTAGTTTAATAGTCAGAATATTTGATTTCCCTTCACAAAAATATCTTGTCTCCATTCCAATTCTCCTGTGATCCTTAGGAAATAATTAATTTCCATATGCTGTCTGGATATCACTGCATCCTTGGTAGATTTTTCCATTATAATGGAATGATCAGAATCTTTTGAGTCAGAAGCCCTTGGCCAGAGTATTGCCTGTACTGCTTAACTAACCAAATGACTATTGACTGGTCATTCAAGTTCCTTGATTCTCCCTTTTCTGTCTTGTACATCAGGTGCAATAATAGTATTTATTTGAGAGAAAAACAAGTGTAACAAGAGCAAAACTGACTGTAAATAGTAACACACTCAAAAGTGTGAGTAAATGTGGGATTTTTAAATGAAGAGTTTCTCATTCCTAACCTGATCGTCCCACTGATGACATATGGGCCATTAGGCCTCTTTGGGGGGATCTTGGCTGAGCCATTTTAGTTTACGAGCGTTTGGCTAACGACCTAATCACAGAGAATTGGCATGGCAGAGCTTTTTTTTGGTACCTAGTTGTTTATCCATGAAAGTTACTTTGAAATGTGTCTTAACTACATAGATTCTCCTGTTATTCTCTTTTCCTTCACATAATTTCTCATTCTTTCTGAATCACAAAAAAAAAAAAAAAAAAAAAAAAACCAATTTTCCCACTGCTATTTTGGCGGTGAATTTCAGGTTCTTCGAGAGAAGTCAAATTCTTTCTTCCCGCACTCCCACCAGTAGACAAGCACCTATAATTCAGTTCAGTAAATTCTCTTTTATTCACGCACATCAATAATTCCTTTAAAAACAAAATAATTACCACTCAGAGCCTTTCATCTGTTGATCTCAGCACTTCGGAAACTAATTAATCTTCACAATATGCCTGGATCAGCATTCTCCCTTTTGTTTTCAGATGAGCAGACACATACTATGAAATTGAGCAGGTTGTTCAAGGTCAAATGGAGAGTCAATATCTGAGCCCAACTTGAACTCAGAATCCCCCAATTTTCAAGGTTGAGGATGGAAACGCACATCTGTGGACACATCTGCACTGTTGAGAGCATCTGATAAGCCCAGCCATGTTTGCCTGCATCTCATGATGTTACATACATCGGTAACACAGTGACATTTGTAGAGTCTTGTAGACAGTTTCCAAAACGAAGTCGTTTCTCAAAATGCTTGCTGAAAACAAGATTCTTTCCCCTACTTTGTCTCTTCCTTCCTTACATAAGGTGATTCTAATTCCCAGGTTGCCCGGGACAGTTCCAGGTAAGCCAGCTTCCCAGTATAGTTATGAAAATGAGCCCCCTTTCTATTCAACCACGTTCCACTTAAGACAATGAGCGAACTGGTCCCCTTGCCCATAAAACACCCAGAGTACTAGCAGAACATGATCAGCCAGGTGAAACGCCTCTACTTCCTTCCCCAAAGCTGAAACCCACGAAAGAGGACAGGACTGTGTGTCCAAAGAAACAGTGAGCAGAGACTATGTGGGATGGTGAGAAAGCAGGAAAAGATGGAAGGAAACAGATGATGGGAGGCTGGCAGAAGCAGTGAATTCTGAGAAAGGGGAGATTCTCTGAGACTGAAAGGCAACCCAGAAGGGTGTGGGGCTTTTGGCAGGTCCTCGAGGATTTGGATATGTAGAGGTGAGCATCGGAGCATCAACAAAGGTCCCCTGTTCCAGGAGTGGCACAGAATTACCAGAGCTGTCCCATTTCAAATGAACTGTAAAGTAACACCCACGATGTCCCCATAGTCTAATGGACTTTACCTATATTCCAAGCATCCATAAGCTCCACCGATGAATGTCTGTACAGTATTTCCAAGGTGACAGGGTCTATCCCCAAGCCCCACAGACAACTACAATGGAATTTCTCCAAACTCCGGTGATTGGATGCTCAGAACCATTTAATTTTACTTAGGGAAATAAAATGATGTGACATTTTCTGCATCTACATATGGTAGGCTAAGATCCATACCAACTCCACCAGTCAAAAAGTAAAAAGCAGCTGGCCACAAACTATATCCACTGCTAAAACTTTCCAAACATAAATTTCAAAGAAAGTAGAGGTGAGGGAGACTGCTCAATTCACTTCAGCGTCCCTGCCTAGTTCTGTCCCGGTCTACTGCCCACCATCCCTTAGAGACAGAAGACAGGAGTTGCATGCCTGATTTAATGAGCATCTTGAAACAAGCAATTATGAAAGACTTCAGTCCATTGTTCTTTCCTGGCAGAAGAGGGTGGGTCGGATGGTTTTTCCCTCATCCGGTGTTTCATCTGATAAAAATACGCCCATGACGTGCAACTTCAATTGTGCATATGGTTTACTAAACTGTAAGCGATTAATTTATTACCCAATTTTCTTGTCAATTTGAGAGATGTTTTTTAATCCCCACAAAGGAAGAAGGGAATTTAACATAACATCTAGTTTCTCAAGGTCCCAATGTGGAGGGCCCTTGAGTATTTATAGAACTCCATCTACTCTGAGTCACTGTCTGTATCCCATTAAAGGGGGCAGTCTTCTAAGTCCCCAGGGGGACATTCCACACCACTGGGACTGAAGCAAAGGCAATATTACCATATGCCATCAGGACCATATATTTTGACCTTTCAGATTGCATAGGATATGACGAAATTTAACTTTAACTTTATATCTTTGTATTTACACAAATGGAAACAGCAATTCTTGCTCCCGAGATCCAGATGAACAATCTAAAATTTGTTACCTCCAGAAACAGACTCACTGACATAGTAAATAAACTTATGGTTACCGGGCGGGGCTGGGGAAGGGGGTGGGAAGGGATAAATTGGGAGTTCGAGATTTGCAAATATTAACTATCATATATAAAACAGATAAAAAACCAACTTTCTTCTGTATAGCACAGGAAACTATATTCAATATCTTGTAGTAACTCATAATGAAAAAATATGAAAATGAATATACATATATATATGACTGAAATATTATGCTGTACACCAGAAATTGACACATTGTAACTGACTACACTTCTATTTTAAAAAAGGGAAAAAAAATTTTTTACCCCTTAGTTTCTTAGTGAAACTACATTATTATTATCAAACTATAGGATTTGATGTAATTAAGATACTCTGTTCCAGAAAACAATTACCTAGAAATACTACGTAACTATACTTCTTACAACGCATGCTTATTTGAAATTCAATAAAAAAACAAGACTCAGGAACTTCTTTTAAGTTAAAACACTCACAAAACATCTTAAACACAGCTTTACCAGCAAAAGGCTGCTCTGGTCCACAAATTTAGAAAACAGTCTTTTCAAAGACAACAGTTTGGAGAATGCCTAGCCTAGCTTCCCACTCAAGACATAGGACAGAATCACTCTGGGCATAATTTTCCTTGGCAACAGTATAAAATATTGAAGAAGGATTACTTCCTATCACTTCCTCTTTTTATAAACCAGGAATCTGAGCTCCTTCTCCATTTAGAAAAGTCCTACTGATGCTTCAAAAATTTTACAGCCTCTGAGCAACATCCCGTGACTTCCCCTGAAAGAATTATTCGCTCTCCTCAGCGCTGCCACATTTGGTACATGTGTTTATGAGAGAACATTGTAATGAGCACAATATACATATTTGTTTTTCCTCACTTTAGTGGGAGCACCTGGAAGACTGGAGAGGTAGCCTATTTGTTACTGGAAAAAAAAAAAAAAACCTAGGAATTCTCTTTCATCTTCTCCTTCCCTCCCTGTCCATTCGGTTCATCTAGTTCATAAATAAGTTCTGCACACTTTACCCAAAACACACCCACCCACGGGACTTTGTTTCCACGGCTATCACCTTCCATCAGGGCACTATGACCTCTTTCTGGGGCGATGATTACTCTTTATTCCATTTTTGTCCTCCTCCTGTCCACCGGTTCATAACAGACAGAGTGATCTTTTAAAAATGTAAAGCAAATCATGATCCAGCCCAAACCCCATGTAAAATGTTCAGTGCCTTTCCATGCAACCCAGAATAAAATGCAAACATCTTACATGCTTGCAAATCCAACTTCAGCGGTTTTCAACTGAAGGGGATCTTGCCGTGCCTGGAGGGGACGTGTGGAAATGTCTGGGAATGCTTGTGGTCATCACAACGGGAGGACAGGAGCGTGGCACCTGGTGGGCGGAGCCAGGGGCGCTGCTATACATCCTGCAGTGCACATGACAGCCCCACAGCAAAGAGCACCGAGGCTGAGAAACGCTCTCTGTGAGATCCATTGCCCACTCACCTCTCCAAGCGCATCTCACGCTGCTCCTTGAACTCCAGTAAAATCCACCACACCGGCTCCCTCTGGGTCCCAGTACCACTCAAAGCTTGTTCCCACCTTAGAGCCTTCGTGCTAATCATTCCTGCACCTTGAAACGCTTCCCCTGACATCCTTTGTCCTGTGGATTTTAGCTTCAGCTTCTCTCTGCTAAACCACCTTGAACCCCCAAGCTTAAAACCCTACCTAGCCACTTACTGTCACATCAACTAATGTCAATCCATAGTATATTTTCATTTCATTTAAATCATAACTGAAATCACAACCACGTGTTTCTTACATGTGTATTTCTTTATTTCAGTCACCCAGTAAATTACATTTTCCATCCTGACAGAGAACTCCCGTTTTCCTCTCTGCTTTATTCCCAGAAACTAACATAGTGCCTGATATATTTGAGTGATTCAATACATTTTTTTCAAAATTTAACAGATGCATTTTTTAGCTTTTATGAAAACTTTTTATTTAAGAAGAGGTTTAGATATATAGAAAAGTTACAAAAATAGTAAAGTTCCTCTGTACCCCCCATCTGATCTTCTGTTTTGATCTGACATTAGTGTAGTATATTTATTATAACTAGTGAACGTGTTTTGCTATACTGTTATTAACCAAAGTCCATACTCTATTCAGACTTCCTTAGTTTTTACTGAATGTCCTTTTTTTCTTCCAGGACCCCATCTAGGATACCACAGTGCAGTAAGTTGCCAGGTCTCCTTAAGCTGTGAGAATCTCTTAGATGTTCCTTATTTTTGTCAACATGGACAGTTTTGAGAAATACTGGTCAGATATTTTGTAGAATGTCTCTCAATACGAATTTATCTGATGTCTTTCTCATGCTCACATTATGGGTTTGGGGGAGGAAAGCCATGCAGATAAAGTGATGAGATGCCTCAATAATAATAATTAATCAATAATAAGTAATTATTTATTTGAAAGAAATAATATTCTCAAAGTAAAAAAAAAAAAAACAGGTAGTTCCCTGCACTGTCTCCGGGTCTATGTTATCACCCCAACTTCACTCAAGTTCAGTATCTGGGGTGGGGGGGCAGATTTTTACCTTTGCCTCTGAGCCTAAAAAATAATTAGAATGGTATGTGTAAGAGCTACGTGGAGTGACTTGGTTGTATGGATATGCAAATACATCTAATGCATGAGCATAAACAGAAACACAAATATACACAGGGATAAAGTGTCAGTGGTTACAGCCAGCCCTGTACTGAACAGATGACCATCCACGCAGGGGATAATGGAGCCAACAGCGCCCTCAGCCCGGGCTGCTCCCACGTATCCTTCATTTCACAGCCATGAGAAGCTGGGGCCCCAGAACTAAAGCAGTTCAGCCCAAACAGACTATGCCTGGCCTTCCAAACAGGTGACAGATCAGCCACTGGCCAAGTTGCCCCAGCACTGTTGCATGTCTGCCAGACATGTTGCGATGGTGACTCGGACGGCAGTCCATGTAAGTCACCTGACTCTGAGGTACAACCACGGGATCCCTAAGCTGGAGGAGGCAGCTTCATTTTTTACAAGTCTCACTAGTCCACAGCCTGAGTTCTCCTGGGCGCAGCCTCAGGTCATAGCATCCCTGGGCCTTCTGGTCCACGTGCATTTGCCTGGCAGCTGGAGCCTGGGCTGAATGTTTGAGCAGGGTGGTCGTCTCTGATTAGCAGGGAGAAAAACCTATCCCATGTTTACTTCTGTCATTCAATTTCAGAATCAAAACAGCACAGGTTTTCAAAGTGAGCCTTCATTTGAAAGTTGTGGGAATCGAGCCACAGACAGGATGGAAGTGAAGAAATATAACATTCAAAAGCCAGGCTCCCACTTTCATGATGATGTATTTAATGATCTTATTTTCTTGAACACTATCAAGGAAAAAAGATATGATGTGCGTTAACGATTGAGAAGTCTTTTAAACAAGAAGCAAAGGCTTTGCGGTGACATGCCAGTGGTGTACAGTCTGCTGTGACAATGCACGCTGTTCCCTCCATGCAGTCGTGTGCGTGTCTGTCTGTGTTCCTCCATCACTCTCTCCTTTTCCCTGCCAGCACTCCCACGAGCAGGAAAAAATGAAGATGGCACCCTTCATCCAAGTCCCTGTGGTGTGCATATCCTGAGAGTTCCCTGTGGTGAACTGAAAGTATAATGAGACCCTGCCACTGTTAAGACTCTCCTGGTTGCAACTGGCAAAAACTGCAAAGCCAAGCTAGCTTCAGAGAAAAAAAACAAAGAGGACATTTACTAGTTCAGGCAACTGGGTAGCTCAAGGTGTAGAGGTATTCAGGCTTGGCTGGATTCAGGGACTTTTTAAATGATGTCACTGGGCCCTGGTTTTTCTGTCTCATAGTTCCATTCGCCAGGAATGTGGGTTTCCTTCTTAGGTGCCACATGGTGCCAAAAGGGCTGCAAGCAGCTTCAGACCTACATTCTCCTAAGTTCAAGTAAAAAGTTTAAAGTCCCACAGACTTCATCTCACTGGTTCTGATGGGCACACATGCTCAGGTTCCAAGAATCATGATGCTTGGGAAGGGAACCATCCCACACTGCTGATAGGAATGTAATTTGGTGCAGCCACTATGGAAAACAGTATGGAGATTCCTTTAAAAACTAAAAATAGACTTACCATATAACCTTGCAATTCCACTCCTGGGCACATATATAGGGGGAACTCTAGCTCAAAAAGATACATGCACCCTAATGTTCATAGCAGCACTATTTACAATAGCCAAGACATGGAAGCAACCTAAATGTCCATCGACAGATGACTGGATAAAGAAGTTGTGGTCTGTCTGTATGTATATATATACATATATATTGGACTATTACTCAGCCATAAAAAAGAATGAAGAAATGCCATTTGCAGAAACATGGATGGACCTAGAGATCATCATACTAAGTGAAGTAAGTTAGAGAAAGACAAATATCATATGATATCACTTATATGTGGAATCTTAAAAACTGACACAAATGAACTTATTTACAAAACAGAAACATACTCACAGACATAGAAAACAAACTTAACAGCTACCAAAGTGGAAGCAGAGAGTGGGGGATAAATTAGGAGTCTGGGGTTAGCAGCTACAAACTGGTAGATATAAAATAGGTAAACAACAAAGTCCTACTACACAGTACAGGAAACTATTCAATATTGTATAATAACCTATAATGAAGAAGAACATGAAAAAGAATATATATATATATATATATATATATATATATATATATATATATATATATACGTCTAACTAAATTGCTATGTTGTACACTAGAAACTAACACAACACTGTAAATCAACTATACTTCAGATAAAATATGATGACTGGGGTTCACATGGCTTTGATTGGCCAGGTGTCAGTCATGTGCTCCCTCCCTGGAGACTGAGAAAGGGGACCAGAGCTGGACCAGAAGTCACAAGGCCTGAGAGTGACGAAGGAGAAGCCCCTGAAGGAAAGCTGGACCCTAACAGAAGTAGGGAGAATGAATTCTGGGCTGTAGAGCTGACAGAGGCGCACTCTGCACTGGAGCCACAGACACACCTGGCTCCGAGGGAGCACAGAGTCCCGAGTGCAGAGAAGTTAACAGTGTAACAGTCAGGTGACCTGGGCAGCATGTGAGGGCTGATCCTTTCTTTGTTTCCCATAACCCTGAGCTGGTGACTGTTTTATGAGCCTGTAAGCAGATTTCTCATCCCCCAATATCTTTAGTTTAGATTGATAGTAATGGCTTTATGTTTTAGACCTTTCACTTTAAAATGTTTTTCCTGATCAAGCCCTCTTATTTCTAAGATAGCCTTCTCCTACGAGCAAGACTTACAAGTCGAGTGGCACAAGGACAGCAAATCACCAGTGAGAACCACCACAGGCTCATGGTGCTCTGGGTGGGACCCACCATCGCACAGGGAGGGGTGCCTCAGCTGGTTTTACCCGACAGGAAGCTAGGAATGTGGGTCCTCATGGGAGATGAGTGGTGTGGTAAGTAAGCGCCATGGATGATCTTATAAAATCCCCTCATTCCCAAGGCCAAGTGTTCATCCCTCAGGGTCGCTCGTCCTAAACGGCTCAGATTCGGGATGGTCATTTGACTGGACTGTGCCTTCCATCACTTCCCTTTGCAGTTCACATGAAGGCTGAGTCCCTCTCCACACCTCGCTGTGAGCCCCGCTACACCGTCTCTGGGTACCTCTGGGAGCCTCATCTTTGGGCATCTTCCATCACACTAGCCCCTCTCTCTGAGCCGTTCAATCATCCAGATTCCTTAACCTGCAGTTCCTCAAACAACCCAAGCTCTTTCCAGCTCCTTCTCACCATCAACGCTACCCTTCCTGCCCTCTGTCTTCTCATGAATAGATCTTTTGCTTTCTGCTTAAACAGCAACTCAGAGAGCTTTGTGGCCTCCCTACCCCCAAATATCCCATCTCCTACAAACATTCATTTAACAAATCACTGAGTACCTACTATGTTTCAGACACTATTTTAGGAACAGGAGATACTGAAAGAACTCCTCGTGTCTCTCTTCGTGGTGGCTTGGCCCCTTGCACATGCAGTTCACGCTGTGTGACTGCTTCACTTAGGTGCCAGTTTGTTTGTGATGGCTTGTCTGTCCCTCCTGCTAGGTCATAAGCTGTGTACATGCAGGAGTCGTGTTTGACGTATCACCACTGGGACTTAGTAGCTCCCCAGTAATTATCAGCTGAATGAATGGAGGACTTGGACTCCCTCAGGCTCATTAATATACAAGAAGCGGATAAGAACTGACAGCAGGAAATAATCTCAAAGGTTAAGGAAAGGCCCACAAAAGAGTGCAGGAATTACCCCTATGGGTACTGATTCGTCCAACCGAAATGTCCTGCCCAACTCACGATGCCGTCAGTTTGACCTGTGATCATACGATCAGGAGAATCGCCAGCCAGATGAAGTTGGGAAATGTGTTCCAGAATGGAATTCCCAAGGGTAGTTGAGGGAGGCTGTCCCATGCAAAGATCTCAGGGCCGTACTCGTCCCAGAACTAGCATCTCAGCCACCTGGCGCTAGAATTTGATATTTTACAGCAGTTGGATCATCTCTTTGGCTTGTTGCTAATAACTGAGAATTCGTGATGCTCCAGTTTCTTTACTAAGCACTTTACAAGCATAACTCGCTGAGTTTTCACAACAGTGTTATGAGCTTGGCTAATTATTATTCCCATTTTCAAGATGGATCAGTTGAGGCAAAAAGAGGTTCAGTAGCAGAAGGAGCTCAGCTGGTCAGCAGCAGAGTCGGGATATGAACACAGACCCATGTCCCCAACCACCAGGCGACACTGATAACCTCCATCACATACGCACAGGAGGCAGGGCTCGGCAAGCTTTCCTGGTTTGATCTACTGGTTTGATCTGGACCACACCATGAGCATCTTCCCCTTTGAATCTGAGCATTATCCATCCATTACTTTCCAGTAAATGTGAGTGTGAGAACCTTTGGAAGGGCAGGCTTTTAGAAGGGGATGTGAGGGGCAGGGGGAGCACTTGTGGACAGCACCCAACAAACAGGGTAAGACAAACTCAGATCTGGCTGTAATTTATGCAGAAACAGAACTATCTCCAGTGTGAGTTTATTAAGGGAGGCTGCCCTCTGGCTAGTTCCGAGGGATGGGCACTCTTCACTTAGAAAGCAAACGTCCCAGGACATGGGCTGACCAAGAGCCTGGCCGGGCTAGGGAGGAACCATAGGCTACAGCAGATCACAAAAACAGCAAGCCTGGCTGCCTCGCTCTTTAATTAAAATGCCACATCCAAACGCCACAAGACGGAGGCGCTTAGAAACTTGTTCGCACATTTACAAAGAGGCCTGGAAGATTAAATTCTTCATTCACTCCTTCAGAGAAAGAATTCTGTGATTGCATAAGCAGATGAATTAGATGACCTCTAAAGTCCTTCGTACCCCGAGATTCTACAACAAGGCATGGGAGTAATTGTGAGAGGTCCATTTCTCCTTCAACGTCCATTCTTGAGAAGCCCCGCACAGCTCATGTAACATATAAAGGAGACACGTCTAAGCCTCTGGGAGGGAAATACATACAGGGAGAAAAATGCAGGACGAAATTGAAGTAGGAGTGACATTGCTCCGTGTCGCCCGGGCCGAAGCCCGCTGAATCCTACGTGTGAGTGGGGTGGGAGGAATGCAATCTGACTGCAATATTAGTGTATTATATTTATCTTTCTCCACAAATAAGATGATGATTGGATTCAAATCACATTTCAAACAGGATTCACTGCCGAAATGTCAAAAATGAGGTAGCACTCAACTCTGGCAAAACCTTGAAATCTGTCCCATAAAAGGCAATTTCAACAGAAAGCCTGGTTAACCTTGAATAGTTAGATTAATGATCCGGCACCTTTCAACTGAGCGTCGATGAATAAACAAAACTTTACAAGCAAATTTAGCAACATCTTCGAAGAAGAAAAGCCAAACCAATCAAGAAAGATGAATGGCGGGGAAACAGAAACATTTCAGAGCAGAGCAAGAATGACAGCCACAGTGAGTGTCGTGCAGAGAATGCGAAATCGTCTCTTCCCTGAAAATCCCCGGGCTGGAGTGGATCCACTCTGCTTACAAACCAGACAGTAATATCCACCAAAACAAAACAAAAGACATGCCCCCCTACCCCCAACCCCACAGTAATTTCTTGGACTTTGACAACTGGGTTTAAAATCTTTGGCTGTAACCACTTAACTTCCCTTGCCTGCTGCGCTGTTTTTCCAGGAGGGGTGTGGTACACTCAGTGTGTCGATCCTGTCCCTACCAAATTAGAGCAGCAAGATGGAAAAGAGAACTCTATAACTGCACAGATGGCCCCAGGACAGAAAGGAGACACACACGTTGTGCTTCTGTGTCCCCCAGATCACATGGCATCCTGCGTGAGGGTGTCTGGCAGAGGAGGGGGACAGGCAAAGGATGCCAAGTCGAAGAGCTTCGGTTTTACTTTAGCTGTGGCCCGTAGCATCACTCAGGTTTGATATCCACCTCCTCCAGGCGGCATTACGACCCTCTCTTTGAAAATAAGAAAGCCAGATCTTCTTGGAATATGAACCAGGATTTGGGGGAATGAAACTAACACTGGACACTTCTTGCTGAGAAGGTAAAAGACTCAGACAGCACATGTCCGCGAGCCCCCGGGCAGCCTCCACGCACGTGGTGGGCTGCAGGTGTCAACCACTCCTGCCTGCTCTTGGGGATTTGCTGCCTCTGCAGCTGAGCTGGTGCTGGCCATTGCGGAAATGCTGGCGGGTCGGGGTGCAGACTCCTCTAGGTCTCTCAGGCCCCATCTCCTGCTTCAGGGAATAACTCACCCTTGTCATGGGCTTGGGACTGGGCGCATTTTCCAACCCCTTCCGTGAAGCCAGGCTTCTCCCCACTACACAGCGAAGACAGCTGAGGCTCAAGGTCACTCTATTCATTAGTGGGAGGCTCAAGATCCAGTGACCCCAAATCTACCGTGTTTTACTAGTTTACTATGGCTAATCCTCGCTGAGGCTCCTCCCCGACTCTGCAGGAAGAAGGTGCAAAGACAAATTACGCCACCCCACCCTCTTTCTTCTGCAACAGGACACAGGTGTTTATTATGTTGCAGTCTGGATGCTAGGCTTGGGGACAGGGGTTGACACATGATGGCTCTCGGGCCACCAACACCCTGCCTGTTTTTGTATGGCCAAAAAAAGGGTTTTTACCATTTGAAGTAGTTGGGGGAAAGAAAGAAAAGCAAAGGAAAAATAATATTTTATGACATGAAAATTACATGAAGTTTAAATTTCAGCAGCCATAAATAAAGTTTTATTAAATCACAGCCATGCCCTTCCACTCACACGTCATCCCTGCTCTCACGTTACTAAGGGGGGCGTCGAGAGGCACCGGGGACCCTGTGGCTTACAAGCCTAAAATACATACTATCTGGCCCTTTGAGGAAGAAGTTTGGAAAGTCCTGCCCTAGGAGACAGCAGTGGATAGAATTTGACGTCCAGTAGGTGGAGCCCAGATGCTAAGACAGAGCTCGTGACCCCCCCCGCCACCCCCCAGGATTAGTACGGGGTTGGAGGTGTATAGCTCAGTGGTAGAGCACATGCTTAGCATGCATGAGACCCTGGGTTCAATCTCCAGCACCTCCACTTAAAAAAAAAAAAAAATTAGTACAGTCACTCAAACTGCCAAGCTGCAAACCCCTGCCCATTCTGACCTCTCTCTCCTGATTCCCCGAAAAGTCACCAAGTCCACCACCCCTCACTCTGGAAGCATCTCTAGAGTCCAACCCCTCTGTCTGTCCTGGATCCGTCCCCGCATCTCCCGTCCCATTTCCCCCAATAAGGTCTCTCATGCTTCCCGCCCGAACCTTGCAGGTATCGCCTCTCCCAGGCGTCCTCTAAAACATGTCTTCCATCATCACTGCATGCCGTAAGTCTCCCTGCAAGTCCACAGGAAGACGCCTGCGAAGACGAGTGATCACTGCAAAGACAAGGCCACTGCTTTCCTCGTCAAACTAGTTAAAATTAGGAGGGCTGACACCCTCCAGTGCTGGCACAGGTGTGTGAGAAGAGGTTCTCTCTGGATGCTGCTGGTGGGAGTACCAACTGGGAACACATCTGTAACAGGCTATTGGGCAATATTTATTGAAACTGAGTATGTGTTTTCCTGTGGACCCCATCGTCCTCTTCTCAGGATCTACTACAGAGAAATACTTGTGTACGCCCCAACGAGATTTGTTCAAGGACAATCACTCCAGTGATGCTTGTCAGAGGGAGCAAAGGAAAAAGGAAGCAGCAGTCTCAATGTGCACTTTATTCACATCCAGATTCGATTTAATGGCCCATAACTTTAACCATCATCTATTCTTCCCCTAGAACTTCAACTCAGATGCCCTTCTGTGCTTCCATCTCTAGACCACCCAGCTGTCCCTCTCTTCTGGGTCGAGGTCGTAGCGACTGAGCTGTTCTTTATCAGAATAAGGAAAACCACGCACCACGTGGACCCACGTCATTCTAAGTGTGGGGTTGACAGCCTCCCCTGTGCCCAGCACTGCCTGCTCCGTGGTCACCAGCCCCTTCCCAAGGAGAAGAAAGGCCGACCTTGACCCTGAAACTCAAACCTGGATTTCCAGGGCTTCGAGCCCAGAAGGCACCCAATAAAAGTCCTCTGCATGAGAGCATTTCTGCTCCCATTTTCCAAGTGGCTGTTAAAAAGCAGCGTCTGCTCTCCTCCCATCGTTAGCCTCCCCTACCTCTCGGAAGCCTCCTACTTCAGAAGAGATAATACACGCCAATGAAGAGGATCTCTCTCCAAATCCTTGCTATAGAGACTGCAGGCGTCCTCACACCCAAACGTCCTTCTTTCTTCTGTGACGGCGAGGAAGTCGTCCTTTAGGTGCCCCAGATCAACATTCTCCCTTAGAAGCCCCAGATCAGCATTCTCCCTCCTGAAGTGGTCACCCCGAGACCTCTGCTGCCCTCTTCCCAGTACTGAGACACGCTCAGGTATCTCCATCCAATGATCCTCTCTCGATCTCATGCCTACACCTGCCTGCCTGTCTAAAGTCTCTCCTTTCTTTCACCGCAAGGCTTAGCGAGTGTCTTAGTGTCTCCACTTTCTCACCTTCCACTCACTCCTCAAACCCACCACCATCTGGCATCTGCCTGTCTTCATCATTACAGCATCACCCACACTCTTGTTGTAGCCAAATCCAACAGTCACATCCAAATCCTTCCACGATGCTACCTCTGGGAAATATCCGACACGAATGACACTCTTTTCTTGTAAATTCTAACCATCTGACGTCCATGACACAATATACCACGCTCCTGGGTTGCCTCCTACCTCTCTGCTCATGCTCAGTTTTTTAGTGGGTTCTTCCTCTGCCCTCCTATAAACTCTGAATTTCCCCAGCCTTCTGCTCTGGGTAGGACAATCACTTAATTTACTTTCTGAAACTAGGACACACTAACATCGAGAAGAGGTGCTATTAGAAATTATGCTGACTAGCCAAGACATGGAAGCAATCTAAATGTCCATCAACAGACGAATGGATAAAGAAGGTGTGATGTGTATGTATGTATACACACATACACACACACAGTGGAATACTACTCAGCCATTAAAAAAGAATGAAATAAATGCCATTTGCAGTACCATGGATGGACCTAGAGATCGTCATACTAAGTGAAGTAAGCCAGAAAAAGAAAAATAAATACCATGTGATATCACTTATATGTGGAATGAAAAAAAAAAAAAGATACAAATGAACTTATTTACAAAACAGAAACAAACTCACAGACATAGAAGACAAACTTATGATTACCAGAGGGGAAAGACAGGGTGGAGGGATAAATTGGGAGTTTGAGATTTTCAGATACTAATTACTATGTATTAAATAGATAAACAGCAAGGTCCTACTGTGTACCACAGGGAATTATATTCAATACTTTGTAATAGCCTAAAATGAAAAAGAATATGAAAAGGAATATATATATACACAAATATATATATATATATATATATATATATATATATATATATATATATATATATATAAATACATAAACTGAATCACTACGCTGTACACCAGAAATTAACACAACACTATAAATTGACTATACTTCAATAAAAAAAAAGAAAGACTACCAAAGCAACAGGCATGAGGCAGCAGCAGCCCAGTTCACCGGGATGCACAGCAACCCTCATTCTTGGACCTTGTCTCTGCCTCTGCCTCTCTCCCAGGGAAGTACCTTGCATTCCCACAGCATCAAGTCCCATCGCCCCTCTGATGACTTCTCAATCAGATACCTGTATCCAAATCTCGGCTGGGTCTCCTGTAGGAGCCAGAAGCCCAACATTTCCACAATGAGCTCAGCATCTTTCCCCTCTAACCTATTCTTTAAGTTCAGCACAAGTGACCCCCCCTATCCACTCAAATATCCAGTTTGGGACACCAGGCATCCTCCCGCCGCCTCCTCAGTCCTAACACGCAGTCACCAACTCTTCCCATCTTTCATGTCAAGAGTTCTCCTATTTATGTAATTCTTTCTTTCTCGGCTGCTACTTTCTGCTCCCAGGGCCAATCTTCTCTCAGTAGGATTAATGCTACAGATTCCAACCTTGTCCCCTTACCTCCATTACTGCAAACCCCCTCCCCTCCCAGATCCTTTTACGCACTCTAGGAAAAGTACGCTTCCTAAAGAACCAGTCAACGTGTTTCATAAAGGTGATCGTTCTAGACTGGAATGGCAGCAATGAGGGAAGTAAAGAGGCTGTTCAGATCACACATGAGGTGGGGACCTTTTCTTTAATGAGGGTGGCCCCCTGGACGGGGTGATATCAGTACTGAGCTCTGAAGGATGAGAAGCCAGCTGACCAATGGGGAAGAGCATTCCAGAACTAGGGAACAGCCACTGCAAAGGCCCCGGGGCAGTGAATAGCCTAGTTAGAAATGGGAGAGTGGATAAACCACCCCCTCCCCACCATCAGGTGGCCCAGCTGGGAGACAGAAGGATGTAGTCCAAGACCCTTGCCATGGACAAGAGGGGACACCAAGACCAAATGGACAAACTGTGATTCCAACCTCTGGTGAGACAGCCACCTTGATTGGAACTACTTGCAACAGGCCATCAGGAAAATTCAAAAAGATGCCTCGGTTGCTGTCGAGAAGGACCGTGACACCAGGGGTTGCTGGGCCTGGGAAGCCCTCTCGCCAGCAGGCCCAGGGCCATGGAGCCCCGGGCCCCCCTAGAGGTGGAAAGGCGAGGACAGAGGGGGAGGAGTTGGCATCTGTGCTCAGTGGTCAGGGCAGATGGAGCTCAAAGACTGCAGGGAGCTGAGCGGATGGGAAACAGCTGCTGCTGGCAGCCACCGTCCCCAACAATAGAGGCTCTGGTCGCGAGCCTCCAGCCTCGTCCTGATAAATGAGCCATCAGCGTGGACTGGAACAGGCGAGAGCCAGCCCCTCCTTCAACACCCAGGGTCTGCTGGGAATGCGAGGGGACCAGAGGACACAGGGAGAGAGCACCTGACTGCCTTCGCAGTGGTAAAGGACCACTAAGCACTGGGATTAGCAACCGACCCCGGGGCACGCCTGGGGGCCTGGAGCATCTTTTCAAAGGCAGCCCCTCTGGGCTCCACTGGGGTTTTTCCAACCCAATGGGCAGCAGGGAGGCTGGGGCTCCAGGAAGCTGGGAACCCACGCCCGGGACGCTTCCTTCTGTTATGCGTGGCCTACCCCTCCGTTCCCGCCTCAATATAAAATTACATTCCTGATTAAAATGTGAGTGCCAAACATTGGATATGATTACAGACAGAAAGTCAAAATTTGCATTTAAATAGACATGTTAAAAACACTCTGCCGAGGGGAGGTGGGCAGCAAAGCAATCTCCAGGAGTCTTTTAAGAGGGGGTTGAGGCGCGCTGGTGAGGGTTTTCATTCCTGTCAACATAGACCTTGACCGCCCCCGCAGCTCCACTGGAGAGGATGTTGGATTCGCTTCTGCTCAGACGTGACCCCGTGGTTCTCCCTGGCTGAGACCGGCCAGAGCCCAAGGCACGATCATTTATTCAACAGATGCGTACTGCCTCCCACAGCAGGTTGAAGAGTGTCCCCTCAAAATCCATGCCTCCCTGGAACCTCAGGATGTGTGGCCTTGTTTGGAAATGGGGTTTTTACAGATGTAGTCAAGTTAAGATGAGGTCACGCTGGATTAGGGTAAGCCTTCATCCAACAACTGGTTCCTTATAGGAAAAGACAGGACCACACGGACACAGAGTGGGGAGAGGCCCGGTGATAAGTGGGCCGAGGCTGGAACACTGGGGCGACGTGTTTATAGTCCGAGGATGCCAGATCCTTCGCCACCACTGGAGTCTGGAAGAGGCAAGGAAGGCTGCCTCCTTAGAGACTTTGGAAGGTGCAGGGCTCTGCCAACAGTTTGCTTTTAGACTTATAGCCTCCAGAACCACGAGAAAATAAACTTCTATTGTTTTAAGCCACCGAGTATGTGATCGTTTTTACTGCAGCCCAAGGAAACTAACACAGCGGTCATAAAACCATTCGGCTGAGCCCTCATCCAAGGACGGGCATCCTTACAGGAAGAGGGGGGTTTAGACACAGAGACACGCACGGAGGGAAGACGGCGTGAAGACGCACAGGGGGAACGTGATGCAACAACAGAGGCAGGGACTGGAGTGATGTGCCCACAAGCCCAGGAAAGGCAGGGGTTTCTGACAACAAACAGGGAAGGGAGCCCCCAGGACCTCCAGGGGGCATGCGGCCCTGCCGACACCTTAATTTCAGACTTCTGACCACCAGAACTGTGAGAGAGAAAATTACTGTGGTTGCAGTCACCCAGTTTAGAGATCCTTTGTGAGAGCAGCCCCAGGAAGTCAACACACCTGCCTTCTGAGCGCCCGGCGAGGTGCGGTGGACACGGCGGTGCGTATAAACAGCAGAGCCACCGATCTCGTGGAACTCAGAGTCTAGCTGGAGAGAAGCCACTCAAAGAGTCACAGAAACCAACGTAAACCTGCAACCAGGTAAATGCTGTAAGAGGGATCACACAGAAGGGGATTTCGCAACAGGTTTGCCCAGAGAAGCCGTGGAATGGATCCCCGTAGATGTGGGATCAGTGAGTTCAAACAGGGAGACAGAGTCACAGGGGGGCGGGCGCCGGGGGAGGCGGGGCGGCAGGAAGGGGCGTTCCAGCACAGGCCCACCTGCTGGTCCCCAAAACCACAGAAGCGAGTCCGCACGGCTGTCTAGCATCTCCCTGGACCCAGCCAGTCAGGGGCAGCAGGTTCTCACTGTACATTTGGGGGACGAGAGGGGAAGGGGGAGGGAGGATTCTGTTCTTAATGACACCCTTTGTGTTGAGATTCTGGAAACCTTTGGGTAGCACTCCAGTCACAGCGAGTGACCTTGGGAGCATCAGCGGTCCTGTGAGTTGAGCCTCAGGGTTTCCATCTGGACGCAGAGGAGGTGGGGCTGGCCAGCTTCCAAGGGGCTGCCCGGCCATGGTGTGATTCTGCACATCCCAGGAGAACGGGCAGAGGGTAGACAGGGGTCTTCCCTGGAGCTTTCCAAGTGAGCCAAAACTACACAGGCCTTGTCACCTTCTCCCTGCTCAGAAGTAACCATCTGCCCTAAGATATCCGAGAAACAGGACACATTCTCTTCTTCCGGCTCTGCCTTTAGGGGTAAAAAAAAAAAAAAAAAAATACGCTAGGGCTATAATCCAGACTCAACAGGTTGATTCATTCGTTTCACAGAACTGTCTCCCTTGGCTTTATTTTTAAAGGAGAAATTAACCCAGGGAAGATGGATTCTCCCACAGCAGCAAAACAAGGACCAATGAAAGGCTTTGACTTTGGAAACTGACACAGAGAATTCCCCATGAGGGCCCCCTGGAACGTTGCTAGAAAATACCCCATTTCCTTCGGTGTTTTGGCAACGGAACGTCAACATTTTGCACCGTCAAACTCCTCCTCCCCAAAAGAAATGATTTCTGAGACTCCCTGTAGACCCTCCCATTGGCCTGAAAATGTTTAGACCTGGCAGGGTCTCAAGCTGGGAATGAAAATAAGGCGCAAATGGGAACCCGAGACAGCAAGAGCCCAGGGTCTTTGTCCTGAGGGCTGTTTCAGGTGAATGGATTATTAAAGCTGCCAGTTGCTAACAGGAATCCCACCTCTTCAGACTGATAAGATAAATCTTGACAGCCTAAGAAATCTTTATTTCACTCAGAAGTTACTTGTTTCCATCTCATGTTTAAGAGTAAAAATTGATTTGACTTCAAAGGCAGGCATTTTATAACTCAGCTTGCCTTCACCCCTCCCCACCTGCGCATAGGTACTCAGTCCCGACCAGTGGCAATAACACCAGCTCGTTTCTTGGATCTGGGTGGGAGAATGGTACTTTCCCACAGAAGCCTTTAGCCAGGAGGTAAACGACCCAGGAAACGACATTTTCCGGGAAAGCGATGTCTCTACATGTTCTTATCCAGAAGCAGCCTGTCTTCTGGTTAAAGTTTCACTATGAAAAGTTTCTCTTAAGACACCAGAACCCATAATAGATGCAAAAAGCAGGGGGGTTGGGGAGGGGCGGGCGGGCGGGGAAGAGAGAGAAAGAAAAACATATCTAAAAAATTGGAATTCCTTTCTTTTCATAGTATCAGTGTGAGAAGAATTTGCTATTCCTTTCCTTAGTGGGAGAAAATAAAAAGAGATGGTTAAACACAGGGATCTGAGGGTGTGAGCCAGTGAACATATATGTCTTCTACCAGCTCCTAAGTGAATTCCTTCCACCCAGTTCTGCTGTCTGATCATGAAACGGCCCCCAAAAGTGGGATGTTAGACACTGGTTCCAAAGCCAACGTCTGTCCCAATTGTACGATCCAGTGAACGCAATGCCCACCCATTTCTAAAATACCTGCTAATTTAAGTAGTTTACTCCTTACACGATCTCAAGGGAAACGTCTGTCCAGAGAGTATGAATCAAACCTGTACTCAGTGATGAAAACGCTGATAAAGCAGCTTCTCTCTTCATGAAAAGTTAGAGAAGATAATAGTTTCTGTTGTGGTTGTAACTGATGGATGACCGACTAACAAAGGGAATGCTAAGTACTTCCCAAGTGCCCAGCACTGTGGAGGATACGAATGCAATGGTGACGGTCAAAGTCCTGACTGTCATATTCAAAAGATCAACAGATTATGAGTGAACGCTCCAAATGGAACTAAAATGATGTGAAAACAGTATTTGGTCTCAGTGAGCAAAAAAAGTATCCCCCAAAAGTTATATATTGATAAAAAAAAAAAAAAAGGCAGGCAAACCTCCTCCCACCCAACTGTCCCTCCTCCCCCTCGACTTCCCTGTCACTGAACCATCCATCCAGCTGACAGTCCCCTTGGCAACCGCCCAACAATCTCAACAGCTTATACTAGAGCACGTATTCCATACCAGATGTGGTTCTAGGAGATGCAGATAAAACAGGGCTGAAAAAAATAAAATGTCTTTCCTCAAGGACCTCACAGTCTGCAAGACTGACCAAAGATAACTAGTAATAATAGATGTTATCAGATTGGCAAACAAAAAAAAATTTAACCCACATAATACATTCTGCGAATGCTTTGGGTAAATGGGCATTCTTGTATACTGCGAAGGAAATGTAATCCTTTTGGACGGAAATTTGGCAATATTTAACACAACTATGCATTATTCATTTGCCCTTTTTTTTCATTCACCAATCCCAATTCTAGGGATGTACTTTGAAGGTGCCCCTCCAACAAGATGCAAACCAAACCAACAAGGTGAGCCTTTGCAGCAGGGTTTGTAACCATAAAATATGGTAATAACCTACATGAACACACATAAGAGATTGGTTCAATAATCCATAATCAGACAATGGAGTATTACACAGTTGTGAAAAAGAATGGGAAATATCTCTGTAGATTGATTTGGAATGATTTCTAGGATATAATTTCCAGGATAAAATCAAGGTACACTGGTGCATTCTGATCCTAAACTAAAAGAAATGCTTAGTCCTACAAAAAATACTGCTACATCTGCTTCAGGACCTCATATGCAAGGATTTGGAGGAAGTGTCTAAACACAGGGTGCTGAGATTTTATGGAGCCGCAAAAGGACTGGATGTATGACTGGTTTATGCTTGCTTACTAATAAATGCATGCTAGAAGGAAAAAAAAGAGGTACAAAAGAGTATATGTAGTATAGCACCCTTTCTGTAAGCTAGAGGGAAGACTAAGAAAACATGTGCATGTGTTAATTTTAGGGGGAAAAAAGCACAGGAAAAATAAATTAAGAAGTAATGAAGTTCATTTATGCCATTTTTTTAGATTCTACATATAAGTGACATCATATGATATTTGTCTTTGTCTGACTAACTTCACTCACTTTGATGATCTCCAGGTCCATCCATGTTGCTGCAAATGGCATTATTTTATTCTTTTTTATGGCTGAGTAGTATTCCATTGTGTATGTATGTATGTAGGTATGTACATATGTGTGTGGCATATATATACACACACATACATACATACATATATACCACATCTTCTTTATGCAGTTATCTGTCGATGGACATTTAGGTTGCTTCCACGTCTTGGCTACTGTAAATAGTGCTGCTATGAACATTGGGGCGCAGGTATCTTTTTGAATTAGAATTTCCTCCAGATATATGCCCAGGAGTGGGAGTGCTGGATCATATGGCAACTCTATTTTTAGTTTTTTAAGGATTCTCCATACTGTTTTCCATAATGGTTGCACCAAATTACATTCCCACCAAATGACGCAAATGAACTTACGTACAAAACAGAAACAGACACACAGACAGAAAATAAACATATGGCTTCCAAAGGGGACAGGTGAGGGGAAGGATAAACTAGGAATTTGGGATTAGCAGATATAAACTACTATATATAAAATAGATAAACAACAAGGTCCTACATATAGCACAGCGAACTATATTCAATAGCTTGTAATAACCTATAGTGAAAAAGAATATGTATATATACTCAGAACTAATCCACTATGTTGTACGTCAAAAACTAATGCATTGTAAAGCAACTATATTTCAATTTTAAAAAATTATGAAAATGCTTACTAAAGTGGGAACAGAATAGAAGCACCTGAAGTGGATAAGTGACCTGTGAGGATAACCTGTGAATAGTTTTGACTTCTGGAACAAGGGCAATGTTTGACACACACAGGTCAAAATTAAATAAAATCAACAAAGTCGAAGGAAAAGATATTCAAATGAAATATAAGCAGGAAAAAATTGAATCTATCTATATTTCAGCTGAATAATATAGCACACTGAAAGAGGAAAAATGAACGAGTCCATGCAACTTGAGAACAGAACATTTTGACTATGTACATTTATACTGAAGATAAAATAACTGTAAACAAATATTGAACACTAGCTGGTAGGTTTGTTTTTCAAAGTAGCATGAGTTAACATTTCAGAAATGATTTTCTGGGTACGCTAGGACTGAGTAAACAAGTAACTATGAAAGCCAAGTTCTCACTGTTGGAGAAGGGAGTAGCCAATATGGAAAGGGGTGTTATATTATATAAGAATTTGATAGCACATAAGTTCATGGCTTTCCAAGGACAGGCAGGCATAGCTGTCCATGTGCCTGTATGTTTTAACCAACTCTTTCCATACTGTCCATTTAAAGAGCCTAGAAAAAAGAACATCCAGAATCTTGTTTCTGCATCATACCATTCTACACTAAAAGGAAAAAGGGCTCCTTGGAGAAATGTCTGGTTCCACAGCCAGAGGAGGGGTGGAACAAGATGAGCCTGGAACATCTTGCGGTGCCAATAAATAAGGATGTCGTCAAAGAATGATGGGGCTATGTCAAAAGGACACGGGAGCCAGTTTCAAGGGGCTTGAAATGACCAAATCTGGGGCCCTGTGAGAACTGAAACAAATAATGACAGCAACAGATTGTAACCCACTGAATAAAATATGAATCCGTGACTCTGCACTGATATAAATGATTAAACGCATACATCAGGGAAAAGAAATAGAAGGCCAGCGAATAATTGTTAGTGTGATGGCGTTAGAAAAACCACTGTTTGATAGCCATTGTGGTCCCAAATGACTCAGGCAAGAGTCACCAGTGAATGGTAAAGCAAGTGAATGAAGGTTTGATGGCAAAGAGGAAATTTCCAAAGTCTGAAAGTATTTTCCCCCAAACGACTTGTTAATGACAGTGGGAAATTTCTTAGTGGGGATATCTGGGAGGCGACATCACCAAAAATGGGACAAACCAACACCATACGCTTCTTGAGATGATTTTGTCCCTGGCGAAAATGCATACCTTGACTCCAATCAGGAGGAAACAGCTCGAAAACCCAAATGGAGGGTTATTTACAAAATCACTGGTCTGTACTCTTAAAAAAATGTCAAGATCATGAGAGACAAAGCAAGACTGTGTTATTGTTTTGGATTAAAAGACACTAAAGAGACCTGACAGCTAAATGAAATGCATGATGGATTAGATTCTGGGCCATGAAAAATTGCTACCCAGAACATTTTGGGGACAACTGATGAAATGAGAAAATGAACTGTGGGTTAGTTAATAGGATTGTATCAAGGGGTTAAATTTCTGGATTTTGTTATTGTATTGTGGTGATGTAAGACACTCTTCTTGTTCTTAGGAGTGACACGCTGAAGTACTGAAGGAAAACAGGACACCATGCCTGCAACTTCACTACAATAGTTCAGGGGAAAAAAAAAAGAAGTATTTGTGTATATAAATATAAATATGGAGATGGAAATGATAGAAAAGAGGCTAGATAGATAAGTAGATGGATGGATGGTTGGTTGGATGGATAGATGGATGGATAGACAGACAGACAAGGAGGGTGGGAGAAGGAAAGATAAAACAAATCATGAAAATTTAAATAACTGGCAAAATAGGTAAAATGTATATGGAAGCTATTTTCACCATTCTTGAAACTTAGCTATAAGCTTGAAATCACACACACATTTAAAAATATACATCTAAGTATGTGCGAGACATAGTTAGAACGAACAGGGTTTGTGTTTCTAAGCAGAAGCTGAGGATTTAGGCAATCCCAGTTGCTAGAGGAAGACAGGTATGGTTCTGTGGTTGGAACACAGTCTTTCTGGCTCTTTTAAAACATCATTTGTTCCCAGCAGCGGTCCCTTTTTGTTATTACAGTCATCCTACCTGTCCAACAGGTACAATGGATAGCATGCAGGCATTGGTTTCCATCATATGAAAGCAAAACTTCCCAGCTTCCTCTCCCCTGCTCTAGTTACTACCTAATTTCAAATGCATAAGGAAATCTAAGAAGAGCTAAGCCTGCAGTGATAGAAGGACCCGCTGATATTCCATCCAGCCCAAGTCTGGGTTCCAGCTGCCAACATCAGGGTCCCCCGTTTATTGGTTCTGCCCTGATTTTATCACCTGGGTTGAGATGAAACTTCAGCCTTCACATCCAAAGCTCAGCTGGGAGCCACAAGCCGCCGATGTGGAATGAGGAAGAAAACAGCGGGTCGCACCAATGGACAGCATGGAAAAGCCAAGAGATGCAGGCATCCCCCTCTGCAAAGCAGTGCATCCTCTCATTACATGTGCTTTTATGGAAGACATGGAGGAAGTGCTTACTGTTGACGGTCCACACACAGTAAGGAGAACCCAAAGTGACATGCAGAGATGCTGCACCACACAGAGAGGCATTTTGATATTCCTGTAAGACGGAAAACTGTAGGGGGGCAAACTCCGGGAGTCGTAAGAAATTGGTGTCCATTTCATGCTAGCTCTGCAAACTTGAGCATAGCATTTCAGCTACCCTTGGCTTAGTTGCCTGGTCTGTAAAATGGGGGTAATAGTAGTACCTCTATCCTAAGTTTGCTGTGAAAACCTGATATTCCGTGTAAAGGGCTTACGGAAGAACTGGGCACATGATAAGCTACTGTTAACACCTGGTACCCGAAGAGAAGCACCAGTGGTCCTTGCCACGTCCACCCTCTTGAAGGGTGATGCAGAGGACATACAGGTGACTTTACCTCGCTCCTCGGATAACAAATCTATCTGGCATCCTTAAATTCTAACGTCATTTGGGGCTGTTCATCACGGTCTCGTGTACCTCCGCAGAAGGGGTGGGTGATACAGTGCTTGTCGTGTTTTAGAAATGTCAAGGGAACTCTGATTAAAATATATGCAATTCTAACTCTGCAAACTATGAAGGCAGACCCATCTCTATAGTTCCATATCCAAAAGCAATGTTGAGTTTAGAACACCGGCGCGTGCGTGTATGCGTATATATATGTGTGTACATATACGTACACGCATAGAATGGCCACCACTGATAGCCAGACACTAGGAGAAAGTTCTGTAAGGGGACGATGGAGTTAGGATGTGACTTTTATTTCTAAAGAATATTGTCGAAGAAATAACATCAAGAGGAGGAGGAGAGAGTGAGTGCAGGGAAGGCAATTAGCAGCAGCAGGAGTAGCCGCAGCCCCACCTACCAATGTGCCTTCTGACCTTCCAGGCAGGAAGTTAGGCACTAGATAGTTAGAGACAGAGATCCTTTAATTCTCTCAGCAGTCCACCAAGTTGGAAATTATTCTGCCATTTTATAGACATGGAAACTGAGGTTAAGTCTCTTGACCAAGGTTATTGAGCTAAAAGAGCTGGTGGTGCCAGGATCTAAATCTAGCTTTTGGAGACTCAGAATTCTGTGTTCTTTCCACTGAACAACCTTGCCTCAAAACATGCCCAGGAGAATCTGGAGGTGAGGCGGCATCATTCTCTGGTCTTATTACAAGAGAACATTGCATTTACTGCCACCTCCATGCCCCCTCCCCAGCGACAGAAGACTTTGAAGACCAAAGATGCACTTACTTGAAGAATGTAAATTGTGTACATTTGTATATCCATATATCCATCCATCAATCCATCCATCCATCTATCCATCCATCCATCCTTCTTCTATCTATTTTAAGGACAGAGGACCCCACCAGATGGCTTTATAGCTCCTATTCTGATAGCATAGCCAGACAGTTAAGAGGAAAGTTTTTTTCCCAAAATTAGCTTTTTTTTAAAAAAAAAAAAATAGGTGAATCCCATTTTAGGCTCATCAGTTTTGATGACTGAGCCTTGCCAAGCCCTTTCCCCGTGAGATGCTCCGATCTTAGGCGCTAACCTTTCCCACTCACACTGTCACACACCCACGTTGATATTTCTTCCCAGAGTTTTGGACGGAAGCAGGACACTCAGAACTGGGTGATCCTTATAAAAAGGTCTACACCCCACCGTGCACCGGTTCCTATGGGAATTTTCCGCCCACAGCCACTCCCGCTGTCTCCTGCCTCTCTCTCCCAAATCAACAAACAAGCCGGCAACAAAAGGTCTACCTTTTAAACCCACAGGAATTGCTTAAATGTCCTTTGATAATTGTAGGGTTGAGTGTGTGAATCAGGTGAGGAATTAACACACCAGGACGCTTTTGGTCTCAGTCAGTTGACCAAACACATCACATTTGAAACTTAGGAATCCAGTGGACCACACAGACCCTCCCTATGACTATATGTCTGTATACACGCATGCGCGCACACACACGGGCGTGTACACACACACTCACATGAACGCTAGGGAAAAATGGTCAGTGAAGGTTCCCACGAGGGTTCAATAAAAGAGATGAGGTTGGCTTAAAAACGAAGCTTGCTTGGAGTTATACCTCCCTTGGCAAGGAGAGCGTTAAAAATAACGATGCCGAGATTGCACTAAATGCCTTAATATTGGGAAGGAAGGAATGAAGGGGAAAGAGAGAGATGGGGTGGGGGGGGGTGCCAAGAGAGGGGCAGAGGGAAAAAGCAAGACTTTAAGAAAACTTTTCACCCTGGCAAGCCAAGCTTTAACCAGCTTTTCACAGCTTTAAGCAGGTAAAGGGCTTTATACTGTTTGGGGAAAGCACTTTTGAATTCTGCCAGCATCTTAGCAGCACATAATTGGGAAAAGGTCCTATTTTTCTTGGCTTGCAAAGGAGAGTTGGACTTCTCACTACAGCAGGGAACAGACGCTGTGGCATAAGGATCCAAGAGGGGGTAGGCAAAACCTTTCTCTCCTTTCCAATGGCTTTCTGCCATTGTTCAAATGCAAAATACGGGCCACTCTTCCACCGACAACACAGATAAGGCTTCTTGGTGAAGTAAGTCTATCTGAACCACGTTTGTGTTTCTCAATTTATTTTTGTCTTCTTATTTGCTTTTTATTGCATGGTGTAAGAATACACACGTAGTTCAGATACTTTTCCTATAGAGACCGAGTTTCATTTAATAAAACATCTCTTTCATTTCCGAGGCCAAAAATATCACAGAATCAGACAGACTTCATTAAAAAGTAACAAGGGGGTCCGATTTTACATGGACACAATTATTATTTCTGTCACTGGGTGTCAGCGAACAGAACGATTGATTTCTATGGGAAATTCGTTTCTCCCTCTCGCCTCGTAGCTAAGCCCCAAAGTGTTTTTCTACTTAATCTTCAAAAACTGGAAAAAAAAGTCTTTAGTCCCTGAATGTTTCTGTTGTCGTTCCCTTAAAAATGTAACATTCATTCTTGCCAGAAGGAACCTCAACTCTACTTAAAATGATAGCAGTGTGAAAGACAATTCCACAGGAAACAGCTGTTTAAGCAAATTAATAAGCCCATCAATTCTCTCCCAGAAAATCTCCAGATCACTCGCTAATCCCTCTGAGGGTTATTTCAGTTTAGCTCTAAGCGTCATTGGTCAACTTTCCAATGAAAGATTTAGGTTTTTGTGTGTATTATGTTTAAATATCTGAATTTATATTCCCCTCGGCCCTCTGTTTATGCCATTAAAGCACAGCTTTCGACAAGACGTCACTAAGCTGTACTCCGGATACTTTATTAAAGTTTATTACTCAACTGAATGCCACATTATGAACAATCACCTTCAAAAATCAGATGAAGTCGCGAATGTCTGCATTTTTCAGTGCAAGTACAAAACGCATTTGAAGTCAATTGCGCTATTTAATGAAGCAGAGGCAACTTTAGCTTCCTTTAACTTCAAAAATGATTCTTCCGGTAAATTTTCAAGTCTGTATTAGATCATTTCATATTCAGAGGCCACCTCAGCAAGCACGCCTGGAGAGACCCAGATGATCACGTCTGCTTCTGCCCAACGGATGCTGCTCCCGGGAGCAGCCCTACCACCTGGCTCCCTTACTCGTGTGCCACACATTCAGGATGGGGCCCGAGCCACGTTCCAGAGACAACTCGTTTATTTGGTTTCCATCACCTATTCACTCCTTGACCTTCCTTCCTCAAATTCCGGAGGAAAGGTCAATAAAGTCCCACCAAGAGTGTGATGTTTGGCTGTACCGTAAAATCCAATAAAAAACAAGCCATGCATTTCTGCACAGGTCACTGCACAGGCATCAATAACAGGAACCTGTGATCACCAGTGACCCGAGCTGGACCATAACCAGTCACCTTCTGGTGAAAGCCATCACTATTCTGGTATCCATCTATGAAGCCATCCATTTACTCTGCCCTCTACCTTAACCTAATCTAATTTGCACGTTGTAACAGAAAGCTGCTGTCAGGGAGCATCAGGTAAACTTAATTTCATACGTCCTGGCACACGAACGCATGGGCTGGTGCCAGCGGATGACATACGAGCAGGTGGCCTTGGATCAGACAAATTTCGCACCTTGCCTCGGTGTAGGAACCCCTGACCATGTATTCTTTATGTATATTCAATTTTATGGAAATTCCCAAAGCATTTGGGAAGCAGACCTAAGCATCGCGGCATCTGTAAGAGTGTTGCCTTTTGTTACAAGTCTCATCCTGACAAATTAGGCCAGAGAAAGTAAGGGGGGGGGGATGGGTGGGCATTTGAAACAGGAGAATCTCACAAACAGAAATGATATGAATTCATTACATAAAGTTTTTGTAATTTAAATTTTGAGGTGTTTTTTTTTTGTTTTGTTTTTGTTTGTTTGTTTGTTTGTTTGTTTGTTTTGGAGGAGGGAGCAAGACTTCCTTTCTGTGGTCCAAAAGAGTATTACAATGAACATGATTCTGCTGTGCTCTTGCTGAAAGGTTGTATGTTGTAATTACCCCCCACCCAGACTTGATTTCTAGTGAATCAAGAAGGATTTGATTCAGTACACTAGAATTAAGTTCCCAGAGATAGGGGCTTTATCTGTTTTGTTCTCAGCTGTATCTCCAGCTCATAGAACAGTGGATAGCACATAGGAAGTTCTTAATAAGTGTTTGTTAAATGCCTGGCTGGCTGGAATGGATGGATGGATGGATGGATGGAGGGAGGGAGGGAAGAAAGGGTCCCTGTATTCGTTTTCCTTTTAGTGCTTCTCTTGCCCAGTGGTTCTCAATGCTGAGAGTGTACAAGAAACACATGGGGAAATTTGAAAAATATACTATGCCTATGTCCCCACCCCAGACATTCTGATTCAACTGGTCTGGAGTGGGGGCAGCTCCAAGAACTGGTCGTTTATAGGTGATTCTGATTCACCAGCTTTTAGGACCATTGACCAGCATCTTTTCTCAGCACCTTCCTGCCCTTATTCGGAGTGTCTGAGCTTCTGTGTCGGTACCCTTTCACAAATTTGCCCCCCGAGCAGTGCTTCGGGTGTCAAAATCTTTGCTGTGTTTTCCTTCTCTTCAACACTGTGTCCCATCGCTCCTGAGCCTGTCTCAGTGACTGAAATTAGCCTGATGATGTGATGTGGTTATCAACTACTTTGCCAATATTACATATTTGTAACATATTAGAAGGTGAAAATACATTGCTGAGAGGAGTGCCTTAAGATGAACATTTCAGACAGAGGGCTCAATGTGGTCTCCTCAGGGTCCCTTCAAATGCAAACTATATCTGCCTAAAGGAACAGAAGACAACGGGATGTGACAGGACCCCATTAAAGCAAAGATGCTGGTCTTCAGCTTAAATAACCTGAAGAAACTTGGATCCTTCAAGACCACAGACTATATGCTGCACCACTGTAGGGGGCGCTGTTTACATTGCCATCTATGTAAAAGCATCCCTGGAGCTGGGCAACAGAGTGGCCCTTTCCCTGTTCACCTTAGAAACACAAATGAATAGCCTTCATAGCAGAGCATATTTTTAATAAAAACCATGATGAGTAAGTACATTTCTGGGCAGATTATTTCAAAAACCCCTGAAATTGCATAATCTACTTTACAAAGGCTTTGTCAGGTAATAGATGCTCCATCCTTCCCTGGAATGTTACAACTGCATTATAACACTGGATGGAATCGAGTGATGGCACCATTTCTATAAAACAGAAGTAGAGAGAGTTTCAAAAACACTCAAGGACAACTATAATAAAAACTCGAGATGTAAGCTGCAAACACATCTATCTTTCACTTGGATTTTTTTTTTCCAAATTTAGCGTGGACAATCTGTTTCAGAATGTTAAAATAATCGCAATAAACTTGATAAGAACTTTTGGTCCCAGCAGTGCAGGTGTAACAGCACAAACTAAAAGTTCAGATTTTCTTCGCCAAAATCTGGGCACATCACGGTCCCTTATAGGTAAGTCTTTAAGGCAGGTATACAGTGGGACAAATTCTGTAAAGAAATACTACACAGTTACGTAAAAGTATAAGAAAGGTTTTTTTTTCCCTTTTTTTTTTCCCCCTTCTTATCTTCATTACAAGGTACAGGCTGAAATCTGTATGTCATATTTTTTAATTGAAAACAGGAACAGATGTAGACTGGAAATAGTTCATAAAGCCACAGAAATGAACTAAATTGAATGCCACTCAGAGTTAATAATTCACATAATCACACACAACACATTGAAAATAAGCAAAATTGTTCCTCATGTTCCGTGATCACTACTTTCCCTAATTAACAATTAAAAAGAAGGGTGTTTTTGAAACCTTGGAGGACATAGATCACATCCCATTAATTTAATGATCTAATATCCCCGTGTTAATTTTAAGCACCAGATGAAGTTTTATAATTTATATAAATGCTACTAAGTGATTTCAAGTGTATTTTTTAAGCATCTTCAAAGCTTTTGTTGCCTTTAGATGATGCCATGAGGCACGCACAGTAGGGTCTTCCAATTCTGGATGGCTACCAACACACTAGGTCCATTTGGGGTAGAAGTGATGAGTGGACTGAAGGTCCGTAAAACTACTTAATTAGGGAAGCAGCTGCAACAGGGATAAAAGTCAGCAGGATATGAGTGAAGGATACTGTCTGGATGGTGTGATGTTCGTTGTATCTCACGCCAATGACAAGGCGTGGTTAATAAAAGCATAGGGCTAACAAGAGGCAACATGGGGGGGGGGGGCTTCTCCCATTCTGAGAATATATTCTAGCCCTAAAAACCCCATCAAACACGTCACAGGAAGTCTTTCCAGCTAGCGGCTGAAGACGTCCATCTTTAGGGGTTCAGGAAGACCATGAGCTTTTGAAAGACCCTCATCGGCAACAAGCTGAACATTTACCAATGGGGACTGACTCTTCAGACCCTGGCTCACTGAATTGTCATGTCCAAACAGCGTCCCGTCTCCCCACAAAGACAGGGAGATACAGCATATCTCTTACCACTCTTTTCTAAGTTATTGAGCAAACAGAGGTAATAGAGCATCGCAATGGGGAGGTTATCTCTGGAATCTGCAAGCCCCATTCTGAACCCTAGCTTCAAGCCTTGCAAGCTTGGAAGGTCCCCTAACCTCTCTGATGTTAGGTTAAGTGAAAAAAATAATAGTTTCTCCCTTCTACTGTTGGGAAGATCAGACATAATCACATAACGCACATACCACGGAGTCTGCACAGAATAGTGGCCCAGTAAATAAAATACTCAAATTATTATACATTATATATATTATATATATAAATAGTCCATTAATAATGGGGAAAAAAACGAGACTTCTCAGCTTGCTCTTTACCTATGGAATTGATTTGTGAATTAATAATCTGGACAGAGTTTAAGTTAGCTCAATTGCAAATATTACATTTAGGCTGATGACTTCTAATCTTTTTCTAAGATAAGACAAGCCTTGGCTCTAGCTGTCTATCTCCTGAAATCAAGAGGAAGACGAAATGTGAAATATTACTGCTTCACATTTTAAGTATACAGAGCGAACTGGGGAGGTGGGGCGGCTAAAATTTATTGGGAACTTACCAGACGGCAGGCACTGTTAAGCGTCCTTGCCTGTGTTGACGCATTTAATCTCCCCGTAGTCCTAGGAAGCAAGGTGTCAGGATGCCCCCATTCTGCACGTCAGATACATCGAGGCTCAATGTTTCCTCCAGAGTCACAGAGCTGGAGGGTAAACGAGGCAGCCCCACGCCCACTCCCCCACCTCTGCTCTCTCAACCAGCTCCCGAGAAGTTTGGGAAGACGAAACCTCAGGCTGCTATCAAACCACCCCTGGGATTCCCAGAGGTCTTTGCACACCATCAGTTTCAGTTCAAGTGTGTTTCCAGTGCTCAGTACAGACTTCAGAAAACAAGAAGCAAGAGAGAGCGTACACAGACCATCGAAAACCAGCATGAAAGCTAGACTCGAATAGATCACATCTTTCCAGCTCTTAAATCCTGAGGATGGAAATCGCCAGTGCCAACCACCCACTCCTTACTGCTCACCTAGAAGCTGGGTGGAGGTGAAGGCAGGAGTGTTCCTGGAGTCTGGGGAATGATGTAAGTTGGGAGGGGAGAAGAGCAGAATTCCCCCAAACTCTGAGTCATCGACAGACTTCTCAATCATCTGGCTCCCAATCTCTCTCTCGACCTCAACGCCCCACCGTATGCACCATTTTTCTTTTCTATTTCTTGCTCAGGGACCCAAACTCCAGTAAGAAGGCTCATTTTCCCCCAGTGCGGTGAACAACAACATGCCAGGCAGCCAGGTATTTGCCTGTGGTGGTGGCCGAGCGCTATTGGAAGCAAAGGAAACTAAGATCCCCAAGCGGGGAGCAAGGGGAGAAACCAAGGAGAGTGAGCTTTGCTGCTGTGGGCTGAGCCCTGCTCCAAGCACGCTCTCCGGGCTCAGCAGAGCGGAGTCACCGCTTAGTCCTGGGCCAGGGCACTGGGAAGGGGGAATCCATCATCGGCTGCTGGAAGATTGATGGCCCATGGCTTTTAGTTTCCTTTCACAGAGTTTTTTATTTTTTTTAGATTTACAGAAAAAATTATGAAGAGAGTTCCCATATAGCTCACACGCATCAATACTTTTCCCTACTATTAACATCATATTTGCAAATTTTATTTACAAACCAGAAATAGACTCATGGACATAGGAAACAAAGTATGGTTACCAAAGGGGAACTAGAGCGAGGGATAAATCAGGAGTTTGGGATTAACAGATACACCTACTATAGATAAAACCAATAAACAACAAGGACCTACTGTGTAGCCCAGGGAACTATATTCAACTTCTTATAATAAGCTATAATGGAAAAGAATCTGAAAATATATGTCTGTGTGTATGTGTTTAACTGAATTGCTTTGCTGTACACCCAAAGCTAACACTGTAAATCAACCACAGTTCAATAAAAAATAAAATTTTTTGAAGTCATATTGATAGGGTACATCTGTCAGATGAATGAACCAATGTTAAGACGTTATTATTCACAAAAGTCCGCACATGGAGTGATTCCCTTGGTTTCCACCTAACGTCCTTTTCCTGTTCTAGGAACCCATCCAAGATGTCATAGGAATGGTACCTTAGTCATTATCTTCCGTTCGTGTCCTCTTGGCTGTGACCATTTCTCAGTTTTTCCTCATTTTTGAAGAATGTGACATGGCACCTCATGAGAAGTACTGCTCAGGTCTTTTGTAGAGTGTACCTCAATCAGGATTGCTATAGCCTCTTCCTCATGATTCAACTAGGTTTATAGGTTTTGGGAGGGCGATCACAAGGCCAAAGTTCCATTTGCCTCACCTCCTATCAAGGGGGTCACCTTGTCATCACCACCTCCCTGCCTGTGAGACATGAGCCCTCCCAGCGTCCAGGGTCCTTTGGATCTTCATTAACGTCCACTCACCTCATCACCAGTTTATGGAACTCTATCAAAACCAGCATCACAAAGAATTTGTACGTCAGGGTTCAAATACCCAGGAGACACTGCAGAAAACAAGGAGCCAGGGACACAGGGGAACCCGCGATATAAGCCCCTTTGAATTCAAAGGAATCGTGGAGAAGTCTTTGAATCCCCCACAAGTAATGGATTTGAGCTCAGGGACCTGACTTTCCTAAGCTCTCGGGTCAGGAAAGCTTCCTGAGGCCATCCTTGGGTCTAGTGTTCTCTGTAGATCTTAACCCTAGTGCCACGCCTGACACTTCAAAAGGACTTTTATGAGTTTTGCAGCTTATTACAGAAATCAAATAAAAACCTGGTTGGATCTGTCCATTAGAACACAAAGGAAGATAAAAAATATACATCTCGAAAGGCAAATGAACTAATGCTCTCAAAAAACAAACAAACAAAAACATCAATAAATAAATGAATCCTGTCCACAGAGCTAAGAAGGAGTTGATCTGAAGACTGGGCTCTCAAACGCGGCTGAAATCCAAGCACATTTCCAACACAGGACGTACAGTAAACGGAGCAGTATTTCCCACCCTGGTTCAGTGTTAGAGCAGATGATCTTTGGGAAAAGTGGGGGGAAATGGAACTATTGCTCCCAGGTTTACAGCAGGCCAGCCTAGCCTTCATCTCGTTAAAAGCATTTACGGCTCAGTAAGAAATCCTTTAAATAGAAAAAGTTACTTAGGCAAAGCCGTCCTGAGGAAGCAGCCGGCCAGCACAGACATTCTTATTCACCTGACTTCCTGCAGAAAGCCTGGCCTATTGAAATAATTGTTTCTCATACCCCAAAGCAAATGAACCACTCTCCCGCTTTAAATCAATCCCCTTTTTCTCTTTAGCTCGTGATTGACTCTCCCTGTGATGCTTGTTGTGTTTGCAAGCATGAAGGAAATTATATAAAAGCAAATTGCTTTGTACTGCACCGTCATTGTCTGGAAATACTAAATAGACAGGCGAGGCAGCGCTGCACCGACTTGCAGCTTCCTGAGTTAATGGATGGGATTGAAAAGTTTTTGCTGTTTTAATGTGATGAATGCCCCCTTGTTTCCAAACACACAGGATAGCCTCTTTTTTTTTTTTTTTTTTTTAGCATTGGATGAATTATTTCTCAAAGTAATGACAACTCTGTATGCTAACCCAAAGTATGGACAGGATAATTATAATTTTTTTTTGTCGCTTTTGACTCCCTCCACTCACAGCTCACAACTCTGTCCTTCATTTCAGGGGCTAAAAAAAAAAAAAAAAAAAAAGTCTTTGGAAAATTTCCAAACTAAAGTTCTCTTGTAATCATCGTTCATGGGTAGCCATCATCATTGAGCAGAAACAGTAAATTTGGGTCATTTGTCACAAAAGCGTTCAATCACAGCTGTGATCGTTACTTCAACAGAAAGGTATTGACCACGGTGTCCAGTGCCTAGTACGATTTTAAGCAAAAGCGACCCAGTAATGAGGGAAGCAAGGGCCTGGCTTCAATAGCCCTTATATCCTGGTGGGAAGGGACAATTTAATTCATAAAATGCAAGATGGCAGAGGAGCTAAGGAGGAAAAGAAAGCAGAGGATGTAGGGCAGGGCATGCAGGGCCCTCGAGACAGCGGTTGCTTTTTATTTCATCGAGGGATTGGAGAAAACCTCCTCCAGCTGTCAACCACACCTCATCTATCTGCAGCATTCTAGATCATTCTAATGACTCCCTTGCCTGGCAGGCAGAGAAGTACCGTAGGAAAGAGGGTGGGTTCAGGGAGATATGGCCAAGGATTCAAATGATGGCTCTGCCATGTATTAATTCTGTGAACTTGGACAAGTTCCGTAAGCTGCCTTGCACTATCCAACTGTATAAAGGCAAAAATAGTACGTAGCTTGCAGGTATGTTGTGAAATGAATGAATTCATAGGTGCAAAGAACCAGGCATTTTGAGAGCTTCAAGAAATGCGCATGTCTTCATCTTTCCTCCCATTTCTGACCAACGTCACACTAATTTACTACAGTGCCATCCGACCATATGTGTGTGCGTAGCTAGGATTACAAGGTTGCATATTATTCTGTGCACACACAAAAATATTCTCTTGTCAAGAGTGCGTGTATTTCCACGTGAGCTAGCTCTGCCTCCTCCAGCAGGAGATGGGAACTCTGCCACCTCCTTCTTTTATATCATAAATCTCCTACTTCACAGATTCCTGCCAAATACTGTGGTTGAAAGGCAACAGGAAGAGGGGGAGAGATAAGATGACATAATGTAACTTCACTCCGGTTCCTACAAGTCAGCCCAGTGCCCGCTGTGTGGGGTCTTCATTTCATGGGGTCCCTGGGGAGGACCAGGGGCCTTGCAACCAACCGTGAAAGGAGGCAGAAGAGGGTACTGTTTAAAAGCGTGGGCCTCAGTGCTCTCCAGGCCCTGGTTCAAAGTCCTCTGTAAAATTCATTTGAATTCATTTATAAAATAGAATTAACACCACCTACCTCCTAGGGTTGTTAAAGAGGATTAAATACAAGAATACATGAAAACTGCATTGGTGCCCAGTAAGGACTCTCGAGACGGCGGTGATGAGGCACAGAGGAGGGATTTAGAAAGTCACCAGGGAAGGTTGTCCATAGCTAGATACGTACAGAAATAGCGATACTGATGTCATTTTTGGCATACAAGTTCCACCTTAGGCAAACATTTAAAATTAATTAAATCAAAGAGAGTACTTACAGAGAAGTTGGGGACTGTTTGCTAGATTACCCGTGTTCAGTATGAATTCCACATTTGAGTTTTGTTGGCACGCCACTAATGAATTGAATCAAGTATCAATTGTAAATTTCTTTTCACCAATCTAGGACTTCTTGGAATTTATAAGGATGCTAAAAAAGATACTTAAATTATATGCCAATGTAATGAACCATAAAGTCAGTCTTTCTCCAACTACTTCGTCCACGAGGGACACACAGACATTCACCACAAAGATCTCAAGTAGTTTAGCCCCTCATTGGCCAACACCACCCCCTAGAGATGACAGGAACCCTAGGTAGAAAAAGAGCATCTCTTTCCTTTCTTAAACTCCATGAACCTCTGAAACCTTTGCGCTGGAAATCTCACTCATCACTGCTCTTCTGCAAAGCACTGGAAAACAATGAGCAGTCATGGTGGGGGACCCCAGGTACGCTCGGCAACCGGCCCACAGCTCACATGGCGCTTTTTCTCAGGGGAAGGGCCATGACTTTCCACTTCATTGTTAATTCCAGGGTTGCGCTCTAGGTAAGACTCTGCCTGCACTGTCTGTAATCTGGAGTTTGAGTATTAGGACTGTTAGCATTATCCTGGTAAGCGACACAAAATAGTTACCATCCGTGAATGACATGCCAAGCAGTGAGCTTTTCTCTAAAGATTCTCTTAAGGGATTTAAACCAGTTGGGGTTTTTCATTCATCCTCATTACTTCAATTCTATAGGGTAGTTTTACCAACATCATGGTTTACACTCATTAAAAGTTTCCAAACTCTATTTCTCAATGGGTTCTTATTTTTTTTTTAAATAAGTGTCTTTAAATTTTTTTTTTTTATTTTTTCATGGGGGGAGAGAGGTAATTAGGTTTATGAACTTATGTATTTATCTTTGGAGGAGGTACTGGGGACTGAGCCCAGACCTTGTGCACGCTAAGCATGCGCTCTACCACTTGAGTTAGAGTCTCCCCCCTCCAAACTCTTATTTTCACCGTCTTTCCATATCTTCAAGGCTTTTTTTGATCCATTACACAACATTTGCAACACAGAGTGGATGGTAAATATGGCTTTGCATGACTGTTATCTGATAAAACTTCAAAGAGGAAAAATGTCACCATGCTTATCGGCCAAGTGAATTCTGCACTCAACTCGTTGGCAAGGTAGGGAATGACAAAAAGTTTGATCTGTTTTGAGTCCTGGAAGGGCACTTTCTGGCTTTATTCTGCCTGTTCTCAACCTGGCTAAAAAGGATGTCAAAATAAAGATGTGTTTGGTTCAGCCTCAAAGAGACAGAGGTTACTTCAGACGTGAATTTGAAAGCGATGCCAATAACCCACAGTGTAACATCAGCTGGCTGGGACAACTGCTGTATTCTTTCCTGTGAAAACACCTGATGTAAGATCTGATAAAATCAGGAATCAAATCTCAAGACAAGGGGGGAGGGTAGAGCCTAGTGGTAGGGCACGTGCTTAGCATGCACAAGATCCTTGGTTCAATCCCCAGTCCCTCCAGTATATAAATAAATAGACCTAATTAGCTCCCCCCACCAAAAAAAAAAGAATTAAAGAAGAAAAAGTTTATAAATCTCAAGATAAGAATCACTTTTCAAGTGCTTGATTGCCAAATACAAGCAAATCGGCCTCTGTCCATCTCACGCCCAGCAAAGCAGCATACAGCTGAGATCAGTTCTCCCTTGTTTGACTCCCCGCCCACCCCCTGCCACCGCCACCAATGTGAGGCTACAGGGAGGCAGAGGGCTCTCCCTTGCTATGAGAGCAGTGCCTGCCATGTACAAGGTGTTGACTGTATTTTAGGCTCTGTATTAAGTGCCTTCCATTGAAGTCACTCATGTAATCCTTCAAGAACCCTACGGTGTTGCTGACATCACCTCCCTTCCACAGATGGGCAAGAAGGAGTGAAATCACTTGGCCCAGTGTGCACAGTGGCTAAGCGCTGGAGCTAATATTTGAGCCTAGACAGTCTGACCCCATGCATGCCCAATATTTCATCCCAAGGCAAGCTCATTGCCAGCTGTGCTCAAAGCAAAGAGCAAAGACTTCAAACCACACACAGCAATTCATTAAGATACAACCTCTCTGGTCCTCCCTCTCCCCCACCTCCAACTAAGGACATCTATTAATGGACCAGATGGTGTGAGTAGACTGGGTTATTTCCATCTTGCTCTTTATTTGTTTGTTTGTTAGTTATTCATTTGTTAAGGAATACCCAGAGATGTCAGAAAAAGTCCATCAGGGTCAGTGAAGACAAATCCCAAATAGAAGAGGTTCCCAACCTGGCTGAATGTCAGAATCCCCCAAGGAACTTTTTTTTTAAAAATTCCGGTTTTCTGGTGCCACTTGGATCTACTGAATTAGTAGGAGCGGGAACTGGAACTTATAATCCATCCTGCTCTTTGGGCATGACCGTGAAAGGCGCCTGCGTCCTTGCATTCCTGAGTGGGCTAGTTTGGGATGCAAACTTGTCTTCTATCAAAGCTTCCGTATGCTTTACATAAGCAAATGATCTGTTGGAGGTCACCGAGGAACTAAACAGTGCTGATTAATTCAACATTCACTCCTTCTTTCAACAAACAACTGCTGTTTAGTTAGAAGAATGGGCCGAGCAATTGTTGACGGACTGTGTCAAGCTGGATGATTCTGAACACTGTCACTGTGCCCTGTGAGTATATCTTAGAATATTATTTGTGCCAACTTGTGTGTGAACATAGGGGTATAATATTTATTGACATACAGGGACATTTTGTTTCTCCTTGCTCTTAAGGTCAACTTCCGTCTCCTTCACCCGCCCTCTCCTTCCCCGCTTCACCCAGCTAGCATCTATGCAAGAAGCTTTTTACCAGATACCCCGGAACATTTCAGGATGCTCCGATGTATACTTCATTGTCGTAGCAAGTAACATTTTTCCTGCACAGCATCTACAATCGTGTTTGTAATTAATGATTCACACAGGTCTTTGCTTAGCATCAGTTTCCGTGGGTAGACTGTAAGCTACATGAGAAGGAAGAAACATACCTATATGTCCATAGCTGTATATTTAGTACTGAGCAGAGTATTCAGGATACAGGAAGACTTCCATAAACATTAGCAGATGATGATGACGGGGATGGTTGAGGATCAGAACCATCAGCTGCTCACTGTCTACATGACCGTTACTTTACCATCTCACTGTCTTCATCACATAACCTTCTCATTCCAAGAAGCTCTTGCCAAGGAAGCAAAAAGTCCAAATAACTTTACGGTTCATTTCAGGAACTTTCTGAAAGACCCGTCAGCTTTTCAATAGACGGCATCAAACATCCTCTTCCACCCCAAGACACTCTGAACACCTCATCTCAATATCCTTCCTTTGTTTTGTTCACCCGTCCTGATCTATCATACATAATCCTTACCCTCTCCCAAGCAAGTCTCTGCGTGGAAAGACCCACCTTCAACACATTCCTAAATCTCAGTAAATACTGTGACTTTGCCCATCCCCAAGATGCTACTAAGATCCCACTGGGGTTGCGTGTACTCTTCCTTGCTTCATTAAGCAGTAAACCGAGGTTGTTCTGGTGACACACAGGAGAGGTCAGCATTCGACATGGTTAATGTCAACAAAGTGAACACAAGCCTCAGCGATGAAGTTGTGTCAGCTCCCTGTTCAAACACCATTTCCACAAAGAGGCTTCCTTGCCACAATCTAGACACCACTTGTTAGATCTCCTTCTGGCCACGTCCCTCCTCTCACCCTGATTTCCTGTTGCTCAGAGCCCTTACCACTCTTTGGAATTTTAATAAATATTCACTTGCTTTTTGGTTATATTTGGTTTCCTCTTCTAGAGTGTAAGCTCCATGAGTGAAGAAGAAATAATAACCTGGCTGCTCTTAGGCTAAGAAATTCTTGGCTCTATGCCTACTGCTTGCTTTTAGAACGATCAGCAGACCCCGCTGCCCAGCCCCAGGCCCATTGTTAACGCTAAAGCTGTTGCCACTACTGTTTACTTTTACCTTGCTCTGATCATTACAATCATGTTTGGCGTCTGAGTCTTTCCCCAGGAAGGGAGTCACGGGAGGATAAGCTCAGGAGAACGACCAGCCCCCTCAGAGTTCCTCTGTGGCGCCAGATGAGTCTTACCAGATCAAGAAGGGCGTGGGCTGATGACCTTCCAGAGCACCAGGGGTCCTATGGTACCAGGCTGACCCATCAAGATTTAGGAGGAAGTTTCACCAGAGACCCTTGCTGATCATGACCTCCTTTTATGCTCCCACCTGTTGTTGTCACCTTTCACGCTCCAACCTGTTCGTCTATAGGATGACTAAGCCCCGGCCCCAAGGTGGGCTCACAGTTTTGAAGGCAGGAGGCTGCTGTGAGTCCCCTTTGCCCGACAAAGCAATAAAGCTGCCTCTGAACTCCAAGACCTTGTCTCTGAGTTATTCGGCTCGTCAGGGACGGGGGCCAATCTCTCGGCAACATGAGGGCAGGAACTGTTTTGTTCCCTGATGTGTCCGCATCTAGGATGAATGTGCCGCGTTGCTGGGACTCAGCGTAAAGAGGGCCACGGAAGCTGCGTGTCGGGGCTGACTTCAGGCGGGACACGCAGGAGGGCAAACAGGTGAATGCTTCCCGTGTTCATGGCGCCTTCATTTTTTCATCCCCTTTTACCATCACAACACCTTACATGTTGGCATGTGTTGTTCCCATTTTACAGATGAAAACTTGAGGCTCAGACAAATTGCTTCATACAGGGACCTAAAATACAGGACCCAGAAGTCGGTCCTCCAATAACAGTTTCCATATTCTGTGTGACCACCGCCTGGTACTTGGTCTGGAAAATGGAGATCACGAGAGACTGGTCAATTCTTCTCACAGGAGTTATGGGTGCCCAAGAGAGGTTACTCTGCTAAAATAAAATTAGAGTGTACTCAGATGTAGCAGCAAGAAGATTCCTGGAACCCTCCATCAATTTACATTAGAAGAAGCACCTTTAATTCTTGGGGATGTGTGTGTGTGTGTGTGTGTGTGTGTGTGTGTGTGTGTGTATGATTCTTAAGAATAAAGACAAAGTCCAGTTTGGAGTAATCCTCAATCCAAATGGAATTTTATGCATGGAAATAGAGAATTCATCCCCTGACATGGCTAAGAAAGAAGACTGGTCCAAATCAAATCACAAGATGAGTCTCACTTTAAAATACGGCATTAGAAGTTTGACATGCCTTTAAAAAAAAATAGCTAACACTTCAAAAAAACACTAAAAAAAAAAAGTGCTGCCTTCTATAGGCAGCAGGGAAACATGAGTGCCTTTCTTTGGCAAAGATAACCCATAAGGGATGAAAGAAGGGAGGGAAGAAAGGGAATGAGAAATACGTTCCATTTCAGGAGAGATAACAGGAGGCTGAATTATCCAGATAATTATCTCAATCCCCACTTCACTTTTTCAATGTGGAAAAAGCTTCACTGGAGACCATCTTGCTTTAACAACTGCTGCGCATAATTTAGGGGGAAAAAAATCTACTAATGACCCTCCATTCAGAAGGTTTTAGAAGGAGCAGTGGGTGGCATATTTAAATAATAATGAAAAACCACCAGGCTAGGGGAAGACACAGATTACCTAATAGGCAGAGTTTTCTCCACTAATAATGACTTTTAGAGTAAGGATGTCAGAAAAATGACAGCAAGGATGAAAGCCTTCTTCCCCTCAACGGCATCATCTGATGAGATGATCTTTTGTGAAAACAAAACGAAACAAACAAACAAAAAAACAGAATGGAAGAGGGAGACGAGACACCCCCCCCCAAGACAGACCAAGGATCATTTTCCTATCTTCCCACTGGAAAATGTCCCTTCTCCCTGTTAATGGGTTTTGCGTCAAGTCTTTATCAGCTAGAAATCTCTACCAGCTGTAGGTTTGCGTTGAAACCCACCATGGTCTTCTCCTAAAGGGAAGAGACAAACTTCAGCAGAATTACAAAGCGACAAAAGTTTGCAGACGTTCTGTATTCAAAGCACCTGATTTCATCAGATTTCTCATTAGAAACAAGTGTCCCCATCAATGCAGGATAAAGCGTTCCTCTCACACCCGATGAATACAAAATGTCAGGGTGATTAGCATAGACCAGACCGCAAGGAGCAGAGAGCACAAACAGCTCTGATAAGGCTCCTATCTCTAAATTTGAAGATATGCACAGGAGAGATTTATCAAATACCAAGCCCATCTCTCAAAGGCCTTTGGAGGAATAAATGGTATATTTGGAGGAAATAGATGGGCATGTGCATTCTGAAGTCCAGACGTGCACACCTAACCCCTCACGGACATCTATTTGAGGCTCTCAGCAAAGACAATCTGAATTCATTATCTCCTCCGCAACTTCTCCAACTGGCCCCTTAGAAAGGGACTGGTTTCCTCATTAACACACACACACACACACAAACACAGCAGTCTGCATTTTCCCCTGTCCTTAATCTATCTTTAATTCATGTCATTTCCACCTGTGGAATACAGTTGTAATTTCTTTCTACTTGTCCACCTCCAGGGTAACTATCCTCGTCCAGACCACCACCACCTGTCACCAGCAGCCTTGCAATAGGTGTCCCCAAACACAGGCTTGCTGCGCATCTAGCAGAGACAGCCTTTCAAATGCAAATAGGCCACCATCCCTCCCCTTGCAAAGAAAGGCTTTGATCATTTTCCGAATCCAAATCCTCCTCAAAGCTAGCACAAAATCCTTAATATGCCCTGTGGTAGGCAGACTAATGCTCCCGCCCCCTCCCCCAAAGGTGTTCCTACCCTAATTCCCAGAACCTGTGAAGATTTTATGCTTCTCAAGGCAAAGGGGATTAAGGCTGCAGATGGAATTAAGGTTGCTAATCAGTTGACTTTGAGATGAAGAGCTTATTCTGGATTATCTAGGTGGGTTAAATTTAATCACAAAAATCCTTAAAAGTGGAAGAGCAGCAGAAGAGTCAGTGTCAGAGTGATTTGATGTGAGAAAGACTCAACCCTCCACGGTGGGCTTTGAAGATGGAAGAGGGCCAGGAGCCAAGGAATGCAGGCAGCCTGCAGCAAAACAAGGCAAAATAACAGGATCCCCCTTGGAGCCTCCAGAAGGAACACAGCCCTACTGATACCTTGATTTTAGCCCACAGAGACCCATTTCAGACTTCTGACCTCTAGAACTATAAGATAATAAATTTGTGTGGTTTTAAGCCACCAGGTTTGTGATCATTTGTTGCACCAGCAATAGGGAGTTAACACATGCCCTACTAAGACCCTGCAGAGGCTGGGTGTTGCCTGGCTTTGTAGCTTCACTTGTTACCAATTTCTCGTCACTCTTTGCCTTCTTTATTTTCAGGTTTTCTCACACTTGTGCTGCCACACGTTCCTCAAAGATGCTGTCACCTCCCCCTTGAATGCTTCTTTTCCCCAGCTGGCTCCTGCTCATAATTTAGGTTATGGGTGAGTGACACCTGACTTTCCCGTAACCCCCATCCTTCCTGACTCCTCACTGAGGATAGTCAGATGCCCCTACTTCATGATCCTTTAACACCTATAACATTCATCACACTGTTAGTACTTCTTCAAGTCCAGAGTGACGGACTCATCCTAGTTTGCATGGCACCTCTCTGGTTTTGGTGTGAAAGTCCCATCTCTCAGGAAATCCCTCAGGTCAGGGAAATCGGGGATGCCTGACCACCTTACCATCTGATCTGCCTTCCTCAGCAGCACAGGGCCTGGTGTACAGTAGGTACTCCATAAAATATTAATGAATAAATGGATCTAATGTTTCATCACCTTTTACTGTGCACACACACACATTTCTAGTATATTTCCTTCCACTCCTGACCCTTCTGTCTAATCATCTAAGTTTGTCCTCAGCTCCTCCATCCTGAGCGGTACCCAATTCTGTGATTATGCCAGTCCCTTGAGGGCTATGTCCCCACATACTATCCTTCCCAGCTGATCTTCCTTCGTTCTGCTGTGTGATGAGATTGGGTACTTGACTCAATCTTTCAATGAAGCAAATCCTTACTGTGTACCTACATCAAAAGCAAATGTTTAATGCTTTTGGATAAATTTCTATAAGGATCGAAATGTTCTGTGTGCTCAAAAATGAACATAAGTTATGATAAGGGTACCACCTTGGAAGAGCTGGTTCTTTGGTTCTGTATATGTATAACTGAATCGCTTTGCTGTACACCTGAAACTAACACAACATTGTAAATCAACTATACTTTGCTTTTTTAAAAAAGTTGGTTCCTTGGAGAAGAATCAAGTTTTTCAGGTCTCTTGGGTGCTATTTTGCATCTTAAAAGAGGAATGAATTTGGAATTATGTGGCTAGGCATTCTCTGTGGGGGATTTCTAACCTTGAAGTACTCCTTTTTTTAAAAAAGCAAGAACTTAAGTATCACCCAGTGACCATGCTGTACAGTTTTTGTTTTTTTTTTCTTTTTTGGCCCCAATGTTCAAATTGTATGAGAATTAGTTTCTGTTTTACCTGGGTAAGAATATGGTTTTCAAATGTTAATATTAATGAAAACCATGTCATGTATCTATTCAAAATTCAGACCCCTGCTGAGACACATCACTGGAGTTTTTGTTTTGGAATCTGTGAACTGGTTTTCTAGTAAGTAGCTTCAGGGACTGCCATGAACAGCACCTTAATAAATATTAAAGCAGGGGAAGTTGTTAAGTAGTAATATGGTATAAAAGATAGGTAATCTTGATAGAATCCTTTTTAAAGCCCATAATTTGGAGCAAAGAGAAAGCTCATATCTGTTTGTGTGTTGGAGTGGGAAGGCACTCAAAGAGAAGGGGTGGATATCATAAAATGTTCATAAAATATTATGTTCAAGGGCAAATGAAGAAATCTTGTTATTGTCACTGCTAAATCATATTTTACCCAAAGGTATCTGACATGTGGGATACAGACTTCATGGATAAAAATGTCCTGTGTTGCCCAGACTTCATATAGCATAAAAACAAAGTGTGAGAATAAAAATCTTGCTTTTCTGACCCTTTATGAAAATGCTACCACTTAGTGAGTTGGCATGAATTGGGATTGAGAGAAGAGCACGCTATCTTCCTTATAAGGACTAGCTGGTACTGGGAGGGTGTTGGCCCACCAGGAAATCATAAAGGCTGTCTTTGTAGGGATGCTCAAAAAGAGAAAGAAGATGTCCTCTCAATGCAGGATGCTTTTTCTATGATACTCTCTGCTACTGCTACTTGAAAACATTTTCTGGAGATGGTCTTGTAAAGATACATGGTACTGAATGATGATGGAGTCCTTCCTACAACATTTGTTGATTAGAGAGAGAAAAGAAATAAGTGGTCCTGGCTGCCTCTCAGCATGTGACCTTTAGCCCGCATGCCTGCCTCTGCTGGGCTGCGAGGAGGAAAATGGCATCCCCTCTACACTCTGCTCAGGGACTCACTTCTGAATCACTTGTGTTCACCCATGCATACACTTCAACTTCTGTGTGATCTTGACTATCTCAGCCCATCGTATATTTACGTCCTCATTCTGTCATTTGCTCGTGTTTTAGGTTTGCTTTAAGTGGGGTCACCCTGGTACAACCTTGGCTTTTCACAAAAATGGCAATGATTCATATCTCTTACCTTGGATGCCATTCTCAGAAACCGTCCCTGTTGGGAAGGCAAGATGTGGACAAGACTTGGCATCACCACCTTTGACTCTAAATGCACTGCTACAGAAGACCATTAGACATCACTGGGTTGTCCTTTTTTGGTATTTTGGGAATTGAGGAAATGGGGGACCAATATGGCAGAGGGTCTATCTCTTGAGAAATGCACAGCTTTCTAATATAGATAAATGTAAAGTATTTCTTGAATAGCTCCATGGAAAGAAATTGTTGAGTAATAAGAAGTGCCCTAAACTTTTAAGTTTCAATAAAATGGTCCAGAATGAAAAATGCTCTTCTTAATGCAATTTTAAGTTCCTTTAGGATAGGGATTGTGTTACAAGTTGCCTTTAATCACAAAAGAAAATGAGAACAGTATTTGCACATAATAGACTTTCAATAAATGATATTTATTAAATATGATATTGATCAAATATGATATCACTCTGGCTAGGCTCCAAACATCTTTGAAATATTTCTTCTGGATCATTTTCACTCCTGGGATAAAGGATCTTCCGTGTCCTCTGCGACCCTCTCCTGCAGCTATGCAGCTGGTCTTGCCTGCGTTGCTACCTTATATTTGCATGGCGCATTCTGCTATAAAAACTGTATCTGATTTTCACACAAGCTCTTTAGGGAATCTTACAGCATTCACAGAGAAGGAGGCTGAGGCCAAGGGAAGTTTGGAACTGGCAAGATCTCATGGATAGTATGTGGTGAGACTGGCACTGGTACACCGGATTTAGACTCAAAATCCAACCCCTTCAGGAGGTTATAAATCCAGGCCGGTGCATCTCAACTTCTCTGAGACAGTGTCCTCATCCGGAAATGGGACTAAGGAGAGGTAACAGTTACTGAGCCCTCCTGATTTGTTGATGCATTTTCCGTATGAGAAAATCAAAGCTCAGAGAGGTCAAGAAGTGGCCACCCCTGAGAAGCTGGCTTCAAAGATGGCAGCTTGATTCTACGGTCCATCACCTCCCCTCGCCTGGCTCCCTGCTTTCCTTACCCATCACTCACACTTACTGTGTGCCTGGAAAACCAGGTGATGCACGTAGAGTAATGATAGATACATAAAATATCACAAGGCAGGTTACATGTTTTTATGACATATTTCCCATTTTTATTTATTTTTAAATTTTCCAATTTACTACATTTTTATTATGATGAATAGGGGTGGTTAAGAAAATGTCAGTCTCCCTAGATGCATTCACCAGTAGCACATCTCTACAGCTTCTGCCCTTTGCTGGCTCTGTTCTCTGATAAAGCATCTGCTTAGAGAGATTCAGGAAGGAGACAGCAGCACACAGTGCCAAGACCTTCCACCTGGGACCCATACAAATTCAAAAATGAGAACATCCGCTTCCAAGCCATCGTATTCCATCCTGAGTCGCCTTTTCCTGAAATTAGCAGAACCCAGTCACTCAGTTCGCCCTGTGTGTTGAGCAGTGTAATCAGCAGCAGAATCCAATAGCAGAAATTGATTAAACCCCATCACAGAATTCCCTAAACAACTTTCTCTGCAATTAAACCATTGTGTTGAAAAGGAATTGGGTTAGAAATACTAATAGGTATCCCCAACTGAACTGTAACATTACTCGTGAGACTCTAGGATGACACTGCTTGACAGTAATAGGAAATGAAATCATCTTAATATTTACTCATCAAGTCAAGTAGATCCAGTCTCCAGAAGCAAACAGCTCTCCCTCTCTGACCGCGAGGGGAAAGATTCTTCTATCTAGGGTAGAATCGGAGTACTTGGCACACATGCTACCACTCCCCCTTGCTGTACCCCTGAAAGACATTGCTAATCAATCACAGCACTCTCCTGCTGAGCTCAGATGCATTCTTCTCAACAAAACTCCAGGGAGCCTTTAGGAATCAGAATTGGCAAGCAAGAAGAAACCTATTTGCCTGCCCTCTGTCTAGAGTTTTATTTCACGAAGCCTTGACACAAAACTCCCGATGACCCAATCCAGACACCCAGATTGGAGTGCCTAAATCCATGGAATGTTGAACCTCATTTCTCAGGACATAATGACCATTCTGGCATACTCCGCTGACTTTTAATAAAACGACTTCTCTTGAGTGGCTGACAAGTTGCCCTTATCTTCCTCAGTATTTCTCAATAACCCTAAAGTAACGCGTGCATTGCCTCTCTGAGTTCTTTCCTTCTTTAATCAAGGCCAATCTATTCAACCGTTAAAATCTATCTCTAGAAAAATTCTTCTGAGTCGAACCATCATATTTCCTACTCCACCATTCTGAAAATAATTTTAGTTCACTTAAATTGTTATCTAGCCCCCAGGGTATAAAATAGGTATGTCCTTCTGAGGGTTAGCATAAGGTGGTTCTCTTTTATTTTTCCAACAAATGAAAAGATAGAAAATCATCTAGTGATACAAAAAAAAAATCATTTTTCTATTGATTGATGAATAATGAAACAGACAGGTGATGTGTATTTTTTTTTTAGAAAAACTCTCCAGGTTTCTAAGCATTCATTTATAAAACGTATTTTAAAAACCAAGTGATAATGTCTATGAGATATAAATTTAAATATGTGTCACTTATTTTAAACTTAATGAAACTATTTTAAAGACTCAACTGACCAAATGGTAAAGATCTTATTGGCTTTGTCCAACAGTTCATGAATCAGGCAACATCCAATCTGTCAGACAGAAAGGAACTCTGAGGAGGTGGACAAACTGAATGACTTTTATGGGCAGAAAGGAGCAGGAATCAGGAAGCTATACTCCACCAAAAAAAAAAAAAAAAAAAAAAGCTGATTGCTTATTGCAAGGTTATCTGCCTTTAGGGGATGGGCGAGATACACCAGGCAGATAGTTAACCAGGGCGGATCAGGCAAAGCCTGATTGACTGGTTTAAGATTCCACTTCTGGGAGAGCCAAAGCTTAGCATAAGTGACTCCATTTGGGGCCTGCTGTCTTATTTTTAACACAACATACCCCCAAAAAAAAAAAAAAAAAAAAAAACTGTATCCATTTCTGATTTTTTTAATTAAAATTTTAAGAGTTTTCAAATATGCAGAAATGACTGAAACCATTCCACAGAGAGAACCCTGAAAAAAAAAAATCAAGAATGAAAAGCTAATCAAAAATTAAACAAATGATGGAAAAGGCTGTGAGGCAAAAGAGAAGTTAGGATGATAAAGAGAGATTAAAAAAAGGAACTGAATTAAAAAACAGACTAGAAATGGAGAAATCTTAGGACTGAAAAACAGAAATATCAAAGGCAAAAAACATCTTTAAACAATGTGCAAGAACATACCGCAGGAAAGAGCTGTTAGGACCCTGAGAACCTGAGTGCCTGAGCCGGGAGTCAACAGTGGAATACAATGAACACCTTCTGTACGACTTCCAGTGACTGCTGAGGTCCACTGCGACGGCTCATGCTTTGGAGGGGGCAGCTGATACACTGACTTGTATACGTTGCATGATTTTTATAGAAAGTGAGTGTCCTCAAAAAAAAAAAACTTATCTTTCTGTTCTTCCACATCTATTTACTTTTTAGTCCATGTTATGGTTTATGCTGACTTCCCCTTCTCTAAACCTCTGGAATGTTTTAAATAATTCACTAAGATAGTAGACTCCTAAAAACCGAATGGCTAGGGGTGGACATTTTCTCTACCCGCCCTCCTGGCCCAAAACCACCAATACAGCCCTGAGGAGCCCTAATCGGCGTGTGTGTGTGTGTGTGTGTGTGTGTGTGTGTGATGGCACTCATGGCACTCCATGTTGTGATATAAACATTTTATAGAGAACTGATGTTCAGAGAGATTAATTTTTTTTGTTTTTATTGATTGATTGATTTTAGGTTTATTTATTTATTTTAATGGAGATACTGGAGATTGAACCCAGGACCTCACGCCTGCTGGGCGTGCACTCTACCACTGAGCTATCCCCTCCCCCGAAATAAATGAGTCACAGTCACAGTCGTTCAGGCCTCCGACAGGCAGTGCTAACCCCACTATCCCTAACAGTGCTGCCTATTAAGGTAGCTTATAACTGCTACTCCACCTTTCTAGTATATGCCTGAAGCATTCCTATGTTCGGAAATCTTGACCCCCCCACCCACCCCCAATAGATAGTGTAGAGTCTGACTTATGTCTTGTAACTATTTGCCCCCTTTGTTTGGCTACAATGCCTCCCACGGTGACAGCGACATAATAAGCGCTCATTAAACGCATGTTGATCGGATTTAGCTCTCCCCGCCTTGTGCGTTGCCGTAGAAGTCTCTTAACATCGCTTTCATTTTCATAACTATTGATTCAATTATTCTTCCTCACATCTTAAGTGAAGCAGGCCACCCCTCCTCCAGGGCATCCACACATTCGCCGGGTCTTCACTCTTCTTCTATCTACATCTAACGAAACGAACGGTTTCCCTGCTACCTCTCACCCCACCGGCGTTACAGGAACTGCGGCGACGGCCCTATCTCCTGCAGGCACCGCTGTATCTCCTCAGCAGCCTGTTGTAACACAGCTGACAGAACTATTAAGAATGTCAGCCTTCAATGCATGAGGAACTTATGTAAAGCAAATGGTGTCATCCGAGGTAAAAACCGGTGACAGCAACAAAGGGAAACGCAGGAGTCAACACGACTGCCGCCAAGTGCACTTGAACAGGGGAAGAGGAACTACTTAGCCATTTCTGGGGCAAAGCAGAAAATCCAGAAACCAAACCAAAACCAAACAAAAACAGCTCTGTGATTCCTACTGTGATTCCTTAGAATACACGGTAGTGGTCACCGATGTACTGAAGAATGAAGCAAATGGATTTTATGCAATGTTGACTAGATGATGATGGATGGATGGATGGACAGATAGGATCCTGGAGCTTTTTCCCATCCCCAGCCAGTGTCATCCTTCCTCCCAGACTATTTCAACATACCTCTTAAAACAATTGTCCTTGCTTCCACTTTGCCTTTGTGCAAGCCATCTTCAATACAGTAGCCAGAGTAATATTTTTAAAAACACAAGTATAATCACATTCCCTTCTCTTTCTGATTCTTTATTGGCTGTCCCTGGCACTTAGAATAAAATCTGCAATCTGGACTTTGAAGGATGGGTCTCCCCTGTCCACTCTTTCAACACCCCCATATGCCTGTTCTGGCACTCTGTTCCAACCCCACTTCTTTTAATTCTTCAAAAGCCCTACCCCCATAGTCTTTTCCCTAGAATGTTTCAACTTAAATATCAATTCCTTGACCACTCAAATTAAATGACCAGGCTCTGCACAGACTCTTACAGCATGCTGTGTGTTTATCTCACAGTCTGCATTATAATTCGTAGCTATACATTTATTTGTATGACTATTCGCCTACTATTTGTTTCCTCTGGAGACTATAAGCCCCATGGGTCCTGGAAACTTGTCTTGTTTATCACTGTTTCCCCAGCAGCTAGAACCATGCCTGGCACTGAAGAGGATTCAGGGTGTATTTGTTGAGTGCATGAAAGCACGGCTCCAGTCACCTGCTTGATACGGGGAGAGAGAAATTCCTGCAGAGAAGAGATGAGGCCGAGGATCACAGGGGTGATGGGGTGCCAGTTCTGAAGCCTCACCTCTGACCACATCCCTGATCAAAGCTCTTACAGGTGGAAGAGAGGGCTTGACACGTACCATCAGGGACTTGGAGCTCAGCACTTTGCGGGATGCTGAGGAGGACGCAAAGATGCACAAGACCTCTCAGAAGCTCGGTGCAGATGTGGCACCAACCAGCTCTTCAAAACCACGTCTGCAGAGCCAGATTTAAGCAAGGAGCTTGCAACCTGAGTCAGCATCCACCATGCAGAGGTAGGACCATGTGCTCTGCATAACAGGGTCTTTTTCACTTTAGACTGAAATAGATATAATCCTTCTTGACTTCTCCATCCCCATAATTATTTATTAAATATTTATTTAAATAAACACATGAATATTCAAAGTATTAAACTACCTATATATGCATATATATATATATATATATATGTATATATATAAAACATGTAAAATCTCAAAGACACAATTTAGTTTCTTGCTTGTTAGTCCTTCACCTTTGTTTTTTGTTTTTCTCAGAATTGAACTTCAGTTGCAACCCAGTTAAAACTTTGATGGGAAAGTCAAACCACTTTGAGGCTCCAGGCCTCACAAGGACTTGGGGCAGTGGCTCTTGGTGGCTCCCTATTGTTCCTTTACCAATAGGAGTCTTTGTTTAAAGCGAGTCCCTGGTAACCAGAAGGAATGCTTCCGTTTTCATTTTCACAGTGAAGCACACTTCATGTTTCTTGTTCTTTCTCGGCATGGAGAGGAAAAGGAGGAGGAAGGAAAGCTCCCTAGAAGGCTGCCTTTAATTCTGCCACTCATCTACCCCACTTACTTTCTAGGTGATAAAAAATAACCCAGACATCAGCTGAGAGCTTCCGGCACCACAAGCCTCAAATTCTTGTTGAAGCCTCAAGTCCCTTCCCCTGTTTCCTGGATGACATGCCCAGCCCTGGGGGCACTGCTGACCCAGGGGCCCACACATGCAAAGAACTCAGTGCCGGGGGCAAGAGTTGAGTCCAGACTTGGGTCCGGCCTAGCTCCCCCTCCTGCCTGCCATCTGAGTATCAGTGACCCTCGGAACCTCTCTCCCATCGCTGGCCCTCCAGTGCTCGGTGCCTTGCCTCTTCCACAGCCCACCAAATACCACTGCACTCCTTTCAAGCGGTTTTCCAATTCTGCTTGGTGCTTCCTGTATATGGACTGTCAGTCTCTCTTGTACCAGCATGTGCAGAATTTGCTCTTTAAATGTCAACTCTTTAATAAAAGTATCACTATTTTTTAAGAAGTTCCTGCCCAGTTTTGCATACATTTTGTACTGATAAAAAGACCAATGTCAAAAAAAAAAAAAAAACCCAAAAAACAACTCACATCTTCTCATCTGGGAAACAGCAGAAACTGGCAGGACCTATCTCACTGGTCCTTGTGAGGATGGAATGAGGCGATGCACACGCAACGCTTGGCGCATGAGCAAATGTCCTGCACCGTGGCTGCTACCTTCAGGAGGACTGAGGACGACATCTGTTCTCCACCGCCTGGACCCAGGCAGGAGCTCAGCTCTTTACATAACTTCTGGAAGAAGCTAGCTCTCAAAAACATTTTAAGTGTTTTGAAGGAAGAGGCTAGCTTTCCTACTGGGGGTCAGAGAAAGGGGCAGCAGAGTGGACGACTGGATTATGACAAAGCAAATGACTTCAGGTTGAACTTTTGTATGAGCCACTGATTTCCTTGGGACCCCTCCCCTCGCACGGTTATCCGGTCCCCGCCCACTTTCCGGCTGGATTCTTGTGCCTCGCCCCTCCTCTCCGCTTAATCAGCACCACCGCAAGGTCGTCCTCAACTAAAACAGAGCAGGCTTTTTGCGACTCTCTTCTGCTAAACTGATCGCTGCCGAAGTTCTTCTCTCAGAGTCCCACTCTCCATCTCCACAGCTTCTCCCAAACAGACATTTCTCTCTCCCCAGAAAGGAATTTTTATTTCAGCTTCACTAGAAACCTGTGGGTTGCTACTGTCGTCCTCATGATCGAAGTGGAAATTGGGGCTGAGAAAGGTTACGTAACCTTCCCACATTTGCAGAATTGATAAATAGACAGCCGAGAACTGAATCTCCATTTAATTGTCTTAAAGTCTGTGTTTTTTCCACTAGGACTGCTGCTTCCTTTGCTTGAATCTACGTGAACCACTAGAGGTAACCCAGGGGGTCAACTGAGCACACACAGCCAAAAGGCCCACAGCTTGCTTGGCCTAGCAATGCACAACTTTTATGAACTTCTACCATCAAAATTTTCAGAATATACTGGAGTCTATGGTCCATAAAACCAGACTGAGAACACAATGCATGTAACGGAGTTCTCATCAATGAATTTATGGACGTAACAATGATACATGGGACTGGAGAACGAGCAGAACCCCAATTTCCAGAATCTCTAAACCCTTGTCAAGAAATAACATGGCATTCACATCAGATTAGTCAAAGGGAGAGGTTCTGGAATCCTATTAGTCTCAGAAATAATTTCTTGCACCAGAACCCACGAATTCTGAAGCTCCATTTTCCTTGGGGGCATCACTGTCTCAAAGAGCAGTGGGCTCTTTCCTAATCTGGCTTCTCCCTCTCTTCTGTGAGCTGCTTGAAGGTAAAGACTCCACCTGACTCACATTTCCAACCTCACTGCCTAGCGCCTCTTAAGTATTATGGGCAAGTAAAACACAGGCAGCTAAGAGTAGAAAGCCCAGAAAACAATGGGCTGGCTGTAAGTTAACACCAGCCATTTAAAGAAGTGATTTGGCGCTGTGTGCCCAAAGTCAGAAAGATGCTCATACCCTCTGACTGTGTAAGTCCCCGCAGGGCTATATCCCCAGGAAGTTATCCCCTAGGAATAAAACGCTCCAGATCCTGAATAGTTAACTCCAGGAATCACGGTATTAGTGAAAAGAATGGGAGCTTCCTAGATATTTCGTGATAAAGAAGTGAAACATCATCCTGCCGATGTAGTGTGTGACCCTCAAAATTATGACTCTAGGGAGTGACAGAGCAACATGAAAAAGAAAACCATTCAGGCTGAAGCCGAAGAGGGTAGAAATGACAACACCAGACCACAAGCCCCGGCGCTGGACCACGCACCCGGACAGGGATGACAAGGAAAAGTGGGGGAAGGAATTCAGCTGGTTCGTGGCAGTGGTGCATATCAGAATGATTCAGGCGCAGGTAAACCTGGTTTCCTCACCATCTTTAGAGAGTTATATGAGCGCTAAGTTTAAAATGGACACAAGGAAGGTCAGGGAGGGCTTGGAGTCTGTTCTGAAATGGCAGGCGGGCAGTTGGAGTGGAGCCCCTGAGTGAGAGAGCCCAGCTTTGCATGCGAGATGTGGAGAGTCCCCTTCCCGGAGCCGGACCCGCACCGGCTGGAGTGTGTGATCGTGCTCGCGACCATCTGCTTGGGGGCTGTGAAGGCAGCCGCGTGTCCTCCTGCCTGGATGCCGGGGAGGACACCGATCATAGTCAATCTGCTTGAAATCGCCTCCGATGATTAGTGTGTAATGACTCAGGTAGGTCATGGCCAGGGACGTTTCTGTTATTAATGCATTCGCAGCTGTGAACGGGCATCCATTCTGCAGAGCGAGGTTTATGGACTTGGTGGGGAGAGCCTGGCCCTGTGGCATGTAAATGGTCATTTCTGGGGGAGTGAGCACCCTGAGAGGGAAGCACACTTCGGGGAAGGGTGAAGAGGGCCCGTGAGGAAGGCCAGCCAATTCACAAAGAGAGAGAGAGGGAAAAAAAATCTAGCTTGGGAAGATGGAAGAGAAGAATTTACCTGTGTTGGCAACAAGCCTCTCCCACATCTGAGACGTATCTAATCATACATGCACTTGGGGCCCAACATGTATTCCTCTCTGTGACTGGCTGGTCTACGGTAGTTAATATCACTTGTTTTATTTGCTTAAATTTTATCTTAAAATTTTATGATGAGTTCAGGGCCCCGTGTCTGTTCCCTGTACTCTCCCTGGCACCGAGCAAGAGTCCAACACAGCAAATTTCCCATAGTTATTTGCAGATGAAGGAATGAACGATGATATTACCAGGATAAGAATGTTCACTCACACATCAGTGTCCTAGCACCTGAGTGCAGTGTCCCGCAGTACAGTTCTTCAAGATGATTAATCCTTCTTAAATACAGGGACTGAGCTCCAGTGAGTTAGCCAACTTGCCGTTTGCGTACACACGCTCACACGTGCATGCACGCACACACATGCACCCCTCAGTCAGTGGGAGAGGACCTTCCTTCTCAGAGTTGTAACTGTTGTGAATAACAACAATAGTAGTCATTACCACCATTTATTTAATGCTGCCTGTATACCAGGCACTGAGTTGGGGTGGGTACTTTCTGAGACAAGAATCCTCATTTGGGGAAATAATTCCTTGAATTCAAAACAAAGTAGCCACATGTGTAAAGAAATATTCTGGCTATCAGCACTTGGATAGAGTTTATATTTTTGCTCCGGAGCTTCTTGAAAGTCAATGAAATCTAACCTCCGTTTGGACAAACCAAATTCCTTGTTTCCATAACTAACTCATTTCACCAAAATCTGCATTTGTCCTTTGCAATGTCCAGCCAGTGGGGCAGGTTCACCAATGTCTCAAAGAAAGAAACCCTCTTATTACAACGTTGAATAAAAACAGCGAGTAGATCTGATCTTCAGCTTAAGTGAAGGGATTTAACAGAAACCCCAAGTCATTGTTTTCCTGGGGTCATTCAGCTGGGAACTGGTGAACAGTCAGGATGAATACAAAGATTTCACCTCTTAGGTGTTTGAGCCAATATAAGAGGTTGCAGGCAAAACCTGCTTTTATGTCCTCTAATTCTCTAATGCAGCCTATAAGTGTGGATCAAACATGCTCAATATCGACTTATTAATACAGTGAAGAGAAAGCAGAGCGTCAGCACTGCATTAGTCCCAGGCCCGCGTGGTGCGTTCCCTTGCCCAGGAGACAAGAGGCTCATTTCTGCCAGCAGGTGGGGGCGGGGACCAGCACTGCCGGTCGTAACTCTTCAATCTCCGTCTTGCTGAGATAATGATCGCTCCCTCCAGCCGTCTCTTCTGTGGCCTAGTTTCTGTCTTGTTTCTTTACTAAATCCCAAGTTGGAAGGGGCCTTAGTTACAGACGATTCCAGTTCAATTCCTTGTTATTATTATTTTTTTAATGAGGAAATTCAAGTCACATTGGCCAAATACGTTGTTGAGAAGCACACAGTCAATTCATAAAGCCGCGCCCTCTTGAGTTCTTCAAAGACTGATCTAGATTGGGAGGTGGGGCGGAGGTGGGTTGCGGTGGGTTATGGACGACAGGAGAATGGTTCAAAGTACCAACAGCGTGATCACCTTCCCCAGCACTGATTCATGCAACTCAGTCACTCATTCAAAATAGGTGCATGTTTCTCATTGTAGGGTGTCAGGGATATGGCGGGAAGTGAGGCAGACATGCACCAGGCCTTCAGAGATCCCCCAGCCCAATGGAGAAGACAGATAATACGTGAGTAATAAATAGGATCGTTAGAGTCGCGGTGAGTGTCACGGAGGATTTACACTCAGGAAGCGATGGAGAGTAACAAGGCAGGCAGTGGGGGCCCCTTCAGGCTTCCCTCTCCTTTATCCCTGGTCCTTAAATCCTACGACCACACAAATCTTCCTTATAACTCTCTTTCCTTCTTCTCTTCCTCTATTCTACCAATAAGGGAGCAGAAGGAAATGTTCCTCTTCTATTCTCAATGCTCTTCTTCTATTTCTCTGCCTATGCTCTCTTCTCTCCCCTCCCTTTCATATACTCACTACATCAAAAATAACCCCCCCGAGTTCCTAGTTCCGAGTTCCCCAAGAAAGAGAAGGAAGAACTTCTCAGAGCTCTGCTCTGCAGCAGCTTAAGACAGACAAGAGACGCACATGAACAGGTGAGCAAGAACGTCGGGTGGTAATTGGCAGTTGGTCAAGTGACAAGACAAACAGGAAGGTCAGTGAGTTACCAAGATGCCCTCTAGACCATGGGACTGCAGATCAGCTGGTTTGGAAGCCACACTAGGCTTGGCCAGCGATGAAATCAGTGCTCCTGTGTTGCTCCCGCTCTTTCTCCCCCTCCCGCTTGAATTCCAGCTGATGCCCGATCTCTCCCGTTTCCAGACGAGCTGCTGACTTCTTCAGCTCGAGAGAATTCCACCTCCCTGGGTGACCATCATCACTCTTTCTCCTCCTGCTCACCCTTGCACTGCTCTACCCTTAACTGCTCCAGTGAGCTCCAGATTTCAAAAGGATTATCATGGGGGTCAACCTCCTACACTCAGAAGAGACTTAGTTTTTTCTTTATCCTCCAAAGGGAAATCAAGGAACTCAGGTAAGCAGGGGGAAATTCCTTCACCAGGAGGGTCTTGACAGAGGTCTACACAGCACCGAAGTCTCTACTGTGAGAGCAGAAGGCAGGGTGCCCCTGCTGGTGAGACCGAGGATAGCAAATGTTTAGAGTCGGGAAATAGACACATTTAAAGGTGGAGAGCAACGTGCCCAATTGGAATAGAAAGTATTTAGGGATTCTCAAAGAGAAGGTAAAGTGGTAGGTAGGGACTAGCTTACTGAGCAAGCAACTTGATAATATTCATGCTTCAGGAATATCAGTCCTTCAGTATATAGAGTGGAATCCAGGGGAAAGGGTCTTTAGGCATGACGGCTGCATAGCAAGGCTTTACAGCCATGTGATAAAAGAGTCTGCAGAGTGGTAAGCCAACAGAGGGTTTGGAAGTAAGGCTTTTAGAAAGCCCAGATCAAAGACTCACTCCTCTCTTGGTGGTGGATGAAGAAGACAAAGTCAGTGATGACTGAAGCTTGGTGGGGTGCCTGGAAAGAGAATGGTGTCCTTGGGTGAGTGAGCGGGTTTGCTCTGAGTTTGATGTCAGGCATTTGGAGTCAGAAGTGACAAGCAGAAGTCAGGGATGGGGTACAGCAACCTGAGCCACACATGGCACTGGAATCCAGTAATGGATTTGGAGCCTGTTGTTCTAGGCTGAGCAGCTGACAAAGCAGAGGTGGAAGCCTTGAGGAGGAACACTGAGCGGTAAGCTGAGGAAGAAACCAGCCATCGGGATGACCCAGACTGGTCTCTGGTCTAATGTCGATTCTGTTTCTCCCACTCACATCATACTCCATCAGCAGGTGAGATGCACTTATTTATCTGTTCACCGCCCCCTCCATCTCTCCATGAGATCACCCATCACTGTACCCAACAAGTACTGACCGTCTGTTACAGCCATTACTGTAGTAGATGCTGTGGATATAACCAGAGCTTATATATTATTTAACAACCAGCATAAGCTTGGCAACAACCAGTTAGAATGGACACATGCTGGGGCGTTAGAGGACGGTGCTGGAGGGTCATTAGCCCTTTAGCTCTGGAGCGAGGGTCCCTGTGGGGGGATAAGGCATATGGGATTGCAGGAGAAAGATGCCTAAGGGCTTGGGACACCATGAGTTTACCAACCCATGTCTACTTTGATCCCTACCCACTGATCATCTAGTCTGGGTTTGAGGATGGACAGTTCACACCTGGCCCTTGTACTCAGAGGGCCGTTAGTCTAGAGATGCCTCATCCAATACGGTAGGCTGTTACTAGTCACCTGATACTGCTTACATTGAAATTAATTAAAAACAAATAAAATCACAACCTTAGTTCCTCAGTTGTAGCAGCCACAGGTTAAATATTCAATGGCTGTATGTGGCTCATGGTTACCATACTGTAGAGTACAGATAAAGAATATTTCTATCATCACATAAGGCTCTATTGAATGGCACTGGATTAAAGAAAAAGAGTTCCATTAATTTTTGCTCACTTAATGAATTAATTATAACTTTGATCCAGCGTGCCATGAAAGAGTAATCGAACAGAAGAAAGAGGTCAAAGGAAGGCTTCCACTTGTAGGAATTACTCTAAGGCTGAAGTTCAACCAATAACCCTGCTACTGCTGGCCTCCTCCAGCTTTCCTTCTAGCACACAGATCGCAAAAGGATGCAAGGAGCTGGAAGCCTCCATAGACGCTGGGTCATGCGAGCCAACTCTGTGCCTCACACACACTGGCCAGTCTGTGTCCAAAAACGCCCCATACGCGTGGGACGTTCTGGGAAAAAAAATAAACGGTGCAAGATAACCAAACTTTGGAAGCAGGAAGTGAACACTGATTTTCTGAAGCCAAGAGAGGCATCAACATCAGGCTGTCTCAGACCAAAGTAAGATATTAGCCACAACAGCGGCCCAGGCACAGCGCTAGATCTGACCAAGCGCCAGCCGCAAAGCGGCTGCTCTCAGTAAAACCCCACGAGAGGCTGGAGCGGTTTCCTGACCCACGATGCACCATGCACGGTATTGGTGAAGAGGACACAGGGACCAGGCATGAGGCTCAGGGGAGACACCAGATCATCTGCTTTCCTGGTAACCAAGCAACCTCCCAGAACTCCATCTACATTCCGGGAGAAGGGATTTGTTGGCTCTGGAAGCTGATCGTGGTTTCACTGTGCCAGGGAAGCTCTGATCACAAGGGGAAAATCGGAATCTATTAGGCACACAGAGATTGGGCAATAGCTCTAAATATCCCCAATGAGGAGGTTTTCCATTCCTTCCTTTTTAATTTAAAAAAAAAATTATCAGATATCTGCACACTGGGTTCAGAGCAGCAAATTAATATTTTTTTTCTCTTCTGACTGCAATTGTAGATATGGAAATACCATATCCAAAGACAAATTAACGTGAGTTCCTTACAACACGGTACTAATTATCTCAGGGACCAGAGCCTCCCCTGGGGTTAGAAACTTCAGCCCCAGTCTAGGATTGGAACGTGAGTTTCTTTCTGAGAAGCAGTAATCTGTATCACGTTGAGAAGGTAAAGAGAAAGTAGGAGGGTCACGTGCAATCAGAGAACCCATCCTCAGAGCCCACCGTCTTCCACTCCTCCCCTGCCTGCTCCAGCACCACAAAGGCACGTAGGAGAAGGCGGCTGCTTGAAACAGGACCAGCTAAAGCAACACACGCAGTTAACTTTACACCAAACTGATCCGAACAGCCAGCATGCCAAACAGCCCCCTCCTCGGTTCACTTACAGAATCTCCCAGTTTTCAGGAAATGCTACAGCCTGAACTTCAAAGGCATTAAAGGACGGATGAGGCATGTGGGGAATTAGACATGAAATTTCCTTTATTATTGGGAACAAAAGCTGTGGGTCTAATCTCCTGTGTGATACACGCTTTAGCTGATCAGGGTTACACTAAGTCATTCTGATGTAGCCGGCGCCGAATACACCATGTTTTTATTTCTTTCTGTCTCCTCCTCCTCCGCCCCCCCCGCTCCCTTCGCGTATGCAAATGACACAGCAGGAAGGGGAGGCTTGCGATGCCACTGAGGGCAAAAGAATTCCCTTTGATCAGCCTCTTCCAGGCCTGGAGTCCCCCAGCCTCCAATTCTACCTGCCACTTTATGATATTTGATGTATCAAATTAGTCTCCAGCACTCTCAGAAGAAGAATACGTTATGAAATTCTGAAACCTATGAAAGGAGCTACATCTTGGAGAAAATAAGTATTTCCTTAGGTTAGCCGTTTCAAATTTTGATACGTATTGTTAAATTGTTACAGATTTATTCACAAAACAAGTTGTCCGCAGACACAACCACTGCAGAGGAGAGCTTTTATGGAAACACAGCGCATCACTGCCACGACCCCAAATGCTGGTGAAGGAAAATAAGAGTTGGGGAAATTGGACAAAATACTGCTAGCTTCACCAAAAATAAAGTCCTTGTGTGCAACAAGAAAGGCAGCCGGCGGAAAGTGCTTACTTGCTAAAAAGCAAATGAAATTTCCAAAATGTACCCCAGCATCTTAAGAGTACAGAATTTCTTGTTTGCAGTAATTTTTGGATAGGAGTGGCGTATTCTGGCCGAGAAAGTGCAAAATGAACCTTTCTCAAATACCTTGAGAAATACACTATCTCACTTTCTCGTCTGTTTGCTGCCGTGCACTGACTGTGTGAGGCCCCGTGCCTGGGAGAGGGGAGTGCTGTCTCCAGATGAGAAAAACTCCGGGAACAAAAAGAAAACAAAAGCACATTTAATTTAACCCCCAGGCAGTAATCAGTAGGTCAATGCACCATGGACACTTTGAGACATTTCCTCTGCTCTGGGGGGTGGGGGGTGGGGTTTTACCTAGCAAACCTTCTTCTCATCTCCAAATCCAATGCAGTGGAGCAGAAAAGAAAGACACAGGCAGGCAGCAAAGTGTTTGTGGGAACCCCAGGCCTGCAGAAGAGAGCTTTTCATCGCAAACACAATCAAGGCAATGGATGGACTGAGGTAATGAACGCTCAAAAGCGGTTGCACTTACTGAATGCTGAGTCCGATCAAGGAAGCAGTAAGTTCCACTCGCATGAGTTCTTTGAGCAGTTTCCTAGGGAGGAAAAGAAGGGAAGACGTTAACGTTGAGAAATGCATCCTTGAATTGGGTCTGCATCCTTTCTGTCATAGTAACATCTGGTTAACCCCTAAAACAGGTTCTTGATTACACTGAATTCAACAAAGATCACGGTGATGACGGTGATGGAAGTGATTAAGATCAAGTCTTCAAATGTATCTTCCTTGAGTGCTTTCACACTCCAGTTAGGGAGGGGTTACTGTTTTCTCTATTTCAGAAGAGGAAACTGAGGCTCAGACAGTTCAAGTAAGTTGTACAAAGTACACATGTAGGTGGTGGGGCCTGGATTTGAACTTGGGCAATCGGACACGAAGTTTAGAACCACCCTGCTCCACTCCTGTCTTACACAGTGAGCTCTTTGTCACAGGATGTTTTCGAGGAAAGACGTTATTCAGGTCAGAGATATTACTGTGGAATTTCCTGCATGCAGTCAGGCAGGATAAAACTAAACTCTGAATTTCCTTTCAACTCTACAACTCGAAGAATCTGTAATGCTCAGTCCCGTGACAGCTAAGGTCCAAAGTGACTCCGTTTTGCACTGAATAAAACCATGACAGAAGGGGTCCCATCAATAATACATTTCATAAACATGGCTATCATCTCCCAATCAGAAGGAGCAAGATTCATTTTCATTAATATTTAAATAAACCAAATATCAGCTGAACTGCAAATGGCCATTATAATAAGCATATACCTCAGGGAGTTGGGGGAAAGGTCATCTTCAACCAGAAAAATCAAGACTTCGTAATAGATCTCAAAGAGGCACATGGCACCTAGTCCCAAAGAGAGTTGGGGCCCTGACCTGCTACCGCTCGGGAAGAAACTTCAGCAGCAGAGATGGGAATGGCTTGCAGTGTTCTAGAATCCTGATCCAGCCCTCTTTCAATCCCTCCTGTAAAGTAATGACACATCTTACACTCAATGCAATTCACAAGTCTCAGAGCTCAATGACACACGTTATTTGCAGATACATGTTGAAAAATGTGCCCCCCTCCTTTTTAATATGATGAACTTTTGTTTTGTTTTAGGGGAGAGCATGAATGCAGTCCCCCACTACCACAAATTATGCAGTCGAGTTTCCCACATTTGGGGAAATCGCAGGGGTCAGCACATCCTGAGGGCAATGCATAAGCCTCGCCCTGGGACAACCCTCTTCGTGATCGTGGTATCTCCCCTGCCAGGTAAGCATGAACCTTTTTTTTTTAACTTCATATTTGGTGAGTCCACTGGTGTTGATAAATTAGGACATCCGATAACATCAAGTGGTTCCAAAATATTGGAAAAAGAAACCAGTGTCTGGAGATGCCTGAGGGTACAGACAGCTATGACGTAGTGAGGATGCTGGTAATAGTGCACATCCATCTATAACCAAGGCCCTACGGGGGCTTCCTGGGACAGCCCCCGCCATGTCCTCTGCCTGCTTCTTGTCTGTAGAAAAGCTTTAATCTTCCAGGCCTGCCCTGAGACAGAAAAGCCTGGCTCAAGAATTAATGATGGAAAGGACGTGAACATGCCATGACAAAAGTAGTAGCTGGGCCAGGAGAACGGGTAACAATTTCAACAGTAAGTCAGCCATATGACAGTCCCAGAATCTTTAGTTCCTCCCTGAAGTACATAGATAACAGTGTCTGATGCACATACTAAAACCCCCACCAAATGGAAGAAATTAACAACATGAGGACCATGAGCATATAGCCCCCAGACCGGCTGGAACCTGAGAATTGATAGTGTTAACCCCTGTGACACCGCCTTGTCACCTCACCATCAACCGATCGGAGAATTGTGCATGAGCTGATCACATAGTTGACTCCCCTCCCTTACCTTACCTGTACAAACTTCCCTGGAAGCCATCAGAGAGTTTGGGTTTCTTGAGTATTAGCTGCCCTGGACTCCTTGTCTGGTGCCTGTGATAAACACTGCACTTTCCTTCACCGCAACCCAGTGTCAGTAGATTGGCTTTACCGTGAGTGAGAGAGCAAACCCAAGTCTGGTTCAGCAACACGACCATCCATCCAACCTTCCTTCTTCCCTTCCATCTTCCCTTCCATCCATCCATCCATCTATCCATCCATGTCTCCACTATCTCCTAGCTTTGTGACCACAGATAAGTCATTTAACCTTTCTTTGTCTCAGCAAAATGGAAATAAACATAAGTACCTACCTCAACGGGTAGAGGTGAGCATTAGGAGTTAATATTTGTAAGGCACTTAGCATTGTGCCTGGCACAAAGTCAACGCTGTTTAAAATTTTATTCCTATTTGTGAAGCCTTTCTTAATGCCAAGCACTGTCCTCTTGGTGCCTACAGTCTAGTAGGGAAGACAGATCTTGGTCAGGGATGTGAGGGAAGGCTTTGCCAAGGAAGTGGCAATGGAGCTGAGATCTTAATGATGGGGAGAATGTGACCAGATGAAGTGGAAGAACGTGGTTTGGGAGGAAGAGTTAGGACAGTGAGGAAATGAAGAGTCACACCATATGGTTGTCTCCTATAAATCCCTAGTGCACTTCAGCTGGAGGATTATCCTAATAATAGAAATATTAGCAGTGGTGTACCCTATAGAGACCGATCATGTATCCACAGACACTGATTGCAGATCCTGTGTTCAGGTTCAACCGTCTTAACCTTGCCCCTCCTCCTTTCAGTCATTTCCCCCCTCCTCTAAGACACTCACTCACATACTCTAAGATCCAGCTCAACTGAACTACTTGCAAGACAACAGGCACCGTTACACCTCTAGCCCCTTGGCCACATCGTCCTTCCAGAACTGCCAATCACCTGGCCCAGTCTGAGCTCATTCTTCCCGGTCCACCCAAAGGTGAACTTCTCTCTGTAGCTTCCATTGACCCATCCAGTTGGACTTGATTTTTTTCCAGGGGCCCTTCTAGCCAGACAAGAATCACACACTCCCTCTAACCAGCTGTAGCCTTGGTATGTCTGGGCTGCGATCTCCTGGAGGCAAGGGCGATGTTCTGTCCAACTCAGTAGACTTGCCGTCTGGCACAGCGTCCAGCCTCTGAGCAGCTGCTCACTGTGTTGGAAAGACTAAGAAGCAATTCCTCGCTGACCCAAAGTGCTACAGCACCAAGGAAGGGCACTGAACTGTATTCCAGGAAGAAGTTTCCTCTGAGCACCATCTGTGGCCCTCCCCTGCTTGGCACTCAGGCGAATGAGGTTAATTTCACATCCATGTCAGCTTTGTGCCCACACCTTTATATCTATTTTAAATCCGACCTGCAGTTGAATTTTATAACTGCCTCCCCTCCTTTATACTAATAAGAATCAGTCAAATTCTTTAGGTGGATTGTTTTATAAAAACAAACAAAGGCTGAGAACCACTGTTACAAGGTGAGAACAGAAATGGTCATTAATGGTGGCATCAGACAGCAAGGAAAATCTAAGACGTGCTCTCGAGTTCCAAAGGAGTGATGTCATTTACAAAATATAAAGATGGCCAAAAAAACTAAGATTGTCCTGAGTTTGCAATTACTCCTGCAAACTATCTAAAGAGCAATCTGTGACCAGGGAGAATCTCGGGCACCAGTGAAACTGGATGGGATTTTCATGGTACAGAACCTCCGCCCCAGCTAAAGAGCTGCACGCCAAGGAAACGGAAGGACATCAGAACAAATTCGGGCAGGACGGAGGCGAATGCTCGCTTCGTGCATTAGCTGCAGTCACCTCTGCACAGATCAGCGAACCAATTACTTCCAAGACGCTGAAGCCGATGACCCCTGGGCAGGCAGGGTGCCGCCCAAGTCTCCAAGTCAGACTCTCTCAGCAGGGCTGGCTACTGCACCGATTCTGCTTCTGCAGACTCCGCCACGCACTGCTTCGTGGGTTCCCGCACACGGGCGACCACGATGGGCAGCTAACACCTCCTCCCCCCGACTTTGCGTTTGCCCCTCTCAGCCCTCCACGGGCCGGGCAGAGACACCTTTACAAACCACATGCGACCACGTTACGTGATGGTTTAAACCCTATACGGATGGCTGCCCGCGCCATTCTGGACACAGCCTGACACCCTGCATGGTGCGCTCCCAGCCACAGCCCCTACCTTGTTTGGTTGTTAGTGAACAGACACACCCTCCCTCTGGACCGCTTGTGCGCCAGCACCGGGGACTTCCCGGTTCTGGGTCACGCCTCGCTGCCCGCCTTCCACAGGGATGCTGCGCATGCTGCGTCTTTGACCTGGGATGCTCCTGGCACCCCATTAACTCTCATCAGTGCTTCCTGGTGGAACTCTCTGCTACGTGGTCTGAGGAGCCCATTATCCTTCCTTCAGAACCCCTCTCACAGCTGTCACTGAACGGTCCACTGAAAAGGTTCTGATTCAAGCCTTCCTGTGTCACAGTGTGTCGGCCCCATGAGGGCAGGGACTGCGTCCGCCTGCGCACCCTTTGAAGTCTAGCACCGACCACCCTGCAGTGGATATGGAAGGCGTGTAATAAGCACTTGCTGAAGGAAGGAAAGATGGATGGAAGTGAGGGTGAGGGGAGAGAAGAGAGGAGGAAAGGGAGGGAGGAAGGAAGGAGAGAGGGAAGGGGGGACAGAAGGAAAGACTGGGGGGAGAGGCGAAGGGAGGAGGAGGGCTGGCTTCCTCACCCTGTGGCTAACTTCAGACACAGTTCCAGTGACTACCCACTTCTCTAAGAGTCACTTCCCTCCCCACCCCCTCTGTGCCTAGCTCAGTCCAGAAATCAGGTCTGAAGCACCTGACCTTGGTTCCATTAGGACTGTGTCGAGTAGGGAGGGAACTTCCACTTGATCTCAGTTCAATGCTCTCCCAGGAATTTGGAAGGCACTGCTAAGTTTCCACTGGCTGCTAGAACCAAGACTCCATTATCATGGGGTCACCCTTCTCTGCCACGTGTGCAGAGAACACAGAAGCAGCCAAGCCTTGGAGCAGGAAGAACGGAGCAGAGAGAAAAACAGGCACGAGTGGAGGAGCCATGGTGTGGGAGGCTTCTCGATGTGGGGAGGGGGGGCTGCCTCGTAGCCGAATTACTTAGCGGCTCAGGATGCCGGTCCTCCTGGGACTGACGTTCCCCATCTTTCAGTGCTGAGACTCACTCCTGTGCTGTGTAATGAATATCTCCCATTTTTTGAGCTACTTTGAGTGGGTCTCTGTTACTTGCCAACAAAACGAGCTGCGTGTCTCAAAGGTTGGCTCACCCAGCTGGGGGCCTCTCTACCAGCCCTGCTCTCAGATACTGCCTGCTGTATCTTGACCACGTGAGACATCACAACTGCATGCACTGTCTTCAAGCTTCTTGGTAGCCCCTGGCCTTATCCAGGCATTTGGAGCTTAGCTGTCCTTAAAAGGGGCCTGACGCCACATCAGCACAGAGTAATGCAGCCAGGACCATATGGGCTTACGATGTGTGATCTGGCAACGGAGGAGTGTGGAGGGGCTGGTGCCAGCCACACCTCAGATGGGAGGCGAGTGGGCCGGAGCAGGAAGTGAGGGTGGAGACAGTGACCTCCCCAAGGGAATCCAGCGACTCTCAGCCATGTAACACGAGGGTGCTGACCACTGGCCATCACTGCAGCAGTGACCAGTCACACCTGGCTGTGCAAATGATTCTGTGTGTCCCTGAATTCTCTGTAGGACCTGAGCACCTGAGCTCCAGACTCAGAATCAATATGTCGTTTTACTATAAACATGTGGTTTGTTTTCTGAGAGTCATGAGTTAAACCACCATCGCCCACTGCAGCAGGCATCAGCACCCACACAGCTAGGGCAGCCCGGGACACTCTGGGAGCTGACTGCCCCACGACATCTCTTTCTGCGCCTTACCCCATTCCCGCATCTGATGCCTGGTTTCTGTATTGAGCATTCCCCTAAAGATCCTTTTCTCCCTCTTTGCATTTGTTGAATGTAAGGACTGAGCTGAACAAGAACACAGTCCAACAGCCAATAGTTCTAAACTAAAAAGGAATGAGTCCCCCTACCATCTCTCTAACATCATCATGCCTGGCAGTCCTGGTAAACAGAGACCTAATCTTCACCTCCTCGGGGAGACCTCGCCAAGCACAGGAAAGAGCTCCCACCCCCTTCCACTCTAGAATCCCATTTGTACTTATGAGCTCTCATAAGTTGCGGACATCTGTCTCTCTGTCTGTCCTCTCCACTAGAGCTTCAGCACTGGACAGCGCCAGGCTACGATTCACTTTGTTCCTGAGTGACAGTGCGATAGTGATTCGGGACCCAGACTCAGGTTCAAAATCACTTCTCAGGTTCATTTAGCTATGTAACTCGGGGCAAGCTGCTTGACCTCTCTGAGCCTCTGTTTTCTTACTTCTCGAATGGAGAGAATAATACCCTGACTCCTTAGAGGCTGGGTGTGAGGATCACATAGCAGAACTACCTAGCATTGCCAGACAATAAACGTTGATCATGACAGATGGCCAACAATGATGCCTACTTGGTCCACAACAGCCCTTTCAATAAACAAAGTCAACATGTGCTTTGCAAAAATCTGCCCAATAGGTAAGATCTTCCAGGTGATTGGGACAGCAGAGCCCAGGCAGACCAGCGGCCAACACAGCACCGGGTTTCACGTAGTAGGTGTCCTTTACGATCTCCCAAAATAAGAAACCAACGGGGCTCTTCCTTCACTGGTGAAATACAATTGTAGCAGCTGCTCAAAGGCTTACATTTGACTTGCTGTACTGTTTAAAGGCAATGAACATCAATTAGTCTGACTGCTGCGTTTAATTTGGCTGCACTCACTTTGTCCAGCAAGGGCTCAGGTCCACTATCTGTGTCCACACCATGGGAGGATGCGTCCTCGTCTCCCTCCCTCGGGAAGCAAACTTCTCTCCTTAAAGCTCGAGGGACCCTCAAGAGACTAACGATATTACACCCCACCCGCCACCCTCCCTTTGAGGCTTATTGTTGGTGTGTTTAATTTCCTGTCTTGGCCTTACAGGAGATTTCTAATGTTTGGGCTGTAGGGTATGTTCTGATTAAAAATAATCCTCCCAATTATGGGCTGGCATAGCCTCCTGTCACATGCACTCTGTCACCAGCCTCTGCTTCCCTGTCAGCAATAATTGTGTCTGCACTGCCTAACTGTAAATGAAAACCCAAGAGGCACGTGTGGGTCCCCGGTTCCTGGGCCGCCCCGGATCTTTTAATTTGCACTGTCTGTCAAAAAGATGCTGCTGGGAGTACTCCAAAGAAATCCTTTGGCTCTCAGATTCAAGGCCAGGAGGAGCAAAGGTACCACAGCCTTCGCAGAGCAATCGTGTTTGAACCTGGCAGAGATAATAGGATGTGCAGAAGGCCACGAGGCTCTTTTTATTTTGCTCCAGACTTTAGCTAGCCCCAGTGTGAAGAGGGAAGCGGAACTCTAGGGAAATTTCAAGGTGTATTTAGATGATTTTTTTTCCCACCAAGTACATAAGACAGGACATTCGATGCAAAGCATGCAGTAGCGACTCTGTGAAAGGAAATATACACATGAGACCTGATTATTTCAATCTCTATAAAATTAAAACTTCCTGGGTGTAGAGAGAAGGGAGCAAGGTACGTGCTTTCAGCTGGGAAGTATTAGTAAGTTCTTCTTGTATAAGCAAAGCAGAGATGTCCCCGTGGCCAGGCCCGGAACAAGCACCTGAATACAGTGATGAGTCAAAAAAGTGGCACTCGGAGAAGTCACTCAGCAAAGGTCTGCTTTAGGAGTAAGGAAGAGGTAGGGGAGGTGCCTTGGTGGTCCTCTGTACCCACATCCCTCTTCCTAAGAGGGCAGCTTTCCAGGACTGGGGATGCCTGGCCTTGCTCATAACGCTTGCTTCTCCCAGGACAGATGATTGGAAGAGGGGGAGACCTGACTCTCAGATGGGAACTAGGCGCCCCATCTTAGGAATTTACAACTTGGACATGAAGGCAACATGCCACTGTCAGCTCATGGACATGGAACTTGAGCAGAGACACAGACTGAGGGCTGGGGCGCCTTTAGGGAGCAGGTATGGTGGAAAGGGAGACAGCCCAGCAGAGCAAGGCCACCTGTGGGAAGCGGGGAGGATGCAGCCGACACAGAAGGAAGCAGAGGGACCCAGGCAGAGCTCATCACCTGGGTCCCAGGCAGCGTTTCTGTCTCTCTTCCACCACTGCTAATGCCCTGAACACCCTATGCTGAGGATACACTCAAGATACTGGAGTGCCTTCCCAAGCAAGAAAGGGCCCCTTTGGCTGAGCCTAGCTCGGGTGGGGTTTCTGGTGCTTACAGTTTATGTTTTGGGGACTGAATGATCTAGGTGAGACCTATTCAGGACCATGGGTTGTTCAAGGCCAGGCAACTGTGCCAGTGAATCCTGCCCTGTGGATCAGACATCAAACTACAGACTGTGGGTCTAATCCAACAATGACTTGTTTTTGTAAATAAAGTTTTACTGGGACATGGCCACACTCCTTCATCTGTGTATTATCTGTGGCTGTGTTCACACTATAAGAGAAATGAGTAGTCATAGCAGGCTCTGACTCATAGACTCCAAAACATTTACTACTTGGCCCTTTATAGAAAAAGATTGCCACCCTTGACACAGAAGCTTACACAGATTCACTACAGGTTCTCAAAGATCTAAATAAGTAAATATATGAATAATAATAATAATAATTACTAGTAGTAACTGCTATGCATTTACCACGTACCAGGCATTTTACTTACAAAACACCCCCCCCCCAAGGCATAACATCCACTATTTCCCTCTTGATGATGATGAAATTGACATTTAAGAATCTGAAAGAAGTTGCCTTAGGTCTTATCGCTAGTAACCAGCAAAGCCAGGATCCAGATCCAGTTCTGTGTGACTGTACAATTCATACTTAACTTTTTTTTACTTAACCACTATTCGGTAAACCTATCATTTTTTAAAAAATGGAGATGTTGACGAGTTTTTGGGGGCCCTGGAGCTCATGTCTAGCAGGAGCAGAGAAAGTGTAACCACCCACTTCATAAAGCAGTCTCCCCAAAATGGTTTCCTTCACCAGTGCCACCACAAACCTAGAGAATCCCACATCTGCACCCTTTACAGGGGCTGTGGCCTGTGACGTTTCTTAGAGGTACCAGGGGTGGGCGGGGCAAAGTCAATTAGAGACAGGAAAGATTCTTAATTCCTGCAGACAGACTCTTGGGTTGAAGGATTAAAGACCAGCAGAAAGAGATGGGGATCACAGGCTGATTATGAGCATCCCATGAAATTGCCTGGGAGATGAAAATGTTCCTTCCTGTCACAGCAGAAACGGCCACTGAGTTCTTTCCACCAAGAGGAATGAGGCTTCTCAGCAGACGTCCATGAGTTCACGGGAACTGAGTTTACCCACATCCATCAGTGTCCGGAGCCCGCCTGGAACGTACTCGGTATTAAGGAGACCAGAGGCTCTCATCCCTGTCCTAACTGCTGAACTTCTCACATGAAAACCTCGAGATGGCAAGAGAGGAGCGACGTCTGCAGAAATTGGACACCAAAAGCTCTGCTCCTTCCCACACATGAAAATCGATACGGCAGAGGGCTCAGAGTTACCTGCGACTCGCCAGCTCCAGGAACCGGGGTGGAAGGGGAAGGAGACAGTCCCCCTTTGGTTTCTACCCCGCGCAGTTTCAACTCTCAGCTCAAATATCGCTTCCTTAGCAAAGCCGCCTCCATCTGCCTCTGCAGCAGATCTAGGACCTGGCTCCCTTGTCATCACGTTTATCTCACTTACAACCACACAGCAAAATGGAACCATTTGATCAGCATCCGCCTCTCCTGCTGGACTGACTGACTGTTCCATGAGGGCTCAGACACACAGGGTTTTGTTCTCCACCGAAAGCTCTGCACCTTACATGGGGTCTAGAACAAAACCCGTGCTCATTAAATATCTGCTGAATGGATGAATGAATGAGAACAATTGTAGATGGCAACCACGTTCTTCTCTGGCATTGCCAGGGTCTCAGCCTAAGATCCAGGGCTTCATCACTAAACCATCGCATCCTTGAAAACTCTTCCTTTAGCCCAGTTTCCCAACTGACCCCATATCCAGCTTCTGATGGGTCAGTTAAAGGACCCAAGACAACATCTGAAGAGACGAATGTGGGCTCTGACCTTGGGAGTCGCACCTACCTGGGTACAAATCCCAGCTTTAGCACCTCCTAGCTGTGTGACCTTGAGTAAATTACTTCACATTTCTGGGCCTCATTTTCTTCATGTATAAGGTAGAAATGGCAGTGACTCTTTGCAGATTCTTTCAATGATTAAATGAGATAACATAATGTGAAGGCTTATAGTGTGATTACAGTGGAAGCCCAAAGAGCTGGACGCACTATAACCACATCCAAGTCTTTCTCCCCAGCTGAAGATGATCTTAAGAAACAGGTAAAGTGATGGGAAATATTGGAAGTTAAAGAAATTCAGTAAATATCAATTTGAGACAAATAGGGACATAGGTATGTGAGGGTATACATAGAGACAATAATAACAACGGAAACAGCAGTAATAATACTAAGGAAGCGGAGGAGGAGAAGCAACACCCAGTGCTCGCCCTGGGCCACGCACTGTGATAAGCTGTCTGCATGCAGCACCCCCCTGAATTCTCACGACATCCCTATGCTGTGGGCATCCTTGTTTCTAAGTTTCAGATGAAGCATAATACTCAGAGAGCTTAAGGATTTGTGCAAGTTCCCATGGAGAAACTAGACTTCAACCCTGATCTGAATGGCAATTCTGCTGTATTTGCTCTCAGAGAGAATGTCCCCATCCCAAATAAACATCACTTGCTCGTGGCGGCTCAGAGGAGGCCTGGGGTGACATCACAGAGGCACCGATTGGGTTTTTACGAGAGAAGAGCTTAGATGTGCCGCGATGCCATGATCAGCTCTCCCATACAGAGGAGGTTTCTGCAAAACGGATAATCCCTTCCCAACCAATTCACATGGGTTACTCTCCATCATCTCACTATTTTTGTTGATCTCTGTCACTGGAGAGAGAAATTGTGTGGGTACAAGCAAGAGGCTTACAAAAGCCACTCAGACATGGTGATTCTAAGTAACTGTTTCCTCCACTGAATGGCAACCTTCACTCCCTAGCCTTTGGACTCTCCTCTTCAGGCATATGGCACCATGAGAAAGATTCTCCCACGATCCTAATGGACCTCCTCCCATGACACTGGGTAGGCTGGAGGGGATCAACCAGCCAGTTCCATTGATGTGAAGTGGAGAACGGACGTGGCCATCAGAAAGCTCACGAGAGGCTGAGATACAAACAGTTTTATAGAGCTTGGGTACAAAGCACATCCTTGGGAAGGCATGCTGCTTTTGTTCATTCATCACCTTTTCTTTGAATCAATCTATTTCCCCATGAAAAGTAGCTTTCTGTTTCTATTACCAAGATTAATGTGCCAACAATACACAACCATAACCATAGCATAAACTAGACTGTATGGAGGAGGGGAGAAAAGAGACCAAAAAACCAAAACCAAAACCAAAGGAAAGAAAACGCCTTCAGTGCATGGTGTGATAGATTTGCTCAGATTACTGCATTATTTACACCACTGACAACACTTTATTTTGGAGCTTCAGAACTCACTGCTCTTTAAGGAAAAGGAAACTAGTTGTGCCTACTTCAACACAGAGCGAGAAATGTACCATAAAGAAAACCCATCCTCTACCCTGTAGGTCTCAGTTTAAAAAAAAAAAAAAAAAATTCTATTTAATACGTTCTGGACTCCAGAGCACCTTATTACCTTATTTAATTCAGACCAGGGAAGATGTCTCAAAATGAAAATGGCACTAACGTGATAGGAACTAGGCTATGGAATGTGGACATCATATTTCCCTCCCAGAGATAATCAGCTTATCAGAATTCATTTCAACCTAAGAAAGGTTCTCGCAACGACACTGAAAATTCAAGCCGGTCTCATCATCTCAAGAATGTAATCTCGAGGAAATGGTAAAACTATCAAGGCAAGCTGGGTGCTGTTATCTTTATGTATAAGAGCCGTAAGCATCAGATCGCGACACAATCGCTGCGGCAGGGTCTGCCCCCAAGTGTGGGAGAGACCTCGATGCAAAATACATCAAGTGCCTGTGCTGGTAATGCCGTGATTTTTTTCCCCGCGTCGTCACCAAGGGTGCTTTTCAAAGATGCATTGCTACGTTCTTTACATCTAAAACATTCTCCCTAAATTTGGTATTCCGAAACATATAAGGCTCTTTTAAAAACTGTTTCCTAAATGAGTCACTAATTTAAATTAGTAGCGGCTTTAATCTCTTCTTGCTCTTAACTAGCTGTTTGGCCTTTTTTGTGTATGTATATATATATATTTTTTTTTCATTTTTTATTGAAGCATAGTCAGTTAACAATGTTGTGTCAATTCCTGGTGTACAGCATAATGCTTCAGTCATACACGAACATACATATATTCATTTTCATATTCTTTTTCACCACAAGTTACTACAAGATATTGAATACAGTTCCCTGTGCTATACAGTAGAAACTTGCTGTTTATCTATTTTATATATATTAGTTGGTATCTGCAAATCTCAAACTCCCAATTTATCCCTTCCCACCCCCTTCCCCCACCTGGTATGTTTGGCCTTGATTAGCTTACTGACCTCTGAGCCCCAGTTTCCTCCTTTGCAAAAGAAAGGGGTTAGACCTTCATGATTTAAACTGCTCTTTCCTTTTAATTTCTCCAGATGCTCTGCTTCCTGTGCATTCTCATAAGGAGGAAAAATCAATGCATGCTTCAGCAAAGACATCCCAAAAAGGTATGTAATTCTCAACAGGAGACAACAGCGAGATAAAATATACTGGGTGTGCCTCTTGGTATGAAACTCAACCCTCACACACCAAAAAAAAAAAAAAAAAAATCAAACAAAAATAGAGAAAAGTCATCTAGTCAGAAAGGAATATCTAATTTTAAAAGAAATGCAGTAGAAGGGAGGAGGGTATAGCTCAGTGGTAGAGCACATGCTTAGCATGCACAAGGTCCAGGGTATAATCCCCAGTACCTCCATTAAAAATAAGTAGATAAATAAACCTAATTATCTCCCCCTAAAATAAAAATTCCAAAAAAAGAGAAAGAAATGCAGTGGTTTTTTAGAAGATAAAAGAACACTCCCCATAGCCAGTCCTTCAAATTCAGCAAAGCACCACCAAGCCATTTCGCACAACGTTCCAGAGAAATAAAGACAATGCAAGGAAGGAAAAACAGCCAGACAGAAAAGTGGATCAACACGACATGCAACATCTCCGCGTGGGAGAAGGGAACATCCTCAAACCAGACCAGAGTCTTCAAAAGTTTGGTCAGTGGTCCGAGGACCACATCAACTCATCATCAAAAGCTACGTATTTAATGTGAGACCTCATTCAAACCTGTTTCAGGGCATATTTTCTTTACATCCTGATTTCACATTAAGTGACAAATAATTGTAGACTCAGCCCTAGGAAACAGGATGTTTCAAGATAAGAATGTTTGCTTTGCCAGTTTTCTCATGAGACGCAGTAACAACCAGTGGTAAGAACTCAAGACCTAAAGTGAGCAAAATTTGGGTGCCGGTTTTTCTCTGGGTTTGACTACTTCTGGACCTCTCTGAACCTCAGCATCCTCCTCTGGCAGGAGGCTAGCAGTACCTAAACCACAGGACAGGACCGCTCTGAGGACTGAAGCGAAGTAATGAATGTAAAACGCTTCCAAAGCACTCACACACGTATCTCTTTGATGAATTTTAGCAACTTCTATTATGCGAAGCCTCAAAGTTTGGGCTCAGATGGAGCATTTACTATAATTTCTAGACTTGCTTCCTAAACTTTCTCTGTAATATTTTTTCACTGAAGAATCTTTTCTTTTTTAGGGGGGAGGTCATTAGGTTTGTTTGTTTATTGATTGACTGATTGATTGATTGGAGTTTCCGGGGATTGAATCCAGGAACTCTTGCATGCTAAGCACACATCCAGCCACTGAGCTCTACCCTCCCTGGCCACTGAAGAATCTTTTCAATCACAATTTTGAGTTACTTTTACTTGCTTCACGGAGATGCTCCAGCTTACCCGACATTGCTTCAAACTTTTACAAAAATTAGAACAGGATCACATTAATAAAGGTACTTGCTTTTAATAAGGTCTGTGCCACTTAGTAAGAAAATAGTCCTTAATCCTAAAGCAAACTCCTAGCCAGGCAGCTGGAAAAAAATTTCACTTAATTTCTACCCATGGTCCATATCCTTCAATACCATGTGACACCCCATAAAAATACAGCATTCATGCATGCGAGATTCTGGGTTATTCCCTCCACGTGGATATAGAGTCTGGGTGAGCAGCATTTCTTTCAGATTTGAAATATGTGGGCATCTCATATACATCTACAATTTAAAGAAGCAAAAGGGAAAAAAAAATCTACATTCCAAAGTTCCCAGGTTTTATTTCTAATCCTCAAGGATTTTTTCAATGACAATTCAGAGGAAGTAAATGCCTGTAAAGGGAACATAATACACGTAAGTTACTTTCGTTCGTTTTAACATGTGTACCCACTCATTAATCCATTCGGCATTTTCTGAACTCCCACTTCGTGAAAACCATCAAAGTATCAGGCCAGGTATCGCTCGGGATTCAGAGATGGATGGGGAGCTCCGTTTTCTAACCGAGCTCACATTAATAATAGCTGATATAAAGCAACAGCAAAGCCAGGTTCCAAGCAGAGCAACAGGCGGGTTCTGACTTGGGGCTGGGTGGGGGGAGGCAGGGGGCAGTGGAGGAAATACACATGGTGAAGTGACAGCTGAGATGATTCACAGAGAATAATTAGGTTTTGTTTGTTTTGCAGTCAGAGGAGGGGAGAACGAAGAAACGGAAATACTGCGGTTTAAAGAGAGAGTTTGGCTAACCAGGTGGAAGCGTGATGCTCCAAATCATATTGGGGGTTCTGAGCTATCTTCAGGGGCCCATACGTGGGGAGGTTATTGAGGGGAATGATCCTGGAAAAATGAGACCAGATGGAGGAGGCTCTCTGGGACGTACGTAATCATAGCACCAACGTAAGGACCACTTACCACGTACCAGCCACTGTGCTTAATGCTTTACCCAGACGAACAGAGGCATCTCCCTGATAACTCTACAAAGTAGGAGTTTCTCATGCCATCTCTACAGCTGAGCAAACCGAGCTCAGAGAGACTGGTTGCTAAAAGACACCTGAGTGACAAGGAGAGACATGCCCTTAAGTGAGACCCATCAGACCCCAAAGGCCCGGCTCTGGGCCACTCTAAATATATGAGTTTAGGGTTCGCTCTGTAGTCAAGAAGGATCCATGGAGGATGTCTGAGGAACGGAAGGACATGTTCTGACCTGTATTTTCAGAGAATAGCCAGCCACACAGTAGAGCGTGGACTGGAGGTGGGAGAGATAGAGACAGAGGCTCCGGGAGCTACTGCAAAATGTAGCCTCTGAAGCCGCTGCATTGAGCTGTTAATTTGCACTTCATCGTGTGCTGGCTGTGCGACTTGGGGCAAGTTACTCAACCTCTCTGAGCCTCAGTGTCTCCAACTGTGATATGGGAATCATACGAATAAATGAATTGATGTATTTAGAGCCTTTAGATCTGCCTGGCTAATTGAAGCCACTTAATGATGTTAGTTACTTTATCATCATCTATAAAAGACACATGGAAGAGGAAAAAGAGGAAACAGATCGGCCCGTTGAGATGAGTCCCTAGGGATGTCAAATGCGTCAGGCACTTGCATTTCCTTCTTTGTACTGTTAGTAGTCAGCCTGATCCTGCCTTTTGAAGCCACCACCACCCATGCCACTACGCAGGTTGCTTCCCAACAGACTGTGGCTTGCAGAGGCAGATGCGCCTTACCTGGGCACAAAGACAGGGATGGCGGAGATGAGGACCAAGACAACAGGGAAATGGGCCAAGGTCGTGTGTCCTCCCAGTGCAACTCTTTGGCCTCTTAAGCTCCAAGTTACTATGTGTGTGTGGTGGGTAGGGGTATGCCAGGTCACCCATGAACCAAAACAGATTGTAATTCCCAATCTTCCATTAACACCAAATGGCAACGTGACCCATTTAAACATCAGACTACATTTGCATCCAAAAATCTGTGAACGCACCATGATTTGTTTCATTTCAATGGCTAACCTTTGGGAAAGGCTCTCTAGAGATGGCTTGTCATTCTTGAACCCTGCTTGGTACATTAGCACTAAAGGTCTTTTTACTCTTTAATAAGCACAGTCGCCAACCCAGAAAAAAGGTCTTGGTGAATTGTATGCATGCGCAATGTTAACTCAGCCCATTAGGCTTAGGCTCTGCTTAGCCAAAGGCGAAGTTCAGATACTTTGCAGCCATGTTGAACTTGATTTGAAAAAGAATCAAGCTTCTGCAGCTGCTACACACTGATTATTCTGAAAACCTAAAGACAAAACCAAAATGTGTCAAATAAATTGATAATTTGTTTTGTTTTTGTTTTGTTTTGTTTTTTTTACCTCTTAGGGATGGATACCTGTGGCACATAATAATGGGAGGCACCTGGGGAGCTACGGGTGATCCTTTGAATCCTTTAGTGTGATGGAAAATAGGAACAGACTTTTGTTGAGGACACTGTATGGGAGAACTGAGCTAGTAAGTATTAATATCATGCTTATTTTACAGAGGAGGAAACCAAGGTTCAGAGAGGTTGTGGAACACGCTCAAGGTCACCACACAGGTAAGGTCACCAGTAAGCAGTGAGGCTGGCATTCAAACCACCACCTGATGGCAGACCCATGGGTGTCCACCCTACGCTCCCATTTGCATCCGCCTCCTGGACCGTAAGCATATGGAGCTCTAATCACTAACACTGAGTACCTTGAAGGGCACAAAGCGATCTTAAAATATCATCTCCTGTGATCATTATATTGATCTTTGAGGCAAGAACTGCTTTAATACCCATTTTCCAGATGAACAATGTGAGGCTTTGAGGAAAAAGGTCACCCGGTTTTTTTAGTGATAAAGCTAGGATTCTGATCCCAGAACCAAACTTTTACCCTCTTTCTTATTTGACTCTACCACTGAACTTGGCACCAAGATGACAGCCAGTGTCTGATGAGTGGATGGATGAGTGACCAGATCCGTGATGGGATCTCTGGTACCTTCAGCACCGTGCCCATGGCATCCTGCAAGATTCCCAGCACACAGTAGGTGCTCAATGAATGTTTGAGCAAAGAATGGTATTTGCTATGATTACCTAAATACAGGCAGACCCAGGGCTCTGATTCCTTTGCAGAAGAGGGAGACATGTGGTTTGATGATTATCTCCTAAACTAAGCCTTTTCATTCCATCCCTGCCTTCCAAGATAACCATACAGAAATGTGTGAATAAAATGGTTGTGTTACATCTGGTGTCCTGCTGGATTAGCTGGTGGCCCAGGGGATGTTATCGGCGCCAAGGATCATAATCCTCCACTCCCTATCTCTTTGCAAACAAAACTGACAAAATGCTCCCAGGGCTCTCTGTAGTAACCCTCACATCTGTGAACAGCCGGCTCTACACGTTTTCCTCCTGAGCAGGTGTCCCGGGCCCTCCTCGTTTCAGGATAGAGGCCAGCTGCAGGTAACAGCCCCCTTCAGCATCACGCACTGTATCAGCAGCTTCACCCCAGCAATCTGACACGTGTGAAATGTGACCGCTTATCAGTGAGGAGAGAGCCCGGCAGCTTTTAGGGATGCAGAAGGGACCCGCTGGCTGCTGCAAATCTCTCACCAGCGCATTGGAGTTTGACACTTAATATTCCAACCCAACTACAGGCTATGTACTCAGAGGATAAAACTCGGTAATAGCACACAGACTGACGGGCTGAGCATACAAACCTCCAGTGTAAAGACTCACTTAAGAGCTTTCTGCCACAAATGGAGTCAGAGGAGAGAGGAAAAAGAGAGAGATGGACTGGAAAGAGCAGAGTCATGGTCAAAACAAGTAAGGCGGAATCATCATGAAAATCCCCAGGGTAATCCAGCACTTTGCCAGGTGGTAGTAGTAGTGGGGCTCGGGGAAGAAACAAAATAACTAAACAAAGATGTGAACTGCGTATCGGTTTGTCTCCTTAAATGACAGGGGATGACTTAAAAATACAGCACAATGGCTCATCGTTCTGTTTAAATTCATCATGTTTGATGCTCATTATTTTCCCCACTGGGGACTCAAAATAAGAGGGATGTCCCGGCAATTGCTGATACATCATCACGGAGAGACAGCCAAAAGGACAATCTGGTGCTTGCGTGCCAATGGCCAACACGCAAGTTTCCAAAAGTGACTTAACCTAAGAATTCTCTACCCTGTGTGGCTAATTTCATAGCCTCTATAAACACTCATACAGGGCTTAGCGTGAAGTAGGTGCCCCATGATCACTGATGGGTAAAAGTCAGCCTACAAGCAGGCTCATTCAGATCTGGTTCTGCCCGTTGCACCGAAATTCCAAACTAAGCCTGCTGAGTCTAAATCAGAGACCACAATTGCAAACCAGCGGGTCTTAATGGCCCATATGTATATAATGTTTGAACTGCTCACCATTTAAAATAATTTATGAAAAAGTTGCTGATGCTTAAAAACCAACATTAAATATCTATAAATCTAACTGAATTCTTGATAAACTGCAGTATCCAACCATAATGAGACTGTACTTTGCACGGCAAGAATCCCATGAGCTGAGTCGCGGGTGCTTCCTTTAGAAAAGGCATGTGCTCTCCCCAGTCCCCACCGGTCTCTATTGCCTCCAGCCACATCACTCAGATAGTTACCTATTTGGTGCCCCGAGTAGGCATTTGAGTTTCAGATGCCTGATTTAACTATTTAGAGTTCCGGGCAAACATTATACCTTCATTTTATTCACTGAAATGCTTTTTCTTTACTCTTAGGGTAAAAATCCATGCAATTCTTCCCTTTCTCTTGCCCCTGGAATTCTGAGATAGTTCAAACCCATACAGGCATATTAGCCACAAGAAGGAAATAAAAGATTGACTCTTTGATGAAATTCTAAGTGAGTAAAGCAGCTTTTCCTTTCTTTTTGCAGGGAGGGGGGATTAGGTTTATTTATTTATTTTTAATGGAAGTACCAGGGATTGAACCCAGGACCTAATCCATGCTAAGCACACACTCTACCACTGAGCTGTACCCTCCCCTCCAGCTTTTCCCTTCTTGCTTTCCTTATAATTGCAGAAATATTCCAAAGAGGGAGAGATCTCATCCAACACACTGAGCTAGGAAAATCATAGCTGCGAGGACCGCGTCACTCACTCGCACATACAACTTTCAGTGGCTCCGCACAGCCTACAGGATGCTGGTACGCTCCTTAGCATGGCATCTGCGCAACAAACTGACCTCGCCCAACTGTTCCAGACTCCTCTTCTCTTGACCAACTCATCCTGCCCCCTGCAGTCCAGCCACCACATCTAGGGTGTCTCACTTCCGTATCTGAGATTTTCACTCATCCTGTTTCCTTTGGCCGGAATCCCATTCCTTGACCTTCTGTATAGGAAAAGCACACTCAATTCAAATATCATTCCTGAGGTCCAATTCAAATATCACTTCCCAAGTACAGTTGGAAGTATCATTTCCCAGCCCACCCAGGGAGGTTAAACTTGCCTCTCTTGGATTTCTACCCTGCTGTAGTCACATGCCCCCACTTAAGATACAAAGTATCTAAATTATCTCAGAGTTATGTATCTCATAGATATTTATTCCTTGCTTCTCTCCAAACCAAGATTGTGGGCTTCTTGAGGGAGGGAATTATTCTACTTTGTATCCCAAGAGCTTACCAAAGGACCTGGTCAATAGACACTTAGTCAAAGCAGAAAATGATGAGCACAGACAGAGCCATAAGGATGCTCAGAAAAGGGAGAGCTTAAATCTTGCTGGGGCGGATCAGCACAGTTTCTTGGGAGATGTAAATTTTGGAAAGGCTGTCTGGTATAGAACTCAGAATGCAGAATTTGAAGCCAGAGTGTCTGGGTTTAAATTCCAGCTTTGGTATCTCCCAGCTATGTGATTTGGCACAAGTTACCTAATAGCTCTGGGTCTCAGTTTCCCCATATATAAAATGACACTATTAATGTTGCCCGTTAAAGAGGTGATTATGAAAATTACAGAGTCTGGGTATGTAAAGCACAAAGTCAAGGTATAAAGATCCTAGCAATTATTATTTGAGCTGAACTATAAAGGGAAGGTATGATTTGGACCTGAAGGGGGTAGGCAACCCCCAGATGGGGGAAACAGCATAGAAGGCATCAGGGAGGAAGGGACTTACAGGCGCCCAGAGTCAACCATGTTGCAGCCTTCAGCATGTCACCGTGTAGCGGAGAATAGGTTGAAACAGGCTGGAGCCACATCAAAAAGGACTTTGAACGTCAGTCCAGAATTTTTTGAACTGTGTTTTGTAAGAAGTAGGGAACTGGAGTGTTCAGGGGTGCAGCTCCCAGGCTGAGTTTTAGTTAACTATTTATTTCAGGCAACTCTTCATCCCCAAATCTGGAGAACAGCAAAGCTGGTAGGAGGAATGTGTGAAGCCATGAGACATAGACAGTTCAGTGACTTTCTGACAATGTGCAAATAAGACCATTCATCCGAAAGGGGCGAAAATCAGTCTGAGTAGAGGAATTTCCTGGGCTGAAACACAAATGGAAGATGCGAGGTCCCCTCTCTCAGTCATTTTGTTGGTTTCTTTGGGACATTATCTAAAACTCCACAAGACAAAGCAGGACTTAAGGCCTACAGAAACATGGCTATTAATAGGTCGCTTTTAACGTCTGAATATCTCTGTCTGACACTGGATTATTGAGCAATTTTAATTCCTTGGTAAATTCTCAGAGCTACCTCCCACCAAACAAAAATTCACATATAATTAGATTTTCTTAAAAAAAGAAATCTGTTGGACTGTTTCATCCATTGAGAAGCCTCTGGAGGTATTCCCACCGGACTGATAGTATATGTGAGACTTCATTGGAAAAATACCAATTTCTTCATTAACTGCACCTTTCTTACTCTAATGCCAGAGTCCAAAGGCACACCAGGATTCACAGTGGTCATAAAGAAGGGGACATTTCCTTTTATCCTATACAGTTTAGATCTGAACTGAACACACACACACACACACACACACACACACACACACACACACTCCAACATGAAGCCTATAGTTTTAGGAGATCCTGGGGAGGAAAAAAAAGAAAGCAAATGAGGGAGAGACTGGAAGGAGAAAAAAAAATTCATCCTTGTATTTTCCACCACCCGCTGTGGTCTGATCCTGGCAAGAGAACGCATGACCCTCATCCAGAAGAATTTAGCGTCTAGGGTAGAAAGCATAATACTCTTCCTCTGTAACTGTACGTTTCACACCATCGTAAAAGCTAGCCCCTGACCAGCATGAACACCTTCAGCATTAACTGAGCACCTAACAGGTACTAAATCCCTTTCTCCTCCATGTGTGTTAAAGTCACTTCAGCCACAACAGGAAAACTGCTATGGTGTTAGCCTCCTTTTCTTTTCACATTCCACATACTATTCACATTAAAATCACTGCTGTTTATCATTACAACCCATGGCTCTTATCACATGTGACTAATTATTAATTCCAGGCAAAGTGGCAGAATTCATGACAAGATAGTTGCTAAATGTACCATAATCCAAGCTACGTTTTCCCTCTTTGCCTAAAAATGCTGTGGCCACAATTTCCCATATTTTTACGCTCTTCCCCTCATTTTACTTAAAAGCACTGGTTCTCTCTTGTGATCTTGTTGCCTCTTCTCTCTATTCCCCTCGTTAAGCTGTTATATTTCCATTTCATTCCTAACTATCAAAGGTATTCAGATTCCCCTGTTCTCCTTTTCTCTCTAACCTGCTTCGTGAAATCATTATTCTCCTATTGTGGCCTGATTCTTTATATTATTCATTCAATTTGCTCTCTCTACTGATGGCCTTAAATCCTTGCTACATTCAGAAGACATTTGCATTATTTTGTTCCTTCAAATTGCCTGGGAGGCATTTTTTTTCCCCTGAACGCATCTATCACTACCTTTCCATTTTAAAATTCTAATTCATGGCATCTTCTTCTACTGCAGCTAGCGACGTTCTGATTCAAAATCAGTATTGTTTGTGGATGAGACGGAGGCTGGACATGCTAGTAAGTGGAAAGCTGCTCCAATTGGCATAAGAAAGCAGCATTCTAGCAACTTCCAGAGAGCGGCTATAATTCTGTAACGTAAGCATTGGCAGGCTCCCTTCCTCTCACTGCTGTGATTAAAATGAGGTGGTACCAGCTAGCACCTAAGTTGAAAATGAGTGACTTCCTCACTTCCTATTGGTTATACAAAAGGTATGTCGTGGGGTTTCACTCTTCGCAGCACCAGTCAGAGGCAGAAGGCCAATTTACTCCATCAGTCTGTATCCGCTCTTCCCAACCAATCAAGGAAATGACACCTCCGACCCTGACATCTGCAAAGGCTGTTCAGCGGGGTGCTGTGAAGGGGAGGTCAGCCTCATTACCAAACTGGTCAGTACATTTCTTTGTTCATCTAAAAACAATCCCCCAAAAGTCACTCTATAACTTGACCCACAAACAAAGGGCATCACTGGTGAAAGCTCCTTCCGTTCAAAGTCAGGATCCACAGGTAACGGTCACTTAACCTTTTTCACACTACTGGGCGCTAAGCTAAGTGGCTCTGTGCTTTCCTAAGGTGGCAGAGCATCCATGAGAAGCATTACCTTGAAAATGAACGTCCAAGAATTAACTGATGGTTCCAACGGAATCCTTAACGCTCAGGATTCCAGCTCACCCATTCTGACCAGGGACTACCAAAAGCATCTTCAAAAATTCAGCCCAGCACAGAGGCAAGGAAAGACGTTCTGCCACAGTGCGATTACAGACCTAAGACCTTACTTCAGCTACTGAAGCAGTGACAACAGGCAGCGGTCAGTGTTTACCAGCAGGAGCTTGAAGCCAGGGTCCCTGGCTTCCAATTCCAGCTCTGCTTTCTCCTGGAAGTGCACCTTCAGATTAGTTATCTTATATCACTGAGTTTCCTTTTCTTCAACCGATAAAATAGAGGTACCGAAAGCTGTCATAGTACGCACCCTAGCTATTTTCACGGGAGTTGGAATGAAATAACATGTGTACAGTAGCTAAGTATATAGCACGGTTTTTACAGGCTCAAAACCCTCACTACTCAGAGTGTGGTCCACGCCTTGACACCATCCTATCATGGGGAGGGCATTTTTGTTAGGAAGGCAGAATTTCAAGCTGTCACCCAGATCTGTCGAATCAGAATCTGCATTTTAACAAGACCACCCAGGTGACCACTATGCGCAAAACAGCTTGAGAAACACTGCTATAAATAACTTTTTATATCATCCTGATAAGCACTGTTGACCACAAACATTTTCTCCATAAATTTCAACAACTTGGAGATGAAATTTTAAGGGGAAATGATTTTCCTATTTGTACACTGAATCAGAGCATGCACATCTCATCCAGACACTGCACATGGCTAAGAGCTACATCGAGTCACAAAGTGGAATATATGGGTGAATGCCATATAGATGCTTGTTCGTGCAAAAGCTTGGAGTGTGCAAAATGCACCAATACTTAATACTGCCTGTTTTTCTTTAAGAAATTGGAGCTTAATTTTTTCCCCCACAGGAAAGGGAAATTGTGTAAGCTAAATTGAAAATCTCATCAGGAGAATTTAAGTTCTACCAATACTTCCTACAGATGTTTTTAGTTCAGGAACAATAGCATGATAATTTTAGAGTTTCTCCAGCACTGAAGTAAATATGCTTAATTTTAGGCATTCAGATATGAGAAATGGAAAAGCGCTTTAACATGCCATGTTATAGATTATACACATATGTGTTTATGTGCGTGCATGTGCGTACACATAGATACTTTGAGCTGGCGATCTGCAAAGATTTTCATTTCCTTCTTCCTATTAAATGTTTACTCATTAAGCAAATGTTTATGAAAACCCAACTGCGTGCCAGGCACTGCTCTGTGTTAGCCATGGTGAGAATGATGCTGGATGAAATCCATGAGACTGTGAATGCGAGAATATTTGCTGTTGTAGCCGTAACGCCCAGCACCATGTCTGACACACAGTAGGCACTCAAACACATCCACTGGCTAATTTAATGAGTACCGTACTGGCATGTACCAGTTATAATGTGGGACTGTTAACGTGTTTGTTTTCTCCTGAAAATATAACCAGTATAATTTTGAGTCTGAACAGATGGATGAGATAGAGCAAGTAACACCATGACTATTTTGGGTGGCACTCGTTGGCCATTTGAAATACGGATTAGTCACTTTCTTCCCGTAGCCCTCCATTTCAACTTGAGACTGGTACATTTACTGAGGTCATTCTTGGAGACTGACTCTGCCTGCCAGTGTGTTTTCTGTGTCTGCCACCTAGGATGATCAAATGACTTTAAATACCCTTGGGTGGGGTGTTCAGACTGCCATGGACTTCACCCTCCCCTTTTCATTTTAGACCCAGCCCAACTCAAAATGTGTGGATTTCTGTAGGCATCTGAGTTTGAGACCCTTTGACCTAAATCTCCAATTTGTTCATTCTTCATTCATTCATTCATTCAAATATATACTACCAGTCAACTCTATGCCAGGCACCATCCTAGGTGTGGAGCAAATATTTCCATAAGTGGAAAATATAAGTCCTGTCCCTCACAGACCTTGAAATCTAATGTAGGGATATAGAGATGGGACAAAGAAATAAGTAGTATCATTTAAGGTAATCACGTCCCTCTAAGTCCAGTCTTCTTTGTATCAAAGCCTATTGAATGGGATATACTGGGGGGATATCTGTTACCCGTGGTACATGGCCCCAGAGGAAGCCTCTGTTACTCAAGGAAGCCTATGCAATATCTGGGTGTTGGGTTTCACCCTTTGGGTTAGCCTCTAATGATTCTGCAGCCCAGCAGGTAAATAGAAGGACTCTAATGGAAATTACCAGTAGCGTAATAGGCATCTGCTCAGAGCCCATGCAGGGCTACGGATGAGTCAGACAGCACTTATTAAGAATAGCACTGCTTATTACTCACAAAACACAGGCTTCCACTATTTACGACCAAGGTTCCATCATCACAGCGACAACGTTAACTATGAGACTACCATGTCCTAAGTGTAGTGGAGATTTTATGTCTAATTCCTACATGAAAAACAGGTGTTAGAATCTTCAATTTATCAAGGACAAATGGAGGCACAGGCGTGAGGAAGCTCATCCAAGGCAACCAGGAAGAAGGAAGGTCATCGAGCTTGGATTCACACCAAGGTCAGACATTTCAAAAGTTCTCGCACATATGAATCAAGACTTTTGAACTTTCCCCAAGTTACTGTCACTGGGAATGTGCCTTTAATGACACATTTTAAGACGTGGGAAGACTCAGCACTCAGAGCCCTTTGGAGAAGAGAGGAAACAGTGGTGGGGGTTAAAAATGGACATCATAGCTCTGGTGTCAGTGCAGCCCTCCTGCAAAGATTTAGGTTCTCTCGAATTATGCACAGCATTGCTTTGTAATGTATTTTCAGCATTTTCCCTATAAAGAAGACTACACATGAACATTTTTTATCAGTGCCAAGATGGTACATAATTAATATTTTGATGCAGTGCATTCACCTGCCTTGATGCTTACTCTAACAATGTGAGCTTGGCTTGAAATACACAATGCTTTTCCTAATGCATGTTATCCCACTTTGAGACAAGACAGCTCCATTTATGTAATTATGTGACTGATGATTTACTGTCCCATTCCTCCTTGGGTTACCTGTATTAATGAGACATCCATGTGAATAAGCTGCTTCTCGGTAGAATCTAATGTCTCTAATACAACCAGAGCCTTCGCAAAGAGGAAAGCAGAGGAATGGAATCTGCCTAGAATCAAAGTCTCCTCTGATGTTGCTGACTGATCCTATCCGCCTTTCTTGGCCATGGAGACTGCAAAATACGAAGGTTGAGGGGCTGGTACTTGGGGACAGAACAAGCAGGGAGGAGATCCAAGCCAAGGTGATGGTCACTGACATCCTCAAACACAAACCCCTCACCAGAAGGAAGAGTAGGAGATATTGGTATTTCAAAATGTGTGAGGCAAAGAACAAACATTTCTCTCCTTGTGCGTTAGAATCAGCGCTCACTCAGCAATGCCCGCGAGGTGCTTGGGCATTGAAAACCTTCAGCCACGTGTAGATTTGTAGGATTTCAAGGGCTCTTGGCTCCTGAGGACAGGGACATATACTGTCACTATGAAGGCTGTTCTCATCTGTACCAAAGTGAGGGGTCCCCATCCCTTTAATTCAGCTTGCATGCCCTCCAAATTCACACTCAGAAATAGTTGTAAACTTTCCATTCCTGGGTTCTTTCCATATTTCTAAAAAAATGCCTTTGTCATGGTGGCTTATGCAGAACTTCCAACTTAGCTTAATATATTTAGCATCTGGAATTCCAAATTTGCAAATTAACCAAATCCCTCCCTCATACCAGTACTATTGCGGCAGATCCCTCAATATTTTTAGCCATTATTTTTAATTTTCCTTTTTCTTGATTCCCTATAGTAAGTACTGAAACAAAACTACAATGGTAAAAAAAAAAAAAAATCCTAATTTCTAAGGCTTCTTTGCCTTTCTCGGTGTGAGTCTACCCAATTTTGAGTGTTTCTTTTAAACCCTTGTTTCAGCAAATTCCCCCATGCCCTAGGGTTTTATGTGTCATGCAAGGGAAAAACAAACACACTAGGCATTTGGAAGTGTATTTGTTTTCACCCCATTTCACAAACTGCAGTTAATAAGGCTCTAATAAGAAGAACAACGTATTCTCTGTGCACCCGCATGTAATGCGAACAGTCTCAATGCCTCTAAGACAACCCAGCATGCATGCCACTCAACTGAATACCAATGACTGATCGGGAAAAATGATTTCCATTCCCACCAGAGCCTCCAAGGTCAGGGGCATCTCCTGCTCCATGATTGCACAGTTGTTCAGTTTACAAGGTGGCACGAAAGAAACCAAGGACCTCCCTCCCTTTTGGAAACATGCCCGACTTGTCCTGATTCACGGAAAACACTAACACCATATTAAAAGCTGTAAAACACTGTGGTTGTGGTTTCTTCCTTTGGCATTCAGGTGGGGAAATGGCATTGAGTGAATGGAAATATTAGCTCTAACTCTGGTTCCTCAAGCCAGGATCTCGAACACGGGTTCTGAATGTTATGTTTAATCTAGGCAGGACAGTGTATGTTAGGGCCTCATTAGCACAGTGGTTCTTCCAAATATTGGCAGCTTACCAGCAAGCATCACTGGGGTTTGCTTTAGGTACAGGTGTGAACTGGTTGAAAATTGATTTCTGAACTACCCCCAGAGCTGTCCTGACGGTGGAGGCAAAGAGATTGAGCGAGCTAGTTAATTTCAGGGCCATTAGCAAAGCCAAAGAATGAACAGGGATAAAATTGCAAGAGGAATTATATTTTCTAGCTGCTAAGTAGATAATATGAATAATGGGGTGAAATGATTACCATCCACCATTTGAGCACCAATGGCCTAGATGTTGTGTGAATTAATTAATCGTCAAAGCTCTTCATAGAATGACATTCAAAACAAGCCCAGGAAAAGCTCTTCCCCTCCATCCATTCCAGCACCGTCCACACCCCACTAGGATCAACACAAAGAATTGCTTCTCCGCATTGTAGTCATGTACTTGGAAAGCCTTCCCTTTCTCTTTCCCTCCAAATAAGAACAGCTTTGCGAACAAAGTTGGTTTTGCATTAGACAAACCAGGAGTAGGCAATAAATTTAAAATGCCCCTGCAGGTAATTTGGCCACATCTGCCACTCCCTGTCAAACTAGAGGCCTTACCAGAGGTATGCAACTTCTAATTAGAGGATTGTAAAGAAAGGGGGTGGGGTGGGGAAAGCATGTGTGTATGTGTGTGTGTGTATCCATTGTAGATCCTTCTACAATGTGGCACCATGAATCTCTGTCACTCTTTGACTAATGGCACATAGAGACATTTGGATGAACTAGTGAAAAATCTGTGAAGCTAGCTTACCATTCCTAGTTTTAAAATCACCCAACTTTAGATGGAAATATTTATTTTCCTCCTATTCTTGATGTTGGCTGACACTTATACATACTATTTGAAGTTCTGCCAGTGCAACCAAACCAAGAAAATAGACTTCTGATTGTTGAAGTTTCCACTTTATTGTGGAGTCCACTTTAAATGCAGAGATCTTTCTGCTTGAGAAGAAATGGGATAACCAGAATATGCAGAAAATCTATCCTTTTCTCTGCAGTATAAAACAAAGAGTTAGAAGTGAGGATTTTAGCATTAGCTGGATATTGGATCAAATCCTGGCTGAGTCACCTTGTGACAGTGTGACAATGTCCACAGCTTCTTAATCTCTTCACGGGTGGATTCTCCTACCTGTGAACTGAAGGTACTAGTACCTACGTAACATGTAGGTTGTAAGGATAGATTAAATGAGACAATGCATACAAAATGCTTCATGAAGTATCTAGCATATAGAAAACACTCAATACATGAATAGGCCTTGTTAGTATGCAAAACTCACTGCTCTCCGTGGTGCTGAAGGCTTCCAGGTTGATAGGAATCTGATGGACAGATTGCTTAAATGTCCCTTAAGAGAAGGGACACAGTAAAAGGAATGGAGAAGGCCCTGGAGTCACAGACAGATGTAAAATTCACTGTTCAGAAAAGGAGACAAAAATTACCTTGTTAAAATTTCCTTTGGACTTTTCACTGTGAGATTATACCATGGTCATCTGTCTCCGGGATGGACATACTAATCTATGCACTATCTGGGACTTTTCCCAAGAACTAGTGAATACTCGTGAATTTAGATGAAGATAGCTTCTCTCAAAATTAAAACTTAGAGGTTACATCTTTAATTCAGAACCTTTACTTCTTGGCACATGTAGATACTATTCTTTCTCTGCTCAGAAGCAGTTGATAACTTACCACGCCACAGAGAATATGTCTTTGTTTAGGCTGATAATAAATGCTTACTCATTTCTGTCCCTATGTGCCTATTATGGACCCATTTTCTTCCACTTTCTCTCCATTCAAGTCAGGCAGGAGGCAGGGCAGCTTGTCAAACTGCCTGGGCTCAAACTTGGACCAGTTCACAGAGTGGCAGTGAGATCTTGGGCAAGTTACTTAATCACTGTAATCTGCATGCTCCTCGGGTGCTGTCTATGAGGATTCAGTGAGAGATATTTAGAAATCATCAACACTATGAATGGTACTCAGGGAGCACCCAAGGAACTCAACTGCTACTACCAGGAATATTATTATTATTAACACCACCAGTGCTATTCCTTACTCAGCATTGCCATATAAAACTGCAAAGGCCTAATGCCATGCCTGTTTCTTTTACTCTAAATATTACCCTTCCTCTTCTGTTATGAATTCTAGAACAAAGTCCTTCAAGGTCTCCACCCTCCGTGAAGCTGCTTCTCCCCTGACACATTCACAAGGGTTTTCTCAATTACCTACTTACCAACAAGACACACTATTTAAAAGTATGGGTTCTGGAGTCATTTTGCAAACCCCTAGCTCTACCATGCCCATGCTGAGTGACAGTGGCCAGTACACAAAACCTCTCTGAGATTCACTTTCCTCATCTGCCCATTTCATAAGGTTATGGTGACAATGCAGTTACATAATATCTGTAAACTGCCTGTTCCAGCATCTGGTGTAGATAAGCATCTATGAATGTTAACTGCTAAATATTGTAATTTATATCCCATTACGTCCCCCACCCCATGCTCAACAGAGGTAAGCTCTCTCGTCTTTTTGTGTGCCAACAGGCTATCAACATGCACATAAGTTAGACTGAGCATCTTCCTAGACACATACGTCCAAAAAGTTAAATCAGAAAGAAACAGCCACCTACTTTACATAGGAAGGTGCAGGCATTTGGGCTTATTCCTGGGGTTTCCTGTTCAAAAGTGGCTACATGTTTAACACAGTCAAAGCCCTTGGGATGCCCCTGGTTCAGGTATTGACTGGGATGGACATGTACACTGTTTCCAGCTCTTAATTTTCTCCTGCAATGAATTCTGGTTATACAATGTCCCTATCTTAATTACTTCTGGCAATACCCCTGCTCATGGGGCTATACACAATGTCACGGCCACCTTCCTGTTTATATCACCAAAGTGCCTGCGCACGTGTATCCTTCTTCAAGTGCTGCCTGGAGGGGCTATGCAAATCCAACGCCTTTAATCTCGCCTCATAAATCAAACATTCCCTTCCCTTAATCTGTTTCACTCTCTGTTGCCAACCTTCCTCCAATCTGTCCCCATCTTTCTCCTACTGAAGGTACCAGAAATAAATGCTCCAGACTAGAGGTGGGTGAGCTGATAAGAGACGAAAGAACACAAAAAGGAAGAGAGAAGAAAATGAAGAGAGGGAGCAAACCGGCAGGCCCCGAAGTTGGGAGAAAGGAGGAGGGGAGTGGCCGCTGTCTGTACCTGAGGGCCTACTATTCATGCCATTCAGGCCAGGGGGCAAGGGACAGTCTTTGGAACACCACCACGATAAAACCTGCATAGAATACTTTTCTCCTCTGCGTTTTCCCACCAGCTCCATTTCAGGATTCCTTTTATTCCCCTCTCCCACCCCCTAAAATGGAATTAGGCTATCTTTTCTAAGTGTAATCCCATTTTAATCTTTTCCGCTCATATTTCTAACTTGTTTAGGGTAGGTTTGTGTAATGTTCCCAGTCCACACTCTGGTTCACAACACCTTCCAATTTAATATTGTCTGCAAATTTCATTAGCATGTAATTTACTTTCTCTTCCAGATCATTAAAAAAAAAAAAAAAGCCTCACCTAGACCAAGCTATTATGAATCTCTCTTCCACTTGCCCCAGATCCCAGCCAAGTGGGAACATTACCATTTATCATTATCTTTTGTTTATAATCTTTCAGCCAGGTTTCATCTAAGCCGATTAGAACTAATCTTGATGGCAAAAGGAAATTCAGATAAATAAAACCAAACCCCGACATCCAGAGCATCCCTCAACAACAACTTTACTTCATAGTTAATGGTCAGTATTTGGCTTATCCATCACTTTTCTATAATAATCTCCCATACAGTCATTCTCAGCATTCTTTCTTCAAGACCAATACAGAATCAGATTTGTATTTAGTGAGAATTTCACAAGTCCTTCAAAGGGATTAAGTCTGTCAGTCCCAATAGTTTAAGTTTCCATGGAATCTTTATCTCCTGCTGTATTTTCAAACTCCAAGGGGGCAGGGCACTTTTCTGCAGAGGAAGCTTTTTACAAAATGTCAACGAGTTATTTATTTAACTTCAGATGCTCAGGCACCCACGGTCTCCTCCAAAGTAGAGAAGGTTTTTTTCCACCAGCCATGGCACTTGGTGTGTGCTGGTTGATAAAGTTCTATTTATGGTCTTAATGAGGATAAAACAGCCATTTCTTAGCTAGGTGCCAGATACAGAGATTGATAACAAGACTAATCCTAGTATAATTCCCTTACTAATGGCTAAAAACCACTCAAGTACCTTAATATATCAAGATGCAAATGTTTTATAATACCCATAAACATTCTCAGAACCTAATAGAGTTAATTCCACTAAGACTGAAACAGGTGAGAGGTGGTGCAAAAATCAATTTGGCTTCACCTCCAGTGATTTATCATTGCCACCCCCAGGATCAATTAATTTTTCACTAAGAAAATGTCTAATGAAATTTAGGACCAAAGGGATGACAAATAAAACACCAACCTTGATTCAGATTCACATAATGGGTTAGACAGACTTCAACCTTCATGGAGGTTAAAAAAAAAAAAACTAAATGAAAATTACCAATAATTTAAGATTTAATTATAAAGAATAGTTTGTTGAGATTCTGATACAAACCAAAATAATTTCTACCCGCTCTGTTCTAAGCTATATGTGAGTATCTATAAATTCTCTATGTTTTAAATTATAGATAAAGGATTATGAGGAAGAAAAAAAGGACACAGTGTGACATTTTTTACATCTTAAAAATAAAAGAAATCTGTGTAAAGACTCCTGAGAGCAAGAAAAAGCTCAAAAGAGAATTCATGGGTAATGATGAAATTGTCACCTTTTCACTTTTTTGGCCCCATTTAGACTCATCAACCCTGAAACGAAAGTGCAATTTATTAAGGTAAGAAGTGATTCCTAGATTTATGCTTTATGCAATTATGTTAAACTCTGCTTGAGTTGTGCCTCCTTTTTTTCCTGCACCCCACAATTTTCCTTGTCTGGGGGAAAAAAAAGAACTTGGAGAAACCTTGCAGGGCAAAGAATCATTCTTAAAAGAAAGGATTTTCAGGTGAACACTAACTTCCTGGCATTGGGGCAGGAAAGTGCCTGTGACGCATCATCCCTGCAAAGGAACTGAGCCAACTGGGGTGAAGTGGTCACAGAGTACATGCCTGCAAATTTACTGTCCCTCTTTATGGCTTTCCATAAAGTCCCTTCATGCAAAATGGCAAAGAGACGCCCCATTTATACAGCATAAAAATTAAGTGACTAATGGGCTATGTCCAATGAACTCCTACCCACTTACAAACCAAGAGAACTTCAAATTTTAATCCGTTCAGCTCAAGGGGACAGCAGAATATCATCGCCTACCCAATGATCACTTGAAATTAACTTCCTGGCCAAGTAAAAGTGAGCCATGAAAGACACATGAGAATCACAATATTTCTTCAAGGTCTTTACGGCACCATGACTCAATCCACACAAAGCAGAAGTTTCTAAAGGTACCTCCACCAGGGTCTTTTATGTCTCCCTCCCAGGTCTTGAATCACCATCCCTCTTCCCTATACTCCACATTAAAGGATTTGAGATAAATGCAGTTATATACAGCATCTGAAATCCAAAGGCTTGATATGTTCCCTAGAATTACACAGTCATTGATTTTTTTTGCTGATACAATTTATGAGTCATTACAAAACATATGTTATTTATCTGAATCACTGACAGTTAAGTTATATGTTGTAGAGCTCTACTGAGATGGCATTGTTTTTGTTTTTCTATTTTAATATCCATCAACAGATAACTGGACAGAGAAGTTGTGGTATATTTATACAATGGAATACTACTCAGCCATAAAAAATAATAAAATAATGCCATTTGCAGCAACATGGATGGACCTGGAGACTGTCATTCTAAGTGAAGTAAGCCAGAAAGAGAAAGAAAAATACCATATGATATCACTCATATGTGGAATCTTAAAAAAGAAAAGAAAAGAAAAGAAAAATGAACTTATTTACAAAACAGAGACAGAATTATTTTTGTTTTACAAAGTAATGACTCATGGCCTGGTAAGAAAACAGTCTATTTCCCAATCCTTTTGAAAAAGTAAGTTTATTTACATTAAATTCATTCAACAAATTTTTCAACAAATGGTTAATGAACACCTGTCAGAGATCAGACAAGCACTGTTCTAAGAACAGAATAGAATGTGTGAAATAAGATGAGCATGGCCCTTATCTTCATGGAGTTTCTACTCCATTAAGGAATAGTGATAAGATGTAAATAAAAGAAATAATTACTGATTGTCATAAGTGCTAGAAAGGAAATACACAGGATGCTCTGATAAAGAATAACAGGACAGAACAGAACTGTTTGGGAACTACATGTGACATGCCTATACAGCCAATTAATGCAAGAGATAAATTGAAATCCAACTTTTAAAAGGACCCTCAATCATCCAATAACTAGTTATTGTCTGATTAACATGTTCCCAAAATTGAGAGGATAGGAGACACCCTAGCCTGTGACTACCTAAAAGGACTCTGGCCATGGTCCTGAAGATTGTAATACAATCACCCCTTCCCTTCTCCTTTGCGTTATCTCCATTTATCTGTCTCTTCACTGCGGGTGAAAAGGTATTCATTAAATAAGAGGGGATATTTTAAAAACAAAATAATAATTAATAAACTCCTTCATCTCTAACCTTTTCACCACTGAGAAAAGACTTGCTACCTGCAAAATTAAAATAAACTAAGAAATTATAATACTCGAAAGGGTGTGACACCAGCATCAACACACAAAGTAAAGGAAAAGAACATATAGAAATCCATCCTCGTACATGTGATAATTTACAATACAATGATGTTGCCACCACAAACAAGTTGAGTGGAAGTGAGGGGGCAGAGAGAATAGGATTATTTAGTAGATGGTATTGAGAAAATGGTTTAAAACACTTGGTGGAGATTACTATATTGTTCCTTCTATATTTCACAGTGTCAATTCCCCTCTCCATACTAATTGACATTAAAAAATAAATGCTTTCTTCTACTTCTTGCTAAGAGGATGCCAATTATGTCTCTCTAATTGTTCATTATTCAAAAGCAATTTTACTGATATGCCCTTCCCATTACTGTAGTAAACAACACAGTATCATCACGGATGCAGAATGGAAACAATATGGACTTCAGAATTATATGTACCAGATTTGAGTCCCAAGTCTGCCCTCTCAAGCACATTTGAATACACCACTTAACTCTTTTTCAGTCTTATTGCAACAGCCTCATATGCAAAAGTAAAATAAAGAAGTTAATAATTCCTATTCCATGGGGAAGCTCTGATATTCAAATGAGATAAGACGCATGACAAAAAAGTCTAAGAGAAGTATAGCACTGCACAAGTGTCAGCAGTCATTCTTACCGTCAGTGTTTAAGAAATGTTTGTTGGATGAAAGATGTCAACTTTGCAGCCCCTAAAGCTCCACTAAAATAGTCCCATGGATGAAGGTATGGGAACACACTTGGGCTGCGTTAGGGATTGTATTTTTCTTATGCAGCATAATTCTCTGCAGATTCATCTGGAGGTTGCTGTATGTTTCAATAGTCCCTTCCTTTGTACTGCTGAGTCCTATTCCATGGTATTGGTGTACTACTGTGCTGTGTAACCATTCACCCAATGAAATACATCTGGGTTATTTTCAGTTCCTGGCTATTCTGAATAGAGCTGCTATAAACACTCCTGCACAGATTTTCTGTGAGCATAAGTTTTCACTTTTCTAGGACCAATGCCCAGAAGGACAACGGCTAGGTTACATGGTAGTTGCATGTTTAGGTTTTAAAGAAACAAACCTATTTTCCAAAGTGGCTATACCACTTTTCTCCAGCAATGTACGAACAATTTAATTTCTCCACATCCTTGCCAGTGTTAGTGTTCACTATTTTTTATTCTAGCCATTCTAATAGGTGTGTGCTGATGCCACACTGTAGTTTTAATCTGCATTTCCCTAATGGTTAATGATGTTGAACATCTTTTCACGTGCTTACCTGCCAGTTGTACATTCTCCTCGGTGAAATGCCTTTTCATGTCTTTTGTTCACTTTCTAATTGGGTTGTTTGATTTTTTTTTTTTTATTGTTGAGTTTTGAGAGTTCTTTCTATATTCTAGATTTTGGTCCTTTGCAAAAGTTTTCTCCAAGTCTACAGCTTAATTTTTCCATCCTTTTAACAGAACGTTTTGCAGAGAATTTTTTTTTAATTTTGATGAAATTCAATTTATCATTTTCATTCTGTGATGAACTGCAATCTTGGTGTCAATTCTAAGAACTCTGCCTAGCTTTAAAATCTCAAAGATTTTCTCCCATTTTTAAAAAAAGTTTTATACCTTTATGTTTTATGTTCAAGTTCAGGAATCCATTTTGAGTCAATTTCTGTATAATATGTGAAACTTAAAGCTGAGAATGTCCAGTTGGATTCTCAACTGTTTCAGCACCCCATGTTGAAGGACCATCATTCCTCCACTGAATTGCTTTCTCACCTTTGTCCAAAGTCTATTGGGCAAATTTACGTAGGTCTAAATCCTGAGTTCTGGGTTCTGTTTTATTGACCCATGTGTCTGTCCTTCTGCCAGCACCACAGTTTTGATTGCTGTAGCTACACTATGAGCCTTGAAATCAGGTGGACTCATTTTTCTCACTATATACTTACCTGTTTATCAATTTATGGAGAACTGTCACCTTTATTATGTGAATCTTCCAATACACTGAACATACTACGGCTCTCCTGTATTTTTTTTTAAATTATTTTTGTCAGCATTTGGTAGCTTTCAGTTAACAAGTTGTGTTACCATTTTGTTAACTTTTTACCTAAGTATCTTTTTGGAGTCACTGCAAGTGGTATTGTATTTATAATTTCCACATCCACAGGACAGCTGCAGGTTTTTCTGAGAGATGCTGTCTATCAAATTGAGGAAGATCCCCTCTATTGCTATTTTTCCAGTAGTCTTTTTTTATCAGGAACAATTTTACCAAATGCTTTTTTGTTTTTTACATTGATTTGCATGATCAAATGATTTTCCTCTAGCCTGTTAATAAGGTTGATTACATTGATTTAATTGTGACTACTGAATCAGTCATACCTCCCTGGAATAAATTCCACTAGGTCAAGCATGTAATTCTTTTTATATATTGCTGAATTCTATTTGCTAATATTTTGTTATAGACAAAAAATACGGTTTTATGCCTATGGCCATAAAATATATCAGTCTATAGTTTTCTTTTTTGGTACTAGGCTTTGTATGATTTTTGTATCAGGATAATACAAGCTTCATAAAATGAATTGGGAAGTGTTCCCTTTTCTTCTGTTTTCTGGAAGAGATTGTATATAGTATTAATTCTTCTTTAAATATTTGGTAGAATTCTCTGATGAAACCTTCTAGGTTTGGAGATTTCTTTTTTAGGAATTTTTTAAATGAAAAATTCAATTTCCTTCATAGTTACAGGGACATTCAAATTACCTACTTCAGATAGAGTGGATTATGACAGTTTGCATTTTACAAGGAAGTTGTCTATTTCATGTAAGTTGTCAGATATACGGGTATATATTTGTTCATTGCATTTCCTTATTATCCATTTGACATCTGCAAAGCCTGTAGTGATATCCTCTGTTTCATTCTTGGTATTTATAATTAGTGTCCTCTCCCTTTTTCCTTTGTCAGATTTGCTAGAGGTCTGTCAATTTCATTGATCTTTTCAAAGAGCCAGGTCTTCTTTTCATTGATTTTTCTCTATTGTTTAACTGTTTTCAATGTCATTGATTTCTGCTCTTATCTTCATTACTTCCTTCCTTATTTGCTTTGGGTTGATTCTGCTGTTCTCTTCCTAGGTTCTTAAGGTGGGAGCTTACATTACCCCCTTGAGGCTTTTCTTTTCTAGTGCATGTATTCATTACTACCAATTTCCCTCTCAGCACCATTTTAGCTGTTTCCCATAAGTTTTTGTCTCGTATTTTCATCTGGTTCAATGTAATTATGCATTTCCCTGGAGACTTCCTCTTGAATCTACAGAATTTTCAGAAATGTGTTGTTAAGCTTCCAGGTGTTTAGAGATTTTACCTGTTACCTTTTTGTTAATGATTTAGAGTTTGATTCCACTGTGGTCAAGGAACACACTCTGTATAACTGCAATGATTTTAAATTTACTGAAGTTTGTTTCATGGCCCAGGATATGGTCTATCCTGACAAATGTCCGACGGACACTTCAACAGAATATGTATTCAGCTATTGATGGATTGACGTGTGGAGTTTTCTATAATGTTGAGTAGATACTGCTGGTTGATGGTGGTTGAGTTCTGTATTCTTTATTTTCAGTCTACTTTTTCTATGAATTGCTAGTAGACTGGTGTTTGTCTCCAATTATGTGTATTTTCCTGTCTCTCCTTTTAGTGCTGTCATTCTTTCTTTTTTTTTCTGCACGTATTTTGCAGCTCTGTTGTTTAATGCATGCACATTGAGGACTGCTGTATTCTTTGTTGGATTGACACTATTATCATTATACTGTTTCTCCCTGTCTCTGGTAATTTTCTTTGCTCTTAAGTCTACTTTATCTGATGCTATATTAGTACAGCATCTAATTAGCACAGTAGCTAATACAGCTACTCCTATTTTATCTGGGTTGGTGTTTGTATGATCTATATTTTCCATTCTTCTACTTTCAATCTACCCATATAATTAAGTTTGAAAGGAGTTTCTTGACAGCATATGGTTGAGTTGTGTACTTTAATCCATTCTAACAATTTTTCATTTGTTGGTATAAGTAGAGCATCTACATTAGATATAATTATTGTTATGTTAGTACTTGATTCTGCCATTTTATTTTTTTGTGTGTTCTGTTTATCATTTCTCTGTTTTCTTTTTTCTGCTTTCCTGAGTTACCTGAATATCTTTTATAATGAAATTTGCATTTGTCTCTAATACTTTTGAGCAAAGCTCCCTTTACAGATTATGTTAGTAGTTGCTCTGGGTATTACATTATACATACAACAGTCTACTTGTGTGATCATTTTAGCAGTTTCAGCAAGGCATGGAAATCTTCCCTTTACCCTTCCTCATTTATAATACAATTGTCTTAAATACTTCTTCTACGTGCATTTTAAACCATATCAGACTGTTATTGTTTCAGTCATAAAGTACAGTTTTGAAAACACCAGAGAAGGAAAGTTTATTGCATTTACTCCTGTTATTGTTTTTTTCCTTTCTGATAGTCCAAAAGTCCTTCTTTTATAAATTTCTTTCTCATTAGACAACTCCCCCTAGCCAGTCTCTTAAGGTAAGGCTGTTGGAAACTAATTATTTTAGGTTTTCTTTACCTGGCAATAACTCCTTTCTTTCTGAAGTATATTTGTGCTGGATATACAGTTCGGAGTTAACAAGTATTGTCTTTCAGCACTTGAAAAAACATCACACCTTTCCCTCCTTGCCGCCACGGCTTTTGGTGAGAAATCTGCTGTCCTTCAAATTGTTTTTCCCTCCGGATACAGTATTCTTCTTCTCTCGACTTTCAAGATTTTTTTCCCTTTATTTTCAGTTTTCAGAAGTTTGACTATAATGTGTCTCAGTGTAGGTATCTTTGGATTTACCCTGTTTGGAGTTTGCTCAGCTATTTGAATCTGTATGTTTATGTCTAGGGATTTCATTCACACTTAGCGGGAATAACAAGAAAAGGTGTGTCTACTTCATCTTTCCCGGAGCAGGAATCCACTTACTACTATATTGAAGTATTATTTACTCTTTGTTTATTGTGTGTTTCTCTAATGAGCCGTAATGCCCATAAGGACAAACACAGAGTTCTTTCATTTCCCACAGCATCTTCAAGGCCCAGCATCACCCCTGGCCCACAACAGCTGTGCAATTCATATTGTGAATGACTGAATTAACAAACTAAATCCTAGTAGGGTTCAAAGCACAGTTCACTATAGTAAACCCCTTGAAAACCTGGTTCACACAGCAGATTCAGGGAAGTCTCACCACCGCCAATTCTAATTCAGGAGGTTTATGGTGGGTTGCTTAAATCTGCATCCTTAAGCACATTCTGCAGGTGATACACAGGTATCCTGGACTCACCTGAAAGAATAATCACAAGCTGTGCTCCCCACCAAGAAGACTAGGGTCTGAGCACCGTCCTGGGAGCTAACCGTGAGAGTGATGGGAGCAGAGGTCATTTTAAGTATTCTGCTTTCCTGCTCCTGCCCCATATTTGCTAGCAGTGAATCAAGTTCCCCCATAAGAAGATGCAAATCAGGAGAAGCAGATTTAAAGTGGAAACATTTGAACAAATACGAGGATAAATTGTCACAAAAGGCTTAACATTCTGCCGCGGAGGAGGTATCTGGAAGAGCGTGCTCTGTCCTCAACTCATGCATTTTAAAACGCTGTGCTGAAGGTTTGTGTTTACCCAGCGCAAGACCGTTAATACATTCAGCCCAAGAGTGAAGCAATTTTAATATTAATAGGCTCTTTATGAGAATTTAATAACAAAGTCATAGCTTCCTTGTGTTTCGAGACACAGGGGTTAATTACTTCAAACGGGTTGGCAGGGAAAAGGTCAAATTTTAACGCTGACCTTAACAGTTTGGGATAAATGTAAAAAAAAAAAAAAAAAAAGGCAATGGTGCGTTTAAAGCTATGATGTTTGGTGTTCTCTGCAGACTGAGAAACTGTCCCGGGTCCCACCTGTTGATTCCACCTATGGATGCTCAGAGAAGCCATGCACCTGGTTATTACACCTGGTAAATCTCAATCATGTATAATTGAATTCAGTCTACATTTTCCTGGGAAGAGAAGAAAACGGACTTTACGATCGTTTTAAATTTGAATCTATTCTGGTACCCATAGGACTGAAGATTCACAATGCTCTGAGTATTTCCAGTCTTCCTCCAGTGGCTTCAGACAAATCTGAGGTGAAAAATGAAGCCTGGTATTTGAGACTGTGACTTCTCTGCTATATAACAGACCATTCCTGGTTTTAACAAAAGAATCCAAGTAGGTTGCAATTAGATATTTTGACGCTGTGTTCCTCTCAGCCTTCAGAGGCAGAGATATGAGGTCCTGAAAACCCCTCCAGTCTCATAAGTAATAGCAGAGCAGGGACATATGAATGGATTGGAGCGCTTGGGGTTTATCAGATGTAAAACTGTGATGAGTGCCACAAATCACAAAAAAATACAAGTTCAATTTTTGGCCTGGGAAATGTGATCTTATACTGTTAGATTCTGAACTGTGAGTTTAAATACGTGTAGCTGATAGGTTGTGAAGTTTTGTTTTTCTGCCCCCACACTCTAGGTAAAGATATTTCCTTTCATCGCTGCCCCAGATTTTTCTCCCTTTGTTCAGTTTCCTAACCAGGGTCTTGCCATGAGCAATTCACCTCACATGGGGTGTCCACATTCTCCACGGCAGCGTGGGACTCCTCTGACATCTTCCCATGCACATGGTCACTCTTGTCAGTAGAATCCATACCACCGAAAATGTTCACGATGGCAGTGGAGACGTGGAATCCTCTGCACTTGTCATTTTACTTTCATCCATCGGGTGTTTATTGAATTCTTTCAAAGGCCAAGCACTCTGCTGAAAGTGGGGGCTTCAGAATCAAACAAGTCGCCTGCCTGCACAGAGTACAGTCTAATGGGGGAGGCAAAGGAAAAAGTAATGATCACATCATGTGATGATGGCTACGAGGGAATGCCATGGGAACATACACAAAAAGCAACAGACCCCATCTTAGAAGGTATGAGGAAGTTTCTGCAAAGAAATGGCTTCTGAGATAAGACCCAGTAGCAGTCAGGAAAGGTTAGGTATGCTGCTGTAACAAATGAGCTCAGAATCTCAGGAGCTTACATGGTAAAGGTCTGTTTCTTACTCAGGCTATGTGTCATCTGTGGTTTAACTTTGGTTCAGCTCTACACCATCTTCTCTTGAAAGCCCAGGCTGATGGAGAAGTGACTTTTCTGATCTCTTGATAGAGGGAAAAGGGAACGCGATGAATCATATGTTGGCTCTTAAAGCTTCTGCCCAGAATGATAGATCCCTCTCCTCCTGCATTTCATTGGCTGAAGGAAACCACGTGGCCATTCCTGAACTTTTTCAAAAGTCAAGCATGTAAAATCCTCCTCCAGTGAGAAATACCACCAGGCGAGAACTCAGAACGTTTTGTCAGGAATAATAAGTCTATCACAGACCCGCAATACAAGATAGAGCTGTGTGTGCAAAAAGAAGGTGGCACGGGTATCAAAGGCAGAATATTCAAAAGCACGAGAGAGAGGACAGGGATGAAGGAGACTAGGGGAGAGAGGAGAGAGATAGAGGGATCTGAAGAATTCCAAGTCATTAGCTAACTCAGGCTGAAGCACAGAGTACCAGGAAGGGAGCAGAAAGAGTGTGAAAAGGGAAGCTCCTCTTCCTGCCACGGCTGTACCAAAGCAAACCTGATGGTTGGCACACGTGCCCCACACAAGAAGGGCTTGGGAAGCACTGATGTAAAGGAGCCTCCAGGTCTTTCAATGGGTATTTAAAACTAAAACCTTCTCCTTTATAAGCTATTCAAAATGTCAAGATAAATGGAGGCAGAAGGAAAGACAACATAGGGTAACCAGAGAACATGAATGCGCAGATGACAGGTTGTTCATTTCAGGGTTTTGCCTAATACCTAGACCATGGTCCCAGGTACTTGCTTGTTGAATGCCTCATTGGAAAAAAATCGAATGAGGGGCATCTTTGGACCATCTTTGGATCTTAGTTCACTTGTACTATCTAAGCTAGAATGACATGAAATGGGGACAGGGCAAGGTTGGATGGTGTGCACTGATTCTCATCCATTCACACGAGGGTCAGAGCCAGTCCCCTACACAGAGCTCAGAATCCTTTTAGTCAGTCAACCATTACAGCCTCACTTTCTGTTTACTACATGTTAGGGAGTCTGCTAGATGCTGGGGACTCAGTGGTCATCAAGGAAAACAAAGTCCCCAGGAGAAGTAGAAATCAAATAAGTCAATTAACCAAACAATGTAAAGTTTTGGTGCCATGATAAGAAGAAACCATACAGGCTCTGCTTGAGGAGAGCACGCCAAGTACTCAGAGGTTAGGAGGCCTCTCTAGGGATGTGCATTGATCTATGATCCAAATCACTGAAGAGCTGGAAAGGGAAGAGCATTTCAGCCAAGGGCAGCATGTGCAAAGGTCCTGAGGTAGACAAGTGCATGGTGTGTCTGAGGACCTCAGAGAAGGCTTGTGTGCCGGAAGTGATCTCAGCAAGGAGGTGACTGGGGGGAGATGGGGTGGGACAGGTCTGGATGCCAGCAGATCATATGGGGTCTTGTGGTTACTGGGAGGGCTCCGATTTCATTTTAAGACTATTTGACTGGTTTTAAACAAGAGAATAGTGTAACCTATTGATCATTTAAGGATAACTACCATCTCAATGACCCTAGAACTGATTACCTACATTGTGCAATTTGGTGGGAGAAAGTCACACGAATTCTATAGAGGGTATGTAATGCACTGTGAAAGGGGTCACCCCCTCACTCCCTTGGACCTCAGTTTCTCTCCCTTCACGGTACAAAGCTGCAAAGCTGACATTCAAAGAGTGATCTGCATGGATTATCCAAGAGAATGTTGAAAAGCCAAATAAATTACACGTTACAAGAAGAGGCCCAGAAAGCAAGGTGTGCACAGCTACAGAAATAGGGTAGCTGCAGGTTTTAAGACTATATGAGAGGACAATTATTGAGCTTCCAATGCAAATTAGCCAGCAGTCAAAATAAAGTCAAAAACACTCCAGGACAACTTGTCCTCACGGAAATCCTTCTGTCTTTTTTTTCCTTAGGCCCACTTGTGAGTAAAGTGTTGGCTCACTTCATGGCTCCAGCAGATTTAATTCCTATTAATTCTGTTAATAGTGGATGTTGCTGGTGGTGGTCGCTGTTGCCAATTCTTTTGGTTCCAACTTTCTCCTCCGGAAGGAATGGCATTTGGGGATGAAAGCATCGAGTTCGCAGATGTAGTGGTGCTTCCCACGCGAATAAATCAGGATATTTACCCAACTGTGGCAGGGGGCTTTGTGGGGGATAATGACAAATTTGCAAACAAAAAGCAAATTCCCCACATGACAAAAACAAACGGAGTGACACACATGCTACCTAGGAAACCAGAGGACACCAGCAGAAGCTTTCAGCTCCAATGAAGCAGAGAGGGATGTGGGTAGAGGGGGTGGAAACTGGTTCTTGGTAAATTGGGCACAAGATATGCCACATCTGTCAGAGTGAAAGACAGATTGAGGAATGAGAGAAAAAAAAAAAAAAACACTTAAGGGAAAGTGTTTTATAACTATACTGCTCCATCCAAATCAGGCAATTTCAGAAACGTACCTCCAAATACATTTGTTATTTTTCCCCTAATCAACTAAATATTTTCATCGAAGCTTCTCTCATCACATTTCCACATGAAAACATAAACACCGCTCACCCTAACCTCCCAGGTGGAATGATTCCAGGAAAGACGAGGGTGGCCAAGACCTCGCATACACGGGAACTTGGAATAACATTCCTGAAGGGGTGGAAAGTCTGTCACTTGGAGACTGAGCAGCACCCTAGTGCACCTTCGTAGCATGGGGCACGCCTCTCCCTTCCAACCCTTGCTGTGCAGGTATCCTGACCTCCCCTGGTCTCCTGAACGAGCCCAGCTCATCCTCATTCCAAGCTTTCCCACGGGCCAGACCTCCTGACTACAACTCTTTCCCTGTCTTTTTTTTTTTTTTTTTTTTTTTTTTTGAGTAAAGGTAGATTTATTTAGAGATACATCAAAAGGCAAGAGAAAGACCACGAAGTGTGGGGGTTGGCTGCTCAGATTAGAGTAAAAGTTGGTACACCATAGTCAGAGGGCAGGCGGTCTCTGAAGAAGGAGAGAGGGCGGTGGACACGAGGCACATTGTTGCCAGTTTTTGTGGGCTCAGGGGCTTCGTATGTTCATAAGTGGAAGGACCAGTCTAGCCTGGGGAAGGCGCTGGGATTCCCAGGAAGTTGGCCATTTCCCACTCTTTGACCTTTTGTGGCCAGCCTTGGGGCTGCCATGGTCCCTGCCTCTTGACTGGGTGACTTTATCTCTTCCTTTGGGCCAAAGTCTACTGTCCTCTCTTCAAAGCTGCCTTCCCTGCCGACCCTGAATCTAAACTGGCATGCTCACTGACTCCGTGCCTCTTTGCAACTTCATCCCGTTTATTTCCTTAATCATGCTGACTGTGATCTGTGATTTCCAGGACCGGGAACTGGCCTGCCCTGTGTCCCCCTGTAACCTGGTGCTTAGATCAACAAGTGCTTTCTTGGAAGAAGGTATATGGAGGACACAAAGAAAACCAGAGATGAGCAGGACATGACCCCTGCTAACACAGGATTGATCAAGCTTCTTAATGTTTCCACCCAAAGCAGAAATAATAAAGAAATCACAGCCCTCAGTACTTGGTTGTGATTCTCCCCAGAACCTAAGAAAAGCCTGGCTTAATCACAGGGTGAAAAGAAACATGAGCCCACAATTGTCTGAAAAGACTTCACAACCCCCTTAACAGTAAATGAGCCACAAAAAAATAATTTCAACCGACGCTTACAAGATGTTGCTGCTGTAAACACTGTCTCCATCCAGGTGGATGTGACCATCAACTACACTTCAATTAAAAAAAAAAAAAGAAAAAAGAAAGAAGGCAGGAAGGATGAGATGGGCAGAAGAGTGATAGAGTCATGCCAAACTTTCTTTTTTAACTACCACAATATGTCAATTAAATTAATCATCAAATTTTGGTGTGACAGAAATGGCTGTATTCTATTGCATCACCTTTCTGTGCCTAAAAAGAATCAGGAGAGAATTCTGGAATGATCAGAATGTTTCACCCAGCCCTCACCTAGATTTCACTCTCCTGAGTACCCTGTCTTTGTAGAGATGCTGCCCTAATCTGTTGAGATGACATCACTTTTCTAAGGGAAGAACTTTTGATTCTCCCTATGTGCTTCTACATTTCTGGCCCATCTTTCTGTCAGAGCTGGATACAGCTTAGAAACTGGGTAATGTTAACCAAGAAGACAATTTTTTAAAAAAGACGGATGTGACCAAGAGAGGTATTCACATTCTTCCAACATCCCCCTTACTTCTTAAGAAGAAACCCGGAGCTTCAGCAGGGCATATGGTTACCCAGGATAAATACAGCTTTGCCCAGCCTCCTTTGCAGATAGGTGTAGCCATGGGGCTAAGTCCCAGCTAATTAAATGTAAGTGACGTGGTATGTACAACTTCCAGAAAGCAGCCTTAAAAAGAGGAACTGGGGTCCAGCTTCCCCAGTTCTCTCTGGTGCCTGTTGGAGTGAGAATACGATGGTGGAAGATCTTACATCAGAAGGTGGAACACAAGTGTTGAGGACGGTGGAGTACCTGAACAGAAGGACCATGTGGGCATCGCCACACCAGCCCTGTCCTCCTTAACTCTGGATTTCATTTTATGCCAAAAAAAATGTAAACTCTTAAACTTGTAAAAACCACTGTTTTCTTGCAACTATCCCTTTGCAACGCAACCCAACCCTAGCTGACCCAACTGGCCCAGAAAAAAAATCAATAAAGATGACATCGGAGAAGCGTGGTGGAGTTGCTGGGAATCAGAGGTGATTCCCAGAATGAGGCTGACCCAGCAAATGTCTGTTTCTGTTTGTCTGTTCCCTGGTCAGAATGACTCCCATGCTGCATGTCAGAGCCACAGAAATGACCACACTCACCATCTGAATTCGGGGAGAGGCCAGGACAGCCAACTGTTTGAAAGTAGCTTTTGCATTGACCCACTACTTTGGCAGGAGGTAGTCTGAGCAAAACCAGCTCTGCTCAGGATGGAAGAACAGAAAGGTGGGAGTAACACCAGGACCCGGAGACCTCAGTTTTGGTGAAACACAGCTCTGGGACCTTGCCCGAGCTCTCCTGCCTTCTGCAAGGGAAGGACAGCTGCCCACTTTCCTCTCATCCCCTGGGGACGTGAGGACCACACTCCCTCCAGCTGCCTGTCCACAAGCCTACACAGAAACTGACTCTAATCTGTGTCCTTCTTAAGTGTTCCGTTGTGTATTCCAAATGACTTTTCCCTCTGGTGCAGGGAGTGACACATCGCAAGTTGACGACAGCATTCTGAGAAGAAGGTAGTTTTCCCAATTCTAGCAGATACACATTTTGTCCCTGTGCCAAGGGAGAATCAACAGCACTGCTCTTTTAGGCGATGACACCTTCACTTTCTCAAAGGAAGCACGCTTTCTTGGTACAGATATGTGACAGTTTCCTCTCTATGGCTTTTAGTGAAAACCTATGAACGGATTTCTCCTGCCATTCTGTTCCACTCCATGGCACTCCAGCCCACCCCACCCCAGGATTCAAGCCGTGCTCAGTTTGGACGGGAGCTCTGTGACCCCACAGGTCCTTCAACCTCCCTGAAGGCACATAATTACCCCTCATTCATGTGATGACCATGAGGACATGAACCATTCACTGTGTGTCCAATCACCGGGCCAGCCCTTTGCAAGAACCATCGCTTCTCATCCCCACAAAGCCCTAAGACATGCACACTTTAGCATCCGCATGATGCAGGTGGGGAGACTGGCACACAGATAGTGATTAAGTGGCGTGTACCCAGCCACAAGACTAATGGGTCACGGGTATGCAATTTGAACCCAGGAGTTAGGATTCCAGATTCCCCTCTGATATAAAAGCAGAAAGTGTCCTCATGCTGCCTGCCAAGACCTCCCAGAGGAGCTTTTCCAGAGACAGTCCATCAACCCTGGGCAGAGCCGCAGGGAGGGAATAGAAGCCAGGGTCCCTATATGTCCAAGGGCTTCAAACACCTAAAACTCTAGTGGCAATACTTTGGGGTCAACCACATGTCATTTCAAATCAGATGGAGGAGCTTGATCCTGAAACTTCTCTGTGCTCGATGGAGAGAAGCAGGCAGAAAGTAATCTGGGACATCCATAAACCAGAGTCGCCTCTGTCCAGCAATGACAAAGAAAAGTATGTTTAATCCTGTGGCAATCTGTCAAGTGTCACGGAATCCAGGCTGCATATAAAGCACAGCATTATTTTCAATGGGAGATCATTCTCCCAGCTCAACAGATTTTGTAGAGTCAATGGGTATCTGGGATCAGAAGCCTGCAGATTTATGGTGGTGGCTGTGGACCACAATTGAAAATCCCACATGCCATTTCTCACAAAGATAAAGGAATTATTTAAACAGGACCACGTGTGGAGCCCTGAAAGGAGAAATGGACTTATTTCCAACAGAGAGTTTAAAAGCACCAATCTCTTGGGCCTCTGTCTCTACTCCATGCCCTCAGAGAGTCTGAAAGGGGATACAGGATGGTGAATCAAGAAGGAAAAGTGACTTTGCAGAAGAGAAAAAGAAGGAAGATAGTTTAGTTCTTGCATGAGCTCACTGGAGAGAAGGAAGAGGGAATGGCGATGCAGCTACATCTGTGTACATTTCTCAAGAAGGAGGCCCCACGAGCCTCCTCGTTCGGGATGTGAGCTGTGCTGAAGTTCTCAGGCACTCCGTCGCTGAACTTTGTGTGAAGGATGGACGGGGTCGGCAGGATACTGAAAAGACCTCAGGCTGAGCCTTCTGCTAGTGAAACAAGCAAAAGCAAAGAAATGATGATAGATTTAATTGGAGAGTAGCTAACCTGGATAACAAAACTGAATAAATAAACAATAGGTGATCTTCTAAGCGAGGCTTGTGTCCAATTTCATTCAGAGAAATGAATGAAAAATTCACAGAGTCCCACATTTGGAACACGCAGCTCAAGTTCTCCTGTCTGACGTAGTAAAATTAAGAACCAGATGCCCTGTCAGAAACAAGCAGCAATGTTGCTACAGACAATGAGTATGAGAAAAGTCCGTGCCTCCTTGTTCCATATGGTTCATCAGATGTTATAAATAAACCTCGAATCTTGTTGATTCATTCATTTATTCTTTTCTATAACTTTTTTTTTTTTAATTTACCTACCTTGGCTAAAGTGAAATGCCCAAAAAGAAGTAGGGGAAGATAAGAACAGAAAACAGAGGGTTGAGACCATGGAAGGCATTCAATATCACTGAGTGGCTTAGAGTTGATCTGAGAAGCAATAGGGAGCCATTGAAAGTGTTTGAGCAGAGGCATGACATGAGAGATGTGGCTGGGAGAGATTTACTTGGAAAAGGGATGCAAAATTAATCAGCAGATATATGCACACACACACTAAAGGCACACTCACTCTGTAGAGGAATCCTTGCTCTAGACAAATAATAAAATTTGAATAAGTGATATGGTCCTAAATGGGGTCAAGGTGAATGTCAGCACATCTTTGCTATCGCTGCGACTTCAAGTATAATCACTTCTGGGGCTATTTTGGTTGATTATGCAACGCAAACAAGAGCATAGATGCTTCAGCAGTTTTCTTTCTAAATTCCTTTCATGGCCAGCTGGCTGTGGAGGGCTGAGTGAATGTAGACCGAAAAGCACAATTCTAAGGAGTTTTAAAAATAAATAAAATGTTACAAAAGAGGCCAGGCTAAGGGCAGTGTGGATCTTCCCCAGAACCTCAACATCAGATGTTGCTGCATGCCGTTATCTTTTCCTGCAGACGGACGGTGAGAAGGGAGACTTGGCTAACACCTCTGCTGAGCGTAAATTTACTGTTCCTTTGGCGGTGAGACCATCTTAATCAAGTTAGAAAAATAAAACACATCAAAAAATGAAACAAGCGTTTCCTTCTAAATGCCCCAGGCTCCCACGAGTCTTTCTCGGAGCTCCTATAAACATTACATCTACTCGTGGGCATCATGCCAGGCAGTAGAGACACTGGGCTAGGCTGTGGGATACACACATCCTTAACACTGCCCTCTGCCAAGGTTTACTGCAGCCTTCTCGGGGGTCTCCCTGCTCCTGGTCCCACATGCCTTACTTCTTTCCACGCCACTTCTTTCCATCCCACTACTGTGGGCACCATCTTCCTAAACAACAGTTTCTCAACAGAAGGTGGCTTTCTCCCCCAGGGGACATCTGGCAATATCTGGGGACACCTCTGGTCATCATAATAGGGAGGAAGCACGCTCCTGGCGTCTAGTGAGTAGAGGTCAAGGATGCTGCTCACCCTCCCTAAATGCCCAGGACAGAAACCCACAGCAAAGAACCGTCTGGCAGAATATGTCTATAGTTCCGAGGTCGAAAAGACCAGTCCTAAACACATCAATTACGTTGGTTTCCACGCTTTTCAAAATTCCACAAGATCCGGTCTCACCGACGTCTCTGATTAGTCTCTGTGTCCCGCTGGTCCTCTGTGAACCCCCTGCCGTCAAATGCTTCGTGCTTTCAGCCTACATTAACCTGAGAGGCGCCTGCCTCTTCCTGCCTCAGTCCTTTTACTCATCCTCTGCCGTACTGGTCTGTCCTTCCTACCTGATGGCCAGATGTTACCATCCTTTCAGGAGGATTTTCTCAGAGAACCTTGAAGTCAACGCGATCACCATCTACGCAGGACACTGAACAGTGTGCATCTTTCTTTGATTGACATCCACCTGTGCCCACGTGTATGATGAGCTCCCTTCCTTGGTCTTAAAGTCCCAATCATCATTTATTCGCACGTCTCACACGAGTCTACCCAGAGCCACAGTTGCAACTCTCACTTCTTCTATTCTTATGCCATTTGTGCTTTCAATCCCTTGGCCAAGCAAAGTCCTCCTTCCACATCCAGCCTGGAGTAGCGGGATGCTGGAGAAAGTGGTCCTGAATTAACCTGGATGTTGCTGCATCTCAAGTACCAAACTGAGTTTCCTGGGACTGGGGATGAAGAATCTGGGGGCTGGTCTCCACCGTGAGCCTCTGACAAGCAGAGGCCACAGCACAAGAGGGGATCAAACCAAAAAGTATTGATTCGGAAATACTCTCAGTCTCCACGTATCTCCCCAACTGACCACCAGATTGGTCACTCAGAGCATCTCCCTCCCCAGTCTACTGATCTGTCAGACAGATGCTGGGACACATGGATGCTGACTTTGGGAATGACAGGAGAAGGAGGAATAGGAGGGCCCATGGAGACAGGCCAAACCATACCCATGATAAGATGGAAAAGAAAAGGAGAGGATTGAATAGGCGAAGGGGGAAAGGCGGGGGGAGGGTGGGCACAGCCAAGGGAAGGTTGTGACACCAAATAAATCCAAGAGAATAGGGAAGAAAACACGACATGAGAAGTGTCCCTGAAGATTATAAACTGAATTCCCTTTAATGTATATATATTTCTTTTTCCAGGAGAAATCAGTCCGTTGTTTTCAATTACTTTCATTTTCAAAGTCTATTTGAATATCACTCACTGTTCTACTCCACGACGAGTTCAGTAACGAGACTGGATTATACAGGTCATGGGTCTTATATGAGGGTTGCACAGACATGAAAGAACTTTTCTATGGAAAAAGGAACTGAAAGTAAGAGTGGTCACTCACTCTGCCCCAATCAGGTGCAGCTGCGATTATGACCAAGCCCCCACTCAACCACTTCATCCGTCTGCCTCTCAAAATAAAGGGTTTAACGTCACATTGGTTTATTATTAATTATTATTATTATTATTCACAAAGGTCTTATTGCCAATGAGAGGGCTCTGCATAATTTTCTGACTTGTAATGACTATCTCCATGATTCTGATGGAAACAACCACATATGTAGATGGATACATAGATGAAAGTTCCTTATGGATACATCTGTTTAGTTCATATCCATCCGTAAACTCCTGAACCATAAGTGTACAGGCAGGCAACCTACAATAGCTTTGCCTACAGAGCAGATACTCAGTAAATGCTATTAATGGCGATGCTTACAAATGCACAGGACCACGGGCTCCATCAAGCAAAGGAGCCTACAATTCTCACTGGAATTCCTTTTATCCTAAGTTTCTCTTTCCACCGTGTCTCACAGGCTGTATCAGAGAGAGCTCAAGTCCCCTGGTGTATGTTTGTCACGGACCCTTTGTTCCCTGTTCTTTATGAGAGTTTCGTCCTCCTCAGAGTTGAGGAGAAAAATAACCCATTTATATTCTCCGCAATACTCTTTGGGTTTTATTCCAATTGCTACAGTGACAGGGGCTGCTACGAAGAGGAATACCGATGCAAGCAAGGAGTTAAGTGCACTGCTGCTTCGAATGCAGTGAGCTGGTCAGATGGCTCAGAAGGAAGAGGGAGGCGGCAGGGTTTTGAGTTCTAAATTTCAATGACTGACAGACATATACATATCTATCTATCTATCTATCTATCTATCTATCTATCTACCTACCTACCTACCTACCTACCTACCTACCTACTCACAAATCATCGATTTAGCTTTGGTTGGGAGACCAAATACCATGTGGTGAAGAGTGCAAATTTAGAGCTCAGAGAGACCAGGTAGTGGTACAAACTCTGTGTGGGTGACTCTGGGAAATGAATCTGAGTCCTCGCACCTAAGGCACAGGGACGATGACAGTGCCACCTAACTTAGAGGTCTGCTGTAAGTTCCCCAGGAGTTGGTACATGTAGGTTGTAGAGTCCAACTCACGTTCCAGAGTAGGTGGTCCCCCAAAGACGGATGTGATGACTTTGGGCAGTGCTAAAAGGATGGTTATTACAAGAGATGGTGGAAATAAATTAGACTGCTTTTAAAAGTAACCCTTTTCACTTAGAATTATGATCTCCAGATCCATCCATGTTGCTACAAATGGCATGATTGGATTCTTTTTTATGGCTGAGTGCTATTCCATGTATAAATATATCATAGCTTCTTTATCCAGTCCTCTGTCGATGGACCTTTAGGTGGAGAAGGTGTGGGAAGGAATAAATTGGGAGTTCCAGATTTGTAAATGTTAACTACTATATATAAACTAGATAAAAACTAGTTTTCTTCTGTACAGTGCAGGGAACTATATTCAATATCTTGTAGTAACCTCTAATGGAAAAGTATATGAAAATGAATACATATATGTATATGTATGACTGAAACATTATGCTGGGCACCAGAAATTGACACACTGTAACTGACTATACTTCAATTAAATAAAGATATAATTTTTTAAAATAATTTCTGAAAAGTAACTTTTTGTTGAAACCTCTAATGTTGACCTCTAAGAGGACTTGGAGTTCAATGAGACCTGAGTTCAAATGCCAACTTTGGCATTTACTAGAGGGACAGATGTGTGTAACAGAGAGGAGGGGAGAGAAAGAGGGAAGGAGGGAGAGCAGGGCAGAGAGAGAGGGAGAGAAAAGGAGGAGAATCCAGTCACCTCCTTTCAATAGTCCAGGATCCAGTGCCCTTATCTGTAAAAGGGGCTGACAACACTGCCTACCTCACAGGGTCATCGTGAGGAATAAATTATATAATATATGGACATAGGTAGTCTAGCATATTATTGGTCACATGGTGCACACACAAGAAATGGTCGTTCTTGAACAATCCTTCTACTATTAACTGTCCGCATGGGCTGTGCCGACACTCCCCATTCACACCCATCTGAGAACAGGTTTGGAATGTCTTCTTATCAGGAGCTATTTGCTAATTCCCCATGCAGAATTTAAACCTTGAATTTCCCATGTACTTATCATATCTGAATATCTGTTGCAAATTTACAAAACCACTGTTGTCCTTCTGCCTCCTGCTTACATATAGTCAGGAACAGACATTTCAGGGGAAAAAAAAAAAAAAAAAAGCTTGGCATGAGAAAGAAAACAAACAGGAACATCCTACCATACAATATCCTGCTCTTCCGACCAGCTGGGGCTTTTGGAATTTTTTCAGGTGCAGGACTGATCAGATCCTTACACTTACCCTGATACGGTATTCCTTATAAAATTTAACTTGAATAAAATTTGGAAGACACTTTCTCTGTCATGGTATCCAATGTCCCAAATCCACAGATAATAAATATCTGACTTTTGGTTCTCAGTGGCTATAATTACAAGAAAGCAAGGGCTTTGGTGACAGAACTATAAATTCAATTCCTGACCTCACCATATGCTGGCTGTGTGACCTTGGGCCAGTGACTTAACCTTTCTGAGCCCTCTGTAACAAGAGGATGGCAACAGTACCTACATCAGAGGCAGGGCTCCCACCTGGTTCAAAACCAAGCATACTGTCAAGACCTTAGTCCATGTGACTCCCATTCCCTGGGGGCGGAGCGCCTGTCCCTTGGGTGGTTTTGAAGATGAGTTAGTACCTGCCAGCACTTAGAACCGCACGTGGCACACAGTAAATGCCAAATAACTGCTGAGGTCACTTCTTCTTGTCATTACTATTATTGTTGTTGTTGTTGTAGGATTGCTGTGAGGACTGAATGTGATAATCCCAGTAAAATGCTGAGCACAACGCTGGACAGTGAGCAGCTCTCATTAAGTGACAGCCAGAGTCACTGTGGTTTGTAAAATGCACCAGTTCCATTGTCAATGAGACCGTCTCCCACTCCCTACCTCATCCCAAATGCCATAAGGACATCAAACTGAGTGTGAAAACACAAAAGCAGGTATAGTTCAATTATCTGCACCAATGGCAGGGTTCAGAGGCAGAGACAAGCAACTAGGGTGGATAATCCAAAACTCCCTTTCACTTGGCCATGAAACACACCATCAGTTCACATTCAAATATACTATGTCTGCCATTCTAGGGATTCATTTCCAACAAAATAATGAATCCACACAAGACAGGCCTGATTCCAGCTGGGAAGTGCCCTGGTTCTTTGGTCCGCTTCCTGCTCATCCCCTCTCTGCAACATACTCCATGCTGAGAACAGCCAGCAGGCTCCCCCAACGGGGGCCGAGAACCAATCTAAACAGGGTTGACCCTTCTCAGATCTTCCCAGAGCATGAAAGAGGCCTGGCTTTCAAAGGCTTCTTCTGCATGAAAATTAACTAGGGCTCCTGGTTGAGATGTCAGATAAGGAGCTAAGGGGACATTGTGCTGCAGAAAACACAGAGCTGAGCCATGTCTGCCTTGGCCCCATCCAAGGTCCGCCATGTTGTGCGTCTCCTGTGACACAAAGACCTCGAGAACCACCCCCTCCCCATCACAAACACTGCAAGTTGAAAAGGAATGACCTTCTCTTTCATGAAGGAGATGGTGTTCTAATCAGAGGGGCTTGAAAAGGAAACACTACAGTGAGTACTCACTGCGCATGTTCATCTGATAAACAAGTATGGAGCACCTGTTAAGAGCTGGGTGTTGGACAAGGGACTGAGTGCACAAAGAAGCAGAAAAGACACAGAGTCCCGGCCCCACTAGCCCAGTACAAGTAAACAAACAGAGACAGATGACTGTAGTGGAGTAAGCATGGCGCAGAAGACACACAGCTCGGGCACCCGGTCAGGGCTGGGGCCACGATTAATCTCTGGAACTTTCTGTTAAGTCGGCATCGCCTCCTGCCCATTCGACTGCAATAGTCTCCTTTCAGTCTCGCCGCCCCAACACACAAGTCATTTTCTGTTCCACAGCCAGAGTGAGCTTAAAAGGTGAATCTGGTCAGCCCACCCTTTAAACCCCCCAGTGGCCTCCTGCTGCTCTAAGATGGAAGCCTTGCCCTTTGGCACTTTGGCACTGGAAGCTTTAGCCCGATCAGGCCCTGGCCTCCCTGCCTCCCCTCAACTCAGGCCACCCCATCCCCTGCTCAACACACTCCAACCTTGGTTCCTTTCAGCTCCTCTGAAACAACCACCTCTGCTTCCTCTCCCCGGAACCTGGGCACCTTCTGTTTCCTTTATTTGGGATGCTTGGCCTACAAAGGAGTGTATCTCCTCTGTTCGGTCTCCGCTACCTCCTCATAAAGGCTTTTCCTGCCAGCCTGTGGCAAGGCACGATGGGTAGGAAGGAAAGGAAATCCCACCGAAGCATCGTTTATTGAGCTCTCAAAATATAGAGGAATCATTTCTTGTCTGTTGCCTGATTTATATCTATGAATCCATAAAATGTAAATCCTAAGAACAAATGGCTGAGCCCTCGTTACGTGCCAAGCCCCCTCTAAACTCCTTTCGCGTGTCCATTCGTTTCATCGTGCCAGCTGATGGGCACAGTTACCGCCGTGCAGACCGGCACAGAGGGGTCGAGCAACTTGTACACCAGCTGTGTGACGTGCATACACGACAAAGCTAAACTTGAACCCGGGAAGCCTGGTTGCAGAACCCGTGTTGTTAACTTCCATGCTGAGTCACTTCTCCACCACGAGCGTCTTTTATATTTTCAATTAAAATAAAATCATCTCCCCACAGGGCCATCGAAAAGTGACAAAGACCAGGAGGATCTCTGTTCGGTAGAACTCTACCCATTCTCTCCCTCTGGGATCTTCTCTCTTCCCTCCCTCCCTGTAACAATCCCCATCCTGCCCTGTCCTTTTAGAATACACTCTACCCGTAGTGGCTCTCAGCGGCTGTGACCGCGTGAAGCTAATTTACATCCATGGCCCATGGCTAAAAGAGATCATGAGGCCGCCCACAACCCCGTCCAAAGAGCGTGCACATCACCAGGAGACAGGCTGCGAAATAGACTGTGTAGATTTAACTAGAAATGCCCATTATCCAAAAGTAAAGGAAACCCAAGGCCACCTCTCTTTCCTCCTACCCTGCCTTCTGTTTTCTCCTACCCTCAGCTCCATTCTAATTTTAGGCCTTCCATCTTAGTGACATTAAAAACATGACCTATTCTATTTCTTCTTCTTCTTTTTTTTTTTTTTTTTTAACTAAACAGGCTCAACTTAAGGTCAATCTCTTCTGGTACACTGGCTCCTATTATGGAAGGGAGAAAGGAGAGGCTGCTTTTAAAAAGAGAGAGGCTGCTTTTAATGACAGTTTCCGAACAGTGGCCTTTTGTACCTGAAGGGGGTGATGATAAAGCTCACTGTCAACTGACAGTAACATCAATGTCAGAGCACAAAGGGACGGATGTCCCCCCATACGGGATCATCTCAGAGCCATTAACCAGAGCTGGTCCGCTCTGCCATCTTGGAGGACAGCCCCTCCTCACAACGACATGGCCACTGACCTCCTCTGAGCGGAGTCACTGAAATAAGGCAGAGTTGGGGAAGAAATCTCTCTTTCTCTCTCTCTCTCTCTCTCTCACACACACACATACACATGCACTCACACGCACACGCACACAGTCACATACTCCACATCTGAAAGTGATTCAACACTGCCTAGTGGTGAACAGCCTTGGTCCAAGTTTGAATCTGAGCTTGCCCAAGCCTTTGCTGCCTGACTTGAAGCAAAGATCTTTGCTTCTCCATGCCCCAGTGTCCTCAGCTGTAATCTACAGATACTACTACTACCACATAGGGTTGTTTTGCAGATAAAATGAGTTAATTCATGCCGGGAGCTTGGCAAGATGTCTAGATAGACTAACACCCCAGTTCTCTGTCAGTTATGATGACTACCACACCTACTACAGAACTGTACAGTTCATTCTGTGCAGTTCAAAGCATCCGCAAATTTCCTCTCCCTAACGCTTTTGTGAAGGAGACACGGCCTCTGGTGCACTGACCATTTGAGAGGCGAGGTGCAGACAGGAGTTATGATGGGCTCCAAATCACACTAGCAACCAACTCACTGGCAGAGTCAAGACTAGAGGTGACCATCTGATGCCAGACCAGTGCCCGGTTCACTACTCCCAGCTATTTCTCAGTCTGTTGAAGACTGGATGACTATTACATGTCTGGAATGACCCTGAGAGCAAGGGAAGGCAAGCCATTCCCTGAGTTTCCCAAGACAATCACCATTTCAAATCTTATATTTGATGGTTAGAGTGGCCTTATCGTGTATCATCCAAATCTGGGTATTTCTGAGAGTGACAAATGCTGGATTGAACAGGATTCCAGAAAAGAGATATAAACTAAGGCAGTGCCAGCCAGACTGGGACAAATGTCCTCTACGTACTGTCTCCATAACTGTACTAGTACAAGTCCTGACTCTTCCTTCTAGAGTCGACCACAGCAGCTAATGTTTTGTTTCCTGGCGTATTTTCTCATTTCCTGTCTTCTGGTGGAATCACACTGCTTGCTTTCGGCCAGTTACCTCTGCAACCCGTGATGTCATTACCCCGTACCAAGGCAGCACTGCTCTCCTTCCCAGCCTCAAAGATTGGGTGAAGGATGAGCTTGAAGCCAAGCCAATGGAGGCTCTTCCCAGAGATTTTCCTGGCAAGGAAGATGGCCCCAGGCTTTGGGGAGGGGAGGGATCATGAAGCTCTAAAGATAAAATGTTGGATCTGCCTGTTCATTCTTTTTTGGCTGCTTAGAGGAAGTTACCACTAACTAGTGGAGAAGCTGCCACTCCACTGAGAGAGAGACAAGTGGACGTGAGGGGTGAGCACAAGAAGAGAATGTCCTCGCAGTCCTGAGCCATTGGCTCCCACTACAAAAACCTGGCGTCCAGTCCGGACACCCTCATTCCTGCAATCAATGATTCGATTTTGCAGGCTGACACAAACATCTTCCCCAAACCATGATCCACAACACATTCTACAGTCATTTAGGTTTTCCCATTCATTTTGTTAAAAGTTGTGTAAGCTGGGTTTCTGTTACTTGCACTCAAAATAGTTCTAATTCTACAGATAACAAAAATACTGGCATGGCCAAGAACCTCTAAGAAAGGTGAAACATTTAATTGAAAGAGGAGTTAGAAAGGAGGGAAATCAAGGTAAGTAACATATTTTCATTGAGATAATCATTTGAGTGGGCTTTAGAAAGCTTAAAATTTTTAATAAGGAGAAAGGGAGGGATGTCCCCGACCTAAGAGGTCTCGTTGAAAGATGAACACGACCCTGGAAAGGCATGGTGGTGCAGTGGCTTCAATAATTCACGGTTCAAATCACCAGTTCCATGCTGAGTGCTGGTTCAAATCACAGCAGCTCTCTGAGCTTCTGTTTCTTCCTCTGTGAAGGAAAGTTTCTAATACTTCTCAGAGAGTCATCATGAGTGCACATAAAGCACCTACTAGTACCCTGGCAACACAGAAGGTTATTAATAAATAGTGACTATGGTTAACGTGTGGAGGGCAGCAAAGAGACCCAGCTGTAACAGCTGACAGGTGTGGGGCCGCAGACTCTGGCATCTCGGGAGGTAGGCAAGCACATGTCGCTGTCTTTGGTCTGCTGTGGCCTGGCCCAGGGTCTGGACTCTATGAAGTGCTCAGTGAATAGATAAATGATAAATGAAATCACCGATGCATGTCTATAGCCTTAGAGGGACATTAAATAACCATAAAAAGCCATTATCAATATCCTCAAGGTAAATGTATCTGGCAAGGTATTTAGTGCCAGATTGCACTAAAAGAATTTTCATGGCAGATGTCAAAAACAAGAAATTATATATATATATACACACACACACACAGAGAGTAAAAACCTGCAAGAGAGTACAAATAAGGGAAAAAGTAAAGCAATCATTTTGCTTCTTTTCATGAAATCATGTAACTTGCTTACAAAGAAATAGAGAGTAGAAAGTGCATTGTTCCTCCAATCATTCATTTATTTGAAGTTCATTCTCAGGCATTAGCTCCTGCTGTGACTCAGTAACGTCACGCACCCTAAGGACCCAAAGATGAAGACACAGTTGCTGCCAAGGAACCCTCAAACAAGGGCATGAAGAAGACATATTAATAACGAACTTTGATCAAATATAATAAATATCATACTACCAGAGGTATTAAAGGCTCCAGAATTCCTAAAACATGAGCACTCACTTTACCGGAGGAGACTGAAAAGTGCCAAGGCAGACCTGGGAAAAAGTAATCCCTGAAAGAGGAAACAGCATAGCAAAGGCATCGAGTTATAAAGAGGTGACAGGGAATTCTCTGATCTTCCTGGAACAAAGACTACAGGAAGCAAGTAGGGGCACTGAGACATGAAGGCGGGGTTGACCAGATGTCCACAGGCCTTGCCCACCAAGCTAAAACTTAAAGATTTCATTCTGCAGAAAATGATAGGTCACCAACATGTTTAATAAAGGGAGGGACATAACCAAATGGGAGTTTCTGTGAAGTAACTCTGAAAGGAGAGCAGAGGGTAGATCAGGAGGGATGGCAGGAAGACAGATTTTACTTATTTTACACTAAAAAGTCAAAAATGTCCAAGGATTTCAGTAAAGATGAGTAGATATTTCCCAAACCTCCAAGCGTACTTGGGATTTGAAGAATCAAAATACTTCTATGTCTTCCAAATCAACCAAAGTTCCTTGAAAGTACAGAGAACAAAATCTCTTCAAAGACGTGAGGAAGTACAGTGGAAATGAAAGGACAAACAGAGCACTTCTGAGTCACCCAATATTTTCAATGAAATAGTTCCTACTAGGAACGTATATCTAAATTTCTCCAAGTGCAGCGACTACTAAGAGTGTCATAAGACCCCTATGTAGTAGGAATATTCACCTTTACTTTCTGTTAACCCTGATATTAACCCTTCCCATTCAGACACCCTTTGATTTTTAAAAAAATGTACTTGGCTTCTTCTCTGGAGAGAAAACAAAACCAAAAAAATGACATGTTCCCCCAATATCTCCTGACACACACATTCTTTGACATGTATACAATTGTACTATGACTCTTTTTTTTAAATTTTATCTTTGTGGGGGGGATTGTTTGTGCGTTTATTTATTTATGTTAATGGAGATACTGGGGATTGAACCCAGGACCTCATGCATGCTAGGCATGCACTCTACCACCGAGCTATACCCTCCCCACTATTATGACTCTTTTAACATGGGTCAGAAACTCAAACTGCAGTACAGTGATTAAAGGTGATTAAAGTCAAAATTACAAGGAGACCTACAGTTAAAAGAAGGGTCATGTGTTTATTTTCTGGGTGAATTCTGGCAAATTAGTTAACCCCTCTGTTCCTCAGTTCCATAGTCTGCAAAACAGATGCAATACTAATGCTGAAATTAAATGAGAATTAGATAATACATGTAAAGTGGAAAACTACGACTCTGTGTGCGTGTGTGTGTGTGTGTATACTTGGAATCTTAGAACACTGGAATCCAAGTGTTTTGGCTTTTAAAATCCCAAGTAATTCCAACTGTATATTCAAATGTGTGTATATACGTGTGTGTGTGTTTAGGAAAATACAGTTCCCAAACATAATCTAAATGCTTTACAAAGGAATGGTTACATAAATGATAACGGACTCATACAATAAAATATTATGTAACCCTTAAGGTGAATGCAAGAGATTATATAGGCTGATTGAGAAAGATCTTCATGATATACGATTAAATACCAACAGCAAGGTAAAAAAACAATGGGCTGAGTATGTTCCTATCTAAACAAACCACATATGTATACACATCTATCATTAAAAAAATCATAAAGAAATATAAATAATATATGTATATAATTTATGTTCTTGTAAGTATTAGTGTATTGTACTCTATGTTCTTATAACTATTATGTATCAATAATTATATATGCTTGTAACACAGGTACACATAATAAATATACAAATAAAAATGCACATACAAGAACTTGTACGTGAATAGAACTTTTCAGAAAAAAATACGTAAGAAATCAGAAATGGTTGCCTCTGGGAGGTGAATTGACTGCCTGGAATTAGACATCAAGTTTTATTCTGTGTTTGAAATTCTTATTGTTTTAAGCATGTGCAAAATGTTATTTCATGCCTTTTTTCTAAACTTGACTTTCACCGACCTTTCCCAATGCATCTGCTGCTGTTTATCCTGTCTGTGAAAACCCCCAGCAGAATTTCTATCCCTAATGGTGTTTGTGGGTGAACGGACCGCGTGGGGCTTTTTTCAGATCACCGTATTTACATGCAGGGGCCACTTTGGTGAAAACGATGCTAGCTGATTAAGAGAGTCTGTGAAAAAGTACCCACTGTGATTGAAACACTCATTTAATACATTTTAAGTGCCTGAAATGCGCGGCTTCCTTGATTGGTGTTGATTGTTTGCATTTGATTTATTTCCTCAGTATCAGTGTTCATTAAATTACTTAATGTAATGGCCACCCTGTAGCTGCATCTCTATTTAACTCCACGTCTTCGGGAGCATTCTAATTCAGAGGCTGTTCACTTCAGGAGCTGGGAATGTAGATTTGACCATCGAAGAGCTGTGTACTGCTCAGAGAAATTACTTACAAGGAAAATTATCTTTCAAAAAAATTCACAGCAGTCTCATTGGATGTTTTTTCTATTTATAGCATCTATTCTTGGCAGCAGTCTTATGATTTTTGACAATTTATTAACTACCATGGACACACTTATAAAGTGATGTGCAATGTTCGCAACAGTAGCCTTGATCTTCCACATTTTAAAAGTCTACCACCCGTGTGGATAACAAGAATCGTGCCAGCAACCTACTAACAGTCCAGACGCTAAACCCACTTAAAAAAATAGACACGTGCTGCACTGGACATTCTCACAGTCCACAGTCTGAATGGAGATTTTCTTTTTGAGTTTATTTCTTTTTTATCCGTCCCAGTGGAGATAGGTACTGGGATTTCTCTTCATTAATTGTTTGTATTCAAAGGCTGTTGAGATTTGCTTTTGTTTCCCAGGAGGACAAGCAGTTATGACAGGTGCTGGGGGCACATTTACATCAATAAGCCTCATGATGGAATGTGGAGTATTGATCAGGGAGGTGGTCAGAAGGAGGATCTCTTGTCCCGGAGGAGGGAAAGATATCAGGGTATGTGAGGTCATGAGTGCCACTGATATGCAGAGGTCCCTGGGAACTTGGGGCACGAAAGTACAATGAGAACGAAGAAACTGCATTTATCGTTTGCATATTTCTGACTGTAAAAGTCAGGTGCATCAAGAAAGAACTGGAGTCTGACCACCGGAAATAAAAAAGCCCCAGTGAGAATGACTTGTCAGTCCCCAGGACCCTGATGCTCTGGGAGCCGGAAGCCCCTTCCTACAACAATGGCATTTCTTAGGTGAAAATATCGTAACAAAGGAAGTCACAGTAATTGAGGAGAAGTGCAGGTGGCCCAGCAAAGTTCTCCTTGGGGGAAGGTCTGGGCTGAAGTTTTAGCAGGAGCTTGTGCCCCCAAACAAAGTGTGAGATCAAAAAAGATGGATCAGTTGTCAAAAAGTGAGTTGGAGGCTCCATGCTGGAGCACGGGTCTGGGGCACCACGAGGCAGGAAGAGGGACACCCAACCCAATGTCCTGCATGAAATGACTCGGGGCTTAGATGGTTCCCCTCCCTCCGGAGGCCTGGAGCCCATCCAGTGGTAGGAGCCAAGGGTGCTTCTGAGATCAGACGTAGTACAATCTTACTAGGCTCATCGACAGTTAGTGCCCACAGAAACCGCTCCTGCACATGTTTTTATTACAAGTAGAAAACGTGTATTATTATTCAAATTCACAGGAAGAAAAATTTTTTGAGAGTCAGGAGGAGAAGAATAATTTATTCTTAACAGGTGGGCTCCATAAATCTTTCTGTCATGTGACAGGTATTCATTGTAAATCTTTCACGTATGCGACAGGTATTCACTGAGTGTGTACTCTCCCTAAGGCTTGGTGCTGTGGGGTCCACAGAAATTACCCTGAGGCAGACTTTAAGAAGAATCTTAAGTCTGCTAGGGGAGACTGAACATCAAAGCAAAATACAAGATGACTATCGAAAACAGTAAGGAGGTTCCTTAAAAAACTAAAAATAGAGCTACCATATGATCCAGCAATCCCACCCCAGGGTATATATCTAGAAAAAAAAATAATTAATTTGAAAAGACATATGCACCCCAATATTGATAGCAGCACTATTTATAATAGCCAAGACATGGAAACAACCCAAGTGCCCATCAATAGGGAATGGGCTTAAGAAGATGTGGTATTTATATACAATGGAATATTACTCAGCCATAAAAAATAATGAAATAAAGCCATTTGCAGCAACATGGATGGATCTACAGAATAGTATACTTAGTGAAGTCAGTCAGAGAAAGAAAGACAAATACTACATGTCACTTACATGTGGAACCTAAAATTATACGAATGAAACTATATATAAAACAGAAACAGACTCGCAGGTGTTGGAAACAAACTTATCATTTCTAAAGGAGAAAGGGAGGGAGGGATAAATTAGGAGTTCGGGATTAACAGATATAAACTGCTATAAATAAAATAGATAAGCAACAAGGATTTATTGTATAGCACCAGAATTATATTCCATATCTTGTAATAACCTATAATGGAATATAATCTGAAAAAAAAAAACGGAATTAGTTTGCTGTATACCTGAAGCTAACACAATACTGTAAATCAACTACACTTCAATTAAAGAAGAAAAAAGTACAAGATGATGGTTATTTAACGACCTAGAGGGGTATTCACTCATTCTTCCAAATCACTTATTCATTCTAATCAACAAATAGGTACTATGGTGCATAAAAGCAGTTACCCTCATAGGGCTGAGGGGGGACAGAAGGTGGGGTTTAGGATAAGATTCAGGTACATCAGAGGTTCTCTGCCTATCACCCACCAGGGGAGCTTTTAGAAAGTAAGGATGCCTGCGTGTAAAACTCCTGGGACTCTAATTTAACTGGTGTAGAGTGGGTCCAAGTTTTGATAGTTTCTAAAACTCTTCCCAATTGATCCTACTTTGAAGTCAGGGCTATGAGCCGCCAACTCAGTAACACTTGATCTGAGTCTTGAAAGCTGTGGATAGGAATTGGAAATAGGGAGAAATCAAAACAAAGCACAGGAAAATGTGTTCTTTTATCTTCTGGGGATGTTTCTCCCTGCCAGGAGGCATCCTGCGAGGTGAGCCACTGTTTAAGTCCTCCAGCGTCAGGAAGGAAGGCAATTAACATGTATTAAGAGGAGCTGCGGGGGACTTGTGGTGTGACATGGGTTCCTGGACGAAGGGCAAACCACAAGACAGAGTTACAAAGAGGAAATACTTAGTTTCTAAGAAAGTTCAAACCTTCATTTTAAGATGCCTGGCCACAAGACAGTTTCAATTTGGATACAGATTTACTGCCATTACTCTCATAGCAACATTTTGATGCCTTCTAACACCAGGCACTTTATAGACATTTCTAATTCCAAAGCTATTGTTTTTATTCTGGTTTTACAACTGAGGAAAGTGGGACTTAGAGAGGTAACTGACATGCTGGTAAGTTACCTAACTAGTGACTAGACGAGTCAGGTCTGGTCACTTGGTTTTTATCTAAAAACGCAGCATTGCTCCTTCTCTTTCTCACAAACTTCTTCCACAGGGGAGCAGAGGGGGTACTTCCTTCTTCTCAGCCTGTAATTTCCTGAGTTTCCCTTCTCAAAACAACACCCTTCTGTTTTAGCAAGATAACAAAGAGAGAATACTTAACAAAATCTATAGGAAGATGTGTTTATAATAAAAACCCCTTGCCATTAAGATTTTAATGACTGTCATTATTACAGTTCAGACAGAACAAAGGCAAATCCAAAGCAGTCTTTAGACATTTCGTGTCGTTGAGGAATTATCTGGATAAGTCATTCCTTTTGCATTTATAATGGTCGGATCCCCTGAGTTTGCTTAGAGATAAAATGGAATGCAGTGACAGACACAGGGATTTGGGTCCAAGTAGACAAGGACTGTAATCTCTATACTGCAGTTTACTCTCTGTGTGACCTTTGACAAATTGCTTAACCCCTCTGAGCCTTTTTTTCCTTACCTGTGCAATGGGGATAAAATATTCAACCTAGTTATTCAAACTAGAGTTATTATAGATAATTTTTTTAATATGCACACACACATACATATAACACACAAAGAGCACCTGGCAAAAATTACATTACAAGGGCCAGTATATGCTGGATGTTTCCTAATGTCAGGCACCACAGTAAGCAATTTGAGTTCATTATCTTACTTAATTTTTACAGGTCTACGAGGTAGGTACTTTCACAAGTCCTAGTCACAAACGAGACAAAGACAAAATGAGTTACGTAACCCTCAGGTCTTTCTGAAATGTTAATGTCCACCTACAAGAAGGTTGAAAAGAAATCCAGGTGGATAGGTCAGCAGAAGCCCGCACTGTTAGAATACAAGAAGGGCCAAGAAGGAGTTGACGGGGTTCAGAGCAGGCTGCCCCAAGATGTGCCACTCTGGCTGGTGGGTTATTTCCAGCTGAAACCAAGCAAGGCCCAAAAGACTCAGGAAGAACCTCTAAATTTCCCCCTAACTGCCTAAAGGAATTTGAGACAGAAAGCCTGTCCCAAGAAGGCACTACCACCATAGATAATATAGTAACATATGAACTGAGTGTGGTGGGCCGGAAGGAACCTAGCAAGGCCCATTTGATCAAAGTCCTGCCTGTATCCCACTGTCTCCAGGTGGCCCAGCAGACACTTGTTCACCAAACTACCTCTTTTCATCTTCCTGTGAATTACCTTACTTCCCCTTAAAATGCCAGACCGCTACCTCCTTCTCCTTGGTCCAGAACGGCAAATACACCTCATCTTGCCTTACTGTCTTCATGCTTACATGAATTCCCCAGATGTACATAATGAATTTGATTTTCTCCTGTTAATGTGCCTTAAGTTATCCTCACGATTTGACCAGCCAAAAGAACTTACAAGACGAAGGGGGTTATAGTCCCTTCCCCAACAGAGAGTTAAGGCCAAGCTCTGAGCCAAGAAAGAGAGTTGAGGGCTTGGCTGAGGTCTTAACAGTAGAGAGCCCATTATGTTCAACGCACTGCTAACTGAATCGACCAACATCCTTCCCAAGCTGTAAATCTTTTTTTTTTTTTTAATTTTGAAATAATTTTAGGCTCACAAGAATTTCCAAAAACAGTAGAGAGAGACCCTATGGATTGTTCACTCAGCTTCCCCCAGTGGAAACATCTTACAGTATTCAGACCAGGAAACCAATACTGATGCAACGATAGACCTTACTCAGCACGCATGCGCACTCTCTGTGTGTGTGTTTGTGTGTGTGTGTGTAGTTCTATGAAAATTTATCCTAGGTCTGAATTCATGTAACCACAACCAAAGTCCAGATGCAGAACTTTCTCTTCACCACGCACTTTGTCATTTGGCCCAGACCTCCTTTCCAGCTTCAGCTCCTTCTGTCTCACCCTCCCCCTGACCTCAGGAAACAATGTGAATTTCCCTGGTAGGTGGACATCAGGGTCCCCGCATAGGATAGTAGCCTCTGTCACATTCAATGGGAACAGCGCCCCCCGGGATTGTGCAGCATGGTTTTCCAAAGCCTGATTCCCGGGAAAGGGCATTGATGCTGCCCTCAACTCACAGAAGAGGTGGGGGGGAGGATGGATACGCAGAAGCCCTGTCCCAGTCAGCACTGCTAACATTCAACAGGTTGATTGGTCCCAGACAGTCCTTACCAATCCAAGTGGAAAACCACAAAGTCACTGCTGTTACTAAATTGTTTTGGAAAAGGAGAGAGCACAGGATTGAGGACACACATAGGTCTGCGGATACATCACAGAGCATGAACCTTAAACGTGTTTTGACCTCAGGACTCTGATCTCCCTCCTTTGTTCCGGTTTTTAACACTGGGATTAAAGGAATGCTTCCCTGGACACCTGTGTAACAAGACAGCCGATCTCAAAGCTAAGGTGGAGATGTTTTTAAAGTGGCTACTTAAGGGAAAGAGGGTAGAAATGATCACATACATACACATTCAAATTTCATGAAGATGAAATCCAGTTGTAAAACCACCAGGATTGCAAAAAAAAAAAAAAAAAAAAACTGTCATGTTGGGGAAAAAAAGGTTGAAACATTCTACTCCCATTTGGTCCCAATATTCAAAAGAACATACATTTTACAATCCAGGGAAACCCTCCATTCATCTGAGAATGAGCCACTGTCCTCAGCCCTAATTCCATAAACAGCCTTTACACAAGCTGTTCAGTGACACAGTGCAAAAATGGGGTCCCTCCTGGCGTGACATTCCATCCGGCTGGGACTCGTACCACATTCTCCTCTCCTTAGGAAGCAAACCGCTCCTCTGATGTTTCCCCACTGTGTCCAATTATGCTGCTCCATTGCTAAATGAGCTCTTAGGCATTCAATACATTTTTAAGGAAATGGATCGGCGTGATTATTCTGGGAAACACAAAGCTCAAGAAGGAACAGAGCAAATTACAAACTTCAGGAAATATTGGTCTTCGTATATTAATCACACTAATAATATTACAAATGAGAGACAGACAAATCCACTTCCCTCCTGTGCATGATTTGCTTAGTTTGATCCCTTTGAAGCAAGTGTGCAGAGTATTGTTTTGATGTATTTAGTCCCCTCCTTGATTGTTTTCAATTATTGCTGCATTTTTAAAAATCAGGACAAGAAAACTGGAAAGCTACAAAATTTTTCCAACAAGCAGTAAAATCTGTAGAACACACTGTGATGAAAAATGGAAGAGCTAAGAGAATGACAAATATATACAGCACACACAACCCTGCCTCCTCATTCTAAGTCCATGGCAGACATCCCTAATCAATTACAGAATCCTGGCCCACAGAGATCACCAGTGGCCTCAAACTCTTTACCTATCAATTGGAATTGACATCCTTGTGACCTAGGTCAGCATCAATCAAAGCTGACCTAGGGACAAAGCCATTAAATTCTGGTAGGTAGAGTGGCCCCCCAGGACTTATTGTGAATAAGTGTCAAAACAAGAAGAGAAGCCAATGTGAATCAACAAAGCTAGAACATTCCCTCATACCACACACAAAAATAAACTCAAAATGGCTTAAAGGCTTAAACATAAGACAGGACACCATACATAGAGAAGATAACATAGGTAAAACATTCTCTGACATAAATCATTGCACTATTTTCCTAGGTCAGTCTCCAAAGGCAACAGAAATAAAAGCAAAAATAAACAACTGGTACCTAATTAAACTAATAAGCTTTTGCACAGCAAAAGACATCATAAACAAAATGAAAAGGCAATCTATGGACTGGGGGAAAATATTTGCAAATGATGCAACTGATAAGGGCTTAACTTTCAGAACACACAAACAGCTCATAAAACTCAACAACAAAATAAACAAACAACCCAATCCAAAAATGGGCAGAAAACCTAAAAAGATATTTCTCCAATGAAGATATACAGATCACCAATAGGCATATGCTTAATATTGTTAATTATCAGAGAAATGCAAATCAAAACTGCAATGAGGTATCACCTCACACCAGTCAGAATAGCCATTAATAAAAAGTCCACAAATGACAAATGCTGGAAAGGGTGTGGAGAAAAGGGACCCTCCTACACTGTTGATGGGAATGTAATTTGGTGCAGCCATTATGGAAATCAGTGGAGATTCCTTAAAAAACTAAAAATAGACTTACCCTGTGATCCAGCAATCCCATTCCTGGGTGTATATCCAGAGAAAACTCTAATTCAAAAAGACACATGCACCCCAATATTCACAGCAGCACTATTTACAATAGCCAAGACAGGGAAGCAATCTAAATGTCCATCAACAGACAAAAGGATAAAAAGGCTGTGGTGTGTGTGTATATATATATATACATATATATATATATATATATATATACACATACACACACACACACATACACACACATACACACACACACAATGGAATACTACTCAGCCATAAAAAAGAATGAAATAATGTCATTTGCAGCAACATGGATGGACCTGGAGATAATCATACTAAGTGGAGTAAATCAGACAGAGAAAGACAAATACCATATGATATCACTGATATGTGGAATCTTAAAAATGACACAAATAAACTTATACAAAACAGAAACAGACTCACATAGAAAACAAACTTATGGTTACCAAAGGGGAAGGGGAGGAGGGGTAAATTAGGAGTTTGGGATTAGTGCATACACACTACTACATATAAAACAGATAAACAAAAAGGTCCTACTGTAGACCACAGGGAACTATATTCAATATCTTGTAATAACCCATAATGAAAAAGAATACATATATATATATGTATGTATATTGAATCACTATGTTGTACATGTGAAACTAACACAACATGGTAAATTAAATATACTTCAACTTTCTTAAATGCACTATTTTATGCCGACCATGTACCACAAGTGGTAACTGGCAAAACAGTTTATTAGTTCAGTATTTCTCCTCCCAGACTACATGTCCTCAAACGTTGGAGGACCCCGTCTGCTTACTTTCTACAACATTTAGCACTGCTTGTATAGAGATCAGCCCACAACCAAGTCAGTGTGTGAATTATAAACAGCACAGCTTCCTAGAGGATCCTCCCTTCATGTTTTCATTCTGTCCCTTTCTCCCGTGCACATCCACATCCCTAAGGGATATCCTTAGATATCACCTGCCCAAAAATCACAGGGCAGCTCTTTCCTGAAGGTGTCGCATAAGACATCTGCTCCATCAAACAAGTAAATGTCCTTTTGTATTGTTATGAGTAAAGAAATTAAGTTTCTAAACTCAGCTCTGTCACCTGACCTCCCGAAGCTTCCCCCGACTTCCTCCACCTAGCGGATCCTAGCCCACACCATTGACCCACGGAATTGTGAGCTGAATTAATGATTATTCTAAGCCTCTAGGTTTTGGGGTAGTTTGATGGAGCAGAAGCTAATTGATACACTACTAGGTTGAGAACAAAGGTTCTCGAATGGGGTGGCCTGAGCTGCAGTTCTGAGCCGTCCACTGAACGACAGTGCAATCAGAAGGACATTCATTTAAGCCTCAATCCCCTCTTGTGTACAATGGAAATAATAAGAGCATTTTCCCGACAATGTTCTAATTATTAAATGAGTTAATATACGTAAAGTACCAGGTACACAGTTAGTGCTCAATAGACATTAGTGATTATTGTTATTTTTTGAGAATTAAATAGATTCATTCCAGTCACTAATTTATTGAATTTATCTCCTCAATTCTCCCAGCATCTTGTTTTTGCAAAGGAAACAGCTATTTGCATATAGCTATAAAGTCTTTTACTAAGAAGATGGGGAAAATACATTTATTATTATCTATAATTTTCTCCTCTTATTATTTCCCTCATATAAGTGTAATCTTGACTTAAAAGGAGATTCATGGTCAAGTGCATGCTGGAAAAAGGAGGCATTTTTTGTTGTGCTGAATTACAAAAGGAGAATCATGTCTTTTATTTTTCTTTAAAATAGGGGATTTGGATCACATTTTTAGGAACAAATAACACTTCAAAACATGAAGTATGCAACATTCAATCCAAAGAAAAGTTTCCTCTTTAAATTTTAAAGACCACTAAGTTTAAAATGTATATATTCTGTATTTAAAACCATCCATTTTTTCCAACAGTGAGAGGATGTCGTCCATCCACAGAATTACAAGTAAAGACAATCTTTCTGGGTTTTTTTTCTTTTCGTTTTTTTTTTCCTGGAGTCTTGAAAATCTGGAAGGAAACCAATATTTACATTCGGGCTCGTATTTTGCATTAAATTCATATACATACTAAATTTCTCCTTCCTCCTCCACAGAAAGTACTATTAGCTCATGCTCTATTTTCCTACATGCATAAAAAGCAAATAACAACTTATCTCTTTTTATGAGCTGCTCATAAAGCAAAATCCATTCTTATGTGTGTGACTTAACCCTTAGAAGCATCTGTATGAGCCGTTCCCATGTGCTTGTCCCGAAACGCACGGAGGGAAAGGCAGGGTGGAAACAGAAAGGCAACACACAACAGACAAGGCGAGGGAAAGTCCTCACAGACCAGGCGCCAGGACAGCCGAGCCCCACGTGACGTCTTCTCCTTGGAGAAAGAGCTTAGCTTTGGAGTTTTGCTCCTGGTTTAACAGCTAAGGCAACTCTGAGCTTTACAAATGGCCTTTCAGGCTGGAGAACGACACTGCGGTCTCTAGGGTAAAAGGTAAGGGGACGTCATTTATCTTAACTACCTCTCAGAGGCTGATGCGTCCGCATGGCATGGCCTGTCACTGCGATAAGCCAAAAAGGCCTCAGTTCTGCACATCACATCTACCCATGGCCCTCAAAGAACTCTGGGGCACGGGAGGCATACATCATTTAAAATAAATGCTGATCACTTTTCCCCTTCACCTCCACTTTTATTACACAGACAGTCCAAAAGGTTTGTGTGTGTGCATGAGAAATAGGTTACGGATTGTTATAGTCAGTAACCACATAGTTCCCTCATGTCACAAAACAGACATTTGGAGGTGGAGGCTCTCGGGTGATTCTTCATTATCCCTGTCCCCTCCCCATACTGGCTTCTTGATTCCTGAGCATGAGATGGTGGTTCCATTTTCTGAACAGAATACCCCTTCCAGGCAAGAAGAAGCATAAAGGGGGAGAGGCAAGGGGCAAAAAGGCTTGTGCAAGCTTAGAAGCTTCCTTCAGACTTCACTCGTGTGTCATTGGTTCCACAGCCACCCCCAGTTGCAAAAAAAAAAAGAAAAAAACAATTCAAACACCCAGGTCTCACTGCAGACTTCCCAAGTCAAGAGCTCTGGAGGTATGCTTTCAAAGAGCTTCCAGGGAATCTCGGGTAACACGTTTGTGGAGGGCTGGGGTCAAAAACTAAGAGTGTCTGCAACAGAAAGGCATGTGAGACAATAATAATAAGATGACTCTTTCCCCTGTTAAAAATCTCAGGAGGAATGAGCTACGATCACCACTTTAAAGACAAGAAAAGTCAATAGAAAATGACGACATTTCACTTCACACAGAAGTCTGAAGAGGTTAATGAAGAAAATGTTCCTGGAAGCCAATGCTTTCGATGAGCAGTTCTTTAGACATTTAGACCTGCTGATGAAAGGACCAGTCCACACGACAAGATTCAGAAAGTCTGTGCTCTTAAATTCTAACAGCGCTTCCACCTACGGCCTTGGGAGAGGCATTCCCTTTCTGAACCTCAGTTTCAGTGTCTGTTGGGCTATACCTCAACAGCTTCCCGCTACATTACTGAAAATCTATCTGCAATACTAAAGTACAAGAAGAATTTGGGGCTCTTTGGAGAGAAGGATTTATAGGAACTTAAGTCACATTTTTTAACATTCTTACCATAATGATCACCCGACGACTTTTAAGAATTCCAGGGGAAGATTGCATTAAGGTCCCAAATGGTTAATTACTCCATTCAATACCCCCAAAAGCCTGGCCCAAATGTTTCAGTTAAGTCCACAAAGTCCTTTGCATAAAACCACACGACAAACTTTGTTATAAATGGGGGACCCGGCAATGCCTCCTAGGCTAATAGGAACTTTTGCTTTCCGACATTAACCATTTTGCTAAAGCTGGTTATGATTCCCCACACGTTACTTGAAAACCAATTTCATTCAAGACAAAAGAGTGTGAGCAGGGTATTACATTTTACGCCTAAATTATGCAAATTTAGTGGAGTGATATTGTATTGTGAGCAATTCCCTTTCTTCCAGTTTTCATTGTAGCATGAGTTAAAGTAAATTTCACTCTCCTCATTTGCAAAAGGTGAATACTTTCTCTTTTAAAACCCTAGAGGAAAGGACTGACTTTTAATGAGCAGTTATCTAATATAAAAATCTCTTACATCTATTACTGACATCATTCCCAAGTATTAAACGCACATTCCAGATCGGGTTGATCTTGATGCAATTAATCCTTGGAGAAAGGGCTTCCCAACCAAGCCCTGTCTGTTCCAAAGACAAACCGGGAGATGAGATAGAGGATGTGGGCTGTTGCACACCAAACTCTGCAGCTTTGGGTACCAAGCTTTCGGAACAAGGACACTGCCGTTTTCTGTAACACTCTCCTAGTTCAGTAGCAGGCAATGGGGGTGTGGCTATCGCTCTTTCCATTCTTAAAGATCACCTTCAGACTCTTCCACACTTTTTCCCCTGTAGCTCATCCCCTCTCAGAAAAAGAGAGGCACCCGGAGGAGACAGGGGACAGGCCAACACTCCTGGAGTGGGAGGCTCCTGACTGGCCTTGACCACTGACCACTGCTGTCATTCTCACCTACGTACAACTAGACTAATCTTCACATCCCTTGCTAGAGTAAATGGTGCACATGGAGCAGGAATAAATGGACCTAGCAGGAAATCAGTTACTACTTCCTTAGGTGCAAGCAACATCAATTGCACTGGCTTTGAAAAACAGGGCTTTATTCTTCGCAAACTAAGTCTAGCCCCTTAATTTTCCAAGTGTGGGCTGTGGACCAGAAGCATCAGCATTGTCTGAAATTTGGACAGAAACACAATTCTTGCATCCCATCTCAGACCTGCTAAACTAGCATTTCTGGGACTGTGGACCAGCAACCTGTGCTTTAAAGAAAGCCTTTAGGCGATTTTTATGTGCACCAAGTTCGAAAAGATCTCATCTGGAAGAAGATGGTTGCTGCATCAGAGCTGATGTATCTGTGGTTCCCCCTCACACTTCCTCAAGGTCAGGAAATGATTGCCACAGCTCCAGGCATCACGTCTATGTTCCAGGCAGGGAGAAGGAGGAAAGGGAACAGGTGTACCACCCTTGACTAACCACTTTTATCATGCTTTTGTCTCAAGGAAGTTTTAAGAGAGCTTGTGGTAGAAAAATACTGGCTTTTCAGCCTCTACAGTGAGAGATGGCAAAGAACAAGAAGACTGGAAATAACTTCTTGATTTGGAAACGTGGTTTTGCTATAGTAGGGCATCAAGAATTTGGAAGAATCATTCTATAGCATTCACATTGGAATCTCTCTCTACTCGAAAACATTCATTCACATTAGGTTAAATGTTTGGATTGGTGTTTGGAAATAGCTTGCTAGGTATAAATACGTCTTAAGTCAGTCCTTGCCTTTCACTATATGCCCTTTTGTACATCTTGAATTTGGTACCATGTGCATGAATTACTTATTAGAAAATCAAGAAAGAACATCAAGAAAGAAGGATCACTACCTCCCTTGTTATAGAGAGTAAGTGAAGTAAACCGATTCTCACATACTGATTTTGTTTAAGATCACACTCATGAATAATAGAAATTATTTGGATGATACATTAGAACACAGACTAATAATTATACACAGACGAATTATATAATACTGAGATTATACAATGCAATCTTTGAAAATGCATATGCGTTTTTGTTTGGTTTGATGCATAGAACTTTCAGTCATGTATGTGTTACGCTCTCTAAGTGTAATCTGGGCAGCTGAATTGTTAAAACATAAGGCAGATATCTATTGAGAAAATGTACCCAGAGATGTAGCATATAAAATAACTAACCTTACTGGTAATCAGAGAAATTTCAATTAAACAGCAACGATATAGTTCCTGTTAGAAAAAATGTCGAAGTAGCTCTAACACCCACAACTGGTGGGGATCCAGAGAAAGCACACTCAAACCCTTTGCAGTGGCTTTATAAGTTGGCATGACCCCTTTGAAAAGCAAGTTGTAAATATATACATATAAAATAGCCATATAAAATATTCCCTTTTCCCTGATCCTGTAATTATATTTCTAGGAATCTGTCCTAAAAACATAATCTTAAATATAGGAAAAGATGCTCATTGGAACATTATTTAGAATAAAAAAAGGTAAAATTTAACTCTCCCTAACAGAATAGCAATTTAATACTTTATAGTTTTACACACGCACACACTCAGTGAAGTATTTGACAGCTATTTAAAATTATGGTTATAGAAACTAGATCACTAGGTACCTATGAGACAGTGTTTCATTTTTTTTTTTAAAAATCTAAAGTTCATGCTCATTATGATCAAAGCCACATAAATTAAAGAGTGCACGGGAAGGAATACACTGCAAATGTAATGCTGATTGTATTATGATGAATATTTTTTATTTTCGTCATAATTTTCCATTAGGGGCTCAGTAACAGCGCTATGTTACTTTTTAATGAAAAATGCATTCCAAATAAAAACACACTGTTAAACCATTTTGCATCTCTTGGAAGAAAGAGCTCTTTACGCGTAGTTTATGGCCACGAAAAAACAGTCTTCTTGGAATGTTGCTTGTTTTTTGGCTAGTCAAAAATCTCATTGGTTGAGAGAGATAATATTAACAACACGAATGACAAATGATCAAGGACCCACAAGTCAATATAAGCTACATGGCTGACGGACTCCCACAGGATAGCTCATATCAGGCCTTAAGTCCTTCTTGTCTCTTTTCAACTCCTCTGGTGTCAGTAGAGCCAGCTAAACACTGTAGACCGTGTTAACTGAGTCTAAAAGAATAAAGGAACAGGCCTCATGTCTATGCTGGGTGGGCAGTGGGAAGGGGCAAGACCCCATTTCTCAGCACAATTCTCTCAGTCCCATAAAGACAAGGGGTGAAATGTTCATGAAGTTGTGCCAATTAATTAGCACTTCAAGAAAGGAAACTGAATGTATGTGTTATGTGTGTGTATTGTGTATGTTGTGTGTAGAGATAGAGAGAGATTGACAGATACATGAATACATTTATAGATACATATGGAGACACAGAAATATTTACAGGTCCAAAGAGAGTTAGTTGATGGACACAGACATACATATACATATTACTAGACACTAATTATATGTTATATGTTCAGGTTTTCTGCTTCCTACATATTACCGTGGTCCTTCGTGGGGATTAATCTATCCCCACTTTACAGATAAAGCAATTCAGAGGTCAAGAAGTTGTTCAAGGTCATTCCACAACATAATGCCCATTTGGAGAGAACATCACTTGATCAACACAATATAAAGCCCAGGTATGACCAACGCACATTTTCTATAGGAAAAGCAGCAAGGCTTTGATGGGTACGCCAAAATCACCGACCACAAATTATGAGTTTTGCTCCTGATTTAATATTTGATTTTTTTTTACCGCCCCCTCTTGGTGACTCAGTATCTCAACATAAATGTATACCTGTGTCGCAGATGTGGTCCCTGAGTCACCTAAAAGCTCCCTAGCATGCCTCAATTTTGACATATACACAACTGACCTTTATGCTTTCATGTCAAAAATCATAGTTAATACCACATTCGTGCTTGTATGCTGCACTTAAGAAGAAAATGTGTAATTAGGGTTTTTGTCTTTTGCTTTTTCCCTTCGACTAATTCCACTTGGGACTTACTAATAAGTTTAATGGAGATTCTGGCTTTGGTATTAGCTGATAAAATTGAAGTATATTGGGAACCTTTGGAAGTTTCAAGGGATATGTGATTTAATTCCACTGCCAAAATTTTTCTATTTGGAACCATGTTATCCTGCATGTTGTGAACTAGAGGTGGCAAAAGCAGGTTTTCCCTCTTCTTCGAAACAAACCAAGACAGCTAGCTAGTCATATTCACATTCGTGTCTCAAGGAATAACTCTAGAATTCACTTGACACACTGAAGAGAAGTAGATGGGCTTTTTTAAATATTATTCGACTGAAAAAGCTTGTGGGCTCAACAAATCAACTGATAAAAATAACATATGGGACCCATACTAATCGCCACCCATACGTTACCGCCCCATATTTTTTCAGCACTGATTATGCACCTCTTCATTCGTGCATGCCTTCACTCAACAGATCTGTCAGGTGCCTGTGTAATACTTCATGCCCTAAATGAGACCCGCAGGTTACTCAGATACTGCAATGAGCAGGGGGAAGTCCCCATGACGTGACGGGGCGTGGCCAGAGTCCACACGCAGGTGGTGCCCATCTGCTTTGGGTGGCCAAGGAGGGGGAGGGGGGTCAAACCGCAAATCAACTCCTCACTCCTTCCCCTGATTTCCCTGATACTCTCCCCTCCACCCGAGCAGCCTCCTATTAATATTTAAGTGTTTTCCTATCACATTTTCTCAGGTCTAAGTGAGCACAGAGACTGTCCGCAACATCAACTTGATAACAACGTCCTCCAGTTCACAGTAGGGGAAATGCGCGCAGTATTCAAATAAAGGAAATACGGTAGCAGCGTTTAGACTTCTGGGGCAACGTTTTTGTTCACCGACATACCTCTGAAAGTGGGACATTTACTCAAATAACGCTTGTTTCTAGCTTCCGAAGAATTCTATTTTAAAAAAAAGAATCCCCCCGATGAATAGACAGAACGCAGCCCTCATAACACAGAGGTGAAATGACGGAAGCTAAGAGACGTTTCCAGCCAACCCATTAATCCAGCAAAGCTTTGTGTTAAGGCGCGGCTATGTCAGAACAGGTTACCTCAAGAGGGCTTTCTTTTGAACTTAAACTGCCAAATTTCCAAGCAGACACCAAAGAGCTTCAGTTTAAGTGGGCAAAAGGTGAGCAGTCAAAAGGAAAGTAGAAAGAACAGAAGACCAGGCGGGTTATCAAAGAAGAGCTTCCAAGGGAGAGGAAAAAAAAAAAAAGTGAAATAGGGAAAGTTTTCAGAAAGTCAACATTCAAGGAAAGCCGCACTTAAAAATATAAATCATTCACGGGCGTCTCTGTAGGAGAAAGAAAGAACCTGCTTTCCAGTTTTCAGTCACCCTAGGAGGCCTTCAGGAGATAAAAAGGCACAAACAGAAGCTGGATCAGAGATTATAACCAGACGTGAGGTCTAAGCTAGAAGAAGACAAAATAAAATTCCAGTTACCATGTGAATCTGTTGAATACTTGGCTTCGGCTCACTGGAGAGTTTGAAACTGTAGCTCATCAATATCTCTAGCAGAGGCTCATCAGGAGACAAGACTAAGCCAAACAAAACAGGTAGCACTCCTGACTGCTGCTGCCGCTCTGACGGAAAGACGGCTCTGATGTGATTGGCGAAGGCTGAAACTCTCAATTAGAATCTGTTTTTCCAACAAGTGCGATCACTTGTGCCGACTCCCCTTCAGGGCTCCATGGAGGGGATCCACACACACGAAAAGATGTCATCTCTGACTTCTAGATGGCCAAACCTTTATGGTTTCGATCTTTAACCTTTGAGAATTGTCCAGACCTATCACTTTGCTGATATCCTCTTACAGATCTCAGCAATGGGAAGAACAGCCAGTAGCTTTCTCCTAGGCTATAAAGGTGGTCGACTGATTGGAATCTTTATGTAGCCCTTTCAACGTGCAAGCAATCACACCAGGTGGAATGAGTCAGAATACTAGCTTTCAAAGCGCCTGCGTGTTCCAGGGAAATGAGATGTGCCCACGTGACCATCAGACAGGAGAAACAGTCCAGAGGGAGGGAGGGACACAGTGTGCTCAAAAAAAAATATCTAGAGAAGGGGAAAAAAAGATTCTCGTCCAATCGAAGGATGAGGAGGAGACTGTCTGAAGGAGGCAGTATCTTTGAGGAAAGAAAAGAATGGAATGTTTTCAACAGGATGTTTACAACTGCATGCGTTCCATGCATGGGGGTTGGGAGAAAGTGCATGCTCAAGTGGATACATTTAGGAGAATATGCCTGAAATCCCTATCACTTCATCTCTATCTCACTCCATCTCTCATGCTTGGAGATTCCTAATGCACATCGGCATATTAAAGATTACTGTGGACTTTATCTGACTCACAGAATCTAGACAAATATCACACGATATCACTTATATGTGGCATCTTAAAAACATAACACAAATTCTATTGACAAACCAAAACCAGACTTACGGACATAGAAAACAAACTATGGTTACCAAAGGGGAAAGAGTGGGGAGGGATAAATTAGGGGTTGGGGATTAACAGACACACATTATTATATACAAAATAGATAAATAATAAGGACCTACTGTACAGCATGGGGAACTATATATATTCAATTTCTTGTAATATGACTATAATGGAAAAGAATCTGAAAAGAAAAAATATATATATGTATGTATATGTGTAATTGAATCACTATGCTGTTCACCTTGAAACACATTGGAATCAACTATTTTTCAATAAAATCACTTTAAAAAAAAAGATTACTGTGGAGACAGGGCAGGGTTGCAGGACTAGGGTAAGGAGAGGGAGAGAACAGCTCAGTGACAAGAGGAGCTGGGTCCATTTGAGGAACTACACACCACCATGTTGGAGAACAACGAGAAAGTATGGAAGTGGATGGTGAGGAGGTCGGACAGATGGTTGGGACGTAGGCTCAGAGCAGTGATTCTTCACCAGGGGCAGTTTTGCTTCCCCGGGGACACTTGGCAATATCTAGAGACATCTTGATGATCACAACCAAGGGAATGGGTGCTATTGGCATCTCGTGCCGCTAAATATCCTGTAATGTACAAGACAGCCTCCACCCCTACCTCCCCCAACCCCTAACAAAGATTTACCCAGCCCAAAACGTCAATAGCGCAGAGGTTGAGGAACCCTGGCCTTAGAGTAGGAAAAGTTATCAGGCAGAGATCAAAGCCCATGAGACTGACCCCTCAGACACAGAAGGATCTTCCCATGGTTCCAGCTCTTGCTATGAAACACAGAATAGCTTAAACCATCTGATACTACTTTTTCTATCCATCAAGTTGAAATAAGAGCACAACCCAATGTCTCTGAAGTTCCGTATGGTTTAGATAGTGTTTGCCACGATCTATGCTAGTCTTCAGCAATCACTGACAACGGAGAAGTCCACGGAGCTGGGGGCTGGTACCATCACCACTAGGGGTGTAGGAATAGCAGAGCAATCTACCACAGGAGTTCAAATGCAGCTGAGGTGGCTTCCTAGGAGGATTCTGACCATGCAGGCTGTTACATCTGACCAGTGTGGCCAGAATAGGGCTGAGGGAAGCTGCAGAGATCGCATTTACCCACCGAAGTCACCACGATGATACAATCCAAATACATGGACCTGAGAGCATGTGACAAGACCACCTGGAAAGAAATCACTGAGGGTTCAAGGAAGAGCTGATTAAGCTACTCTCCTTCCCCTAAAAAGACACATTATGTAGTAAAAGAGAAAAATCAACAGATAATGTTTCTGTGTTTAGAGGCAAATATACGGTAATAAATAAAAATTACAGTCAGTGACAAGACTTACATTTTGAGGATTATAGTTCAAAATGAGGCACTTTTTGACTCATCAGAGGTGACTAACCTTTTACAAGGCTGCAAGGTCATAACGCAGAGTCGTCTCCGGTTGACCGTGGTGGTGAATATAAAATTAGCATATTTCACTCTTAACAGGAAAGGCCTTTCAGGTCTGCTTCATTATGTACAACGATTATTCTAAGTAGGTAGCTCTTCAATTCCCCATTAATAACAGAGGAATTTCTTTACTATTGGCCTTTCTTTTTTCACCCTTTTTTTTTTCAGATTGAAAATATAGTACATGTTTCTTTGGGAGAAAAAAGAGGTTTAAAGATGTCTTTAACATAGAAGAATTCACTTATAAAAACCCCCAAAATTACCCCATTATCATAGTGATGAATATTTATTTTTAAAATGCATATATATGTATGCACATCTACGTATCTGTGTGATTTTGAATACTGTGTAAGGACACATCTTGCATGTTTTTAGAATGGGCGGAATGTTAAATATTCTGGAAGACAGGAAATCTGCACCTATGTCTGCTTGTTTTGAGAAAGAAGATCAGTCTGTCGCTACAATCAACGTTGTTCAAGTTTTCTGTCCCTTGCAGCTAAGAGCATTTCTAACAAATACAGAAGCTCAACCTCAACCATGGCTAGAACAGACCCCATGAAAGCAGAATATGGCACACTCCCCAAGGGTGCCATGGCCACGTGCCCTGGAGGAAGAGGAAGATCTTCCTCCCTCTGCCCTAAGAGCAGGTTACCACATGTCTTTCTCAGGGTTAACACCATTTGGTTCAGTCTATCCTGCAACAGTCAGTATCTCAACTTTGGAGTTGTAATACAAGGCCTCTTAAAAGGAAAAAAAAAAAAAGTAGGTCTTGCGTTGTCCCAAGAGAAGGTGAAGCCATCGGACCAACCCAGTCCCACTGGAGCGGCTGCACACTGACAGGGTTCAGGACACGCTGCCCCAAATATGGCACCTTGGCATACAAAATATTTCAAACTGAAGGGATTTGATGAATGGCATGAGCAGAAAAGACTTTCAGACCTTCCCCTGAAGCAGGTCATAAAACTGTCCTGTTAGAGGTGCCCTCCCTATACCTGGAGGAAAGGAGCATCCTCACCTCTGAAGACAGAGGGACACGGAGGAGTCTGGACGAACGGGCTACATTTCCCCTAGTTGATTACACTCAGTTCAAACCCCTTGTCCCAATGTATCTTTCCCCGACCTTCCATGCTCCTTCAAACCCAGCATAAAGACACCCAGGTTTAACCATTTCTTGAGGTTTTCATTTCCTTATCAAGACTCCTGAGCCATGTGAAACTTAAATACATCTGTAGGCTTTCCTCTTGTCAGTTTCTCTATTGTGACAGTTGAGAACCCAGAAGGGTAAGAGGCAAAAGGTACTTTTCCTCTGCTACAATACCTAGCTAGAGGACTATCTAGAGTTGAAAAGTCTGGGTCCCCATCCCCATCTTTATTATTAGGTATTTGTAAATTTCTCACTTTGTAGCGTTTCTATCTGCAGAAAGAAAATAAAATCCTTTAATATATATATACACATATATTTTTTTTTATAAAGCTCAAAGGGTAGATATACAAGCTCTTGTCATGAACAACAGCAGGTGCGCTGGCCCTCACTGGGGGAGCCCAATATGAATCTGTATGGATCAAGCAAGAATTCAACTATATAAATTAGGAGCTTATGATTGACAGATACACACTACTATATATAAAATAGATAAAGAACAAGGACCTACTGTATAGCACAGGGAACTACATTCAAGTTTTTATAATAACCTATAATAGAAAAGAATCTGAAAAAGAATAAATAAATATATATATATATATGTATAACTGAATCACTTTGCTGTTCACCAGAAACTAACAGAACACTAAATCAACCATACTTCCGATAAAAAAAAAGTTGGAGATTCATGTACTAATAGTCTTCGGGAGCTATTTCTAGTCAGATTCCTAATGATTTACTAGAGATAAATTTATTTTCAGAGACTTTAAATTTTTTGTTAATTTCAAGTGTTTAACATCTAACCAATTTTCACCAGATGGTTCCATCTTCATTATTTATCTAAAGCAGTCATATTTATATTTAACAGCTATTGTTGGAGGGAGATTATCGCATTGTTGGAATTTGAAGTTTTCCTGATCCATATTTTACTGTTTTGGAAAATGTCTAGTTGTCTAAATTATGACTCAAATCTCTGTTTCTTAGGAAATTCATTCTTGGCTTCCTCAGTAAATCCTTTGGGGAGATAAATTTTTCATAAAGTTATTCAGAAAGCCATTTTGTGACAATTACAAAGCATCGACTGAAGCTATTGATGACTTTTATAGGTTTTCATAATGTGAGACGAACTGATTAACTCTGCATATTGAAATATACTAAAAACTTATTTTTCAAGAAAGAATTAGGCAATGGAGCTAAATAAGAAATGGAATGGAGACTTTCATACCAGTTGTCTATGGACTCCCTCTGCTCAGTTGTAGGATAAGCAGCTAGAAGCCCTGTCTCAGCTAGAAGGACCTGAGACATCATCTGGTTCCCATCCCACCTCTAGGCAGAAGAATAACAAAATCATCCTGTGTCTACAGCTTACCTTCCTTCCCCTCCCAGCTTCCTTGATGGTTGGGAAGATCTCAGGAGGAAAGTGGGTTGAGCCTTAGGGCAGAGGAAGGTAAGGACCTCAGTGTTGGTGGATGCATCCCATACACCTGTACATTCAGAGTTTTCAAGGCTTAATCATGTCAGGCTTTACCGGCAAGTTTCTGGCGTTGCCTTCCCTCTCATCTCGGAAAGACACGTGTACGAGAAGAGATGGCAATGGGTTCAATTCAAACTAAGAAAATAGACCTCCTCATAGGAAGTCTAGGGGTGATTTGCATTTTTAACTCCTAGCTAAGTTTCTCTCCAGGTAAGCAGCAGGTCTCTACTGATGTGAAAAAACCCACAGAGCCGTGGGAATGTAACACACAGCATAAGCAACAAAGAGGGGGGAGAGCTTGTCAATTCCAAGAAAGGAGGGGCCCATCTTTACAGGTGCTTTGCATCGTCTGTGAAGATGCTTTCACATTCTCCAGCATCTTTACACCAAACCAGCTCCCTAAGAGAAGAGGAACTGTTCAGCTCAGACTTGTAATGTACTTGGTATGACTTCTCCTGTCCCCACTTTATCCCACTCTGTGCAGGAAGTAACACTTTCTAAGCTGTCCACACTTTCTAAGCTTCTCAAAAACTTTGGAAAGGTTTCCAATTTTATATGACAAACATTTTCAAAATTCTCCTTCAGGTTAGAAGATAAAGAGCAAAAAATATTAACACCTGAATGTTCCAGCCAGGTCACAAAAATAAGGAAAGTGTACAAATGATTCTAGTCTATAAATGGCCTGGCGATAAACAAACACTCAACCTCAATGTAAGGGAAACACCATAGGGAGTGGTGGGGACTGGGGGAAATGGGACTAGGATTTGCCCCAAGAAAAAGAGGCAGCCAGCGACTTACTTGACACCAATCATTGCCTTGATAACGATGGGAATTCTGTTTTGCCAAATATTCTAGTTTCTCCAGTAGAGACAGAAATGCAGATTTTTTTTTTCTGTAAAAAGTTCTGATTCTTTAAAGCAGTGGCAATTAACTTGATGTTTTAAATTGCAGGCCAAATAAAGCATGTCCACCATGCACAATTGTGTGAACATTTCTTCATGGCACAGTCAGTCGATATTTGCTGATTGGTTTATACCATGCACTTTGTGAGATGAAGGGGAGAAAACTGTGTCTGGAAGGTGTCCCTAGCCCCAGGATGGAGACAGATAAGTAAAGAGGTGAGCTCAGAAGGACCAGGGACTTGGTGGATTTCACCCTCTGCTAAATGTCCAGCCAAGGATCATGCACACCACAGGCACTAAGTATGTGTTTGTTGAATGAAAAAAAATCCGAAGATGTCATTTACATTCCCTCCAGCCCTGAAGTAGCATTCTTCCTCATGTTTATAACCTTACTTTCAGTGTGATAGGTGTTTTTCCACAGAAAGAAATTAAAGCACAAATATAAAAAGGAAAAACAATGTCAAAAACTCTATATCCCATGCAGAAATATATACCATTACCAGTGGTGAAAACTTTAAGTAGTCATCTTACTAAAATGGGATTTTGCTCTTACTATAGTCACCAAAATAGAACCTCTTACATTATGTACTATTACACACTATAATCATACTTTATTATATATTGTTTAGTTTCTATGGATAGAAACTAAAGGAATTACTGCATTTCAGATAAATATATATATATATATTTATTCCATGAGCATTTAATGACTACAATATCCCTCTAAAGTCAAGAAAAAATATTATGAAGTAAACTAAGAATTCAGACTCGCATTTTAAAACTTCACCTCTATTGTCACCTGTCTATAATCGATGGGTCAGATGGAAAGGGCATTATCATTCAATGAGGGCGATAATTATATCAATATAAGGCATTCTATTTCTGAGGGATGCTTGCACCCCAGGAGAACAATTTTAGAAACCTAAACCACCTTGAACTCCCTCTTCTTCAACCCTCTTAACCACCTCCCCTCGCAAAAACAAACAAACAAACAAAAAACCTGAAAAAGAAGTCAAAAACAAAAAAACCTTGGTTTTCATCATCCCAGGTAACATTGCCTGTCAAACGGATTGCCTCTCCTTAATCTTGTCATTTAGCTTCCAAATTATGCAGAGATAAATGAATGCAGCAACCTTTTGGCTGCTAGATAATTTTATCAGCCTCATTTATGGCTTTCTATAGATTGCATTAACTGCCATTTCTCAAGAGATAAAAGATAAAGTGTGCCTTATGCAAAAATGTGCCGCTGAACCATGGGAGCCTTGGAAGCCACTAACAGCATTTGGGGGCTGAAGGGAAAAGGTGAGGATAGTCAATAATCCATCAGCGGCAGGGTTAATTTTGATCACTGTCATGGGCACCTCGAGCCAGAAGCCTGTTTGGCAGGTGTGTGTTGAGCCATTGCTGAAATCTGTCCTGGGAAAACTTCCAAGCACCTCCAAATAGAACTTGAAGCAGAGCTCTGTACCTTCTAATCTTTTCTCTTTTTTTTTTTTTTAAAACAAATGTACCTACTTAGAAAAAGTACTTCTTTGATGACATTTCAAGTCACTATCTTAAGAGTTAAGTACATTACAATGAGCTCACTTGTACTATGGATACAGACAAAAAAAAAAAAAAGACTATGGGCTTAAAAATTTGCTGTTCTTGAGGGGATCTTCAGGGGAAGGGAGAGGACATTTCCCAGTGCAAAATACAAAATGGCAAAAGATTAAATTAAATAAATGAGAGCTGCCCACTGAAATCACTTTTAGCTTAAAAAATACAGGATCTTGTGGTGGCTCACAGTGAAAGAGAATGTGACAATGAATGTATGTATGTCATATATAAGTAAAAAATCGTGCTCTACACTGGAATTTGACACAACATTGTAAAATGACTATACCTCAATAAAAAAAATGTTTAAAAAAAAAAAGCTTGCGGTAGTAGTGTTGACACGAGTGGCTATGTTGGTTGAAATTCGTCCAAATGAACCCCTAAAATGAGTGCATATTATGGACTGTAAACTCTACTCCAATTTTTTTTTAATGTGGCTTCCTGATATTGGCATGGTACTATACATACTTAAGATGCCACCATTGGGGAAACCTGGGTGATGGGTACACGGGAACTCTGGATTAAGGCTGCAACCTCCTGTGAGTCTATAATTATTTCAAAATTAAAAGTTTGAAAAAAAAGTATTGTGGCTGACACTGAGGGAAGGTTTATGAATACATTCAACAAAAATACTGAGCATCTATGATTACCAACTCCTGGCAATACGGCAGCGAGTAAGTCAGAGAAGGCCTCTGCCCCCGTGGAACCTAGGTTCTAGTGAGGGTAGCAGAAGAAGAAAAAGAATGAAAATGAGCACCTAAATTAGTGTTTATTAAAACAAGAATCAAGAAAGAAGCAATCCAGCAGAGATGAAGGAAAACGGGGTTAGAGCAGGGGGTTAAAGGGAAGGACCCTTTGAATGGGTGAGGTTTTCGTGGATTTGTAAAAAGGAGGAGAGGGGACCAGCTTGGCAAAGAGTGTGGGAAGGAGCGGTCCAGGCAGAAGGAACAGCCCTCCCGTTGTCAGGGCAGTGGGATGGAGCCTGGCTTGCTCAGAGAACTGAAAGGGATTCAGCGGAGCTGGAGAGAAGTGAGCTGGGAGGGAGGAGGCTGGAGGGATAGGCTGGAAGTGTGGTCCCGAGGCGGGTTTGACTAATGCCTTAAAAGGGAAATATCAACTTCATCAATTTCCAAATACTTTCAAGACTCACTTTCAGTTTTCAAATTCAGGAAAACGGTGACCAGCCACTCCCGCTTTCTGTTGTTTAGATGACCCCAGACCCTACTCTCAATGCCTGTGAAAGAAGCCTGTTATTTTCAGGTGAACAGGCTAGAGGAGCCGAATCATCTGCTGATTCCACGTACGTCTGCCACTTTGTCAAAGACTAGTAGGATCGCTTAGGCTCGTCTTCAAACAGGAATATTTTTAACACCCATCACTGGCTTCTTAAACCAAAACTGGTAGCTAGCGAAAAGCCTAGAAATGGGATAAGCAGAGCACGCTGTTTTCAATTTTTATCCAAAGAAAAAGAAAAAAGAAAAAAGAAGAAGAGAGAAAGAGAGAGAGAGAACAGTCTATCCATGATGTGTGGTGTCAGGAGACGCAATAGGATTGAAATATTATGGAAAGTCACTGCCTTTACCACCAATGCCAGATCACAACTGTAGACCAAGGGTGCCTGGTGCTACTTAATTCAGAGGAACCATAAATCTGGGGCCCACAAAAACATCTGACAACAGTTAAAGATGTTTTGTAAATGTGCATACATATTTATAAACATGGCAGCAGAAGCAGATGAACTGAGTAAGTGTGCTTCCCCTAAAGTCATCTGAAAGTCAAAAAATGCCATTAATTACTTTGTCACGACAACCTTGTTCAATTTCATCTCAGGTGACTTATCAGCTTTGAGACAGAACTGAAATTTTAATACCAAATTGCAACCAGCTACAGAGGCAGCATACCTTAAAACACAGAGCTCCCCTTTCTTCTAGGCAACACTAAGCTAATCTGCCCTGACAGAAGAGGACTCTTCGGAACTAGCTAGCAAGTCTCCCAAATATGAAGCAGTAACCCAAATGTCAATTACTTTTCCAGTGGTAGACAAATTGCTAGCGCACGAATGCAATTTAAGCTCAATAATTAGATAACAGGACTACAGAGAGGGCCTGGTGACAGAGCTTCTGAGATAATAGAATGTAGTGTCCTACTTCTTAAATATTAACATCATTCTGTCTCAGTCAATCGGTTTATGGTAATTTAAAAAAAGGGCAAAGCAAATTCCTTTTATTGCTAATAATATTGTGCTACTGCAGAGTTAGCTTTGAAGGTTAACAATCTATGGGGTCAAAACTTAATCATGTGTTATTGTGCATTTATGCATTTTTCTTTCATCTCTTTCTTTTGGAATGCCCTCTTTGTGGAAAACCAAGGGATTGTGAGAAACCCAGATGTATATGCAAATACACACACACACACACACACCCCACAATGCACTGACAACAGACATCCAACTTAATTAACAACAATATAGAGAAGTCAACCCCTTCATATCACATACATTCTAAAACATCTCGACTTGATCAGCTTTTCTTCCCCCCAATAAATGGCTCATTTTAAGGACATTATTGATACGTCTACAGGCTAGTCTCAAATGTCACATGCCACCCCCCTCCCCATTACCATGATACTCATCTTTTCACGTTTAGCTTCAAATACCTCCATAAATTAATTGTTCAAATTTCAATTAAACAGTGGCTTCGTCTTTTTTTGGGGTGGTTGGGTAAATTTTGTTATTTTTACTTAGTAGATTTTTAAAGTGCCTAATGGGTTCTGAAGTTTCTAGAACCTTCTAGAATAAGCCAGAACAAATATAAATCCCCCAAAGGCATTAGCTTCCTAATGGTTTCTATAAAATATCTGAATCAGTAGTCAGATGGGCTGATGTTCATCTGGTCACAAACAATAAGGATTCCAAAATGATTTAATCCAAGACCAAATTCTATATCCCCAGTTTCCTGACTGTATGATAGGAGAAATTAGAGATTTAAAAACTTTTTTTTGAGGAAAATTTGGTGGAAAATAAGGTAAGAGAGAGAGAGTGAGTGTGTGTGTGTGTGTATGTGTGTGTGTGTGTGTGTTAGGGATGGGGCGGAGTCTAAGTGTTGAATATCACCAACGTTATAAGGAATAGAAATGCCCGGTGTTTCCCCCCATGTCTACCAAGATGTGTTTAGAGACAATAAGAAACAAACAACTAGTTGGATAAAGAATAAAACAGAATTATGTACGTCCTTTTGGATGGTGGCCCGCCGGCCATTTGTGACAAAAATGAAAGCAACGCAGTTGATACCACGTCAAGCGTGAACATGACTTTTCTGTGTATCTGTATTTGTGGATCCAGCACAGGCAGGTAACACAAATAAAAGACACTGGTCCAACAGGAATACTGTTAGGTACTTCCTTAGGAAAGCTCTAGAGTTGCATTCTGACTTATGTGTGAAACTGCCTTTACCTTCAGTTCTTGAGCAAAATCCTTTTTTCCTTCTAACCCAGTGTCCTCTTCTACAAAACAGGCAGGATGGATTGAGTAACCTTAATACTCCTTTTAAGGCTCACATGAAGACCATGGGGCAACAGGGATGACAATAAATGATTGAGTCACCAGGCAGATCTCTCAGAGTGACCCCAAATTCCTAGACAATGTGTGAGTATTGGAATAAAATAACCTCAGGGACAGATACATGTGGTAAAAGGCCATGGAGACACAGCTCATAAATGTTAGGTATGAATGTGTAAAGCAAATAAAACCAATGGAATCAAAGATATATCCTTTGTTTGGAAGAGGCCACATTAGAAACTACTTAATGATCTGACACAGCTCTGTTTTTCTCACAACTCAGAACGTGATTTTTTGTTTATTCAGTGACGCTCAAGGTAAAGCAGCCGGCTTGCACTTAAGGTCACGGGGAATCACACGCGTACTCTTGGTCCCATGCAGTCCTCTGGAATGCTCACAGTGGAGAACTGAACCTCCCATCTCCGTCATGCTCCCTCTGACGTACAGTTAGTTCCATTACAATGTCCATGTTGAAAACACACATGCATTCCACTGCATGGGTATAACAGGGAACAACTGGAGCATGGCCTGCATTTCACGTTTGCTCATGCTTGATTTCATCTGTGAAAGACACGGGCTCCACACGGAAAACTCCACCCAGCTGAAATGAGCTCCACAGAAACACACCCAAGCACACACCTCGAAGGGTGGCGTGCTATCCCAGTTCACAGCATATGCTATGAGTCACACTCGTCTACATCTGGTGCCGCAACTTTGCATCCAATTTCAGATAACTCTCCTTCACAGTAACTCACAAGCAGCACCCCTTCTGATGCCCACTTCCACAGAGAACTTCCAGTCTTCTCCAAAGGAAAGTGCCATATTTGTTGTAGCATTTATGCACTTAAGTCATTTAACACGGGTAAAATTGTGCAATTGTGTGTGTGTGTCATTTTGTGTCACTGATGAAGCTGCCCAGAGTCCCATTCTCCCCAGAAGCCCTGTGTTTTTTATTGTGTGATTTCTGCACAGTGCAGAGATTTTTCAGGAACACAGATGTCCTGTTATAGCAAAACTATATGGTATATGTTCACACTAAGAGAAAGGGTAGGTGGAATCACAACATTATCTGGGTTTTTTTTTTCTCTCTTTCTCTCAATCAGATGACTCTACTACATTTCAGACTCTTAAAATTGCAGTCTTTGGGGGCATACAATGAAAACGGTCCAACAAAGGGTTTGAGCACAGACACACAGGAAGACTATCCACCTTATTAGGGAGGAGCCGGCTGCTCCTGCTGCAGCAGCTCTAATATAAATATACTGTATTTACCTTCCCAGAAATATTAGGTAGCCCATATTAGATGCTCTTCCACTGTCTTTCAACATCAAGGTGTTCTCTGAGATAACAGAAGCAATTTGGCTTCCCTTCAAATGGTGTCCTCACAGCAGCTCATGGCCAGCACCCTCTGAACATCTTCATTTGTACTTTCCAAGCGGTGTCATCTCTGGACCTGGCCATGTCCATCAACCCAAGCTGTTTGCCCAAGGTCAAACACCCTGGATGGCTAGGTGTTGGTGAACATTCCAGCTATAGTTTACGGCCGTGCCCAGGAGTGTTTGCACAGTCCAGGACATAACTTATGTGTTTTTGTTCCAGCCTTGATAACCTTCTGAGAGGTAGCTGTGGCTAAGGGTGTCGGCAGAGTGGTGTATAAATTTGTTGTGCTAGCAAGCATCCCATACAGGAAAAAAAATGCACAGTGAGCCCCCAAGTCTCCATTGACGTACGGTTTTACTTCTTTGCTGGTTTTCACAGATTAAACCCACCCACCCCACGTCCCTCCCCTCAAAAGTCTGAAGTGCACAGTGGCATGTGAATACGTAGATGACTTAAATGACCTGCGTCAGGTGACTATTATTTCGTTAATTCAAATCCATTATATTATTACAGAGATTAAAGCCCTTTTGGTCCAAAGTGCTAGAAAAGCAATAAATCTGAATTAGATCTACCATTTTAGTCACTCAGGATTAGACCTTTTGGTGATGCGATCCATTAACGTGCTTTAAATCTATTGATTCCTCCTAGAAAGACACAATTTAAACTCAGAAGTCACAAAATGAACTTTCCATTAAGTTTGGGAGACTATGGTCACAGCTCATTTGACTTTTATGAACTAGAAAATGTGATGTAGACCACAATGGCATTCTATTAGGGGAAATCATGCATTTAACCATGTAGCAAAATACTGTAGTCAATTATGTGAACACACACCTATTTTACACATGGCTGGTTCTCTGACTTTAAATTATTAAGGATGTGCATTTAGCTTGTTTTAAGGAGTATTTACTCCCAAGGAAGAGATCCATGATAAAACTTTGTTCAAAACGTAAATGAATATTTTTTTCATTTATATTAAAAATTTTTTTTCAATACGAAACTGTAATCGAGCACAGAAACTTTTGTTCTATTTATTTCTTTGCCTCAGAAAACATGATCAATTTGCTTTTTTGTAAGTGAGAAAAGTATATATTCTATCAGGGAGAGAAGAAAAACCTCCATCAGAAGCAGATTTTGAGATTCATCTGCCAGCCTGGAAAACATAACGATAGTGTTTAAAAAAAAAAAAAAAGTGAAAATAGAGACGGGGGGACAAAAACTATTTAGATAAGGTTTAGTTTCTCTTTTCTGGAGTTCATCTTGATGGTGTGCTCTATAAACATCATTTTCTCTCAATATAATTTTGTTTATATTAGTATTATACTTAAGCCAGACTATATTAATACCAGACTCATTATTATTCTCTATTTCAGCAAGGGTACACTTTAGTTCCAAATATAATTCAACCCAGTTCTTTCTTGAATCCATCATCACCAAGTTTTAACTGTTACATCTTCCCCCCAGGTTCATAATCATAAAGCCTTGACTAGCCCAAAGCCTAAAACGTTAGAAATCATCTAATCCAAATCCCGTTTTCAGAAGAGAAGTTAAGTCCCACAGGGGTTAAGGGACAAGCTCAAGGTCACACAAAGTCAACCCACTGCAAAAGAATTCACTGTCCTCTATTGCAACCTCTTATAAAGAGGCGCCCTCTTAATTTTTTAAAACAAGATCTCTCTTGGGCTTCCTTCATAAAGACACAGACAAAACAAGTAATATCCTGAACAAGTCTGAAGATTATTTCTATCTACCAATTCCTCCCTTGAATCTCTCTTGTCATCAAATCCCGATAATTGTTTCTTCTTTTTATGTATTCAAATTAGGCTTTTCCCCCACTGCCATACAGTCTCATCCTTGTCTTGGTTCTCACCCCTGAATGTCTGTCTGAAGCCCCATGAAAACCAGTGCTGTAGTTCCTTGTCCCACAAATCATCCAGCATCAACCAAACAGGCTGATCCTGCTTCTCTATTCCTCCTATTATCTGGTTTTTATCTTTGCAGGATGTAGACAGGCCAGGTGGAGCTCAAGAAATAATGGCGAAGTTAATTGATAGGAATTGATCATGAATCGTGCTCAGGTTGGCAGGGATGCTAGAGTAAAGAGAGCGGGCTTGCGGCTCGGCAACATGGGTAAGCTGAATGCATGTTTGACTGGCCAAGATGGAGGAGCCAAGGATAGATTGGGGTGCAGTTGGCCAGGGCAGGGAGGGTGCTGATTTCAGCTTCAGACGTAATGAATGAAAGGTATCAATGGGAAATTCATGGTCAGGGGGAAACTGGAGAAAATTATGAAGAAATATGAGTCTCGAGTTCATAAGAAACATTTGGGGCTAGACATAATATTGGGGGGAGCCGTGAAGATATACTTGGAGCTTAAAAACAGAGATTAAAGGAGGTCACCCAGAGAAAGAGTGTGAAGTAAGGAGAAATGAGACCATGGATAGTGTCCACATCTTCAAGCATGCATGCATGTAACTGACACTGTTTCAGAAGCTCCCAATATAAAGCTCTATATTTGTGCTTCAATCATTGGCCAGGTGTATGTTTCTAACCAATGGATTTAAGTTATACCTGTGTAAATATATATTTTTTCCTTCTCTTTTACTCTACTCCAATACACACAGTGCTAAAGAAAGCACAAGGTAGATGCTTTAAAAATGTTATTGGATGGTATTAAACATCATTTCAGCTTTTGGAATCCAGTGTAGGTGGTAAACAGAGATGACCTCAACACAGAAAATGCAATAAAAGACAGGACGGGGTAGGAAATCAATGCCTCCATTTGCAAAGAGAGAGAAAAAAAGGATGAACCAGACATTATTAGCATGATATATAAGCTCTGCATAGCTCCATTTATATCCCTTGTATTAAGGATAAATTGCCTGAATAAATTCTATTATTCTAAGAAATAGCACAAATAACAAGCTGACAGCATCAGGAAAAAAATGAAAATAATAATGTTGATATTGCTAGAATTGTATGTTGTTTCTCTATTTCCAGTTTCATGGATCTAGTTAGGCAATGATTCAAACTCGAGGGTGGGTTCAGTTTTTAAAGTCAAATTCACATATCCAAATTGAAATCTTCCAGAATAAGAAACTAATTATTTGTTATTAATAAAAGCCTGGACTCATTGTCTACTGTGTTCCATGCAACATGCTAAATGCTTTACATAAACTGTTTGAATCCCTTATCAAAAGAAAGACTGGTAATATCATGCCAGTTTTATAGGTTACAGAACTGAGGCTACATTGGGTCACTGACTCAAATTAACACAGCCAGTAACTTGGAAGAGGGAAAATTTCAACACATGGTTCTCTCCAAAAATGGGTAATGAAGTATGAGCTTTGGAAGCCTGGGCTTAAATTCCCCATTGATCTCTTATGGCTTTGTTACCTTAAATGGCTTCATCAAGGCTTCTGAGCCTTGGTTTCCTCATCTGAAGAAGAGGACAGTGATGCCTATGTCAGAAAGCCGTTTGGAGCATTAAGTAAGAACGTCTGCAAAGCACTTAATTCAGTGTCAAGTAAGTGATCAATAAATAGTAGCTGTGATTAGGAGAAAACAGATGGAAGGACAGGAGACAGAGGTCACCACCTTTTTGGTGACCTTACCTAGGCAAGAACAAAGGAAGAGGGGGCACTGAAAAAGCCCCTCCCCCCCAAAAAAATAACCAACAAAAAACAAAAAAAACCAGGCGAAGAGTTAGGAAATCCACCCAAAGAATCAGTGGAAGACAGAGCTTCGAGAAAGCAGGAGGGATGTGCAATATTAAACCTCATGGGGAGGATAAAAAAAGAGCCAAACTGCCCATAGGAATGGGCAGTTTTAATGTTAAGAGTCAAGGTTCATATCAGATGGTGGCTGGTTAAGGGCTGAATACAGTTCAAAATGTTGACTAGTTCCTGTCTGCCCACGTCACCCAAAAAGGCTTCACTTGCCCTTCTGTGTTAAGTCTTCATTTTTTGAGGCAGCCCTTATTACAACACTTGCTTTTGCTAATGGAAAACCCAGACACTCTCTAGGTTAAGTGACTTATTGTAGGTCACCCAGCCAGTCAATGGTGATGCCTGTCTGCCTTCCTAATCTGATGTATCCCCTCTTCTGAGAGCCTATTTCCTATTATCTTCCTCAATGAAACCTTTAAAAAAAAAAAAAAAAGTATGACATTGTGCCATGTCAAAATTCTCAACAACCAGGAAGAGATCATCTGATTGGCCAGCCCCATTCACGTCTTTCTTCAGTCTAGTCAGCTACCGCCAGTGAGCAGATCTTCAGTCCAAGGGGAGATCCACGGAAGCCTTGGATGAAGTTTTCTAAGAAGAGGTGAAAAGAGCAGACGGACATACTGCGTCTCCAACAGGATTCATTAGCACTGAAATCATTAAATCCATTAGAGGGTTAGAGATAAATCTGAAGGTAATAAATTTTAAAATGGCTTTAATGACATATTTCCTCATAGAACAAAGATAAACATTTCAAATATTTCATAGCCATTACTGCTTGCAACTTTTCCTGACTACTAGTTCCATGGCAGAAAGTTGGGACCTCTGGATGAATTCAGGTAGGATATACTGTTTAAACATTGCTCTTCTCTCATGCACATTAGCTTTGATCCTGCATCTTACGAGATGGAGTGCAGTGAAAATGCTATCTGTCAGTGATAATAAACAATGTTCACTGAAAGTTTTGAATGCATCAGACCTTATGCTAAACAATGCATTTGTATACTCTAATTTAAGCATTCCAGTAACCTTACAAGATAGGTATTATTATCATTCCTGATTTATATACGAAGAAACAGACACAGAGAGTCTGGAGCACAGATCAGAGTCACCAAGTTAGCACATGGTAGAGTCAAGATGTGAATTTGGGTCTCCACCATCATGTCTCTGTAATTTGGGTACCAGAGAGTTTGTGCCATTAATTATGAGAAGATGTTTAATGACAGTCCTCATTAAACATTGATGTTTAATGGATGTTAGGTTAAAATGTGTATGAGCATGTATGTCTGCAAGAGAAGAGGAGAGGAGGTGATGGGAGGGGAGGGGAGAGAAAAGGAGGGAGAGAGAGAGAAGGGGAAGGGAGGGAAGAAGAGGAGGAGGGAGGGGAGGGGCAGAGAGAGGGAGAGATCACAGGAGGAAAAGAAGGAAGAAATGAAAGAGGAGGAAAGGCTGAAATAGACAGGGAAGAGAACTAAGAATGACATTACTCACTGGTCGTTCCTCCAAAGGACAAGATGCCAAGGCCACCGCCAGCCCACTCATTAGTCAGCTACCAACACCAATCTGATGTGACGTGGGTAAGAGCACAACTACCCCACAGTTAACAGAGTAGAATGTCTTCCCAACACCCAAAGACTGGTCCTGAGAAGTATTCTGGGAAAATCTCACTGCTTTAAACAGCACTGACATCCTCTAACCTAAACTGCATTGGGGAAGAAAACAGAGGGACTTAACAATGATTGATGTGGGCAGGAGGCGATGCTGAATTGTTCAGGGCTGAAAACAATGCCCAGAAGTCACTTAAATGTTATCATCTCACGCTGCCTTCCTCAATCCACCAGATGCTGTCTGATGCCCTTTCGTCCCAAGAAACACGTACAGAATTCCAAGTCTGCGACTAATACCTTTGATACTACACCAGCTTAACGGTGGCTTCCTTACAGAAGATTCTTCCCTCCCCAGATCATGATGTTCCTGTTAGGAGGTCATATGATCTAGCAGAAAATTCTCAGAACCAAGAATCACGACACCTGCCTTCCAGATAAAGCTCTGTCATGGATTTCCGTAAGAATTTCAGCACACCATGAAGACTCTCTGGCGTGAGTTCCCACTTTGTTAAATAAACGAAAACCTCTTTAAAAACTCTAAAGCACTGGAAAAGGCATCAGAAATTGCATTTTGGACCATGCAAAATATTATAGATTATTCTTGTTCTCCTACCCTCATTTTCAGCAACTATGTATTTTTCTATACTCTATTCTCTTTTTTTCTAACCAGGAAAGCATGTATACATCTATAACCTTAAAAATACATGGCCAGAGTCGGGGGTATAGCTCAGTGGTAGAGCATGTGCTTGGCATGCACAAGGTCTTGGGTTTAATCCCCAGTGCCTCATTAAGAAAAAATTATATAGATAGATAGATAGATAGATAGATATATATATATATATACACACACACACACACATATACATACATACACACACACACACACACACACACACATATGGCAATTGTAGAGTGGGCATGGTTAATACCTTCTCCCATGACATACTTCCTGTGATGCAGTGCCAGGTGCCACCCCTAAATTCTCAAGTGCGACTCAAAGCCAAAATCTGGCCTCATTTGCCAATGAAAGTTAATGTCATCCCTTCCCCTCCTCTGGCAACAATTTCTCCTGCTCTAGAAAACTTGAAGGGAACCACAACTGCAGCACCACAGTAGCAGGTGTACAACATTAACAGCCAATGAACAGAATATTTCCGGGTAAGACACCACTTGAAAACCCTGTGCTAGCCCGATATCCAAGCTCACTGATGGAAGTGACTCCAGTGTAACTCTTGCTGGTATCAGATGAGAAAACACAGGCACATTATTCAATCCAACCAAGCTGTCTGTTGAAAAGATGCTTCGGGACTGATTAATGACAGAAAGCCAAGAGGAATTGCTCAGACCTTGGCGGCCAAGGTCAAACGCACAAGCAGGCAGAATCAAGAGAGTCAGGGATGTAGCCCGATTTGGATTTAGGCTGCCGGCCTCAAGCTTTGGCTGCAGCCACGGTGTGTTGTCATTCCCCCTCAATTCCAGCCGCACTGCACACAAGATGGAGAGGCATATGGCGGCGCCTTCCCCCAACTCAGCGTAAATGTGGGCTCTAAATTAAGCTTTAAACCTTTTAGAATCCTTCGCCAGCAAGAGAAAATATATAAGCCATGATATTTTGGGCACCATATTTTGTGCAATATTGCCTTGGAGCATGTGCTTCAATCATTTTGAGGGCAAGGCCAACAGCCAGTAAGGCAAGCCATATCTTGGGATGGGGGAAATTGGCAGGTGTGTGTTCCCCAAAAGCAAAACACTGGGCAAATCATCATCATCATCATCATCATACCATTGACCATTCGTCAAGGGCTTAGATGTTACGGGCAGAGTGCTGACAGCTTTACATAGATTTTCTCACTGAAACTTCGTAACAACCTTATGGGGTAGGTCTTTTTATTATCCTAATTTTCTGAAAGAAGCTGCAAAGGCTTAGAACATTAAATCATCTGCTCTTGGTCACCTGGTTAGTTGCAGGACCAGGATTCAAACAGGCAATAGGACTTCGGAACCTGCATACCTAACCCTAACAGTATAATGTTGATACCATGGGTACTATTCAGAGACTCCACAGCGTGCGTGCTGAACATCACTCTTTAGTTGTGATCTGGGTATACCAATTGTGTGCAGTCAAGGTCGCTAAACAGCACATCAAAGCAAGGTGGAATCATTCAAACGACTGCCCTTCCTTCATTTCATTGATTAAAACATTCACTGAACATCTACAGAATTTGAAGCAGAGGAGAATGCAGGGAGGACGTCACGATTACCTGCTCCAGGTCGGAGGTGTAAATGAAAAACAGATCCGTGCAGCAGACTTGTGGGAGCTTTTACTCCCTCGAGTTTGAGCCAAAAATTAATAAAATACACATACACACACATATGCACACATATATATCAACTCACAAAATATTTCTCTTTTTCATTTCACAGGGAGGAAAAAGAATATGCCATACCAGTTATGGGGTGTGTGTAAACTCCAGGAGTGAGGTTTCCTTAGCCTTATAACCACAAAAGGAGAGAGAGAATCCTGGCGAACAGGTGAATTAAGCCCCCATCTAAATGCAACAAGCCGTCTTTCGGAGCCTCCTCTACCAGTACCAGGTAATGGTTTTAAATGATCCCAGCCATTCAAGCCAGTGGGACAGGCACAGCCCTGTGCTCTCAGTGCTCTGACACCTAGTTTCCCAAACCTTCCGCAAGCGTGATGGGTGCAGCTAGATTAATGACCCCAGAGTCCTGGATGGAAGGTCAGAGGAACCACCCACGCTGTCACTCCGCTTCCCTAATCCCTCCCTCTCCGGGCCCAAACCTGCCCTCCAGCCGGGGAGGATGGCAGAAACTATCTGAAGTGGTTCAGGGAACCAACAGTGCTAACTGCACTTTTCCCTGTGGGCAATTCAAAAATAAATAAACGAGGGAGAGAGACAGAGCACACTGGCTAAAGAGGGAACCTTCCAAGTGTGATTCTGCTTCCCCAGCCTCAGGCAACTTCGGAAGATGACTGTTAAACTCCCACATTCCTAAGCCCCAGGGCGACTCAGCACCAGAACAATGAGATTCCAGGGCAGGGGTGGAGTGGGGGAACAGGCCTGAGGATACATACACATTGTAGCTCCTGCAGTGATTCGTCTGCACGTGAAAACAGAAGCGTTAAGTGGCCAATGGACAGGCACCGCCCTTCTGAGAGGGGCTAAATCACCATTACTCTGAGAAACCACCCCAAGAGTTCCCTGTAGCCAACTCTGCTATTTCTCCACTAGGGAGAAGTGTGTTTTGAGTTGGCAAATAGAGGCACGTGTAAACCAGCGTGTGAGACACGTTTCCAGTGCAGACGAGAGAGCCGCATTTCCAGTCTCTTTGTAGGCACCGTGGGTCCACCTGTCCTAGCAGCTCCGCCCCGAACGCTTGTCATATTTGGTTTTATAACACTGGCTATGAAAGCATTCATTATAATACCCATCTGACAGCTGCTGGTAAACAAAACAATTGCATGGCAACAGATGGAAAATGGAACCACTCCGTGGTGTAGAATTCACAGGTACCATCCCGAGGTCATCTAAAACCACATACAACACGGAAGACTCTTAGCATCTGTGCCAAGGTCCACGGCAGGTTAGACAAATAACGGTGTTTGAATATTTCAGAACTGCCTAGCTTCGTGTTGCATTGTGCTTGGGGTCTCATTTGGTTTGGCTTCACCAGATTTCCTCCCAGTCTCTTTTCTTGCAGATGCCTCAGCAAGAGAAAACCAAATTGCTCCTTTAGCCCAATAATATTATCAAATGCAGAAGCGTCAGGAAAGTTTGCAACATTTGCATTTGCATTTAAAGATCGGCATTTAAAGATAAGAATGATGCAGGCACACCATAGTACTATGTTCCTTACATATATTTCTTCCTCCAATTCATGCGTGGTAGTCTCATTACTTCTGAGATGTCTTCGTTCACAGCTTCATAGTTTTTAATTTAGTTACTGAAGTTGATAGCACCCGAGTAGCGGAGAAACAAAGAGTTAGCAGAAAACACAAGCAGGGACACAATATATTGATCTCTATTTTGCTTTCTTCACAGCTGAAGGTTCCTAGGATCAGACACCTCTGTTCTTTGCCTGAAACAGACAATAACATCAGGGAAGGAGTCGCCAGGCAGGTTTATAAAGATGGTATTTTGTGCGTGGCCGTCTTCTTTTGCGAAAACAAAATCAGTAGGGGCAGATACACTTATCCTCAAACCTTTCATTGTTTCTTGCTCTTGAGGAGTAAAAACTTGATTTCTCATGGTAGAAAATTAGACAAATAGAGGGAAACATAAAAATAAATCACCCACAGTCTGCCTGCTTGAGATAACCACGGTTGATGCTTTGGTGGTTTTCGTTTCAGATACGTATGTATGTGTCGGGGGGGGGGTCTTCGTATGTGTGCGCATGTGTGTAAAAGATACATATTTCAGGCATGTATATGTTGAAAGATTTTCTATGGCATAATGAGAATAGTTCAGAATAAATACATGCAAAAGTCTAAATATTAGTAACCTTCTAAGAGGTACCAGATCTAGACAGGAAAGCTCTCTTCTCCTCGGTGTCTGCCAAACACAATTCAGCATTATCTCGTCTTCCCCTCCCTGTCTCTGCCTTCCACTATTGCCCACCTGGTCAACGTACCCAAACAGTCACCAGGCAAGGTATGTTTTGGCCCCTAAATATGAATTAAACTCATCTACTCTCTCTGCTCCCAAAGGCACTACCTGTGTCCAGATCTCTAGCCTGGATTAACATACACACCACTCCCATTTGGTCTCCTCCAATCTCCTTCCCACAGAGCAGCCAGAGGAATCTAAATGCACATGGGATCAAGTTAGCCCTAAGGTTCCCACCATTTAAGGTGGCTGAGAAGATGCTGGGCGGTCTGACTCCTGCCTTTCCTTTCCCATCTTTTTCTCCCTTCATCTCCATCCTGGGCTCACATCTGGGTCATTGCATATGCTATCATCTTAGGCTAACCCCTCATTCCTCCACTCCTCCCCTCCTCTCATCGCCTCAACCAACTCTTCTCTCTACTAAAACTCAAACTCCCATCTGAAGTTACTTCCTCAAGAATGCCAAATGCTTTTCTTAACCTCCTGTCAATAGTCCTGGAGCATCGTATGTTTCCCCCATCAAAGCGCTTAAGGCAAAGTACAAGAATGGCTTTTGAATTGAGAATCTATCCTAAAAGTGTTTCTCTGGTGTACCACTGCACCCCCCTCCCTGATCATAGTAACTGATGCTCAAAAACATGCCAAATGGATATGAAATCAATACCCTTCACCTGTTTAACACTTAATAGATGAGGAAGCAGAGTTGCAGAAACATCCACTGACTTGCCGGGATCTGGGATCATGACAATATTAGAATGAAGACTAAATTTTCCCCACTTGGGGCCGTTGCACACCAGCGTCTGCCCCACCTTCACTGGGGTATTATTCTGTTATCACCCAATAACAGGTGCTTAGAAGATTGATCTAGTCCTCTATCTCACTCTCCAGCAGTCCCAACAGTGCCACCTCTCCTGCACCCATCACCTGGACCGGCTCAGCATCCTCTCCAGACACAGCCATTGCTATGGCAGCTTCCATCGTGTTTCCTGACTTCAGTCTCTCCTCACCCTGGTCCACACTCCATCCAAGTACAGCCCATGACATGGTCCGCACCAAGCCCATCTCTCCACATCTCTGCTTTCAACGTGAAACTGGAGGCAAGTTCCAGTTCTGCTCCTGGATCTCACTGTCCTCTTCTCCCTCCCCATCCCCAACCATAATCATCTCCATCCTCAGCATCTCTTTGTGCAGTCCTCTTTTTAACCAAGCAAACATCTTCATAGACCCTCATGGGCAGTGTCTTTGTTCTTGTCTCTAGGCCTCTGCATCCAACAGCCCCTTCAGGCAGACTTCCTTCTAGATATCTCTTTGACAATTCATAGCCTCTCCTTCTTCAAACTCAGTCCAAATTCGCTCATGTAGAAAAATCAGCCCCTAACATCACACTCTCACCCTGAGCCATCACTCGATGTATTTTTTTGAACGAACTAATCTCTAAATGAGTGTATTTTCAACCTACCGCGATGAACCGATAAACTATAAAAAGCATTTCACCAGCTCTGATGTGCAAGGCATTGCTCTGTCGTGTCTACAAGATCTCAGCCAAGATGAGTGCAAACAAAGACACGATCATGTCAGAACACATATTTTTCAAGTCCTCTGGGAGACCCTCCCCCTTCCATGGCAAGTAACAAATACCCAAGGAAGACAGAGAAATAATAATGCCAGGGCAGTACCAGATCGACTGTAAGTCACAGCTGTTCAGCCCAGAAAGAAGATGTGGGTCTGCCTGTCCACGGCTCTGAGGAGGATAACACACTCTGCCACCCTTCTCTGAAAGGCGCCTGTCTGCCCTATTCCACAGGACATCAAGGACGGGTCTCCTCCTGCCCGCTGCTCTGAGATTCCCCAGCCAGGCCGTCATCATGCACTTCCAAAAGATTCAGTGATTTCTCTGAAATGATAATGCTTTAATAAAACACAGCAACAAGTCCACAGTCTTTCTACACTTTTTATTTCTTATCAGAAAATAGACCTGAACAATTTCAACCCATCCATGTATGGGGGTGAGATACCATATCTGATTTACATAATTACGAGGAATTTGTAAAATGTTCAGGGTAAACTGGCAATCAAGCCAACCTTCTCCCCATTGCCTGTTTGCAAACACGATGCTATTCTGTCCTTGGGAACCAGGTTTGGGGGGAAAGAGGCAGGCTGGGGACAGGAGAGGGAGGCTCTGCTTTGAGTTCTGTGGTGGAATACTCCCGTGGCCTTAACCTCTCAGAGCTTCCGTTTCCTCCTTGTTAAATGGACATAAAGCAGCTTATTGTCAGTAGTGAACGCCTTGTACAGGATGAGATCACCCAGAAGGTGGGCAGGAGGGAAGCCTCACTGGAAAGAATTCAAGAGAGAATGGAAGGAGAAAACATGATAGCAAATATAGACACATTTTATTTCAGAGTTTTGTGCAAAGGAGATGAGAGAAACTGGGTGGCAGATGGAGGGGAAGTGAAGTCACAGGGGATTTTTTTTTAATGCTGCATATATTATGGCATGTGCACATGGTGATGGGTGCGATCTGGTTCTGTCTCAAGGTGTCAGATACCATCTATGTGATGGAAACTCCTAAATTTCTATCTCCACACCAGACTTCTTCCTTGTCCTCCAGACTCAAAGAACCAACTCTCTCTGGGACATACCTGCTTGGAAATCCAATATGCAACTCATGCTGAAGATGTTCAAAAACGAACCCCCAATATCTCCCCTTCCTCCAACCCCTCTCCCTCCCTGAAAATCTGCTCCTCCTGCAATTCATCTTGGAAACAGCACTTCCATTTTTGAAATGCTTGGGCTAAAGTAACTGGAGTAACACACTGGTTCCTCTCTCTTTGGCCCAACCCAGCCAATTCATTACCAAAGTCTACTGTTTCCTCTTTGGAAATAGATCCAAACTCCAACGAATTCTCACACCTGTATTGCTACCACCCTGGTCATCTCTCACCTGGATGGTTGCAATGCTCTCTAACCCCCATGCTGGCCTCCCTGCTCACACCCTGTCCCACATCCATCCTCCACTCAATGGCCAGAGTATTACTTTTTAAATGTGCCTCAGCCACACTGTCCCTCTGCTGAACATCGTCGAATGACTTCCTGTCTTGTTCAAAGAAAAAGCCCAAATCCATCCCATGTCCTTCAAAGCCCTGCATCAGCTAACTCTCTGGTGTCATCTAGTACCACGCCCTGTCTCCCATTCCCCCCACTTCGGCCACAGTGACCTCCTGGCTGTGAACAGTGACAAGCAATATCCAGCCAAGTGTCTGTGCACTTCAGTCTACCCACCAAAACTCTTCCTCACAACCTTCAGCTCTTTACTCAAATATCATGTGAGAGGTGCCTTCTCAGACACGTGAACCCCAAACAAAACAGCATCCTTCACTCAATCCATCAGATCCTAGCCTCCTTACCTTGTTTTGTTTTTCTTCATGGCAATGACATCCTATGTCATTTCTTTTTATGCATACGCCTGTGTGTGACCCCTACACCCCACCTCGATCTCCAGTAGAATGTAAGTTTCTTAAGAGAAATAATTTTGGTTCGGGTTTTTGCTTTGGTTTTTTTCACACTATGGTCTTTATTTTCTCAAAGACTGCCAGGTCTTTAGTAAGTGCTCAACAATATTTGTCAATGAATTAATATATATATCTAATCTGACATTTCTGGGTTTCCTTTCTTCCTCCCTCCCTCAATAATAAATTAGTGCAAACAAGCGTCAATAAAATATTGCATTATATGGTAAATAAAACCACATTAAGAGGTTTATTCAAATCTCCCAGGTGGCACGAAGGCTCTGCCCGAGTGGGGCAGGATCTAAGCCCTGACAGCTCTGGTGCCATAGTCAAAAGGGGCTCACTTGATTTGGGGTGAAGGGCAATGACTATCTCCAGCAGCAGCGTTGGTAGGAGTGATGGTCTCAGTGGGGGAAACTGGAAAGAGCCAATGACTTTCCTGGCCTGAGGCTGTGGTCAGGGCAAGTATATTCCATATTGTGGTTGTGAACATGATCATGGAAGACAGGAGAGGGTCCGAGCTATCCACATAGTCCTGAGTGATGCCCAAGGCAGTGAGCAGAAGAAGTGATGCCCGTGGGCCCAACAGAATCTAAACACTTGGGAAGACATGAAAATGACCCAAACACTGCATACACTTTCCTTGATCCACACGGACCCCTCAACAGAAGACAAGAACCTTCCTACAGCCCTCGGAGGTCTTCAAGCATAGTCTTCATTCAGTTTTTGGCTGGCCATTAGGCTACATGGACAGTGGAGAAAGCCATTGGAAACCAAGGTTAAAAACAGAAGAGCAGAACCACCACAAGAAGGAGGGGACAAAGATCTCCATGGCCATCGACCCTCGGGGAACAGAGTTCATAGCTTCAGTCCAGGTGAGTTTATAAACAAAAAGAATCAGAATCCAGAGTTGCTATAATGTGATCTAAGGATCTACTTTTCAACAAAAATGCATGAGATAGGCAAAAAAAAAAAAAAAAAAAAAAACAACAAGAATTGTGACCAATACTCAGGGAAAAAAGCAGTCAACAGATACCATCTGTCACCAGAAGATTGAACTGTTGGATTTAGCAGGCAGAGACTTTAAAACATTATGATAAGTCTGTTCAAAGAAACCAAAGGGAAAAAAAGTTAAGAATCAAAATACGCAAATGAGAAATCCAAAAGAAAATCTGAATAGGGAATAAAATTAAAGGGACATAGGAATACTATGGACCAGTATGTTCAAAAAAATTTAGATAACCTAGATAAAATAGAAAAATTCCTAGAAAGATATAAACTACAAAAACTAAGGAACAGAACATCTGAATAGACCTATACCAAGTAAAGAAATGGAATTAATGAGCAATAAACTTCCTGCAAAGAAAAACTGAGGTCCAGATGGCACCACTGGTGGATTTCACTGAAATTTTACAGAATTAACATCCACACTTCTAAATTTCTTCTGAAAGAATAGAAGAGGAGGTGATACATCCCACTATATCACTTAGTGAGGTCAGTCTTACCCTGACATCAAAACCAGACAGAGATATCACAAGAAGAGAATATTAAGACCCAAAATCCATTGTAAATACAGATACAAAAACTCTCAAGAAGATACTAGCAAACCAAATCGAACAACATAAGAAAGAGTTTTCCGCCATGACTGTATGAAAATCTGTCAATGCAGTATGTGACAACGATGGACTAAAAGACAAAACTACAAGATCATCTCCACAGATGTGGAAAAGAATTTGACAAAACCCAAGATCCTTTCATGATGAGAAAAACTCAACAATCTAAGAAAAGAGGGGAACTATCACCCCTTTAGAAAGCGCATCTACAAATAAGCTACATCTTCGATCACACAAAGTAGGAAACCCGACTCGGCAGCTCCCAAACTGCTGACCCACAGAAATTATGAATGATAGTAAGTCGTTCCCTTTCGACACAATAAGTTTCGGGTTAATCTGCTTTACAGTAATAAATAGCTAAAAATAATGACAATAAAAGCAACAATAATAATACAAGACAGCAGGGGAAGAGGGGGAGAAGACGTAATTGCAGCAGTAATAATAACAGCTATTGTTGTTGTCATACCAACTGTGAGATGGACACCATACTGACTGGGCAGCAGACCACAGCCTCTAAGCCAGCAGGGCTGAGTCAGGGCTCCAGACCGTGAGATGGAGGTGATGGATGCTGGAGTTCAGCCCCTAAAGGACGGCCCATATACAAGGCATCTGAGAGTCAGGTCCCCAGCACCTAGATTCCTCCCAAGGTCACAAGGTAGAACAAAGCCAACCTGCAAACTCAAATGGCCCCAGCAGGGGGCACAGATGACACGGGAGAGGGGACTGGCTCCAGCTTCCCAGAAAGTGAAGTGGAAGGGCCACCAAAGGCAACACCTGCTCTCAAGAAAATGCCGTTTATCATAATCACAAAGCCTGGGAACCCGAGTCTGGAACAGTTCAAGGAGCGAACAGCCCCCAGGTAGTCCCCACTCCTCATCTAAGACATCCGAGAGTCGCCCAGCCATTGCTTTCACGGCACCTGGTTGTACCTGGGTTCTCTGTCCACTGTCCACCCCCTGGAGTAAGACACCCACTCTTCCGGGGCCATTCTCACTCACACATCATCACGTCTCACCCAAGCCCAACCCACGACAACTGTCCAGGTGGCTTCTTGGGGCAGTACACCTGTATTTCTTCAGTCCTTCCCAACATAGGCAGTAAATGTCCCAAGTGAGATATTTCAGCCCCTAATTTGCTGTGGATTTTGTCCTGCTTATGAGAAGGGGTTCAGCCATGAGAACTGAGGGTCCCTCAGGACAGGAAATGCCAATCTGCATCTACTTTACCTTCATTCGCAAATGAAAACAGACAAGGCACTGCTGAACAGCTCAATTAAGCTTAGATCTGAGAGTTACGTAAGTAAACGCAGGTATGTTACTCCAGCCATGATAATTAACAACAGGACATACATAAAAGTCTTAAAGGACTACATGAGAAGGGAGACTGGTTACCTTCAGGATCTTCCTGATTCAAAGATTCTAGAGTCAATGAAAATCTTGTGGTCAATAAAAGGGCACCTGAAATAAACACATTCCCTCTTTCCCATTGCTTTTAAAAGATGCTTTCATTTGCAGTAATCCATCAATGATGGGAGTTCTAAACAGATTTGGAAAATACTTAATAAATATCTAATTTCCTGAATCTATAGATGTGGGGAGCAAATGGTAAACAAGGAAAAGTGACCTCTGTAAATGTGGGCAAGGTCACAGGCCGGTGTCCCGATTGCCATGACCATAGCCAAAACCAAATATTCTTAATACTCTTATTTCTGTTGATTGGGAAGCAATTATCACATTAAAGGGGAAAAACAAGATCCTAAAAGATTACAGTCTCAAAACAAAGTCAATTTAAAGTTATAAATTTTAAAATCATAAAGCATCCAAAGTGTTAAATAGCTCCATCTTCAGGGTAAATGTGAAAAAGCTCCATTTTTTTCTTTTTTTCTTTTTCTGAGTCCTGAAAATGCAGGAGCTATTTCAAGTCCTTCCTGAATTAGATGGATGTAGCTGTGGTCTCCAATCCCCACGGCTCTCGCAATTGGAGCTGCACAATTAATTTTGCCTGTGAGCAGTGTCCATGATGAGTTTGAAAGTGTCCTTAACCGATTATGTGCTTGGGTGTGCTTGTTCGTAATTCAAACTCTCACGATACTCGAAATGCCAGGGAGTTAAGTAGTGCTTTCCTTCCAAGGGCATCTGTCAAGTTCGTTTCCAGATGTTCTCTCGGGTACCTGTGTATCTTACGGGGATGATAGTGAGGGGAACAGGTCTTGCTCTCCTCCCTGCCTAGGAGGAGAAACAGTCTCGGAGTCTGCTTCCCTGTGTTACCTCAGAAGACTCTGCTGTTGAACTTGAACCCAATATGCATTTGTTGTGCAACAACATGAAAATGACTGAGCGCTTCTATTCACATGATATTAGAAGCAGATAAAACCATACAGACCGCCCCTTCAGTCCCCCAAATCACAAACCAATAGACAGTCCAATATGAAAGACCATGAACTGAAGTTAGAACTGGGACTTCCATAAGTAAACTGCTAATGGTCACAGACCACAGTGCGAGGAGGAAGTAGGGTGGAGGGCAAAAGCAGGAGGAACAAAGACAGGACAGAAAAATAGAGAGCTATTTTGTTTCGGAGTATATGAGTGGAATAGTGGGAATGGGCAGGGAACACAGCTGATTTTAAAGAAAACAAGAAATGAGATTTGGACATCGACTTCTGTAATTAAGAAGGGAATTAACACTTGATAAAATGACTAGAGTAAATCATCCAAAATGTGGCTCAGTTCTTTATCATGGCGCTCTGGTCATTGTCAGTCCCTAAAATAACCCAGTGGGTGCAGACAGAAGGTGACAGAACTCCCCTTGGAACAGTGACCGTCATCTACTCAATTCAAACAGCTGGTTGCCTGTTCTCATGGAGATCACAGCCTAAAGGAACGCTTGTTGGGGGCAGATTAGGCTAAAAAAGTGAGCTGTCCCCAGGTCAGGACATGTGTACCCAACAGACATATAACACTGTTCACTGTTGATCTGGTTTTAGCATGTGACCAGTGCAATATCTCAGTAGATTAAAAAAAGAAAGAAAACAACCTAAGACTCTCTGTTACCAAATAACAACAATAATAGCAATTACAATAATTGTTACTGTAGCTAACGTTTGTGGAGCTCTTACCATGTGTGAGAAACTGGGCTTCCAGTTCACTAACACATCATTTAATCCTCACAAAGACTCCCCGAGGTTCGGCACCATTATTGCCCCCTCGACAAATGGGGAAACGGAGGCCCAGAGAATTTAACTAAATGACTAAGAGTCACATGGTTGAGTTGGAGCTGGGATGGAGAACCGGGCTCTCTGACTCCAGAAATGAGCCCTTTTAACAAAACCAGTGGTTTCCCACGAACCAGTGGGTTTCCACACTGGCTCTCATTAGACTCACTTGGGAAGCTTGTGAAAAATCCACCAGGGACCCATCTCCAACCCTGTTCAGTCAGAATTTCTCGGGGTGCAGTGCCAACAGCAGTTTTCTCTTCTGAACCGTCCTTTGTAAATTCCAGTGCACAGTCAAGGCTGAGAGCCTCTGCCGAAGGCTGTCCTCTCCCCCAGTTACGTAACTGAACACTCCTGATGGTCTCCATTTATGTCCTCTTCCTGTCAACAAGAGACTGCTTCTGAAGCCTTGTGACTCAATGTACCACCCACAGACCAGCAGCAGCCCCAGGGAACGAGGCAGAAATGCAGACTCTCAGGCTCCATCCCCATCTACTGAATCAGAACCCGTATTTTAATCAGATCCCCACACACGCATTAAACGTGAGCACAACCCTACAGAATGCTAAGAGAAAACACTCGTTTTCAGAGCTATTATTGGTGCTATGAACCCCAAATGCACAGCAATAAAAGCCACCTTCACCACCCAGCCTCCCACCCCCGCCCTCACCACCAAACACAACCAGCCAACCGAATGAAAACCAAACCACCATAGGTTCTGTGGTCAAAAACGGTGGGGACAAGCTGGATTCAACAAAGTCAAATTACTTCCTCTACTCCAAGCTCCAGCAGAACCCGTAATGTTAAAATACTGATGTGCATCATAAATCTCCAAGAGGAGAAGTTTCCCAAATATTTATGACTGTGGTACCCCGTAACTCAGAACTCCTATTAACATCTTTTGCAGACGATGTGTTTCCAGGGACATATTATGGGAAATATTTATTCAGAAGAGATGATCTTTTTTCCTACCTCCATGGCTACCCTGAACACCCTTTTCAGTTCGGTGCTGGCTGTTTGCTTTTTACTATGAATATTCGTGGCAGTCATGGAATCCCAGCAAACCTTTATCAAGCTTTTACTATGCATATCAGGCATAGATCTAAGTGCTTGCACTGTGTTGACTCATTTTGTCTTTGTAAGCACTCTGGTAGACATGTATGGCGTGTATCTCCACTTCACGGTGAAAGAAAAGAAGAACAGATCAGTGAAGTCACTTGCCCAAGGTCACACAGCTACTACATTGCAGGGTGCAAGATTTTAACGCTGGTCGTCTGGCTCCAGAGCGTTCCTTTTCATCTCTATAGACAACCGGAAAAGGGATCCGTTACCTCCCAGTTACTACTCTCAAAGGCATCTTTAGATTGGCTGCCAGAGTTGCTGAGCTTAGCGCATGAATCTGAACTTTTAACCAAAAGGATGCAAAAAGAGCATCAGACCTTAGGCTAACACACTCAAGTGCTCTCATCCACCAAGAGCCCACGGCAGCTGACCTCCCAAATCATTTCTCGAAGGGAATGAAGTGTCAGAGCAGACTTCCCACGCTGGTGTCCCTGTGGTGGACACCCTAAGTTTTGATTCTGAACACATGACACACTTTGTTTTCTGATAGGGTAAACCAGTGGGGACCATGAGGTGTGACCTCTCATCCCCTCCACCTCTCAGTCTAAAACAACACATTAGCAAGTCCAAGGAATCAAGGGAAAGCGCCAAGAAGGTGGGGCCAACTCATGGATGTTCAATCCAAGCCAAGAATATCCCAGGTTGTTCCCCAACTTGATGGACTAGTGAATAAGAAAAAAAATCACAGGGTCTTGAGAGCTCACTGCTGCCGAGTTGAGAATTTGCATATTTTATTTTATTTTTTATTTTATTGAAGTATAGTTAACTTACAATGTGGTGTTAGTTTCTGCTGTACAGCAAACTATATATATGTATATATGTGTGTGTATATATATATATATATACACACACACACTCTTTTTCATAGTCTTTTTAATTATAGATTATTACAAGATATTGAATATGGTTCCCTGTGCTATGCAGTAGAACCTTGTTGTCTACCTATTTTGTATATAGTAGTTTGTATCTGCTAATCCCAAACTCCCAATTTATCCCTCCCCTCTTTCCCCTTTGGTGACCATAAATTTGTTTTTTGTCTATGAGTCTGTTTCTGTTTTCTAAATAAGTTCACTTGTGTCCTATTTTCAGATCCCACATATAAGTGATATCATATGGTGTTTGTCTTTCTCTACTTGGCAGGTCCATCCACGTTGCTGCAAATGGCATTAAAATTTGCATTATTTTTAAAGCTCCCCTAGGTTTGGGGCTCACTGTGAATCACTCACAGTGGAAGGTTAATGACTCAAAAAGGGGCAGAGCTTTCCTCAGGCATATAATTAGTCAAAAGCAGACTCTGATGTGAAGGCTAGCGAGGGTCTGCGCTACACAACTGAAACAGCTCTGCCCCTTTCTTTCACAGCAGGAGCGCTAGATCTGGGTAACCAAGAAGTAAACATCCGGAAAGAACACCCACTGGTGAGCCGGGAAAGAGAGCTATTGGGCTTTTTGTTGCTGTTGTTTGTGGTACTGTTTTTGTTGTTGTTTTAATTTTCCCTTGAGTGTTGGGAGTGTGCCTTTAAAAAATGCACAGCATAAACCAAGGTCTCATCCATGTGCTGGGTATCCTGCTATGCACTTTAAAGACATTTGGTCTTTAAATGCTCACAATTCATTCTTTTGACAAATATTATGAGTTTACTTTGTTTCAGGCACTATTCTGGGTGCTGGTAGTCATGGCAGGCAGAATAAATGAGCCCCTCCCCAACACCCACGTGCTAATCCCTGGAATCAGTGAGCACGTTATGTTACATATTCAAAAGCGACTCTGCAGCCGTGGTTACGTTAAGGACCTTGAGATAGGATGCTTATCCTGGATGGTCCAGGTAGACGCAGTGTTATCACATGGGGAGTGGAGAACCTTTCCCGGCTGGGGTCACGGGGAGCCGAGACTAGTGAGGGGAGGCACCGGAAGTGCTATGCCCTCGGCTTTGAAGATGGAGGAAGCGGTCACGGGCCAAGGAAGATGGGTGGTGTCTCCAGGAGTCGGAACAGGCAAGAAAGGCTTCTCCCCTAGAGCCTGCAGGGCAGAAGCCAGCCCTGTGGACCCCCTGGTGTTGGCTCCATGAGACCCACATTGGACTTCTGATCTACAGAACTGGGGGAGAACGAATGTATGTTGTTTGAGTCACCCAGTCTGCAGCCATTTGTTCCAGCAGCGATGAAAGACAAATACAACACAGTTTTTTGTTTTGGCTTTTGAAAAATATTCAAGCTTAGTCAGTGAAGTAAGTCAGACAGAGAAAGACAAATATATGATACCACTTATATGTGGAATCTAAAAAAAATGACATAAATAAACTTATTTACAAAACAGAAACAGACTCAAAGACATAGAAAACAAACTTACGGTTACCAAAGGGGGAAGTGGCAGTGGGAGGGATAAATTAGTTTAGGATTAGCAGATACAAACTACCATATACAGAATAGACAAACAACAAGGGTGTGCTGTATAGTACAGGGGACATATTCAATACCTTGTAATAAACCACAATGGAAAAGAATATGAAAAAGAATATATATGAATAACTGAATCACTATGCTGTACACCACAAACTAACACAGCACTGTAAGTCAACTATACTTCAATTAAAATTCTTGTAATTTAAAAAATAAAAAAAAAATTCAAGTTTAATAATTTATGCTTTACCATTAAGTCATACATCTCTCCTTTTCTTTAAAAGGTGTTCATCGAACAGCCCTGAGTATGCTAGTCCGGAGCTGACCCCGCGCTCAGGGACCTCGAGATGGTTATACTAAGTGAAGTAAGTCAGACAGAGAAAGACAAATATCATGTGATATCACTTACATGTGGAATCTAAAATATGATGTAAATGATACAAATGAACGTATTTACAAAACAGAACAGACCCACAGGCATAGAAAACAAATTTATGGTTGCCAAAGGGGAAGTGGGGGAGGGATAAATTAGGAGTTTAGGGTTAGCAGATAAAAAACAAACAAACAAGGACAACATCAGAAAAACCCTGCTCTCCTGCAGCTAACGTTCCAGTGAAGCACCCTACAGATATTATCATTCTGAGTTTAAAGAGCAGCAAACAGGGTCAGGAGAGCGAAACAACTTGGCTAGATTCATATAGTTAATACCCTAAAGAGACTTGAACTCAGAAGTCCAATCCTAAAGGCTGCACTGAGGCTGTTATTCCAAGTTGCGTATCACACGTGGCGTACAGGGGCCTCCCGAATCAAGTAAATGAAGCTGGGTGCTGTCCCCAGAACCTGTTGGTGTTCTGGTGGTCAGGGAAGATGGGAAATTGCGGTCTGCGCTTCCGACACGAGAATTTGTGCTCACGTGCATGGAACGGCCGGCAGGTGGTGGGAGGTGGAGCAGAGGCTGGACCTCAGAACTCACCTTCCTCTTTGTTTCCTTCACTCATTCCTGCTTCTCCTTCATTTCTACTGAAGCAGATGGGAGGAGGTGAGGACACTACATCTCTCTCTTATCCCAGGGTCACTCTCCCTGCACTTGGCAACAAGGGTCCTCATAGCTCGCAGACTCCAAAGCATCAGCTGCCGGGTTTTGTTTTCACATTTCTTTATCCACATCACAGTGGGACACTCTTTCCCAATAGTAAAGATGCCGAATTACCTACTCCCTCTGGTTCTCAGATGTTTTTACCTTTCATCCTCAGATGCAGGCCACTTCTCTACTCTTCCCAAAGTTGGATCTCTTTTCCAGAATTTCTGCAAACCACTGAATCTCTAGACCAGGCTGAGATCTAAAATCCAGGCAACCTTTCACCCTTGCTCCTGAGCTGCAAGCATTGTGCTGTACGTTTTATGGCAAGACATCTCTCAAAGCACCTCAAGTTTATCTGCGGGTCAAACAAGTCAGTTAACAAGAGAGCCCATCAAAAACTGGCATTGTTTTTGTTTGTTTGTTTTTCCCCCTCAAAGTTTCACCTACTGTTGCAGAACCACACATCTAGATTTGGCCCAAGGTCATAATGGAGGCAGGTCTCTAAATCAGAGCTTGGACCACATATGGGAGCAAAGAATTGGAAGCAACCTAAGTGCCCAGCAATAGGGGATGCTTTCAATATATGGTGGTGCAGCTGGACTATGGACACTTAAAGTAAATGTTACAGATTCATAAGTTGACATGGAAATTGTCCACAATATGTGTACAATGATGGTACAGAGGAATATACAGAATAATATCCCCTACTTTTTTGCCTATTGAGAGAGAGGGCGAGAGAGAGAACGGGAGAAGGAGCCTAACAGCTCTACAGCATAGTTACCACGGCACCATAAGTGCTAGCGCCATGGTATTTATTTTAATTTTCTAAGTTTTTGCTCTGACATACACAATGCAATCAACAAATGTTCATTTCATGTCTATGATGCAGAGAAATGCATGCAAGGGGCTCAGACGAGAAGAAAAGCCCGTAATTCCTGGGCGACCTTATTAACCCTCATCAAGCAGCTATTTATCACAGATTCATCGCGTGCTGAGCCCTGGTAGAGGTGCTGGAGAAGCAGCAAGGAGCAAGGCAGACATGCCTTGGCTCTCCTGGGGCTTCTCCTACAATGGAATTGAGGGAAAGACAACAAATAAGCAAATGGCAAACACAGGAATTTAGCACTGGGCTCAAAGTCTCTCTCATCACCTCATGGGCTTCATCCCCATGATGGCATCCTTCCTGATGCCCTGGCCTCACACGTCGGTTTTAGCAGCCTTGCACTGTGTCTCAGCCACCCCCTGATGCAGCCCCTCTTAAACTCTCATGTGTAAGACTTCCAATGTCTCTCTCCGCACATTCTCATCTTTCCCCACAACAATACTAAAGCATCTTAGTGGTCTATTCAGACAGGTTAGTCTTCTACATTTGTCAAGTTCGACTCTTGCATTCAAATGCCATCTATCACCCTAACTGTCCTACAGCTAAGGATCAGCCCCAATGATCCTGGGACCATGGGCCCAGAATCGATGGTCTCCTCGGGATTGCTAACCTGCCTTGAGTCATCCCCGACATCCATTTTCCTCCTAATAAGAATGGAGCAAAATTAAATGACAAACATAATTTCTGTGAGGTCCATGATGACATCAGCAGGCCTTGCCTGCTGTTCAGGCACTCTCCCCAGCTCTAAGTCCACGCTGCAGCATGCCACAGCAGTTCCCAGACCCTCATCCGACTCCTGACACCCAGTGTCATCAGATGCCCCAGGCAGCTTTCCTTTACTAAAAGCACCAAGGTCATATGACCCCACAGGGAATCTGCTGAGTTTTAAAAGGTAGAAAGTGAAAAGGGCCGGTGAAAACACAGAACACTGAGCAACACAAGACAGGATGCGCCCAGTTAAACATTCCCCAACCAATACTTCATAAACTCTGCACAGGAAGGACTCTGTCTTCCGCCAGGACTGACAGAGTGAGAGAGACACCGGAGCTGCAGGTATCAGAAAGACATAAAGACCTTAGCAGACCTCATAGTCCCAGAAGGATAAAATTACTGATTATTATTCTCTGACAGGTCCGCTGATGGGCAATGTTTACCCATATTCTGTAATGATCAAAACCCATTTTCAAGGTTGTATTGCTATACACTTGTTACAGGTACTGAAACTGGGCTCAATTTAAGTAATTTGCACGTAAGCAGTGTGTACGGGAGCTGGACATTTGAACTCAGGCCTGTCGGAGCCTAAGTAACAGACACTACCTCTTCCCTCAGCTGTTAACACTTTAGTTAGAAGGAGAAAAATAAGCAGAAGTTGAAGGGAATTGTTATGGGAAATTCTCAAAAAACAAAACAAAACAAAAAAAACCCCACATGCGTCCTGAAACCTTCTGCATCATGCAATGATTTTTTTTTCCCTTCCCGTGTGAACAGATTAAACTAATAGATTATGAGCATTATTCTTAAGCAACTTATATCAGGGTTGATGGGAGCCTGTTCTTGAAAGATAAGCTGCATATCAGCACTGAGGGAAAATGAATTAAAATGCAAATCTGAGTGTGCCCCCATTGTTAGACTATCTTTAATAGATATGTCTTCCTGAATACATCACAGGCAGAACTGTCAGTTTGCATCCCAAATAAAGCGAAACCAACCTCTAATGGCATTTCACTAAGGGTAGAATTTATAATTGGATTTTGCCATGGGTGGAGTTTGAGGTTGACCTTCACCTGGACCCCATAATCTTAGCCTCAGAGAGGAAGGAAGAAAAAGGACAATGATTTCACAATTTCCCCTCCCTGACCCGTTTGAGAAGCAGTGGTTTGATGGAGCACATAAAGCCTCAGGTGCAAGGCTGCAAGGTATGGAGGAACCCCCATATCTTCTGCTCCCCAATCCCAAAGCGGGCACTGCCCGCCCTGAGGCTCCAGGTTGAACCCATGACTGACAAAACCCCACCTTCAGGCAGATGCTGACAGCAGCTCCATCAAGAGCTACAGGCTACTCTACTTGGGCACTGCACTTAAAAGTGACTGAAACGGCAGGTGAAAAATCTTTGAACGGGCTCTGTCTGAGGGTATCCCCAAATCCCCACCTCATTAGGATCAAGAGTCAGTGCTGTTGTGCTAGAGAAGATGGGCATCCAAAAGTCTGTCAGATTCCCCCACTAAAAAAGGAGCAATGTGATGTTTAAACACTAAACAAACAAAAGGAACATCCAAAGACACGTCAGAAGGCTGCAAAAATCCTGGAAATCACAATAACGGCAACAATAGCGAACATTCGCAGTTTTAAAAAGCCAGAGGAGAAGTACAGGTAAGAGCTATAGACTTAAAATGCGAAAGAAGGAGGAATCAGGCTGGTAGAAAAGGTCTGCAGAAGAAGTAGAATTTAAGCTGCACCTTGAAGGGTGCGAGGTCATGGAAGAAAGCGCCAAGCAAACCCGCAGAGACAGGCGTAGGTACCGGGAACACAGAATGCCGTTCACATGGGTTTTGCCTTTTCCTGTCCAATGTCCCTCCTGTCCTTTGAGTAACAGAACCCACTAGTCTTTAGCAAACAGCCTCCCTCCCCGTCATACGACCCTACCTCCCAAGACACAGGGTTGGGTATGTGACTGTTGAGAGTAGCCAGGCTCCGCCCAGAGCGGGAACTGATCTAAGATCAGGCAGAGAGACAGGTAGAAAGAGGCCTCCCTTATTCAGACACTGATAGGGTATCTGGAGTGAGTCTCTTCTTTTCCTGAAAACAAAGAGACAGATGAAGTTGGAAGTCTGGTGTCCTGATCACCACACGAAGACAGCCTGTCTGAGAATGAGACCAGAATAGAAAAAGAAATCAGAGATGAGTGATGGAAAGAAGGAAAGACTGAGGCGGGGGGCCCTGATGACATCATCTGAGGGACTGAATCTGGCTGGCCACTTAAAGGCGGCGAACCAACGGAACTTCCAAGCAGGTGGGCCAGCTTATATTCCCTATCTCACTTGTTTGAGTTGGGTCCCTGTCATGAGGACCCTGAAGAGCCCGGAAGGACACGAAGTCCAGGTCAGTGGGAGGGGAAAGACCATGAGGTGGGGGAGGCTTGAGCAGCAGGTGGGTGGCATATTTCCAGGTCAGTTACCACCCTGAATTGACAACTAAGAGAGAGGCTTTCTACTTTGAGAACCAGAAGCCACTGGAAGACAAGAGTCTCAATGATCTACTTTAAAAAAAAAAAAAAAAAAAACTAATGTGAATAGGAAAATAAAAGACTATACTTTGCCTAAGAACCGAAGCCTTTTGTAGGAATAATTTCTACTCTACCATGTATGTAGGGGGCGGGTTTGGGAGAGTAGGGTGCAGCACACACCTCAGAGAAGAAACATTTAATCCCATCAAATCGAATGGCCGATGGCAGCATCCCAGCAGTTCTAGGAGGTGAGTTTGACGTCCGTCTCTTTTCTCAAGCACTGTCCCACGTTTCTGTTGGCCTCTCCTTTCCCCTACACCTTACAAATCTCATCTGCCTTCCACAGTTGAGTGATCAGACAGCTCAGGGTTCTTGTAAATAACCCTTAACCATCGCTGAGTCCTGACAGGGCTGAACAAAAAGAAAGGGGCCATCTCTCTGTAGCCAGAAATCATGTCATTCCCCAAGCATGCTGCCCCATTTGTATGTTCACCTGCATATTTATCAGAATTCAGAAGAAGCCAGCAGAGCTGTCGTCCCAGCCACACCACTACAACTTTTTAGGGAGACTGAAAATCTTGAGTTTGGCCGAGAAAATTCTAACTAGTTGAAATTAACATCCACCAGAGGGCAGACTTGTTATCTTTACTGGGTTTGGAAAGCTCAAATTTTAACTCCATGGGTGAAGACTATGAAAACGAATATATATATGTTCATGTATGACTGAAGCATTATGCTGTACACCAGGAATTGAAACAACATTGTAAACTGACTGTACATATATATATATATATATATATATATATATATACACACACACACACAGGCACACCCCCCAAAATAACAACAACAACAACAACAAAAAACTCCTTGGGTGAGACGTCTGCAAAGACCGGCTTCCTAAGCACTGTTGCCTTCTTTGGTTGTTACTGTTTTCACACAAAAAACTCGGTAACTCGTGCTCCCTGGAGAAGAGGACTACATGATTGTTCCTGGTTGGTGAATGCAGTTCAGAAGACTAACATTTTCTACCAATAAATAAGTGAATATAAAACTACAATAATGAGCACTCATTTACTGAGCACTTACTATATGCCAAGTCCTTCATTTAGCACTTTGCATTCATGACCTCATTTAATCTTCAGAATAACCTTACCGGCTACGAATGTTACTGTCCTCTCCATTTAAAAACTGAAGAAACTGAGGCTCAGATTTTTCGTTGATCTGTCTAAAATCACATGGCTAATCTGTGAATGACAATCCGTGATTGTAACCCAAATAATCGGAAGCTAAGTTCTAAATTATAGCAAAAATAATATATATATATAGTATTATCAATTAAGTCTGCATATGAATAATAGTAATAATCCTTTGCATATTTACAACGATTTAGCTAATTATAAACTTTTCCCCCATAACTTTACTGAAGATCTTTTAATTTTAAAAATTCAGCTGGGTAGGACTCCAGGATTTTTAGATGGTGTTTAGTAAACATTTCAAACACACTGACAGTCTTCTTGTGATGAGCTCCACTGAGTGTGTGTACATACAGTTAAAACACTTTAATAAGAAAAGGAATTTCAATCCAAAAAGGAACTTTCTGGAAAATGTGACTACTATCTGATGTTTAAATTTTAGAAATGTAATGTTCCCAGAATAGAAACAGGTATGCAAAGAACAATCTCACCACCTGAAGAGATAAATTTTAGAATTCCAGTTTAATTTATAACTATTTATACTATTACCAGGCTATGCTATGAAAGAAATCTAATAATTGGCATTAATTATCATTCGAAGGTATGTAAGTACAAGTATCTGCCTGATTTTGAGTGCACAGACATAATATCACAACAAACAAGTCCTTCTGCAGCTGACAGTCTTAGGATGATGGCTAATATCACAGAATCTCTAGTTACAGGATTTAAGACACAATGAAGAAGGCAACATTTGACAGGCAGGAACTTCTCCCTTCCTCCCTAAATTGGCACTTCCTTTATAAACCTGTCCCCTTCTGGAAGAATCTTAGTTAAATGCATACATATTGCATTTAACTAAGGTTTTAAGTAAAAATATTCCTACAGGCACCCGTCAGATTCAGGTTAAAATGTCAGCTGGACACGGCATCATCACTACGTATCAGTGATGTTTAAAATCTATTTTAAAATATGTTCTACAGAAATGTATGAAAAGAAGAGAAAATAACCATAAAGGCTTTCCAGTCTTGAGGCTAAGACACCAAGATGCTTCTTAAGCTTAGAGAACATCCAGTGTTTCCATGAAAACCCCACTGTCCATGGAAACATATTAACATACCAACTCGGCTAAAAAGCAACTACAAAGACTAGGACAATTCATCTGATTTTTTTCAAGCTCTAGAAACCCTCAGATGCTAAGGTATTCAGTATAATTAAGGGTTGCAACAATGAATGAACTTACCCTCCCCTTTATGCTCACGTGGGATTCCTTCATGCATAATGAAACGCCTAAATGAAATCTGTGCTACCAAAAGCTGTTTAGTTCAGAACATCTCTCAGAAAAATATAACTGGCTTGACAAGGATTTCACAGGAAACGGTCTTTACCGCCCCGCCAAGCACATTTTCAGAAGACTCTTCCGGTCTTCTGGCCAAGAGAGTCCCTTGGTCTTCTCCCACCCTGTCATCACTTCCAGAAGCTCTCCTTTGAGGCAGGATGCCTCCCATTGGAGGGACCTACTTCCACAGCAACCTTTCCCGCAGTCCTGCGCCCAAAAGGTGATTCATAATTAATCTTCCCAGGGCCTTCCTCTATGTCGAGTTATTGCTTACACGCAGAAGCACATTGCACACCCGTTCTCCTCCACTTGTGGTGCAACATCCCGTGATGCACATCCCTATGAACTCATCTGGGTGCTGCATTTCTCCCTCAGGCTCGTCCTTCCTTGAAACACGAGTACCCCTGTCCTTGGGGGAAGGGAGAGGGGCCACCTCCCGGAGCTCTGGTCCCTTGTGCAGCCCGTGGCTGGGAGTGGTTCACGTTTCACTGCCCTGCACGTCTGTCCTAGTGCGGAAAGTTGCAGCACCTTTTCAGGGCACACCTCTCACTTAAACGTCAAGCCGTGAGCACGCCCAGCACTTCCTGTCTAAAGCACAAATCCTGTTCTTTGGAAATGCGCGCTGTCAGATGCTGACACTCTGTGGGAGAGCGTTCTCTTTTGTGTAATGCGTTTGCAGCTCATGCTGGTTTAATGGCTAAGAAAAAAAGTCAGACATTCCAAGAGGAACCCAATTAGATGGCTGTGAAGAACTGACACTGCTTTGCAGCTCCCCCAGCTTCTGAAAGCATATTTGGCTAAGAAAGCATGTACTCTGACACCTAATTTGGTTCAACCTACTCAAAGTTTGTTCCTGCTGATTGGCAGGGGGTTGGGGGCGGGTGGGGGTGGGGGGGAGCCTGTTAGATGATCCACAAAGGAAAAATATGTGTTGGTAATAGTAACCCAAAACAAGGCAATTTCAATCTTGGAACAATACAGAAGCCAGAGCTTGGTTTCTCCAAAGGTAAGCCAGGCACGCATAGAGGACAGTGACTTTTTCTGGGCACAGTGGAAGCACTCGGCTCCAGCTCTTTCAAAGATACTCTACTCTACTGCCCTGAATGGTGTTGGCATTTGTCATTTGAAAGTCACTGTGGAGCGAAGCAGATGACATTCAATTCCTTTCCAGACATATTTCTGATGAGCCTTTATGTTCTGACTTGGACCTTAGCTTCCATAAGCTTTTCTCTGCAGGACACGTTCCCTTCTCAACTTGCATGGGATAGATAGTCCACTCATCAACCTCCCAGGCCAACAGGGTAGAGGACTGCTTGAGAGAGAGATCACTTATTCATTCCAAAAATTATTTAAGGCCTGATCAAGGGGCAAGGCTGCAGAACAGAGTTAGACAAGGCTCTGCTCTTACAGAGCTGACACTCCGGGGTCAGCGGGAAGGAGAGAGACGAAACGCAAATAATCAAGGAGTGAGTGTTCTAGTAATAACAAAACAGGATTACTGGGGAGCACGATGTGGGCACCCTCCCACAGACTGAGTGGCTGTGGTCGGGGAAAGTCTCTCCCTGTGACACTTGAGATGGAAGTTCTCCCAGAATGACAGTGTTGATCTTAAGAAGGCATGATGCAGAGTACCTCAGGGAGGGACCTGCAAGTGCGAAGGCCCAGGACAGGAGCAAGCTTGGCGTATAAAGGGCCAACCAGAGTAGTGGGAGACAAGATCCTAGAGGCACCAGGAGCCAGATTATGGAGAGCCTTGAAGATCTGGCTAAGGACTCTGGGTTTTGTTCCAGCCATGTCGTAAAGCCACCGGGGTAAGATGTGATATGATGCATGCCCGTAGAGAGAGCATCACTCTGGCCGGATGTGGAAGAATATAGATGCAAAAGCTGGGTTATGAGGCTCTACTAGAAATCAGCCAAGGATGCTGGAGTTTGTCCTGGGATAGTGGCCCCAGACAAGCAGAGAAGGGGATGGGCCTGGGATATGATTTGGAGGAAGAACTAGGGATGAGGGACGTGTGAAGGAAAGACAAGGTGTGGTGGGTGAAGGGAAGTCTAGATTCAAGGTTGACGCTCTGATTTCTGGCACTTCTGAGGTGCGATAAGAACAATGTCAAGGTGATTCTATGGACCTGGTTGGGGAGGGGTTTAAGCAAGTCTCAGGTTCTGTTCTTAGGCACCCAGCCACTACTCTCTGAAGTTATTCCAGTACCTGAAGACAAACGAGAGAACAGCACAAACCTGAAGAAATATTGACTCAGTGCTTAATATTCTTTTCTTGGCACTTTGAAGGAGCAATTTTCCTTTCTATGGCCACACCAAGTCAGGCTTCTATTTGTCTTCTTTGTTGGTATGGGCAACAGGTGGAACCAAATCACATCCCTGCCAAATGTATAAGGAACTATAGGATGCAGCTTGAACAAGAGAGCTGCTGAAAATCTAGGTCAAGAGCATATTCACTTAGTTCCTGATATGAACATGACATTGCATCATCTATAGGAGAGCTGGGAAAGCCAAGGGGCAGAGGGAGGAAGCAGGAGAGGAGGCAATGCTTTTATTCATTCAACATTATTGACTGGTATTCATTCAACATTATTGACTGGGTACCCGATACATGGCAGGCACTGGGCTGGGCACTGGGATAGAGGAGTTTCTGCCTTCAGGAGCTTAGAGACCAGGAGAGGACACCCGCAGGCCTCTAAGAATCTCCACGGTGAAAGTAAAGTCACAACCATGGCAAGAGCTGGAAGACAAGGACCCTTGTCCCCAAGAAAGCCTATGACAGAGAAACACGACCGAGGTACAAATGACTAGACAACCTGCTTAACTTCTGGTGGATTCCTAAATCAATTCTCTTAGAATTCAAGTTCTCAGATGCTGCCAACCTCATTTTCCCATAGCTCTCTAACTACAGAAAATAGGATTGAAATGCAGAAAATCAGAACTTTTACGGGTATAACACACACTGCAAAATGTTTTCAGGTAAGTGCCTCTAGACAAGGACTTCTGTCTGATTTTTCTTTGTCATTCACAATGCCTGACTCATAAGAACTACTCAATAAATATTTGTTTAATGAAACTAACAACTTGAAAGGAAGTGAAAAAAAAAAACCCACCAGTCCATTTGCTGGAACATTAGAGCAAAAAATGACAATAAGTTTCAGTGAAAGGTAATCATGCATAAGTATTCCAATAAAATTCAGATTTGGGTTTTATATAAAAACGAAATGAGATTCTTTATGACTGAAAATCACAGGAAGCCCCACAGGCATGTAGAGATGGGTAGGAGCCACCATTACTTCTGTCACTATTGACTAACAAGCTGAACCTCATTGAACTTCTGAGACGGAACTAAACAGTCCTATTCACAATCATTTGATTGCTTGGAGGCACATTACCTGTGATTCATAGTCTTCAGCTCAATCCACCCACTTTCGGCAAAATACTGACTCAGCCAAGGCCAGGGTCCCACCCAGACAGCTGCAAGCATAGCGTTCTTTCAGATCAGCATTTTGTCTGATGCCCAGTGACTAGGGAGGACATCATTGCTGGTTGCCCAGAATTCATCCCATCTTCCTTCTCAGTTTTATTTTAGGGACCAACCTTCAACTCCCCCGTTTCCATGTGGTTCAGATCCAGCTGACTGCAAAGTTCACCTCCACCTTCAAAGATGGTCCCATGACCAGTTCTGATCAGTCGGTATATCCCATCTTTCTGTCCATGGTCATCAGTTAAGGGATCGATATATGACGTAAGGCCACCCACTAGGCCCCAATCTTGGTGCTTCCATGTGAACTACTGGAAAAGGTGGCTTTCTTTTCACTGGGGTTCCCAAAGATGGTAGGCTGAAGTTGCTGGTGATCATCTTTGTCAAGAGCGGAATCCACTTGGCAATCAACACAACAGAAGGGAAACTAGTTATTTGAGTCTATAAATGACCTCTTTGCCTTAAATCAGTTGGAGTGAGGTTTCTGGTATTTTCAAATAAGAGTCAGCATGAGAAAGCACCAATGGTACAATTTATACAGTTCTGGCCAACCAGGACTGCCAGAGTGAGCAAATACAAATACACAATGCCTAGCTAAATATGAATTTCAGACAGACAGCCAAAAGTAGTAATATAAGCATTCTCCATGTGATAGGTGCGGCATATTTGCTAATAAAAAATTATTCTTCATCCCTCTGGAATTCAAATGCAACTGAACACCCCACGTCTCATCTGGCAATCCTACACTCAGGGAAGTTGGAGGCCTGGTTTCAAACCTAAGGTGGCCAGCCACTTACTGTGTGCCCTGAAATGTATCATCCCCTGTAAGGTTTGTGTCTTTCCTGGTACGCTTCACAGGGGACGCAAATAAACTAAATCATTATGAAAACCTAAATAAATCTGCCCTGTAGACGGGCCCATTTCAGCAAGAATACTCAGCTGCAAGTAACAGAAGAGGCCCAAATGGGTTTATAAATAAGCCCATCTATTACCTCGCAGACTGAGATGTAAGAGGGGAGGGCGACTCAGGCTGGAGAGGTTGTTGGCGGCAACATGTCGTTCCCTCTCGCTCCTCCACCCGCCTTAGCACATCCCTTGGTTGATGGGCTGGCTCTTCTCAGTCACCTGATGGACACAACATCTTCCTCCATAACCACGTCAAGAGTCAAAAAATAAATATTCTCTTCCCCATGTTTCTTGTAAGATCAAGGAAACATCTCACAGGCAGCCCCCAGTAGAAATCTTTACATCCAATGGCCAACAACAAGGTCACATATCTCCCTCATCAAATGACTAGAAAAGAAATATTCTATAATTGATCAAAGCTAACCATGATTCACTTCCTGAGGCTAGTAGAAGCTCCTGTGAAACATGGGGCTCCCCAATCCTTTAATAAAATTGGTGTTCTACTAGCTGGGGAGAAGGGGCGTGACGGTTGGGGAGGTTATCTACAGCATCTGAATGCTCTTGCATTTCTTCATGTGTCCCAAGAAGTAACAGAACCTTTTTGAGGGGTGTCCCATAACAGAATGTTGATTTTAAAAATATTTTTAGCAACTTAGATAGAATAATGGAATGATAATGAACTCTAGGTAAAGAAAGATCTGGGTTTGAATTCTACCTAGGTTACTACTTTTGGGACCACAAGCAAATAAATCCCTTCCTTTTGATCATCCCCAGTCTCCTGGAAAACGAAGTCCCTATTTTAAAGATTGTTGAAAGGATAAAATGACACCATGCAGGGCAGGCATTTACCAGAGTGCCTGGCACAGAATGAATTTCTAAAATCAGTTGCTAATATCATCTTAAAATGCTCAGCAAGAGCAATAATCTAAGAACCTCTCCCAAAGTGAAAAGCAAAGTTGATTCTTTTAAATGGGTGAGTTCCTAGGAAAGGGAGGCCCTGGTGATTCCCACATGGAGATCTCCATTCTTAACCACCTGTCATCTTCCAATCAGACTCCAGGGGGACCACTTCAAAGGGTCTGAGTCTGCGTCATTGTATGTGGAGTTACAGTTGGTTGGAGAGAAATGGCTGCCCATTACAGTTTGCTTTGAGACCTCTATGTCATTTCATACAGGCCACTGAGCAACTGGCAGATGGCAATGCCTTCTAGTCACTACCAACTTGGGACATTTCTCGACCAGTAAACTGGAGGTGAAACACTCCTTCTCCCATTACCAAGCCCTCAAAGTGGTTTACATGAACAAGGGGAAATCTACCTTCTGGATCATAAAACATATGCTGCTTGTTCCAAGGTCTCTGCTTACTCAACAGATAGATGATCCTTCTGGTCTCATTCGGTTTCTAAGTTTGCAGGCCAGACTGCCATGATGAATTCCTCAATAGTCCAAACTCCAAAACATTTGACCCTGAATTGCACAGTTGTCTTTTGTTTTAATATGAAGCCGCCATTCCACATCTTAGTTTCCTATGGCTTATCTCCTGGATACCCAAGAAGGACACGTGACGGATCTTCTTGTCTACAGCATCCACTGCATGATCAAGTTGGATTTACTCCAGGGACACAAGGATGGTTCAATATTCACAAATCAATCAGTGTGATACACCACATTAACAAAAGGGAAGGATAAAAAAAATCACATGATCATCTCAATAGACACAGAAAAAAGCATTTGACAAAATTCAACATTCATTCCTGACAAAAACTCTCATCAAAGTGGGTACAGAGGGAATACACCTCAACATAATAATGGCCATTTATGACAAGCCCACAGCTAACATCCTAGACCACAGTGAAAAGCTAAAAGCCTGACCTCTAAATCCAGGAACAAGACAAGGATGTCCATGCTCGCTATTTCTATTTAACATAATATTGGAAGTCCTAGCCATAGTAATCAGACAAGAAAAATAAATAAAAGTCATCTACTTATTTTGAAATGAGCAGGCAACCATGTGACATTGGGTAGGGCCCATGGTCACATAACTAATGAGAAAAAAGTTCACCCTCCATACATTCCAAATACTTACAGAATTATTTGACTAACATTTTCTTTGCTCAACCCTGCATCACATTTCCTCTTTGTCATTTATATCCACTCCCTTGGTGTCTCCCTTGTGGTTCCAACATCAGCAGTAGATCCCCTCTTAAGGCAACAGCCATAATCCCTGAGGACGAGCAGATTTATTATCTTCATCATCACTATCTCCCACTCCCCTTCTTCCTACTTTCATTAAAGACCTCACAGACAAAAACACCTACACAGACCACAACAGATTCACTATCTGATTTATTCAGATGCAATGCCCTGCCCACTCTTTATCTGCCCAACGGTCATATTGCTGGTTTGGCATGGAATACCCTGACCTATAATTACCATTACAGGAATCACTTAAATGACCTTTTTTGCAGCACCATCCTTATAACCACCTTATGAGGTAAACATCATCAGCCTCTTTTTAAAGATGAGCAACTGGAGGCTAAGAGATAAACAGTCCACACAATGTCACAGGCTTAATAAGAATCAGCATGAGACTTAGATCCAAGAGTGTCTAACTTCAAAACCCTTGCTGTCAATCACCAGACACGCCCATGAGGGTTTCCAGGAGGTATGGACTTATCCCAAGTTCGAACCAATAGTCTGCACTCAAACAAGATAGAACTATACCCTTCTTGAGAAAGACTCATACTCAACACTCCTAATAGCAGGAAACACACCTAGACAAGGACTGAACCCACAATGAGGGAGGCACTGAACCAGTTTTTAAAACCAGTTATTCATCTCCTTCCTCTGTGTTTCTTTGTCAATTCATGAGCCTTCAATATTCGTCTCATGTTGCCCAGGAAAGTTCCCTCTTCCCACCTTCCCTAAGACAGTGAACATTTTTGGACAGATGCTCTGCAAACAGGGACTCTCCTGCGGGTCTGTTTGCAGCTGGGGAAACACGGCCTCCCTCCCTGGGTGATGGGTCTGTGGGCCCACATGGATGATGCTGCTCACAGATCAGACATGATTTGAAGATGGGGGAGCCACAGACAACGCACAGTGCACAGCAATTTCCAGTCAAGCACCCGAAGTAATGTTTCTAGGGTAATTAGATTCATGACCTGCCACAGGGAACAATTTCTTCCACTAACTTATCTGGACTACAGATACAAGCATAAACAATCCAGTGGGGCCTCTAAATTCTGACCCAAACTTGAGCTGATCTGACTTTCATCTCATGCCAGAAGCTGCTTTCTGAATTATGGCAGCCTTTCTGCTTCCACCTTGAAGTAAACAGGCCTCTGGGAGGTTCAACAGCCACTTAAGACTTTTCTATGCATATTTGGATGAAGAAAACAGCAGCTAGCAGAAGAGAGAGAGAGCAAGAGTGAAAATGTCGGGCTGGGGAGAGCAGAGAGGGAAAGAGCCAAGCTGTCCTCAGCTGCTTCTTCCTCTAAATTAATCATCAAAGCCCCAATTAATTATGTTACTCCACTGCACTGACTCAGACAATATTACACCACCATATATTTCACATTTTAATATGATGTATGATTTTATTAGTGTATTCCATCAACTCTGATGGAAACCTAAGTCTTCAGGATTTTTTTTTTTTTCCCTTCTTGGCCAATAAAGGAAAACCATAAAGGACATTACAAATTTGAACAAAGTTTGGGAAGTGTGAAAATCATTTAGAAACCCAAGAAATGGCTATTCACATTTGCAACAGCAGTTCATTAGCGTCCAGCCATTCAGTCCTCTGAATTAAAGCGTATTTTCTCTCTTTGAACAAGCAGCATTCTATGCCATCCTATTAATTTCCTTTTATGGATTCCAAGGTGCGTTTCCGCCAAGATTCTGCAGAACCATAAAATGCAGACATGCCTTGTTAATTTTCCCCCATCAAGGAAAAGGAGGGGGACCTGGAAAACAAATCTATTCCGCACTATCTCGTACCCACTCTGTGTTGTTCCTGGCTCACGGCAGTGTCTGCATGACTTCATTAATATCTCCTCTTCTCCTAACAAACAAACTGGTTTCTATTAAGGAGAGTGATATTTGGGCTGTGATCTATTAAATGCACAAAGACAGGGAATTGCATGAAAGACTGATATTGAAATAACAATGATTCCTGAAAAGCAGTGGTTTATGATGGGTTCTTCACGTCTGGCTGCAAGCTCAGAACACCTCCGATGGACGCTCAGTTCCTCTAGTACATACAGGAAGGGTATGGGAGGGACAGAGATTCACTGGGTGTGGACCTATTGAGTGTTGGTGAACAAGAAAACTAGTCATAGTTCTGTTCTCCAAACCTTACATGCCAGTGGGATTTCGTAGACTTTGCAGAAGTCTTCTCACTGAATGGGTCAGAAGGATCCATCCTGGAGAATAAATAACAGAAACATCCAACCTGGGAGGAAGAGTCTGAGGGGGTTAGCCTGAAGTGGGGTGGGCAAGGTAGAAATTAAAGAGTGCAGGAAAAGGCAAATAATTCAACCACATGTCAGCACAACCAAAAGTTCATGGTGGAGAATAATCTCAGGTGTGAAAAACTGACTCACTCATCTGAGAAATATCTGAGCGCTCACTATGTGCCAGGCATGGACCTAGCTTGTAGGAACAGAGCCATAAACATGACTGACAAAATCTCTGCTCTCGTGGAGTTTACAATCCAGCGGTGGAGAGGAAGGAAAAAGGTAATAAATATCATGAAGAAGATGATTTCAGTGAGTGTCTTGTGAATGAAATCAATACAATAATGAGAGAGCATAAAAGCAGACAGAACCTCTTGGGAGGTGGCCTGAAAAGAGCCAGTCCACTTGGTCATTTCTGAGAGAAAAGAGAAAACAGAGACAGTCAATACAGACGCTGATTTTATTATTATTATTCTCAATGGAAAAGAGGCAGGAAGGAACTTGCAGGTCCCCTCCTTGGCACTGTTGTCTCTGCAGGCCTTGGGATGCCCTCAACTTCAATGCCTCTCTTCTGGAGCTGCCAGCCCTTTAGATGTAGATCAACGGTTGTTTTCACCCTACGTGAGGTAGTCCCCCTCAGAGCCATCTGTGTGAACTTCCTGGGGAGTCTACGTTAATCTGAATGTTGAGAACCCCAGGTGCAAAAATCCCCCATGACCCCCCTCTCCAGACCTCTCTGACCGCACCCCAAGCATCTTCTCCATCAACCTTAACTATCACCTCTAAGCTACTCACATCCCACAGTCTCCTCTGACCAGGAGTCCTGTGTTCCTTGTAATCAACCATCCCAACACCCTCACCCTGCAGCACACAGCACAGACCTCTAGGCTCACTGAGCTGACAGAGATAATGTGGACGTTTGGGGAGCTATGGTTTTGAATGTCAGTGACCCCATAAAATTCTGACATTATCAGTGTACCCATATCTGCACCACGGTTACTGCTGAATAAACCTTTTGTTCGGTGCACTTCATCATGACTTATTTGTAGAGCAGTTTCCACTTGGAAAACTGCTTTCACAAGGACTCTCATTTTACCAAGCTATTACACCATAAATGTTCCTCCAATACTATCTGTCCTTCCAGCACTGCCAAAGGGCAGCTATGAGGGTTGAATATCTTTTCTTCAGTCTTCAAAGTAATCAAAGGATTATTTGCTTCCCTTGGGGGTGTGGCTATGTAGAATGGAGGGAGAGAGACTAGAAAAGTATCAGCATTTTCCATTTTGCCTAACCCAGGGGAGCAGAAACACACAGCTATAAGACATGGAAGGAAAAGAATTAACGCATACTTAGTCTCCACCTCATTCAAGGGACCCTAATAGGTGCTGTTTCCACCTAATCTCATCAAATCAGGACCAGCTGCATGATTTGTGAGGCCGGACACAGAATGAAAAAGTAGGGCCCATTATTCAAAAATTATTAAGGATTTCAAGATGGCAACTTCAAACCATGAACCCAAGCAATGGTGCTTCTAAGAGCAGAGACTTGAATCAATGCACTGAATCCTCCCAGAAAAACTTATATCATCCCCTTTTTGCATATGATGCCAGGATAGGTAACCTGCCCAAGGACACAGTAGAAATTTAAAACCAGAGCCTGCCTGTACCCACAGAACCGCATAAGGAGTCACACACATTCACACAGAACTTAATTGATTTTACTCCAAAAATATGGAGGCCCCCAAAGCGCCTCGCAAAATGAGAAACCTTAATGACTTCATGCCCTTTAGAACTGCTAAGCATTTGTTTGCATTTCATTAAATTTGCAAAGTGAAACTTGATTTAAAATTCCAAGGCTCCATTTCAATGATCTACATTTGGGGCCTCAGTGAAATGGTTGAACAAATGAGGTTTGTGAGGCCCTCTTGCTTTCTTCTACTTTGTGAGCCTTGGAATTTTTTAATGAAAAATTTCATGGCACATGAATCATTAGTGGGGGAAACATACTAAAACCTGATTGCATTATTGAATCCTAAAACTGCTCCAGATTAGACGAAACGACTTCAAATCCCGAAGGACAACGTCCCAGCTCAACCCTTGTGGTTTTAATTGATAGGCAATCTCTGTCTGTCTTTCTCTATTAGATGAACCAAAGCACAGCAAATGAACTTCTCTTTGGATAGCTCCAGCTTTTCCCGGCTATGGGTCCAATTCCAGCATAGGGTCATTCACTTGGCAAGAAGTTATTCCAAAGGCATCCAGGTACCACTTCTGTGCCAGGATCTTGCCTTGGCACACGGATGGTAAGCAGAGACACTTGGATCGGTCCTAACTGGAGCGGGTGTTCTTCTGTTAAGGGGGCTTGACTTGAGGGTGAGACTCAAAGAATAACAAGCCATCTATGCAAGTAGTGGGAAGATGAGCATTAAAAGGGTTGGGGAGGGAACAAAACTTGAAGGCTAGAACTTGCTAAAAAGACTTTGGGGAATAGAGAGGAGACTGAAGCACACTGGCCATGGGCGTGTCACAAGCAGATCTCCAATTCAGAAATCAGACTTTGGCTGCTGCTAACGGAAGGGTGTAGGTGTGGCAGGAGTGATCAGGCAGATGAGCTGGGGAGACCACTGCAGAAGACCATGACAGAGGGTACCCAGACAAGGCTAGCAGCGACAGAGACGATCAGACCTGGATGGACTGGAGAGTCTTCTGAAGGTGGATCAGCAGTCAAGGCTGACGGACGGAAGGGGAAAGAAGGAATCAATAATGATGTCTAGGTCTTTAGCTGAGCAACAGAGCAGATGGTGGTGCCCTTTACAAAGATGGGAACAATTTTGGGGTGGAGTTGGTAGGGGTGGCTGCTGAGTTTAACCTGCCATGTCAAAGGAAGCCCTCTCTAAGTATGCTAGCCTTTCCATTTTTCTGTTTTTCCCAACCTTGACTCTATCTTGAGGGCCATTTCATTCTAATATCTCTTGCACATGCACCCTTCTAGTTTTAACTGTTGTGTATTTTTGAGGTAGCTATTGTTGGGGATCTTTGAATTCTCCAGGAGGCTCTGTATCTATAGATGGACGGACAGAAAGAAACACTCTGGTTTTGACCCGTGGATGAACCAGAATTCCGGAGAACTGTTTAGCTAGTCATTTTTATAGAACTGTGTCCCAGGAGTCCAGAATTCAACCCCAGCCTGGGCGTCTGGGGTTGGAGCACTATATAGAAAAGGGTGGTGTTAGTTCATACTTTGGGATTAGAGGAAGCCAAAGTGTCCTACATTTGTGGGAGTGCAGAAAAGCAAGGAAAAATATGAAAAAAAAAAAATTTCAAAAGGCTAACCAGTGGAAAAAAAAGAGAGTTTATAGCCAGCAAGAGAAAAAGAATTTTTAGGAAAGTAGGGGTCTGAAGAGGTCCTTCTAGGTAACAGCTGTCACGGGATGGAGTGGGAGGTTATTAAGGAAGCATTTCTCCAACTTTGATTAGAAATGAGGCTGGAGTCTCTGTCACTTTAACCAGCTCCCAGGTGAGGCCGAGGCTCCTGGGTGACAGAGAACCCTGGGAGTAATGAAGTTTTATTGGACTGCCATTGGGAGAAAGGGTTGGGGAGCCCCAAAGGCAATTGCTAAGGAAAAATCCATGAACAGCTAGACGGATGCCACACTTCAAAACCACCCGTCATTTCTTCATACCTACTAGTTACAGACAGTGGCATGGTCCGTGTTCCTCCGATAACAGGTCACTAAAAGCTCAAATAATACTCAGAGGATGCTGGCACCCCTTTCTGGAAGATACAAAGACTCAGGACATTTAGGTAAATCCATAATCCATGGCAAAGACGGAGATGCCACCTTTTCTTTTAAATAACAGATCAATTGAGATGTAATTCACGTACCAAAAAGTTCACCCTTGGGAAGTTCATGGGTCCTTATTCTATGCCCAGTATCATTCTCTGGACTTTATATTTATAATTTCCTGGGCGAGAATCAGTTGCTTACTATCTCTCCAAGCAGCAGTAGGTATCAGCGGCTACCAGGAACTCAGCAACGGCAGGAGTTCTCAACCCAGCAAGTCTGCGCCCCCCTCCTGCTCGCCCCCAGGGGACATTCACCATTGTCCTGAGGCACTTTGGACTGTCACACCTGGAAAGGGATTTTACTGTTCCCTGGTGCTGCTAAGCATCCTTCAGTGACCAGGACAGCCCCCTCCCCGCCCATCAATGATCTGGACCCAAACGCCCATAGTGTTGACACTGAAAAAATTCTGATCTAGAATTTCACAGTCTAAATTCAACTTATTTTCAATGGTTGCCAATGAGATAAGCCAAAAAGAAAGACGCAAATAATATTTTTTTTTCAGTATGTTTTAAATAGAAGCATCAATTCACACCTGCCCTGAGCATCCAGGAAGTCCCTGCTGCCCTGAAACCAGTCCTTCCAGGCTGTTCCTGCTCTGCCCTCTCCCACAGCCCCGACCTAGGGCGTTGCTCCCCGGGGAGATGAGAATTCAGTAAGTGTTCGCTGCTGCCGTTATGTGGGTGAAAGGAAGGGTCAAAAAGGTGGTTCCTGGCTTCCTAAGCACCCTGGTTAGTACATTGCTCGCATCCCCACATGAGCCAATTAGCTTGACTCTGTGATATGGCTTTAGACTATTGTCTTAACCTAAACCCTGCTACCTTACAAATAAATGCCTTTAGTTACACAGGGAACCCCAGAAGAATATGTAGCTGAATCCCTGCAAATCTATCCTCAATCAGGTGAAAAAAATCAGTCCAAAAACCTGTACTAGGAGTGGGGCAGTATTGACGGAGCTGTATGTATGGAGTGGCCACACCGTGAACTATTTTGAAGATGACAAAGCCTGGCTGACTTCTTTCTTTCCTTCACCAAGTGTAACGAGCCTCTCTGGCATACTGTTACTGGCTTAAGGCTTTTTAAGAATCAACAGAAAATCCAGACATGAGAGACTCCCAGTTGAAGGTTAGGGAAAAAAACACTTAGGTTCTCTGAAAGGGGGAATGAATTGTTTTAGCTTGAAAACAAGAACTGAGAACAATATGAAACATGCTAAAGAAAACTCAGGGTCTTGTCTCACTGATTCACAGCCCCGATGCCCTCTGCTTTGCTTGGTTCCTCCAAAAGGAATCCCATTTATCAGAATACAAAGCATGTAGCCTTCATTCCAATGAGGCAATCAACTCAACAGGTACCGCAGGACAAAAGACATATTCTGCCAAGCGCTTGCATGGAAGGAGCGATTCACAATTTGTTCCAATAAGTACGTAAAGTCAAGTGTCAAGCATCAAAAACATCTATCTGAGCCGTTAGAAATTATGAGACTGCTGTTCGGAGGACCGTCTTATAATGGAATATCCATCAAGGCCAAACAAAGGCACCGATCTGTACCCTCCCTTCTAAGAGATGTTGACAGCATCGTGCTTCTCAATGTAACTGCCGATGTGGGCAGAAGCTCCAGCACAAGCCTTGACATGTGTCACCACGTTTGGCTACAGATGCATTACAAGAAATCATATGGGATGCCATCAGAAAATTGAAAAACTGATGAGTCTTTCACTTAGTTACTGTAATTCTTCAAAGCTATTCCAGTCTTGTGCAGAGTAGAAGCCCCTTACCACTCTGAAGCCTGACGGAGAAGACCGAACGAGGCTTTCATTATGCTTTTAATAGGTTTGTTGGGAGGTCTCCTATTCAAAGGTACTCGAGGAGCATGATGGGTTGGATCTCTGCATTAAGAGATCTTCAAGGGGTAAAACCAAAATGATACCCCGAATTTGCCACAAATAATGAATAGGATGCCTGTCTCTAGGTAGGGACAAGATGCCTAATAAATTACCTTTCACAGAAGATTGCAAATAGAACTAATACTTGCCTAATTATGATTCCAGCAAGCTCAGGGTGGCATTCTAAGGGCCATCAGCTGTAGCATCTAACCTGTTGATCCACACCCCAGGAATACTCGCCTTAAAACTAGAAAAGAAAAAACCAGTCTGCTACTTCATAAGACTTTGGGAGTAAACACTGAGCTCACCCCCCCTCATCACTACCCATCATTACCACCATTATCATCACGAAATCCTTCAAAGTACTTAGTAACTGTCAGCAGCACATGCAATGCATACATGACTTGGGGACAATTATTACTTCAAAGAAAGAACAGAATCACTTAGATACTTAAGGAAAGTGTCCTTTGACTAAAATAAAAAGGCTACTTCTCAGTATCAAAAGGGGAAACAATTAGTCCACAGAGACATTTTCTTCCACAAACGAGGACAGCCTTCATTTTGTTAGCATTGGGGTCACTTCTTGAAAGGAAACCACAATAATGCACAGTGATTCAATGAAATAACACTTTGGGCCGTCCATCCAACTCATGAACTTAATAGTATGTTAAGATGAGGCACTTCTCTTCTGGTGCACAACCCCATCCATAATGGTTAAGAATAAAACATTCATTAAAACATTCATACACGAAAATCTCAACTCTCAACTCTGTTTCCATGGGAACCTGCAATACAACTTTCCAGCGCACTCAATGGCAGCTCCTTCCTCTTACATGTCATTGCTGAAGAGTGTTTGTAAATGAAAATTTTAAGAGGGAAATCTTTGGACAAAGTGTTGCCTAGACACAGAAATAAGGGAGGGGGGCTTATGAGCTCTAGTTTCAGCTCTGTTATCCAAGATATTTACTTAGTTAATTTACTTAATAAATATTTATTGACTACCTACCAGGAGCCAAGCTGTAAAAATAACGTTACCACGCTCACGACCTGGAGTAAAGTAACTAAGACACAGAGTGGTAAGGGAGGGGAAGATTTCTTCTGGTTACAAAACATCAGGGAAGATTTGCAGAAGCTCTAAACAATGAGCCAGGTCTTGAGTGACACACACAGAAACCTAAAAGCAAACAGAGATGACCATGGGCAGATACCAGCTGTTAACAGCAAGTGGGAGGCAGTGGAAAGAGAGGACAATTGGGGGGAAAGGTGGTGATTCGTTCCAGATGAAGCCAAGGGGTTAGGGGAGGGGGATGAGTTCATTCCTCAGTCACTCACTCACTCATTCATTCACTCACTCACTCATTCATATACCCATTCAACAAGTGAGCGCCTATGCTATTCCTGGGAAAGTGATTTTCCTCCAGACACTTACTTTTTTTTTTTAAACATTTTTTTATTGATTTAGAATCATTTTACAATGTTGTATCAAATTCCAGTGTAGAGCACAATTTTTCAGTTATACATGAACATATATATATTCATTGTCACCTTTTTTTCTCCGTGAGCTACCATAAGATCTCGTATATATTTCCCTGTGCTATACAGTATAATCTTGTTATCTATTCTACGATTTTGAAATCCCAGTCTATCCCTTCCCACCCTCCACCCCCTTGGCAACCACAAGTTTGTACTCTATGTCTATAAGTCTATTTCTGTTTTGTATTTATGCTTTGTTTCTGTGTGTGTGTGTGTGTGTGTGTGTGTGTGTGTGTGTTTGTTTTTTTAGATTCCACATATGAGCAACCTCATATGGTATTTTTCTTTCTCTTTCTGGCTTACTTCACTTAGAATGACAATCTCCAGGAGCATCCATGTTGCTGCAAATGGCGTTACTGTTGTTGGTTTTTATGGCTGAGTAGTATTCCATCATATAAATATACCACATCTTCTTTATCCAGTCATCTGTTGATGGACATTTAGGCTGTCTCCATGCAGACACTTACTTTTCGAGGGGATCCTGGAATGCTTTCCATGTTGGCCTAAGGATGTTGTGTAGCCTCAACAAGGAGCCATAAAGCTTTGACACAGAGAATTACTCAGAAAAGCTGGGTTCTAGAGAAACTGATCAGCAAGAGAGACATGAGAGCAAGAACAGAAGCAGGAAAACACGTGTGAAAGCATGTTAGTTTGCTTGGGTTGCCTTCACAAAGGACCACAAACTGGGTGGCTCAATAACTGAAATGTATCATTGCACAGAAATTCTGGAGGCTAGAATTCAAAAATCAAGGTGTGGGCAGGGTGAGTTCCTTCTGCAGGTGGTGAGGGAGGGCCCATCCCACACCTCTCCCCTAGTTGCTGGAAATCGATGGCATCTCTTGGCTTGTGGCAGCCTTACTCCAATCTCCCATCCCAATTCCCTTTTTATAAGGATACCTAGTCATACCGCATTAGGGCTCCCCCTAATGACTTCATTTTAACTTGGTTACCCTTGTAAATACCTATCTCTAAATAAGACCACATTCTGAAGTACCAGGGGTCAAGACCCCAACATATGTTTTGAGGGGGCACAATATTCAACCCATATGGAAAGTCTCTGTTCTCCAGCTGATCTGATCAGGTCATGGACTTCGGAAACTTTCCTTCCATCTTTTTTTTTTTTTTTTTTTTTTTTTTACCCAATAAATCAGCAAATGATCATTCTATAACAGAGAAAAAAATTCATTTAAAAAGAAGTTATGGTTACCACAATAAGAGAAGCAAAGAAAGTTCAAAAGAACATGATGGAATTGAGAAGGAAGGGGAGATACTGAGAGTGAAATGAATAGGGCTGAGTAGCCAATTGGATGATGGGGGGAAAGGCAGGGAGTCCCCCCAAAATGAGGCAGAAAGTGACGACTAAAACTTATTGCAATAAATCAGCGAAGCCAGGGAACACCGAGAATGAACAAAGAGGGGAGAGGAAGGAAGATGAGTTTGGTCTCGAGTGTGAATCACCAGCAGGTAACCCAGGAGCTGACGCGTAGAAATCAAATGCCAATTCCAAGAGCCATCAGGGTCACGCTGGAAATTTCCAAGCAAGTAAGGTAAACGTTCAGTGTTTCAGTGTTTCTCCCACAAAAAAGTAGCAATATTTTTTCTCTCATAAGCTATCTGGGAGGATTAGAGGAGTTTACACAGGAAGAGCACGGAGAACGGGATCTGACACGCAGCGGGCAGTGATTGGCCCAGATCCAGGGTGAAAGTGGAAAAGGCAAGGGGTGGTGAAGAAGTTCGTTCGGGAGAACATTCCAGAGGACTGCCTGCCTTTGCCCACGTCTGGGAGGAGACACACCAGATGGAGACGGAGACTTAACATGAGATCTGAAGTGATGCAGAGACTCGGTTTCGAAAAAGACATAACGGGCAGAGACTGGACTAGCTGGGTGGTCAGGGCCGGCTGACGCTGCAGACAGAGCGGGAGACTCAGGGCTGAGAACAGGCACTGATGGCGGAGCCGCGCTCGGTGACTTTCGGGACAGTCATGCCGGCAGAGCAGGAAGTGGAGTGGTCTGACTGAAGGGGGTGGAGAGGAGGAGGAAACAGGGGACCGGAGACAAGAATTTGAGATACAGACTGCTCTTTCTCAGAAGTGAGAAGGGAAACCTCGCTTGAGGAGGTGAAAGGCTCCAAGGATGCTCTCATTATAGGATCAGGTGCTCACCAGCGAGCAGGGACAAGGCTGACTGTGTCTCTGAGATACAGGAGAATAGAGAGAAAGGTTGTAGATGGATGCGAAGGAGCTGGGATCAAAATGGGGAGGGGGGCAATCTTTTTTTGCTTAATTACTGCATCACCTCCCCAAAGGAATAACTGCTCAGTCAAATGGCCAGGGGACATTTGGGGACATGAATGAATGTTCCTGCCCTGGAGAAGAAAATAGAAGCATTACCAATGAAAGGGGTGTAGAAATTCACAAACTTTCAGGCAATAGTAGCTTAACAAGCAAAGACTGGGTAAGACCTGATTCTCTCCGGCAGGAAAATGCTGGATGCTAGGGCGGCACGCCTACCACACATGCAGGGCAATACAAGGAAAACCATGACAGCAGAAGACCGTTTCGGAAGACAAAGGAGCACAATGCCCTCTGCACATTGTCCAGCTGAAGCCTGGGAGGAGCATCTGCTTCCTCCACCCTCATCAACACTGTCTTTGAAGAACCTGACAGCCGCACCTGCAAGGAGAGGGAAATGATGGAATTCTACCCATCATCCCCTCCATCCTTCCTCCTTGGCTTTCTTCCACCTGAGAAGAAAGGACAAGGGACAAGATATGTGGTGGGATAAAAATGGAGAATGGGCGGGGGAGAAAGAGAAATAAAATAGATACATATGATCCAGCAGTCCCACTCCTGGGCGTATATCTGGAGAAAACTCTAATTCAAAAAGATACATGCACTCCAATGTTCATAACAGCACTATTTAAATAGCCAAGACAGGGAAACAATGTAAATGTTCATTGACAGATGAATGGATAAAGAAGTTGTGATATATTTACACAGTGGAATACTACTCAGCCATAAAAAAGAATAAAATAATGCCATTTGCAGCAACGTGGATGGATCTAGAGATTATCATACTAATTGAAGTAAGTCAGAAAGAGAAAGACAAACACCATATGACATCACTTATATATGGAATATTTTAAAATGAGAAAAATGAGCTTATTTACAAAACAGAAACAGATTCACAGACAGGGAAAACAAACTTACGGTTACCAAAGGGGAAAAGGGATGGGGGAAAGATAAATTTGGAGTTTAGGATTGGGATTAACAGATACAAACTACCACATGTAAAATAGACAAATAAGGCCCTACTGTATAGCACAGAGAACTATGTTTAATAGCTTGTAATAACCTATAATGAAAAAGAAAAAAATATATATTATATATGTATACTTGAATCACTATGCTGTACACCTGAAACTAACACAACATTGTAAATCAACTATACTTCAATTTAAAAAAGGAGATACATATGCAGAAATGAAGACAAAGATAATGACAAAGAGGATGAGGGAGGAAAATAAGAAGAGATTGGTGAGAAAAGGTTGAGTGAACAAGATAAACCATCTAATGAAAAACTAGAGAAGAAAGAAGGAAGTAGTTCTATGGATGATGGCCATAAGCCTGAGGTATCTTTTGGGCTACTTCATTGGGTTTCTTTGTACAAAATCCACAGGAGTCTGAGACAAGAGGGCTCTTGGGATTCACTAGTGTAATAATATCTAAAACACAAAAGCATAACCTGACTCTTGGCTGAACGGTATGGAGTTGCCATGCTGTAAGGTACCTGAATCTTGAAGCAGCCTTAACCCCTCCCTACATGCTGCTCAAAGCCATCCTGAGCATCCCTGACGAGGAGACGCAGGATGGACCACACAACCGGAAGCAGCAGCAGAGTCAGGCTCTCGCCTGGGTCTGAAGGGCACTAAATTCCATGCTTCTAATCATTAAACTTCACTACTTCCTACGACAGTCCTATCACTCAGGAAAATAGAAAGAGTTGCCTCACGCTTCATTACCCTGAGAGCTATTAATTCCAATGGGCGGGGGGGGGGGGTGACCTTTGTCTCAGTCCTCGGGACGGTGGAATTTGGCTGTACAAGTCAGTGAGTTAACACATGCAAAGTCCTCACCACAGGGCCTGGAGCACAGTAAGCTGTACAGAGAACTGCTGGCAACAACAAAAACAATGAAAAGAGTGATGAAGAGCAAGAATAAATACACATAATAATAATACATGATAATGCCATGTATAATACATGGCAAACAGATCCAAGGTGTCTCCTGGTGCTCACACCTTTTTATGATGCCCTCCCCTTGAGTGTGCGAAAGACCTGTATCTTACTTCTAAGCAATAAGATGCAGCAAGGGTGATGGGATTGCGCACCCATAATTCTGTTATGCTATGACTCCACCTTGCAGGGAGACTTGACCGAGTCCTTCTCTCTCCTTTTGCTGGAACTGAAGAAACAAAATGTCATGAATCCTACAGCAGCGAAGAGCTGAATGTTGTCACAGGAATACACGAGCAGGGAGGTGGCTCCTTCCCCAGCTGAGCAGCCAGATGAGAATCCAGCCCTGGCTGACACCTTGACTTCAGCCTTCTGAAACCCTAAACAGAGGACCTGGATCAGCCATGCACAGTCTTCTGAGCCACAAAATCATGAGAAGGAGGAAAAATAAATGTGTATTTATTAAAACAGTAATAGTACTAGGGCCAGCTACATAATTTGCAGAAGCCAATGCAAAATGAAAATGTGGGTCTGTTGCCAAAAAATTATGTAACATGTCAAGATGGCCACACCAGTCAGAATGGCCATCATTAAAAAGTCCACAAACGATAAATGCTGGAGAGGGTGTAGAGAAAAGGGAACCCTCCTACGCTGTTGGTGGGAATGTAATTTGGTGCAGCCACTATGGAAAACAGTATGGAGATTCCTTAAAAAACTGAACAGAGTCATCATATGATCCAGCAATACCATTCCCAGGCATATATCCAGAGGAAACTCTAATTCAAAAAGATACATGCACCCCAATGTGCACAGCAGCATTATTTACAATAGCCAAGACAGGGAAGCAACCTAAATGTTCATCAACACATGACTGGATAAAGAAGATATGGTATATATATTTTTATACACACACACACACACACACACACACACACACACACACACACACACACACACACACACAGTGGAATACTACTCAGCCGTAAAAAAGAATAAAATAATGCTATTTGCAGAAACATGGATGATTATCATACTAAGTGAAGTAAGTCAGACAGAGAAAGACAAACACCATATGATATCACTTATATGTGGAATCTAAAAAAATGAGGCAAATGAACTTGTTTATAAAACAGAAACAGACTCACAAACATGAGACCAAACTTGTGATTACCAGGGAGAAGAGGGGGTGGAGGGATAAATTGGGAGTCCGGAATTTGCAGATACTAAGTACTATATATAAAATAGATAAACACGAAGGTCCTATTGTAGAGCACAGGAACTATATTCAGTACCTTATAAAAATCTACAATGGAAAAGAATATGAAAAGGTATATATATATGTGTGTGTATATATATATATACACACACATATATATATGAATATATATCTGAATCACTATGCTGTACACCAGAAATTAAGACAACATTGTAAACCGACTATACTTAAATAAAAAATTAAAATTAAAATTAAAAATATTTTTTAAATAAAATATCAAGATGGCAACCAAAGAATATTAAACCAAAGTCAGGGCCCCCCTGGTCACAGGGCCTTAACCATCCAGGTCATACACCCATGATTCTGAATAACATGTATTTAATTTAACGTCAATATTACCAATAGAACTAGAATTCAAATGTGGGTCTGTTGGACTTCAAGGATCTTGAAAATACAGCACAGGGTTGAAAAGACGATGTGAGGCCATCAGCCAGACTGCCCAGGATGGAGCCTTTACCCTAGCACTGATAAGCTGGATGTCCCTGGGAAAAGTGCTCACCATAACTGAGCCTCTGCTCACTGCGTATAAAATGGAGACAGCAGCCTGCAGCTCCAAGTGCTGTCAGGAATCAGCAATGGATGTTGAGCACTTGGAACAGTGTCTGGCACGTAGTAGGAATTCAATAAAGTGCAGACATCTTTATGAAGTGAACCCCACTCTATATTCCCTAATTATTTGCCACCGACGGAAATTTGTATGCATCTGTGGGAGCTCCAGCAGATTTAGGGAATAATCACCTATTGATGTGATTCATGAAAGTACCTGGGTAGAGGAAATATGATAGATTAGATTCTTTGAAATGTCTCGGATCAGAAGCAAAACAAAAAAGCAAGTTGGGAGTCTCCAACGGTGAAGGGGTGCTAATTAACAACTCAATTAAAAAAGGCAAATTAAACTTTATGGTTCGTTATCCTCCACTGCTTGGTAAATTGTTTTGCGAGGCGAATGATTAAAAATGATCATTTCAGAAAACTGAAATAGCTTCCAAGGAACACAACTATTTTTCAATATTATACAAAAGGTTTCACCGCACGATAAACTTACTTGATTAAAAGCAACAGCACTTCTCTGTGTGTGGAAAGCCAGAGGTACAGATGCCGCCTTGTGATGCGTTGGGAATTTTTGGAGGCTGCGTCAGAATTTTGAAGAGAAATGCTTCCTTATGAATAAAACACACCATCAGCTCCTTTTGTGCACTCTGTCTTCGTGGGCCCTGTAAAGGTGTTTCTAGATACTTGCGATGTATAATTTACATCCAATTAGTTTAGACCTGAGCTCTGCAGAAATGCACACAACTCAGGCATTCCTTAAAAAAATGGGTAGTTTCTAGGGAAACTAGAAGGGGGTCAGGAAATAGACATCATAACAAATTGAAGCATCAGCCCTCACCCTTGCAATTCTCCATGCTTTTTTTTTTTTTCCTCTGTAATTACATCAGTGGTTCTCAACACTTTTTTTCCTACCCCAGAACACCTGAGACACATGACACAGTCCCACCTGTAACTGGAATCCTCTTATGTGTTGGAGAAAGTTGTGTTTCAGAAGCACTGCCAGGTTTGGACAATAGGGGGCGCTGGCACAGGGGAGGGGGCGGCGTTACCAGAAGATACACCTTTGTTTGCTGGGAAAGCAAGTACATATAGCCTCCATATCTGTGTCTCAAAAGCCTTGCTTCCACATGACTTCTTCTAATAGATCTGTCATCATTATCTTAACAACCATCCGGTCAACACAGCACCTAAGGCAACTGTGAAAAAGGTCCCCCCCAAAATGCCACTGTTGGTGGTTCCTCTGCTACCCTCTGCCACTCTTCTTAGCTTTTCCTTGTTTAAATCTACCCCCTCTTCTTCCTTTACGATTAGTCACCATTTGATTGGCTAGTAAGTCTCCATGTTTCCTTCGCATAGCCTGATGGGTCCAGGCAGGTTTCTTTTAACTATCTTTCACTCCGAACACACAGATCAATGCTTTCATCCAAATATCCAGCAAATTTCATATTCATCCCTGAGCCTGTTGATTCAGTCACCCTCCCCATTTGCCTCAAAATGATGATAGTATTAGGGGTGACACTAGCAATCTTTTATATATTCCTGGGGTGGGGGCACAGCCCAGTGGCAGAGCTCATGCCTAGCATGCACGAGGTCCTAGGTTCAATCCGCGGTACTTCCATCAAAAAATAAATTACTAAGTCCCATTACCTCTCCCAACAAAATTTTACAAATAAAATAAATAAAAATAAAATTTTATGTATTCTCACTACTCTTGCCCATTAAAGCAAGCAAAATGAACAACACTGCAGTGAGCTCTGTGCCCTCTGTCCTCGCTTTGTCCTGCGGGAACAGAGACTAGAGAAACTTGATCTGGAGCTGATGCTTTCCAATAGAGAACCAGGTATTTGGACTCAGAGCACCCTTTTTGCAGATGGAAACCTCCTGTAAGTCAGTGCACTGGAGTGTTGCGTAGATGAGCCATTTCTGACCCCTCAGCCCATCAGAACTCAGGGATCATGGCCTGTCTAGGGTAGAGTGCTGGGGACCGAACCCCTCCACACTCTTGAAAGAGACTCTGAGTTCAAGCACAGGATGACCAAGCAGGCCACCAGGAGGGGCAACAATTCCCAGGCAGCCCCCTCCACTCCATCTCTGTCTGCCCCACGCTAGCAGGGCACAGCCAATGTCACATCTTCGGTCTCTACCACTTCCCACGGGACCAGGCAGCACTCGCAGGTCTCCCCAGCTGGTAGTGAGTTATGACAATATCCCCAAATGAGACATTCAATTATGCAAGACTGTTGAGTGAATGTATGCCAGATACTGGGACAGGCTCGTGGGATGCAGTGCTGAGCTAAACCAGATAGACCCCACGTGCCTGGTGCTCGCAAACCCAAATCACATAACCACACAAGTAAATGTGAAACTGCAGTTATAAATGCTGCAGGCTAGAGGTATTGGATACTGTAGGAAATAATAAATTAGAAAAGAAGAATGACCTCTAATTTGAGCTGGGGTCTAAAAAGATAAGTTGGATCTAGACCAGGTAAGCAAAGATGTGCGTGTGTGTGTCATCAGTCTGTGTATGAGTGTGCGTGTGTGTGTGACTGCCTACATGTGTGAGTGCACGTGTGTCAGCGTGTATATGAGCACCTATGTGCATGTGAATCTTGGAATGGAGCACATGAGGCAGGAAACACAGGATGAAGACCCACTTTATGGCAGAATCAACCAGGGTGTGACTGAGCAAATGAGAGAAAGAAATCTGTCAGGACTGCAAAGCGTGTGAGCAAGGTGAAGGTGCAGAGACGTGGTCTTGCAGATGGTAGGAAGCACTCTGGCCTTTATTCAAAGAGCAAGGAGAAGCCACGAAAGTGTCTGAAGTGGGGAGTGAAATAACATTTGGGTGTAAAAGAGATCTCTCCGACTTTGATCAGGAAATCGATGGCGAGGGTGAGAGCAGAGGCAGCAGGGCTTGGGAAGTTCTCTTGGGAGTCAACGCAGCATTGATCGACACTAGCTTATATCGGGGTAGTGGCACCGGAGGTGGTGACATCCAGTAAGGCAGGAATACGAGTGGCAGAATTATGACTTATTTATTCAGCCAGAAACGCACGGGAGACACTAAAGACACATAAAGCTGAATAAGACCGTCTCTGCCTCTGAAACTCACATTCCAAGACAGACCAGCATGGAAGCCAATCACAGCCACCCCAGCAAGGGCAGCAGAAGATGGCCCAACCCACTCTGCCCAGCTGGTGAGCAGTCGGGAACCCCGTCGGCACAGGAGATGAGCCATGTGACAGTGGATATGACAGCCTGTCTCGCCAGAGGGCAGAGCCCCATGAAAAATGGGCCCCAGGACCACAGACGTTCTCTCTTCCAGTCCCATAGCTCCAGAGATGTTTGTAAAGGATTTGGAAGCTAATAACTTGCTTCCTCTGAAGCACCTGCTTAAAAAAAAAAAACCACGCAACTAAACACATGACAGAGGCCTCCGGGAAAGCAGTGTCTCTCACTGTCTTACTCAGTTTTACTTATGCATCGATACGCTTACTGCATATCCATCTCCATGCAGGTGCTTTGAAACGGCTGTAATGCACACGGCCGAAGAGCCGGAAGTACCAGTCACGCGGTGTGCGGCTTCCATTAGCTAACCGTCCATCCTCATGTGAAATGGCGCATTGATGCCACGTACATTTGTAGTGTTCTCACCGGTCTGTTCTCTCCAAAGAGGGACAGGACCCACACCAGTGAGCACCACATTCGTCAGAGGAGACAAGGCTGTCCTGCAGTAGCAAATAACCCCCAAAACTTAGTGGATTAACACAGCAAATGGTAATGTCCTGATCAGACAAAACAAGCCCTTTACTCCAAGATGCTTCATCTCATTCCTGCGGTAACTTTATCTCAACACGTGCTTCTATGGGGGAAGAAAGAATGGAGAAGTCATAACATGGCATTGAGCAAAGCCAGTCACACAACCGCACCTGACCAGAAGGATCCTGAAAACACGGGGCACAAATGGAATGTCTGTTCAGCATTAATGTTTGTGTCAAAAGTACCCCCCCCCGAATCATTAAATCTCCGTCACAACATCCTCCCCAGTCCTCCTCCCCCAACCAGGGAACAGTTTCCAGGGTAATAAGATATTTTTCTTCTCCCTCCATTGGTGCTTAAAAACCAGTAAAGAGTATCTGGCTCCTTTGTGAGCTAACGCATGTTAAGCTTCTCTGTGGCAAAATAAAATAATGAGAATAAACAATATATGCTCTGGAAAACTAATTAAAGAGCAAGCTCAAATCATCATGAAGCCAGATCAGTTTTAAGTAAAGCTTCTTAAGTGTCATTATCTGCGAGACGTGCATGGAAAGTGTTTTGTGAATCCCCCCCCACCCACCCCATCCTTTAACCTCTCAAACAGCCTCCTACAGAGAGCCGAAGAGTGGCAGGAGATGGTGGTGATGATGCCAGCCCGTGTGAGGCTCTCCAAATTTATGAAGGGTGATTACATAACTATGATGAGAATGAACTTTTCTCACTTTCCACAGAAAGCTAATGGGAAAGAAATGAGCTTTTATAACTCCAGCACGAACAAATTAGATTAGTCAGTAAAATAACTTAACGACCTAAGACAGGAGCTATGTATCGATATGGTGCATGGCAAAAGGATCCATTCGGTACTGCCTGCCCTCCCGGTTCTGCCTGCTCTGGGTGCCATCTGGGGAGTGGGGCAGAACCGTAGGTTTCTGCCCTCAGCTGCTTGGTATCAGAACGTCTGAGGGTGGGTTTCCCTGAAACAATTATTCTAGAGCAGCGGGTAGCAAGCAGTTTCTGGGAAGGGCCAGATAATAAACAGTTTAGGCTTTGCTGGTCATTACAGTTTCTGTCTCAACTCCTCGATTCTTATCCCAGTGCACAAGCAGCCGTAGACAATGTGTCAATAAATCGGTATGGCTATGCATCAATAACGTGCGACTTACAAAAACGGGTGGTGGGCCAGACTGGGTCCCTGGGCCATAGTCGGCTAACCCCTGCTTTAGAGTTTTTCTTTAAGAATTTTTTTTTTTAGATAGAATGTACACACAGTGAAACGCACAGGTCTTAGTCTCACAATGTTTTTGAGTTTTGATAAATGTACACGTCCATTTAACCAACATTCTACTCAAGTGGAGATCACTCCAGCGCCCCCTTGTGGTGGCCAACCCTCTATACGCAATGACTGTTGTGAATTCTCTCACCGTCCATTTGTTTTCTCAGCTGAACGTCATCTATATGAAAACATACGATACGCATGCTTCTGTGTTTGGCCCCTTAAGCTCTCTCTAATGCATCTGAGATTCACCCACATCAACACATGCATTGCTAGTCCGACTTCTTTGTACTGCTGAGTAGCATGACATCGTACAAGCACAACTTATTTTTCCATTCTTCCACTTGACGGACATTTGAACTGTTTGCTTCGTTTTAACTATTAGGAAGAAAGCTGGAAGAAACCTTACGACTGTCCACTTGCGTGTGGAGGGGGTTGTATGGTTTTATTACCCTTTGGTAATTACTGAAGAGTGGAGCTGCTGGGAAAGAGATGTTTCACTATAAGTTAAACGACCAAACATCTTTCCAAAGCACTTGTGCCACTCTGGACTCCCCACCAGCGACATGTGATAGTTTCCATTCCTCAACGTCCTCACTAGCGTTTGGTGTTTTTACTCTTTTTTTAGTTATTCCAGTGGGTGTGTAGTGGTATCTCGCTGTGACCTTTTCACTTGCACGTCCCTGATGACTACAACCTCCAGCAAGCACTTTTTAATATGCTCCGTGGACCTTCTTGCAGCCTCTGATATCAACTGTTCTTTCAAGTCACTGTCCCACTTTTATTGCGTTGTTTGTCTTTGCATATTCAGGATGTTCGTCCTCTGGCAGATAGCAGGATTGTGAATATAACCTCTCAGTCCCTAGTTTGCCCTTTCATTTGCTTTATACCTTTGATAGAAGTTTTTTCATTTCAATGAAGCCCAATTTATCTTTTTCTTAATCATTAGTGTTTTTTGTGTACACCAAGATTGCAAAAATATTCTCTTAACGGTTTCTTCTAGAAACTTTACCATTATCATAGTTTAAACACTTAGATCTATGAGCTATTTCAAATTAATTTTTGTGAGGTGTAGGGCAAGGTTCACTTTCTTCCAGAGTAATATAAATTTCCTTCTTAGATCTACTTTTGCTACATCCTCCAAATTTTAATATCCTGTATTTTCAGGACCAATCTTTTAAAAATATTTTATAATTTTCCTTGTGAGTCACCCATCTTTAAAGCATTGGTTATTCAGAAATTTCTCATTTGATTTCCAAATAATTGAAGATAATTCTAACATCCATGCCACATCAGACTGTTTCTACTGACTGTATTTTATATCGTGCTTTTGAGTCACATTTTCCAGGTTATACATCTGTTGAGGACATTTTATTGTACATTCAACAATTCGGATCACGTCTTATAGGAGTCTAGATTATGCCTTCTTTTAAAGACTGCTGAGTTTTATTCACCAGGCGGTTAAGTTACTCAAAGATTGTTTTGATCCTGTCCAACTTGGTTTTATTCTTTGTCCAGCGGGTATATTTCCACCTTGAACTTAGCCATAGGATGTGGCCTTATTCTGGTGGGTTAAGAACTTACTCATAAGGCATGGCCAGTCTGGGGTCACGGCTGATTGTGTTTTCAGCAACAACCCCTAAACCCTGATGAGTTGGTTCCCAGCCCTGCACAAATTCTGGCATTACTGTATCATTTCCAGCCTGGCATCAAGCTAAGTCTGGTGAACTCGCACCCTGGGTGTACAGCCCAGTCCTCTGCTGAGGAAGGACCTGCAGTAAATCCCCAAGAAGATTTACGAGTACTCCCCTGCACGTATTCCTCCCTTCTGGTACCCTGTCCCCCAGATTCCACTTGAGAAGCCAAGAATTCTAATCTCTACCTCTTAGTTCAAAGACATGCTCACTGTGCTTAGTGCCTCCTGCCTGCACTGCAGCAGGAAAGAAAGGGCTCCAGGACAGAGAGCCATGGCTTTATGAGGCTCAGGACATGTGTTTCCCTTCTCTCAAGGACCACAGAACCACACTGCCTTTTGATAGATGCCTGAAAAGAACAGCCTCATATATTTCATTCCCATCTACAGTTGTTTTCAACAAAAGGACAAGCCGGGCATCCATCACAGCACCAGGACTGGATGTCAAAGTCTTTTTAGAGTAGGATGATCCAATAGAAACAGAATGCAAGCCACATATCATATCAAATTTTCTAACAGCCACGTTGAAAATAAAGAGTGAAAATGAGTAAGTGGAATCCTATTAATAATGTATTGCATTTAACTGAATATATCCAGAGATGATCATTCTATTGAGTAATCAGTATAAAAATTATTGAGATTTTTATATTATTTTCCCACACTTAGTCTTCAATAGCCCGTATTTTACACGTACAGAACAAATCAGTTCGATGCAGCCACAATTTCAAGTGTTCAGCAGCCACATGTGGCTAGTGGCTACTGTATTGAGCAGCCAGCTCTAGGGGTCCTTAAGCACAATAAATTGAAGAAACAGCAGGCTTTAGGGGGTCTTCAAATAGATTTCTAGCACCCCCAAGTCCAGTAGTCAATGCATGCTTCCCTTAGCCAATTCTCTAAAGTGCAAAAGAGCTTGGGCCAAAACCTTCCTCTGTTTCACGAAAAATATGGCGGAAGATTTTTTTTTAACCTCTTATGAATGCAAACCAAAGTAGCTATTACAAAAGTAGGAAGTTAACGTCACTCGACGGAGAATGCGTTATTAACGTCCCAACTCTCCCTGAGTGTTAAACGTTTATTTAATGGTGTGACCTTTCTCAGGTCCTGATTTCCAAATCTACGATGTGAACAAAGCCATAAACTGTGCTGGCTAGGAGGCAGAGTGGTTTAAAATTGACCAGGGAACAGAATTATTTGAAAAGGTCCCACATGAATCTTCTTTAGAGGCTAACCTGAGATTCGTTTCCACAAGGTCAACCTCATTCTCACTTCTGAAATTCAAAGCTATGTGTTTCGGGGGCCCACACACCCATCACTTCGCCTATTTTGAGCCCCTCCGCTACCTACCGCAGAGTTTGGCAAATGACGCCCAAAGATTTCTTAATCTGAAAGGCCCAGATCAACAGACAGCCGTGTGTTTCAGTTAAGCAGCCCCTGGAGCAGGTACCGGAATTAGGTGGAGCAAGAGAAAAGCAACGCAGGAGGAGAACGTCTTTAAGGGAGAAACAGAGAAAATAGCCTTGGATACAGAATATGTTTGCTCTGCCCTTGTGAGCCAAACCGTCGAATCCCACCCAGGCTGCTTCCCTCAGCACTCTGTCCCTCCAGCCACACTGACTTCCTTTCAGTTTCTCAGACACGCCAACCTTATTCCATCTCAGGGTCTTTGTACGTGCTGTTCTCTCTGCCTGGAATGCTCTTCCCACAGCCGTTAGCAAGGCCTGCTCCTCCATCCTCTCCAAGATTTAGCAGGGACATCAGTCTCTTTCGAGAGCCTTCCCCATGGCCCCTTAATTACTTACGCTTTCCCAGCTCATAATCACCTTGATTTCTTTCCTAGTATCTATCACCATGGGCCGCCGGTGTCTGAGGGGTTTACTTCTTTGTGGTCTGTCTCCCCGCAAGAATGTAAGTTCCCCGAGGCTGAGGGCACTCCCTCCAGTCTCGCCTCTGCTTCCCAGGCCCCAGCCCAGTACTTGGTCTGTATTAGACTCTTAACACACACACACACTTGTTGGCTGTTACGTGACTGTTATACCCTTGAGCTTTGGATTTTTTTCTTTTTTAATTGTTTGTTTGTTTGTTGTTTGGGGGGTAATTAGGTTTGTTTGCTGTTGTTTGTTTGTTTAATGCAGGTACTGGAGGGTGGACCCAGGACCTCATGCATGATGAGCACACGCTCTACCACTGAGCTTACCCTTCACCCTCTGAGCTTTGGGTACTCAGATGGGGAAGGAAAAAACCCTGCTCTACTCAGAGCTAATGGGACAGCCAGATCCCTGAACGTCCCTGTTAAGAAGTGGTGGCAGGTGCATCAGTGGCATCCATTCCCTGGAGGGCACACGGCAACTTGGACAGCAGGCCTGAAGTCCTATGGAAGACTGAACTTTAGTCCATCACTCACTAGCTCTGTGACCTTGGGCACATTATTAATGACGCATGTCTGTCTTCTCCTCCAGAAACGGGACAAATGGAAATTTCTATTTGAAGGAGTTGTCAAGAGCCAATAAAATAACAGATCAAGCCCTGGGCCTGGTTCATTCACTGTGTGGCCACTATTAGCCGTGATGGTTGTTGAAAGATGAATTGCCTGGCCCCGGCAGGAAGGTGAAGGTGGATAAATCCAGTGGCCTACAGACCCGAGGTCACCTCTGCTCGGTTGGCTGGCCCTCGAGAATATCATTTGGAAACTTTAAAGTCTTCCTCATTTATTGGCGAACTTCCCTTTTTTTTTTTTCTTTAACTCTCCATTACAGTTCGAATGCGGTACTTAAGCCTCTGGATCTGACTTCCTGGCTGCAGGAGAAATAGAAACTGCCATATTGGAAATCTGACTGTTCAGTGACTCGCAGAAGTCTTCTCTCATTTGTCACAGGCAAGAAAAAAAAGAATGAGTTCAAGTTGTTTAGAAGACAGTCAAACCAAGCTCCTTGAGAAGCAATTATTTTGGAGGAATTTTCCCCATTCTTGAGAGCTTTACCATTTTCATACTGAAGGGTCTTTAACTGGAAATCATTTTTTTAAACAGCAGTCTCATAAAACTCTCTCCCCAGCAGTAACAGTGGGAAGGTTTGCCCATCTCACAATATAATAGGGAAGAAAATCACCTGCTAACCCTTCACCGCCGACCCGCGAGGACACCCTACAGAGAACGGGCTGAAGATGGTAATTACATTACTGTATTTCCTACGAATTCTGATCAAGCAGAAGCATGAGTCCAGCTTAGGTGCACATTTCTGCTGACCGTGACCAGTTCTGCCACCTTTCCACCTTGGATTCAGAACCTGGGCCAAAGCTGCTTTGGGTGCACAGCTTCTCCACAAATGTAATCCGTGGCCAATGAGACCAACACGCCAGGCACATGCCACTCCCATGTTTAGCCACTCAGAGGTTCTCATCAGTGTGAAACATCCAGGGACAAATACACACCATGCCGATTCTTGGAAGGTCTATCTACGTGCCCAAAGCAGACCAACGGCATGCTCTCTCCTAGGTCTGGCAAATCCAAGTGCTCGCAATGATCATTTGATGGCTTTTCCATCTCAATGGGGGAGACAAGGGGCCCCCCCGATAAGATCCATCTCGTCTTCTCCTTCTCTCTCCTCTGTCTAGTGAAATATATTTGTACTTTCAGATAAGAAAAAAATACTATAATAGTTGTAGGGAGTGTGAGGGATTCGGGGGCCGACGAAGAAAAAGATCTGAGTAAGAGAGGCAGTAAGACACAGTGAGTTCTGCTGGGTGGCCCCTGGACGGGGCTGAACGAGGGGGATGTTTGTTTCTGTTTGCGCTGCTACAACAAAATACCACCAAAGAAACCCGGCTTAAACAATAGACATTTATTTCTCACAGTTCTGGAGGCAAGAAGTCCAGATCCAGGTGCCAGCAGACTTGGCTCCTGGGGAGAGCGAAGATCTACCTACATGGGCTAGTTTAAAAATAATTGAATATGTTACATTTTTGAGTTCAGTCACAATGGGCTTTTGAGCAAAGAGGTTCCAGCCAGCAGTGAAGAAATAAACAACCTGGGGCCACATATGGGGACTCGTTAGCATAACAATGATCAAATCCTGTTTGAAGGCAGGAGAACAGAGATCCACTCCCAGACTCTGAAAGAAGACAGTCGGCAGGAGCAGCAAGATCACGTACCCAAAGGGGCAGGGGTGGGGAGGGGGGCGCCTGCATGAACAGAGCATCCTTTAAGGAAGGATCAGCAGCAGCGTGGGAGGATGTGCGTCTAGAGCGGCCAGACCATAGGGTTTTTAAGAGATACGGATCCTGTTTTCGATGCCAAGTATCTCACAGTGAAACACTGACAAATAATACAAACTTCAAATACGTAGTGTGGCTCCAGCAAAACTCCTCCAGTGGCCAGTTACAGCCTGCGGGAGCCAGCTTCCAACCTCTGTTTCTGACTCCAGGGCAGATGAAAATGAGCGCGAGTTCCACACGGGGTACACGTGGGGCACCAGGAGGAAGGTCCGGGCCAGCGCTGACCAAGTCAGGGGCTTGCTTCTCCCATGATCTTTTTTAGCTGCTTGTTCTTTTTTTTTTTTTTTTTTCATTTCTTAATGTGGTAAAATACCACATTAACATAACATAAAACCTACCATGTAACCATTGTTAAATGGGCAATTCAGTGACATTTAGAACTTTCATAACGTGGTGCGACTACCACCACTATCCTTCTCCAGAGCTTTTTCATCCTCCCAAATGAAATTCGGTTCCTGTATAACAGTAACTCACCATCCCCTCCCCCACCGCAGCCCTGGCAACCACCATTCCATTTTCCCGTCTCTAAGAATCTGACTACTCCAGGTGTCACCTGTAAGTGGAATCACACAGAATTTGTCTTTTTTTGTCTAGCTTCTTTCACTGAGCATCGTGTTTTCAAGGTTCATCCCTGTAACAGAATGTATCAGATCTCCATTCTTTTTTTATGGCTGAATAATATTTCATTGTGTGGATGGACCACACCTTCTTTGTTCAGTTATCCATCAATGGACATTTAGGTTTTGTTTCCACCTTTGGGCTATTGTGAACGATGCTGCAGTGAGCACTGGCATACAAGTACCTGTTTGAGTTTCTGCTTTTGTTTCCTTGGATAAACACAAAGAAATGGTAATTCTGTTTAGCTTTTTGAGGAATCTCCTAAAATTTTATAGTTTCAAATTATCCCCTAAGTTATAGCAAAGATTTTTTTCCTATAGTGTGTTCTAAACCTAATATTCTCTAGAGAGCAACAGTGGTTTATACAATTCTAATATGCTTGTCAGTTGCTGAAAAATAGTTTTCTTTTTCTCATTGTGTCATTTCAGTCTTTTTAACTCATTTTCATCTGTTTAACTTGAAGTTTATTGGCAGTGGCTTTGGGGCTTTGATCAGAGGAGACATTTTTACCTACACACAGGCGCGCGCACACACACACACTCTGCCACACAGATCACATTCTGCAACCCTGCAGAATAAATGACAAAGGTCCCATGGCCTTCTCTCCCCATTAACTGGAAAGATAGAGTTACTCTTCCCCCTTCAACAGGGAAGAGCCAGTGAGCACCCCGGGTGTTGACTCAGGACATCGCCACCCCACTGTCAGTCACTAATGGGAAGGGGAGGCTGCTAGGAATGCAGACTCGGCAGAATGTAACCCCTGGCTCGACAAATAGCCAGGGAATGAAGGTGGCTTCAAGGCAGAGTATGTCTTAAGAGATGAACTCAAATGAGAAAACAGTGAAAAAGCAAAGAGTTAGGGGTTCATAAAATTCATCTGTTTGTTCAGGAGCCTCAGTGTATACAGACTCCTTTAAAACTGTGTGTGTGTGAGACACGGTTACCAAAGGGGAAAGGTGGGGGAGGGAAAAATTAGGTGTTTGAGATTAATGTATATGAAATAGATAACCAGCAAGGTCCCACCGTACAGCACAGGGAATTCTATTCAATATCTTGTAATAATCTATAATGGAAAAGAATCTGAACAAGAAGAGATTTTTATTTATGTATGTGTAACTGAATCACTTTGCTGTACACCTGAAACACTGTAAATCAACTATACCTCAATGAAAACTGAAAAAAAAATTTCTGCACCAATAGGGAAAAAAAATTGTGTGTCTGTGTGTGTGTTTAATCACCTTTTAGGCACTAGGCCCTCCGATAAGTCACGAAGACACACAAATCATTAAGGAAACTTCCCCACTATCAAGAAGCTCACAGACTAGCAGAGGAAGAAGTTAAACAAGAAAACATTAAAAAGTAATAAAAACAGTCACTCACTCTGCCCCAGGCACTTCATAGGTGTTGTCTTATTTCCTCCCACGGTCATTCTATAGAGACAGGTCCTGTTAATTAGCCACTTTTTTTTTTTAAACAGAGGAGGAAACTATCTCAGAGAAGTTAATTAACTTGTTCAAATTCACACGGCTAGTAAAAGTAGTAGGTGGATTGGCCCCAGGCACCCTTGATTCTGAAAGCGCTCACCCTGTGAAGCCCGGCCTGTGCTATGTGTCAAAAGGAAAGTGTGCACACGGCTGAGTTGAGGCTTACAAGGATGAGCGGAAATGCTCCTCTGTACCAGGCAGGGCCCATCACAAGGAGGTGGAAGGGTGCTGTCAGATACACCTAGAACAGACGGACAGTATGGCAGGGTCCTGAGGGTCATCCTAGGAGGCTGGGGTTCAGGGGTGCTGGGGATGGGAATGGCCTGAAATGAAGAGAAGGAAGTCGGACCCAGGATTCCAGCACAGAGTTTCCCAAGAAGTGGCCCACTGTTTACACTCACCTGACACACCTGCCTCACCAGGGGCACTTGTTAAAAATACAGACTCCTGATCCCCACCAGAGACACACTGAGTCTCCATCTCAGAGCAGAGCTGAGAGCCCCATATTTTGCGTCTTGTGGATCGTGAAGTTGGATGCATGTTAAACCCCAGTGCACATACTCCAATGGGTTGGCACGGCGGTGCCTGCAGGCACTTTGTTAAACTAGGACACATGGAGATAAATAATGAAGTGGAAGGTAAAATTACAGAATTCATTTTTGTAAGATGAAGACTCAGAGGAGGTCTAAGAAAGAATAAAGGTAAGTTTGCTGTGGGAATTGCCCCCGTCTCCGCCTCCTCTTCACTAGCCTCCACCCCAAACCCAGGAGTCTGCATCCTCGTACACCAGCAAAGTGTTCATAAAGGAGTGAGGGGAACCACGGCAGATGCTGGGCGCACTGGGAGGATGTCAGCCCAGAAAAAGGACGAAGACAGCTCGGAGCTGCAGAAGGAATGCACAGCCATCTGAAGTCATAGCTTCAAGCAATGTGGCCATAAGAGAATAAAAGGGTCTGAGAAGGAAAGGCAAAATAGTAACACTTAATAATAACATTCACTATAACATGTATTGTATATATTCATTAATATGTATTGAGCCACGATGAATTACCTGTGTAATTCTCAATAACAACAAAAACCACCTGGTGTAGGTACTACAATTTATCTATTGCACACACATGTAAACTGGGGCTCAAACATATTACGTGACCTGCCCAAGGGCCTGTGAGAAGAAAGATGGCCAGAGTAGAGGGAAAGGAGATTCCACTCACTTCAGTTAGCAGCTTGGTCAAGCACAGCACGAGGAAGAAGCTGACACAGAAACTGGAACCCTCTTGCTCCACTGGTGGGAATGGAAAACCTTGCAGCTGCCATAGAAAAACCCAGCAGCTCCTCGGTAAGTGGGACACAGAGTCATCACATGGCCCAACAACTGCACATCTAGTTCTAAACCATGAATAACTGACAACGGGGACTCAAACAAATGCTTGCACACACACGTTCAAATGCTTGCACGCAAGCCAAGAGGTGGAAACATCCCACATGCCCACGGTGAGTGGATAAACAAAATGTGACACGTGCCTGCAATGGAACATAACTCAGCCAGAAACAGGAATGAAATCCTGATACATTTCACAAGGGGGAAGAGCCTCAAAAACACGATGCTCAGTGAAATTAGCCAGACGCAAAGGGCCCCATGCTGCATGATGCCTTCCACGTGAAATATCCAGAATAAAATAATCCATAGAGAGAGAAAGAAGGAGGGGTTGGCAGGGAAGAAGAAATGGGGAGGGGCTGCTTAATGGGTATAGGGTTTCCTTTTGGGATGATAAGCACGTCTTAGCACTAGATGGTGGTGCTGGTCATACAATACTGTGAACGTACTAAACGCCACTGAACTGCATGTTTAAAACCTGTGAATGGCTAATTTCAACATTCACTGACATGTTATGTGAATGTTGCTTCAATAAAAAATGCAAAAGAAAAGGAGACAGGAATCCCACGGTCTGTTTTCTCTCAAAGGAAATCCAGGGCCAGTCTGCTCAGTTCACTAAAAAGGGAATCTTGAGGGTGTCAGGCAGGGGAGCACCGAGGACCAGGCATCTCTGCCAACAAACAAGCATCTTGGAAGTCACACATCACCCCAGCGCTGGGAGGGAAAGTGTGGGAGACACTAAGAAAGTCCAGAGAGGTTTCCGTTCATTGTGAACAAACTCAGTGAGGCATTTCTGCTCTCATTCAAACACCATGGAAACGGTATTACAATGGATGAGAAGAGACTTTAGAGATAAGGAAGGGGGATACAGAGAACTTGTGTGATGGGACCAAGGTCACACAGTAAGAACACAGCCAAATTAGCACCCAGACCTGTTGAAATGTCAGAACCTGTAGACCCAGAATCTCCAAGACCCATGAGGATCCCAGCGAACCAACCTGAAGGAGTGTGATGGGGTGTCAGCCACCTGGGGAGTGTGTGGGAATGGTGATTTACACTCAGCATCCCTGCCTTTCATCCTCACTGGTCCTTGAATCCACATCCCAAAATGCTCTCAGCTGTCATCTCTGCACAGTATCTCCCAGGATGCCTACGTGAGCTACACGGTTTTCATTTCTGCCAATTATTCTCCTGGCTGGAGATGGAGACTCAGGACATTCCGTTCAGCTGCCCAGACGCCTAGTTCCCTTCCCTCCACTAAATCATTAATGGCATATTTTTTCGTTCATTGTCACTTATGTGGCACACGATCCGTTTTAATTCTTAAAGTCCTACCTTGACTCATAAAGGCAGTGATTAAGGATGCTTCGACTTTGGAGTAAGGCAGCTTCGGGACTGAAATAAACCCATCCCTTAACCAGCTGCATGGCTTCAGGACAACAACATCAGCCCCCTCTGCCTCTGTCTTCTCTGCAAAACGGGGACGACTGGGACCCTGACATCAATGGACTGCTGTGAGCATCAAATGAGATAATGTGTGGGACCCTCCTGGACCCGATATTTAGTGGGTGCCAGGTACCCATCCAGTAAGTGTTAGTTATTACAAGAGGAGGCACTATAGTTTAGTGAAGAAAAGGTTGGGGAAAACAGTTTGACCACCTGGGTTCAAAAAGTGACTTCATCACTGCCAGCTAAGTAAACCTGGGCAAGTTACTGACCTTCTCTGAGCCTTGGTTTTCTCATCTGTAAAATGGAAATAGCAGTACCTATCAGACTGGACGAGTATGAACATTAAGTCATATTGTCCATAAACAAGCTAAGTACAGAGTCTGACACACATATATGTGCTCAGTCGCTGTGGTCATTAATATTACTATGATTCACAGCAGAATGTGACGGCTCTTGTTGGTCATGTTCATTTAAATAATCACTTCTTCTAAATAAGAAAACAAAATTTGCAAGGCAATTAACTTTTCAGCAAGCAAAATTACCTACAGCTAAGGCAAAACAGATTGAAATACATCTACTGGATGAAAACAGATTAGTGGTTGCCCATGGGTGTGGGGATGAGAGAGGGGCTGACTGCAAAGGAAGTTTGGGAGTGACGAAATGTTTTGCATGGTCCATGCTGGGGGATTCAAAACTTTCTGTATTTGCCAAAATCTGCAGCACTGCACACCACAATTTTACTGTGTGTAAATTTTTAAAAAATCAACAAGAGTGTGGGAGGAAACTGAGAAGGAATGCAGACTGTGACCAACTAATTTAATGATATTACAGATGAATCATATAACCACGCTGAAAGGAGGGAGGAAGAAAGGAAAGTAGCTTTGGGATGATCTGATACTACACAGAGAAAATCCTAAAGACACTAGTCAGAAAACTACTAGGGCTCATCAGTGAATTCGGTAAAGTTGCAGGATATGAAATTAATGCACAGAAATCTGTTGCATTTCTATACACTAACAACAAAATATCAGAAGAGAAATTAAGGAAGCCATCCCATTTACCATTGCATCAAAAGAATAAAATACCTAGGAATAAACCTACATAAGGAGGCAAAAGACCTGTACTCCGAAAACTGTTGAAGATGCTGTTGAAAGAAATTCAAGATGACACAAACAGATGGAAAGGTATATTGTGTTCTTGGATTGGAAGAATCAATATTGTTAAAATGGCCATACTACTCAAGGCAATATACAGATTCAGTGGAATCCCTATCAAACTACTAACGGCATTCTCACAGAACTGAAACAAAAAAATTTTTAAATTGTATGGAAACACAAAAGATCCAGAATAGCCAAAACAATCTTGAGAAAGAAGAATGGAGCTGGGGGAATCATGCGCCCTGACTTCAGACTATACTACAGAGCTACAGTAATCAAAACAGTATGGTACTGGCACAAAAATAGACACATAGATCAATGGAACAGGATAGGAAGTCCAGAAATAAACCTACACACTTATGGTTAATTAACCTATGACAAAGGAGGCAAGAATATACGATGGAGAAAAGACAAACTCTTCAATAAGTGGTGCTTGGGAAACTGGAGAGCTACCTGTAAAAAAAATGAAATTAGAGCATTCTGTAACACCATATACAAAAATAAACTCAAAGTGGATTAAAGACCTAAATGTATGACTGGATACTCTGCTCAGATCTTGGTTCCCAAATACTGTTCTTCAACAAAAGGAACCAGAGTTCCCTGGAGAAGGGGCTGATTCCAGGGAGGGGTTAGAGAAAACATAAGATGTGCCTGGAGCATCATAGGGTGCCAAAAATTTAGGAAGCATTGAAAAAAAAAAAAGTAAGTATGTCTAAAGGGCACAAGAATCAAACAGAAGGAGCTCCCAAGAGTCAAAGCTGGAATACTTTGAGCAAGAAAAATAATGAGAAAATTAGATTATAATCCAAAGGAAAAAAATATTCTTGAGTTGACACTGACATAAACAACCTAAATAAACAACTACATCTCTTATAGAAGAGTTCTAATTAATACATGTAAAAGGATGAGGGAAATAGAAAATCACTGTCAGAACGACAAAGTAATAAATTAGTGTGCTGTTAAGTACAAATGGAAAAAACGGCAACCTTCCAGGGAGGAAACTTGGCAGACACCACCTCAACCATGTGATCAGGGGTAATATCACCAGTAATGAGACACACAGCTCTCACGTGTCCTCCAATGTGGGGCACTGAGAAGAACGCATCACTTTTATGTCACCCTTTCCAATTATACATATCTTCAGTCTAGTCAGGGACAGACAGCAGACAACCCCAAATTGAGGGATAGGCTACAAAAAAAAAAAAAAAAAAAAAAACCCATGCAAGAACAAACAAACAAACAAAAAAACGAAAGACAAAAAAAAAAAAAAAAAAAGAGCAACTTCCACAGATTGGAGGAAACTAAGGTGACAGGACAACTAAACACCACATGGATAATAAAACAGATCCTGAAAGAGTAAGAGAACGAAAGGACAAAAGTAAAAACTGGTGAAATCCTAGGGAAGTGTCTATTTCAGTGAATAGCTCTGGACTCATGTTAATTTCTGTTTCAACTACTGCATTATGTCGACATAAGATATTCAGAGAAGATGAGTGAAGGGTATACAGGACTTCTTTATACTACTTTTGCAACTCTTCTGAAAGTCCAAGATTGTCTCCAAAAAAGGTCTCAAAATTCTTTACAGCTGCTAAATCAAAAGTTTCAGACACCTGGAGTCTTACTAGAAATATTTCACTTATCACCAGCGAAGTTATTACCCTCACTTTATGTTTAGAAGGAAATCAGATAATGAAGGCAAGCATAAATTTTTAAAGAAAACTTGCCCATGTCTTCTTTTTTCCAAATTCTATTAAATATTTTAAATCTAACTTCTTTTAGAAAGTGATCTAGTTTGGCATGGTAGACACGGTTATTATTTCCAGTCATTTGAAATGCACAGCTAACACGCACACTAAGGTGACCTTGTTTTAAAGGGAATTCTCATGCATCTTGGATTTTCTGTTTAGTGTCCTTTGCAAGATGGCCACAAATCCCCAAAAACGTACACTTTCATAGTCATCTATAGATTTTAGGCTCTACACCCCCTAAACTCTCACCTTTCCCACACGAGTTCCTTTTCCACTGGGTCTACCTCACCCAGGAATGGAACTCAGCAACTGAGCCCTGATTTCTGCACGACTACTATGCTCCTCCCCTCACCTGCATGGGCTTCATCTCCAGGCAGGTGGTAGGGTAGCTGCAGCACACGTGGTTGTCATATCCACGGATGACAGTCTCCACTGAAATGCAAGGGAGTATCCTCCTGTCACCCTCCCAGGAAAGAGGAAACTTTAATCTGCAGCCTCTAGAGAGAGACATGTATGTCTCATCGTGCATCCTGTGCCATTTTCCTTTATTCTTAAACCAAGCTTCATGAGCCAGGGTAGTCCCAAGGCTCAGGATGGCCGAGGCCCGAGTACCAGGGGATTATTATGTGTGTGGTTTAGAACAGGAATTGGAGAATCACGGTCCACAGGCCAAACCCAGCCCACTGCTGAGTTTCGCAAATCAACTTTGCAAATACATATGTGTTGGAATATAGCCAAACCCATTTGTCTCCGGATTGCCTATGACTGCCTTTGCACAATGACTGAGTAAACAGTTGTGAAAAAGACTCTATGTCCCATACAGCCCAAGTCCTGGCTCTTTACAGAAAAAAGTTTGCTGGCTACTGGCTTAAATGAATGACACAGTGCACCTGGAATTCCTCTCAGCACTCTTACCCTCCCTGCCCGCTGTGCAAGGGCAGAGGAATAAAACAGATGTTCTGGAGACAACTACAATGCCCAGTACCATCCAACCCCTGGGCCAAGCAAACTCACAAATCGATTAAAGGGCTGCTCCGTGATGAGCGCCCTCCTAGTTTATGTGGCTTGAATTCACTTTCTCTTATAAAATTATCATGATGGTAAATAGCTATTTTTTTGCCTTAGTGTCCTTCTCCTGGAAAAAAATGAAAGTTTGCAAGCCTGTGACAGCCTAATTTTCATTCATTAAATTTTATCAGGAAGTGAAATCCTAAAACATGAAGTTTTTGTCTCACACCATGTCATTGATTTCTCACAAGAACCCTAGATGTTAGTCAGTTTAAACTATGAAAGCTTCTGAAATGAAATTCAAAGTGGTTTAGTGCCGATAAACAAGTTATGCAGGTTTCTCATTAATTGTCTGCAAGACACAGTCTCAGAAAGACTGAATGGTGTTAGTGGTCTGCAAGTTCCGCCCTTCTCCAAGAAGACTTTCATGCCATTGATTATATTGATTCTAATTGGTTACGTTCCACTCATAAAAATGAGCAATAAACAACTATCAGTACCAATGTCGTCCTAACTGTTATCATTCTTAGAAGCAATGAAGGTCAAAACACAATCTACACACAAAAGGTGATCCTAACGCTCTCCATGCCTTCAATTTCAAAGGCAGTCCTGTAACTTACCACGGCATGAGATGACCCCTCATTGCAGGAGATGGAAATAATATTTATCTAAGAACTTAATTGTAAAGTGATCTATGAGATAAGAATTTACTCGCCAACATCAGGTCATCCTTTAAGAACACAAACTTTTTTCTTTGGCATATCAGAGAAGATGAAGAGAGGGGAAAAAAAAAAAAAAAGGAGTGCTTACCTAGCTAGAGATTGACAACTAAGAAGAATGGTAAATAAAGACTTTCTCTCCAGGTGGCAGGAGTTTGAATACAGTCATGCTTAGTCCTAAGTGAAATCTCTTTGACAGAAACCTGCTCTATTTAGAACAGCTGGATATCAACCCTTGGGTTTCAGATCACGATAATAAAATGTCATTATTATGCTGGTGGTGATGTGGATTTCTCTGGGATGGGAGCAAAGTGAATGGCCTGGCAGTGGCATCAATAGATGTGAAGAGTAGCAGGAACCACGGCCTGTCTGACTCCTCTGAATCAATTCAAGGAAACAAACATTTCTACAGTGTGTATTTCATGCCGGGCACCATGCCCCTCCCATACTCTAAATGAGGGGGAACCCAAGGTTCAGCTTCAATTTCTGCTTTTCTTCTTTCTCTTACCCTGACTGTGTCAGCAGAATTGCTTTTCACTGTAAGTAACAGAAAACATGACTTCAGGGCTTAAACGTCAATAAATCTGAACGCAGGCAGTTTCTGCCCTGGCTTCAACGCTGGACAAGGTCAAGATGGTGTCTCCATGATGCTGTTGGTCTCTTCATTATGACCACAGAAGGATGCCACAGTACCCGTCAGCAAGTCCACACAGGGACCAAGGAGAAGGGCAAGGAAGCAGTGCTGGGTGCTTCTTCTGTCTCTTTTTTTCAAGAACACACAAGCCTTCTCAAAAAAACCTGCCTCCAGCATATTCCTTTCTGTCTCTGTGATAGAGTTGGTCCTGATCCCTCTCTCCTCTGTAATGTAATAAGAATCACATCTCTACCATGGGTTCATGGAGGACATGTTGACACTTGACCTTGGGTTTGGCCACACAACTTGCTCCCGTCACTGGAATGTTAGGAGATGTGGTATGGGCAGAAGCTTAAAATGTGCTTTCACAACTGGCCTTGCCCTCTTTTCCTCACGTAATCCACCAGGAAAAGAATATACCCCAGGAAGTCTCAAGTCCAAAGAGGATGAAAGACATCTTGGGGCGATCTAGACTCAACACATAGCTCGGAGTCTGCAATCCAGTCTGGACCAACCAAACTGCACTCATATATCACTGCAGACCCACAGATCCATTCATAAGAAATATATATTTATATGAGTCATTGTTTTTTTTAGGACAGTTTGTTATACAGCACTATGGTGGCAAGAGCTGACTGATACATTTTCATTGGCTGGAATTGTGTCTCATGGCTTCTCTGAGGCCCAAAGGAGTTTAGAAAAGTGAACAACAAACAAGGGAAACTAAAAGAACTGATATAGAAACTTTCTTTCACACTTCCCAATTCAAATTCTCACTCTACACAGATTTCCAAACCAGCATACCTTGCTTTGGTCTCTCAGATATTAGCTATATCCTCCAAATGCCCATTAAGCATTTTGCATTGATGTGTGCTGCATTTATGTCAAAATCTGGGCATGTAAAACTGACTTCTTTCCATCTCTCATCTCAAAACTGACCGCCCCATCTGACTTCCTTAGTACACCTTTATTACTACAGTGACAAACACTCACTATCTCAGGGTTAACTTTGATTTCTCTATTTGAATCTACATATGGCATAAATATTATAAATAATATTTACTATACTCATTTATTGAGCACTTATAAGATTCCAAGCAATGTTCCCAATGCTTCATATGCATTATCGCATGTAAACCATACAGGAGAAGCTCTGGAACTACAGGTAATTTATTATCATCTTCATGATAATGAAGAATTCAAAGGTTACTTTCCACCATCCAGTGACTGGCAAATTGGAATATACCAGATATTGGGTTCAAAATCACTCCATTCCCGGGCCAAGTATTCTTTGTGAATTATTTCACTGTATCCATACATACACCTTTGTAACAATTCAGTTACTGGAAGATGAGAAATATTAGGTATAACTGATTAGTTAATAATCACACCTTTACCAAATGTCTCTCAAGTTCAAAATCACTCCTTCCCTGGGTCAGGTACTTTATGTGAATTATTTCAATCCTCCCATGCATTTACCCGCTTTTGTCAAATCACTTACTAGAAGATGAGAGAGATTAGATTATACTGATTCTACCCCAGTACATGTCCCTTAATTTCTAACCCCACTGTCTATAAACAATTAAAAAGGTCTTCCTTTCTTGTTCCTTCTCATTCCAAATCGCTGTACATATAGCCTCCAAATTAAACTCTTTAAAATACTGCTGTCATCTTCACATTTATCTCCTGCCCTGCCAGCACCTGTGCCTGCTATCAGAAATACTGCATTTCTGTACGAGACATCATTCAAAGCCACAGTCATGGGACTTTGCCCTATACTGCCATGGGACATTCCTATGAGAAGATTCAATTATACACCTAACACCTTCCAAGAAATACACTGACAAGGTGGGCAGAAGTGGGGTGAAAAGAACTTTCTTTGAAACTCCTTAATGCAAAAGTTTTGGATGGTTTCACAGCCCGCTCTGCCTATCAAATCAAGCCACAATTTCTTACTCAAGGGCCTCAAAGAGATAAACCCATTCCAGTTTACACCAGATCAGTTCTACCAAGATTGGACAGTTGTCCCAAGGCTGACCTAAGGCCAGTAAGCCGTGCTCCAAGGGCGTGCATCTGCTCTAACTGGTCAGCGTATGCGCCATACTCATTAGTAAGAATGATGAACACCATGCTAGTGTTGCCGTTTCTCTTTGTGAAATGCCTGCATGCTCTCTCTGCCCATCTAGCGTGACGTCTGACCTTCACATCCCACCCCTGCATAACCCACAGGAGTCTCTCTGCTCCTCAGAACCCCTCAAACAGGCTGGACATTATGGTGACTGGCTTGGAATAGAAACACTCTGTCTCCGTGTGCTTCTCTTTCTCTGGATCAGAATGTTGCCTGCTCAGAACTGTTGACATTCTGTGTTGTGAGGGGCAGTCCAGGGCACTGGACTCTGGGGCAGCACCTCTGGCCTCTACCCACTAGGTGTCAGCAGCACCATGCCCCTGGTTGTGACAACCAAGGATGTCTCTGGATCCTGCCCAGGGTCCTCTTGGTGGGCAAAACCGTCTCCCTTCTCACCTCCACGGAGAACCGTCACTGTAGACTACACGGTTCTCGGGACTGAGACGTTCCTGAGTCTTCTTGCCCCCTTTTGTGTCATGTGGGAGGTACTCAGCGATATGGCGGGTTGATTTCACATTCTCACAGATCCATCTTAATTGGAGGGTTTTGTTTTTTTTGAAACATCCCAGCGGGTAGTTGTTTTAATCTGCCATTAAGTCCACACCATTTTGCAAATGACTGCCTAAAAATGCACACGACTTAAGTATTAATTTGTTTGTGCAGGATGCAGAATTCTGCTTCTCCCAATAGGATCACCTTCTGAAAAGGCCATCTTTTATTTGATTTTTTTTTTTTTTTTTTAGTGCCTACCTAGGATTCCACGTTACTCTCTAGAAATCATCAGTTTTCAGAGAGGTTATTTATGAAGCTACGGAGAATTGTGATGATGCTGCAAAGAAGTCACAATGACCTACAGAGAATAAACCAGAGCTCCGAGGAGCTGTTAAGAATAATGGACTAAAAAAAAAAAGAATGATAATGAAAAAAACAGAGAAAAACAAAAATCAGAGTGAAAAATCTATTGTGATCATCCACAAAATAGTCTTCTGTAAGCAGCAGACACGCTTCCAGATAAAAATACTTACGTTTTTAAAAGCTTTTGTTTCATAATAAATACATGAGGTTATTTATTCCATGTATGATATCAGCATTAGTTTGAGAACACAAAAACTGTATTATTAGGAACCCAAGATACAAAGAAAAGTGATTTCTAAATATAAAGGGTAAAATCATATGAGGCTACACCAGGGGAAAAGTTCTATATTTGAATCAATTGAACAAGAGTGCTGCTGTCTTTTTTTAAATTTATATAATATCCTGTTTGATGTAAAATTGAAGAAAAGAACGTAAGTTACCCCTAAGCCAACTTTTTAAACTAAAATGTTGTACAAAGATTCCTGTGGCATTTCAGCTGCCCTTAAATTTTAATAATACTGATAAAATATTCTACTATGCCCAGCCAAGTAATTTTTTATCTTTAATTGGTAAGCCCTCATTTATTATTTCTAAAGCATAAAAATTCTAATATCTAGGATTTATAACCTACCCAGGCAATCGTGACTGCAAATGTATTTTTAAGTGCACTCAAAATTAGAGAAAGCAAATGAACACTAGGGAAATTTAAGTTTGGACTACAATGGAAAAAGAATTTTTTTTTTTACAACAAATATATCATCGACTAACTATATTATGCCTTGTCAGTGAAAAAACATCCTTTGGCAAGCCCTGGGGTGATAAGAAAGGCTTTTCATGGAATGAGAAGATGAAATTAAGCCGGTAAAGAAGGCCCAGGTTCTCCCAATACAGAATTAGCACAGATCATTTCAAAATTGACAAGAGGAGCAAAACCTGAAATACAGCGTGAAGATTCAGTGAAATATAAATATTACATATCGACCCACAGATGGTCAATAAGCACTTTTTCCTGCAGGCATTTTTATTCATAAAATAAGCTTTACTCAGATATTAAAGGGGAAAGGGGCAAGGAGCTTGCAGAAAACAAAAAGCACTGCTCAGAAAACGTCCTCCAGGAGACTGGCATCGGTTTTGTAGGCTACATGATAAAACCTGCAAGACGATCTTTGAGAAATGGGAAATCAAATTTCATTTCTAACCTACTATATTATGCTGAGTAACAGCTGCCCATGGATATCAGGTCCTATTCTCTGTAGATGGTAAACGTTACTTTATAAGGAAAAAAAGGGTCTTTGCAGGTGTGATGAAGGATCTTTAGACGGGGAGATTATTCTGGATGATCAGGGTGGGTCCTACATCCAATGGCAAGTATCCTTAAAAGAGAGAGGCAGAGGGAGGTGTGAAACTTTCAGAAGAGAAGGTCCTGCGAAGAAGGAGGCATAAATTGGAGTGATGCTCCCACAAGCCAGTAAATGCCAGCAGCCGCCAGAAACCGGAAGAAGCAAAGAGCCTCCAGGGGGGAGCAGGCTCTGCCAACATCTTCATCATAACCCAGTGATGCTGATTTGGGATGCTGATTTCTGTCATCTGGACTGGCAAGAGAATACATTTCTGTTGCGTTAAGTCACCAACTTTGTGATCAGTCGATACACCAGGAAACAACAGGAAATCAATAAACCCACCATATTTCCTCAGTGTCTCCTACTACTGAACTTCACTGTTGAATAATAATAATAATAATATTATACTGACACAGGATTACACACCACCTCCCGACACTTATTTACTGTGTGACAGACCCTCCCTTAATCACGTATGCGTGTTGTGTTCCTCCATCCTCAAGCCACCACCATGTTTCGGGGGTTAGGATCTCCACGGCACAGAAGAGGAAACAATGACCCTTTGTCACGTGACCATCAAATGACAGATTTGTCATAAGAACTCAGAAAACTGACTCCACGGTCGTCTCCTCTCCCACAACCATTCTGCCACACTGCCCGTGCAAGAGTCTTTATCACAAAGAGCAAAACTTTGGGTCTACAAAAAGACAGAGACAGGTATATTGCATGAAGTTCATGGGCCATCCATAGTAAGTACACTACATTCCTAGCCATTAAAAACTCTCAGAAGACGTAATAGGTGTGCTGGTCATTCTCTTCACTTGATAATGATGCTCTTGGATACATTAAATTTTTATATCATGAGTGAGCCTATTATTTCCACTATAATTCATAGCAGATAGTAGCTGTGTGTGACATAACAGCTGAGGCTGTTTTCCCAAACCTGTCCCTCCCTAATTGGTAAGGCAAGGAAAGCAACAATTTGGGAGACAAGCATTGCTAAAACTCTGATTGGAATTCAAGTTCCAGGGAACTGGTGGTGTCATTAATCAACTGTTTCAACTAATTAGCTATTTTCTTCTCAGTACCTAAAGTAGGCTTTAGGTGGTGGGACCTGGAACATACCATTCATCCATCTATCTATCCGTCTATCAACTTGTCCACCCATCTCCCCATCCCTCTATCCATCCACCCTACATTGAGTGCAACTTGGACTAAAACTGCCTAGAAAGTAGTACCTAACTCCATGTTAATAATATTTAGAGGGTGTTCATATATGAGACTATAGTAGGGGACAAATTTGGCAATAATCAGACACTTACCAAGTTTAAGTTTAGCTTCAGAAGAGAGAAGAGTTTCTCACTAAAACAAAGAAATAACAACAACAGAAACACAAGGAAATGTTCCCTGAGAATGAGACTGTGGCTAAGAGCTCATCTCAGAGAAGAAGGAACGTACGCTGAAGTCGTGTAAGGAAAGTGACTGACATGGGAGAGCATTTCATGGATGGAGAGGAGAAGGAAGATTTCCAGACCTTCCTGAAAAGACCCACTGTGCCTGTCACCAGGGAACTGGGAGATCACCAGACCATGATGCATAAAAAGGCCAGAGGGTCAAGGGAGCCCCGGGAGAGACTATGGCAAGATCACAGCTAGAAACGAAAGCAGCAAAGACACAACCATGACTCACCAAGGACTATGGGCATCGCCACAGCAGCACAGGAGGGGCCAGGAGAGCCAGATCTTCTCCAGGGATGCTGATGATAATATCTGGTTTACTGGGATGTTTTGACAGCATGACTCATAATGGTTGTAGAAATTTTTTTAAATAGGGAGAGGGGTGTTTTAATCACTTTATGATGTATATGCTTCCATGAGTGATGAACCATATCTCAGTGGAAGACCACGGACTACCACCTACCTCTCATCATTGGTCAAACCATTTCTGTGTGCTGGGACAGTTCTTATTCCTCGCTTCTAAGAACAAAGAATTATCAAACACTGGAGAAGGTATAGAAATCAACAGTGACAACTGCAATTCTTTATGTCTGCCCCTTGAGCCAATCATTGCACCTTAAAGAGCTCGTCCAAAGGAAGTAGCGATGTGCTCAAAGATCTCTGTTCAAAAATTTTCACTGCAGCTTTTAACAGTAAAGCAAAAAACAAAACAAAACAAAACAAAACCTAGAACAATATTAGTGTGTAACCAATGGAGAATGGTTTAAGTGTGATGGCACACCCCAATGTTGGGCTATTGTGGACCATTAAGTTTATCTTCCTGAAGAATATTCAATGATGTGGAAGAAAATGTTCATATTAAAATGTCAAGTGGCAATAGCAGGGCACTGTAATATATGTAGTTTAAGCCCAATTAAATATCTGAGTACTCACATACACACAGAAAAAATAAATAAATACAAAGGGAATCCACCAGAACGATGCGAGGAGGTGTCCACCGTAGCCAGAGTTTAACAAGGGGATAGTTTCTTATATAGATTTTTTTCCTTTTTTTCCTAACTTTTCCTCCACAAGTATACATTATTTTATAAACAGAAGAAACGTACAAAAAAGAAAATGAAAGACGGTGTCCATGAAAATACTGCATGACATGTAGGAGACGTGGGTCTGTCCACTTCTAAAACAACTTAATTTTTTGGTTTGTCTTTGTTTTGCTTACATCCGCACCCCAGCATCCTCCGCCCCAGGATGACAGTTTAAAACAGGCTAAGATGGTGTCATCTTCAATTCCATAAACGTGGAATCTGTGAAAATTCTGATGAATAAACCTCTGATTATTTTTTTCCCCTTCTGAGCTATGAATGTTGTCACAATTTGAATCACGGTATATGAAAAAGATGCCAAGTACCTTCTCGCAGCAGATGAATCACGCATTACAAATGGCTTATGTTTAAAACAAATGATCAGCTTAAACATCCCTGCCTGCCACCAGGTCCCAGCAGACATGGTATATATTCTCCAGCATATTAACTTATAAATGGAGCTCGGTCCCCAGGGGGCTTTGAGATGTCAGGCAAGACCCAGGTAAGGAAAGGAGTGATGGATCTTTTTATCTGGTTCAAGCTAAGCCACCATCTCCTTCTTGGATTTCTTCCCTCTGCAGACAGAATGGAAAAGCAAGTCGCTGGGGCTCCTAGAACAGGAAGTTGAGGTGCATTTGCCTAGGGGGAAGCACTGGAAACAGTCTGCCCTGCAACATATGGTCTTCTGCATCTGACTTCTCTCGCTCAGCAGGATGCGTGCACGATGTTTTGTGAGGTCCATCCGCACAGCAGCTTGTATTAGTATTCTGGTGTTTTGTTAAGCTCTTTGTAGTTTGTTTTTGCTGAATTGTATCCTCTTGCACAGGTATCGCGAGTTTTATCTACTCACCAGTTGATGGAAGTTTGGATTGTTTCTAACTTTTGCCTATTATGACTAGTCCTGCTGCAAACACGCGAGTTTTATCTACTCACCAGTTGATGGACGTTTGGATTGTTTCTAACTTTTGCCTATTATGACTAGTCCTGCTGCAAACAATGTAGATTAGTGATTGCCTGAGGCAGAGGGTGGAAAAAGAGATTGACTGCAAATGGGTATGAGGGCAGGATACTTTTAGGGAGAGGGAAATGTTCTCAATTTAGACTGTAAATTTTCTAAAGATAATTGAGTTTTAAAATTAAAATCAGTAAATGTTATGTTATGTAAATTATACGTCTATAAAGCTGTTGAAGGAAACCTAGTTTGGTATGACCTTATTTCCAAGATGGTGTCACCTGGCTCTTGAAAGCAGGTATTTGCGCGTTAAGTTCCTCTTAATATTGTAGCTTCAGGAGCTTCCAGAGTTACAGCCCTTAGACCAAAGGAGCAGGTTTTAAATGGAGGGACCGAGGCATCAAAAGGGGAAGAGATAATATGGTTGTGGAACAAATGCCAGCACAATAAAACCTATTGTTTCCCTAATTAGGTTTGTGAAGGTGGAAATCGTAACTGTTACGAGTCAGGGCATTGTTGGGGGTCCTGAGCTGGAAGATTCTAACAGGCTGAGTACCAGGGTGTTGAAATTTGGAGGATGAAGGGAAAGAGGTAGGAAGAGATGGCAGACGGCAAAGAACTGAGAGCCCAGAGGGCAGGGGAGACCCGTCTGGTGTGAAACGGAACTGTTGGTTGTCCCAACTAGGGAAGATCAGAAAGGGGGACGTTCACCTCCTAATAAAAATACCGCGGCATCTGGCCGATCCCGTCTCCCTGTAACACTACGCTCGCCCCTCCATCTTCGGTCAGAAGAGGAAACCGAGGCCCAGGGGATGGGAGGAACTTGCTCAAGGTCACAACCAGGGTGACTGTCAGGACAAGATTAAACCCACAGGGATCCACTCTCCAGGCCCCTCTTTACTCTCAGGCCGTATGACTTGGGTTGAACTGGCCCAGTCCGCTACCCACTGAGCAAATTCCTCTTGCTCTCACACTTGCGACACATTTCTCCGCTTGCTGAGGACAATGCCATGTATCTCCTAAGCCAGCAATCAACTTCACCCCCTACCTTCAATCCCCTTCCCTGCCCAGCAGAGGCTGGTGTGCCGTGACTGTACATAACAACAGATACCAGAAGACTGAATCAAGAACCAGGGTCCCCATGGCCTTGAACACACTAAGAAGCTTGCAGAGAAAGACCTAGACTCTGCTACTTCCTTCTAAAAGAACAAATAACCACCAGTCACTTCCAGACCCAACTCAGTTCTACAGCTCAGGATGCAAAGCATAGTCTTCCAACTGGGACCCCCCTCTAAGATGAAAAACATGAGACAGAGCTTGACAGCTGTGACTCACCGAGTCACAGCTACGGTGGGACACTGGGAAATCAAGAAGAAAAATAAATGATTCAGTAACCTTCTTATAAAATTTGCAAGAGGACAACCATATCTGAGGTCAGTGTTTCACAACAAAATGAGAGCGAAACAGAGAGGGAGAGACTGAGAGATGTCTCAGAGAGAATTATCCTTAGGCTCTTGATCCAGATCTACCCGCCTGAAAGGAGACTGGTCCTTATGCAGAAAAAGATGCCCTGAACACCTCACCTACAACTGGATGATGTGTGCTGTTGCAAACTGAGCCCTTCTAAGACTTACAGAGGCAGACACTGAGATGCCAACTTCAGTCTGATCACTTAACACAGTTTTCAGTGTTGTAGTTCACTTCTTAAAATAATGAATATAGGCCTAATGATGTCTCAACACATTTCTTTCTAACAGGGAAAGAGGGAGAGAGAAAGGAAGGAGGGAGGAAGGGAACAGGGAGAGAGACTAATCCTTGTCACCAGAGGTTTTAACTGAATGCATGTCTGGGGGTATGGTTTTGCTGGAAAAGCTCAGATTATCCTAATAACTTCTTTCAGGTCAAAACTCATACTGTTGCTCAGAATACTTTAATTATGAGGAAGTAAAATCAGGCCATTCTGCCACACTCGTAGGTAACAATGTGCAGTCAGTGTAACAACCACAGCATCTTGGGCCCTAATTATAGAAATGTGGATCGTCTCAAGCCAAAACAAGCACCTCCCACACTGGGACCGCCCAGTGACCAGGCTATTCCAGGGTCCTTAATCCTGGGGCTGGCAGAATATCGCCTCCCAGGAATGGCCATCCTGAAGCTGCAGTCTCACTGCTCAGGCAGACAGGGCCAAGGAAGGGAGTGGACTGTGTGCAGGACTGAGGGAGAGTCCATCTTGGGACTATAAACATGATGTTTTAAAAAGCAGAGGATAAAAAAAAAAATAGTAACACCAAAAGAAAGCCGTTTTATAGCTGCCTTGTGACAAAAATCAGATTCACATGTGGATGCTAAGAACGTGGAGAAAGAGGACTGGGGACCCAGGAGCCTACACTGACAGACTGTGGCCGCGGCTCGGAGGACCAGGAGGGGAGCGCGGGGGCAGTGCCCTGCGGACCCAGCAGTCTGTAGGTGCTCTCAGAGAAGCCACCTCTTTGAATTCTCGTGAAGCCCTGCTAGCCTTTTACAGAGGAAGAACATGGGCAAAGCAGTTTTGTAGAGCTTGGCTGAGGTCAAACTGCTGGTAAGCGGTAGAGCTGGACTGAACTGAGGTCTGACCCTAAAACCCTTTAGGAGAACCTACAGCTTAGAATACAAGGTTGATTGTTTTGAGCAGAAAAGCCCCTTTGTGCCTGCAGGGAAGTCTGGCCACACAGCTATCCGTCAAGAACTCCCATCAGAGACCACCGAAGAAGACTGAAGAAACACTACTACAGTCATGAAATGTTAGGAGTAGAGGCTTTGGGGTTCCGATTTCCCAGGGTTCGAATCTCTGCTCTGCTATGTTTATGAGCTTTGTTAACTCAGGCAAGGTCGTTAAGATCACTGAGCCTTGGTCTCTTCATCCAAAATGTGTGATACAGCCCCTGCATCATGGTGTGGCAGGAATGCAAAAATAGATAACACACGGGAAGTTTGGGACCTGTAGTAGGAACTCAACAGATATCCGTTATTGTATCAGAGTAAAATGAATCCAAACTGATTACTTTGAACTTTGAATGTACCATCAATCAAAGTATATTTATGGCAAGGTGTGTGTAAGGGATGGGGAGGAGGGGGGGTGGAAAGAGCCTAGACCTACCAAAGTATATTGGAACGGCCCCAAAAGAGTACGCCTGCTGCCATTTTGATGAATCTAAAGTTGACTATCTTAGAGCATCCCAGAAACTCTTTTTCATATAAAAAAATCATAGGCACTTCTCAACACGCCCAAATCTTACCTTCCACGCATCCCTTCCTACCTAAAGATGGCTCCTGGATCTTAAATGCTGCTCAGTTACATCTGCCTGTACAGATGATGATTCATACCCGTCTTATTATTTACTATGAGGATAAATGAGCAAAGGGAAAAGAACTTCTTTAATATGGAAGCAAAAGAGAAAATCTGTTATTAAAATTAGGGTGAATTCTTTGAGAAAAAGGAAGGAGGCACTGCACTGGGTTAGAGTTTGTATTATTTTTATTTGTTATGTGGCTTTATTATTTTTTGATTGAGGTGAAAGTCACATAACATAAAACTAACTCTATTAAGGTTAACAACCCAGTGAGATTTAGTACATTCGCAGTGTTGGGACACCACCCCCTCTATCTAGTTCCAAAACGTTTTCAGTGCTCCGAAAGGAACCACATACCCTTTGGGCAGTCTCTCCCCATCTTCCCCCTCTCCCAGACCTTGGCAACCACCAGTATGCATCCTGCCTAACTGTATTTAACTATTCCTGATATTTCATATAAATAGAATCATACATGACAGTTGACTAAATACTGAAAATGACCATGGAGCAGTCAGAATGAATCCCTCTGTGTCTACACAGACGGCAGGACCATCTTGATGCCGCTTTCACTGTAGCTTAGGTTCCCAGAGCCCGTTAACAGGCGTCATCATGGAATTATCTATATTCCAATGAACATTAAGTTGAAAAGCAGACTAACACCACGGTTCAATCAAAAAGAAAAATGGTGGACGGTCTTAACACTTACAATGGCCAATTTCCAACCATTTTGACTCAACCAAATGGATTTTTCCATTCCTCCAGATGAGTACTGGCTAATGAGAAAAGCAAAATGGGTTAAACCAAATTTTCTTTTACGTAAATTCCAAAATACACCTCCCATTAGAGTCATATAATGCGACAGACTCTCAACCAGATGGAGAAACATTCTCTGCCTAATGAAGAACCAGGAACCCGCCTACCCAGTCCATCCTCTGTTGATTTAAATCCTGTCCTATGAGAACCAAAGAATGCGGCTTAGAGAATGCAATCCAAGCCATCCCCCAACCCCGAGCCACATCCATCCTGATTGTTTACCACATTTCTGGGAAAGAGGGCTATCAGTACCCCTGAAAGCTCGTCCACCTCCCCTACTTAGGAATTTTCCAGGTTAAGTTTGCATCAAAATCACCTGAAGAACTTGTTAGTGAGATGGGTGCTTGGACTCCCCACCCACAGATTCTGGTCTCTAGGACTGAGTTGGTGTCTGGGCATCTGGATCTGCAATAAGCGTCTCTGATGATCAACTTGTCCGTGGAAATGAATGCACGAGCTCTGAAGGCGTGCAGAGAAAGAGAACAGGGAGAACCTGGACAGCGTCTCGCAGCAAAGACACCAGACTCGAGCAGCTCTTTGCAGGATGAATGTTTCTATAATTAATTGCTTTTGACTTAGAATCATTCCAGAGTCCAAGTTACAAGAAACTCAAAAGGTGCTCAGTGCTAACCTTGAACCTGGGTCTCCCGTGGGTGGGGTTAAAGAGACCAAGCTAACTTTGGAGGCAGCGCAAGTGGGCATTGATAGAGAAGAGAGGGGGAGGCCTTGCAGGCCTGGGGGCTCGACGGTTCACGGGAGCGAGAGGAGCAGGGCTTTGTGGCAGGCGGCGGTGTTTCTATTCTGGGTTCATTCAGGAGACTCGCCATGTGACCTTGGGCCCGTCACATTCCCTCAGCACTGCTGCCTCTCCATCTGTGAAATAAAGGCACCGGTGTCCGTCACACAGGCCCTCCCGGGGCGGGGAAGATTAATGAGGCGAAGTTTACAAAGTGTGTGGGATGCCAGGCGACCAAGGGCAGCAAGAAGCACGAAGTAAATGGTGGGCAGGCCCTCCCCCTTGCGCACACAGCCACACTTCTGTTGCCTTTGAACAACAGCATAAGCTCTCTCTAATCCGAGTGAGGCCTACAGATCAGCAGCGCGAGCAGCATCACCTGGGAGCTTGTCGGAAATGCAGAGTCTCGGGCCCCACCCAGGACCTGCTGAATCAGACGCTCTGGGGTGGAGCCCAGCCAGCTGTGGTCTCACAGCCCTCCGGGGACACTGGTGCTTGCTGGAGTTTCTGGCAATGGCAAATGGCAAAACAACAATGAGCAAGCCGGATATACCTGGAACTTCCAAGGAGCTTACCTTCCAGAGTTGGACGGAGAGCTAGAAAATGAATAAAAAATGTGAGCGGTTTTAGAGGGCGCTAAGTGCAGTGGAGAACAGGTTAAAGAGATGGTGGTGGTGTAGCATCATGGTTAAGTCTAGGGACTCCAGATTCATACATCCTAGGTTCAAACCCTCTCATGGTCACTTACTCAGTACTTGGGAGAAATGACTTGTCCTCCCATTGACTCATTTTTTTCCTTATCTGTAAAAATGAGGATAATGAAAGATCTCTCCCTTTAGACCAGAGGTTGTCACACTTTAGTGTTAGTAAGTCATCTAGAGAGCATGTTGAAACACAGATTGCTGGGCCTCTCACCCTCAGAGAGTCTGATCTGATCACAGGTCTGAGTAGGACCTGAGATTCTGCATTAGTAACAAAGTCCCATGAGTGGAGTCACACTTCTCTAGAGGAAGGCTTCTATAGCTTTCACACCCATTCACAGCTCCTGGGCACCTCATCAAACTGTAGGAGCTGGTTCAGTAGGTCTGGGGAAGGGTCTGAGATTCTGCATTCCTAACTCATTTCCAGGTGAGGCTGATGGAACTGGCCAATCACCTATGCTTTGAGGAGTAAGGTTAATGTATCTCACACATGGTAGGTGATCAAATATAGTATCGGTTATAGTATTTCTTTTTAGCTCTTACAACACCCTCTATTTTATAGAGTGACAGTGGTGGTAAACATTTAGCCCAATGGTTAGGGTTTTAAACATCCTTATTTGGTAAATTATAAAGTTGATGACACTGTATCAAATCCAATGAAAAGGTTATGTTGGTTCACAGAATTCGAAAGCTTCCAAATCAAGGATCCAGAATTTCATCAAAGGCCATTGTAGGGGTAGAAAATTCACAAAACAGCTTGTGTCGGTCCAGAATTCCAAAATCTCCAATGGCATATGAACCAACTATAGATAAAGCTCTGCAGAGGATATGAAGGGAATTAACAGTCCCTTAAAAAGATTTTAAGAAAAGGTTATAATGTCTAGATAAAACCCCCAAGATGAAATTCGAGAACAAATACTGCGGAGTACACATGGTCCTAAAAATGCAAAAACGCATTTGGGAGGAGATTTTCAGAAGGATTTATTCATGTGCTTTTGTTTTATTTTGTTTTCCGTCCCTTTTCTCCTCTTTCTTTTTCTTTGGGACACAATTTTCCTCCTTCCCCCCGGAACAATTAAGCAGAACGACGGCCCTCCCCTGGGACTCCCTTCCGCTGGGTTATAAGTAGCTCCAGCACAATACCTAAGAGCACATACAGAAGCAACGACAAGGTCGCTCGCCATGGGCAAGCCATGGTCTGTTTCCATGGTAACATGGAGCCAAAGGCCCATGGCATTTGATAATGTTTCCATTACCCCCCACAACGTCCTACACCCTAAAAAGGCCAGCTCTGGGGGTAGGCCAGGTTCATCTTTGAACATCCTTCCCCATTAGGGGCTGGGTGACTGGGATCTGGGACCCAAGTTCCAAAGGCAAGGAACTGGAGACCAAACTTCGCCTGGAGCCGGGCGGAGGGCACTGTCAGGAGAGGAAGCAACTCTCCCTAATTGTGGACACGCTTTTACGGGCATCACTGTGAAAACCAGAGAGTCTCAGGAACAATCCCAAGCTCGGGCAGGTCATTAGTCTGCCCTCTGCCTCACTCAGTTTTGGACTTGCTCTGCTAGCTCACCTCACTGTCTTTTTTTTTTTTTTTTTTTTTCTTTCAGTTTCAGAAGAGAAGCTCAGAGCAGGACTAATCAGAGGTAGAATAAGGTGCTGGCTGGTTACCGAGCTCCTTGCAAAGGCGGAGACTTTATCAGGTACAAGCTCGTTAGAGGTGTCTGCCTTCCAAAAGGAATGGCACACAGAGGTGCTTCCACTCGCCTCCAAGTCTGCAGGCCCTTCTTCTTGGTGCCTAAGAACCCAGGAAGCAAGAAAAAAAGGGTGAAAACTCTCTGGCGGCTGTCTACTCAGCAAGACTCCAATCTCCTCCATATAAAGTGCACGGATACAACCTGCGGGAAGACTGAGACATCACTCCTAGGAATGGCGGAGGTGTTCTAAACACCCCCTACTTCACTTAGAAATCTATGAAGCATTTACCATCTTGACTTCACTTACTTGTATATTCACTTAAAAATTTATTTTAAACGTTTCTGTTTGAAAGGAATCCAAATCTACTGGAGTTTATTTAAACCTCATTAAACCTGGTTTCTATTATTAACTTCCAACAATGAAAAGGATAATGATATCTAATATGGATGGATGGAAGGATGGACGGATGGGAAGACAGACAGGCCTCAATCATTAAACCTCATTAAACCTGATTTCTATTACTAACCTCTAACAATGATAAGGATGATATCTAATACAGAAGTATGGATGGATGGATGGATGGAAAGACAGACCTCAATCACTAAACCTCATTAAACCTGAATTTCTGTTACTAACTTCCAATAATGATGAAGATAATCATACGTAATATGGATGGATGGGTAGACAGACAGATAGAAAGGTAGGTTCTTACCATGTACCAAAGGGTCTACTGAATGTTCTTCTCACAACAGCACTAGGAGGCTGATACCATCACTAATTCCAATCTACAGATGGAGAGACTGAGATGTAGGGAGGGTAAGACACTGTGTTCATGATCTTAAACTTCTAGAGCAGTAGAGCCTGGAATTGAAACGAGAAGTAGCTTAACTCCAGGCTTTTAGCTACGACCTAACTTCTTCAAAAGCAGCCCTTTCTTTCATTTGTCCTAAAATAACTCCTTTCAAGCTTCCAGTGGAATGCTTGCTACAGTCAGTATTCTAGCATCTGCTGTGCATGTCAGCTTCCCCCTTGGTGACTTTGTAGTCTGATTAATTCTGCATTTCACTAAGTCTAAGGGTTTTAAGTTTCACCTAGAAACTGTTCCCTGGTTGCCTAAGTGATTCCTTGTTACTAGGAAATACCATCTGGGGTTAAAACAAACAAAACGGATAACAGACCTTTTCTCAAAATCACATCCCTAACACCTCTCTTCTTTGGAATGGTGACTCAGGCAATGAGAAAATGAAAAGATGCTACCAGAGGGACATATCTGGTCTTTCTCGTCCATGGCACACACACTTAGGGGCAGTCTGCCCCACCTCCCCCTAACAAAGTTAGGTATGTCACTGTGGCAAAGGTCAGGTCAAAACTGAAGGTCCGTTTCACAGTAGGTTTCCCAGGCACGTGTTAGGCCTCTTCAGTGGCAACACTGGGGTGAGTACTTGGAGGATGACCAACTTAAAAAGCAAATTAAAAACCCTCTAGAGAACGTACATTACCTAAAAGGAGGAGGAGGCCTAAATGTCTTCGATCATGAACTTTTTTTTACCTTTTATCACTGGCTGACTGTGGAGCCAAAGACGTCAGAGTTCAAATCTCTGTTCTGACCCTCAGTAGCTGGGTGATTTTAACTGACGAGGCTGTCTCTGCAACCAGAACCCTAGACATAAAAGTGTAGTGTATGGTCTACAGGATAATGGCCTCCGGAGATGATCCTGTCCTAATGCCCCAAACCTGTGAATATGTTGCCTTAACAGGAAAATGTAGAATCAAGGAAGTAGAGGCAATTAAGGTTATTGATCAGCTGACCTGAAGATAAGGAAAGGATTCTGGACTACCCATGTGGGCCGAGTGTAGTCACAGGAGTCCTTAAACGCAAAAGAGGGAGGCAGAAAGAGTCAGCATCAGAGGTGTGATGTGAGAAGGACTCAAGCCACCTTGAAGGGACCCTGGACTCTAGGAACACAGGCAGCCTCTCAAGTCTGAAAAAGGCAAGGAAATGGACCAGACTCAAAGCTTGCAGAAGAGAGGCAGCTCGCCTCCCCCTTGACTTTAGCCTGGGGAGACCCATTTAGGACTTAGGATCTCCAGCACAGTAGTACAATGAATTTGTGTTCTTTTAAGCCACTAAGGTGGGACTTTGGTACAGCAGTAATAGGAAACTAATTCACAATCTATGCCTTTTGTAAGTTCTTAAGAGGATGAAATGAGCTGATTTATGGAAAGTAGATGGTGCCCTAGGAAGGACTCAGCATGGCTGCTCTCCTCCATTTCTGTAAACTGCCAAATTTGAGGTTGGCATGGTTTTCACCTAGCTTTCTGGTGACTTGCCCGTTCCCACATCAACATCCCCAAGGGCCTCATCCCCCAGAACACAGACTTGACCCAGTCCTCAGAGGACCATCAATTAAATCATTAGCAGATGAGGCTGGAGTTTCTCCCAGAAACATCTGATTTGCATTCAAGAGACAAGGAAATACATGGAATCACTCCGCTTAAAATCTTTAAGTGGTTCAAGGTCTCCAGCAGATTTCAGTCTAGGATTTACAGTGCCTTTCAGCATCCCATCCCTAGCAATTTCTACATCCTCAGTCCCTTCACTTCCCCTGAAGAGCCTCCATTTAGATGCTGGACATCTAACAGACTAAAGGTTTCTTAACTGCATCCAAATCTCTGAAGCCTCTGGGCCTTTGCACGTGTTTTTCCCTCTGCCCGGAACAGATGCCTCCCCAATGCACTTGCTCATGTATCCAAGTTCTTTTCATTCTTCAGGACTCCGACTGAACACCACAAGAAGCTTCCCTCAAAACCCAGGCCACTCAGACGAATGAGGATCCACCCCCTTTGCTTTCCTGTAGCGCAGAATCCAAGCCTCAGTTTTAGCAATTGTCGCACCGTGTGACTTCTTCCAATAATCAGCCCTAAATATCAATGTCTTTTTAGGATCAAGGAGGAATGAGATCCCATTTTCGGGAAACTACACTCACGCAGGTTTTATATATAGCATAATATAGTTTACGAATAACCTCAGGAGGTTCACAGATCCCCCAAAGAGCCTTGAACCTCAGCATAAAGAACACAGCATTAAAATGCGAGTGTTATGAGCAAAACGATTCAATCTCATTCACCTCTTTGCCCCCAGTATGTAACACCCGGCCCAGCACACAGTTGGTACTCAATAAAAATTGGATGGATGGATAGATGGATAGATGGATAGATGGATGGATGGATGGATGGCGAGGTGGTGGTGGATAGTGTGGAGCCGGCTGGCACCCTCTGAAGCCACTCTGAAGTCCATGAGACCCTCACTCCTGGGTTCTCTGTGTTCCTGAAGCCTACTGACGACTCAGCCCCCACTCCCCACTGCAGGACCCTTCACATATCTGCATTTCTGCATGATAAAAACATCTTCTCTTGATGTGCGTTGACTCAAACAAAGCTAAACAGCCCCAAGAAATAGCCAGTCTCACAATGCCCTAGGCGGACAGGTCTCACATCCTGCCCTTAGCAGTCATAAAGCCTGTTATTCAAATAGAGTAGCTCCTGGCAGGTCTTACAACCATCAGGTACCCATGCGAGTGAACTGGCCACACAGCCCCCACTCCTTGTGCACACAGCCCCTGACCCTGCCTGCTCACCCCGTCGCTCACGCAGGCACCTCTCGTCTGCCTGGCCCACTGCTGTCCGTAGCAGCAACCCTATTAAACTTTCCTAAACTTTTCTCACGGCCTTCGGTAAAGTTTTACTTGCCTGCGACTGCCACGTTGGGTCCACTACAGGTAGGAATGGGAATGATTAATTTGCCTGTTTATACATCGTTGGAAAGACTCATCTAGAGAACTTCTCCTAATAATAGGCAAACGAAGATTACAAAACCACATCAGAGAACAAGATTAATCACATTTCTCTGGCTGATCACATCTGTGTGACAAAAAGGCATCTGTGAAAAATACCCTATTGACAACGTGTTCCATGTTGTTCGGTAGTTCCAGAAATGTTCCTAAGGAAAGCAGGTATGATCCATCTGACGCAACCAGGCTGAAAATGAAAAAAAAAAAAAAAAAAAAAACCAAAAACTATTAACTAGGGGATACATTTTCTGATAGAATCAATCAAAAGATTAGGTTCCACACCCCTTGGTACAGATGATGAGGTTGAATTAATAAAAATACGAACCCCTTCTCTCTGACATTCACCTGGGAAGAGGTTTGCTGCGTGTGATCCTAAAAAGACATGATATTTAGGACTAATTATTGCTTGGCATGGAGCAAAAGATAACCACAGACACAGACACACACACACACACACACGCCTTTTACACGGGGAACAACCTAAATGTCCAACAGAGGGGTTTAGTTGATGACTCTCCAGCCATAAGATGGAACACCATGCCGCTATTTAAAATATTACACCTTAGAAGGACATTTAAGAGCCTGAAGAAATGCTCGTGGTACCTTCCGTACAGACAAAGCAGCTTACAGTGACCCCAAATTTGCAAATATGTATGGACGTGTAAAGAAAAAAGGCTAGAAAACGTAGCAGTGGTTGTCCATGGATGTTGGAAACATTGCTGATTTTTGAACTTCTTTTATCATACTTGTATCTATCTATACATAATACATATATATACACATAAATACATAATATATATACACACACACATACATGTTATATATATGCCCATACATACATATTATATATATATATATGTACACACATACATGCATATTGTGTGTGTGTGTGTGTACATATATATATATATATATAAAAACATGGCTATTAAATCAGAACTTTTTAGTTAATTAAAAGCTCGCCTGTGCATTTACATGCACAAAACTCTGGACTGGTGGATGTTTTAACTCCTGTCTAAGAAGAAGCCTTTCTGCTGGACCTAAATTTCCCTAAAAATGTGCCGCTTTTCACCTGGAGCAGTTCCAGGGTCATAATACCTAGGGAGAGTCAACCTATCCTCATAAATCCAGCCTTTCATCTCATAATCCAAATTTGGTGACAGAAATTGGATTTCTGTCAAATTTGCCTCCCCTTCTTCTGGGACCGTTTTGCGCGTCTACGCCTTTCTCCCCGCATCACCATTCTACGCGTCCCTGCCCAGCGCTGCAAGGGCTCCTCCTGCAGGTTTTGTTGCTACGGCTCCGCAGCTCTGCTCCCAGATTCACGCCCTCCGGCTGCTACCCCTGGTCTTTCCATGAACGTCGGAAAGACTTCAGTGAGGAAAGTCGCTAAGCCGGAATGAATCATGACCCACCGTCTCTTCTGCGTTACATTCAACTGAACATTGCTTTAGGGAAGAGGACTCAAGCGTTAGTCAATTTAATTTCGTAAATATCTGCCAAATCTCTCTCTTGTGCAAGGTGATGGAATGGATCTGGACACAGATGTAGGTCCCACACAGAAAGATGGTGCCCTTTAAGGCTCCACCTTTTACTGGGAAATAGTCAATGACCTCCCTGATTTTTGTGTTCAGATGTGGTGAAAATGAACGCCCCCCCACTTCAAGTATCTGACACTCAGCCAAGTGAGTAGGGTTCTATCCCCTGTCAGATACTAAAGACCCTAAGCTTGCTCTAGGTTTATGTTGAAGCGGAAATCTAAAGAACATTCAGGGCTCAATGACCCGGCATGCTGTTGTTGCAAGCTCTATCAGATGGGACAGGAAAAAGGAGCTCACCGCTGGTCCCTCTGCATTGACTAAACGCTCAGCAGAGTAAGTCTAGGCAGTAAGTGTTCTGTACGAAGAATGTCGAGCACATGCTGCACTGGGCCAGGGAAGGGGGCGGAAGGGACCTAACACCTGGGAGACACTTAGCACGGCAAACGGCATGTAATGGCTCACTCCCAACAATTCAATTTCAAAACTCAACTCCTGTCAATGCATGTGTTATTATTAGGTAAGAATCTGCACTTCTAGCTTATAAATGATGAGATGGAAGTTCAGAGAGAGTGAACGTCTTGGACAAGGCACCTCATCTTGGGGAAGGTGGAATTTGAGATCTACTGTATCCTGAAGGTGCCCCTCAGATGCCCACAGTCACCCCACGGCTCCAGCTGCCCGTCTTCAGGTCATCAAATGGAATGAAGCAAGGGTGTCCTAAAACCCAGTCAGAGCCTGAAAGTTAGATTTCTGACCAAGAGACTCATATGAACTAAATGGGCAGGTCTCCCAGGAGGAGAGGTTCTGGATCTGAAGATTATGGGGGGGGGGGGGGATACAGACAGCAAATGACAACAAACTCCACGCAGGGAGAACTCACCATCCCTCCCCGGTCCCTAGCCCTGGGCTGACATACGTCTGAAGGGGCGAATGAACCAAGCAAGCAAGCCGAGGAGAGAAGTGAATTCTGCCAAATTGACTGGGGAAAAGGAAACCCCTCTGCAAATGACTTCCGATCACTATCGGCTTTTTTTTTTTTTTTTTTTAACTCACAAGAAACCTAGAAGAAACTGAGATATCGTCTCAGAGTAGTTATCTGGCCATTAGCCACTGCAAGTCAAACAAACAGTTCAAGGTCAGAGTGAAATAGTCGCTCAGGGCCGCAGACTCCCCATCTGCAGAATCCCCAGGTGTCTGTCCGACAAAACGCAGGCAGGAGAAGGGGGACGCTTCCCCTCGCAGGGCCCCCTGCAACAGCCTGCCAGGGCTGACCTGAGCGCCCAACCACCGATCCAGACGGACAACCACGGAAATATGGTGAGATGGGCTCACTCTGCCACTGGGACAGCAGTTTGTTTTAGAAAGTGCCCTTGTCCTTTGAAGGTGAAAAGACAGAAATGGTAACAACAGGGAGGGTTGCTGAACACGGTAAATTTCCGGGCACCACGCAAAAGTTCTTAAGTATTCTCCCGGTCACTCCTTGAAATACCCTCAAGGTGGGGGCTGTTACTACTAGTCCCATTTACGGATGAAACACAGAGGCCTGGGGGATGCATTCACTTGCCCGAGGTCAGAAGGTATCAAATGGCAAAGGTAGGACGTCTTAACCACTATACTCTACCAGATTTTTACTCCTTTTCTAAAATGTGACATCATTTTTGAACAGGGACAACAAAAGGAAAATGCCCGAGGTTCCTTTGGGGGATTTCCTCTTGACCCACCCTCCAAATAAAGTCAGGTTTCACTGAGCCACCCGCTGCTTACGCATTACCAGGACCCACTGTGGTTAGAGAGGAAAGGAGGTGGATGGAGAGGGTTCTTTGGAATTTAGGGATGCAGATTGAAGAGGGGAAGAAAGCAAAACCAATGCCTGGTTTGAAAGAAAAATCAAATCTAAACAGCCTCGCTAGGGACCTTGTTTAAATCCTGAGCAAATTTCTGAGTATAAATGTCTGTGGCTTGTTCAACTAGCATAGAACATTCTGCATTATCATAAAATCACTCTCTTATGTGTCTGTCTCCCCCTCGTGAGAATAGCAATTGGGTGAAAAGAATTCCAGCAACACCAGGTCACCTGCAGAGAGGGGCTACTACGTGCCAGGCGCTGCACTAAGCACTTCATACGCCATCCGAGGGATTTGGGCTCTTGGGCCAAGGTGCCTTATCTTGAGTTGGTCTCGGTGGATCCAGCTAAGTGGGGTAGACCCTGCTGGTTGCCAACAAAGTGGCCTTTCCCCTTTCTTTCCTTCTGGCTTAGACTCAGCGCTATTTGAGTGATCACCCTCTGTGTGCTCAGAGAAGGGGGCCCCTTCCCAGGGAGTCACTTTTGATTAACCCAAGCACAGCTCATTCCATCCCTGCTGCCAGGGATTGGTTTAGGCATGGGCATGCGATGCAAATCTGGCTGATGAGATGAAGAGGACACGAGCCGAGGGCTTCCGCCTGATTTAAAGGTGAAGAGAAAGTGTCTTTGTTGAATTTGAATGTGGCTGTATGAGGACACGATGCCTGGAGCTGTGGCAGCCATCTTGTACTATGAGGAGGCAACTCTGAGGGCCTATAGGCTGAGGATGGGAAGATGAAAAGATACAAAGCATGTGGGATTCTTGGTGAAATCACTGCACTGCCAAATTAAGCAGCTGTGAAGCTGTTTATCTTCAGGAATCATTGAGATAATAACTCCTGTATAGGAGAACCTTCTTTTAGTGGGTGTTCTGCTGTTTGCAGCCCAAAGCAGAACAACAACTCCTAGCAGGTATTATGCTTACTCTTGTGCATATTCCTTCGTCTTTTGAAATTTCAATCTTCTTATTTGTAAAATGAGGATGATCATCAGACACAGCTCACAGGAATGTTGTAAGGATTCAAAGATAACGGAAGGACAGTGCTTAAACATGCACCGACGGTAGTAAGTGAACAACAAACGACAAATATTACCATTGTAATCATCCCACTGCTTCTCATAACAACCTCTGCATCAACTACTATAATCCCCATTTTACAGATACAGACGCTAAGGCTTAGAGGGTCTGAGCAACTTCTCCAAGACACAGCTCCAAGGACTGAAGCTCATGTTCCAAGCCACGGTCTGACTCTAGAACTCAAAGTATTAATGTGGCTGTACTATCTCCTTCCTGGAAACCCCAGCAGCCAGCCCAGGACCTGAAACAAACTGGGACCTTGAGGGCATTTGTTGAGCTGAACCTAATTTCAGGGCCCAAATGCAAGGACTCAAGGAACAGGACCCGAGAACAGCAATGCGTAGCTACAAGTTGCTGGACGGTGCCCACTGGAGAGGGGCTCTCGCTGCTTTCCACTTCCTTCTTGTCCATTAACTCTGGGACTCCTGCTGTTGCTGGGTGCCTTCTTCCTCATTTTGCTCAGCTTTCACTTAAAAGTCAGTTTCACAGATCAGTCAACCTCACATGAAACCAGAAAGCCAAAAACCTTCAATCTCACAGGAAGCTCCTGGCAAGCGTTATTTTAAGAACCAACCCGAGTGGAAAACCAGCTGTTCCCACTCAAAAGCAACAGGGGGCAGCAGAGAGCAGAAAACGGCTTGGTCCCTAAAACATTCAAAAGGGGAAGGAAAAAATAGACCGGAAAAAAAAAAAAAAAAAAAAAAACCCAAACAAAACAAACAAACATACCCTTCATTTTCAGCCCAGAAACATCCTAGTGTAAAAACACGCCAGGTCAAACCTACCCAATATAATGGGTAGGCAAATTCACATTTCTAGTCTTTTGCCAGAAAAAAACAGGGACACAGACTGAACTCTGGAATGCTTTACGGACCATTACAGCTTCTCAGGAACCAGCTCAGCCTGTCTTGGGAAACACTGTCCAACCAGGAATCATCTCGGAATGAGCTGAAAGGGGTAGGCGTTTTTTCACCCGAACAAAAACTCACCTTGTTAAATTTTCATTTCATTTCAGACTTAAATCTGTCCTGGGAACAGCCATCAGCAGTCTGCTAAAGCGTATCTGAAAGATGCCCTAGGAGAAACTGTCCACCTATTTTTAAATACCCAGGGCAAAGGAACACTATGTTCTACGTTCATTTAAAATCCAGTTTCTCAGACCAAGTCAACCTAACAGGATGCTGAGAACGTAAATAAAATCCCCTCTCAGTGGCTGTAAACTGTGACAAGCATTCTTCTAACGCTCATTACTGGGATTTAGATTTGTATTTCTTGGTGCCTCCAAATGGAGAAAATATCTTTGATTACCTCCTCCTATACTTTTACATTAATAGATTGGTGTTAAAAAGGAAAGCAAGTAACATTTTCACATCAGGAGGCGCTGATAAGCCTGGCACAACCTACAGCATCGCCCCTTCGGAACCTTCAAGAATCCTTCCCCTGAAGCTCTCGCATTCCATTACAGTGTTTCCCTTGCTTTTTGTGTTCAGTAAATTCTTCATTCAGGGAGGAGGAAATCCTTAAAGCAGCATCCCTGTTCATAAACGAATTCTCTTCTGATCCAGCGGGGTTGGTTCCACGTGCTGTTCCATCTCAAAGAAACTTTTGTTTTTCCTTTAGAGCGTTTGTCTCCATTTGAATCACACATGCATTGGGTGTTTCTTTGGTCAATGTTTCTCTTCCCCTCTAGACTTGCAGCTCCCTGAGGATCACTCCTGTTTTGCTCACTTGAACACACAGTCCAACACTTGGCACAGAACAGGAGTTCCCTGCAAATGTACCGAGTGTTCCCTGTGGCTTTTAGAGGCTTCACCTACTGGTTCTGTTTGGGCAAGTGCTGGAGGCCTGCAAGTTAAGAGACATTCCCGGTTCTCTGGTTCACGTGAAGCAGGAAATGATGGTGTTAAAACCCTTACATAGTAGGTAACTCACACAAGGTCACAGTGACCTACTCTGAGTGATGGAGCAAAGCCCAGGAAAGTTTGGGATGGAAACCCTGCACCTGTGATCTCTTTCTGGTAGCCCCACTTCCACCATATACCAAGGTGGAAAGAGCCCCACGTTGCCCCTTTCAAGACATCACGCCATACATTAGAATACACATGCCTCTCCCTTTCCTCAGTAGCATTACCAGACTTAAATTTGCGCCCAGAATTTAGGAATGTTGTCATTTGGCGTTAAGCCTCGATCACACATGGTTTTTAAAACAATCCAAGCCATATGAGCATTCTAAATTAATTCTCGGTGGGATAGACACACACTAGCCAATATTTTGTATTGGAAGGAAGGTATGATAGAAAGTTACAATGACAATACACTTTTAAAAGGACTTTTACAACAGGTCATTAAACAGCTGATAAAGGCTTATATAGTAAGTGTTATCTGTAGAAGGATAAATTAATCAACATTGGGGATGATGGGACAGAGAACATCCTCACCACCATAACACGATCCACCATGCACAGTTTTTAGAAGGGTCCTGACAGCCACAGAAATACAGCACTTCTAAGGGAGTGGCAGGCTTGAAGACCTAGAAATGCCAGAATGATAAAAGAGCAGGAAAAGAATGACAAAGCAAGGCGCACCCAGATAATAAAAGAACATCAGCAGCTCCCTCAGTATCTGCCATTTGTAGCAGAGCACACTCACTATGCGCCAGGCACCGCGGCGAGCACTGTGCCCACAGTATCTCAGTGTCCTCACAGCAATCCACTGAGAGAGGCACTCACACAGCCCCAGCTCAAGGAGAAACCAGTGAGCACCAGAGAGGGGAAGCAACTTGCCCAAGGTCACACAGCTAGGTAGGAAGTGGCAGAGTTAGGACTCAAACCCTGACAGTCTGGTTTCATAGCCTGTGCTCTTAACTGGTAACGAATTACCACTGGAAGCGGGATTTAATAATAGGAGTGGCAACAAAAGCAATAACCCTGTACGTTTACACGATTTTGTCAGGTACAGAGTATTCTCTTACCCTTTGCATCACGTGTTCAGAGGAGGAGGATTGAGAAAGAACCAAGCAGCTCTTATCCTCACCTGAAAGATGAGGGCTATGAAGGCTGAAGAAAGACAGGAGAAGCCAAGACATCCAGATGACTGGTGTGTCACCAACAGGGACATTCCATCTCAGACTTGGATATTTTTAGCCTTGATTCAAAGTTCTTTCCTGGTTTTACTAAGAGGTCCCTCATTCTCTTGTCATAACTTCCCACTGAAGCCACGAGAGCTGCCCCTCCAGTGCCCACTTCCTGGTTGCTGTCCACATGAGTCACATGCACATCACAGTCATCCTCTTAAAAGACATACCTGGTGCGAGCGCTCAGGAGGACCCTGGGCGAGCATTTGTTGACTGACCCAAAGCCATGTGGTCAAAAAGTATACGTAACTTCAAGACTTGTTTTAAGAGCAGTTCTCCATAAGAAATCAGCATCTTAAAGGAAGGAGGAGGAGGGCTCCCCATGGGCATCCTAGCCCATGCTTATTAATACCGTGCAAATCTGCTGAGTAAGTGGTTGCCGGGACGCGGCGGAGGAGGGGCCGCGGTAACGGGGTAAGGTGTTCTCACACAGCCTCTAGAATGCAAGTTCCGTAAAGGCAGGAATGTAGGTTTCTGAGTGCAAAAACAGAACCAGTCCCTTTGAAATCAATTTGCCTAAGAAACAATTCACTGAAAATTTAAACCAGATGACCATTTTACCAAGCGGTAATTTTTGTGAAATAATCAATTCATTGGAAAAGCATTTCCGTGAACAAGAGTGTCGCCATGCCTCAGGAGAAACTGCTGACTGGACAACTCCAGGGAACTGCAATCGAGGTGGTATTCCAGGCGAATGGTACCCCTGAGCACGGGAAATCCATGTCAGTGGAGCCCCCTGTGATGGTGCAATGGTATGACCCTGATCAATGGTTTAAGGTTATACCCTCCTGGTTTGGGACCATGGTTTTCCAAGCAGATAATGTCCTGAATATTTTAAATGTTGGATGGAAAGTACCACAAATGCCAAGGATTTCCTAAACGTCGGGTTGGCTCCCCATCTGAAAGCATTTCACAGATTCGCTTTCCTCAGTGAGTGAAGAGTCCCAGGTGGCTCCTGCGTCCGCCCACGTGCACTCACACACGTGTGGCTGGTCTCACATGAGCCCCATCGGCCAATCCACCAGAGTGGCCTTTGCTCTCACTGTGTTTAAGGGAAAGCCCACCCATGGGCTATTAGCAAATGGATCTCCAGTGAACTGGATTTGGTAAACCTGTCATTGGGTGGTGTGATTTCTTTGGAAATTAAACCAAAAGCACCTTCCTGAACATTGCAGGACATTTGTGGTTTCAGAGAACACCCCTTAGACTCCTCACTCCAGACATCCTGAGCCAGAGTTAGCGACTAACGCAAAAGGCTGCATTCACCCTGACCCTGTATTTTGTTTGGCTCGGAAAGTGCATAAAGATCAAGCCAACATTTAAACACCAGGAGTTCCCCTACTTAAAAACCTAGTTCTCTGGCTCTTCTTAAGAGTAAGGTGGTATCGGAAGGTGGCGATTCCTCTCAGATGGGGAGTGTCATTTCCAGTTCAACACTGACCTCAACGTTCCAGATCATCTCCCCGATCCTGACACCAGGCGCCGGCTGTGTTTTATCATCACATTTGCCCTGTGGTGTTTCTGATTAGCAGACAGCTATTTCTCTGAATTCATGTCTCCATGAAAGCAGGAAGATAAAATACAGACCAAGAGAGCTACATATTTTTTAAAGGGCATAATTCTTTGAGAAAGGGAAGAATAGCCTTATGCAGTTAAATATGCCACCCTGATTTCTAATTTCTGCTACCTGCCTGTCCCATCTAGGCATCGCAGTTTGTGACCGCCCTCCACTCTGAACTTTAGTACAGCATTTTTTAAAATCTTGCCCCTGAACTGGACAAAGCATTTAAATCAGCTGAGAGCAAACATCAGCCTGTTAGTGAGAATAAACACAAATGTGATATGCAAGGTGAACTATTGTTGATGGTCAGTCCCTGGCCATGGCCCCCACCTTCCCACCCACACATCATGGGGACGGTGGGATCTGTGGTCAGCAGGATCTCTGGTTCACTGCCCCAGGCTAATTTCAGCAGCCTACAAGCCCCAGGAGGGCAGGGGCCATATCCGAGTGGCCATCACACACAGCAGCACCAAGCGCGGCGGCTGATAGATACTGTTCCTTAATGAACATTTGCTGAATGAATGGATATGTGAGTTGCAGACATTATGTGATTAAATAAACGAGAAAGACGAGGTCCGCGGGAGTAACATGTTACATCTATTTCCAGTTGCAACTCAGCTCTCTCTCTCTCTCCCCCTCTCCCTCTCTCTCTCTCTCGCGTGCACACATGTTTAACTTCAATGTGCAAAGCAAAGCACCTCAGGATGCCTTCCTGTCTCTACAAATCTGATTCTGGTACATTCAGACCCCTCCAATTCTCCACCTCCAGGGAGGATTTTCTGCTGGATAATCCAATGCAACTGAACAAGGACAATTCACTGAACCTGTAGAAAAAGAGTCACATAAGCACTGTTCTTGGGTTCCACACACAGGATAAATCGAGCCACACACATGGGCGATTCCAGCTTCATATTAGCAATTTTCAAAAAATGCCACCAGTACACCTGAATGTGTGAGTTGCCTCTTCTAGCAAATGCGTTTCTGTCTTCTAGCTCTATTGCCAACACAGTCCTAAACATCATTCCTCATAAACGCTACGCTTTGAAGGAAAAAGGGAAAACAAACAGCAAAACCACAAACAAAAAAATAACCAAACCGCATCAACCTCTTGAAGAAAAGCAGAACACAAGCTCAAAAGGGATTACGGCGGCGAGGTTACGAGCCATTTTCCTTCCCGTTCTCATTTCCCAGTTCACTGCAATGAGGCGACATTGCTTCTGTCATTTGAGGAATAATAAATAAGCTTGCTCCAGACTGTTCTTTTCATCGCTCACATAGTTAGTATAAACCACACTGACCTTTTAAAGATGTGATTTATTTTTCTAACACCTGAAGCAGTAAACGCTAGACACGCACGCTCGTAGCCGGCTGAGGTGCTGTGCCAGCTGCAGCCCAGGGGGTGCCCGCCCGTCTCTGAAATGCCAGCGGAGAGCAAGGGCTGACGCGTGATCTGCTGCAAGAGGTGCAACTCCAGGGTCTAAGAGGCATTTATTCTGAAAGGTATTTAGAGAAGTCATCTGTTTTGCTTCTCCCACTAAAAGACACCACAGAGAATTACCGATCCCGGCTTAAGAGACTGTAAGTAAAACTAAATGCACTGAGTGCTTGGCCTGCACTCCCAGGCAGGCTCAATGCTGGCTGTCAGTATTGGAAGATGATGCTACCCAGGATTCCTGCACCCTTACTCGTCTTCTCTTCCCCTCCCCAAGAACTCCTTAGATTACCCCATCTTCGATGTAAGGAGCTTGAAAATGAGCTTAACTATCTACCTGTCTTTCTACACTGAAATCTGTGCCCTCGAATCAGTGAGGCAGGGAAGAAAAGGTATACCTCCTTACTTACAGATGGTAGAAGAAATTTAAAGATTTCTCAGGGTGAGTCCTGACACACAGAACATAAGCCTTGCTTTCCTCACCTGTGGAATGGAGATAGCAGTGGTACCTACCTTGCGGGGCTGCGGTGAGGCGTACGTGAGATAGCCCCCACACGCTAAGTCACCTGCACAGTGCCTGGGGAGCTGCCCACGCAGAGGAAGCCGGCTGTTACTGTGTGTCCTCTGTTTGAGGCAGTTACAGTTAATTCTCGTCCACGAGGCAAGAGGATAGACTAGACATTCCCTGGATTCCTTCTGAGATGATGATGATTTCATCATTTAAGGAGAGAAGAGAGAAATCACTTCAACGTAAGACCAGATGACTCAACTCCATGTGGAACGGACTGGATCATGTGGACTGGACTGGACTGAAGAAGCCACAATCACAAAGGCTTGATCCACGTTCTCAATTAATGTGTGTGTGTGTGTGTGTGTGTGTGTGTGTGTGTGTGTGTGTAATAAGAATTACATCTTTGGCCTACGGCACAAATCTTATTATCTATTTTTCACCCCTCAGATATAGCAAAGTATGTCCTATCACTGGAAGATACATGTCATAGCTTTGAAAGCAGTGCATTATTCACACGGCGTACAAGTATATAGAAGACCCATGAGGACGTGGATTTTTTTTTGTCCATTCTCTTCTGTGCTGTAACTCCAGTGCCCAGCACAGCACCTAGCACAGGGAGAACACTCAATAAATACTCACTAAACAGATGAATGAATGAATATTTTCCTACTTTTCTTTTTTTTTAACCTCCTCAGCAAACTGGACAAAAACAAATGGTTATCTTAGTTCTCAAAGCCAATCAAAGTATATACATCTGTATTGACACTGAAAAGCATTCATTTAAGTTTGATGTTTTTTAAATCATTTTGCCTCAGTGCTTATGATCTGAGTGGCCGTTAAAGTCCATCCAATTCTCGGCATCAGGTAAATGGGAATATTGGACACAGGGGTATCCACTGTTACTACCCACCCACCTTTTCTCGTAATGAAACCCCCTTCGCTCCAGGGGGACATACTAGATGTGGGTAGGGTGGGGACCACCACGCTCTAGCAGGAATTATTGCATGATGCAGACCCAACCATTCAGATTGTACCATGATTGGTTCAGGGATGGACCGCGACTGACACCAGAGAAGATTTCAGTCCCTCCAGAACTTATTTGCAGAGCTATGCATGGGGCAATGAAATGTTTGTAGGCAGGATTGCTAAATCATCCTGTATGAACACACTCACTACACACAGAAACTCGGTGCAACTGTGCAAGAAATGAAAAGAAAGGAAGAGGAAGACAGAGGCAGAGAGCCAGCCCTGACTATACTGGTCAAGTTCCTGGGTCCAGCTGTGCCTGAAGCCAGCCTCACCTCCATTTCTATGGTGTTGAACCCAGAGCTTCTATTGCTAGAGGGCAACTGAAAGAACTCCGACAAATACAAAAACAATGTATCTCTTAGGGTTCTATTTCAAATCATTCCAGCCATTTTTAAGTTATTAGTAGAGAAAACAAACAATACAAAAGAGTGAAGTACATACAAGTTTACAATAAAACAGGAATCTAGGAAGCTTATGTATATGTTCTGAATACTTTTCTAAGCGATTATAATTTTTAACATATTTTTGGACTTGATATTTTTAACCATTTTTAGTTCCAACACAGAAGTGTATGATATTTTAAAGCAAATGTGTAAGACTGCTTCAGCCAACTACATGATAAACATTTTGGGCTGAACGGCTGAAACCAGTATTTATTTTTTCCATTTTCTGACAGCATACACTAGCAAAGAAAAAACAACAACAGTAAGAACTATGGTAACCACTTCCTGGGTTTTTCAGCTCTAAAATTATGTGTTAAATTAGACAAAGGCAAAGGAAGGTAGTTCCTACAATGATGTCCAGATATTCGGGTGAATTCCATCAGCTCATGAGCATCTGTTTTCCTGAGATACACATATTCTGAGTGGTTCATCTTGGCCCTGGAATCTAGTGCAGCAGGTGACATAGGCAGACGAGGGCTCAGATGTTCCTCAACCCTCCTTCAGACATTAAGAGTCTGATGCCAATTCTGAGGGCTGAGAACATGGGTAAAGACATAATCCAGGCACAGCCTCTGACTCCATGTGACCAATCACAGAAGGTAACTAAGAAGCATTCTCATGCACATTGTCACAGGAGACCCTCACAGATTTCTAAGTACATCAATTTTTCACTCTGAACTAAAGAGCAGCTGTTTGACTGATTTATCAAAAGAAGCATTGATTTCTTTTTATTCAAATAAAACACATTTCATAAAAATTCCTTTCTGCCCCTCATGTGGCAAGCTGACATTTTCCTTTAGTACACACAAAAATTGGTGATCTCTTCCACTGTAATGACTAAGATAAAAATACTAGGTAATCAAAATCAAAGGAGCAAGGCAAAAACCTGACAAATAATTTTTTGATGTTATGCTTTATTTTGAAAATTAAAGGAAAAAATTTTAACATCTATGCCCACAGTCAGATGAATAATTGCAAAGAAATTAGTGCCAATACAAATATATATAATATACATTATATATATAATTTGCTTCTAGGTAACAAAATTGCATATAATATATATGTATCTATTTAGATTTATAAACTATACATAATTATATTAAAACATATTTATATTTATAAATACATTTTACACATTATATATATGTATGTAAAATATGTTATAAGTAATTATGTATTTATAATTAATAATTATATATAAGTCATAAGTCTATGTTGATATTATATTAATGTATATATGTTAGTTATAAATATATTTATATTTTACACAATTAATTATAAATATATTATATATAATTGCATTATCTTGAAGCAAACTTCTTAAGAGAACCAGGTTGCAAAAAATGAGCTACAATGCTAACAAAAGGTCAAAATTGTGTTGTATAATTACGGCCAAAGATTTCCACAAATTTCCCTCTCCAAAGCCAGCTGCTGCTTTGCATTGATTTGTATTGTTCTGTGTTGATTTATCAGAACTGAGTTTATCTAAAACTGAAGGTGATTTCTGATAAGACTTTATTACAGTGTAGTGTTTGAGTGTGTTCTAAAAACCACGACATGTTTGGCTGTATTTAAGTTTATAAATGCCCAAGTCTGATGAACTATATTAAGTTGTGTTTGCAAACAGCAGGTACTCTCAATTATATGAAATAATACTTGTATTTAATGGAATTTTTAAAAAGTCCGCAGTGCCGAGAGCTAATGGAACTGCAACTTTTAAGTCTCATGCCATGTCTTTCTTGAAATCATTCTTCTGATGGTTTTGGATACTTGGAAGGAACCAGACATAGAATATTTATTCAAAATCCCCCAGTAATGATAGCACCTCTTTCTACAATAGACCTATTGTCTGCTTCTGAAAAGTTTAGTTATGCAAAGTTCTTATATTGTTACCATTCAAATCACAGTTTTTAACAAAAAGGAAGGTTTGCTATAACAATCTGATAAGATTTTTAAAAAATCTTTTCCACTGAATTTGAACTACAAAGTAGATTTTCTTATATTCAATTACTTAACATCAGATTATATCCACAGTCTTATTACACTGAAATTTCCCCTAAATTTCTAAAATAACCAAGTTTTAGGGAAATTTATGTGACCTTGAAATTCACCAGAGAGAGGATTCCGAAGATCCTTATGAATAAGAAGTGCCAAAACAATTGTGTTTCTTTCTTGTAAGAGATGGAATCTGCTGGTGGGTCAAGGAATGGCAGGCCTTTCAAGTCAGTCCAATAATTCTTTCTCCCTCCCGCTCTCTTTCCTTCCTTTCTTCTTTATAAGCAAGTTTATGAAGAACGTGCCTACTATGTGCCAGGCAGGCCCTCTTCTGGGAGACAACTGACTAAGCAGAACATTCACATCCCTGCCCTCCCAGTGGGTGGGAAGGCTGCAGACTTCTGGAACCATCCATCCCTAAGCTGCCTGCCAGGTTGCGCGAGACCACAAGTGACCCACGCGAGAGGTCAGACCCAAGGGAAAGCCAGCCTCACGTCCATACGGAACACTATTCCCTTCACGGAACTGTGAAGGAAGGAAAAAGTAATGAATCGCCTAAAATCAGAAAGACTGCAAGTAATTACAGCAAACTATGGGAATACAAGAAAACTGAAGAAATCTTGGCATGTGGAGAGGAAGACTGTGTTTTCCTTGTACAGTGGATGCAATGGACCTACTCACCAAAAGGTCAGAAGGATAACCATTCACGTTACCGGCATTTACAATCACGAATTTCCCCCACTTGCTAGAACAGTACGTGTACACGTGCTTGTGCGAAGTGTCTTTGAAAGCTCTGTGTGAACGCTTTCAGCGGGCTGGTATATTTAAACATGAACTGTCAATTTCTTAATCCTGAAGAAGTCATTCTGCTCCAGGTAATGAGCTTTTTACTTACTTTTTTTTTTTTTCCCCCTTCCTAAGCAAATAACAGCTCTTCCTTCAGTTGGTTTTAATGGATTTAGCCCCGAGCAGTTCACCCTTTGTATACAATCTCTTCTATGGGGAAAGATTTCTCTAGGGAGGCTGAGGCTGTAGCTTCAGGGAAAAGCAAAACTTCTCCCTGATGAGACGGAAAATATGTCTCTCCCAACGCGCTGCCTTAAACTAGCTCAGACACAGTACCTCTTATTTGGCTGCGTCATACTCCCACCACACAGGTAATACTAGCCTGATTAGTGATTTATTTCCATTTTATTTGCAATGAAACTTTCCATTCCTACCCAGACATTCACAGGTCCTGTCAGGTTTTTTCACCTCTCTCCGCTCTCACTGTTAACAAAATGAAGCTGTATCGAGATACGCGGTGTCTCTGAAAAAGCGTTTTGGCTTTAAAGAGCAGAGGCCCCAAAATGAAAAAGTGAGATTAAAAAGGCAGTGTAATGTCTGTGTGTACACTTTTGGCCTGGAAGCTCTCTAGGCAGGAATCAAAGGTGTCAGGAGTTCTATTTTTAATGTCTTCTTACAGGAGCACCAGGAACTTAGCAATGCACGGGATTTACGACGCACTCAATTTTATAACACGAGGGAGAGCGGGGTACGGAATGACTTTTCTGTCCCATTTCTCATGAATCTCGGGTCACTTGTAAATTGCAGAGCCTGACACAGCCTCCACCCTCCCTCCTCACCTCCCCCTCCCTCCCCCTCCACCAGGAGGACCACTGCTGATGTTTCCTTTTATACTACAGCATGATGATGAGCCAAGGGTCAAGATCAGCCCCTTAAGTCTAAGGCAATTACCTTCTCCTGCAGATAAAGAAAAGCCCCATGTTTCCAGCTCTGGGCTGAGGGTAGCATGAGCAGAGAGACTCCAAGAACCATATGGCAGCTTCAGCTTGTATCCTTGACATCACGGTGGGCACCTGGCATAGACCAGGGCTTGGCGCAGTGCACCCACAGTCATTTCTGGCCGAACACTCATCTATTTCTGGAAACTTACCTGCCCTTTCCGGTTGGCTATCCTGAGAGTTTAAATTCTGACATAATGAGTTCCTGCTGTCTAAAATCATATGTTCTATTTACATTTTTAGAATAATGCGTTAAGATGGCGTCCGTCCCTCACCTGTGCGCTGACCATATCAAAAGATACTGAAGAGCCATGCTGGGTGGAGTTCTCTTTCTCAGAAGCATCTCCTTTTGCTGCACTGTATCTGAATAAATGCTTTTTCCCTCGTGATGTCTACATTTTCAGCAATGGCTGAGGTTCTGCAGTCTTAGACACCGGAATGTTTTTAACTTAGTGCTTTCTACGTACCCCCTCGACGACCACGTCTAGATCACAGTGCTTAATATCAAAGTGAAGAAGCAGGAAAGGAGCCTCATTCCCAGCACACTTTCCGAGTTATCAGCATTAGGAATCCTTCCGCTGACATTGGGAGGCAGCCCGTCATACTGGAGAAACTCTATACTTTGGAGAAAGCTGAGCTCAAATGCAACCCACCCCCCAAATTAGTAATTTAAATGATTAAGTAAATTACTTCAACAAACTGAGCCTCAGTTTCCTCATCTGCAGAACGGGGACCTCCATCTCACAGGGTTGTGATAAGCATTACAGGAGATGACACGGCCTGGGACCTAGTAGGTCTACAGAGGAGGAGCCAGAATTCAAAGCCAGGTCTTAGAGTCACACTACATCAGCTTCCAAAGACGAAGAGAAATGAAGGTTTGGAGGTTCTCGAAAGATGAGAATTTGCACCTGTGGCTGCTGACAAAACCTCTAAAGATTTCTGAGCAGGTTAAGAACATGTTGACGTGACAAATGAAGGAGACGAGGCAGACAGGGAGAGGGTGAAAACAGGATGAGCCCATCCGGGGCTTTGAAACAATCTCGGTCCACAGTGGAAGCTGGGTGGGGAAGAGACGGCCAAGGTTAAGAAGTACGTGGAACAGCACTGAAACCACGCCCCCTAGAACCAGGAGAACAGATCCTGGGTGGTGGCTCCCAAACTGCCTGGGCAGCCGTAAGAATCCCATGGGCAGCCTTTTTTTAATTACTATTTTTAGAGACGGATATTGGGCTTTACTCCAGATTCTTCATGTCTTGGGCTCAGAGGTGTATGTGTGTATGTGTGTGTGATTTACGTAAAATGTCAGGTTTGGAAATGACCAATCAAGGGCAAAGTCCAGGACTGTATTCTTCAGAAACATACAGACAAAGGCCCTACTGAAAATGGTATGTATTCTATCTGACTGAACAGAAAATACAGGAATGGATTTTCTCATTAGATTGTCCACTGAGAGTCCCACTTCATCAAGTGTACAACCAACGGTAAATTTAACAAAGGTATTGACAAATTCTGAGTAATTCTGCGGAGGTAGGAGATAGATACGGAAAACTACATGCAGACCTTCTGCACCAGTGCCTGCATGCAGAATGCCCCAGATGTCTCTGTTTATGGAAGGCTACGATATCTAAAATCATACGCGCAGGGGAAGTTATAGATCTGGAATAAACCCAGAGCTTAAGATTTTTAAAGAATTTATAGATCATCTATTCCAATCCCCTTCATAATGCAAGAAGAGCCTTTACAACATCTTGGGAAGAGAGATGACCATGTAGCTGGATGCCTTCAATGATGATGAACTCATTATTAATGGGAAGTATTTATCAGAAGGGAAGTGGATTGTATTGGAGGAAGGAAATGCATTAGGATATGCAACAAAGAAATAAAATGTTAGAGGGTTAGAGGTTCGAGTGTTTGTAAAGGTAGAGTCATGTGGTTACACAGGTTTGGAAATACTGTGGGCTACGTTTGCAGAAATGGAAGGGAATAAATTAGTGGATTCTGAAGGGCAGGTTTTGGCAAATAAGCTATAAAAATGCTGACATGTTAGGGATGAGAAGGCTGTCAGGTGGCTACGTCCCAGTGCCCACATGAATGGAATCAATCAAAGACACAGTTGGAATTCACCCAAGAGGGAAGGAGACAACCAGTAAGGGGGAACGGGCGTGCCATGCTTTGGTTGCCTGGGTGACAGGACCCCTCTCCTCATGCTGATGGCCCTGTAATGAAGACTACACTTGGAAATAAAATAAATGATGATATCAGTAGTGGAATAAAAGGTAGTCTTGAGAGCCCCAGTGAGGGGAGGAGTGAGGGTGAAGTTTGGGTGGTGGTTGTTAGAAGACGTGAATTGGGGAGGAAGCCTAAAACACTACGGATGTAGGATGTCAGAGAAAGACTCACGACAGTAACCCTGGACAGGTAATAAGTCTGCCACCTCTCCTCCTGACATGCTCCAGACCAGAAACCCTAAGTTAAATGTTACCAAATCTACATTGCTTGATCTGTTCTCCAGTTGCCCTGACTATGTGGAAGGTAGTCTGACCAGGGAGACTCAGTGAAAACTCAGTCTCTTAGTGAGATGGCATTTCTGCTGTGAATGTGGTGGCCTCTGCCTCAACTGTTTTCTTGTCTTCTTGCCACTCCAAAGAGATCGGATTTCTCAAGATGGTGTAGGACAGTGCGATACTTAACTGTGTGTGTCAGCTTGGCTAGGCGATGGTGCCCAATCTAGACTGGTTGCTGTGAAGGTGTTCTGTAGATGTGGCTGGCATCTATAATCAGTTGACTGTAACTAAGGGAGATCACCTTCCATAATATGGTGGGCCTCGTCCAATCAGTTGAAGATTTTAAGAGCAAAGACAGGTTTCCTGAAGAAGGAAACCTACCTCAAGACTGTAACACTGAAATCCTGCCTGAGAGTCTAGACAGCCAGCCTATGGATTTCAGCTCCAAGACTAAAACATCAACTCTTGTCTGAGTTCCCAAGCTGACAGTCTGCCCTACAAATGTTAAACTTGCCAGCTCCCACAATCAAATCATTCAACAATAGATAAATAGGTGATAGATAGAGATATGTACATTAGATATAGATATGGATATTTAGTATCTATACAGAGAGAGGGAGATTCATCTATAATTTATATAAATTATATATTTTTAGAAATTCATTCCTTGGGAGTTGAAATTTGAGCCCTTGTCACTTACACAAATTGACTCTAGTTCTGTGCTCTGACATTATGAAGCACAAGTTCCATACAGTCTCAACTGTTTGAGGAAGTAAGTTTGGTAACTTGGCATACTGGTTTCTTAACCTATCGATTAACTTGTAATAGGGGGTCCCTGCCCTTCTAAAAGCCCTTCTTCTGGAACTGACCCTATGTCTCCCTCCAAATGGATTAGGCACTAGACCACACTCCTCTGGACCAGTGGGTTAGACTAGGGGTGACTCCTGGAAAGAGTCAGACTGACCAGGAACTTTCAATGAATGGCTACCTCGACTGTTATCAGTCTTGAGGGCAGGGTGGGATTAAGATTCAGCATGACCAAGCTGGTCCATGTGACAGACACAGAGAAAAAAATCAACAGAGAGAAGATGAAAGTATAGCTCCTAGGGAGCCCCAAAAAGACAGCGTGACCTAACTCCTCACTGTTTTCAGTTCTTCGTGAGTAACTGATTGAACTGTCTCCCCCTGCGTTCCGGGACTGAACTCTGTGTCCTTAGGCTGGGGGAGATAGCTCTGATAGCTCCGAATCTTTCCAAGGTATTTCTTGTCTTAAGATAATAAGAACAGATTTAAGTTACTTGCAGCCAAATGATGGGTAACATCGATGCTGATTCTCTGCTGCCTAGCAACAAAACAACATGGAGGATTTCTGTTTACAATGCCATAAGCAACGCATGAAACAAGCATCAACATATATTGAACTGCTAACTTACAGGCTGAATTTGAGGAGATACTTTGTAAAAGGTCAAGCTATGGCATTAGAAGGAGGGCAGGTCTTAGGAGGTTCTGCCAGTGAGCTTCGGTCAATGGTATAATGACGGCCAAAAATAACAGCTAACACTTACAGAACATTCCCCAGGTGCCAGGCATTGTTCTAAGCGTTTTACATCTACTAACTCATTTAATTCTCACTTCAGTGCTGTCAGGTATCTGCCGTTATTATCACCGTTTTACAGATGAAGAAATGGGGCACATCCTCTTAGCCGAATTGCGAGTGAGAAGAGAATTTGAGAGCCCAAATTCAGTTCAGAGCAGCAACAAGCTTATTCCTCCCAATTAGTAGGCAAGATGCATTTCCACTCTTGTTATATGTAAAAAATCCTAATTTTAGGTCCGACCAGTGCCAATTACTTATTTCTTTAAACACGGTGTCCTATATTTGTTTCCAAGACAACAAACAGAGCGGGAAAGTACAGCATCCAATCACTTATGTCAGAAATTTGGAGAATCCTCCCCTCCTTCCAGAGCGAAAATGTCCTTCATCTGTAAACACCGGGGGAAGCTGTTATAATTTTATACTTGCTGAATAACAAACGATCCTTTATTCTCCCATCAAGTCATTATGGGTCTCAGGATACACTTTCTATTCCTGGAATCATGGCTAAATGCTCTTTAAGTGGTGAAAAGTGATCTCTAAGTGGGCTTAAGTTGTGAAATGTACATTATCTGAATGGTGAATTTGGCTGAAATAGAGAAACAGATGGCTGAGGCCCTGTTTCAGCTTCTAAAAGTAAAACAAAGTAAGGAGAAGAAAGAACCATAATACATAAACCCCAGAGATGCACCGTCTGAATAACCTCACATGTCAAAAATTTATCTATTTACCCAGAAAACCAATTTAAACACAAACTCTCCTCCCCACAAGCAAAAAGGAATTTGGAATACTTCTCTTGTAAAGCATTCATTCTCCTCTTAAAAAAAGGCAAGATTTGTTTAAAGTGCTGAGTAAATGGGACATGAAAAAGAACCAAATAATATCGAAGAGATTTGAATCAGGCTTTCTCTAGAGAAATCACCCCACCCCAGTCCCCCGGACAAGAGACACTCATCTTTTCACGCCTTGTATCCCTTTTCAATGCTCCAAGATTGGATTCACTTGTATAATCATCACTGTCGGGTGAAGATGCTTTATCAGAAGTCAGGATTACTCATCTCCTGTTCTGGCTCTTCCTTTGTAGCCACCTCGATTCCCCACCCGCATCTTGAGTCCAGGGGCAAAGGAAAGCTTTCACTCTGTGTCCAGACAATTTACTCAGCTCTTGCAACCTCCCTTCTGACAAACCCTGACCCCCTATGCACACACAGTGACTTTTATAGGGAGGGGATGGAAAGAGGAAGCAGCGTACTATGTACAAGTCTGTGTGGTGTTTGCTTTTGCAAGATGTGACACTCATCTGCAGTCACTGTTTTCCTTAACTCCCCAGATACTGAGTCTGAAAGAGTTGTTCCAGTTTCACTGATATGAAGGCTGAGGGGCAGCAATTAAGCAAAACAGTGCAGTTGCCCTTAATATAAACATTAAGGATGGATGGATGGATGGATGATCAGATGGATGGACATGCAAGACTGATCTCAATATCTTCTAGACAGTGCTGCTTGGTGTCACTAAGGACATCATAACTTCATAAAGATGGATCTTTAGAGATCTAACTAGCATAAACAATAGCACGGTCTGAGAGCTAGTTCTTTGCAAGAAGCTGGCAAAGGCTAGATCTTTAGCACATCCAGGTCTAAGAGGAGGGACAGAGGGAGACAGGAAGGAAGGAAGCAATAAAAACTACTAACTACTCATATTCCTGATAGGAAATCATTGGAATGAGCGTGTCTGAGATTAAAAGGCATGGAATTGTGTTTTTCTGTTCCATCCACCTCCACCTCAAGTCCTTAAAAACTCAACTTCAAACAAAAGCCCTCTTTTCACGAGTCTTCTCCCGTGTCTGCCTTTCGCTCCTCCGGCATTGCCCCTTTGAAACCTGGCATCCTTTCAAGTATGAAAAAGCCAGGTCAGGCCTTCGTCTGAAGCGAAGGCTTCAGGCTTTCATTCTCTCTGAAGATTCCCCCTCATCTCTGACCTCACCACCAGCAAGACATCTTGTCCTGTATCTGGAATTCAATTGAGCAGCTGCCTACTTCTGGTAACCCGAATAAAGTGAGGCTTGCCTCAGAGGAACACAGCAAACCCTCGGAAAATTCAACAATGCCAAGGGGGCTTGGCAAAAATGAGACAATTGCAAGACATTTCCCCGCCGTGGTCCCAGGAGACAGTCCTTCCCGTCCAAATCTGCCCCCTCTTTTTTCCTCCCAAATATTCTAAACTCTAATCTCTCCCCATAGCTCCAAGTTGTTAAATCAGAGAAATGCCGGGTCCCACTCTTGGCTGGGCACCTTTGCTCTGCTTTTCCCTATCGGTCTGTCCCCACGTGCAGGCAGACACCAAGCCCGTCTGGTTTCAACATTCTCTTCCCCGAGCCCAGACCAGTGCCTGTCACCACAGGAGCCCTTCAATGAATATTAGTTGAATAAATGAATGGATGAGGCATAGGCTGTGGAGAGAAGAATAGATCTTATTAAATTTAGTCTGATATTAGAATAGGATTAGTAAAATTCTTCAGGGGTTGGAGCTTATTAATAAACAGTTGCATGATATTAAACTGTGAAGACAGCGGGGGGAAAAACCCAGCTTATTATTCTGATATTTCCTTCATAACATAAAGCCAATGAATAAGCTGCATTTAGAGGAGGCGGCGATATATTTAAGCCCCGTAAATATCAACATTAGTACACAGCCTCCGTGCAATCTAATTTGGTCTCTAACACAATTCATCATAACTGAAGTGCGTTTTTGCTTACAGCGGTTGTAAAAGCTCACTTGATTTATTGCTTTTTTTGTGCACATACCCCACCCCGCTGCCCCGCTTCTGTATTCTCTGGGAAAATTCACTTACACATGGATCTCTTTCTTCGGGGAAAAAGAGAGATTCTTGTCGCCAGGAATTTACAAACACAAACTTACTTTCCCCTCCAGAGGACACATATCATAAAACGGGGGTTTAATCCACTGCACATCAGCCCTTTGGGGACGAATCTGTACTCAGCCTCTGTTCTTTCTGTACACAGCTCACTTGCAAGGTCTAAAAAGAAAGTCCTAACTCTTTATGAGATGTTCAGCAGCCCCTGTCTCAAATATTTATTGCTGGTGATCAGTGTTAACAGTCAATGGGCTAACTGGAGATGTGATTTCACCATGTACCGCTCACGGACCATTTTATTTCGGTATCCCTAATGCTCGTCACCACCAACACCTGCCCACGGAGGCTCTCAAGGATCATTTTCATTGATTTGGTCAGGAACCTTCTCTCCTGGTAGTGAGGCAGTGAGGATGGAGGAGAAGGGGGGCGGGGCCAGGCAATTCATGCATAGATAAATCACGAGATTTCTCATCTTCCTTTTCTGAAGAAATTCTAATGAGACCTCAACAGGGACCTTTATTCAAATACAAATGGGTTAAGGAGGGTGAGGGGATGGCAAGGGGAGGAAATAGAGGAGAGGGAAAGAGAGGGGACAGAAGAGACAGGAGGAAGAGCAGGAGGGGAAGAAGAAAAGGAGGAGAGGGCGGAGAGAGGAGAGGAGAGGAGAATAAAGAGAAAGAAAAAAAATCAGGTACCCTGTTTGCTGATTTGCATCCAAATCCTTCACTTAACAGATTCCAACACTGCACTCTTGAACCCGATCCCAGCAGCAGGTGAATCTCATCCTTCCCTGTCTTGTCCCTAAACCCCACTCACTGACTCTGTCCACAGCACGGGAAACCCTTAGGTAAGAGGCCCCTGTGAGAGATGAGAGCCTTTGACAAATACCTGGGAGACCTCACATAACAATGAGAGGCAGGTACCAGCTGGCACGACTTACATTCGGCTAACACCACCAAAACTGCCCATTTTGCCCCTAGAACCTTCACTGAATGCAAAGGGATGAGACACATTCTGTCACCAAGTAGGTGAAAGAAGCATGGTCACAATCAGGGCGATAGTTCATACGTTACGGGAAAAAGTCTAAACGTGCACCGATAGGGGGCGGGGCAATCAAGCATCCAGCAGAACATCCGGCGTGATGATGGTCATGGGAATCGGAGTACTGCTTATCTGGGTGCTCTTCTGTCTTTTCTTCTGTCTGTTTTCTACAATAAAATCCTCGGTATCTCTCGTGCTGGGCTCTACTTAAGTGGTCCTCTCCCTAACTCAACCTTCGTACTGCCTGAAGCCCTCTCGCAGAGCCTCCACCCCTCCTGTCACCATCATTTCCTCTTCTCTACTATCTGCCTTCCTTTCCAGACTGCAAACTCCCGCGGGAGTAAGAGCTCGACCTTGCTCAACTCTGTTTCCCCGGAGGTTAGCAGGTAATAGTCACTTAACATAAATGTACCGGAAGTTCAGTGTACAGATTGCTTATTTTAAACGAGAAAAATAACAACAAATGCTCTGTAAAGGCTCTGTTGGACAAAAACCTTTACTCATTGTCAAATGCTACAAAAGACATGCAGGATAAGTTTTTTGTGCCCTAGAAAGGATTCTGTAGGCAGCGCCATCCTCACACAGAGTCCCCTGCCAAAGAACAGCCTTCTTTCTCTAACACGTGATTCTACATACTACGCTGGTAAATATCAATGAAGAATCAAAAATCTGGAATAGCCAACAGTAGCCACTGGCTAAATGTAAAGCAGCAGCCAGTGGACAACGGTGGCAATAATGACCACAATAACTCTCATATGAAGATGCAAGCAGATTTGTGACTTGCGTGCTCAGAAACATAATGAAACTTCACTGGCCCAAGGGAGTGCAAGATCCGAGTAAGCATTTTCATTACACTGGCTATTTCTAAACAAGCAACCAAGCACTATGATTCTTTGCTCTGGTTTGCACCATCTGATACGTAGGATGCTCAAGATACCAACACAGCATTTACCATTCGGGGGACAGACCTCATCTGAGTCCTCATCTGACCTGTGAACATGTCGAATTAACACTTAGAGCCGGAGTCTGTCTGTCAAGTGGAAAAAGCAGGGTACCTGATGGTAGGAGTCTTTTGGGATTCAAAGCAATATGTTTATGCCAATGCTCGGCACAAAATAATGGCTCGAAACAAGCCAGCCACTTTTAAGAGAATTATCATATAACTAATAATATATACTGTATATAAATAATCTATATATTATATAAAAATATAATAATTTATATTCTATGTATATAGATGTATATATTTACATATTTACATTTAATATATAAATTTATATATAATAGTTAAATATGTACATTATATACATTTATGTATAATAATTTATAATTCTTCCCTGTCCCCTCCCGCATTTTATATGGTGTTTCTTAATGAGCAGATCAGTACAAACCAAAATGTGAGCCAAAACTTTGATGCGCTGAGGAGGAGCCTGAAATTTCAGCGTGTTTTCTCAGTTACGTCCACGACCAAGGGGTGTCATCTCGAATACACAAGCAAGGTGCAGACTAAGACACTGCAAAACACCAGCTAAGGCCTGAAACCTCTTCTCTGTGTTGGGACAGATCATCGGCACAATAGGTTTTATTGACTTAACTTTATTTGGAGTATAGTGGTTAATATAACTATTTAATATATGAATTTCCTCCAAAAGATACACCTGTGATTAATATTCTTGCTTCCTAAGAGCACGTTTATTGGCATGTGAATTTTCTTTATTTGATTCACTAATATTCCACTAATTATGTTCTTTCTTTGTCTACATTCAGACGCCGAGAGTACAGCATCCTCTCATGGCTAAGCTTATGTTCTTACTCTTTCCCCTCCTGGAAGTGACCCCCTGATCCTCTTTCTCCAACCTCTTCTTCAGGGCCAGACACCCCCGATGACTTGGACCTATTCTGTCCTCTTTCTGCTCTTTCAAACTCTCTCTGCACATCCTGCTCTTCAACCCCTTTCAGTATCAGATGATATTATTTGTTTACTGTTTCCAACCAGGATGCAAGATTGGGGGCAGGAATGACAGCATGAGCCCTTGCATGAGGCCCACTATATCCAGGACATTAAAATTCACAGATCATCACTGAGCATCTGCTGTGCGCACAGGACCATTCAACCTCAAATATTAAAAAATAAAAATTTCTAAGATGAGACCCTTACCTTGAGGGAGCTTCCAATTTAGAGGAAAAGCTAGACCTGGGTAAAATTGCTGGAATGCACAATAGTAACAGAGGCATAAACAAATATTGTTACTGTAAACGCTACTGTGAATAACAGTGCCAACAGTAACAAGAACAAGGAATATTTACAAAGCACAACACAGAACTTTCAATGAACAGTCTCATCTAGTGGATGGCGGTTCAAGTTGAAGGTAGCAGAGGAAGATGGTTGTCTGAGAAAGAGATGATGAAATTCTTTTAAGACTCATAGGACACACCTAGATTATGACCCTGAAATACTCTCAGGGACTAGAACTCTTCAGGGAAGTAGATTATTCCAGGTCTGGGGTAGGACATGTGCTCCATGAATCTGGAATATCATGTCACATTGGATAGCAAGGAAGCCATCAAAGACAAGCAGAGTCATGTCAAAAAGACTCATGAGGCAACTTGAACAGGCTCCCATTAGTCAAAGGCTGAATCATCTGAGCATCAACAGAGAAAATAACTTTAGTCCTTGAGTTTCCAATCATACAAAAAAAAAAAAAAATGGTGACCATCAGTGTATGTAAATGAACCAATTCATTAATCTGAAAACAAAAAAAGGAAAATTGAATGTTTTCCTGTGTGCCCCATGCAAGCTGTATCCCTGAAGATCCTAAAAGTAGATTGGGGAATTTATTTTTAAGCAGTATTCCAGTAAATCCATGAAGAAGGAAGGGTAAAATTTAGAGCATCACCATTCTGCAACCCCTAAAGAATTCACTGGTCTGGATGTCGAGTATCAGGAGTTTCAGCATCCCAAAAAAGGGACACAATTTGATATTGCAGGACTTCTCCTGTACCAACAGATGACTAAAGAAATTGAACTTGCATCTAATCATGACTCTGGAACCATTCACAACTTAAAAGAAATACAAAGGACCCTGTGAAACTATACAGCCAGGATGCAACCAGCAAACACCAGGCTGTGGGGAACGCAGAGTGAAAAACAGCCTGTTTCCTTCAACAATGTCAACAGCAGCCACAAAGAAATTGTAAAAATAAAAACGTTGGAGTCAGACTGATGAAAAGATCCTTAAAGCAGTTAAAAGGGCCTTTTAAAGACCTATCAGCCAATCACACTGTGTGGATACTGTTTCAAATGAAAATACCACTAAAATAATGATACTTCTAAGAAAATCAGATACTTAAACAATGCTTTAATAATTGATGATATTGAGGAATCACTGTTAATTTTTAGCAGGTATGATGGTCATATTAGAAAAAGACTTGTATGGTTATGTTAGATTAAAAAAATGGCACTTAGCCAAAAAACACACACACGCAAAAGATAACAACTGTTGGCAAGGATGTGGAGAAATTGGAACCCTTGAACACAGTTGGTGAGAAGACAAAATGGTGTAGTGACTGGAGCAAACAGTATGGAGGTTCCTCAAAAAATTAAAAATTGTATTGTCATATGATGCAGCAATATCGCTTCCAGGTATTTATCCCGGAGTTGCAATCAGGATCTCGAAGAGCTACCCGCACACTCATGTTCGCTGCAGCATCGTTCACAACAGCCAAGATACAGACACAGACTAAGTATCCAGCCATGGATGAATGGATAAAGGCAGTACGGTGCACGCATACAGTGGAATATTAGTCAGCACTAAAAAGAAGGAAATCCTACCAATGACAACATGGGCAAAACTGGAGGACATTTTATGTGAAGCAAAATTAGCCAAGCAGAGAGGGACAAATACTGCATGATTCCAATTACCTGAAGTATCTAAAGTAGTCAGACTCACAGAAACAGAGTAGAAAGGTGGTTGCCAGGGGCTGAGAGGACGGAGTCGTGGGGTGTGGATGTTCAACAGGTAAGAGATTTTCGTCAAGCAGGAAAAATTCGGGAGCGCCTGCTGAACTGCACTGTGCCCACGTTAACAACACTGCTGCATACTTCAAATTTTGTTAGGAGGGTAGATCTCATCTTAAGTGTTCTTACCACAATAAAAAAATTAACGAATTAAAAATTTAAAAAGAAAAGCAAAAGACCTCTCATCCTTTAGAAATGCAAATAGAAATACATACGGAAACAATGTCAAGATGTTTGGTATTTGCTTCAAAGTAACAGGAGACTGGGGAGGGAGAGAGGTCCAGGCTGTAGCTCAAACAAGCCTACCCGCACCTTGGTAATTATCAAATCTTGAGTGATGGCTACCTGGCAGTTCTTGATGCTACTTTCTCAACTTTTGTATACACTTTGAATTTTGCATAATAAAAACTTTTTTTAAAAAAATCAATAGAAGATGATATAAGGTGACAGTGATCAAAATGATGGCCAAGGCTCCAAGAGCCTGGCCCTGTTCATTCCAAGTCTAGCCTCTGTCTAAGTAACGCTGGGGAACTCAGGGTCCACAAATGATGGAAACCCACTTTAGCCAAGATAACCATTTACATTCCGTGCCCTTATGTAACCATCACAGACTGTGTCATGAGAGAAATAATGCGATGCCTTTAAAGGACATGAATTAATTATCAGTAGGAAAGAATAAAAAGCATATCCACCTCTTATAGGTATTAATACCCCAAAGCTGTTGCAACTCCCCTTCGCAACTCTGGAAAGGTCACTGGTTTGTAATGAATGATAGGGTCACTGAAGGCCACAGTATATTAAAAGTGAGCTGAATTTTAAGAGTTTACTGCAAATACAATCTTCCGCTGGGAATTTATTAAGCCCAAGCAAGGTTACAGAGTTATTTGTGGTGTTTTAATGCTACTTTTATTAATAATAACCTTTCCAGGGTGCATCATTTCAGAAGGCGCACACTTTAATCCAGAAATGTATGTCCTGTATTATTACCGGAAACGTGAAATAATGAAATTTCCGTGGTAGAATAGAAGAAATCACAATTTGGTAGGTTCCTGGTATCTGACAGAAATAAGCCATTCTTAAAGGTAAATAAGCATCAGAGGCTACAGGTAATTCAGAGGCACTGAGCACCGGAAAGAAATCTGAGATATCCAGAAGAAAATTTTACTCTAAGTTAGATTTAATACTTATATTTCTGTTTCCAAAACATCAGTGAACTTCCAAAGGTACAGAGAATTCAGGCTATACATTCCACTGGGTTTGGGAGAGGGAACGAAGAACTTTTCCCCTTACACAGTCCGCAGTCACATTTAAAAGCGCGAATAACAAAGCAGAGATCAGAACTCAAATCCCAGCTCAGCCAAGGTTAGCTGCCTGACCTTGCTGGACCTCAGCGTGCCTGAGCCAACTTCCCCGGATATAAAATCAAAATAATAATCTCTCTCCCATGAAGCTGTTGGAAAGATTCCAGCAGATTCTATACGGCAATTTCATGGTCAAATTCCTGGTGCATATTAACCATAATATAAATGGCTCTATTAATTTTCAATTAAAACTATTTTTAAATCCTACAAAGACCTCGGCCTTTGGCTGGAGGAGGCATTGTCTTCTCGCCCTTTATTTAATGAGCAACTCCTCTATCATACAGCAAACGTGGCAATGAAGTGTGACTGAGTTCTATTCCCAGACTTAAAATTTTTACTGGCTGGGAAACCCTAGGAAAAATTGCTTTACCTCGAAGACATTTATTTATGTGTGTATTTTCAAAGGGACAGAAATAGTAAACTCCCTTCTGTGTTTTTTGTGGACTTAAATGAGACAGCGGATGCAAAACTCTCACACTCTGAACATGACCGTCAACACATAAAAACTAAGTTGGTATCGCCTCGCCTTACAAGGCTCCATGTAAGATCTCACTCAGCCTCACCCATTCCATTTGGGGATTAAGTAACCCCATCCGTGAGAAAGTTATCCCTTCCTCCCAACTTCCTTTCCTCTCTCTGCATTTCCATCCCCTGCCCGCTGGTTCTGCCCTTGCTGCAGATGGAAGACAGCCAGACCCATCACCAAAAATCCTGGAGTTTTCTAAAGCTTCGGTCATGTGGCATCTGGCCTCTTTCCTCAGGAACACAATTCAAAGGAATGAGCTTTTCAGAGAAATTTCATTTTTCATCATCTGCCAAGAACCACCGCAGAGAAAGGATAGATCTAAAAGCCAAATCACATCCTCAGGCATGGTACCATGCCCGTGAATCACTGGGGAAGGGGGATTTGATCCACTGAATTCTGAGTATTTGTGTGGGGTTGGTTAAAAGAAGTGGGCTGGTGCAAGGAAATGCACACACACACACACACACACACACACACATGCTGACATTATCACTTGTTTATAAAGAACATTAGAATGTCAGGTGCTGGTTTAATTTGTTTTGTAGTCAATTTTCCTGCCCCTCAAGGCTCATTAGCCAAGTAATCATTCCATATGATAATGTGTCCTCTGTGTTTCCTCCTTGGGTCCAAGAATACATCTTCAGCTCCACTCCCAGCAGCGGGTGTCCTTCATCAGCAACCTTGCCTGGCTTGGCTGAAAGGATGCCAACACCGCGCATGTGCTTCTCCTCCCCGACATCCATTAACTCCCTTTACCATATACTTAGACATCTGGCCAAGGAATCAACAAGCTCATTTCTCCCACCCTCCACACTAATCCAGCATCATGTCTGTTTCCTCACAACGTGCCCCTATGAGAGAGACAGCCAGATCAAGCCAGCATCATTTCAAGTTATACTGACTTTGGCCAGATGCTCTATGTCTGGGAAACAGTGTTTACTGAAAGTTTCATACTAGTCATTCTTGAAAGCACAGCAAAGGCTACCACGGAGTGAAGGTCTGGGATTCTGGGCCACAGTGGGTTTCAAGAAGGATCCAAGGTTGTTATCCCTAACCTGGGGCCAGTCTTTCTTCAGATCCATGATACTTCCTTGGCATCAACTCTTCTCCGGCTACATTCTCTCTCCTTGAAGACTCATTCCATACGATGACATTTAATGTGATGATGGGTAGACGCCTCCCCCCCACCCAGAATTCTATCTTTAGATTTGACTTCTTCCCTGAGCTCTTGACTTGGGTATCAACTCTATTCTTGAATCTATACCTGAACATTTCACAAGCATCTCAAACTTGTCCAACATGGAGCTCTTGAGTCTTGACATGTCCTACAAATTGGTCCCTCTGATAGCTTTCTCCCTCTTCAAGTCACTACCATTTACCCACTTGCTAGGAGCCACCCTTCCTTCCTCCACCTGTCAGTGTTACCAACAAATTATATCCATCCCTACTGCCACTTCTCTAGGAATGGCCACCATCACCACTCACCGGGGTTACTCGGAGTCTACTGACAGGTTTTCCCTGTGTCTGCTTTTCATGCCATCTCCACTACTACATCTGCCACATAGCAACCAAAGTGACCGTTTCCACACTTAAATCTGAGTATCTCTCTTCCTTGCTTACAGCCATCAAGCGGTTTCCCTTGGTGCTTAGGGAAGGACTCAAAGTCCTCCTCCTGGTACGCAATTCCCAGCATGATCTGTCCCACCCCTACTTCTTCATATAATTAACCCTCTCACCCAAAACTCCACTACTACTGACCGCTTTCTGCTCCCCAATAAATCAATCTCATTTCTACTTCATTTGCCCTTGCCCTTCTGTTTCCCTGGGACAGTATTGCCCTGAGTCTTTGCATGCCTTATCCTGATTCTTCTGGTCTTAGCCAAAATGCCATCTCTTTGGGGAAACTTCCCACCTACGGTAGCAAATCAAACTCCATGTGACCCACGCCATCCACAAAAGGTAGCTCCCTAACACATCATGTTTTATTTATTCCACAGTGCATAGTACCACCTGCACTTCCCTTGTTGACTCATATTTATTCATGAAGTGTATCTTTACACTACTTTCATTGGAATAGACAAGGGAAAAGCCCCACTTATCCTTGTCATTAACCTATCTTTAGCTCCTAAAAGATGCCTAGTGTATGACCGGTATCCAATATATACTCAATGAATGAAAAACAAATGGATGGATGGATGTAAAGAGCCTTGACTGTGTTTTTCTATTGAGGACTCCTTTAAGTCTATGACCCTAAAACCCAAATTGAACTACAATTTTCTGACCCCTAGAGAACTCTCCCGGAGTCTTGATTCAAGTCATCAAAGACCCAAACGTTAACATTCAGCCGTCCTAAGAAGTGATCCGTCACCACCCAAATGCTCCACTTCCTTGCTACTCAAAGGATGATCTGTGGATCGGAAGCATCAGCATTACTCAGGAGTTTATTATAATTTTAGAATCTCGGGCCGCACCCCAGACTCACTGAATCAGCACCTGCATTTTAACAAGATTCTCAAGTGATCTGCATGCCCATCAAAATTTGAGAAGCCTCATTTTGGTTCCATTGCAATGAGCCCAGATGCTTACGAGAAGCCCCGTCCCAGATCAATTAAATCTGAGTCCCTGGGGCCACTGCCTGGGCACCATTGGTACTTTTAAGTCTCCCTCAAGTATTTTAATGTGCAGTCAGTAGCAAAAACCACTGATAGAGCATAAAGACAAGCATCTAAAAATTTTACAAACTCTCTGTCTCTGTAGGCAGAGGGGCTGTTACTCCAAAACAAAAACAATGAATGATGCACAAGCATGAGGAACAGCGACAAAGCCCCAGGTCTGCGGATCATGGACCAGGCTCAGGCCACGCCCCAGAAGAGAGAGGCAACTTAGGGCTTGTGACTTACACCACGGGCAGGTCTTTCTTGGTACCGGTGACTTAGTTTTCATGGTTCTCATAAGAAAACACACATAAAGATATTTCATAATATTTCTCCATAAGAAGAAAAGGAAGCCACCTGAAGTACACGAACACCTTCTGATATTACCCATAACTTCACACCTTTTTAAAATTTCACACCTTAATCAAAGGCAGATGCTGTTTACTTGTGGAATGCCAATGTTTTCAAACTGCTATCTGTAATTAGCTCATTAGCTCACCTGTGGAATTGTCTGGATATAAAAAAAGATTTTTTATTTGAATCAGGCCTTCTAAGACAAGGACAACAACGCACCACAACTGGGGGAGACTCTTGAGCTCACCACGGTTTGTGACATAGGTGCCAGCAGAGACTCAAAGCAAGGACATCCAGCCTTCTAGGGAAGTTCGTGGTCAAGCACTCAAAAGGCACTGCCTAACGTGGACCTTTAACTTGGTTTCTGAAAGCAACATGCAGACCCAGGATTCTGGCTCCATGTCAGTATCTCTGCCAAGGGGTGAAGTATCACGCTTTGAAAGACTCAGCTTGCCCTAATTTAAGGCACAATTTTTGTTTTCACTTTAAATACAAATATCCTTAGCCACTGAATCAGTCAGCGTCTCCATGGGAAGCAGATGGCATACTCAAATTTGGATTATTTAAGGAGAGTTTACTTACAGAGGTACTATTTTCAAATTTGTAGGCAGAGCGGAGGGGAACCAAGCAGGATGTGCAACAGCCCCAAATTAGGAGCAGCGTGGCTGTAATCACGCCCCGGGCCAAAGAGGGTGAGGGGAAGGAACTGTCGTGGGTTCCTGGGAGGAGAGGGGGCTTCTCCAGAGGAGGAGCAGTGACATCCAGGCCTCATGAGGGAACCAGGACAAAAAAATGCCTTGACTCCACTCAACTCCCTCTCTCAGCCTCCCACCAAAACTCCCCATAGGCAGAACTCAAACGAAAACCCAAGGGCAAAGGAGCCACAAGTGTAGATCTTATTTATCAGCTTCCTGGGAAAAGAGCAGATGGACACAGTCGAGAGAATAATGGCTCCTTCGAAAGATGTCCACCTCCTAATCCCAGGAACCTGCGAAAACCTGTAAAGTAAGTTTGTGGATTAAGTGAACCAAGTTTGCAGGTGGCATTAAGGTTGTTAATCAGCTGACCTTAAGATAGGGGAGATTTTTATTCTGAACTGTGTGGGCAGGCCCAATGCGATCACCTCAGAGGTGGAAGAGGAAGGCAGAAGACAGTCGGGTGCAGCGTTGCAGCTTGGAGGCTGGAGGAAGGGCCCCCCAGCTGAGGAATACAGGCATCCTCTAGAAGGGAGAGAAAGCAAGGAGAGGGGCTGTCCCTTGCAGCCTCCGAAGAGTAAGTAGCCTTTGAGGACAGCCCAGTGAGAACTGTGTCGGACCTCTGAACTACGGAATTTTAAATAAGAAATACATGTTGTTTTAAGCCACTAAGTTTGTAGCAATTGTTTCTAGCAGCAATGAGAAATGAATACAGTGGAGACAGATAAAGATGCCTTTGAGAGGCAACTGGAAGATGCCTGGCATTGTCCCCCTGGCACCTTCTGACCTTTGTGGGCAAGCTTTGTCCCTAAATCTAAGCCTTTGATGTAGACTTCTCCCCAGACTAAGGGGAAGCAGTGTGATATAATTTTGAAATGTCGACTTTGGTTTCAGCAGACCTGAGTGTGAGTCCTGCTCGTGCCACTTACAGGATGTACAACCTGGGTGAGTCGCAGTCCTGCCACCTGAAGATGGAAATGAGAAATAGGACAGCAACATCATGGTATCTGTGCAAAGGTTAGACAGACAGTGCATATAAAACACAAGGATGGTGCCCAGCACATAGCAGATGCTCAGTAAATGCTGACACGTCTGGTCTCATCTTCTTCACTGTGGTGTTTAAAAATATGCCTACAAATTTTGTAATATTCCTCACTTTAAGTGGTGAAACTTAATTATCCACTCCTTGGATGTGGGCTGGACCAGCTTCCAACAAATAGAAGAAGTCAGAAACGACGCTGTATGACTTTGAGTCTAGGTCATAAAAACTGTTAAGCTTGCATACTGTATGCTTCCAACTACAGACCATTCTGGAAAAGGCAAAACAGTAAAAAGATAGTGGTTTCCAGGGGTTTGGAGGGGGAGGGGGCGTGATGAAGCACAGGGGATTTTTAGGGCAGTGAAACTATTCTCTGTGGTGTATGATGCATGACCTTATGCATTTAGCAATTCAACACAATTGTCACAGGAGCTAAAATGCAGAAGCAACTCAAGTGTCTAGCAATGGATGGATGGCTAAGCAAAGCGTAGCCTATGTAGACAATGGAATATTATTCAGCCTTAACAAGAGAAACCCACCACAGGCTACAACACACGGCTGAACCTTGAGGACACTGCGCTAAGTGAAATCAGCCAGTTACAGAAAGACAAACACTGCATTATTCCACTCACACAAGGTGCTTAGAGTAGACGGAATCACAGAGACAGAATGCAGAAGGGTGGCTGCCAGGGCTGGGGGAGGAGGGGCAGGGATGTATTGTTTAATGGGTATAGAGATTCAGTTCTGCAAAATGGAAACAGCTATCGATACAGATGGTGGTGATGATTTCAGACAATACAAATAGACTTAATATCACTGACCTGTGAACCCCAAAATGGTTAAGAGAGTAAATTTTAGGTTATGTGTACCTTACCATAATCAAAAAAAAAGTGGGGAAAACCATAGAATTGTGCAACAGGAAGAATGAACCCTAATGTGAATTACGGACTTTAGTTAATAAAAATGTATAAATACTGGCTCACCAATTGTGACAAATGTACCACACTAATGCAGGCTGTTCCTAATACGGGAGATTGTACCTAAAATAAAGTCATTGGGACTTGCTCTCTCTCCCTCTCTCTGTCACACACACACACACACACACACACACACACACACACACACCCCTCTTGCTATAGGGGAAGAAAGCCACGGGGTTGTAAGCAACTCCACAAAGACACACACATGACCAGGAAATGAAGCCTCTGTCCAACACATCATCAGGGAACTAAGGCCCGCGAACAAGCATGAGTGAACATGGAAGCAGAGCCTTCAGCCCCAGTTGTGCCTTCAGATAATGACAGATGCCACCAGCCTCTTGCCTGAAATCTCCCAAGAGCCCCTGCAGCAGAACCACCCAGCAGAGCTGCTCCCAGAATCCTGACCCGCAGAAACCACGCAAGGGACCCTGTGCTTGTTGTTTCAAGCTGCCAAGTTCGGGGTTCATTTCTTCTGCAGCAATAGATAACTAGTAACACCCACCCAAAAAGGAAGAGCTAGGAAAACACGTTTGAATGATTAACTAGGGATGAGAAAATGTGAAAAGTGTGTTGCTTTCCTCAAAATAAATGAACACGCCTGGTGTCAATCCAGGGCTTAGGAATCACGGTGGCAGAAGTTGGCCGTCTAAAATGCTTAATTATTCGGTGGTAAAGGTTTCACTTCACATGGAAAAAAAAAAATTCCTGCCTTTGGGATCTAAAACGACCCAAATCATGTGCCCTCATCACAGAACTTCAGTCTCCAAGCTGCTGCTAATGCAGGGAAATATGGTTATTTCCTGTTCATCAGCATTTTCCCCTCAAACCTTCTGTCACGCTGGCACTTTTTTTTTCCTCCCAAACAAGCAGGAAGCTAAGAGCTGTCCTCAGCCCTTCTGCCAGCTTCCAGTCCAACTCCTATTTGTCCAAGTGTCCGGTGAGCCAGACAGAGGTCTTGACATTAATGCCTTTTGTCCTGCTCAGAGCTCCAGGACCTGCCCTGACGGGGCTCCCAGGGAAGTGGAGGAGGAAGTGCCCTCTCAGGCCTCCCAGCTGGTTCTCCGCTGATTTCAACCCACTGGCCATCTGGTCTCTTCTCCCTGCTCTGCACACAGCTTGGTCTGGGAAGTGGAAACTTTCTGTGGAATTCAGCATTTTTTTTACAAACCAGGATGCATGAAGAGAGACCAGAAAACTGGCTGATGTGTGATATTATATTGCTTGTCCACATGCAGAAATTGATGCACCGAAAATCAAAGATGCCACTTGGCAAGGGTCCAGTAGAAAATCACAGCCATTCGAATCCATGGGGGTAGCAGGGGCGTGATGTCAAATACGAAGGATAACCAAACTCCAACTCAGGTGGTAAATGATCCTGCTTAACTTTTCTGCAGAATTCATCCAAGTAAAAAAAAATCAAAGCTCTAAAAGCATATGAAATGCATTTCATTCAAATTAACTTATTTTGCTTAATAAAATGGGGGGGTGTCGAAAAACTTCCTACAAAGTGCCTCAAAAATATATGTATATTGCCTAAAATGGATAATAGCTAATAGACCTCTCTCCAAATAGGCTGGCCAATGAAGAGGTTTCCAAAGACCACTACATTTTATCTAACAGTGATAATCTAAAGTTGGGCAGACAGGGGTACCGACTTACACAACGACGAGGGTAAATAAATACAGATTTGGGTCTAACACACTCATAAGTGAATGTATGTGTGTGCACTATGCATATTTGTGTGGGGTGTGTGCGTGCATGTGTGGGTGTCTCGAACCCGCTGATAATTTTAGAAAATGAAAAAAATCAGAAAATATGGTTTTTAGAGCCACTCATAAAAGTGGGGATATTGGTTGAATGGAGATCCTATGCGAGGGCCCTCTGCTCCCATTCAACTCCTAGAACAGTGATTTACGATGTCCAAGTACATAAAAGTCTTCATAATGGGCCCCTGAGAAGCCAAAATGCAAGTCTTCTCATTAGTATTTTGCATCACTGAAGAGAAATTTAGACTTCCATTTTTTTTTTAACAAACAAACCAGTGCGAGTATTCTACTAACTTCGTATGATTGAAAAATAAGCATAAATTATCACTAGATTACTGAGCACTATCGTTCAACATTGTACTAGGAAGTCTACCTTGCAAGAACTTTACAAGAAATGCTGCAAATCTCCTCAGGCAAACATCCATGCACACGGCTCAAACCCCCGGAATTTTCAGGAAAGACTTTATGATTTCAGTTATCACCAAAGTCATTGATCCAGGGGTATTAAGTATTTTATGACATTGTTATTGGGATTCTTACAGGTGTTTTGGTTAATACCTCAGCATGAATTGTATTTTGGGCTGATAATTTCATTGAGAACTTGAATTAAAAAAAAAGAAAAAAGAAAAGCTATGGTCCTTCTATCCAAGTAAAAACATTTGTCCTTACAACTCTGAATACAATTTCAGTAAGTCTCTGAGTCCACTGGTGGCCCCCAAGGTGGGAATTCCTTTCTCAAAAGAGGAAATGTGAGACAATCATGTGTCTTATTTGTTCTTATCTCACAGAGACTAAACCATCTAAACGTGGAGAAGGAAAAACATAACCATCTGCCCCAGAGAAGGAAAAAGAGGCCCTTGGACAGAGTGCTTTTTGTCTTCCCAGCATTATTTTTATCTGTTTTCCTAGGATCTGAAACAGGAGACTAGTTAAAAACTATTTCAGCCCTGGGTATTTACATGTAGGTTATGCAAATTACTGAATCTACGCAAATAATTTAGGGGGAATCCCCCATGTCTCCCCAGAGCAAAGAAGAAATAAAACATGATGCTAAAAGGCATGCTTACAAGGTACCACCTAAAAGCATGTTCACATTTTAGACATACATTCCGTTCCCTGAGCCCTGGCCTCGGTGCCTTTATAAATCCGACTCGACTTTTGGAAGTCTTGGATGGCCAAGTTTCTTTTCTCTTTAAAGTTTCCTCGCATGCCCCATGCTGAGAAGTGACACAGTTCCAATAATATCCCACAGCTTCTGAACGTCCTTTGCTAAGGGAATTGTCTCGGTTCCATTGTATACAAAGCATTTCGTTTCACCCTCGGCTGGCTGCCTCCCAGAGCTTTAAAGGGAGGGGATTATTTTTGGCAGCGGAGAGGGGGATGTTACAATACAAACGACAGCCTGCAAGAGGGGAGCAGATGTAAAATGCCCAGGACATCGATGCACTCCCAAGTGCCCAATTATTGTTATGAAATAGGATATTCATTCCAAATGCCTTAAGAATAGACATTTCTTCACATCCATCAAGTACTTTTCTTGGAGTAACGGAAAAATAAGCTAATACTGCGTGATAAGCCTGCCTCTTTGGAAGGCCTAATCCTTCTTCTCCGCCAAAAAGGCACCGTGTAATAGGGATGGCACATAAATTTCATTTCACATAGTAATTCCAATTGGCTGAGAGTAGATGCCTGAAGTGATGTACTGCAGATTCTAAGAAGTGTCTCTGAAGAGGGGGGCAAGGAATTGATTACCAATGTCTGCCACGTACCCGGAGAGGGAGGCGGTGTCGCGCGGGCCTCGCGCCTGCCATTTTGATGTAGAGCATCCTGAGCATTGAGTGAAAACGCACGAATAGGAAGACTGCATAATACATAAGCCGGGCTGCACTTGAGAGCGTGATTTTTTATAAGTCTATTTTACCAGGCAATTTTTCACGGATGTTCCTAAACTACGTTTGAAAAGACAAAGTCGTGTTGGGAAGCGTCGCTGGCATCGGAATGGAGCGTGAGCGCACCCTGCGGTGTCTTCCTGGACTGGTGTTTGCGGGAGGGGAGCCCACTCCCCCACCCTAGGGCGGGACCAGTGGGTGTGCCTGATCAGAGGCAAAAACCCCCTGAAAGGAGAGTGCCCTGACATCAGCTATCAGGCGCCTCAAATCCATGTCTCTGTCCCCGCTGCACGTGGCTTGACCTCCCTCTCTCGGCCAGCACATCCCCAGCTCTGAAACAGGGGTGACAGCGGGGACAAAATGTGAAAATGGAATGAAAGCTCTTGCAAAGTCCTGGGCAGGTGGAAAGTGTTAGCCAAAAACGGGAATGACAAGACCTGCACGACACGCCAACAGGTAAACGTGTGCCACGGCCACACGCCTGCCCTGCGGCCATCAAGTCAGAACTGGAACCAGAGCCACAACAAGGCTCCGTGGAAACTCTGTCACCCGTTGCGATGCCAGGGCACACGCCAGGCGAAGCAGGAGGCTGGAGGTGTCTGTAAAAGTGAAAGGCCCATCTCTTCTGGTCCAATTTCATGTCTAGGCATTTAGCCTCCAGACAGACTTACACGTGGGGAAGTGGGGGTGGTCAAGGGTATCAATGCCACGCTTTGATAGCAAAACGCTAGAAATGCCATAATGATCCACCGAAGGAGACTGACTAAATAATGCAGAGTAAATATGTACAATGTACTACACATCCATCAATAAAATGGAGGGATTTTGTATGGATATGGAATAATCCCTAAGATATATCCTTAAATTGAAAAAAAAAGCCAACAGTGGAATTATGCGTATCTTATAATACCTCCTACTGGCGTAAATGTCTGTATGTGCGTAACAGATCTATGAAAGGACACGTGAGAAACCGTGACAGCAGTTGTCTCTGGTGAGCTGGGAGGCGAGTGCAAGGGAAATATATGTTTCTTGGCATACTCTTGCATTTTTTTAGGATTGTACCATTTTCATCTAAACTATTAAATAAATAAAGTTAAGCACCAACTATGCCTTGTTAAAGATCTCATTCCCCGCCTAGAAACAAGCTTATTTCTTTTGTACTTGTCTTTTGTAAATGCAGGCAAATCACCCTTCACTTAAAAAAAACAAATAATTGTAAGTACTTTGGTCGAATCTTTTTCTGTATTGATGCCCCCAGTTTTTAATCCAAAAAGAGTAACTGACTATCAGCACGCACTTAGTTGTGTTCACGACAACAATGAAAATTGCCAGAGGTTCTCATTATAACTCAGACGATGGATCGTGAGACTCAGACCCCCAGCCTTCCCTCCACCCTCTTTTTGCAAACTCTAGGTTTCAAATGAAGAGCTGTATCAATTAGCAGAACCAGTTAGTTCTCAGACACTGAGCTGGATCCCGGGCTATTATTAGCTTCCGAACAATGGCTTAGACGGAAGGAGGAAAAAAATAAAACTTACACTAGGCTTTGAATTCTCAAACCACTATTCTGGGAAAAGACAATTATATTACACAGTTAGATGATTTAGAGGATTCACCTATGAAAAGAGTTCTGCTGGCTTCCTCCAGACCTTAAAAAAAAATCCTTCATGGTCTCTTAATTGATGACTGTAGGACAATATACTTGTGTTTTGTCGTGGGGTTTTATTTTTCCACTACTGAAAATAATTAATGTTGCTTTAAAAAAGTTAAAAGGAGGGGGAAAAAAAACCTAAAATGGCAAGGGCACAGTGACATCTGCTGGCATTTCATAAACTTTTTTAAGACAAGCGTTTGTTCCAGACACTGCTCTCCATTTGTTCTCGTGAGCTGAGGCCCATTCGTGGCTAACCGAAATTAACATACCCCAATGTGCTCCCTAAAGTTATGTAAAGAGCAGATCATCAAGGAATGAGAGCCCAGGAGCCTCTTCCCCTGGAGTGGATTCCCTCCCTCTTTCAGGAGAGCAATCTGCAGCCCAGGGGGTTGCATAATTTTACTTTTTTTTTTTTTTAATAAGTAGAAGAGTTAGGATGGAGACAAATTAAATCCTGTGAGCCATTTCCCTTGATTTTGTTTCTATAAAAGGGAATTCCACCGATCCTCGTCTCCAAACGGTCTACACAGGAGGGGCCAGGGTCACACCCTCTCCCGAAGCCGCCGGCAGAACTAGGAATGTAAAACGGAGCCTTCCCGTTTCCCAGACTAGCAAGGGAGGGATGTCAGACAAACAAGGCAGCAAAACCAAAAACACGAATGGGAAGGGAGGGCGCCCAACACGGTGACTTAAGACAAGAGGCAAAGGCAGCTCTGTTGGGCTAGTGCAAGGCTTTGAAAAGAGACTCCAAAATGCTGAAATCCCAAAAGCGGTTATTTTTAAATCTCTGACGGTGACATGCAGCCAAGGAGGCGGCCATTAAGAGGTGGTCTAAGGCGAAGGAGAGAAATCTGTGTTCTCTGTAGGACGTTGTGAAGAGGTGTTCACAGAGTTGGGGTCTGGCTCTCCCTCCTAAGATGTGTCACTCACCGAATGTACCTACAAAACAGAGGGGCTGCCTGAGTAGTGGGATGAGAGTCTAAACACAGCGACACCCTGGGCACGTTATAAGCAGAACGCCCAGACACCCGGCTCCTCGTTCATGTGGGTTCCCCAGTCAGACCCACCACATCCATCACATCACATCCCATCACCCACTGCGCCCTCCCTTCCTCCTGCACCACACACACACACGTGCATGCATAAACATGCACACCCAGCGTGCACATCCACACGTGCACGCTCACATGCACAACACACTCACATGCATGCACTACAATGCAGGCTCTCAGGCGCATACACATCACCCTTCCCCCCGAGGTGCTCCCAGCAGCTGTTCTCCCGCCCTGAGAGTAACGCATGGGTAACACATCCACAAGTAACGGTTCCAGCAAAGACCTTATCCATTCCCAAAAGAAAGAACACGAGATCTCAAGAACAGGCGACGTGTTGTGGCCTCTGCAGCTCCTCCAGCTCCCTTGCTCCCCCTGCTCCAGGCACGGAGGCCACCATACAGTCTGCAGGACGAGCAGAGCGCTCCCCTCCCCCAGGGGCTTCTGCACACCCCTGCCTCCAGCCTCCATGCTCTCCTGCCCTCTCTCCGCCTCCTCGTTTTGCAGAACTTGGTCCTTGTCATTCTCCAGGTCTCAGCTTAAATGTCATAAACGTCTCTCCTTGGAGCGACCTTCCCACACCCTCCACCCCAATCTGGCCATTCACCTTGTTAGTACATTAGTGCCCTGTCTTGCTGCCATCCTCGTACTTATTATAATGAATAATTATATGGTCCAGGCATTGGTTTTCATGATGTGTGCTGGTCTCTCCTACTCGGGAATAAGCTTCAGGAGGCAGAGATCTTGTTGGTCTTGGGCACCAGTTAATGTATCATCCAAATAAAACAGCGCCTGATGCAGAGCCTGAAATGGAGCCTGGGTCTGAAATGTTCACCAAGTGCACAAGAAAGGCGATGGATGACCCCAGAAAAACAACCCCACATGTCTTAAATAATGCTCCAGGGGAAAAAAATTTTTTTAAGAAGAAAAGGGAGAAAATAAGAAAGAGTGTCCATTTGCACTGCTGGGACTCCAGACGGTACTCCTTTGCTCCAGGTCTCGCTCAGGACGCCCAGCATTGCACTCTACGGTCCTGTTTCCAGGAACTCCTGCAACCTATTCCTTTCTGCCTCCCAACTCCCACTTATCTTACACATGTTTATTTTAGGTGTCTTACAAAGACCATTGTTTCTAAAAAGATGAAACAAGCACAAATTACAAGAAACAGTGAAAATTAAAGGCAGAGAAGTAAAACTGGAGTCAACAGTAAAGTTAATATATAAAACCTATACTAGCAAATCCTATACCCTGTCAAGACTGGACTGTAAAATCGTCTCTGAGCCTCCTGGCAGGCTCTAGGAAAAGGGAACAAGTTCCTTTGTGCCACTTAAGAGTGTCTGGTGCATGAATACCAACCAGTACCTCTGGAAAGAAGGAACTTTTTATGACCCTGAAACCAGAAAGAACACAATGACAGCCCACAGAGCCCTCAAATATCAAGACGGCCATTAACAGCAGGGAGTGTGAATGCTTCGCAGCTTGTTATCTTCCTTGGTCCCCCTCATTTGTTTTCAGCAATATTTCATTCTTTGCATTTCACGTGTTAGACTCAGCTGTAACCACTCCTAAACTGTGGTCTAAATGGTCTGTTCTCTTTCTGTGTGTATATATCATACCTGTTTTTTTTAAAATATCACATCGAATGGCTTTCTTCTAATATCTCTCATTATAGGCTGACAGCTGCAAAGCACAATTCAGCAGAACTGAATTTGTGGTGCAGTGGGGAACGGCTCTTTGAACTCATTATGTACTTCCAAAGGTTACTGTAAGTTCACACAGACTAAACCTATGTAAGTTTCATGTGCAAAACAAACAAAAGCTCACTAGAAAACAAAAGATCTTTCCATGAAACCACAGGCACATTAACTATAGAAACTTCTGTATCAAAGAGTCTTGGGGTGAGAAATCCTTGTCTGCATATTACAAGGTAAATGAAGAGGGACCTTTAGAAGTCTGTGTATTAGTTCTTAACTTACCTCACTCTGGAGCATCAATCCTTGGTGAGAGAGGCAGAATCATTCATGCTTTAATAGATCGGAAAACGGAGGCTCAGAGAGGTACAGTAACTTGCCCAAGGCTGCACAGCTAGAAAGTGCAGAATCCAGATTCAAAAGTTAGGTATGCATGGATCCAAAGCCTGTGTCCCCTCACACCTTTGTTCTCAGGGAGTTTGGACTTCTCAGAGCTTTTCTGACTCCAAAATAACTCCGTTAGCTTAGGTCAATGTGTCATCGTCTTGAAAGGCAAGGCTTTTTTTTTTTTTCCCTATTGAGCCAGCATCCTACCTGCTGTAATTCAGACTGACCAAATTCTCCAAATCGGAAATAAGAAACCTTCCCAGTGAAGAACCTTATGTTCTTAAAGAGAGGTCGCGAACCTCCTCTTTTTTCCTCCCCAGAGAAACTCCTGAAATTTCCCAACCCCTGCAAACGAGAACTATTTCCCTCCCCTTTGGGAACCTCTGTGTGTCAACCTCCATCCTCTTATCAGCTTTCGCAATCAGCAAAGTAACCTGACCTGGACTCAGCTTTCTAAGGCCGCCCATGGGAACAGGAACGGTGTGTTTTTCACGATGCCGTGATGGCGAGCTATGCCATGGCCAGCCTTCCCTTCAGAAAGACCAGAGAAGGAGAGGCCCGAGCCCAGGGCATCTTGCAGACACTCACTCTGGAACACCAACAACGACCCCAGGATCAAGATGAGGGCTTGTCCCATGGGAAGCAGACCCGCGGCTGGTACCACCGCGATCTGGCCAGGGCTACTGCTGCTGAATCAGCCTCTCGGTTCCCTGCTCTGTCACTTTTCATAACGAGTCTAATATATTAGTGTTTCTCTCTGCCAGTCAATCAGAGCCCATGCATATGGCCGCTGTCAGCAGTCCTCCGCAGGCGGAACTCCACACAGGGACTCAGGTCTGTCAGCTCCCTCCGCTACACACTTGCAGCCATGCTGGGTTCTCCCCCTTCACTCTCAATTTATCATCTCGGTTACAGCCAAGAGGGAAATGCAGGAACTCACATTCTGGGCCCAGTTTGCTGCCTTGAAGGACAGGGAACTTCTGACAGCAAAGCACAACAACAATAATGATACAATTATTATTAAACGGTAATAATAATTGTCACCATTATTATAGCCGGCACCACTAGTAAACGCACACTCTGTGCCAGGCACTTTGCTAAAAATAATTTTCAGCGCTGATTAGTGATCAAACTGACCCTGCAATGTAGGAATTATTATTATCTTCAAATGGGGAGACTGAAGCTCAGAGAGGCTAAGTAAGAACAAGGGGCACAGGGCTGGCAGGGCATAGAGCTACGATTTGAAGCTGGACCATCTGACTGAAATCCTAACCGTAGCTTGACATTACCTCCTATCTCCCAAATGTCTTAGGATGGTTCCTCCGGGTGCCCTCAGTACCCAACATGCCCACCCAGAGCAGAGAACAAGAGATAAGCCCAGGAATCTGCAAGCAACTGCTTGAGTCTTCAGCTTAGAACTCGGGCCTCCATAGTCCCATCTGTAAAATGGGGATAATAAAGTTTGTGATAAAGAGTTAGTGCAATGATGTGTGCAAAGCATTCTTCCCTGTGCCCTGGCCCAGAAGGCGCTTCCAGCAAATGGAAGCTCCTAGGGGAACGGAAGCTGACACTGAAGAAGACAATTTCAAAAACCTAAACCCAACCCTCATTGCCTGACTCGCTCTAGTCCTAAAGCTCACAGAGAAGAACCATCTTGAGGAAAAGACTGACCTCGCCAGGAGCAAGGTGACCACACAAGTTGACCTGTTACGCTAGTTAAGGGCTAATTTTGTTCTCAGAGAACACGAAGGGGAGCAGATTCAGATGGCGATACTTCAGTGGAGTGGGTCGTGGTGGGCCAACCGCCCCCTGAGTGGTCATCAGAGCGATGTCAGCCTGGAGGGGATGATACCCCAACACTGCCCGCAGCCAACAGGTGGCCTTGGCACTCCCTGCGAAGTCACACTGAGCGCACGAGCCCAGAGACAGGGGCCAGAGGTGCTCTACGCAGCCCCAGGCCTTAGGGCTCCGAGAAGAGAAGGAGCCAGATGACGCCAGTGCAGACCCCCAGCATGGCCCACTCACATACGACGACAAGGAAGTGTCGTGACATTTCTACTGAAACAAATGCTCTGTTTTCCTTTTGTGCCTCAGAGAGGCTGAGCATCACTGCTCAGAGCTTCTAAAGCTAAGCACCAAAGGCCCCCTAACCACTGCAAGGCACTGCCTCCTCCCTCCCTAGCATCTCACAAAGGCGGCAAAAGAGGAAAAGAGGAAGTGTGCGCAGAGCGGTCAGGATCACAGGCTACGGCCTGAGACCAGCAGGTTCCAGACCCTGCGTGTGCCACCTACCGACCGTGGCGCCCTGAGACAAACCACCTCATGCCTCCTTGCACCTCAGTGTCCATCTACAAAACAGAGACAGGAAAAGACTCCATCTCAAAGTGCATTAGGAGGGGCCCGTGGAATCACTCATTATCTCTATATCTAGCATCTACTCTGGGCCAAGCACCCTGCTAGAGGCCAGGGACGCCATGATGTCCAGACCAGGTGTGTGCACGGCCACCTGACTTCACCACCGGGTGGAGTGAGAGAAAGATTAAAACAGAACCACTCAAATAAATCCAAAGCTGCTCCTGGGATGGCTGTGAGGAAGGGGAATCCACACGGGAAAGACAGAGGGTCTCCCTAGACAAGGGCCCTCCGACTTGTAACCTGAGGGATGAGCAGGGAGTGAGCAGGGTGAGCTATGGGGCTGGGGGCAGGGGAAGACTGTTCCAGGCCAGGAAGACACAGCCACACACAGCCACGCAGACAGCGCTCAGCACAGCTTGTGTTGTCCAGGAAGCAGTCAAAATACATAAACTTACTATTAACATCACAGCTCATCTAAGAGGCACTGACAGAGTTCCAGAGCTGTGGAGAGATAAAGAGAGATGGGTCTGGGGGGTCAGATGTGGGAAGAAAGTTGAACAGTCTAGATGTCCAAACACTCCTTCAAACCTTATTACCACCGTCCAAGGCCAGGAGAGCCTGCAAAGATGGACAATTGCCAGGGGCGCTCAGAGCTCTTGGGAAGCAACTGACTTCTGCCTGTCAATCTGCATCATCACACCCACTCGTGGGAGAAAAATACAGCCACATTCTGAAAAGGGAGCTTCTAGAATAGATGATCAAAAACAGGGATCTGTATGCAGGAGAGATGTTAGCCAAGCCAGTGGGAATAGTGAGTGAGTGAGTGAGTGTGTGTGTGTGTGTGTGTGTGTGTGTGTGTGTGTGTGTGTGTGTGTGTGTGTGAGATGGAGGGGGAGCATGCTGCCTCTTTGAAGGGATGGTTAGGGAAAGAACTAAACAGATAATGTATACAGATAACTGCTAGTGTTCAGCCATGCACAATGAGGACTACTGAGAAACCTGGGGTTCCTTTTCCCTATAAACTAATCTCCTGTCTTGGATGAAGGATTTGGTTCTAAGTTCCCAAAGGAGAGAGGTAAAAAAGTTGAATTTCTTAGATGCTATAGTGCTTAGCCTTCCAGATGCCAGAAAGTCCACAGACCAAATCTGATTATGAAGATTGACTGAAACTTAGAGACAAACTCTGGCTGGCCAGGAAGGCATGCTTGTTTATTTACTCTTCTTAAAAAAATCTGACGGTGTGTCCCACAATGTGTAAGCCATAAATATATCATGGCTGGTCTCTGCATAAAATGTTCCAAAGGCTTCATTGGAAGAACAGCCAGACTCCTTATCAGGCCTCAGGGGCCTATAGGACCCAACTTCATCCCTATAATGTTATCATTGTTTCAACCTCAGGGCCTTTGCACTTGCTGTTCCCTCTCTCTGAAATGCTCTACAGGTAGAAAAACACTCTAGAAGGGGTGTTCCATCTGATCACTGTGTATTTTAAGTGCTTTGAATAGTGCATGGCACACAGTAGGTGCTCAGGAAACACTGGATGAATGTATCACTTGATACACCTCAAAATGCTTCTTTTCACTTAGATCTCAGCTCAAATCTCTCCCCCTCCGAAAGCCCTTCCACATCACTCTTTATCATATTGTCACACTATCATTTTTGTAACCCTTGTCATTATCCTCATAAAAATGTAATACCATCCCTTGCTTATTGTCTGGCTTCCCCCACCACCAAAGAAGCTCCAAGGGGGCAATGTTCTCACGGGCCTTGTTCCCCAAGCGGAACATCTGATGTGTGGCATGTTTTGGATAAACATTTCTTGCATTAGTCACTCCTCCCCCAATAGAGACACCCCCATCCACAGTAATAGGCAACAGTTACCCACATCTCTTATGACCGGTAACCAATGACAAACCACTAGTAATGATAGTGTTCAGAGCAACCACAGCTATGGGGATGGCTGTCTCTCCTTATAACTCCATGTGTCATTTTCATAAGAATCCTCAGACCAAACAACCTGGTCTAACCAGGTTCTCTGGGGAAGTCATCCGAAAGAGCTTGGTGCCCCTCGTTTTGAGGCTCCCTCGCCGATTATTCTTTAATTAAAGTTTTAATATTTATACTTGTGCCTCGAGGCAGGATTTTAAATAATGGAGGCAGGCATCATCGGGGAGCACCTCAAAACTTCTTTAAAAACATCATTTCCATGTCTGAGGTCTTTGGCCCAAAAAAGTCTTGTCTCGGGCAATGTGGGGGAAAGGGAATGTGACACATGATGATTTGGGCAAAGTCAACTGGTGTTAATCTGTGGAGCAGGCTTCCTACGTGGCTCCCATGCTGGGTGGGTGGCAGAAGGGAGATGAACTTGTCCTTCAGAGCAAATGCACTTGGATTTCAATAGTCTTCACACCCGCCGCTGGGAAACCGCTGCGTCCCCAAAGTATTTTCTGTGTCAGATACCATATCCCTCTTGGAATGTGTTCATTACTCTACACATCAGCTTAAAGGATACAAATAAAACGGTCTAATTTTTGGAAAGGTGAGATGTCAGACATATTTTTACAGGGCAGACCCAATTTCCTGGAGGAAAAAAAAAAACCTTATCTGAAAGGAATTTTATAAAATGTAATGGTTTGGTATGGCTTGAACTGAAAATGCTAAATTTGTTTTAAAAAAAGTCATCAGAGACGTGAGGATGTCGAAGAGGCCTGTGCTCAGACATTAGAGGAGGAGGTAAAAAAATAGCATCAATTATCATGAAGAGAAAATAGGGCAGAGTGGGTCAATTCCAGGAGGAGGAATCTGCCCAGACCCACGTTTTGGCTCGTTTCTGAATGGAAAACTCTGAGATCTCGGGGTGACTTTAAAGACAGCGTGTTCCTAGGAAAATTTGGGGTTTACTAAGATGGTACTTCCATCCCACAAAGCTGAGGGGAAGCAAGCCTTTCTGCTGATTGAAGAGAAAAAAAAAAAAACGCACAACAGCTGTAAAAACTTAATTTCAGGGTACAGGTGCCTGTTGAGCTGTTGTCAAATGCCACCAACCTACATCCCAGCCAGTGGGCAGCATGTCGCTGATCCTCCTCAGGACATGTGCAGAGTGGAAGAGGGCAGGTCAGGGTTGGAGGGACTGAGGTTTCCGTTGAGAAATCTCCATTTACGATTAACCTCCCTTTCTGTTTCCATTTGATTTGTTGTTTAAAACAAAGTGCGTGCATGTAGGGGAAGCTGCCTGGCTTTTCTATCCCACCAGGTGTCATAAGACTCAAAATAGAGAGTAATAATCTAGTTGATAAAAGAAAATAAGGAAAACTAACATCACCCAGGCACTTGCCAAGTGCCAGAGCCTGCTCTGTGCTCACTGCTTTGTTTAATTCTCCCCCAAACCCTCTGAGGCCAATACTACCACGGAAACTTTCATCTGGCAGGTGGACAAACTGAGGCACAGAGAGGTGAAGTAATTTCCCCAAAGTTATACAGCGAACAGGTGGCAGAGCCAGGGGCCCTGTACGCTTCTTAGCCTTATCTCTGGACGCTAATGGTACTGTCAAAAATTGTAAAGGATGATGCCGGTTTCTTCCTAACCCAATTCATCCATGAATTAACTGAGAAAAAAACACAGTGGATTCCCCCAGACGAGCTCAGAAAGCATGGAGGTCTGTAGGCAGCCCCACTGTTGGCCCTCGAAACGCCTGCCGGAGCCCCCTTTACCTTTTCATGGGCCCAGGTCCTTGCCTCTAAAGAAAAAGACCTTGGTCAAAAACAAATTCACCCGTGGCTCCAGCCAAGCCCTCTGTGGTCACTTAAAAATTGAAAGGATCCAGGCCCTCTCATCTCTCTCTCTCTTTTCCTTTGAAACAAAGATAAATGGGAAATGGAGGGTGGATGAACTAGGACAGGGGGCAGGGAGGGATCACCGGCCGGGGCGTGTCCTAAACCTGTACTGAAAAGGCCAGGCCTCTTGGCGCATTGGATTTAAAAATAATAATAAACATATACAATCATTATTATTTTAAAAGAAAATCCCAGTTATAGTGTATCATATTGCAGCTCAGACAAAGCTATTCCATGATACCTCCCCCACTTCTTTCCAAGTTCAGCTGAGAAGACCCGCGGTGGGGTACCAACTCCCTGCACCGCCAGACTCGGATTTCCAAACCCTTGAGCAGCCCCGCCCCAAATGCTCCGAGGCAGGTAGGTGCACCCAGGCCCTTGGCGGCGCAGGAGCAAGGGGCACCCCCATCCCCTGGCGGCAGGGAATGGAGTTGGCGGCTCCTGGGCCAGGCGGGTCGGGGTCTTCCCCTCCCTTTCCGCGTGGGCGGCTTCCGGGCTGGCCCGGACCATAGGAACTGACGCCTCAAAGGCTCCAGGTGCATCCCAATCAGGTGGCTCCCGGGGCAGCAGGGATACGGGAGCAGAGACCAGCTAATCCCTCCCTCGCCTCGATAGTTAGGAAACTGGTGCCGACAAGGGACGACCCCTGGCCTGCTCTAGAACTGCTACCGCCTGGCTTTCCTCCCAGGATGAAGGTGCCCTAAGGCACCAAAGAAACCCAGAGGCGCAGCAGGAGTTTCCAAGTCCTGAGTTCCTAGGCTGCCCCTTTCTCCTCCCGGGGTCGAATGCAGTGGCATTTTAGGCGTCCCTCCCGGTGCCCATAATCACATACATGGTCTCTCCAGCTCAGCGACCCTCCTCCTCCCCGCCTCCGACAAAGCGTCCGGTGCTTCTAAACCCCCTCCCAGGCCACGAGGTGCCTCCTCCCTCAGACCTAGTGAAGGGCGATGGAGAGGCAGCGACCCGGGGCGCACTAAGTGCACGCTTCCAACCGGCCAGGAAACCTAACCAAAGTGCGCAGGCAGGTTCCCGCTGCTCCCTGTCCCTGGGACTTGCTCCCAGGAGGACAGACGAGGCAGCCTGGGCGTTCCTGGGGGCGCCTGAGGCCAGGAAGGGCGTGCTTCTGGAAGGATGAGCGGGGTGAGGGTGCTCCTGATCTCAGCTCCCCCCTCCCCGAGAGGACGTGCAGGGAGATCTCTCCACGACACCAAAAAAGTTCCCAGTCCAGCGCACCCAGCCTGGCGCTGAGAGGAAGCCAGCTCTCGAGTACCCAGAGAGTCCCCTCTGTGGGTTCCTTTGGCCAGGTCAAGGAGGGCACAGGGGTGGTGACTCTGCCTGGACTTACCTAAAACTCGCGGCGCGCCCGGCTCCGGTCGCCTTCCGCTTGGCCCCAGACCCTCCAATTCCCCTGCGCTTTCTGCACCCCCAGCCACACTCACCATGAGCTGGAGGCGGCGAAAGGGGGTGCTGGCTTCTCCCACGCTGTCCGCAACTTTGCTGACAGGTCAGCCCCGCCCTGGCGCCCCTGCCTGGGCGGCAGGCTGGGCGCAGCTGGGCGCGGCGCGGGTCAGGACCGCTGGGCCCCGCCGGCCACGGCCAGGGGGTTCTGGAGCGCAAGGTTTCTCAGTCCCGGGGCGCGCGGTCCGCTCCTCCGCGCTCTGCCTGGTGGGAGGCTCGGAGTTCTCTGGCTCCGGACGCAGGGGCGGGGCGCACGGCTGTCCCCTCCAGATGCGGGGTGCCTAGCTCGCTCCTTCCTCCTCCCGCCCGAGAGGCGCACGCGTGGGTCCGGCCGCGGTGGACGCCTCCGCCGCTCGCGGGCTGGCAGAGCGCCCCCGCCCCACCGCGGGTGCAGCCGGGGGCCGGGGCGCAGCGGGAGGGATTCCCCTCCGCGAGCTCGGGTTTCCCCACCCTGCGCGGACCCCGGGCTCCGTCCGCTGCCGCCGCGGCTGCGAGAACCACTTCAGGGCAGCGCAGCCTGTGCCGCCGGCTCCAGCTGGAGGAGGCGGTGGCGGCGCGGCTCGCACCGGGAGTGGAAAGGAGGTGACCTTCAAACCCCGCGCTCGGGGAGACCGGGAGGAGGGTTGGGGTGACAGAGGGGAGCGGTGTGCGCCCGCTTGGCCCGCGAGAGCGCCGGCAGGCAGGCGGGAGAGAGTGAAGAAGAGATCCTCAAACAAAAATATGGATTAGAAAATAAACAAAGGAGGGCGAGAGAGCGAGCGAGCAAATGTGTGCATATGTGTGTGCGTGTGCGCGCGTGTCTGTGTGTGTGTGTGTATGTGTGTGTGAGCGCGCGCGACAGGCGGCGAGCAGCCCCGGCTGCGGAGCCAAAAATAATCCCGAGCTCGAGGGAGCGCCCCCTCCCCCTCTCCCTGCCAGCGCCGCCGCCGTGGTCACGCGTGCAGCCCCGGATTCCAGCGGGTGGTGGCGGACACGCGACCTAGTGCCTCGGTCTCCTGCGGTGACGGGGTGAGATTTGGAAGTGAGGGTAATGAGCCCAGGTCTTTGGCATTCCCAAGTCCTTGTCCCAAGTGGGCTCACGCACTGAGCGCCAGCGCCCCCCACCATCCCCTCTCCCCAATGAAAGTAGACGAATCCCCTAGAGAAATGCTAACTGGAGGAGCTTTCTTGCCCCAGTCCACTTCTGGTCTGGGAAATCTTGAGGCCAGGCAGAGATGGAGCCCTGTCTGAGATGCAAAAAGTTATCCAGGCCCCACGGACACCGTGCAAGTGGGTGCGTACAGGCCTGGGCTATGTGTCCCTGGCCTCTTTTACTGGCGGGCTGCCTAACCCTGCACGGGGCGCTGATGACTCTAGAGGGGTCTAGAGAGTGTCCTCTTAGCAGTTGCCTTAGAGGCAAAAGCCCTGTGACTCCTCAATAAATCCTATCACTCTGGACTCACTTTTACGAGCTGCTGTTTGAAGTATTTACATTGAATTTTCTCAATAACTCAATGAAGTAGGTACTTGCTGGAGGTTTGTGCATTTCACAGATCAGAAAACAGAGGCTTAAAGAGGTTAAAGCAGCAATATTTCTTCTTTCTTGAGCCCCACCTTGGATTCAGAAACTCTGCTTTTATTTCAAGATAAATATTTTAGGTGATACTGTTGCATGAGAAAGTTTGAAGTCTAGAGAGTTCTAATTTGCTCAAGGTCACACAGCTGGCAAGGAACCAGGATTCCTGGGCAACACGTACTTCTGTAAGGTGTACCACTGCCCCACTGTTCCTTCTGGGGGGCAGAAGGGATTGAACAAGTCCAGGTTTTAAGCCTGATCCCTTACTGTGAAGTTCATGTTCATTTTCCTGCCCCATCCTTTGATTGTTTTTGCATTTGCCCTATGGCGCCTCTTCCAGGTAAGACTGTAAGATTCCCAAAAGTAGGGACCATGTTACAGGTATTGCTTTGTACCATGTGTATTTCCTAAGTGCCCACCAAATAGCCGACTCATAGGAGTTCCTCTGCCATCCTGTCAGGCTAGGATTTCTTCCAACATTAGAATAAAATAAAGAAAGGGAACATCTACCTACAAGTGGATTTTTTTTAATGCAAAATTGTATCCTCATTTGAGACAGTAACTTCGCAAAATCCAGAAAGACATCTCTCTCACTGGCCCCAGAAGGCGAATTTGCAGTTTGGGTTGGTTTTACCAGATGCTTCCTGAGGACTCTCTTTGATAATAATATATTTGTATGTAGACAACTTTTCTTTTTTCTTTATACTATACTAGTCTCTTATCCTTCAGTGAAAGCACAAGGAAGCCATAAATCTGGGTTAGTAACATCATAATCATTTCCCCCAGAAACTGTTTACAATGGGAAAACCACCGAATTTAAATGCAATTGTCTAGCCGTGCAGGGAGATGAGATGGGTTGTAAAAGAGGTATTCTCAATTTAAAAGCAAATTATCAATAATGAGAGAAGAAATAAATGGCAGTTAATGGGAAGTTCGGTTGAAATATAATGTTCTGTGCAAATTCACCAACAGGAATTGTTTCTCTGTGCTCCTTCATTTTTATTCCAGAAGGGGGAAAAATGAATGCAATCATTCAAGGCAGAAACACTGGCTGTTGTTTCATTAAAAATAGGTAATCACTGGGTGCTTTTATTATTTTTAATATACATTTTTTCCTGTTGGAAATGAAATAAAACATATTCAACTATCTCAAAATCAAGGTCAGTCCGTATTGACTCTGACTTATTTATTTTGCAGTAGATACAGGCTTAGGTGTATTAGCAAGGAGTGTCAGGCATGACTCACTGTTGCTGTGTGGCTTTGTGGCTTAAGAAAGCTTAATATGAGTGGGGGAGACATTCATTACAATTTAAAACAAAATTAGAGTAAAGATCAATACAGCACGCTATTATGCTATTCATCTGGAAAGTATTCGTTTCTTTTTTACCCTGACCTTTCGCATTCCAAGAAGAGCTTTTCTGTCATCCCTGCAGGTTGAGCCGGGCCACTTCTAAGTCCTGAGAAGTGCTGAAGTAAACAGCTCCTAAGACCAGGGCCAAGGAGGGCCCAGCCCTGGTGGCCCAGACTATGGGGCTTTTGGCTCCTCCTACTGGACGTGAACGATACTTCACAATTTAAAAACAGCAGACATCAAAATGGTGTCTTCTATAAAACTGGCAGGAAAGAACGACATGTGGCCTCACACTTGACTGAGAGAACATTAGCCCTACTCAAAATGCTCAAGATTCATCTAAAGCGTAAATTGCATCATTTCACTTTCAAACTTCAGATCTCCTCACAGCTCCTCTTTGCCCCTCCTCCCCCAGATAAAGTCTAAAAGTCTTCTGCATGAGCTCCTGGATTTTCTGGCTCCCACTTTACATCCATCTTATGATCCAGAGACGATCTTCCCTTGCTTGTTTCCAGTCCTTTGCATGTGTTGTTTCTCCAAGCTGGCATACTCCCGCGGACTCTCTCCTCCTGGACAGCTTCTATCTATATTTTAGCTCTCCATCTGAACATCACTTTTCTCCCTGCCAGCCCCCATCCCACACATGAGATACCACCGGTGTCTCTCTTTTGAACTCTCTGAGCACCTCTCCATGTCTTTATCATATCATTTGTCTCTGCCTATTGTAAATGTTCTCTTCCATTAGACTGAAAGGCCCTTGATGTCAAAGACTTTTTCTCAATGCACGGGGCCAAACACATAACACACTCAACAGATGTTTGGTGAACCTTCCTTCTCCCTTGTGGCGACTGCTGTCTAAGCAGGTAAACCTCTATGAGATGGTTTGAGAGGCCAACCTGCTCATCCATTCAGGTAGTGCTGCCTTCTTTCAGCCATCAAGCCTGTGTCTTACCAGAGGCTAGTCTCTCACGTAAACCAATCCATATATTAACTAGACACGGTCTCGGCACTCAAGACAAACTAATATTCTAATATGATAAGTAGGCACAAACATAAGGGATCGCAAGGGTTTTGAAAGATTTTGGCCGGTACTGAATGGGGAGCATACAACCAGACATGAGTGAAAAGGGGACGGCCAGGCACTGCTTTCTAGAGGAGATCACGTCTAAACATAAAAAATAAGTAGGAATTACCCAAAGAGTTGGGTGGAGGACAGTCCTGGAGAAGAACACAGCTTATGAGACGGTCTGAAGCCAAACGGACTATAGGTCTTTCAAGGAAAAGCAAATCTGTTCAATATAAATAGAATCATGCTGAGTTCAAGGGTCTGGAAGGTGGAGTGGGGGGGAAGCAAGACAGTGAACAATGGGGCTGAAGGCATAAACTGGGAGAAAGTTCATCAAGGGCTCTGAGTTGAAAGACAAGGCATGCTTGCTTTACTCCAAGGCAGCTTTTTGATAGGATGACTCTAAGGCTTGTCAAGACCTACTACCATCGCCATAATTCCAGCGTCCACGGCCTGGGCACATCTGCCTTCACCGATGTTTCACGAATCATTTTCCCCTTATTATTTTATATTTGCTGAAGAACTTTTCCAGATGGTCAGTGTAAACATCTAGTGAGTTCTGGAGATTGGTAGGTCACTCCAAGGTACTCTTGGACTTTTAGGGACGATCAGTGGTATATTAGACGGGATCGGAGAAGGGTGAAAAAAAAGCAAACTAAAACAAACTGAAGTAGCCAATCATCCTTTGGTTTCTCTTCCCAGAGGTTACCTTTCCATAACAGTCACTACAGAGAGGATGTACAGCTCAAATTTACTTATGAATGATTCATATTCAATATAGTTCTTCACTCAATCCTAGTATTGTGTAGGACCTGCCTTGCCCTCAAGTTCTCAGTCTTCAGGCTTACCTGAAAGCCTTATCACAGTCTGGGTCAACTAATGAACTAATTAAAACAGTCTGAGGACCACAGGGGAATGAATTGCACCATATAGTCTCTATTCCCCCCTCAGTCATTGGGCACATGGCAGATACTCAATATATACTTATTGATTGGTTGAACTAACTCACCATCTATCATGTAGTTCAGGGCCTTGATATTAACCAAGGCATTTAGTACTGAGACTGAGCCATCCAGTGTCCAGGGTGGAATTCTTTTCTTCTGAAAAGATACAAACTTTCACACTCTGCTTAAAAGTGTCTTAAATAAATAGTAAACATGATGGTTTCTCCTCGTCTCCTTGGGCTCATCCCTTGTCTTCCCCTGCCTACATTCCCCAAATAATGATGAAGATAGTGGTAAGAGTAACAAAAATAACATTTTGAACAGTCATGATGAGAAGAATAGCAATAAAAATCACAAGCTCGTGGCATCGGCTATATAAGCTCTTTAGTTGTATTATCTCATTTAATCCTCACAATACAGCGCTAGGTGTAAGTACTATTATGGTTTTTTTTAAAGATAGATGAGAAAACCAAAGCTTAAAAGAGGGAGGAGGTTCTGTGACTTGGCCAAGCCCACAGAGCTGGTGAGGGGTTAAGCCAGGACTCAAAACTAAGTCTTTGTGTCAAAGCGGAGTTCATGAAGCATGAATTATGAAGCACCTTGTCTTTCTGTATGCTAGGGCTCATACTCCAGGTAGGTGATTTATGATCATGAAAGTAGGAATTTCTAGTCCATTGGTCTCAGAATTAAAAATAAATAAATAAATAAATAAAAAGGAAGGTTCCATGATCTGCAGCACCAAAGGGAGCCTGCTGATACAAAAAACATTTTGGAAGCAAATATTTTGAGCGTGGTCAGAATCAGGTTTACAAAGAATCCCAAAAGCTTGGCCAATAATGAGTAGAAACTAAGCTGTGTTTTTGGTTCAGGGCAAGCTAGTTTATACGCCATTTGGTATATCTTCAAGAAATATACTTTCATACATCTTTAAAAAATGAGTCTTTAAGAAAGACGTGGATAAAGTTCTGGAGGAAGACAGTTTCTTTTCATGATCTGAATCTACCTCTTAATTACAATGTGAACCAAGCAACATTTTTTTAAAACATCAGTAATCCTCCACTTCCTGTTTGTAAAATGGAGATGATGATGATGATAATGATGAAAATGATAATGATAAAAATGACGATGATAACAGAATTAATGTCATAACAGTTACTATTAATACAGAGGACACTGCAGTTTCCCACTGTAATTTCTCATTGAGATTCCCAACCACAAGCATGTTAATTCTCGGCTCCCTGCATGTGACTGGTGAAGGATTTGTCCCAGGGTCCACGTCATCTGATCCAGGAAGGGGTGATTGTTATGCTTATTGAAAACATTTTCTTAACCTAAGTGAAAGCCACAGGAAAAATTATTTTTCTTGTCCTTCCAGTGTTTCCTTGTGTGACTATAATCTCTGTATCTGACACAGATCTCTTATGACTAGCCAGAGGATGACAGGGCAGGGAGGAATAAGGAACCAGTAATACGTGTGAGGTTACGGAGCTCCCAAACCAACCAACATTCGAAACGACCCTACCGCTGCATCCACTGTTCCTGTGACAATATACCTCTTATTGCAAAAGCCTGTTTTCTGTTTACATGTGGCCTAAGAGCAAGGTTTCTTAATCTCTGCACTACTGACATTTTGGGCCACATAGTCCTTCTGGTGGGGAGAGGGGGGCTACCTGTGTCCTGTAGGATGTTTAGCAGCATTCTTGGCCTCCATCTACTCAATGCTAGTACCACCCCTGACTGCTCCCCAAAGTTCTGAGAACCAAAAATGCCTCCAGACATTTCCATATGACCTCTGGGGGGCAAAACTGGCCCAGGTGAGAACCATTGGTCAAAAGCTTCCTCACCAATATACTGATAATACTCAAAGAAGTGGTACTCCTCCTAGTAATGGGGTAAGAACAATTAGTGTTTATTCAGGTTTACCAAGTCCCAGGCATAAGGGTCTATACCTTCACTCATATTCTCACTGAGTTCTCACAACCATTCCATGAACCAGGTTTTATCATTATCCACATTTTGCAGATTAGGAAACTGGGGTCCAGAGAAGTGAAGGAACTGGCTCCTAGTCACCAGGCTAGTACATAGTTGGTTTAGAATGTGAAGCTGTTAGAGCAGGCAGGTAGCTAGATATGAGCAGAGAAGGGGGCACATGGGCCAAAGGGCAGAAAACCATACATCTTGTGAACAATGGGAATCCTTGGACAGACCAAGATGAAAGGATCCTCCAGACTGATAAAAAAAAAAAAAAAACAAACCCATACATTCTGGGTTGACTGGTGTCCTGGACGCAGAGGGGAGGGGCAAGACAGGAATCCCCACCATCCAAATCTAACCTTTCAATCATTATGACCTCCATTCAAATGTAACCTTTGCTTATGATACACTCTCCCATCCGAAAGTAACCTTTTGTTCATTATGACCTCATCCAACTTCCTGATCAAGACTAAACAAGGACAAAAAACCCCTCCCCACCACCTGGGAAGGTGGAACTGGGATGAAGGTCAGGAAGGATGACCCCAAATAACCTCCTGCCAGTGAATATTCTGCCCACTCATTTTCACACTCACGTAACGGGCTTGCCAAGGACACTCAGGGAAGCGACCCCACTGGGTCGGCTAGCTCTTTCCTTGAGAGCGTACCATCCCTCCCTTAATAAATCCTTGCTTTGCTTTCTTGACCTCTGTGTCTTATTTCTGAATTCTTTCTGTGAAAAGAACCTCTAACCCACAACAAACCCAGCTCAGCCATGACTCCTCCGACCCCAGGTGGTCATGAGAATTCAAGGGTCTGACCCATGTGGAGTCTGCCAGCACTGTGACTGGCTCAAGGCCACTGCTCAGAGTAAACTGTGTCTTCTCCGTAACAGCCCTACAGCAGGAGGATCTTTAAGAAATGCAGCGCAATCTTGGCAAGTCCGTTGCTTTCTCCACATCCAACGGTTTGAGCTCATTCCTCTAAACTCTTCATAGTGGCTGAGTGTTCCAGCCAACACCCAGACTGCCCCAAACTAATAAAGAGGACACAATCACCACACTCCTTGATAACCCATCAAGACAGCATTTGCCAATTTCACTCACGCACAATCGAACTAGGAGTCAGGGGCCAGTTTTATACTCCTGCTGGATAAGATAAGAAGTAATTATACCTGCTTAGGACTTGAGGGGAGAAAAAAAGAAGAAAAATAAAAACAGTTTTGAGAACTTTCTCTATGCCAAGCCTCAGGTATGACACCTAACCTCAGAGAAGCTCTATAAGGCAAGTAGGATTATTATTCCCATCTTACAGATAAAGAAACTGAGGCTCAGAGATAAAAACCAAATTTTCAAAGCCTACAAGTTCAAAATCTCATTTTTAAATTCTTGGAAGTCTGACTTCAGGGCTATAGTATCCTTTGCTGCATCTCAAAACCCCTCTTCAGGTATAGAGAGTTCAAAGGCCAAAAAGACAGAAAAATTCTGTACGTATTCTAACGTCCTACTAACAATATTTCTTAAAAATAAGCTCTGCTTTCAGTAGTTCCACTGAAGTCAACCATGAAGGTTGAAAGTGAATCTTCTCATGAAAAAAAAAAAGTTGTAAGTCAATGAGGTGTAAATAGTTAATGAATTTATCATCAGAACATAAATAGTTTTGCTTTAATGTACTAACACCTCAGGGGGAAAAATGTTCCATGTATTAGCAGTCAAGAGTATTGACAATCGATTTCTTTCAAATGCACTTACTTTAAGTCCTCATCATTTTATTACAAATGGATAAGTAAAGATATTTAAGCCATTTAGGGTGAAATATGCAACCTTCCAAGGAAGAATATGCATTTGCAGTGGTTACTGGTGGGTTATAGATGCTCGGAGCAGTAAAATATCTGTAAATCATGGTCAGAGTATGCATTACTATGCTCTCCATTTATGCATTTATTATTTCTATTTATTCCTTATACTTCGCTAAAGAAGCACAAACCTCTAAATTTAAAAAAAAATCACTGAGAATCTCTTTTAAGAATCTATAGCAGCTAATAGGAGGAAATATGAGCTAATATGGGTCAATGGCTAAAATCTGGGATTCTGGAAGCTGAATATAAACGTTTAAAGGAGACACTTTGGGCATTTGGTCAGAAGTGAACTCTCATGAAGCACGTTTCCACAATTTCTCTGCTTCTCCCTTCTGTGAGTTTCCCCACACCATAACTTTAGGCTTGGTTCAAAATGTCCTGCTGAATTAATTTGTAGACACTCTTTTGGGTCAACCTAAAAGCAGACCTTGAGACACATATTTGAGTGCAAGTGTGAATTTGGGAGGTGAAACTTGGAAACAGTGGTAAGAGAGTAGGGAAGAAAGCTGGGGAAGGGGCAGGAGAGAACAGTAAGTGTGTTGTCAACCAAGTTAATACAGTGCAGGTCAATTCCACTAAAAAAGTTCTGGCAGCCAGGGCAGAACACACTCCCCACAATTATCCCACCAAGGGGGCAAAGAAGCTTGAACTGATACACTGATTCCTGTCAGTCATTGGTTAAGGGTTAGTGCAGCAGGAATGATAATCCAGTGCTCCTTCCAGCCTTTCGTGGGCATGGGTAGAGTGGAGACTACTGGTCACAGAGAGTCCTCAGGTGATGGTGCTGGTATCTGGGAGTCCAGAATGCAAGCCCCTAAGGATTGAGGTTGCGGGGTGTGAGGCAATGGCAGCGTCTTCTATATTCTCCATGTCCCCAGGAAGAAAGAAGGGGAAATGCTGGCTTTGCAAGAGCAATCAGTGATATGTCCTGTAGGAATGAAAAGCTCCTGAATCTCTCATCACCTATGAAGCCCCGCCGACCAAGAGTCTAAATATTCTATGGACGTCAGACTGTGGTGTGTATCATAGTTGTTGGTAATGCTTATCAAACTTCAGATCCTGGGCACCATCCTAGAGATTCTGATTCAGAAAGCCTGGGCTGAGATCCTGGAAATCTCAATTTTTAAATCCTCTGCACACACTCATACACACACACACACACACACACACATCATGCATTCATGTCACATGTCCAGGTACCTGATGTGAACACTATGTGTTTCATCCAACAGCAGAATGACTTGTGAATAGGGTCGGAGGTGGGGGGAGGCGGGAGCTCAACTCTTTTTGTTTTTTTAAAGATCCTAGGGCTTTGTGCATGAATATTTCCTTTCTCTTTGAAAATACGATTGCTGGCTGTGCTCTCAAACTTCACAGAAGGGAGGTAATTGTTAGGATTCTGAAGCTCTGATTGTGCATCATGAATAAATTAAAATCTACAGGTATTTGCAAGAAACTCATGGGACCACTCAGGAAGGGCCATTCTGGAGTCTCGGGAACCACAAGTAGGACAAGGAAACAGTGATATCATGTATCAGGGAGAATCAGCAAATTAGGCTTCAGGAGGCTCCAGTTCTCAGGCCAGGCAGGCAATGTGGAGGCATCAAACCTTTGCTGAACCAACTTTTTTAACAACAAAGCCCCACAGGATTCACAGGCATGAAGATAAAGCACAACCAGGTGAAAATGCCCTGGCAGTTTTGGGTGGTGGACAAAGTGAACGAGGTACCATTCTTCCTCCTTGGCAGGTCTTATTTTAGAGAGTATGAAGCGGCAGTAATCCTGGAATCACTGTCAGAGAATGTTCTAGACCTGGCATCTATAAGAGAGGTTCTTTTATTAGTGGACAAAAGTCAGGGTGAGGGAAGTAAAGCATAAACCATAGGTGCCTTTTATGAGAGCAGGTAGACTTTTCTTGTATACCTACTTTTAGCTTAAAAAAGTATTTCGCAGGTGTCAGCAACCATTAATTGACAGACAAAAGAAGGGGTCACCAACTTGAGAGACTGTCAGTGAAAAGGCCATCGGTCTCTTTGATTTCCTTGCTTCTTCTTGCTTTGATTCGTCTCTGTGTTCAAAACTCCAGGACTAGCTAGCTTGCCATTATTCCGTAAGGCAATTAAGCAACTTGGCAATAAAAGCAACCACATTTTTCTGGAGTAGTTCACAGAGAATACAGAGCAGAACAGCGCAGGCCAGATGTTGAAGCAAAATGTAAGTACTTATCTGAACACACGTCCCAGTGCCAAGGCTAAATGCCCTGCCTTGCTTCCATCCAGTTAATCCCTCCCTCTGCTCTGTCATCAGACTCTCAGGATATAAACATGCTAAAGCTCTCCTGCGTTAACCCTCCTGTCTCAAGGCTTCCTCAACTAGTACGCTGCTAGTTTAGGTCTACCGCTATGGCCAAGCTTTCTGAAAACAGTCATTCAATCTCTGTTTATCTCTTCCTTTCTCCATCATCCAGTGACTGACTGTAACCTGGTGTTTCTGTCCGTATTGTTCCACTGAAGCTACTGTCTTAGCATCTTCTTTGCTGGTGGCCCTTCACCCCCGCTGCCAAGATACCCCCACCATTTAGTCCTCGATTTCGGTTGCTCTGTCTTCACCATCGGATGTGTTGACAATGTCCTGGCAACTCTCTTTGGCTTCAGAAACACAACACTTCTGGCCCTTTTCCTGCCTCTGCCTCTGCACTGCTCCATAACTGTCTCTTTTTCTGTCTGCTCTGCCTAGACACTGCCCTCCTTAACTGCTGGTGTGTTGGCAACCTCTTCGGCAGGCTCTTCAGTTGCTGGGTCAGGATGCCCTCCAGTAAGTCCCGACTTGAATGTAATCTACTGAGCTAGTAACCCCAGCAGGAAGAGACTCTCCTTTTTTCCCCTCAGTAGTTATAGATCCCGACTGATCTGGATGGGACTGCACAGCCATTACGAACCAATCACATGACCAGGTGGAGTGCATACGGCACTCTGGGGCTCCAGACCTGTGGGACCAGAGTGTGGGGTCAACTCCACCGGAACCGCTCAGTCTCAAAATGGTGGACAAGTGCTCCCCTCCAAAGGAGACAGGGGTGCTATTACTAGGTGTTAAACCATCAAATACTTGGATAGGTAATGCCAGACAAATATTAACACACTGAGACAGGAGGGAAGGGGGCATTGCACAACCATTAAAAGAATGACACAGCGATTAGCAGCAAGATGGTGGAAGATTCAACTCACAGTAGACCTTGAGCGTCAATGTACGCTCACTGAAATACAATAGGATGCTCAATGGTACTCCCACAGGTGCCAGGACAGTTTTAAGGCTGACCAAAAAGGTCAAAGGGTGAGTGATGGCCCAGTTCCTGAGAATCCCACCCCCTTCCCCAAAGTAGTTGGAATAATCCGCCCGCTCGTTAGCAGAGGAAGTTACAGAGCCCATAAAACTAGCAGCCGTACCTGGCAGCATCTGGCTCCCTCGTTCCCTTGCCTTCCGAGAAGGACCGCACTCTGTCCATGGAGTGTGTATCTACTTTTACTTTAAACTGAGCACCTAACTTCCACCACCTCATGGACTTTCTGTTGCCTTCTGAGACAGCCTGCACTCTGCCTATGAGGTATGTATCTCTCTGAATAAATCTGTTTTTACTCAACTGTGGTTCACACTTGAATTCTTACCTGAGCAAAGCCAAGGACCTACACTTGGCAGGGCACTTCCCAACCGAGACCTGGGCCATCCTCTCGCCCCACATTTTCCTGTGTCAACACCACTTATTTCCTTAATGATTTCATTGTCTCCCCGTTACCAATAGGATAAAGTCCCAACATCTTGGCTTGGCATACAAGATGCTCCAGGAGCCAGCCCACACCTGACCTTCCAGCTTTATCTGCCATGTAGTCTAATTTTACCCACAAAGAACTTCACATTGTTCTTGAAATAGTCTGCGTTCTGTCATACCAACGCATCCCCTTTGCCTGGAGTGCTGGACCCCTACTTCCCCCACTCCTGTGGGGCCATATTTCTGTCTCAAGACCCAGCTCACAGGCCATCCTCCTTTTGAAAAACCAACCCCACTTCTCCTGGCTGAATCAGTTGTTCCTTTCCCAAGAAACTGTGTAACTATCTCTAATAGTTGTTCTCAACAGGGGCCCTGTTGTTCCTCAGGGGATGTTTGGCAATGTCGAGGGATGTTTTGGGTTGCCATCAGTGGAGGGGGGATTCTCCTGGCATCTAGTGGGTGGAGGCAGTTGAACACCCTACCACCCACAGGCACAAACCACAGAGAATGATCCAGCCCAAAATATCCACCATGCTACAGCTGAAAACTCCTGCTCTATTGGGACATTGAATGCCTTGTACTATAATGATCCCTTTTATAACTTCCCAAGTAAATCACGAGCTTCTCAGGGGCAGGGACACTGTCGGATTTGTCACCGTACTCCCAGCACTAGCAGGTGCCTGGCTCATAGCAGATGCTCACTAAACGTTGGCCAGATAACTGAGGAAGGGAATGAGTGCCCAGATGGGCTTCTGAAACGTTATCCAAGAAACTGAATTCCTGGAAGGCATGAGGGTTCCTTCAATGGCTATTGTATTAGAAATTTTCAGCTGCAGGATGTGTTTCCTCCCCCTTTTCAAAAATAGATTTCAGCAAAAAGTTTCCGAATTCAGTCACGTGATTCTCTCTGCAAGGCGCACTTCTCTGTCACACTCTGTACCTCTCATGCTACTGATTATTAAGAAATGGCCTCTTGGCTCTGTGTGATTGCTAAAGACAGAAGAAATCACCATACTCCTGGAAATAGGTACACTCTTCTCACAGTTTAGAAATTTTTTTTCAGTGAAACAAAATTTCATGGCCCTTTCCCCACCACCATCCAATTTTAGTTTAAATCAAGGCTGCGTGCGTGTGATGTCTTCATCCAAGCCAGCGCGCGCTTGACTAAGAAATGCACGCCTCTTCGGGAGCTCAGTACCTGTGTAAGGTCTAACACGTTTCTCAGAAAGGACATTCAAATGTCAGATGGAATGATTTACACTGCATGTCAATAAAAAGAACTCCAAGGTTCAGCAAGTCAATAAAGCTTATTAGAACGATCTTAGGGCTGAGTATCAGTGTCGCCCAGTGAGGACCTCTGAAGTCACACACTATCTCAAGGTAAGTGGCATTAAATAGACCACTCTGGAGTGAGAGATAAAATTAAAAGCTTCCATTATTTTGAGAGTTCATATTAACTTAATAACACACAAGAAGCTGGAGGAATGTATGTTTATATTCTCATGGTTTGTTTGTTGAAAGTCTCCCATATGCCAAGCACTGGATCAGGTGGACCATATCTATTCATTTTTATTTACCAGCACTTATGGCATGCTTTCTATGTACCAGACAGTCTCCTAAATCTTTTCAAAGAGTAACTCTTTTAATCCTCATTACAACCCTATGAAATGGGTATATCATGATCCCCATTTTGCAGATAAGGAAACTGACGCTCAGAGAAGCTAAGTAAAATGCCCAAGGTCACCCAGCTGGTAAGCAGCAGAGCGAGCCTTCGTGCAAAGCCAGGCAGTCAGGCTCTAGAGTCGGTGTCCCCAGCCATGGTGCAGCACTGCCTCGTATGCGTTACCTCCAGTCCTCTCAATCAACTCTTAACCCACATTTTGTTCTGCCTCATATTCCAAAATTAATATTTTTACTTAGTTGCCAATGTTTCAAAATCAGAAGACTTCACCCAAAATCTGGATTTCTGGATTCTCCTGACAAATCAAAATGCCTGCTTTCTTGCATGGCCACACTGGGAACTCAGGAGGGGTTTCAGGTGGGGTGCAGACCCACCTCGCTCACTTGAGACACTTGTCTTGTCCCTTGACATTTGAGTTTGAGATCCTGGCTTATCTGTTTTGCAGATGAAGATGCTGAGCATAAGAGAGGTTCAGGAACTGGGCCAAGGCTGCAGATCTAGTGAATAGCAGAGGCTGGCTTTGAACTTGGCAGGGTCTCAATGGAAAAGACATGGCAAACTCAAATTGAGGCAATTCAGGGAGATGTTCTTTTATTTTTAAAAAGGAACGAGTAACAAAGGGTGGCAGGTGTGGAGAAATAACCCTAGACTAATATCAACGAAGCCATTATCATCCCTAGGAACAAGGAACAAGGAACAAGAGGAGGGAAGTGTAACCAGAACTCAGAGGACAGAACTGTTCTGAGCAGGTGTCAGAAGAGAAGGAACAGTTACCATCAGATGAGGAACATGGGACATCTCACACAGAGAGAGTCAGGGGAGCAGCAACCTTGACCACCTTACTCTCTTTCACTCTGATTTCTAGCCAGGGTTCCCCACCAATGGCCAAATCCAAATGACTGGCGGCAAAGGACCCGGGTCCTGACGTGGCGGGGCAGAGCAGGATGGGGGAGAGTGGAGAGTGCGAACAGCAGGAAACACAGACACCAGCACACAGCTCCTGCTGGATTCCAAACACCAGGCTTTTTCCATTTCACTTGCTCTGGACCTATTCAATCAATGGGCTATTCTAATAATATTACGATAATAGCAAACACAAACATGGTGCCTAAAACGCACCCGCTACTTTTCTAAGAGCTTTACATAGGCTAACTCATTTTGTTAAGCGCCTGTCACCTGTGAGGCACAGAGCCCTCTCTGCAAACTCGGATGGGTGCAGGAGCACGAGAGCGGCAGCTATCTTAGGGATCCTCTACTCTCTGACGGGGTCAGGTCATACGATCACATCTCAACCTGCTTCAGCCTTGCCTTCAAACTCATGGGCAAAGAAGACTTCCTATTCTAAAAAAAAAAAGGAACTAAAATAAGTTGAAAATGCAAAGGTGCATGGCACGCATGAGCCCTCTTAACTGGTAGACCTAACTATTCTTCCTGTTTCCCACGTCAAAATGTATCTTTCCCATGCACCACTCCCTTAGTTCTTAAGGGCTGATTAGCCTACTAATCTAGGATGAAGAAGGAACATATGAAGGTCACAGATCTTGACAATGGCTTAAGAGCTGTAGATCCTTCATGCTTGAAGGGGAATTTTCTAATCCGACAGTAAATATGGGGGCAAAGAATCCGGGGAGGGTGTTAAAGAAGGACTTAAGGGCTCTGAGTCCCTTTGGATACTTCATTTGGCAAAGGGCAATGTTGCCCAAACTTCAGTCATCCACGTGCTGCCCTCATGGTCTTTGTCATATTTGTACCAGGTGCACTATGACAAATTATCCTAAATTAAAAACCAATATTGTTCCACTATTGATGTAAGCAACATAACCACTAAAATTAGTCATCTTGTCTGTGTCGTATCTAAAACCTTCCTCATCTATTTTCAGTAACACACACGTGCATGTCTTGGGAAATGCCTGGTAGAGGTTAAAAGCGTGAACTCTGCAGCCAGACAAAACTGGGTTCAAGTCTCAGTTCCATCACTCAGGAGGGTTTGCCTTATATAAATTGCCAAGAAGTAAATAACTTGTGTAGAGTCCTTAACACCCATGCCTGGCCCTTGGTAGGTATTCAGGAAACAATACTTTTTAGAGCTTTATGAGCCACAGCATTGATGGTTTCTAGATCCTCTAGACCCTGGTGTGTATATACCATTAACACTTACTTAAAGCCTGAGAGAAAAGTGACAGTCTAGAGAAACAGTATCTCATTAGGGAGTCTCAGAATTCCAGGACCCACACAGCAGCTGGAGAGCTCCAGACTTCCCTGAGGTGGCGCACAGGGTTTTCATAGTGTGCAAAGATGGTTCTCCAGTCAGTCAAATATTGCTGTCACTGGCTAGTAAGACCTTTCCTGCAATTTCTAAGACAAGGAACTGAGACTAGGAGATTTCGCTTAACACTGACATATGTATTCATCCATTCATCTACCCATCCACCCATCTGTTCATCTAACAATTATCTGAGTAACTCCATTTCTAGGCACTGTCCTAAGAGCTGGATATCCAACACTGGGCAGAGTAAAACAGATCTAGTTCTTACACTCATAGTACTTACAAGATACAGGAAGACACAGACACAAATAAGTAGGACCCAGTTTTTATACCCCTAGATTTGTTCAGCCCTACTTATCTCCTGGGACTTGGCCCTTCCCTCAAAGGAAAGTCAGCCTTCACTGCAATGCCTCGTCTCCTAACCAACTTGGCTGCCACAGCCTCCTTTGGGTGAGGGTTGCTTTGGTCTTCATGACACCTGCTGTGATTTCATAAACCAAGCCCAACCCTAGCAGACTCATGAAGGCTCTGGTTCCTCCCACTGCTTTCATGTTCAGACGAAGGATCACACTACGACACGTGGGATCTGGCTTCTCCAGGAGCTGCCCTAAGTGTTGGTGAGTTCTCCCACAGAGCAATCTGAGCAGTTGATGGAGATGAGAAGATGGTAGCAGACATATCCTTCTCCCAGTGAACTGTTCCAAGGTACAGTGGGCCTACATGGCCTACCTAGAAGACCCCCATGTCATGGAACAGTTCACTGTCATTTCTCATAAAGCTGTGGTCAGCTCAGGAACACACGGTTTTATATGTGATTGTCTTCCTTCTCCCACCTCACCTCCCTTCTTCCTTCATTCCAGCTGCCCTGTTGTTGTACCACTCTATAAAGCCTCAGGATGTAAGTGTCATCTCAGGCTCTATTTTCAAGGAGACCTGAACTTTAAAAAAATAAATCAAATAACCATACAAATAAGTAAATATTTACAAGTTGCTATGAGATCTTTCAATGGGGAAGAGTCTGACCTGGTCTAAGAGTAGACAAAGCTCCCTTTGCAGAAGTGATGCTTGAACTGAGATAGAGGAAGAAGCAGGCTTGATTAGTTTGGGGAAGAGGCATGAAGGAGCATACCAGGCAGTTGGAAAAGCATGTTCAAAGGCCCTGTGGTAGAGACAAAATAGGAGGAAGGCGCTGAGTAAATAATGGAAGGGCAGTGTTGGCAGGAGCCTAGGCACAGACTCTATGGAGGAAAGACAAAGAGGACCGTTCAGCGCGTGCAGCTTAACTAATGACCTGCCGATGATTCCTGAACTTCTTTCTTCACTTGAGGAACTCTGTCATGCTCCTTGAACAGAGGTCTGAGACAGCCTGTGATTGATGAAGAGTTCAGATGATTCAGGATAAATGTTTTCCATAAAACATCGCTCACATAGGCTTGCTGGACTGGGAAATGCAGACACGCCAGCATCTTCCATAGATCAGAAAACCAGAAAAGTCCTGATGAGGTCAAGGGGATGTTAATTGGAGTTAGTCAAAATCTGACTGCAGTATGACATACAAATTTGTATATAATTGTAACATCCAACATGGGTACCAAGCAAGACACTGACAGGCTAGAAGGGGTACATGAAAAATACCAATTGCATATCAATTATGGACAATCAGATATTTGACAAAGTTCTCTAGTGCTGGAAACAGGAAGTTCACTAGAGTAGGAGGACATCTTTGCACTTCAGGGCACAATAAAGGGTGCGTGTGTGTCAGGGGGAGTGGATACTCCATCACCAGGACAGAAATGTGGAGGAGGGTGAGAGAGGCAGCTCTGTACCCTCCCCTCAACTTTGGATCAGTAAAAGCCCCTCAGCTTTGATCTGTTTTCTATGTTGGGTACCCACATACATTCCATTCAAAGAAAGAGAATTCCATCACCTTGTTGAAAAGATACTAGCCCTGATACGCAGAAGCCTAAGCACTCCACATGATAAGACTGTCTGCGCACTTAGACCCCATGACAGCCCCTCCTCTGCCCAATATCTGATTTATACTATTATTTGCTTTTGATGATTCTCCACTTTCTTCCTTTTTTTAATAGACAATGCAAATGTAAATGTCAGCCTAGTTTACTCCAATATCCCCCAAGTTTGGAAAAAAAAAATCGCAATGAGGTCCAATGTTGAGAATATTGGAGACTTTCAAAGAGATCTAAGTCACTCCAGGAAAAAAGCTTCCACATCTGGAGCATCTAGTGTACGTCCATGAATTCTTTGCAGAACAGAATAAAGGAAAGTGGGTTGACACTGTGCCCTCTCCGCAGGAACTTAGGAGTTTATAGAGACTGAAAACCCAAACACCTACTAATGCAGTTCACAAGTAATGACGAGGAGCAGCTGGGGAGATACTAACAAAAGAGAGAAACTCATTTTTAGCTCCAGTGTTTTCTTTTTTTTTCTAAGCAGGAATAAAAACTCAATATTGTCAAATTTTCACATTTCTCAAGAGAAATCAGAATTCAGATTTCATATCAAATAGTCTAACATCTTAAAAATTAGCAAACAATACATAGTAAGCAAAAAAAAAAAAACAAAATTAAGTGAACAGACAACAACATAAAACATCATGAGAACTGAACAAAAGAGGTTTACACATTGAATCTGACACTCTGGCAAACTGAGTGATTTAAGGGAAGACGTTACGGGAGTGAGGCTCACTTTGCTCTTGGGTGGGCTGCCTTGGGGTGACTGTGAAAACCATTTCCATTCCATCTGTAAAAATGAAATCATTATTATTTTGTTTTCCTTGGCAGAATTCATTTATCTTCTGGGACCCAGTAGAGATGATTTGAATATCTCATGAGTCTAGAGATTTCGTGATTCTTCAAAGAGCTCTGGAAGCAACCTAGAAGAAATCCACCAGGGAAATTGCAGGTGTGGGACCACTTCTCACATAGTCGTGAGATCTCCGTATCAGTATCCCAGAGGTGGCATTTGATTAGGCTCTGGGTGAGGCAGGAAGCCCCATAAAAAGACAGGCAGGACCCCCAGGTAGGGTCACTACGCTCCTGCCAGCACCATCCAATTCCCTGGCCCAGAGGCTCTATCTCACTTTTTGCCTCTGAAATGGCTTACTTACCCCTAAAATTCTATTGGTTCCCTGAGCTCACTTCTGATTGGTTATTTCCTTCACTCCTGATTGGTTATTTCTCTCCCTCCTGATTGGTCCATTTCCCTCACTCCTGATTGGTTATTTCTCTCCCTCCTGATTGGTCCATTTCTACAAAGCTTGTTCCTAATTAGTCAACTTTCGTTATACCTCATTTGCATATGATGTTGCAAAGTGTAAACTGGTAGCCGATAAAAGTCGGTGTAAACCTACAGACGGCGTCAAGAGCTTGGAGTGTTAAGTCCTCTGGGCCCGCTGGCGTAATAAACCTGAGTTCTCCAACTTTCCGAGTGCTGCTTGGTCTCTCACCTGGATCCAGGTTGCTGTCACAACTGAGCTGTAACACCGAGCTATAGAAAAGCTAGCTGAGCTGTAACACATTTTTCCACAACATGGGGTTGAAATTATTGTTTTAAGTCATATCACCAGTCCTGTCACGTGGCTACAAATTCATGGTGCTCTCAGATTCAGATCTACACCAAAGTGCATTGCCCTGGACAAGAGGAAGGAATCCATGCAGCCACTTGAGCAGGTTCCCTTCTGGTCAAGGCTCCACCCATCTCCCCTGGGCTCTGTGCCCAGGCAAGGGGGCTGATCTGGACCAATGAACGCCTCTGGTTTCCTGGTGGCTTTGGTCGATGAGGAGCACCAGCAGAGACAGAGGGAAGAGGTGAGAGAGGCTGAGGTATTTACTCCCCTGACTCTCTCGCTGCAGGGTGGCTGTGCACTGGCTGCACCCCTGAATTACATTCCACTGTTCTCTCTGCCCAAAGGCCCAGTAACTGCTCCCTCTGCTGCCCTGTCAATCCTTGATGTGGTAACCATCTCTCTGTTACCAGGCACAGGGCACAAAAATATTCCCTGTGACTCCCCCATCCATGCTGTGGTAAATGTTGTGGGACCCAGTGGGGTGGCCCGTTGGTGACATGGTGATGCGTGCAGCTTGGTAGAAGAACTTACCAGAGATAAAGTATGAGAACAGAAAAGGAGTTTATCAGGTACGCTGCCAGAGACAACAGTGGAGCCTGTGTGAGCCCCGAGGGCCGGTTGTTGGGATGTCATGTAAGGTCAGGTCACAAGGCGCCTGATCAGCTTGTGCACAGGGCTCTGATTGGCTGTAGGTGAGGTGAGAGGTTTAGGGTCTGTGAAGAGTGGTGGGGTTTATAACTCTGACAAGGTGGGCTGAAATGAACCAGCCTGAGCTACTGTGAGATTATTACCTAGGGCTATTAGTTTGTTAGGGGAAACACACCCAGTAAAGAAGGTACTTTATCTGTTGAGGGATCACAGGCAGACATCTGAGAGCCCAGAAATCAGGGTCGTTTGGCAGTAAATAGTCCCTCACTTCAAGTTATCCAATTTTAGCGTGCCACTGAAACTAGGTCCCCCTAAAACCAAGTTCCTCTGCTAAGTTGATGACAAATCCAAAATGTTATTCCCTTTCTTGGCCAACACCTGTTCCCCTCGACTGAGGAGTGTCAAAGAAAAGCAGGAACTGAAACCAAACAGGACCCTGTGGGGCCCTCCCAAGTACAAAAAGCCTTTCCATGTCCCCTGTTTCTTGTTTGTGGGAAAAAAGGTTTCAGCCTCCTCCACCTTCCCTGAGTTCCAAAGGGCAAGTTCAAACAGTTACTAATTAGGGGAGGAAGGGAATGCAGAAAGAAACAATAGTGTGGTCATGGGGCCTGGGCCTGGTTCCTCCTGGGGGATGTGCGTAACAGCCTGATACAGATCTCTGAGTTCTTCCTCAGGGACTAGGGCCCACCCAGGTAGAGGGTGGTGACTTCAGGCTGAGCACAAGCAGTAGACCCCAGACTGGTTGGAACCAGAAGGCTAGTGCTTGAGATTCCTGGACCACCCTGTTACTCCTCCACCAATCAGAGGAAGGTCATGCACCCTGCAGAACCTCCCCAGTAATTTGGCCTATAAAAACTTTTCCCCTAAAACCATGGAAGTTCAGGGCTAATGAGCACGAGCCACTCGTTCTCCTTGCTCAGCCCTGCAATAAATTTTTCCCTGCTCCAAACTCTGACATTCCAGTGTGTTTGGCCTCGCTGTGCATCGGGCACACAAACCTTGGTTCTGTTGCAGAAAAATGTGTTACAGCTCAGTTGTGACAGGGGGAGAGATCAAACAGCACACGGAAAGTTGGAGAACTCAGTTTATTACGACAGCGCACCCAGAGGAATTAACACTCCAAGCTCTGGACCCCGTCTGTAGGTTTACACAGGCTTTTATAGGCTGCCAGTTTACACTCTGTAACATCATATGCAAATAAGGTATCACAAAAGTTGACTAATTAGGAACAGGCTTTGTAGAAATGGACCAATCAGGAGGGAGAGAAATAACCAATCAGGAGTGAGCTCCATGCAAATGAAGTACTACAAATGGACCAACCAGGAGTTAGCTCAGGGAACCAATATAATTTTAGGGGTAAGTTCTACTTTCCTAGATATCAGCCATTTCAGAGGCAAAAAGTGAGATAGAGCCACTGGGCCAGGGAACTAGATGGTGCTGGCAGGAGAGTAGTGGCCCTGCCTGGGGGTCCTGCCAGTCTTTTTGTGGGGCTTCCCATCTCAGTTCTACAGCATCTCCAGTTCCGTGCTGGAACCTCCACCACTGCGCACACCGAAACTCTCACTGCTCGTGGAGAGCAGGAAAACACATATACACCAACCACACACACTCCCTAAACTTCCCCAACCTGGCTGCTAAGCCAGTTCTGAGTGTGCCATTCAAGAAGCCCAGCTCTTGTCCCAGCAATCGTCCTGACCTTGGCTCTCGTGATCTTTTACTTGGAAGCAAGGCTTCTATGGGGTCTGTATCCTACGATGAGGTGGATGCCACAGTGGGGGTGCAGAGAAAAGTCCTCAACTGCTGAGATCCCAGACTCCCTGGAAAGATGGCCATTTATTTCTTTAATGCCATGTCTCTTCCCTTGTAATGAAATGATGAGACTGACCCAGCCCCCATCCTGCTTCATTCTTGTTGTGATGCTGCATAAATCAGTGTGACGTAAGAGTCCAAGACCTCTCCTTCTGGCCACATAAAGCCTGGCCACCAAGCTAGAACATAATCTATGTGTGTAAGGAGGCAAAGTTGACTTGAGCATCTAAGAGTTCTGACTGTCCTCCTATGTCAGAGAACTCAATTCAAAAGGCAAGGCTTCAGCACAGCAGCTAGACACACGATAAAAGAAATGTTCACATATGGAGGTCTGGGGAGGTCATTTGGGCTTATATATGAGTTAACTTGAATTTTATGCTAACTAGAACAACCTGTTTGTGGCCTATCAAATCTACATTGTACATCTGCTTTAATTATTAAAGAAAAGGGCACATTGACCAAAAGTAAAGAATAGCCATGTTAAAAATAAAGATTCAATGCTTCCCTTTCTGGGACGCTAGTCTCGGTCTTCCTTAGATGATAAGAGCCCCTTCCCAGGTGTTAAGGCTGAACTGACTCACTATATACATGTTGATCTGTTTTTCTGAAACCTTGAAGGAATGTGTCCCTGACTTGTTTGATGTTCTTTGTTCTGACAGGCATAAAACTGTGCTGAAAACCATGCTTCTCTGAAGCAGTTCGTCAGAATTATCTGAGAGGCTGTCTTCCAGGCTACAGTTATCAATTTGCTTAAAATAAACCTCTCTTCTTTTCCTATTATAGGTTGTTTATTGATTAATTTTGTTGACCCAAAGATTTGTCTCTCTCCCACACACATTTCCACATTCCCTAACTATTCCACGTGACATAATAATCATCCTTAAACAGATTTTATCTTTTTTTTTCCCCTTGGTTCCTCCTCAAGAATTTTCATAAAAGCAGGTACTATCATGAACTTATGGTGGGACTCCAAAAGTCATGGAGGGTAATTGGTTGCCAAGCATCAAAAACCTTGAAAATGTGTTTGCCTTTCCACCAATTCCTTACTTGGGTATTTATTCTAAGACAACATGTGGATTTGGACTCTAAATTATATACGCAACCATGTTTAACAGTTTGCAGTTGGAAGACAAAAGAGACAACATACATACCCTCCCCTAGAAGACTGGTTAAATAAAGTATGGAATATTATATGGCCAATAAAAATAATGCTGTGGAGAATATTTATTGATGTGGAAAGATGTTTTTAAAATATCGTTGAATTTTCAGAGCAAGTTTATAGTGTGATATGTGCATCTGTGATTCAGTTTCTGTAAACAGAGTATGCAAAGATGGAGATGGACAGAAATGCACTTTGAAAAGACTGGAGGGTATTTGGAACTCACATGAGATTAACCAGAGCTTGTGAAAAGGGGGACAGAGCCTCCTCCCTCCTTTCCAGCTCGACTCACAGCCAGTGAGAGTGAAGAGGAGGCTAGAGCCTGGGCTGTGGGTTCCTGTGCCAGTGGATGGAATGCCACTGACTGCGGAATGTGGAAACTGATCACTCAATCCTTAGAGTTTTTGCATTTCCTAGCACACACCTGGCACTTGGCTAGGCACTCAGACATAGTAGTGAATAACATACAGCCGTGCCCACATGGAACTTGTGGTCTAGAGCAGGGGCCAGTACACTCCTGCCCAAGGGCCAAATCCAGCCTGCCACCTTGTAAATAAAGTTTTATTTAAACATTGTCATGCCCATTTGCGTATATACTATCTCTGCCTGTTCTCACTTCAGGGCAGAGTTGAGTCATTGCGATAGAAATCAGGTGACCTTACAAAGCCAAAAATATTTACTCTTGGAACCTTTATGAACAGGAATGCCAACCCCTGGCCTAGAAACTTGCTACTAAAAATGGGGGTCCCTAGACCAGCAGCATCAGGACCACCTGGATACTGCAACAATTTTAGTTCATCCAAGACCTTATGAATTGGAGTCCTCCACTTGAGCAACATACCCATTACAATTGGAGAAAGGCTCGAGGGTCCAACAAGCCCCCATTGCTCCATCCCATTTTCCAAAAATTTAAAAGTTTGTGTAGACATGATCTCTGAGTTAGAAAAAGACTCCTTGTGAGCTACTGTCAGGAGAATTTTCCTGCAAGCGCCAGCATCCTCAGTATCAGTGCATCAGATGAGGCTGGCCAAGCTCTGAATCGCCCACCCAGCAGGGTCTGCTCCACTAAATAAGAATTAACACATATCATCTGCCCAGACTTACCTATCCTATATTAATTACAAGTGCAGCATTTAACTTAAACGAACCATCCGGCCATACGAGTGGCAATATTTAAGCTATCAATTTTACAGCACCGCTCAGGAAAATGCAGTGATATATCATCCCACCCAAAATACAAAGGTCAAATGATATTAATTAATGCAGCGACACAACTCACTGCAGCTAAATGGGTATTCTTGATTATGGCTCCTTGATTGAGAACTAATGCCTCATTAATCTTCAACATATCAACCTGAGAACATCAGCGAAGTCAAACAGAATAATGGCCAACATTTCAATGAACACAGCCTCATGCTCGCTGGGTAAGAAGCACGTCCTCCAGACGTGGTTGTGTTTCTTGCCTCCTTCACCCAGATGGATTCACTGAAAGCCTGTAAAGAAATAGGCTTAAAATGAATCTCTATCTGTGTCTCTCAGTCTGTCTCTCTGTCTGGGTGTCTCTTGCACACACATACACACATGCGCACACAGCATTTTCAGATAAGCAGGCAGACAGGAATTTTCCCTCTGGAGGTTTTCACTTGCATGTTACAGAAGGAAAGAGAAATTGATGGGCTTCTGTGGCTCTAAGCCCAGTGAGTCACATTCACTCTGAGGTCCCTGTGCTCATGTACCTCTGCTTATTTATCATGTGTCACTGGTCAGGAGAGAGAGACCAGAGGACAGAAGGTCACTGGTTAAACCTTGGGGGCATGGCACACTCTGTATCCATTTCAGTTGAGACAGGATGCTTCTAGTGGGTCTCAGAGTGCTTGTGGGGGGGGGGGCGAGAGAAAGGAGAACAGAAGAGCCCCTGCCCGGAGCAGCTGTGTCCTCGCACTGACCTGGGTCAGCGGAGGTCTGCTGCCTGTCTTGAGTCTCCAGAGTGCCTCCTGACAGTGAATTGCAGTTCCTCGTTGCATTTTTAGAGAAACTACAGTGAAAATTCCAACACACACACACACACACACACAGAGGCATGCGCATGAAGTCTTGGTGAATCACACTAATTGCGGGAAGGTCATCTGTAAAGCTGTAAGTTGGAGGCTACTGTTCAAAGGAATTCATGCTTCTAGGTTTTCACCATACGTGCTACTTAGTGATGGCGACGAAAGGGTTACCCATTAGTGATCTCACTTTAATGAACAGATAAAATTTGAGTCAATTACAGAAGTAGCTTTTGTGGAAGAGGGTTGCCTAAGCCACGTTAACCTTTTTTTCCCTCCAGTGCAATCTGTGCAGCAGCTGCATCCTTTTCACATAAACAGAGCCTTCTGAAGAACTTGGAAACTCTTTGTTCTTTGAAGAAGGAAGTTATTCTCTTGTTTATCTCTTTTTTTTTTTTTCGTTTTTTAAAAGGGTTTTTTTTTTTTAATGTTTTGTGTCAAGGTATATTCAACCTGATCCCATTCTTAAAGATGGCAATTTTGTGGAGGATTTTTACAGTTCATCTCTCTGTATATTTAAGCTCAACCCTTAACTCTTACGGTGCAGAGTATCTGCTTTGTGGGTAATTTATTTTCCATTTTTAAAAATCTCAGTATTTCTTTTCTCATTGCTTGATGCGTGCTAGCATGGGTGTGTTTGGCAATTCATGTTAACGTGTGGAATTATTAAAAATTGTGACAATAGTGAACGTAGCTTCTAAATACCTTCCATGCCTCAGATGCTGGAGCTTCACACACATCATATCCAGTTTTCCAAACCTGCCCCCAGATGGGAACTAAGGCTCCAACAGGTTAAGAGCTTTATTTACCCAAGGCAACAGTGTTGATTATTGGCAGGACTGTCATTTTTCCAGGTCTGTCCAGCTCCTAAGGCAAGCTCATCCTTCAAAGCACACGTCGCCATACAAGTTACAGACCTTCCAAAAAAGAAAAAGAAACAGAAAACCCAGAAACGACACAATAATTTCCCAAACCCAACAGCAACATCTTTGGGACGCAAGAGAGGTCATGTCGTATGGATGCTCCACCCAGAGCACAGAGTGCCGGACTCTCAGCTCCTATTGGGCTGTTCTGCACGCTCCTTATCAACAAATAATACTTCATAAAGGTCTCCAGAGATATTAATCCAAACAAACTAGAGCCTAATTGCCATTTTCCAGCATGGAACTGCGATGATGATTATTCTTACTTCTTTCTCCATGCTGCCAGCCTGGGGCACACAGCTCTGCTCTCTAACTCTGAGCTGCAGTCACCAGTGGGTGGGGATAGCGGGGCCATCAGACCAGGGAGGTCTGGATTCAAATCAAGAGCATCTGCCTCCCGTCTGTGTGGTCCTAAGCAGGTGTCTTGGAGCTCCTCTGTAAATTGGGAAGAATAAAATTAACCATGTAGGATTATTTCAGGGTCAATATAAGATGATGTATCGTCACCCTACCGTCAAATCTCAAATGGTCCAAGTTCAATAATGGAAGGTGGTGGGGGAAGGTCAAGAACACAAAGAATGCTTTCAGAATAAACTCAATTTCTTCTTTTTGTTTCCTGAGGACCTTTAGGGAAGGCATAACCCAAAATAGGACATCTTTACAAGTCCCCTGCCATCCACTTCCCTCAGACACCGCAACTATGTCCACACATCTCTCCCAAAAAGCTGCAGCCCACCTGCTCTTATTGTCTTTAACTCCTGATTCTGCAGCCAGAAGAACCCCGTCGGGCAGAAGAAGAAATCTCTTGGGAGGACAGGGAAAAGGAAGAAATCAAACAGGTCAAACTAGAATCCAGTTACTGGGAGTAAGTAGTCTGAGGATGCTCAGATGTGGAGAAGTTTGGTCATAGCTTGTCTGTGAAATACTCCGGCCAGCGCCTGGCCCATGTGTATAACATTCTGATCATGGTCCAAGGTCAACTGACTCCCTTCAGTGGGGGCCAGTGGATACACAAGCTGGTCTGGAGAGATTCACCGAGGGAAGATACGCTACATCCCACTGGCTTTCTGTGGGTTCAACCCCAGCTCATCCTAGGTGGCTCCGTCGGTTCTGAAGCAGGGGTGCTGGGTGTGTCTATGTGTGTGTGTTGGGGGGTTACCCTCGCTTCTCACAGATTCTGTTCTGTGGGCACTAGCCCCATCTGAACGACTTAGCCCAGGATAATTGTCACGGCCAGCATCAGCCAGCGAGCCCAGAGCAAGACAGGAGAATGAGACCATTTCTCCTGCCCCCAAAGCATTTAAACTCGTCTCTGGATACCACTATCTTCTAAGAGCTGGAGGCAGAGGAGAGTGGAGAAGAATGGGAACAGTCTTCTGCCCAGATTCCCTACCCTACTGGCACCTGCCCAAAGTCAGTGAACCTGTGCTGAACCAGGAGCCCACGGTCTCACCTTCTCATCCCCAATCTCATCTCTGGCAGTGACTAACTTGAACAGAACTTTTAAAATTGTCTGTTTTCTATTACATTCAACACCCAGCATCTGCTAAGCATCATCTAATGCTGTGTTCTTCATAATATTCTCTCATTTCCTAGGGGAAAACGGCTATAAGTTAAGTTTTTGTCTTCCCCTTTAATGAAAAGTAAACTGAAGCTCAGATAGGGTAAGTAACTCACCCAAGGTCACACAGCAAATCCCCAGGAGAGGTCAGATTTGAAGCACAACCATCCAGAGCCAGAGGGGTGTTCTCTGTATTATACTGCACCCTCTTTCCCATCAAGGAGCTGCATTAGATAATTTCTAAGCCTCTGTAAGTTCTGACTATGCATATGAGTTTTATCTAAAATGCTCTAGAGAAGGCAGAACAAGGAAATCTCTCTGAATCAGTCAGACTACAAGTGTACCAGGACATCACCATGACAAGCACAGCCTGGGAAGTAACCCCTGACTTTTGATTCCTCCAGTGGCTGGTTTAGGTGTGCTCCCAGGGAGCCAGGCTGTCTGACATCACTGCCCTCTCTCAGTCGTCCCAGTGCAGGGTTCTGCTTGGGCGGGGTGGCAGAGAGGTGGCAAAGGCCAGTGGTTCTGGTCAAAACGGTACTTCCTTCCTCGAAGAAGAAGTGTGGAGTGACTGGTAAACAGCCCCAGGACAGGAAGACTTCCCAATCAGAGAGCACCTGCCTCCCCAAAGTAAATAAAATTACATTAAAGACAGAAATATTAGAGGCCCCGATAATGTAATCATAAAGTAATCACTTTGAATTAGGATAATGGCTGTGTCCAACTCCTATTGCATTTATTTTGAATATCACATTCTTTCAACTCTCATTATTTTAATTATGTTCAATTACAGACATTTGCATATGCTTTATCATGGATATTAGTGAGGGGGAAAAGACTTTCCTGCGTTAAATGATGAACAGATATTCCATATTATATTACACTTGCACCTCCTGAAAATTTGATTTAGCTGCAGCCCAAAGAGAGGTCCCAAGATAGGCACCGATGTGAAGTGAGTCTGAATTTTTTGTGATGCTGTGGGAAGCACAAGTATAGAGACAGTCACTCAGAAGCCGAGCTAGAGGTGGTGAAGGGCTGGGCTAGAGTGAGGCAGAGATTTGAGGCTTGGGTCTGGCTGTGGGGTCTCAGGAAAATCAAGCAACCTCTCTGATACTCAGTGTCTGCATCCATAAAACTTGGAGTGCAGTTCCTACTTTGTAGGGTAGATGTGGGGGTTACATGAAATGATGCTTAAAAGTATTTCTTAGGGCAGCATCAATACACATAAAGGTTCAAAAACTTAGCCGTTTTTGGACAAATGGTGCTAACATGACTGAACACCATGGGGGAAAAAAGAACTTTAACCTAAATATCACATCTTATATCAAAACTAACTTAAAATGGATCACAAACTTAAGTGTAAAATTTTAAAGTATAAAATGTTTTGAAAAAATCTAGGAGAAAATCTTTGTGATCTGGAGCTAGGCAAAGATTTTGTAGACTTAAAAATAAAAGCATAACCCATAATAGAAAAAAAATGATAAATTGGACCTCCTCAAAATTAAAAACTTTGGTTCTGCAAAAGATTTTATAAAGAGGATAAAAAGACAATTTAAAGATTGGGAGGAAATATTTACAAACCATGTGTCTGACTAGTGAATAATATCTGTAATATACAAAGAGCTCAAAACTCAAAAGGAAAAAGACAGCAATCCAGTTAAAAAGTGGGCAGAAGATGTGAAGGACATTTCACCAAAGAGGATACACAGACAGCCCATAAGAACATGTAAAGATGTTCAGCATCATTAGCCATCAGGGAAATGCAAACTAAAACCAAAATAAGATAAAACCACAACCTACAAGAGTGGCAAACAATTTAAAATAAATAACAGTAATGACAATATCAAATTCAAGGATGTGGAGAAGCTGGGATTGTCCAATGGCACAAGCGCTCTAGAAAACATTTTGGCAGTGCCTTATAAACTAACATGCAGTTACCACTCAGTCCAGCAAGTGCACTCTTGGGTGTTTATCCCAGAGAAATAAAGGCTTTATGTTCACAAGAAAACCTGTACACAAATGCTCTTAGTAGCTCTACCCACAAAAAGCCCAGATGTCTTTCAACAAGTGATGGTTAAACAATCTGCTACATCCAGACCATGGAATACTACTCAGCAATGAAAAGGAACAAACTATTGACACGTGCAACTTGGATAAACCTGCAGGGAATCATGCTGAGTGAAAAGAGCCAATCCTAAAAGCTGTATATGATCTGATTCCATTGACATGACACTTCTGAAACGAGAAATTTTTAGAAATGGAGAACAGATGGGTGCCTGTCAGGGTTTTAGGAATGGGGTTGGGGGTGAGAGGGAGGTGAATGTGGTTATAGACGAGACCCTTGCCACGACAGAACTGTTCATACCTTAAGATGTTATACCGTAGTTTTACAAAACAAAAAAACTGATCATTGCAGGAAAGCGGGTAAAGTATACCCAGTACCTCTCTCTGTGTATATATTTTATTCAAACTGCATGTGAATCTACAATAATCTCAATAAAATTTTAAGTTGAAAAATATGGAGAGTCTTCTGATAGAAAAAACTAATTATTTCCATAAAAAGGAATGCAGCTTGGGTGATATATTGGTGGATACTAATCTGAAGTCTACATAAAACAGCAGCACAGGCTCCCCTGACCTCATTGTCCCAGATCTGAGAGCTGCCACTGAGCCACCCTCTTCTGGATTATGGTGTATCGGGCCTTCCGAGTGTCTCCTGGAGGCAGCCAGGTGTTCCCCTTTCCCCATCGAGCCATCTCAGTAGCTGACTGTGCATTGAGTTCTTGCCTCTGGGGTGTGTGCAGCTGCCTAGAAGTTACAAACAGCTTCCCAATAGGGCAGGACAGAGGGAGGGGCCACTAAGAGAGTCGCGGGGAGGCCCCTAACCCCGCTTCAGCTGGGAGGCCAGTGGAGCCGTCCTGGGCTCTGACGTTGGAGCCAGCCTGCCTGGGTTTGAGCTCTGCTACTTAGCAGCCTGCATGGCCTTGGATAAGTCCCCTCGCTCCTCACTGCTGCATCTGCAAAATGGGAATAATAATAGGAACTAGCTTCTAGGATCGTGGGGAGAGTTGACTGAGTCACTGTGAGTGAAGTGCTTGGCCCTCCACTGACCCACAGTAAACCAGTTCAAGATGGCGTTGCCACCATCATCTCACAGGGCTGTTCCAAGAGTGAAGTGATTCGTGTGAACGAAGCCTTTAGCACGGTGCCGACCCTTTATAAACACTGGGTCCGTAAAGGCTCACTATTACCACGTGGCTGGATGGCAATCTGAGAAATTATTGGATGCGCTCCTCTTTCTCCCTGTGGTTTTCCTTTCTTTCCTTCCATTTAAGTAGCTCATTGCTTCAGGGAAGTCGAGGCTGCTACAGATATTTCCTTAACTGTCTTTCATCTCTAAAAGCACAAGCCTGAATCTGGGGAGAGACAAGTGTACCGGGGAAGCAGGAAATAAATGGCGTTTTCCTCTTTTCCGTGAGAAAGGGGACCCTGGCTTGGTGACCCTGGAGGAGGAGGAGGGGAGATGGGAAAGCCTGAACGCCCTAAAGCAGCCAGACCCTGGCCCCCCTACCTCCAAGCCTTGCCCCTGTTAGAAACCACTGTTTAGAAAGAACATCCATGACTCAGAAGTGGAAGAAACAATCTAATCCAATCTAATTCCGGACCTTTTGACCCCCTGGGGGTGGAGAAGCCCCAGGCAGGATGGAAGTTAAGCCTCCTTGAGCCCAGCAGCAGGAGAGTTCAGGATGAGAAATGAAACTGGGTATAAAGAACAAAGAAGGAGCCGTTTCCTGAGCGCGTGAGCTTATGAGCCACCATCCGTGCCCGCAGCGCCAGCGTTTCTCACGCCGGGAGTGGTGATCGCCAGCGGGGCTGGAAGGCTGCCCGCCTCCTGCCCCACCCCGCCCTCCTCCCTTAACTCGAAAGTCCGCGAGTCAATGCCAGGCCACCAGCCCTTCTCCTCTCTCTGCACACACTCCTCTGGAGACTGAAAAAGCTCTCCTCAGTGACAGAACCCGACTTTCCCGAGCAAAAGCTGCACCTCTGCGTGGATGTGCAGGAGCTGTCAGGAAAATGCTCTTCTCCTCACCCACTAGGCTTTTAAAACGACTGAAGTGCCACCCTCCCTAATTACCCAATTCAGTGGTTCACACAATGGATCTGCCACTTTCTGAGGATTTCTGACATCCCTAATTCCCTGAGACCTCTCCGAGCTGACAGAAGGCATCTGGGGTAATTGGGGTAGGGGGCCGTGGAGCTGGGAGGGGGCAGGCACTTAATTGGATAGCCAGGGATGCAGGTGAGGACTGAAGTTGCACTGCCTCGAATCAGACCCATGGACACCAGGGCTGGAGTGGACCCAGAGGCCACCTCTGCAACGCTCTTGCTTGACAGATGAGGAAACCTGGGCAGAGACAGAGTCGACCCATCTGAGGACCATCTGGGACCATAATCCAGGCATTCATTTATTCATCCATCCATTCTCTCTTGGTTCATTTAAAGCACTCATTTACCAGACACTGCTGCAACGTGGAGTATCACAATGAATATGCACTCATGGTACTTATATCTCGTGGAGGGACAGGAAATGAACATATATTCTGATGGGAAATTCTAAAAGGAATGACATGACAGGGAAAAAAGGAGAGAGATGAGGGTTTTTTTTGTTTTGTTTTGTTTTGTTTTTCTCAGACAAGGTAGTCAGGAAAGGCCTCAATGGTGAGATGAGATTTGAACAGAGGCCAATTTGAAGAAAATGGATCAAGCCATGTGGATGGGAGTTTTGGGCAAAAAGAGTGAAGTTTTTTAAATCATGTGCAAAGGCCCTGAGGTGGAAACATACTTGTATACTTGGACTACTCCAACAACTTGGCTCCAGTGTGGCTGAAGCTGAGTGGGCTGGGGTGAAGGTTGTAGGATAAGATGTTTTAGGTGGTGTAATGAGGTCAGATGCTGGGGAAGCTCACAGCCCCTGGTAAGGCCCCTGTCTTTTGTGATCCATGAGATGGAAAATGAAGGGTTTGGAGCAGGGGTGTTGTGTGACCCAGCATCTCATCGATCTCTGCCCAAACAAAAAATCCTTTTAGATCAGAGTTTCTGATCTATGGCCCTATTGACATTTGGGGCTGAATAATTTGGGGGGCAGGGGTCTGTTCTGTGCATTTTAAGGTGTTTAGCAGCCTCTGGGCCTCTACCCACTAGACCCCAGTATCAGTTCTCCAGCTGTGACAACCAAAAATAGCCTTACACATGGTCAAATGTCCCTTGAGGGGCTACTAGTTGAGAACAACTATTTTAGATCAACACATGACTTTCAGAGAGAAGAAGCAATCCAATCCAGTAGTTTCCACACCTCCTTGCACACTGGGCAATTCTTTCCCCCAAATATAGATTCAGGGGCAGAACCCTAGATCTATGGAATCAAACTCACCAGGGTTTGGGCCCCAGGATCTGAATGGAAAACAGCTCTCTGGGTGTAGGCCCCAGTGCTCTGGCCAAGTCCTTCTCTCATCCGTGCCTCTCCTGCTGCCCCTCCAGAGTGCTGCGGCACCTGTCCTGTTATTCAGTCCTATGTCTCCTCAAATTGGCCCATTCCATTTACTTGAATATTGATTCTAAAAAGGGAAACTCTGTATCAGTTCTCAAACTGATATCAAAGCTGTGGGAACCACTGAGCATCCTGAGAAAATGCCTGAAGCTGGGAGTTGGGGTGGGGGGTCCAATTCAAACTTTCAGTGAGCTTGCAGGGAAGCTGCTGGCTTGCAGGACTGCACTCCACCTTCTCAAACTCTACATCACTTCCACAAAACACAGCAACTAGTTTTAAAAAGCAAGGACAAAGCCATCTTACATTGCAGGGGGATGCTGTTGCCCACCAAAGCTCCTGAGTCTGAGGTCTGTCCCCTCCAGTGCTGAATTGGAGAGCCAGGGATGCAGGTGAGAACTGATTAGCCAGGATTAAAGAAGCGTTAAAGACACACATGATTATCTAACTACTGTTCCATCCTTGGGGCCACCAGAAGAACCAAAAGGGAATGAAAGTTTCTCCTGTTATTAAATGCAATTTAGTGCCAGGTCTATGTCCCACCAAAAATCATCCCAATACCTTCCACAAACACCCCGTAGATGCCTCACGTCTGAGAAATGGTGATCTTGTCCACCTCTCCCCGTGGGCTACAAGTCATCGCTGCTCACTGCCCCGTGAGGAGCTTGTGAAAACTGTGACCAGCACTAGGGTCTCCTGCCTGTCACGCTAAGACCAGAGTAAGCATTGCCTCTTCCAAGGTCTGGAGACCACAGAGGTCCTGAGGCTCCCCACCTCCTTATGCCGCCTGCGCGCCCAGCCCATTTCACCGGAGCCAGGTCTGGGGAGTCACTACCGGGCATCGCTGTACTGCCCTGAGGAATATCACCGCTCTGCAAGCCAGGGCCTGGCTGCAAATCCTGCGCGTGGGAAGCAGTCGATTTCGAGAGGCACTCACTTAACCAGGGGACAGGCAAATGGCGGTAGGAGGCACTAAAGCATTTTAACACTTGACCTTTATGTCTCAAGCTAAATAAACAGAATGGTTCATGATGGCTGAGGCTTCCCTGTCCCGCCTTTCAGGGAGAAATGTCTGCTGGAAGAAAGAAGTCAAAGTTCCTAGAGAAAGGGCTGTGGGTGGGGCCCTCGGTTAAATGCCCCGTCACAGTATGAGTTTGAGCCCCAGCTCCGCCACTTGTCACCTGGGTATGTGACTTAATCTCCCTGCACCTTAATTTCCTCAGTGTGAAACTTACCTGAAGGAAAGTGAGGGTTAAATGGGGGAGGGGGGATGCATATAAAGCACATTCACAAAATAAGTGCTCCATTAATTAGCTAGGATGGTGTTAGACCCTCAACAGCCAGTAGTCAGGCACCAAATGAATGTTTCCTCTCTCAGAAGAAACAGGAGGAAAGAAAATAAATGTGGACTGTTGCTGTCAAGAGGGTTATGTTGAAATCTGATGGCGACGTCTGCTAACACAGATGAGGAAGGTGGGTGGGGTAGGCATCTGCCTGTATCTGCCTCTCTTGGCTGGAGGTCCTGCTGGACCCTCGGCATCGTTGCTGGGGGGCTCTTTTCTAACTTTCTGCGCAGTTGAGATTGGGCAGCTGAGCCTGTTTCTGAAGCAGCAGCTGGTTTCTCCTCTCCACCAGTGTTCTCCCCTCTCATAATAAGCAGCAGCCTGGTAGCTGTTCCCAGAAGCTGGAGGCTGTTTCCAGGGCCAAAGGTGAGCTTACAGTCACCTGGTCGCCATGGAAACCGAAGCGTTGTTATGTCATGCTCTCTCCAGAGTGACTTGGCAGGGCCCTGAGTACGTGTCTCTCCATTTCAAACTAATCTCCCCCGCACAGGTTTCCCTGGAGGAGCAGAAGCAGGGATAGCAGGGACCAGGCTCCCACACTGACCACCGAAGGTGGGGCAGGGTCTCATAGAAGCACCTGCACAGTGCGCTGGCCTGTGAGAACCTACAGACGCCTCTGAGGTCCTCCTGAGAGACAGACCTTCTCCAGAGTTATGAGGGTCTGCAGAGGGGCAGCAAAGAGCAAGCAGCTAGTGTCTTCCAGAGTCCCCGGAGTTTTTAGAAAGTACAGTAATGTTGGTGTGGCCCATGCAACACCACTGCAAAGGAGCTCAGTCTAGTCCACTGGGTCTCAGACTCCAGCTCACAAGAAAATTGCCTGGGATGCTTGCTGCCGGCCAGATTCCTGTATTGTGACACCAGGGATTCGATGCATGGGTTTGAGGAGGCCACAGGGATATGTGTTCCCAACCCTCCCCTCCCCGGGTAATCCTGATAAAAGGTGATCACTGCTCACACTTTGAGAGGCACAGGGGTCAGAGGAAGGAGAGAAAGAACTCAAGCTTTAGCAGTCCTGAGTCTTGTCCCCATTCTCCAGCTAATTTGCTTTATTGTCTTGACCAAGACCTCAATGGCCTTAATAAGAGAATTGGGTCAAATTCACATTTCCCAATGGTATTCTAAGGGATGTCACTCCCAATACTCTTAAAAAGCCGAATAGTTTGGGAAGTGATATTTATTCTACCCCTCTCTAGGACACACATAAATTGCTTTAGCCTATTAAAGGCCCTGATAAGTCCTGCAGTGTCAAAGTCTGAGTTTTTTCAACCCAATGTTTTCCTAACTTATGTGCCCATAGAACTCTTTTTTTTTTTTCTTTTATACTACTTGTTAATAACAGTCGCCAAGGATACCTGATTTGGTAAATGGTGGGCTAGAAAATAATGTACATTAATAGTTAATTTTGACTGAGTTATTACTACATGTCAAGCACATATATCATCTCTTTGAATCACAACTGTTCTGCTCAAAGCAACACAACTAACAAATTTGCAGAACCTGGACCCTCACCTAAGTATTCCAACGCCGACCTTGAATTATGCTAGGAGCTACTCAAATATTGGCAAGAGCAGTGATGATGACATTAGGGCTTCTCCTCTGGAGTTAATCACAGATAAAGCAGCTTTCTGAACTCGGGAAATGTCAGCAGACATTGGGAAAAAAACAAACTTAGCAGAACGTGTGAAAACAGATTGCAAAGGGGAAAATCTGGACCCTGAAGTTTCAAGTGCTAAGCTTGAAACTATAAAACAAAGCCCCAACTTTTGGAGTTATCAGCACACTAGGTTTTTCCCTTCCCTATCACATTAGCTTTTGAGTAATGTTGCAGCCCGGCACCCAACTCCATGATGTATTACATTAATGCATTATCAGAACCAGCTGTTGCTCTAATGATATGGAAGAAGGATGAAGGGCTCGGGTGATGTATGGCCCCAACGTACTGTGATGGAGGAACAAAGCAGATCCCGTGCAGGATAGCGATGCTGTTGGAAAGTCGAGATTGATTTATCAGGGGCGTCCCAAGCCAGCATCGGCAAAGAGGAGTCGGTTAGGCTGCTGGAATTTATCAACATAATTATGTGCCGTGATTTATTAAGCAGCAAACAACAAAGGCATCAAAGACACTTTTTGTTGTTGTTGTTGTTTTGGCTGAACTTATTAAAAAAGAAGAAAACTTTTTTCTCCCCGTAGTTTTGGTTTTTACTTTTAAACGATGAAAGTTCCTCTCCATGAACACATATGAAGGATGAAGCCTTTAAGGAAAGGTAAGCTGTGGGCTGAGCTGAATCACATTTCGACAGGTGGGTTTCCCTCCATGAAGGGATATAAGCCCTCTTTAGACACCTACCTCTTTGCAGGCCTTAGGGCACCGGGGGCCAGTGAAATAGTTGAGAGCGGAAAGGAATTTGGGAAGGATGGCCACACAGACAAAAAGGGCTGAGTGTTTGCTCCATTCCAGCTGCTGGGCCCAGCCCCTGACGCTCATGACCTCATTTTACGTGCATTACGACCCTGTGAGGGAGAAGCTGGTATCACCCCCATCTTACAGGCGAGGAAATCAGGCATTAGTGATGTTAAACTAATCTAATCCAAGGTTTCACAGTCAGTAGTGGAGCTGACGATTAAAACACAGGTTCCCATGAACCCCAGTGCCCGCGCTTTTCATTCGTTCGTTCATCTGTCCATCCAGTGAGCATTTCCTGGGCCCTACTAAGCACAAGGTACAGGAGATGCAGTCATAACTGAGACTGGAGAAAACCTGCGTGCCTGGAACATAATTCTAGTGGAAGAGACCGACCCCTCACCCTTGCCAGAAGTGAATGGATGAACAATTGAACAGGCAAATGCACAGAACTACAAACTACACTAAGTGTAGTAGGTTTTAAGGAAACAGTGTCTTAGAAAATAGCAGGGTGGTGAGCAGAGGTCAGGGAAGAGAGAGTTGCTCTGTGATGTAAATCGTACTGCTCTTCACCACCAAAGACGTGAGAAGTTTTAATCAACACACACATCTTAGAATCCATCCACGTATTTTCCGCTATCCCCCTTCTTTCATGTACATGCCTAATATCTATCAGGATGAGTCAAGTTCTAGCCATCACTCCTCAACATAGGCAATCACATGTGTCAATAGCATAAGTAGAAAACAATATTCTTAAGCTCGTTTCTTTACAGGGATGATCAGTCAGCCCGTCCACCTGCTGTCACACACCCTGCATGCATCTCAGGACGGCTGATCTGTTGAGAGCTGCTCGAGACCCTGCCAGGGGTTTCCCCCGTTCTTACATTTTCTGTGCATGTACAGTACCAACGGGAATGATGACTCATGCAAAGCCTTGTTTTTGTCCGTGCAAGAGTTGAGGAAATTGCAGCTTGTGTTACACAAACTTCTGCAAGCATTCTAAGCCGACCTTCAAGCCAAGAGCAACCTCCTCTGCTATTCAGGCATCCCAGTGGCAGGGGTGTGACAGATAACAGAATTCTGGAGTGGAGAGGCTGAGAACAACATGCAGCCCCATGTGGGGTGGTCACTGGAGAACCAGGACAGCGTAGGAAGTCCTGAGCCAGCTGGAGGGCAAACGATGAAGAAGACACCTTCCCATCTCCTAGTCCATTACCCCCTGGTCCTTTGCCTGATTCCCTGCAGCCAAGTATTCTGGATGCACCATGGTTACTCTTAGCCAAAGGGTTCGCCCTAAGGGCCAACGTCCTTTCACTTCCCCGGAAGCAATCCCATGTTAAGAGGGACTCTGGAATGCTTGATGGAATGAATGGTGGATTCTCAAGCACTGGACATATAGTGAGGGGCAGTTTTCAAAAAAGGAACTCATCCATCATGGTTCAGATTATGCCCTAGGGGTGGTCTACTACGTTGTCTAGACTCAGGGCTGATTTTGGAATTTGTCATCCATTTGTGGCTCATGGAAATAATGTTTGTTCTAGAAATCTGCTTAGCAACTGTATTAGTCAGGATTCTCCAGAGGAACAGAACCAATCAAATGTATATATTTAGAAAGAGTTCTATGATAAGGGTTGCTCATGCGATTATGGAGGCTGACAGTCCCAGGATCTGCAGAGTGAGCTGGCAAGTTGGCAGGGCCCAGAAGAGCCCCCTGTATAAGTTCCAAAGGCCTGAAAAACCAGAAGGACCCATACTGTAGTTCCTGTGTGGAGGCCGGCAGGATTTAGGAACAGCTGATGTTGCAGTTTGAGTCCAAAGGCAGGAAAAAGCCCTTGTCCAAGTTTGAACACAGTCAGGCAGCAGAGATTCTCTTTCACCTGAGGATGGGTCAACACTTTTGTACTAGTCAGGCCTTCAACTGATTGGATAAGGCCCACCCACATTAGAGAGGGCAATCCACCTTACTCAGTTTACCCGAAGAAATGTTAACCTGACCCAAAAACATTTTCACAGAAACACCCAGAGTAATGTTTGTCTAAATATCTGGATATTCCATGGCCCACACAAGTTGATACAGAAAATTAACTGTTATAGAAACATCATGACAACAAAAGTAATAAATCCTAAATGGTGTGGGATTGCTTTCCAGATTGCAGAGGTTTTTCATGCAATCTCTTCCGACCCTGACCAAGGGCAGGCAGCATTAACCCCATTCTACTGTGAGGGGAGCTCTGGCTTCAATAGTTTGATTCAGTAACTTATCTGATGGTCCTTGAGCTGTTCCAGCAGTAGCAGAGTCTCACATATGATGCTATTCTGGTTCCTTTCCTAGTTCCCTTAAAACCCAATGATTCTGCATCATCATAAACTTAACCCCCCAGCGTGACAGATAATAAGGCACCAGAGGAAAAAGACTGAGTCACCTTTTTTCATCCTTGAAATCTCCTGAGATCAAGGACTCTCTGCTTCTCCACCCTCACACCTCTTCTATGTGAACCCCACAGCTTCCTTTGGCTGAGGACAACTTCCCATTGTCATTTCCTCTCACATGATGGCTTAGAATCAGCTCAGAAATATGGCCTGAGGTCTCTGTTGTGGCCACTATGATGTCAATTCCTTGAGCAAAGGTATTCAGTATGTCTGTTTCATTGCTCCATCCCCAGAGCCAGCACTGTGCCCAGCACGTAGTGGGTGCTCAATAAATGTGTTGATGGATAGACAGCTGGACAATGGAGCAGAGAAGATAAATACATAGAGAGGAAAGGCACATCCTCGTGTCACCTCACATGGGGAACCTCCCTCGGTATAGACACTCAGGCAGCCAAGATAAAGATGTCTACTGTGGGACGAGATGGTTCAGGAAAAAACATCTGGGTATAAAACAGACCAGGGTATGCGGCTTCAGGTGCACTGATAACACACACTTGGTAATGCTGACTGTATGTGCATATGATGGTCCAGCCAATCCCAAGAAAGAATGAAAAATAAATGCACAGCAACGTGAATACTAACTGTAGACATATCTTGCCGTTGCAATGACAATGTGGCTACAGAGCCATGGGCATCAAGCTTTTGCTTTCATTACTGTCATGATGGTCAATTTGGTAGGGTCCTTTCCCTAAGAAAGGAAAAAGCCCTATGACACAATGATTTTGTACACGTGAGCCAGGTTCTAATCCGGCTTTAGCTTTTATGACAGTCATGTAGGTACTAATGTGACTTGGTTGGTTCCAAGTCTGTTTTCCCTACAGACTATAAAATTACTCAGATGACAAGGTTTCTATCTTATTTATACTTGAGCCATTCATTGGCTGAGGTTGGAACTGTGATTAGTATACGGCAGAAATTTCTGGATTGGAACCTAGAGAATGGTCATTATTTGTAGCCACAATATACCCTGATAATCAAGAGAACAGTCTATCGTGGTTTTAATCCCAGATGAACGGCCATGAGTGAGCCACTTACCCTCTGGAGTTTTAGATTCCACATCAGGATCGTGTAGATAACGTTATTAAGAATTCTGGAAATATGGTGGGGGCAGTAACAACACAGCTTCTGATTCTTCCCAAATTCCCACATTAAAAATAGACTGAGTAACAAATAAATACAAGTGAAAAACAGACAGCATCAATGACAAATAATAAAGTGTCTATATAATAGAAGCAGGTGGGGACAAGCCGTCAACATCCCCAATACGTGTGTGCTAGCAGCATCCACATGGGAGGAAGCAGAAGGCAGGTCATGTGACAGACTCAACAGGAAGAGAACCCCAGTATGACCAGCAGGAATGTGTGAAGAGACAACCTGAGAACAGCAGCTGAAACTAGAAGGATAAATCTCCACCCAGTAATGGGTGAGTACAATGTATTCCCACTGAGATATGCAGGGGCAGAAGCGATCCAGTCCTAGCAAACCCCCAAAACGCACCAGTCAGGGCTGCTTCCAGGATCATCCCACACAGCGAAGACATTGCTGGAAGCAAGCTGAGAAAGGACAGCAGAGATGAAGGAACAACATCCGGATGAAAGTGAAGGGGGGGAAGAACCAGGAAATCACAGAAAGCAAGCCACAGTCTTTTTAAAACCACGTGGAAAAATAAAAAGAGAAAAAGAAGGTGGGGGTGTAGATATTTCAGTGGTAGAGCACATGCTTAGCATGCATGAGATCCTGAATTCAATCTCCATTAAACAAACAAACAAACCTAATTACACCCCTCCCCCCAAAAAAGAAAAAGATAAAGAAGGAATTCTGTGAGGTTAGAAAGGTCATCTAAAACAAGACTCTAAGATTTCATGAAATATAATCTCACATAAAAACAAGCAACAGAAAAGAATCACAGGCATATTTCATACAAATTTATTAAGAGGGAAAAAAAGATAGGATAAACAGCCAAGTAAAGTCCCTACAGGTAACAAAAGCCTTGCATATAGGTATTGTCAGAAATAAGATCAGCATCATAACCTACTATTTCTAAACATGCCCAAAGGCAACAAGAAAGTGATGTAAGATATGGAAAACAACATAAATCAGCATCAGAAAAGTTTAGAAAAGAGGTGACAGAATTCAAGAATTATCAAGAGAAGAAAAAAATAATGTCAGTAACTGAAAAATAAACTAGAAAAATCATGAGGGAAAAGAAACATGAAAATAATGCCTCCAGAGAAACAAAAAATTAAATGCCAATGTGAAACCACCCAGAGTTCTCTTTTCCCTCTGACCCCGCAGCTGGCAGTGCTGGGGATGTCACCTTGGATCAGCCCCACTAGGAACCCACAATAGACACATAATGTGAGCAATAACTAAACCTTGGCCATATTAAGCTCTATGGATTCAGAGCTTGTTTGTTATGGCAGCATAACCTAACCTAAACTGACTGATACGGGCATCTGACACATTCCTAGATAAACAGGCAGATTCTTACAAGTCTTTTGAAAGCTGTGATGTATCTTTCAAACATAAAAATACAATTTCAAATCTGAACTCACATATATTGTAATTAGCAATACACAATGCAGTGGTAAATGAGTAAAATGCCATTCTTTCTTGACTAATTTAACACTTTCTAAATTCATGACTCAAGCGGAGGCAATTACTTCCCAAGCATTAAAAGACCACAATGAGCTAATAAGATCCTTGTGGAGGCCCAAAGCTAAGCTCTATCAGGTAAAAATAATTTCTTTCTTTCAAGGGAACATATTCACCATTATCATTAACAATAAAATCCCTGACTTCTCATATCTTAGGTTCTGGATTACTGAGAAGGAAATGATACAATTCCTAATCTAGAGGTTGGAAAGCAGGGCACACAAATTATTACCACTTTTATTACCATCATGATTAATTATAATAGTCACCTTCTACTCTCAGTTAGCCACTGTTCTGAGTGCTTTATATACAGTAATGAAAATATTTGTTCCGTGATGAATGAATGAATGATGTGGGGTTTGAAAAGGGTTTTAAAGGAAACACAGCATTTATACCAGTGGAGACAAAAGGGTGAAGACATTGTAGTCAGAGGGGATGGTACAAATAGAACAAGGGAGATGGGGATTACATGCCACATAAAGAGAAAGAGAATAAGCATCTTTGGCAGGAAATGGAATTTAGACTTAATCTTCTAGATAAAGAGGATCCATGGAAAGCTTTAGACCAGGGACTGGGATGACAAAGCACTCTTCAGAGAAAACTATCCTAGCTGCTGTACAGGATAAAGATTAGAACACAAGGAGGCGGGAGTCAGGGAGACGAAATAGGAGACTGTTGCAAAAGTTCAGCCTTAATGGGATATGAGCCTTGCCAAAGAGTTAGGGTGTAAAAAGTGGGGCTTACTAAGTTTGGGCCGATGACATGCGAATAGAATGCGACGTGGGACCTCTGGGAAGTCTTCTTAAAAAGAGCAGGTGCGTCCTTCTTTGCTTCTTCATTGATTGTACTGCCTGAAACATAAAACTGATGGCTGGATCTCCAGAGGCTATTTTGCACCACGAGGACTAGAGCCAAAGGATTCTGAAACAAAGGGCTGGAGCTACATTCATGGAGCTATCATACTAACCAAGGACTGCCTACTTCTGGACTTCTTTTGCATCAGAGAAACACAAACATTTCCCTTAAGTTACTGTTATTTGGAGTTTCTATTGGATGTACCTGAATCTAGTCCTACAGGACAGGGCAGGTTAGAGAACAAGCCCAAAAAATATAGTCTGGGGTATGGGTTAAGGATTTGTGTCCCACCACCTGAGTTTAGATTCTGGCTCTGCCACTCAGTAACTTTAGAAGCTTAAGCAAGTATCTCAGTTTCAAAAAGGGTTAAATGTGGAATAATAATAGTTAGTAGCTACCTGATGGGACTCTTGGGATGATTGAATGTGGTGACTGGGGTAAAATGCTCAGGATGCTCTTTGGTGCCACTTTTATTCAGTGATGTAAATTAAAGTGGGATGTGCTGTCCCCAAAGAGAAGAAGACACACAATTCTTGGGGAGAAGGTATGAGAGAGAATGGGATGATCACTTTAGCTAGGAGGTTGGGGGACATTAGAAAAGCTTCTTGGGAAACTCATGTCTCAGTCTTCCTTGTCCCCTTCCAGAGCCACCCTTGTGCTGCGAAGGTGAAAAGCACAGAGAAAGTGGGTTTCTCAGGCCTCCTGGCTTCTGGCCACCTTGGGATGGGACCTTTGACCACAATTCCAGTTCCACATCCTGTTTAACGGGCTTATGGGCAACACTTTATCAACGGTCTATCAACACCATTGATCTTCGTGTTCCAGGAAATGCTGTGCTGTTGGGAAGAAGAGGCTTTTGGCTTCGTTTCTGCATAAAAGGGTCTGATTAAATCAAAGGGATATTTGGCTCTTCAACATGTTGGGGCTGATAAACAGAGACAGGGTTGGGGAGGGAGTGGGGCTGGAGCTCTGTGAAGCGAAACCTCTTTCAGGGAAACCAGGCCACTTCTAAACTCCCCAAACATTTCATGAGGAGATAGAAAGTTCTGAGATATGCCTGCTCTATGAAAGGCATGAATCACTGATTAACACTTAAAAAGGCAAGAAAAAAAAATGGGTGGAAATGCCTGGAGTTTAATTACAAATGTAGTTATAGCTCCATGTGGGGGTATGTTTGAAAATGACATCATCATACTCTGCATCTTGAGTTTGATGTGACAGTTTTGGGCGGGGGGAAGAAAATGTCCTATGGGAGAAGCATGGGATTGGGACTGGCATGAAATGTGACAGATTTGTCACATTCCTCCACTTAGTAACGGTATCTTTATTGAAAAGTGAAGCTGTGGTAAGAATTACGTGAAATGACATAGATAAAAGGGCTCAGTGAACCCTGGGTCCTTCTCATCTAAAACACATGTTGATGGCCTGATGGAGCTGGAGGACAAGGAGAGAAACCCACTGACAATGTCTTTAGGACCTGCAGGCATCTTTCTTTTTTTGAGTGAACTTTGCCACTCCTTACAGATTCTTACAGCTCAATCCAGACTCAACTGTGTTTTTGCTTTATGTTTACCAAGTGATTCCCACCCCCTACCCTTGTCATAAGTTAAAATAAAGAAACTCTGTTTTAGACTTTTGACTTTTGACTTTTTTCCTGTTATCTCCTACCTACCAGATGAAGACTGTTCCTCTTAGAAAATATCCCTGTATCTGAACAAGAAGGCTGCTAGATGAATGCAATGAGGTGTTCTTATGGATTGAATGTTTGTGTCCCCCCTCCGCCAAATGCATGTGTTGAAGCCCTAACCCCCTACGTGATGGTGTTCAGAGATGGGACTCTTGGGACATAATTATGTTTAGATGAGGTCATGAGCATGGTTCAGTGGTTTAATAAGGTCCAGTCTGAAAGCTGCAGGGTAGAGACCCAAGAAAAGCCAATTTTTCATTCAAGTCCAAATGTGGGCAAAGACTGATGTCTGAGCTCAATCAGTCAGGAGGAGGAGTTCCCTCTTACTCAGCTTGTTTGTGCTATCTGGGCATCAACTGATTAGACGAGGCCCAACCACATTAAGGAGGTCAACCTGCTTAATTCAGTCCACTGAATCAACGTTAATCTTATTCTAAAACACCCTCCCTGACATGCCCAGAATAGGGTTTGATCAAATGTCTGGGTATCCCAAGGCCCAGTCAAGCAACATATAAAATTAACCATCACAATATCTATGGAGTGACTTATAAATTTATTTCAACAGTTCTTACCATATGACAGGTATTCAACAAACATCAGATGTTGCTGTTCTTTTTCTTATTATTCTTAATAGTCTATTTCTTGCTGTTTCCAGGGTAGAAATACCTGAGAGAATACATTGAGTTCTAAGTCACCAAAGAAAGACTGGCTGCTTTTTCATTAAGACTTTGTTCCTTCTTCAGGAACCCGCTGGCCAGATGGGGCCATTTGTTTAGAAACAGCAAGATCCTCCCGAAATTGTCGTTAGTCGGTCCACCCTCAGTCCTGGGAATGCTCTCTTCCTCCACAGCTCTCTGGAAATCTTGGCTAAGAAGTTACGAGGCTTCAGAGAGTGAGTGAGGGAAGCACTGTAAACGCAGCCCCTGCAGTTTGGCCAAGTTCCGACTTACAGCTCGTGGCGCACACAATCAGGGGCTTGCTGAGAGTTGAGGGGTGTTCCTGACTGCTCTGCTAACTCGAGAGACCTCATCACATTTCTCAGAGCTGAAAATTTCTACTTAGGACCACAGACATAGTGCCCTTCCTGGCCTGGCCCCGTGGAAGGTCATAAACAACTTTAATTAAGAACAGCTTCTATAATGGAAGACTCAAGATGCCACACAAGGGCACTGCGAGCATCTGTGAAATTAGGATGAAAAATCTCCCTGTTTTGTACCTTCGCTGAGATCATTTTCTGCTGGGCTGAATGTTTCTCTCCCAGCAGTGTCCAGCAGTGGTGCTGAACAAGGACCCCTGGCACCACCTGCTCATGCCAACTCATTCCCAGCCCCCTCCCTGTCCTGGGCTGAGCTTCACCAGAGGATGTTCCCCTCAAGGGGCCTGTCCCATCTAACCTGATGTGGTTCATCCCAAAGCAGGGGGCTTGTCCCAAGCCCAGGAAAGCCCTTCCCTCCACTAGACCATGGCCAGCCAGCTGTGGTAAAGCATTTATCAAACTGAGGTATTAAATTAAAACTGAGAAATATACACTGGAGCACAGTTTCTCCATCTTGGCACTGTTGACACGTGGGCTGGGTAATTCTTTGTGGTGGTGATGGTGGGGGTGGGGGTGTCCTGTGAATTGGAGGGTATTTAGCAGCTTTTCCTGGTCTCTACCCACTCGATGCCAGTAGCACAGGGCACCCCAGTTGTCTCCAGACAAGGAAAGCTGTCTTCAGACATTTCCAGTTGTCCCTGGGGGGAATATGGTTGCCGGATGTGATAAATGAAAATACATTTTGCCCAGTTAAATTTGAATTTCAAATTAACAACCAACCTGTTTCAATATGAGTATGCCTATAAAACCTGTAAGACACACTTGCACTAAAAATTGTCATCTAAAATCCAACTTCAGCTGGGCATCTTCTATTTCATCTGGTGACCCTACCCGAGGGGGAAAGTCACCCTACCCGAGGGGGAAAGTCACCCCTCCTGCAGGTGAGGAACACTGTCCCAGGGTACTTGATCTTACTGCATATTACAATCACCTGACACGCTTTTAAAATACACCTAACCCCTGAACAATTAAACCAGAATCCACTGGGTCGGGGCCAGGTCATGGGTAATTTCATTTTTTTAAATCACCCCGGGAGATTCTACTATGCAGCCAGGTTGAGAAATGCTGCTACTATTTTTCCAAAAATTCCCTGATGATAATAGTAATATCTGGAGCGCTTGTCAAAATAAACCAAAACCAAAACCAACAAACAAAAGTTTCCTAGTCACCAGCACAGACGTACCTGAAATCTAATTCTCAGGGGCCAAGGCCTGATAACCCTGTATACTTACTACGTGTTTCAGGTGATTTTAATGAGCAGGTAGGTTTGGGAAGCCAAGCCCTAGAGAAACTCACAACTGTGCACAGAACACTCATATGGACCATGGCTGTCCAGGGAACACACAAATCTGCATTTGTGGGAGAAGGGCTACATAAATGGCAGTAGAGCCACACCACAGAACGTTATGTAGAAGTGGGACTGAATAATGTACAGCTGCATGCATCAGCATTGATACTTACAGGGAATACAATGTTAGATAAACATAAACCAAAAAAATATATTTTTTGTAACACACAAAAACAAGTGACTTTTAACAATAAATTCCTTGCATCTTTAAAGATACGTAATGTCTGCTAAGCCTATAAAATGGGAAAGATAAAATCACAATCCAAGGAAGTGGTTACGTGTAGAGATGAGTCAGGGGAATAGGCTCATGGAGGTAGACTCAAAGGTATTGGGAACCATCCCATTCTTTAGTGGTGTGGTGGGTTCTAGGGTCTTCACTTTAATATTAGGCTCCAAAACTTGCATGTAACCAAAAAACTACTTTGTATGCATCAATCTTACATAAGAAGATTACAAGTGGTATGTATATATACACACACATATGTTTAAATTTATATCATTTTTAATGAAGACTTCAGAGCCCTTTCCCCTACTGATTCAGATTTCACAAGTCTGAGTGAGGCATGAAAATCTTCATGTTTGATAAGCACCAGGTGATTCTGACACAGATTGTAGCTAGATTATACCTTGACATACACTGATGGGAAGTGAACCATACTTGAAGAGAGAAGACTTGTGCTAAAAGCCCAGGTTTACCTGTGGGGCTTTGGGTAAGTCACTTGCCCTCTCTGATCTGTAGGACAGTGGCTATAATCCTAATATATTGGCTTGGGTTGGATGCTCCTCCTGCCTAATTCCATATCACCTCCCAATTCCCTCTCTCCTGGCACTTGGAACTCTGCAGGGAAGGTATTCACTGCACTGAGTTTTCCTGGAGGGTAGGACTCTGCCTCCAACACATCTTTGCCCCTGACCCCCAACTCTGAGATAAACCTCCAGAAGGTGGCTAATAAATTTTTACTGAACTTAGCAGGAACACAGATGGAAACAGAGCGAGTTCAAGGCAAAATGATCCTTGAGGGGCTCCCACTGGCTAGACTCAGGACAATTTAAGAGTCAAAAAGAATCATGACAGCAATGATTATAACACGTTAAATAACAAGAAAGAATCTATAAGGTCATAGTGATACTCAAAATTTGGGGTGGGAGCTCTCCTTTACAGAAGAATGCCAGCTAATAAATGTAGAAGGGATAATGGTGTTTGAAAACCACCATTGTGTAACTTACAATGCTGAAATTAACTCAAACAAAGATCACCAATGGATGCTAAAATCAACCTGTTGATAGGGAATGGGGCACTCACACCATCTCAGCTTCGCTCTATGGCAGGGCCAGCTTCATGGGCATTCTGTACAGTTGAGTAGAGATTCATAGTTAGAAGGACCCTGGGCTCAGTTTAATGTTCTGTTGTCTGTCTTGACATTCTTGATCATTTTTGAACAAGAGGGCCCACACTCTTACATTTCACCAGGTTTTGCAAATTCTGTGTCCATTCTTGCCCATTACAGAAAGAAAAGTCTTTACCCTGGAGAATTTCGGAGAACATCACCTTAACACGTGATTAAACCTATCCCTACCAATCTTTGGGACAAACTAAAAGCATGCGCCTGTGGATGTGATGCACAAAGTGATACCCACATTACAGATGCAACATTACAGATGCCAAAAGTTATTTACCTGAATCTCATTGAGGGAACCTGACCAGCCAGATCGTAAGACACGTCATAGCAGTGGTCTTCTAGCTTTAGCTTATGTTCAAACTCTTTGGAAGCCTTCTTCAACCACAGAGTGCTGACTCCACTTCCATAGTTTCTGATTCAGGAGGTCCAGGTCTGAGGATGCATACTTTCACTGAGTTCCTGGGTATGAGGGTTAATTTTATGTCAACTGGCTAGTCTATGGGATCCAGGAATTTGATCAAACATTATACTAGATGTTTCTGTGAAGGTATATTTTTTTAAGATGAACATTTAAATTGGTGGACTTTGAATAAAGCAGATTACTCCCAATAATGTGGGTGGGCCTCATCTAATCAGTTGAAGGCCTGAATAGAACAGAGACTGACTTCCCCAAGCACAAAGTAATTCTGCCAGCAGACTGCCTTTGGGCGAGATAGAGCTGCAACAGTGGCTCTTCCCTGGGTCTCCAGACTCCTGGCTCACCCTGAAGATTTCAGATGTGCCAGCCTCAATAATAGTATGAGCCAATTCCTTAAAATAAATTTCTTCCTCTCTATCTCTCTCCCTCTCTCTCTCCCTCTCTCTCTCTACCTCATCTTGTTTCTGTTTCTCTGGAGAATATACAAGGGAATGCTGATACTGCTGGTTGAGGGATCACATTTTGAGAACCACTGTTCTCAATCTTCTAAATTATCACTATTATAAAACACCACCAACAAAAAAGTAGATGAATCTTTCTAGATCAAAGGAGACTAAAGAGACATGACAATCAAATGCAATGTATGAACTTCAGATCCTGTATTTAAAAAAAAAACATATAACGGCTATTTCTGGGGCAACTGGGGGAATGTAGATCATATCGGCTATGTATTAGATAATATCATTGTGCCAATGTTACATTTCTTAGGGTATATTTTTAGGTTTATTTATTTATTTATTTATTTAAAATACTAGGGGGATTTTTTAAATTGAAGTACAGTCAGTTACAATTTGTCAATTTCTGATGTATAGCACAATGCCCCAGTCATGCATATACATACATATATTCATTTTCATATTTTTTTCATTAAAGATTATTATAAGATATTGAATATAGTTCCCTGTGCTATACAGAAGAAACTTGGTTTTTTTAAATCTATTTTTATATATAGTGGCTAACATTTGCAAATCTCAAACTCCCAAATGTATCCCTTTCCACCTCTTTTCCCCTGGTAACCATAAGATTGTTTACTATGTCTGTGAATCTGTTTCTGTTTTGTAGATGAGCTCATTAGTGTCCTCTTTTTTCCTCTTTTTTGGATTCCAATTATAAGGGATATCATATGGTATTTTTCTTTCTCTTTCTGGCTTACTTCACTTTGAATTATGATCTCTAGGTCCATCCATGTTGCTGCAAATGGCATTATTTTATTCTTTTTTATGGCTGAGTAGTATTCCATTGTATAAATATACCACAACTTCTTTATCCAGTCATCTGTCGATGGACATTTAGGTAGTTTCCATGTCTTGGCTATTGTATATAGTGCTGCTATGAACATTGTGGTGCATGTGTCTTTTTGAATTAGAGTTCCCTCTGGATATATGCCCAGGAGTGGGCATTTCTTAGCTTTGATCATAATATCCTGCTTATGTGGGAGAAGGTCCTTGTTCTTAGAAGATGCAAACTCAAGTACTTAGGGATGGCATGTCATTCAAGTCTGCAACCACTTTCTAAGAGTTTATCCAATAAAGAAAATAATGTGTGTATATGATGTATCTAGATACAAACTCACAGAGACTGAGAAAGAAAAAATGTCAAACAAACAAAATAAGGAATCAGTGAAACACCTGGTATGTGTGATGTTCCTGTTAGGTGTCAGGGGTAAATGAATCAAACAGCACTGCCCCTCCCTAATGCTCTGACCTTCTGGTATGTGTTAGTTTCCATAACAGATGATCACAAACTGGGCAGTTTAGAACAACAGACATTTATTCCGTCACTGTTCTGGAGACTAGAAGTCCAAAGTCAAGGTGTCAGCGGGGTTGGTGTCCTCTGGATGCTCTGAGGGAGAATCGAGTCCACGCCTTTCTCCTCACTTCTGGCAGCTCGCAGCAGCCCTTGGTATTCCTTGGCTTGTAGACACATCACTCCAATCTCTGTCTCTGTTGTCACCTGGCTTTCTTCCCTGTGTGTCTCTGTGTCTCCAAATTTCCCTCTTTTATAGTAATACCAGTCATTGGATTAGAGCCTACACTTTAATCCAGTATGACATCATCTCAGCCTAACAGATTACATCTGCAGAGACCCTATTTCCAAACAAGATCACATTCTGAGGTCCTGGGTAGATATAAATTTGGGGAGAAGGGTCCCACTCAGGATACAGTGGGATCTGAGAAATAAGTGTCCAGGTTCTTGGACCAGAGTCCTGAGGGAGAAGGTAGCCAGAAGCTTGAGGACACATGTCTCCTACAAAAGCCCTGGGCCTCTTCTTTCCTAGAAATCAGTATGCAGTGCAGGGACAGCCATGGTACAACATCAGTAGCACAAGAGCCCTTGTCAGATCCTTAACCCTGCCAGCCCAGCTTTGTAGGCTCAGTTTATCATGCAGGATGACTCCTTCCTCCCTGTATGGCAAACAGAGGCTGCTTTTGAGCAGCACTTTAAGGAGAGTGGTACCACTGCTCTCTTCCCATTGACCCACCTCCTTGGAAACATGGGTCTTGCCAAGTCCACCAGCCCCTGCCTGTCACCCTTCTATAGCTGCCCGTCCTGAGCAGCAGTGGTTCTCACCAAAGAGTTTCAGCCATGAAAATGTATGAACATATGTCCTCAGCTTCACGGTCAAAAGGGAATCCAATCAAGAATCTGGTGATGCATTTGCAAATTAAAAAAAAATGTGTACCATAATGAACAGAGCCATTCAAACTAATAATTAGGTAAACTCCCGTTACGGGTGGCATGGTAATTACAACAGGTACTTCTAGCAAATTTAAAAAGCAACTTAGGTTTCCATTTCCTTCCTGAAGAATGCAATAAGCAGGTGTGTCCCTGCACTGCCAGGTGGAGAAACCCCCTTAGAAACTGAGAGAGTGAAACGAGTCCAGAAATCTCAATTCCCAGGCTCCCAGGATGGCAGGAAATTTGTTACAGAGGACAGATGCTGGGAGTAACAGTAAAAGTGTATAAAGCCGCGGTGTACAATGCAGGTTTGTAAGGGGGGGTGCCCATCTGAGGGGTACCTGACGCCCTCCTCCTTGCCCACCATGCTTTGACCTTGCTGGCATCCTTTCTGCTTCAGGAATATCCCACGTGAATTCCTGCCCCTGGTCCCTTGCGCTTGCTGTTTCCCCCACGTGGAATGCGCCCCCCCCATGCCTTCCTCAGCTCAGGTGTACCTGTCGGAGAGGCTTTCCAACCACCTGCACCAGGTGTTATCCCCGCACCCTGTTCAACTGTCTCCCTGTCCCTTACTCGGGCTGATTATACGTGATAATTCATGATTTTAAAAATCTGCATTCAGGGTCTGCCTCCCATGCTGGAACATAAGCTCCATGAGAGCAGAGACCTTGGCTGAGTTTTCACGGCTCCAACCCAAGGCCCAGCAGTGCATTTGGCACTTGGTTGGCATTCAATAAATGTCCGTGATGAATAAAAATGTATGAATGAAGGAGTAAATCGATGAATAAAGGCTCACATCCGTTACTTGGGCCTTGTAAAACCCCGAGGGAGGGATTGTCAGTATCTTCTTTTTGCAGATGAGAAAACTGAGATTTAGAGACATTCAGGCATCTGCCAGCAGCATCAGCTCTGATGTGGCAGAGCCTGGCCCTTCAACCCGGGGCTTCTGTGAGCTTTCTCCTGCATCGCGCCATGTCAGGACGTGTGGGTTGGGTTACTTCCAAGCTCTAAGGGAAAGGGAGAGAGGGGCGGCTAGTAAGTGAGCTGGGTACTAAGAGCACAGTCCCGTCTCCACCCCTATCCTTCTGACAAACAAAACAGCTTCCTTCCGGTCCGACCCCAGTGTGGACGCCTGTTCTGGACTAGATTTGAGGACAGGGTTTCTGGCATCTCCATCTGTCTCTCACCCGATGGCAGACACACTATCCCAGGGGCTCAGGAATATTGACTGTGAGTCTAGACTAGAGAGTGGAGGATGCCCAGACGCTTTGGAGCTGGGACGTGAATTCCAGAGCCTCGCTGGGTAGCTCCCTAAACCCATCAAAATCTGGGGAAGTAATGGGCAGTGGTGGGTAGCGGAGGATTGCTGCGTGTTCTGATCCCGGCTCTGCTTTAACGTTGTGACTCCAGGAGTTTTCTCATTTCTCTGAGCCTGTTTCCCCTCTCCAAAAGGGCACTGTACCCACACCCATTTTAGAGGGTAGTGGGGATTAGAATAAGTCAGTCAGCTAAAGCTCTCAACCCAAAGCCTGCACATGCTGAAAAGTCAATAAATACCATCATCATTAGCTCCCAGCAAAGCACGGCCCTTCACAGTCACAGCTGATGTTCCAAAAGCAGCAGCGCCTCATTCCTCAAGGCACAGTGGCTGCCCCAAGTCCTGCTACCAGCATCCTACCTCCCCCCTCATCCCCAGTGAAGATGACCCCTAACAGGACCTCTGGCCACATCTGGGTCTCACCTCTACTGGCCAAGAGCAAAGCCAGGACTCCCAATGGGCCTTTTTATATGAGTCCTTCACCTCCTGGCACATGGTCAGCCTGTGAGTTTTTCTGCAACAACTTGGTCGATGCCCCACCAGGAACATCTGATCCAGGATGGGTGGCCCACCAGGGAGCGCCCACTGTCTGTCCCACAGCATACAAAGTCACACGTAGCTGGAGTCTCCCTCCAAGACAATCAATCCCAGCAGGAAGAGGAAACAGCATTCTCTTAAGGGCTTTCTGGAGGTGACAATGTTGGGGAAAGAAAGATGGATTTCCTCCTTGCCTCCTTCACCTCCGTCTGACTTCGCATGTTGTCGAAAGTGAGGCTCAGCTCACATAGCTTCCAAGGGGTCAAATCAGGATTTGAATTTGGATCTAACTGAGAAATGCAGCTAAAGGACATGAACATGCTTCTGGCCAAGAAAAGCTGCTCTGTCCTCGGGTGTCTGTTCCCACCCCGTCCACTGCTGGGGTGAACCAGCTCTCCTGTGGCCGTGACAACACTGGGATGAAGTTTAAGAGTATAATCCACAAAGGGGTTCACATATCTGTGCGCCCCATTCACACATTACTGCCTCTCCCTCCCTGCCAATCCTGCAGCCCCCAAGTTTGTTCAGAGCCCCTAACAGCTGCAACCCCTGATGACACACATGCCATTTACACGGGCAAGTAAAATTGAACTTACACAGTGCAAGGTGTACAGCCCACACAAGCTGCTTTGTTACACACACCTATTGCGTTTGATTCTTTCCTTCAGAACGCCATCGCATAATTGTTCACTCGTTGCTAGGATGTTTAATTGGTATTGTCTTTTACATCAGGATAAACACTAAGTCTGATTCATTACTGTGTTCACATGTCTGGCATGGAGTGGACACAATACGTATGTGTTGACTGAAGGATGGATGGATGGAAAGATGGATGTTGGATGGATTAATGGATGGATGAGTGGGTGGATTGATGGGTGGATGAATGATTGAAAGAAAGAAGGAAGGAAGGAAAGAAGGATGACGGATGAATGGATAGGTGCGTGGATGAGTGTGAAGTCTACTGATCCACTGAGCCCTGTTCAGACACAATTTGCAACTTGTCCAATACGCTGTTGCTGACAAATTCAGCCTCACCAGGTCAACCTCTTTGGAATATTCCCCAGATTTCTGAGGATGCCTCATTAGCTCCATTTCACAGTTAAGTAAATAAATATGCAGAAATGTTAAGAGCCTTGGCCAAGGTGCCCCCGGGGATTAATGACAGAAGAGCCAGGAGACCCAGGGTCTCCCGAGGCCTTGTCTAAGCTTCTTCTTCCATCCTTTCCTGCCACCAGATGCCCTGAATCTCAGTTAGCCCTGTGGCTTGACTGAGGAACTCTTTGTGTCGTACTTTCTTTTGACACGGAGATGTTTCCCACCCTCCCCCGACTCAAGCAGGCACCAGGTTCTGAGTTCACGGGTATGTGGACTATGGAGAGTGATTCTCAAACTCACAGGCAGAAGAACCAAATGGGGAGTCCACTGTGGAGTCCTGGGCCTCATCCACAGATTTTTTTTGTTTCCTAAACCTGCAGTAGAATAGGGGAAACTACACCTTTAAATACTGATCCCAGAATGATGCTGAGACAGGTGATCCATAGACTGCACCTGGAAAAGCTGTCTTGGGCTTAACAGAGGTGTTGATCTGGTCTGCGGAGGATCCTGTGTCTGGGCACTGAGGTCCAGGGACAGCCCCCTTAGGGGTGGTAGAATCTCTGATGAGAGCACAGGAACAGAGGCTGGAGAACAGCAGTTATGGATCCCCATGTTCAGCTTCTGATCCAGCTGAGCTCCTCGTGGGAAGCTTGGCAGGCCCTCTGGAGCAATCAGACCCCACAACTGGTAGAGGATCAGCACGGGAACAGACACTGCTTATCCCAAGGAGCAACAGTAAAGGTGGCAGCCACAGCAGATGAGGGATCAGCCCTTCCTCCCCTCCCTGGGCCCTCTGCTGGGCTAGGATTCTAAATAATAGGAACTCTACTAGTGCCTGATTTCTGATTTCCATCTACCCAGGAAGCTGATGTTTCAGTGTCTAATTTAATTTAGAAAAATACCAAAATAATGACGTTTCTGGTTCTCCAGCACTGAACAGAAAATTCACATCAGTACATTCCTTTATTCTTCTGGAGCAGACCCAGGCCTGCAAAGAGGATTCTCTGGAGTTTCTGTACTACAGCTCCTGCTCATTCTTGCCTTGTGTGGAGGAAGACACACTAGAGACGCAGGGAGAAGCTATGAATTCCTGGGAAGGGTTTTTAGTTTCTCTGGGCTCTCACCTCTGTGAGAAAAAAAAAAGAAGTGAAATAACTCCTGCCTAGTTCAATTAAAATGGCCAGGTAGGGTGTCTCAGAAGATCCTATGTCTGCAGTATTTAACTGAGCACATATTATGTGCTGGGTATGTTACTGGAAACGGTTGTGTGTGAAAAAAAGCACAATCTCTGCTCCCATGGGACCCTAAGTAAATATTAATTTCCTAACCCAAGACCCTTTTACTGTCTTAAATTATAGTACTGACTTTCCCCAAACACCAAGAAAGTCTTATTTAAGTATCTTTTGTTTTGCAAGGCTATTCTGTTAAGAATGGCCATTTGCCAGGTCATGTGCTCAAGGCTTGGCATATTACCACCTCATTTAATTGTCATAGCAACCCACCCAGAGACAACTGTATTATTTCCCCTACTGTAAAAATGAGGAAATAGACTTGGAAGGTCACTCAGTTAAGTGGGCAGAATTGAGATTCAAACCCAAGCTGTCTGATTCCAGTCCAGACTCCTAGCCCCTTCAACATGCTTACTGCCCAATGTATAAAGGCAGGGATGGAGACACACACCCCCATCCAACTCTGATCCAAAGCCAAAACGTAACACATTTTAGCCTCCTGCCAAAGTCCCTGCGTGCCAGCCCACCCCACTACAGCCTCCATAAAGAGTTCATCCTCCTTCCATCCACTGGAATGATTTCATTCTCCCTCCGATTCCTGGTCTAGAAACTGCTCTGCTGAAATGTTGATTGACCACGGGTGCTCCCAGTGTGGGGCAAGCCTTTTAATTGCTTCCTGAAGGGGGCTTTTGGGGCTCTTTGAGAGCCCTGATTGGAAATTTTAAAGAATGATAATTTCCTAAAGCAAACTGTCATTATAATTCCATAAAACTTCACAGCTAGCATCTTAATCTCCCCGCTGGTCTGGGCTCAGGCTGGCACCTCTCCATCCCTTCCCAGAGGCTGACTTTGGGAGGGTCCCTCCAACTCTGCATCTGGATTTCCCCTAAGGTCACAACTAGAGATGGGTTTTCAGTGGAAATTCTAGTATCTTCACAAGCCCAGTATTTCATAATGCTTCCTCCTCTTCCCTATGATCTCAGGTGACTCTAATCAATATGGAAAATAGGGTGGACATGCAGGGTAGGAGAGAGAAAAACAAGGGGCTTTAAATTTGCCTCACACTCGCTAGGTTCCAGTCCCTTTGATTCAACAATCCTATGAGAAATAGGCATCTGCTCTATTTTACAAATAAAAAAATTGAAGCTCAGAGAGGGTAAGCAACCTGACCATGGTCACACAGCAAGCAGGCTTTCAAGTTAGGATACCATCCAAAGTCTACCTGATTGTGAAGCCTGTCTCAGTCCACCACACAGCCAACCTGAAACTAAGCCTCAGTATGCCCAGAACCCCCATGTCCATGAGCTTGGGGTATGGCTATGGTTCTATGCAAAAGTCTATTTAAACATGCCAATTCTCTGTGGGAGGCTCCAAAACTCAGTGCAGTGGTCTTAAAATACATCCACAAATTCTTTGACCCTCTTCCCAAAAGGTGGAGCCAACCACCCAACCCGACCTAAGGTCTGGGCTACACCCTTATCTTGGGAACTGTGGTAAAGTATCTTTTCATAGCAATTATCTTCTAATCTGTTGGCCTTACTGTCCCTTGAATTAATACACTAGCTCCCAACCCACTTGGGTGGGTCACGTCCGGCCTCCGTCTCCTGATCTGGAAGAGAACCACAGCCCAGGTCAGTATTTCTGGACATCCTTCTGAAGTCTTGTGATTCTCGCCACACTTTATGCATTTCTTTAAATGTACTCTCTTTCTTAAAAAGAACTGGATTTTAAAAGGAAGCTTTATGTAAGTGCAAAATCAATATCACTTGCCATAAATAATAGGCAATCATAGAAACACACACAACGGATGCAATAAATGTAATGAGTTAGGCCCAGGTGGCTTTCCAAGGCTCTGTGCCTCTTTGTAATAAAGGGCAGTTGGTGAGCTCTGGAGAGGCGTGAAATCCACAGGCACACCAGTCTGAGCCTTTCTCTCTGATGGGATCAGAGAGTTGGATGAAGGAAAACAGGAAGGAAGAATGCTCCCCTGTGGGATGTCCTGTGTGTTGTGCTGTGCCACGCCCACATGAAGCCACTTTGCTCCCAGACCTCGTGACTGGAAACGCTGAACTCGTCCATCCTCCACACCGAGCTTCCATGAGGTATGGCAGGGCAGAAAGGCCCAGGGGGAGACTAATCAAAGCCCAACTCCCTACGCATGTTACACAAACACAGACCTGTCCGCTAGACCTGAAACAGTAGCTCGCTCCCCCCAGGATGGTTAGGCAATCTCTGGTTTCCTCTGTGGGTGTCCCTCAGTCCTCACTCTCCCCCCATCATCAGTTTGCCCATCAGTGAAATGCAGGGACCTGACCCTGACAGCCCCTGTTATCTTGGAGATCCCTCAAAACAGGCTGAGGGCCAAGCCGAATTTCAGAGCCGCCCTTGCTCAGATGCTCAAACGTGTACACGCACATTAGCACAAGCGGGCACACACACGCTCCCCTACTGGCCTCCGCTCGCCTTGGGGACACCGAACAGGAATTGCATTTAGTAATCAATTGACTCCCCTTGACTTGGTTTGGTGCCTTTTCTAAATAACAAGAGCCTGGCAACAATCTTTATTAATGAAGCTCCCGGCACCGTGCAGAGAAGACACAGGCAGCATATGCAAACGTGCTAAGGAAATTATTTCCATCAGCTCCAGCTATTTGAAAGCAATTGAAAAGTTTCCATTTGAAGAAAAAGTAATTTTCCTGATGTGAGTTTCGAGAGCTGTTTGTCTGCCCCCACCTAACGCCGCCACAGCGTCCCCAGCTCCGAGCTTTCTACATTTTATTAAACCACAGCTAAGTGGCGTCATGCTGTTAAAATAGTGTGTCGCTTTTTAAAGTGATATCATTACCTAATAATTTTGAGAGCTTTACTTTTTTTTCCTCTTTGCCAGGAAGGGAAATGGACCAAATGTCTTGGCAGCATCTCAGTATGGTGGAGATGGGGAGTGGGGGGTATGTGGGACTGGGGCCCCAAAATGTGGAGAACTGAGCTCCAGAGGTCACAAGGAATATATATATATATATATGAATGAATTCCTCCCCATTTCAGGTTTATGGAGAATTGGTGAAGACATGAAATGCAGAGAAACATGGCTGATACAACACTGAACCCCAGAGCTGGACTTTCCACAAAGCTAATGAGACTTAAACTTCAACGGAATCAACCTTAGCCTAATTTTATAATCATAATTGTGTCTCTTTTAAAGAGTGTGCTTGTTTTCTATTGTTTTCTCACAAATTCCCATATACTTTGGGGCTTCAAACAACACCCACATATTAGATCAGAGTTCTGCAGGATGGATGTCTGGCATGGAGTAGCTGGGGTCTCTGCTTGGAGCCTCACGAGGCTGAAATTAAGGAATCTACCTGGCTGAGTTCTGATCTGGAGGCACTGGAGAAAAATCTGCTTCCGAGCTCGTTCTTGTTGGCAGAACGCAGTTCCTTGAGATTATAAGACTAGTTCTGTTTCCTTGCCGGCTGTCAGCTCGGGGCATTTCTTAGTCTTACAAACCTCTCTTTTTCTACTACATGCCCCCTCCATCTTCAAGCCATCAAGCATGTATCAAATCTTTCTTGTTGAATCTGAGTTCCTCTTTTCAACCAAATGGAGAAAACTCGTGATTACATCATCCCCAGCCATATTATCTTCCTAAGGTCAACTGTGCCATATATCAAACCAATCACAGAAGTAAAATTTACCATATTCACAGTCCCAAGGAACAGGCAGGGCCTGTACATGAGAGGGGCGGACAATTTCAGTGGCCCATTTTAGAATTCTGCCTACCACAAAGAGAGGTACCAAGTTGTATGAGCTTCAGGCACCACAAAACTTGGGTCTACTTCTGCCTGGTCCCCTTGACCTTGGAAGTTCCCACCTGGACCACTCGAACAGCTTCAGATTGATCTCGGATCTTTAACCTCTTTTTTCAGACTCAACAACTCAAAAATTGAGCCCTTCCTCCAAGTGACCTACATAGAAAGTCAAAATGGAATTGGACATGCAAGGCTATGGGGGCCACTGGTTGGTTTTTCTGAAGACCACTTTCCTCCGTTCATGGCCTCCCGGTTTCCTTTCCTGTCAAACTGTTCTCCCACCTTAATCCTGTGTGACTCAGACAAGAGCCCCATCTCAGCTCTAAGGATGAGCAAGTGATGCTTATTTGGTCAGTTCAAGGCCCCCTCTCCTCTTGACCTCAGTGCTTGTATCTGGATGGTTAAGTGACCCAAGTTTACCCAAGATAGATTGATGGAAGCAGCCAGAAAGGAGCTTTGTTCTTTCATCCACTGAGCAATGAGTGGATATGCCTGGAGTTCAAGAGGTAAGCAGGTGGAGCCTAATACTGAAGTCATTCCAGAAGAGCAGCCCTGGAAATGCATTCTAAATTACATCATCTGAACCTTTTGACTGTGCTGAGCCTGACATTAGACTACCCCTGGACAAATTAGTTTATTTCTCTTTCATTTAATTTATTCATTTATCCATTCATCCATCTATGCATTCATTCCTTCTTCTTTCTTTGGTGTTGAATTTCTATTCCTTGCAATCAAAATACTAATGTACACACTCATAGCCAGTCTTGATTTCACTCTTACATTCTACCTTCTCACAAATGCAACCCCACCCCACTGCCCATTCTCCAGCCAGACTAAAATGTTTGCCATTCCTGGGAGCATGGTGCTCCCGTTGCCTGGAATATCCATCTTTCTCCTCTGCTTTCCAACATAGTACTCAGCTCAAATGACATCTCTTCTTACCACCCTCCCCATCCTTCTTAAGAGTTAATTTTGTCCTTGTCTTGAATCTCATAAGACTTTGTACCTCCCTACCTTCAAGTCCCACTCCCCCCCCCCTTTTTTTTTTTTTTTTTTTTTTTTTTGCCTGCTCTTAGTCTTGTCCACATCCCATCCCCATGTGTGGCACACAGTAAGTGACTGGTTGTGTTGGGGGTGGGGGGTACCTACCATCATTTCCATTTTAAGATGAAAGAAATAGAGGTTCAAGGAGGTTAGGTTAGACCAATCTGAAACCTAAATCTACAATCTTAACCACTATAAAGTGTTTCACGTAATTATCATATCACCATTAATACTGTTTTTAATATTAATAGTAAGGATAACTAAACATTTCACACCTTGGAGCAATGCAGTAAGAGATCATTTAAATAGATTACCTCTTTTAAGATTCAAAACAATCTTCTAAGACAAACTCTAATGTGATGCTGTTTTGCAGACAAGGAAACTGAGTCACAGGTAGGTTAGATTGCCCAAGGTCAGACAACTAGAATTTAAACCCAACTATCCTTTCAGAAACCTTGCTCGTGGCCACTACATTTGCAATGTTTGAAAAGAGAGAAAGACTGATGAAACTTGAATGTGAGCATAAAGGTGAATGCGCTGAGAAGACCTGTGCATCCAACCTCAGAGACCCCTTAGAATAATGGCAAGCGGGGCTCAGAGGATGGGTAAAAATGCCCATTCAGAAGCAGCACCCCTTCTCCACCCCTTCCCAAGACCAGTGTCCCTGGGTCCCAAGCAATGCCAGGGTCAAAAATTTCCATTTTTCAATCAACGAAGCCTGGACTGTGTGTTTAAACAGGAATTTTATTTCTTCCCCCCTTTTTTTTTTTTTTTCTTTTTTAATTGGAAGGAAGCTTTAAACACTTTGAAAGTGGCCTCAGGGAACAGCTCACAGCATGCTCTGCATCTCCTCCTTTTGAGGCAAGCGTCCCTACAGCCACTTTGCAAGCTCTGTTTTCAATTACAAAAGCTTGTTTGAACACGGGCTGTCACAGAGGCTGTTCAAACAGGCTTTTGTAATTGAAAAGAAGGAAAAACAAAAGATTTCTAACCTTCCAAAGCCAAGATCCGAAGGAGCTGGTCAGACAATTGTGGAACCAAAATGGCGCTCCATAGTATGGGGACTGGGGTCAGCCAAGAAGACAGCTGCGCTCTTTTGCTTAGGCTGAACCGCACCGGAATAAGAGCGTAGAACCTTCAATGTCTGTTTTAGTGTAAAAGTCAGAGGGCTGGAATCTGATAGCTGGAACAGACATGAATGGATGTAGAAAGGTACAGTGACTCCTGCCAATGGTTACCAAGGAAGAGTATCAGATCATTCACAGACGATCACTCACACATGGCATCAAAAGTCATTGGTACCTAGAATAAGAAAGCCACTTCCTCTTAAACTTTTTGCCAATGTTTTGGAATTTATCAAGCAAAAAGTCTCACTCTGTTATACGTATATCTTTAACTCTTTGAATTTCCTTATCTCACACGTGGAGCACTTTGGGAACCTGCATAGAATTTAGTAACATTGTTTTGTTTTCACCATATTTTAAGGAACATGATAATAACTTCCAACATAAGTAAATTTCAGTTAAAATTAAATCAATTTTAAAATATTAAGTGAATAGTAGAGGTAGAAGCTAAAAATATAGCAAAAGTCACGCTGGCACATGGATAGCATAAAAATAAAGAAGTTGAGGAAAACCAAATTCTGGGACACTGGATGGTGGCTAAGAGTTTGGATTATAGAGTGACTACACTTCCCAGCTTACCACCTACTAGTTTGCCTAACTTGTATAAACCTACATTCCTTCTCTGCAAAACAGGGCTAGTAAAAACATCTAACTTAGGAGGTTGCTCTGAGGATTTATAAAATAAGCAATCATCAGGTAACTGTTTTCCATTATTGCTGTTAAAAATAAGATTACCATTTAGCTTAATGTTTCGCAAATAATATGCTCCTTTTTAGAGGGAAAACAACTCTCATGAATCCTCAGTATGGATGAAAGTTTTACAGACCCCACACGTATGGCTAAGGAAGGATGTAATTCATAAACCATGGGCCCAGGCATTGCAATCAACCAATCAGTAAAGAGACTGTGTTTTAAGTGATTTATCCGAGGTCACACAACTATTCACTGATATATTTTTGAACTACTGAACAATAGTTGTTGGTAGTGATTGAATCACAAATGTAGTAGAATCCAAATCTCCATTTTTAAATGAGCCGTGGACATTTTGGAGTGGGCTAATGATTGTATGGGTCTGTCTTGCTCATTGTTGGGCCTTTAGCCTCCCCATTCCCTTCTCTCCCTACACTAAGCCCCAGAAGTACCCCAGCCCCAGTCAGTGTAACAACCCAAAATTTCACCACACATTTCCAAAGACACCCTAGCACCTCACCCAGGTTAAAAACCTCCAGATGTCCTCCATCCATTCCCAGGAGTGTTTCAGAAATAAGGTTTCTAGTGAAAGACATAGGTGAGCATGGGCAGTAGAGCTGGATGGACCTAGCTCCGTGGGGCATGTGATCAATTACACGCAGGTCTAATGTCAAGTAGCACTGGATTTGGGAGGGAGGCATTGTTCTCAAGTTTTCTCCTTCCTCCTTTCACCAGGAGAGATAACAATATGGCTTAGAATGACCTAACATTGCATAGTGGCTTCACTTCGTTCCTCCAGTTCCTAGCTGAGTTAGAACACCACCCCAAGGGAGCAGGGCACCTCTCACCAGGTAAACATGACAACAGGTTCTATGAGTGATCTAAGAAAAGCCGAGCTGGCTCATTCGACTCTTAGAGTTGCCACCTGTGACAGTGAGCAGGCCTGGGGGAGCTGGGAGAAGAGGGGCTGAGACAGCCTTGTGGAGGCCTGTGCTGATGGAAGAGCAAAGAAAGCTCCTCTTTCAGGGAAGAGGATGGAGCAGAGCTGAGGGGCTGAGAAGGAAACTCAATTCTCATGTGCCTGCACCCCCCCCCCCGCTTTATATATAGTGTATGTATGTGTATATATAGACTGATATAGCTATAGATAGGTAATAGATACACACACATACACACATACAACATAAAATTCACCATTTGAACCATTTTAAGGTGTGCAATTCATTGGCATTTAGTGCATCCACAACGTTGAACACTTTCCTCATCCCCAAAACGTAACCCCATACCCATGAGCAGTCACTCCCCATTCCACCTTCCCTCCAGCCTCAAGCAACCACTAGTCCAGTCTACTTCCTGTCTCTATGGATTTACCTCTTCTGGACATTTCATATAAGTGAATTCATACAAAATATGTGACCCTCTGTGTCTGATTTTTTCTACTTAGCAGAATATTTTCAAGGTTCCTGCATGTTGTAGCATGTAGCAGTGCTTCATTCCTTTTGATGGCTGAGTACTATTCCATAGTATAGAGAGACCACAGTTATGTTTATCCATTCAACAGTTTACCGACACTGGGCTATTTCCACCTTTTTGCAAATGTGACTAATGATGCCAAGAACATTCGTGTGCAGGTGGTAGGGACTATGGGGGAACAGTAACTCAATAGAAGTTTGCCTGCCAAAGTGAGGGGGTACTTAGGAAAGGCAAGTTTGGATGTGAAGAGGGGTACAGCAGGACGGCATGGACAACCAGCTTCGGTGGGAGTCTGTGCTGAGGGGGTTCAGACAGCAGGAAGGCCCAGACTCTCGCTGGAAGAACCAAGAGTTCGAGGAGAAAGAGAAGGTTCCTGACACCAACTTAAGGGTCTCCATTGTGGTTTTGCTTAGAGAAAGTGCTCCCAGTCCCTGCAGACATCGGTCCCCAGTCCTGGGGACCCACAGAATTTCTTAGGTCCTGGAGAAGGAGGACAACATCTCAAGTCAGGAAGCTGGGGGCAAAGTCCATGAAGACACACTCACATGGTCAGGATGTTCCTCGGATGGTGGGAGAGCCGAGGAGGTCGCTGGCAGGGTTCAAGGGAACTGCAGGAAGGCATGATGGTTAAGAATCAGCTGTGGAAGCAGAGTATCTGGGTCTAAATTCACAGTTGGCCTTGTCAGGTGTGACTTCAAGGCAGATGCTCCGATCTATGGTGACTTTGCTTGAGCAGGGACTGATACAGAAGGGGGTTGCTACTCAACAGCAACCCATGGTGCCCTTCTCACTCAGTGGGGTCCCTCCTCACCTTGTTCTGAGGGACCCCAAAGTCCCCTTGAGCCACACTGGAGGCTCTCGGATGGCTCAGTGGCTTATGGTAGAGGAGGTTCAGACCAGGAGACCCCCTCCTCCACCACAGCCAGAGCATTCTTCTCTCTTTGTTAATTCAGAGTTTATTATTTTTCCTATTTAAATTGTAAATTCCCCTTCTCTGGAAGTCTCGAGGAAACTGCACTATTACCACGACATAAGCAGCCTTCTCCCCCTCTGGTTACGGATTTTCTGATCCTTCATATGCACCGTTGGGTACAGAGTGAAATTATCACCTGCTCCAGCAAAGCGGCTGGAATGGTTAACATGGAAGTCGTCCCGGGCCTCCCCGGAGTCCTCTGCGAAAGAGGCAAGAGGAGAGAGCGGGCTGAGGCTGCCCCAGTGTCCGCTCCCCAACCTGGGCTGGGGAAGAACGGACAGCCAACCTCCGGCACCAAGCTCGGGAATGCAGCCAGGAGGGAGGCACGGTGCCAGTGTCTTCCAGGCCCGGTGGCGGCAATCTTTCAAAGGCCTGAATATTTCACACTTCCTCCTGTGGCTCGGATCACATGCAGAATGGAGCGCAATCGCCCCTGAATTCCAAATTTACTTTAAGTAATTAAACTCATTTATTTCCATCTGAATACACTATGGGGTTGGAGGAGTTTATGGAAATCTGGGTAAAGAGAATGAATAGATAAATAAATTATATGGGGGAGAGGCCGTTAGTGATGGAGATGAGGGGCCAGCAGGAGCTGTCTGCCAGAGTGGACTGGGGACTCTGCACCATGGCCACCTCTCACCTGGTCCTGTGTCCAGCAAGGAGAGGGGGTGGGCTCTCAGAAGCACTTGGAGAGGTGTGTGCCAGCAAGCGGCACAGCACGGGGTTGGGGTGGGAGGGAATTCTTCTGCCCTGAGCCAGGCTGGGACTCCCAGTGCGTTCATCTTGCTCCAGCAAGACCAGAAAGTCGGCAATGTCTGTCCTTAGCTGAGTCCCCTCCACCTGGGACTTTTCTTTGCTGCGTTCTTTCCTTCCCTCCTTCTATCCTTCCTTTCCCCATTTCTTATCCCCTTCATTACCCTTCAAGAAATAGTGGCTATTATCAATAGTCTCATCAATATCAATGATTGGCTGCATCTCAAAATCAGCTTCATCTTGAGGCCCTCATTGGTCTTTCTGAGTCAGATAAGAGTCTTTCCCGTCTGAAGGCTCCCCTAGCCCCCTTCTCTCCCTTGACAAAGGCATTTTACTTCTGCCTTTCATCGGGTTCAACCTCGCCCTGTAAGTGATTTGTATAAAAATCTCAAGCCCTCTGAAGGCATAGGATCTGAACAATTGAATATCAATTAAAAGATACTCCCCTAGAGAGGGTGGATGAGACAAGAAAAGATCCTTGTCATATCAGAAGCCACCAGGAAGTCAATTATGAACTGGAACAGGACCAGAGCCCCTGCTTTTCGGTCTTCCCCCAAACCCTGCTGCTCAGTATGACCTTTCTATTCTCTGAGATGCTGGGCGTGATGCTTTTATCCTAACAGGTGCTCAGTAGTATGTACAGCACTGCACGGAATTGGGAGGGACTAAGTTAAATTCCCACTATCACACCACAGATGGACCGTGGGTCGGAATTGATAATTTCTATTATCCACGGGGTCTCCCGCTCCACATCACACAGGGAAAAGGAGAACACGTTCCTCGGGTGCTGTGCACTGTGCCTACTCGCACACCGCCATCACAAATATGAATATAAATATACGGGGCAGGAAATAACTGCTTTTCCATTAACTTCATTGTTTTGAGGCACCTTTTACTAGCTTTGCCCTTTCAATCAGTTTTAAAAATTATAATGTTTAGCAGCAGCAGTTTTCAGCCAGTGCCCTCCTGAAGGATTTTTATTCCTGATCCCACACTGACATAATTACCCAGTGAAGGCCTTGTGTCGCAAGGACCAGGATCTCACCTGAGCACTCACCTTCTGTCCAGGCTGGTCTCCTCCTTGGACAGGGTTTTCAGCTGCCCCTGGAGAGGACACTCCCTCCCAGTGCACAAGACAGCCAGGTCAAGACCGGCATGGCAAACTGTGACTGGTTCGTCAAAAAGGTAAAGAATTACCCTGTGGTCCAGCAATACCCGAAGAATTGAAAACATGTACTCAAACAAATACTTGCACACTAATGTTCATAGCAGCACTGTTCTTAACAGCCGAAGTGTAGAAACAACCCAAATGTCCAGCAAATGATGGGCGGCTAAACAAAATTTGGACTATCCACACAATGGAATATTAATTATGCTGTTGAAAAGAATGGAATGATGACACAAGCTACAATATGGAAGAACCTTGAAAACACGACACCAAGTGAAAGAAGCCAGACACAGAAGGACAAATATTGCATAATTCCATTTAGATTGAATACACCAATCTACAGAGATGGGACAGAGACAGTAGAAGCTGCCAGGAGGTGGGAGTGACTCTTCAGTGGGTATGGGGTTTTTCTTTGGGATGATGAAAATGCTCTGGAACGATACACAACATTTTGAGTGTATTAAATACCTACAGACTACACACTTTAAATGTACAATTTAATACATTTATAATATGGTTAATTTTATACTATGTAGATGCCATCTCGATTTTTTTTTAAAGCTGTGACATTTGCTTTGGGCTTTCAATAGGGTAACCGCATAATTTGTTGCCCAATTTGGGATATTTTAGAGGGTTTTTAATAATTAAACCAGGGCAACAGGCATTAATCAAATTTCACCAGTGTCAGCAACTTCTACATGACTGCTGTATCTCCAGATGACAGGTGTAGACCTCTCAACTAATTTTCTAGGTAGCTACAGGATGTCAGGTAGAGGCAATAGGTCAAAACAGCTCTAGCTCTCTGGCCCGGGGAAACGAGGTGCATGTGTGATTCCTGCCCAGTGGTCAAACCCCGGGCTCTCCTAAGCCTCAGGTGTCTGCCTCCACTGCTCTGCCTGGAATGCCTCCCATCCTTGGGCAGCTGTAGAAGCACCAATCCTGGGATCCTGAACTAGAACACCCGCCCTGAGACGCCTCCCTGATTCCCACGTAGAGCCAGGTGCTGCTGCTCTCCTGGTCTCATTTATTGCACTTCCCTCTGTAATGTCACATATGCCCCACCTGCCTGACCGTCAGCAGCGTGAGGACAGGAAGGGCATCTTACTCAAATTTGCTATCAAAATGGCTACACTGACATTCCTGAGTAAATGCTGGTAAACAGAATACCCTAATCTTCATCAAGATGAGGAATGCACACGGCCCCCTCATTCATTCAGCAGGCTTTCACTGACCACCTACTATCTGCCAGGCACTGGTGACAGTGTGTGTGAAACCAGGTAAACATGGTCTCTGATCTTGAGTTTCCCGTGGTCCAGGGTTGGAGAAAAAGGTAAAAGTGCAACCGTGGTAAGAGATACAGAAGACTGAAGGCTGCTGACTCTCTCGAGTGCTTATTAAGGGGTCTGACCTGGTCAAGGAGGGTGTTCTTAAACGGTGAGCTCTAAAGCCTGAGGAGGAGAATCGGCACAGTGGGGAGAGAGTGTAAGTTGGTGCAGCTGGAAGGGAAGGGGGTGGGGGAGGGATCAGGAGAGATCCAAGAACTAGACCATGCAAAGGCAAGTCATTCTAAGTAGGGAACCGTCACAATCCAGTTCGCATTTTGTAAAGACCCTTCCGGCTACACTTTGAGAATAGATCAGAAAGTAAATTAGGGGGACCAGGTGGGGAAGCACGGGGGAGGCTGTCAGGTATCCAGGTGAGAGATGGTGGCAGCATAATCGTTTCTGTGCGGACACTACCTCCCAGCTCCTGCCAGAAGAGAGGCAGGACTCACCTATATGTGTCTAGAGCCATCCTGAGATTACCTTGGGCTCCCTCGTATCCCAGTTCCCTCTTTCTTTTCTTAAATGTCAGACCACTGTCGGAGGCACAGAAAGCCTGTCCACTTCCGTCCCACCACCCCACCTGACTCCCACAGGTGGAGTCAGAGCCATCTGGGGATTCCCACCCTCTTAGACAGGGATCATCATCAGGTCCCCAGGCAGCTCAATGATCTTGAGAAAACTACTCAGCATCTCGAACCCTCCCTTTCTTTTTAAAATTAAGATGAGTCATAAAGGCCCCAAACCTCTCAGGCTGTTGGTGGGGATTCCATATAAATTTACATAAAGTGCTTAGCAGAGGGCCCGGAGGTAAGTACTTAATGCACTTATTAAGTAATATCTATTATATTATTACCAATATTATGATGTTCTAGAACAGGGGAGCCGTTTGGTAAACTTCTCTGGGGTGTGGACTCTTTCAAGGGCAGATTATTGCTCTATTTCCCCATGTTTGAACGAGAGCCTAACACCCTGCGAGTGTCCAGCAGACAGCTGTCTGATGTGGGAAAATGGGAATGAACACTGACCCATGAACTCCAAGTTGTAAAGCCGGTTAAAGTCAGGGGAAAAGGAGATGAATCAGGCCCCCTTCTGACTCAATCCGTCCCCCCAGGGCATCCTCAGGGCACCGGATGCAGGGCACATCACCTGCACCCAAGGCATTCATCGGCTCTTCCTCCTGGCATAGCCGAATTCCACTGCCAGGTGGGCGTGACCCGGGGGATGTGAAACTGTTTCCCCCCCATCAGTGAGAGTTTTCTCTCTCGACTAAGAGGATGTCATTTCCCAGTCTCTCCCAGCTCAATCCAGGAGCTGTGCCTCTGAGAAGTTAAGCTAATAAAGCCGCGGCCAGGGTGGCAGTGATAAGCGGCTTAGCATGGGGGCCGGTGCTGACCCCACAGCTTTCTCACCTGACAACCACCTGCGGAGCTTCTGAGAAGGGAAAACGAGAATTATCTTTCCCTCCTGGGAGATCGTCCTCTTGCTTCCTCAGAAATTAGTTCCGAGGCCAGAATGCAGTGGGGGGCAGGATTCAGCAGTCCTGACTTATAAAGGGAAAATGTTGTGGGGAGGGGGCAACCGAGAACCACTACAAAAGCTTAAGCCTGATGGTAAATGGCTCAATTTTAATAGAAGTAATGGTCAGTAGGGGTCTCTCCCCTAAGACTTTTCTCTGAGCTTCTTATGAGCAGGGAGCTGGGGAAAGGAGGAAGGGAAAGAGGAGAGAGAGAGACAATGAACCAGGACAATAGAAACTAAGGTAATCGCATCCCCCAACAAGAGGAAGGGGAATCAGGAGGGATCGTGGCTGTTAAGGATGAAGTCACCAAATCTAGTATGGTGATGAAGAAGCAGTCCTTTCATCGGTGCTGATTGCCCAAGGATCAGAGAACCAGTTCAGGAGAGGCATGGATTATCAGACACACTCTCCTGTTCAAGCTGTCCATTGCCTACCATTTGTATTTGAGATAGAGCTTAAAATCCTTACCATGGTCTGCAGGGACCCACACAATCTAATCTCACATCTACCAGGAACAGGAATTAGCAGCTGCTTTGAAAACTAGTGAGATGAGGAAGAGAGCTCCTGCCAGGGATGCTATGTGCAGTTCACAGGGCAGTGCACTGAACAATTCTAAGGAGCATTATTCCCAATGTGGTCATCATGGATTTGAATAAGATGACAATTTTGGGGGCCCATGACAGTAATATGTCATATTAGCTATCTTCAAAATTTTCTCTAATCGCCCACTAAAGGTAGGTCTTTCCTGTCATTCTCCATTATATCACCCTATCTGTTTCCTTTATAGCACTACGTGCAATTCAAACTTATATCGCTTATTTACTGTCAGCCTTCCCCCCGACTAGAATGTGAGCTCCATGCAGGGAGGGATCTTGTTGATTTTCTTCACTCTGTCTTCTCATCCCTAAAGAATAAGATGGCAGTCAACTGACTGTTGACTAGATGAATGGACATCACTAACATGCCAGTACTGAGTGGTCTTTTAGTCCCTGTAGTTCCTTGGCCAGCTCTAGCATCCCCAAACATGGAAAGGATTCAACAGCCACTTGAGTCCCCTGGACTCTATGGAAGCAAATGTATGGAAATGGAAAGTACAAGCCAAACCAATGAAGATCTTGCCCTCTTAGGATCTGTGAACTCATGAGGGATGCACTAAAATGATTCATCTCCATTCTAGACACTTAGGGGGCAAAAAAGAGAGTGGGTAGCAAAAAGTTATGCTGTGGGCAGCATCTAAGACAGCCCCCAGTGATCCCCACCTCTGGTGTTCATGCCTTTGAGTGATTCTCCTCTCCTTAAATGGGGATTCAATCTGATGAATCACTTCTAAGGAACAGAATACTGTAAAAGTGATGGCACATCACTTCCAGTATTAGGTTATATAAAGTCTGTGACAGGCAAACTTTTGGTTCTTAATCTCTCTGTCCCTCCTTCTCTCTCTTTCAGATCCCCAGCTGCCATGTTGTGAGGTCACTTGAGCAGTCTACAGGGAGGGTCCCACTGTGGGATAATGATATATTATTATATTATTTGGGATTATATTATTATTGTGGGATAATAAACATCAGCTATTTTAAGCCACTGAGCCTTGGGGTAATTTGTTACACAGAAGTAGGTAACTAATGCACGTAGGAAGACATCTTCTAGACACTGCTAACCCAGAATGAGGATAGTTTCCCACATTATTCTTGGATTGTCTCAGGTCCATGACTTCCTTTCTCTGGCCACCATCGCCAAACAAGGAGACAAGAACTTGGAAGTCCTCAGGGGACCTCATTAAAACTGAGAGTTAATTTCTCTACTTCTGAGTCAAACAGACCTGGATTTGAAGCCTGACCCTGCCAACTGCAAGCGTCATTGTGAGGAACAATTGAGTAAGTTCCTTACCACCTCTTAACCTTGGTTTCCTTGTGGGTAGAGTGGCTACAGTGGCAGGATCGACCTTGTCCACCTCTTAGCACTGGTGTAAAGAAAGACAGAGTGAATACACTCAAAGTGCTCAGCATGGTGCCCAGAACGTGTAGGTGCTAACACAAAGTTATTTTTATCTTCCTGGGCCATTAACAAAGGTGCAGAGTCCTTGGTATTTTGGCTGAAGTGCTAGAAAATTCAGAACATTGTTGCACTTCAGCAAGGACCTGATCGTACACCTATGTAAGTTCAAACAACCTCATACAAGCTGTGAAGAGGACAGTAAATAAATAACCTTGGAATGCGCGAGATGGTGAGCATGTGCACGTGTGTGGCTTTCTACTTAATAAGCCAGGTCACTCTCATTTTATCCTCATAATATCTCCATGAAGCTCATTTCTAGATCAAGAAAGAGAAGCCAACACACAGCTACTAAATGTAGCTCAGAAATGCTGAGGGACTTGATTAAGGTCACGGTCTTGGCAGTGCTAGAGTTTGAACTTAGACCTGGGCCTCATGACACCTAGGAGAATGCTTTTCCCGAGGGGCCGCCAAGCCAGCCATGCTGCCTCCCCCCCATCCCTGGGTTCTGAGGCCAGAACTGAACGAGCTCCTGGCACTTCCCCTTTGGGCCCATCCCTTTATTATACTTTTTCCTCATTAGAACTTCACTTTCATTGCCAAGCCAGCTCTCCTAATCTCATGTCAACTCTGCCGCCTCTAATTATTTCACTGTAATTATTTTTCCTTAACAAAGGAGATAAAACTAATCATAACATCTTTTTGTAAGCCTCCAAGAGTCATGCTTAAATTACTGCACTGATTTGAAAACCCCAGCAAGCAAATAGGAAATAATTCTACTTTTATCTGGGTTGTGGCTGATGCTCTGCCAGATACCTACTAAGTTCTTGTACAAAGGCAAGAGGTCAGGAGCAGGAAGAACGACTTTGTCATGAACATCCTTCAACTTGTGATGAATCTTCTCCCTGCCAGTTTGCGACGTGCAGGGGACTGGAGTGAGGTGGGAGGAGCTGGAGAACCAGCGATGTCTCCAAGTTGTCCCCAAACCACACTGTTCTCAGAGTAGACTCCCGCTCTCTGATTAGCACAAAGCTGCCATCTGGTCGGCTCCTCCCCAGATGGGGCTAAATATGTGTGCTTCAGGGGGGCCCAAAGTGAAAGCAACGGCTAACATTATCATGCGCTTGGCTAAGTGCTCTTCCAGGAAATGGATGTGCCTCATTTAACCACTATAATAGCCTAAGAGGTACTGTATGTCTGTTACATAGATGAGAAAACTGAGGCTAAATAACTTAGCCAAAGCCACGAAGTTAGAAAATGGCAGAGGCAGGTCTGTCTCACTCCAAAATGCTTGTTCCTTCCACTAATCTCTACTCTAGGTAGCACTTGGGTGGGGAAGTGAGGATGGAGGAATAAGTGGACCCTTATTTCAGAGGTTCTTGCAATGAGGATGCCTCAGTGCCTCCCTCAGAAGATCTAAGTGGGGATTAAGCAAAGGGTGCAGTGACTGATGCATTGAAGGCTCTCAATGCATGCCAGCCCCTCTGCTGTCTAACCTTCCTCCCGGAAGAGAAAATAAATGTGTACTCAACGCTGTGGGGCTGGAGAGTGAGAGACAGGGATGGTGCCCCAGGGTGGCTGTGTTTATCGTAATAGCGAGAGGTCGCTGAAGATACGGCTGTGGCACAGATAAGGCGAACGGGAACGTCAGTGCTTCAGATCTTCCATGAGTATCCACTGAAAACCCTCATCAGTGATAACTCTGGAGTCAAAACAGAGGATGAAAATGCTTGTGGGGTAGAAACAGATGGCGGAGCCCAGGTGTGAGGCCGAGAGACCAGGGCGGCTCCATCCAGCCCACACAGTAAGACCTCTTTCTGCTAACTACCTCCACACCAACAGAAGCAGTCAGCGGACAGGGCATCTTAGTTTTTATTCCCCTAGAAGTAGACACTGAGTTAAAGATCCAGGCAGAAGTAATTTATTTGGGAAGTGATTGTAGGTAAGGGACGTGGGAAAGGGACATGACTTGCCTTATTAGGCAGATTACTGCTATGGGAAACTTGACTCTCCCCCCTCCCTGGGGTGGGTGGATACTGGGACCCAAGGTCAGGTCAAGGTCCTTCCCAGAGGGTGGGGGATCTGGAGTATTTGAACACCAACTTCCATCTGTCATGGAACAGGGAGCCCATCCAGCTGAAGTTAATTTGCCAGCACTTCCAGCCTGTACTGCACACAGAGGAACTAAAATGTCTCCAAAAAAAGAAATTCTCAGGCAGAGATGTAGATGCTGCCAGCTGGAGGTTGGGTTGCTGTGCACCCCAATGGTAAGGACGGGAGCAAGACACTGAGGGAGGGATAAACTCAAAGGGTAGCAACCCCTCTCCTCCTCTCACCACGAAGCTACCCTGGACAGCTCCTTCCTTCCTCTGCTAGGCCCGCCCACACTTATAGATGTCGTCTTTCTCCAGTCCATTAACCAGCTTCCTGGCCTTCTGAACCTTTCTACCTACCTCACCAAGTCCCTCTCCTCCTGGGGCTCAGAAAAGACCCTCAGAGTCATCACTGTCAGGACTCTCCTCTTCTTGAAGGCAGAGGGAAGGACAAACTGATCCTCAGTTAAGCGTTCTGAGCTGAAAAGGGATTGTCTCCCAGGTCAAGAAGACTTTGGCCCCTCATAGACCACCTGCTGTGAGTTCGGGGTGCTCTATAGCCAAGTAGTGGAAAGTATGCCTTTCTCTGTGATGCGAAGTGAAACTTTTCCCTGGAGAGTGGCCTGAGGAGCAGGGACATCCAGGCTGCATAGAGGTCCCCACCAGCTCTGCTTCCCTTTAATTCTCAGCACTTTGGGTGATCATTCTAGACTGCAGAAAGGGCTTCATAAGCCCCTGGGGGTCAGGTTGCCTCTCAGAAGGTTAGCAGGGAAAACAAATATGTCACAGGTGATTTCAATGCTGTGACGTCTAACCAAGGCCGGATTTGCTCCCTACCTTTACCCCATCCTCAGTGAAGGAGCCACCTTCCAGCAACTGAACTGCCAAACAGACCTCCGATGGTAGAGATGCCTAGAGTGGGGCAGGTTGGCGGGGGGTTTGCAGAGTTGTGCTCCCTGGTAATTCCACTTATGCAATACGAAAGACAAGAGGAGTCTCTCCTCTTGGCGGGGGCAGGGTTGCACTGGGCATTCCCTTCCACAAACAGAGCATCTCTCCATTCATTTATGTAATAAGCATCTCCATGAGATTTTTTTTTTTTTAAGAAAGGGGCCTAACATTTTTCATTCACCTATTTGTCAAACTGAAGCTAATCTTAGCAATATTCCTCCGTGTTTTTGGGTGCTGGGAGGGAGTACCATATAGTAATTAAGAATAAGGCTACCTGAGTTTGCATCTGAGTGTGCTGAGTCCCACCTCATGGGGTTATTACTGAATGAGTCCTCATGCGCTGGACACGTGTCCGTGTTCAGTAAACATTAGCACATAAATTCATGCGGTATGAACAAGGTGAATGCCTTCTCTCCCAGCCCAGTGAAGGTGGCGATGCGGAGTGTATCATCACACAAATTATTACATAATCACAAAGTGCAGTGTGCTCTGAGAAAAAGGAGCATGGTTCCAGGAGAACTGTTTCAGACAGAAAAGCATTTAACTGGTTTAATCTCTTCTCTTGAGAGTCAGGGAGACTGAGGCATTTAATGTGGAAGATCCCGGCCCCAGGTCACACACAGAGTGCCAGGCAGGATGGGAACTCTGGTGTCTCAGTTCCAAACCCCACCCTCTTTTAACTTGCATGATGTTTTATCACATAAATCACTGGGTCTGTTCATGTTGCCCTGAAGCCACAGGTCGATAACCTGCAAAGCTTCCATGTTTTGAGGGACTGCAGAAAGTATCCATCAAATGCATGCAACCCTCGTCCCTGTTCTCCTCTCTAATGCTCCTGGGAAGGCAGAGAGCTGCTGTCTGGACACCCTTAAATGGTGGAATAATCACCCCTCTTCAGTGACTCAGTGCTTATAACCAGGAAATCATCTTTTGGACAGCAGACAATTCAACAATGCACCTTCATGAACACCCAGCAAGGCTTACTCACCCAGCATTTTCTCACCCAGAGATCTGCCCAAGGTCAGGACATGTGCTGGATTCCATAATGAGCCACCCAGTGCCAATTTAGGAATCAAGGATTCATTGCCCCAGCTCCTGGGAGTTCAGGTAGCAGATGGTCCTCAGCTCTCAGCCCTCCCTTGGGAATGCCTCAGCTGAAGGGACCACCTCAGTGAAGCTGCCCTCTTCCTAGGGCAGCTCCAGGACAAAGATCTGGCCCTTTCACCTCAACACAGGCAGTGCTGAATGGTCACTCAATCTTCAAGACCCCCCACTGGGTCAGCCTGGGCTTCTTGAGATGGCACTAAAGTCAGCTCCTTACCCCCTCTGCCTAATCCCTGCTCAGGTCTCTTCCCATCCACAGGTGTCAGTCCTGGAGACCCCCCTGACAGGCCTCCTGCATATGCCAACCATCTCAGAGCCTGCCTCCTCAGAAACCCAACCTGCCCCCCAACCTGCCTCAGAGATGAGGCACAAATCGGAATCCAGGTGTCCAGATTCCCAGCCCGGGGCTGCTCCCACAGGAAAGCATGTGCACGCCTGTACTAGTTCCCCAGGGCTGCCCTACCGGATTGGGAGGCTTAAACAGCAGAAAGGTGTTGTCACACAGCTCTGGAGGCTGGAGGTCAGAGACGAAGGTGTTGGCGGGGTTAGTGCCTTCCGAGTGCTGGGAGGGAGCGTCTGGGCCAGGACTCTCTCCTAGCTCCTGGTGATTTGCTGGTCATCTCTGATGTTCCCTCTAGAAGTATCAGCTCCATCTCCGCCTTCTCCTTTACATGGAGTTCCTCCTGTGTGTGTCCAAATTTTCACTTTGTACAAGGACGCTAGTCATACTGGATGACAGGGGTGCTGGGGTGAGGGCGGAAAGAGTAATTTCGAACAGGACAACTAGGAAGCCTTCTGCAAGAGAAGTTACACAAGTATATGGATTTGCTACAACAAAGCACCGCAGGCCGCGTGGCTTAAACTGTGAGTTCTGGAGGCGGGAAATCTTGAGATCAAGGTTGGTTTCTTCCAAGGCCTTTCTTTGGCTTGTAGATGGCCATCTTCTCCCTGTGCTTTCATGTGGTTTCCCCTCTGTGTCTTTGTCCTAATCTCCTCTTCTTATAAGAAAACCAATCGTATAGAATCAAGGTGCACCCTAGTGACCTCATTTGAACTTAATCATCTCTTTAAAGACTCTATCTCCAAATGGAAACACATCTTGAGACTCTAGGGGGGTTAGGACCGACTTCAACATATAAATGTTGAGGGATATGATTCAGCCCGAAACAAGGAAAGGGAACATGCCGTGGTCTGAATGCAGGCGCCTGACTTTCTCACGCCCACCCCACCACCCCGCCTTCTGCTTCCAATTACTGGTGTTTGTCGTAGGCTTTTAGCAACGGGGGTGGGGCAGGTGTGTCCCATATTTCTTGCCCTGAGGACAGAGTGAAAAACACACGTGCCCCGAGACAAAACGAGCTCCTAAACACATCTCCTCAAGTGATGGGGAATTCTCTGCTAAGAACGTGCATCAAAGTCGAGGGGAGTCTTTGTATTCCGCTGGCCTGACTTACAAGGTAAAGTGCCATGCAGATTTCTTATTTAATAAATTCCCACAGAAAATTAGTTTTTCACAGTGGGGAGAATTTCAAGGCTTGCCGAGATGAGCGGGCAGGATCTAATCACTGTTGAGGCTTTGTACATACACCAGGCATTGCTGATCTCCGAATGATCCAATTACTCTGCAGAGGCCCATCTGCCTTACCTGCATACTAATCGCGAGACAGGGGAGAAGGAAACACACTGGCCTTTTCGGGAAGCTCCAGACGCACATGGCTCCCTCGCTGACCTTCTGCCAATTACATTCATCTCAATTCTATTAGCTCATCTTTTGCCCGAAGGTGACATATGCCCGGCTTAGAGGGATACATGCCTCCAGCCGCTTCCCTCCGCAAGGGGGGAGCGTGCCAGCTCGGCAGTGCACACACAGGGCTCGTAATCCCAAGGTCCCTGAATCTGCTTCCCTCTGATTCTAGCAACGAGGACTGGTGAATTCAGGATGAGGATGCATCCTTCCTGGGGGGCAGAACAATGCCTGCATTTGCCTAGATCTGATAGGTGGTTTTTTGTGGGGAGAAGGAGAGACAGAGTGATGAAATAGGATCAGATACCTGGGTTTGAGTACAAGCTTCTCTCCTAGAGGGTGATTTGGAACAGAGAGCTGTACTTCAAGCCTCTGAAGTCTCGTAGGTAAAATGGGGGTGGATCCACTTCAACTGCTGAAATGGACTGTATTTTTGTCCTCCTAGCCCCACCCTACCTCCTTTCTATCCACTTATCACCCACTTCTGTCCCCATGAGCTTGGTATGTCTTAGGGACTAGAAGAGATAGAGGAATGGATAGTAAGTGGGTCCAGTAAATGTCCCCCTTATGCAAATGAGCATCTAACCAGCTGTCTCTTTCTCTAAGCAGGCTCTGCCTGCTACTGAAACACCAGGAAGGGCAGAGTAATCAGGGATGACTTCTCAGAGGAGGAAACAGCAATGTTGGACCATGAATAAGGGTGGGAGGAAAGGGAAAAGGCATTCTGGAACTACGTAGGAACTAAGAGGTAGAGTGGAGATTATTGTGGTACATGTTGATTGGGGTGGGGGGCAGTGCTGGCTTCTTCAAAAAAACTGGATGGAGTTTATCTGTATTTTGTAGTAGAGAACAGACCTCCCCCCAAATACACACACATACCCTGACAGACGAAGTAAGTCAGCTCAGATGAGTCCAAGAGAAGGCTGAGGGCTGAGTTACTCGAGATGAGAACTGTAATAGTCCAAGGGCAAGGCTAACGGTACAGCCAGCTCCATAGTCCTTGTGGGCAGAGTGGGACGGTGAGTACCAGATCCTGGGGGCCTCTATGTCACTTTTAAGTTTGTCGCTCAGTGTTTAAAGAGCTACATGCTAGTTTAAACTACATGATAGTCTCTGGGCTAGGAGCAGAGGGGAAGAGGGTGGGAAGGAGTAGGAGAGAAATGTTATGAAGCCTTTTTCCCCCTATAATAAAATGAAGGGATCTCACTTCACAGAAAGCAGCACAGGGTTACTCTGTGAAAAAAAGAGAGTCTTAGAGTCATTCAGACTTGGGTTCAAACCCTGGCTCTGCTATTTGTCATCTGTGGACCTTGGGATAGGGTGCTGGATGCCTGAGCCTCAGTTTATTCATCTATAAAATGGGAATATTAAATTCTTATCTAATAGTTCTGTTGTAAGGGTTAGGGATACTATGAATAAATTTTCTAAAATGCACTGATTCATGGCAGGTGAAGAGTAATGGATATTTGCCAGTATTTAGAGCTTATAGTCCAACAGAGGAAGTTCCATTCATTCATTCAATAAACATCCACTGAACCTGGTAAATGTCACAGGGACTATGGCGTGTATAACTATGAACAACAGTGACAAGTACCATCAGAAGTACTGGGGGACATGAGAGTTTAAACTTTTTTTTTTCAGACAAATTAATTATTGTAACTTTATTACAATATTTACAAGCAATACTGTCGTGATATTTATTCATATCACAGTTACTCCAACTATATACAAATAGATATTTATACAAGTCTACATTTGAAAAAAAGAAAAGAAAAATAAAAGGACAAGTCACTTTTAGATGGAGGAGCAAGGACGACTTCCCAAAGGAACCTTGAAGAATCAGGAATGTTTGGGCATGGGAACACTGGGGGGGGGGGGGCATTTCTAGTAGAGGTGAGACCACTGAGCAAAAGCATTAAGGTTGGAAAAGCTGAGGATGTGAAAAAAGTATCATTTGTGTTGGGCTTATAATGTGTAAAACAGAAATATGTGAGATGGAAATTTCCTTTATCCTTATGGTCCAATAAGGTAGCCATAGCTCCATGTGGCCACTGAGATCTTGAAATGGGGCTGTTATGGCTGAGAAACTGAATTTCTAATTTTACTTCATTATAATTCGTTCAAAGTTTAAATGGAATGGTTGCATGTGGTTAATGGCTACCACACTGGCTGGCACAGGTGAGAAGGGCAATTAGGAGCCAATCTCCTGAACAAACGAGCAGAGATCAGACCACAAAGGGTCTTGGGCGCCACGCTCAGAGTTCCATTCTATCTTCAGAGCATCAGCCCTCACCTTTCAGCCCTGGAAAGCCATTCCCGTTGAGAGTGCAAGATGAATTCTAAAACGGGACCCCCTCTCTCCTCTCAGAGGTGAGAGGATGGGGTTATCAGAGCCCCAAAGAGCAGTAATTAGGGTCCTGCCTTACACAGTGACAGTGAGAATGGAGAGGAGAGGACGGCAGACCCGTGTACAGCCTTTGGGAGATGGTAAGTTGAGGTGGTTGAGGGAGACACATGTGACTGAGTGGGTGCCAAGACGTGAAATTTAATCAGGGCATCTCCGCGTCTTGTGACACCAGGCATGGGGGAGAGTGAAGGAGGGATTGTGATCTGGATAAAGGACAGGAGGCAGGTATCTCTGGGGCTGGCAGTCGTGATTACAAATTCTCTGTACCTCACATGTCTCCCAAACAGAACCACTGCACTGTCCACTCTCCAAGGGGAAAGATTCATCTTCCATTAATTTCCCCAGGTAATCTGAGTGCGTAGACTTGGCCTTTGGAGGTTGGAGGTTGGAGCCCCAAGGGCCTGGAGGGGGCTCCTGCACCTTCCAGGATGTCTTGATGGTGGTCGTGATTTCTTCAAGGGGAAGGAGGCTGATTTGGCATTCCCGGCACTGCCCACTCCTCTAGTGTCCTTCTCGGAGCTGGCTGCCAGGTCCCCAAGAACCCTGTGTGATTTGCTGGAGAGTGGTGATTTGTTTTTGTCCTATTAACTTCTTGAAAGGACAGAAACAGATTACTGAGCTGGAGGGATGGCCTGGGAAGAATACGGATGAGGAACTGGTTGCATGAGACCAGAGCAGGGAGGTTGGGATGAGCAGGGCAAAAGGGCTAAGAGGGAAATAGAACCCCCATCTCTGTGCTCACATCTACTGAAATAAATCTCTTTGCAGAAATGCAGTTGTCTGGGGAATTTTCTTACCTCTCTCTCTTTTCATCCTTTTATCACGTACTATTCCCTTTGCCTGGAAAACATACTTCATCCTCTCCTCCATTTTCTCCATCCACATCTGCATGCATCCATTCATGAATCACCAGTGAATGTTTCGGCATCTATGATGTTCCTATCACTATGTTAGAAACTGAGTACACGCCAGTCACAAAATGAAACAGGATTCCATCTCCCCCCACCCCCATGAAATCTGGAGAGCCGGGAGAAAGCCTAGATACTAATCAATGAACTGCCCCAATAAAGGTGTAATTATGAATTTAGATAAATTTGTTAAAGGGACGCATGCCAAGCTTTAGGCATGCCCATTCAGACGCCTCTGTGGCATGTCCCCTCCGTGCTTCAGTTTATTCACCTGCAAGATAGTGTTGAGAATAAAACGTACATGCGCTGTGGAGAGGATTACATATGGTTTTACACACAGGTGCTCAAAAGAGTAGCTTTCACTGTTAGCTATTATTATTGTCACTTCTCCATGAAGGTCAAATGGGACGATGTACTCTGGCCCCAGGACCGTTCTCCGGGCCTGAATGCATCTGAGTTCCGATCGGTTTTGTGTCTGAGTAAGAGGTCCACCAGATCTTTCAGAAACATGGGGGAGTCAGCCACTCCATGCCTCTCAGTTGGAAGCTTGCTCTGTGATATACAGAGGCTGTTTCCTAAATCTCTGGCCTTCTGGGGAACTATGAAAAAAACATTTGGAGCTACAAAGCTCAAACCTGTAACATTTCAGAGTGAAACCAGTCTGCTCAAAGAGAGAGGAGTTAAGGGAACAGCAATAAAAGGCATGATTTATTGGCTGTCTGGCAATATGCTTTCACATAGGGCTATCATCAGACTGAAAACAAAAAGTTGGGGGACAGCCGTCAATTCTCCTGAGACACTTGCAATAGGGATGAAAAGATCTGTTCACCTTAGACCAGCCGAGAGAGGGCCACCCTGAGGCTTGCTGCTTTCCTAGGTGCTGAAACGTGTCCTTCTAACACAAAGTTTCTCTTTCAAATTAAGTAGAGCAAACCTCAGGGGTGGCTACTGGATCTTTCCCCAATGTGTTCTGGCAGATTCAAAGCTGATTTTCGAGAACAACATTGATCCCACTCACATGTTTCCCAGGAGACAGTAAGTGATAGAAACATGAAATATTAAAGTGCAAGTGTCTGTGAGCCTTTAAGGAGGCTGGATAAGGATGCAAAGGAAAGAAAGCAGGATGGAATATCTGTTCTGTGTTAAAAGGGGGCTGGGTAGGTTTAAGTGACGGGGAAGAAAGAAGAGACTTTGACTTAAAGGAGCAAGGTAGGTTGCAAAAGAGGAGTGTAGAGAAAAAGAAGAGAGATTTGGGAAGCTGATGAAAAGGGGGAGGAAATGGGGAATTGATAGGTGATGTATGAGAAGTGTAGTGGGTGCTTTTGGTGACTCGTTTACCTGATAGAGTATCAGCCCCCAGAGGCTGGAGTGTTGCCTGGCAGTAGCTCACACACCCCCCTTCTCCAAATGGAAATGCTCTCACCTGGGAGGATACGTGTACCCCCCCCAAGATGGAAGATGCGACCAACTTTGTGGTGAAACTCACGTCCCAGGGACTCCCGTACGTTCAGTCTGAGACTAGATTCTGGCTGAATCCACATCCTCACGTACTCTTTGATTTTCCTCATCCTTTTTTTCACTCCCCTTCCACAGAAAGTACTCTCCCAGTGCATCTCCTAACAAGAATCCCCTCTCAGATGCCTGCTTCTAGGACACCTCAGACAGAACATTTTACACTGTGTGTGATGTCACCCCTCCTGCCGTGTCCCCCCACCGGAAAATCTCAGGAATATAGACTGAGTCCTTGCATTCTTTTGGATTTAGAAATGTGAATCTTGGGTTGTGATAATATTCTGAGACTGGCGGTAAGGTTCAGCGAAACAGTTAAGTTGCTTTCAGTTCACAGTGAAAATAGCAGCGGTGTCTATAATGTACTGAATGCCTCTGTTCTAAGCAATCTGAGGCACCTGACACTTGCATCATTCCATCCTCTCAACAGCCCTGTGAAATGCCCGCTTTTACCCTACGTTATAAATGAGGAAACTGAGTCTACAAGAGGTAAACTGATTTTCCCTTAGTCCCATAATATGTTAGTGGCAGAAATGGGTTCAGACCAGGGTTTTTTGTTGTTTTGTCTTAGATTCCAGCACCTTTTTCTGTACGACAGGCCATACTGGATCCCTCTCCAGCTCAATAAGAGTCAAGATCAAGCTGCCAAGTTCTCATTTCAGAAAGGAAATCCAGACTCCCTTGGCCCTGCTATTTCGAGCACGTACATTTTCTTCTTCAGTCAATGACACAGAGGTTGGCATTCACTAGAGAGTCCAGCCATGAGTTGACTGAAGTCCAGCTCCAACTTCCAGAAGCTCATCTGAGAAATCTAATATCTGAGACAGATAATCTAATGGGCATGTGAGTCATCCATTTCTCGGGATTCTCTAAACTCTAGTCTTGTATTAAGTTAGAAAGACAGGCACCTGGACCATATTAAGTTATCTCCCCCCATGAAACTGCCTCAATCAAGTTAAGATTTAACACCGTGACCTCAGCATTTATGACCAATGAGGGCAAGAAGTGTCAATGTGGACAATCTTTTTGTTGAAGACATTGTTTTCTGTTATAAAATGCCCCTTAAATACAGATGCAGGTAACTGACTCCCTCTCAGAACTCAGTGTCTGTGCAATGTTCCCTCCTGTAAATGAACTTTGTGCTCCCTTTCACCACGCAAGATAGGTTACAGAACCCAGTATGTTTCTCATTTTGCCTTTGCTGCCAGGAAGCTCAGAAATAAATTCAGTGCCCTGATAAATACAAGCTCTGTCTTGGCTATCTACTCTTACAATGTTTTGAATTGTTTTTATGTGTTTTATTTGTCACATTTGACTGTATCAGTCTGCCTCACATTTTTAAACAGGCACACTGAAAGACTAAAAGTAAATCAACGGGTTGTTAGAGGGAACACCTGGAAAAATGGACCACTGATTTGCTTGTATTCAGATCTGGTGGCTTATTTTCTAAAATATGAACATCACTCCACTCCACCAGCACTGTCATGACCACCATCATCTCTCATCTAGATGACTGCAAATGCCTCCTACTGGTGGGACAGACTTCAGTCTTGGTTTACTCCTTGCCTCTCCTTCAGTTCTCCATTTTGCAACTACCTAATCACTGTACACATAGATCTGGCTCTGTCACTAGGTGATCTAAAAGCCTCCAAAGGCACCTACATATTCAATATGCTTCTAAACAGGAGTGCAAAGTTGTGTGAGGGTTACTCAAAGCCATATGAGAATGGGGACATCTTTTTAGAGCATCCATTTAACTCCATGGTAAGTAATTTAGAATACCAATTTAGTAGTAAAAAATAAATGTGATATAACATGGAGCCAAATGTGCACATATGTTTGATATTGATACAGGAGACTCTGAAGATGTTTTCCAGCCGGGTTGGACCACTAAGAACTCCAGGCACCTCAATACCCCACTCCTCCCTAGAACATTCTTCTTCACTCTTCTCTGTCTTCAGGATGACTTTGTCAGAAAATTATGTGAAGCCCAGCTATGGGATAAAATCCAACATTCTCATCAAGGACTCGAGGGAATCAGATGAGGTTGACATCTGCTCCATGACAGTTGGGTCATCACACTCTGAGCTCCAGATCCAATAGACTCTTCCCTATGCTTTGAGTTGGCTCTGCTTTCTTCCTATTTAGCCTTTTCACATGCTGCTCCCCCAAACTGGAATGCCATTTCCTCACCACTGCACCTGGATAGCCCCAGCCTGTCCTGCAGATTTTGGCTTAGGAATTACTTCTGGAAAGTCTTCTGATTTGGTTGTATTCAGATCTGGGTTCTGTAACCTATATGGCGTGGTGAGATGGGAAACAAAGTTCATTTATAGGAGGGAACATTGCACAGACACTGTGGTGGATTTGGAATTTTCACAGAATCTTGGGCTACATTCTATACTTGGTATATCATGTAACATGTGGTCGATGATTCTCTAATTACCTCTTATCTCTTGTTCTTCATTGATTTATGAATTCTATCATCATTATCACCACCACCACCATCAACACCACCACCACCATCACCATCACCATCACCACCATCATCACCATCAGAGCCCTCACTCTATGCCAGGAGCTTTATAAGCATTAACTCACTTAATTATTTAAATTACTATTATCCCCTTCCATAAAGATAAGGAAACTGAGGCATAAAGAGGCACAGTTGTGGGAAAAGGTCATTCCTCAAGCAAGTGATGGAAAATGAAATTTCAACTCTATGTGGCCCAACAATAGAGACAGACTTTCAATCACTCTAGTCACACTTAATCATCAAGGTTCTGTGTGGCTAATGACCTCACCTCTATCAAGTCTTTGCACAGACCTCACTTTCCCAGGGAAGCCTAAACAGACCCACTATTAATTCTGCACTCCCAACCTCCTCTTTTCCATTCCACTCTTTCCTTTTGACCTTCCCTGTATTTGCTTTCAACATCCCATATAACCCATTGTTTTTCTTGTTCATTTTCTGGGTACCCTACTAGACTATAAGCTTCACAAGGACAGGGAACTAGCATGTTCACTGGTGTGTCTAACAAGAATGCAAGAAGTATTTGTTGAATGATTGAATAAATGAACTATGTCATCCACCCTCTGGACCAGTTACTCCCAGAAGGAGGTACGTGAACAGTTTACTGTGAGATGAAAGAGTAACATCTCGCCATCAGTCTCACTGAGGATGCAGGCACCAGCCCGTGTGTTCTGTTGCTGCAGCCCTCAGAACAGGGCGGAGGGCCTCTGGGCCTCCATCCAAGGGCAGAGGAACCAAGTCTGGCTGTCAGAATGTCCCGAGCCCTGTGCTCTATTACTGCTCTGTCTCAGGAGCTGTGTCCCTCTATGGCCCTTGCATGCTTCACTCCCCCCACATTCAGTGGCCGCCTCCATGTGTCCAGACCCTCCCTTTCTTAGGCCCATGGCCAGCACTGGGTAATGCTTTCCTCGGATGCCTCGTGGTGCCTCCTCTGTCAGGCCCTGGGGTGGTAAATACCTCTCTGCCATTTTGCCACCTCGTATTTCCAGTAAGGTGGGCTCTTGGTAGTGGGGGAAAGCTGGCTGTTTCCTTGACAGCAAATACCCCAACTGACTGAAACAATTAGTTTGTCTATTTTAAAACTGAATTCCAATGCTTCCATGGCAACCAAAGTTATTAAAAGATGTAAATTAAAGTGTTGTGCAGGAAAGATGGCTTGGCATGGAAGGCACTTGTTTTGGGGAAAGAACACGGAGAACTTTAAACCGAGGGCATCCCCCTACCTGGGTGCACAGAACAATCAGCTGGAGGGAGACAGTGCCAGTGGCTCCATCTGACTCACTTGGTTTCCATTAAAGCCTCTTATAGGAGACACTCAAGTCTCTTTCACTTTTCTGAAGCCCCTTGTGCCAAGAGCAAACCTTTAGAGAGTAGGTAGGAGGGCTGACATTAGTATAGCACCTACTGTATACCTAATAATACTGACAGCTGACATGTGTTGACTACTTACTGTGTCCAAGGCATTGTGCTGAGGGATTTGTAGACATTCTCTCACTGAAGGTGCCTATCAGATGAGATCGAATCTCTGTCCATTCCCATTTCACAGATGAGGAATCGGAGGCCCCAGTAGATGAAAGGACGAAAGGAGTCACACAGCCAGTAAGAGATGAAACTGGGATTAGAGCCCACATCTGTGATCATATTTTCTGAATCTGTGGCAGACAAAATGCTGAGGGAACGGATTATTCCACTTAATCTTCTTAACGACCCTAAGTGGCAGTATGGTGTAGGATGAACAGCTCAGGCTCCCGAGTCAGACAGATGTGGATGGACACCATCACCTCCACGAATGAGTCCTGGGACCTCAGGGCAAGACGGCTAACTCTCGCTGCCTGAGTGTACTCGGCTGTAAGATGAGTGCCTGTGCAGGTGAGGACAAAGGGAGCCGCCGAGGCAGGAGAGGCGCCTGACCTAGTGTCTAACAAGGCATTACAGACGCTCACTGTATTATTTTTATTCTCTTTGTAGATGAGGCACAGAGGCTTAGAGAGGTAAAGGAATTTGCTCAGGGACCCAGGGCTGGGATCTGGAGCCCATCTCATCCCCATGCTGAAGCTCTCTCCCCTACAAATGAGCAAATGATCGTGTTTGCTCAAGATGTATAGTTTGCAGTCTTTTGTGGTGAACCAGGACGCCCAGGAGCTCATCAACATACCCCTGGCCTCATGTCCTGGGCTGCCTTGCTGCTTCTGAGAAAGTGGACAGGGAAAGAAACGGCCTTGTCCAGAATCCTGATAATCACATTGGTTACTGTTTATAGGGTCTTTGTTCTCTGCCAGGCACTTGCTCTGGGCTGTATCCTGGCCCTCTCTGCTCCCTGCCCACGCTGAAATGGGTTCAGTTCTTTAAAGTGCACGTTAGCCCTTTAAAACAGGCTGCTGCTTCTGTGTCTGGCTAACACTTGCCGATATGTCGGGATTCAGATTAAAAATGAACTCCTCTGAGAGGCTTTCCCTGACCTGATGGGCAGGATACCTCTTGGGTCTGCTCCCCATCATCTGGTGCTGCTCTGTGCTGATTCTTAATGAGTTGTCGTTACAGTGCCTGCACCTCTATGAGGACGTGCAGCTCACCTGGCTGCACTGTTTCCTCAGTGCCCAGAGTGGTGTCGGCACAAAGTAGGTACTTAACAGAAATTTTTGGATTGAGTGACTTGAGAAGCCGACCAAGTGGAAGGCCAGTTAGGGGTCATCCCAGACAGAGGCAACAAACTGTGCAAAGGCCCTGAGGCAGGAGGAACCTGACACCACAGAGGGTCTGAGAGGGTCAGTGTGAGGACGGAAGGGGGCAGCGCGCAGCCATTAAAAGAATGACATGGCAATTAGCACCAAGATGGTGGAAGATTCAGCTCCCAGTAGACCTTGAGCGTCAATGTACGCTCATTGAAATACAATAGGATGCTAAATGGTACTCCCACAGGTGCCTGGACAGTTTTAAGGCTGATCATTAAAGGTCAAAAGGTGGATCATGGCCCAATTCCTGGGAATCTCACCCCTCTCCCCAAAGTAGTTGGGATAATCGTCCCACTTGTTAGCACAGGAAGTTACCGAGCCCATAAAACTAGCAACCCCCACACCTTGTGGTCACTCTCCCTTCTCAGTGAGACAGACCGCACTCTGTCTATGGAGTCTGTATCTACTTTTACTTCAAACTGAGCACCTAACCCCCACACCTCGTGCCATTTCTCTTGTCTTCTAAGACACCCTGTACTCTGTCTAAGGAGTTTGTATCTCTCTGAATAAATCTGCTCAACAGTGGCTCGCTCTTGAATTCTTTCCTGCACGAAGCCAAGGGCCCACACTTGGCAGGGTGCATCCCAAGGATTCAGCCAAGACCTGGGACTTGGCCATCCTCTCACCCCACATTTTTCCTGTATCAAGTGAAGCTGGGGGATGAGCAGTGGAGAGAGGTCTGAGATGAGGTTGGTGAGAGCAGCAGGGGACCGGTCTTGTAAGACCTTGCAGGTCTTGTAGGAGTGAGTGCAAGTGTGTGTGCGTGTGCGTGTGCGTGTGTGTGTGTGTTTGCTCTGTTGTTCAGAACACCAGAAATCCTAACCATCATTTGATTTGAGCTCATGTCACTGGCCACATGTCCCTCCAACTTTGCTCTAACACAGCAGGTGCAAAAAGCGTCTACAGTGAAGAAAACATATAGTGCAGGGACCAAATAATTCTGGCACAATCACCCAGTTGCATCTCTGGGTCCGTGAGCAGACTGGCCTCCTCTGGACCTATGTAGTCTCTTCTGCAAAAACGAGAGTGGAATACAAGGAACCCAAGGCAGTGGAGAAGGGCGTCGTTTTGGTCGTTGCACTAACTGGGGCTGCTGTGGTGTGTGTGCAAGGCCAGGGACAGGACTGAGACTGCTGCCTTGTGTGGGAGACTCCTACACAACAAAGACTCTCTGAACAGGATCATCTCTAAAGTCCTCTTAGGTCTCTAGTTGTCCTGGAATCTAACACAAGTTTTAGCAATATCTGAAGGCATTTTTGGTTGCTACAACCAGGGGAAAGGAAATGTTGCTGGCAGCTGGTGGGCAGAAGCCAGGGATGCTGGTAAACACCCTACAGTGCACAGGATGGCCCCGCAACAGAACTATCTGGTCCCCAAAGTGAATAGTGCCAAGGCTGAAAAACCCTGGAATAAGGGACTGATTGTCTACTTGAACAAATGAGTGGACGGATGGTTTCAGTAATGCATCACTCTCCACGTAACAACTCAATGGTTTTCATTTGCACGAGGTGACCAAATGTTAGTTGCTGTTTTAATTAAACCACCAGGAACCTGAATGATTTACAAAAATGTGGAGCCCCACCGCAATTCCAGGAGCATACGGGAACCAAATGTGACTCCTGGCTATTTTTCAGAACTCCTCTCCCAACTGGTAATAACTGATATTTTGTAAGCCTTATTCTGCCAGGCACGGGGCTAAGCATGTTATATGTATGATTGATTTAATTCTCAAAGACATTCATGTTCTCAATTTTACAGATGAGGAAAGAGAGATAGAGAGACTTAAATGACCTCGTCAAAGTAACACAGCCCATAAGGAGAAGGTAAGGGGAGTGTACCCAGGCCTCCCGTGTGAATCACCACCTGGATTGCACCTAGTGGTGTGATACTGAGATTTACAATAAATATGTATTTGATCTCCATCTGCATTCCTGACACAGAGCTCCTAAAAGTCTTGGAATTTCCTAAATGTTGAGAGCAATCAAGGTGACTTTTGTTATGTTAATTAGGTGGCTCTTGGAAAGCCCAGGGGTTACCTAAGGATGGGGGCTGGTTTCCAGCGGAATCAACCATGTGATCAGAGGGTTGGAACTCTGTCCTAACCCAGGGGGAGAGAGGGGCCAGAGTTTGAGTTCAATCACCAATAGCCAATGACTTCGTCAATCTTGCCTACTTAAGGAAGCCTCCATAAAAACCCAAAAGGACAGCGTTCAGGGAGCTTCCTGGTTGGTGAACACAGGGAGATGTGGGGAGAGTGTCACACCTGGAGCGGGCTCAGAAGCTCTGCATCTCCTTCCCACATCCCTTGCCCTAGGCATCTCTCCCACCTGCCTGTTTCTGAGGTACATCCTTTTATAATAAATTGGTCATCTACTAAGCAAAATGCTTCTGAGTTCAGTGAGCCACTCTAACAAATTAATTGAATCCAAGGGAAAGGTGTGCAGTCATGGGACCTCTGACCTATAGCCAGTCAGTTACCTGTACCTGGGACTGGCATCTGAACTGGGGCGCGGGGCAGTCTTCTATGACTGAACCGCTAACCTGTGGGATCCGAAGCTGTCTCCAGATAGTCTGAGAATTGAGTTGAATTGTAGGATACCCAGTTGGTGTCAGAGAATTGCTTGCTGTGGTGAAAAAAATCCACACCTCCGAACTGTTGGAGCAGAACCATAGGGTCACCCCCTCAGCAGGTGGGCTCCCAGCGGGCACTGTTCACACATGCAGTGGACCATGTTCCTCAATGACTATTTCAGTCCCACCCTAAGAAAGGGACTTGAGAGCCAGAACCAGGATTCAGAGCCAAAGCCCCAGGACCCATGAGAGCACCTGGTACCAAGCAAATGTCTGTCAATGAGGGCATCAGTAAGAAAATCACTTCCTGCCTCCACACTCCATAAGTAAGCATAATTTATTTCTTTATTTTTGGCTTCAGAGCAAACTTCTCTGGGAAACATTAGCAGAGGGAAAATTCTGAAAGGGAGCATAGAGTAGAGAACTCAGATCAAGCCAAGATCTTTGGGGCTTCAGCCACATCCCAATCACACTGTCTGTCACTTTGAGGGGGAAAGGAACGTCCGAGAAAACAAGACATCTCTGTGTGGCACCCCTCACTCCATCCCCTAAGCACAGGTTGCAAAAGTTTATATTTTTAGCTAACATTTTGTGTGATGCTTTTCTTAACTTTGCAAGTTGCTATTTTACTAGCAGTTTCCTTTTGGGGCATCAGATGGCAGATTGGATGATTTAAAGGGGGAAAAAAATGTGGTTGCATTTGAAGGTTTTTTTTTTTTTAAGCCTCCAGGAGTCTAATGTGACATTCCAGGGAGGAACACAGTACCATGTGGGTGCACATAACATCTCTCTTAATGATATATGAAATCTCTTTATGGTGACAGATCACCCATGGGGCAGAGAGGAACCTGGCAGGAGACCGCGTCAGCCTGGTAAGCTGTGACTGCCACGCCTGCCTTTGAAGAAATAGGAAAGGACAAGGGACCTGGAGGTTTCTCCATTTGGAAAATGCTCATCCACGAGGGATCCAAAGAACATCTGGCCTTGGTGCCCAGACTTTACAAAATAGGGCATCATTTACATGCAGGCTCTCGAGGCAATGGTTCGTGTGTTCCCCCACCTCTGGGTCCAAGTGGGAAAGTAGCTTCTCCAGCAGAGCCGCCAGCTGTTTATGGGAGAGACTGAGGGGACTCTGGGAGTAGCACAGCATGGTGAAATGGGAGGAAGAATTTCTCCCCAAGCCAGCGCCACACTTTGCCTGCCAGGCACCGAAGTCCCCTCACAGAGCCTCTTGTAAACACCCTCTGGACCTCGCCCATCACCTGTCAAGGTCTTTCATGATAACTGTTTGTTCCTCTGACCATTAGGACCCAAATTTACAGACCAGGCAACTGAGACACCGAGAGGTTAAGAAAGTAGCCCCAGAGTTGGCTTCATTCAGCTCAAAGATGGAACAAGAGAGAGAGCAGGTGAACAACCAATCCATGGGAACTTTTATGGGCTGCCCTTGGAAAACTCACACATCACTGCCCACCTTCTGTTGGCCAGAACTCAGTCATATGGTCCCATTAAAGCATAAGGGATTCTGGGAAATGTAGTCTAGCTGTGACCCCCAAGGGGAAAAAGGAATGGGTTCAGAGCTATCGCTACCACAGGCACTAAGCAAAGCCCTGGGGAGCTCTAATTAGTCTGGGAAGATAGATTCGAAAACACACTTTTTGTTATTTTTCAATCACCCATCTTGCCCACCCCCAGAGTTACAATGGAAGCTTTCAAACCTATCGCTGGACAGTACTCAGTGGTGGAGGGGTTGGAGGTGAAAGTTACCTAGAGACAATCTCTGGAGTCATCTGGGGTGCTGCTCACAGGTAGAGCTGAGGTGCAACATGCTGACAGCTTGCTACGTGCCAGGCACTGTAGCCCGGGGCTATGACTGCCTTATCTCCTTCAAGCCTCACCCTGATGGTGTTAGGTAGTGACAATGACTGTCCCCTTCCCTCAGATGAGCAAGTTGAAATGCTGAGAGGTCTCACAGCAAATCACAAGAGAACTGGAAATCAGACCCAGGTTAACCTGATCTCAGATCCAAGGGCTCCTCCCCACCCTGCCCCCCAGCTTTTACGTATTTCTACCTCTTTCTTCCCATCAATAAGATTATGTGCTGAGAAATAAAGTTTCTACCTTCTGGTCGCATTATTTAAACCACAGCATTCACTCACTGGGAAAGGGAAACATTTTCATAAAATATTCAGAATGTGAAATATGAAAGAAAAGAAATATATCCACAGGAAAGTCACTAATCAAAGTGATTTTCTCATCTAGTTGCCTTACGTGACTGGCGTTCTAGTCAGAACAAGAAAGGAACAAAGGGTAGACGGCCACAAACCCCACGCTTATCAGATGGCTGCCTGGCATGCTCTCAGCTTCAAACAAACAGGCTTCAAATTGCAGGAGAAGAAAGACATGTGTGGTCAAATTCCTCACTCAGAACAACTACTAGAGTCTTACATGGGGACCCTTGGGTGTTTGTCACCCACATCTGGGATTGCATGCCTCTGAGGCTGTCAGTCCACCTACCTAGATGGTAGATGGAAAGCTAAGAGATGGGTCATTATCAAGTAGCCTTGTTTCCTACTTGGAGAATTTGCAGAAAAGAATCATGGGGGACAGAATTGTACTTTTGTTGTTGTTTACTGGTTTGCTTCCTCTTTGGGGGTATGGGGAGATTTTTCCTGTTTTAATGTGTATCTAATTTTGTAAACATCTGAAATCAGAATGTGTGTTTAAATCAATGTTGTGTTGCTTCTGTTCCCCATCCTCTCCCCCTACCTCCAAAACGGCATCATTAAAGTGAGGCTGCGATTTATTACCCATGGTATCTGAGAATTGGAAGAATCTTAAGCACATGGCACTGAACGACTCAGGACTGGAGTATCCACCTCTCTTGTCTGCCCTGAAGGCCCAATCATGTGACAATAAACTGGCCACATGTGGAGGCTTTGAGCAGAAGATCCTAAGGGGAGGGGCTGACTCACTCAAATTAAAAATACAAACAAAATAAAGGGGGAAAGAGCCAACAATCATTTTCATTTTTAAAAATAAGACTACATTTTAAATATTCATTTGAATGTAGAGTAATAAACTATTACCCATTTTAATCTGTTTTCTATTTGACAGTACTTCATTTGCAGACTCTTCATGGCTTTTAAAAATAGACCCATGAGTCCAAATCCCCACAGCGTGAGATTTTTCACGTCCTCTAATTTGCAGTAGTGTATTTGTGTCAAAGTCTGCCGGCCACCCCAGAAGACAGCACTGGCACTTGGTGCTGCTGACAGGACATCCTGCAGTCTGAGCCCAGGCACCACAGGGGCTGTGGATCAGGTATGGGACTGGGGTTTTGCAAGAGTGAGGCATCTAGGACTGCCTCACACAAACCCTGCCTCTGCCATGGACAGACTTTCCCCTGAGGCACGAGCTCTCAGAGCTTTTCTTAATGCTTGTGGTGGAGAAAGCTCTGGGTTCAAAATCCATTCCTTTTCCCCTTTGGGTTCACAATTAGATGACATTTCCCAACTTCCCTTGTGGTTCAGTGGGACCATGTGACTGAGTTCTGGCCAATGGAAGGTGTGACATTTCCAAGCATGGCCCTTAAGTTCCATGGAGAGTCACCTGCACCCTCTCTGTTGCCATCTCTGAGCTAAATGAAGCTGACTCGAGGGCAACCTTCTTAACATCTCTATTCGTCAATTGCCTGATCTATGAAATGAGGGCACACGTAGCATCTACCACTGGACTCATTCTGAAGAATATGTAATTAAGTCAAAACGAGACAGTAGAACTTAGCGTTTAACCTCATGGACTGTATATCAAAGTTTAAGGCTTTGCTTCATAGTTGTGTGATTTGGGGGGAGTTTTTTGACCTCTCTTCACCTCTTTCCCATTCTCTAAAATAGGAATAACTAGTACTTACTGGATAGTAATGTGATGCAAATAATTGAAAAATAAAGATATAAAATGCTTAGAATATCGAGAGCCTGGCATCTACTGAGTGCTACGTACATCTTAGTTACTATCACTACTGCTGCTACCACGGCTGCAATAATAATTACTGTTATTTCAATGCACAAAATGTGCTGACAAGCGTGTCTGGTGCCTAGTACTATTCATAAATGTTAACCGTCATCATAACTTTCTGGAAAATATGTGTAACAATAGAATATCCCAGAATTAAGTGAAATAATGGGTGTAAAGCCTTACCATGGCACCTAGTGTTGAAAAAATGTAAGCCTTTAATATCTTCTGGTCTGATTAAATGCCATACATGCTCTGATGGAAAAGAAGTGCCCAGGACCAGACACTGGGCATGGATGACATGACCAAGGTGGTCTAGAGCAAGTGGATTAATGCTCCAATGCCAAACTTCACCTTCTCTACAATATGACCTTGACACCATCCTGTTCTAGGCCAACTAGAATCGGGAAGCAATCCAGAGCTAAGGATGGATAAGGTTCTTAATGAGGGACGTTGGACCCATAAAGTGTCCCTAGGTAGGTCTCAGTGGGTCCATGAACTCAGATAGGAAAAAAAAAAAAAAACCTTTATTTCTACTGGCCTCTGGCTGTAATCTAGCATAACCCTTTAATAATAAATGTGAGCAACAAATCACAGTAGTATTATCAGTACCTGTGACTCTGTCACCAACAGAGACCACAGAATTTTTTAGTCACGTTACAATTGTCATAGATATCACAAATATCACTAATGTTTATCACTATTTCCAAATTACAGGAACTACTAGACTTGCTTGCTATTTAATGTATTAATAAAGAAAGAAACAATTTCATCAGAACACATTTGTTATTTTAGTAAATGCATTTCAATTTACATAGTTTCCTTAGTGATTGTATTTCATATTGTGTATTTTAAGGCTTTATTCTTCAAAAAGCCCCATAGATCTCCCCAGGTGCCAAAGGGGCTCGTGGAGCAGAAAAAGCTGACAGCCCCTTGGTCTAGGGTCTTGAGGACTCTCAGTTCTATACACTCAAAGAGGCTAGGTCAGGACTTCAGACACCTGTTGGTGATAATGCAGGTGTCTTCTGGCAGGTGTCCTCCTGGGCCCTCTGCTTCTGCATCTACCCGACTCTTCCCAAATCCTCCACAGGACTATGGTAAGAGTCAAATGTGCTACAGAAAGCGAATCTACTGGCTGAAAGGAATAGGTTCAGCACAACCTTGGGGCATCACCCACACCACGCTTTGGAAACTTAACAGGCCCCTCTTCTTGATTGCTCATGGGCGTTCTGAGGGTTGCTCCCCATTCCTCCTCCCAGAATACTGCAAAATCAAAGTTGCGAGGAACTGAGGGAGGCAGAGACCACCGGATGCATTACTGTCACACTGTGAGTTGAGTCCCAGCTGGACCCCTTGCTAACCATGTGGCTTTAGGACAAAGAGTTTCACCCCTCTGAGCCTCTGCTTCCTCTTCTTTATCATGGAAAGAAGGATAGTAAAGTGAGAAAAACCGTACAAACTGCAAAAGAGAGTAGCTGGCACGTAAGCACCGTGCAGGGCTTGGTGAAGCACTGTGGCTGGGATGACAAGAGACGATTATCGTCATCATTATCACGTTGTGGCAGGTACTTCATTCTCACGGATGATCTGTGTGCACCTCACATTTCCGGGACCCCTTGCAGTGGGTGCAGTGGGATCGATGTTAGCTGGTGGACTGTGGGTGAAGGTGAGGTGGGGTCATTTCTGCGCTGAGACAATGAAGAATACAACAGAGAGTCCCCATTCTCTTTCCTCCTCTGCGATATTGATGGTGGAGGTGTGCTGACACAGGGGAGCCACAAGACAGAAGCAGCCTTGCTCACTAGGAGAAAGCAAGCCACCCTGCAGAGTCACCCCGTGTTCACTGGGATGGTCCTATGAGCGAGAAATAAGCCTCTGTCGTGTAAGTCGTTGAGATTTCCTGGTTAACCTGTTACTTCAGCATAGCCTAACCTCTCCTGGCTAAATATATTAACTAAAAAAAAAAAAAAAAAAAAACAAAAAACAAAAAAAAACCCTCAAAGAAGCCAACAACAGCTCCTAATGATGACAATGGCTAGATTGACATGAGACACACCTAGAACGCAGCACCTTCTGCTAGGACATGCGTAGACGGTTCATTTGCAAGATGTGGGCAGACTCTAGTCCAAAGATTGAATGCGGTCCAAGAAAAGATGCTCAGGGGGCACAATCCAGCTTCTATGTACTATCTGAAAACCCTGCTGACCCAGCATAGTATTTACTCATTGCAACTCAAGAAGCCTCTTGAGACGCCATGTTTGTAGACAGTCCCCACGTTAGCTGGAGCTACTAGGGTGCTATTTCTATACAGCATTCTCTCTCCTTCTCCCTGAAGGTGCAACTAGCTCTGCCTTTCAAAGAGCACTCAATATCTATGTGGCTGCCAGTGTGTAAGGAGGGAGGGCCAGCATTCCTGTCCACGGTGCCGCTGAGGACAGCACAGAGAGAGTGTATAAAAATGTAATTCACACATTTCAAATCAACATGTAAAACCTGTCAGCTGTTTGAGCATTAATTAATATTTTTGCAAACTAATTACATTAGGATGACAAGGCCAGGAAGACAGTGAAAGAGTTGACTAATTTTGTTCCACTCCTCTTGTTTAAATGGCTACATGGATTACCACTTTATTCAATTTTTATTTTTTTTTTAATTTACCAGAAATGATCTAAACACCACACTATTTCACAGCTATCATCATTTATTCATAGCTCAATAGAGGAAGCCAGAATAGCAATAACTCTTTTTTCCCCCTCTCCTAATTGTCATTCTGGTGAGATAAGTGGAGTATCAGCCTCTAGTCAAGCTACATTAGTGCTGAGAATCAGGCACGGTCGTGAAGTTTCTCCAAAGTGTGCTAGCATCATTTGTCATGAGAGGCTTGTGCTGAGCAATCAGACTTTAACCCAAGGGGGGTTTCAAGCCTGCTTCCCCCATCTTAGCTGGGTTGCTGATTCAGAAGGCAAATTGCCTGGAATCAAATACTAACCCTGCCTACTAGCCACGCGGGCTTGCATGGAGCCCATCGGCTCTTCGGAGCCTTGGTTTTTCTCACCCATTAAATGAAGGTTATAGGAATACACATCCACTGAAGTCTGCTGGGAAGAGAAAACGAGGCGATCCATGCAAAACACTCAGCAGTGAGCCCGGCATACAGCGGACATTCAATGCACGTGGACCACCCTCGCTCCCACCACTCCCATCATGAAGAGTCACCTTCGCCGCTGCCCCTGTTCCCAGGCACCGCATCACACGTCTGACGGATTTCCCAGTCATCCTCTCCTCTTGCATCCCTTGCCCACTTACACAGTCAGCCCAAAGCAGTCTCTTTGCTGTTTGCCAAACTTGGTCCAGATGATTAAAATATGCCATGCAGGGTGGCACTCAGGTAAACGGTCCCCAATACCTCTTACTGACCTCAGAGGCAGGGCGCGGAGGTGAGAGGGAGAGGAAGACGCATGTCATCCGGAAGTCTCCTGAGACTTCCCAGGAGACCTGATCCTCCCCTCTAGGTGTTCACTCTCTCCCTGAGCCCACTTCTATTTTAGAACTTGGCTAAAAGCATCTGTTCACCTATCTGTGTGTTTTACTAGATTGCAGGCTGCATGAGAGCAGGAAATGTGTCTTACTCATTTTAAGTGACCAGGGTCTAAAAACGTAGCTATCAAGTAAGTGGATGCTTTCAGCTTGTTGAATCAGTGCATGCTCCTCCAGAGAGGTCCGTCTGCTAATACATATGTAGTCTGCTTGCTTCCAGAACCTCTGAGCCCAGCCTGGGTACCAGCCACAACCCTCTTCCCTCCTCTTCTCTAGACCCAGTAATTCCATGATTCTCTCAGGGGGGCCCACAGCTTCGTACTTGGGCCCTCTCCTCCGACCTTTTTGAAACCTTTGCCTTTTGGCTTTGGTTTTCACATCAACCAGTTGACTTCCAAGTACCTAGGCTGATTCTAAACCTCCCAACACTCCTCTCCAACTGTCACATCTTTAAGCCTTCTCTGATCTCCTCTTGGAAGCCCTACCACTGTGGATCAGTCCATTTCTCCTCTGTCATTGATGAAAATGTGCTGAACCCTTGGAATTACACAACATTACAGACTCTGACAGGCTGGAGCCTCCACTGTTCAGTTTTAATTTGGTGCATCAAGTCTGAGAGCTAGAGTGAAATGTGAGCCCCGAGCACATCTTTGATCTTAAACAGTCAGAAGGTTGGAATGTATAATGTTATGGAGATAAATGGTATCAAAACTGTAGCAAATAATTGATGGTATGGGAATGGGTTCTATGATCACAGAGCACTCACAAAATCTTAAAGCAGAGAATTAATGAAGTTGGTTGAGCTGTGGCAGGAGAAGGCTGGCAGAAGGGAGAATTGAGAAGAGAAACTGGATTTTTCTCATAATGTTGGAAGGTCCAGCCTTTGCCTCTGAGAGATGAAAGGTGACTTCTGGTTTCAGTTCATCATCTCAGCTGGCTTTGGGGTCTGAGAGTCACAGATGGGAATTCCTGATCCCCATCCTATAACCTCTGTCATTTGTTTAATTAACCACCATAAGCCTCAGTTTGCTCATCTATAAAATAGGAAAGATAACAATATTCACTTCATAGGGCTCTTGTAAATGTGAAATTAAATAAGACAAGGTAAATAAATTGCCTTGTAGAGTGCCTGGCATTATAGCCAGAAGCTAATTAAAAGCTAGTGGGGTTTTTTTGTTTGTTTGTTACTCTTTTTCATTAACCCTATTGTAATGTACAAATGGTAAGATCCTTCTAACTCATCCTCAGAACCTCACTAGTAACAGAAGCCAATTTTTTTTCTGATATAAGCAGTAGAAAGAGGATTTTTTTTTTGACTGCTCACATTTTCTAGGGACCCTTAATTAATTCCCATGGAGTAAGATGGGAGGCTCAAGAACTGGTACATCCATTTGATTTAGAGGCTACAAATTGTCCTGGTTGGCACATCTGTTAATTCCTATTGTAGCTTAGAATGAGTTCCCAACAATGCTGATACAAACAACTGCAGGGACTAGCATATCTTAAGGGCTACTTATGTACCAGCTAATATGCTAATTGCCTTTGTACCTTATATCATGAGTTTTTACCTTCTATATGGCTCATTCTTTAGTTATTTTCATTCTATGGAGGAGACAAATGAGACACACAAAGGTTAAGTAATTTGCCCGAGTTTCACCTCCAGCAGGGACTGGAGACAGGAAGTGTCAGAGCTGGAGTCTGAGCCCAGGTTTGGGACAGCACAGCCTGGACTCCCCAGGGTCATGTTCACGGTGGAACTCGCCCCAGCACCACAGTCAGACACTGATTCCAACATTAGTCCTGCTATTTAATTCTTAAGTTTGGTCAACCCATGTCACCTCTTAGAGCCTCAGTCTCCTCCTCTGTGAAATATGGATGGTGACACTCATGTTAAAGATCGTCGTGAAGCGAAGTCAGTGCTCCGCACGCGGTACACACGTGGTGAGTGGCACGTGTTCCCGGTGCTGCTGTCAGGCTCAGCTCCCTCCCTCTGGTGCTTCGGATGTCAGTTTGTTGGATGGAGCTCACTGATCAATCAGCCTCTCACCAGTGCCTCACATCAGCCTTCACTCTCCCTGATTATTTGTCCTCTTTAACGCCCAATTCTACCTCTGCTCCACTTGTTCTCAGCACATCCAGCGCCCTCTGCTATTTGCAGGGTACATGAAGGCTGGCAGGCATAACCTCATTCAGCTCTTCCTTCTCCTTCCAATGAATCCATACTTCCTTTCCATCCTTTCTTTTCCAAAGTCATAGGAAAAATGTCCTTTCTCAGCCCAATAATTAATGCCATAGCTCTCTGGCACAGAGCTGAGCCCCAGTGACACAATGGTGAGCAAAGCACCATACCCTCAGGGACACTCTGCTCACCTTTCAGCAGGTAAACCCCGTCTGTGCTCTGATCTCCACCCTCATATCCTCTGAGGCAGGTTCTCCAAGCCTACAACATACTCAAGCCTCTGCCACCTTCAAAACTCCTTCAAGCCAGGGACCATCACTGCCTTGGCTCAACCATTTGTCCCTTGAAAGGCTGGTGTACGTTGTGCTTACATGTCTTCTCTTTCCATTTCCTCCTTAAACCATCCACGTCTAACTCCTGCTTCTGCCACCTACCTCGGGAAGACTGTTGTTGAGGACGCTGATGACTGTACACCTGCCAAACCCAGTGCCATCAACCCGGTGCTAGCTCTCCTTGACCCCAGTGAATCATTCAACATCCTCGCCCATTTCTTGTAACCCTCTTCCCCTTCGGTTTCCATGAGAATCTTGGCCTTGGTTTCTCTGCGTTCACTCTGATCACATCCACTCACCTTCACGGCTCCTGCACCGCTTTAACACTTATTCCCTGAACATGCAAACTCTTTCCCATCCGTGCCTTTTCTCTGATTCTCCACTTTTCTTGACTTCAAGCCACCAGTCTGCATGTTACCTCCTCCAGGAAGCCTCCATAGATATCCCACTCCTATCTAGGCTCACTTATATTTGAACCCAGATGCAAAATTTAAGGAACATGGAGCAGGGTTTACGGAGAGGGCTTTGCTCTTATGAGAACGGTGGCCCTCATGAAACAAGTGACACTATACCTCTTATGCTATACGCCCCTTCTCCATCATACTGGACCTTACATTCTTTGAGGGTAGGATTGTATGTCTAAGTTGTGTGTGTATCCCAGGGCCTAGTGCTTTGCCTAGAATGTAGGAGCTGTCACTTAGATGTCCATCAGGTTTTAAAAAGGTTAACTGTATCTCCAACTGAGAGTTTGGAGCCCTTGAATTAAGACCTGATGACTTTTTAAAGGTTCTTTAAGCATTCTTTTGAGCTGGCTTCAAGGACAGAGATGACTATCACAGTGTGATTGGCTAAATTAGACAAGGCCAAGTAGGCCCACTGGAAAGTATTGCTGCTTTTTAAGTGGATCTCGTCCTTGACGGAGCGAAGAAGGCCATGAACTCTAGTGTGAATTAAGCCACGTTAGTCAACTTCTGCCTGCTTAGGGTCTAGGCCAGCTGCTATGCAAAATCACCACAGCAAGTTTCAAAGCCATGGGCCTCAACATAAATTTCTAGTTATCTATTTATTGGCTTACTTTGCACAAAAGATAAAGGACAGAGGGTTGTGAGAGGAAGCCAAGCAACAATAGTTGGTCATCTGCTCTGTGCCAGGTACTGTCTTAAGCACTGCATACAGATTATCAAATTTTAAAATTCAGGTCAATCTTCTGGCGTGGTTTTCATCATCCCCATTTTACTGATAAGAGACTGACTCAGCAGTTAAGCGACTTGCCGGCAGGCACATAACTTGTAAGTTGTGGACCCATGATTCATGTGTCATCTCTAAGACCCCAAAGCTCGTGTTTTTCCCACTGAAACCCATTGGGTATAATAGCACCATCTCCCCTTGTGAAATGTTCTGGCTTCTATAGTGACTGGTCTTCTGTTTACAGCAAAAGAAACTCTGTCCCTTTCCAAAAGCACTGGTTTCTCTCCAAATGGGCCAGAGTATTCTAAGAGGCTCTGCAGCCCCTGGATCTGCTTTCCTGAGTCTCAGCATTGAGATAGGAAGAATACAGGATTCCTCGGCCTAGGATAAAATCTCCTTCTGGATGGAAAAAGGGGTCGGTGGATGCAAGATTCCACCTACATTTCCTGAAGGCCACTGGGTTCTGCCACCTGCACGGTTTGCACTGCAGGTACTCGGGATAGCAGAACTGTAATATCAATCAACCCCAGTTCGATTGCTTTGCTATGAAATAGGAGCAGGTCAATTCATCAAAATTGAGGCCCTCCACTGGGTTTCTATTGCCATTAAACTATCAACAGGAAATCATTAAGGTGAGGCCAGAAACCAACTGGTAACTGAAAAGAAATGATTTTTTTTTTCTTCTTTAAACATCCTCGCCTGCAACCTTCTTTATTTGGCTGTCAGCAGAGCCACCATGGGGCTGGGGCTCAGAACTCCGCGTTACTGTGCAGTTGGTGGTGGAGAGAACTCAGATGGAGGCATCTGCAATCCAACGGCTGCGCCCAGGTTACTTGGTTCTCTCTCAGCAGGGCAAGCTGCGTGACGATAAATAGGGGGGGAATGTGTATGCATTTGTGCGATAAAACAGGCTTAATGATTCTGAAGGGGAAAGAGTCCAGGAGACATCCAGGAGCAACTCAGGAACAAAATGGAACCATGCAGGGCCAATTAATGTGCAAATATGTGTGTGCTGAACTTGCATTCCATTCATCATGTAGACATGGAAATTGGGCCATTTATCTGCTATATTATGTATGTGACATCTTAGTTTGGTTCTTACAGGCTGCTCGGGGACAAAGGGCCATGTGCTTTGCGGCTAGCAGAGGGAGTTTAAGATAAATTCTTCAGCTGTCATAAACATCGCTGGGCAGAATTTGGTCAGAAGATAAAGCTCTTTCCTCTGCAGGGTTTTAACATTTCTCAGTAGTCCATGTGCCATCTTATTAAAACTGTGTGTGGTGCAGGGAGGGGTGGCACATGCCACGAAAAATTATTGGCACAAACAGCTCGCTGTCATGTTTTCAAAGTCCAGATTTAGCAAACGTTATTCACGTATTCACTGTCAATCTGCAGAGAGAAAGGAACTGGGCAAAGCCATTCATTCTCCCTGATTCTGTGGGTTTGTAATTTTTCTTGTCTCCTCTACAGGTGGGGTCTGTTCTGCTTAAATGACAACTGTTTGTACTCAGGGAAGAAAAGAAAGTCATTTGAGAAGGAAAAGGACCTCGCAGAAGCACTTTCCCAGGGCCACCATTATTTACCTAACAGGACATGGTATGAATATGGATCATGCATTAAATAACGGTGATCGCTTGCTTTGATGAATTGCCATTAGAAATTCAATTAATAAAAGGTTACCTCCCTGCAGTAGTGCAAAAAAATATGATCTGGCTGCAACAATTACAATTTAGCCTTAGAAACAGGGGTTAGGAGAAACAAAAACTTGTGTGTGTGTGTGTGTGTGTGTGTGTGTGTGCTTTAAACCTGTTTTACTGCAGTAAAAATGAATGGATGAATAAATGTGTGAATGAATGGGTAAAGTCAGGCTATTTCTGATCGACAGTTTTGTTTATATGCTAAGAGCTCCTGTACTTCCTTATTCCCTTTTTTCCACTTCTCCCACCTGATCATCTTTTTTTTCATTGTCCTGTTTTACACTTTTTGTGTTGTTTCCTTTGTTTTTGCTGCTTTTTTTAAACCAAGTAGCTTCATTGTTTCCCTTAGAATACAAATTATATACTTTAAAGCACACACATCTTGAGTGTAGAGAGCTCTATAAATTTTACATATGATGGTAACCTATATAACCACAGCTAGATTAATGTGGTGCACATTCCCATCTCCTCCAGACTGGCTCTTTCGTGCCCCTACCCAGATGTAACCACTACCATTACTTTTATCACCAGAGATTAGGTACTGTTTTTTACGTATGTCAATGAAATCATACAGGCTGCATTTTTTAACTCTGAATTTTTTTTTAACTCACAATTATGTCTCTGAAATTCATACAGGCTGTTTCATATACCCATTGATAATTCTTCTTGATTACTATCTTGTATTCTGTTGCAATTTATTTATTTATTGTCCTGTTCATGGACATTTACTTTGTTTCCATTTATTGGCTATGATAAATAAAGCTTCTGTGAACATTATTGTCTACATCTTTTGGTGGACATAAGCACTCGTCTCTCTTGGGCACAAGGAGGAGTGGAATTGTTAGATCATTAAACATTATTTCACCAATGTTTAAAGTACTGCCAATTCTCCAAAACTCCATTTTTTCATCTGAAAATGGTGGTAACAAATATCCTGCTATGTGTGATACATGTGAAACTGAAAAGCGGAAACAGGTGGAAAGGTGTTTTATTGTTGATTGTTTGCTTTAAATGCCGAATATAGCACAAATGTGAGACTGTGCCTGGGGGAAAGGCCGATGGAAGATCACAGGGAACAGGCATTGCTCCTTGGTGCTGACCCCAGAGCACTAAGACACAGGCAGGTATGATCTAGAAAGTAGAATCAGCCCTTAAGCAGTGGCAAAGTTAACATTTATCAAACACCCACTCTGGGTCGTTTACATGCTGTTATGAACTGAATGTTTGTGTCCTTAAAATTCATATACTGAAATTCTAACCCCCTAGGTGGTAATATTAGGAGGCTGGGCTTTTGGAGGTCACCAGGTCATGAGGGTGGAGCCCTCATGAATGGGATTAGCGCCTTTTATAGGAAAAGACTGTGGAACTTGCTTGTCTTTCTGCTTTCCTGCCATGTGAGGCTATAACCAGAAGGTGGCTATCTGCAAACCAGGAAGAGAGTCCTCACCAGACACCAGATATTCTGGTACCTTGCTCTTGGACTTCTCAACCCTCAGAACTGTGAGTAACAAATTTCTGCTGTTTGAGTCACCCAGTCTGTGCTATCTTGTTAGAGCAGCTTGAACTAAGACACATGGCAGTGAATAGCCAGCACTTTGTACCCTGCCAGACACAATGACACATCCCAGCTCTGGGGGAAGGTACAGCCCAGTAGAGCACATTTTTAGCACACAGGAGGTCCTGCGTTCAATCTCCAGTACCTCCATGAAAAATAAAATCCCATCTCTATCACTCATTAGCTGATTGGCTCCAGGAAAGTCACTGAGTCTTTCTGAGCCTCAGTCTATTCTTCTGTAAAATGGGGATCATAACAGCTCATGCAGCCCGAGATTTTTGTGAGGATTTTACAAGATGATGCATGTGAACCCTTTACATAGTAAATGGTGCTGGACACATGGAAACCAGTAGTCTGCTTAAAGTAAGCCAAAAGACTCAACAACCTCATGTGATGTGTGCTGCCGTTCTCATTCTGAAAATGAGGAAGCTAACTTTGGGTAGACACATGACTGGCTCATGTCATGGGTCACAAGATCATTGGGAAGCAGGTGATGCTAGGGGCTCCTTACCCCACCGCAACCTTCTGGTTCCTGGCCCCCTTCCCCCTGTTCCTGCAGTGACCTGCCTCACTCGGTATCTAAAGTAACAGTTCCATTAATACACCACAGTTCCTGGAAAACTTCTGCACACCAAGCCATCCTATCCACGAATGTAGACATTTGCACTGGAGATTCCTCTCTTTGCAGAGGTCTCCCCTTCCATTTTGTAGAACATTGACAGAATCTGCCTTCCTTATTCCGTATTACCCTCCAACAACCGTGTGATGGCTCCAAAGAAGGTGTAACTATCCTCACAGAGTACGTGAGGAAAGCTAAGTCTCGCAGTTAAAGTGATGCACGACATCACACAGAACCCCGGGCTCCTGGGGCCCAGGTCCATGTTCTTTGCTCTACACACCCAGTAACTTGGAACAATGGCTCCATGGCCCTGGATATATTTTGAAGGTGCCCATTGAGTGACACCATGCACAATTCCCCATGGATGGTCACCTTGCTGGTGACCTCTGACCAACATCTTTCTTATTTACCTGTTCCCAGCATCAGCCACCATTCCCTTAATTCCCCAGAGGTTGAACAGGGAGAGGACAAAGAGGAAAGGAATGGAAAACACCAGGGAGACAGAGGGACGTCTCACTGCTGAAGCAAGGGCTTGTCTCGATGGGGCTAGCATCCTCAAGTGTAGATACAGACTCTGAAGTCACCAGGACTGACACAGCAGGCAATCCAGCTTTGAAACCATCAACCATCTTCACCTGGCTACTCAATGTACCCTCCATAAAGAGTACCAGGGGTGACCTGGTCTGCCCCAAACCCAGCATCATGGAGACCACACAGCTGACAGCACACCATCCAAAGCACCAGGAGACTATGCAGAGCAGAATCACAACCAGGATGCCTATGTCACCACATCACCAAAGCAAACCATTTCAAAATGCCCTCCGAAGAGACAGCAAAACCACATCTCCTACCTCAGCGTCGCTGGCAGCCAGGCTTCCCGAAACCTGCAAGTTAAAGGAAAAAAAGACATTAGCATTGATTCAACAAGAAGGTAATTAGATTAATTGTCTTTTTAAAGGAACTGGCATCAATAATTTGTTATGACCCTAGGGGACAATGGGTGTGAGAGACACACACACACACACACACAGACACACACACAGAGGTACTTTTTCTTCTAGCAAACACAGGAACAAGATTTGTTTTTCCAGTCCTGTGTATAAGGTGAAGAGGATAATTAATATTTTCAACACATTATAACAACCTTGCCAGGAAAAAAAAGAAGGAGAGCTGTGTGCAATGCCGGGCACTGATAATGATTAAATGAACACCAAAAAAGCAAAGGTATTAAAGACATTGAGGTGTTGTTTTTCCTCCTTAAAGTTTCATGTCAGTGTTATGAGAAGGTAAAACTACAAACTACAGCCAACAACAGCCTTCTGTTCCCAAAATGCCTCAAAATATTGTGAAATAAAGAGTGGTGCCAGGCACTGTGCCACATTCTTCACAGTGACTGTCGTTTCATCCTCAGACCAACTTTTATCATCCCATTTCATAGATGAGAATATGGTGCTTAGAAAAGTTAAATAATTTTTCCAAGTTCAGAACATTATTATGTAGAGGAAGTTAGATTTAAACACAAGATAAAGTCACATAGACTTTCAGGCTCCTGCTCACAGCCCATTCGGTATTAAAGGATTTGATTTAGACTCCACCCATCACCCTTCCTATATGCCTAGACGGAATCTCCTACAAGGGCAGATAAGGGGGGTTTTTTCCCCCTAATAAATCCAGGATTTCTCTGCCCTGCAACTTTCTATGTATACCTGAGGTTGACCTGGCCATCCTCAACTGTATTTTCCTACTGAACTGTGTCCACCCCCAACCCAAATTCATGAAGCTGTAACCCACAATGTGATGATATTTGCAGATGGGTCTTTGGAAGGCAATTAGGTTTGGATGAGGTCATGAGAGTGAGGCCCCACAATAGGATTAGTGCCCTTCTGAGGCACCAAAGTTTGCATTCTGTCCCTCTCTCTCCCCACCTGCATGCACCAAGGGAAGGCCACAGGAAGACACAGCAAGAAGGCAGCCATCAAAACCCAAGGAGAAGGCTCTCACCAGACACCAACCCTGCTGGCTCCTTGATGGTGGACTTCCGGCCTCCAGAACGGTGAGAAGTAAACTCCTGTGGTTTAATACATCCAGTCTATGGTATTTTGTTAAGGCCACCCAAGCTGATTAGACAGACCAATGCCAGCTCACAGCTGGGAATCCAGTTAAGGACTTCAGAATGCATGGGTTCCTGAGTTAGACACCCACCCCCTGTAGTTCACACTGGCCGGGCTCCCAGCACCCCCATGCTCAACTCCCAGGTATCAGACCAGCCCTCACCTAAGCCATCAGCTCCAGAAGTAGCTCGGGCAGTGCCTGCTGCCCACTGGGCAGCTTTCACGCATCATTAGCCTACTGAATGGGAGGCCAGCCTTCAGACTGACCTCAGCCAAGAGGATGCATTGGCTGTGGCCTGAGGCTTAACAAGGCGTGAATCCCAGGGCCAGCCCAGGAGAAACCTCCAAGGTGTGATGAATGTCAGAGTCTGGGACCTCCCATCCTGTCCCTCTGTCCTTTCAGAGCTGGGGCTGGGAGAGCAGCTGATTACAAAGCAAAGCTATGGGCCACATCCCTAAAGCAGCCACGCAGAAGATCTCTTGCTACATAACTGTGTGTGTGTGTGTGTGTGTGTGTGTGTGTGTGTGTGTGTGTGTGCGCGCGCGCGTGCGCATTTCCCTACTATAAACCAACGGGAATTTGTGAGGGATAAGCTTGCTACTCAATAGCTGCAGGTCTTAGACAGCACGTGGGCAACACAGTCCTCAGCTGACTTCTCTAATTTCCTCCACTTCGTAATCTCAGTGTGTATCTCCTAACTGTGCATTTTGGGTCATACAACCCCTTTCATTCCCTTCAACAGACAAGCCCACTTCTTGCTGTACCTTAGATAAATGCACACCAACAACAAGAGGCGAGGCCTGGCGGCTCCCTGCAGCATTGTCCACAGTAACAATACATTTCTAAAACACTTTAAATGTCCACAGATAAAAGAATGGCTAAAATACAGGGTTTGAACACGCCCACACCTCCAGGGAACAGGCAAGTGATAGAAGTGTATAAAGTGAATGGCCTGCCAGGCAATAGGGAATGGTGAGGTCTGTGGAGAAACTCAAGATGCCTACTTTCCCTAAAGCCATTTGCATTCAATTTATAAAAGGCAAAAAATACAGTTTTAGCTAAACATGATACATATATAGTCCAGATGTGGATGCTGGACTGCCAGTTTACAATCCTTTAAGCCAAATCAATTAGAGTCCATCCATATTATAAAATATTATCCTGCAGTTAGAATACATGGAGTGAATCCTAATGTTCTGCCAGGAAAAACTCGGTAACACACACTGTTAATGGACAAGAAGGAGAACAGTACTCATAAGATGGTACCAATATTAGAAAAAAATAACTGAAGTATATGTACATCATATATTCCTATAACTGAGCAGAAACCTATGGGGCCTTCCTGGGACAGACCCCCTCCCCCATATCCTCTTCTGTAGCTCCTCTCTGAAGTACCCAGATAATAGTATCTCATGCACATTTCCCGAGTTGTTTTACAGTTGCTAAAACCCCCACCAAATAGGAGAAGTTAACTACTTGATGACTATGAGCACATAGCCCCAGACCTACTGGTGTCCAAGGATTAGTAATGTTAACCCCTGTGACACCGCCCTGTCACCTCACCATCAACCAGTCAGAGAAGTGTGCACGAGCTGATCACATACCCCATGATCCCTTCCTTCATCTGGCCTTTAAAAATGCTTCCCTGAAACCCACTGGGGAATTGGGGTACCCTGGACTCCTTGCTTGGCACCCTGCAGTTAACGCTACATTTTCCTTCACCACAACCTGGTATCAGTAGATTGGCTTTACCGGGCACAGGAGAGTGAACCCAAGTTTGGTTTGATTTAACATTCCTCCTCCCATCCTCACCTCCCCCACAAGACACACGAATAGATATATGTCTAAAAAATGTCTGGGACAATATATATATGAAACCAACAGAAGTTTTATCTCCGAGGAGGAATCTGGAATTTGACTGGGACTTGATGGTTCGAGGAAAGTCATGGGGAACTTTTTCTGAATTGCTTGAAAGTTTTTCATTGAGAATGTATCCATGTACTATTTGTTAAACTAAACATAAAATTTAAACATGATTAAAAAAAAAAAAGCTTTACAGTTCCTCAAGGTTAATAACAGAATTTACAGAAAGGTTGGCTTGTCTCACTGAAGAGAGGACTAAAAACAGCTCTCTCACTCATTCATATACATGGTGACACAGAGTAGAAGGTGGGTCATATGGTGATAATGGCAATAGGGAGTGGTGGGGCTTGTGGCCAACTGGAGACAGATCATATTCATTTATGATTTATAATTCTATGTACTGGATAAATAAATGCTGAAATTTATTGGAATCCTCTATCTGCTGCATTCTCGATCAATTTATGATTAGGTTAGATTCACTTCCAACACCTGTAAGTCAGTGTTATTCAGGAACACGGCACCCACAGACCTCGGGGCCTGCCTGTAAGCCGCTGTCGCATGTGGGGCAGATAGAGGACTGCGGAGGCCAACTGGTGAGTGAGGGTTCTTTAAGGGCTGCAGGTACCAGGCTGAGGCATTTGGCTTTTATCTTGTCAGCAGCAGCAGCCATCAGAGGGTCCCCAGCGGGGGGCTGATATGATTAGAGCCGTGTTTGAGGTGGGCCATTCTGTGGACCAGCACAGGGCACAGAAGCGATGCAGGAAACTCCCAGCAGGACATTCCTTAGAGCTTTGTTCCAGCGATTCCCCATCCCTTTAATCATTTCCGCCTTCCACTTCTTCCCTTTTTCTAACTGCGTTTGAAATCGCCAAGGCCAACATTAAGGGTTTCCTCCTCGCTTGTGCCAGGAACTTGATGTACGAGATCCTTTCAGTCCTCACCACAACCCGCCCTAGGCGCTGGTTCTGATGCCATTTTTTCAGATGGTGAAACTGAGGCTGGGATTCTCAGTTCCTTTCCTAGGCCCACAGTGGGCAGTGCCAGAGGCAGGGCTTGAACCCAGGTCAGGCTCCAAAACTGCCCTCAAAACCCATGCAAGGATTTTGCCCCTGGAGATACGGATTCTTGCTGGGCCATCCCACAAACTAAAAGACGTGAGGATGGAGTTCATTGATAGACGGGTGATGTGTGTTCAGGCACACCCGCCTGGTCTCCCTCCACACCTGTGTCTGAGATGCCCCAGTACCACCTGGGGTTCTGGTGCTCCAGACCATTCAGCTGTCTGTGCTGAGCGTGCTGGGTACCACTCTGCCACTTTTGCAGGGTCCCTTTTGGTCGCCTGGGATAGCAACCACTCAAAATAGCTTAAGGACACGAAAGAATTCATTAGCTCATTCCACTGATAGAGTTCACTTTAAATGGATCCAGATAAGGATCAAAGAGGTTAAATTACTTCTCTGGCAAGTGGTAGAGCAAGAAACTGAACCTAGGTCCCTGTAATTCGAGACTCCTTGGCAGTACTCCCACGCACAAATTCAGGGACGCGGTAATCGTGCGCTGCTCCCTATCTGGACGTTAACCCATCCTGTTCTCATGGAATAATGCATGTTCTCTGCCTCCTGCTTCCTCTCATCTCCTTCCTTCCTCCAGGATTCACTGTGGGGTCCCCATGGTTGATGATGACACAAAATGGCCTGCCAGGCAGGAAGACAGAATAATCACATCTCTCCACAAACACTACCTTGTTGTGCCTTCAGATCTGTCTCCCCACCAGCAAATGACACCACTGCACCAACGGTGAACCCTTTGTCTGTGTGGTCAGGATGTCACCTGATCAGGCATCCCAGCTAGAGGCTGGTGGGGCTGTTACTCACGCACCAGCATCTTGGCGATTTCTTCTACTGACAGTCATCAAATGAAAGTGTCATATCCCTGTGCCCTGTTGTCGACCAGGTGGTGTTTGCCAGGCTGCCAGGTTGTCTTTGGCTTTGAAGGAACTATTTTATGGAAAGTTCTGACCTAGGACAGCACCACCATGAAGGGTCTCTTTTCTCACCAATTATCCTTCAATCTAGTCTCCCCTTCTGGTTCTGTAAGGACACCTCAGGAAGACCCGGAGCTTCCCGACCACCCTCAGGCATGAGAAATCCAGTCTAGCTCAGGGCAAAACTCCCATCTCATATCCAGTTTCATGTCCATCTTCTCCAGACCCCGAACTGACCATGCTGGCCAGGCTTTGACCAATAGGGTTAAATGAGGAGAATGAAGCACCTTGTCTTGTCTTTCTTGCCCTCCTCTCCTCTTACTTTTCTGGTTTTAACAGCTCTGTCATTGGGTCTGAGCTGGTGGATTACACAGAAAGGGCACATTCCTTCCCGCCTGAGCATGCAACAAATAAAATCATCTGCTATCAATCCTGATTATCAGGCAATTCAGTGGTTACAGATGCCTTCTGTACGGAAGGTGTCCAAATGTTAGCAACTTCGTGGGGTGCAGGTAGATTTTGGGGAGCCCTGTGGGTGCAGGCCTCCTGTAATTGTCAGGGACAAAGATTCAGTGACAAACAAAGCCAAATACATAATGGCTTGGCACATGGATATTCACCTCTTGCTCACATAACAGTCCCAGGTGGGAGAAATGCTCTCCTCCACACGATCATTCAGGGATCCAGGCTGCAAGAGGCCTGCCATCTTTCATATGTGGCTTCCAAGGTCACCGTGACCAGAGAGCCAGAAGGATGCAAACATGTGGAGGGCCATGAGTGAGTGGTCTTGGTGGACCAGGCCCACAAGTGCCATGCATCGTTTCAGCTCACATCCTACTGGCTGGAGTTCAGCCACAGAGCCCCATACAATGGCAAGGGGTTTGGACACATGGTCAAGCTACATGAGAGTGAGAAGAGGGATCTGGAGAGCAGAGCTAGCAGCCCTGGCCACACCTCCTCACTGCAGCATGACGTTCCCCAAGATCCCTCTACACGGTTCCCTGATAGAAAATCCACTTCCACTCCACCTCCCCCAGTTTCTCCTAGTGATAGAATTCCAGCAGACAACGCAGTCTGTTGTTGCAGAGGTCCCCGCACCTCGCAGCTGGTCCTCTTGAGGGCACCAGCCATGCGGCTCAAATCCAGCAGGAAGCCAATGAGTCCTTTTGCAGGAGCAGAGATTGAAGCTGTCCCTCCCTCCACACCCCCTCTCTCCTATTCTCTTCTTCCGCTGCTCGAAGAAGCAGAAAGGGGAGATGAGAAGCAGCACCAGCAGACTGATCTTGCTGGCTTTCCAGTGTCATGAGAAATCCCCTCAGAGCTCAGCGTTTCTTCAGGTTGACACTGATAACTCACCACTCTCCCCCAAATCCTCTGTGATCTTCTGCTTATGTATCTATTCCGTGCTGCTAACAGCAGAGCTGGCCTGTCCCCTCTCAAAGAGCCCTGAGGAGGTTCCTGGACCCACTGTGTCTGGCCCTCTTTCAAGTGTGACAGACGCTCAGCATTCCTTTGCCTTCCGTTAGGGTCCGAACAATCTACTCTGGGCCAACACGAAATGTCTTAACAGTCACCTTGGCCAAGGAGTCCTGCAAAGGGTTGTGAATTTGTCACCAAACTGGGTCAGCTCTTTCTGTGAATGGATTGAATCACTGGGTTGTTTTCACTGGCTGTAAACAGAATACCTTAAAGTGCTATCATTGAAGGGTGGTGAAGCAGAACGAAGCGTGTGGAACAAGACACGTGGGCTTCCTGCCATGCCACAGCTGGGTGGCTTTGAGAAGGTCACTGCCCTGATCTGAGAGAGTTGATTTCTCTATCAGCTCTCAGGTGGCGTGGATTCTGTGTTATCTCGTGAATAGTGAACACCTGCATCTACCTGCCACGTGTCCCTCCCTGGACAACACTAGGGACTCTAAGCAAGTTGTGGAGTTGAATTCTGGGATCCAAATCCACTTTGCCTTCTCTCTAGGTATGTCATCCTGGACACATGTGGAGACTGAAGCAGGCCATGTGTTCTTTGGTGCTTCTCCCGTTGAGAGGTGGGGTCCTATGGTCCCCACCCTTGAAACTGGCCAGGCTCTAAAATTACCCTGACCAGCGGGTTACAGCAGATGGGATGCTGTGCCAGTTCTGGGCCAGCCTTTAAAAACCGACACTCCCATGGCTGTGCAGCAGAGCTCTCTCTGGGCGCCCTCAGCTGCCCACCAGAGGTCTGACCTCCCTGTGACCGCCATGCTGAAAAGGCCACATAAAGGCACTTTGATGGATACTGTAGGCTGAGCTTGGACCTCCAACCTTCCTGGCTGGTGCCCAGCTGTCTCGGACCCTCCAGGCAGTCCATCTGTCAGCTGATACCACCAAGAATCCTCAGTCGACCCAGGCCCAGCACGCCCTGCCCAGATCCCTGACCCACAAACCTTTAGCTGTAATAAATGGTTGCTGTTTTGAGCCACTAAGTTTTGGGGTACTTTGATACACAGCAAAAGATGATCACAACACAAGATATTTATCCTCTCTAAGCCTGTGATTTTATACTTGTGAGAAAGAAAATATGTTTTTACAAGATTGTTCTAAGAATTAGGCAAACAATGTATGTTTAAAGTGCTTGACCCTGTCCTTGGCACACAGCAAGCTGTGAGTTTTACCTTTCCTTTCATAAAACCACGAGCACGGGGGCTGTTCTTTGTGCATTTCCCACAGGCAATAGTCTTGATTTACTGTCAAGCGATGATTCTCAGAGCACCCAATTTGATTTCCAGCTGGTAAAAGGTATGTGGGTTGCTCTGGAGTCAGAAATACCTGGGCTTTATAAATCCTTGCTCTACCACCTACAAGCCGTGTGCATGACCGAGAGAGCTACCTTCCTTCTCTGAGCCTCAGTCTCCCCACTTGGAAAGCAGATACAAAAATCTACCTTGCTGCCTTTTGGGCATGAATTCAATGGGAAAGTCTGGCCTAGAGTTGGAGGTCGAGAATGACTAACTGTAGGTTTAGTTAGTTTGGTGTCGCAACTGTTACAGAAGCAGCAGTCGTAACACTCGATATTTTGGGCTCCACTGCATTTAATGGAGCAGCTTGTGAACAGACCACCTAAAGGGGTATTTCTAAAAGCAGCCAGTGTCTGCTCTCCTCACCGTCCCTCTCCTCTGTTCTAGCCCAGCACTTGGTTCCAGCCACTGAGCTGCCAGAACTCAGCCCAGATTTTTAAAATGTGAGTGTAAAAAGGGAAAGAGTCCATTCACAGATGATATGCAGTATTCCCCTCCAAAACCAAATTCTGTAGGCTCAGAATGTCCAATGAACAAACGTCTCTTAGAATTCTTCTAGAAAATGCACAAGGTTTCTCTTAATAACTCTCACTGTCAGAAATGAAATATTTACATGCACTTGCTTCAAAACCCTGGCAGCTTGCAACCTAAGAATAGTTTTACTTATGGTGATGAACAACTAACTACTTTGGGCCCATCTTGTAGATGGTTCTGAGAGGAGAAAAAGGGTGCAGGGTAGGAAAAGCTGAGCTGGGAGGGGCTGACAAATCCCTGCCCTTGATTTGCCCTTGAGGCCGGTGTATTAGGAAGGTTAAAGTGGACCCGGCGCTGGGTTGATGGGGGTCTGAGCTGCGACGAGCCCATCAGTCTCCCTGGCTGCGTGCTGGAAAACACCGGGAGATTGCAAACATTATCTGAAGCTTAATTATGAGGCAGACAGGAGGCTGGGTTGACGAGGGGCGGGAGCGCTGGGGCTTCCTGCGCCCTGCCCCCCACCACCCCATCCCCATTCTGTAATCTTTGGGAAAAGTTGCCGCCATTCACATCTCCTTCCAGAGAGCCTCCGTGTTGCTTTTTTGGAGGCCAGGCTGCAAGTTAAAAAAAAAAGGCTCCTAAGATGGTTCTGTTTTCAAATTTAGCTCAGCAATCTGGAAATGTAGTTAAAGATCTTTTTAAAAATCCTACTTCTCTTTGACCCAGTAACTCTGCTCCCAGGAATCTTTCCTGAGGACAAATTGGAAATACAGCAAAAGCTTGTGGCATAAACTAATGTTTTGTAACATTTTTGTGATGGAAAAAAAAAAAAAACTGGAAACAACCTAGTTGACCAACAGTTGGGGATTGCCTCAGTGAGCCAAGACATCCCCTTTTCAGGGTCCACTATATGACCACGGAAGTGGTGGCCCAATGAAGTTTGAAATAACATGGGAAAATGCTTATGCATGAAGAAAATCACCCAGAACATAAATGACATACACTACATGATCTCAATTATGTTAAAACATGAATAGAAGAAACATGGGAAGGAAATGCCATATATATATATATATATATAAACTGTTTTTCTTTGGGAGGAAAAACTGGATATTTCATTTTCTTCTTTCTCTTCTCTGTATTTTCCAAGTTTTCTCTACTAAACAAATGTACAGAAAGCTATGAATTAAACACCATCTAGTTCCTGCCAGTCCTTTCAAATATTCTACCCGCTTTCCTAATGATATCTTCCCTAGGGATTGGTGATTCTGGAGCAAAGCTGGCTGTGTGACTCCAAACAGCACAAAACAAAGAGACAAGAAGCTTAACGTGAGTTTTGTGCACTTCCTGAGTCAGGCACTGTTTTGAGACTTCTGTTTACAAACCCTCATTCAGTCTTCAAAGCCTGCCGGGCAGGGGCTATCATCACCATCTCATCGATGATGTGGGAACTAACTAAGGGCCCTGATAAGCTAGGAAAGTTTTCTAGACAATACAGCAGTTAAGAGTCAGGGTGGGAATGTCAGCTCAGGCTAGCCTGACTCCAAACCTGCTCCCCTTCCCTCCTTCACCATCAGCCACAGATGGAGAGAAGCCCAGGTGGTGCCCTGGCTGTCACAGGCCTTCCTTTCAAAGCCCTTGTGGTAAGATTTTATTGCTATGGAAACATCCCTGGACACAATCCCACCCTCCTCCTGCCACCCCCACGATCTCATTTCTTCCAGTGCCTGGAATCCCATAATTGGAGATGCTTCCCCTTAGGTTAGAAAGCCACTGTCACCCTTATCTTTACATGCCCTCTTTGAAAATGTGTATCACGCTGGGGTCGTAGGGCATAATGCCCAGACAAGAACAAGGTAGATGTTGGGAGAGCACACCCTGGCCTGGGGCGTTCTCACACTGGGGACAGGGATACAGGGCATAATCTATAAGCTGGGGATGTGGATATTTGTCATTTTGGGTTGCCCAGCAGCTCACCCCTTTTCTTAAAAACCTCTCAATCTCCATTCCAAGAAGTCGTCTCTCCCCTATCCTGCGTGGTCTTGGTGAGGAGGTGAATTGAGGTGACCCTTTTTATGATTCAGGCATTGAAAGGGCAGAGCCAGTGATTCTTAACACTGCCTGCACTTTGGAGTCACAGGGAGGGAGCCTGGCAAAAGGCAGCTGTCCAGGATGCAGCCACGGGCATTCTTATCTGGGGAGAGGACTGGATGTGGGTATTCACTGAAGCTCTCCAGGTGACTCCGACGAGCAGGCAGGGTTGAGGACCACTAGCCCAGATGCTTCTTCTCAGTCTCCCCAGGACAGTGAGGGGGTACACATAACCAAACACTGACCCCTCACTCCTGAGATCTCAAATTCTTGAGTCAGTGACATGAGGGCAGAAACAAATGGCAGAGGTGCATTCACCCCATGGATGCTGGGGTTCTGCCCAGACCCGTTCTGCTAGGAGGGTATTCCTGCTTCTCGGAACTGCTGAGCCAGTTTAGTTCTTGCCTCCTTCCAAGACAGTACCCCCACCTTCCTACAGATTCTAAGAGCCCCATTCCAACTGATTCTTGTCTGTTGTACCAGGAATGTGGTCACGAGGACACAAAAGGGGACCACCCAGAGGCAGGCAGGAGAGTGTCCGGGACCACTAGACCCTCCTGCTCATAAGTGGTACAAACAACAAACCAGTCCTCCAAAGATTCAAGCCTCCCCTCCCATCACAGGGAGTTGCCACAGAGAAATGGCTGTCCAGCCAGGGACTACACTTCCCAGGCTCCCCTGCGTCCAGGCAGTGCCATGTGACTAGTTCTCACCAATGGGATGTGACCAAGAGTGATGCACGTCACTTCCAGTCCAAGGAGCTTATGAGGCAGGTATGCCTCTTTTTCTCCAGGCATTTCTGAATACCTTTCTGAATAATTGCCCAGGCATTTCTAAATGTTTCTGGGGCCCTCTGAGGACTGAAAGGAGGGGAACGCTGCAAGATAGAAGAAGCCTGGATCCTGGAATCTCCTTATGGAGGGCCAGCCAACCACCAAGGACACCTGCACTGGACTGCTACGAAAGCAAAAAATTAACTTTATTGTGTTAAAGGATTGCAGCTGGAGGCTGCTTTTCAACAGGGGCTGGTGTCATCCTAATATATCCTATGACTACTGGTGATGATGAAGACGATACAGACAATAATACTGGTGCCTGTAGCTGGTATTTGGATGTTTATAACATGCCAGGCTCTTTGCTAAGGACCTTACCTGTAGTAACGCAGTGGTTCTCAGCCAGGGCTGATTCCCCCCCAGGGAACGGTGGCACTGTCTGGAGACGATTTTAGTTGTCACACTGGGGATGGAGGGGGGAGGGGTTTACTGTTATTTAGTGAGTAAAGGCCAGGGTTGCTGCTAAATGTCCTATAATGCACAGGACAGATTCCCACAACAAAGAATTATCTGGTCCCAAATGGTACTGGTGTTAGAGCCAGAAAACCCTGCAGAAGCTCATCAGATGCTCCTAATCACCCTCAAATCCCATACCATTATCATCCCCATCTTAAAGACACAGAAACAGAGGCCAAGAGAGCTTATGCCAGGTAACACGGCTGGGCAGCTTCCAAGCCAGAATTTGAAACCCAGCAGCCTTAGCCAGATGCCATTCTGCCTCTCCACCCATGCCCGACCCCCAGGACGCAGCATCTGTGCTCTCTCTATGAAGCCAGACCAGGTCCAGAACACTGGGCTCCCTTTTCCGAGGACTCACTCCAACCATCACCACCATCTCCCAAAGAGGGTCCCCTTGTTGCTACAGACGAGGACGTCATCATCAAGGGAAGTCACCAAGGCAGGCTCTGCGCTGTCAGGCACAGCTGGACAGTAAATGATGAGATTAGCTGGTCAGGCCTGGGGTCTGACTCAGGCTGAAACGGAATGCTGCCTTCCAAACCCAGGGAAGCAAAGGGCAGGGCCAGCTGCACTCCAGGCCAGAGGTCTAGCAGCTACCCCAGGTTTTACTCCTGTCCCCCACCTTTTGGGCAACTTAACTGTACAATCTCTTGACTTGCTATAATTCCCCAGGCAATTCCCATGCCTGGCTGGGAGATCAGAGCTGCCCAATTCAAGACACAAAACCCAACCTGGGGCTGAAATGGTGAGCCTGCTGCTCCTTCTCTCACCCTGGGGTGCCCATTCAGCTCACACCACCTCATCACTGCCTTCTCCCTCCACGTAAGGGGTGACTCAGACATTTGCCAGTCTCTTTTGCTAGGGTAAGTCTGATCAGTAAATATATAATCCCTTTACAGCGTGACAGGTGCTATAACCAAGGTGCCTGTAGTGAGAAGTCTCATGGATCCAGAGAGAACAAGAGCAGAGTGTAAGGAAGAGAGAAAGGAGCCTTGAAGAAGGTGGCATAGAGCTGGGTCTCAGAGGATGGGGAGGAGAGCTCTGAGAAGAGAAAGGTGGTACCCAACCCAGATCCCGGTTGTCAGTCCAGTGCATCAATCCCCCAGCTGCTGTGAGCGTTGGCTGCCACCTTGTCTGGAGAATCACACCTCATCCAAAGATGCCAGAGAGGGGAAGCCCTGACTCCTGTGTGCCTAGGCGCAACGTGCAGCCGATGACACTAATACAGTGGTATGAGCGTGCATTTTGCTTGCTTCAAGGCATGAAAACTCTGTGGTGCTACTCACACGCCAGGGCTCCCTGTGGGATCAGGCTGAGGCTTGACTTCATCCAAACCACGTCTTTGCTTCGTGCCTCATCCTGCTGCGTTCCCCTGATGGATTCCTCCTAAGACTGCTCCTTCAATACTCATTTGTACAAGAATCACATCTCAGCTCTGCCTCTAGAGAACTTGACCTAAAGCAAGGAGGAAGGGCATTCTAGGCAGCAGGCACCACGTGGGTCAAGGTTTGAAGGCACACACTGAGGTGATTTTGGAAGGTCAGGAAGCTTTTTATGCAATATTGTTAATAATAAAAAATTAACATTTACTAAGGATTATACTATAGGCTATGGAAAAAAAAACTCTGTTCTCAGTACGTTTATTTTTGGGGGGGTAGAATCAGGTTTATTTCTTTATCTACTTATTTTTAATAGAGGTACTGGGGATTGAACGCAGGACCTTGTGCATGCTCAGCACACACTCTTACCACTGAGCTATACCCTCCCTGCCCCTGTTCTCAGTATGTTTAAATGTCATCTCAGTCCTCATCACAACTCTAAGATGCAGATTCTTATTGCCTCCAGTTTAAAAACAGTTAATCCGAGATGAAGTAATCAGCCCTGAGTGGTATGGCTAGTAAATGGCAGGAGATTTGACTTCAGATGAGTCTGAGTACAGAGTCCCTGCTCTCCAAACACAATGTTCCAAGTCTTCAGACAGTCTCAACACCTGGGCAAGACTGTTTCCCCAGTCTGCCCAGCAACGGAGAGTTCCTTTAAAACACCCGCACAGAGGACACCGAGCTTGTGGTTTCTCTGTCACCTTTGAATGAACATGTTCAATGACTCCTTTTAAAAGGACACAGTATTTACAAAGCCAAAATGAAAAGGACAGCATGAAGGAATGCTCAGAACCTTTGATCGCACAGAGATGACATAATTTATGTTCCACTGCCACCGTCTTTGCTCCCCGCACTGCAATCTCGAAATGGAGGAGAAACTTGGTAATTGCTTCAGCCGGGCTGGGCCTGCTTGCTTTTCTTATTACCTTGTCCTGCCTGGTGACCCCTGAGTATTTCATCTTCTTCGGCAGGGCTGGCAGGGTTTAGGAGATCCCTGGCCGAATGGAGGATGCCTCAGAAAGCACACAAGAAGGAAATTGAGGAGGAAGGGTGCGGGAGGGTCAGGCTTAGGCAAAACGCAAGATGAGGGTGATGTGAGCGCACTGGGTGGGCACCGCGGCTGTCTGTCTGAAGGTGAAAGGCAGAGGACCGTGCACCCAGGAAAGGCGGCTCACTTCTGGCTGGGCAACGAGCTACAGCACTGAGCTGAATGATGCTGGTCTCCCTCTTGCCTGGTGCGGAACACAATTTAGAATCATGATGATAACTATCAGGAGAGGCGTTATCACAGCAGATTCTGGCACCACAGTCCAGGATTATTGGGATGATTTCTGAGGGTAAGTCAGGGTGCAGGAAAAAGGTCTGGGGACGGAGAAAGTGGCTGGGGGTGCACTCTGCACAGGGAAGCCGGGGTTGACAGGCGGGAGAAGGTTCCAGGTGGCCAGTGCAACCTGACACAAGCAATGTTCCTGTCCAGCCAGGATGCACACCTGCTGTCCCAGCCTCTGAAGAGTCATCTTTCACCAGCTTCTCTCCTAGGTTGAGCTGGCTGTCTCCCTGTCTGGTTACTCACATCCGAGCTCACACTGGGTCTAAGGCCCTCCCTCAGGCAGAGGCAGGTGCAGAAGTTGAGGGGTCAGGCATTGGAGTCACCTGCCCGGGTTCCGTCTCAACCCCACCCCTGACTACCTGTGTGAGCTGAGGCAAGTCCCTTAACTGCTCTGTGCTTCAGTTTCCACATCTGTTAAATGGGGACCATACGGGGATCTTTAAGGAGGACATTGGTAGCACAGCGAAAGCGTTTAGAGCAGCTCTTGGTGCAGAGTAAAGGTGCGGTAAGTGTCTGCTAACATTATGCATGGTTACTGCTACTTCTGCTGCTACCACTGCTGCTTTGTTAAGGGACCTAACACTGGGCCGAGCATACAGGCAGCCAGCAACTGGTACCTTTGCACATTTCCTCTTCCTACTTTGAGGGAGCCCGAAGAACAGAGTTACTGGATCAAAGGACAGGAGCGTGCATGTGTGCCCCTGTGTTCTTCACACACGCCACAATGTCGGCGCCGTCTGCCTTCTGGCAGGTGATCTCCAGCGCTGACTCTTCCCTCACCTCCACCCCACCCATTCTCTCCAGAGAGTTCTCAGCTCCATCCGTGTTGCTCCATCCCACATGCTTAGCCCAAGCATCATCCTCTCTTGTCCAGAGAAGAGGGATAAGACCACTTAACCAGTTAATTGAAAGCCCCTTTCCCCTCTTAGCCACTGGGATTGCAGAGCCACGGAGAGCCCAGATCCCCAGCCCGGGTTCAGAGTAAATAGGATTACCTGGGGTGGTGGGAACTGGTGGAGACAGAAGGTGTTTCAAAACTTAATCAAAAATTAATTAGAAAGAGAAACAAGCCAAAGGACAAACATCTGTGAGCAGATGATGTGCAAAGGCAAACAAATCCGACATATAACATTCCGTTTGAGTTTGCAGCCGGAGCCTGCTGGGCTACACTGGGAGTAGCTGGAAGCGCTTTGAGGGAAACAAAAAGCCTCTGTGTCTACTCCTCGGGAACAAATGACACTGCAGCTCCAAGCTCCAAAGACACGGGAGGAGAGGGCCCATGCCCAGGATCACACAGGAGCTGCAGGGAAGCCACACGTCGGGGAGATGCTAATAAATAATCATCAGAACACACACTAGCTGGTGCATCAGAGTGAGGAGCGTGCATGGGAGAAGCCTGGGAGGCAGCCAGGTCGGGCCTCGCCCTCCCCCACATCGCCTTCCAGACAGGACTGGTGGAGCTGATGGGCCCGCTGGCACCTCACTCACTTCCCTTCCCCAAGGTCTTCTCAGCGTAGCACCTGTCAGCCTCTCTTGGTGGCTCTCTGACCACAGGCTTGTGCTTCTCCATGTACACAGCAGGCTGGACGGGTGTTAGCACTGAGGTCCTGGGAGGGTCCCACAAGTAATGATGGCCTCGGAGCCCCTAGGTGGGACTGCTCAGATGTGGCCCTGCCCAGCGGTCCTCATGGGACTGAGCTCCAGCTGTACACGTGGTGACCTGCCCCTACAAGCGCCTGCATTTACTGGCCTCCTTGCCACCCTCTCCCTTTGCCGACTGCTTCCTGGAACCACCCCCTCCCCTGCATAAGCCATTTATATTCAAAGCCTTACCTTGAGGTCTGCTTCTAGGGATTCAACCAAAGACAAGGATGTTGGTGGGGAACAGATAGGATTAGGGTTAATGACTTGGCGGAGTCAGGGATGCCATGCACAGACCCATCCCTAAGTCAACAAGACCTGCATGGGGACTCTGGTAGTCTCAAGACTCCAGTTTGGATCAACCACCCGGTGACTGACATCACCCAGATCTGACACAGGAAGGAAGGGGGAAGGGCACAGCCATTCAAAGAATGACACAGCCGTTAACACCAAGATGGCAGAAGATTCAACTCCCAGCAGGCCCTGAGGCCCAAGACGGCAGGAGATTTGACTTCCAGGAGACCTTGAGCTTCATTATATGCTCACTGTAATGTATTAACATGGTAAATGGCACTCCCACAGGTGGCAGGACAGTTCTGAGGCTGACCATAAAAGGTCAAAAAGTGAGTGGTGACACAGTTCCTAGGAATCCCAGCCCCTTCCCCAAAGAAGTTGGACTAATCCTCCCACTTGTTAGCACAGGAAGTTACTGAGCCCGTAAAAACTAACAAGCTTCGACATCCTCATGGCTGCTCTCCTCACTGAGTGAGACGGACCGCATTCTGTCAATGGAGTATCTGCTTCTTCTTTAAACTGAGCACCCAACCCCCACATCTCGTGGCCTTCCTCTTGCCTTCTGAAACAGCCTGCACTCTGTCTGTGGAGTGTGTATCTCTCTGAATAAGTCTACCTTTACTCAACTGTGGCTCGCTCTTGAATTCTTTCCTGTGTGAAGCCAAGGGCCCACACTTGGCAGGGTGCATCCCAGGGACTCAGCCGAGACCTGGGACATGGCCATATTCTCACCCCACATTTTTCCTGTATCAGATCCACATCACCCCTGAAGTCAGGGCCCTCCACTGTTCTTAAAGTCAGGGAACTCCTCCATGTAGGAAGCTAAACTTGGAAACACCAGTTAAATGTTACCTTATCTCTAACCCTCAGGAGTCTCCAATGAGCCCTGCCCTTTTTCTCTTGACGGGAGACCAAAGACCCAAGGGTTCTTACCTGAGTTTTCTCCTCCCCTCACCTTGCCCGCTGTGGTCTCTCAAACCTGGTGCTCCTGCCCTGCCCCCACCCCCAACTTCTTCTAATGAGCTCCTGCTTCTCCCCACTCAACCAGCATCACCTGCTCCAGGAAGCCTTCTCTGCCCTCCCCACCAGCTCCGACAGCAACCAATGCTTGCCTGTCTCCATAGAGATTCTTGCACAAAGTATAAACATTGGTTTTTCCACAGTCCCTAACTAGACTAGTCTCTTAACCTGAAAACCTGGAGTCTATGGGCTTTTGGTGATTCCTGACCCGGAATCACGTTTGTGTATGTGTGTGTATGTGTTTCTTGGGAGAAGATTCTTTGCTTTTATCTGATTCTCAAAAGGCTTTCCCAAACCAGAAAATGTCCTGGACATTGTGCTAGACTATGAGCTCCTCATGGACCAGATAACGCCTTATGCGGTCTTGAATCGAGTGCACTCCAATGCCAACAATCACAGGCACTTAACTGGCAATACTAACGGCCAATGTACCGTGAGTGTTTATTCTGACCTAAAACCCTATAGGTCTCGATTTGATTGACCCCCGTGACAACCCTAAGTGGCGGCTGCCATCTCCGTCAACAGGACAAGGAGAGGCTGTGACAGAGAAGCTGGCCCCAGGCCCCACCGCTGGAAGGCTTGGTGTGGGATTTGAAAGAAGGTAAGTCAGGCTCTGAGCACCAACTAGCTCTATTGAAAATGCCAAGAAACGATGAGCTGATGAATGAACAAACATCATTCAGCTCCTAGCCACGTTGTCCCATCAGCTTTTAGGCAGCACCGTAACTTACCTCAAATGAAACCTCAGCCTTCGGTAAGACTCTGAAATGTCCACCAATGTCCACGTCATTTTTCTTTACAAACAGCAGAGGAGCTCCTATAATCCGGGACCAAGGCACGTCTGTCCTGTAACATCTGCAAATGCATTTGAATCCTGTGGGGCAAGCAGCATCTATTTTTAGATCTGCCTTTTTTTTTTTTTTTTAACAAATAACGAAACTGAGGCCCAGAAGGTTACATGGCTTGTCCAAGGCTATGCAGTGAGTTAGTTGCAAAGCCAAAAGTGGAATCTAGGTTCTGCCTGTTTGCAGTTAAATACTCCTCCCCCTACTTCTCCCAATGGCTGCATCTCTGCCAAGAAGATGCTAATGTTTTTGCCTCCTGAAAGTCATGTGTTTCTCACTCCACAAGGTTCCGTGAGCTGATCACGAAATTCAGTTTCATTCCTCAGGTGAGTCTCAGAGAACCACCTGGCCCTGGTGCAGCCATTTGTGGGATTCCCCAGCCCACGCTCTAAGGGGCTCCCAGGTCTACGCTCTCCTGTAGGCTGTAGTCTCTCTTTCCTTCTCAGGATCTGCAAGCCCTGGAGAAGGGGATGAAGACAGACTGATGGCCAACTGTCTGGGCTGCTCTGTGTGGCCTGGGACCTGAATGCACTAACTGATTTATTGGCTAATAAGGCAGTTTGTGTGCACTGCTGGGCTGTTTGCAAAAGCATTCCTGCTCCACGGCTGCTCTGAAGGGAATTCCAGTCCCCAGTGAAGCAGGCACTGAGGGGCTTGCTGGAGTCAGTTCAGGGTCTCTGTGTCTCTGCACACCTACTCGTTAAGTAAGGACTGTGAAGCAGACCCTGACCCACTGGAGTGCTGGTGCCCAGTCTTTATATTAATAAGAACCAGCTGGAACTCTGCCGATGGCACGGCTGAGCATCATGGAGAGAAAATGGGTCCTGCTGGTCCCCAGGACAGGCCATGCCCGGCTCCGCTTGTGTGCACCCGTCACTTGCCTGAGCCTCCATTGCTCCGCCCACCTGTCCAGTAGGGGACAGTGAATCTTCCTCACCAGATTATTGTGAGGGATGTTTGAGACGGTTGACACCAAACAAATACTTGTTGAATTAAAACACAGAGATACCGAGATAAGAGAGCCCATCAAATACACTTAATAGAAGTTTCTCTCCCTTTCATAACTCCTCCTCCATTATTCTTTCCATCGTATCAAGAATGGGAAGGCAGCAGAGGCTAAGTACGGGGGTGCCGCTATCTCTCCTTTCACGGCCCCTCCTTCATCACAAACGCTATTAGTGAATATCTGTCATGAGTCCCATGCCTCCTGTCCACTTTCTCACTAAATTCTTCCCACAGTACCCTCAGTGGCTGAAAGGCGCCCCCCATTTCAGAGTGCTGGCCAAAGAACGCTCAGCGGAGATGGAAACGCGCTACACCCATGCTGCCGTGGACAGCAGCCGCCGGCCATGCGCCGCCGAACCCTTGACCCATGCCTCGTGCAACCAAGACACTGCATCTTTTCATTTTAATTAATTAACACTTAACTAGCCACAGGTGGAAGTGGCCACCCAATTGGACAGCAGAGTTACAGATGGGGGCGAGAAAGGAAAGCAAACCGAAGTCTGAGGAGGTAAAGGGAAGGAGGGATAAATTGGGAGTTGGGGATTTGCAGATACACACTACTATATATAAAATAGGTAAACCACAAGGTCCTACTGTATAGCACAGGGAACTATTTTCAATGCTTTGTAAAGGCCTATAGTGAAAAGAATATGAAAAGGAATATAGATACGTATAACTGAATCACTGTGCAGTATACCAAAATAGCACAAAATTGTAAATCAACTATAGTTCAATAAAAACAAAAACAAAAAACTGAAGCTTGAAGAATTTCAGCAACTGCCCGAGGCCATGAACCTGGAGGAAAGTGGAGGTCAGAGCTAGTCCACCCTTGCTGGGTTCCCACATACATCTTCTAAAGCAAATGGTCAGGCTAGCTGTGGACTTAGCCAAGCCGAGATCTGAAATGCAAGCCAAGGCTGGGAGAGAAATATTCCCGGCGCTGGGGAATTGGCCCAGAAGAGGAAGGAAATGAATATTCACAATAGATAATGGTTGTGGAAACTCTTTGTAAACTGTGAAGTGCTGTCTCGGAGTGGGGGTATTAACAATCCCCCTTGGCATTGACTCCGTGGCAAAGCTTCCCTGTCCCTCTCCATATCCTGCTGCTCTGTTAATCATTCATTTAAGCTTAAGGGATTTGGGAATCCAGGCTTCTGAAGTTTGGACTAAAACCTCCATGTTATTGAAAATAAAAAAAAAGAAGAAGAAGAAAAAGAAGAAGCATCTTGGATAATTAGCTTTTCTTTTCCTAAATGCTTTTTGTGGGTCTCATTACAAACCAAGTGCCAGGCTAATATACCTTGTGTTGTGAATGCCTCACAATTCCTGCTAATTGAATTAAACCCAATTCTCTGCAAATAAACTCTTGGTTGTTCTTAATGGCAAATAAGGAACAGAGCTGTTTCTTTCTGGAACGGGTCATTACAAGGCCCTAATTACCAGGATCTCGACGTGTAACGCAAGCCGTCTTTGTGTCGGCTCTGTTAAGATCAAAGTTGCAGCCTGCCCTTGGAAACTTCTCCCTCTTTTTACCCCACTTCAAAATGTTTAATAATGACTAATCCAATTTTTAAGACGGCAGAGAAAGGACAAGAGGACAGAAGTCCGCTTTTTAAAAAAAATTCAGGATAAATATTCCAAAACTGACACATAACTAATTTTTTTTTTCCCCTTTCCTTTCCCCTGGACACAGCACACATTCTGAAGTTGCTGGTGAGGGAAGGAGTCAGTGCTCCCAGAGTTGCACACACGCCCGAGGTGAACAGAGGAGCTGTGTGCAGCCACAAGGTATCAGGGAGGAAAATGGACTCCACGGCAGTCAAGTGGCCCGTTGCCTTTATCAATAGTGCAATGCCAGTTACTTTGGGGACCAGCCTTAACTCTTGTGGGATGAAAAACTTTGTTCCAGGGCTCTGAGAACAGCATATATAATTAGCCACACCGACCAGGTTTCAAAATGCTGCACACATCATTGCTTACTGGCAGTAGCGCCCTGATGCGTGGCTGGAGGGGCCAGGTTGGAGATTTCAGAGTGAGGTGGATGAAGCTTTCACACGGATGGTAACTGTGTACTTCAGGTTCCAGGGTGGGTGATGGCCGGCTCTCGAAAATGCTAAGCCCTCATCCTAGAAGGGCCGCAGCCTCTCAGCCCTCGGTTGCAGCAGAACAAACCGACTCTAGGTCAGCTTGGGCAGCCCAGAAATTGAGTTCCCTAACTGTGCCCTCCACAGTCTCTCCTGTACCTCCCTCAGTGTCCAAACATCTCATTCTTTCAAGAGGTTATGTTCGCCTCCCTTGGAAAGCTCTCCTGACTGTCTCTGACAGTGAAACTCTTAAATTCGGCCTCCAGAACCGCACGCAGAGGCCCCTGTCGGAGCTTGTTTACTTGCTCCTGTTTGCTCCTACTGCATTTTTCTCTCCCATCTGTGCCTGAGGCAACACGGCAGAGTGGAGGCGTGGGCTCCGACTGGGGTCTGAATCTTATAGCTGCCTAGCTTGGGGCAAGACAGTTCACCTCTCAGAACCCTCACTTCTCCGACCCACAGAATAGAGATGCTAATGGCTACCTTGCTTCAAGGAATGGCTTGGGCGTAATGTGCTGCAAATAATAATGTGGATAAAGTGACCAGTACACAGTAGTTGCTCAATAAATGGAACCCCACCATGTTCTTATTATCAGACTGTCTGTATTTTGATTACCTGCTTAGATGTCCTCTTCCCCTACTGGGCAACCAATTTTTTGAAGGAAACACACGGGCCTTGTTAACTCCTATATTAAATTCTCCCCGGCACAGAGCCAGGCATGCACTTTGTTTAGGAAATGTTTGCTTAGCAAATTAATAAATCAATACCTGCATATTTATTCATAATGAATGATAAATGAATGAATACCTGCAGAAAACATTTAGGAAGAGAAATCAGTGACTGGCATGTAGGAGGTGCTTAATAAGTGTTCATAAATGAATGAATGAATGAATGAATGAACACCTACAACCAAACATGCGGGGACTCAAAAGGAAATCACATTGAAGGGCTTTGTGATTTCCCGCAGAGAGAACAAATTCCCCCGAACCCTCCTGCCAGAAGCAGCTCCCATCAGCTCGCGGCAGAACAACAATGTTAAATTACTGCTTAACTACTTCTCTATGATGATCTCCCGCATCTCGCCAGGAAAATCACCGCTATTCTCTTGGTGCCGGGAACAGCTGCAGTTCACACGTTTGGGGGTGGTGGGGGAGGCTTTTCCACACGATTCCCTCTAACGAGTCCGAACTTGATTTCAGGGGCTCTGTTTCCTTTTCTCTCTGCAGAGTTTTCTCCAGGAAGCTGACACACACCAAGTCCAGCGGTTGAGAGAAGAGATTCACCAGCTCTGATTGGCAGGAGCAGAGGAAGAGGAGGGTAAGGCTGTGAGTCTTCCCAGGGAAAAGACACAGTGGTGTCTTGTTTCAAATCACACCTGGGATTCTGGACTTTTAGCAGAGGCAGCGGGGGGAATGCAGTGGCATAGTTTAAAGCAGTCACATCTATTTCTGCTTCTTTTTGTCTGTTGGTAGAAGGAAGCTCTTGATCTTGGCTGAAATGACAACTGGGCTGCATCAGAGCTGTTTGGTGGTGGGCGGGGAATCATGTCCCTGAGTGAGCAGGGTTGCCCCCCAAAGTACAGGACACCAACATATATTTGAACTTCAGATAAACAATGAACATAGGTTTTTTTTTTTTTAAACAATGTAAGTGTATCCCAAATACTGTCTAGGATATACTTATGCTCAACATATATTTGTGGTTTCTCTGCTATTCATAGGTAACTGGGCATTGTGCACTTTTACTTGCCACATCTGGCAACCTTTTGAGGGAGGGACAAGGTTAGGAAACTGTTCTCTCAGGGCCTTCCTTACTCTCCAGGGAAGGATACCATGGAGAAAGGAAGAGGGCAGACCAGGGGATTATTCAGAGTCTAGAGCTACTTGAGCAGAAGCACGATGCTGAGAGGTCAGCCTCTAGACCCAGCTCTGTGGGTCTGAGTCTGCTGCTTCTTAGCTGTTGAATCTGGGCAAGCAGCTTCACCTCCTCACGCCTCCATCTCTTCATCCATTAAACAGGATGGGCGGTGTAGTGGTACCTACTTTATACAGCGCATGGGATGGCTAAGTGGAACCATCTATGCCAGGTGCTGGATGCAATGCTTGGAAATAACTCAACCCAAGTCATGTCATTATGCACCATAGTTATTACATGTCCCTTTGTAGATCAACTAGGGAACATCTGCTAACCAGCCCGAACAGTGACATGTAATGCAAGACAATTGCCCCCATTCCCTAACCCACGGCCGGCAAATTCCCACCTCTATCTGTTTTTGTAAATAAAGTTTTATTGGAACACGGCCACACTCATTCTTTCACATATTGTCTGTGGCTTTCATGTTACAAGGGCAGAGGTGAGTAGTCACCATAGAGACTGTGTGGTTCTAAAAGCCTGAAATATTTATTAGTTGGCCAAAGACAGAGTTTGCTGAGCCTGGTCTAACCACTTACTTTAGTTTCCTATTGTTGCTGAAACACATTACTACAAACTCAGTAGCTTAAAACAACACAGACTTACTCTCTTACAGCTCTGGAGGTCAGACGTTGGAAATCAGTCTCACTGGGCTACAGCCAAAGTGGTGGCAGGGCTCTGCTCATTCTCGGAGCTCTAGAAGATAATTCTTTTCCTCACTTTTTCCAGTCCCTAGAAGCCATCATCTACATTCCCTGGCTCATGGCCCCTTCCTCTATCTTCAAAGTATATCATTCCAATTTCTGCTCTCATCACCACATCACCTCCACCCCGACTCCTTCCTCCTTCCCCTTATAAGGACACTTGTGATGACATTGGGGCCACCTAGATAATCCAGGATAATCCCCCAACTCAAGATCCTTAACTTAATCAATCTGCAAAGTCCTGCTTGCCATGTGAGGTAACATAGTCAAAGGTTCTGGGGACATGGACGTACTTGGAGGCATAATTATTCAGACTATCACACCACCCACAGGGGTCATGGAGAAGGCAGATGCCAAGCCACAATCCAGACATGCTCTCATCCCAGACCTGCACCTGGGCACGAAGAATGAACCTCCTATGAGCCTGCAGTATGTGACTGGGCTTGGGGTCCCCTCGGGGATCTCATGTCTGACAGGTGAGAGATTCTGGGTTGGGGAGCAGGCAGTGGAGGAAGCACCTGGAGGAAGAGGGAAGGGAAGGGAATGTGTTCAGAGCATCCTCCATGCACAGAGCCTTCTGGTCTCTTCCCTTGCCTTTTAAGTGCATCTGACCCAAATGAAGACAATACTTTTTAAAAGGTACTCTCAACAGGCCTCATCTACTGGGGAGGTGCTCCCAACAGCCTCCTTGGAGAGCAGTGGCCAGCTTCACAGCACTCTCAGGGGCAGGAAGCTGAGTCTCCCACAAGGAGCTTGGAAGAGACCAAGATGTTCAGAAGCAAGACAGGCATCACAGCTCACCTGCAGGAAGGTCTCTGACAGCCCAGGCTCCCTCCCAGAGAATCCTGAGAGATGCTCCTCTAGGTTTTGCCAGCATGTTTCCCAGGATGGGGAACTCACTACCTCCCCAGGTAGACGGCCCTGTCCTCCTTGGAGCCCATCTGCTGTTACAGGGTTCTTTCCCTTTGTTGTGCTCACATGGGCATCCAGGTGATTTTAACCACTAGCCGGACTTCTACTAACTTAAGTGCCCATCCCTTTGACATCACCTCACATCCATGAAGCCCAGATTCTCACCCAGGAGTTCCTTCCTCCATCCAAGCCTTTTCTCTTAGAGCTCTGTGCTTATGTAAAAACATGTGTGGTCATGGGGAGAGCTGTGTTCTAAGTATACCAAAGGCACAGGAGAGAAGAGGTGTGAAGCTAGGTCACCCTCAGCCAGCCAGCACATGATGGCTTTCTCCCTGGCAGAGGAGAGCATTCCCTCGGGCCCCAGCCTCATGCTCTGCACTGTCAGACACCAGGGAGAGGGGGTGGCCTCTCTGGGAGTGGCTTTGTTCTTCCAGACTCTTTAGAAGAGCTGTCTGATTCACTGCTGTGCAGATGTGATGCCTCTGGTTCAAATAAGGACAGAACTGCAGAGAAGTGGGGGAGGCAAGAGAAGGCTGGGAGTGAGATGCCGGAAAACTGTCCTATATTTGTCACTCAGTTGGTGACACAGGGCCCTGGTCAGTTTCTAAAACACAGCAGGGACCTAACAACTCTTTGCTGACTTTGGATATGAGGAAAATGAGGAACTGAAGAGGGGGAGTGTTATTGAGTTAGATATTAGATGGACTGTGAGCAGTGGACCATGAGTGCCTTGGTCACCATTCCCAGGGTCTAGTACAGTCTTTGGTACATGGCAGGTGCTCATGGCAGACACTGTTGGCTGTTTACCCAATAGCCACTCCCAACCACCTTCTCCACTGTCTGTCTTGGTTTCCCAGTCTTGATAACCCCTAGGGGTTACCACAAGATCGATTCTAGCCAACAAGCTGTAAGAGGAGGACTACCAGTGAGGGCATCTTCTCAGAAAGCAGTTCTTTGGATAAAAAGAGCCTCAAGAAGAAAAGGCTTCCATTTATCTGCTTCCTACCTTGAAACATAGTGGCAAGTTGTGATGACTGGAGCTGTGGCAGCCATCTTATGTCATGAAACCTTGAAAAGGAGGATGAAAGTCTGTGCTGAGAGTGGCAAAGCAAAATTGTGGAACAAAGTTTGGATTCTTGATGCTGTTGAGCTATCTCGGAACCACCTGACTCCAGTCTTGTTGAATGAAGTACTTGGTGCCTATATTGATAAGACTTTGTTGGCCAGGTGTGTTGTTTGTAGCTCAGGACACCCTAGTTGATGGAACACTTGATAAATATTTCCTGAATTATACTGGGTCGGGGCAGCTTATAGGAAGTCTCCATCTGGTGAGTCAGGACCAGATAATGACTATTGGACCCTTAATAGATGGGCAGGGGAAGGGGCTAAAAGAATCATGGCCAAAACCCAAGAAAATAGCTTTTGACAGAAAGTGGGTCTCAGAAAAAAACTTAGTTCTCTCCAAGTTAGAGACATTAGATTTCTGGTTCTGACTTTCTGTGGTTTTTGTTAGACTTTTTCTTCCTGGTAAGTATTGAGCAGAGGGTAGAGAAGTTTACTTGGAGCCTTAGCCAGTTGAAATGTGGTGCAGAGCAGGGACTCTGGAACTGGCCGAGTTGAATCTAAGTGAGTCAAGCTCTAAGTTGGGGTTTTTCAACCTCAGCACTGTTGACATCTGGGGCCAGATAATTCCTTTCTGTAGAGTCTGTCCCGGACATTAGTCTATCAGTATCCCTGGCCTCTACCATTCGATGCCAGGAGAATTGCCCACTCCAAGTTGTGACACCAAAAATGTTTCCAGACTTTGCCAAATGACCCCTGGGGTGTGAATTTTCCTGGAGGAGAAACATGCCTCTCAAACAGACTGTGAGCAAGGAGACTGACTCCTCTGAGCCTCCTTTCCCTCATCTGTAAAATGGGAATAAGAAGAGAGCTACTTGCTAGAGCTGGTGTGAGCATTCCCCGTGTAATCTGCAAAAGGTGCTCCAGTCAGTATTAACCGTTATGACACTGACTGTACTTCAAGGCAGGTTGTGCCAGGCCTGCTTTGTGACCTGGCACTTACCAGAGCTGAAAGGAATGTAGATATGCATTGATTCAAGTCCCCGTTTTTCAGATGAGGAAACATAGATCCAGGGGGAGAATGTAACCTGGCCAGTGTCACATATCAAGTAGGCACCAGTCCCAGAACCAGAGGCCAGATATCATGAATGCTGACCTGTGTTGTCTCCTTCTGAAGCAGAAACCTGGGCCAGCCTTCCCAGGAGGCTTCCCCTGCTTCCCACAGGATCCTCACCTCCAGTCAGTTCAAGAGTATTTACTGGGAGCAGACTTCACACCAGGCATCATGGTAAATACCGGGGATGCTGTGATCAGTAAGACAAGCACGGTCTACCCCATCCTCATGAAGCTTGGTTGGAAAAGCCAACATTACACAAATAATGACAGATGAGGTACATTTGGAATCACAGGGAGCCTTGAAATAAACCAAAATTGGAAGTAGATATAGAAAACTCCAATTCTGTCACTTTTTTCCCAAATGAGGCACAGGAACCTCCCAGGACAGAGGAGGATGCTGGCATCAGTGAGTCGGCTTTCCTGAAAAGGCATCTCCCCACCTCCTCTTGCCCCAACTAGAGGGTGGGGGTGGTAACTGGTGGGGTTGAGAGCACAGAGATGTGGGGGTGGTGCTGGGAGTCACAGCAATCTTGAGGCTTATGTAATTTCTGAGAAAGCAGTCTCTGATCAGATTTAGATGGGGACAAAAGAACAAACCACGTGGCCAATATAATCATTTAGGATTCTGCCAGCTGGACAAACCCTTGTCCTAATTTGTGTTGCCCCAAGGACACCAGAGCTACATCCTGGAGGGTGTTTTCGGGGAGAAGGAGCACAGTGTGTATTCAAGGAACTGAGGAAAGTCCAGCAGGCCTGGAATCTAAACAGCATGTGCAAAGGCTCTGTGGGAGAAGTGGGGGTGGGAAGGGGCAGTCGGGAAGATGACAGGAGTCTAGCGGGGATGGAGCAGAGTGGGTGAGAGGGACCGTGGTAGACAATGAGGCTAGAAGCGTAGGCAGGGTTCTTATCCCTGAGACACCTCCAAATCACGTTAGGGAATATGGGTCCTTCTGCAGGTGCCCAGGGCCACTAGAAGGTCACAATTAAAAGCATCACATGACCCAGTTCCCATCAGGGACACATCCCCTTGGCTTGGAGGAAGCATTAGGGGAAGTGAGGCTGGAGATGGGAGATGAGGCAGGAAACTGGAGCTTGGAGAGATAGATCCTTGGGGAGAAAAAGGTGGCCCCATGTTAGTGTAGAACAGTGTTCTCAGCCGGGCACTCGGCAATGATGGGAGACATTTCAGGTTGCCAAAACCAGTGGAGGGGAGATGCTGCTGACATCTAGTGGGTGGAGGCCAAGGATGCAGCTAAGTGTCCTGTAGTGCACAGGACAGCCCCCCACCCCACCCCACCAACAACCAAAAATTACCCAACCCAGAATGTCAATAGTGCCAAGGTTAAGAAATCCTGGCATAGAAAGATGGAGAGGGGGGTTCGAGTTGCGTTTAGAAGGTACAGTTGGCAGACCTAGTGACAAACTGGATGTGGAGGTTGAAGAATAAGGAAGCATCAGGGATGAGTCCTCAGTAACAGGAGGGATCATGGTTCCATCCACCGACACGGGGAGCACAGAGGAGGAGGAGCAAGGAAGAGGGAAGGATAAAGACTCAGTTTGGGGCATGTTGAGGTAAGAGTCCCGGATGTGAGCAGAGGGAAACTCCCTCAGAGCTCCCGGCCATCTGGACAAAGGGTTTCAGGAGCTCCCTGTCCCCCCTGACTGTGCTTGTCAGCTCCCCATCATCCACCTGGGTCTCCCATATCCAGGGCTCCGCCCGCTGCATTTCCTTCCTAGTGGTCAGCTCTCCTGGTGGGGGTCTGGCTTTCCTAGACCAGCCTTACCCCCAGCTGCGGAGCCCACATCCCCTGTGGCGGTGGCTGCGGCGGCAGCAGACGGAGCTGCCCTCCCACTCCCCAGACTTCAGTCACCCCCACAGCCGCACGACTAATTAGACAGCTGCAGCAAGCTACAATTTGCTAAATTGCCTCGCGCTCTAACTTCTGGCAGGGACTAATCTTGAGTTCTCAACTGGAAGCCCAGAGCCTTCCTCCAAGCAGCCTTGGCCCCCCGTGTCCCTTGTCTTCTCCCGGATGTCACTGTGTCCCCATCACCCAAAGGAGACGGAGAGAGGCCAGGTCAGGAGTCTCTCCTGGGATGGTGCCAGGAGAGGATAGGAGGCTACGGGCATGGCTCCCCAAGAGGCTTGTCATCGACTGTCCCCACAAAAAGACTACAGAAGAAGATGAGTAAGTAATCAGATATAACAACTTGCCAAATTGAGTCTAATCAAGAACTGAAACGGGTGAGACAGGAAGCACGTTTTACGGGGGTGGCAGACGAGGCTGTTTCCCTCATGAGACCTTGAGAAAGAAGGGCCTTTGGAGACCATCGAGCCCAGCATTTCTCAAAGGGCCGCCTGCCTCAGAACCGCATAGTTGGGTCAGGGGGAGGGACTTGCTAGGGATGCAGATTCCTGGGCCCTGTCTCTGAAGATGCTGACTCAGCAGATCCAAGGTGGGGACCAGGAATATGGTTCTTTTAAACAAATAGGCCAGGTTATTGACACCCATAAAACCTGCCTGTGCTAGGATCAAGGTCCTCAAATCCCTGTTTCTCCAGTAAGCTTCCCCAATCCTCATCAGAATTAATCAGAACGAGATGTGTGATACTGTTTCCTACAAAGCTGATCAATGTGTGTGCAGGTCCCACAAAGCTGTGTGCAGCTGTGCTAGGACCCGCTGCTCCGCCCCCGCCAGGAACGCCGCCTGCCCCTGCCCACTCTGTGCTCAGGTCACATGTCCCGTCTCCTAGGACGTCCAAGTCTAGGTCAGGCACCTAATCTGGGAAGAACAAACGTCCTGTCCCCGAGGGGGCCCCAGTCCCTCAGGTTCCTCTGTTTTACGTACATTTGCAGGACAAGCAGGTCAGTTATATTTCAGAAAGGGAGCTTCAACCACGTGCCACAAAATGCCATCCTCCTCACCCAGGTTTGGAGAGGGAGAGTAGCATATGCATGAATTCTTTTTATCTCCAAATCAATACATGGGAGGCTCTAATCTTTCCAAAATTATAATAATTTGGATAGAAGCTGGACTGAACAAAGAGATAACTGTTCTCTCTCCAACATCAAACATTGCCAAGACCAATACACATGTCAGTTCCTGGTTTACAGATCACAAATCTTCCTTACCTTTCAGTTAAAGGAGACCCTGTAAGAGCAGCTTAATAGGCAACATTGTATTAGCTAAGTTACCTTTATAATGAAAAGATACAGTGGAACACCTCCCTTACTTTTACTATTCTGCAAACGTCTTATTAATACACATTGTTGTTGAATTAGGAAACCATGATGAACTGTCACCTTTTATTCCTCACAGTGGGCTTTTTGGCAAAGGTAGTGAGACTTGTTAATGACTAAGACACTAGAATGAGATTCTTACCCAGAACCTTGGCCCCTCTATTTGGCTCTAGATCTCTATGGACACCCTGAAATTGAGTGTAAAATATGCATTATGGAAGAGGGTCATTGACTTTCGCCAGATTCTCTGAAACATCTATGGCCCTCAAAAGGATATAAGCTCCACTGGAGAATCTCTTTCTCAGTTGCCAGATTGGTACAGCAGGGGGATGACCAAAATGACTTCTTTGGAGCATTTGACCTTATCATTTGCAGAAGGCTTCCATTCACTCTCAGGCATATCCTTCCCTGCAGGGGTCCCAGAGACTGGACGTCCATAGCAGGTCAGTTTCTGGATAATCTCCTCTTCCCATTCTACTTCTAAGACCTAGAACCCAGCTTTCTCCCTCAGCTGAGCCCATGATGCCCCAATTAAGAAGTAACTGGACATTTGACAGGTTTGTACCAAATGCCCCAAGAATGTGAACCTGCCCTCATGTGGCTTATAGGCTTATAGGGCAGAGACATATCCATAAGGTGGAATTACAGTACAATCAGAAGCATAATGAGGATATTATGTGCCAGGCTCTGAGCTAAGCATTTCATACATAGTATACTATCTAATCTTCACAACAGCTCCAAGAACTGAACTATTATTCATCTCCATTTTAAGGTGAGAAAACTAAGGCACAGGAATTCCAAGAAACCAGCCCAAGGTCATACAGCTGGAAGGTGGCAGAATAGCATGCCCCTGCCTGCCTCAACCGTCCTTCTATGGATTCACCCTCCCCAATCCATTAGCCAGTGCAGTCTGGAACTAGCTGGGGTCAGGATCTACTTTCCTGGCCTTCCCCCCAGCTTCAGGAGGGCCTGGGGCAAGAGGCACACTACCCTGTATCCAGTGAGCTTCAGCCTCCCTTAGACCTGTCAGGTTATACCTGACCCAGGTGAGCTGGCTTCCTGCCCACCCAGTCCTGCTTCTCTTCCAGGTTCCAGTTTTCACCTGAGCCCTTAGCTGAGTCCAGCCTCCTCCATGCAGTCCTGGGCTGTGACCTGTTGCTGGCTGGGGTCTTCCTTCAGCCAAATGGACACGCCTTTCCTCTAGAATCACGACACTTGATATACATTTTTTGAGAGCTTACCATGTCCCAGACCCCATTTTAGGCAGTGGAAATATGTGTGAACAAGATTGAGTCCCTGATCTAAAAGAGCTTATGCATTCATTTTTTAAAAATTCATTTCTTTCACTAAATATTTAATGAACACCTACTATGTGACATGAAGGGTCGACATGAAGAGAACGATGATCAACTAGGCAATAAATGCTTAGCAAGCTTATTTTACACAGAGGTAAGGGTCACAGGGAAACATAGTTGGGGGGTAGGACAGAATGGCAGGTGGGAGCCTCATTTAGACGGGATGCTCTGGGATGGTCCAGTGGTGGAGCTGGCCTGTGAGAGGAGACCTGAATGCCCAGAAGAAGCTGGTCATTCTATGCATGAGGGGCAGAAGCAGCAGCTGGGAAAGAGCCTGATGGCAGGAATGACCTTGGGCCTTTGAAACAAGATGGTCAGTGTTAGAGCCATGAGGAACGGCAGGAAGAGTGGAACCTACTTGGGGGACAGGTGGCAGCAAGACCAGATGGGCACCCTACATCCCTGGAGAGGATGTGGATGTCACTGTAGGCGGACAGTGGGGGCACCCAGAGAAGGCATCAGTGTGATCTGATTTGGGTTCAGAGATCATCCTAGCTGCTGTATGTCATCTTCCCATGGGTCTTACCCACAGGAGTCTCACCTCCCAGACCAGACCCACAGACACCCACTCAAACAGAGCTGGAAGCCACCACTCCTACTGGGACTTGGTCCTTCCCCTCCTGAGGGGCATCCAGACCTAACTCACATCCCTGCAATCCTGACCCCATATAATCCTCTTTCCTCCTGCTGCTAGGCTATGACAGTTACTGAGCTTTCATTGAGTCGCATTCACTTTTATAGAAAAAAACAACGAAGGGCAGATAATTGGAAGTTCAATGATTCCTTTGTGATCCTGAGTGCCAGTTAGACAACTAGACTGCCTTGTTGGGGCTGAAATGAATACCTACATTCAATGTCATCATAAAATGCATAGTTAAGGCTTGGTGCCCAGTGTGGACGATAACGTCTCACTGACTCCACCCAACTATGAGCTTATAGACTCTAACCAAATATTCAGGTACCCAGGCATTATCAGACCCCAAGTGGCCACTGATATATTGGAGACAATTTGCAAATGGTTTTTCAGCCTATGACATTGGTGATGGACAATCCTAGCCTGGAGGAAAATGGCAATTCGATGTTTTTAAAACCCTGCAATGAAATGTCAGGGCCATCTGAATATACTGAGCAAAGGAAGGAACTGGAATCAAGAGGAAAGGAGAGGCAAACATCCTGGGGTCTCACCCCTGGAGGGTCTCTCATGACATCTATGCCAATGAGTTATCTAAGGAAGAAAACAAAACAATTTTTTTCCCCTGCACACTGAGGGTTTTTCCAAAAGGTTCCCATTTATCTTTGATTCTGTAGTTGCTGGTGATAGCATTCAAAGGCCTTCGGGGTAACAGGTGCATTTCAAATGAGTGGAAATAACAAATAAATTGGATCCTGGATTTACAGCATTAGCAATGTCTTTGTTCTCTTGCATCAATGCCCGGCTTATGGACAGCAGAGCTACACAGCCCACAGGAGCCCAGAGAGATCGTGGGCAGGGGGTGCTGCTTAGGGTGGGGGGTGGGGGATGGGGAGGAAGAGGGGGTGGAGGGGAAAAGGGAGGAGGCAGAGAGGGACCACGAGTCCTTGTATGGAGTTTCTCAGCACGTGCTCCAGGCTCTACCTCCAAAATTCGACTGACACCCTTCCTCCTCCCTCCACCCCTGCTGCCACTACCCTGGTCCAAGTCATCATTAGGACTTTAAACAGGCTCCCACTGGTTCCCCTCACTTCTCTTTGCCCCTTCAATCAATTTTCCGCACAGCAGTCAAAATGATCTTTTCAAAACACACAACACATCATATGAACTCCCAGCTTAAAACCTTTCTAGAGCTTCCTATGGTGTTTAGGGTAAATGCTGTGCTGGCTACAGCCTAGAAGTCTCTTCAGGACGGGTCCCTGCCTCACTGTCCCCACTGCCCTCTACACTCCAGTGTGGTAGGCCGCTTCTAGGATGGTCCCTGAGGTCCCATCTTCTAGGCACTCATGCCTTTGTGCAGTCCCCTTCCTTGAGTGTGAGATGGACTAGAGACTTGATTCTAATGAAGAGAAGATAGCAAAGGAGAGAGAACTGGAAACCAGGTCCTTCCTCAGTTGAGCCTTCAGATGACTGCAGACCCAGTTGACCCACCATGACTGCAGCCTGTGAGAGACCCTGAAACTGAGGCCCCAGCTAAGCTGCACCTGGATTCCTGACCCAAAGGAACTGTGTGGCATAAATGTCATTGTTTTAAGTGCTAAGTGTTGGGGTAATTTGTTATACAGCAACAGACAGTTAATGTATCCAGCCACCTTGTTCGCCTTTCAGCCTACAGATACACCACTCTCTTCCTTGCCCCAGGGTTCCCACACACTTTATCCTCTCCTGAAATGCTGCGTCCCTGCCCTTCACATGGCTGCATGTTTTTCATCCTTCATTTCTAGGCTAAGATGTCACTTTCTCAGAGACGTGACCTGATTGCAACATCTAAGTAGTTACTCTGCCCACCAGTGTTCTTAAATACCCTTTAGTTCTTTAACCCTCTTAGTAGCTCTGACCATGGTTAGTAACTCTAAATTATTGATATATGATCCAAATGACTCTCTCCTATATAGAGATGGATGAATGCAAAGATAGGTATGGAATGCAAAGGTAGACGGGTGGATGGATAGACAGGTGGGTAGGTGGGTGGATGGATAGTTGGATAGATGGATGGGCAGATGGATAGATGGACGATGGATGAGGAGGAGGAAGAACCACATAGACACACTGGTGTGTGTTCAGAGGAAGACGGCCAGTAAAGTAAGAGGACTTGAAACTAGGGGGGCTTTAACTTCAAGCAGAGGCTGCCATCTAAAGTTTAACTGGAACACAGCCGCACCCCTTTTTTCATACTGTCTACACTACAGAAGAGTTGAGTAGTCAAGACAAAGACAGTGTGACCTGAAAGCTTAAAACAGTAACTGTCTGGCCCTTTTCAGGAAAAGCTTGCTGACTCCTAATCTAGAGAGAGGGGATTCTTAGCGTCAGCAGAAGGAGTATATTCAAGTACTATGCAGAAGTAGAATGTAAGTTGTCTTACTTAGTTTTAAAGGAGTAGAAAATAGGACCAATGTGTAGAAAAGAGACTGATGTGGGCTCAACAGGAGAAAGAATATTCTTAGAGTCAGAGCTGCTTCCCAAAATAGGCTTCCCTGGGAAGCAGTGAGCACTCTGCCTTGGACATGGGCAAGGAGAAGGTAAAAAACCACTTTCCAGAACATTGTAAAGATATTCCAGCGTTGCCTAGATGATTGGTCAAGGACAAAGGGCTTCTTAGCTTGTTTGTGTCATGAATCCCCTCAGAAGTCAGACGAAACCTAAGTACCACTTCTTAGAATAACATTTATAAATGCACAGATAAAATACATAGAATGATAAAGGGAACTTATATTAAAATACAGATATCAAAATTTGTAATAGAGCAATGTATCTGTGCTTTTTAGTTGAGGCATTAAATAACAATATCCATGGTAGTCTGTAGTAACTTTGAAGTAGAGATGAGCATAAAGTACTGGTCAGCAAACCATGGTCCCCAGATCAAGTCTGGCCCACAACTTGTTTTTGTAAATAAAGTTTTACTGAAACACAGTCAGTCCCATTTGTTTACATACCAAGGCTGCTTTCATGCTAAACAGAGTAGTTTAGTAGTTAAGACAGCAACCACGTGGGCCACAACACCAAGAATATTTACTACCTGGTCTTTTACAGAAAAAGCTTACCAACCCCTGGCATAAAGAACTTTTAAGGTATCTGTAACGCTATGAAAATACCTGGAATTTCTATTAGTGATCGAGCCACGGGTACTACTAGCATTACTGAGGTTTGTTTTGAAATTCACACTTTAGGAGTGTAGTAAATGTCTGGTAAAAGTTAGGCTAAAAATGCTGGGGAGAGGAGTGACTGCTTAATGGATATGGGGTTTCCATTTGGGGTGATGAGAAAATTCTGGAAGAGTGGTGATGGGTGCTAACACTGTGAATGTACTTAATGTCCCTGGTTGTATATTGTAAATTGGTTAAAACTGGTGCATTTCATGTTATGTGTTTTTTTACTACAAAAAAAAAAAATGCACTAAAGAAAGGATGATTTCTTTCCATCCAAATTCACGGACCTCCTGAATTCCAATCATGAACTCCAGGTAAAAATCCGAGTATATTCCAGGAGTCTAAGTTCTTAGAGAAACGCTCAGGCCACGGACAGGAAAATATAATGATTCTGGGGAGTGATGGAGTAAAAGCAAGAGGTTGAGTCTGCTGGTGATTGAAGCAGAGGGACAGAGCCCACTTCCAAGTCCCTTGGGCACACAAGCCAGAACTGAGCATGTAGTCATACCACCAGGGTGGCCCAGGGAAGCACAGGAAAAAATAAATCTCCCAGCCCACCTCAGGAACCCAGGAACTAGAGACAGGACACCCCCTAGGGTTTCTGTTAGTGACGCTCTGGGTTTGTATGCTGTGTACCACCCACCCGCCCTCGGACCTCTGAAGCCACGGGGCTCCGCACCTGCAAGGATCACATGAAAAGCCATGTCTGAGCCTGCAGCCTGTGAGGACAGAGGCCTCAGATGCCCTGCAAAGGCAGGATGCCTAATTGTGGAACTCAATTCTGTTTTCATAGGAATCAGTTTGGAGGGATTTTCATTTTCAATTATTCAACAACATCCAATTTTCCCTTCACACCTCAGCCAGACAGGAGGAGAGAAATTGCATATGTCAATCACCCCCAAAGGCCGCTGACCAGCCTGAAGTCACCCTGTATGGAGGGAGCATGAGCGGGGCCCTGGGAACGTGCCCTGGCTTTTCCGAGACAAATGGAGACACCAGATGGCCTTTTGCCCCAGACTCCGGGACACTGTCTGGCGCTTGTTTTCCCTGTCAAGGAGGGAGACAGACAATCTTCACGCCAGCAAGAGTGACACGCTTGGAGGACCAAGGAGGGAAGCAGGCCCTGGCTCCTTCCCCTTTCCCCCTGGACAGCCTTTCTGCCCCTATTCATCCAGCATCACAGAGTGCCCTTCCCGAGCTCTTGGAAATAACAGGAAATCACAGTTCAGACTCCAGAGCCCCCTCCTCCCATCCCATAACTCCGAGAAAATGAATGCAATCATTCTCCACCTTGGCTCTGTACCCCTCAATGTGAAGGTGAGCCCCTCCAGTTCCCAGGCACAGACGGGTTAAGCAACTCGCCCAAGTTTCCATAACCGGTTAGTGGCAGAACCTGGATTCAAAGCCAGAGTCTGGCTGCCGAACCTTAACTCCTTCCCCGGAAAGGACTCTGCCTGACAGTCAGACTCTCAGTGAGCAACACTTTCATTGCCTCCAGTAGAAATGTTAGTGTCATGTCACGTGTGTGACTCTGCATGCTGGCTAGCTTCCCAAAACCCGCCACACGGGATTCAACCACGTGTTAATTTAGTGGTTGCACCAGCCCTCAGTAAACTTCCAAAACAGTAACTGAGTGCCTACTCTGTGCCAGGCCTGGTGCTGGCAGATGAGAATGAAGGGAGTGAACGTTTGTCCACTCACGGCCCAAACACCTGACCGCCCTCTGTGTGCCGGGGGCTGCCGCATCGCCCTCCAGGGCTCTCCGTGAATAGGGAGAGGCAGACGCGCGTAAGGCGATGGGCTTTTCCAGGGGGTTAAATGAGCTAAAAGGGGTGGAATTCTGAGCCGGTGCAGAAGGGCTCTCACCAGCAGCAACAACAACAACAGCAGCAGTAACAATAATAGTAGAACAGTGGATACTCTTTATGGGACACTTCCTGCGTGCCAGGTATTGTTCTCAGCGCTCTAAAGCCTTGCACTAAATCCTCAGTTCTGTGATAGAAAAGCTATCTGGGGCCCCATTTTACAGTGAAAGAACTGGGAGCAGAGGCTAAGTTACTTGCCCGAGGTCTCACCAGTGGTAGCAGATGGAGCCAGAACTTCCAGTCTGGGAATCTGGCTCCAGAGAACAGGCTGTTAACCAGTTTACTATACCATGTGCCGCCTCCTCGCCGCAATGAATAAACGTTTGCTGGGCTGAACCGCCCAGGACCGGCGGGGAGGGCGGAGCCGGACGGCAGCAGTGAGGCCAAGAGAACAACGGGAAACCACTCCTCTGCCCACGCTGCGATGCACGGTGTCCAGACTGGCCGTGGCCTCGGCCCCAGCACCTGAGGTGGCTCCTGTATTATCTCTGAGGCCAGATGAGCAGGAAATGACGTCGGTCAGCTAGAAAGGGCTTTCAGCCTCTCTGAGTGATGACTTTGTCCTGAGAGGGGGTGGGCTGCAGTATGAGTGGGGGCTGCAGGGACCCTGGTGGGAGCATCTCCCAGGCAGCGGGTCTATGGGAGAGGAAGGGAGGGGAGCAGCCAGCCTCTGCAGGGCAAACGGCCGGCCAGGGCCCACCCTCCCCGCTCTCCCAGGGCAGGTGGGCTCGTGGGCGGGTGCTGTGATGACAGACCACCTTAACCGTGTGGGACTTTGGGGCCAAAGGCTAGGAAAACTGTCATTCAGAGAGAGGACAGCACTCCCTGAAACTGGGATCAAGGTTTCCTCTGATTAAGGAATTGATGTCAAAGATAGGGCCGGATGCAGACTGGCGTATTTAACCGTCTGATCCACTTAAAACCCTGGGAGGCTGGGAGAGCCCGGGAGACAGACAGGGGCGCAGTGTCACCAGGACGCCGCTGGAGTCACGGGCAATGATTCAGGAGGCTGCTGCGATGCTCTTCAGAGAATAATTTCATATCCCTTTCTCAGAGGGTGCACCTTCCTCCTCATAAAGCTCATCTTCAGGAGCCCCCTGACAACTGACCAGCCAGCACGGCATCAAGCCAGGGAAGGATGTGCGGGGCTCACAAGGACAAAGGCTTTGGGGACAGCTCCCAGCCCTGCAGCCTGGAAGCCTGATGGGGCCCGACTGGGGCCACACAGATGGTCCCTCCTCATCCCACCTGGTCCCCCTGACGCCTTCTCCCCCTGCCTCCCCTCCTCTCAGATTGACTGCTGCAGACAATCAGATTCCTTTAGCAAAAGTCTGTGTACTCAGTGCCACGCAAAGCACCGAAGACACAAAGCTGAGAAAGCAGGAACGCAGGGTGGGGAAGAGAACAGACCTTGTTGTCAGGCTGTGGTGTAAGGCCTGACCATGGGCAAGTGTCTTAATCCTATGAGCCCCAGCTCCCTTGTCTGTGAGGTGGGATAACAGCCCCTGCTTCATAGAAGCAACAAAGATACAACGTGAATTCCTAGGATGGGGCGGAAGTGTGGTCCTCATACACAATGAGCGCTTGATAAAGTTACCTGAAGGCTAGGATGTCTGTCATCCCTCCTCACCAGAATTTCTGGTGCGGGACGACTGGTTCCTGTACAAGTAATTCCAATCGAGTGTGATGGAAGGAGACATGAACAGAAAGGCCAGACTTCTCTGATAGAGCCATGAAGGAAACGGGGAGGTGACATTTAAGAGAAGAAGTCAGCCTCCACTGGCAGAGAACAGTTATCAGTCATTTCTGCGGCTCCAGGGCCTACCTGGGGCCGGGTCTGGCATGCAGGGAAAAGGCTGGTAACACATCTGTTGCGAGAAACTAAAGCCAAGTCTTAAAAGATATACCAGAGTTCATGGGCAGACAGGGCAGATGGAAAGGGCATTCCAGGCAGAGGGAACCACATGGGCAGAGGCCCCAAGACAGGACTCTGATGTCAGGTAGGTCCACCTTTACGGGACATCTGGCTCCTGAGGGGTGAACAGCAGAAGGCAAGGCAGCGGGGGTCCAGGCTCCAGCTCGGAGAGCCTTGGTTTCCAAGACAGAGAGTTTGTGCCGCTTCTGTGGGCAAAGTGGAGCCTCTGGAGGGTCAAACTGCGAAGCGGCCTGATGAGGTAAAACTTTTGAAAGATCACTCTGGGGCAGAGGCAGAGCACATCCTGAAGCAGAGAAGACCCAGGTGGAAGATGTTGCTAAGTTCCCAGTGCAGGAAGGTGGCCCTGTGGATGGAGAGAAAGCAGGGCGGTGGGGGAAGGATGGGGCTGGGGAAGGTTCGAGGGGGAATTAAGACAGGGAATGATGGGGTGTGCAGGCTCATCCCTGGAGTGGTGGGAATGAGGGAGAGATGAGTCCAGGGTGATGTGTTTGGTGGATGGAGAGACACTGACTGAGGCTGGAGTCATGGAAGGAGGAATCTCCAAGGTATCCCTGTTGAGTCCTACTTTCTGCTCCCTCCCCAAAGCAAGAAGAGTCCTAGAAACATTCTAGAAATGGACTTCGGCCATCTCCCTTCCAGAGGTTCTGTGTGTCTTCAGAGAAGGGCTTTAGAAGATGTATCTAGCATGGCACCTGACTGTGATTGGTGCCCAAGGAGTCTGTTGATTGACTGAAGGAAGGCAGAAACTCCTGCATGGCTTACAGGTACCCCAAGAGCAGGAACCAGGGCTTCCGGTGTCTCATTACATGTGGAATTTGAAGGCCATATGATGCAGGCACTTGTAGGGCATGACTTACAGTGAAACCCAGGCTCCCCTACTTGGACAAGTCACCTCCCCTTCTGAGTCTCAGCTTCCCCACCTGCACAACGATGATGGTATTGATCACCTGGAAGCATCAATGAGCCAGACATGGAAACCACACAACACCCGGCCTAGCTCAGCAGCAGCTCAGTGACTGGTAATGATGCTAATAATGGTGACAATGCCAATGATTCGCTGCTACTATTGATCTGGATGATGATGAAGATTATTGAATGTCTTCATCCATCACTCCGTGCTTAAAACCCTTCAAAGCTCCCACTGCCCTCATGATAAAGACAAAGTTACTTAATATGGCCCATAAGACCCACTACTTCCGACTCCTGCTTGCATTTCCAGCCCTGACTTGATGAAACCTTCTTGTCTTCTCTCTCTCTCTCTTTCTCTCTCCCTCTCTCTCTCTCTCCATCTCAATGGCTTCTCTCTGACTAAGGGGCTTGGTAACCTACCATCCCACCAAATATCAGCAAGAACTTCTCCTGTACCCTGAGCTGTGAGAGTTTTTGGCTTAACCAATTGTTCTTCCATTAATTTCTCACTGTCTTACTTATTCAAAAGTCGTTTATCTACTACCTACTGGGTGCCAGGTGCGGTGAGAACTGAAGTTCCAGCCATGGATGGGATATCAGTGAATAGTCCATTATCCATCCATGCCTGCTTGTCAGAGAGCTCAGTTTAAAAAGAAATGTGAGGGGAATGAGGTAGGATATACAGTCACTGATCCCAGAGACCCAAGCTGCTCTCCACTCCTGTTTAATGACAGTAACAGAAGTATAGCTGCTCCCAGAAACACCTACCTTCAACACACACACACACACGCACACACACACACGTCCTAGCAGAAGACCCAAATCGGATTATAAAATTGGGAGGAAATACCAGAAAGGAGGTATCCTCAGCTGAACTCAAAGTGGAATTCAGAGTCTGGTTTTCTGCGGGATTTATAGATAGGTGGGTGGATCTTCAGCCCAGGGTGTTTACTTGCATGGGAGGAAGAGAGATTGTGAAAAGGAATATTTTTTCTTGGACTCCCAAGAAGAGAGACAACACAGAGAGAGTGGAATGGCATTCTTCTTAGCCTGGATCTTGGGATAAGAAATTGCAGAGAAGACAGCTTCAGGCAGGAGATGAAAGAACAGCTCTCATGAGCCCCTGTGGGATCTGGGGCTCGGGTGGCACAGTCTGGGGGCCCAGCTGACCCACCTGGTGAAGAAGAGTTGATCTCGTCTCTTCTACAGAGGAAAGTGTATTGCTTCAGCCAGTGAAACTGAAAGGGACCTGGAGGGTTTCATAACTTCAAGTACTGGAAGTCAGGGAAGCCTTCCTAGAGGAGGTGGGAATAGAGCTTAGATGAACAGGTAGCACAGGGTAAAGGTGTGTCAGGAAACATCACCCGCTTCTGACACCCCAGGATCTCAAAGCCTAAGGATGCAGCAAGTGAAACAAAATGGAGACACATGAGAAAGAGCATCTTCAAGGAGCTACTGGGTGCTTGATGGTGGATGCTGGTCTGAAACTCAGAAGCAAAGCTTCCCATCTTCCCAGAGACCCCACATCAAGGACTAGAGGCCCACACAAGCCCATCAGCCATAGCAAGAGCTGCTGTCCCACCAACGGGGCCCCTCTCCCATGAGCCACCCACTTAGGAGCTGCGATAGCCAACAAATGCCAGCGGATATTAACCAACTGTAATACCCACGCAGCATCCATGCCAGAGCCTGGCCCCCAGCCCTGCCCCCACCCGAGTTCATTACTGAGCACTGCATCACTGCTCTCCGCAGCATCAATTTCTCTGGGCTCCACGCTCTCCCGAGAAGGGATAATAAATGTGTTCGGAAGCGTGGGGTGATTTATTAAAGTGCATTGTATTGCAATGGTTTTACAAGAAGATTAATTTTTAATAAAGAAACCTATTACCTCACTCTTTGAGGACCTTCATACATCCTAAGAAAAATGATTCTCTTTGCCTCTGTGGAAGCCGCTGTGGCTTCTTTCCTGGAACACGGTCTACTTCACTTTCTTAAGGCTTCCTCCCCAGAGAGGAAGATGGACTTTCTGACTGGGGTCCAAATGGAATCTTCTTGGTCCATTAGTGACCAAATGCCCATTTTTCAGGCTCTTTTCTTAACCACCCTGGCTTGGGTTTCAGGTCAGCAGAGCTGTCCCCGTTCTAATCATGAGAAGTGGTTCAGAGCAGATGAGGGGCCAGACCCTCAATGCCCAAGGCCCAGGCCAGCTGCTGACCACTGGATCCTCTGACCCAGGGCATGAGGGATGGAAGGGAATTTAAAGGAGACCCATGCATGATTAAGACATCAGAACGCAAGTCAGGAGTAAAAGTTAAAAAAAAAAAACTAAGCAGCCTTATACACAAGTGGATAAGACGACAGGCTTGAAATCCCAACACTCCGCCATTCAAGACCTATGTGACCTTGAGCAAGTTACATGACCTCTGGGCCTGAAAGTCCCCATCTGTGAAATGGACACTGACAAAATCAGGGGCAGGATTCAATGGGCTGAAACAAGTGAAGTTCTTGGCACGGGACCTACTTTTGTTGTTACTGGTTTTGCTGTTGCTGTTGATATTATTGAGAAGAGAAAAGGTCTGAGGGGGCTGGGACTTGGGGTGTGGATGCTCTTTGTATAAATTTAAAATTCCTTCATCTCTCCTTTGTGAGGAATAACATACAGGGAAATAGGTGTACAATTTGCCAAGGAGACTTCAGCCAAAGCTGAGAAAGGACAGCCATGGATGTTGATCTGAGCCAAGGAGGGGCCTGACAGCCAGATTCAGGCAACCAAGAGAGGGTACAAAGATTCCTACTCTGGTGGGTTTTTAGACCAAGAAAAGTGCCCTCTGGCAAGAGTAATGACAGGTTAGTTAACTTGGTGACAGAAAGTTAGTCACTGAAATTTATTATGATCATCATTATTATTATTACTTAAGTTAAACCACTTAATTAAAAAATTAGTTGAGAACCTACCATGTGCTGGAATTCCATCTACTATAATCCCAGGGACCCAACTCAACCATGAATACCTTTAATTATGCATAAAGGGCTTTGTAGTAAGCTCAGGGTCAAACAAATCACTAAAATTCCCAATGAGACTGAATCCGAATAATGAAATACCAATAATAGCTAATGTATATTAAGGACTTGGTCTGTGCCAGACACTTTACTAAGTACTTGATATATTAGCTCATTGAATCCTCAGAATAACTCTGTAACTCCATAACAGGAAGAAACCATTTGCAAATCACGTATCTGATAGAGGATCGACATTAAATAAGGAACACTTAAACCTCAATAATAAGATTTGCCTGTGCTGATATTCAATATAAATGGATTTCTGTAATATGTGGACTTTTGTGTCTGGCTTCTTTCACTGAGCATAATGTGCTCAAGGTTCATCCACATTGTAGTGTGTATCAGTATTTCATTCCTTTTTATGACTAAGTAATATTCTACTGTATGGACAGACCACACAGAGACAGAAAGCAAATTAGAGGCTGTCAGGTGCTGACAGGGGGAAGAGTGCACGGGGAGTGGCCATGTAATGAGTATGGAGTGTCTGTCTGGGGTCTAGGACTACAGTGGTGACGGCTGACCAAAATTGTGCATGTACTTAATACTGTTGAAATGGGTGCTTTAAAATGGTTTAAATGGTGGTATTTAACCACAATAAAAATATCTCAATAAGAAGAAAATAAACAACCTTAATTTAAAAAAAATAGGCAAAAGATTTGAACAAAAACTTCACCAAAGAAGATAGTATACAGACGACAAATAAACAAGTGAAAGATGCCAACATCAGAAGTCATCAGGGAAATGAAATTAAAACCACAATGAGATGCCACCACATACCCATTAGAAGGTCTAAAATTAAAAAGACTAATCGTACCAAATACCAGTGAGGATGTGAGGAACTAGAATGCTCATCTATTGCTGGTAGGAACATAAAATGATACAAGTGCGTTGGAAACAGTTTAGCAGTTTCTTAAAAAGTTAAACATTCACCTACATATGATCCAGCCATTCCACCTCTAGGTGTTTACCCAAGAGAAATGAAAGCTCTGTCCACACACAGACTTGTACACATACGGTCACATCAGCATTACTTCTAACACTCCAAAACTGGAAAGAAACCAAATGACCATCAATTGGTGAATGAATAAACAAAATGTGGTAAGTCCATTCAGTGGAATTCTACTCAACAATGCACAGAATGAAATACAGCTACATGCAACAACATGGGTGAACCCCAAAGTCATTACAGCAAGTGAAAAAAGCCAGATGCAAAGGACATACTTGTTATTCAATTCATATAAACAGCCCCAAAAAGGCAAATTCATAGAAATGTAAATCAGATCAATAGTTTCCTGGGGCTTCAGAAGTTACCTGAAGCTAGAGGTTAGGGGAGTGGGAACTCACTGCAAGATGGAATATTTTGAGGCTGAGGGAGAAATTCTAAAACTGGATCATGGTGATGGTTGTACAACTCTATAAATTTACTAAAAATTGCTGCATACTACAAAAATAATAGGTGATCATTACAGTATGCCAATTATATCTCAATGTGAAAGCAGTATATACCATTTACATAATTCCATTTATATAAAAGTCTAGAAAATGCAAACCAAACTATAGATTTAGAAAGCAGATCTGTGGTTGCCTGAGGAAGGTGGGCTCAGGGAGTGATGGATATTTTCATTGTCTTGATTGTGATGATGGTTTTACAGGTATTTGCAAATGTCAACACTTACCAGATTTTACTCTTTAAATATATGCAGTTTTTCTGGGTGTCACTTGTACCTTAGCAAATCTTTTTTTTTTTTTTTTTTTTTTTTTTTAAGGAGAGAAGACTCCCAGTTGAGGGCAACCCAATTCTTTGTGGCCATCACCTTCTGCAAACACATCTATGACTCAGAGGGGAGACACCAGGAGTGAGGTTCAGTATTAAACAGAGTTAACTATGAGGTCTCAGTCCCAAGGAGGATGGAAATCTGGATGTATTTAATGTAGACCCTGCGGTCTGATCATACAGAAAGGAGAGTAGCATAGCTGTTTAGGAGTTCCAGGATTGGATTGGGGTCTCCCTCAGTGACTGCATTCCAACTTAATCACCTCTTTAAAAATGCAATCTCAAATGCAGTCACATTCCAAGTTAGTGAGGGCTCGGACTTCAACATTTGAATTTTAGGGAGGTACATATCTCAGCCCGTAACACTCTGTGAGGATACAAATGTAGAACCATCAAGGCTGACAGGTGTTCCAGAGCCACAGCAAGGAAGGAGGAGGATACTGAAAGCAAAGGATGGGGAAATCCCTGTGTGACATCCAAACACGGTTTATGAGATGGAAAGTTCTCTATTGGTTGGTTGTGCTGTCTCAGGCAGATGCAACTCCTGGAAGTGCTGGGTGGTCTAGCTCCTTGCACCTCAATGTGTGGCCCAGACCAGCAACACTGGCATCACTCCAGAGCTTGTTAGAAATGCAGATCTCTGGCCCCACCCCAGACCTACTCAACCAGCCCGCACAGTAACAAGATTCCAAGGTGATTCCTGCTCCTGTTTGAGTCTGAGAAGCACTAATCTAGACCCTCAGCTTCTTCCTGGCTCCCTCCCCAACAGAAGCCAGATTTCCAGAATTGATCCCTGTTCAGAAGCCTCCCCACCCTGACTTTGTTCCATCCCTGTTTATACACTTGTGTGGCTGCCTATGCAATTAAGTTATAAAAAGACTCTAAAGAGTTCTATTAGCAAACTGGTTTGCACCCAATTGATTTCCTGGTTGTGCAAATGTGCTCAGTAATGACCCATTTTAATAGGAAGTGAAATTAGCCCAGAAACCCAGCTCCACCTTTCTCAGCCAGGCAGCCATCAGAGTTGACCCTGGAGGAGCCAGCGCACCAGGGGATCTTGGCCCGTGGCCTCCCCAGGATGCTGTAAAATGATGAAGGAAATGCTAAGAGAGGTGCTGAAAATGGCTGGCGCTCTAAACTGAGGACTGGGGAAGATGCAGCAGAAGTCCATGGACCCAGTGAAGGGAACGGAGTGACGACCCCAACCGTCCCAAGGCCCTTGACACTGATGGGCTCCAGTTCAGTCCCTCTGGATTTCATGGGAGAGAAAGGAGGCTCAGAGCAGTTAAGTAATCATGTCCTCATCACCCAGCAAATGAATAGGGGATCCAGGATTTGAACCCAGACATCTGACAACAAGAGCTGGGTGCTAACATTGACACCGGGCCAGGCTCAGCCGTTGCTGCTGGGGTTGTCCGAGGCGGCTTGAGTCTCTGCTTGAGGCCCTGCAAAGATATTTCTCTATCGGGCCATTCCATCTTTTCTGGGGGGTCCTGCCCCTCTGGTTGGAAAGGCTGACTGCTTGGGAAAGTGGCTCTGAGAGGCTTAGAAAGAGCCTCTGGGAGGATCAGCGGGCTGAGGAGAAAGAAGGGCCCCCTGGCGTGTGAGCTCCTGGAAGGCTGAGCCTGGCGGGGAGCATCAGTGATCAGCAGCTGCCTCCGCTAATTACGGAAGCTTATCCCAGGGCACCGCCGGGTGTGTTTAGCTTCCAGATCCTGCCTCTCCCTCTGACTACAGTCTCTGGCAAGGACTCGATTTCCTAATGAAACCTGGACAGCTGGATTCACTCTCAGGGCCTGATTTTAGCCCCTGGGAAGCAAAGCAGACTTGCTAACTGTTGGCCTCCCTCTGGTGCCCAAGGAAGAGTAAGAGGAAATGAGAGAACGTAAGATAATGGGGGAGGCAGGTCCACTAGCAAAGGCCTGGGGGCCGTGCTATCTTCATGAGCCTCTGTGTCAAATGGAAATAATACCACCAACCACTCCTTTTCCCCCAGGGGGATGTCAGCGCCTTATACCCACACTGACTGACTCACCGGGAGTCCAACTGCCCTGGTGTAATTGCCAGATAGATACTCCACATTTGTGCCCCCAAGGCCACTCTCCACCCTGCTCTTTGCCCTGGCAGGTTGACCTCTATGGTCAACCTCGATGAGTTCCCTTCTCCATGGTGTTTGACCAAAGGGAGACATCACCAGGGCAGCAGAGGGGAGGAGGAAAGGCGGAGCAGAGAATTTGTTCTCCTGACTCCCTCCCTGCTGGAATGCAGGTTAGCAATGACTTGACTGTCTCCTGAAGGTCACAGCCGTGTCAGGCAACCTCTGGGTTCTGAGAACAACCCTTCCCCTCGCCCCTTGAGGCCTCGGGGTAGTAACAGCTCCCCACTGGTGCTAGCTCCAGGGTGCTGCACCTCCTCTCATTCATTTCTCTTAACCCTGCCCGCTCTCTCATAAGCAACCCCCATCCTAAACTCTCCTCAATTCTCCCTTTTAGTACATGTCATCTGTTTCTGGCAGGGTTCCTGACCCATACAGAATCTAACTTATTTGATCCCTAACCCTGAAAAACAATTCTAAAGAATAGGCGTTATTAGCTTCCTGTTGGAGATGAGGGAACTGAGGCTCAGACATCAAGTCTGCACAAATAGTCCAAGGCCATAAATTAGCTAGTAGAATTTTGAACTTTGGAGTCTCATTTATATTTGTGACTCATGAGTCAGTAGTAAGTGCTTGTTGAGTAGAAAAATAAATGAATAAATGAGTGAATGAACCCATTCAATTCGACCCTCTCTAATCCAGGGTTTAAACCCAGGCTGTATCCCAGGGCTTCAGTTGCGCTCCATTCACAGTTCACAGGAATTGTTGCTCAGGGCCACCTGTAACCCAGGTCGCCCCAAAGACCCTTGGCTGTTGCTCCCTCCCCAGATCAGCTTCTCCTAAGAGCACTATTATTTGAGGAACTCAGTGTTTCCCAAACTGTGTTTTTCCACCCCAGAGCCTCCGAGTCATAGCAGCCCTTTGCACTTTGTCTACAAAAATTTCCAGTATACTGCAGTTTTAGTGGGACTATTAAAAACCTGTCAGAAGAATGCTGGTAATGGCAAAAACATTTCTCAGGGGCCGTCAATTCCCCCATATATCAATCAGCGCTGCCCCTCACGACAAGAAAGCCCTCATTTAGAAGGTGTCAATTCTAATTATTAATGTGGGGAAAACACCTGCTAAGTATGTTTTTCTGGGAGGTGAGCTTGGCAGGAAGCCATGGCCGCAGAGAAAACCCCGGTGCCCAGGCCCAGCTTGCTGAAAGGCCACCATAATTAATTAGAACTTGGCTATCACAGCACATGTGGACGGGAGGGAAGGGCAGAGCAGGATGGGGAGGGACGATGCAGCATGCAGAGGGCAGGCTTCCCCTCGACTGGGTGGAATGCAATTCATACTTGGGTCCACAGAACATTGACATGTTTGCTTGTCCTCAGATTTATGAGCTCATGAAATATCCTGGAGACTCCCTACAGAATTGTCCTCAGAGTTCAAATCTTAATGAACAGAATAGCTCTGCTTTGGTATTTCACTAACTAAAGCCCCTTGGAATTATAGACAGATTCCATCACTACCACCATTAAACCAAGCTTATGTGTTCACTTGTATATTGTTTCATTGGTCTGTCCATCCATCTATCCATCCATCCATGCATTAATGTATGAATGTTTGGCCCACCTCTCCCTCTCTCTCTCCATCCATCCAACAATCCATTCACTGATTCATGAATTTATTTCTTCACTCAACCAGCATTAATTGAGCAATTTCTCAATTCCAGACAATAAAGTAGTCATGAAGGATACCAAGGTGAATTAGATACGGGTCTTTGACCTCAAGGAGCTTTCAGAGTTGAGAGGGAAACAGATCTGTACTTGGGTAAAAGGCCCCAGGGAAAATGAATACAGTAGCAGACCATCTGCAGTACTGGGGCAGGACTTCCCAGAGGAGATCTCAGAGCTGGGTTTTGAAAGATGAGTAGGAGCCTGACAAGTAGGAAAGGGCATAAGTCGGATGAGTTGGGTTGAGCCAGGTCAGTCCAGGCAGAGAGAGCAGCATATGCAAAGGCATGGAAGTTTGATCACTGGTGGGAATTATAAGAGGTGAGGCAAAAGACCAAGAAAGAAAACAAGAAGCCTTCTGAAGTCTTGAAACACCTCAATGAAGCAACATAACCCTGGTGAAGCAGGAGGTCCTGGAGAGGAGAAACACATCCTATTCGACTTGCCATATGCCTTCTGTACCTAATATGGTGCCTCAGAGACAGTGGGAGCTTCACAACGATTTGTAGAATTTTATCGTTGCATTAATTCAGCCCTGTTTCGTCAAGTGCTTAGTGAATGCCCACTACACATGCCCAGGGCAGAGGCACACATGGTGGGCACTCATTAACCTCAGTACATCAGGGCCGAGCAGTGCCTGGCACAGAGCAGACCCTCCATGACCATTTGTCCAGTAAAAGGATGAATATCAGGTGTCACACATGTGTTTCACGTTCATGACGTCATTTTAATGCTCACTGCAACCTGACAAGGAAAGTGATGTTGTTTTCAAAAGCAGATAAGGAAACTAAAGCTGGGAGAAGTTAAATAACTTGCCTAAGGTCCCACAGCCAGGGCTGGGATTGGAATTCAGAGGTGTTGTTTCCAAAGCACCTATTATTTCTCTGCCACTTTTCCAGCATCCCTCCCAGAGTCAGAAGACAGAGGACCATTACCTAGAACAGTGGATTCCTTGGAGCTGTGTTTGTCAGAGAAGGACCAAGCCTGGAGCCAGAAGGGTGATGGGCACTTTTCCTGATGACAAGGTGGCCAGATAGGATTGCAGAACAGAAATAAAAGTGTAGAAGATAATTTGTTTGGTTTTGGTTTGGTTTGGTGGGGGGAAACTGTAGCTGTATTCCCATCTAATCAATTCCTGCCCTTGGCTGGGTCCTCATAAAAGAGAAACCCACAAGGTCTAGCTCCAATTTAGCATCTGGCCATCCACATGGGTCCAGACATGCTCCTCCTGGAGGAAAAGATCTTAACACTTTCTCTCCATGGATGAACGAGTAGTTCCATCAGTGGTACTTCCTGCTTGATTTTACGGTGACAGAGGCTTGGAGGACAGAGGGGCAAAGAATCACTGTACCTTTCCAAGCCTTCCCTCTCCACCCACCGAGCTGAGAGATCTCTGAACACAAAAACTCTTGTCTCATGTCCCACAGTCCCATCACCTTTGGGGGAAGATGATGTGAAACCAGCACCCACCTTGGCTCGCCAGAGTAGGCAAGACTGCTTCCCTGAATCTAAAGTGGAAACACTCCTTTAGCATCAAAAGTCAGCGGGGGCAGGGGCGTGGAGAGAGGAGAAAGAGTTCTCCAAATCTTCTTGCTCAAACTCAACAGCTCCAATTTGGAGAATTATTTTCAGCCTCCTTTTGATGGGGAGCTTAAAGGGCAAAGTTTGGGCTGCAAATAAAATTGAGTGCACTGTGCAAAGGAGAGTTACACCACACCAGGAACGTTTTAAGGAGCTTATATGCTACTCTGGAGAAGAGCTTATTACAACTCTGATTCCAGGGAACCTGCAGATCAGATTTAATCTGTAAAGAGGCCCTGTCAAGGTCTCTCCCCCTCAAGCGAACACAGCCTCCAGCAGACCCAGGCTTAACGGTGGTTCTCTCTCCAGCCTCGGCAGAAAACCACACACGGCCAACCATTGGGGAGAGAGTGTCCAATGTAACCATCCACTCTCCTTTATGCTTCATTTCCCCACCTAATATATAGCTGCTCTGCATACGTAACTTCCATCGCCAGCAAAATTGAACGTCCTGATTCTTAATAATGCTGGGCAGTAATTTCATCACCCAGATCACTCTCTTTGCCTGTCAGCATAGAGGGGGAGGAAAAAAAAATCCTGTATTGTTGGATAAACCCACCAGATGGTTCATCTCTATCAACTGCACATTATGCCCGCCGTTACATCTCACTCTTTGTAAATCTCGACTGTTTAGCGACCATCACATCAGTATTTTTTTACCTACTTAGCCTTTCAACCTTATTCCCCAAAGTAACCAAACCATGCTCAACCTCCCCCCTCCCCCGCCCCTCCCACGGACCCTGTTCCCGCGCCTGCAACCAGACACATATGTCTTCGGCTTTATGAGTCACTGCTCGATGCCAGCTAAGTATATTACTGCCTCGAAAATTAACTCGCACACTGAGAATAATCACAGAAAAGAAATTTGTTTTCCTACAAGGTTGTTTTCCAGCTGTTTTAATGCAGACAATTTTACCCTGAAACCTAAATTGAAAAAAAAAAAAAAAGAGAGACACAGAGAGAGAGACTTTAAAATCTGCATAATTTGAAAGTGCTTAATGTAAATTAGATAGATCAGCCTAATTTTATTTCAGTACTTTTTAATTGCATTTATAATTAGCAAAATACATTAATGTGCTACACAGAAGGTCAGGATTCCTGGTAAAGGGATCTCATTAAAATGCCCCACTGCATTTCCGTCACACATGCGCCCAGGAACCCTGAGGCCTGCTTCCCTCCGCACTCCGGACCAGGACTATTTTTAACTCATGTGTGTCTTCATCAAAATTGGCGATCCTGTGATCAGATGGCTCCTTGTGTGGAATATCCCCTCCATTACCCTCACTCTTAGACACACCGGGTGAGTCCATACCAGGTCTGAAAGCCCAGATCCCATTTGCCCCCATGTGACAAGATATTTTTGACAATAACTCATTTTCGCCTGGAATTCCCCTCCCTTGCTCTTTGATCCGTTCAGACAGAGGCTTGTCTATACTTTTGTCTCGGGGAGGAATGTAACGGCAGCAAGAGGCAAAGCCAACAGCAACAGGCCTTCCTTGCTTGGGCTGCCAGGTGGTCCTGTTTGCCATCTGAGGAGAAACCCCCACCCGCCGTTGAGGACAGAAGTTCTGGTCAGTCCTCTCTGTAATGATGATGATGAGGATGATTAATAATAATAATAGTAATAGTAATAATAATAATACAGTGGCAATGGCAGCAGAACTGATTTTTTTCTCCTCCAATTTGACCCAAAGTCACCCTGAAACTAGGTAACATGTCACTCTCAGGCCCTGCTTCCCCTGCTTCCACAAGCTGTCGGCCAGGGCAGACAGCCCCATTATTTGCTCCCTGGAGCTCTTGCCACTGCCTGGTAAAGGATCCCACTCTAGCTTTACTGGCAGCCTGGCCAGGGCTCAGGGCATTTTGAGGGTGTGGGGGCAGAGCCTATTCTCAACACCAAGGCACAAGCTCCTCTTCCCCCCACACCCTGTCCATCAAGTCCTGGTCACAGGATGTCCCATCCCATTGTGCTCTTCACTTCCTTTTGCTTTGTTCCCCTCCCATTATAAGGGCACACCAGGAAAAATGGGATGGACTTGGTGATTAGGTCTCACCTAGCACTTTTGGCTAATCCAAAGTTAAGCAACACACCACTGGACTCATACCAGATCTTCACGTGTGGCCGGTGGGGTTCATCTGGCCTTCCTGTTCTCAGAACATTTCCCATGTTTTCTGGAACAGCCTGCCATATCCCAGTTTCCTGTATCTACACTTCCTACTTACATATTTCTCTTCCGTGTATAAGTAGGATATATATCTATATACTTGAGCTTATATAATTATATACATATGCACATATGTATATAATATGCACACACACACACACACATATATATATAACAGGCATATATACTTAATAGGAGATATGGAACATGCATATACATCTTTGGAGAAATGCATATTCATTTTCTGAGGACAGATGTATATTTAGTATATGAAACAGAACACCCAGATATAACAATCCTCCCCCACTTATTTTTTTTAATTAATTAAAAAAAATAAACATACCACATTAGATTCTGGGAACTAACATTTGTTGAATATGTAGATGTACTGAGAGCTTACATGAAGAGCTGTGTATATATATAGTTCAATTTTTTTTCAATGATCCTTTCTACAGCCTAGTGGGGTAGTTGTTAGAAATCTCCATTTTTCAGATGGAGAATATGAGTTCCAGAGAGGCTCATAGAAAGTAGGTGGCAGAGCTGGTCGACTCAGGCAGTGGTCTGTACCTCCAGGCCACACCCACGCTGACCCTGAAGGACTGTTTGCAGTGCCCACACAGGGTAGGTCCCCAGGTGGAATCTCACAGCTCAGACCCCTCGAGTACCATTGTTGACTGTGGGAACACTTAAGATTTTCCTTCTGCCTCTATTGGGGTAAACAGAACATTTGGCAAACATAAGCAATAGGACAGTCATCTTTATAAGTAAACTGTGACACATGTACATTGCATGGAGAAAAGCATAAAGGTGAGTAATCTAGACCACAATTCACAGAGGATGGCCCTAATAATAAGCTAGTGGGGATGCCTCTGACCAGTCCTGCTGAACTATTTAAAGTCCACGAATTGCTGGCTTGTTCAAGCCCCCATGCCTTTGCCTACACTGTGCCATCCACCTGGAAGCCCATATCTCTCTGGTCCACCTAGGAAACAAACCCTCTCACTCCCTGAAACTGAGCCCAAACATCTCCTTCTCATCAAAGCCTTCTCTGACCCTTGCTAGCAGGTATGTGGCAAACAGCAGGGATAAATCAACTCTGCTTCGAGGGTCAGCTGTGTTATAATTTGTTGTTTGAATTCTCCTAGGGGAAAATCTGTCTTGTTTATCCTACAGCTAATGGGAACTAAAATCATAGCAACATCTATGTGAAGGGACTATGATAAACATGTCACAGACACAACTTCCATGACTTCTCACAGCAACCCTAGTAGTTGCATTTATCTCTGCTTTTCAGATAAGGAAATGGAGGTTCAGAGAGGTTAAGTAACATGTCCAAAGTCACACAGCTATGAAGTCCTGGCGCCAGTATTCAAACCCAGGCTGTCTGGGCTACATATTCCCAGGGCCTAGCCCACAGTAGATGCACGATGAATGCTGTTTGAAAAAATAAATGGTGCGTATTTACCGAAAGCCTCTCCAACTGTGTCCCATTCAATTAACCTCAAGCAGATGGAGTGAGGACACCCTTCAAGCACTTGTCCTGCTTGTCCTAAAGCCTTCATGACTTACCTGGAAGTCAATACTTCATTATGAAGCCCATCATGCAGGTCAGTGTAATAATTAATGACTATCTGCTGGTGCGACTGCTTATCGTATTTTAGCTTAATTCCAATAAAATCTAAATGGTCTATTAATTTTCCTAATAAATTTAGATATGGCCTCTGACCGCAATCTGGCTTTGATTAGCTAACAAAATATTTGAAGATGGGCCAAGCTGGCTCTTTCAAATATTTCAAGCAAATAACACTTAACTGGATTTAGGATTTTCTGCGTCAGCTTATGGCTGCTCTCAGCAGTGAACAAGGGAAAAGGACAGCGTCATAATTGGTCCCCAGCTACCCAGGGTCGAGCCACCCTGGGGAGCCATCTAGACAAGGGTTTAGAGGCCAAATGTGACCAAGAAACACAAATAGAGCCTCAGTTATAGGAAGGGCAGAAACAGAGCTGCAGAGAGGGATTCACTTCTCAGAAGTGCTCACAAGAGGGTCCTACTAAGTAGAAGCACACAGATACCTTTCTGAGACTGCCTGCCCCAAAGATGTCCTGAAAGTCTGCACCACTGACGAGAACCCAAAACATGGCTCTTACCCTCAGAGAACCAGAAGGAAATCAAGACAGATGGGAAATGAGAATGTTCTTCCCTGGGCTTCTTGCAGGACTGGTGGCTCTCACTCTTCTGGTCTCAGTGTAAACATCACCACTGCAGAGTACCCCCTCCTCCAAACCCTCTTCCTTAAGGTGACCCCACCATCCCCTTCAATCAGTTATCACAAAGCCCTGTTTAATTTTCTCTATAGTATTTAATAGACTCTGAAATCTTTTATAGGTGTTTTATGTATGTGTTTAATTGTCTTTTGTCCCCTCTACGCAGCCCCACTGCAGGAATATAATCTCCAGAAGGGCAAAGACCTTGCACAGCACTTAACATATAGTAAATGCCAAATGATATGTATTTGTTGAATGAATAAATAATTGATGAATGATTGATGATGTGTTGATGAATGACAAGAGGATCGCACAGAGGTTAATCTGGAAACAAGCAGCAACAGATCACAGAGATGGAGCACAGATCTGGAGTCAACCATAGCTGGGCTTGAATCTTGGCATTTCTTCTTGCTAGCTGGAAGACCATAACAAATTTTTAACTTCTCTGTGCCTCAGTTTCTTCATCTGTAAAACAGGGCTAATATGAGTGCCTCCCTTGTAGAGTAAAAGTATTAAATAAGTGTGAGTAAAAGACTCAATAGAGTTGCTGCAGCATAATTCATGCTCATGAAAGGTTAGCTGCTCCACTGTCATCGTCATCATCCTCATCTTCATTAGTGTCATCCTCAATGCTATCATCTTCATCACCCACCACCATCATCGTCATCATCAGTGTGGAGACATCACCTGATACTGCCCTGCCTCACTGGGATCCACCTCTCTAGCCTTGTTCTAGCTCATCTTTGAAACCTAATCTCTGGCAGTACCACTTGTCATCTTCCTGTATCTGATCCCATATGATACTCTTTGAGGCCACTGATCACATCTCATGCCTCTCTACTGACCCAGGGCCTACAGAGAAATGGACACTCAATCAACAGGGACACTCATTCTCATGCTGGATTGACCAATGCAACCCTAATTTCTTATTCTTGGCCATGGCTTGGCAAAGGCTGCCTCACTCCCCTGATAAGTTTGCATCTTCCATGCCCTGGAATCTACCCTAGGTGGGCTGCATCCACTTCCCTCCAGATCCAGATCTTCAAATTTCAGAATCCAGCCTCAGATGCTGGTAGGTCCCTTAATGCTGGGGTACACCATTCCTGGCCCCAGCCTGTGAGCAGATCATGACCTTCCATAATAGCTCATGAAAGCCCAACCATGTCTTCACAAAAAGATGGCTCTTATCCCCGTAATCTGTGAGCAATACATGTCTATAACCATGTAGAATGTCTTGCTACCTACACAAATGTGAAAAACCAAGTGCAGTGCCAAAGTCTTTGAAAAGAGGGATTATTGATGCAAGTGGTGAGTATTGTCTTAGTTGTCACTAGCAAAGTAAGCAAAACAACTAACTCATTAGAGAATGAGGGATATTGTGAGGCTCTAATGGCTTTGGAAGGCAATGAAAGGAAGAAAATGCTTTCCCTTGGACATAACAGAAGGGAAGAACAGAATCACATATCTTCCAGGCTTAAAGTCAAATATAATGAGGGAGATATGAGTATGTATAATGGGGAAAACCAATCTATCTAGCAGCCAAGGAGGCTTCTTGAAGAAGTGGTATTTGAGCTGAGACTTGCAAGAGAAATGGTCAGGGGATTGAGAGGAAAAAGAATTCCAGGCCAAGGGAACAACATGTTGAAGACCACAAGATAGAACAGATCTTGGTCCTTTACAAGAACGAGAAGCCCAGCATGGTGGGTACAGTGAGTGAGAAGGATGAAAGTAAAGCAGAAGCAGAATCATATCTTGACATTTATGGGTGTCTCCATCTGTCTGGGACACTACAACAAAAACACCATAGAGTGTGTGGCTTAAAGAACAAACATTTATTTCTCACAGTTCCTAAGGCTGGGAAGTCCAAAATCGAGGTGCTGGCAGACCCAGCATTTGGTGTGGGCCTGAAGGCTTCCTGATTTGCAGATGGCCATCTTATTGCCATGTCCTCACATGGTAGAGGTGGGGGACGGGGAAACGTGGGGGGCCAGGGGGGAGGGGAGAACACTCTAGTCTCTTTTGCTTCTTATAAGGATATTAATTCCATCGGGGCTCCATTCTCATGATTTCATCTAAACCAAATTATCTCTTAAAGGCCCACCTCCTAATACCATCCTATTATGAGTTAGGTTTTCAACATACAAATTCTGGGGGGAGGGACAGAAACATGCAGTCCGTAACAATGGGTTAGGTCTTTTATTAGATGTTTCCTATCCATTGCCACCAATCTGTAGAAACAACACAATAAGGCAGGGATTGTTTTTCCCATTCTCCAGGTAAGAACCTGAGATCACATCATTTGAGTAGGCTGGCCAGTAGTCATCCCAGTAGGGGGAAGGAGAACTGGGGTCTGAAGCAAGGTGTACCGGTTTGCATGTGATTCCCCTTCTCATTCCAAGAATCAGATAGATGAGAATGGATGTGTGTCTAAGATGTGCACAGAGAGTGTGTAGACTGGGATCCCATGTGATGGGGTGGGCTTCCATCTCTCCGTAAGTCACCATGATGGGATTGCCACCTCTTGGCTGCTAATATTTAAAAGATGCCACCAGCCTCTGCCAAGATTTAATATTGGTTTAGCAGTCAGGAGTTAATTAAATGTTAATGTTCAGTCACTTGAAATTAAACATTAGGAATCTCAGCTTTATTTGTAGGTTTCTTAAGCCATCATTGAGGTGTCCTACTTGGTTTCCCCCTTGCTGGGCTGCCTGACTCCTCCGGCTGGATCCCCCATCCACAGGCAAACTCATTTCACTCACCACATGCCTTGACACACAACATCTGACCTGCCCAACAGCCATACCTCTCCACTGAGCAAATCTAAAAGGCTGAACACACACACACACACACACACACACACACACACACACACACTGACATCGAGCTTCACATAAGGTGAGCTACCTATAATACCATAGTTATGTCAGTATGTGCAGTGTCTTACAGATGGCACAGCACTTTCGGGGATGTAATTGAGTTTGGCCTCAGTGAGATGATGGTAATGATGATAATGATGTTGGAAGAGGAGGAGAAAGGAGGCAAGGGGGAAAGGAAGAAGGAGGTGAAGGCAAAGATGGAAGAGAAGGAGGAGGAAGAGAAAGGAAAAGAAAGGGGAAGAAGGACCATTCCTTAAGAGTTTTCTGTAGTTTCATGCTCACAGTAACTCCACAAGGTAGAGATTGTCACTGCTCTCATTTTACAGATACAGAAAATGAAGCCCAGAGAGATTATGGATATGTCCAAGACTACAAATGGGATTCGATGTCAAGGTTGAGAGTTGAAATTCTCATTCCTTTAACTACAAATGATCGTGTAGATGAGAAAAAGTGAAGTTCAGAGAAGTTAAGAGGTTTGGTCAAAACCCTAGTTTTATGACCTTATCCATAATGTTAGGAAATAAAGCTCAGAGAGATTTAATGGCTTGCCCAATGTCACAGCTTTGTGTAAGGATCAGAACTAGAATCCTGGATTCCAATCTCAAGGAAGATTTTGAGTGCGTATGTGTGAGTCTGTATGTGTATGTGTGTGTTTACATGCACACACAAAGATTCAGGCTCCCTCCAAGCCTGGAATACTCTCCTGGTGAGAAGGTCTAGGACCCTCCTAGCTTTCTTGGCAATTTGCAGAGTTCCTGGTTGCATTTTAGCCCAGAGCACTGCTCTTGAATAGCTAACAGGTGGGAAAGACAGGGATGGAGTGGTGAGTGGGGACAAGCCACCTCTTCCAGAAAGGCAACACCACCTGTGCCTGCACTTCCCTTTCAGGACCCTGGCCAGTGCCACACCAACTCCAGAACCTTTCAATGGCAATAAGCCTGTGCCCCAGCACCCATGCCAATGTGCTGAATTGAAAATCAGGGTAAATCCGCACCAAGGGAGATGTATAATCAAGGCTCAGGTTTGCATTTCCTTCTCAATGGCACGTTGACAAAACAAGAAAAGAAAGAAACAGACATGGTTAAGCTGGCTTTTGGAGGCCAGTCAGTGAGAGGTGAGAGCAGTGAGGGCGGCCTATGACCAGCAATAAGCAGCCAGAGGGGACATTCAGCACAAAGGGCCATGCCACAGCTTGACTTCTGGCCCTTCTGAGCACTTCTCAGAAACTAAACCATGAAGTTAGAAAAAACTGAAGTCAGTCCCACAGAAAGGGGCTTGTGGGGGAAATGTGACTCTGCTACAGACTCCTGGACATAGCCTGGGGTTTAGAAAATAGCAGGTAGATAAGCTGTGGTGCTGTCTCTCCAATATATTCAAAAGAACTTAGGAAAGGATTACAGAAGGTTAGAACAGGAATAGTAACAGTGCCGACCACTTACAGAGAAGCCACTCTGTGCTAGGAGTGCACACAATGCCACATCTTTAAAAACGGTCTTGCCCCACAGCTTCTTTCATAGACCCTGAGACTGAGGTCCCAAGATTCTAAATCACTTATCCAAAATAACTAGTGGTGAGGTATTCAGAAACCATCGCTTCTACATTGATGGTTTTACAGAAGACGAAACAGACTCCATGAGGACAGAACCCTGCCAAGGTCATCCTGAAAGTCCCTGGCAGCCTGGGAACCTCCAAGCCCCAGGGGCAACCCCACGAAATCCAGATGGTGGGCTCAGTCACCTTGCTGGCTATTTTCAAAGTAACCATTTGGGCCACAGCAGCAACCATGATTTTCTCTACCTCTTTATTTGCAGAGAGCAAAGTCCCTTTAAGTGGAAGTCAAGCCAAGGGCATTTAGATGGATCAAACATGTCATAGGATTGTGGGATCACTTCCTTTTGAATACACAAGGGCCAACCTCCGCTTTGTCTAACTTTTTCTCCTCTGCAGAATGTAGTCTGGGGCCAGAGAGATCTGGCTTTAGATCAGTCCTAATGTGTCTGTGGACAAGCCACGAAAGTTTGCTAAGCCTCACTGTTCCTGGAAATGGGAGAGTTATCCATTCAGCCCACAAGCTTGAGGGCCTGCTGCCTGCCGGGCGCTGTCCCAGGTGCTGAAAATGGAGCCAGTGCGCAAGACAGACCAAAACTCAGAGCGCTTGGCTAATACCTGAGTGGGGATAATACTAGGACCCAGATGGTAGGTTTATTATAAGGATTAGAGATACTGCAGGCTAAGGTCTCAGAACGGTGCCTCCTGATGAGCCGCCACTCAACAGACGATGTCTGTTAAAATAATACAATTATGAATATCATTCTGCTGATCATTTTTTTAAAATCAGGTAGAACTACATAATTTTTAGGACAATAAAGAATTTGAAAATAAAACAGCTGGTTCTGTAGTTTGCTGAGCATTTAAGCATGGGCTTTTTGATGATCTAGCTGACTCACTACATAAGCAATAGAAAGAAAGACCCAATGTCTTCTTCCCCCAAAGTAGCACAGGGATCTGAGAGCAGCTACAGAGACTAGTGGCACAGCCCCCTGCTGCTGCAGACAGGAAAACAGTGATGTGTGGGCATGTGTCATGTGCGGGCACTCAGTGGTCCTTTTCTGCTGCCTTTCACTGGCATGGCAGCCCCTGTGCAGTAGGTGCCTTGTCTTTATTTTCTTGAGGAGGAAGATGAGGTGTGGTGAGGGTAGGAAAAGTTTCCCCCTGGTAGAGCAAGGTTGTGAACCCAAACCCCTGACAACACCAAGAGCATTGTTCTTTTCACTGCATGTATTCTATTTTTCAGCATTATGAGTCATTTTCTTTTCATCATCCACCCCCCCCCCCCGCCCTTTTTAAAAAAAAGATTGAGATCGCCACTTCTGGAGGGGAAAGAGACAAAAATAAAGCTGTTCGTACAGGTCCATCCTTCTCTGTACAATCTCTGCACCTTTGACATTGGCAAATGCAGAGATTTCTCTCCCTTGCAACCCCTTCCCATATCTCCCACATACTCTTCTTCCTGGAACACAGGGAGGCTCCATTGTCCAGCTCCCTTGCACCTGGGCATGGCCTCATCACTGAGCTACAGTGGACAGAGTGTGAGGGGAAGGATTGCTTGCTACTTCCACGCTTGGCCAGTACAAATTCTCTACAAGTCTCTTTTCCCCTGGGGGCCAGAAGGTGAAGATGGAGGAGCCAAAGAGTGATAGGAGCCTGAGTCCTGAGTAACAGCAAGGGCAGAGTGCCTTCTCCATGCACATGGTCACACATCACACAAGGGAGAAATAAACCTTTCCTGCATTAAGCCCCTGAGATGTGGAGGTTTGTCTGTTACAGCAGCACACTCTGTCTTAGCCAGCACATCCCACTAAAAGGCAGACTCCTGTCCTTCAGGGTAAGAATCATGTCTTATTAAGTACTATACTCTGGGCACCCAGCCAGGGGCCTGGCATGTCGTAAATTCAGGAAGGTTGGCCTGGTGATTATGGAAAGGGGTTTGGGGATCAGGTCAGCCTGGATCTGAGTGCTGGCTCTGACACTTGTGTGCTGAGGGAGACTTTGGGGAAAGCATTTAACCTCCCGGAGCTTCATCTTCTTATTGGTAAAAGAGTGATGTGATGTCAACATATAGTCATGACAACACGCAGCCATGGGTCTCACATATGGTAAAGACAAGTGCTCAGCCTACAAAGAGCACATAATAAGCTCTCAGGAGCCGGTTAACTACTGTGGCTGCTGCTAAACCGATACTATTAAATTCCCAATAGTAAGAGCTTGAGACTTGACCTGAATGCACCTACACATGCGCGCGCACACACACACACACACACACTCACACCTACTCGCTTATACAAAAACCATACAAATATGCAGGTTTACAAACTCCCTAAAGTGGCTTCTTCTTCTAAATAATAACAATGATGGCTCTGTCCCTTTTTCACAAGCATTTATCGTCACCATTCATAGCCTCTCCTTCCCTATCCCTCTCTCCTCAATGCTGCTGGTTCCCTGGGTTCTTAGAAATTATAATTAATTCATACTTCGGACTCTCAGGATTATAAGGTATTATAGGATGGCGGAGCTAAGACAAATGCTTTAATTCACCAGCTGCCGTGTATTTAATTAGAGATTCTGATGAATCCTCCTTACGCAAATAGGCCTTCCTACTTGGTGTCGTGCGAGAGAGGGGGAAAGAGGGGGAGGGATTTGTGCACAAGGCCTCCAGGACTCTCAAACTTTTGGCTGGTGTGGACTGCTCGTCTGTCACCTGAGAACCAGCTGGGAGGGGAGAAGTGTTGGCTGACAGCCCTCTGCCATGTGTGCTGGACAGGGGGAGATGTCTTGAAAGAGGCTTCTCTAATCCTGCGACACAGGAAAGCCCTCCATATGGGGATGGAATTGGGTGGGGGGTTTCATAGATACAAATTGCTTCTGGGCCCTTTTATAATTTTTTCCTCTATAATGTGTATTATAATTTTGGAGGTGGGTGGTGAAACAAAGAGCATTTGACTCTCATTGACAATATTACTCTTGGGATGGTATGTGTGTGTGTGTGTGTCTGTCCCATAATTGGTGATAAAGCTGACAGTTTGGTAAAAAAAAAAAAAGACTCACGTTTGCTCTTGTGCAGGGAGGCAGTTATTCTTTTAAAAATGCTTTCATTGCACCAAGTATCTCTAATGAGGATAGCAGTTAATAAAATTAAAAGGTGGGCTGACAGACTCAGTCATTTTTTTCTCTCCATCCAGGGCAAATACAGATTACTCACAAACAACAGAGACCCAGGTTGCAGCCCCAGAAGTGACCTCCAGGGTAGCCAAAGGCTACTCTCTGGGTATCACATTTCGAGCACCTGGGAAGGAGGGTTCCCAACACCCCTACACATCAGTTATTAGATTAGCCCCATGCTACTGATCAAGGCAGTGTGGCTTCTTTTCCTGCTCCCCTGACAGAGACAGAGGGAATGACCTCTTCAGAAGCTGAGTCAGGAAGCCTTGGCATCGAGCCTTTGCCACCTCTCTCTAGTCTCTGCCCAGTTCTTTTAAGAAGCCCAATGTCCTAGCACAGAACACTGAAGTTCCTCAGTTGAGTGTGAACACCCGCCGATCCCAGCATACTCCCCCCTCCAACGTGGCTTACAGGCTCTTGCCAATGTGCCCCCTGTGTCAGATATCCTCAGGAAGCTCTCTTCGTTGAAGCTCAAAGTTCCAGGCTCACGCATCCTGCAGTCCTTTGCTAGCAGTGTAACCCTCTCCTGAGCTGCCTTCCCTCTCCCTCCATTTGCCAAACTCCACCCTTCAAGAGCCCGCTCTTTGTCATCCCCCTTGTGAAGCTCTCGTGTGTCTTCCTCTGTTTCAGCAGTCACATACAACTACTTACAACTTTACATTTTCCTCTGTTGTGTATCCTGTCTTCCCACCTAAACCATAAAGTCTCTGAGGATAGGATTCAGGTTTATACGTTGCCATCCCCTCGTGGATAAGCCTGAGGCAAGCCCACCACAAACTCTAATAACCTTACTATTCTGCTGATTTATAAAGAGGATTACATTGCATCTCCTGGAGTATAAATTCCTTGTTCAGAACATTGCCAGGAAATGTTATTGGTCTTCCATCTAATTCACTGTGAGAAACTTCTGTGTGTGTTGGAAAACACATCTGATGTTCATTAGAACCAGGTCCCCAAGGAGCAGACTCCCAGGTAACTGTGCCCTTGGGCTGCTCCCTTGCTCCCTTTTCTCCCAATGGAGGGCCCTGTACAGTTACTGCAAGGTCTTCTCCACAAAGGGAAATATCACCATCTCCTCTTGTTTCATACCACCTTTCTGACCTCCTTCCTATTCCCTCCCTCCCACCACTCCTAGATGGGGGCAAACTCCAATTCTGCAGTGTCATCTTATTAGGAGTTGACATGAAGCCAGTCAAATGTGAAATGGGATGTGATGAGCAGGTGCACCCGGGCAAGAGGGAGGCATCATCAAGGATGATGCCCAGGTTTGGGTCTTGGGCAAGGAGCATGCTGAGGAGATTGCATTTCATCCTCAGGGCAAGATAGTCAGGAAGATCCTGGAGAAAATGGTGGGACCGTCTTTTGGGGAGGGGGAGGCATCTATCCCATGAGTGGATAAGGGCCAAGGTAATGACAGTGGAGATGAAGAGAGGCAGGTTTATTCAAGAAATTAGAGACACTCTCCAGAGAATCTGATAGTTTACAGGATGTAAGAAATAAAGGAGAAGGATCATCAAAGACGAGGATTTAGGGGTTTGGTAGAGGTCCCATTAGTTGACAAGGTAGCTAGGAGGGTGGACAACACAGAGCAAGGGCCAGTGGATATCCCACCTCTTTAACTCTCCTCCTGGTAACTTATCTTGGGAAGAATTCAGTGGAAGGTAAAAAGCTGTGTGCCCTTTAGTACCTGTGAAAACACCATCTATAAAAATCCTGGATGACAGCTTAAATGCCCAATAGTGATAGTGCTTATTATGTGCCAAGCATTGTTCTGAGGGCTTGACATGGAAGAACCCATTGAACGTTAACAACAACCCTATGAAGTCAGTCCCATTATGATCCCTGCTTGGCAGGTGAGCAAACAAGGGCTCAGAGCCAGGAGTTGGACCTGGGGGTCAGCCTCCTCAAAAGGCACCTAGATAAACCACCTCTCCCCACGACAGGGGGAGGTGCTGGTACGTCTGAGCACACCAGCAATTTTAGACAACCACTGGAATTTTAGACAACCACTAAACAATTTTAGACAACCACTAAACAATTATTAAGGCAATTCCATGGAAACAAGGGAAGTGTGTCTGGTGTATCATGAAATAAAAAAGATCAGGCAAAATTATGTGGAAAGCCTGAAAATAATTATGTTAAAATATGTGCACACATGGGTGAGATCTGGAAGGGAATTTACCACAGTGGAAACAGATGTGCTCTTCAGGTGACGGGATTAGGATGATTTTTGTGATAAAATTTCCATATATTATTGTTGATACTCACCTTTTCTTTAATGAGAAAAAATCCAAACAAGATGAAAAAAGTATAAACTGTACAATTCCAATATATGAAGTACAAAAACAGGCAAAACGAATCAATAGGGGTAGAAATCAGAACAGTGGCTGCCTCAGGTTGGGGCATACCAGACTGGCCAGGGCATGAAATACTTTCCTGAAGGGAGGGAGATGATAGCCACACAGGTGTATTTTTGTCCAAACTCATTGAACTGTGTCTTTGAGATACGTGTATTTTATTGTATGGAAATTGTATGTATTGCATGTCAATGATAACTTAATTTAAAAAAAAATATATATATATATATATACATATGGGGAGTGTGACAGTTCATTTTACATGTCAGCTTGACTGGACCAGCCAGCGAACACCCAGATATTTGGTCACACAGTATTTCTGGGTGAGCCTGTGAGGGTGTTTCCGGATGAGATTAGCACTTGAATCGTTCACTTAGTAAAGCAGATCGCCCTCCCCCAGGTGGGTGGGCATCCTCCAATCTGCTGGGGGCCTGAATAGAACAAAAGGGGGAGGAAGGAGGAATTCACTTCTTCTTTCCTGCCTCATTGCATGAGTTGGGACATCTTATCTCATATGTTCCTGCTCCAGGACCAGGTTCTCAGGCCGTTGGACTTGTACTGAACTACACCCCCAGCTCTCCTGGGTCTCTTGCAGATGGCAGATCAGAGGGCTTCTCAGCCTGCATAACCATGTGAGCCAATCCTTCATAATCAGTCAGTGAATCTACCTACTTACCTATTTATCTACTTATCTATCCATCCACTTTATCTATCTATCTATCTATCTATCTATCTATCTATCTATCTATCTTTCTATCTTTCTATCTTTCTATCTTTCTATCTATCTTTCTATCTATCTATATCTACCTACCTATGCATACATCCATCTATTGGTTCTTTTTCTCTGGAGAACCCTAATTCAGGGTGGGAGGAAGTCAAAACAAAGTCTCCCATTTAGGCATTTCCTTCTTCTGTCTCTCTGTGGGGTCGTAGACATTATGAATGTCCATCCAGGACAACGAGCCCACTCCTCTACCCACTTGTCTCCTTACAGAAAAGGGAGTTTCAATGGAGGCGACACAATCCCCTGGAACAGGGCTCCTCAAAGGACGACCCACAGGCCAGTGCCAGGCTGCCACCAGTTTTTGTAAATGAAGTTGTGCTGGAACACTGCCATGCCCACTTGTGCCCACATCTGGGGCTGCTCACACTACAGCATGTTGCTGGGCTGTTGCAACAGAGACCGTAGAGATGGCAAAGCCTAAAATACTCACTATCTGGATTTTTTCAGAAACGTTTGCTGAGCCCTTGCCTAGAGAACATTCGGAAATATATGTGGCTGTTTGGGGTTGCCACCAGGACTGAGTTGGGGCTGCTATTGGCATTTATTTGGCACAGTTACTACCATGCATAATGAAGAACCACCCTGCCCAGCCTTGAAATAGTGACCCCACTGAGAAACTTGCTCTCCAAGGACGTTTAGAACCTGGAAGAGGCAACTACAGCCAAGACTTCAGCTTCTAAGCAAATTAAAACTCTGCATGATTTCGTTTCCCCCATTTAGAGAGATGCACTTCCCTCCCCGCTTTTTTCTATCTTTAGGCAAGAAGCATCAAAAAAGCACCCACCTCTTAGCTTCCTTCACTTTATCTAACTTTTCAGTTATTGTTTGACAGCTTGTCTCACAGGTTCCCTTAGGACCTAGTTTTAGAATCAAGCAGGAGGGTTTTAAAAGTTGCCAAACCCAAGTTTAACAGGAGACAGAAATACTTGCCAGGGTTTGAACTTGTTTTATCACACATTCTCCGCCTCTCCCAGTGGGACCCAGTGAGGGAGTTACACTCCTTACATCAGAACAGTTGCTTTGGGTTGACAAAGTGCTCTCTGGATATAGTAGGTTTTGCTCTGTGTGTTAGGCTGGGCAGGCGGAGCAACTCCTAGTTTTAGAGAGGAGAATGCAAAGAAGTGATCTGCTCAAGGTGAAGTGGGTAACCCGAACTTAGCCTCGAAGTCTGCAGGCCTTTCTCAGGAGCTCCCTGTTAATACTGTACTCAAGCAACTTAATGGTGGAATTCCAGGAGCTGAGTAGCCTTTCAAGAGCATGTCAGACTACAGAATGGGGAGGGAAGTGGGACACGATTCAGCCTATTTCTGCCTGTGAAAGCTTAAATGTCTGTCTTGCAGTAAACTCAGGATTTTGAGGGCTGAGGCTAAGTCTTATTCATCTTACCCTCTTTGCATGCTCAATGCCTGGGATCATACATGATACATAGTAGGCACAGAATAAATGATGAATGAGTGAATGGATGAATAAATGAATGAATGAATGAATAAAAGTCATCTCATCCTCTCTATCCTTCCCTGTACCCAGAAGGAATTGTAAAATGATAGCAAGGTATGAAAGAAAATAAAAAACTATAGCTAACATCATACTTATAACATACCCAACACTCTTCTGAACATGTCTGTGTTTTGGCTCATTTATTCATTTCAACAACTCTCTGAGTTTGATACTATTATCATCTCCACTTATTTTACAAATAAGAAGACTGGACATCAGCCAACTTAGAAAAATGTCCCAAGGTCCCAGAGTGGGGAAGAGGAAGAGCTGGGATTTGAACTCAGGTCTGGCAGTCTCTTGTTTCAGGACGCATAATTACTCCACTATTCTGTATCCAGTGCTAAACGCTGGGGCAACACAACCCCTCCACTTGTATAGGATGTATGTGTTTTAATTGGAATCCGCAGAGGGAATGGAGAGGGAAGACTGCTTAGCTTGTCAACATTCATAAAAAGCAACTCTCTCCAAAAAAGGGACATGCAGAGGTGCAAGGATACGTGGACACACAGATATTTGATTCTGTAGTTTCAATAAAACAGAGCTTGGACCCCACACTATGTGACAAATGGCTCAATAAGTAGGGTAATATAATGCAGTCAGAAAGAAATACATTTTTATGTGCCGAGTGGAATTGCAGAACACCAGCTACAGCTTGGGCGATCATGTAATGAAAACACTTTTGTGCTGGGTTGGCAATGTGGGGATGAGCAAAGCTCGGGTTTAAAGCTGAACAACTGTGTGCGTCTTTACTTTTCACGATTGAAATTCAAGATACACCGAGGGGCCAAATCCAGAGAGGTTTGTGCAAGGGGTGGCAGAGTCGGGAAAACTGAAACACTGTCGTATCTTGAAAAATAGTTATGTGATTTATTTTCAAATCACCCTGAACTTGTCATTAAAGTGCACGCCCAGGTAATTACTGAGAACAGGACAGGTCAACTCACAATTGGGAGTCTGGATTTTTCTGATAATAGTTTGTTTCATTTGCACAAATCAGTGAGTGCTTAATATGCATTTGTGGAAGGAAGGAAGGAAGGAAGAAAAGAAAGAAGGAAGGGAGTTGTTGAGTGTTTTATATGCCAGATACATAATCATGTATTTTGTTTAACTTTCATATGAATCATATTGGGTAGATAGCAATAATAGGTGAAGAAACTGAGGCACTGAGAGGATAGTACGGCATCTGAGTGGGTAGAGTTAGAACTCAAACTCAAGCAGATTGTTCTGATAACCTCCTATTTTCCCCATTGGTGAAGGAGAGGCCCCCCCACCGACCCTACATAGTATGCGATGGTAGCATACAACCTCCCACAGTGGACAGATGAGATCAACACGGTTTATGAGTCACTATACTCACAGTCCAGGAGAGCTAAGACCCAGCATGACACACAGGGCCACACAGAGGACAGTGAAGCAGCAGGGGCTGTGGAGGCAGGCTTTGTAGTGACAAGAGGGTGAGACAGCCCCTTGTTCCCGCAGGAGGATGTGATTGGTGTGCTGGAATAGTGCTGCAGGCTGGCAGGGAAGTGACAGTAGGTGAAGGCGCAGCTGGCCCAGCTTATAAGGGAAGGAGACAGGTGGAGAGCCTTTGCTGCTGGGTGGAGGGCATATCTGGCAACAGCAGGAGAGCTCATGGTTAGATCTCTGGGCCCCTGTACGGCTCAAAGATACCAAGGAAGCACATGAATTTGCAAATCTTACAACACGTTGGTGACTCTGGGCCAGTAACTCCCAACTAGTACATGATCACCATTCCTCCCCACTTCCCTTGATTTGTCCTGCCACCTTGCATGTCAACCCACAGACCCTTCTCCTTCTTTATTTCATCACAGGAGATGTGAAATGTGGAATAAGCGTCCGTCTTGGAGCCAGTGGGTAAGTCTCTGGGTCTTAGCTCTGCTGTCCAGGAGCTCTATGGTTCTGAGCCTTTGTTTTCTCTGCAAATTAAGGATGCTGCCATATACTTCACACGGTGGTTTAAAAAGATTAAGTGCAATCAAAGAAAGGTCCTTAAAAAGCATTGTAAATGAAAGACACTATTACTTATGATCATGGTTGTCATCATCTCTAGATTGCTTTGACCCCAGGGACATTTTTTAAAGGAACTAAGTAAGAAAGTGAGGGTCTACCACTGCACCAAATAATAACAAAAACTAAGTTAGAGAAGTAGCATCAAACCATTTAGAATGTTTGTAATGCGCCCCTTCTGTACCAAGCACTTTCCAGCATCATCTCATTTAGCTTTTGTAACAACACTATCAGGTTAGTATCGGCATTATTTCCCTTCCAAAGATAAGTTCACTGACACTCAGAAAGATGAAGCAATCTGCTCACAGCCAAGTTCCACAGGGAGTAAGGGACAAAGAAGGAATTCACATCCAGGTCAGTGTCACTTCAGAGCCTGCGTCCTTAACCTCCAGGTGATATTCTCACAAGGATATCTGGCTGATGCAAGAGGTGGAATATCACCCCTCTACAATGATGCCCTGGTCCTAATCCTCAGAAGCTGTGAACATGTTACCATATACAGCAAAAAAGACTCTATAGATGTGATTAAGTTTAGGATTTTGAGATGAGAAGATTGTCATTGATTATCCAGATACTCCAACATAATCACAAAGGTCCTTATAAGAAGGCAGGAAGGTCAGAATCAGAGAAAGAGTGGAAGATGTCCTGCTGCTGACTTTGAAGGCAGAGGAAGAGGCCACAAGCCACATAATACAGGTGGGCTTTAGAAGCTAGAAAAGATAAGGATAGATATTCTCCTCGAGAGCCTACAGAAGGAACACAGCCCTACTGACACCTTGGTTTGACTTCTGACCTCCAGAACTGTAAGATAGTAAATTTGCGGGGTTTTTTTTTTTTCAGCCATCAAGTTTGGGTAACTTGTTACAGCAGCAATAGGTGGGGTCAGAGTATTTTTGCATAAGAGCAGACGATTTTCTCTAAAGCCGTGCTGTCCAATATGGCAGCCAACAACCACACATGCTTGTTTAAACTGAGATGACTAAACTTAATTTTTAAATTCAGTTCCACAGTCACACTAGCAGTATTTTACAGGCTCAATAGCCCTCCACCATTAGTGGCCACTGTGTTAGACAGGGCCATTTTTATCACTCAAAGAAAGTCTTCTGCATAACTGTAAGTATTTCCATAAGGATGCATAAGGGTTCATTGGGTACCAAGGGTGATGGAGGCAGACTGCCTGGCTTCAAACCCTAACTCTGCCACTTCCTAGCTTGGCATAACCTGGGGATAGCAATGGTAGCACCTAAGCCATTGGTTTATTATGAAGACTGACTGTGGAAAACAGAGGCAAAATGCATGAGCACACTACCTGGTCCATATTAGTAGGCATTTAATACCTGTGAGCTCTTACCATTTCTCCCGTTTCCTTTTTAGACAGGAGGACCTGAGCCCAGCCCAGTTTCAGGAGGTCCACTGGGTTTCCGTCTCAGGCCGACTGTTTCACACAGGTGGCCACTGTCTCATGTAACCACCTGAGCGTAGCATTCTGAAAACCAGCCCTGTGCCCAAAAGCCAGCAAAGAACTGGAAGTGAAAAATATTACATAAGACACTTCCCCAGAATGTGGTATCGCAGCCACGTGAATACAAATCACTGACGTGCAAACACTCCTCGGAAATATTTATGATGAAACTTCAGCACCAACCCAAACAGCCTTCACAGAGTGAAGCGAAACCATAAATTATTTCCAAGAACATTGTAATGCCAAGGGAACTCACTTAATTATCCATTATCCCAGAAATGTAGACATAATGTTAATTAAAATGAAGGGGGAAAGCCATTTCCATTTTTTATGAAGATTCATTGGGCTCTGGAAGAGCTCTTTGCCCTGAAGGCTGGGCCAGGTGATGGAGAGCTCATCCTGGGAGACAAAAACAGTCACCCAGACAAGAACGGGGGCACCTCAAGGTCAAGAAACAGCACTTCCAACACAGAAGAAGGATTGTCTGGCCTCACTTCCCAGTCTTTCTCCCACAGATGCCTGTGGCGTCACCGTTAGAAATGATTTTTCTTTCATCTGCACACTGACAGATCCTTGCTCTCTCTTTCAAAACCCTCCTTCTGGACTTTTCGGCACAACGTGGCTCCAGCATTGCAGCCGGCTCAAAAGTGAAGAACAGCAGTGCCCTGGTTTCATCCCTTTGTTTTTTAGCTCCCCGAGTCTACACTGAGGCCACGCTCTTATGGCAGGCCAGAGGACAGGGAGAAGGATGGACGGATGTACGGATGGACAGGATGTACAGGACAACAAAGAGGGCTCCTGCGCACTGGGTGGGCCCAGTGGGTCTGGTTTCAGAACCTCACCTCTGGCTAAACAAGGTGACTTTGTTTTTGTAGTTTGTAACTGATGGGACAAAACATTACTAAAATATGGGTGTTCCCAGCTTAGTTTTCCCCAGCCGTATAAATACTTCTGGTCTGGCTTGCATCAGACCCTTCAGTGCAGTGCCTCTCCCAGCCACGTCTGCCTCTTCCTCCTCAGAAAGACCCAGGCATAACATCGAGCGTAGAGAATGGGGAGAAAGAGCACATAAGGGGATCATGGGCTGGGGGGGGGGGACTTGTTGAAGAGAAGCTAAGAAGCAGCTATGGCAGGGGAGGGACGGGGGAGCAGCTATGGCAGGTGAGGGATGGGGGAGCAGCTATGGCAGGTGAGGGACGGGGGAGCAGCTATGGCAGGGGAGGGATGGGGGAGCAGCTATGGCAGGTGAGGGACGGGGAGCAGCTATGGCAGGTGAGGGAAGGGGGAGCAGCTATGGCAGGGGAGGGACGGGGAGCAGCTATGGCAGGTGAGGGAAGGGGGAGCAGCTATGGCAGGTGAGGGACGGGGAGCAGCTATGGCAGGTGAGGGAAGGGGGAGCAGCTATGGCAGGTGAGGGACGGGGAGCAGCTATGGCAGGTGAGGGACGGGGGAGCAGCTATGGCAGGTGAGGGAAGGGGGAGCAGCTATGGCAGGTGAGGGACGGGGAGCAGCTATGGCAGGTGAGGGATGGGGGAGCAGCTATGGCAGGTGAGGGATGGGGGAGCAGCTATGGCAGGTGAGGGAAGGGGGAGCAGCTATGGCAGGGGAGGGATGGGGGAGCAGCTATGGCAGGTGAGGGACGGGGAGCAGCTATGGCAGGTGAGGGAAGGGGGAGCAGCTATGGCAGGTGAGGGAAGGGGGAGCAGCTATGGCAGGTGAGGGACGGGGAGCAGCTATGGCAGGTGAGGGATGGGGGAGCAGCTATGGCAGGTGAGGGACGGGGAGCAGCTATGGCAGGTGAGGGAAGGGGGAGCAGCTATGGCAGGGAGGGATGGGGAGCAGCTATGGCAGGTGAGGGAAGGGGGAGCAGCTATGGCAGGTGAGGGAAGGGGGAGCAGCTATGGCAGGTGAGGGACGGGGAGCAGCTATGGCAGGTGAGGGATGGGGGGAGCAGCTATGGCAGGTGAGGGACGGGGAGCAGCTATGGCAGGTGAGGGAAGGGGGAGCAGCTATGGCAGGTGAGGGACGGGGGGAGCAGCTATGGCAGGTGAGGGAAGGGGGAGCAGCTATGTGCAGGGGAGGGATTGGGGAGCAGCTATGGCAAGGTGAGGGAAGGGGGAGCAGCTATGGCAGGTGAGGGATGGGGGAGCAGCTATGGCAGGTGAGGGACGGGGAGCAGCTATGGCAGGTGAGGGAAGGGGGAGCAGCTATGGCAGGTGAGGGACGGGGAGCAGCTATGGCAGGTGAGGGAAGGGGGAGCAGCTATGGCAGGTGAGGGACGGGGAGCAGCTATGGCAGGTGAGGGAAGGGGGAGCAGCTATGGCAGGGGAGGGATGGGGGAGCAGCTATGGCAGGTGAGGGAAGGGGGAGCAGCTATGGCAGGTGAGGGAAGGGGGAGCAGCTATGGCAGGTGAGGGACGGGGAGCAGCTATGGCAGGTGAGGGAAGGGGGAGCAGCTATGGCAGGGGAGGGACGGGGTGCAGCTATGGCAGGTTGAGGGACGGGGGAGCAGCTATGGCAGGTGAGGGACGGGGGAGCAGCTATGGCAGGGGGAGGGATTGGGGGAGCAGCTATGGGCAGGTGAGGGATGGGGGAGCAGCTATGGCAGGGTGAGGGACGGGGAGCAGCTATGGCAGGTGAGGGAAGGGGGAGCAGCTATGGCAGGTGAGGGACGGGGAGCAGCTATGGCAGGTGAGGGAAGGGGGAGCAGCTATGGCAGGGGAGGGATGGGGGAGCAGCTATGGCAGGTGAGGGATGGGGGAGCAGCTATGGCAGGTGAGGGATGGGGGAGCAGCTATGGCAGGGGAGGGATGGGGGAGCAGCTATGGCAGGTGAGGGATGGGGGAGCAGCTATGGCAGGTGAGGGAAGGGGGAGCAGCTATGGCAGGTGAGGGATGGGGGAGCAGCTATGGCAGGTGAGGGATGGGGGAGCAGCTATGGCAGGGGAGGGATGGGGGAGCAGCTATGGCAGGGGAGGGACGGGGGAGCAGCTATGGCAGGGGAGGGACGGGGGAGCAGCTATGGCAGGTGAGGGACGGGGGAGCAGCTATGGCAGGTGAGGGAAGGGGGAGCAGCTATGGCAGGGGAGGGACGGGGGAGCAGCTATGGCAGGGGAGGGACGGGGGAGCAGCTATGGCAGGTGAGGGACGGGGAGCAGCTATGGCAGGGGAGGGATTGGGGAGCAGCTATGGCAGGTGAGGGATGGGGTGCAGCTATGGCAGGTGAGGGATGGGGGAGCAGCTATGGCAGGGGAGGGAATTGGGTGCAGGTATGGCAGGTGAGGGATGGGGGAGCAGCTATGGCAGGGGAGGGAATTGGGTGCAGGTATGGCAAGTGAGGGAAGAGAATGGAGTCTGGGATACTCCATTGTCCCATGTTGGGTACTCAGAAAGCCCCAGAAAGTGATATGAGTACTTTAAGTTGATTTGAGAGTGTGGACTGTGTTCTTTTGTCCACACCACCACTCAGGGATTAGGCTGCATACTGTATGATTTGATAAGCACTCTGTAGATTTTCCAATTTCATATGAGGTTTGGTTGGGGGAAAATTGGGGGAGGGGAGATGTTATTTTTAAAATAAATTTAAAATCCTTAAGCATATAGGAACGGAAAGTCCACTGGTCTTCCTGAAGTCCTGACACATAGTAGAAACTTTTGTCAATGGTATGGAATGGTGACTACTAAATGGATGAATACACAAATCAATTGCTTAGTTACTGATATCTACCACCTAGAGTATATGCTGGAGAAGCTGGGTAACTTCTGTCTGTAGAAAGAAGCTAAAGAGGAACTGACATTTGTTGAACATGTATTAAACATTTGTAGACATTATGTGTATGTTTATAATATTGCCTCTGTGAAAATAACTTCTAAAAACATCTAATGACACACCTGGTAGAGTGACCAAAATCCAGAGCACGGTTAACACCCATTACTAGCAAGGATGTGGAGCAATAGGAACTCTCATTCGTTGCTGGTGGGTATGCAAAATGGTATACCTGATTTGGAAGACAGTTTGGTGGTTTCTTACAAAACTAAGCATACTCTCACCATACAATCCAGCAAGTATGCTTCTTGGTATCTGCTCAAAGGCATTGAAAACTTATGTCCACATAAAAACCTGCTCACAGATGCTTATAGAAGTTTTATTCATAATTGTCAAATTTGGTATCAAAAAATGTCTTTCAGTAGGCTAACTGATAAATACTGTGGTACATCCTGACAATGGAATATTACTCAGCACTCAACATAAATGAGCTTTCAAGCCATGAAATGACATGGAGGAACCTTAAATTGCTTATTACTAAGTGAAAGAAGCCAATCTGAAAAGGCTACATACTGTATGATTCCAACTGAATGGCATTCTGGAAAAGGCAAAACTGTGGCGACAGTAGAAAGATCAGTGGTTGCCAGGGACTCAGGGGAAGGGGGATAGACAGAGCACAGAGAATTTTTAGGGCAGTGAAAATACTCTGTGTGATACCATAATGATGAACACATGTCATTAAACATTCGTCCAAGACTGTGGAATGTACAACACCAAGTGTGAACCCTGATATAAACTATGGACTCTGGGGGGTTATGATGTGTCAATATGAGCTCATTAATTATAACAAATATACTCTGTGGAGGATGTTAGTAGTGGGGGAGGCTACGCATGTTGGGGAGCGGGGGGTATATAGGAAATCTCTGTACCTTCCTCTCAATTTTCCTGTGAACATAAAAATCCTCTAAAAAGAAACAGTCTTTTAGAAAATCTATATGAAACTAAAACACCAACTCATACATCATAATAAATGACATAATCAAGTATTTCCGCTAACACAGAAACGTCAAAGTACAGCAATGTATTATCAAAGCAGAAATAGTAAAGTGAAGTTGGTCTCTGCACCTGTCCACCTGTCTGCTGATGGAGACTTTTCCTTCCATCCTCCCAAAGTCCCATGCTGTGCCTCGGCCCCTTTATCTGCATTATGGGAACAAACCTACTACTCTCCCTCCTTCAGCATCATCAGACCAACTGACAGTGCAGTTAAAGGGCTTTGTAAAACAGAAAACCACATAAAAAGCAGACATCACTCTGCTGGTGAGGTTGTAAATTACTACAACTCATTTGGAGGGCAACTTGGCAGTACCTATTAAAATATAAAATGCACCTGCCTTTCAACCTGGAGATTCCATTTATAAGAAAATCTCAGGCACATACATGCTCAGGTGCACAAAAATAGACACTGCAAAAGTGATCACCACGGCATTGCTCACAATGGGAAAAAATAAACCGAAAACATCCTAAATGTCCCTCAATAAGAAACTAATATACAACATCTACGGCCCATCCATGTTCTGGGAAGTTATGCAGCTCTTAGAATAGGATAAGATATAGAAAATGTGAATTATGAACTTAAAAAGTAAATTAAGCAGCAATATGTACAGCATGATCTCATTTATGTAGAAGTGTGTGTGTGTGTGTGTGTGTGTGTGTGTGTGTGTGTGTGTGTGTGTGTGTGCGTGCGTGCATGTGTGCACATGACCATAGACATAGTCTGGAAAGTTGCTCATGATAATATTAGCAATGCCCCTGGGGAGTGAGCTGTAATGAGTAAGAAGGAATGCCACTTCTTTCTTTATGTGTTTTATCAATTGATACACTTAATTATTGCCATAACCCCTTAACTGGTCTCCCTGCTTCTGCTCTTACCCTGGAGAAGATGGAGCCCTGCTGCCAAATCCTAAGCTGGATCATATCGACCTCCTCCCAAGGCTCCCCTGGTCACTCGTAAGCCAAAGCTCTCGCCATCTCCACAGAAGGCTGTGTACCCTACCCCTCTCTGACTGTACCCCCAGCTTCTTGGCTTGCTCCCATCTCTCCAGCCAAGTGACTTCCTTGAACAAACTAGGTATGCTCCAGCCTCAGGACTTTTCCATAGGTTGCTCCCTCCACCTGGAACTTCTTTCCTCCAGATCACTACAAAACCAGCTCCCTCCTCTTAATGATCTGCTTTTGTCCCCTTATTTAAAACTATAACCAGCTGCCCTCTGCTCTGCTTTTTCCTCAGCAGTCATTCCTTTCTACCATGCTCTCATTTGCCATTTCCTGCAGTCAGAATCTAAGCTCCACGAGCCCAGGGACACTGGTTTATCCCTCAGGCCTATCCTTTTCAATCAGTCTTCCTGGTCCAAGCTTTCCCCTACCCTACCTCCCTCTTAGCTGCCTACCTCTTCCAGAATAGACCACCAACTAGCCTCCTTCCTACTCACTTGCCCATATAAGTTATTAGTAAATACTTCTAGCTATACTAATTCATACTATAGTGTAAAAGACTCATTATTTACCTTTTCATAAGGTTCACTGTCACAACCCTAATTGGGCTGAATCCTCAAGTCAACCCTATGGAAAAGTAATTCTGAAACTGGAGGGCGCATAAGAATCCCCTGAGGCTCTTGCTCAGCATCAACATTCTTGGGCCTCAAATCATTGAGGTTCTAAGTCAGCGGGCTCGGGGCAAAGCCCAGGAATCTGGATTCTTGAGAAGAACACAGGGAGATTCAGTGGGAGGCAGTCCACAGACTCCACTGTAGGACCCTGCCAGTGAGTTCCACTGTTTTCCACTAGGCATTCTGGAGGTCCTTTTGGTGGCACCAGGTGGGTCTCTGCCCCATGAATTCACCATTCTTATTCACAAACTAGACTTTAAGAAAGCAACATACTGATTGAACTGACGCTGCGATGCATATAAAATAGAGCTAGAATAAAGCAGGAATCAAATTTCACACTGAACATCTTCACTTGCCTGATCCCAAAGTGAAGTGCTTTCTCCTGAGAGAGACAACAATTTCTGGTGATTGGTTTAATCAGAATAGATTTTACTGCTCAGGCATATGTAGAACGCACCCGGACTCTCTTCTCAGGAGGGTAGTCCCTCCAGCTCAGAGTTTCTCACACCGAATGTGCATATTAATTACCTGGGAATCCTGTTAAAAAATGCAGATTCCAATTCAGTAGGCGTGGGAGGGCCCCAGATTCTGCATTTCCCCCCTCAAACTGCTCAATGATGCTGGCCCAGAGACCACATCTTCAGTTGAGAGGGTCTTGACCAGAGACAAAAAACTAGGTTTCATTTCATCTGCCACATTGGAATGATCAGTTGTGCCAGCCTGGCTTACCAGTTGAGAAAGATTTGGAGGAAAGGCTCAGCTCAGGGAAAGAGTGCTATGATCATTTAGTGATGTCTGTCATGAGCATGGGACAGAGTTCTATGACATGTGTGCTACCCTGTTCTGGGCTGTGTTCATCCTGCCACTTCATTGGATATCAGATGTTTAAACAGTACAAGTCAGTTCATGAGAGTTTCTGACTTAAGTTTATGACATCACCTCAGACATTAGCACATTCATAACACACAGACACATATACACAAATACATCTACAACATAACTGTGGCTAGAGCTTTGTGTGTTTTTACCTCTTGGAATTTTCAGAGCTTCCAAGTTCCCAGACTATCCCCACAGTGAACTGCCCTCATAAGTCAGCTTCTTTCCACCTCAACCCTCTGTAATCTCTCCCTTAGCCAGGCAAGAACAAGTATCCAGGAGTTACACATACAACCTGATCCTCTTCCAAGAGGTCCTGTCTGTGTACATTCTGCATTTGTTTGCCGGGTCCACCCTAACAATGAATGGCAAACTGGGCGGCTTCAACAGCTTAAACTTCTTGTTCAGGGTTCTAGAGGCTGAAAGTCCAAGACTAAGATGTTGCAGGGTGGGCTCCTTCTGAGGGCTGTGAGGAAGAATCTGCCCCGTGCCTCCCTCCTTGGCTTGTAGACGGCCATCTCCTCCTGTGTCTTCAGATGGTTCTTCCCACTGTGTGTGTCTGCATCCAAATTCTCCCTCTTGTAAGGAAGGAATACTGGTTTTACTGGTCATATTGGTGTAGGGCTCACCCATATGACCTTGTTTTCACTTGATTCCCTCTATAAAGACCCTATCTCCAAATAAGGTCACATTCTGAGTTAGGACTTCAAAACATGAATTTTGAGGGGACACAATTCAACCTAGAACACATTGACAAGGTGTTTCCTGCTGCAAAGGTCCGATTGAGAATGCAGTTCTTCACCTCTCTTCTACTTCCTGTTGCATCAATATTTAATTGACTCTAATCTTTTTGTGACCCTATAGTAGTTTGTAGGCTCTACAACAATGCTTTCCACTAACATAGCTATTTGAAACATCTTAATGGGGCCAAAGGTATCCACCCCCCAATCTACCCTGTCTCTGTCCCATTCTCTGGCTTTTCTAATTTTTCATTCCTTTTAAAATGTAAAACACTTGAATACAACAGGGTAAAAAAAACAACAACAGAAGTGGTCAGTGTGATCAAGGTCCTTCTCTGGGTATCTCCTGCCTGTGTCCCACAGAGAGTGGCTCCATTCGGACACAACAAAAGTCATTTTCTAATAAAGCACCCTGGGGGAGTAGCGGAGGCTGGCCTGACCTCCATTTCAGTGGCGCCCACGTGGGTTGAACCCAGAATCATCTGCTTCCCCCACAGCAGGTGGGCTCAAATCCGCCCAGGAGTAATGCACAGGAGAGCAGATTTTGGCAACGATGCAGAGTTTCAGCCAAAATAAATGCTACCACCTGGTAGCTTTCGAACAGGATCCATGCCGGTATTTCATTCGGGCTGAAAACACTAGAAAAATAGTATTTTGCATTTTGCACCTGTAGCCATGCTCCCTGTCAGCCACATACCACTTCCCAATGATGCCGTGGGGAGGGGGGAAAAGGGTATTGTAAAGGGGTCTAAGCAGAGAGGGCATGTTGGATTCAGAGTCTCTACTAAGATGTGAAGCAGGGAAAAGCCATGGGATCCTGAGAAATTTCAGCAGCCATTCCTTCAGAAGCACAGATACCTTAACAACCCCATTGGATGCCCATTTCGTGTTTCCTTTGTTAAGTCAACAGTGTCTCTGCCAAAATCCATTCACTTATCTCATTACAGTTCAGCCTCTTTTCTGTTCCAAAAACTGAGTGTGGAGGTAAATGCTATATACCACACGCGGGCACACGCGCATTCATTAAGCACGCACACTATAGAGAAATCTGACTTAATGAAAGTTTATTTGAAGAGAATGCTTATTTAAATGCAGTCTACTTTTGCAAATGGAAATGGGTTATTTTGGGATAATTGCATAGCTGGGTGAGCTGTGCCTTCACTCTGCTGGGTGGCCTGACTGTTTCTTAACCTATTCTAACTGGGAAAATATACATATATTTTTTTCATCTGCAGAGAGAAACTAATGGGACTTCATTAGGTCAAGACTATGGTCAGGAGGCTTAAGGATGGAGGAGAAACACAAACAAGAATCCCCAAAGAATGATGCTGGGGGAGGGAAAGGAGGCGACAGAGCTGAAAGCCCCTCATTTTGATACTGCTGAGTGTTGGGTCCAGCAAAGACGACTAATGAGGGTCTTTAAGTGTCTAATTACAGTAAACAGGCTTCCCCTTCCAAACAGAAAGCTTCACTTAAGCCTTTTTAGGAGTCAAGAGGGAAACCACCCTATAAATACTCTGGGGAAGATATTGAGAATGCCCCAGCAAGCTGTGTTGTGTAGAGCCGGCATTCCGTGTCCACGGATGCAAGGCCCTGCAGATACAGAGGGCCTTCTGTATTCATTGTGCCGCAACACTTTATACAAGAGACTAGAACATCTACAGATTTTGGAATCAGCGGGGGCTTCTGGAGCCAGTCCCCTGTGGATACCAAGGGACAATTATACTTGGAAGGCTGGTGGCAATAGCAGGAAACGAGACGTCTGTGAGCTGCAATGCCCACACAGGGTGAGACTGGAACAGATCCAGCTCAGTGTAACATCCATAAGGGGTCCCTGAATGCCTGCACCCCATGCTCCATTCCCTTCTGTCCATAACACCTTCATGTCTTCACCCACCCCACCCCACTGGTGGGCCATTCAGGACCATGGCGGCTTTCACTCCCATAGCTTTGTTTCTCTCAGTTACGGATTTCCAGGAATGGTCTCTGAACAGCATCCCACCTTGACCTCTCTGGATGGAAAGAACCCCCCTCCTTCCCTTAACCCCACACTCACAGTCAGCTCCCAACTTTGTCCTGCAGTCAGGAAAAGAGCATGGGCCGTAAGAAATTAAGATGAGTTGCCGTCTCAAAGCTTCCGTATTACATCTAGAGTCTTTCCACCAACCCGCCCCTGCCCCTTTAATCTGTGGTAGGTACTGAATGCTCAGCTCTAAACCAGGGGCTCTAGAGGGAACACTCAAGGTGCATAAGATACAAACTCCATCTTAAAGGGTGGGAGTTGCCTTGCACAACTGACTGAGACATAAATTTTGGCAACTTGAAAACAAGAACCAGAAGCAAACTAACAAACAAAATCCTGCAATAAGATGATGATGGCCACTAAATGTAGAGAACTTGTTACCTACAAGACATAGCATAGACCACTCCTGGGCATATATCCAGAGAAAACTCCAATGGGAAAAGATACATGCACCCCAATATTCACAGAAGCACTATTTATGATAGCCAAGACATGGAAGCGACCTAAATGTCCACTGACAAGTGATTGGATAAAGAAGTGGTGTGTGTGTATGTATATACATATACACATATATATATGTGTGTGTGTGTGTGTGTGTGTGTGTGTGTATATACACAATGGAATACTACTCAGCCATAAAAAGAGTAAAATAATGCCATTTGCAGCAACATGGATGGACCTAGAGATTATCATACTAAGTAAGTCAGACAGAGAAAGCCAAATATGGTATCACTTATATGTGGAATCTAAAAAATGACACAAATGAACTTATTTACAAAACAGAAAGAGACTCACAGACATAGAAAACAAATTTACGGTTACCAGGGGGGAAGAGGGGAGAGAGGGATAAACTGGAGTTTGGGATTGGCTGATACAAACTACTATGTACAGAATAGATAAATAACAAGATCCTACTGTATAGCACAGGGAACTATATTTGATGGCTTGTAGTAACCAATAATGTAAGTCAACTATACTTCAATAAAAATTTTTTAAAAACTAGACGAGTTTGGAAATAGTGGCTCCCTAAGATTAAGGGAAATGAGTTGGGACTCGGTGGGAAGGGATAGAAAGGTCCCCTAAGGCAGAGTGAGGTGTAGCCTTAGCTTCTGTGATTTCTCGAAGATGTAAATGAAAGGGGAGTTGTATGGCAAGGTCAGGGGTAAGCGCCCTTCCTTTGTATGCTGATGCCCACAGTCTGTGACTGGGGAGGAAGGCCGAGGGAAGCGCATAAAGTATACATTATGGGCAATCTGACCTGGATGTAGCACCTTCACATCTGTATACTTGGACTCTAGCTCGACCGTCCCCAGTGAATACAGTCTTTCTTGCCTGCCTTTCATTAGAGCCATCTTCATGTTTTATCGTTAAAATACATTTAACACTTAGCTGTGCCACTCACAGGGGCGGGCACTCTGCCTCTAGCGTCTCTCTCAGTTCCCACGACAGCCTTAGGGAACTAAATCACGTTGCCCATTTGATAGATGAGGAAAGAGCAATGTCTGTCTGAGTCCAGGTGTCAGAGCGAGATTCTCGGGGTTCTTGATCATGTGTTTTATGAATCACAAAGCACCAACAAATGTTACACGTATTTTTCCAAATTTGTCCACAAGGATTTGTAAGCATCTCCTCTAATTATCGGGAAGCCCTTAGGTGGGAGCTGAGAGACCATTTTCAGCCAAGCTGAAGTAGGTAGGTTCACAGAATGCATATGTCCACTCCCCAAGGACATTCTTACCTCTGACCACTAGAGTTTACACCCAGCTAGAGCAGGGCCAAGGGTACCTGGCAGCAGAGTATCCCCCAAACCAAAGCAAATGGATGTAGTTGCATGAAGGGCTGGATTCAACCAATCTGCTGGTTGCTTTCCTCGGGGATGGGGTGGGGGGAGTCAAATTTCAATGTATGTCTTTGGGGGGAAAAATCCCATTAAAAACTCGTATCAATATATGATAATTGATTGGGTATCAAATCAACCTTTGGTTCTTCTTCTCTCCCAAACTCAACCAGTTATCACTAGGGGTGTGAAGACGTACCATGGGGGCAGGGACTTTGTCTAGTTCATTGCTGTATACTCAGTGCCCAGTGTGCTGTAGGTGCTTGATACTAACACCCTACCTAAAGGAATAAATATCTTGCATGTAGCTGCTGTGAGTCCTCCATAAAAACTCTAAGAAACATGGCACTTTTCAATGGAACCCAAAATAGTAGGGGTTGGACTTGCCCCAAGGGAGAAAGCCGACAGAATCAGCCGACAAAGCAGCTCAGACTGGTGTCTGGCTGTGCAGCCACTTACACAGAGCTTTGCTGTGATTTAAAAAATGCCCATTCCCAGAGTTCCAAGCACTCATAGAAAGAACGAGGAAAGGGGAATGTAAGTGTTCCCAGCCCCATAGGTTACTGCTGCTACTGTCTTTGTTTCTGGGGTGCTGAGGTTGGTTTGCAAAACCAGAGAGTTCAGCTCAGTTGGATGGTGGAAACCAGCTTGGTTGCATGCATGTAGCAGAGCAGCCAGCAGCTTGGAGCCCTCTCCTCCCGACAAGGGAAACTCAAGACCAGTGAAATCTCCTAGCATGGAAGCTGAACTCTGTTACAGATGCTCCTGGTGTTCTGGGAGCCCTAACAGTCAAGTCCCCTGTGACATGGAGCCTAGATGGCGTTGGTGGTGAGCTGCAGGGTTCACAGGCCCAAATGCAACCAAACCATCCTGCCCCACATCTTTCTGCCCCACTGCATCTTCCAGTTTGTGAAAGACTTCCACGTCCTTCTCATATATTCATTCAGTCAAATATTTACTGGGCACCTGCTGTGTGGCTGCCCCAGGTCTAATCACAGGGATACTGCCATGAAAAAGACATAGCACCTGAACACTTGAGGTGCGTGCATCCTGCTGTGGGGAGGAAGCGAGTAAACTGATGAATAAAGAAATAATACAATGCCAGGAAGGGATAGGTGCCCAGTGGGGAAAAAAGAAAAAAAAAAAAAACAGATCCAGGAAAGCTGACAGAAGAAGATGCTGTTTTAGACAGTGAGCTCAGTGGAGGGTTCTTCCTGGACGTGGCATTTCTGCAAAGACCTGAATGAAAGGAAAAAGCTGCTGAGCTTTGCGAATCTCTGGGTCTACAGTGCAGCCAAGCCACCATGGTCTGTGGGACCTCGACCTGCTGATCGTCGAGGAGGGAAATCGCTTTTCAAACCCAAGTTTTAAAAATACTCCCTTGGAGTAAGTGTTCTCCGATTTGTGCTGACTTCAGGAGGCACGCAGACTGCCTTGGCAGCAATTTTTAAAAATAAGATGAAAAGCAATTATGTTTCATCGCAGCAATTTACTCAGCGAAAATCTGGGGAGCAAAAAAGGTAAATACATCCCCTCCCCGCCGCCGCGGGGGGGCCTCCTGGGCCGGGGGCTCTCTTGCTGTCCAGGAGCTGGCTCTTCCTCCCTCCAGGAGGCAGGTCCAGGCTGTCTTTAAGCTCCAGGGACCGCATACTCTCTGATTTCCAGGTACAAACCAGCTTTCATCAATGCACACAGCCAGGCATGAGTCACCCCCAAGCACAGCCAGTTCGGGCCACCAGCAGCAGAGACAAAGGAGAGCGTTTGTGCGTTTCCCAGACATGACACATCCTGAGGAGGGTGCAGCCAAATCGAGCCTCTCGAGGTCTCAAGAGCGTTGATCTGCGGTCGAAAAAGCTTAAAATGACAAAAGGAAGGAAGGGAAGGCTGCCCGAATCCTGCTGCAGTTTTAACCTAGCCAGACGCCCCACATTCTCCTGACTAGCACATTTCCGTTCTACTTTCTTATCTTGGTTTCCAGCCACCCACCCCCATCCTTGCGGGTCCCTCTATTTTAACATTAAGTTTAAAAAAAAAAATGTGTGCAAATAGTACATGCTCAGAATACATGGAAAAGCAAAAGGAAGAGAATAAAAATCATTCCCCGTGTCACACCATTCAGCAATAACTGCTTCTCACGTTGTGCTGTGCACCCTTGGAGAGTTTCTCTTTCCCCTCTTATTTATGGATACATATTTTTAAACAAGCTGTAGCCATACGATCTGTCATTTAACATAATTTTTTTCACTCAAGGAATCAGAAATATCTTCCTGGGCCCGTGTAGATGATAGAGTTATCCAAATGTGTTTACCAAATCAGATTTAATGGCTGCAGAGGATTCCATTTTATGGCCAGACCATAATTTATTTGATTTTTCCTGCTATTGGAATTTTCATTATTATAAACAATGCAGCAAGGAGCATCGCTCACTCCTTCATTTAACAACTATTTATAGAGTGCCTTTCCTGGCTAAGCTCGCGAGCACATCCTTAATTATTCCCTGAGGATAAATTTCTCGAAGTGGAATTGCCAGGTCAAAACACAAGCGTGCATCTAAGGCTTTTGTGAACAAGCATATTAGTCTTATTGCCAAATCGCCCCCAAAACATTGTTCCAAGTAGTACTCCTACCAGCCTAGGATGCGAGTGCCTGGCTCCCGAACTCTTTGCCAACACTGACTTTTTTATTTCCCTTCTTTGGGGCGGATTTTGTAGGAGAAAAATAACAACTTGTTGTTTCACTTTTCAATCCTTTGTTGCCAGCCAGCCTGAACACTTCTCCATGTGTGCTGGCCATTTAGATTTCCCTTCCTGTGAATTGTTATTCATAGCTTTGACGATACTGTCTTAATTAAGTCTCAGGATGAAGAGGAAAGAATGGAGAAAATTAATAATTATTGAGTGTTTGTTATCTGCCAGACAGTGTATACTACTGGCTTCAAGAGGAAACATGTATCTTCACGACATGTCTATCATTGTCCCCATTTTATAGGTGGTGATGTACACCTTGGGGGGTACAACTGACCAAGGACACGGGGTCAAGGGCAGAAAAGGAAATCAAACTCTGTGTGGAAGCTCGTTCCCATCATTATCTCCTACATGGGGGGAGGCAGGGGCGGGGCGTTAAACTTTATTTGATTCTGGAATTACTCTGTCAAGGGAAGCCGTATAAGGACCAAACTAAGATGCTCTGGTCCCTACTGCAGGGTCCTGCCCCAGCACCAAGTCATTGGGTGACACTGAATTTTTTTTCACATGCTGAATTATTTATTTATTTTTTATCATTTTAGCCCAAGAGCCTCCAGGAATACGTTCCCTAGGAAATACTTGGAAAAAATAACTACCAAATGGCAGGGCCAGATCTTCCTCACTGCAGCTGAGTGGCCAAAGAACCATTTTAGAAGCAGGACATACCTTGCCTGTGATCACAGCCTTTGGATTCTTACATATCCTCCAAAAGTAGCCTTAATGTGCTCAGAAGTGCTTCCGTGTGTCACAAAATAAACAGCTGCATCATGTATCTCCTGATTCCCTCCTTCTTCATAAACCTTTTCCGTTCCGGTGAGAACACTGCCCCTTCCTCTGTTCTCTGGTCTGACTTCACCGGTGGTTCAGGATCTACCCCACGGGAGCCTTCTTGCCCCTGTGCCCTCTAGTGGCTGTCCCCATACCATCAACCACACTACATTGCTTGTCAGTTTGCTTTTCGTTGAAGTAAAATCCACAAAACAGAAAATTAACCATTTGAAATTAAACAATTCAATGGCTTTTAGTAACATTCACAGTGTTGTACAATCACCACCTCCATCTATTTCCAAAATTTTATCACTCCCAAAAGAGACGGTATCTATATCCTTTAGCAATCACTCCCATTCCTCTCTCCTCCCAGCCCCCAGCAACCACCAATCTACTTTCTGCCCCCATGGACTTCTCTGCTCTGAACATTCCATAGAAATGGAATCACACAATATGTGGGGTTTTTTGTCTTCTTTCAAAACTCAGCATGATGTTTTCTGAGTTCCTCCACGTTACAGGATGTGTCAGTGACTTTGTTTCTTTTATGGCTGAATAATACTCCTTTGTACGGATAGACCAGAATTTAAATATCCATTCGTCTGATGATGGCCATTTGGGCTGTCTCTACCATTTGGTTATTGTGACTAGAGCTGCTACGGACGTATGTGGACATGTATAAGCGTACCGCTTTTCAAATCATTTGGGTGCATAACTAGGAGTGGAAGAGCTGGGTGTCTGTTTCTAGTTTCTGGTTTGTTGGAGTGTCAGATCCCTGAGGGAGGGGGTTTCGTTCACTGACTCACCCACAGAGCCTAAGGTAACCAGCTGCCCTGGTTTTCCTGGAATTGTTGATTTCCCCAGGACGTGGGACTTTCAGTGATAAAACCTGGAAAGCCCCAGACAAATGTAGACAAGCTGGTCACTCTACCACCATCCAGTACATTATGTGACATGGAACAGTGATTCAACACACATTTTTTAATTAAAAATTCCTTCCATTTATTTAGCATCTAGTTGATCATGACATGTCTCAGGCACACCGAGGCTTAAAGGGAAGGTTTTTCAACCCAATGAGATATTTATAGCAATCTATAAGATTATAGAAACCCGTATTTTCAGTACAGTTAAAGCATACACAGAGGGAGCATGGAAACTTTAAAACATGAAATTGCAGGTGGTTGCAGTGTTAAGGCTCCTTGATAAAGATGCCCAAGCAGTATCAAGGCTTCCCTGTGCTGGCAAGGAGGAACAGCTCCCTGTGCCAGACACCAGAGCAGAGTATCGCTTCCTTATACTGAATGAGATTGGGCAGATCAGAAAACCACTGCTCACGACAGAAAGTAGCAACTGCTGTCTTTTCAGAGAAAGCCAGGGGCCCGTGGGAAATACTGCAGAGCATTCAGGCGAGGATGGAGATTAGTTATGAGAGCTTTGGTTCTACCCAAGGAGAGATCCAGCAGACCTTGGCACTGGAAGTAAGGGAACCTCCTTCCATTCTGTGCCATTAAGAACAGCTTGAGCTATCACTTCACACCTGTTAGAATAGCTATTATATATAAAAAAAAGAAAGATAGAAGTTGTTGACAATAATGTGGAGAAAAATGGAACCCTTGTGCACTCTTGGTGGGAATCTAAATTGGTGTAGCCACTATGGAAAATGATACAGAGGTCCTTCGAAAATTAAAAATAGAATTATCATATGCTCCAGCAATCTCACTTCTGTGTATATACCCAAGGGAAACGAAACCAGGATTTCAAAGAGATATTGCCCCTCTATGTCCACTGCAGCATTATTCATAATAGCCAAGACAAGGAATCTACCTAGATGTCCATCAGTGGGGTAAATGGATAAAGCAAATATGATCTATACATACAATGGAATTGTACTCGGCCTCAGAGAAGAAAGGAAGCCTGCCATTTGAGACAACATGGAGGAACCCAGAAGATATTATATTGAGAGAAATAAGCCAGACACAGAAGGATAAGTATTGCATGATACCACTCACATGAGGAATCTGAAACAGTCAAAATCGCAGAAGCAGAGAGTGGAATGGTGGTGGCCAGAAGGGGAAGGGGAGCAGTGGAGAGATTTTGGACAGAGGGTACGCAGTTTCAGGCCTGCTAGGTGAGTGAGTTCTAGAGACCTACGCACAGCACAGCGCCCACAGCGGACAATACTGTGTTATATACTCCAAAATCTGCTAAGAGGGTAGATCTCGTGTTGTGTTCTTATCACAAAGCAACAACAACAACAACAGCAACAATAATAATTAAATAAACAAATAAAGAGGGTAGAAGGAAACTTTTGGAGATAACGGTTGTGTTTATGGCACAGATTCTAATGATGATTTCATGTGTGTGTATTTATCTCCAGACTCATGAATTTGCATACATTAAATATGTACACAGATTTTTGTATATTAGCATGCTTCAATGAGGCGGTTTTTTAAATTTTCTAATAAATTTTTAAAAAATAAAACAGAGATGGGAATAGCTAGAGAAACTGTCGACGAGACTCTGAACGTGCAGTGATTGCAGGAGGAGAGCCTGAGAATCTGTGCATTTGAATGTCCTGATAGGATTGGACGGCATTTCAGGAAATGTACGAGATGTGAGTGGAGAGAGGCAAAGGAGAGGTCAGGGATCATACAGGCAGGGTCCATGAAAGACTCTGAGCGGGAGCATCAGAACAGACACACACCTAACGTCACCAATTCCCAGTGAGAACAAACAGCGTCTGTACGTGAGGGTGGCCTCGTGTTTCCACCAACTGCTCTATAAGCTGGACATCTCGGGGCATTATGCCAGTGGTAGTTCAAACATTCTAAACTAAACCTTGCCCTCACATACAGGAAGTCATGCTGCAGAACTCCTCTTGGCACTGCTAAAACTAAACATCTGAGGAAAAGTGAAGAAAGGAAATATAAATAAACAATAAAAGTGTTATGTGTGTGTTTGCTCTCAATCCTACAACACCTCAGACAGGGATACACTAGCAGCATCCCCATTTCACAAGTGTGGAAACGGAGGTTCCACACGCTGAAAGGCTGTGTTTAAAGTCATGAGATGGTCAAGGTAGGAGCTGTTCTGATTGCAAATGCTGTGTTTTTCAGTTGCCTCACACTGCCTCTCTCATGTCCCACTCACTCTTTCTGGAGCGGCTCAACGGGGAAGTGGAGTCAAGTTTCACTGTCCATGGAGGGTCAATAGCTCTTTCCCTACAGTGGCATATTAATGACCCTTTCTGCCATCTGACAGACCACATGTTGCCTGCGTGTGCATGCATAACCTCCCTCCGCCATGTCCAAAAAGTGACCGCCCTCGGTTAGATTAGGATGTCAAATTCATCATTGCCTGCCTCTTCTGACATCCAACACCTTGTACTTGCAACACATCATTTCTTTATTAGTGATCAGCAGAACTATGCTCATAGGAGCTTTCCTATTCTGGGTCTTAATTTTGTACATTTCCAGTTTCCATGGAGACACTACATTCTTGCATTCTAAGAGTGTCACTGTAAAACAATGTGAAAACAAAGCAACTTCACAGAAATGGCTCACTCCGGACATCACCAAGCAACACCCTCATCAAACAAATAGGACTGCTGCACTGCGTTTTGGGGTTAACTGCTGAGGCCAAGCTCCCTTCTTTCTCCTCCAGTCTAAGAGATGTGCTTCATGCCCATCCTAGGGACCAAGCTCATGGTTACGAGAACATCTCCAGGCCTCCCTGCTTCAATTATTGCACCACTGGTATAATAAAGTCGAGAGGTAACTATGGCAACATTATTCCAAGGATAAATACCACAATATCGCCTTCAACATTTTTCCCCCACAAACAAATGAAAAACCAAGAACACGTAGGATTAATAGCATCACTTGTTAAAAAGCCACTGGACAGCAGAGCTCAGAAAAGCTTTAATTAGTGGAGTCTTTCCTGGCTCAGCCTGCCTCCCACAGCGAAAGCGCACGTGGATAGTCAGCCTCAGAATTCAGTATCACTGAACCTGGGCACCATCGGGCACCCCACACCTGGGTTTCTAGAAGGTCACAAGATGTCCTGGTTCTGCTTTCACTAAAACAGTCACGCTGTGGGCAGGGGTTACGGCTTACTTCTGAAGTAGAGAACTTCATGGTGGGCCAGGGTCAAGTACTTTAGTGTTGACTAGAGCACAGCAAGGGGAAAGGATTCATCACCAGAGCTCCCCATTGCTGAAGACTTGATAGAAGTGGTCTGGCATAGTGGTTGAAAGCATGGGCTTGGAATCAGACAGATAACTTGAGTTGAAGACTCTGTTCCTTCACTTACTAGTTCTTTGACCTTAAGCTAGTTACTTAACCTCTCCAGGCCTCAGTTTCCTCACTTGTAAAGTGGGGATAATGGCCAAACTCGTAGCACTGTTGTCAGGATTAAGTGAAATCACATGCGTGGCCACCTGTCCAAAAGAACTCACTTCCTTTTGGGTCACATCTACACATTTCCCAGTCTCCCTGTGACTGAGTTATGACCAATGCACTATGAGTTGAAATGATGTGTCCTTCTAGGCTGGTCCATTAAAAATGTCCCACCTATGTCCCTCCATGCTCTTGCCCGCCTCTGCTGGCTGAACGCCAACACCAAGGGCAGACTTGGAACCTATTCGATGATGATGGCAGATCAACTGGGTTTTAATTTAGGGACTCATTCTAACCTGAATGACTGCATGGACCAAAGCTCCTCTATCATTTGCCAACCAGGAATAACTGAATTAAACAGTTACTGATAAATGAAGAAACCTCTACTGTGATAAGCTACTACAGTTTTATCATCTAGCACAACGCTTAGTTATACAAATGCAACATGCTTAGCCTAGTTCCTGACACGCCACGAAGACTCAGTACCTGTTAGGTATATTACTGAGACGAGGTCAATTTTCCTGAAACACTGGCCAATTTGCCAAGAACACTTTCAAACACCATCTCCACTGATTTCATGGAGTCTCTTTGATTCATAGAGTTAGGTGTAAGCTTTTCTGCTGCAATAAGTAATGAAGTACAAATTGAGGAAATTAGTTATCAATTAGTCACTCGATGGTTGGGAAGGCAGGCGGCAGGCATAAATGGTGCCAGATTAGTTAAGCCATGATAAGTTTTATTGCTCTACATGGGTTGGGTCTTTATCCATTACTTCTCAAATTTATCTTTATTATTGGGCCCTGGACATGAGACAGGGCCTGGATGTGGAAGGAGGCAAGAGACCAGCTAGGGCATTTGAGAGATGTGACAAACTCCACAGCGAAGATGGTTCCCAGTGAGACTGTTCATGAGTGACCGCAAGGGGAAAAGGCAGCAGGGAAGCCGTGTTCATCTTTTCTCACTGCCCTCTCTGTAGGGTTTCCCGTTTTCCTAAGGAAGTCCCACAGTTTGCATGCCCTTTCCCTATAATTATCACAACATATGACACTCCCATGGTGTTTTGTATGTCAATTCCCTGCAGGAAGTAAGAGGGATCTTTCTGCTCATCTGGAAGATGTAAAAACGGGGCTCATGGAGATTAAGCAACAACCGACAAAGGGGAGGCAAAGGATTTTTCTAGCCTGCAAGTTCCTGTGACCACTACATATTTGTATCTCTCCTAGAGCCTAAATTTTTTCATAGCCTTCCATTATGCTTGCTAGGATACCCAAACTTTCACCATGACCTCTGAGGACTTTCAAGGTCTTGGGCCTGCGTGCTCTCTAATTATATCTCCCACCATTCTCTCCTCTTCATCTTGCCCTCCAGCTCCAAATGAACTGGATGGAAGCTGATAAAACAGATTCCTAGGGGAAATGGTCTTCTTTACTGGTCAACAAAGCCCTTTATATTATAGGTTAAGTTTCAGGAGAAGCCACTGGCTTAGTCTATGTAATACCCAAGAGCCACACAGCATCAGTGATTCGCTCCACAGGGTCAGGCCAGACCAAAGGGGGTCTTCTAACCAGTGGGCTTCTAACCGAGACTCTCCAAGCCTTGGTCTCATCCAATTTAACCCTCAGCCAGCTGCCAATATCATCAATTAAAACACTCCTCTACTTTATAATAATAATAGATAGCATGCATCTTGCACTCACTGGGTCCAAGCACGTTACATATAGTGACACATTTAATAAGAACTGTAAGTTTCTTCTGTATCGCACAGGGAACTGTGTCCAATATCACGTAATAACCTCTAATGGAGAAAAAATATGTAAACATGCATGTATATGCATGGCTGGGACATTGTGCTGTACACCAGAGAATGACACATTGTAACTGACTGTACTTCAATTAAAATAAATAAATTGTTTTAAAAATAAGAACTTTAGAAGTAAGACACCATTTTTATTCTCATTTTACTGATGAAGAAATTCAAGCTTAAGGAGGGTAAAATAGTTGTGTGGCAGGCCCTGCATTCAAACCCAGGTACTCTGGATTTCAACTACCACACTTTGCCAACTCCAGTAAAATATTTTTGTGGCCAAAGTTACCCTCAAAAGCCCCCTAATATGCCTATAAAGTGCCACCCGTTTGGCATTATCAACACTTGTGCATTAACTCATGCACTAAAGCTTGAGGACCGTTGAGCTAGATTAGAAAAGGGAGCAAAAAGAAAGGCTTTATGCTGATGTTAGATAATTATCAAATACCTATGAGTCAAAGGGTGCTGTGCAGTGAATCCTTTATTGTTTCTGCTTCCTTGTAGAGTTCAGGTCTTTGGTTTTCCTGTCAAGATTCTATGACTTCCACATGGTTGTCTACTTGCCCCTGGATATGAAAATTAAATGAGATTGAATGATATATTTGGAATAGTACCCTATACAAAGTAGTACCCTGTATACAGAATAGCAGTGGTGTGATGGTAAATGCTTAACAACCAGCTCTCTGGAGAGCATAAATCGCTGATTTGCAGTGTTTTCTGGTTTCCATGGTGTAAATATTCCAACTATGGCCAATTTCAAGGTGCCAATATAACACCAACCAACTGGCAGATTTCCTTGAAATTTGACAATCAGCTCTCCCCAGTCAGTACGAACTGGCTGCAACACATCATCGGAGGACAGGCACCAGAGACAGCTCTTAGAGACAGAAGCAACTGCACTGCATGTATTTGGAGAGATTCCTTCTGTCTGCCACATGGAAACAGAGCTAGAACTCTCCCGAGGTGAAATTCTACACAATTATATCCAAAAACTTTTTTAGAATAAACAGTAAAATAATAACAACAAGTGTACAAAGTATAGAATTTGTAGACGAGTTACACCAACCAAGCTTTATTTTCTCGTAAATTTTCTACGTAACGGCCCTTAAATCTTTGTTTCTAGAATTTTAATAAGCACATTATGAGGACTGAGCTACACCCATTATTATTGTTCAGTTGTTATTATTATTAGGGGGCCATTATTAAAGTTTGGTGCACACAGGGGCACACACAGATGCCGGCACTCTTTTTTGAACCATTTTTGTACATGTTTTCCTTTTCTCTTAATTTCTTTCTTTCCATCTACCTTGAAACACAATATAGGTCTCAAAGTTGTTCCAGTCCAAAGTAGACGAGTGAGCAAAGTGTTCCATCCAGGATTGTCTAAATTACTCCGTGTGTCATGAAACCCAAATTGCTTTCTCCTCCTTAGCCTCCTAACAGGTTCTCTTATCACAGGTAATTCAGAGATGAGTTATCAGCCTTTTCTGAAACCTTTCTAAAATGCCTGCTCATCTTCAATTTGGGGTGGGTCGTTCTCTCTGGAGGAGAAAAGAAGGATTCTATGACCCATGAAGGAAGCAGCCTCCTGGGACGCATGGTGCCATGAGTATGGGGCTCAGACAGCTAGGTGAGTGTGGAGAATAAAAGGGGGGCCCTCCAAACGCATTTAATCATCAGATGTTTGGAGTCAAAGATAAGCTATCTCAAATTTGAGACTGTGGGGTTTTTTTTTCCTTCTATGAAAAGAGCTGATATCATATAGCTAGGATATTTTTCAGTTCTTCTGGGCAACAATCAACACCAGATGATCCTCATCTTCAGTGCAATCCTAGAGCTGATGAGGCTTTGCAACTCTGTATCTGTGTGACTTTGGGCAAGTGTCTTGCCCTCTCTGACCTTCAGAGTTCATCCTACCTGAATCGAGAATATTATGATCCACTGTCACCCTGTGGCCCCATCCCCTCTTTGAGACCAAGGTCAACTATGTGCAAATCTATCTGAATTTAAGTACAAGTCGACACTGGGTGTATTAACTTCTCTATTCAGTGGTATCTGCCCACTGGCTTCCAGGAGGTGTCAAATGACATAATGGATATGAAAGCTCTTTGGGAAAAAAGAAAGATAAGGGCTGCACAAATGTAGGGCATTATTAATGTTAATTACTTGCAAGTGATATGCATAATGCCCAGAATCAGTGAATTTTAGCGCTAGAAAGAAACTTTATAATCACGCAGTCTAATCCAACATCTCTCTACCACAGCCTAAATGTTACACAGCCTGCAGAGAGAGCTCCTTAAACTGCCTGGATAAGAAAGAAAGCAACACGTCTTCATCTAACCACAAGAAAATGACCACTGTTTTCTGAGGCTGAGTCAGGTGTCAAAAGCCTTTTATTTCATTTTATCTCAGATCAGCATGAGCAGGTAAATGTTTAACCACTGTTTCTCCCCCTTCCCCAACTCCATTAAAAGCCCTGATGTTCATTATTTGCCCATTCTGGTGGTGTAAATACTTCACTGTGACCAATTTCAAGTTAGTAACAGGAAGCTACTGAATGTGGGGCCAGGAAGAGAGACACACAAGCGGTTCTTGTGATCTGGGATAAGGGAGCTCCAGCAGCCCACGCAGCCTCGGGCGACTTTAAAATCACTGAGTCCCTGACCTCAGGGGATTCCAGGAGCAGCTATGGAGATGGATCTGTGAGCAGGGAACTAAAACATAAGCCGATTAGAGTAACAGTAGAGAAAGCGGGTTCTGCGTGCTGTGGGAACCCAGAGGACAGCGGTTAATGAAAGCAGCTACAAGAAGGAGGAGGCTTTTGAGATGGGGTTTGAGGGATGTGTAGGAGCATGTCAGGCAAGCAAGGTGAGAGGTAACAGGAAAGAACCCCAGAAGCAGAACAGGGCACAAGCAAAGGCAAAGAGGGATGAGGGTTTTCAGGGCACGGTAACCAGTCCAATGTGACTGAAGGGTTTGTGCTAAAGCAGCTCCCAGCCCAGAAGTTGGTGACATGAGGAGGAAGACGCCCTTGAGAAGTCTTTCTCCATTTAATATGTCCTTTCTCCTGAGAGGATGCAAGCCAAGCTGTCCGATAGAAATGCAATGCAACTCACACATGTAATTCTAAACTTTCCAGTAGCCACACAGAAACAAAGAAAAATGGATAAAATTTAATTTTAAAATGTTTTCTTTAACCCAATATGTAAAAAAAAAAATGATGATTTCAATATGTGACAACCACCAACCACTGGCTCCTGGGTTGGAAGGCACAATACTGAAGGGTTATGATCTCTTTGTGAGAATGTGAAAAACTTCCTCCTTCCTCAGGGCATGCTTTTGGTTTAAAAGAACTTTGATTTGTCTGGTCTCATGGGCATTGCCTCTGATGACACTTGATTACAACCCACAACCAACGATATCTGAGCACAACTTTGCAGGGTCTGGCAGGATTGCTAAGATCCTCAGTAAGGACTTGCGGCCCAATCCCCTGAACTACTGCTTGAGGAGGAAGGCACTGAGAAGGGGAACCAAGAGGAGGACAGGAACTCCCAGGTTTTGAGACAAATATGATAGAGCATCACCCTTGACCTAAAATAGTAGAAAACCTAAGAAGCTTCTTCAGATGAAGACGAATGGTCAACATGGCTCTCGTGCACAGGAAAGAAATGAAGAGAGGTCTGGTGGTGAAACACACAGAGGGGGAGACACCAGTTAAACTGGAATAATATTGGAAGACAAATCAACAGCATCAAGTGTAAAAGGAAAAAAAAAAAGGTCATCCACCGAACGTTCCAATTTACCCCTGGAACATGCGTGGAACAGTGCAGCCTCTGTTTCTTCAGGTTAAGTGGACACACTCCTGGAGAAATAGGGGAGAAGTAGAGAATGCATCTATCATCTGCATACCTATCCCCTTTCTCCACCCTCTCCAACCAGAACATAGCAGAAGCTCCACCTTTGAGAGCTGTGAGAATTAAAATGGGTTCCTTGAAGAAAAGCGCTTAGAAGAGGACCAGCCTGACAGCAGGTGGAAGCGGTCCTTTGCTCTCTTTATTGTTATGCACGGCAAGTGCCCCGCCTGACACAACACCTACTCAGTGAGATTTTGTTGCCCTTGGTTATGGTACAGATCGTGAGGCTGACTAAGCTCAACCATGACCCCACTCCCCAGCCAGATGGCTCTCTCCAGGGAGGTTCTGGAAGTTGCTCTTCCTCAGCCCACCTGGTTCTTCCAGCCTAGCTTACCCTCTATCCTGCTTCTGGAGGGTCAGATCATACCCACCTGAAGCCTCATGCTTCCCTGAATCCTTCTCGAGCTTACACAACCCCCACTCATTCCTCTTTCTCTGAAGTCATACGTGATACGTATTCTGTCCTGTACAACTGGACCCCAAGTCATGCCCAGCGGGGCACTGATTGCCCGAAGCTGCCTTTGTGGATGCCTTGTCCCACAGTCCCAATGAGTTGAGTAAAGGATGCACCATGTTTCAGATATGGCTCCTGAGGATGCAAAAGTTCCTTCCCTCGAGGGCATCTCAGTATAGAAGGTGCCTTCAGAATAAAAAATATAGCCCCACTTATACTTTTCAAATCACCTATAAAAGCACTGGGCTCATGAAAGCTGCTCTAATACCTTCTGACGGATTGAAAAAAAAAAAGAGACAGACAGACAGACATACCTTAAATTCCCCAGTAGATGCCCTTGTACCATACGATAGGAAGACATAAGCCCCTCATCCTATCACTCTCTAAAGACCCTTAGGCTCCAGAATCAGAAAACCTCTCATTATACGGACACTGCGTTGTTTAAAAGTCCAATTTAATATTTTCCCTCACTTCTGAAATTCTCCCAGGTCTCAGGCTGCCAAAGGACTGGGCAGAGCAAAGTATTTCTAGTCAATGGTAGCATTATCACATGATTCCCGTTAATCCCTAAATACTGGAAATAGCACACCTAGTATTTAGCAAAAGTCTAGCTTCTTAATACAGCAGGTATTAAGGTAGGCATTAGGTGTTTTGGAGAGCAGGAAAATCTTATATCCCTTTCCTACCCTATAAGGATTTTTTTTTCTTTAACAAAAGTTTCTTCCCAAAGTTTCACTTTAAATATAAAATATGTCCTTGTGGAAGCTGTTACAAATGTCACCACTTTAACTGGCCCAAATTTATGGTGGCATTGAATTTTAATGGAGCCATAAATGTCTGATGTAATGGTGATATATGCATCGCAATAAATTGTTATAGAGAAATATAAAAATAAGTGTAAGATAAAAGATTGTGTATAAAATATGTTTTTACATCTCCTTTAATGATTAAAAATAATACAAACTTGATATTCTAAATCACTCGGAATTGCCATTTGTGGCTCAGAGAACATTTTCTCCCCTGAAAGTCTTTTCCCAGGCTGAGTTGATGATTCTGTGGTCAGAAATCACATCCGCTTTAATGAGGACATTTAAGATGATTTTTATGTTGACGTGGGGAAGAAAAGTAATTAGCATTAAAGAAGATGGAGATGATGATATCGATGACCCTTTGCCTTGGGAATGGCCCTCTGAAACTGACAGGATTGATAGGCTCGTGGCCTTGGGACAACTCCCGCTGTCTTCAGGGCGACCCTAACACTCACCCGGGCGTCTTGAAGTGACTTGGCAGCTCCAAGGACAGATCAGGGAAAAGGGAGGGGGCAGGGACAAGCAGCAGGAGGTGAGACTGTGGCTGGGGGAGGAGATGAGCTGAGAGTGGCCACAGACGATGCCGGGCTGCTGTCCCGGCTCCACCACTGACTCGCTGGAAGAAGTGCTTTCACCTCTCCAAGCCTCAGTTTCCCACCAACAAAACAGAGGTGATCTTGGCACCAAGGGATGTGCATTTTTATTTTTACCACCTGCCTCTGTTTACTTATTTTTAGGACTGCCCCAATGCTCTTTTGAGCACCCATCCCAACTCATTATGAGTGAATGCCCTTCCCTCACTCCAGGGTCGCACGTGGGGAGCCGAGACAGCCCTGCAGCCTCAGTAATCTTTTCAACGATGGGCACATGATCCCCATTCGAGCCAATGAGAAGTCAAGGGGCTAATTAGAACTTGGAGGACAGGGAAAAGATACTTTATTTTCTGTTGGACTTCACCTTGAAAGAACGTGGGCTTGCGTAGTTACAGTCCTTTTGCCATCACAACAACCAGTCCAAGCATGGTACCAAGAAATGGGCAGCAGAGTCAAGAGATGAGAAAAAGACTGGACCCTATAATATTGTTTAAAGCCCTGGATCCAGCCATGCCTGAAGCCAGAATTCCTGGATTTTTCAGATGCACGAGTTGACAAATTCCCTTTTCATTTCCCATCCTGTTGGGTTTGGTTTTTGGTCACTTGTAACCGCGTAAGTCCTAATTGATAGAATGATTCATGGTGTGAGTGGGTGATATAATCCCCATAATATTCTTTGTGCGTCATGTCTGACAAGCAAGCCCTTGGTAAGGGTTGGCTGATGCTGTTATCACCGAGATAATGATTGTCTGTGGCCAGCCACTGTGTGTCATGGGGGCTGTGCTGCCCACTTGTTTGGCAGAGCCCCCTTCCGACCTCCGGGGATCACGCCATGTTTGGTGACCTGCTGCCCTGCTCTCCTCTTCCGTCCCACGACAGATCGCTGGAGCACCTGGTGAATATTAACACTGGCCCTGTCTCTCCAGGGAGCCCCTGGACTGCACAGCCCTGAAAGTCAGCCTCGTCCCCGTGTTTGCTTCCTCCCAGTCTGGCTCCCCACGGTCGCTCTGCCCTCTCTACCCTCGGGATGTGGCTCCACTGCCAACAAGCTCTGGGCTTCTGTTTGCTGTGGAAAAATACCAAGTTCAAAGAGAGCTGCTCGTAGCATTGACCCCCTCCCACAGCTGGCCAGGCACTGCCTCCCTAGCCTGACAGTAGCTCAGCCTCATCGTGCCTCCTCTGTCTCTCACTGTGGTCTGTACCCATCTGTTTCTCATATCCTTTTTGGCTTTTTAACGTGCCAAGGCTTGTGCTCACAAAACTGGAATGGAGTCTGCAAAAGCGGGCTCTAACTCGGGCACTGGCTCGCCTACATCATGTTCTCAGTGTCTACAGCAAGAGGGCTGTTTGTCTCAGCCCCACGTATCCTCCTTTTGCTCCTGGAATCCCTTCTTAAAGTTTTCAGGGTGCACAGGAAACAACAAAGCATGACCATTTCTGTCTCTGTCCTGTAGAAAGTTCTCCAGTTTTCTCTCCCTCTATGCTAAGGCTCTATTTCCCCACAGATGTCAGGTGAATAAAGACGAAGGAAAAACAGTTAGTGAACAGCCACACACCTCACCAGCTCTCCTCCACAATGTGTCACTGGCTCATAGTCCATAGGATTAGCTGATTTATTTTTACTGTCAGTGACTTTCCCCTACTAGAATTCAAGCTCCCTGACAGCAGGGATTCTGGTCTGTCCAGCCCACGGCTGGGTTCCCCGATGCCTAGAATAGTGCCGGGCACATAGAACATCACACACAGGCAGACCTCGCAGATCCTGCAGGTTCAGTTCCACAGCAATAAAGCAAACGTGGCAAAGAAAAAAAAAGGCGTCACATGAAGATTTTGGTTTCCCAGTGCAAATAAAAGTTACTGTACACTATTTAGTCGTCTATCAAGTGTGCAATAGTATTATGCCTTAAAAATAATGTACATACCTTAATTGTAAACTACTTCATTGTTAAAAATTGCTAACCATCATCTGAGACTTCAGTAAGTTGTAATCTTTTTGCAAGAGTAAGAACAAAGATCTCTGATCACAGATCACCATAGCAAATGTAATAATAAATGGAGAAGTTTGCAATATCGCGAGAATTGCTGAATGTGACAGAAAGACAAGAAGTGAGCAAACGTGTTGGGAAATGGTGCTAATAGACTCGCTTGATGCAGGGGTTTCTACAAACCTTCAGTCTGTAAAAAACATAATATATGGAAAGCACAACAAAGGAAAGTGCAACGAAACGAGGTCTGCCTGTACACATGCTCAACAGGTACGTGCTGGTTGTCAAATACTCCATCAGGACCAGGGAAATGTCCACGTTGGACACCAAGTTCCCCTTATTCACTTCTTTATTCATTGTCCCCTTCCCTCCTTCCTTTTCATCTCCCTTCGCCCAATCATTTCAGACCTACTAAGTTCAAAATAGACATAATTCCCACATTTGAGGCACTTACAGTTGAGTGAAGAAGACATCTACTTAAACCAAGAAGGACGAAAATGCATGAAAACTGTTCGAAGGATTTCAGGGTATTTGGGGAGCACAGCAAAAGAGCTTTCTCTAGACTTGGGGTGCAGGCAGGGCAGTCTGGAGGAAGGGAATTCGTACTTAGGATACGTAGGAGTTAGTCAGTCTTCATCAGAGACCAGAAAATCCACGGAGAGCAGATCCTACTGAGTTCATCCATCTTCCCTTGTTTTCTGTTTCAACGTTGACATTCACGAGACCCCTCTAGCCAAGGTTTAGATTAGCCAGCTGATTTCAGCAGAAGATAATGTCTGGTATTTTGCAGTGATGCATTTATACAGAGTCATAAATAAATTCTGGTTCACATGCTGTCCCCCCACCCCCTATTTAAATGACCCAGTAGAAAATCTGAAGCTGGACTAAAACCAATGGAATGTGCTTTATACCTCCTTTAGATATACTTAAAAGAAAAAGCCTTATTGAGAAATAATTCACATACCATCCATGTTATCCACAAAGTATAAAAGTCAATGATTTCTAGTTTATTTGCAGAGCTCTACAGCCATCATCAAAAGCTTGGGCTCTATATAAAGGAAATTCTGGGTAGAGAGGAAAACCTCAGTACCCTTTGCTTAGTGAGAAATGCAGATTTACTCACATACAAAAAACAGAGTAGAGTTAGCCAAATAGGGGCAGGATGACGTGAGAAATCACAGAGCACGTGTGGGACTAAGCAATATTAAGCCCCAATTATTTTTCCAGAGTCATTTTATTTTAATGATACAGAACTTCCATGGTAACATTGCTTGCTGAAGTAAGGCATTCGATGAAAAGGGGACCTGTGTTGGACCCCACGTAAATTATGGGAAATGGAAGATACTCATTACTGTCAGTCTTGTTTTACCTGGGAGGTGCCAGAGAAAACAGAGAGGGAGACTAAGACAGAATCAGAGAGAGAAAGATGGGGCTGCAGGGGGGTAGGGATTGAGGAGGGAGGGAGGGAGGGAGGAAGGAGAGAGAGAGACTGAAAAAGAGACAGGAAGACAGATTCACAGACACACAAACAGATGGAGAGAAAGGCAGCGATACAAAGAGACAGACACATGCAGATGGAGAGAGGGGAGGGGGCAGAGAGAGGCAGAGACAGAGACAGACGGTCAGAGAGACAGTGGCCCAGGAAAATGCAGAGAGATACAGAGAATGTGTTTAAAAAACAGACTAAGAAAAAAATATTTTAAACCTCCACTGGCCTTCACAGTGAACTCGTCACAGAGAGTTCAAATGCCGTCCCCTGCTCCCTCCAGACCATCTAGGAAACTGGGTGGCAGAGTCCTTCTCTCACTGGGAAGCAGGAAGGGGTATGGGGAAGGCGGGAGCAGAAGCTGGGACAAGAAGCAGCCCCAGATGGCCGTGGGTGGCTGAATCACACCTCCCCCCAGTGCTACTCTGGTGCACTTTTAGGAAAGTGAAAATGATCACAGAGAGGGTTGCTATAGATAGTGATGTGTCTGATTCTGAAACAAAGGAGGCAGCCCAGAATTCCAAAGCCCTGTACCCCAAACTTCCCAAAACACAGGTCCCCACATCTCTCCAGGATGCTGAGTTAACTCCTCCCTGCATAAAACGGGTAGAGGGATGTGGGGTGACCAGGCTGGCAGCAAAGGGTTGAAGAGCCGCTCCCCAGGATTATAGATACCCACTTGGCTGGGACTCCTCATCAGAGCTGGTAATTAAGTGCAGTGAATGAGATCACAGATGCCAGAATCCCTCTGTGGGCAATAAGGCTATGTCATTGCTCCCTGTGCACACGGGGAGATTGCCGTGACATCCCAGTTTTAAAGAGCACATGCACGCCCATGCCTTGGCCTGTCTAGAGCGCATGTATGACACAGCTCTTTGAACAAGGTTAGTACATGTTCCCATTACGCTCAAACTAAGTCCTCCTCTACTCAAGTAGTGAACAGTGACGTGCTTAATAATCAAAACGGGAGAAGGGCCAAGGTGGAGAAGCAAGGAGGAAATGGCAGAAGGCCAGGGTGGGAGGGATGTCCTCAGGTGGCCTCAGGAGAGAGGAAGCTGCTTACAGACAAGAAAATGTGTCTCTAATGCCAAAGTCGTGGGGCACCCCGGCTAACTGTTAGGAGGGAGTTTAGATGTGACTGAGAAGAAGGGATGCAGGGGAGCAAGTTTCAGGGCTGTTGTCTGGATTTGAGTAAAAGCTACAGGAACCATGAAACAGAGAGAAATTTGAAGGCATCCCCTTGATCTAACCATTTCCTTTAGTTAAACTGAGATAAGGATTCTATTTTTAAAATGGTACCTTAATATTTTCTAGGCAAAACCAACATCTCTGTGACGATAGGAGCACCCAGTGTGGAAACCAAAGAACCAAGGCAAAATGAACAAATTTTATCACTGGGAGGAACTGGCCCCCACCAGTCCTACCACTGTGGACTGTACAGGCTTCTCTAGGGATGTAACCCTCGGAGACATCTTTTATCTTTTATCTTTTTGTGGTCAGTTTGGTTCAACCAGGTTCAACTGCATATCTTACTATATCCCAAGTCCTCTACTAAGTCCTGGGGTTGCAGAAAACAGTACATCGTCCTTGCCTTGGATGAACTCCTTGTCCAGGGTGGAAGTTAGGATATAAAGTCATCCCAGGGCTGCCCACATGCAAGTTTGGATGCTTGGCACCAACAAGGAAAATGTCAGCCAATGCACCCCACATCTCATTAACCTGGCTCTGAGCTCAAAGGACTTAAGCAAGATTATCAGTTCAGCTGAAGATCAAAAGCTGATGCTACCTCATTTCCTCACCAAGGGATTCTTTTGCAATGGCAAGACTCCGTAGGGCTCCATGGAAATCAGGTTTCAGTGGGGATTAAAGCATATGCTTTTTGACTTGAGAAGTTACCCACCAGCGTGCCCCAGCAGGCAAGGAGAAGTACATTAAACCAGGCAGGGGGTAAGGAAGCAGAGTTTCTTTTAGCTACAAACAGCTTCCCCAGGAAAGTGCCAAGGGAAAGATCAGCATGGATAGAGTTGAGAAGGAAAAGTGAGAATGGAAAAGGGGGTAAAAGAGGAGAGAAGAGACAGAGTAGGAGGAAGGTGGAGGGAAGAAGGAAGCAGGAAGGAGAGAGGAAGCGAGGGTATTCGGGAGAAGCCTGTGCAGGTGGACAAGGCTAACATCACGAGGGATGACCTTGGGCATCAAGTGACAATTCTGACTTCCAAGATCTTCTGGGCACTGAAGCCTGAGTTCCTTAACCTGGGCAAGGCCAGGTGGATAAATGGCATGACCACCACCACCTTGCCGTAGTTTTTCCATTAGCAACATTGCTGCTTGGAAGGACATTCTAGGGCTGGGGATGAGAAAGCCCATTGGCACATCGGGGTTAGTCTTTAGATTAGCTGGAGATGGAGTAATTATGACCATTTGATTTCCCAGTGACCTTTCTTGACTTGACTGCCACCAAGACAAGGGCAGATCCACCCAAAGCCCAGAGTTCACAAGATCTTGGTGAAAGTCAATGACAGTTGGAGGAGTTCGTATATTCTCACATGCCAACGTTCAAGGTTAGAAACACTGTGTTAGTCTCTAGTCATCTTTTAAAAATTCTGAATTCCTGGTCAGTGAAATCTTTAGGTCTAGCAACTACTACAGTATATCACATTGTCTGTTTCATTTCCAAACAGGGTGTTTTTTGTGTGTTTGTTTTAAAAGTCAAGTTTCTATAACTTACATACAGTAAAATGTTTCATTTTTTTAAGCATATGGCTTAATGAGTTTTGACAAACATACACAGTCGTAGAAATCACCACCACAATCAAAACATGGAATATTTCCATCACCCCCAAAAGTTCCCCCAAGTCAACTTTTTAGGTGCTAATTGAAGGCAGGTGTTCTCCTCAATCAAGGAGAATGGTACAATTTTTAAATTTTCCTTTCTGGGCCTTTACATTCACTCAGGATTGATGAAGACATCACTGAAGACGTAAAACCCCATCTTTGGTGAATAATCTCCCCAAGGTAGGAAATAAGCCCAACTTTGCTCTGCAGTATTCCCCCAGACCCCGGTGGAGTATCTGGCACTTAAGTGATCTGTAGTAAATGGTTGTAAATAGATGAGAGATGTATAGAGTTGATCTTAGATCAGCTTAAAGATCAGAGAGAAAGCAGCTATGCGTTGCCAAAAAGGGCCTTTTTTTTTTTTTTCCAGCTTATCAGTGCAGACATGGAGGCTCAGAGAGGCCTAAAGCCACACACAGCTAAAATTCTAACCACCATCTGCCTGACCGCAAAGCCTGTGCCTTTTGATCTATGCCTTGCTGCCATCTCTCATTTCTGCAAACCCTGACAAGCGCCCCACAGCCCGCCAGCCCCTGCTCTGCAGGTTGAGTCTCCTGGATAATCACGTTACCAGGAAGCCTTCCTGCTCCTGACTTGCTCTGAGCCCTCCTGGGCTGAGAGTCTTCGGTCCGGCAGTCGCTGAGTTTCCATAATGAAGAAGGGCCACTCCCCTTTGGCTCCAGGTCTTTAAACTCCTGAATTTTAATAACCAACTCCACTGATGATTTACAAATTTCAAGGCAGGAATTAGCAGAAAATTCCATATTTCATAGATGCTGAATTGGGCTATTATCTCCATGCAGCAGGTGCCAATTTCCTATCAAATGGTGAAATGCCGTAATTATCGGTAGAATTCCATTCAAATTCTAAGAGTAGATAAATAACCAATGGGAATATCATTTATTCATTAGAATATGAAGAAAGAGGGAAATATTACCCTGTTCACGGCTGCAGTGAGGCTGTCTTGCAAGGGAATGCCCAGCTCACTGATGCAGGCTGGAGGATTCTAGATTCATTAAGCTCTCAGATCAGCAGGAGAGAGGAGCTTCCATTAAACACCTGAACAGACGAGATAATGGGCCACTGATTGAGAGGCTAACATGTGAGATGTGATGGTTCCTTCTTGTTTTTCTCATGGTGGATAGAAAGATATATATTAGAAATCACTGGAAAACTACCAAACTTCCTACTCCCTATCATATAGGCATCTCCAGAGAAGGGGCTAGTATCCCTGACAAACTGAAGCTCAGAAAGCTTAAGTCACTCATCCAAGGACACACAGCCTGCAAGTGGCAGATTTAGGTTGGCCAGTTTCCAACGTCTCTGTTCTGGTCACATTCCTCAGCAATAGCAAGCTCTCAACGTACATCATTGCCTCTGTGTCCTTTTCGCCCTGTAGCTGGATCCCCAAAGTCCTGGGATGATTTCAGGGTTCTCACCTGTCAGTGGAGACACTGGGTATGAGCCAGGGCTAGGCAAGTGATGTCCACCCTGCCAGTGTGTCACCATCTTTTTAAGGAGAAGGATGGTATTGTGTCCGGGTGCCCACAGAAGGGGTGTTTCAGGTACAGACTGCTGGCCGGGATGGACAGACTGGAAGCAGAGATGGGGAGCTCATCCAACCCTACACATCAAGCAGCCTCCGTGCTCAGAAGGAATCTCATTGCAGGTGGCTCTGGGCCATGGGGAGAGGAACAGCAGCTAGAAGCTCCGAGAAGGAGACTCTCAGGGACCTGCGGCCTCACGCGGGCCAGAAGCAACAATCAAAGGAGCTATGGCAGCAGGGAAGGGTCTTCCCCCTTCTCCTCCTTCCCAACTACAGGGAACCCCACTGTCGACTGGAAGCCACTAAGTGGTGAGCAGGTGCTTGTCCCCCTGTGTCCCTCCCACCGGGGGAATTCCACCCTGTATGGATGCCTTCCCTTGGGCTAAGGTGCCAAGGAACCCCTCGAAATATGCAAATACTCCCGAAGAGCTCCCCGTCAGAGCATTCCTTTGCTCACAGGAATTTCTGCTTAGGAACTTTGCACCTGAGAGCGCTAACCAGTATGAATAACAACGCAAAATCAGTCTTCACATCTAGGCTTGATTTCAAGGCCAGGTGTAATAGTCCCCACCCATGTGCCCTTGGGAAAGTTATCAAACCTTTCTGAGCCTCAGTGTCCTTGACACAATATGACACTAAAAGTACTATCTACCCTACTGGGTTATCAGGAGAGATAAGTGACTCAGTGCATGGATTACTGGGAGAAGTGAAATCCGCATACTTGGCAGGTGCCTGGAACACATCACGGGCCCAAAAAAATCTCTCTTCCTCATCACGACAGTTTGTTCTTGTTGCCTCTGTGGTTACAACTGTACTTAAGTCACAAAGATAATAGAAAAAGACTCAGTGCACACAAGGCACAGCATCGTAGCACAGAGCATATGCTACTGTCACCATTGTTGATAAAACTAAAATATCCATAATGCTCACATATGAGCAACTATTATATATATCATAAAACCTATAGTTAGTAGTATCGCTAATAATATACGCTATTTATAAGCCTTATACTAATATAATCATGTTAGTGTTCAGGTCAAGGAGGCATGAAACGGCAGGGTTCTTTCTCTGGGTCTCTTTTCTCTAGGCTCTAGGCTCTGGATGAGGACTTTCCCCCAGCTGACCTCAAGGCAAGCAGGCCAGTGCAGAATGCGGGAGAGTGGGTCCAAGAAGCTGAAGTCCTGGCATGCTGGTGGCTTCCTCAGCATGGAGGGGCTGTTGTCTAAGGCAGGTAGGGGAAGACATCCAAGGCCCTGTTGGGGAGGGGCTGCCCAGCATTTAATTTAGAGAGGGCCAGTCGTAGCATGGTTCATGAAAAGAAGGTCAGGCCTGACAAATCTGTTTGAATTCTCTGAATACATCCCAGAATTGGGAGACAATGGTTCCATAATGGGCAATTTATCTGCATTTCAGGGAGGCATCTGATCTAGGATGACAAAACCGATTGATTCGCAAAGGCCAGTACAGCACGTTAGGGAAGGGAAATTAAACTGGGACCGAAGGAGTTTAAATCAGAGAAACCTATTCCACCCGAAGAAAAGGGTTTCTTTTGAAAAATAAAGTGCAGAAAATTCTTTAAAAAAAGATATTGGGAGAAGCAGGATTCAGGTTTGATCAGAAGACAATGGAATGGGAAGGTCCCACTTTTCCCCTTTGGTAACCAACCTCAGGAATGCGATTTTGACTGTGGTTGGATGCTGGGAAGCCAGTGCAGGGAATCAAATCCCACCAGCCATTAACCTGCTACGTTTAACAGCCTTATCTGGCCAGGTGCCAGCCAAGGGACTGAGGACTTGGAGACCTGGAAACCTGGCATCCTGGCCCAGATCCGATGGTGCCACCTTGGGAACACAGACTCAGGCCAGGTGGTGATGGCAGCTAGCCCATCGCTGGTCCTGACAGTTGAGCCATGAGGTGCTCCAGTGGTTCTGCCACATGCCAACTGCATGACTATGAACCTCGAATTGCCATTTCTTGTGTGGTAAGTGGGGATCATACTGTCATTCTTGTAGGCTCAAGGGAGAAACCCACACAGAGATCCTTGGTGATAGGGATTTATCTTAGGAATCCAGGCAATGGAATTAACAGCACAAGAAACTGTTCTGGCGTACTCATTAACCAACATACTATCCCCCTCTGCAATGTGTGACCTTCCTCCTGGAAGATGCCCCAAATATCTCAATAGTATTAGGGACAAAGTCGGAGCTCTCCACCCTCACTTGGTATGGCACTTCCCAAGGGAAAGTGTTGCTCAGACTGGGTTTCACCATCCAATATGGAACATTCTTTTTGAATTAGAATTAGCATAGAGACACCTCCCCATGCGCTGGCCTCCCCCATTCCCAGCCTACATGTGTTTTGCTTCAAATGCCACAGTAACAATGCTGATTTCACTCCATACATGTGGCATGGATCACAGAGACTCCATGTGGAACCTGACAGGAACTGACCTTCCCAGAGAGAATCTGGGCAAGATAGGTACTGAATAACTTTTATTTTTTCCAGGAAGGAGATAATCTCATCCACTAGAGTGGGCTGGTATGAATACACAACAGGGGAAGGAACATAAAGCATCCGGTATAGACCCATGCACTCAGCAGGTGCACAGAACTTGTCAGATCCTTTACTCTCCCCTCACTATCTATCATTCTTTCAATGCTCTGTGTGATGGCAGAAGGGACAACATATCCCTATTTAAAAAAAAAAAAAAAAAGAAGGACTCATACTGATGAGATGCTTACTCCAAACATGCGTTAGTCTCTGTAATCTTCACAGCATCCCCATGAGGATTGTACCCTAGGGAGCTGAAGCTCAGAGAAGTCAAATGCCTTCCTCATGCCCTCACAGCAAGGAGGCGGTGAATCCAGGCTTGAAACCCCTGCATTCTGGCTCCAGAGTTTCTGCTTTAACCACCATGCCACCCTGCCTCCCTGAAGATGAAGACATGGAGACTCAGGGAGAGTCAAAGTTTGCCCCTGCAATGATGGCTTACACCTGCACCCCAGCATTGCCTCCCCAAACAGCAGGGATAACCAGCTCTGGGCAATAATTCCACTGGGCCTTTCAAGTGCACAAGAGTCCCAGTCAACCTCTCTGACAAGAACCCAGATACAGCCTTGTCTTCAGACTTTTCCAATCTCTAGGCCTTTGCTTAAGTCACTGATCCAAAGAATGGCTTATATTATACCAAATTTTACCAGCCCTTCAGGAAATGACTTTATAAATAGCCTAGGAACACAATGAAAAGCACAGTTTTCTGCCTTTCCACAATAAGATGGAGGAAAGAAATCAGCCCATGGGGTGGGCAGTCTACACGCAGGCACATGAACACACACGTGCACACAAGTGGCTTTGCTAACATTCGGAACAACCAACATTCTTCTCTGAATCTGGCTACTCTAAAACACTTTTGTGATGAGTTTCCGTTTTAAAAAGTGGAATCCATTGTGAGATATCTTACTTGGCTTGAGTTCTCTAAAGAGATGCCCAGGTAGGAGCTGCTTTGCTGTAGAGAAAGCAATGGAGCAAGACCCAGTCTAGCACCAGACTTCTGACCTGGGTGGTCCACGGGGCTGCCAACCCCACCATCTCCTCCACAACCTCCTATGGGCCATCTATTCAACCTCAGATTGAGGGTCTTAGAAGCCAGACCTTAGACCCTATCCAGCTGAAGCCCCTCACAATACAGACACATGAGAAATTGGCCTTTGGTGAATGTTTGCCTTGTGGTGGTCACTACGCCATCTCAGGACATCCCTTTGAGGATGACCCTGTGTTGTTTCCCCATGTTGCAGATGAGAGAACTGAGATAAGAAAAAGGTGAAGTGAGGAGGAGTGGTCCAGCCATTCAGTACACATGGAACTAGGGGACAAGGAAGAGATGCAAAGCTGAGGCTGTCTCCTGCCAGCGTCGGAGGTCAACAAGCCTGTACTCAATGCTTTCATTCCACCAGCACACCAGAGCGTTTTCCATAAGACAGTGAGCAAACAGAGCCTCTGCCTGTTGAGGAGGGAAACATGAAACAGATAATCAAACAAAGACATGTGCAATTACACACAGTGATAAATTCCATACAGGAAAACAGAGGGTGAAATGGAAGCTAATAGGAGGAGCTGATGGGGATTTGGAGGAAGAGGTTCTGGGAGACCCCTTTGAAGGAGTGACATTTAAGCTGATGAAAGACCAGAAGTAAGGCAGACAAGGAATATTCTAAGCATGTAACAGTATCCAGGAAGCCTTAAGGTGGGAAAGAGCTAGGTGTGCTTGAGAAAGTCCACAGCTCTGAGGCCACCTAAGAGTCCACTTTGAAGGCTGATCCACAGACTTAATTCCATGGTGGAGACTTTTCCCAAAGATTTCACCAACAAAGATGCCTGCTTCGGAACAGACTGAGCCTCAAAGGAGGTTGCACATACCATCTGTTGGTGAATCCACCTCAATGCCCTTAGGACCCCTGGGCATGGGGATAGATGACCATAATGAGTCTAATTGTATCTGATTTCTCCATGGCAAGCGTGTGCAGAACAGCCCAGCAGAGCCCTTGACTAATGACTTTCAAATATAATTAAAAACATATTTCAATAGAAAGCCCATTGCCAAGTCTATACCAGCAAAGTGAAATTAACCTTCAAATGATACTGGAACAACATTGAATCACAAGGGTTTGTAAGCGATTAGATACACTGTAGCCTAATCATGTTACAATAACTCACCTCATTAATCTCCAAGGAAACAATAATGACAACAGTTAAATACTGTAATTAACAAACCCTATTGCAAACTTGATTTTAATTTTATAGGACTTGGTTATATTATCCAATGTAACTGTGGGAAAGACAGAATGTCAGTCAAGTAACCTGGTTCTATAAAGGCTCTGGACTGACAGCCAATATCTCAGATTTGTGAGCCCACAAAGTTGGGCCTCTGCTTAGAGCCCAACCCACTCAGAAAAAAAAAAGTCGACATACCACATATTGTCAAGACTTAGGTGCCCCCTACCAAAAAAGTGGGCATAAAATCAAATCTGTATTTGTCTTTCTGTATTTGAAAGCAGTGAATCTTGCACTGGTGCTTCTGTTTGGGGCTTGGTTAGTGTTGGGATGCTCTGGCTGCAGGTCCTTTGCAAAGGTCTCTTGGGCAGGGTTGGGATAGGTCAGAAAATCGAGGGCATAACAGTTAAGAGTGGGCAGATAACAAAGAACAAAAATGACATGATCATCTCCACAGATGCAGATAAAGCATTTTACAAAACCCAACAACTTTTTATGTTAAAAATGCTCAACAGTAGAAGGGACTAGAGGGGAGATTCTTCATACCAATAAAGGGAATCTATGAATAATCCACAGCTTAACATCACACTTGAATTCTTCCTCCCAAAAATCAGGAACAATACACGATGTCTGTTCATGCTACTTCTATTTAACATTATCCTGGAGGCTCTAGACAGAGCAATTAGGCAAGAAAAAGAAATAAAAGGCATCCATTTGGAAGAGAAGAAGCAGAACTATCTTTATTTGCAAATGATAAGACCTTGTATACAGAAAAGCCTAAGGAATACACACACACACACACACACACACACACACACACACAAAATTATAAAGATAAGAAAATTTAGCAACGTTGCATAATACAAGAGCAATATGCAAAAAAAAAAAAAAAAAAGGCTAAAGGCATGGACTTCTGGGGGCCAGAGAGCCCCAAGTTTGAATCCAAGATCTGCAACTTAATAGTTGTTTGCTCTTAGACAAGTCATTGAGCCTCCTTGAACCTCAGTTTCTTCATAAAAAAATGAGCCCTAAAATAGTGCCCACTTTAGAGGACTCATTTGAAACTTAAATAACACATGTAACTTGTTTACTGTAACCCCTGGATTGTAATAATCACTAAATTAATGCCAAACATCATCATTAGCAGTTTAAAAATACTATGATTATTCCTGCCCTGCCTACATCATGAGATTTTTTTATGAGAAGCAAATGAGAGAATTATTAGGAAGATGTTTTATAAGCTGTGAAGAACTAGACAAATACAGCTATGCTGTTACAGTACTTAACAGTGGCCTTAGCGCTCTGAACTCAATAAATATTTATTAAAGGAACAATGAGTCTGTGAATGAAATCAAACCCCCTTCCTCTGCTGATTGCCTTGGACCAAAGGGAGCCCTGTTAATCAGCAGCCGTAGGCTTCTACTATAGGCACAGGCATCTCAAAGACTCCCGACTTTAGCACATGGCCTGCTTTCCTGAGAAACTCATCACAGAGAAGGCAAGGCCTTTCGCCTTCATGCTTTGACCTAGAGGAGACAGCTCAAAGATTATTTTTGTGGAAAACAAGAAAGGTCACATTTCATAATTCTGTGTTCCAATGCCTGAGCACTGGCAAGAGAAAAAGAGGGATCTGTCAAGTGGACTTTTCCACTTAGAGAAGCATAATAAGTCTTAAGAGTTTGCATGATGCATTGGTATCCCCTTGAAGAAGATATTTCGAGTTTGAGATGCACCATAAATATCCTTCAATGTGGTACATGTCGGCTGAAATGTTCCCATCCTTGGGTAGGCATGGACAATAGAGAACAGGGACAGAGGTAAGTTATGGCAGGCAACATATTTAGTAATCGAATCACCCAGTGGGCACCCACGATATACAGTTTAATCGTCCACAAGGTATAGTTTATCTGTAATTGAATTAGATTTTGAAATAAGGCAAACCTGATTTATAGTGCTGTTAAAAACACACACACAACAGGGTATGTTTTCTTATTTGTAACAATAATCCTATGGTTAGTGTTAATGCGTTACCAAGGAATGAAGCCAAATGGATAAATATAAGGTATTTAGGGTTCACTGCACAAAGAGGCTGCATAAGCTGAAGACTGGAGAAGCGGGAAGTTATCCGTCTCATCTATGTTCACTTAAGGCAGATGTACTGTTTTACTTTAATCTGCTTCAGGCTTATTCAGCTAAACATAATCTGAACTGTGGTTACTCATTCATCCAACAGACATATGAACACTGACTCTACGCTTACCGCTGTGTTTGGTGCTGAAGGCGCTGAGATGTGTACTAGTTACATGACCTTGGGCTAAGCCTCAGTTCCCATGTCTGTAAAGTGGAAACAATAATACTTTCCCTCTCGTGCAGCTGTTGTGATGACTGAGATAAATCACCTACTGTAATATGTATAATACGTCACCACCACCACCAGTATCATCATCACCACCATCATCACCATCACCACCAGTATCATTGTTACAGATTTTGTTATTATTTCATTGCCTACAAAGAGTTTCTAGCTTTGCAGAGATGACTAACCAAGACTTACTAAACAACATGATACATGCTAACCTATCTTGTATCTGCTATTCATTGCCACAGCAATGCTATGTAATAAACATCAAAACCTCAGTGACATTCAGCTGTCAAGGTTTATTGCCTACACAGCTGAGAGCCACTAGGGGTCGACCAGATGGCTTTGCCTTCTCACCTGGCTTCGTTCACATGTCCATATTTGGTTGACTTTGGGTTAACTGATGCTGTCCTCAGCTGGGTGTGTCTCTATTCCACAACCTTTATATCTCCTTCCTGTAATCAGTCACTGGTCGAGGCATTTTTCTTCTCATGATGACGGCAGCAGTTCAAAGAAAGTGAGCAAAAACATACAGAACCTTTTGAGGTCTAGTCTCAGAACCAGGACATCATCATTTCTGTTTTGTGCTTTTGGCCAAAGCAAGTCACGTGGCTGTGCCCAGATCTGGAGTGGGAGGGGACAGCAAAGTCACATAGCAAAAGGCATGGATGCAGAGAAGGTGACCATCTAGGGCTATCAGTGCAATTTATCCCACTTACATCTACAGAGATGCTGTGGAAATAAAAGATAGTCTCTCCAGTGCTGCTATAAAGAGAGGACTTAAGGAAGGCTTCCAGCTAGGAGGTAAGACTACCCACAGGTAAGAGTTCCCCAGACTACCCGAGTGAATTTCTGGGGCCTGTATATTGGTATTTTACAGTCTTTTTTTTGTTTTGTTTACCTCTTAAATAGTTAAAGAGCCCAAAGAGTGAACTTCCTGAAACTCTGAAAATGACGGCAGATCTGAGCTCTCTTACAGCCTCTCCCACACTCCCCAGAGAGGTCACTGAAGGGCACAGCTAATCCATCAGAAAGTGGACACTCTGGGCTTGCCTCAGATTTCCAACAAGGAGGTCAGCACAGATGGAGCTTTTGGTACCTCATCTAAAACAGATAGACCCATTCTGGTTCATTGTCCAATGGTCAAGCCCTCAGAGTTCCAACCCATAATGACTTGGGTGAAATGGAGCCATTTCCCCAGGTGACAAGACCAGGATGTTCAGTGAGTCGCTCTGTGAAACCATGTGCACACTGAGACCATAAGGAAACAGAATGAGAGTTTATCTATAAATTCTTACACCGCCTTCCTCACAGCTCTTTATAGAATGTATCTTTTAAAAGAATCAAAAATGCAGAAATTTCCAGATCAACTAGTGTCAGCTTTCAGAACCTTAAAAGAGGCAGTCTTTGGAGAGCCAGGCACCCTCCCCAGGGACACACAGGGAGTAAGATGAGGAACTCAGGGGACCAAAGCCAAGATTAGCTCAAGAAAGGAAAGCACCATTTTACCTCAAAAATAGCAGAAGTTAAACAAGAGTAGGTTCCACAAATCCCTCCAGGTTAAAGGACAAGGAGGGCTCCAAAAGCCCCCTTTATTCATCTGCACTTAAATCCCTGGTTCACTTCCTCATCTTGCTCCTTCTCTGTCCTCACTCCCTCAAAGGTTACTGAGGGTTAATCCACAAGGGAGTGTATCATTTAAGGATAGTTTTTGGCCTTGCACAACAGTAGAATTACCTCCAAATCGTTTAAGCATTAAAAAAATGTATTATGATACATAACAAGGAATCCAGAGGCAAGTTGGTTCAGGGTTGGTTGATTTAACTGCAGAGAAGTTTTGAGTTCCTCCCTAAAACCAAGAAAAAATGGTTCCCCATTCCCCTGACCTAGCAGATATTTCCTCACCTCTCACTGGCCAGAATAAAGTCACAGCCACCATTCTTAAACGGACCACTAGCATTTATTACAAGGATTGCCTTACAGACTAATCAAGATACATCCTTTGGGGTGGGATAGGGAGCCCCTAGGACACCTACCTCCACTGAAGAACATGACTGCTTACTACTTTAAAACAACTGGAATTCTGCAGCATGGAAAAGATGGGGAGATAGCAGTTGGGTAGACAGCCAAGTACATCTGCCAAAGGGAGTGGCACTAAAGTCTGGGAATTTAGACCAGAAGGAGTCAGGACAATTTCTTTAGGTAACTAACCTCTGGCTTTCTTGAAGCCAGATGACCTGGTTACAATCCAGACTCAGCTATTTATGTACTATGTGACTTTGGGCAATTTATCTGAGTCTCCATTTCCTAATCTATGAAATGGGGCCAATGATTTCTAACTCACCTGGTTGTAATGAGATAGTACTCAATAAAAAATCTCCTTGGACACTGGCATCTAACTAATGATGATTAGCTGACAGGTTCCCACATGCCCTTCCTCCTTTTCTCTCAGAACAATAAGTCATCATTACAGGCATAAGTCAACATCTGGAGTCAGACAGGACTGGGTCCAATAACTAGTCCTGCCACATAATATCAACCAACTGCTTAAAGCTTCTAAGTTTCAGAGCACTCACCTGTAAAGTGGGTGTAACATTATGCCTAATCTCACAAAAAGTGGTTGTGAGATCTGAATGAGAGCCCGATCATGAATAAGCACTCAATAAATGACAGTTGTTCCTATTACTACTGTTGTTGTCATCATCATTATTATAGTTATCACCATCATCATCCCCTTAAAGGTCTCGAGCTTGCCAGGTACTAGATCTTATAGATAAACACGGACTTCCAGATTCACAGCAACCTTTTGCAAGAAGCAAATCTGATTGCTTACTGCCTTTTGATGCATTCTCCTCTTCCTGAGGGTAAAGACCAAAGAAAAAAAAAATTCTTAGTGTGGCCTTTAAGGCCCTGCAAGAGTTGGTTCCAGTTTACCCACCTGGTCTCATCTCACACCAAGCTTCACTGGCGGCTATCTTTCAGTCTCTCTAACTTGTCATCCAGCCACAGGGCCTTTGGCCATGCTGTTCCTTTCACCTGAAATGCTCTTTCTCTATATGTCGGTTAACATGTCCTCCTCCTTCAAATCTGACCCCAAATGTCACTTTTCAAGGAAGCCTGTCCAAACCCCAGACAGAGACTGAGTCTTTTGGAACATATTCTCAGCAGAGAGGGTGTAGCAAGTGGTTCAGAACAGGAACTCTGAATCAACACTCCATGGGTATAAGTCAGAATGGCCATCATTAAAAAGTACACAAATGATAAATGCTGGAGAGGGTGTCGAGAAAAGGGAACTTTACTACACTCTTGGTGGGAATGCAGTTTGGTGCAGCCATTACGGAAAACAGTATGGAGATTCCTCAAAAAACTAAAATTTGACTTAACATATGATCCAGCAATCCCACTCCTGTACGCATCTGGGTGCGGGAAGGCATATACCCAGAGGGAACTCTAATTCAAAAAGATGTATGTACCCCAATGTTCATAGCAGCACTGTATACAATAGCCAAGACATGGAAACAACCTAAATGTCCATTGACAGATGACTGGATAAAGAAGCTGTGGCATATTTATACAATGGAATACTACTCAGCCATAAAAAAGAATAAAATAATGCCATTTGCAGCAACATGGATGAACCTGGAGATTGTCAGTCTAAGTGAAGTAAGCCAGAAAGAGACAGAAAAATACCATATGATATCACTCATATGTGGAATCTAAAAAAAGGAAAACGAAGACATTAATAAACCCATCTACAAAACAGAAACAGACTCACAGACATAGTAAACAATCTTATGGTTACCAGGGAAAAGGAGGTGGGAAGGGATAAATTGGGATTTCAAGATTTGCAAACATTAACTACTATATATAAAATAGATAAAAAACAAATTTCTTCTGTATAGCACAGGGAACTGTATTCAATATCTTGTAGTAACCTATAATGAAAAAGAATATGAAAATGAATATATGTATGTATATGTATGAGTGAAACATTGTGCTGTACACCAGAAATTGACACACTGTAACTGGCTATACTTCAATTAAAAAAAAAAAAAGACTCCATGAGTGTGGATCCCAGCTTCACTACTTACTAGCTGTATGACCTTGGGCTACACACTTAACCTCTCTGTGCCTCAGTTTCCTCACCTGTACAATGTAGATAATGACAATAATCAGTAATGATACCTACCTCATATGGTTATTATGAAGATTAAATGAGTTATTATTATTAAAGTATTATTAAAGTACTTATAATAATGTCAGGCATAGTAAGTGCTATGCAAGTATTTACTAAATCAAATTAATAAACTGTCCCTTGCCTCCAGAGAATCTCTCTTAGTCTGCAATTATGCACTCATTACCATGATAATTTGATTACTCACTGTCTCCCCTTCAAGATCGAAAGCTCTGGGAGTCCGAGGGCATGTCTCCTTGTGCTGCCCACTGTACCCCAGTTCCAGGCACAAGACCTGGTGCAGGATGGGTTCATGATAAATATGTATTTGATTAATGAAGAAAAGCTTAAAACACAGCGTATGTCAATATTTTCCTTGCGTCTGCCAAGATAGAGAGACCTCTCCAACCCTATCTGACCTTCCCAGGTCTTGTAAATGGCAGCAACAGACCTGCCTTGCTTGATGCACTGATGCAACCATTGCCAATGAGCTCAGCAAACACCGGGGCTCCCCAGGGACACAGAGCCGGTAATGGACCCCATATTGTTTCAGATGTTCCGGACCATGAAGTGACCATGTCTGAGATAATGTGAGCATAGTTAACCCCAAATTCCTCCACTCCCTCCACTGCATGGAACTATTTACAACATCCTGCTCCCCAACCCACTCAACTATGACAAATGTAATATGGGAGCCTTAATCAGAGAAGAAAAGATTAATTTGGAACTGCCTTGAGAGCGTGTGTGTGCCAGGCCTGCCACACTTATAATACAGGCAATTAGGGCAACATGGTAACCTGTGTTGTCATGGCAGCAGCTGCCGCCCATGCAGTCTCTCCTCCCTGTCTTTAGGGCCTGCAACCTTGGAAGGGTGGAAAGCAGACAGATGAAGGGACCTCATCAAGGACACTAGCTGGAAGTGGCCATATCCACATCCTACATAGAGGGCAGTGGAAGCAACAGCAAAAAGCACATACACCAAGCCTTGCTCGAACCCTTACACACCTGTGTGACACAGGGCTACCTGATCCACAGTTTGGGGCCTCAGTTTCCTCATCTGTAAATTGGCAGAGTAGGACCAGATCAGCTATCACCTGACACTTGACTCTAAACTCATGAGTCTCAGAAAAGACATTTCTTGGCGTTTATAATCTCTCTTATGTATCTTCAGACACATGGATGATCCATTTATCAGTACATGGTTACCCAAGGCCAACAAGGTGTTGGGAGCTGGCCCAGGTCCTGAAGATTCATTGTTGGCTAAACAAGATCACTGCTCTCCGTCACGGGCTGTGGACTCAACCAGGCCCAAGTCAGAGACCCAGAGCCTCTTGGACAAGTGCCCCAACTTCACAGGTGCTCATCGGCAATCAAGGGCAGTAACATTTACTTTGGAAGGTCATTATGAAGAGTAAAGGAGACAATGTATAAAAGGAAACAAGTACATGATAAGAACTTCATAAATTGAGCTATTAGTTTAAGGGTCTCCTTGAGGACGTTATATACGTTTGGTGGGATAGCAGGTGTCAGATTGGTTTCAGCCCCTGAATGAAAGAGACAATGTTTCCCTCTGGCAGAAGGCAGCAGGAGAGGTACCTGACATGACCAGCTAATGAAGCCTGCTGTTAAACAGGAGTGTCAGGAGGGGGCCTGGGAGGATGGGAGATGGATTGATGCCATGATCAACATACACAGGCCAGGAGCTGCCATTTGTCTTCCTGGAGACTCACCCTAGGACACTTGGGGAGGTGACAGGAAGTGAACGATAAAACCTCCCACCATGAGAATCTATTTTAAATCCTCATTACTCTGCCGGTTGACTAAGCTGGGCTGGTTCATCTCCATTAGGTCACCCACACACACACTCTCCCTTGTCAAAGGGCAGAAAAGCCAGCCCTTCCCCTGCCTGAAAGGACACAATGGAGCCGCTGTGCACGGAACTCCTGAGTAAGTGCCCGTGCTCTGTGCTGCCACAGCACACTGTGCCCTCATCTACCCAGACTGTGATTCCACTAAGCCATAAAATCACGTTTTCTAATCTGTCTCTCACTGGAGACTCATCTAGAGATGCTGTAGTCATCAAGGTTGTTTGGGTTGCAAGTGATAGAAACTCAACCTGAGCAAGGTTAAGTGAAAGGAGAATGTGATGATTCATGGAATCCATTATGGGGTTGAAGACCCAAACGCTGGGTAGGGGCGGAATTCAGCTGGGTCTCAGGAACAAATTAAATAAGGGGCTCAAACCCTACCATGGTGCCCCCACAATCACGGTCTCCCCCTCCCCCTCCCCCTCCCCCTCCCCCTCCACCGCTCCCTCCCTCCCTCTCTTTCACACACACACACATACACACCTGCTTTTCTTTGTAAGCTGGGCTCCTTCTCAATAAAAATAGACTTCTTTATTCCGAATGTTGGACGCTCTCAAGACTCTCACCTCACATATTCTTTAAGAGAGAAGTAATCCACTCTCAGGCCCAGTCTGAATATAGCCCGAATAGATTCTTGTTGGCCAAGCCCGCATCACATATACCACTGGTCCAAGCAATGGTGGGTGCTCTGTGCATGAGCAGGGTGGTGTATGGGCAAGTGAGGATGTGTCTGTGTGTGTTGATGGGGGGTGTCCATGAAATATGCCAGTTCCTGGAAACTGGGAAACATATAGTTGGAGTGGACAGGGCATCAGCCCCTTAAAGCAGTGGGATGCTACTTCTGTAAGAAGGGCAGAAACAAAGAAATCAAACTGGATGCAAGGTGCAGACCAAGCTGGATGCAGGTGAGTCTATTAATGGCTTAAAATTATAAACCGAATGTCCATGCAGATTCTTCTCTCCTGCCCCACTGCTTGAGAGAAAACCTGTGTCTTTTATTAGACTCTCAAAAGAACTTCTACATGCAGAAGTTTAGGACTTACTATTCTGGACTTGAGAGGAGGGACCATCTCTTTCTGTCCTTCGTCTCTTCATTTCTGTCCATCCATCTGAAGTGGGGTGAGGTGAAGGAAAGTGCCTGACACTCCATCTGCTTGTATATAGTTTTTATTGAAGTATAACTGTTTTACAATATTGTGTTTGTTTCAGTTATGTGTGTGTGTGTGTGTGTGTGTGTGTGTTTAGATTACTTTCCATTGTAGGTTATTACAAGATACTGAATATAGTTACCTGTGCTATATAGTAAATCCTTATTGGTATCTATTTTTCTTATAGTGGATTTTATCTGTTAATCCCATGCTCTTAATTTACCCCACCCCACTTTGGTGACTGATTTTGTTTTCTATGTCTGAGTCTCTTTCTGTTTGGTATATAGATTCATTTGTGTTATTTTTTAGATTCCACAATTAAGTGATACCATGTAATATTTGTGTTTGACCTGATTCATTTAGCGTGATGCTCTCTAGGTCCATCCATATTGCTGTGAATGGTATTGCTTAATTCTGTTTTGCTCATATATATTGTTGAATGAATGAAGTCATAATGAATAGACACATGAAATCAGATTAATGAATGAATGAATGAAGCCAGACAAATTCAAGTTCAAGTGAGAATGTGTTTCTCTCCCCATATACCCAATGCCAATCTGGATTTTTAGGAAAGAAAGGGTTTCAGGTGGAGCCCGGGAAACAGGAAACATAAAGGTTCCGTGGACCTATCCTTTCCCTCTTTAAAGCTCCCTTATCCATTTCCTCTTTCAACAACAAAAACAATAATTTGCCATGTGGCACTTAGGATATACTGATGAACTTAATCCTTAAAAACTCCTCTGAGGTGGGTATTAACGGCCCCACCAAAAGACTGTAACATTAAGGCTTAGAAAAAGCATTCCCAAGGTCACAAAGAGCATTAAGTAACGGAGCTGGAATTTGATCCTAGGTCCATTTGGTTCCACTGGAGTTTTTTTTTTAACTGTAAGATCTGCTTTCAGACACTGTTGCAGACCCTGGTTTGGCTTTATGTGCATGGAATATATTTTCTGAAATGTAACTTTGAATTACAAATGCGCCACACTTCCTTTCTAAGAAATCTCTTTTGGGTGTCTTCTTCTTACCACGCATTGTGCCCTGTCCCTCACATGGGTCTTCTCAATCCTCAAAGGATCCCAGGAAGGTACTAGTGTCATTCCCATGTAACAGAGGAGGCTACAGATGTTCATAGAAGTTAAGGTTTCCAGCCAAGGATACAATGCTAGTAAACCACAGAGCTGTGCTGAATGCCAGTTGTGTCTTCCCTGGAGTGCTCAAAACACTGTGCTTTTCAACACTGCATTTGTAGCCAGTGTGTTGGGGGAAGGCATGATACCTGCCCTTCTCAGCTACTCTCCAGGGTCCTTGCAGACGGCAGGCAGAGGTGCTAGCCATCCAGGGAGGACCCCACATCTTCTGTGGTTACTAAACCACAGGCAGGTTCAACTGTCTTTATGAGCAAGGCACTAACGTTCACCCTTCACGGCGTGAGATGCCCCAGCTTTATGAGAAAGCACCCCCCCCCGCCCCCGCCCCAAGGCCCTGACACAACAACTGACTTGGAAAGTCAAACACATCAGAAGCAGCAATTACAGAAGCTATTCTTCTCCTGAAACAGCTGTAGCAGAGCTCAGATGTTCCAATCCTACAGAGTATAGCAGCCTGGTCCCCGCCTTCCTCTGTTTTGGCTTGAACAGGGCTTGGTTGAATTTGAGATAGTTACAGGTGTGGTCCCACTGTGAGAGGCTTGAAGGGAAATACCCAGTGATGAGGTTCGTGTTGCTTGGGAAGTAGAGGGTCTTAGAAAATCCAAATTCCTATTCAGTGTGCTGGATGTTTTTCACATTTCACATGTTGGGACAGCCCCTTATGGGCAGGTTGGTAGAGGGCAGGCAGGGAGGTTGCCTAAAGCATTCAGACAAATAATTGATCTTGCACAGGATGCTAAGCTTTTGCTCCCTGCTGAAAATGGCCTATGCGTGAAGCGGCATGAGGTGAAGGAAAGATGCCAGCAACCATTGGGGTATGATGGGGTGAGGGTGCAGGACCACACTCTAAATCCCACATTCTCCTAAACCAAGAACACCCACATCTGCTTGCCCCTGTTCCCATGACTCCTCCCCACTCTCACAGAACATTAAGCCCTTCCTGCAAATTCAAAAGGGAGCCCTCTGGAGACAAATCAACCATCGAGGAAAAAAATAGCAAAACTCATTTCATTTGGCAACCAATGCTTTAGGAAAGACATAAATATTGGATTTGCAACTTTATTTTCCTCCAGAGAGACACTCTGGAGTAAATTAAAACAATGCAAGATTTAATTATTAAAAGCCAAACATTCCTGTACATATTTCCTGGCCCAAAGTTTTAAAAACAAACTCCCAGAGAAAATACATTTTTAATGACCAACTCCCTCCCACTCAGGGTATGTTTTAAATCATCTATACATCATGAATCACTGGGCACAAACGAAGGGAGAACACCGGGGGAATCAGAGGGCAGGTCTTCTGTTAAAGGAGAAGCAGGACACTGCTCGAAGATCTGGGGTAATGGGCACCATGGTTTGGGCTGTATCTCCACCCCCATCTCCTCAGACATGCTACATGTTTAAACTGACCACACTTCTTACTTGTATGCACTTTTCTTTTGCGTAAATATCCAAGAAGGATATTAACATGAAAAAATGCAAGGTGATCAGTTCTTCATGCAACAAACATTTGTTGGATATCTGCTATGTTCCCACTAAACTGTTCCAGGCACTTTGGACTTGTTGGGGTGTAAACCAAAAGGTCCTCACCCACTGTATTCCAGGGGAATGATAGAGGGTTTCTGTCTATCCCCCCAAAGCCCCTACATGTTTTGGCTTTTCCTTCCCCTTGCTGGGATGGAAGAGACCACACCAAGTCAAACCTCCTCTCCTCCCCTCCTCTTTGCTCCATCACTTCATGACCCAACATTGACTGCCTTCTCTTCATTTGTCTTTGAATGCTTTTTCCTTTGCTGTCCAAAAAAAAAAAAAAAAAAAAAGTATGTATTAAGGTCAAATGTTTGCTCATCACAGAGGTTCCGCAAGAGCTGAGATATCAAGGAAAACATGGATTGACTGGTTTTGGGTGACTAGGAAAAGGAAACAGGGCATCATGGAAGATGCCCTGCCGGGACAAAGATTGATGGTTGTGGGAGCCAAGTGAGGCATTGTATCCTGTCTCTACTGATAAGGTTTGGCCTACTCCTCAATGACATACCATGGGAGTGACTATATATTTGAGGTGCTAGTGGTTAAAACTGGGCAAAAAAAATGGGCTGGGGGAAGAGGGGGTCCCTGTATGTCCCCTTGGAGACAGGAGCAGGCAGGTCCCTGTATGTCCCCTTGCCTCATTCCCATGACCTTTTGGTTGACGGAGGGCATATATCCCTCAAGGAATAGGAGTCTAAATAGGTCTCATCCCTGATTCACGTCACCCCAGGATGTCAAAAGTTCCCAACAACTTTCAGTTGCTTAGAGGGTCCTGCATAGACCCAACTCTCCCTGCCATTATATGTGCTTCCACGGGCATCCTGGATAATCAAGCGAAGATGAGGAAGAAGGGGAGGGGGCTGGTGCTGGCAGAACCCCTCAAAAATGTACCTGGAGCCAGTGGAAGCCTTTCCACCTAAGAATGTCTGAAAAACCACAGTCATCGGTACTTCCACGCAACTTGAGACATGGTACGTTAAAGGCAACTTAAAATAACTTGAAGGAAGAAGGGTAAATAAACCAGAGATGATTTATCTCTGAGGAATAACGGTGTGACTGCTGAATAATTACATGCACCAATCTTTATTAGTATGCAAAGTAGCTGGGCTTGGTTGGCTCCCAGCACTGCTCAAAGGACAAAAAGGCAAGGGAGCTGGGCACATGCTCATAAATCACACCCCGCCCCTCCCTGTGTGTCACGGCGACCCCCAGACCCCGGGGGCCTCTCTGTGTATGACTCTTCTCTGGGAGATAAGCAGCGGGTGTTTCATTTCTACCTTCTAGTGATGGATTAGCCTCCAGAGTTCTTCCAGACAAACACAGAAACGGTTTGGGCTTCTCATTGCACAAGTTTCATCCACATTATTACTGTTTTATCCAGCAGCTTCTGAAGCTCAGTGGGGTCCGTGCCCTCCTCTGGCTGGAGAACTAAACACACTTAGCCTCCTCTCACCTTGTGTCCCATCCTATGACCTCAGGAGACGGACTCCAGCTCTTCTCTACTGGCCCAAAATGCTGCTTAGGGAGAAACGACCTGCAAGGCTGGCTTCCCCGCTCCTGAGAAGTCTGTCCTGACAAACCCAAGAGCACAACCCGGCCGCTTTTACTCTCTGAAGATAGAATAGATTTGAGCTTCTATGTAAGGATTTGAGAGAGCTTAACCTGGACAAAATAATGATAATAGTGGTAGTTCAAGTCATGATAGTTCAGATTTTTATAGAATTTCAAGTATGCCAGGCACCTTTCTAAGCCACACACACATACACACACATACATTCCTGCACACAGTTTATGCACGCACACATATACACACACACACACTTATTTGATACAACCACCTTAGAAGGACTTTTATTATTCCCATTTATGGATGAGAAAACTGAGGCTCAGAGAGTTAAGTAAGTTACTCAGTAGCTAAGTTGGAATCCAAATTCAAATATCCTGGCTTCAGAGTCTTTGTTTCTAATGACTGCAATAAAATGTCTGTATCATTACTTCATTTAAAGTCTTCAGATAGCTTTCCATGACTCACAGGATAAAGACCAAAATCCTTACAAGGATATATGAGGGTGGTCTAAGAGATTTGACTCCTGGCTTCACTCATGCCACTTTCCTCCTTGTTCTCTGGGCTCCAGCCATCCTGTCCTCCTGCTGACCCTCCAATGAAGCAAAGTCCATCCTGGTCAGGGGCAATGATCCCTGGGCCCCCCGCCCTGCCGTTTGCTTGGCCAACTCCTCCACATCATTCAGACAGACGTGGCTTGAAAGTCACATCTTCCAGAAAGACTTTTCCCAAGGTTCCCCCCACCCTATATTCAGCTAGGATCCCCTGTATGTCCTCACAGTACCCTGTACTCCACTTTCATAACACGCAGCACAGTTGTAATTAAATAAGATAGGTTGGATTATGTGTTGCCACTCTCACACACCCTGGACTGTAAATGCAGTGAGGGCAAGGGCTGGGTGTATTGTTTTTATCACTGTCTCCCTACTACCTACAGTGGCCCAGGCACAGAGGAAACACATAATAACTATTTACTGAAATGTTCTAACAGAGGAGAGACTTTAAGATACATCACTATACATGCTGCAACACTCTGAAGTTTGTCCAAATGCAACAGACACAATAAAATGGAAGTATCCTCCCTCTCCGCATATTTGCAATCACCAAGACCAATGATTTGGGCACTGGCAGTGCTATTTAAAACCGAGAGCATTTCCTAAGCTCTATTCCACAGTACGAGGATAAATTTCACTGCATGCCAGGCCCCCTGCATCACATTCATGCATCACCTCACTCTATCCCCCAGAGTCCTTATGAGGTCAACACCGTGATGACCCCCATTTTAAAGATGGGTTAACAACACTGGTAGTCTCACCCACAGCCTCATGGTTAGCATTTATTAAGGTCATAGATGCTTGTTGTTAAAATAGATCTCAATACCGGGCAAAAGCAAGCCAAGGAAGCTTAGAACCCTCTCTGGACTTCTGTTCCCCTCCAGGGATTTGGGCAGAATGGCTGGAATGTTCAGACACCTTCACAGCAATTATCCTTTTGTTTCCTCACTAGTCAAGCCATGATGAGGACTTTCTGCAAATTCCCCACACCCTTCTCACCAAGAGCTCTTCAGGACCTTGACAGCAACCTAGATTTCTATTCACTCAGTCAGCATGTATCTATTGAGCTCCTTCCTCTATGCCGGGCATTGTCCTAGATGCTGAAAGAACAGCATCAAACAAGACAGAGGTCTCCACTCTTCTGTAGTTTATGTTGTTTGAAGAGACTTACAGACTTCTCTGGTACATAAAACTTAGGAATTTAAGGCTGTTCAAAATTGGCATTCAAACCTAAGCTCCAGAAAGGCTGAAATGGCCTGGAAATCCTCCAGACAACCCATTATTCAAGGACATCATGGATAATATGTGGCTCTGGATGGATGGTCATCAAAAGGTTCTCCGCCCACTTGTAAATTTAGGAAGATGGACTTCTGTGATCTCTACAATCTGGCTACAGAGTATTCTTTTGAGGCAAGCTTGAGCATCTAGATGTTTTCCTCTATGAAGCCTCTTAACTTTAGAAACACAATAAATTTGCACATGATTTCCTTTTGCATTTTGGGGGGTACTACTTTGGAGCCCAAGTTCTTTCTATGCCCCATTTCAGCTCTAAGTGTAGAGAAGACATAGTATCTGATGCTGACAGTACATGGCCTGGCAGGGCAGACAGACAATTAGCCAGTAATGCAGTGCAAGAGACAGATCACACGGAGCCAAGATTGATTCATTAGGATCTTCAACAACAAATAGAGTTTGCTAAGCTCATTAGGGCAAGGAGAAACGGGGATGAGAGGCAGTGAAAGGAAGAAAAGTCCAGATCAAGGAGACAGCATATTTGCAGTGAACATCTCCTGTTTTTGCCTGCCCAGTGTCTTTCTCCCTTGAACAGTTAGTAGCATTCTTTTCTTTTTCTTTGAATAACCATACTTCCCTTGCCTACACTCAGCTTCTATGGGTTAGACCAAACCCACCCCAACTCCTGGAGTATACATGTGACCTATATCTGGTCAGCCCATGATTGGCTCACACATGGGCATGGGAGCCAAATCAGGACCTTAGGAAGGACAACTCTGAAGAATTCATCCAGAATGTACTAACAAGAGATAAAGGGGAGGGGAAACAAGAGATAAGAATGATTGATTGAAAAGTTCCAACATGCATCCAGTGGGAGTCCCAGAAATGAATGAAGACAGGAATAAAGAATGAGCAATTGAAGAAGTCATCATGGAAAATTTCCCAAAGTTGAAGCCACCTAGGTCCTCTGAAGGTCCTAATCACAACAAATAAAATGGATACATCATACCAACACTGCATAACATAAAGAACAAAGAAAAATCTTAAAAGCTGACATAGAGATAACATTACTACCTACAAAGAAATGATACTTTGAATTGAAAAAAAAAGACTTTCATGAGGAACACAAGTCAATGATATAACAGGAGAAATTACTGTGCATCTAATATATTAGATAGACCTGGCTATGATTCAGCAATGAAGGCAACACAGACATTTTCAGGTAGAGCAAGGCTAAGAGAGTTTACCATCCACTGACTCCTGCCTAAAGAACTGTCAAAGTGGGCTTCAGAATAAAATAAAAACAGAAGAACATAAGAAACAAAGCTGAGCCCAGAAATTATAAAAATATGCTGGCAATCTGTTTTAAATGTTAGCTACAAATAACTATTTCAAAAAAGAATAAATTAAAATTTCAGTTAATAAAAACAGAATGGGAAGATAATGTTTGGTAAAATCCATGCCATGAAACTACTCAGGGTTTCTCAACCTCAGCACTACTGATATCCAGGTTGGGTGACTCTGGTGGTGGAGGGCTGTCCTGTGCATTGTAGGGTGGTTGGCCGCACGCCTGGCCTCTACCCACTAGAGGCCAGCAGAACGCGCCACCCATGAGTTAACAACCTAACATCTCAAGGCTTTGACAAATGTTTTCTAAGGAGGCAAAAATTCACTAAGAATTGATACAATCTATTGTTTCCAAACCAAAGTAGAGAAAACAAACTTGATTAATCCAAGAGAAAGAGGTAAAAGGGAGGGAAAAGGGGAAGTAAAGTTAAAATATGGTGAACAAAAATAATAAAATGAGATGGTTTATAAAAGTCTAAATGTATCTGTATCACAATAAATGTAAATAGATCAATTCACCTTTTAAAAGACAGTGCTGTGTTCACAGATTGGAAGACAATGTTATCAAAATGTTTATTTATCAAAAGTGATCTAAAGACTCTGCAATCCCTAGCAAAATCCTAATGACATTTTTTGCTTTCTGTCTCTATGAATTTATCTAATTCAGACATTTCATATAAATGGAATCATATACTATGTGACCTTTTCTGTCTGGCTTCTTTCACTTAGGTGCATCCTTTCTGCGGAGAAAGAATTTTCTTTTGTACGGATATATCATGTTTCGTCTATCCATTCATCAGCCGGTGGATATTTGGGTTGTTTGCACCTTTTGGCTATTGTGAACAGAGCCTGTTTCAGTATTTATGTATGTTTTTATTTGAACACTCATTTTCAGATATTTTGGGTATATACCCAGAAGTGGAATTTCTGCATGTAGTATTTCTATTAGATATATTTTAAAAAATCAAAAGGGTAAGCTATAAGCAGGTACATATTTTTAAAAGTACATTACATTGTATGATTTTCTAGAAAAACATAAATTACTAAAATTGACTCAAGAGAAAATAGAGGAATCACAATAAGCCAATAACTATAAAAGAAATAGAACTGGTGATCAAAATTGCTTTTCCTGTCCCATATGCTCACTCTAAAGGAAAAAAAAAAACAGGAAAATTTAATCAGATTTTCAAAGAACATATAATCTTCTGCCTTATATAAATTTTTCAGAAAATATAAAAAGAAAGTCATGACTCACTTAATGAGGGTGGTATTACCTTAGTAACAAAATCAAACAAGGACAGCGTAAAAAGAGAAAATTATAAACCATTCTCACTTATCAACGAAAATGTAAAAATCTAAAATGCAGCACTATAAAATTGGATTTATCAAGGTCTAAAGATAATAATACCTCATAATCAAATAGGGTGTATCCAAAGAATCCAATAATGGTTCAAAATCAGAACTCCTATTAAGGTAATGCACTATATTAAAAGATTAAGGAGAAAGCATATAATCCTAACAGTTGATCCGGAGCAGGCATTTTGTAAAATTTATATCCATTCATTATAAAAATTCTTACCAAACTAAGTATAGTAAGGAACTTTCTTAGCCTATAAGTTTATTTATCAAACCCTTCTGCAACAATCATGCTTAAAGGTAAAGCTATAGATGGATTCCTACTAACGTCAGAGGCAGGAAAAGAATGCCTACAATCACTGTTTTTACTTATCATTGCTCCTTTGGTCTTCTAGCTAATGGAGCAGATAATAAATGTGTCAATGAACATAAATAATAATATAATACAGTAATTTGATATGTAACATATAATTACTATATTGTATCATGTATAACATCTATAGATTGGAAAGGCAGAGCCAAAGTACTCTTGATAAACGATATGGATAACATAAACAGAATAGCCAAGAAGATCTACAACCCAACCAAGTTATTAGCATTATTAAGAATTTACTAATACTGCTGGATAAAGATCATCATATAAAAATCAATAGCATTATTATGTTCAGAATAAAGTGAATAATTCAAACTTACATTGGAAAAACATATCCCATTCATGTGGTACAAAAACCTCTAAAGTACCAAGAAATAAACTTTAAGATTATTTAAATTAAATATAAATATACATATACAGAGAGAATTTATACATAAATTATTTAAATATATAAACAAATTCTAAAAATTATATATATACAGATAAACATATGTATATTACTGATATATGTATATATTATTATTGACAGACATGAAGTCCTCAAAAATGGTGAGGCATATACCATATTCATAAATAGGAAAACAACATTATGAAGGTGTCAACTCTTCTCAGATAAATCTTTAAAATTGATGTACTTCATATCAAATCTATAATAATTTTTCATCAGTTTTTAACACACTGTTTTTTAAATTCACAGAGAGGTGCAACAGACTAAGAATAGCAAAGACAGCAGCATTTGGAGATGGTTTCAGAAACATCTGGTAAACCTGAGGTTGCACATACCTCTGACTACACAATCTCACTTCTACATATTTAATCTCAGCACAAGGATGTAAGCTCACAAATCTTCACTGGAGCCTTATTTGAAAAAGTACAAACCTGAATGTCAATCAGTATGAGAAGGGATAACAAATTGTGGTATAGTTATGCAGGGAAATATTACACAGAAGATACATTGAATAGATTAGTGTTACGTGTAAAAAAATGGATAAATTAAAAAACAGTGCTGAGTAAAGATGCATGGGATACCATATTTTGTTAGTGGATTCATAAATATTTAGACAATATATATGGGAATAATAATTCAGGAGTCAAAGGAACAAAATGGGAATGGGGGAAAGTAACTGGGGTGCCAATCAGTTTTTTTTTAATCTTTAAATTGTAAAGTGAATATATAATAACGTGATATAAAACAGAGATGTAATAAAGCTAGAAAGTGGGTACAGGAGGTTCGTTATATTTTTCTCCTATTTTCTGGACTTCTCTAATTTTATCCAAATCTAAAATCATGTCTAATATTTTCCACTGACTTCAATTAGATTTAAAAGCTTCATTGGATTCAGGTACAATTTATTTTCTTTTTAGCATGAGCCCATCATGGGTGGGTGTTACCTATTGTGTATACATAACATCTGCTTTTACCAACTCCAGTAATTCTAAGATTGAACAGTGAGTTCAGGTGGTGTCATCCTGATGCATCCATCATCAAATTCCCCAACATCCTGTCACCTGATGATTTTAGCAGTTATTGATCACTATTGACTACCTCTATCATTTCATTTAGAGCTACAAAATAGTGACTTTCCAGTGATTGTTAGGGATTTCTAGGTGATTTGCCATCCCAATTGCTATTTTTTCTGTGGCTCTTCTATGAAGAAGCTTTCCTTGTCAACTATTTGCCCTGATCATATGGGCAATGACTGTTGGAGTTGGGTCACGTTGCATGGGAAATTGTTATACTTTCCTCTCTGCTTTTCAATGTGTTTGAAATTTCATTTAAAGATAAAATAAGAATAAAGTAAAAAATATAAATACATAAGAAAAAACTGAAAGGAAATACCCTAAATATATTACCATCATTAACGTCAAGGTGGTAGGATTATTTCAGATAACTTTTATACACACTTACATTTCCAAATTTATTAAGAAAAAATATATAGTATAACACGTATAATTAGAAAATCAAACAGAAGGGTAGAGTAATATGATAATGATGGGGGTGGGGTAAGTGGTTCTAATTTAACTCAGGAGTCGGGGCCAGCATCTCTAAGAGGTATCATCTGAAGAAATTGGTTGGACAAAGCCCTTGGGAAAGAGTACATGAGGCAGAGAAAACCTGAATCCCAGGGCTGTGATGATCTAAGAGCGCTTGCGGAAAAGGAAAAACTAGAGTGTGATGAGGCAATGGATAAGTATCACTTTTAGTAAAAATGGAGACCAGCTGATCCTCCAAATCACCCCCCAAAATTCCTGCTGATTTCACTCAGAAGTCTGTGTTCATGAAGTTACAAAACTCAAATCGCACAGGAACTATCAACTTCTGCCCCCACTGAGTAGGTAGAAAGCAGAAAACCTGAAAACCCTAAATAATGTATCACAGTGGCTCCATAATGACAAGGCAAAATAGTGATAATTAAATGATTTTAATAGTGTGTCAAGATGAAGGATAACAGTCCTGGAAAATGAGGTTGGTAAATCATTACCCCTCAGGCTTGCATGCACACCCCAGTTAGGGCGTGAAAAATGCAGAATGCAAAATCCCTGGCCACCCATCTCAGTTTCACACGATGTTTGCTCCCACCCGATTAGGGTTACTTCTGAGCCAAGCACAGCTAGGCTCCATTTTCAACTAGGAGGCGAAACGAGAGCTAAGCTCAAATTTATCTCACTTACGGAGCACTTTACTCTATGCCCTCAAGCTCTGTACTAGACACTGGCAATAGATACCAAAGACATCCTACTCTAACTGAGGAAAACAGGCATTGCTGGGGCCATTATGTGAGATGGCTGGGGGTCCTGAGGCAGCACAGAGGAGCATCACCTAAGGAACTACCAGCCTCCTCTCGGTGAGGGAAGCTTCCACAAAGAGGCGACACTTGAGCTGGGTTTGAGGAGGGAGAAGTTACTGTTTATGAGAAGGGAGAAGGGGGCATTCTAGGCAAAGAGATTCAAAGCTACAAGCTTCAGCTTGGTTAGAGCAGGAACGAGGGAGTCACTGAAGGTGACATTTAAGATTTTTTAATTTCACTGGCACTGGAAGTTCTGAAACAAGGATGCTTGCTGCATCCTTCACAAACACCCACACTTAAATCCATCACCACCCACTGTCCATGGCAGCATGATTGAAAGAAGGGCCTGACCTCTGAGAAAGAATTTTCTCTTTCCCCCAATACATAATGAGTTTTTTAACCTTTTGTTGTTCCACATGTAGTGCGTGTGTAGAACAAAAAGGAATAGCGAAAAGGAAAAAAAGTAAATAAAATTCATCCCCATATCCTCCATGTAGGCACAGCCATTGTAATGTTTTGATGCAGTTTCAGATTTTTTTTTGGTTTTATGTGTATATGTATTTGTGTGTATGTATGCATATTTTAAAATAAATCAGAATCAAACTAATTGTAAATCATTTTCTCTTAATGCAACAGTCTATAGTTTGGATGGCTTCCAAGCCTCATTACCCATAGCTGTCATTTATTATTTATGAAGTTATTGTTGGGAAAGGGTTAAAGTGCCCATTGGCAGGAGGGAGGAGATTTATCATCTAAAGGGACTGCTGGCAACAGAAAGGTTGATGTGCTTAACAATTCACACCAGGATGCATTACACCCACGTCTGTCCACTAAGCTCTCTTCCATGGCAACCAGAATACTGCCTTCGCAGGGATCTGAAAACTTCCTGACACTTAAAACACCCTAACATGACATCCCAGGGTCAGGGGCGGCTGGAAAAAGAGTGAATTATGCAGTGAGTCTAGACATTTGCAAAACTGCATAAATGCTTTCATCTCAGAACCTACCTACTCTGTCCTCTCAGCTAACAATTTGTTTGTGCCATAGCTTTAGCTTTGGCATCTCCATTGTCTACCTGGTCTTCCAGGTGTAGTCTCACTTCTTTATTTCTCTGCTGCCAGATGACTACATCTCTCTGGCCTGACCTCAGTGCTCTCCCACACTGGATGGGCCATATACTGATGACCCCTCCATACGTGCTGGCTTGGATCCTCAACGACCAGGTATCACACCAGGAGCTCTTGACGAAGATGAGCTCCTCCACCAGGGAGTCTGTTCTCCATGAAGGAATATGTGAGCACTCACTCCCTGCATGAATTTACTATTGCTGCATTACAAACTCAGAACCTTAAAACAACACCCATTTATCATCGTATCGTATCACTGGATCAGGAGTCCAGGCATAGCTTAGCTGGGGTCCTACGCTCAAGGTCTTCACTGGGGGTAAACTAGCTGCTGGTTGGGGCTGTGTCTCATCAGAGGCTCAAATGAGATACGATCCACTCTGGGCTTCCTCAGGTCATTAGTGGAATTCATCCCCTTACGTCTGTGGGACTGAGGTCCCTTTTTCTTGCTGGCTGCTGGTCAGAGCTGCTGTCAACTCCTAGAGGCTGCCATGTGGCCCTTTCCAAGGGCTCCTCTCACAATATAGCAGCTTCCTCCTTCAAAGCCAGCAAAGGAAGTTTCTCTACGCATCTACTAACAGAAACACAGACACACACACAAGCACACATGCGTGTGCACACACACACACAGAATCAATCCTCATTATTTGTGGATTCTGTATTTTTGAATTAGCCTACTTGCTAAAATTTGTTTGTAACCTAAAAATTAATATCTGAGTGATTTTGGTGACATCTGTGCAAGAATGAGCATAGCAGGAAAAATGTGAGTTGTTCAACACACATTCCCAACTGAGGCAGAAGAAGGCAATGCTCTGACTTCTCTTCCTATCAGCTCTCCTACAGAGAAGATCGGAGGGGGAGATGGGAGAAGGTAGTTGAGAACAGTGCAAAAAGCTCCAGCTTTGAGGCCATACAGATGAGGTTTAAATCCCAACTTTGGCACCTGATATGGGGTGGCCTCAGGGAAGCCACTTGTCACTTCTGAACCCTGTTTTCTCTTTTGCAAAATAGAGAAAACAGAATATAGTAGGATAAGTTGTTTTCAGGATTTAAGATTATAATCTATGTGAGACAAACATGTAGTATATGAATATTCACTGGAAACACTGAAGAAGTGAATACTGAACCACTGATCCATTATTCCTAGGGGAAATATGAACATATATGTATATATTATGCACACATGGGCATATATGTGTGTATGTACATATATATCTATAAAATATGGCAACTTTATAGAATGTAACTGTTGTAAATAACGATAATTACATGTATATACATACACATACATATATATGTATATATGCATGCACATATATTATGTTACAGTATATATTATACAATATATTATATAACAGTATTATGTGTATATGTAAGTGTATTATTATATATGTTAATAGTATAAGTAGTATATATAAATATACTTATGATATATACTTAAAATTTGTATGTTATATGTAAGTATATATGTGTGTGTGTGTGTGTATATATATACATATTATATATATACATGTAATCAAGGGAGTAACATCTCATTGCATTACCTTTGTCATAATCTATCAGTTAGAATCAAGTCACAGGTCCTACCCAAACTCAAGGGAGGGGATTATACAGAGTCATGAATTATTTGGGTTATTTTAGGGTCTTTCTGTCACACCGCCTACCCACTCAAAGTCTTTCCACATTTGCACAATACCTAGCATGGAGAGCACACCATAAACAGTGGTTGAATTTATAGAAAATTCTGTCCAATACCAGTGTGTCCAATAAGGAACACCCCAACCCCAGCCTAGAAACTTCAGTCCCAGGAGACCCCCAGCAGGACAGAGCACCTACTGTAAGTGCCTTCCTGAGTGAACCCAGCCACATACAGTTCTGCGAGGGCAGTGTACTTTAATGCACACACAAATATGTAGCACTCTTGTCGAAAAAAATTTCTGATGATACAATTGTTGTTTCATTTCACCAGCTACAAAGAATTTGACCTAACACAGTCATTGGGGAGTATTACATAACATTCTGCCACCTACTGTTTACCTTTCAAATTTACTAACATGTGTTTTCCTCTTTCTAGAGACAAATTAATGTTCCTACGATCACTGCTTGGCTGGCCTCAGACTTCAGCAGAACCATTTCAATTGTGCATGTCCCATAGGAGAGAACTGGTCTACCACCTGAACAACCCAGTTCAGCCCTGCCCTGTTGCGTCTCCCACCTATGTGCCTATGTTCCCAGAGCCTGTGTGCTGCAGGCAGGTTTCTGCTTCATCACCTACATCCCAGTCTTATCACTCAGGGTACTTTGGTTACAGCACCAGAAACTAACTACAGAGATCATGAAAAACACGTAATTTATTAGGGGGATATTAGGAAGCTCAGAGAATTGAAGGAAAAGTTCAAAAGCCATCCCTGGGAATCCAGGCAGTCAGGACTACTGGACAGCCTCCCCTAAGAGTCACAGTCAGGATGAGTAAGCTCATACTATTTTCCATCTTTGTGTCACCCTGACTCAAGATTTGATTCCACGGGAAAAAGTAAGATTGACCTGTGTTGGGTCACTTCTTCAGAAGTATGGGGCTACTTTACAGTTTCCTGTAAAACTGCCACCTACTAGGAACAAATGGTTCCCCAAATCAAAATCCTCAAAGCAAAAAAAAAAAAAAAAAAAAAAATGTCCTTACTGCCATTGCAATAAGAGCAGATGAATCCTAGGCATGCAAAATCAGAAATATATGTTGTCAGGGTCTGCTGTCAACTCAAGGGAACATGACTTCTCAAAGAAAGAGGTAACTTCCTAAAAAGTCAGTTTTCTTTATCCATCCACTCACTCAAAATATATTTGTGTAATGCCAACTACGTAGTCTTCTACTAAGCTTCTGAGATTCAAAGGGAAGTAAAATCAAGAAACTGCCTTCAAATTCTTTAAAGTCTAATGGGAAAGGTTAACAAATAAAGCAAATTAGTCATAATAGTAGTGATAGTTGTATTTGTGAAGTGCCTTCTTCATGTAATGCACTGTGCCAAGGGGGTTACATATATTATATTATCCAATTCTCACAACATTTTGTGGCAGGTTGTGACCTACCAACCATAGTATTTGGAGAGCTGTACACAGATTTACCTGAGCCCCAAGAGATGGGCAGACAGTACCCCCAAGCCCTTCTTAACGACATCACTGGCTAGTTGTGCAGTGTTTCTTTGGGGAGAGGATTCCCTCTGTAATATAGAAGACTTTTCTGGGCATTGATGATGCAGCGACTAAAAAAAAAACACCATGCATTTTAGTGGAGATGATGTATGACTGTGCTCAACATATGCCTCATAATTGGTTAAGGAGATGAAATCATTAAGTGAAAACAAAGACTCCTTTTCAGGGAGAAATAATCCAACCAGGGTTTCTCAACGTGGCTGACCTCACTGACCTCTCAGACCGTGCTTCTCCTCCCTTACTACTGCCCAGCTCTCTTTTAGCTTCATCGACCACCCAGGTCTTTCCTTTTGTAAAACTTTTGCTATGGCTGTGCCCTCAGCCAGGAACAACCCCTCATTGTCTCTGCAAGGCTGCTGCTTCTCAGGCTGTAAGTGGCAGCGTCACATCTTTGGAGAGATCTCTCTTGACCATTCCATTGTTCTCACATCACCCAGATTGTTTCCTTCCTTGTGGCTACCATAATGTACCATTAATGTATTGATTGATTTGTTCCTTCAATTTTTGTTTGTCTGAATCCCACCCCTGCCCCCAACTAAAGAAATTGCTGCAAGATGAAGCAGACCTTATCTGTGTTGTTCTCTACTGTGCAACCTGTTGAGGAGAAGTTCCTGGGGCATAATAGTTCAAATATATGTATTTGATGTCAGAATGAATGAATGTGACTATAACACAGAAATTTCATAAGAAATCTTTGTCTTGATAAGTCTCTGGTCTTTGCAGAGGACAAAGAGAAATGTTCTAAGACCCAAAGAAGACTTTGTTGACATACAAATTAAGAACTCCTATTCAGCTTAGTGCAACATTCCCTATGAGACAATCTTTAAGCTTCCACACTATCATCCCCTTTCCTTATCCCCATCACCAAATTCACCCTATCACAATTACCATTTATCAGTTGCCTTCTGTATACCAGGCACCATACCATGCCCTGAAGATATATTAATTAACTTCTTCTAACAACCCTATAAGGTAGATATTATGATGTCCACATTACCATAACTGGTAAATGATTTGCTCAAAATCTCACAACTATAAATGACAAAGCTGAGAGGAACGCCACTGGTGAGCATGTAGTTAACACTACCTGGCATGACTGCCCTCCCCTTAATTCCAGTTCTTTGGGCATCACCCTAACACCAAGAGTGGGGCCCCCCAGATGCCATGTTTGTGTTACATAACCAAGCCTTCCAGACTTGAGATTATTGATTCAAAGTTGGGTACTTGATCCAAGATGGTCCAAATAAAATCCTGCCTTTGAGTATTTTGAGGGGTTATCAAAGGAAGAAATGGGGTCCCTCTTTGGTAGGTGGAACCACAAGGTTTGAGCCTCTAGAGTTGCAGTCACATTCCCATAGCTGGTCTTTGGGAAGAGATGTTGAAACTCATAAACCAAGAGAAACAGAGATGAGAGATGAGAAAAGAGAATCCTGGCTATTGTCAAGTCTCTAGTTCTAGTTTTCTTTGAGACCCAGATGCCACTTCCTCAGGTTACTTGGAATGTCCTAACATTTCTGAGTGATCTTCTTTAATCTTTGCCATTTTGTAACCCAACATGTCTCACTAATTGCATGTGAGGTGCCAGACAGATAATGAATTTCTCTCTGGTGTAACCCATGGGATCAGTTGAGGTCACTACCTGCCCAGCTCATGTTTGGACCAGTCCAGTTAAAGTATCTCAGAGCTGAAGAGAAAGGGGTATCCTGGGGCATCTTGGATATGCAGGAACCACCCCTCTGTATTCTCATGAGCAGGGAATACATGTTTTAAGAGGCCAAAATGTATTCAAGAATTCTGCCTGGCAAAGCAAAGCACGGGCAGCACTTTGCACCAAACCTAAATTATCCCTTGCTATGGAAAATGAGTAGCCTTTAAATCAAAATGCCCTTCGTTGATATGAAATTCCTGTTGCAATTCAAAAAGCTCTTTTTCCCTTAGTATTCATTCCTGACAAACAAAATAAATTGTTATGCCAAACACATATAAAGATTGCAGAGATGCACCTCTATTAAATTCTACTTAGCAGCAAAGCGACTCAGGTGTTATCTAAATTTAGCCTTCTGAGCTCCCTTTCTTTCATACCTAAACACCATTTCTTTCAGCTTCTGCTTAGACTTGCTAGAGTTTAATAAATAGAAATACTTTCACAATGCATTAAGATTAGGTCAGCTGGAGAGCTTGACCTGGTTGGATCATCTTGTATTGATTTCTCGAAGTATAGCTTTTACTAAAACTTGGACTCTTCAGAGAAAGAGAAGAAATGCTTCAGTATGAATTTAGTGAGTTTAGGTTAAAAAAAAAAAAAACAGAACATACCTGTCCTTTTCCTTAACTGTACAAAGTAGAAAGAGGTTTCTCCCTGAAGCATGTGGATGTACATGTCAACCACAATCCAACAAAATTTTTTAAAAAATATAAAATGTGTACTCAACATTGAGGCCATAGGTACCAGATACTTTGACAGTGGAGCCAGGAGTGGAGATCAGGGTGGCCAACTGTCTCAGTTTGCCTGGGACTAAGGGCTTTCCCAGATACGGAACTTTTTGTTAAAGCTGAGACAGAACCAGGCAAACTGAGATAGTTGGTCACTCTAGGGGGATGCCAATTTGAAAGTGACATTACAGTGACTTTCTCTAACATGTCTTTCAAGGAAGCCAATGTCCTACACATAAACTTTAGGATAACTTCTATGTTGGTTCCATTTTCCTAACCTGTGTAATGGTACCAGAGCATCTGAACATAGCTTTCAAAATGGCTCTTTATCTTTGCTGCCTCATTTAATACTCATAATAGTCTTAAGAGGTTATTATTAGTGCCCTGTTTTACAGAGAGAGAGCTAAGAAGTTCAATGGCCCACCCAAGGTCATACAGCCTGTAACTGATGAGGAGGGAATGGGAGGCAGTCTATTTCTGTATACCTCTACATCTTGGCCCACACTCCACCATACTGAAGTGCCTTGAGTTTCATGAAGGCACCACAGTCTCCAGCCTTGGACTTCTGGACATAGTCAACTCCTATTAAACATACATTATCCTCAACCTTAATTGTATCTCTGTCCTACTATATTGGGAGCATCATGAAGGTACAACTCTTTCTTTGCACTATTTTTCCCTAGCTCAATGTCTACCAAATAGTTAGTAGTCAATAAATAGCAGTTGAATTAATAAGTTAAAGAATATCTAACTCCAAAGTTAGATGACATTCTAGAAAATAACTTCCAAATATTGCTCCAAACGTCAGATAAGATCAGTATGTCACTTGTTCCAAGGCAAAGAGAAAACAGAAAAGTATTGAGAGATTGAACTGTTCTCTTGGAAGCCTCATGCATTCTCAGTCCAACCTACCTCCCTAATTCCCATCCCACTCATGACACCAGTGAAAATTGCAACAGCAGCAGTCAGCCTCGCCCTGACCTGCAGTCTGAAATCTAATGCTGGCTTCACTACCCCCTCATATTCATGCTCGTGATTGAAGCCACAATCACACCATGACTAGACTAAATGCTGAGTAAGCGTCCAGGCGCCAGACATAACGCTGGTTGGAATTTCTGACACTAGGGACTAAAACATGTATCTCATCAGAAGGAAAAAATATCTTCTCTCCCTTTCTTGGCCAAATTGTGGGAGTCAGATGTCCACCCTAGGATGACTGAACAGTGGCAGAAGCAGCAGCAGGCAGAGAAGTCCAGGGAATTTATCAAACAGCAACTGGAACCTTACCTTCAACTGACATAAAATTTCCCCCGATTGTCACAGATAGTATTTTCATTAAAAGCAATGAATCCTCTTACGTAACAATGTGAGCGCCAAGTAGTTGGAATGGGGGGTTTTGGCAAATCCAAATATAGAGATAAGTCAACTTATATGGCCCCTAGAGAAAGCAGTAGGGCAAATACTAAGACCAAATTCCATAGTGAATAATCAGAAGTCAAGAAAAGAGACCCAACTGCTGAGTAGAAATCCCTCAAATAGGCAAATAGGCAAAGTCGGAGTCCCTCCCTGCAGGTGTGGAAGACAGCTTATCAGGCCAGATCCCACGTGTGCCCTGACTGAACCCCTGCTTCCTGCTCCCAGGAAGCCTTCTTCTCATCCTCTTTTGAGAACTTTAAAAAGTGATAAGAGGAACAAAAAAATAACAGAGAAAACACTCATATTCCCACCACCATAAAATATAAATATTTGTATTTTGTCATAATTATGTCCATTCTTTAAAACAAACATTACAGATAATGCTAACACCATGGTGCCCAGTCCCATATTCCCCACCCAAAGCCCCCTCCCAGGTAGCCATTGACAAGAGCTCAATGTGTGTCCTTCTGTTGAGGTGTTTTCATACCCAGCGTTGCTCTATATGTTGTGTTTGAGCCTATCCGTCGTGATACAAGAAATCAAAGTGCAGCATCACATTAAAAAAAAAGAACTACCTGTATTCCTAAATGATGCATCCTATGTGATGTAGCCTATCACATAAATGCACACATTTTTCCTTCTCCATGCCTCCACTGATGGGCATTTATGTTATTTGCAAATGGCTGCCATTACAAACACTGCTGCGATGAACATCCAGTACTCATCTGTATGCACATGTGTAAAGGAGTTTGTCCAAGGCACATGATTAAAGGTGGAATTGCTATGTCTTAGGAATATGCATTTTCAAATATGTAGATCCTGCCAATTTGTTCTTCCAAGAGGCTAGGCCAATATACAGCCCCATCAGACCTTGAGGAAGACACCATCTCCCCCCAGCCCCAAACAGGGATATCTTCAGATATAGGGTGAGATGGCCTCAGCTTGGGCCAAGAGCATGACCTTTCACAGAAGAGAATGCATTAACTTACACGGGAAAAAAAACCCAAAGTTCAATTTAACTCTCATTAATCACCAGTTGCATCATTTTAAAAGCTAATACTATATCTGCATTCTCCCACCTCATGATAACTTAATGAATTAGCCACTTGCCCATCAGAAAATAACCCCTTGGGATAATATGTCAAAATCGAGTAAGGCACTCAAGCCTGTATTGAGTTGATGGATTTAAGGCAAGACTTTAGGCAATAATAATGTTGTTTGGAAGATGAATATACTCATAAGAGCCCCTCCATGACAAATGACTTACTTGGAGGCTATTTATGAGGTCCAGGTGGGAGAGGGACAAACTTAATTAAAGTTTGAAAACATAATAGAACCAAAGGCAGTGCATCAATTTCTGAGCATCCAATCAAAAAGCCAATGGCGTCTTTAATAGCTTGGTGATACCTGCCTCTTGGAGCTGCAATGGATAGTTATACAACTTACATGGTTCCAATTGCTACTGATCTTGCTGAAGGCACACCACCCCCTACACATCCTGCTTTTCTCCTCTCTCCATGTCTGCTTATGAGACCAATTCATCTCAGCTGGGAGCAGAATCACTCCTGCCTCTATCACACACACTTTATACTGGATCCTAATAAAACCAAGCACAGGCTGGCTGCCCACCCCCCTTCTTTAATGACTTGGTCTATCCATATCTGGGAAACCACATAAATTGTCACTGCCCCATGCTCTGTAGCTCCCTGATGCCTGGAACTCAAACGCAGCATCACATAAAAAATATTTTAAAGACTCATTTGAATCACAACCCAGGGAACCAAATACTCCTGAGCAAGCTTAAAATATAAATAAATATAAACAGCCCAGGACAGGAACCAGATACACCAGCCAAGTATTCATTTTGATACACTTCATTATAGTGTGAAGTGATATATTTTGAATGTGATTTGATGGCTTCAATGGCTCCCTGCTGAGGAAGAGGCTGATTGAAAAGGCTGAATCACTACCAACTTTGTGTCCCATGTAAAACACATCCATAAGTCACTTCACTAAGTAGTGAGGTCATTTTTTATAAACGTGTGTCCTTCCTTGGAAAGACTGAGGGAACCAAGAGAAATTTACATGTTTGCATAGGGCTAGTCCTGGAAGACAGGCAGACAGACAGACAGACACACCAGTCAGTGGCTATAAAAGAGAGGAGGACCGTTGTCATGTGGGAGATATATGCCCCTGTGGTGTCATCCATCTGTCCCAGCTAGGTCAATTCTGGTGAGGCAGAGGGAATGCACAAGTGACCTTTGAACTCCACAGCCAATAGAAAGCAGTGGTTCTCAACCCAGGATGTTTTAAAAGTTGTCAATGCCCAGGCTCCACTCTAGAGCAACTAAGTCAGAATCTCTTATCAAGGGATCCCTGACGTTCTTCAAAATCTCCCCCAAGTGATTCAATTTCGTATCCAAGGTTGAGACACTCAGGTTCAAACAATCTGCGACTGCAGTAATATTTTCTAGACTTCAGCAACATCAAAACAATCATTGCCTTTTCTGTTCTTCCAACAAAACAGTGGCTGTTAACATTGCAGTTTTAGCTATAAATTTTGCTTTCTCTATGCTATATTGTTCAAATCTCTCTGGGAAGACAAAAATAATAGGTAACTCTTAGTAAGAGCTTATTATACACCAGGCATGGTGCTAAGCAATTTCCATGCTTTATCTCAGTAAATCCTTACAACAACCCTAAGAGGTAGGCACTCTTATTATCCCCATTTCATAACGAATGAGCAGAGTCCCAAAGAGGTTAAATAATTTGTTTACAGACACAGTTTAAGCAAGAAACAGAGCCAGGACTCATGTCCACCTTCATGAGTTACGAGGCTCTGCATTTCACTCAATGTTTGACTGCAGCCAGTCTTCGAAATGTGAAGTTCTCACTTTTAAAGAAAAGCAGAAATATAGTTCACACATCTGGTTGTCAATTCTGGTGAGGAAAATTCAAAGATCTCTCAAACTCTCCCATCAACTCAGTGTGTGGCTGCCGGAGATTTAGACACCTCTCTTTCAGTGCAGTGTTATTAGAGGCAGAAAACCTTGGATAAAAACCTGAGCTCTTCCTGTTCCCAGCTGTGAGATTTTGGGCCAATTATTTATCTATTATGAAACTCAGTTGCATGATCTGTAAAATGGGGATAATACCTACCTCCCAGGGTTGTCAGGAAGAAAAATAATTACATTTATGAAAGCTCCTGGCATGAGTCAGGGATTAACAAATGGTAATCTCTTCCACTGCAAGTGCAAGTCAGAGGTACCTAGACTGTGATTGTCATTCTTATCTCTAGCACCACCTGACAATTACAGTTTCTCTTTTCCAAGTGCTTTCCCATCAATGATCTCATTTTAACCAGTTTATATCGAATACGAGTTGCAACAGCTGCGTGATGTTCCCTTTTTATTCTCAGGACTCCTCCACCCCCACCCAAAGGGGATTAGTGGTGCTCCCACTATGGTAAAGTTTTTAATGGATGCAAATTTGCAAGGCATGACACATTTATTAGTCCCTCATTGGAGTAAACTGTAACAAAGCCAGCAGGAGCAACCATTAATTTACATTAATAGCTTTCAGTGTCATATACCCCAGTGCCTGACATGAAACAGTAATCTGAAACCAAACTATGATTGTGTCCTACATGAGTTACTGTATCACAGCCCTCTAGACCCAGAGCTCATGCATTTCATCAAGAGGAAGATGTGTTGATGCATCCCAATGCACACAGGAAAATATTCAAACTACTCACCATGGCCTTCAACGTTTATCTCCTCCAGACTCATCCCAGAACACTCATACTCACTTTTCTTCAGCCAGATTAGTCTTGCTATACATTCCTCATACACTTTAGGCTTATTTTCACCTCAGGGCCTTTGCACACGCTGATACCACTACCTAAACATACCCCTCCCTGCTGCTTTTTGCATGACTAGATCTTTTTAATTCTACAGGTCTCAGATCAAATCTTATTTTTTCAGAAAGGTCTTTCTTTCCTGACCACATTTTCTAAGAGGCTCTCCCTAGAAATTCATCAATACTTTTTTTTCTTTTCTTCATAGCACTTATGATTTTTCAAGTTTATCTTGCTTATAGTTGTTAATTTTATAGGCTGATTACTCTCACAAATGCAAGCCCTAGAGGGAAGGGACTTTGTAGGTTTTGTTTATTAGTCTATCTCTAGCATTTAGAACTATGCCTGGGACATAGAAGATTCTCAATAAACATTTGTTGAAGTGAGAATGAATGGTGAATCTCCTTAACATAAGCATCTTCTCTTGAAATCCGAAAATGTTTTTCATAAGAGCCCAATGCTTTTGATGGCCCCTAACGTTGGCATTCTTCAAGGTTGTGTCCTCACATTTTTTTCTTCCTTCTCAACACCTTTTCTCATTCATTGCTATGACTCCTACCTCCTATGTTAATGATTGCCAATTCCATGCCTGCAACAGGCCTGTCTGCTGGGACGTAATAGAGGCATATTTGCAAGGCAATCAGAAACCTATGGCTTGACTCAGTATGAAAGTTTTAGTCATTAAAGGCAATTCCAAGTATACAACGGAGTCCTTCACTCAGATTTGTGCTTAGCTTAGCCCCACCATGGTTTCATGTCTGGGTTCTAGGAAAGAAAGAGAGAGAGCTCTGAAATTAAGTAGGAAGAGAAGGTTCACCAAGATACTGAGGTACAGTGATCTTGGCTTCAAAATGAATATTTTTTTTCAGATGACAGCTCTTTATTCCTCCATCAAACAAAACGAGTAGATCTTCCACAGACTAAGGCCCTATTTTTAATAAGGACGTCCTTCAAAAATAATGAAAGGTTTCTTGATGATGTCCTGTATCCACACCTCCTAGCCAAACCTTATGCCCCTTACACCTTCCTTTGTTCCCAGTCTCGTAAAAGTCCCCCCACATTTTTGAAGTCTTTGTTGATAAACTTCTCTCCATTAAATCAATCAGCTTCTTACTCTAATTTCCCCTTCAGTTTCTGTCTCTGATTCAATAAACATATGGGTGAGATTATTTCCTAAACCCTCCTTTTCTTGAAACAAACAAAAAATGATTTTTTTAGGTGAAAGATAATAGTAAGATCTAGCGCTGACTGAATAACACTATATACCAGGCGCTGTACCAGACACTTTGCTCTCATTATGAAATGTACCGCATAAAATTCTCACTACAACACACTTGGGGTAAGTAAAACAGAAACAGAGGTTCGGAAGTGGGGATTATCTAGTCCAATGTCACACAAGGAATCTGTGTAGAGTTCCATCTCCAATCTGGAATGCTTTGCTGCCAAAACCTATTATCTTAATCACAGCACTAAAAGTCCATTACCAGGTATTAACTGGGTAGAGGACTTCATGACACTGAATTGATGGTCAGCAGCACAGTTTGGGGTGTAGGAGCACGACGTCACCATGTTGTTTAGTGCCTACTTGAGAAAGAGCAGGAAGCCCAGGCTAACAGGCAACTCCTGGCTGGGTGGCATGGAGATGTGTGCTCACAAAAAATATCGCGGTGCCTTCGATAGCCTCGCCCTTTCCGGGGTACACTGCCTGGCTCCTGTTTACCAATTAGCTGAACAGCTCTGTATTGCAACAAGGCATAAATGGAGTAATGAATTGAGATGCAGGTTTCATAAAAGTGATTAACTGCTAAATTCCAGTTCAGCTAACAGTTCAATTATCCCATTTTGCATCTCAGCCTTCCATCCAATTCTGCATTCATAGAGCCCAATCACTGAGGCACCTACATCCTTCGCATTACCATTGATTAAGCCATCGCTCTTTCCCAGGAATCTGTCCACCCTTACTCCGTGAGCTGGGTTTGCAAATAAGGACAGGGAGAGAATGTTTTGAGAAGCGTATATAACTGTGCTGTAACAGGGGGCTGACCCAAACTAGATTTTAATGACCACCACCCTGCACAGATTGTCACCACCCTCCTCTGAGAACACAAATGTGGACAGACTCCATGTGGTATTTGTCCAAAGAAAATGGGCCAGTAGGAAGTACTAGAGAAAGAGCAGAGACCTCAGCTGAGGTTTTCATCTGTCTTTAGTGGCTAATATATTCCTGGGGAGACATCCCAACACACAGAAGGAAGAAATGATTGACCAGGTAACCATTCAGGACCATGGACTTTTGTCCTTATTTAACTACTGAGCACTGTTTGACTTAAAAATGTTGAAGAGATAATCATGGCTCCCTCATCCCCATACCCACCCCACCTCCATCCCCAAAACACACCTAGATCTGTCCAATTCCTGTATTGATCGAGGTTCTTGGTTATAAACAACAGAAACTGGCAGAGATGTGTTTAATCAGAAGAGGAGTTCTTGGGAAGGATACTGGATTGCTCACCAAGTTGCCATGGAGGCTGAAGAATAAAACCAGCCAGCATAACCAGGATGACCACAGAACAGTCAGGTTCAGACCACACTGCCCTTTTCAGAGGACACTGACTGGCTGGTGCTGTCGTAAAAACAGTCTGTAAGCTCTCCCTTCAGAGCCAATGTTCCAAGAGGAAGCACTGGATTGGCCCACACTCCCGTGCCCACACCAAGCTACCAGGAGAGGGGAGGAGTGAGTATCTGGTGTTTTCAGCTTCCTGACTCCCACCAACAACCACACAACAATGATTCCCTAAACACAGGAAGGGAGTTCAAATGCTGAGCAGCCAAAAGGGTGTACACATGTACACCTCCACCACGCATGCTCCTCCTAGTGCTCATTTCAGCAAACGGTACTTAGGATAAGGACAAAGCTCCTTGAAGACCATGGTCTTAAAGACCACCCTTGCCATGTCTCACTTCATCCCCCTTACATCTATAATGCATCTTCTCAACTCCTTTATGCATACCTCCAGAACACAGTGCTTTCCTGACCACCAGGCCTTTGCACATGTGGTTTTCTCTGCCGAGAACACTCTTCCCCTTGTTATCTGCTACTTACCCTCTGAACTCAGAGAAACCCTGCTCCAGACTCAACTGAGAGCCCTTCCTACAAGTTCTCTTTGCACTGAGTGTTCATTCCATGAATGCAGGGTGTAGGCCTGCGTGGTTCTCTGCTGTATCCAAACAGCTAATAGAGTGTCTGGCTCCAAGTAGATGCTCAATATGCATGTGTTTGATGAATTTCTCTGAACCCTGATGTCCAATAAAAATAATGCAGAGGAAGAGGAGGTAATGCCTGTGCATCATCCCTGTGCCCATTTCTCCATTTAGCCTATTCATGCCATTTTTCCCCCTGGACTCAGTGGGCTGCAGTGACCATTTTAAACATGAACCCTTGGAAAGTCAACTTTCTCTAATATTTCTTTGGCTGCTTCTTACTGGGCCTTACTGCTCAAAAAAAAACAAAACAAAACAAAACTCGGTTTTACTAAAACATGAACGTGCAGATGAATTTCACACCAGAACCTTCGCTTCTTAGTGAAAATATTCTGTATGGAGCTATCTTCTCTCTGGTGATGCCCGTTCAACAGCCTAGAGGGAGTTGGTGACTTTGTCATTTCAGAAGGACAGAGAAGCACCAAATAGCTGGCTGTTATTTATCCAGAAGAAGCCACTGTAGTGGGCAAAATGAAAAACCTGGGTTCAACTTTTAACTCTCCCCACTATTGGCCATTTGACCTTGCTGTCAATAATCACTGAGCCAGTATTTCCCACTAGTCGGCAGGACGGGGAGCTGGAATTAGGATTAAGATAATTTTTTTAATTGAGATATTTCTTTTATACCTGTTTGCAGATTGAGAGCCAACCCTGTTACCTCAGTTTCATTCATAGATGTATAAGTTTAAAAACAATGGATTCCACATATAAGCGAACTCATACGGTATTTGTCTTTCTCTGTCTGACTTAACTTCACTTAGCATAGTACCCTCAAGGTCCACCCATGTTGTCACAAATGGCGAGACTTCATTCTTTTCATGGCTAAGTAATATTCCTCCATAAGTGTGTGTGTGTGTGTACATATGTGTGTGTTTTATCCATTTATCCATCAATGGGCACTTTAGACTTACTACTTGTGATCATGTTGCAACATATACAAACATTGAGCCATTATGCTGTACACCTGGAATTAATATAATGTTGTATGTCAGTCATACTCTGATTTTTAAAATTTTTATAGTCACTAACATGTGTTGAATATTACATGTAACTTTAATAATAGTCACTAACCTGTATTGAATGTTACATGTGTGACCAACACTGTTCTAAGGAACTTTTGTGCCCGATCTCATTCTGTCATCAGTGAGATAGGTACAACCCAGTGTGCTGGGGTTATTTTTATCTGCATTTTATCCATCAAGACACTGAATCTCAGAGAGGTTGAGAGGTTTCCTCAAGGTCAAACAACTAGAAATAGGGAGATTTGGAATTCAAACTCAAGCTGCCTAGTCACAGAACCCCCATAACTCTTAACAACTCCCTAAATTATACGTACAATTTATATAATGCATGGTGACAGGTACACAATAATGGTTTAATAAATGTAATCTTAATAAATAAGAGATGCACAGACGGATAGTGGACGATGGATGTGTGGATGGGTAGAAAGATGAGTGGGTGAGCAGAAAGTTGTGATGTCTTTAGCCTTTAAGTGCTCCCCATCATGACCAGCTTTGTAGACAAGGATTCTCCCATGGGGCCTTCATGCACAGATGATGATGGTCCCAGAAACAGGGGTCAGTCTCCCAAAACTTCATCCAACAGGAGCTCTGTTACCTCCTTCTTTACTTCCAAGTAACGTCCGCAACTTCCAAGAGCTGCTAGAGGAGACGTGGAGGGGGCAGAGCATCACCACGCACACCATCCTCCGGGAGAGAGGATGTCAGGAACAGATGCCACTAATCACCCACCTCTCCCTAACAGACGGGCCACAGCACAGTCTTGGAAATCCATAGGCTGGGCCCTGCAGCCACACGGGCTGTGAGATGACACCCGGACGCCATCCAAGAAGGCTCAGTGTTGAGGTTCGATTGCCATGTTTAAACATAAACAGCTCTCTTTTCCCGTGCCTTGTTTTCTGTGTTTCCATCATCTGGCAAAGTTGAGTCCAATTGAGACAGAGGCAGCTGTGTTTGGGGAACGATTGTCTTCTTCCTATTGGGCACGTGAGCTGAGTTCTCTATTGTCCACATCTGTGGCCGCCTGGCTGAAAACCCAAAGAGATGCTTATCTCTTTTCCAGCACAAACATGTTTAGTCCAAAGCCCAGAAATAATTCGGTAGTAAAAGGCCTCTTGCAAACAGGAGAACCTCCTGGGCTGTTCATCCCTCTACCTCCTTCCTTAGGACCCAAAGGCATGACGTTTTCAAATACCTACCTTGTTCCACAGCCCGGCCCATGTGTCTTTGAATATGCATAACAGGTTTCCACTATAAGGATAGAGATGTGGCTGACCCAAAATTAGATTCATACAAGTTTCCAGACAGGAGTTAAATCCAAACATTTCTCCAAGGTTGATGTGTTTGCCACTATATGATGTTCCGTACATCTAGGAGCTGCTTCTAACTCTGACAGAACTTGAGCACTGCCAGAGAGCCCCCTCTACCTTTGCTCTCTAAATCCCTTTGTCAAAACATTTTGATGTGTGTTGGAAAAGCCCAAAGAAGAACCAGAATCAGCAGAAGAGAGTTGGGTTACAGAGTCAAACAAACCTGGCTCCAGATCTCTATCAACTTGTTCCTGGCTATGATACCACATATCACTAAACTTCTGTTCCTCCACTTGAAAACTAAACGTGAGTATTATCCATTCTAGAGAAAAGCGGAGGTTAAGTGAGAGAAAAAGTGATATTCATCCTTCAAGTCTTAGTGTATCAGGTACTCAGAAACACATTCCCTGGACCCTAGATCAAGTAAAATCCAGTTGCTTTTAAAGATTTTTCACAGTAACCTGTGTTTCTCATATAACACTTACTATACTTGTAATTCCTTCTTAACTACATGCCCCTCCTCTCTTAGACATGAAGAGCCTTGATAATGGGATACAGCTACCTTGTCTTCCTCTGTATAACCACCTCCTGGGACAGCACTAGACACATAATGAACTAAAGCACCTAGCACAGTCCCTGGCACATAGTAGGTTTTCAAAAACTATGAGGGTTTTTTTTTTTCCCTCTTCCTCTGGATGTGTTGAGACCCATGAGGTTTCCTCATCCCCCTTCCCTTAAGTGTATGGTAGAAGAGTGAGTAGGTGGAGACAGATGGTTGGCAGGTGGGCACAGCAGGTAGCTAGAGAGGGAGTGAGGACATGCAAGTAAAAGATGGGAGGAAATTGCAGCTGTGATCTTCCACCCAAAGGTAGACATGACTTCACCGAGTCAGAACAGCAGCATCACAGACCCCTTCCATTTGACGGTACAACTGGTTCTGGCCTTGGTAATGGTGACGCCAATATTTGGATGTCAAGCGGAGGACTCCTTGGGGCTGGAACATGGACATTCACAGTATATTGACATTTTCCAGGAGTCAGGGGGAGGAGGGGACATGCAAGGGAGCAGTTCTGGAGCGAGTCTTCAGGACGGTTTTACCTAGGGATATGGCAGTCCTCGTGTACATTCCCTTACTGATTCTCGACCTTGATATCGACCCTGTTGCCCTTGCTGCCTGGCTTCTGAGTGCCAGGCACATGCTTCCTTCTGACCCTGTAATGTGAGCTGTTTTTTGTTGACTGGCTCCGTCCTTGCCCCTTCTCTGTGACTCCTACTTGAATAATGAGCTCTAAATATATTTTCTTGTTCTAAACCATTTTTCTTTTCTAATGCTAAATTATAAGGCTTGTGTGTGTCAGCAGGAAAACGTGCCCTGCTTTTCCAAAGGATGCAGAGATGCTGCTAGACGTTCTTCCAAACCACTGGGAAGGGGCAGGGACGTTTCCACCAACGTACCAGCCCTGGAGTGGAGGCTTGTCCACGGCCAGCACATCGCCCAGCAATTACTGGCCCAACCCCAAGCTCCCCAATTATTTCCAAAAAAGTTTTGGATAAGGAAGGACCTGCTATTAATTATTAAAAACAAAAGCCCAGAGACACATACATATGGTGAAAGACCTGTCATTATGCCTTCTTTATTTCAAACATCTGGCCAGAACCATCAGATACCACTGAATTTAGCCAGGCTTCTTGTAAGTCACACAAATTACAGGCAAACCAACAACAGCCAGAGTTTTCCCCTCTTGACATCATTATCTCCAGCTAATGGAGGTGGTGATTATGGGGAAAAAATTTCAGAGATGGATGACTCTGACTCTTCTACTGCTGTGCTCTTTCCTGGGACATGATGACTTACTCTTTGAGCCCTGTTTGAGTGTGTTTTTTTTTTTTAAATCAGGCCTTTAAAATCTTTAATATCAAGAAACATTAGTCTTGTAGGGAATACAGTACACTTACCGTTTCCTATAAGTTGGGAACTTATTAGGGTCTAGAGAGGAGTGCATGTCCTTTAAGAAAGAAATGCATTCAAAACCAGACTCAAGAGGTTCAGCATAATAGATACAGATAACAGCATGTGCAAAGGTCCTGTGGCATGTCTAGAAATGGTAGGAAGCAGCAGAGTGAAGTGCAGACAGCACCAGGCGTGAAATCAGGAGCCCTCTTGGCACTTAGCATCTGAATAACTGGACAAGTTTCTTGATCTCTGAAACTGACTTTCCTCATCAGGTGGGCTGGGATCTGCCCAGATAACTTTAGAGGGCTATTCTAAAGCTCATACAAGGTAATACAAGGAATTAGGTCCTGACAATAGAATCCTGACAACCTCGGATCCATTCCCTGCCCCTAGATTGATAAGAATACTCCAAAACAATTTTTTTTTAAAAATCATAAACTTCTAACCTGAAACCTGAGACAATTCAGAGAAGTAGCCACCTTTTATTTCAGTTCTCAAAAATGCAAATCTCTCTATCCATTTAACTGGGTTATCCAAAGAACACAGCATAGGTTTTTATTATTCATCACTTTGAGAGAAAATTGATTATATGTGTGAATTTACCTGGAAGAAGGCTCTGGCTCTGATTTAAACTGGAATATTCTCCCAGGCTGGTGGGTGGTATCATTTACTCCCTGTACCCACACACACACTCCAACTTAGGCGGATATATGTCAGGGGGGGGATTAAATAGTAATTTTAAATTATAAAAAGACAAGGAGTCCTATATTTGCTGGATGGTCTCCTCTCTCTGGGCAGCTCTGAATTAGCAAAAGCGTTGAGTCCTAAAAATAACAGAAAGGTTTGCATTAGCACTTTGATCACTTGCCCATCAAACTTTGCATTTCTGTATAGGAAACGAAGAACAGCTTGTCTCCACAGTCTATTATAATTACCACTAAATACTCCAGAAGCTTGGCAGTTTTGAATTTCATAACACCCATGACTGACATTCCTAATTAATACTATTGTTTTTCTCCTCTGGCTGAATTTCCTGAATGCCAACATGCATCACATACACTAAAAACAGACATTAAAGAAAATAACATCAGTGTTAATCTCCAGCACAAATATATCAAATGCCTCAGTGAAGTGTATAGAAAAGAGCTGGATTCCTATAAATAATGGAGCATCCCTGCCTGATCATCTTTATCCTCCTACGCTAATAAGATGGTAATCTTTCTCCTCTTGTGTCCTTGCTCTTCGATTTCAGAACAGCTTTTGGTGAAGTGCACTCCCAGCTTTTTTCTTCTCTTGCTTTGCTTTTAAGTTGCAGATTGAAACTTTCAAAGAAAACCTTCTAGCTTAAGTTAGAAATAGCATCCGCTGGGCACCCTATAAATAGGGAATCCACAGAAGAGAGCAAGATGGTCTAATTTGTGCTTTCTAATGGATGTTTCTCTGGTTTGCGTGGAGCTAAGAGAACCCAGCCTTTGCTAATGTACTCATTTACTATGTTGGATGGTTTAGAGCCGGGATTTCGGCATCAGAGAGTTCTGTGTTTTGAATCATGCCTCTGCCACTCAGCATCTGGGCCATTTCTTTAAGTTCTCTGAGCCTCAGTTTTCTCATCTCTAAAGTGGAGATTATGACAGTACTTATCTCAGAGAGCTGTTGTGAGAATCCGATGAGAAAGCAAATAATATCTTTTGCAGAGACTCTGACACATAATAAGTACTAATTAAACTTATTAGATTTACCATTAATACACGTCTGAGTGTGGTGATATGTCTAAGAAAACTACCAGGCACCTAATAAGAACTCAATAAACTCATATGGTTGAACTGATATGAAAGACATCTCTGCAAAGTGCCCAGGACTTTAGTTGTTTTTGAATAAAGAAGAAAGGAATGTGTCTAAGTCTGGGACCCACATTGTAAAGAGTGACAGTTGCCTCTTCTGCAGATGGCCAGAACCTCAGACAGTATGAAAAAGCAGGAACTTTCAAATGAAAATTAAGCCTTGCAGCTTTAAAGATATATCCATGCTTCCATATCTTCCATATCTCACCCCATAATACCTAGTTCTATTGGTGTTGGTTTTGCTCTTGATGTGTTCCTTGTGGACATGGGCTGTAGAATGATTTTGCCCACGCTGTATTTCTATCTTGCTTCCTCTAGTTTTTCTTTCTAATTCAGGATGGATGAATATTTATTTTCTTATTGTGGCATAATACTTACAAAATTTACCATTAATAACATTTAGTACACTCACAATATTGTATATGAAACTCCACACCCATTAAGCAGTCACTCTCCAATCCCTCCTCCTCCAGCCCCTTGCAACCACGTATCTGTTTTGTGTCTATGAACTTGCCTATTCTAGATATTTAATATACATAGATTCACATAATATTTGACATTTTGTGTCTGGCTTATTTCATTCAAGCATAATGTTTCCAAGGTTCATCTACCTTGTAGCGTGTATCAGTACTTCATTCTTTTTTATGACTGAATAATATTCCATTGTATGGCTGTACTATATTTATTTATCCATTCATCCATTGATGGGCATTTGAGTTATTTCCACCTTTTGGCTATTGTGAGTAGTGCTGCTATGAATGTTTGTGTACAACCCTTTATGTGGGCCTATGAACTCAGGAATGGAACTGCTGGGTCATATGGTAATTCTGCTTAACTTTCAGTTTTGATACCCTAAGTTTCTATTCAAGAGCACCCCTTCCTCCTGATCCCTCCCTGTGATTTGACCTCAGGCCATCAGCTTACTTTCACCTTCTCTGACAGGACTGGTTTAGGAATGGGTGCCCAACCCAGGATATAACCCAAGGAACAGAAGCCCTGGGACTTTTGCAGAACCTCAGCTTCCACTTGGGTAAAGGTGGTAAAACAAGTTTGGAGCTACTGGAAGTCACCATCCCACCGAGAGGAGAGAACCCCTCTGAGAAGAAGCCAAAATAGAAAAATGGGGTAGAGTGAAACAGATCCCTCAAGGCACCATTAGAGGATCCAGATTCCATCAGGGCAATAGGAAAGCCCTACCCTCCAGAATGTTCAGTTTTGTGAGGTAACATTTTGTTTTGTAGAACTTAGTTTTGAGTTGAGACTTTTTTTGTTCCTATTGTCCAACTGTTTATGTGGGTGCTAAGATAATACTGGTGGATTGAGTGGGCAAGAGTTGTTTTCATTTAAATTTTGTAATTCACCATAAATACTACATACAGAGCTGTGAGGGCTAATTTTATGTGTCAACTTGACAGGGTCATGGAGTGCCCAAATATTTGGTTAAACACTATTCTATGTATCTATGTGGGTGTTTCTAGACACCAGTGGGCTGAGTAAAGCAGATCACCCTCCCCAGTGTGAGTGGGCCCGACCCAATTCTTTGAACACTTAATAGAACAAAAAGGCCAAGTGAGGGCGAATCTGCAGCCCCTTCACCTGACTGTCTTCCAGCAGGGAACGTGGTCTTCTTCTGCCTTCAGACACAGTCTCAGACTGAACTTTAAATCATCAGTATCCTGGTTCTCAGGCATTCAGACGTGGCCTGAAATTCCACCATTGGCTCTTCTGGGTCTCCAGCTTGATATCTGCAAATCCTGGGACTTCTCAGCCTCCATAATTGCACAAGCCAACTCACTGTAATAAATGTGTGTGTGTGTGTGTGTATGTGTGTGTTTTTATAACTATATAATCTAACTTCTTGGCTCTGTTTCTCTGGGGAATCCTGACTAACAGTGTCTACTTACAATAATGCTTCTTCTAACCCAAAACATGGACAACTGGCCCCAGAGCAACTGAATGAGATAAATAAGCCAGGGAGAATCCAACACATCAGAGGAATTAAACGTGTGCTCCATCTGCTACCAGTCTGGCAGCTTCAGACCAGATACACACATTTCAAAGATAATGGTGGATGACCTCATGGGTTAAAAGAGGCATATAAAACAGAAGTTCGAGGGAGGAGAGGCGGAGCCTGCTGTCAAAAGCTTTGTCACACACAAAGGAAAAACACTGACATCTTTATGGCAGTGGAAAGGGGAGGGAGAGACTGCTGGTTCGGTTAAATGAAAGTTATGCACACCCACCTACCTGTCACTTTTCCAAAGCCTCCGGAGGCTACAGTTTATCTGAAGAGGAAAACAACCCAGCTGAGATCCAGCCGGTTTATGCTCCCAGATAAGGGATTGCAGGGACGCCTGGGAATGTACAGCTGTGTCACTGGTCACTCCAGAAGTACGTTCCAGCAGCCCCGGCATTTACTAGAGCCACCGTCAGTGCTTTATGCCACAATCAAGCCTTGTGTTCAAAGTGCCGTTCTTCCTCACAGATCTCTAAAGCGCTGCGTTAAGCTTCAGAGACAGACAGGATTTTTGCTTCAAGGTTTATTCAGCTCAGCCAAAGACCTCAGAGGTGACCTTAATTTTATATTTTTTGAGTCCTTTTCAAAAATCTTTTTTTTTAAAGTGTGCTGGTTGGTGATGTGGTTGCTAGAATGCTTTTTCTTCCTGTGGACAAAGTGCTGCATTTGTAGAAATGCCTCAGTAACTGGCCAACCAATGCAACCACTGCCATCCCCTGAAAGCAGTCCAGGGGCAAGTCCCTCCATCTTTGCAGAAACGTCCTTGCCACGGGCAGTTTTTCTGCATCAGTAAGCTCATTGTGAAGTCTCACTGTCAGACCCATCCCCTTGACCAACCTGGGGAGGTGATGAAGGGGTTATTTCTTTTTCTTCTTGTTGCTTTGGGATTTCTGCTTTGGTGCTAGAGCTAAGCAAGAAGGAAAACTAATCTTAATAGAGATTCCTCACAGAAACAATAGCTAGAAAGGATAAATTAAAAGAAAGCCCTAGATGAAGAAGGAAAATAAGAAAAGCTATAGAATATTTGATCAACCCAAATAATACAAACAGGATACAATGCTCTTCAAGTACATTTTCTTTAATTGACAATGTACCAGACTGAAAAAAAAAAAAAAACTCAAGATTTTGTTTAAGTTGATAGTTAATAAACCACATTCGCTCCATAAACCCTATAAAATTAGAAATATATAACCCCAAATTGGACCCCAAGTCATCTCTCTCTCTCTCTCTCTATCTATATATATATGTATGTATGTATATATACCCTTGATAATTTGAAATCATACTTTTTAAAGAGAAAAATCAACATGGAAATTACAAACCATGTAGAATTGAATGACAAGGTTTTGCAGAGCAAAAGTGATAAGATATAGCCAAAGTAATTTTCAGAGGAAAATATATAGACTTAAATATATATATATATATATATATGAATAAGAAAGTAACTAAACTAGGTTTTCAACTCAAAAAATCTAGCAAGAGATGAAGAGGGGATAAAATAAACCCAAAGGAAATAATTACTAAAGTTAAAAGCAATTATTAATGAGTCAAAAAACAAAACAAGCAACAACTACCACAAAAGCAGTGGGGTATATCAATAAAGCCAAATGCTTTTACTTTGTAAATATTTGCAGAATAGGTAATAATTTTCACCTATTTTACCTATTTTTACACAGGCATCTTTATTGACCTCAATTTAACTTCAGGGTGGACCCTGAACAGCCCTTTAAAGTACAAGCCAAACTCCGAGAGCTACACATCTGTAAGCTTTTCCCCATTTCATCCATGTGTTTGATGAAGAGATGGAATGAAACACTTAGGGCCACAAGCTCAAAGATGTTTAATCCATGCAAACTGAGTCACGGTAAAATCAAGACCGGTCCTCCTGGGACTCAGAGAAATCATGGCAGAGCTCACAAACATCACATCTCTGACAGTCTGACGTTTTCAAATCACAATTTTTCTTTGATCCCTTAAACAGGAGAAACAGAGATCTATGCTCTATCTAGAAAAAATTAAAAGGGGATGGGGAGACATGGGTTTATAACTCATCCTTCGGTTTTCCAGCTTCTTCATCCATCTACAGTAGACACCCCTACCCTACCCTCAGGCCACTCCCTGTCACATCACCCACCTCCTTCTTTTGTGGAGTTCATCACAGTCTGTAAGTATCTTGTTTACTTGTGTCTGTCCTTCCTGGAATGCAAGCTCCAAGGGGATGGATCTAGTCTGCCTTGTTTGCTACTCTCCCCCAGACTCTCTATAATACCTGAGAGATCCATGGAATAATATTAATTAAATGGAGTCATGGGAATAATACGCAATATGACTGAAGACTCCCCTTCACTCTGTGGGTGGTGCCAATGCATTGCAAGGCCTTTGTTTTGTTTCACGGGCACCCACGTGGAAGAAATGAGACGTGGAAGTAGGATAATAAGTCTCCATCAGGCATTTATTTTACACATTGAGAACTTAACCAGACACCCTACACCCTGATGGAACCCCCCTTCCCTTCCCGTCCAACTGTTGCCCCCCTCTAAATGGCCTTTGTACCCACATTGGATTTGCCCAGCCAGGGCTTGGGAAGGTTCCAATCAGTTGGCCCGGCCCCACAAGCCTCGCTTGGGTGCACCCTTTTCTCTGCCATTAGACACATGAAGAAGCTGACATGTCTGGAATATTTCTCTTGTAAAGTCTGACAGGCTTGAGTGGGTGGCAGTTTTGACAGCTGGGGCCTGATTATCCCATTCACCCTCTGACATTTCCTCGGCTCTGCTTCTCTCCCGACAAACTCACAGCAACAGCCGCTTTCAGCGGATGCCTCTGAGAGGCTGGGACCCGCTGACACCCACCCCCACTCCTGTGGACTATGAGGGCACGATGTGGCCCCATCTTGCCTCTGCAGGCATGTGGATGCAGCCCAGCCCAGGACCCCGCGTAGAGGCCCAAGGGGCTGGAGCAGAACCTCTCCTTCTACACAGCCAGAGTTTTCCAGGATCCACTCTTAAGATGAGTGGCACTTGGCAAATGCAGGAAAACAGCTAGAGAAAGTCTAGCCATGTGTCCACTGCATTCATTCATTCATCCACGAAATATTAACAGAGTGCCAATGACATGCTAAACACTGAACCAGGAGCTAGGCCCACCACATTGACCAAAAGCTCCCTCCCACTGAGGCCTTCGTTGGTAGGGGAGACAGCAAACACACAATCCTATATATTTGTCAATTGTCACCATTGCTAGAAATGGAAGGAAGAGTATGGAGTGCAAGATAAGAAAGTATGCTTTTTTTTAAGCAGGGAAGAGCTCAGAGACAGCCTGTCTGATGGGATGGCTTTAAAGTTGAGCCTGAAGAAGGAGCTGGATGTCTGGAAAGCAGGGGGCAAGGTATTTAAGGCAGAGGGGACAGCTTTCAGGTGCACAGGTTCTGAGATAGAAAACAGCTTGTTTCAGGAGCTAAAAGAAGCCCAGTGCAGCTGGAGCAGAGTGAACAGGGAGAGAGCAGCCCAGGGTGATGAGAAGGGTGGGCAAGGAGCAGAGTGTGCAGGGCCTTGTACATCAGGAAAGGACTGTGGGTATTTTACTCTGAAGACAGTGAGAGGCCAAAGGAGGATTTTAAACTGGGAGCAGCACTATCCTTCTATGGGTTCTAGGAATTAGAGAAAAAGAAAAAAAGGAACGTGGACCACAAGCACCCAGTAGCAGCACTTCCCAGGAATGGAATCCTCATTTTCTGGCACATAAAGCACATTTTCTGGGACAAAGTCATAGATTCTCCGCCTTGACTACAAGAATCCCTACAGGAGTTTGTTAACATCAGGACCACTGGGTCTGGTAGCAGACTGTCTGGAAGGCACCGGAATCTGTTCTTGACAAGATCATGACTGATTCTGGTTCTCTTTGGTTTGAGAACCCGTGAGCCAAGAGATGCAGTTCCTTCAAGGTGTTACAAATGAAAAGTCAGCCACTCAAAGAAATGAAGAGCCAAGCAGGCAGGCAGACAGGGCAGCCACAGTGAAAAGGTGAACGCAGGAAGGGCGGGACCCACAGGAGAGAACAGTGCACCAAAGACACCCATCTCCTGAGTGTGAGGGGTCCCAGGGAGCAGCCCTGATGCCCACATGCCAAGGAATTTCACAGCATCTGGAGCTCTGACTGGTCCCCAAAGAGAAGGCTGCTGCCCCACTGAGGAACAGCTGCTTCACCTGGAACAAAAGATAGAAGAACCCAAATTTCCATTATCAACTTGAAGACCTCTAAGATCCACAGCTGCCTCTTGGTCGTCTGTGGTGTGGGAAGCACGAGTGGCTAGGATAAGGGCAGACCAGTGGTTACCCAGAATATGACATGGCGCTGCCAGCTGTCCAGCCGCTTTCACACTGGCTGGCGGCACTGCGTTCCACACGCCTGCATCCCCCACAGTCCCTAGCAGACTACCTTGCACTGAACAGGAGCTTTGCAATTGCTGACTACAATCAACACATAAACTAGCATTAGAGGAGGCTAACCTCAAAAATTAGATCGCATCTCCTGAGGTCTCAGCTGATGGCTACCTTGACTAAATCCATTTTAGTCTGCTATGGACGGGGATTTCTCAGCCTCAGCACTGCTGGTATTTGGGGTTGCGTAGTTCTCTGCTGGGAGTACAACAGGGGTGGGGGTGCAAAATCACTCCCCACTGAAAACCACTTCGATAGATAATCATAACATTTATCCAGCATTTACTATATGCCAGGCACTGTCTTTGATACATGACACACACTTTTGTTTGTTTGTTTCTTAAATTCATTATCAAAGTGTAGTTGATTTGCAATGTTAAGATACACCTTTTATTTAATCCCTGCAACACAATGGTGAGACAGGTACTACTGGGCTCATTTTACAGGTGAGAAAACTGAGGCTCGGGAGTGGTGGAGCAGCACGCTGAACCTAACTATGCAGCTCCAACCAGAACTAGCTCTCCCCTACACTCTACCACAGCACTTCCTGTGTCACCAGTGACTCGTGAATTGCAAAGATTCAGAAGAATTCCACGTAATTCTCTCCTTTTCCTGTGTTAAAGTGTCCATTAACAAAGTTTAAAGAAAATAAAATTTGTAGAGGATTACTCCAGGTCATTGGTTCTCAATGGGTGGTCAGGCCAAGACTCTTGTTAGGGGTCTTCCAGGTCAAAACCCTTTCATAATAAGACTGTGTTACCCGCCTTCAGTGGAGTTTTCCATTGATTACCGGGTGTGTGATGATACCACCGCTAGAACAAATAATGGAATTTGTGGTCATGTACTCCTGCGTTTTAAGAGTTCTCAGTTTCAATTTCTAACACAGTAAATATCGACAGATAGCACCCACCTAAACAAAAAGCCCTTCAGCATTTTTAAGAGTGCAAAGGGATTTTGAAACCAAAAAGATTGGGAACTTGCCCTAGATTTAAAGAAACTCAAAGGCATAGTGGTTACATGGAATGTGTAAACCTCCCCGGAACTCTGGTTTTTAAAAGAGGAGTTAAGTGAATACTTAAGGGAGCAACTAGGAAGATCTGAATATTTACTGTATTTTAGATATCATGAGGGAATTATTGTCAATTTTTTCTCAAGTGTGTGAAAATCGTGGCTATGAAGGAGAATGTTCTGATTCTTAGGAGGTACAGGCTGAGGGTTTTAAGGTTGCTACCTACAGCCTACAGTGGCATACACACACATTCACACAAACATGCACACACGCACACACACGTTAATACACATATCTGTAGACAAAGCAAAAGTGGAAGAATGTTCACTGGATTTGGGTGGTAGGGTAGAACATACATTGTATGATTCATTCATTATATTATTTTTTGCAGTTCTATGTATGTTTAATAGATAATAAATAAGTTGGACAAAATAGACTCAACTTTGAGTCCTGAAGAAATATGGTGAGGGAAGACAGGAGGCCTTTCCATTTCTCAAAACTAAATCTCAGAAGGAAAACGCCAGAGGCAACGTGAGCAGACAACTGGTTGGACACACCATTGAGCCATGGCCTCTGGCTAAGTCAGGACGAGGCTTGGGGCAGGTTCAACACACACTCACTTCCTCAACCCTATTTCAAGCCATTCCTGGAGGGACAGGACTCCCTCCTGGACGCACTGACAATTCAGTTTTCAGGCTGCATACATAGCCGCTGTGGCAGCACCTAAAGCCAGCTCAGAGCCCCTGCTGTCCTGGGTTGGGACTCTCACCTCTGTCTGCTGCTCTGTCTCAGGGCACACTGGCTCTTCTACCATCCGGCCCAGTCAGGCTCACTTCTCAGGCACTGCAGGCATCTTAAAGGACCATTTGTGGCCCAACTTACGGATCTGTTAGTTTTATCAGCTTAGCAATAAACTAGTTGCTTTAAACACTTTATTTTTATGGCAATTACCAAAAAATAATGAACTGTGCGGGGGGGGGGGGGGGGAATGTCAAAATTACCAAAACAGAGCAAACTATGACCATAGTTGCATATCTCTTTGAGAGATGATGAAAACACCCAATCAGAACAGCACCCGGGTTATTTAAGAAACCCACAAGAACACATCACACAATACGCAGCATTCATTACTCATGTTAAAACTGATAGCAAATTCGAAAATCTGGTACAAGCATCTGGAGGGTAGTGCCTCCCTCTAGGTTCTAGGTGTGATGTGATTGGCCAAAGCTTCCTTTCTAGTCAACGGGCTTTGCTAGGGAAACCCACGGGGGGTGGGGGGGTGCGCAGTGAGGGAAGCTTGATGAGGTTTTCCTGGTCCTGAAGGAACCTGGTCATAAAAACTCAATAAGGAGTTAAGAATTTACATGAAATTACCCTCTCTTAACAGGGCACTTGGGAATACCATTTAATATCAGCCAGTCAACCAAAAGACCTTGCCTATAAACATCATTTCCCTGACCTCAGTCCTCCCACACCCCCAATCAACCTGTCTCACAGCTCTCCAAATGCAGAAAAAGGCATTTGTATCCTAAAGCAGAGGCTCTTAACTTTGTGTGTGTGCCTTGAGCCTCTCTCATCTAATGAAGACTATGAACCTCTTCTCAGAATGTTTTTAAGTTCATTAAAGTATAATACAAAGGCTTGTAAAGGGTACCAACACTATTGCAATAGAGTTATCAAAATATTTTTAAAACAAACGTGTAATTTGGCAAGAGATCAGTTTGTTTATTAATGCATTAAATAGCAAGGTCTAGCAGCAGTCCTAACAGCTATCATAATTTCAAAGTAGTGAGTGATGGGCATAAATAATATTTGGAGATATTGGCAACAACTGTAATGTGATATGAAGAGATCCATGCATGGTTCGATTGATGACAGTCACAGATTCTGCTAAAAACCACTGTAGCTTGCTGTCTACATTCATAATTGAAGGAAATGCTAGCTTTGCAGTTAGAACGAATGTAAATAAAGATGTCATTTTTTTCACACCCAAGATCACAGACTCCTTGAAGTCAATCTGCAGATCTCTGGTTAAAAATGTCTGGTTCAGAACCTTCAGCAATCTAGGCAGTGGTTACTGCAAACCACAGCAAGTTGGAGGAAGATGTATTTCGGGTCCCAGCACTCACCATCTGAACATGTCTTGTCTTTGCTAGCCCTACCAGCCTGGGGCCCTAAACTGCTGCTTCCTTTCCTTCCTAGACTCATGCTCTGTCTCTCTAACTGGGCTGGGCTTCCTCTTCTCCTGACCCTGCATTCTTTTAACAATGCCTATGTGGTATGTTCATTCATCCATCCAACATACATTTCTTGGGAGCCTATTATGTAACAGTGAGGGCTTCAAGCCTGAAATAAACAAAGATAAAAGACACAGTTCTCAACCACTAGAAGCTACAGATCCTCATTCCCTAAGGCTGCAAATTTTCTGAGGTCAGGGGATCATGTCCTTAATGTTAACTCTATACACTCAGTGCTCAGCATACAGAAACACTCAGTAAATATCTGTTGGATCAACAGATATTTGTATGGAATGATGAGTATGTGGGTGGGTGGCTGAATGGGTGGGGTGGGTAGATGGATGTATGGATGGGTGGGGGAGTGAGCATATTAATCTTTATATGTTTGATATTTGTGGCTGCAGGTGTGCCTTTATCCTCTCAGCTAAAATGTCCAGTTGGTTTTCCCAGTCTGATACTGAGGCCCAGAATTCCCTTCCATGTACTGCTCATGGTTAAACCCTGTCCTGGTGAAGGAATAGCAGAGAATGGATGACCCACCAACAGAGTGACTGAATTGGAAACTCGCTGCAATTTGTCCAGAGTCAAGAAGCACCACTCCAACATGAAAACAAATACATGTGTGTATATGCATGACTGGGACACTGTGCTGTACACCACAGACTGACACGTTGTACATGACTGTACGTCAATAAAAAAAAAAAAGAAGAAGAAGCACCACTCCGAGTTTCATCAGGTAAACAAGTGTCTCAGTGTGATGATCAAAATTAGATGGTGACCCTTGAAGGCAGCCATTCAAGGCTCATGTCCTGGATGGACAGCCTGGCCCCTGAAGCTTGTTTCAGCCCCAGACTTGGATTGCAGTGGGACTGGTGTCCTGCTTGTATCAGGGTACCTTCCCAACCCTAACTGATGTCTTATTCATCTTACTCTTGGGGTCTTAGCTTCCTAACAGGTTGTTTGCCTACATTATCAAATAGAGAGAATGAAACACCCAGGTCTGCTAGCATTTCTTCATCCTTGTCACCGCTCTGCTTGCTGGGTTGACTCTGGCATTGCTTCTCATGCATAACTGACTTGTGGCCCCATAGCCCATATCCTCTGCAGCCCTGCCCTACAGTCTAGATCGTGAAATGGGATCAAGGATCAGCACATCTCCATCTATCCCCTCCTTTATTCCACAAGTGAATACTTAGAGTACCTCTACATGAGAGATGAACTGTAGTGCACTGGTCCATATGTCAGACTCCAGAATCAGACTGCCTGGGTTCACATTCTCATTTCACCACCATTCACTGGCCCTGTGACTGTGGGTAAGGATTTCACTCACTCCAGCTTCAGTTTCCTTCTCTGTAAAACAGCGATGGAAGGATCCACCATACTCTCTTAAGTTACATGGGTGAAGTATGAGAAAGACTGCAAAGCGTTTGTCATACAGTAAGAGTTTACACGTTAGCAGTTATACTAGTGTTGTTGTTAGAAAATTATGGTCCTTAAGGCCATTAGAGCTTGCTCCTGAGTTGGTAAAACCAGAGGTTTATAACTCGAGCAGACCATTCCCAAAGGAAAATGAGTAAATAGATTCTCAACTAGAGGCATAAACCACACATACTGGGCGGTGGCAGTAGGAGATGTAGATCTTACGTTAAGAGTTCTTATCAGCAGCAGCAGCATTAATAAGAGTGCGAGAGGAAACTTTTGGAGGTGATGGATAGATTTTTGGTATAGACTGCAGGGATGGTTTCAAGGGTGTGTTCTTACCTCCAAACTTACCAAGTTATATACATTTAATATGCAAGCTTTTTGTATGTCAATCATACCTCAATAAAGTGGTTTCAAAAAAAATAATAACGCAACCTTCTCCCAGCCAGCACTTTTAAATGAATGTGAGGGAACCACAGGACACACTAACGATGAAATTATATTAACAACAAACAACAATTTAAACTGTATGCTAGCCTTTCTGCTAAGTGCTTGAGATGCAGTCTTTCTTTCAGCTTTCACAACAACTCTTTAAGGTAGGTATTACTGTTCACGCTTTATAAAATAAGATACTTAAGATTTCAGAGTCAAAATTATTTGTCTATGCACATGCATCTCACAAGCAGTGAAGCCAAGATTTGAATCCGGTTTTCCCTGAGCCCCAAGTCATTCGTGTTATTCATATTTTTGTTATTATCGATAATAATTGATATGATTAGTCATTACTGTAAAACAATGACTCCCAGTTAATCACTCAATAAGCATTTATGGAGCACCCACTACAAGCGCGACACTGAAAATCAGGGATGAGAGGTGGACACCGTCCTTCTCCTGTCCTGGGCTCAAAACCTAGAGATACTAGATTAGAGCGCTACTTAGCCAACAACTACACAGACTTTAAAAAATAAATTTCATTGTAAAAAAGTAGTTCCAAGGAGAAATCAAAACAATACAAGGGCTTCAGTGGCACCTCCTACTAACTTCTACCACTTGGAAGCTAAGGCTTGGGCGTAGAAGCTGTTGGGTCCTAACCCCACCCCCCACCTCACTCAAGGATTGATTATGCTGTGCCTGTGAGATGGGGGAAAAGCACAGAATGCACACCCAATTCTTCTGCTTGCAAATCTTAAACAAGGACACACAAAACACCACGCTGTGCAAAAGACAAGCGTGACAGCTCGTCACCCAATTAATTATCCCCGCTGTAGCTGCACCAGGACTCGCTATGGAAAATTCTGGGAAGGAATTTAAAGCACTATTCATCACGGAACCTGGCCCCACCCCATCCTCAAGTCTTTTTCCAGCCAGCTGTTGCTACAGATGTCACTTCCTGCCAGATGTGTTCATAAAAAGCCTCAATCAACCTCCAATCCCAACCAGCAGGAGGATGTTCGCAACCTTCGAGGTCTCTCCGCTCTCAGGCAATAAGACTTTTACCCAGCTTTTTTTTCTGTCAGTCTCACTCCATGAAATGGGTAAAAACTGTCACAGAGTCTGTACCGAAAAGATTCACGGAACATGTTTTCCTATCAATAGTCCTTGACCCTACACTTTTATCACAAACAGTAATTTTCATAATTATAGAAGCCGCATCATTCCAGGAAATGCAGATCTCCTGTTATTCGTGACTTCTTTCCCAATTTTGAAGGAGGGAAAATTCAGGACCTGAATTTCTCCCCACTTTTATCAAATGTTGGGCAAACCCCAAGTTTCAAGTGAACTCAAGCCCTGTTACTTGAGGAACATTAAAATGGTTAACGAGACACATGAGTTTTATATCTGGATTCAGCTATTGTGTCGTCTTGGGTAACTCACACAAACTCTCGATGCGTGAGCTTTCTCGCCTGCAAAGTAGAAACCATCACACTACCTGTCTCACTGTAATGCTGGGAGGATGGAACGAAATAATACATGTAAAGTGGCTGGCATATAGAAAGTACTTAATCTATATCCTTTCCCTACACCCCTCCAAACATAAAATAACAGTTAATAGAAGAGTCTCTCACTGAAGACATGATTTCTAACTCAAAGTACTAAAAGGACTGGCATAGCAAAGAGAGAACAAATGTATTCTGAGTTTTCAGGGCAGAACTAGTACCATTCATTATCCATCCATTCATCTGCTCAATAAATATTTGTTGAGCACCTTATATGAGCCAGGCCCCGCGTCAGGTGCTGAAGGGGTAGTGGAGAGCAGGACAGACATGGTACGGGCTACCATGGTGCTCAGAGCCTGGGAAGCAATGGATGGAGTTACAAGAGAGACCCTGAAATGCATTGTGTGAATGACCTTTCTAAAAATTTAAGCTATCTGCATGAGGCTGAGGGTTGGAATTCTGAAATCCCTTCCAGCCTAGAAGTCCTCTGAGAAACAGGAGCCCAGAGTCCATTTTCTGGAGTTCATTTCAATTCTCTGCCCTTCTTATCCACACACCAGTATTTATTAACCTACTTTAATGCCTAGCACGTGGCAGCAATTAAATACATATTCAACCTATTATACCTAGTTTCATTGATTTAATGCCCATTTCACACATTATTTACCATATTGCTATTTCTTTTAAACATATTTTCTCCCTTCCCAAGAGCAGACAGTTTAAGAATATTCTTAGGTTAGAATAAAAGGCACACACACACACACACACACAAATGGAGAGTCAATCAACACATTGATATATACCCTGGCTCTGACTCTTGGACATAAGTGTACATCTTTGGACAGGTTAAACTCTAGGAGTTTCAATTTTCCCAGCTGGACAATAGACAAAGTTAAATAGTCCTTAACATTTAATATTGTACAGATAATCAAATGAGGCAACAGAGTACCCAAGTGCCTGGGTTGGTGCCTGGAACACAGTAGATACCCGATTAATGTACTTCTCCCCAACACCAGATATAGAAGGAAGTCATCTGGACTAGACAAGAATCTATAGGTCCCAACTGCTGGTTAACCAAACTGTCTATGGTTGGTTAATAATATCTTCAAGATGCCAAGAAAAAATGAAAAGGCAAGTTAGCATAACAGTTAAACAGCTAGGCTCTGGCGTAAGATTAAGTGTGCACAGACAGGTTGTGCTCCTCCTTAACTGAATGATCTTGACTAGTTCACTTCTCTGGACCTGAGCATCCCACTGTGTAAAGAGAGAATTCTCATGTTAACTGCAGAGTGCTGTAAAAATTAAAGTATCCACGTAGAACCCACTTAGCAGTGAGCCTGGCACAAAATAACCACTCCATGAAAATTTAGCCCTATTAGCCATACATTAGTTACCAGGATGATGCCAAAATAAATAGGATTTGGTAGTAAATGACTCAAACTAACTGGGATTTGGGTTTTTTTCCTGTTTTTTAGCCTGAAGTTTGGAAGAGAGTAGAGACTACCATACAGGGCTAGTGGTACGAAGATCTCTGCATCCCTGGCAAAGGAATTCTTGGGACCTTTTAATTTTTTCTGAAAACTTCTATCAAAGTCTGGGTATCTAGTCCTTTGGGGAAGAGCATGACACTGACATAGTAGAAAGAAAAATGTTATAACCCACTGAATGTCCCAGCCACACAACTATACCGCTCTACTCGAACAAAATCGAATCAAGAGATACTAATCTGATTTCTGTTTTATTTCTAAAGGTTTATTAAAAGAAGACAAAGGAGTTGCAGGTGATTCATTAATTCAGATGTTTATGAGAACTAAGCATTGTTCTAGCCATTGTCCTAGGCATTGTGATGGATCTGGAGTTAAGATAGTGTCCAAGTGCTCCCCTCATAGAACCTAAATGCCAGATATTAATCAAATGGGTCACATTTGAAGATGGCACCACCTGTCAGCCCTACCCTTAGGTTGTTCTCCTAGGTGTGGAGATGGATAAGGCCCAGTATGTGCATTCTCACTTGGATCTGAAAAGGTTGGTCTGGGGCAGGAGGTACAGACTGGACCCAGAGTGCAATGCAATGCAATGGAAAATATGACCCACAGCAGGAGAGTCCCCAGTGGCTGGGAAGAGATGTCCTAGGTTCTGAACAGGTGCCAAGATGCAGAATACACACTTTCCACCCTCTGGGAGCTTATAAATAAAGGCAGGACATAGTAGAAGCCAGAAGAGAGGGAGAGAGAGAGGGAAAGAGAGGAAATGAAAACTATAGGAGCTGTAGGAGGGAGGGGCACAGCTCACCGGGAAGAAGGATCCTGGGGGCCTAGACGGCATCAGCCCCAGGCAGTCATGCCAAGTTGTGAGGGAGACGTGAAAGAACTCGGGCTTTGAGAGGCTCAGAGGGGCTGCGTAGGAAAGGAACAGTGTGTCTTCACGTCCAGTACAGGCCAGGCTGGCCCAGAAATATCTGTGGTTTGAGTCTTAGGGGATGTTTCTGGTTGGAGAGGAGAACGTAGCTAGGAGGGAAAAAGGAAAGGAACAAACATTCCTTCAGCAAACTCCATACTCAGTCCTATGGGCTCCAGGGAGGGCGGGGGAAGCCTGATTTGGAGTGTTTGCTGATTCCCATGGTGTAAATACTTCTACTAAGGCGTGGCCGAGTTCAGGCTACAGCAGCTTAACCATTGGCTTTCAAGATTCCTAAAAATTTAACTATTGGCTCTTAGAAGCTGATATGGGCAGGCTCAGTGGTACATCACTGATTATGGGAGAAAGAATGGCTTGAAGCACTTTACTTGTATTATCTCAGTCATCAGTCACAGTCCAAGGAGGCTGTAGTTGTGGATCCATTTTACAGATGAGAGGACTGAGGCTCAGAGGATAAACTGACTTGTCTAGAGTGACACAGCAAGAGAACGATAGAGCTAGGATTTGACCCAGACTTAGCCCACGGCAAAGTCTATACACTTTCCACGGCAGGTCTCAAACTCTTGACATCAGACTCATCAACCAAAAGCTCACATCAGCTGGGCCCCCACCCGCCCACCCTGCTGGGTGAGTGACCGACCAGATGGAATCTCAGAACAGCCACAAAGTGAGAAGTAAGATAGACAAGCAGAAACTGGATTTATCCCTTCATCCTTCAAGAGCCGAGAGAAGCCCTCCTGCCTACTGGCTTTGGCTGAGCTCTGTACAGTCCCCTAAATTCAGCATCCTTTCTGATGGGGCACATATGGCCTGGACTCAGTGGCTGCAGGTAAACCAGCTGGGCTTGAGCCACCCTAGCCATAGCCTGTGGAAACAAGCAGTTCTAAGTACTTTTGGACAATGAATAATCTGTCCCACAGTTGGCACCTGTCCCTGAAGTCAAGCATCCCAAAGAGAGAAGGGCAGCTACTTATGAGGCAGAAAAAGCTGTTCTGTTAGGGGAGAGATTCACAAGGGAAGCAGGCCAGAGGCAGTCACCTCAAGCCCAACACACAGCTCGGTGCTCCAACTTCTCCACACAGGTGAGCTCACATACGTGTGCAGGGTGGGACAGAGAGAGGCCTGGGAGGAGGGTTCCCGTTTACCCTGACTTAAGAAAAGATACGGATGATGCCAACCACCTCGGTGCTGGGTCTGTTACATGCAGTAACCCACTCACCCTTGCAGATAACCTGTGACTTGGAAATTTTTTGCAGATGCGATAGCTGAGCCAGGGAAAGGAGATCTGTAATCTATCCAAGGTCCTACAGCTAGAAAGTGGCAGGACAGGGACTTGGGTTCCAGTCTGTCTGATTCCAGATCTTATGTTTTTTGTTCTTGTCTCCCTGTATCTCTGTGAAAGGGACACAGTACATCTTCCATGTAGCTGGGCTCCTACACCCACTGGTCCTGGCTAAGTTTTTGAATGTTGGATGGCTGGCCAGGAATATGGAGCAGGACATATAAAGACTTCTGGAATGGAGGTCAGGCTTGTAGGGTCTTGGCAAAGCACGAAAAGGTTACATAAATATGATCTTGTCACCACTCCTGCCAGGGAAGGGGAACACTGCTGAAAGTAATAACTTCCTCTTAGCCCCCTGTGACATGTGGCTCCTTCTCCTGTTCCCACTAGGCCACAGAGGTAGGCAAACCAGTGATTATGAGCATAGGCTTTGAGGTCAGACAAACCTGCATTCACTTCCAGATCTGGTCCTCTGGGTGAGTTAGTTAATCTCACTGAGCCTCAGTTTTGCCATCTGAAAATTAAAGGCTGATGATAGCAGCTGCCTTATGAGGCTGTTGTAAAACTTAAAGGAGAATCAAATATATGAAGCACTACATGGCATCTGATGACCAGCAGTCTCCCAGGCTATGTTAGCTCTGCAACTGTCATCATCATCATTATTAAAAATATTTTGTCATCATTACACCCTCTCACTGATATGCAAATGAAGCTGATGTTTGGGCAAGACTGATTAGAAGAAATTATGTAACAAGCACTCCCCACGTATAGCCAGAGAGGAACGCATTAAAGACGGAGGAAGGGAGGGGAGTCAGTGAGGACATATGCAGGCTGAAATGGCTCACGGGGGTGCTAGGAGCATCATGCTATAAGTGGAGGACCAGGGCCTTAAGCGGTGGTGAACAGGTCACACACAGAACGGAACAAAGAGTGCTCTTTCCCCAGAAGGAACGCTGGCTTCTGACAGCCCTGGGAGGGCAGAAGTGGATACAGATCCTAAAGGGTCTTGCAGCTCTAGGAGTGGCTGGAGGCACGATTTGGGATGTCTCTGCATGGGGTGAACTGCAGAAGGGCTCACCAGTGTCCTGCAACCAACACTGCAGATTGCTTTAGAAGTGGCTGTCAAGATGCTTGGATTCTCCCGGGAAACAGAGGGAGAAAGAAAGGGAGAAGTGACAGCAAAGGAGGACAGTGGGGGAAAGGAAAGGGAGAGAGGTGAACCAGAGGGAAGGGAAAGGGTGAAAAATAAAAAAGAAGAAGGTAGATGGGGTTGGGGAAGAGATGGCATTCAACACTGCCCTGAGGGGTTCTCTGTATGCCATGCATTTGCTGAATTTCTGTCTCTGCCACCATTCCTACCTGCTGCCCACCCTCCATGAGAGCAAAGACAGTTCCTATCTGTGGTCAAGGCACAAAGTGAGCACTTGAGAAATGTTTGAGTGATGGAGGGAGGGAGAAAGGAGAGAGGAAAGAAGGAGAGAGGAGGAGGAAGGTAGGATCTTCTGGAACCCCTGTTACACGGGGAGGAAAGCCAAGCTGGCCCCTCCCTCCCGGGGTTTATCTAAGCAGCTGGCAGAACTAAGGCAGTTTTGCTTAAAAATCATTTCCCAGGGGATTAGCATCCCCTTTCACACTTAAAAGCCTTCCCCAAAGCCAAAGAATGAATTGATTTTCCTATAACAAATCACACTCCCGTTTAATAGCAGGAAGCCGCTGCTTTATTTTCCATCTCTGTCTCTAAAAATGCAGACTGGGCATTCACCTCGCCTCTCCCCCACTAAGCACAGGATGCAAAGATGATGAAGGAGCCCCACAGCAGGGCACCCTCCCTCTCCCCAAAACCACTGCAGCCGCAGCTGCCTCTGAAGAGCGTGACGAATGTGGCCAGAAAGCCCAGGAAGGGCACTTCACTCGTGGCGCCGTCAGCACCAACCTCTCTGGCCCAAGCACCAGTCTGTTTGTCCAGGTAAGATCAAGAGTCTCATCCTGAGACCATTTCACCAGGAGGACAGGGCTGGAGGCTGTGGAGTTCCTGCCGAAACCACAGGGGTTGTTGAGAGTGAAAATAATGCAGCAGCGTGTCCACAAGGACCCCGGCTTGCCTTCAACGCCTTTGTTTGTTTGTGCAGCTGACGTGGTAAGTGCATGGCATCTACTCTCATCTAATCCCACGGTCTTAGCTCCCGCTGTGGGAGGTACCAAACCAGTGACAGTTCTCGGGAACATGAGTGCCACCAGACTCCGATGAAGCTGTTCACTTTGCTCTACATTATCAAGGACTAACAAGTTCCACTCAAAGGCGATCAGGTGGACTGTAGGGACCCAGATAAAATCCAACCCCCTTACATGTTGTCCACCTGAGTCATTGTGGAATGAAAAAGGCAAGTTACAGGTGATACCTTTCCGTCTGCGTTCATTGAAAAGAAAATGTAAATCCACACGATACTTCATTCATGGCTATTGATATTTGTAAAAGACAGAAAAATGGACGGAAAGGATAAAGATAAATTCACGGTAGAGGCTGCATCTCTGGAGGAGAAAAGGGAAATGAGAAAGGGAGAGGATGGGGTAGCTTAACTGTGAATTTTTTAAATTTTATTAAAATGTTAGAAGAGACACATAACTGCCAACATTGAGGGGTGAGAACATGGTTGTTCTCCATGTTTTTACATTGTCTGTACCTTTATGGACATTTAAACCACATCTGATTTTTTTAATATGCAAAAACGGCATGGACAAAAGAAAAACCATCTCTATACCCTCAGTGGTTCCCTGTCCAGATCCCCGTGTGCTCCTTCTTCCTTCCTGGCCAGTTTCTCGGCACTGCAGACATTTTGGGCAGGATAACTCTTTACTATGGGGGGCTGTCCTGTGCACACTGAGACGTCTGGCAGCATCTCTGGCCTCTAGCCACTGGATGTCAATAGCACATCACCCCCAGTTGTGATGACAAAAATATCTCCAGATATTGACAAATGTCCTCTTAGAATGAAATTACTCTTGGATGAGAACCAAGGGCTGCATGAAACCCTCTATTTCAGCCCACTTCTCCTCTCCTGGCACCATGTGCCACACACGCATAGTACTTGAGTGTCTCCTGAGATATTTGCATTCACTTTCTTTTGGTTTCAGATTGTACCACCCAAGGAATGGGGGGTTATCATCCCATTGCCTAGATTTGGAAACTGAGGCTTGTAGAAGCCAGACCCTGCAGCTGAGGAGAGGCAGGATGTGGTCTTGAACCTGAGCCTTTGGGTTCTTATTGATAAGCCAAGAGTTGTCCTTCTTACCCTAATAATCAGAAAGTCAACTCTTACTAAATTTCACCTTTCTTTCTCCCTTCCCCCAATACTGGAGAAGTGGGGATTGGGGGAGGAGAGGAGGGAGGGGTGTCAGGGGAAAGAGACTTGTTGAGCACATTTGTGTGCCCTGAGCTTTCAATAATCTATCTACATTGACTGCATAATAATCTAATAAAAATAGACAATAGCATTCACATTTCACAGACGAAGAAACAACATGAAACTAAAGAATCATATGTAATTGTGGCAATTGCAGGCACATTTAAGAGTAAAAGGGGACTTCTGGTATTTCTAAAATCCAGTTTCCTCTGAGGCAGTATAATATGATGAAATCCCAGCAATGCTGCTTGCAAGCTAGGTGACTCTGGGTGAATGACCTAACCTCCCTATACCCCACTGTTTTTATTTATAAACCTAGGGAGGATCATATTCAGTGAAATGGTGCGTGTGTAACCCAAATATAACTGGGCTGCCTTGAGGCGCAGTTCTGTCCACTGATGCATTAAACCCACACACACATGCATGCAGGCGCGTGCGCACTCACACTCACACATATCCCATAAGCATTTACGGACAAGGAAGGGATTCTTGGGAGGGGAGCACAGGTATATACAGTGTATCACATCGGAATAATGCCTGCGTCTGCATCCTCCCTCACAGCCTCGGCAGCAGCCCCATGTGATCACCCTCTGTTTCTCCATGTTGTCTTTCTGCCATCACCCTGGTCTCCCATCTGCCTAGCTCCCTCACATGTCACTTCCTCACCCCCATATCATGCCACCTACTGCCACAGCAGGCCCCTCCCCTGCATGCTCCTCTCTTACTGAACAAAGCCCCAAGAAACTAGAACAAATTCTCCACCTCCTCACTCTTAGGAAGAGTCTGGTCCAGTATCCAGCATGTCCCCTGTACTTAAAGCAAGTTAACCATGGCAGTGGTTGGTATTATTTACCAGGAACCTAGGAGTTGCCAAGCACCGCTAGGAATCAGGACTTTCGAAAGAAGCAAACACAGATTATGTGCCAAAGGAGCTCAGTACACAAACAGGCTGATGTGTACAGCCTGTTGCAACTTACACAGGGCTTTATAAAAAATTGAGACAAAAATCACATAACATAAAAATCTCCCTAAACATAAAATTAACCATTTAAAATGAGCTAAATGAACAACTCAGTGGCATTTAGTATAGTCAGTGTTGTGCAAGCATAACCTCTAATTCCAAAACATTCACCATCCTGAAAAGAAACTCTGTTTCCATCACACACTCACTCCCCACTGCTCCAAGCCACTGGTGCCTGGAGATCACTCACACACTTTCTGTTTCTGTGGATTTGCCCACTCTGGACAGTTCACAGAAATGGACTCATTCATACGCTGCATGGCCTTTAATGTCTGGGCTCGTTCACTGAGCATCACGTGTCCAAGGTTCATCCACGTTGTGATGTGTATCAGCCCTTCATTCCTCCCAGGTATACACCCAGAACAACTGAAAACAGCGATTCAAGCAAAGACCTGCACACAATTGTTCATAGCGGCGCTATTCACAATAGTCAAAAGGTAGAAACAACACAAATGTCCATCAACTGATGAACAGATAAACAGAAAGTGGCATAAACACACGATGGAACATTATTCAGCCATACGTGGAGCTATTCCTGCCTACGACTTCATGTAATTATCAGAAAGAGGCTATAGGGTGCATAGTATTTTATCTCCTCAATATTTGTAGGACAAGACAAAGCATCAGAAATATGGGCAGTCTCACGTCTCCCAGCCCCACCTGCCTCAAAGTCCACTGTGTCCCTGAAAATGTGAGTACGTTGGGCTAACCCCTTGGCTTACATCCCTGGAGTGTGCTCTCACTCCAGTAATAGACTGTAGGGTGGAACTTTGTCTCCACTGTATACAGTCCAACCTCAACCTGACCTGCCATCTAATCCAAGAACCTTTAATGTGGCCTTACAAAAATTCTCCCTTCCTTCACCACCACCGCCAGGGGTGTCTCCCTCCCACAGTGGCCAAAATCACTCATTCACACTCGAGGTAATGTTACTGTGCCCTTATCAAGGATCTTTGGCTTCTTACGAATCCCTAATTCACTTCCCTGCGCATAAATTGCATTCTCTTTCATATGTAGCTTTAACCTATTTAATTAGAGTCCTCATTTACTTTTTTTAAGGGGGGGGGAAACGCACTTTAACTCTACAATGGGCTAAAATTATACCTTACAAAAAGACGTGATTGTTTCCTGACCATGAACTTTTGCTTTTATGAATTGCTAATTTGGTTAATGGGCTCATTCTGCTCTGAAATTTGCATCATGAAAATTACTAGCTTCAAAGAATCCTCTGTGTACAACGCAGTTTGCACGTTTTGTTGTAAAGGTCACATTTGACATCGTAAAACAGCGGGCCCTTTTGAAAAGGTACAAATGTAAGAAATTAAGTGGCCCCACTGGTATAATGTCATTGTGAAGGAGGGAGAAAAGATTTTTAAGTTAATTTTTATTCATATTGTTTACGTGCATGCAAGCTGAGCTCGGTTCCGCGTGAATCCCTTCTCGTGCCTGACACATTATCGGCTGAACTTGTGGTTCAGGGGACGTTAGAGGCTGGAAAGGTTTTGCCACAAGCATTGGTACAATGGGGAGTCTTGAATCAACTAAAGAATAAATAAAATAGAGGGCGCCATCAACCATGTCTGAGTAAACTCAGGCACTGGGTAAAGCAGACATGGGGATATCCAGTCATTATGTAACTGCTGTCAGGGACCCTGTACTTAATAATACCTTGCTGATGATTCAACGATGTCTGACAACAATGAATCAGTATTCACCTCCCCAGCTGATGTGGAGTGTACTTCTGGATATCCCTAGGCTGGGGTTTGTGAAGTCAGATACACAACATCTCTACACCTAGGGGCAGAGCAACCCTACTTGGTGCTTTTGGGAAGCTCTCCAGTGTTCTGGGCGGGGAGTGGGGAACGGGGCCAAGTCCCCATGCACAGAAGCATGGAGAAGGAAATGTTGTTGCCAGAGGCTCAGCCCCCTTCCTGAGTGCCCAAGGAAATGATCAGAGGCCAACAGTTCCCTGGCAAAAGAATGACCAAGGGTGGCCAAGAGGTACAGACATTTTTATGAAGAGGCAGTCTTGGGTCAATGGCGAGGCACCCCACTTAAACATCACAGAACGCTAATCAAGTTTCCTTGCGATCCTGAGATCCTGACATCATTTTGTTTTGTTTTCAACTCTGCAATGGGGATGTTGATCTTAGCACCCTCCCACGGGCTGGGGTTGGTGCTGAGGCTTTTTCAGAAGTAACAGAGCATCTCCTTATGTCACATCACCTGAAGGAGTCAGAACAGATCAAGCATTAACATGAGGACATGATCTTTTTGCTTCCTGCCAGGGCTCCAAGAAGTCCCTCCCAGAGGAGGCAACGGGTGCCCTGCCTTGGGTGTCGGTGGAGACTTCAGGTCAGGGGATGGCACTGAAATGGGCCTTGCTAGATGAGGAGTGGGTTCACAGGGCAGCACAGGAACCCCATCCCTGGAGTTCCATTCATGTTGCTCTTGGGATTGGCAGCCCCGTGTGGAACGGAAAAGAAAGACCAGCTGGGCAGACGGGCAGGGCGGGGCAAAATGGGCATGGAGCCTGTGCTTTTGAACGAGGACCCTTTCCAGGGGCTACATGTGCCACCAAAGAGCACCTTCCCTCTGGTACCTTCTCTCAACCAAGTCCTGGGTAGAACACAGGCTACAAGAACACGATCAGAGGAAACAGTCCTTTGTGACAAAGAAAAAGAAAGACCCCTCCCCTCCCCCCCTCCCCGGAGCCCATGGGGCCTCCCTCCCTCCTTCTGTAATTACCTCTAGTAAATTCCCCATTCATCTGCATGCCGGTTTCTATTCAGGGAGGACTTGAGGCTGTGCTTCTGGGGAGGCGGGGGCGGCTGGGCACATTCAAACTCGCACAATCTCCAATCACTGCACCTGATGGGGATGAGCACTTGCTTATGTGAAATTTTCATTTCAATCCCAGCCTCAGATTGCACCATTTCACAGCAGTGCTCCCAAGCACTTACACACAGAAGGCTTTTCATCCTCCAAGTTCCGCACAAGTGTTACCTAATTAATGTTCAACAATGTTACCAAACCTCCCTCTTTTAAGACGTATCAACCTGGAAAGGTCTGGAATTAAGGATTTTGATCTCAAATGGATTGCTTTCATGTATTTCGGATAATTCACACAGCTGCTTAAAGACAGATATTCATCGACTATAAACAGCCCCAAGTTCGAGTAGCTACATAAATAAACCTTTCCTTATCTCTCCCAGCAGCCTCCCTTTGCCTCCTTGGGCAGTGAAGGGATCAGAAATGCTCCCTCATGGACTCAGTCCATGAACATTCGGACTCCAAAGTGAATGATTCTTTAGCCAAGCAGAATGAACTACCAGCCTGAGACTCTCCAGTGGCTTCCCTGAAGTCCAGACCACAGCCCCCAGCCCTGCTCCTCAGTGTGGTCGAGGCAGCATCGCAGGGAGCTCATTAGAAATGCAGATGGGAGCTCCACCTCAGCACTACTGGACGAGAGTCTGCATTTTAGCCAAATCCCCAGGTGATTCTCGTGCACATTACAGTTTGGGATGCTCTGGCCTTTAAAGCCCTTCGTGAACTGACACCTAACCAACCTCTTGGGCACGGAACCTGCCCCTCACTCCATTTCACTGGCCTTGCTGTTCCTCAAACTCAGCACACATGCCCCACGTTCAGGACACTTGCCCTGACTGTGCTCTCTGCCCAGATGTGCTTCTTCAAGCCATTCCTAGGAACACCTCAAGGGGTTGCCATTCATGCAGCCGTCATCATAAATGGCACTCCCACCCCATGGCCCAACTTCAGACTACAGTGTGAACGGTGTCCTCAGGAGCTGGGTGGCACAGCCGCCCTGTGCAAGTGAGACAGGAGGGAAGGGGTCAGCGCACAACCATCAGAATAATGACACAGCAATTAGCACCAAGATGGTGGAAAATTCAACTTTCAGTAGACCTTGAGCTTCAGTATAAGCTCAGTGAACTACAATAGGATGCTAAATGGTACTCCCACAGTTTCAAGGCTGACCATAAAAGGTCAAAGGGTGGGTCATGGCCCAATTCCTGGGAATCTCACCCCCCTCCCCAAACTTGTTGGAATAATCCTCTCACTTCTTAGCCTAGGAAATTACAGAGCCCATAAAACTAGCAACCTTGCCTCACAGCCTCTCACTCCCTCACCTCCAAGATGGCCTGCCCTCTGTCTATGGAGTGTGTATCTGCTTTTTCTTTAAACTGAGCACATAACACACCTCAAGGCCTTTCTCTAAACTTTTTAAACAGCCTGCACTCTGTCTGTGGAGTATGTATCTCTCTGAATAAATCTACCTTTACTCAACTGTGCCTCGCTCTTGAATTCTTTCCTGTGTGAAGCCAAGGACCCACACTTGGCAGGGCAGGTCCCAGAGACTCAGTCAAGACCTGGGACACATCCATCCTCTCACACCGTATTTTTTCCCTACACCACAAGGATCTGAGTAAGTGCCCTCCCTTTGGAGAAGACTGCCCGCTCACTATTATCTAAAAACGCATCCCATGGCTCTTTCCTCCCCACCCCACTTTATTGTTCTTCACAGCACTCTCCACTACCTGATGTCACATACATCACACCATAGATCTGTTTATTTATGTAGTTCACGGCCTGTCTCACTTTGCTAGAACTCATTCTCCATGCAGTCAGTATCCGCCACTTCCACCCCACACACATACATGCTGCATTTTCAGCACCTAGACTAGAGCCTGTCTAATAACTGGAATACAGTGTATACACGTACGTGTGTGCATGTACAAGGTTAAATATTCTCCCTCCCCTGATTCACAATGACTTGAGACTGGTGGATAAATTAAACTTTTGTGCGAAATAACCGCTTTCATTTCTGCAGATTTTTCAGAGAGTGACGTGGTCTAGCTCAATGCCAAGGAAAAACCCCCCACACCTGAGCAAAAGGCCACTTCTGCTCCTTGGCCCTACAGAAGCCCCTTCATATTCTTCCAATTTCCCTGGGAAGCACATAGAGCAAAGGTGAGCCACAGAGTCACCAACACATGTGACACCCAGCACCATGGAAAGAGTCAAATGCCCAGCGAACACTACTGATTAGAAAGCACGGCAATGTGCAGGGTGGGGTAAAAGAGAAGTTTAGTTTGGTTAACATCATCGTCCTTACTTTGGCAGAAAACAGTTCATAACCAAATATTGTGCAGCTTCAAAGGCACAAAATGAATGAATCGACAATCATAACAAGGAGAACAGTGACACCAACCCAGGGGACTAGAGACCATGCCTACAGTCTGCCAAACACCCAAGTAAACACAGTCATCCACACAAGGACTCTGCCTCAGCACAGCCCACCCGATCATATACATGAGTGAAACAGGACAGAGAAAAACTGCAGCATTAGAGTGGTGATGAATGGAAACTGACCCAGATGCTTGGTATTGGGAGGAAGGGGACAATAAAGAGTGGTGGGGACTGTGCCAAACAGAGTTCATGTTCCTTCTAAAGGGGGCAGCTGTTGACTAGTTGACTAGTGTCATTTTGGGACATGGACCCAGTATTACCAGATCCTCTGATTTATCTCTTATTAAACCTCCTGGTTTTAAAACATTAACAAGTAAATCCAAAATTTTAACAACTCTGCAAGCAAATCAATTACACATATGGATGAGACATACCCATAGGTCATACTCGTGAGAATAACAGCTTAGATATTTGAAGTTCTTGCCTTTATGTAGTTCTTCGTCAGTACAACAGTGCATTTAACAAGGGCTCTTCCTGTATACACATGCATGAGTGTGCACACACAATTCTAGAACATCCTTCATGGTAGGAAGCCAAGGAAAGACCACGTGGGCAGTGAAAGCCCATTCCGCCTCAGGCTTAGATACAAACAGCTCAGTCTCTAGCCTAGAGGAATCTAGGGATCTTACAGATAGAGATGAGTAGAGGAGAGGGGAGAGGGAGGTGAGAGTAGGGAATCAGAACTGGGCTCAGCATTCTTAGGAGAATCAGTTCTTCTCAGCAAGTAGGCTCTTCCTTCCTCCTATAATGACCTGCTATAGAAGGGAATGGCTTTTTCTGTAAAAATCAGTGAGTGCATCATAACGGAGGGCTATTTGGGTTGGGTTTTATCGGATATGTAGGAGTTTCTTCAGAGGAAGGATATGGTGCAGAGGAACTATAAGTGCCAAAGCATTTCCCTTCCTGCCTTCTCTGAGCCCACTCAGCCCAGAATCTAACTGTGCTCTCTTCTCCTCCTCCCCCTCCTCAGAGGCCTCTGAAACTGGCACTATGCCCTACTGAAGCTTTATGACACAGTATCCATGGGGACAGTGAATGGAAAATCTATTCCCTTCCTACACCCATTCTAATCTCCCCCATCTAGAATCTACAGGGAATAAAAAATGTATTAATATTGGATGTTAATGGTGGGAAGTGGGGAGGTGAATACACAATAGCAGTCCTACAATCCCACTTTCCGATATCTCCTTTAGGGTCCAAAGACACCATCCTGGACCACTCACAGGGGAGCAGTTTATTAAGAGGAGCAGGAGGTGTGGCAAAGGGATTATTCCAGGCAGTAATAGGCAGAGATGATGGAAAATAGAGGGGACGATCCTGTAAACCTCAGCCTACAAAATCAGCAGCCATCCCTGGGCCTGGGCTGTTTGCTCACAAACCACCATAACCAAACAGCCTTGAGTGTCTTCGGTCAAAGCCACGCCATGGGCAAGGTAGGATGGTGGTGACAGAAATCTGAACGTCTGGATTGGGCTCTAGGCTCTCCCACCTACTACCCAGGTGGTGGGGGGGGGGGGCATGTTACACTACCTCTCCAGGCCTCCTGAAGAAGGCAGTAATAATTGCGCCCCATCCATGGAGCTATAGTGGGTATTAAGTAATCATATGTACCAAGCTCAGCATTGTATATAGAAGCAGGAAATTCTCCATAATATTTGCTATGATTAATTCCTTGCTGCTTTCAGTTATTTAGAAATGGAGCTCCCATACAAATGGAGGATGGCAGGAGACATTACCCATTTTACCCAAAAGACAGAATACATCTTCACAGACGAAACATTTCAGAAAACTGGACTCCTTGGCACTTTCCCAAAGAAGCTTGATGCTCAGCCAAGGAAAAGGTGGCATTTCCTCCAGAGGATGGCAGTTGTCCGTAGGTTAGTGGGTGGCAGAGGTCCCCAGAACCTAGAGTGCGTATAAATCTAGCTGCCCACCTTTGTTACCACTCAACCTGGGACAGAAGGTCTTCAACACGAGAATATACGTTCTCTCCTACTGCAGCCTGGGTCTGTGACTCTGGCTCCACCCTCAGGGACTTCTCCCCCATCTGCTCCCTCACTGAACTACTAGACTGACTAGAAGCGGAGAGTGGACAAATGGTGTCAGCGCCTTGAATGGTGTAAGGCACAAAAGGGTCACTCATTAAATAGTTCATAAAGGGATGAAAAATAATAAAAACCATATTTATGGAGCACACAAGGTGCTCAGTATACTAGGTGCCTTACATTAAGCATATCATAAACATTCACTCATTAAGCCCACACGACCCTATGAGTAGACATTATTATTTTATCATCTGAGGCTCAGAGATAATAAATCACATACTAAGGGTCACCTGGAGGAAGTAGCAGAGCAGAAATGAGACCCCTGGAAACCTGGCTCTGGAGATCACTTCTCTAATGAGAAAGGTATGACTGAATATATTGGGGTCAGAGGCAGGGGTTCTTAAGAGCTTGCTGCATTCTCCCACCCTGGATGACGACCCAATGCTTAATTGTCAGAGGTGGTTTGAAATCCCGCTTTAGGTTGATTTGCTTCTTTCTCAGCAGCGTGTCAGCTGCTGCCCGGCATGGTAGCTTATTTAAAATATGGTGCAGAAATAAGATTCACTGTGAAATTAGCTGTAGACAAGCTCAGAAACTGCTAATGATGCAGAGGTAATAAGCGGATTTGCAGAAAACACTGATACTGCATTATGGTTAGTGAGCAGGGCTTCACCCCTTGAAGCCTGCGGGCCTGAGCTCCCACGAGAAGAACAAATGCATATGCATTAGCAGCGCACGCTGGCAAATCCAGGCTCCCGAGGCCAGCAGGCTCAGGCCTCCTGGTCAGAGGCTCAGAGCTCAGCTCTGATTTGCAAAAATGATTAATTTGTGGGTTTTGAGAATGAGAAATGTTTACTTTCTAGGTCTAGGAGAAACCAAAAGCTAGTCCTAAATCAAATTCTCATTTGAAAGTGAGAACAAGCAAGAGCAGCTCTGGAAGGCAGCCCCGTGTTCCCGCCTGGTCTGCTGCCCAGGGCACCGTAGGAAGCTCTCCCAGGGTTTGATCTCAAGTTTACCAAGAACTTTCCCAGTTCCATGTGCCTGCACACCTACAAGAGTTGGTTGTCAGCCCCTATGAAACAGCGTGGTGAGACAAGTTGGTAAATCAGCGACATCTTGCCGTGCCAGTTAGTAAATAATGGTTTCCCCGACCTTGCAAAATGGCCCCTGGGATTAACCCCTCTACCATTCTATGACCCAGCAACTAAAGAGTTAATGTCTGGCACCATGAAGGTCCTCAGATCCTATTCTAGCACTTTGGCCAGAATCCATTCTGATTTGTTGGTGTCCACACCTGATTGGCTGTTAAATATTTTTAATATCACCCCTCCACACTCAGCCCCAGACATGTCTGGGTTGAAGTATTCTTAACATGAGAAAAGGCTACATGCTAGCAATCAAACAGGGTAAAAGGCTCTAGAAAATCCTAATACTACAAGTCAACAGGACCTGTGTCCTATTCTGGCTGGATCTATCCCTCAGCATTTACAAACGTGCCCAAGATGGTGGTCTATCTGTGCACCCAGGATGTGTAATTTGGCCAAGTTACAGTCTCTGCACTTTTGGCAAAGAAGGGGAGAAATGCAAATTGCATGCATGTCAATGACTAAGTCACCTGCATAATGAAATGCCAGAAAGTTTGAGGCTAAATCACTTATTTACATGAAAAACAAATCTGTATGGGATATGTATTTCTCTCCTTCACATCTCAACACATTTGTCACTCAAAGCCAGAAGGCTCTACTCAACAAAGTCCCTCCAGTCCCTGGCCCCATTTTCATTCTCTTTAGCTTTCAGTTTACCTCCTTGAGGGATGGAGGCCACCAGGTGTTCAAAACAGATGCTGCTACTTTGCTGCCTAGGGAACCACATTCAGAGAGAGGGATGGGCTGAGAGAATGCAAATTCCCACCATGCCAAAACTATTTGTATGATCCTTGTACAGAATGTAAATTATTTATTCAATTTATGCGGTGAGGGTGATACAGCTGAATAGCTTGGGATTCTGTCAGATGGCTGACCACCAATATAATCAGTTCTTTTCTTTTAAATGTGATGAAACTGTGCACAAAAGTCAAAAGTGAAATATTAAAGAAAGATGGGGAGGGAGTGTGGTGCAGTGATGGACTGTGATGGTAGCTATTTGGCATATTTTTCCTCCATTTTCCTTCTTCTAGTAACAGACTCTGGGCCTTCCTGAGCACATGAATGATCATGTGACCCAGTCCTGGCCAATCACCATAAGTATTTTTCCCTGGACATTGTGATTGGTGGAAGGGTAAGTGTATCATCCAAGGAGAGCCAATTAGAATCTATCCTGGGATTGACATATAAACACTGTGGGTAGAAGATTCTCTTTCCTCTGGTGTTGCTAAATATGAGATTATAAAGCCAAGGAGCTGTGGAAATGTTCCTCGCCAACTAAGCTACCTGGACAGAGTGTGCTTGCAAAATGAAACCAATCAGAAATTAGCAGAAATGAAAGGTAGATGGAGACAGCATGGTGGCCCTGATTCCTAGATCTCCACCCCAACTCCCTGTTTCCTGTAATTCTTCCTTTACTCTCCAAATAACGTAGGGTCCTTCCCAACTATGTGAGCCCATGAATTTCCCCTGGCTTAAATGATTTGTATTAGTTTCTGTTACTGAAAACATCCTGACTTGTACTCAATTACAGAAAGGATGGATATGTATCTTTAATCACACTGAGGTATTTGATAATGAATATTTAGCATTTTGTGCAAGTTCTTTGATTTTGTTTTTCCCCCTTTGCAATTTAAAATGATTAATTAGTTTAAATCTAGTAAGTATCCAATTAAAGCTAAATAGTCTCTATTTTTGTCTCAATTGTATTTGGGATCCCTGCTTTTTATCACTTGTATGAGCATTTTAATTTGCCTGTTTTCCACTCTTCGTAAAATATTAAGGACAAAAGCGGAGGAAAATAGTCAAATAATTGCACTAACACTGCAGTAAGGACAAAACTGCAGACTTTGCCAAAACTGAACCAGTAGCTAGCAGACAGCACCAGCTTGCAAAAACCCAAAAAATGTTAATTTGTTAACAGGTAAAGAATGAGGGTCATTTGAAAGTTGGACCTCAGAATTTGCACAACAATACATCACTTATTGAAGTTCAAAGGCATAGGTGGAAGCAGAGGGAACACTCACCATTATATTCATGGCAGGTTTGCTAATGGTAAGGAACTGGGCATGAAATATGCATCTAGCCATGCTTTGGGTTGAGAAAAGTAACCACCAGTGAGTGGTTTCCCAGCCCTAAATTTTCCTAAATATGTTGGAGAGAGTTACTTAACTTCTATGTGCTTCAATTTTCTCACCGGTGAAGGAAGGATGGTAACAGTACCTACCCCACAGGGATGAAGAGAGGGCTAAGTCAAGATCATCTCTGTCAAGTGTTAGTACATCTGCCATAGAGTAAGTGCTCACTACGTCAGTTACAGTGCTTACTAGAGTCACCTCTCCCACTGTCCCCTCAGAGGCTCTGAAAGCAGAAGACAAAGTAAACACAAGCTGGGGTTAGGTGGCTCCTGGGCAGAGACTGGAGGTGATTGTTACTTATGGATGAATCACCACTGATACATGTGATGTCAAAATTCAACTCTTCCTAAAAGACACCAAAGCCTTTGTCTTGTTGAACAATAAAATAACAACAACAACAAGCGATGGTTCTCACTCACTGAACTGTTAGTATGTTAGGCACACTTCTACTTAATCTGATCCTCACCACAAAATACAGGGTAGGTATAATTGTCTCCATTTCACAGAGTAGAAATATTGACCAGGAAACAGCTCAGGTACAGTGACTTGCCCAAGGGACACAATTAATGATGCAGAATATGAACCCAGCAGAAATCCATCCTGTTTTCAAACATCAGACCAAATGAGTTATTGCACATCTTCCCTGCTATAAAATAATATTAATTATAAGAATAATTATATTCTTTATTATTATTATTTATTTTATAAATATTATTATTCTTTATTATTTAAATATTCTTATAATAATTAATTATTATTATAATAATAACAATGTGTACATGTGACAGGTGCCATGCTAAGTGGCTAAACTGTATTCTGTGTCCTTTATAAAGAGACCTCTGGCATCTCCATGCCCTCCCTGGCTCCCTAACTTAAGTAGAAAACTCAGGCATTCAATTCTCCCTTGAGATCTCCGGACAGACACTTATGGAGAGCAAACATGCAGAGCCTTAGCCCTTCTTTGCTGTGTGGGGAGGTCATTTTATCTGTCTTCCACCCCAGTATCTATCCCAGGAAGTGATCCTGTACTGGGAGATGCCTTTGTCAAAACTCTGGCTCCTCAAGAGAAAAAGCTTGTGTGATAAATTATATATACATATGTAACAGAAGTAAAGTAAAAGCTGCAATGGGTCTATAGAAGAGAGACTTTAAAATGCATGTCGGGGAATTAGGAAGAGCCTCAGAGAGCCTAACCAGTAATACAGCTCATCAACACCATCACAATCATCAGCATCATCACCCTCATCAGAGCAAATCCTGATGTACAGTTACTGAGCAGAAGAGTTTTGATCTCTTTTCTTCGTTTTTTCATACACAGATACAGCACCTACAAGTGTCTACAGACAGCCACATTTTTGGAAACTGGTTTGGCCATTTGTCGTGGACAACCTCCAGACGCAAGTGTGACCTTTCCAAGGGAAATAACTTCACCGCTCTACTTTCCCCCTCTTAAATGTCAGCTGTTGCCAATCTGCAGCTGTTTTGCAATAGATGGAGAAAATAACATCAGAATCCATCTAAAAACCACATTTGGTTGTTAAACATCAGCCACCAGAAAACATAAAGCTCAGGTGGCTCTTTGAAATGATTTCCTCATCCACACAGCCTTTCCTCCAGCAATTAAGGCTCCAAGGTAAGAGTTAGGGGTCGGCCCCCTGGATCCTGCCTAGATTTGGATGACAAGCCCATGTCTTTCATCGGGTTGGAAAAGGCAGTAAGAAGTGAGTTGTCCTCTGGGGAACGCTGGCTGATGAGCACACTGGCACCAACAATGAGAGACTCAAGTCCTGTCCAAGCAAGTTGCCCAATAACATTCATAACATCCTGAGGGGAATCTGTGAACAGAGCCTGAAAAACATTTGCAGACACGATGATTGTTTTGGATGGTGGGGAGCAACATCTAAAGTCTCAGTGCCTGCTACTTGCTCCCTCCTCCTGCAGAAGGCACCCCTGAGTCTGAGCCTCAAATGACCTCCGAGGGATGGATGGAGATAGATAGGGAAAAACAGAGGATCCTGAGATGCATCTGCACTGAACTCCTGCAAGAAACACCCCCAGGACAGAGATCCTATTCCCAACCAAATAAGAAGAGTTACCAGGCACTGAGTACTGCTCAGAGTTAAGTGCTTCAAAAGTGTTAGCTCACTGAATCCTCCCTACAACACCATAAGATGGGCACTTTCATGCTCATTAAAATTCAGAAGATGAGAGTCAAAAGGAAGTCAGAATATGACCCTAGTTCTAATGGACTCCAAAATCTGCCCTCACGATCCTTTTTGCTCTGTTGCCTCCAACTGAATGCACAGGGTTAAACACTGAGCTGAGGGCCACCTGCTGAAATTGACAACTGTGCAAATACAACCCTAAGCCAGAAGGAAGAGAGGGTAAGGAGAGAAAAACTAATGCTCAGGGGAACCACTGTCATGCCAGGACCCAAGCAGGTGCCAAGGACAAGATCATGTACATGAACAAGCAGGCCGTGGTGGCATTGGCCCTCAACTGGACCAGCTTCTCTGTCTTTATTCAGATATTGCTCTCTTCTCTTGTTACTGAGTTTCCCAGTGCTTGAGCGGCCCATGCATTTCTCCTTGGGCAGTGGCTCTGAGGCTGTGGTGACTGCCTGAGAATTTGTAGACAAAGTCCTAAAGATACAATGGAGGACATGGTGCACTGCTATTAGTAAGCTCAGTAAGCTGGCTCACCTGGCACACCTGTACAGTGGAGTCTGCTCTGTTTAGTCAGTGCATCTACTTTTTATTGATTGGCATCTGAGCCCTACAGGTTGTTAAATATTGATTATTATGCTGGTACCTCCTTAAAATACTGAGGGGTGGGGATAGAGGGAGCGCCTTCCAGGATCACGTCTGGGTTGCATTCAGGTACTTGGCAGCACCCCTGTCACCACCGAGACTTCTGCCTTGCACTCTTGGAGAATGTAGACTACAAGAGCTTGTTCCCTTTGGAGCACCGGCTTGTCTTTTCCCTTTAGTGTTTACTGCTACTCCAGCGCATTTGTCTGCTCTGTGATGGGTGCCTGGGGCCTGGACAGCATCATTAGGAAGGCATTCAATCACACTCACAGTTCACTCTGATGACAGCTGGCATAACGAGCCATCCAAACAAAGGTACAAGATTCTTTTTTGCCTGATCTGACCAAGGTTAGGATGAACTGGTCAGATGCCCTAGGACTCATTACCGCACATGGAAAAGAGGCATTTTGACAAAGGATGAACATGGGCCCCATGGGATCTCACTTTAGCCATGAAGCTGCTCATATTTGGCATTTCTTGGGGATGTGAAATGCTCCAGTCAGAACTTGGCAGGTGAGAAAAGAAAGATGGCTCTGCTGGCCCTGGCTGGCTATCAGGGACCATAATAGCAAGGTTTCCTCCATCATTTATCCCAGTCATCTGAAAGTTCTTGGAGTGTCTCCACTCTCACTGGGGATGAAGACAGAGCAATAACACCGGGAGACTTCAGGCCTCAGATCTAGGATTTTTTCTAGCGTTAAATACTATTCAGCTGACTTAAAGTGTTCCTTCTTCAGCCCTGATCCTAGGAACCTAATCTGTAGCAATGGTTCATTTTCCCAAGAATTCAGGAGCTCCTTTTGACCTGATTCCCAATGGGAAATGCTCCCAGGATCCAAAGAGGGCAATAAAGGAAATAAAGGAGAGAAAGAAGAATGTAGTCTATGAGAACTGGCATTACAGATAGGACTACCATTTGCATGGTAGAGAGAGACTTCAATTCTTGGGTTCCTTCATTCCCTTAATTCAGACACTGGACTGCATTATATTTATCAATAAACTATCTGATATGAAGGCAGCTACCCAGTGCCAAATACTAAACTGTTCCAAGGATTGAAACACTGTACAAAGTTCATACTGATAGGGTAGCAGAAGCAGAAAGGTCACCATGCTTACACTAATTAACTTAGTATTCAAAATGTAAGAAATTCCTCTCTCAGTTGACAGAAGAGGTGGTAAAACCTAAGGCTATGAGAATGCCTCTAAGTGTTTCTTTGGCCACTTCTCACACATTTTAATTATGTGCTTCTCTTGTAAAATATTAATTCCTTTCTTAATATCCTTGTTATTAATGAGCTTATTGCTTTACTTCTGAAGGTTTAGAATTTTTGTATAATAAAACTGAATTATTCAGTTTTAGATATATGGCTTTGTGCTCAAAGCTACTGCATTTTCTGTCCTTTACAATTGATTATTTTCTTGGGAATACACAGACATATACACACCATGATTACTATGTTAAAAGGCATAATTCCCATCTTTGGGGTACACAATTTGGTTTATATTTCACAATCCTACCTGATAAATTGTTATTCATTACCTCCCTGTTCTATTTATTTGTTTACTGAGTCTAACACATTAATAACAGACAATTTTGAAGGGAAAAATGGTAATTTGGTGCAACTACATGGGATATAATAAAATTATTTTCAGCTCACATTATTTAAAACTACAAAGCTATGAAACTGAGCTTTAAAAAAAAACTAAATTATTTCTAATGGCAGAATTTTTCAGCATCTTAATTTGAGTGAAAGAAAGGTTTAAATAGATTTAAGGGCTTAAATACTTCTGAGGAAATAAGGGACTGCAAAGCTGGGTTGTCTAATTCACCTAAAAGTAATTAACAAAAAGTGAGTTAGATCATTATTTCCTCCAAGATCATAATTTAAAAGGAAGCTGATTTATCTGAACTGATCGGGGCTTTCAATCCCCACAGAAGCATAGGTGCTTGGTTGTTATGGGTAGAACAGAAACAGAACCCAATTAAGCAAGATTCTTTCTTATGGAAAAAAATTACTTAGATAAAATGATTGCTTGTATGTGCTCAGAAGGGAGCTAAAGAAAGCAGGAGAATTGAGGTTTTTGGTTTTTTTTTTTTCCCCTAAACTCTGGTTGAAATCTTTGCCCAATTCACAAGCAAGATCCATCACGAGAAAATAAGGGAACTCATTTCCACCTACACATTTGAGTGTAACCAGCTGTTTAGAATTGGTGGATATGGGAGTCACCTTAACATTTGATACCTGATTCCCATGGGAGGGGCAGGGGGCTGAGGGCAGAAAGGATGTTGGAGGGAGAAGTAGGATTCCTCATCCTCTGTGGTTAGGGTCTATTACAAGCTGAGTGGTGTCTCTCCAAATGTTGAAGTCCTGACTTCCATTATTTCAGAATATGACTGTATTTGGAGATAAGGTCTTTGAAGGAGTGGTTAAGGTAAAATGAGGTCATTAGGGTGAGCCCTAACCCAGTGTGACTGGTGTCCTCATAAGAAGAGATTAGGACACAGACATGTACAGAGGGAAGACAAAATGAACACTCAGGGAGAAGACAGCCATCTACAAGCCAAGGAGAGAGGCCTCAGGAAAAAACTGACCCTGCTGACAGCTTGGTCTTGGACTTCAAACCTCCAGGAATTGTAGGAAACAAAATTTTTGTTGTTTAATCCACCCAGTCTGTGGTTCGCTGCTATGTCACCCCGAGCTGACTAACACAGGGTCTCAGATAAACTGGCTAGGTTACAAATTCTGCCTCTTCTCTTGTGATTACACCATAACTCCATGAAAGCAGAGTCTGTGTTTATTTCCTTATCACTGTACCAGTGGTGAATAAAGCAGATTTATTAACTGAATCATTCTTCCCCAAGAGGATAAACTGGAGGACCCGAGAAATTACAAGTAAATCCAAACTATTCCTTATGACTTGGCTAGTTAGGAAGGACTTCACAGTGATTAAGCATGCCAGCCCAGGAGGGAATGCCCAAGTTCAAATCCCAACCAGAACAGTGAGGAGCTGTGTGACCCGTGGCCAGTTCCTTGACCTCTCTGAGAACTGTAGTGAGGATCCAAATAGATTGGCCCCTTTTCCAGAGGGACCACTCAGCAAATTCACTGCTTCATTCATCCCACAAACATGTCCGAGCCCACACTGTGTCTAGGAACTGCTCTAGAGATGGGGATACTGACAAAACATCCTGCCCTGTGGGGCTGATCTTCTGGTGGAGGTTAGCTAACAATTATAGTAAGGTCCCTTTAGTAAGAAAGGGAAGGATTGCTTAAATGCAAATTTCTAATGCTTTGTCCATTTCATGTGCACTATATGCAGTGACCCTGAATCCCATTTTAAATATAATGTGGAGTAGCCCATGATGGGTGACATTAATATTCTCTCCTGCCAGGCTCTCTGGCACCACAGTCACCCTCAATCACAGTTCTCCAAATAGGGGCAGAGCCCTTGCAGATGTCTGTGCATTTTGTTTTTTGGCTCCAGATAAACCTATCTGTCGGTCTCAAAAGCCCTGTCTTCTCTCCCAGAGCCATTCAGCAAGCAACTCCCTCCATCTCCCTGTCCCATGATAAGAGCTCTGTGGTGCCACCCAGCACTCCACATCTGACATCCCTGAATGGTCCCTGAGGCAAGCCCCAGGGCCCTGTCACCCCTCATTGGCGACTGTGTCCAAGCCAGCCAGCCTGATGCATATGCAAGACAGGGCAGAGGCAGCCTTTCAGGAAGTGGCTGGCAGCCTGACTCCATTACCAGGCAGTCACCACCACTGTTCCCATGCTTCCTAGGTCAGGGGGTGACGGATAGGAGCCTATGCTTAAGAAATCCTGGGAGGTCAGAGATCCCACATCCTCATTTTTAGGGACTCTTTGGCACCTTCGAATGTTAAAAAGGACCTAAGAATTTTCCCTTATGCTTCTTCTGAAAATCATTAAATTCCCCAAGACTTTGTTTGCCCTTCTATAAAATGGAGTGAAAAGTGTCTGCCCTGCTCTTTTCATGGGCTTCTGCAAGGATGAAATAAAACAGCTGCAAAAGCCTTTGTGTGGGGTTTCTTCTTGGGGTGATGAAAATGTTCTCGAGTTGGTTGTGGTGACAGTTAGACGGCTCTGTAAATATACTAAAAACCATTCAATTGTACCGTCTAAATGGGTAAATTTTATAGTATGTGAATTATACCACAATAAAGCTGTTTTTTTAAAAAAAAAAAAAAAAAAAGCTTTTATAAACTGTGGAGGAGAATTGCCTCCCTAGAACTTCACGTCAGCTCTTGACCAAATTCAGTGGGGATTGAGGGAGAGGGAGAGGTGGGGGTCTAGAGAGAGACACTACAAGTGCCTGGGGGAGGGGGCGGTCACTGAGAGGGAGATAGGAAGGAGCAGGTGAGAATAATTTCTCAGAGGACTTAAGAAAGTGGGCAGCACCGTGCGTTCCTCCGTGGCCACCTGCACTGCGTCCCCCAGGGAGGGAGTAAGGACGCAGAACCCGTTCCCTGGCCTTCTGACCATGCAGTTCCTCTGCCCCACTTCTCTCAGGTCTCCACTCAAATGTTGCCACAGCAGCACAGCCTCCCCAGCCACCCCTAGTCATTATCTATATTCCAGATTTGACCCAATCGCTTACCCTGCATGGGTGTGTGTGTGACAATTCTTAGTGTTCTCCACTAGGATGCAAGCCCTGTAAGGGCAGGGACTTTGCTTTGTTCACTGGGTATACCCAGCCCCCAGAATAGTTCCCGGCCTATAGTAAGTACCCAGTAGATATTTGCTGAATTGATGACTGAATAAATTCCTGGGCCCATCCTATAATCACTGGTGGAAGGGCCTGGAAAGTTGCATTTTAAGCAACTGCTTAGGTGATTCTAACTCCCAGTACCTCAGAATGTGACTGTTATTCAGAGATAGTTTTTAAAAGAGGTAATTAAGTTAAAATGAGTCTTTAGGGTGGGCCCTGATTCAGTGTGGTTGATGTCCTTATAAAAAGAGATTAGGACACAGACATGCACAGAGGAGTGACATAGGAAGACACAGAGCAATGTCCTTCTACAAGCCAAGGAGAGAGGCCTCAGCGGAAACCAGCCACGCCAACACTTTCATCTCAGACTACAGCCCTCTAGAATTAGAAGAAAATGTGTTTCCATTGTTTGAGGCACTTGGTCTGTGGGACTTGCTATGATGACCTGGAGAAACTGATGCAGCACTTGGAAGGGAAGGTCCCCAGTAGACGTGAGCGATTGCCACCCCGCAGAGAAGCAATGCAGTGAAGCTGAGAAATCAGACCGACCAGAGTTCAGACTGGGTGTGTCTGGGGCACAATTTCCTCATCCACAAAAATGCTCCTAATGCAAGGATAATGTGAGCATCACAGAAAAATGAACACAAAGTACCCAGCCCAGGGCCCAGGCTACAGTAACTGCTCAGAAAATGCAGCTGCACTGAAGGATGGCGGGAGCAGAGCAGCCAACCCAAGCCATTGTCAGGCCCCCTGGCAGGATAAAATCCGTGATGTTCCCAGTCTGCAATGTCCAGAGAGATGCAGCTGGAGCATCGTTTTCCAGCCTGAGCCACTGCTACTTCTTCCTGGACCAGGAGAGCAGACCAGGCCAATGAGAGAGTTGGCACCACCCCAGGGGACACTGTGAGTTCAGATCTTGGGGGAGTTTTAGAATTTGTTTAATGTCCCCCAGGAATCTACCATACTGCATGGAGGTTTAATAAAAAAGCAGGATAAAAATAATGGGTATGACAGAGGAGATATGTCCTTCCCTAAGGTTCCTGGGGCAACTGGAGAAGGGGTGACTCCCATGTCCCCAGGTGACTTGCCCAGGGGTGACTGTCTTTGTGGAGACGCCATTTAGGAGTGAACACATATGACTGGGTGATTCCAGCACAGAGAGGGGAAGGGACTTCCTCGTATCTTGCTGTGGGACACACAGCAGCTCCCAGTGCGGACTCTTCTTAGAGAGTTTCTGACGGCAGCAGGACAGAGAGGGACACCCTCCCCTCCGTCAGCTGCTAATGGTCTGTAAAGGACAGCAACTCTCCCTGCTGGAGGGTCACTCACAGCTGATGGAAAAGCTGTGTCCGGAGGCAGTCTGGCAAGATTTTCAATCCAATTTCTCTCGAGTGAAAGGCTAACAGGATAAGATCTCTTCATGTTAACAACCTGGATTGTGAGTGAAGTCTCCGGGTTGGGGCGACAGATGAGGTCATGAAATCGAGAGCTCACCTCGCCAAGCAATCTAGTCTGAGCCCCAGGTCCCCAAGCCTCCCTCCAGAGCCTGCTAATCTCATGTTGAACATGTCTCTTCGTGGGCACTTCCTGTCCAGGGACTCAGGCCATCCATCCCAGGCTGGCAGTCCGCCCTGGTGTCTGCAGCAGGAGCCTTGAAGGCCTCTCACTGGACATCCTACATATTTCTCAGTGGGGAGAGAATGGGGCCAACAACATTTTCCAAGAATAAACACAGCCTCAGAACTAATAGCCTCATAGGTGACCCCTTGGGACAACTGGTAAACCCGCCGATGTCTTCTGGAGGCTCCCACGCTGCTGCAAGTCAGGAATGAGCTACATAGCGACTGTAGTTACATTAGACATTGTGCCCTGTTCAGGACGTCTAAAGAGCTCCCTGAAACCACGTGGAGCAAATATCTGGGAGGAATCAGAGTCCATTCACACCGGATTCTTAGGGTCCCATGATCCCACCTGGCAGCAGCAGGAGACTGGGTGACGGATCCAACACACGCAAGTGCCAGGGCTCAGCAAAGTCCACGTTAAAGGTAAGGGGGAGCAAACTTGAACTGAAACTAACCTGACTCACCCTCCCTCCTGAGGTGGCTTCAACGTGACCCAGTGTGAGAAGCCCACAGCATGGACGATAAATCTAACAAGCAAGTTCAACTTTGTCAACCATCTGCAATGCAGACAGTGCTCATAGACAATGTAGAGTGAAAGAAGCCAGGATTCCATCTATGTGAAGTTCAAAAGCAGGAAAAGTGATCGAAAGAGGGAGCAAGCAGAGCAGTGGGGGCCCTGGGTGGGGTGATCCTGCCTGGGAGGGGAGCTGGGGAACCTTTCGAGTGTGAAAATGTTTTAGATCTTGATCTGGGTGGTGGTATCTGCACGTATGAAAATTTACAGAGCTGCCACGTAAGATGTGTACTTCAAGATCTTCAAGGTAAGTTATACCTTGATTTTTTTAAAGTGCCAACCATTTAGTGAGCACCTACTACATACCAGAGTTTAGACACTGGCATTTGGACACTATCCTCAGATGAGAGTGGTGTCTCCCACAGATAACCCTGGGAGATGCTGCCGCACAGAAGTGCAGACGCTCTCACTGTCTTTCCCTCCCATTTTATAATTGGCTACATGACGTGCTCTGTAATGATAAAATTAACCCCAAACCTACTTTCTCCACTCCTACCGTTAACTTGGGAATATAGAGGAAGAGAGAGCCACACCAAAACAGAACACAGGCTATCCAGGAGTAAGTCCTCAGAAAACACTTCTTTTCACAAAATCCCCAGGAATAAAAAGAACTCTATTCGAATGGGATTGGTTAAACCCAAGGATGCAGAAAACTTTTCATCTGCCTTTGCCATATTGTTGGTGCTCAGATTTCTGGATTTCTGGGGACACTACTGTGTGTGAGGCGCACTTAGGGAGAGAAGCAAGAGTAACCATTGGAGAGCACAGGGTCCCAGGAAGACAAAAACCAGCTTTGGGGTGTTTTGACTCAATATTAAGTCTGGCTTTGACTACTAGGAATCCCTGGATGGGGCTTAGAGGAGGCAGATGCAGTAAGCTCTCCAAAACACTCCAAGGTGGGAGGAGCCCTGCAGGCAATGCTTGACAGGAGGCTGAAGGTGAGTAGGAGCCTTCCAGGCAGAGGGGAGACAGAGGGAAGCCTCGTACTATACCTCCAGGGTCAAAGCCAGAAGCGGGTCGGTGCCCAGCATGATGCTTGACACACAGTTGGCCTCAAAATGTATTTACTGAATCTGTCCACACTCTTGTGAACGAGTGAGTGAGTGAGTGAGTGAATCCATGCACACCTGCATGAATGAATGAATGAGTGAATGAGGAAAATCTCAACCCCTCAGCATCCACAGTTAGGGCTGGCGGCTTAGCCTCTCACTCAACAACTGATCCCCATTGTACTTGACCAAATAACAGGACCATCAAAGGTATCTGTTTAGTGAAAAGAAGGCTGGCTGAGCCCAGAGAAGGAGGAGGAAGGAGAGGGGAGGGAAGGAAGGAGGGAGAAGATGGGAAGGATTGGAAGCAAGAGGACAGGGAGGTGAGAGAGAGGGAGGAGAGGGAGGTGAGAGAGAGGGAGGAGAAGGAGGAGGAGGGGAAGGAGGAAACCAGAAAGGAAGAGGCGAGGGGGAGGAAAGGGAGGAAGTGGAGGGAGGGAAGAAGAAAGCAGAGAGGAGAGGGACAGTGATAATGAAGGGGAGAAGAGGCAGGGAGGTGTCACTACCGGGAGCCCATATTCACAGTGGCAGAGTCTCTGTGGGAGAATCAAGGGCCATCTGACATGAGTCACTCCTACTCTAAGGCAGCAGCAAGATGCTAATCCAAGCCACGCCCTCGCAAAGAACAGTCTGGGTACCTTGCTGACCAGCATCACCCTGACACAACCTCACCCAGAGAGGATTCCTCCCTGGCTTTGCTGGGAGTGGCAGCTCCCGCAAACGGTCACTAGGTGGCGTGTGCTCCTCACCTTCCCTTCCCCAGGTCTCAGCTGCGAGAACCCGAGGCTGGCACCTCAGGAAACGGAAGGGTCCTACCACTGATGGACACCTGCAGCCAGACCCCCTAGGGACAGCAGAGCAGTCTGTGGTGGCCAGGTCGTCTCCTCGTCTGCTTAGGAAGTAGATCCATGCTGTCTCTCTCAAGTCAGGGCTTGCTTTAGAGACACTCACCATGAAACATACTGAGTCCTGATCCCAACTCCACCCCAAGAGCAGTTACAGAACACATTTCTTGAAGGCACCTCACAGCCCAGTGTCAAGGGAAAGGAAGGGTTCCCAAACACAGAAATTGCACTATTATCTGCTTTACACACCGGATACCCATGCAATAAATAATTTGGGAGGAAAACAAGCTCAGTGCTTAAAAAGGATTCATAATTAGGGGTTCCTTTTCTTAAAGGGCCCCACCAAAGTTGATTAAGCTTCACGTCACACAAAACGTGGACCTGCCCCTGCCTGGCACATACTAAGTGCTCGAGCCCCAGTGGTTAACATACAAGATGGATGTATTCCACTTTACAGACGCAGAAACTAAGGCTCAAGAACATCAAGACCTATGAAGAATGGGAATAAGCTGGGACCCCTACGGAAACCTCAGGACCACAATCAAAGCCTTGTCGAAGCACCACAGCAATGGACCATCACTGTAGAGATCTGACACCACCCATCCCTGATCCCTCATCTCTGCCAAGCACCCTTCACGGCTCATGGACTAAACCCCCATGGCCTCCCTGTCATGTCACATGAGTTCATGGGTGTATGCTGTCCCTTCGCCTAAATGATAAGGATGCCATTGGAAGGAATATGTGTTTAATGTGATTTGTGTATCTCCACTCACCCATAGCCTCTAGTACCTGGGTCTGCATTCAGCAAGTGCTCCATAAATGTGTATTCTTGCACTGCTGGCACAGCATAAGTGTAGGGGGTAAGAGTGGAGTGTTGGTGACTGGAAAATGAGAGTGTTCCAGAATTACGGAGCAAATGAACAGGGAAATGCCTCGTCTATAATAAATATACCTCTGCAGAGCCTTAAAAGAAATCAGTGAAGCACAACATCAAAGTCCCAGGGAGTTATAAATCAGCAGCCTGATAGACAAAAGTGCATCTGAAATCATTTAAAGTGCACCAGAAATCATTTATGTCTGAGTAATTAGAACACATTGGAATGACTCTGTGCCATTGAACCGAAATTGAGCAACATAATGTTTATGAAATCCCCGTGGACTCGGCAAGGAAAACCAGAAAGATGAAAGTTGCATTGAAAATACCCCCACCTGTCCGGAGTCCTCCTAAACAGTCCCCGGGAGGATCTAAAGGAGTTGTAGTTTGTCTCTAACCCATGCCCAAACTAGCCTTTTCCTTTTGGTTCAAAAATGTCTGCAGTCCCAGGTGTTGAAAGAAAAACATGCAAGTCCCAGGATGCATGTAACAGAACAGGGTCCCCCATCTGACCCCACTTCCCAACTGAGAAGGGTGTTTGATAAGATAGAAAAGACACCTGGGGAGTAGGGGAACACACAAGAGTTTTCCAAAAGCGGTAGCAGTATTAGCAAGAAAAAGGCTGGACTTTCTTTTCAGGGCTCTCATGGGATGTGACACTCCCTCCCACAGCCCCATGAGGGAGAAAGTGAAGGGGGGCTGGGACCCTGAAGGGAAGCAGCAGGGTAAAAATTCCAAGGGAACCCCAGGTAAGGAAAATAGGAGACAACAAAGATCAGAGAGAGGGACTTCTGATGCCCACCTGTGAATCCACTTCTCAGATGAAAACTGGGAAAAAATAACGCCGTGTACTTTGATTTGGGGAATAAATTGAGGATAAGGCATAGAAGCATGTGGGTGTCAAGTACTGCTACAACCTCTCCATTCAGTGATGGAGCCCAGCCCCACAAACATGACCCCAGCATGGCCCCAGTACTGGGAGGCTTCCTCCCACAAAATGATAGTCCGAACCAGTTCCATGAGCTGGATCTGACATTCTAGTGTCACAGTTGGCTCACTGTCATCTAGGGACGAAAATTCCTGGTTGGGCCATGCTTCCTTCATTCCCTCCCCGCCCCCTATTTTTAGACAACTTAACCTCAGCCTCTGGATCAATCCTGGGCTGTCACTGGCTTGCATCAGCATGTTGGGCAGACAGGAAAACAAGCAGAAGGTCCCGGGTGCATGGGGTGGGGCGGGGGTAATGCTGCAGTCCACGTACAGGAATGTGTACTTATGCCCCCTCTGCTAGAAATCCAGGAGGTTATTTTGGGGAATCCGTCTTACACTGTGTGATTGCAAATGTAGGGAGGGCATATGTGTGTCGAGACTTCTGAAGGACGTCCACCTGGATGGCAAGGAGAGGTCCTGCTGGAGCCTGAGGAGATGACCAATGCCAAGCTGACAGCTGTTTTCCATTCTGTAGCCTCTGCAATTCTGCCCCCACTCCAGAGGAGGCCCCACAAAGAAACCAGAGGGATCTTCACAAAATGCCAACTGGATCACCACCCACACAATCTTTCAAGGCCTTCCATGCTTTGGGATAAAAACCAGTGTCCTCCCATGGCCTGAAGCCCTGTGTGGGCTGGCCCCTGTCCTGTTGATCCCTTTGGCCTCATCTAGGATATAGCTACTCTGGCAGACTTCTGACAGTTCCTGGAGATAATAATGTTCTTCTGGACACAGGGCCTTTGCACATACTGCCACTATATCCTCCGCTCTGTCTGAAAGGCTCTACTCCCTGTCTTTGCCCTGATCCTGTTCTCCTACTTGAGAGTTAAGCTCATGAGTCCCTTCTTTGGGTAACCCCAGACATACTCATCATCTGGGCCAGATTTCATTGTAATAGCTTCCCCCTCCCCCAAGCAACATTCCTCCATTTGCAAGCATCCTTTAGTGATTATATACTAATTTCTGTCTCTCCCACTAGACTGTAGGCTCCAAGAAGGCAGGCTGAGGTGTGCCTTGGCTGATCGCTATAGCCTGAGGAATTATCCAGGGCCTGACATATGGTGATGCTCAAAATTAGGCGAATGAATGGGTGGATGGATGAATCACTGGTTTTTATTGACAGTGGCTTCTGAGATTGAGCATTTTTATCAGTTGGGGAAAGTTGAGGACATCAAAATACAAAGCAAAGGCTCTTGTAGGGTGAGAAAAGCCAAAGTAGGAGCCAAAAAAAACAGCAGCAATAATGTTGGTGAGAGACAGGCCCACCAATTCCTTTATACATTCACTCACTCACTCACTCAGTTTGAATGTTTGAATGTGCTGGGCTCCTGCAATACATGGGCACTGCAATGGTCCTGGGGTTGCAGTGAGCCTCTGGCAGCTACCTCATAGATGAGGGTTTGAATTCAGGTCATGGGGTTTCACCTGGTTTGGCCAACTCTGGCCTGGGATAGCCCTGGATCAACCTTGGCCAAACATCTCTAAATGACTGACACTTGCCAAACTTCCAGGATGATACTGTCCTTTGTCCCCACATGACGGAAATACAAACTTGGCGGATAAAAGCCTGGAGGCTGGCCGCCCTTGGCCTCCAGCAGGCTGACCTCTCTCCAGGGCAGGGCGCACCCCAGCATTCACATTCCACTCCCATCGCAGACAGGCAATGACAGAGGACAGAAGTTGGCTGGATGTGTTTTGCTAGTAATGATGGCATATTGGAAATTCATATTTAAAATACATCTCTCCCTCCTGTAAAATGAGATCACATCTACTGATTCGGGTAATGAACATCTAACTTAAATCCAAGCCCTGGGCTGGGAGCAAGGGCCCAGGCATGGTCCAGCATGTTCCAGGTGGTCCAGCCCATTTCAGTGCACATCACAGAGCCCTCTCCCCTCCCTCCAGTCATTTTATTTCTTAGCAAAATCATTACTGAGAATATTGAACTAACTTACAGAGACATATTTACTTCCCTTATCTTCCCACCGTCTCTCTTGATTAAAAGCTATGTGTGATATTTGTAGTTATCAAACATCAATATTTGGCATGGATTTGCGGGATGGAGACAGCAGAAGGAAAGGACTCTGACCATTTCTATAAAGGGGAAAACCTTGAGCAAACAGACTGCATTTCTTGTCAAGGGCACCAAAGAGCAGAGATTCATTTCAGAAGGGACCAGCCGGACCGCACCCCAGCAGGCTCTGTGAAACCCATGATCGGGACTCAAAATTAGATTCCAGATTTCATTGAGAAAGCCAGCTACCTTCAGAGGAGAGAGGAAGAGGGGTGAGAATTACGCAGCCTTCTTGACAACTATCAGAGCTGGCTGGGATTGCAGCCCTCTTCCCCAAAGAGCTACGCCCAGCACTCAAACTGGGCAGAGCTGAAAATAACAGCAACAATAACAATAAGGAGTTAACTCTTCCCTAGTGCCCACCCCTAAAACTTTGCCTACATTAATTCATTTAATCCTCACAACAACGTGATTTATTAACTCCAGACGTGAAAAGTGTGGTGCAGAGAGGTCCAGCCGCTTGCCCGGTCTTACACCAGGAGTATGTGGCAGAGCTGGGAGTCAGTGCCTGCAGCCTGGTTCCCAAATCTGTGCATGTAACAAGTCCAGCGCCCTGCCCTCTGCCTCACAGCCTCACAGAGGCGTCTCCGTTGCCCAGAATCCATAGTACGTGACGCTGGTTTAAGAGCTGCTGCCGATCTAGAGGCAGAGTCCTTGCTTCAGGTCCCCCACCATCCCTGACTCCCTGAAAGGCCTTCACAAAATTAGCAGATACTCAGCATGCTCCTCTGTGAAGCGGGGGTGGTGACGGCCACGCCTGCCCCTCTGGGGAGTTATGAGGAAACACAACACGTGGTTTCAAAGGGCTTAGTGTGCAAGTGGGATTCATCTTCACTGACGGTGAGCGCTGTCCTTTGTACAACAGCTTTGGAAAAATCTGCAGTGGTAGCTACTAAAACTAAACATGGGTCTGTTCTATTCTACCCCATGGTAGATTCTCAAGAGAAATGGGTGCATGTGTCCATCAAACAGCAGGGACATGAGTATGAATAGCCCCAAACTGAAAACAACCCAAACGCTCATCAGCGGGAGGATGGAAGAATTAATTATGGTATAATCACATAGTGAAATACTATCCAACAATTTTAAAGAGAACATTTACTCCTGATCCAGTGCAATAACGTGGCTGAACCTCCCAGGGATGACGTTGAAGGCAAGAAGGCAGACGTGGCGTATGTACTGTCCGGGTCCATTTATATGAAGTTCACAAACGAGCAAAATCAATCTTTGGTGATAAAAATCAGAAGGGTAGTTGGCAAGAGGTAGTGCTGACTCGGATGAGGCACAGGGGAGCCTTTTGAGGTGCCCCGAATCAGTAAGACTAAGTCCATCACTTGCTCATTCATTTCAGCAGCATTTATTGAGTTCCCTTCTGTGTTTCAGCCTTCCCTCAGGAGGTAGGGAGAAGACTCATTCCTGACCTGAAGTACAATGCTTGTACTGGAAACCTATCAGGATCCCCGTGTCTGCAGGGGGCACAGCCATCCTCAGGGATTTGGGGAAATCGCTAAAGAGATTTCCCCCTTTTATCTGGCAGCAAGCGGTGGAGAGAAATGGCAGGGCTGCTCGTCAGAGCAGCAGACCTCTGCACTCGCTGTGCCCCAGGTCGTCAGCACCACTTAGCATTTCATCCTGGCAAGCCTGGCTTGCTTTAATCAGGACCACGTGGCCAAAATCATGTGCGACATTTTGAAGGGAAAGAATTTAAGCCTCCATGTCTCACTGCCCCGAGTATCAGCTTTGTCCTTCTGCTCTTAATGCTGTTATCTCGTCCGCACACTTGGTGTTCTGCCGAGCAGACGCTATGGAAAGGCATATTAGCGATGAGAAGCAGAGCGTGCCCAGACGCCTGGGTGTCAAGCCGGTGACCCCTCTGCTCTGGAGGCCAGCTCCAGTGGGGCATAGCAGTGAAAAATGCCCAAGGAGGACCAAGTCTTCCTCCAGTCCCCCAGCAACTAAGCCAGGTCCCAGGGAGAGCTTTCTAAAATGCAAATCGGATCAAGACAATCATCAGCTTAAAACCCTTCAGTGGTCCCACACCAATCACAGCAAGAATCCAACTCCTTGCCTGCCATGGAGCTCAGGGGTGTGCCCACGCTTTGTGCCCACCTCTGACATCCCCTCCTTCAGGACCTATGCCAGGCTGGAGTTCGTGCCCATGTTGCCCTTTCTACCTGGAGCCCCCACCCGCTGCAATCAGTGTAATGACTCCTGTCCCTCAAGACTCTGTGTCACCTCTTCCACAGAGTTTTCCCTCACTGCCTATTTGTGCCACCACCGAATTTTATTTTTTGCAATCAGATTGTGCCTCGAGTATGGGTTTCTTTTTATTCATTGTTGCCTTCCCTCTTAGACTGCCCTTACAGGACAACATCTGGGGTTTTTTTGTTTTTGCTTTTGTTTTTATCTTTGTATCTTCTGACTCTTAGTAGTGACTGCAACAGAGTTTGTTTAAGGGGAGGGGAGAGGAGGGAGGAATAGAAGAGAAGGGGAGGTGAGGAAGAGAGCAGGTGAGAGAGGAAGGGAGCGTCCACTAGCAGGCATCTAGTGGACAGAGAAACTCAATACAACCAGAGAGGCTTGGGAAGAATTTGGGGGCAGGGCTTTTTGATGGATCTTGATGGATGGTCAGGGAATCTAGACAGCTAGGTTTGAGGGGCGACCTCGAGCAGAAGGGATAGCCTGAGCAAGAGTCCACAGTCAGGTAAGATGGCACATCGAGACAGGAGGACCAGGGCTGGAGGAGTAGCAAGATGGGGCCCAAGGCTGGCTGGGAATCAGAGGAGTTTGTACTGTATTCTCACATGCCATGGAGCTACTGAAACATGATGAAAAGGGGAGAATCCTAGTCAAACAGTGAGGCCAAGCAACTGGAAAGGGAAGAGCCGGAAGTGGAGGACTGGTTAGAGCTGGTTATATAATCCAGAAGCTATGCAAGGAAGGCATGGACCAGAACGGTGGGTCCACTGGGATGTGCCGAGGGGAGAACGGATAAGCTCTACAGACTTCAGGTGGGGAGTAGGAGGCGGACATGCAAAGGATGCCAGGGGGACAAGAGGTTGGTGTTGCCCTTGAATGTATAGGAAGGGAAGCAACAGAGGAGGTGGGCAGCCAGGCAGTTCCAAGTCAGCTGCTGTGTCTCCAGAGACACCTGGCATTGGGATGACACCTGTGCCGCCCGACTACCTACCAGTCACTATAATCAACGTGCCACTCCTTCCTGCCGAGGATGGAAATGGCCTTAGCACCACTCGCACTGACTGGCATCTGTCAGTGGGGTGTTATGTTTCTCCCACACCTGGTCACAGGCATCACGACCCGGGATCGGGGGGCTGAGAGCCGAAAGAGCCTGCTGGACCCACGTTTTATAGATGAGCGGGTGGCAGAGCTGGGTGCAAAATCCAGCTCGAGGTACCAAAACTCTTCCTTGAATGTCCTGCTGCCCTTGGAACATAAAACAGGGCACAGGCCCTTCAGCCTCACAGGAATTATGAGCCAGAGCAGAAATGACCAACAAACCTGCCTCCAGGAGAAAATGGCCACTTTTCTTCTCTCTCTCTCTCTCTCTCTCTCTCTCTCTCTCTCTCTCTCTCTCTCTCTCTCCCTTTTGTTTTTCCTTCTGGAATCTGGCATCAATCAAACCTTGGTCAACTCCCAGCGGAAGTGAAGGCTGGGGGAGTGGGTGTGGGTGTAAAAGGGGAAATGAATGGGGCTGCAATTTCTTCCCAGAGCTTCACATCCATCCCTCTAAACAACACAGATCACTTTTGCTAAATTCCAAAAGGTGGCAGCATTCCATTAAATATTCATTTGCTGCTGAGGCTGTAGCAAGGATCATCCCACAGAACTGACTCAGGGAGGAAGTTAAGATAACTGGAGGGCCGGGGTCAGGATGGCTGGAGGGTCCAGCACTGACGGGGGCTGGTGCCTGGGGGAACCTGTGAGCCCTCAACAAGAGGAGGAAGGGAAGGAAGGATACTGGACAGAAAGACCCTACACCAGTGCCCTTGACCCCAAGACAAGGAGAATGTTAGACTCAGCTCAGGAATTTTACAGCACAGGATCTGGGGTGAACAGACTCCCAGGGTGGCCCCTGTTCACACAGCATATAATCCTCTCCATCAAAATGTGGGCAGGATCTGTGACTTGCTTCTAACCAACAGCATATGTGATGGGATCCCACCCAGATGACTGAGTTAGGGCATGTAGATATAAGACTGCAGCTAGCATGCCCTACAGACACATCTCCTGCTGGCTCAGTTGGGAAGGTAAGCTGCCTATGCGAGGGCCAGGCAGCAGGGAACTATGGAAAGTCTCTAGGAGCTCTGTCCTACATACTCAAGGGGCTGAATTCTCCCAACAAGCAGTGAGTTCCAGACAAGACCCCAGCCCTGGCTGACACCTGGACTGCAGCCTCGTGAGACCCTGAGCAGAGGGCCCAGCCATGCCAGGCCCGGGCCCTGGCCACATGTTTATTGTGAGATGATAAACGGGTGTTTCAAGCGGCTACATTTCTGGTGATTTTTTTTAAGTAGCCAAAGAAAATGAATACAGTATACTTATGTTAAAGAAACGTATAGGGGTTATGAAATACAGCTCCAGAATGAGGCAGAATAAAGCCGAAGTGTGGATTCTGCTACTTGACTGCACTATGTCTCTAGTATAATTGAGAAAGAGAGAGAAAATGCCAGTAGGATGTTACTTGTGCTGGCACAGCGTCATCGCTGTCTGCTTTAGGAGGCATTCACTCTAGAGCGAACCCTCAAATTGAATATAGATCTGTCTCGTTTCCCAAGCACTTCTTACCAGGTGACCATTTGACTGCACTGAACCTGATGTTTAAAGACAGCTATACGCCATGCATCCAGTGTGTGACCTCAGCACAGCCACTTCAGTCCAGGACCTAAGCAAAGACTCTAGGCTGTTCTAATATTCGAGGAAAGCACGGCTGTCTCAGATGTATGGAGGGGCAGAAACCCTGGTCTCCAACTTGGCCCCCTCCCATGGGACCTTCAACAGGTAACTTTGACCAGGGGTGGTTTTTGCCTTACCTGCTGAATCTAGAATCAACCCCATATCTAAGATATTCCCAGAAATGCTCCCTGCACCACCGAAGAGAGCCAGGTAGCCTTACCCTCAGTGCAGCTCAGGGAAACAGCCTGATCTAGGTTCACGGTCCAGATCCAACACCCACTAGCTATGAGGCTCAGTAAGTTGCTCTCCTCTGAGCCTCGGTTTCCTCACCTGTGAAATGGGGGGTAGGGATAGTTCTTCCTTCGCTGGGGCCTCTGGGGGTTATATGAGATAATGCATTTGAAATACTGAGCACAAAGGCAGGTACTTCCTAGGTGCCTAACAATGCTAGGCATTATTATTATTTCCTTATTCTGAATGCAAGTGGACAGCACCTGCTGTACCAGGAAAGGCCCTTCCTGGGGGGCAGCACTAAAGTGGAAATCGGGGGTCAGAAATTGTGGTGCAGAAATTGCCGGTACCATGGGCAGTCAGTGGAAAGATGCCAGGGCTTGAGACATCCTACCTCTTGAGGCAGCCAAGGACCAAAAAGTCCATCTCCAGGCCCTGGTTTAGTGTTGTAAGCCTCATTTTCACTCCTCCAAGGGGAATGCAGCATTTCTATGACAACTGAGAATGAAACTACTAAAATGCCATCAGCTGTCCTGAAAAGCTCCCTTAATAGCCCAGAACTCACTGCTTAATTTCAAAACTAGTCATTATCAATATTATTATTATTATGCCTATATCAAGGAAAACAACCACTCACTGTAAAAATAAAATAAAATAAAACCTGAAGAGTCAAAAAAATGCAAAAACCACCAATTTAATTGAATTTCCCATCTGCCTCTCTGACATCTCTTTCTGCTTTTCAGAGAAAGGGAGATATATGAATATAATCGCACATAATTGGAATCATATGATATATGCTGTATTTCTCACTCCACAATATGTCATGAGCATCTTTCCAAGTCAATAAACATAAATCCTCACCATGAAATCCTAGCAGCAGCTCAGAATTGGACTTTATGGATGCACACAATTTACTTAAACAATTCCTTATTGATGGATATTGAGGGTGTATCTTTTTATTATTGTTTTTGCTAATACAATCATCCCTCAACAACACAGCTTCTCACACTCATATAATCATCCCCAAGGTGTACATTCCTAGAAGAGTGATTATGTGGATCAAGAGTGAGCATATTTTGCACACCGAAACATGTGAGATAACCTGCCACTCAGGATGGTTGGTCACCACATGCTTCCACCAACAGAGGTCACACAGATGACTGCTTCTACCCATGACACACTGGGCTGGGAGGCTGACCTGTGGATTCCAGCCAGAAGGACCCAGACCAGAGCACTCTGAAAGTCAAGGGTGGGGAAGGGGGTGGAAGGATTAGGGTCTTCTGATCTTCACAGTATGAATCTCAGAAAACCTCTAAAATTCTACAGCCTCTAGTGCGGAAACAAGCAGGATAGTATCTTCGCTTCCAGTAATGAGAACCCATGAGCCTTAATGAGGCAAAGCTGGGGGCCAAGGAATACCCAAGCCAACCCTACAGAGATGAAAATCCAGGGGCTGCTCTTCTAAGCTCACAGCAAATGGAGACCTCAGCCACCGCTGGTCTTACTGTGGGCAATAAGCATATGAGGTGGGGAGCTTCCTCCCCGCGTTTCCAAATGCTTTGTCTGTAAAAGCTTCTGCACTGCACCACCAATTGCAAGACTCTTTGGTGAGTCATGTTCCTGCTCCACGCTTCATTTCCCATCTGCTAAATGGGTTTTGGATCTTTCCTTTCCTTTTCATAGACTTGGTGTGAGGTTACAAGAATCCTGTGTGGAGCTATAGGACACGGTTATTTTAAGATTATGAAAAGTGTGGTAGCCAACCTCCAAAGTGGCCCCCGATGATCACTCCTCTGGGTATGTACATCCGTGTGCGGTTCCCTCCCACAAGTGCATCAGGGGTGGTTTGTACACTGGGGAGAATACAGCAGAGGTGACAGCATGTGACTCCCGAGAATAGGTCATGAAAGGCATCGTGGCTTCTGCCTTGCTCTCTCTTACTTAGATTTCTCACCCTGGGGGAAGCCACTAGCCATGTCACAAGGACACTCAAGCAGCTTACAGAGATATCCGCAAGGGAGGAACTGAGGCCAGCTGACAATAAGGATCTAAGAGAGCCATCTTGGCAGTGGATCCTCTGGCCCCAGTCAAGCCTTCAGATGAGAGACTGTGAGCCAGAACCACCCATCAAAGCCACTCCCAGAATCCTGACCCATGGGCACTGTGAGATAATAAAATTTTGCCCTTTTAAGCCACTAATATGCAAGGTAGTTTTTTTTAATGTGGCAAGAAATAACTAACACACTTTCCTGCTCCTTTAATCATCTTCCTATCCACAAGACAGGGAGATGATTTCAGAAACTCGGGGTGAAGCCAGAAGACTGTGCTCCAGTGACAGAGGGAGTCAGAGGGTGGGTCCAGGCTCTGTGCCCTGGGGCATGACACTTAACTTGAGTTTTGGTTTCCTTACTCACATAATGAGATAGAGACAGCACTTACCTTATGGGGTCACTGAGGAACTTAGAACAGAGATGAAACATCTGGTCAACTGCAACATGGGACAAGAAAGTTGGTTGTGCAATTGCCATTTCTCATCATCTTCCCTCCTCTTCCTCTTCTTCTTGGCATCTCAGATGAATATTTCTTTCAGGTGATCCAGCAATGAGGTTATTATGCCAAAAACCCAGCCTCAAAAGTCTTTTAGGGGAAACAGACAGAGGCCAAGAGGTGGGACCTTAGAGAGTTAGATTTGTACCAAGTATCAGCATGGACTGGGACATAAGAAGGAAGCATCACAAACACAGAGCACACACATGGACCCTGCCAGGGCCATGTGAACATCTTTGATAAAAGAATTTACTCTCAGTCACCCACTTGTCAGTATCACAATGCCTTGCCATTATCTATGTTATTATTTTTCTTTCCATACTCTTATTCCCATACTATTTTTTGTGTAAGTCAACTCACTTTTTTTTCACTTAAATATTTTCTAAAGAAATGTCAGATCACTGCCATAAATGGAAAGCCAGTATTGTTTGCTATAACGAGAAGATCATCACAAAACCAAATGCACAATGATCAATACAAAACAACAACAATAAAAGTCCATGTGCCCCTTGAAGTCACCAACAGTACACAAGCGCACCACACTTTGGGAATCCACCACGGATAACACACACCAGAGAGGCCGGGCAGGAGTGATTCTGAAGGGGTAAGTGCAGGGATTGTCTCTGCTACTGTACACCTGGATGGCAGGTGGGGCTGCACAGGAATCCACGTCTAGCACTATCCACAGTCACATGCCCTAAAGTGCCCGAGTCCAGCACCACAATGCAGAGCCCCACAGAGCTCAGAAAGCATTCCAGTCTTGACCACGGGGACAATCAGACAATGTTAAACTTCCTTCCCACTTTCCCAGCACCATGGAGTCCACCCTCACATCAAGAAGTAGAGACTAGCCCCTGGCCCCTCCCCGAGTCCCTGCTCCCCCAGATCTGCTCACCGGTAGACCTGGCCCTTGTCAGAGGGAGGTCCTCTTTCATATCATGTACCGCAGGCTAAGACTCTGGCCCCAGTTGTTTCTAATAGAAATTATCTAAGTGCCTGAGAACTTTTATTCCCCTCAAACACAGTTACGTCTCCAGCAAGATCAGTTTCAGGTGAAAACCACTCCGGTGATTGATGACGGTGACCAAGGAGGCTGAAAAGGATGCAAAAGCAGTTTCAAACTCTAATCTGTTCACAAAATGCTTCTACTTACTGAATCTTGTGAACTGTTCTTGGCACTGGGGAGGAGCACTGAATTTCCAGATGTGTAGTCCTGGCAAAAACAAAGAAAAATAGATGGGGGGACCACGGTTGAGAAAAAAGTTCTAATTTGGAGTAACCCAATTTAGCATGATCCTTGAATCCCTCACCACATTTAGCCACAGTGCACACTTGTCCCCCGCCCCCCAACTGTCTATCTCCAGGAAGGGGTCTAGATACACACTGCCCAATACGGCAGCCACTAGCCACATATGGCCAGTCTGAATTGAAATGTGCTGGAGGTATATATTACACACTGGATTTTGAAGACACTAACGAGAAAAAAAAAAGGAATGTAAAATGTCCCATTAATATTAATATCTCATTAATATTTTTATATCGATTATGTTAGAATGATAATAGTTAATAACATATTAAAATAAAGTATATTATTGTATTTAAATATATAAATACATTATGAATATTTAAAGTAAAATATATTATTACAATTAATTTCATCTGTTTCTTTTTACTTTTTAATATGTCTACTAGAGAAATTTAAATTGCATACATGGTTCTTGTGACATCTCTACTAGGCAGCGCTGGTCTAGATTCTTCTCCAAGTGTGGACAATCTATTCTAGTCTGAGGACACATGTGGTCCCCTGAGAGCCACACCCAGCCGCCCTGTTACTTTCTGCTATTTCACGCCAGCAATAGATCACGTTTACGGAGCATCTAGGATGCTGTGTACTTAGTGCTCTTTGTGCATTTTCTTTAACCCTCACAAGGACATAAGAAGGAAGTTTCAATCTCAGCCTCACTTTACAGGTGCAGAAGCATAGAGAGGCTGAGAACTCATCCAAGGTAACTCAGCAGCAATGCTATAGACCCAGGGCTTGAACCAAGATGTTGGTGGATGGGTGTTAATCACTGTGGCTGCATTCTCCCTCTGATGCCTTCATCCACTTCATGACACACAACCCATGGGAGCCTTTTACAGACAAATCACTATCCAAGACTGGGGAGCTGGCCCCCCTAAAAGATGCCAGCACTGCCTAAAGCTCAAAATGTTCATTAAATGAAAGTCATTGGGGTTTTGCTTCGAGTCACCTCTTAAACCTCCTGGGCAAAAAGAGAGAGGCGTGTGTGTGTGTGTGTGTGTGTGTGCGCGCATGTGCACATGTATTCATACATGAGAGAGATCAAGATAGAGACAGAGACACAGAGACCAAATGAGACAGAGATAAAAAAAAAAAAAAAAACAGGAAGAGAGACAGACAGAAAAAGAGCTACACCAGCCACAGTTACTCGGGCCCACTCACACAGTCCTGAGAGCACCATTTCTGTAAATAGTCCTGAACTTGCACAGAGAAGATGGACACTGCTTGTCATTTCCTTTTTGCAGTTTTCCCAGAGTCAGGGGTCACAGAACAAGCTGACGAACAGAAAATCAAAATTGTATTTGTACCTCTGCTACCTCTACATGGAGAGTGGTCTTCATGCCACCCCCCAGGTTGCTGAAATGAATGAAGGAATTAAGAAAAGAAGGAAGGAAGGAGGGGATGGACTTAAGTACAAACCATGGCTCCCCTTCCAGTGACTGCCTAAAGCAGCAGCCTGAGTGGGAGAGAAAGGGAAAGATGTTGCCAAAAAAAAGGGGTGATTTTTCTGACAGGTGCACACATTCTCCTTTGACAGGTGTCCTTTGGCCTGAGAATGGCTGTTTTTTGTTGCTTCCTTCTTGGCCCCATGTTGTATAGATGAGCCAACTAAAAGCTGTGCTTGAATGATGAATGCAGCCCAACGGCAGCCAGTGGATAAGATCCAAGTGTTACAGATCCCCTGGGATCCCTGTCTGCTGCGTGGTCCTTTCTTTGAAAGGGACCCTGCCACCACAGCTGTGCCAGGTGACCAATCCCTCTGCCCACTTCCAGCCAGTCTAGGGAGGCACAGCTTCCCCAAGCAGCACCAGTCATGGGTTCTCTCAGGAATAGGAATCAAGACAGATGGAAACCATCACCAGGCTCCAGGAGTCTGAAGCACGTTCATTCAAAGCTAGCACTGGGTCCTTAACAACTGCTAGCTCTGGGAAGGTGAACTTAGGGTTGAGCCAAAATGGAGAGCCTTCCAGAGGATGAGGATTAGAAGAGACAAAGCCCCCAGGTGAGCCATTCCTCCCATAGTGTCCACTGGGAAGAGACAACTTACTTGCATTCAGTATGATCTTACCTGGGAACCTCGTCACCTGAGGAACTCCTATCCAGCTGCCCCTGCAAAGCCTCTTCCTTCTCTCTGCCCTCTCCTCAATTCCCACCCCCTCCCAGCAGCCAGAGGCCTCCCCTCCCTACATGTCTGGGTCTGGGGTCCCAGAGTCCCAGGCTCTACTCTGCTGACTATCTCTCATTGTGCCCTACTTTCTTCTCAGATCAGTTAGCATGAGCAGAGGCACCTTCACCCCAGAAGACAGAGGTGGCACCAACTCAGTCTCCTTCCTCTGAAGACTCTTTCTGCCCTTCCCACCTCTTGCAGACCTTTTTATACCCTGTAATGAATGGTGTGAGTACCTGCCTGGACTTGTAGCTCTGCAGCCTGCATTTTCCAAAGCAAAAAATTAAAATAACTCCTTGATTTGTGGACATAATATACTCAACCAAATCATATAGGTTTTTATCATCTCAGAGTGGTGAACATCTTTCTAATTATAACCCAGATTCCATAAAATTAAAAATTTTGAAAAAAAAAGTTTTCTGCATGAAAAATAATCTCATAAAGTGAAAGATAACAAAGGATATTATGGAGAAAAGTTATAATTCAAAGGAAAAAACAAGCAAAGGAGATGTACAGCCAGTTCACAAAGGGCGTGGTGGTGCAAGTGTCCATTATTGACATTAAGAGATCCTTGACTTCACACATAACAAACAAAATGCAAATTAAGATGATGTATTTATTTTTTAACCAAGATTGCCAAAGATAAAAGTTGGACAAAGTATCGAGGTCATAAGAGGGCAGAGAAACATGTATTCTGTTACATAGTAGAATTATACATTGGTCAGCATTTTAAAAGTTGATACTATTTAAACTGGCAATTCCATTTCTTGGAATCTCTGCTATAGAATGTCTGCACATGTGGAAAATGTCCAATGCCAAGGATATTTGTTAAAGTAAAAATTTTGTAATTACAAAATATTGGGAGCAACATAAATTTCCATTATTTAGAGATGAAGTAAATGAGTTATGGTGTATCCAGACACCTCCAATAAAGATAATGAGGTAGCTGGATACAGAATGATGGGGAAAAACAGTAAAATGTATAATGGTATGTATAACACACCACAATCTGTTCAGTGTTTTAAGAATATATGCATATGTATCACATGCACTGAAATCTCCAGAAGATAGATAAGAATTGGGCTTTAAAAAAAAAAAAAAAGCCTAATTGTGGGGAGAAGAACTAGCTGGCTGAGTAGGATGGAAAAGGAGAGACACTAATTTCATTCTTCTGACTCATGAATTGTGTACTCTGTAATTATCAACTGAAATTTTTATTTTACCTTAAAATTTTAATTTTATTTTGAAAAGAAAATAATTTAAGGAAATAGCATACAGAAATACTAGCAGAGCTTTTTGGGTAGAGATTCATATCTAGATATTTTCTGGAAAAAAATTTAGCTTGCATAATGTATCAAATGATTTAAGGTCACCTTTGAGGACAATAGCCCTGTCAAATGCAGGAATGTTGGCATTAGGAGGGAATATGTTAAGGTTTTTGCCAGCAAATTCGATTATATGACACACAAGCTACACTCACTCCTCTTGTTCCCAGGGCAGGCAGTACTAATCAAGTGCAGCATTTTCCTGCTGAGCCCTGATGCAGTCTCAGAATCCATCCCAAAGTGCTCAGAAATGCTACCCCATTGTGCATACTGCCACGCCAGCTGAAACCAAACCCCACCCCTGGTAGGGCAGCCACAGGGCAAAGCCAAAAACCTGCAACCAGGGTCTCCATCCACATGGTTCCTCAACAACTCTGGGGCCTGGGTGCAAAGTTGTATCATCAGCCTCTCAGCACCCTGGTTCCAGAGACAGCCAACTTCCCAAGGCCCAACTTCTGAAAATGTCATCCGGGCCCCACCTGCCATCCCTAAATCAAACCGCCAGAGCCCTTCTGAGTAAATGCTGGTTAACCTTCAGCAAGGAACTCGGGCTCCCTTGTTTCCTCTAACTTAGAGAATTCCGTGTAAATGTCAGATTAAGCTTTTCAGCCCTCTGCTTTTAAAATGTGAGATAAAATTTAGCTCCTATTCCCAGATGTTAAAATCTCTGCTTCTCCCCAGGGCAAAGAAATCAATGTGAGTAAGCTCCGTACTTTTTTCCCTTGGAACACGACCACTTCCAGCAATTTATTTGACTGACTATGCCTTCTATTACCATGTAAATTGTTTCAGACTGCAGGGGAAAAAAAAGTATTAATCTCCTCTCAGTAAGTCATAAAATAAAGAAATCAATTTCAAGGTCAATTTAGCCCAAATAACACCTGCTGCCCTTTTTTGTAACATGCAGACTCCTCTGAAATGTTAGGCTGTTGTCTAAGACATCAACATGCAGCTATGGAAAACTGGGTTTCACATCAGTCAGGGCAGCACCAGGGGAGAACCTAGTCCCCTGGCCCAATGGTTCTGAGGGTGAATTTGGGAAGGATAGAGTTAAAAGGACTCAGATAAATGACCCTCTGCAGGTCAAGGGAAGGGAATGGAAAGAGAGATGCAATGGGGTTCCGGTAGAATTGGGATCCAGGAAGGAGTCTAGCTGAGTTGCTGTGTGACTCTAAGAAAGTTATTTAACCTCTCTGAGCTTCAGAATCTATATCTGTAAAGTACTTAAAATTAAAAAAAATAAATAAAAAAAAAAAAACACCTGAAAATAAAATGAAGGCTAGGTCATCTTTCAGGACCCTTTAATCTAGTCCATTGTGGACTTTGTCAAAGGTTAGACGCCCAGGGTTTTGTAGCTACCCTCCATCAAGAGACAGCAGAATACAAAAGAAAAAAGCAACCTGTGCAAAAAAGTTTTCAAACGGTATCATTAAAGTTATCATTCAATAGACAGTTACACAATCTTTAAAATATCTGTGATGTGTACAAAAACATGGAAATGTGTGTGAGCTTACCTGAAAAAAGGGACACAAATTACATACACACTATGATTACATCTCTACACTAACATGTTCCAATACAGAAAAGAAAAACATGAAAGGCCATAGAGATGTGTACATAGCTCTTGTTCGAATAAACCAGTTATAAATGTGGGGTAGGGGGAGACAGAGAGAGAGACAGAGCAGTGTAGCAACAAAGGAAACAGGATCTGGAGTCTGACTGCTGGTCCTAATACCATCTGTGAGTACCTGACTTTGGACAAGATACCTAACTCCTAGGTCCTGAGTTTCTTCATCTGGAAGATGAGAGTAATGATGTTACCTATTTCTAGAAAGACAGAACCATCATACTCATAGTGGAGGAGAAAACTGGACTCAAGCGGCTGAGACTGGCCCAAGGTAACACAACGTAGGAGAGGCAGGGCAGGTCTGAACCGTGGGACCCCTGCGTCCAAGCCGTTGCACCTCCCCACCCCAAACACTGCCTTTTGATTTTCCTGGTCTCATGGTGAATAAGGCGCCACATAAGCCACAGAACCCCAAGAAGGTGGTTGCAGAACCCACGAGACTTTCTCTGGAAAGTCTCTTTGGTGAACGAGGCACTTCCATGGCACACCCCAATTCCCACCACCACCCCAAAACCCACCCAAGAAGAGGCCACAGAATGGGGTCAGCAGCTTCCTGGAGGTGGTCCAGGACCCAGGAGAGAGGAGGCCCATCACTGAGATCTCTCCCACCAGGAATCTTCCCACCTAGTCCTGCCCTTACCTGACTCATGGTTTCGGAGTCAGGATTTGGTTTTTCAACTACTTTCAGGTGCCCCTGGGATGCCATGATATCCAGGTGGCCCCAAACCATTCTCTCTTCATTTCTGCAAAAGCCAGCCCCATATTCCTACCTGCCAAGCCACAGCACTCTACCTGTGAAACGCCTCTACCTGTGGGACACCTGTTCTGCTGCGGCAGCCCCGATGCTCATGCCTGTAGTCAGATCACATTCATCACAGTGGCTCCAACTAAGCAGGGCGTCCCTGACTCCACTTTCTCTCCTCTGAAGTCCATTCTCTACACCAAAGGGATAGTCTTCAAGTGTAAATTGGTTCATGTCACTCCCACTTAAACACCCTGCCAGCTACCGCCTCCCCCCACCCCAGGTCACGGGAACACTGCAGAGTGTTGCTCATCATTTACATGGGGATGCATCCAGGTCTGTCTCCTTAAAACATGTCACTCAGTCGCAAAGACACTGAACAGACCACATCTGACAACACTAGCCCTGGTGCAGTTACAGAGGAAGTGCCAGACATCCTGGGACATAAGGCTAAAAGAACAACACTCAGTTAACTGAGCATTTACCATGTGCTTCAATGTACGAAGGCACAGCTAGTCCCCTGTCAGAAGCCGGAGGGAAATATGGGCTCTGTGCCACAGATCCCAGCCACTTTCCTTAAAAACAGTTTTATTGAGATATAATTCAATTTGCTCATTTAAAGTGTGCCCCTCAGTGGTTTTTAGTATATTCACAGATGTATGCACATATCACCACCATCATTTTTAGAACATTTTTGTCAACTCAAAAAGAAACCTTTTACCCTTTAGTTATCACCCGCTCTCCCTCCTTACCCACCAGCCCTTGATACCCACTGATCTAATTTATCTCTGTGGAGTACCTCAATCTGGCTTTGACAAAATGGAATCCTACAGTATGTGGCCTTGTGTGACTGGCAGAATGTTGTCAAGGTTGATCCAAGTTGTAGCATGTATCCTGGCTTCGTTCCTTTTTTATGGCTGAAAAATATTCCGTTGTGTGGATAGACCACATTTTGTTTATCCACTAATCTGTTAATAGACATTTGGGTTGTTTCTACCTTTTGGCTATTGTGAGTAATGCTGCTATAAACAACATTTGTGTACAGGTTTTTATGAGGACATATGTTTCAACTCTCTTGGGTATACACCTAGGAGAAGAATTGCTGGGTCATATGGTAACTCATATGGCAAAACATAATGGTCATATGGTTTAACTGTTTTCCAAAGCAGCTGCACCATTTTACATTCCCATCAACAGTGCATGAGGGTTCCGATTTCTCCACATTCTCATCAACACTTGTTATTACCTGTGTCTTTGATTACAGCCAACCTAGTGGGTATGAAGAGATGTCTTAGTGCAGTTTTGATTTGCATCTCCCTGATGACTGACGATGTTGGACATATTTTCATATGCTTGTTGGCCATTTGTGCATCTTCTTTGGAGAATTATCTATCCTGATCTTTTGCCCATTTTTAAACTGGGTTATCTGTATATAACTGAGTTGTAAGAGTTCTTTTTACATTCTAGATACAGGTCCCTTATCAGATAGATCATTGGCAGATATTGGGGCTGTCTGGTCACTTCTGAAAAATGTCTTACAGTAAAGCAGCTGGTCATGTCTGTTACAGATAAGCAACCAATGGGGCAATGTCATAGCACCTTCTCGGAGCTTTCTATCCTGGCTCCCTCAGAAGGTTAGGATCTGGACATGTGTTTTAGGGGCCACTATTCAACCCTTTCTACAGACAAACAAAAAAATGTCAGAACCCGAGCCCACACAAATCAAGCCAGGCTCTCTGGAGGTGAAGCAGGAGTTTGGGTAATTCTTAAACCTCCCAGGTGATGACGAGGTTCTACCAGGCTGTGAACTGTGGGTCTAAGTCCAGAGGAGATGCTCTGGTGATTCCAGAGGGCCTGTCCTTTGCAGAGTCAAGTTCACCCCATGGGGTGGCAGGACATGTGCAGGTAGCAGAGCCAGATTCCCAACTAGGAGATCCTATAGTTTTCATTCACCATGGCAGCTCCTAAACCTCCAACTGCTCCCTCCAGGGAGAGGAAACTGAGTCAAGACATGGGACATTCACAAAGGAAAAAACCAGTTAAGCACAGAGGGCAGCCATGGATCCCGGACAATGTCTGCAAAGTTTAAAAATCACGAATAGAGCCAAAAGGTGGGAACAACCCATATGTTCATCAAGGAATGAATGGATAAAAAGACATAGTCTATCCATGCAATGGAATATTATTCAGCCATAAAAAGAAATGAAATTCTAATTAATGCCACAACAAGGGTGAACTTTGGAAATACTCTAAATGAAATAAGCCAGATACAAAGGCCACATAGTGTATGATTCCATTGATATGAGATGTCCAGAATAGGCAAATCTTTAGAGACAGAAAGGAAACTATGGGTTTTGAGGGGCTGGGGGGAGCTAAATGGATAGAGGTTTTTTGGGGAGGAGCTGAATATATTTTAGAGCTAGAAAAGAGATGATATTGGCAAAATATTGTGAATGACTATGAATGTGCTAAATGTCATCAAATTGTTCACTTTGAAATGATTAACTTTATGTTATGTAATTTTTTACCTTTTTTTTAAAATAAGACCCCCCCAAAAAATCCAACAGACCCAGACATCTGTGTCTCTTTGCACTGCCTTGACCATATTTCTTTCAAATGGAAATAAATATATAAAACCACACTTCTACATACATCCATACAATCAAGAGAAGCTCTCTCCTCTATTCATCTCAAAAAACATTAAAATTAATAGGGTTTATATCAGGAATGTCTAATAGAGTTACCGACTCACTGAATTAAGAAACAAGCACGAGCAAGAGCAGAACTGGGGTCCCTGCAGCACGAGGGGAATTTCAGTCTCATGTAAGCGAGTGAGATGCAGTCGACGGCAGCCCCTCCTCTCGTCCATCCGTGGTGCAGGGACAGCCTCTGACGCCCAAGGGTACCTGACAGCCAGGAGACAACAGCCACCTGTTCATGCTGCTGTGAGAGGGGAGAGTTTGGAGAACAGAAGCTGGAGAGGAATGATAAAAACTAGTCTGGGAGAGAAGCAACGCTTCATCACCGTGCCCTTGTGAGGAAACTTATGGCATGAAAAGTGTCCACTGGCACATGGGCAACAATATCTAATGAGATGAGGGGAGATGGGACATACAGAAGTCCCAGCAAAAACGCTGGGAGATGCTGCGTGGAGATGAAGGAGGGCGTTAGTGATGCAAGAGGAAACTCAGACATATTTCTGGCTCGAGACACTGAACACAGAACTCAAGTTTTCCCAAGGACAAGAGCAGCTGGGGGGGCTCATGAAGGAGACGTGGGTTATTACAGGAGCTTTTGCAAAATGAAGTCAGGGGGAATGGCAAAATAAGTGAAGTGTTAAATAAATACTTCCTGAAAGGAATCATGAGGGAGAACACTAAAATTAGGATGTCTGACAAGGGCTTTTTATCCAATCTGCCCAGGATTTCTTCAGGGTTCCTGGGAGAGACATTGTCAGTAACCCGCACGACATCATGGGCCATTTGTGCAGAAATGGGACAGCTGGAGCACGGAGTACTGGGCAGGCTGATTAGAGGGACATGGACCGGACCCAGTGGAACCAGAGATGCCTGGGGCAACCTGAGATCTCTCAGCCAATCCTGGAGGCAAGTCCCCACAAAGGAAGAGGGCACCAGCTTGAGAATCACTACGTTGCAGAGGTTAAGAGAGTCGGCTGTCGTTCAAGCACCCTGCTGTGCCTTTGAGTGGATGCATGACCTTGAATAGCTGTCTCCATTTCCCTGAGCCTCAGCTTCCCCATCTAGAACAGGGACGACAGCCCTCATCACAAGAGGCTAGTCAATGAGATGATCATAGCTGTTATCAATGTCATTTCACAGAGAGGAAATTGAGGCCCAGAATGGCTAAATAACATTCCTGGATGTCCCTAGTCTATGTATTGGCTTTTGCTGTGTGTGTGGCATTCTGCAGCAAGAACTCTGCATGAACCATATCCTTTGATCTCTAGAACAACCTATGAGACTCAGGAGCCAAGCTGGACTTCTCCCTACCTGTGTGACCTTGGGCGTGTTATATAACCTCTCTGTGCCTTTCATTTCCTTCCAGAGGATTGCTGTGAGACTAACTGAGTCACCAGGTGTAAAGGTCTGAGAATAGCACCTGGCACGTGCTTAATAAGTGTGACTATCAATATTATTGCTATTAGCTCATCTTATCAACAAGGCTCAGAGAGGGTAAGCGAGTTGCCCAAGTTTGCTTGGCTACATGAGCACTTAGCTGATATGGGACAGAGCCTGTCGGACCACAGCTCCCACTCTCCTTTCCTTTGCATCACCCAAGAGGCACTTGGGGCCTAACTGGCAACTGCCTCTTCTGGGAAATTCCCAGGCCCACCTATGACACTGCACGGCGGAGAGGTAAAGATGTTATGCTTTGGAACCAGACAGGCCTGGGTTCGAGTCCCAGCTCTGCTCTCACTTTGACATGTGACCATGGAGGGTGTGTCTCTCTGTCTTGGTTTCATCATCTTTAAGGAGGGCGGGGACCATAATAGCTTATCAATCCCTCATTACGTGGTAGCATCAATGCTTTCTGCTGACTCCAGTCAATGCCATGTGGAAGGTGAGACTGATTTTACTAAGCTGTTGTCACTGCCTCCTTGCATTTGGCTGCTCTGGGTGCACGCAGAGTCCTTGCTAGGGCTGCCCCTCCCCCTCCTCAGCCCAGCTCTACCCCGTGGCCCACGAGCAGTTTGCCTCCACCACTGGCCAACAAGAACAGCTTGGTGGGAGTGTAGGCTGGGGTTCGGGGGAGGCGGGGTGTAAGCCAAGTCCCCAGGATTACGGCTCCCTCGAGACTGCCTCCCTGCAGAAGAGGGAACCGTCAGCTCTTTTAACAGTGAAATAATTGCAAGTTTGAATGTGGATTCGATGCCGAACAACTGCAATTAGAAGCCACCTTCTGTTCACAACAACTGCTGCTTAAATGCAATCCTGGCCTCGTGCACAGACCCCAAATGAGTGTCTCAGTTTTGCTTTCAACTACACTTACCAATCTACACTAGAGCGTCCTCGCTTCCTTTCTTAAGGCTCACGTTGCTCCTACCTCTTGGTGCTTCTCTCTGTTCCTAGATCAAGTTCAAATGCCCTACAAGGGACAAAAAGGACTTGTGTATGGTCTGCCCCTCGGCTCCCTTCTTCATCTTCTTCCTCCACCCTTGACCCTCTCCCTCTCTGAGCTCCAGCTATACCTATTGTCACCCTCGCTTGGAAAGCTATCCAGTTGTGTTTGCTGTTGAACTCCTACACATCCTTTAGGCCACAGTCCAAACATCACCTCCTCCAGGAAGCCTTCTGTGATGTGCCACATCAGGTAAGTATCCCCTGTGATACACCCTTGTAGCATCAGGTACATCCCTGGCCCTTCCTAAAGCTTGTGATTACTAATTTGCATTAGTTATTTGCATTATTTGCATAATTATTAAGTGGATAATTGTCTCCCCCCAAGAACTGTGTCCTATCTGTGTCCCATGGACGCTGCTTTTTCTACTCCCAGAGCAGTCCCCACTGGCACACAGAAGGTGTCACTACCTATGTGCTGAGTGTATTGAATCATGCAAATGGTCTATTCTCCCTAATGAGTACAAACTGCTCGAGGTGGGGCCTGGGTATTAGCTGTATTTCAGTTCCTCCTGGAATCTAGCACAGTCCCTGACATGTAAAAAGTGCTCAGGCTGAATTGGCAGCATTTTTAAGCAGACTCATGCTTAAGTACTATTTTCTTTTTTGTCGAAAAATGCAAATATGAGTCCAGAGCAGCCCTTCCCTGTCTTCCTCTGGAACTGGTCAAGCATCTCTGAGGGTTCTTAGCTTGGGTGTTTGCACTTACCCAGGAAGACAGACAACCCTTCCCATCTCATCAAGAACCCATCCCAGTCCTGCCCACAACGACATTCCTTGAATCTTCACAGCCTGCAGACTTCCTCAGAGGAGGAATCAAGATGAAGGAAATGCCCCTTGCTTGGCTTGTCCCAGGAAAGCGCTGGCCTGTTCTCACTCCCACCACCCTGAGACTGGGGATGGGCACAGAGGGACCTGCCTCCATGTATATGGTCCCAGGCTTGCTGTTGAGGAATGGGATCATTAAAATGGGTTATAACATAAATGTAATGCCATCTGCTGAACAGATTCCTGCCTCCGGGTTGCCCTTGGCTGGAATCCCACCAGTTTGCCTTTAATTAAACCTGCATGTAGGGGTCTCCCCTCCAACCCGGCTGGCAATAGGCTCTGGAGGCAGCGCCTGTGAGCAAAGCCAGGGCGGCACCAGACACCATGAAAGGTAACGTTTCCATCCGCTCCCTAAAGATGGTGTGTGTAGACAGTTCAAAGCCCACACAAAGCAGATGTTTGGAGGCTCCGCGCCTCCCGGGGAGAATGATGGGTGTGGAAGCAGGACCAGCTGGAGGAGGCAGCCCAGCCGAGCGGGCCGTGGCCTTGATCTAACGCTCACTGAGCTGGCAGCCTGGCATCGGCAGCATCCAAGTCACCTGGGTGATTAAGTGAAAAGTCTGTACCTCACGGGGGAGGGAGCCACTTCTCCCAGTCCTTGAGACGATCCACAGGCTCAGTCGGCACTTATCCCAGGGAAGCGGTGCCAGGCGAAGCTGAGACCCACACAGCTGGGGATGTTTTCCCACAAGCTCCATTACCAATCAACCCCTGCAGCTGCTCTCAGATCAGAGTGGAATCCAATCAGCCAATGCTCACGGGAACCCAGAAAGCAAGATTGTGCTCAGTGCCTTTCTAGACGCACCCCTCACCCACCAGTCCATGGTCCATGGCCGGGGTCCTCCCCTGCAACATCACAGCGCTAGACCCGGGGGGACTGCTGCAGAGGAGAGAGGCAGTCCTTGCCCTCTCAGGGCTTAGCGTCTGTTGTGGGATTTAGTGTTCATTGGGTAGTTAGAGGTATGAGAAGAGCCATGAAAGAAGTCCAAGGTGCTACGAGATCCCACCTAGCACATGAAGAGCCAAAGAATGACAGGAGTTGGCAGGAGAAGCAGGGTTGGAAGGAATCCTGCCAGAGGGGGCAGCAGTGAAGACCCCGGGCTGGCACTTTAAAGTCTAGTGTCACTGGCATGTGGTAACAGGAAGGGCTGTAGAAACAGGAGACAGGCACTTTAGGGTCTTAAAGGCCACTCTAAGAACTCTGACCATTCTCGGAGAACAGCAGGTGTTTGAGCAAGGTCAGGTGTGTTTGAAAAGGCTGCTCTGAATTTAAGGGGTGCAGGAGTGGATGGGAGGGAAGTAGGTGGAGGCTGCAGGAAGATCCAAAAATTCAATCCAAGATGCTGGGGAGGTTGAACAGAAGCGGGAGATGGGGGGAAAAGATTCCAGGGGTGGATTTCCTAGGATGGGAGAATTTAAGGGATATGAGGCATGGGAGTGAGGGAGAAGAGAAAAGGATGACTCCTAGGGTTTCTGTATGAGCACCTGGGCGGCCACCTGTGCTGTTCCCTGAGCTAGGAGACCCCGTGGCAGTTCATGCTGGGGAGAAGATGGCAGGTTTTCTCTTGACCTAGTTGGAAAGTTGGGGGTGTGCAGGTTCTGTGCACAAGGACCTCTGGGGTTGAGGAGGCGGAAACAACTGTGGAGTTTTTAATCTTCATTTAACCTCCGTTTCCTACATGGTTCATTATTGGTACTTCACAGAGGGGTTCCTGAGGATTCGTTTAATATCTGCTGAGAACCTTGAAGGCCTCAGAACTAACAGCTGTCAGAACTAAATTAATAAAACAACAAGGCAGCTTTTCTTTTTCTTTTTCTTTTTTTTTTTTCATACCACAAGTCACTGTGTGGGAATGTTTGCAGAAGGCACCTGATCTCCCAGTGGCTTTTCGCATTTTGAAATTGACAATTCTTTCGTTCCAGTCAATAAATTTCTAAATGTCAGACCATGGATGGGATTTTCCTGATGGGGTTTGGGGTCCGAGGTCCTTCTTGAGATTCAGGAAGGATGAGGGAGCTGAAACAGGTCTCTCTCTCCCCCACCCTCCCTCTTTGTTTCACTTACACACACATACACACCCTCCAACAAGTAAAGTTTGGTTACCAGAAAGAACGGAGGCCAGCATGCCTTCTGACAAATGAGGGCAAGTAAGTAGAAGCCCATGTCATCCACCAGAAATTCCAAAACCCCAAATCTCTTTGCAAACAGAAACACTCCTCTTAAATCAGACTTAGCTTCACCTGGTAGGAAATCGCCCCTGACTTAACAGGAGACATTTTATATTAGGTTGAACCAAAAGGAATCTCCAGCATTCCACAGGACTGCTTATGACCCAAAGAATAGTCATTCATCAGCCTAATGATATTTATTTATCCTGCTTAGTGTGAATATTGGCTTGTTTGCAGAAATATTAATGTGTTTGGTTATGGAGTGCTGCCCTGGGCACCCCTGGAGGTGTGATGTAATGTGTAGCACAGGCACCTGAGAGCCTTTCTAAAATCTGAAAGATGAATTCCAGACCACACCTGGCCCCAGGGGTTTGGAAACCTGTAGCAATAGAACAGTCATTAAAACCATTTATGGGGCACTTTCCATGTTGCAAGTCACTGGAATCAGATGACTTACTGGGAGTGAGGAGGAAGAAAGAGAATATGAATGCGAATTATACATAGACACATAAGGCACCATTGTTCCCACTAAATTCTAGCTTCTGAAGCCCTGCAGTGTTTTGACATCACGATGCTGGGGTGAGCCTACCCCCAAGACAGGTCCATGCCTCCCTGACATCCCCAGTGTGGAGGAAACCCCTGATTTAGCTATCTAGAGTGGACACTGTTAGTTACAGAGCCAATCAGCCTAATAGGATGCTCCTTCCATCCCAAGTCGGCTTGTTCTCAGAGCCTCACAAAATAATTACACTGGTCTTTTCTCCTGGAAAACAGTTTTCGTTAACTCAGGGAAATGTGTGATTCTATAAAGACACCTCACGTGGGGCTCCTAGGGGCGTTCAATTAAGAAAGAGAAACCAACTTGGAAAATGTCCCGACAGTGTCTTATATCAGACAACCTGGAGGTGGGGGGAGTGGCGGGGAAAGTGGAGGGGAAGGAGTGGAGGGGTGAGGGGGAAGGGGCTTCAGCAGAGAGCTCTGAACTGCAGGCTCGGCTCCCAGTGGATACCCGTGGCTTAACGCTTCTTTAATCTTGGCCCAAGCGGTGTAATAAGCCATTCTTAGAACTTAACAACTCCTCGGCATCCAATCAATAACAGCTCTGAAGCATCCCTTCCCTGTATTTATTTAGTTCTCCAGTGCTCAGACACTTCAGCTCCTTATTCCCCACAATACCCGCACCTGCACCTCGCTTCTTTTACAAACAGGGCAGCTCCGACATATCAACCCAAAAGGTGCACCTTTAAGAAATGGGCTTTGATGGAAACGTCCCATAATGGAAAAGCAAGAAGGACCAAAGAGATAGATGAGTCATCATGTATGCAATATCTCCAAAAACAGCCTAAAATTGATGTAGACTCTTCTCCTAGTTCCTGTTAATGCAAAATATCATATGGGTCTTTGGGGAAAAGGGGCCAGGATGCACATCTTTTTTGGATTCGTCTGGAAAATTATGACCAACCAGTTAACCAACCTGCAATACGGACAAATCGGAGAACAATTTTTTCAGTTCCTCTCTTTGGTGGGTGGGTGGAGGCTATTTGCTTTGGTTTTTTAAACTATTTTCTTGGTCAATATGGACTTTGGATTCAACAGAAAGATATGCAGGGAAGGAGCACAGGAGAAGAGGAAGAAGGAATGTGATGTCCATCTTGACAGGACTCCTTCTAAAGAAGAAATGGCTGCAAAATGGGTAGCCCCAGCCCAAATGAGCAGATGACCCCACTTCAAAGTGCAAACACTGGTGATCCACTTGCTGCAGGCTTCATCTAATGCCAGCTTTTGATGCTATTATAAAAAATGAGGGAAAATTTGGCCTCTTGGCACCAGATTCTCTGGGTGGTAATTCCAACTCAAGAAGAGGTTTCATTCCATATCAAGTAGAGATGGAGCTATCGCTTCTTCCTATTTTTTTGACAGAGAGGTAGCCAGCCTCATTAGATCACCAGAGGTTAATTGATTATTTACCGGTTAGGTCTACACCATGTGGCACTTCTGACTGTCCCATGTGCCTCTGGAAGCTTTACTTCTGAGACAGGTAGCTTCAACCCTCGTTGGCTTGGGACATATGTTCCACTCCCATCAGGTAGGAGTCATCGCCAGGGAATGTGGTGCCAGAAATTGCCATTTTCCAGGGAGACTTTGGCAGCTATGGACAAGGAAGTTGACTTTTCTGAGCTCCAGGTGTATCATCCATAAAGTGAGAAACGTGGTACCTACCTGACATAGAGCTGTTAGGATGGCCATCTGAGATAGAGCACAGAAAGGACAAGTACCCAATGCATGGTAGCTGTGCTGATGACAATGACAACAGCGATGATGATAACAATAGAATGGGGCTGATGATGAAGATGACTGTGATGATGGTGACAATAATGATGATGACAAAAGTGATGATATAATGCTAACCACGGTGATGACGATGACGATGGTGATGATGTGGACAGTGAGGACGATGATGATTTTCTTGTCCTCTATTTCACCCATTCCTCAACATCTGATTTCTCAGAATTAAAATTAAGCAACAGACTCTTCAAAGAGAGCGACTGAGGATGTTTTTAGGGTAAAGGAAGCTTCACAGTTGTGATGAAGTACATCCTTTTATAAAGTAAACGTGCTTCCATGATGATAAAATAATTCCAGCGTGAAATCTCTCAGCAAAGGCGGTTGTACCACAAGGTGAATGACCCTTATTATCACAAAGTTGTTAAAGTATCTGTTTGTTATCTGGTGAGTCGGGGAGACAGGGCCAAAGCCCATTTAGGACAGGATTTTCCAAGCTGCAGGACCCGAAGAGGCAGGTCTCCGCCCCATGGTTGGGCTGCCGCCATCTCTACAGCTCACATCTGGCTTTGTAAAGCTTCCCCCTCTGGAGCCAACACCTCTTGCAAAATGAAAAAAAAACAAAAAACAAAAAACAAAATCACGACTTTCAAGAGTTTACTTCCAGCTCCCGATTTCCCTAAAAGTTTCCCTAATTTTCCAGAGCCCAGAGGTACAGAGACTGAAATATGGAGGAGTTAGAATGGTGCTGACTCTCCACTCAAAATATGGAATCATTTTCTTCAGTTAAAAACAAAAACAGCTACTGGTCTGTGGCACAACAGGCTCATGAGGAGATGAAAACCCTTCACAGAGAGCTGGAAGGTGGAAGATTCTAATGCAGCACAGTCAGATCTTATGTTTTCCAGGTGGGGGCAACTAGCAATGTGATTTGTTGGGTCGAACAGCACAAAATTACTTCTCCTTCTGAGACTGAGTTTCCTCACCTGGAAAAATGAACTAGATGATCTTGACGCCCTCCCGGGCCCCTTGCACATGTGAAATTCTACCATTCTAAGATTATAAATCTGCCTGTTGTCAAGTTACTCAGCCTTCCACCCAAAGCAACAGATGAAAACCTGACGATCTCAATCTCGTCAGAACAGTATTAGGAGGGTGCGGCACCGGGGTGGTGGTGGAGGCGAAACAAAGAAGCTGAAATGTAAACACAATACAGTACAGGACAGGCCTGTGTCCTGGAAAGGAGCCTTGGGAGGCCTTGCAGGGGCCGCCGAAGGGTAAATGCAGGGGCCAAGGTCTGGGACCAGGGAGACAGCCAGTCAAGGGAAGGCTCCACTCCAGGAAGGTAAGACCTGGTCCCTGCATCCCTTGGGGCTGGAGCTCCCAAAACGAGCAGAGTTCAAATTATCTGGAGCTTATACTGAAATAGTCTTCCCAGGATCCATCCCTAGTCATTCTAACTCAGTAAATGTGGGTGGGGCCCAGGAATCTGTATTTTAATGAGCACCCAAAAGTGATTATGACGCAGGTGGGGAAAAGGGTGTGGAGCACCTCAGGCCAAAGCAGTGATGAGAAAATTGGAGAGGAACCAGTTTTAGGGTCTTCACAACCCTCCTCTCCCAGGCTGGGTGCCAGGGCCAGCATTTGCAACAGCTGCCAGGGGAAACTCCGACACTCCTTTCTTCCAGTTCTCACTCCAAATGCCTCGGAGACACCTCTGATGCCTCTCTTCCTCTCCCCCCACACCTCTAATCCATCAGTAAATCCTCCCAGCTTCACCCTTAGAACACAACCCGTGTCACCCACTTCTCACTACCTCTGTCTTCTCCTCCGTGGTCTGGACCACCATCATTGCAGGAGCCTCCTCAGCATCCTCCCTGTGTTTGCCCTGGCCCCACATGGACAGGGCACCCTTCACAAAAAGAAGGCAGGTCAAGCCGCTCTACTGCTTAAAGCCCTCAACACCTCCCGCCTCCCTCGGGGGAGGAGCCTTCCGTGGCCATCTGCCCCCAGATCCCATCACATTACCCTTCTGGCCTCATCCCCCTAGTGCCCTTCCCCTTGCTCATTCCATTTCAAACACATTCTCCTGTGCTGGCTGGTCTTTCAGCCCAATCTCTCCTGCCGCAGTGTCCACAGGGCTTGCTCCTCACCTCTTTATGTCTTGGCCCACATGTCATCTTAGTGGGCTTGCTTTGCACCCTTTGTAGAATAGCCAACCCCTCCCCCCCAGGCACCCCTCCTCTCCCATTACTTGTTCTCCATGTTGCTGTTTTACAGATTATCATCTTCCTCCCCATAGAAGAATGATTCCCAGCCCTGGGTGATTGGCCCTCTGGGTACCATCCAGCGAGGCCTGGAGAGATTCCGATGGTCACAACTGGGCGAGGGGATGCTTCTGGACTCTAGTGAGTAGAGACCAACAATGCTGCTAAACACCCTAAAAAGTACAGGACCGCAGCCCATAAATAACAAGACATCATCTGGCCCCAGATGTTAATAGTACCAAGGCTGAGAAATCCTGCCACAGAATATGAGGTCTATGAGGTCAGAGATTTTTGTCTGTCTCATCCATTGCTGTGTCCCCACTACCCAGAAGAGTGCTGTGAACACAGTATCCACCCTCATAAACTTTGTCAAAAGATGCAAAAGAATAAATAAATGACTGGATCCTTCCCAGAAAACCTGGGGAGCTTCTCAGCTGTGTTTGAGTCTCCGTCCTCTGATACAGGATGGACTTGATAGAAGATTCCTGGGGCTCCAAGGAGTCACCTGGACTAAGCCTTCCCATTCCCAACAAACCGTTTATTTAAGTTACCACAAGGGGAGGAGCGGCAAAGGGCAGATGAGCAGCAAAGGCTTGCTCTGCTCTACGAGAGACTCACATGGTGTGCCTTGTGATATTCCCATTAGAAATAAGACAGGGTCCACACCTTACTTATGAAAGGTGAGGATGTCCTTCATCACTGGACCCCAAAGAAGAAAACACCCTTGGCTGATTTCTAATCCTTAGAGATCTGGATTCATGTCTTATTTTTTAAGTTCTCCTAGAAATTTAGTAAGTATAGCACATGGAATGCTCTTAATGTCCAACATTAGTCTGCCCATTGGGGGCTCACCTGCCCTGATAAAGCACTCAGAACGGTCAAATGGCTGATCTTTATTGAATGCTTGCCAGGGATGGGGAATGATTCTAAGGACTTCACATGTACTAATTCACATGTAAACCTCACAATGATTTTATCCTCATTTTACAGATTAGGAAATGGAGGTTCAGGGCACACAGAGAGGAAGGGATAAAGTTGGAATTAGAACCCAGAACATCTGGTTCAAACCTACTGTGTATGCTGTATGCGGATCCAGCTGTACATGAAACCTGGTGTTAGAAGGTGAGAAGAGACGACAGATAGAGGGGCAGCCAACACACACCATGAAGGAGGCCCCAAGGCCTCGCCCTGTGTTCAGCGGGTCAGGAGGACACACCCAGGCGCCTCGCCATGTGTTGTGTTTCCATGCCCTATAAAACGCTCCTCTGTGAATGTCACCGCGTGTTGACGCTATAAAAAGGCTGATAAAGTTTAAACCTCACTCCTAATGTGGAAATTCTCCCTTAACTGCCAAGTTCACATCACTCTGGGTTTTTAATCTTTATGATATCTGCAATATGAGTGACATTATGTCCTGTCCTTCTACTAGGATCCTCTTATGTAGGAGACAGAACAGGATGAACCCCAAACAATTTAAATAGAAAGAACCATGTCAAGACAGGAAGAGGAGAAAAATAACCCTTATTTCTCATACTCACACAGGATGCCCCAAATAAAGATCATATAGCAGGGATATGAGGAAGGGGAAAGGAGAGTCATTGATCGAATACCTGACCCACTCTGTCATGCTGTGAAGTTAAGAGACATGGCTTTGGAGTCATACAGATTCCTGGTCCCACCGTTTCATTGACTTTGGGCATTTAACTTCATCTCTCTAAGCCTTGGTATCCTCATCTGTGAAATGGGAATGATAAAGTACCTGCTCGTGGAGCTGTTCTGAGTATCCAATGGGATGGTGGATTTAAGTTCCCAGTACAGTGGCCAGAATAGAGAGAGTGCTCAAAAGGAATATCAACTTTTATCATTAACCCTTACCAAAAATTTCTGAAAAGAGTATCATTCATTCCATTTTACAGAGAAGTAAGTAATCAGAAAATCAGCCAATGCCCAAGGTGACACATAGTCAAAACCAAGTCTCAAATATGTCTGTTTTCAAAGCACATTCATTAACTCCAAGACACCCACACTGGAAGTGGTCAACCCTTAAGAGACATTCTACCCTCCCAGACTAATGCCTCAAGTCAGGAGAAAGGTTTCAGTCCCCTCATGAGGACACACGAAGAAGAGGCGCTGTGATTTTCCAAACCCACTTGAGTTATTTGGCAGGATGAGTGAAACTTCAAACATCTTAAGTATTGATTTCAAAGCATGAGTTCTCAAGGCCGTCACTGAGCAAAGCTGAGGACACGAGAAGAGTCTGGATGAGAAAGAAAGCACAGGAGAGGAGACACCCCTGCCGATGGTGGGCAGAGAAGGAACTGCAGGAAACCAGTGAATTTATCCCAACAATGCCAGCCCCCTACTGAAGACAAAAGCTGACAAAGTGACAACCCTCACCCACCCCTGGATCACTACGTGCCTAACTCTCAAATTCCAAAGGACTATGTTCTTATCCCCACGACCTGTGCTCTGCTACCTGTCCCATCTCCACTAACACTGGCAATGAATTTACTGACAAAATATGCTAATGATAAGTAGTGGTGGTGGGGATGACGATGGTGGTTTTGATGGTGATTTCACCTAAATGTAGACAGAGCCCTTCCAGCCAGAAGGCTATTTTGCTGGTAATCTGAATATTCCAGGACTATGGTTCAAGTTGGTTTCCCCTCCATCTGCAGACACAGAAATTAGCCCCACTCTTTATAGGAAACCTAGTATTGAAGATCTGACCCACCACCACCTCACTGTGAGACCCTGGGCAGATTAGTTACTCTCTGGGTGTCTCATTTTCCCCGTCTATAAGGTAGAGGCTATAGTGGTACCTACTTTGCAGGGTGTTGTAAAGATTAAATGAGCTAGTACTTGTAATGCACTTAGGAGAATACTTGGTACATCATAAAGACTCGATGCATGTTAGCTATTAACATCAGCATTTACACTGAGAAGTGCACTATAACTCACAATGATGCCAAAGTGATGCAGCCCTGGGGCCATGTGTGCCCATATATCCACGGGGCCACGGGGTGTGGGATGCAGTTAGACAGCCCAATACTTCCTCTCCCGGGTATGGGCTCCATCTGGCTTTCCCCAGCTGTTCACAAGGCCTTTCTGTTCCGGGAAAGCCAATCCATCTGAGGGCCTTTGTTTGGCATTTCCAGTCTTAGTAATTGGGAGGCTTACCATCTAAGGCAGTAAACCAAATGTCTTCTGCTGGTTAAAGCGAAAGTGAGAACAGAAACGTGTTAGAGTATGTGGACTCCCAGCGGTGAAGCCACTTCCTTCTGATGAATTGCGACACGTGGAAATCAATCCAGGTCACTTAGGAGAACAACTTGGTTTCTGGTGTCCAAATGAATCGCTGCTAATTTATTATGCTGCTATTTGATTAAATACACAAGAAGGGAGTGAGTCGATGTGCAGTGTCTGAGGGTGAATTGTCTTGTGGCTCGTTTGTGAGTGTCTCCCTGTCTAATACTCAACAAAAAATAAGCGGTTCCAAAGCATCTAAAGCTATCCAGGCAGTTTCTCCATATTATGGTTGATTTTTTGTTTTGTTTTATTCTTGTTTTTCTGCAGTCTCTAGGATATGAGACACATTACCAAAAAAAAAAAAAAAAAATCAGCCAATATCAGGAAATCAGCCAGGAACAAAATACAATAACCAGAAGGAGTGGGTCAGCACATATTAAACTCCACCTCCAAAATCTTTATTTTTAACTACGCCATCTAAAGTAAATGCCATCACACACCTCCCACTTTAAATACTGCTCCAACGTTGCAAATGGGTATTTATGCATTTGATTACATATCTATTGTCTATCTTCCCTATGCGTAGAAGGCAACTGGAGAGCTGACAAAAGCCGGTCTGAACAGTCTCACATGTTAACCTCATTATAAAGCCTGAGAGCGTCTGGGAGGAGCAAGGCCAGGCTTGGCTGAATGAAGACTCCCACACCCAGGAGGCTCTGCTCTGTCTCATTTCCACATGACACCAGCCTAAACAGACTGGTTGTTGGAAAATACCTCAGGACATCTTACAAACAGATTCCAGGCAATTTCTACACCACCATCACCCTAGGTTGTCATGAGGAAGGAGGAAAAGTGACTTCCAAATTCTAATGCAGAGGGATTCATACACCACCACACACAAACATGGAGTACTTTTCTTTCTGAACCCCAGAACAGTCATGGAGGTAGCTCAGCAAAAGATGAGGAAGAGGCAATTCCTATTTGTTCTGAGACTGGTTTATTCAGCTAATCCATGTCATGTTTTTCACTCAGTATCTCCCTAAGGTTGTAGCCACAGTAACAAACCCTGGATGTTCCCTTTTTCCTGACATCACCACTGCCTCCTGCTTACTGGTGATGGGCAGAGCAACTGTTGCCCATGTCCTAACAGAACAATGTCTGGGTAACTGGAACTCTTCCAAGTGCCACCCCTCAACCTGCAGAACCTACACAACCAATCCACATAAGAAACCTGTCATGGCCACCAAGGTCGAGGTCTGATCCAAACAGCAGGACCCCTGTCTCTAATTCCATGTTCAGGAGATAAGGTGACCAGGATGACTGTGCATCAGCTAGAGAAACAAGAACATTGCAATGGATTCCCAAACCTTATTGAACAGTTGGCTCTTTGTCCAAAATGGATGGTTTCCATCTTATAACAAGTCCTCTTGGGGTTGTAAATAGTCAATCTATTCTTTAAGTGGCAGGCAGCTGGGAATACCACCTTTTGCTTTTGGCAGACCCACAGATGGCCTCACATGACACCAAAAGGAGAAAATAAACCTAACAGGAGAAGAAGGACTCATTTCCTTATCCAAGAGGAAGAAATCAGAAGAAAAGACCCATTCCATTGGATAGAAATATTTGTATGCACTCAGGAACAGACACAGGGGGCCGGCGAGCGGGGGGATGGACGAAAGTGGTCAAAGGCACAAACTTCCAGTCACAAGATGAATAGTTCTGAGGATGTAATAAGTAGCATGGAGATTACAATGAACAATGCTGTATTGTATATTTGAAAGATGCTAAGAGAGTAGATTTTAAAAGCCCTCGGTTACAGATGTTAACTAACCTTATTGTGGTAATCATTTTGCAATACATACATATATCAAATCATTACCTTGTACACCTTAAACTTACATAATGTCACATGTCAATTATATTTCAATAAAGGCAGAAATAAACACAGACGTTATATGAAGGTTATGATTATCATTTCTTGTAAGATTGGAGAAGTGAAACAATCCAAGAAGAGAGCCAGAAGGACAGATTCAACGGGAGGAAATGAAAAGTTAATCAAGTGAGAAAAGGTGACACAGTATGCGGAGGGGAGGAGAAACACTCTTCCCTACTATTTTTAAGAAATGTGTACTGTGTGCTTTGAGTGGTGGATGAAACAAGAGTGGTTCCTACCTACATAAAGCTCATAGTCTAGTGTCAGTGACAGACCACACACACACGTGCAAACACACACACACACACAAGTAAAGGTACATTTATAAACTGTGGTAGGAGACAGAAAGCAGATCAGCTGTTGCCAGGGGCTGGGGAAGAGGATGGGAAATGGGAGGTGAGTGCTAATAGGTATGAGAATTTCAGGTGGTGATGGACATGTTCTAAAACTTACTATGATGATGGCTGCATGACTCAGGGCACATACTTAAAATCACTGAATTGTACTCTCAGTGGGTGAATTGTATGGTGTGTGAATTATATCTCAATAAAAATGTTATTCAAGAGACAAATATCTATAGGATGGAGAGGCAGGCACACCAGGAGCAGGGTAATGTGGCCAGCAGTCCACCCAATGAGTTGTCTTGCACCCGGAACACTAAGGCGGGTTCCCCAGCCCTTGCAAGTTTAAGGACCTTGTTATCTGCCCTGGGGAAAAAGGCCAATGGTGCCAGCATGTCTGATCCTCTGATCCCAAGACCAAATTCCCCTGAAATTTCCTTTCTTCCCCCTGTTCTCTCCACTCCTTCTCCTCCAGACCCTGAAAAAAATGGCTCTTTGTTTCACAGCATGATTCTGGGTGTTTCACAGTAGCTCCTGGCACCAGAATTGACCATCACATCCCTGATCTAACACATAACCAAAGGTGACAAGACCAAGAGGTTCTTTCATTGAGTCCCGACCCTGGCAGTTTCAATATCTAGGAAAAAGGCAGCTTTCACAGACTCTAAGTAAAATTGCTGGAGGCTCTGGTCCAACTTGACGTATCACTGCAGATCCCCAATTACCACACTTTGCCACGGATGGTGTCCTTGGAAATAAACTTGGATGGAATTGAAATAAATCTGTTCCATCAAATCTTTCTTTTTCCTGAATGATGAGAGGTCATTCTAACCTTGCCATGAGCCCAAGAATAATTCTGCCTTTGAGCTAGACACAAAATTAGTGCCGGGGATTTCAAAGCTTCTCGCTCTAAAAATAAAAGACGGCCAATAACAGATCATCTTCTCTGTGCCCTCATATCCACAGCACCATATTGGACGAGTGAATACATTAACTAATGAATGAACAGGTGACAAGGGGAATGCGGTCCTGGAAAGAATGTTATGGGGTCGACTCAACAAAAAAGACACATTTGGGGAAAAAAGTTCTCATCAATTCCAGGGTTATAACCCTAAACTTGAGTTGTAAAAAACACTAAGACCATGGTCCCCAAATAATTTCTACTAAAATACATTTGAGGGTGGAACAAGTGACACCCCCCATCCCAAAAGAAGGGAGCAGTGTATCCAGCAGAGAACCTGGGACCCTCATAAAGAGAAGAGGACAAATAGCATCCCAAGGGCAAAGGACATTAAGCCATATTGTTAGTAATAGTCATCATACAAAGTCCTAATGTTAAAGTAAAATTGGAAACACATTCAAAAGCTTATATTGTCACCCTTTCCATGGAGTCTCCAGAGGCCTGACATTTGCATAATGGCTTTCTTTTGTACTTTTTCTTCCCAGCTAATTGGTTTAGAATACCTCTGTTAAAGAGACCCGCTTCCAGAAATGTCTCTAAGGCACGAAAGGAGGAAAATGTCTGTTTCCCTATATCTGGTATTCAGAATATAGAATGAAAAATTTGGGAGTTTTGACCATGGGCCATAGAGGAGAATGCTCATGATCTCTTAGAAATGTTAATGTGTAAGTTCCCTCCCAGAGACTAAGGATCAGACAATCTAGCTGCTTCCATCCATCTTCCCACCCTTCCAGTCCTAAGGATGTAGACGGTTACAGTGTTGTGTTAGGAGGACAGAACTGGTAGAAGGACTATGGGAATTTACAAACCCCAGAATTACATTAAAACCTTGACGTAATTCCCATTCCTTGCACGAGGTTAAGTCTCGACATTACCCAATCTCATGCTATGGGAGGTTGCCAGTAGCCAGTGAAATCTCCTGTCATCTGCTATTGAAACGCCTCTGCATTGCCTGCATGTTGTACCATGGTTGCCATTATAGAGAGAGCATTAAGGAGGACTGGGTGGCAGTATGAAATGCCACAGCAAGGCCAAATAACATAAGGGCTGGAGGTCATCTGTTGGGTTTGGTACCATGGAATTCACCAGTATCTTGCCCAGAGAAGTCCAATGGCAGGCCCAAGAGTCAACTTACAGTAGGTTGAGACAAAAGAAGATGTTGAGTATAGACCACTCTTGAGATGTTTGGATAAAAATGGGAGAAAAGAGACAGAGGACTAAAAATCACTACTCAATAAATATTTATTGCACACCTACCAAGTAAAGGCACTATATTAGACTTCGTGGAAGAGAGCTTAAGATTCAAAGGTATACAAGAATCCAGGACCCCTGTGCTCCTGAAGCTTACAGTCTACAGAGGATAAAACATATGAATAGGCAATTGTAAATAATGTAGTAAGTACTGTGGGAGCACACAGGAGGAATCCACTCCAAACTTGGGAAGTCAGATAATTCTTTCTGGAGGAAGCGACATATGCTTCCTGGAGGAAGTGGCATATGCCTCTCGGCAAATGTGACTGATGAATTGAGAATTCAAGGATAAGTCAGAGTTAGCAGGCAAAGTGTGCATCTAGAGGGGGTAAGAGAAGAGAGATTGTCAGGTAAATTACACAGCATATGCAAATACCCAGAAGAAAGAGAATGAATGTATCATTTAAATAATAAATATTTATCAGTCATTTACATAAGTACTGTTTAAGGTGCTTGGAATAGAGCAGGGAACAAGACAGGTAAGATTCCCAAATTCATTAGTCTTTCATTCTAGACAGGGAGAGGCAGACAATAAACAAGCATGTTCATCCAGACACAAATAGATCCTGGTAAGAAAGACACAAGGTGGTGGATGGGCAGAACGAAAGGACTGCAGGATGGCTGAGTGCAGTAAGCAAGGGAGTTGAGGGTAAGATGCTCACTAGGAGAGGTAGGCAGGGCCAGTCTATGCAGAGCCACACTACGGGGCTGGGCTTACTGCTAACAGCGGTAGGAGGAGGGTGAATCACCACAGAAGAGTTTTGGAGTTGTGCAAGAGAGCATGATGAGTAGCAAGAATGAGATTCGAGGTCAAGGGGAATTTTCCTTCTCAGGATGAGAAAGGCAATAGTTCATTTATATTCCAAGAGGGGGAAACAAATGTAAAAAAGCAACTGATAAACTGATAGAGCCACTTCAGGAGAAGGGAAGACTCAAGGTCACAGGTGGAGAACAGAGAATCAGACCAGGTTCAAAGAAGGAGGGTGTAGACCACCCCCCTCCCCACCCCAAATGACCAAGCCCCAAACCTGCTGGGGTCTCTGAGTGATGTGGGTTTCATTTACCTGCAGAAACTCTGTGGCTTTGTTTTCCTGTTTTAAGACAACATAAATAAATCTGAGACCTGATTTATTATCCCACCAGCTGCAATATTTCAGACTTGGGGATCATAGCCACACTAGATTACAAGTGAAATGGATTCTAAATCAAAGTTTACTACGGCTCTTAAGATGCACCTAATAGAGTTTATAAATCAAAAAATACACAAACTATGCCTAAACATCCCAGAACCAGAACAGGGACCAGAATGCTGTGAGCCTAATCAATATGTCATACGCCCAGGTGTGCAAAGCATCCCAGGTGGGTCTGAGGAGGGTGGGCCCATGGACTGCGCATTTTAACAAATTCTCCAGGTGTCTCTTTCATACCTTGATGTCTGAGAACTCCTGCTCTAGAAGTCTGACACCTTTGCACTCTCATTACTGCACCTCAGATGGAGTGTCAATTGTACAGCTTGATATGAACTGGGGGCTTTGGCCAGACAGCTACAAAGACTGACCCTTTCTCCTCCAAGGGGGCCAACAGTCTCAGAGTCCCACTCCCCACACACACTAAGATGATACAGGAACAGAGCCATGGAGTTTGCCCAAGATCCAGGCTTTTCTCAATGACCATGTTCAGAATCCCATGGACAAGGGAAGGAAGGGGACCAGTTCTACTTGCATTGTGATACACTGTACCAGTCCCTTTGTGAATATCTCAAAAGCTTCTCTGATCACGGGGTAGTTTACAAAGGCTATAGATCTTCAAATGGCATTTCTTAAATCAAGAATGCCTGATACCAGGGCCTTTGCACATGTGTCCCCATCTCTTTCACTCATACTTCACATGGCTGCCTCCTTCTCATGCTTTGGTTATCAACTACAAGCTGCCTTCCTGGAGTGTCCCTCCTTGTCCTCCATCAGATCCACCCTTCCCACTCTTCCTCACTGCACCCTAAGTATTTACTAATACCGTGTATCACAATGTGTATCTGTTCATTATATTTTTTTCACCTGTTTGTTATCTGTCTATAAGCTCCATGAGGCCATGTAAGGCCCATCTGCCTTACTTACCATCATCTCTCTCATATCTGTGCCTTGTAAAATGCAAGACACATAATAGAAACTCAAAATCTTTTTGAAAAGGTCAAAAAGTCAAATAAATTTGGGAAATTCTAGCTTAAACAAAGCTTAACAAGTTTCTTGCCTGTAGGAATCCTCAGAGCCTTAAAATACTAATATGAGTTGTGTGTCAACAGGAAAGGATAATACAGTACGCAGTGTGTCTCAAACTTATTTGGCCACAGAATTTTTTTCCCATGGCTTTTTCCTTTCCTTGGAGCATCTTGTGCAACTAATCTCCCAAGGAACACTCTTCGGGAAACAATGCTTTGAAGATTATCAGTATGCGAGGTGCTTGAGGGTAGAGGCTTGGAATGCAGTACCCAAAATGCCCAAGAGGGGCGAGGCTTGGCAACCTCTCCCAGCCCCACCAGCCAACCTGGTAAACGTCTCCCCTCAAACACACAGGCAGCCAACCTGGGGAGCTGTCACTTCCTACTTAACAACAAGCAGAAAACATTTTTTTAAAGCCTTAGGAAAAAAAAGGGAAAAAAAAAGATAAATACTTTCCCGTTCTCTGAACTAATGTCAAATGACCTGGAAACGTTGCCTCTGGGAGCTCAAGCCATAGAACAAAGTAGCATTTCATCTTCCTCGTCTGACAGCTCAATTTCAGCAGCTACCGGGGAGGGTGGGCAAGCCCCCACCACAGCCAGTCACGAATGTCACCATTTATACTGAGATCCCTTTGATAACACTCTCTGTAGATGGCAGGCTTGGAATTATTCCTTAGGCAAAGCAAACCCTGCGTTAATATGATGGGGACCCTCTGCAGACTCTACCTACACAACCACAAGAGGGAAATGCGTTCTTTAACTAACATGTGTTCATTCTTCCCAACATAAATTCTAAGTCGCTGGCTTAGACACAAATCACAGTAGGAGAATAGAGGGAGGGAGGTCTTTCTAAGGAATACGCTTAGTCAAAAACTTCCTGACCCTCAACTCTCACCTCAAAAGAGCTACAACTAGGACTGCCTCCATGGCACTGAAAAGGTGTGTTTTAAAATAATTTTATTATAAAAATTTGAGACCCCTCCAGGTATCATTTATATAAGACCCTCTTCCTCCAACGCAAGTCTCAAACCCTGAGGATCAGTTCTGCCTTGGCCACAACCAGCCCCTTGGCAACAGAAGGGTGAATGAATTTGGTTGTGGGGTGAGATCTCCATCTGCGCAGGAGTTGCATTGTGCATTTAGGGGGATTTTCCTCTACCCCATCATATATTTAGTGCCACTGATCTGGGCTTATTTCATACTGCTGGTCTCACCGTATGCATTTCTTATCAATGTGCTCAGCACACGCACACGCACACGCACACACACACGTGCACACACACAGGACTCAGTAGAAGCAGGCAGCACCTCTGGCTTCAGGGTGGCTCTTCATCTGTGTCCTCTGTGTTTGCTCCCATAGTATTAAGCCAGCACCTGTGTAACTACAAACCACTGCTCCCTCCAACCTATATTCTGAGGGATAAAGATTTATCTTTATAAAGACACTTCAGGGATTACTCTGTACCCTCTGTTGTTTAAAGAATAATAAAATATCAGATCCAAAGTGATTCTGGAGATTTCCTTTTTCTTCATTTATCCATCCATCCATCCAGCATTGAGTACCCACATGCCCAGCATTGTTCTATATACTGTTCTACCCAAAACCCATCTCCACAGCCGTACCCCACTCCATGAGCTCCTGGAATTGTAAATTAGACATACCATTTTACCAACAGAATTGGAGGAGATTTTACTGGCCTGCAAATGACACCCGCCTCACAGACAGCATATCCCAGGGCAAGCTCAACCCCAGAGACACCTACATAAATATGTGGCAAACTCCAGAATTATGGTAACTTTCAAGTTCCTTTCTACTAATTCTATTCTGTCCATTGAATTGAAACCACCACACCCACAGGGAGGGGGGCAGGGGGCAGCTGGTTCGGGGGTGGGCAGTACCACCCCAGACCCAGGCAAGAGGGGCTCCTACCCTGCACCTGCACTGCAGCGAGCCCACAAGCCACAACACACAAAAAAGTAAATTACATCAATTATTTCTCAAGAAAGCTTCAAAAAATAAAATGAAGAGCTCAAAAATGGCCCCCAAAAGTAATTTTATTAAAGAAACGTGAGCATTTCAGTCTTCTGGGATTTGGTTGTCAGGCTGGCCCAGCACAACCTGGGACCATAAACACCCACGCTTAGGGCTAACACTGCTCCAGGTCCAGGGAACTGCATCTCTGCACTATGTCCTCGAAACAGCCCTTGTTGAATTTTCAGGATGGGGAAGGAAAGTGCTTGTTGGAGAATGTCACTCACCTTTGAGACTGAGTTAAGGCTCCAGAGGCAGCTGCTTATCCAAAACCAGAAGGGAAGCCACCCTCAACTCTCAAGGGTTTAGAGGGGAAAGTGAGGCAAGGTGGCAAGAGAAAGTGCCCAGCAAGTAAGGACGGGGGGTGGGGGAGGATTTAGGAATATAATTTAACCCAGAGAAGCTTCCACAACTGATGGTCTACATCAGCTCTCTGAGCTTTTAATAGGCAAAAGGCACAGTTTATTTCTGAGGCCACAGGCCAGAAACAAGACACCCACTGGGGTCCTTCTCATGACCTAACCATTCCTTGTTCTTCAGCTGTGGTTTCCAAGAGTCTATATGCGGAAGTAACGCTTTCTGGAAAAATCAGCCCTTCATTCTGAAATACCATCAGCCCCGTGCATTTGATGTAATGACACCCTTTGAAAATAAAGGTCACCCATTTTGGGGGGATAAAAGCATGAATTTTTATTGTTATTGACAGTTTAAAAAATTTTATGTCCTTATAGGAAAAAAAGAAACATCATTTATCTGACTGTCCTACCTGACTGTAAACTCCACAAGGGCAGATACTTCTTTCTGCTTTATTTTTGCTAATATATCCAAAGTGCCTAGAATGGTACCTAGTACATAACTGGTGCTCATTAAATCAATAAATATTTTTTGATTCGTTTGGTAATATTAAGTCAGTGACATCAAGTTTTTTTAATGCTACAGGTCTGAAATAACATCTGGCAATAACATCAGATCGACTCACAACAGCCACCAGAAGAATGAGCCCACACTTTCGGTGCCTCCCACATAGCAATGCTGGCAAGACAGACAAGGAAAGGTGGGCTCGTGGACTTTCTGCTTATTTACAGCAAAACACAGAGCAGGTGCCACAAGTCAGTGCTCTTGAGATCTTAAGGCTCAGTCCTACCCTAGAACCCTTCTCTAACCTCAGTCACTGCCTTCCACTAACGCTCCTCTCAAATGCTCCTGCACACTGCCCTTCTCTCACTGTGACACAGTCAGGTCTGCAGTAACGCTTGTTTTGAAAATGTTAATCTGTTCCAGTGTGACTGATCTATTAGGAAACAATCTGTGCATAACACATATTTTGCATTTTCTTACACGTGATTTTGTTTGTGAGAGAAACATGAGGTGAACGCAGAAAGCTGTAACCAGCTGAACTGAGGTACTTAGAAGTATGCAAAACACACATATGTGCACACACACAAACTCAAACATATACCAGTTACTTGAGTCCATCGCCTGTGTTAGGAGCCACACACATCCACGCCTGAGGTCAGAACATGCCTTCCAATTACAGACAACCCTGCTTCCACCAGCCCCGGTAACTCACAAATTGCACTCCTTCCAACGCCAGCTTCTACATCAAGGTAAAGTGTGATATTTATTGTAGTATGTTTGTATTTCTTAACCACTAAACATGTGTAAAACTGTGCTACCATTTTTATTAGATTTCTACCTTTTTTTTAATGTCTTGCTGATAAAGTTTTCAATCTATGTACTCCAACCCCATTTCCCCCACACAGTTTTACTGTGCAATTCTGCACAGCACAGTGACTTTTAGGAACATACATGTCACGTGACAGCAGAACTATCACCCTGCATTTATCACATCTGCATCTCTAAGCATCTTGTTGGCTAAGCCATTTCTTCTACCAAAGTATTTCCAAGTATTTGTAACCAACAGGGGTCACTTTATTTTAACAAAGAGGACCACCTACAAGATATATTTCCTACTCCTATTACTTACCTGAACTCTGATACAGTAAAATTTCCTTCTGATCAGTATTACCCATCAGACCATGGTTGGGGGGGGGGGTGACCATAAGCAAACCCAGTTACCAGCAGAGAGGGCAGCATTCACCCTAGAATGGTCAAGCTCAGAGAGTGGGATGATGAGACAGAGATGTTGGCGGGCTGGAATGATGGGGCTCCCCAGCTCTCCCAAACACTGACTGTAATTCAGTTCCTTCTCAACGATTTCTCCACTTGCTCACGGTCACCTCGGGGACAACCACACAAACGTGCAGTCAGAAGAGGAAGCAAAGGCATTCAAGTTAATCCTCGAATGTCGTGTTCCTCCAACAGCATCTCCCTTTTCAGGAGAGGATCTACATACCACTGCTTTGTGACCAGCATAGAGCTATTTCAGAATCCATGTTAAACAAAATCACCCTCCATTTGCTATCAATAAAAACAATTTCCAAAAACAGCAGAGAGAATATGTGCAAGGTGGAGGGGATTTCTTTCCCAGAAGCACCTATGTGGCCCTTCCATCTTCTTCCTGGGATCCTTGAGATTGGGTGAGAATCAGGTGTTTTTACCGAGAGAAGGTTTAACTTAGTGTTCAGCTGTACAGCTTGCAAAGTTTATACATACATACATACATACATGCATACATACATATATACATACATACACACATAAATTTTCTCCTTGAAACCATCACCACATTCAAGACAGGGAAATAGCTATCAGCCCCAGAAGTTTTCTTGTGCCCCATTGTAATCCTTCCCTCTCACCCTTTCCCACCCCTACCCATCTCCAGGACACAAGTGATCTGCTCTCTATCCCTATAGATTAGTTTGCATTTTTTAGAATTTATACAAATTGGGGTCATATAGCATGTAGTCTTCTTTATCTGGCGTCTTCCACTCAGCATAAAGTTTTTGAGACTCATCTGTGTCATTGCTCATATAAATAGTTCATTCCTTTACACAGCACAGTAGTACTGCATCAGATGCATGCACCACGAATGTTTCTCCTCCCACCTGTTGATAGACATTTGGGTCGTTTTCAGGTTTTGGTGATTACAAATAAAATCTCCATGAACATTCAAGCATATGTCTTTGGGCACATGCTTTCCTTTCTCTTGGATGAATACCTAGGAGTGGAATGGCTAGATCATATGGTAGGTGTATGTTTAATTAAGAAAATGCCAAGCCGTTTTCCAAAGTGGTTACACCATTTTACACTCCCACCAGCAGCGTATGAGAGCTCCAGGTTCTCTGCATCCTTGTCAGCACTTGGTGTGGTCAGTGTTTTTAATTTTAGTCATTCTAGCAGATTTACAGTAGTATCACATGGTGGTTTTAATTTGTATTTCCTTAATGACTGATGATGCTGAAAGCCTTTTCATGTTTTTATTTGCCACGAATATCTAATTTGGAGAAGTTGTCTGTTTAAATATTTTATCATTGTTCTTTAATACATGTTTTCTTAGTATTGAGTTTTGAGAGTTCTCTATAGATTCTGGATACAAGTTCTTTATCAGATATACAATTTGCAAGTATTTTCTCTGTCTATAGCTCGTCATTATCTTAACAGTGCTTTGAGAAAAGCAGCTTTTAATTTTGGTTAACTTCAATTTATCATCCTTTTATAGGTCATGCTTTAAGTGTAATGTTTAAGAAATCTTTACTCAATCTATGCTTAAGTCATAAATTTATCTCCTATGATGTCTTCTAGAAGGCTAATAGATTTAGGTTTTACATTTAGATACACAATACATTTTCAGTTAAGTTTTGTTTATGCTGCAAGGTATAGTTTGGAGTTCATTTGTTTGCATATGGGTATCCAATTGTTACAGCATCATTTGTTGAAAAGACTATTCTTTCTCTACTAAACTCTCTTTACTATTCCATTGATCAAATTATCTATCAAGATGCCAACACTACAGTGTTGATTACTATCACTTTGCAATAAATCTCAAAATCAAGTAATGTTAACCCTCCAAGTTTGTTCCTCTTTTCCAAAGTTGTTTTGTGATTCTGTCTTTCATTTTACATATAAATTTCAGAATCAGCTTGTTAATTTCTACCAAAAACCCCACAAAACCCATTGAGACTGTAATTTGGATTCCATATGGGAGAACTGACATCTTAACAATATTCAGTCTTTTCTGCTTCATAAACATTGATCCATTTATTTAGGTCTCCATTAATTTCTCCCATTGATGTTTTATAGTTTTCAGTGTACAGATCTTATACAAATTTAGCCAAATGTATCACTACGTATTCCATATTCTTTGATGCTATTGTAGATGGTATTTTTTACTTCAATTTCCAATTGTTCATTGCTAGAACATAGAAATGCAATTGCTTTTTGTATAATGATCTTGTTGTCCTGCAACCTTGCTAAACTCATGTATTTATTCTGTTAGATTTTTTTGTAGATCTCATTGGATTTTCCACATAGATCAACATGTCATCTTCAAATAAACACATATTTATTTCTCCTTTCCAATCTAGATGTCTTTTATGTATTCCTCTTATCTTTTTAGAGTGACTTATTCCACAATAGTATTGAATGGAAGCAGTGAAAGCAGACATCCTTGACTTATTTCTGATCTTAGGGGTAAAGCAATCTTTCACTATTAAGTAGGATGTTAACTGGAAGTTTTTCATAAATGCCTTTTATCGGTTTGAAGAAATTCTCTTCTATTTCTAATTGATTGAGATTTTTTTTATTAGGAATGGATTGTTTAAACATTTTTTCTGTGTCCAGTGAGATGATTGTATGTTTTAACATTTTGTTTCTTAATATGGTGAATTACATTGATTGATTTTTGCATGTTAAACCAACCTAGCCTAACCCAGCACCCCCTCGTCACTCTTGGCTATGATGTATTATTCATTTTATATATATTGCTAAATGTGGTTTCCTAAAATTTTGTTTAAAACATATGCATATATATACATAAGGGACATTAATCTGTAGTTTTCTTTTGTCGTATTTTATTTCCGGTTTTGGTATCAGGGTAATGTTGGCGTCATAAAATAAATTAGTAAGTATTCTCTCCTCTTCAGTTTTCTAAAAGCATTTGTGTAGAATTGGTATTATTTCTTCCTATAATATTTGCTAGAATTTAATGGTAAATCCAGCTGGACCTGGAGTTTTCTTTGTGGAAGATTTTTAACTACAAATTCAATTTTAAAAAACAGATATACAATTAATCCAGTTACCTAGTTATTCTTGAGTGAGTTTCATAGTTTGAGTCTTTCAAGAAATTTGTCCATTTCATCTGTGCTGTTGAACTTCTGTGCATAAAATTATTCATAATATTCTCCTTTTTTAATATCTAAAGAATCTGTAGTACTGTCACCTCTCTCATTCCTAATATTGCTAGTTGGTATATTTTGTCTTGACCACACTGGCTAGATATTTCGTAACATACTAATCTTGTCAAAGAACCAGCTTTTCATTTCATTGATTTTCTCTATTGTTTTTCTGTTTTTCATTTCATTGGTTTTACTTTGATGTTTATTATTTTCTTCTGCTTACTTTGGGTTTAATTTGCTCTTCTCTTTCTAGTTTCTTAAGGTTGAATTTGAGACCTTTCTTCTTGCCTAATACAGGCACTGAGTGCTATAAATTTCTCCCCCTAAGTATCTCTTTAGAAGAATCCCACAAAGTTTTGATCTGTCATATTTTCGTTTTTGCTCTATTAAAAATACTTCATTATTTCTCTTTTGATTTATTTTTTACCCATGGGTTATTCTGAATATGTTATTTAACATCCAAAATCTTAGAGACTTTCCAGAGCTCCTTTTGTTGTTGATTTCCAATTCAATTCCATTGCGACCAAAGAACATACTACGTACAACCTGAAACCTTTTAAGTCTACTGAGATTGGTATTATGGCCCAGAATATAACCTATTTTAGTAAACGTTCTGTGTGTTCTTGAAAAGGATGTATATTCTGTGGTTGCTGAGTGGAGTGCTTTACAGGAGTCAGGTCAAGCTGATTGGTAATGTTGTTCGGGTCTTTTGTATCCTTACTGAATTTTTGTCTATTCTTTGTATCAGTTGTTATGAGGGGTATATTGACATAGTCAACTGTAATTATGGATTTGACTGTCTCTTGCAGTTATATCAGCTTTGGTCAGTGTCTCCTTGCACTTACATCAGTTTTGCTTCATGCATTTTAATCTCTATTACTTGGTACATAAACATTTAATATTGTGAGGTCCTCCTGATGAACTGTCATTATGCAAATTATCTTCATGCATGATAATAATCAATACTTTGCAATCTACTTTGTCTGATAATCACTTTGGTTTTATTTCGTTAGTGTTAACATTTTGTATCTTTTCTATCCTTTGACCTTTATTCTACTTGTATCTTAATATTCAAAGTAAGTTTCTTATAGAACGTGTATAGTTCAGTCTTGCTTTTTTATTTAATCTGATAATCTCTGCCTTTTAAGTGGGATGTTTTTGGTCCTCTACATTTATTGTGGTTATTGATATGGTTACTTTGAGTCTATCAGCTTGCCATTTGTTTTCTACTTGTTACATGTGTTCTCTGTTCACTTTCCTTCTTTTTCTGCCTTCTGTTTCCTTCTCTTTTTCTTCCTGAGTATTTTTGTGATTCCATTCTATCTTCTTTGTTGTTTTATACAGTATAACTCTTTGATTTTTTTTTTAATTTTAGTGGTTGATTCAGGGTTTATAATATACTCCTTTAATTTATCACATTTTGCCTTCAAGTAATATTACATCAGTTCATATACACTATGGGAACCTTATGCTAGAGTAGTTCCATTTCCTTCCCCCTAGCCTTTGGGTTATTGCTATCATACATTATACTATTACATATATATTATAATCACCACACCATGTTGTTGTTATGTTTATTTAAACAGTCAATCATTATTAAAAGTGACGTGTATTATCCACGTAGTTACCATTTCTGGTGTTTTTCATTCCTTTTTGTAGAGTCCATATTTCCGTATCATTTGTCTTCTGCCTGAAGGACTTCCTATAACCTCTCATAGTGTGGGTGTGCCAGTGATGAATTCTTTCAGCTTTCATAAGAGCAAAAAAGAGGATTTATTTTGCCTCATTTGAAGATTTTTTTGCTATGCATAAAATTTTATGTTGATAGTTTTTTTTTACTTTAATATATTAAATATTTTGTCATACTATCCTTCTTTTACTTGCATTGTTTCTGACAGGAAATCTGCTATCACCCTTATCTTTGGTCCTCTGCAAGTAATCGGTCTTTATTTCTCTGAATGTTTTTAAATCTTTCTTTTTATCACTGGGTTTGAATGCTTGATCATGATGTGCCTTAGTGAAATTTTCTTCATTTCTCTTATGTATGGTATTCATTGAGATTCTTTGGGTCTCTAGATTTACAGTTTTCTCAAACTTGGAAAAATTTTGGCCCCTGCCTCCAAATATTTTTTCCTGTCTCTCCCTCTCTCTCATTCCTTTGAAAACTCCAATTACAAATTTATTAAATTGCTTGAAGTCATCCCAGAGATCACTGGTTCTGTGCTAACTTTTTTCCCCATGGTTGCTCTTTTTTCCCTGTGTGTTTCATTTTGGATAATTTCTATTGCTATGTCATCATGTTCACTGATCTTGTGTGTGTGTGTGTGTATGTGTGTGTGTGCAATGTCTAATCTGCTGTTGATGACATTCAGTGTATTTATGCTTTGGATATTATAGATTTCTATCTCTAGAGTTCTGGTTTTGGGGGTTTTTTTTTAATGTCTTCCATTTTTCTAATTAAATTTTTAACACATCCTTCTCTGCTAATTCTAACATCTGTGTAAGTTCTTTTACGGTTTCAATTGATTGATTTTTCTCCTCATTTTAGGTTGTATTTTTAAAATTCTTTATAACTTGGTTTGGCTAGACATTTTTGTTCTATAAATACTCTCAAGCTTTGTTCTGGGATGCAGTTAAGTTACCTGGAAATGGTCTGATCCCTTCTGGTCTGACTTTTAAGGTTTGTTAGATGAGACCAAAGCCGTGATTAGTCTAGGGCCAATTATTCCCCACTTCTGAGGCAGGAGCCTACTGAGTTCTTCACCCAATGTCTCATGAACTATGAGGTTTTCTACGCTGGCTGCTGTGAACATGCATTATTCTCAGCCATGGGTAAGCACCAGATACCATTTCCCCAATCCTTATGAATGGCTCTGAAAGTAATTTTCCACTGATGGATTATGTTTCCTGGAACGGGTCACTGAGCCTTCTGGGACCCTGACTTATCATCGATTAACATGGATGGCCAAGTATCAAATCACAGAACCTACACAGAAATAAAGCATCACTGTTGCCTACTTACTCAATAACTCATGAAACTAGTATTTCAGACTGACAGCTTTTGGCTCTCTTTGCTAAAAATCAATGCATTTATAAATATAAATAAATAGTGGAAGTGTTGGGTGGTCTTTTTGTCCACTCAAAATCTGTCCTTTCATTGTTTTCCTAGTCTGAGATGCAGGTGGCTATATTCAGTAAAATCAATATCTGAGTTATTAAACTGAGATGACTATAAGCATTTCATGGATGGCATGGAAGGGGAGGTGGAATTAAGCTATACAGAGTCAATTACTCCTGACAGACATTCCACATTCCGCATCTGACAGTTATCATCATGTCCATAAATTTGGAGAAAGACTAACCCCCAAGAGACTATTTCCTTTGGGCAATTTGAATAAAGTCAGCATATACTGATGGCAACAGAACAGCGGCGTTTTTGAAAAGGTCCCTGATCTGAACACTAATGCTTGCCACAGAGTAAACTAAGAGAGTCACCAAGTCTATCTCTTCAACTATGACTTTGTTTTAACTCAAATAGAACTCTTTATTCAAACAGACTTTTAAACAAAATACATAGTTAGAACAAGATATTAAAAATACACAAAACCTAGGTACAATGAGGTGCGTTATTCTCTGATCCAGTGCTTCTCATTTCAAACATACATACCACTCAGGGATCTTCTTAGAAATGCAGATTCAGATTCAGTAGGACTGAGATGGGCTTGAGACTCTGCATCCTAACAAGGTCCCAGACAATGCGGCTGCTGCTGGCCCACAGAGCATTTTAGCAGCAGAGACCTAGGGTATTTTAAAGTTTTCAGGGTCCGTGATGTTAGCCCAGATAATCTTCTACAACATATCTAAAACCAAACCCAAATCTCTAGACATTTAACAGACTCTTCAGACAATTCTGGTACAGGTGGTTTCATGAGCCATAGTTTGAGAAATGCTGCTCTCATACAATTGTCAGATTTCTCAGTTTTACTAAGGCACTCCTGTCAATCTCAACCAGATGTCGCTATAGAGAGATGAGCAATATTCCTCAAACTTAGCTTTGGAACACTAAGAGTAAATCAGGGTGCCACACATCAAGCCAGCGGGCAAATAAATCAAAGTGTGGTCGAATAAGTTGGGGAAATTTTGGCTACTCTGTCCCACTCTTTATATTTCATTATACACATCATCTCTGAAAAGTTTTATAGTATTAATAAAAGCAGTTTAACTTACTTCTGCCAATTTTTCCCAAATTTATTTGAACATGGAATCTTCCACCTCCCTTCTCCAATGCATGGCTTAACAGCCTGCATGATAGAGTTAATAGTTTGGAGAACTATTTTCCTGTTTGGCACTGTTGCTTTTTAACATCTTCATCCTTGCCTGGGTCTTAGCTTTAGAAAGACAACTGTCTTCCAGTCGAGAAGATTGGCAGAAATCAGAACAGAGAAAAATCTGGGAAATAATGTAACACTCTGATCTTGGTGAAATGCTAAAATGTACTTTTTCTAATCAAAAATAATTTTACCCTTTTTAAGCCAAAATCTTCCTTGAAATATGCATAAAAAATGCTTATTTGCCTCTTATAAGTCAACTTCCTTGATCAAAATGAATTAAGTCCTTTTAAAAATTCCATGCCACTTTTGCAATTATAAATCTAAGTTACAAGATTATCATTCTTAAAAAATATATATCTAAGCAGAATTCAATGTTTGGTTTTAGTTTCTTTTTCATTGCCCAATATAAGAACATAATTTGGAGGGGAAAAATGGAAAAACAAACAAAAAAAATTCTCATAATCTCCTAATACTTGCAAATCAATTGTTTCTACCACTCCCTTAGAATAAGATTTAAAAATGAATAAGCAGGAATACAAAGTTATTCCCCCTCATTCTCCCTTGGAGATGAAGCCCAGGTCCTATGCAGTTTGCAGCACCCCCAGGGCCTCCCCCTGGACCCATTCTCTCCCATCATTTTCTGCAGTTCCTCTGAACCAAATGCCTGAAACCATGATGCCGTGTTAGGGTTAAGAGACCCTAGTTAGGCCCAAGGTGGGCTGAAGGGCGCTATCTTGTGTATCCTACAGAGCATTTCAAGCATCAACACATATCTCCCAACCTCTTCACATTATTGAAAACTGAGGGTAAGATGTTATATAGTGATAGAAAGTTTAGCAAAATGTGTTCTGCAGTTCTGTGGAAAGCAGAACTTATAAGCAATGACCTTAGGTATTTAACTTAGGATATTTCCAAGCAAAGTGTCGAAGGTGTAACCTCGTTTTTCTTGATGCTTGTTGTAAAATATGAAAGGAGAGAAACAAATTGAGAGGAAAACTGATAAAGAAAACAAAAAAGCAGGGCTGGATGATCTGGGAACTTCCTTGCCTATCCAAACGGCAAAAGATGCCACAAGTAAAAGATACACACTCAGGAAAGGGTGCTCTAGAGAAAAAGCCAAGGTGTGTCTGTACATTTTGCTAATTCAGCAAGGAGGTCAAATTTTCAGGCTTGAAAAATTCAGTCAAAGAAGGCTCTTTGAAGAGATTTAGGGTGTGACTCGTAGTCCCCTTCAGCCGTCTCACCAGAGCCAAAATTAGAGATTATCTCAGAAATACCCATGAACAAGCCTCTGATATAATGCAGTGACTCCTGGTGACAAACACGAGAGATCTAAAAAGTTCTTAAGAAACTTGTATCTGCAGAAACGCTGCCAGCTTGGACTGAAAGGAGAGTACAAATGAAAGAAGACTGTCAGTCTCCCAAATTCTATAGAAATATACTAATAAAACTATTCAGTCGCAAAATATGTGCTACCTTTCATGAGAAAGGAAGGATGACAGAGCCATGAGCCTAGAAGGCAGAGCTATGAATCCAAAGAGTGGAGATGCAAATCAGGAGATTATCCTTCGGGGTCAAATCATTGTACCTCTTAGGGAGTGATGGAAATGTTTGCTATTTTGATTGTGGTAGTGGTTTCATTGGTGTATGCATCTATCGGAATTCATCAAATTGTACATTTGAAATATGTATAGTTTACTGCATGGAAATCATACCTCAGTAAATGTGTTGGGGGAAAACTGACAAATACAACAACAGCAACAACAAAAAAACCTTATGGAATTTTCTTGGCTGGTTTTATAAATTGCCTAAGATTGGTGACTCCTTTTGACCTTCCATTTTTCTCCTCTTTTGATCCAGAATGCCTATAGGTATTAATTATCCCATGTCTGCCCCACTATTATATTTTGGGAACAGATAATTTCTTTCTATAGTTTCACAGATCCACAGATGGAATGGTATTGTGTCCCAGGATGGATCATACTCATAGCCTCCTTATACTGAATTTGGATAATTTACAAGAGTTGATGAGATTTTGGACTTTGAGTTTATGAACTGTCTAATGCAGTAGCCATCAGCCACATGGGCTACTGACCACTTAAAATGTGGCTAGCATGACTAAGGAACTGGATATATAATCTTATTTAATTGAAATTAATTTTCTAAGTTTAAGTAGCTAAGCATGGCTAATGGTTACCATACTGGTCAACTCAGCTTCATAACATTTCTTTTTTGTCTCTCCCCAAGAGAATACAAGCCCTACAAGAATAGCTCTTTTCATCTGTTTTGCTCACTGCGATTTATTTTCCAAGCACAGAGAACTGGCTGATAGTAAGCCCTCAGTAAATACTTTGAGTAAATGAATGAATGTCTATTCCACTATACTGAACATTTGTCATTTTCTGTGGCCACACAGCATCTGCAGCTGCCTCCTTGTGTTTAAGAAATCCCCACCTCTTGAGACTAGTTCAATGGTGTGACTTTAGGCAACGATCCTGGATACGTGACCTCTGTGTGGGCTCCTCATTACCATCTCAGGAATTCCTGTTCCCCAAAGTCACCCTGAGTCCCTTCCTGTCTCTTGCATCAAAGAACTCTAACGAGAGCCCCTGCCCACCTATCCTCAGGATGAGGTAACTCAGCTCTATTCCAAAGCCACACTGTAAACCGAATCAAATACACCAGTAGCACTGACCACATCACCCTCAGTGAGCTAATCACTCTGATGGATCCAGTATATTTCCAGTAACCTTGAAACACATTCCACACGGTCGTTTTACAAGACCGATTTATCTAATTGATTTCCAGAATTAGGATCTTCAAGAAGCCAGTTATTTTAAAATCAATCTTCATCAGGAGTTGATAATACCTCATCCATGCTGAGATGGCCACTGGGGCCCAGGAGGGATTTCAGCCAAGCCTCTATTTGAAGTTGTCATGGAGCCTGCTCAGACTTTAAATGTTCCGTTCATCTCCGGAACACACACACACACACGCATGCGCGCCACCAAGATAAAAATGTGTTTTTAAGCAGGGAGCCTCCCTCAGTCTACCTGGAGCAGCCCATCATTTCTTCCCTAGCAACGTTATCCACACCAAAAGATAATTCTCATCCCCGCCATCAAGAGTATTTATTAAGGCACATTTCCTCTCGGAATTGGCTCAGCAGCTATCATAAGCCCTATTAAAACACAACGCTTGTTTCTCAAAGAATTAGTGTTCAATCTCTCCAATTCTGCTTGACATTTCAGAACTGAGGCTTGCAAAAGGGGCTCTGTGAACTGCCTTTGTGCACCAGTTCAAAGTTGCCAGCCCCTGGCCCAGGATAAAGAGTGTTTACCTACCTTCTATATCTGTCCACCCTCCTCTTTGATTCTTTCTCCTATCTGCCGTGAGAAATGCTTCTTCTCCTGCCCCATTCACTTTTGCTGCACTTTTAGGGGCAAAACAAGAAAAAATCCTGAAGCTACTATGTCTGAAGCTTCAATGTGTTCTCTTATAAACTCACTGCAAAAAAAAAAAAAAACTTTAAATAAATCAGAGGATTAATTTATTTATACGCTTTAGCTCCTCAGCATTACTACAATGACTTGGGAAGCATTTAAAAACACTGATTCCAGGCAGGTCTGCACCCCAGATCATCCACACCAAGGTCCCCAGATAGAAAAGGAAGGGGCAGAACCCACTTAGGGGCTGGAAATGCATAGACTTCACAAATCTGCCCACAGCCGCCTCTGCCTGCTCCACTACCCACCACTCCAGTTCACCCTGATCCAGGAGGGCCTGGATAAATTAGGATTCCTGGGTAAAGTCATTGATAAACCATTGATCTCAGGCCTGTGTCTGAGCCAGCAAGCTCAGAGCATGGCAGTGGAAATGTGAATGTTAGAATCTTAAGGGAAGAATTTTTATCTTGGCCATAATTCACTTACTTATTAATTCCACTAACCCAGCGCCTGCTCTGGGACATACCCTTCAGATCTGTTCCCAGAAGCCCTGCTCCTTAAGCCTTAAGATGCATCTGACTCGCCTGGGGGATCTTGTTGAAATGCAGGTTCTGATCAGTAAGCCTGGGGCAGGGCTTGAGATTCTGTACTTCTAACAAGCTCCCAGGTGGTGTCGCTGCTGAGTTGGAAGGCCTCAAGAAGCTTACAGTCTAGAACAGTGGTTCTCAACTAAGGGTAATTTTGCCCCCCAAGGACATTTGGCAATATCCAGAGACTTCTTTGGTTGTCACAACTAGAGGAAGAAAATGTTACTGGCATAGAGTAGGCAGAGGCCAGGGATGCTGCTCAGCATCCCACAAGGCACAGAACAGTCCCCCACCACAAAGAACTGTCTAGCCCCACGTGTCGGTAGTGCCAAGGCTGAGAAACCCTGCTCTGGAAGAGCTTGCAGTGTCCCTATAACCAAGCTCCACCACTGGAAATAAAACCTCATAAAAGCTACACATTTCATGAGCTCTTAAATTGTACCAAGCAAGCTTTAAGCTCCTTAAATACATTGATTCACTTAATCCTCACAACAAGCCCTTAAGATACATGGTGCAAACTTTTCTACTGCACAGAGGAGAAAACTGAGATGTTAAGACACATGGCCAAGGTCATCCATTAGGATGTAGCAGAGCCAAGACTCGAACACAGTTCTTAATGAAAGCCCCTCATCATTGCCCCGTGCCAAAAAGTACTTAAGAACTGCATGATCAAATAGTGAGCTAAAGAAATAAACTAATTGTATTTCTCCCGTTCCTGGGTCTATGTGAGTTCCCAATCCTCTTCTACCAGTGTTTAAAGATCTATCACCATGTGCACAAATGGTAATCAAGATTGGCCACAGAACCCCAGCCTTCCCCTTCTCTGCCTCTTTGCTGGCACCACAGCTCAGGCTCCTGCCCTCCAGACTGGACAGTATCTCTTACACTCAGTGGAGAAGCCCTGCTCTGAGCACACTCTGAAATGCCCTGCCCCCAACAGCCTTTTTCCTGGCCCCCTTGGACAGTGGCTTTAAAAGATACATTCCTTACAGCAGTGGTCCTCGACCGAAGCAGTATTGTCCCATTAAGGGGCACTTGGCAACGTTTGGAAACATGTTTGGTTGTCACAGCTGGAGAGAGGAGGGTGTGTTGTTAGCATCTGGTGGAGAGAGGCTACGTAGGCTGCTAAACATTCTGCGATGCACAGGAGAGCCCCCCACTTCAAAGAATTACCTGAACCGAAATGGCAAGAGTGCTGATGTTAAGAAATCCTGCCACAGAGAGAAGTGTCTACTGAACATCAGTGTTAGAGTAGAGCTTGGCAGCTCTATACAGAGGTGGTTGAAGCTACGCCTGAGAGTCAAGTGATCTGGGTTCACATCCTGATCCTCTCACTTAGTAGCTGCTTGACCTTGGACAACCTCAATTCCATATCCTTAAAATGGGATCCTAGAGGTCACCTCACAGGATGGAGAAGAGCAGTAGATGAAAGGAGCACCAGGCACAATAAAAGCAGCCGGTGAGCATCAGGTAGAGGTGTCATAACCACCGCCATCACCATCACATCAGGATGCTGCCTTGCTGCAGACCTCAGCATGGGGTGGGCACACGGGCCCAGGTCCCTGGACTGCTGGGAATGAGGCCCTTACAACAGAGAATCAAAGATCTCAGGCTCAAAAAGTACATTCACTCACTGGGGCTGCCATTAACAAAGTGCCACAGACTGGGTGCCGTAACAGAAATGTGCTATATCACAGTTCTTGAGGCCAGAAGTCTGAAATCAAGGTGTCAGCAGGGCTGGTTCTATCTGACAGCTGTGAGGGAAGGATCTGTTCCAGGCCCCTCTCCTTCCTTCTTGCAATGACCCTATTTCCAAATAAGTTCATGTTCTGAAGTACTGGGAATTAAGATTTCAGTATATGGATGGGTGAATGGTGGGGGAGGAGGGATTCAAAATTGAAAAGTTAAACACTTCTCCATTCTAGACAGGAGAAGGTGAGCCTAGAATGTTTGCACAGCCTAAGAGAGTCTTCTGTCCACATCACTTGTCCTGAGGAGGAAAATCCTACAGGGACTGATGGGAGGAAAGAGGGGTCTTTGGCACAAGCCAGACACCCAAGGAGGAAATAAAGGAGCCAATGGTTACTCTGCTGCATGCAACTACACTGAATCAAGTTTCAGTGTAATAGTTGGAAATCAGAGAATTGGGAATCAGGCAAGGCAGAGCCAAAAGAGAAACAAAGAACTGTTTGGGGAACAGTCAGGGCCATAAATTGCATTGCCCTCCAGTTCCATCCCCATTAGGCAGTAAGTGCCACGCAGACAGCTGCCTGGTGTGCTCTGTCCTTAGATGTGGCACAGAGCTTGGGCCAAGGTAAGTATGCAATTCATACTCACAGCATGAAGGAATCACTTGGGTTTGCCTCTTAAAAATGCAGGTTTCACATCCCAGACCTACTGAGTCAGACTCTCGAGGGTGAAGCCCAGGAGTCTGCATGTCCTACACTCTTCCAAGGAAAAGGGACAGACACTGTTGCTTCAAAACTCTGGCATGTCTCTTTGGGCCCCATCAAGGAAGCTCATGGGAATGTCTGTAGCTGGAGAACCTTAGGACCCAGAAGGACAGCTCTGGGCACATACACTCTACTTAGAGACTTAAAATTATGTATTATTTAATCAGAGATAGGTCCTCCAGGATGACTAAATCCATGCAGTAAATAGGTGTTTGGAAAGCTCAGCATCCATTAGTGGTATGTAATGACCATGAGGGTGCTATTAGATGCTCCAAGGGGCTGTATAAACATTCTGACAGGCAGTTTGGAGTCATAAAACCTCCCATAAAGGTAGAAGTCACTGTACACACTCTCAGGGGAGCCTTGATGTTTTACAGTTAAGCTGATACCTAATACTTTCTAGGATAAGCCCACTTTGTTACCCAGGGTATCAAAGACAAAACCCAAAGGCTCATGACAATGGGTTTTCATGTAGGGGGCCTCCTAAAGCTCACAAAGTGTGAGGATTCCAGGAGACATCAGAAGCTCCCCACAGGACCCAAGTCTCCTGCAGCCATCTTACATGCCTGCTGCTCAGACTCAGGACCAAGACCTTCTAACCCCTGCCCTGCCCTCTAGTGGGAGGAAAGGGAGAAGGGAGGGTGATGATGCACTGTCTAAGTGAGGGGCAACACTGAGGGCTGTAACAAACAAGCCCCTACATATATAATGGCTCAAACACAATAGAAAAATATATCTTGCTCATATGACGTCCAGAAAAACTATTCTAGGTCAGAGAGAAGCTCTTCTCCAGCAGTGATGCAGGAGTCTGGGCTCTGTCCATCTTGTTTCCATTTTTCCATCACCATCTCCAACAGGTGGCTGCTAAGATGACCATTCTCATCTACATCCAGCCAGCAGAAGAGGAAAGAGCATGGAGGATGCTGCATAGGTGTGCTGTGGACTCCATTTTCCAGCCTCCCTTGCAGTTGTGGTCATGTGACTGAGTCCTAGCCAATGAAATGTGAGCAGAAGTATTAGGGCCCAGTTTGGACCAATGAAGGGGAAATGGATTTGAAATAATGACCTGTTCTCTTTCACATTCACACACCTATTTAACCCAACCCAGATTATCGTAAGTAGCAAAGGTGATGATAATGATGACAGGAGAGATAATAATGATGTCAATAACAATGGTATCAAGTGGACATTTCACAGCTCCTCACCAGAGGTCCATTCCCCCTGATTTGGGGATCACTGCCTGCCATTTTTCTGATAATTTGGTTCTGATGGAGTTGCCTCCTCTGGTACCCAGGAGATGGGGTCACGTGACCCAGGCCTCCTTGCCCTGGCCATGGCAGAGAATGGCTCAAAACTGGGCACGTGATCTGAAGCAGGACGGTGGGAAGTAATAAGCCTTGGCTTGGGGCCTATGTGCGGTGCTAAGGTGGTAGACTTGGTCATGCCTAACAGCAGAAGCCGGGAATGCCCAGGACCCACCATAGCAGAAGTCAGAGCTCAGAGGAGGAAAGAACCACTGAATCCAGCCAAGCCTCAAGCTTCAATTTGAGCTTCTGTCACAATTACTGAACGAGCCCTCGCTGACACTGTGCTAGTGGTTAATTAACCCCTTTAAATCCTCCCAGAAATCCCATGAAGGACTACTGCTGTTATTGCTCCACTTCCCGGATGAGGAAACTGGGGTTTGGAGAGGCTAGCAAACACACCTAAGTTCACACAACCCATCAGATTCGGATTCCCATACATGCAGTCTTATTTCAAAGCCCACACTCTTACACACAATGACACACACGCTGCCCAAAAACATCTCATGGATGCCTAGTACACTTCAGGCACTTGGCCATGGGCTTCCTAAAATGTAGTTTTATTCTGGGGAAGACAGAGGGGTACAGCAGGGGAGAGCTGTTCAGACTTTGCAATCAAACAGACCTGGGTTTGGATGACAGCTCAGCCTTCTTGGCTGTATGACCTTGGGAAAATTACCTAGCCTGTCTGAGCCTCATAAAAGGGAGAAGAAACAGTTCCTGTTGCGTAGGGTTACTGCCAGGACACAAAAGACTCTGGAAACTAGGGGAAACTAAAGTTTCGCCTAAATTTTTCTTCCTGAAAGTTTAATTATAAAGTCAGCACACAAATATCAGGACAGAGAGACAGGCAGAGTCACCCTGGAAACACAGCAGCTCCCAAGCCATGTGGCTTAGTTGGATCCAGGCTGTAGCCTCAGCCTCCCTGAAGGCAGACCGGAGCGTGAGCAGCCAAGGAGGCTGAGAAAAGGGAAATGGAGGGACTGGCATCATCCTCCCATGCACAGCCCAGGGGTCAGTGTGCTCTACTTGTGACTGTTCATCCATGCCCAGGACTGGGTCCACCCACACCGCAGATCAGACTGTCACAGTCATACGGTCTCCAAACATCAGTCTTGATACCTGTTCCCCTCTCTCTGCGGTCATGCTTCCCAAGCAGCCTCCACATGACAATTTAGTTTGCATGAGGCTTGCCTTCAAGGGAAGAGGCAAGTCTTGATCCTTTTATGTCTTACTGAACATTAATATTAAAAAGTTGGCACTTGGTGTATGCATCAACCAGGGAGCTTTGTTAGAGTGATTCGCTGCATTAAAAGTGTGGGCTCTACAGCCAGCCTGTCTGGGTGTGAACCTGAGCTCCACCCTTCCTGTGCGACCTTGTATAAGCCACTTACCCTCTCTGTGCCTGTTTCCTTCACTGTCAAATCAGAGTAATAGTACATACCTCCTAGGCTTGTTGTGTGAAATGAGTGAGATAGTTCATGTAAAACTCTTAGAAGTGTTTCATGAATGTCAGGGCTGAATAATAATCCCCACTTCTGCTCAGCTGAGGGACAGTGATCAGATCAATCAATTCCTGACCCTACAAGAAGGAAAGCCAGGCCCTGGGCTACATGACAAGCCAGTCTTCCCTGGGAACATTCCAACCCTCTTTCCATTCATCCAGTCAACACATTTATTGCGGACCTATGTGTTAAGCACCAGGAAAGCAATGTTGAGAAAGCAAAAATTTTTTGCCCTGATAAGTGTTAAGCTTCACTGGGGAAGGCAGACATTAATAACATAATCACACAAATTTAAAATGACAACAAAGACACTATATCTGAAAAACACATCTAGTGGGGTGGGAGGGTAAGGGAGAGTGGGGAGTGTTGTTAGGAAGGCTTCCTCAAGGAAATAACAAAATGAGGGGAAAGCAGAATGAGGAATATGAATTAACAAAGTGAAAAAGAGGAGGGATGATTATGCCAGGCAGCTGAAGCTATATGTGCAAAGGCCCTGGGGAATGAGGGAGGATGACAAGCACAAGGGACCAAAAGAACAGCTACAAGAAAACAAACTTCTATGGAGGGAGGCGAGGATTTGCTGACGTTAACCATCCCTCTATTCCCTTAAGTCCCACTTCAGGGCTCCTGAACCCCTAGATACCCCTAAAAAATCCTGGCTGGCAAATTCTCCAGTTAAATAAGAAATTCACACATTCTTAAGTGACTTACTGGTTTGGCCCTCCCCAGAGAATTTTAAAAGAAGAGCTAATTGAGGGTAATGCTTGACCCAAAGGAATCATGGCTTAATGGTGAGGGTAGAGGTAGAAATTTCTGAGCGTAATTCTCCTCCAATAACATCCATGGACAGAGGTCTACACCCTGCTCAGGTAATCCTGTTCTGGACACACAGCACTGATGCTCTGGAAGCTGAAAAGCTCAGCTTGGTTTCAGCTCTTAATGATCGCCCATCTCAGGTTTAGTTTTCTTTAAATAGGTTCTCCCAGAGTGTGTCTTTGCTGCATCCTGCGGGGCTGGCGGAAGGAATTTGGCACTTTTTCAACCACAAACCCTTTAAATTACCAATGGCAGGGTTTATGAGGTGTCAGTGGATTGTCTAGATTTAAACGGGCAGTGCTCTTAAAGACCATTTGTCTTGTACTGGGCCAGCCAGAGTCGAGGTGGGGGCTGACAGCTCTTAACCCTCTCACTGGTCACTGTTCCGCAGGATCAGGATGAACACACTAGCCCCTCAGTGCTGCCTCTAAAGGACCCTCGGTTTTGTCTTCCAGGGGGCTCTGTAGCTTGCTGTCTCCCCCATTCCAAATCCTTTTCCCACCCTGGAGGCAGTGAGAAAGGAAAGCATTATTTCTTGAGCATTAACCACACCCTAGATACATAAAGAGCTTTATGCACATTATGACACTGAGATAGGACCAATTATTTGCCCCGTTTTACAGATGAACAGAGACTCAGAGAGACATAATGACTTGTCCAAGGTCACACAACAAAAAAGTGAAAGGGTCAAGATTTGAACCCAGAGCTTAACTCCTTTGTGGGTTTAACTTCCTTGAAAAATGGAGAAGAGTGAAAATGATGATTCCCACATCACAGGCCTGGTCAAATGGTTGAATAGTGGTGCCATTTACCCCCAAAAAAATTTTTAATTAAAAAATAAAAAAGGGGGAAAAATGGAGAAGAGTTCCTTAAAGGTGAATGAAGCAGGATAATTATCCCAGAGGGTTTGGCAGCCTTCAGCATGTATACAAATATTCACTCAACAAGCATTTCCTGAACACCGACCCTCCCCCTCAACTGAATCCTGGGCACTGGGAACACAGAGGTGAGAAGTCACTGCCCTCATGTATCTCACCACTACCCAGCCCTTTCACAGTCTGACAGCTCCAGTGGGTCACCTTCTCCAGCCATCTAACTCAACATTTACTGGGAACCTGCTATCTGCCAGGCTCTGGACAAATACTGGGGATACAGAGAAGGATAAGAAATAAACAAATACTTTAGTAAATAATAGCATCACAGTGCAGTATAAAAAAAGAGAGGTACCTGGGGTATTTGAGAACAGGGGATGGAAGCCCCCAACGCAGTCCTGGAGTCAGAAGTGGCTCCCAGAGGAAACTCTAGGAGATGCTACTGCTGCTTGCTCTTCCAGCAGCAAGTTTCCCTTCCATGCTGGCAGAACCCAAAAATGCTTTCTGGTGTCTACCTGTCCCCATATGACTCTGTGAAATTGTAATCTGCCTAGACCAATCATGGTGGTCTCATTTACCACCTAAGTGGTAGGTTTAGGGAGGGGAATGTTAACCAGTTCAGTTCAATGAGACATTGGCTATGGGGTGGGGGAGAGAGGGAGATGTCTACTGGGGGCTTCTAAGAAATGACTTTAGATCCTTAAAACAGATGTGCATGGCTGGGGTGGTCTCTTTTTTTCCCAGCAGAAGTTCTTGAGTCTGCATGGACTGTTTGGACCTGAGGCAGTAACTGTACAGATTTTTGGACTTGAGTGGGCTTAGCTTGAGAATGCACACGACGTGGCAGATGGAAAGATGGAAGGAGCTTGGGAGCTTGGTGATTCCACTGGCCTCCAGCCCTGTAATTCCTCATCTCATTTGGGAATAAGGCTGCAAGGGTCAGAAAACCCAACTACAGCAGCTTAAACAGATAGGGGCTTTTCTCACAAAATAAGAATTTCAGAAATAAGGGGCAGTTCAGGGTATCCTCTTGGCCTCCAATAATTCACTTTGCTAAAATGACGAATGATCCCAAAAACATCAGGGGCCTTCAACAACAATACACACAGCTCACTCAAGGGACATACAGGCTGCAGCTGGCTGTGGCTGTGCCCCATGTGACTTCACTGCAGGCTGCAGACCAAAGGAGCAGACCCCCAGTGCGCAATGCCCATTCTACTGACAGAGGGAATTCCAATCAAAAAGTCTAGTCACACAATTGCATTTAAGGCATCTGCTCAGACCATCAAGTGTCACATTCTCCCATACTCTATGGGCCAAAGTTACATGTCCATGTTTGGCAATGGAGAACAGAAGCATGCTTCTCCTACACATACCAAGAAGAGGGCATATAATATCCTTATGAGAGAGGAGCAAATAGATGTGATCAAGAACACAATCTACCACATGGCCTTTTTCCCTCAAGGCTGCAAGATGGCTGCTGTAGCTCTAGCCATCTTGTCCCAGTCCAGGCAGAAAGAAATAGGAAGAGAGACAGTAGTGCAAAAGTTTTTCCAGAAACTCTAGAGCTGCTTCACTTTCAGCTCACTGGCCAAAACTAAATCACGTGAACACTCATGTTTAGAAGGTCACTAAGACATTGGGTGCTGAGTTTGTCATTCAAAGGAGCAGCCTCACTACCCTACCTCCAGATTGCTTCTTATGAGAAAGTATTTATCTCCTTATTGTTTAAGCCATTTTGAGTTGACATTTCTGCTACTTTCAGCTGAAAAAAAAAATTCTAATGGGTGAAAAATCCAAAACTTTTATCTCCACCTACAAGAGCCTACATCAAGCAGCCCTACTCTCTGCCTTTGCCATCTTCTTCCCTTCACTCACTACTCCAGACACACTGTCCTCCCCTCTCCTTGTACACAGGCAGTTCCCTCCACCTAGAATGCTGCTCCCATGTTTTTTGAATGTCTTTATCACATCCTATTATCTCTGATTCACAGCACAATACACATTATGTGACTGTACAGTTATTAGTTTACCCCTTTAATACTTGCTGCCAATAAATTGCAAGTTCCATGAAGACAGGAGCTCTACTGACCACTATCACTATAGCATTTATTCATTACAGTGCCTGGCTCAGAGTAGAGACTCAACAAAAATTGTTGAATGAATGAGTGAGTGAATGAATGGGGTGAGATGATACTCAAGAGAAGTCTTAAAGAATGAGTGAGTTACCAAGTGGTCAGGAAGCAAGTCACCCAGCCTGCCTTTTCAACAGATAATTTTCTGGGGGGTATTTAACAGTCTCTTTTGTCAATGAAGCAAGGATGAGCACACTCCTTCCTCTCACACATACCCCATAATGATGAAAGGGAGCAACTACAGATCTCTCCTTCTCTTACAGAGGGTAAAACCAGAAGAGGGAAATTACTGCTCCAGGCATGGAAAACCACCATGCCAGCTCCGAGACTCGAAATCTGCTCACCAACTTCCCAGTACATCATACTGGCCAATTTTACCACTGTGTCAGTTTTCTAGGGCTGCCATAGCCAAGTACCACACACTGGGTGGCTTAAACAACAGAAACTTATTTTCTTACAATTCTGGAGGCTAGAAGACCAACATCAGGGTGTAAGCAGGGCTGATTTCCTTTGAAGCCTCCGTCCTTGGCTTGCAGGTGGCTTTCTCCTCCCTCTGTCCTCACACGCTCTTCCCTCTTTCTGTACTAATCCTAATCTCCTCTTATTATGGAGACACCAGTCCTATTGGATTAGCGCCCACCCATAAGACCTCATTTTACCTTAACCACCTCCTTAAAGGCTCTACCTTCAAATGCAGTCACATTCAGAGGCACTGGGGGGTTAGGATCTCAATATATGAATTTCAGGCAGGGAATGGGGGACACAGTTCAGCTCATAGCCACCATTACCTAAATTTGTGATTTTCTATGCAATTTCAGATACTCCATCTTTTGTGTTCCTTACAATAGGCTTGTGCCTTAGGCAGGGCAAGAATCCTCACTTCACAAGTGAGGAAATCAAGAGACGAAAGGGCTCCCCTACCATTGTACCCCTGGAGAATAATGGAGGTAGAGCCAGAACCCACCAGACCAAGTCTTGTCCTGGAGTTGTGGCATGAACACATCCTTGTGGATTTATGAGTTCCCTCTGAAATTTTTTTATTTCAATAATTCTAAATTTTAATTTCAAGGGTAATCTTTTCAAACTAAATGCATACATTTTCTGAATCACCTGGTTGACTCCCTTAATTAGCTCATCCTACTGCATGCTTGAGCACTTGCAGTAGTGTTTACAATCTCTTTGGTGCCAAGCATACAACTTGAACTGTCTTGAGTGATAAGAAAGAACAGAAGCAATCATAACACATCCATGATGAAGGTCAACAGTGAAGGTCAAAAACTGTCATTTGGAGACAGGAAGTGGTAGGTGATTGGGGTTTCCACATGGCAAACATACATAGTCCAGGCACATCTAACTCAAAAGAAACCACACTCCAGTCTTCAGTACGCAATGCACTTTATGAGAAGTGATTTAGTTTCAGCCAAGGAACATCATCTATCACATTAAATTAATGCTGCTAATTTGGATTTTATTGGTTTTATAGGTTTGTTTGTATTTAACTTATAAATTTGTTTCAGCTTTACAGCTGTATAAGAGCAATAAGCATAAGGCATTTATAGGTAGTTTTATGTTTGTACTGCTTAAATAATATTAATTTAACATTAATACAAAATAATTTAAGCCAACACTGAGGCTCCATGAGAAAAATTTTCCCATTAAAGGACACCATATACATAAAGTGCTCGAGTTAAAGAATTGCTGCACTGTACACCATTGTTCCACAGTTCGTGAGCCCTCAGGTAAGAATTACTGCGTGAACGTGAGCGAAAGAGAGGATAGTCCTTCTTGATCTATTTCCGACCTGGTTTGTTCTTCATCCCCTAAAAGAATTTGCATACAGTCCAACATATTGGAGATACCGGATATTATCTCCCCAACCACACCTCTTAGAGAATTTGCCCTGTCCAATCCCTGGTAGAGGCAGAACCATCATTCACAGTTGATTGGACTAAGGTTAGAAAACTGTTCAAATAGGGATGAATCAGATTCTTCCTTCTAGGATTTTGGAATTAGTACATTAAGAGATTGAGCCAGTAAGCTGTCAGAAGCTAAGCTACAAGGTCCTGCAGACTCAGGAGAAACCATCGAAGGCTGGGAATGGATGGAGTGAGGAGAGGAAGCCAATCTATAACAAGAAGAGAATGAAGTGGCTGGGCGGAGAGAAGCAGGGATGACAGCCTCTGAGAAGGGGCTTGAGGCTGGCTGTACAATCCTGCTGGCTTCCCACCCAGCTCCAGGCCCAGGAGACCTGCTGTAAGATGCACTTGTCTCCTTTCAGCAAACCCCTTTGACTTGAGACTGAATGGGTTCCTGTCCCCTGGTGACCAAAGTGTTCTTTCCATGGCCTTCAGCTTGTTTCATCTATCTTCGCATACATTTCATCACTTTCTTGCCTCTATGTGTACCAACCTGCCCAGGAGGCTTTTGAGGACAAGCACCAGAAAGGAATATTAGGAGAGGAATCAAGATTTATTGAGTGCTTACTCTGAGAAATGAAAAAAGAACATCACCATCCTGAGCAGGCAGGTCACATACATGATCATATGTAATTCTCATTGTTACTTTGAAACATGGGTATTATTATACTTACTGAATAATCCAAGAACCAGGACTCAGAGAGGTCAAGTAACTTATCCAAGGCCAATAGCAAGGAAGGAATGGAAGATAAGAAATGATGGGAGATTGGAAGTGATGGGAGATTGGAAGTAATAGGGAGATAGGAAGTGATTGGGAGGAAGGAAGCAGGGGAGGCAAACAGGAAGTAATAGGAAACAGGAGGTGATTGGAAGACAGAAAGTAATGGATGATCGGAAATGATAGAAGACAGGTTGATCTGATTTCACAACTTACTCATTTCCCATCAAATTTAATTCCTCTGGAGAGGGGGCATTGCTTCACTGGGACAAGATACAAAACTCAGAATGCCACTCATGCTTCATCAGTGCTCTTTGCCCACAGTCTCCAGACAGAGGTGAGAACATGCACTCAGCTGGCACCAGCTATGTTAGGAAATAGTTGAGAGGGAAGCAATATAGTGGTGAAGATCCTAGGCTCAAATCCTGGCTTTGTCACTCACTGTTTCAGAGACACGATCTTGAGCCTCAGTTTCTTCACGTAAAAATTAATAGAAATAATAATAGAGGATTAAGTAAGACAATGCATGCAAAATTGCCCAGCATTGAGCCTGAGACAGCCACTTGAAGAGCAATAGGAGTTATTTATAGGCATCTTAGAAGCTAAATGGAATCACACTTTTCATGAGCCAGTAAATCCCACTAGCCTTGCTACTTTCCAAATATTTTCTACAGCAGACTTGCCACATTTCCCCCAAACTATTGGGTATTGAATTTTTAACACGAATAACCTTAGATGAACTTCACTTATAGCAGAAACTGCTTAAAACTGACCTGAATTGATCAGGCGTAAGGATTTTCCATTAAGCAGAAATTAAGGAAATACATCTTCCAATATCTCAATTAAAACAGCCTCCGTTTTGCAAAGGTAGGAGCTGTTGATTTGATTTTAGTGAACAAGGAGATCAATAAGATAAAAGGCCCCTGAGAGGGCAACGTGCCTCTTCACATACCTCCTCGAGGCTGGGTTCCTCCCTCCACCTTATCCCCCACCCACAGCTGACAGTGATGCAGGCCCCCTCAAAGTGCTGACTGCTGCAGGAAATGATGCCAAAAACCAGTCCATGTGTCCACGTGGAGCTGAGGATAGCCAAGGCCTCCTGAGAGACAGAGCAAAGTTGTCCCTTCTTCTTCATCATCATATTACAATGCGCTCCCCTAAGGGCAGAGATCTGGGTCTGCTGTGTTCACAGATGTCTTACCAGCACCTAGAACAGTGCCTGGCTGTGGTAGACTGATGGCATGAGGGCCCCCAGTTCTTTGCCTCTCCCTGTATCCACACCATGCCCTTTGCCATGTGACTTGCATTCCTCTCACTGAAAAGGCAGCTCTTACTGCCCCTTCGCCTGGAATCTGGGCTGTCCCTGTGACTTGCTTTGTCCAGTAGACGACAAGCAGAAATGATGATGAGCCTTGACTTCAAAAGGCTTTACATGTCTCCCCACCATCTCTTAACTCTCTGCCGTCACCGTAAGAAGGACATTCCCAGATGAGTCTGCTGGTCTCAGATTAAGAATGAGGGTCATGGAGGTAAAGCCAGGCTGCCCTGGTCATTCCAGCTAAGGCCATCCAAGATCAGCCAACAGACAGCTGACCAACAGACACACAAGTGAACCCAGGCAGGCCAGCAGGACCCTCCAGCTGACCCATGGACCTGGAAGCTAAACTAATGCTTGCTGTTTTAGGCTACCAAGTTTTAGGGTAGTTTGTTACATATTATTGAGAAAGAAATCAATGATACACTAGCACATTCATCTAAATTGATAGAGTTAATCTATTAAATACTATTAAATAGGTACTAAATACTAAGCACTTGGTTAAACAATATGCCTACATTATGGATCCTGTCTTGATTTAAAATGTTCATGTTTTGTTCATCATGAAATCTGCCTCATTAATCTTGATCTGTTTTAAATCTTGCATTAATATATTATTTATCTTGATTATTGAGTTTTGCTTTTGGCGCCTCCTTAAATTTTGTACCACTCACTCACCTCACCATATTCTCAGCCCTGATTGTCTGATTTATTCCTTGTAAAAATAAATCTGTCAAAAAAGTAAGGTCCAGATGAAGCTGGAATAATTTGAGCAACAAAATAAATAATGTGGTATTGCATTATAACTCGAAGCATAAAATAAATATCCATGAGTCCACACTGATAGAAATAAATGATTGAATAAATAAATAATAATAAATAAATAAGTAAATGTGGGAGGATGGGTAAATATCCCACATTCCATCAAGGAAGGGGACCATCAACCCCCATTCCCTAAGTATGAGCTGACAGTGACTTCTTTCCAAGGACGACCACCGAGGAAGGGCAGAAAGGACAGTGGAGAGATCTGACAGACACACCTCAGCCAGGTGAGCAAGGTCACCATCATTTTGATGAGCCATGTTGCAAGGTGGTACACTGTAGGGTGTGATGAGAATGGAACTTTACCTCTGCGATCTTCTTCTCCCAAACCCATACCTCAGTCTAATCATGAGAAACATATGAGACAAATCCCAGTTGAGGGACAGTCTGTAACATACCTGAGCAGTCCTCCTCCAAACTGTCAAAGTCACTAAAAACAAGGACAGCCTGAGGACCTATGGTGGCTGATGTGGTACCTTGGATGGGATCCTGGAACAGGAAACAGGCCTGAGTAAAAGCTAAGGAAATCCTGATGAAAGGTGGAGATTAGTTAATAACAATGCATCAATACTGGTACATCAGTTGTGACAAACGCACCATCGTGATGTAAGACGTGGACAGCAGGGGAAGCTGGGTACAGGTTACACGGGAGGTCACTGCACTGTCTTTGCAACTTTTCTGTAAGTCTAAAACTATTCTAAAACAAATGGCTTATTTAAACAAAAAATAAACCAAGGCCCAGAGAGATCAATTGCCCAAAGTCACAGAGTTAATAAATGACAAAACTGGGATTCTACTCCAGGACTGTGTTTGAACCAACACCCTATGGCTCACCTACTCACACTGAGATAATTTCCATGTGACAAAAATAAGGAAGGAAGGGAGGGAGGGGGAGGAGGAGGGAGGGACGGAGGGAGAGAGGGAGAGAGGGAGGAGAAAAGAAGAGAGAGAAAAGGAGGGAGGGAGGGAGGGAGATTGATTGACAGATATTTGCCAGCTTTTTGCTATTTGATGAAATTGGCTGCCCGAAATGCCTTTTGTCTCCTTTCCTCCTAAATGCATATTCAGCAGCTTCCAGCTGCACCAGGGGCTTCTCATCCAGCTGTGCTCACCCTCATACAAACTCCCATGAAATCAATAGCACACATCCATCATTTTATCTCCACCACTTAGTGGAAGCAAAAACCACTTTGCCAAAGTACCCTCCACCGGACAAGACATATCACCCCGTCACCATCTTACCCATCCACCTTGCATACAATTGTTTAAGTGGTTTGGGGTCCTTTGAAATCAGAGATTTATTCCTGCTTCCTTTACGTTTTATTATGGGAGGTTTATCATCAATATGAAACTTTAATTCCTCCAGAGCCATGGATTAATAGACTCATAAACTTTAATACCTGGTGCTTCATACACTTCATTCAGGATGTACTCCGCACAGTTGGGGAGTAACAATACAGTGCAATTTTTATGATCTCCCCCATCCTTCAATTCTAAGACCTTTGGGGACATAGATTCACCTTGATAAAGCTCTGTCTTGTAATTAGGAGGCTGAACACTGGAATCAGACCAACATGGGTTCAAATCCCGGCTGTATCACTTACTACCTGTGCAACTCCAGGCTTGTTGCTTTACCTCTCTGAGCCTCAGCTCCATCCATCTATAAAATGGGGATAAAATTGGAACCTATCTCACAAGGTTATTAATTGTTCATGGTGTGTGTATGTGTGTACAATGGCGGTGGGGAGGGAGAGAGCAAGGGGGGAGGGGGGAGAACAAAAAAGAGAACCAAAAAAATTTCCTTTTTTATGACAAGGAAAATAAAGACACCCCCTTAGAATCTCTGCAGAGAAAACAGAGCAAAGAGACCAGAATCTTCACTCCCTTCACTTTGCACACATCATCAACCCAGAGCTCCAATACTAAGCACGTTTGTGTTCAGCTCGTGCCATTGTTTAAAATGCAGCCGCTGCTGCTTCTAGTGACAAGAATTGCTAGTTTGTTCTTCCAAAGAAATCTTTGGGGGTAGGGCTTAGGCTGAGCTCTTTGTAACTTTCTAATTTCTCAGAAGACAATTTGGGAAAACAAACAGCACTCTTTTTTCAGAGCTGACTGCAGCATGCTGTGCCTCTCCTGTCTTCCAAAAGGCCTCCTCTTGTACAGCAAAGACCTAAATAAAACAGCAAAAGACAAATAATAGTCCAACAGATCATATAATATGCAGTGATTCAGATAATACTAAAGATAACCAATCTTTACACCAGTGGTTCTCACCCAGGGGACAGCTGGCAATGTCTGGAGATGTTTTTTGTTGTCATGACTGGGCATGGAGAGTGGCCTGTGACCAACACCCCCACAGAACTGAGGCTCCCAGACTTACAACCAGAAAGGATGGAATTCCACGCCGCTGAGCCTTAGACAAGACCTCAGCCCTAACCAACACCTTGATCATAGCCTGGATGGTTCAGAAGCAGAGGATGCACCTAAGATCTGCCCAGATTGCTGACTCACAGACACCATGAGATTAAAAAAGTGCATTGTACCAAACTGCCAAATTTGTATAATGTTGTTATGTAGCAAGAGAAAACAAACGCCCTGACCTGGGCTGCCACACCCACTTTCCTATCCCAATGGAACATGTGCTCATGGAAAACACTGTGCTAGTTTCCTTGGGCTAGGATGACAAATCACCACAAATCAGAGGGCCTAAAACAACAGGAATCCATTCTCTTACAGTTTGGGATGGAAGAAGGCTAAAATCAAGGTGTCAGCAAGGTCATACTTTCTCCAAAGGCTCTAAGAAAGACCCCTTCCTTGCCTCTTCCTATCTTCCAGTGGCTCCTAGCCATTCTTGGCATTCCCTGGCTTGTAGAGGCATCTCTCAAGTCCCTGCCTCCATCTTCACATGGCCCTCTTCCCTATGTGTGTGTCTGTGTCCAAATTTCTTCATCTTCTGAGGACACCCATCACACCCTAATCCAGTGTGACCTCAGCTTAATTTGATGACCTCTGCAAAGACTCTATTTCCAAGTAAGGTCACATCCACAGGTACTGAGGGTTAGGATTTCAACATACCATTTGCAGGGGACAAAATTCAACCCAGAAAACAGAGCCTGCAGGTCTCCTGGCAACTCCAGCCCCTTGGGAAATTGCTCATCCACCCCTAGTTCCCACCAACTCCTGGCTCATTGATTCACCACATGCTTACTGAACACTCCATGTGCTGCCCACAATGGAGAAACTGGAGGAAACAGAGTCAAGAAAACCCCTGCTCTTATGAAGCTTATATTCCAGGGGAAGCAAGGCAGACAGTCGATGCCAACAAATAAGGAGACCGTTTCCGACCATGGCAAATGGTATGAATAATAATGGCAGTGGTAGTAACAAGAGTCGTGGTGGCAACAGCAGCTAACGTTGCTGGGCGTTGTTCTAAACACTTCATGAGAATTTGCAGTCTTCATCCTCAACACAACCGCATGAAGTAGCTACCATTCAATCCCATTTTAAAGGTGGGGAAATTGAGGCACAAAAAGGTTGCACACAACTAATAGCAGAGCCAGGATTCAAACTCAGGCAGCTGAGCCCCAGGGACCCAACATGAAGAAAACAAAGAGCTGGAGGAAGGAATAGGACTTCAGATCTGATGGTCTCTGGTAGGGAACTTGTGAGCCAAGTCTTGACCAGACAGTAGGGTGGATGCCAGATTGCAGCAAGTGAAAGAGGGAATGTAAATGGAGGATGTGAAGAAGGTAAAATGATGTTTAATTGTAGAAGGTGGGAAGCTTCTGAAATACTCAGTGGCTGTACCAAACAGGATAGACATTGGGTAGAATGTAGACCACTTTAAGAAAGGGGATGTTAGAGAGCAAGGTGCTACCTCACCCCAGGGATGCTGTGATGCACCTCCTGCCTCCCCTCTCAGTTTCCTTCCTGCTGCATCATCTCTGTCCTATAGCTTTACCCTCCCAGTGTTGGCTCAGGCCAGCCCCACTGCCTGGGGTGATTAATAGGTTTAATTTATCATTAACTTCCAAGGAGCTGAGCTAGGCGAGTGACGCCTCTGGAACAGTGTATGAGTAATCAGTGGGTAAGCAGAAGCCTCTGCATCCTTATTTATATTCATTTTGCACTGGGGACATTCCTAATTTGTTTGTTTTTCTCTGGTCTGGCTTCACCTACCTGGACTTGGGTGACTGGGAAGAGACCAAGAAGGGATGGTCCAGGAGACCAGGGGTGGAAGGAGAGACTGAGTCTGTGCGGACAGAGGAGGATGGGGACAGGAAGACACTGGACAAGACTCTGGGAGGAGCATCTGCCCACCCTAAATCTCCATGCCCACCGGCTGCCAGCATCTCATTCATCCAGACGTGGCCCCAACTTGTCGTTGGTGCAGGCGCCGAGCCAAACGCTGGGAGGGGCAGAAGTGAGGGCTTTGGGGTTCCTGCCTTCAGAGGGCTCTCAGCACACCAGGAGAAATGGGCATATAATCATTTCAAAGCTCGGTCAGCAGACCCATGTGTACGAGGCAGTATAGGCTCAAAGGCAAGGGTGGGGCTCCTCGTTCTCATGCCTGGTGGAATTTTAGGATCCAGGACTCCGAGGGCCAGCCTGAAATCCAGGCCATTTGTCCCTCCTCCATTAATCTGAATGCACACAGGCCAGGGAACCATCATCAGGCCAGAGAAGGGAGGGAGGGTAAGAAAAGGTCTCTAGCACAGGGAAGGTAAGGCTGGGCCTGGGCTTACCAACCGATATGTCCGGGAAGCCCCCATAGGGAATCCCCAGCCAGCAACCCCAAAAGCCATGGGCTTCAAAAATGTGCTGGAATGGGTTTTTCTTCCCTTTCACCCCTCCTGCAAGAAGGTCACGTGTCATGCAATTCTGGGTTGACAAGGAGACAGACACCCTCTCTGCAAATTAAGAGGCAGGAGCCTGTGCAAGTGAGGTGGCCCTCTGCACAGGGCCTCGGACTGGCTGTGTGCAGACTTCTCCCACAAGCTAGGCTACTGTGAGGGCAAGAGGGGCAGCAGGAGAGAGGTGACTGGGGTGGGGGGGTCACCTGCAGAGATCACCCCTAGAATCTCAGACTGCAAATGTTGCTCAGGGATCAGCCACATGGATTAAAACCACCCCTGGCTCTCCCCACTCTGTGGAAGTACAGAGCTGGGATCCGAAATAAAAGCACATTCCGGAGATTCTGTGAGCAGCAATGTAAGTGGAACAAGGCAGCAGCCACCGGGCAGGGCAACTTGAGGCTTTGGACAATGGTTTCTGCTGCCTGGAATCCAAGTTTATCCCAAAGACCCTTGGGTTAAATGTGAAGATGAGAAATTCTGGGTTTTAATTAGGGGATGGTGAGGAAGGTGTGGGATAATGCAGCCTGCAGCATCAATGCCTCATTTCTTTTTTCTTTGTAAAAGCTTTATTGAGATAGAATTTGCATACCATACAATTCACTCATTTAAGTGTATGATTCAATGGTTTTTAGTATATTCATAAGTTGTACACCTACCACCACAATCAATTTTAGAACACTGTCATCACCCTCAAAAGAATTCCCTTACCCTTAGCCATCACTTCCCAAATATCCCACCATCCCCAGCCCCTGGCAACCCCTAATTTACTCGCTGTCTCCATGGATTTGATTAGTCTGGATGTCTCACAGAAATGGCCTCCTTCCTTCTTTGCTACAGGGTCAGCATGACCAGAATGTCTGGCTTCAGCCTAGCTTTAACCTTGACACTCATGACCTGGTAGTGATTCTGTCCTCCTGAGCTCCAGCATCCTCACCTGAAAGTGGAGTCAAGCATTGTTCTTTACCCACCAAGTGGCAGGGAAGGTGACATAAGTTAACACCCATCACAGTGTCTGCATGCAGTAGGTACTCAGCAAATGGGAGACGTGTGACTGCTCTGGTGTCTTTGCCTGGCTTGCTTGATGGGGATAGCACAGGGCCCTCCCTCTTGAGGATGACAGACAAAATGCTGGGTCCCACGAAGATAAAAGAGACCACACACATGGAGCTTAATGCAGAGCCTGCTCAATGAATGGGGCCTTTTTAAAATTGTACCGATGTGAATGGTGAGTCTGGCCAAGTTTGTGGTCATAAGGTCAGGACCACTGGCCCCACCGCAGGAAACTGTCTCTCGGTGGCCTGACGACAAAGCTAGGGCAGCCTTGTTATCCAGGAGCCAGGGCCAGGATGGGAAGGCAACTCAGAGCTGAGACAGAGGACCAGTGGGCTCCCGGCAGGTCTGGCCTCGCTGGGCAGCTATCAGTCCTGGGAGGCTGCCCGCCGTGTGCTCCAGACTCCCAGGGCCCAAGGCAGGGGTGGGAATAATCCGGTTACATGCTCAGGGAGTGCTGCTGCTCTTGGCAGAGCCACAAATTGAGTTTGAAATGAGTAACCGGGAGCCAAGCTGCTTGTGCTGTGAGCGACAAGGCTGGGCTGGCAGGTTGCCTCCATACCGCCCCCTCTGGACCAGAGGAGGGGGCTGGGGAGACAGCCTGAAACCAGCCCCGGACGTAATGGGTAATCCAGCTTCCCTTGCTGTTATTGGGGGGGGGGGGGGGGGCATGGCTGACACCCAGCAAAGAAGGAAGAAGGTCATTTCCATGAACTGCCCAGAAGAGAAAAAGCTACAAAGACAGGAAGTAGATTAGTGGCTGCCTGGGGTTAGGGAAGGTGGGGGGATTGGGGTTTGATAGCTGAAGGGTTCAGGTATGTGTTTCTCTTAGGGGTGATGAAAATGCTCTAAAACTGATTGAGGTGATGATTGCATGACTGTGAATTATACTTAAAACCATGAACCTATACACTTTAAGTGGGTGGAGTGTATAGTATGTGAATTATATTTCAAAGTTGTTACAAAAACAAGAGAGAGTGTTGGGGGCAGAGGGTACGGAGAATGACTTCCCATAGGCATGACTCTTAGACCACAAAACCAAGATCCTCCCATAAGAACAAAAATAAGAGCTAAGATGTATGAGGTCCTTCACAGAGGAGAAAACTACAACACAGAGAGGTTAATTCTCTTGCCCAAAGTTGCACAGCAACAAAAGGCAGTCAAGGCTCCTCCTCAGCCTATCCAGTAACAGGCTTGTGCTCCTAACCACTGGGCTGTATTGCCTTTGACTGATAAGCACCTTAAGCAATTGCTTGAGGCACCAGGAAAGGAAGAGACGATATTGTAGGAGAGAAGCATTTGACGTACATAAATAGAATAATCAAAGCAAACATCACGGGGCAAGAACAGAACTTTGCTCCACTTCCATACACGCTGTAGTGGGGAGTCCAACTTTCCTGGGACTAGGTGTCACAAGGTCTTGATCCAGCTCAGGCATCTGTGTCCTGGGGTCTCTGCTCTGGCTGTTTCTCAGGGTCCCCCCGAGGCAGGGGGAGCCTGGAGCCAACAGTCCATCTGATAAAGATCCAACTCACAAAGCGGGCTCCATTGTGCTACAGACTCTGCAGATGGCTGCAGACTCTGCAGATTTCTGCAGAAAGGCTATAACTCAGTAGAGAATTCTGTTAATATGGTTGCCGCCTGCCCTCACCCCTGCAGCTCCCAGTCTAACCACAGTGGAGATAACGGAGGCTGGAGGCTACCGGGTCCTGATTACATTTCCTCCCCTCTCGCTGCCCTAAAAAGATGGGCTTTGTTGGGCTTCTGCTGCCACCTACAGCAGCTGCAACAAAAGGCAGGTCTCCAGCCAGACCTGGAGACACAGAACAGGGGCTTCAGGGCAGAAATGGGGCACCATGGGCCAAAGCCTGAGGTCTGATATCCAGGTCCTCCGCAGACCCTCAGGCCATCTGGGGAAGAATACTCCACAGCCTTCTCTCCATCCTTCCTCCAGAGGCCCCACCCTCTGGGACACACCAAATGGAAGGGAGGACCAGCTCTGCATCCTGTGGGGCTAAAGGGCATCTAAACCTCTCTTCTTGCCTTGAGGATGTTCTGATCCCTCTGCCCACATCGACTGCCTGCTGCACCATTTCATTAACCCCCCCCCCTCCAAGAAGCCCCTCTCGATTCCCTCCCCTGGCTTAGCTAAGCCCACAGCTCCCTTCTGCTTGCCTCATTGATCACTCTGCATTGTAGCCACTTACCTGCCTGTCTCCCCTAGTAATGATAATAGTCAGACTAACATTCATTAAGCACTGAGCACATACCACGTACTGTGTTTAGAGAATTGCACGCACCATGTCAATTAATAATTCAGCAACTTAGGAGGGAGATCCATTGTTGTCATCATTTCCCAGATAAGAAATCTGAGGCTCTGAAGGGTGCAGTAAACTTAGCCAAAGCCAGCCTGAGGTCTGAATGTAGCCCCATCTTCCTCCAGAGACAACCCTCTTAATGCAGGAGTCACCCTGCCTCCGCTCCACCCTTCACCAACACTTTCACTTGATGGACGGGGTGACCATATAGTTCGTCTGCTGTTAATTGATTTAGAAACTTGGGAGCCTGCTTGGCTGGGAAAGGGATAATCATGTTTTCTTTTATTGGGCTCATGCAATGCTGAAAGCAATTGTTGTAAAATATATATATGATGTCTGGTCATTGCAAGACACCCCTGGAGCATAACTTCTCTTAGTCACACATTCCTTGTCCTTACAGTCTGTTTCTCTGGGATTTGGAGAAGATGAGATATAAAATGGAGCCAAATTGCAATCCAAAAGGCAACTTATAACCATGGATGGAAGCCAGCTTTGGGGAGACCGGCAAGTCAGTGAATCAACTGTGTGGTGAAGAAATGACCTCCCCGGGAGTTTATGGAATTAGAGGTTACACTGTCAGATGCTGACAGGACCGCTCTGCCCTGATGGGACCAGACCTAAAGCCTCCAAAGGTGGGTCCATGCTCTCAGGGGCACTGGCTAAGGAGGGTATGCCCGGTGAGGTGTTGTCTAGCGTGGGAGAGAACTCCAAGTCATGAGATATCACATGGCAAGAGTCAAATGAGGGGAAGCGTAAGAGCTGCCTACAAGCATTTAAAGGGTTGACACCTGCAAGAGAGTAGACCTCATCTGTTCTCCCCAAGGGCAGACCCAAGCTAATGGGTAGAGAGAGGGAGAAGGGAGACAGCAAAAGGTTGGTGCCTGGCACGTGGTGAGCTCACAATAAATATTTGCTGAATGAAGGAATGAAATAATGAGTGTCCATGAGGAGGATGGATTTTGGAGTCAGAGAATCCTAGATTCAAATTTTCACCTTGTCCTTTATAACTGGGGTCTTGGTCAGGTGATCTAGTCTCTCTGAGCCTCTGATTGTCCATCTGTGAAGTAGGAGTAAAACAGTCAGTGAACAGCTAACTTTCAAGTCAGGACTGAAAGATAGGTAGGTACTAGCGAGTAGAAGGAAGGTCAGAAATCTGAGACCCGGGCAGGGAGAGTCTAGCAAAGAGGGCAGAAGGCAATGCTATCCCTGCCAGCACAGACTGACCACCCACACAACAGGCATTTGAGCACCTCTCCCATGCACAGTATTGGACCCAGGCACTAGAGGATGACAAATACGAAATGATGTCTGGTTATACTCTCCAAGGGCTTATGATCTAGAACAGAGGATAAAACACAAGCTGGCTGAAATGGCAGAAGACAGATCAGAGCCACACAGGGTGGTGAGCATCAGCATCAGCATCACCTCGGATGCTGGTGAGAAGTCAGACCCCTGGGTTCCAGCCAAGACCCAGTGAACCAGAGTCCCTGCAGGGTGAGGTTCTGGAAACTGCATTTCATCCAGCTGCCCAGGAACCACTTACACACTCCAAGACTGAGAACCACTGACTTCTGATAAGAAGAGGTCAACAGACCCGCAGTGGTCAGAGGATTCACAGAGGAGAGATCATGGAGCCAAGCCTAAGAACATAGGGATGGCAGCAGGTGGGGAGGGAGTGATAAGTAACACGGTGAGTGGGCAGCATGAGACCCAGAGGCAAGAAACTACAATCCTGTTAGAATAACATGCATTGTACATTGGGACCATTTGTCGGAAGGTTTCTGCTGGGAAGTAAGAGAACATCAGGCTGGATACATGAGTGTCCATCTCTCACATATGCCCACCCCTCTCCATCCCCACTGCCAGCAGCCTGGTCCAAGGTATCATCATTTCATCTCTTGCCTGAACAAAGGACACAGCCTCCTCAGTGGTTTCCCCAGTGCCAACACTGTCCTTCATCATCCTCACAGTAGCCAATGTGACCTTCTAACACACAAATTAAGCAATGTGAACAAACCCACCACCACCATCAATTAAATTTCCCCAAGCTGCACTCAAATAAAATTCAGATCCCTTAACAAGACCTCCAGTGTGCTCTGGAATCTGGCCTCTGCCTGCTCTTCCCCAGGCTCACTCACTCCAGCTACACTGTCCTCCTCTCTATTCCTCAAAAGTGCCAGCGTGCCCCCACCTTCCAGCCTTTGCACTAACTTTCCCCTCTTCCAGGAGTATTCTTTCCTCCTCTCCCTCCAGCAGGCTCCTCCTCATCTTTCAGGCATCATTTCAGATGCCACCTCCTCAGAGAGGCTTTCCTCAAAGCCAACCTACCTAAAGCATCCTCCTCCTGATTTTCAGTTTCATCACCCTCTTTCTCTTGGGGCAATGATCAGAATCTGTCAACTCTCTCTTGCCTAAATGTGCTTCTTTATTATCTGTCTCCCCATCCATATTGGAAGTTCCAGGAGGGGAGCAAAACTCTGTCTCAGTAACCACTGAATTCTCTCAAGCACCTGGAACACATAGTGCATGGACGAGTTTCAACAAGCATTTTCTGAATCCATAAAAAGTGCATCAGTTGTAGAAGGCCTTGAATGCCAAGTTAGGGAGTAGGGCGATATGCCAAGAACTTTGCAGAAAGAGCAGTACCCAGCACGATGAGAGAAAATCCCGCGTTAGCTGAGAAAACCCCCCAGAGGATTTCAAAGATAATAAATAGCAAAGTAAATTTCAAGAGCGGATCTAAATTCACCAACCCCGGTGAAAGCTGAAAATTACCATCCCAGCTGGTGGAAATGTCAATTCAAACTTCATTTATAAAACCATTTCAGGCTCTGATTGCTAAATTATTATTTCATATGAGAATGAGCATTGTCTGGATAAAAAGTGATGGCAAAAGTAAAAAATTCAATTTACTCACCCTCCCCTTCCCTGAAAAAAAAAATCTTTTAACATTAAAAGTTATTCCACATAATTTCAGATATAAATATCACTTAGTGCAGATGTTGTGTATAAAATGTAATTATTACTCATGGAAAATCAATGGTGGCAAATGATAAAATCCATGATCTGGGTCTTTCTACTGAGCAGAAACGTATTAGCACTTTGGCTGTGGTTTATGCGCTTTTTAATTGAAAATGAACTCTAACTAGAAATGGATCGCAACACAGGGATGGAGCAGCCGATTGCAAATAAAGATGTAATGACCGCCAAACTCTCTGGCAATGCAGGGAGTTCAAAGCAGGAACCGTTTCCCCCAAAAGCATTCAGGGTTCGCTCTCACTTACTGAGAGCTTGCTCTGTGCTGGCCCGGTGGTCAACCACTGTAAACAAGACAGATACGGTTCCTCCTGACGGACACATGTGAACCAAGGAGTAGATGAGATAATAACCGATGGTGATATGTGAGATGAAGGTAATAAACAGGCTGCTGAAATGCAGTGTGACTGGAGAGGCTGCTGTAGACAGGGAGGCCACTCGGAGACGGGGACACAAGACCAGACCAAGTGGTGAGAAGGAGCCAGATGCGGGAAGACGGGGAAAAGAGAACAAGCAAAGGCAATGAAGAGGAGCTAGGAGATGATCGGTGTGTGTGGAGAATAGTGAAGAAGGGGTGGGGAGGCGGCCATCTAGGATCATACGTGCTACTGGGACTTTCAGTCACCTTGATCCACCATCTTCATCTCTGAGGTCCCTTAACTGGTCCACCCCAGACGCCCAGCAAGCAAAAACTATTGGGTATCTGCAATGAACTGAATGTTTGTGTCCCCCCTCCAAACTTCATATGTTGGAACCTTAACCCCAAAGGTGACACTTTTAGGAGGTAGGACCTTTGGGAAGTGATTAAGTCATGAGAATGGATTAATGCCCTTGCAAAAGAGGCCCAGAGAGCTCCTCACCCCTCCTACCATGGGAGGACACAGTGAGAAGACCACTGCCTACAAACCAGGAAACAGACCCTCTTTGGACACCAAAGCTGTCAAACACCTTGGTCTCAGATTTCCAGCCTCCAGAACTATGAGAAGTAAGTTTCTCTTGTTTATAAGCCACCCAGTCTATGGTATTTTTGTTAGAGCAATCCCAACAGACTAAAACAGTATCTGAATCCAAATTTCATCTTGGTCCTTTCCCAACCATATCTACTATTCACTAACCCCATAACACCAATCCACACACACCCACCAGCTGCCAGGTGGATGTGGCTCCTCTGCTATTGGCCCACAGGCCCCAGGAGCACACTGTCTCCAAGAGCCCTTAGGGGAGTTGAGGGAGAGAGTACATGGCAAAGACCCCCTCGTCCACTACTTCCCTACCCTCAGAGTCAGACCTTGGGCACCTACCCAAGATCCATCAATGCCCCTGGAGTAATTCATCATTGCCAAATTCTGTGCATGTGGAAAGAAAGCAATGAAACATCTAACCCTCAGTTCTCTTGTGCTCTTCCCAACACAGGCAGGTCAGGGTCTGACAATTCTCCTTTGACACACAGGTCAAGTGTCTGCTCTGGGTCACACAGCCCACAGATTATAGTGCCAAGACTGGAATCCAAATGTCTGGATTTGGGGAACAAGATATTGACAGTCCACCAACGAGACGGCACAGAATCGTTTGGGAAGACAGCATATTAAGAGTCCAGACTCAGCTTCCCTTTGGAGCCCTGACAAGGACTCACACCCGTGCCTTAGGACACCAAGGCATAGAACGAAGGATAACTAAGAACAAAATATACTGTCACTGCATTGGGGCCCCATCTCGTGCTCCGTCATGAAGTAAATCACCACACACACAAGAGTTTGCAAAGCCCCATGAGAAGGCTGTTTATCTCTGCCTTTCTAAAAGTCCTCTGTTTTCTTTCCTTCCCCCCCACCCCCGTCTTTCCCCTCCCACTGTCTCTTTCGAAACAGCCACAAATGAGACAGGGTGATTAATTTCTCATTTTGGCCACCATTGCAGAAACACATTCCCTCAAACCCTGATGCAAAAAGAAAAGATTTAATCAGTCTCTAGTGTGACCACCTCGTGCATTCGAGAAGATCTCTGATGGGAGGCAAAGACGTTTTCAGACATTAAACTTTAATGAGCAGAGCAGGCAAACGTATTGCTATGTCAACACCCGGCTTGGCCTCATCGAAGAGAAACGTGGGCTAGTCCATCAGTCTCCCCAGATCAGTATTGTCATCACTCTCAGCTCTTATTACATTTGCCCAACCTGAGTGTACATGGAAAATATTCTGTTAAATCAATCAGCACTAGGAAAAGCCAGTGGGAGTGGGGACTTTGCAAAGTTTTGCTAGGCTGATAGAGAAAAGGATTTTTCGTGTGTAGGTGCTCCAAGGCTGAAGTTAATTCTTTCTAGTTCAAAGTCATCATGCCTTAGATTTCAGATGGTTCTTATTGCAGGAGGAGAAAAAGCAAAGAGAGAGGAGGGTTTGTCTTGAGGAAAAAGATCAGGACGATAGTGAAAGCTAGGCCAAGGGGATCTGAGTTTCAGAAATTATCTAGGCTACAGGGAAGTGTTCAGAGTCTTGCAGTGATGTTTGATGGGGAAAAAAATATGGAAATGAATATATGTATGTATATGCATGACTGGGACATTGTGCTGGGACACCGGAGATTGATACATTGTAATTGACCATACTTCAATTTAAAAAAAAAAATTATCTAGGCTAGTAATCAGCACACCTTCTCCTGTAAAGGGCCATATAGTCTGTCATAGCTTTCAACTCTGCTATTATACCATGACAGCAGCCATAGACAATAGACAAACAAATGGGCATGGCTGTATTCCGATGAAACTTAATTTACAAAAACAGGCAGTTGACCAGATTTGGCCCAAGGACCATAGTTTGCCAATCTCTGTTCTAGGCTCCAGGGTCTAAAGAAGTGAATAGGAACCCAGGGAATATGGAGAAAATCAAGAGGTTTCTCCTCCTGTACGGGTCAGTGCTTGAAGGTCAGAAGTGAAGAGCCAAGTCCTACCTCACTTGGATGGTTGATGGTTTAGTAAGAGAAGCTAAATGTCATTTCGGCCAAATGGCTTACCCATTAGACAAAAAAAGTATAGTTGTGTCCCTCTGGCCACAGGACCTTTGCACTTGCTGTACTCCCCCTGCTTAAAATGCTCTTTGTTCCACTTTTACTCAGTTAAATCCTCTTTATCTTCAGCTAAGATTACATCCTTCAGAGAAGACCTACCTAGAGCTTCCCACTCCTGCCAAGCACATTTAGCATTCTGTACTTGGGTTTCATTGCAGTTGTGTCTTAACATGACAGCCCCTCTTCCCTCATTGGACTGCAAACTCCATGAAGTCAACACTGAGTACGTAGCATAGGGTCTGGTGTGTGGGAAGAACTGAGTGAATAGGCATTAAATAAATGGGCATGAAAGGCTTTAATTAGAATTGGAAAGCATGCTTATCTGTGATCTTCACTTTCCCCTCATCAAACACAGCCTCCCTGAAACCCTCGGTCTCCACTGAAAGAGGGTCTGGGCAGTAGTATCCCCATGGAAGGCGTATTGAAACAGACCTGCAGTCCTCACACCCACAGTCTCTGAGTCAGTAGGTCTGGGATGGAGCCTAGGAATTTGCAGTGCCAACCAGCTCCCAGGTGATGCTGATGCCGATGGTCTAGGGACCACACTTACAATTTTTAACTCTGGCAACACATGAGAATTGCAGGGAATCTTTAAAAGAATACCTATATCACGTCCCTCTCTAGACCAATCACATCAGAATCTCTGACTATGGGACTTGGACATGGTTGTTTGTTTTTTGTTTTGTGCTCTCCTTTTGTGTTTTAGAGCTCCCTGAGAGATTCTAATTTGCAGCTAGGCTTGAGAACAACCAAGCTACAGGATATGTGTAGGGCAAGAGCTGTCCTCAGGGTTTGGGCACCCGTACTGGCTTTGGCCACCCACAGTAGCAGTTTGAGAATGACCTGGGGCATCGTCCCCCACGCGAGGGTAAGCTCAGGGCTGCCTGATAGGACAGCTCCTAGGGCTCATCTGAGAGGTATGTAAATGCCAAGCGAAGCTCAGTGAGGATTCATTAGAGTAGCTGGGCAGAGCAGTTGCTGATCTATTTTCATTGCTGTAAAAATTCCATTGTATAAATATACTACAGTGTTTTTACCCACTCACTGTCGCTGATTCGGGGCCACTATGAATAGTGCTGCTATAAACATTCTAGTACACATCATTTGGTGAATGTATATATGCATTTCTTGTGGGCAAAAGCCAAATATAAAAAGAACGCATACTGTGTAACTGCATTTATAGGACGTTGAAAACACCTGAAATTAACTGAGAGCCTTAGAAGCGGGACCGCGCCGGGGAGGGTAAATGCTGGGGAGAGCTGTGGCTCTGGGTGCTGATGTCCCACATAGTCTCTCTGTGATAATTCATCAAGCTGTACTCTTGAGACTGGGTGCCTTTCAGTATATACTTCAATTAAAAAAAAAAAAGTTTATTAAAAATAAAACACTCGCACTGCAGAGGCAGGTGCACTGCCAGCATGTGGCCTGCAGGGGGTGCCACCACCTCATGAACTCTGCTCTCCCAGCTCCCGTCTGGAATCTGGCTGGTCAGGCCTCCTTGAAGTTTCAGAGCTCGCTGAAGAGCAGCAAATGCTCTGGGCTCACAGGCAGGAGTGCCCACAGGAGCCCCGGTAAGACCTGGCCACACTCACCTCCCCCAGCCCTCAGCTCAGCACCACAACAGGCTGGAAATTTTGTTCTCAAAAGCACTCAGCATCCCAAAGCAGTCCTACCTGGAAGAGAGCTCAGGATAGCGACGTTTCCAGGGCCCTTCTCCTCTCTGCCTCTCCGAGGCCTCACACACACACAGAGGAGCACTGTGGTTAAGAGTAGGGGCAACCCAGGTTCAATCCCTGGCACTGCCATTGCCAGTTGGGTGACCTTGAACAAAGCACTTAAGCTCGGTTCCCTGTTCTGTAAAAGGAGGTGGTGATACTGCCCACCTTGTGGGGTTGTGGTGTCTGGCTCAGAACGTAATCAGTAGCTGTTACCAAACGGAACTAGACAATACCAGCAGAGTGATCACAGAAGGGCAGTAGGAATCCATCGCCTTAGACCCATTCAGCCCTGCCTCCTGGAGAAACTAAGGACAAGGTCATGCCAGGCCAGTGGCTGCAGCTCGTGGACTTCTAATCTGAGAGACAGTGGCCAAGGTCAGCCCGGCCTTGGGCAGCACCAAGATCGGCAGCAGTTGGAAATAATAGCTCAGGCCAGGGGCTGACCTCCTTCCAGATGCTCTGGGCTTTGAGATGTCCTAGGATTCAGCACTTACAGTGCCAAGAATGTTGGCGGCTATCTGGAATGCCGGGGTCTGGTAGAGGGAAAACGACGGCGTGGGAGCCCTCTGAGTTCCATATCCCAGCTCTGGCACCTCATTAGCTGCACAGCCCTGAAATAACTACATGACCCCTCAGAGAGCCATCTATTTCCCGGGAAGATCACCCCTCTTATAAGACTGACTTGAGAGCCAAGTGCAGTCATTGTCAGACATCTGGCACATGATGGAGCTCAGAGGGTGTTGCCTGCCCCTCCTCTGGGTGGGCTCTGAGCTCATGAGATAATGATGATAGCAACATAATAATACCAGCTCATAGGTGAGGACTTACTCCAGGCATGATAGCCCTACAAGTAGGCAGCATTGTCTCCATTTTCGAGACAAGGAAATTGAGTCCTCAGACAAGGAAAGACAAGGACGTTATCTTGCCTAAAGTCACATGGCCAGTTAGGGCTAAAAGTTGGATTTGAACCCAAGTCTGTCTAGTTTCAAAACTGCTTTTTATCCACCTGGCTGTATTAGAACTTAAGCCACTGTCTCATTCCAGCCCTCAGGGGAAAGCCCTTGGCATTGAGAATGTTTACGCCCAATTCCTTGTCCTCTATCGCCCTCCCAAGGAAGCTAACAACTCTCATCTCATGACGTGGTCCCTTGACTCTTCACCTTAAGTGCAGAATTGAGCACAGTCAAGTGAGAGGATAGGGGAGGTCAGAAAAGAAAGTTGTATGAGGCTATCAGTGGCCCAGGACTCCCATAATGCAGAAGGGCCCCAACCTTCTCCCTCTTCTGCCCACAGAGCTCCGGTGTCAGTCAAAGCTGGAGATCAGGCCTGCCTCTGCCACTTACTAACAGTGTGACTTCAGGAGAAGTAGGTGACCCCTCTGTACTATGGTGTCCTCATTCATGGAAGTGCAAATAATGCTGGAAATGGAAACTACTAGAAAATGTCCTTGCAAGGACTAAATGAGATACTGTGTTTGAAGTGCATGGCTGGAGTACTGGTGTATAAGTCAGCACTTGAGTTTTAGCTAGTACATCACCATCAGCCTCACCACATCATTCTCCGTCATCCTCATCATTACCAACACTATACATTATCGTCAGCATCACCACCACCATCACCATCATCACCTTCTTTTTCATCACCATCATCCCGTTATTCTATCACCAACATTATCCATCATCACCATCATCACCACCATCATCATCACCATCTACCATCATTATCCTCCATCATCCCCATCACCAACATCATCCCCACCATTCCCCATTATCACTGCCAACATCTTCCATTATCGTCACCAACACTATTATCATTTCAAGGAGATAATGCATATCGAAGGCATAGCTCACTGAGAACAAGGAGAAGTGTGATAAAGCTTCCCTTGCTCACAAGGTAGACATGAGTTCTGGTATGTTGGAAGACATAACAGTTATCCCTGTCTTGCTCTTTAGACTCCACATGCCATTGTCTCAAGCACACAAGAGAATCCCAGGGATATTAAGGCTTTAATACCTCCACTTCCTAGGAATACAGCTTCTGGACCTCCCAGGACAGTGACCAGGCCCAGCCCCTCCAGACCTGAGTTTCTAGGAAAGAGAAAAGGGCCCAAGTCCACATCATCCTTGGGTTCCCCCCAATAATCCAGAGTGACCTAGAACTGATCCATGCTGCCAGGTCCTGCAAGATCTATGACTCTCATATAGTCTTTGGCTCCCTTCTCTCTGTTTATCCACATCATTCCCTCATCATTAAAAAAATAAACAAATGAGCATCTTCTCCTCCCCAAGCCCTGATGCTAGAAATTCAGGAACCCGTACAGAACAAGATGGTCCTTATCCCCACCCTCAGGGAGCCTTCAGTCCAGAGGGGGCAACTGGACACAAGACAGATAATCACAGCTGTACTTACAGTTGCAGTGGGCTTCAGGGGAGAAAACAGGGAGCTTTGACACCACGTGAGGTGCAGCCTGACCTAACTGAGGAACTCCAGGAAGGCTTCCCTGAGGAAGTGACACCAAAGCTGAGCCCTGAATGATGACTAGGAATTCTAACAATGAAAGGACAGGGAGAAGTTGGAGGAAAGCACTCTGAGAAGAAGAATAAGCTAGTGCAAAGGCCTGGAGGCATTTGGTGACCTGAATCTCCACTGAGGCAAGAGTGCTTAAGGATAAAGAGAAAGAGGTCTGCAACAAGGCTGACAAGATCAAGGGGGTTCTGACTTTGCTGGGTTTATTAAGCCAAGTAAAGGAGTCTTGGATTTTATTCTTAAGTTCCTGGAAGCCATTATCCTGGAAGCCATTAAAGAAAAACTTGTTAAGAGAAACAAAAATTGCCTTAGTCTTACCAGGGCTTGCTTCATGCTCAGAAAGGAGAAGAACATTTAGTCCTGACCAATGTCCTCTCTATCTCCTGGGAGTGATCCAAGTAAAACCAGAAGTGAACTCACACTCTCAGAGAGAGAGAGAACACTGACAGGCTGGTCAAGTTGACTGGGGAAGAAAGAGTCATTCCAGGTACCTCCCTGAGCAGAGCATCGTTTCCTCCAAATCAAGAAGACCTGACAGATAACTGCAGTTGGGCATTCCATGCACCTGCTGCCATCTGCCCAAACCTTCTTTCCTCCAGCTTCCTCGCCTGCCCATGCCAGGGAGTCCACTGTTCACCCCAAACAGTGATGGTGTTGAGCACTGATGTCTGCCAGGAAGGCAGGCTCTCCTTGGGACCCGTGGCTCCACTCTCCTTGCTCAGAGGACAACACATCCACACTGGAGGTCAGATGGAGAACAAGAAGCTTCATGGAGTCCACCTTGTCCCTCCCTCCAAATGGTCTCTCTCCGTCATGGGCAGTTTCAGGAAGTAAGAGGACCCTGGATGGAGCTCAAAAGTTAGCCTCCACCACTTTGACAGCCCTGCAGTCAAGTTTCTGTCACTGAGACCTCCTCGCCGGGAGGCAGTCTGAGTTGCAGGGCATTTTTATAGGGTTTCAAGTGTTATTACTTTAAAGATTGACCGGAAAAAGCAGTTTCTTAGAGGAAGAGCTTCAGGAGAGGCAAAAGAATTGGTAAAATTAGAATAAATTATTGGGAAACAGGGAGAAGGGAAACTAGCTCATACTGAATTCCTGCGAGGAGCTGGGTACTCTGCATGTGCTGCCTCTTTCAAGTCTCACACTAATCCTATGACATAAGAACTATGATCATCTCCATTTTTCAGATGGAGAAAATTAGATCAGAGAGGATAATAACATCCCTCAGGTCACAGTGGTAAGGAGCAGAGAAGGAACCTGAACACAAATTCTACCTGGGTCCCTAACCTATGTACATCCTTGTGTACCCACAAAGGGTGCACACTCACTTCTAAAGTTCTTGACAGTGTTTAAGGAAACTCATTAAAATCATTCAAGGATAATGGAGCCTCATGGTTAAAAACCTGGACTTCACAGTCAGACAGCATAAGCAAGTTACCTAACCTCTGTAAGCCTTGATTTCTCCATCTGTGAAATGGAGAGAAAGGTACTTCCCTCCTTGAGTTATAATGAGGAATAAATTTTAAAATCCATCTAAGTCCCTGATCATGGTACCCAGCATTTGGTATGTACTTACTATTTATAGTATTGTTATTATTACTAAGCACATCATCATTTACTCTAAGTATTGTAGGCAACCCCCAAGATGGTCCCCAATTATCTCTGCCTCCTGGTATTCACACCCTCATAGAACCCCCTCCACTTAAGTGTAGGCTGGACTTACTGATTTGCTTCTAATGAAAGGAATAAAGCAGAGGCGATGAAATGTGACTTCCAAGGTTAGGTTACAAAACACTGCAGCTTCTGTCTTAGGGGCACATCGGAAGCTGGTAGATCATGTGCATAGACGTTCATTCATCTAGGTACCCTGTGAGTTGCCCTCTGGAGGGGTCCCTGTGTCAAGGAATTAATGTCTCCAGCCAACAGCCAGCAAAGACCTGAGGCTCTCACCCAACCAGCATCCAGTGTGAGTCTAGAAATGGCTCCTGCCCAGTGAAGCTTCAATATGACTGCAGCCCTGGCTAGCATCTTGACTGCAGTCTGTGAGAGATCTTGAAGTAGAGCCCCTGTGAAGCCACTGCACAGCTCCTGACCCACAGAAGCCGTGAGATGATAAATGCGTGTTGTTTTCAGCCACAACATTTTGGGGTAATTTGTTACATGGCGCTGGATAACTAATACATTCATCCGTATTTGTATTCACTCAATAGGCTTGTGCTTTATCAACAGATCTGAGGGTAAATTTCAGAACTGATCCTGCCTGGAGCATTAGGAAAGACAAATTGGCATATTCAGAAGTAGTGAGGGGCACTGTATTTCACACTCCAAACCATGGAGCCTGACAGCCAAGACGGCCACACAGACAGGAACCTGTCGGTCTACAAGATGAGATCTGAAAGGTATGGAAACCGGAGACAAGTAGATCTGAAGGAGCTGTGGAAATCTAAAGCAACGCTACTGTGTTATAAGCAGGGATGAAAACATGCTTTACAGGATTAGCCAAGCAAGGCTTCCTCTAGGGGCATCTGGGGCCAGACTTGGGAAAGAGTGGTGATCACAGATCAGCAGAGACCAGGTGTGTCCTGATGAACTAGTGATGTCTGCCAAGAGCATCTGGTGGCGTGGACATCACGTTTGGACCCCTGCTATTGGTGCTTCTAGAATGACTCCAGAACGAAAGGTGACTATACCCTCATCGTAGAACCCCAAGCCATAGAGGACTCTGAACTCTGACAATGGGAATATGTGCGTCAATCCCCCCTCCAAATCATGCTTTGTAAAATGTTTTAAGGACTCCCCTACGGAGGGCCACAGACGTGAAGGCTCTTGCTGAGTTTAGAACTCTGTGACACTGTGTGACCAATTTCATTGACTATGGTAGATGACAGGTTGTATCTGCCCTATACGATCAATTCTCAGAGAAAATTCAAAAGCAAAGAACCAGAAGAGGGTCTTCTGACCCACAAGCTACTTACAGTCCCTGAAGAACAATGATTCTCACCTTCCATTTGTCCTTCAGGACCTTGAGAATATCCCTGTCCAGGGAGCCCACTCAGCCCGAAGATTGCTCCTTCCTTGTTCCCAGGAACAGCTGTTTGCCAGAGGCCTCTCAAAGGGTAGTTCATGCACATTTCAAAGCAGGAATGGCACAAGTGCTCCCATACTCTTCCCTGCGCCCTTGACAGGCATTCTTAATGGATCAAGATATCCTTTCTTAATGAGCCTGGGCGTGGTTTCAGAATCCGTGTACACGCAGCACTTCCAGCATTGCCTACAATCCATCAGCGTCAGCATGGAGATGAGATTTGAATCAAATACCCACTTTGTCTTCCTTCCTGGCTCACATGCTGAGTTTTGTACCGAGCAGCCCTGGCTCTCTTTCCTCCACTGGCTCACCCATGAGAAGTTGCACCACACCAGCCAGTCCTGGCTGGGCTCCAAGAGGCAGGAAAAACAGCCAAACACACATCTGCCCATCTTCTCCTCAGCCTGAGAGGCAAACTCTTTGCTTCCAAGTGCAGTGTGAAGTGTAAGATTCCTTCAGCATCCAGGTGCACCAGGCTCAGGAAAGTCATCCGCGTTCGTGGCCTGGGAAGCAATGAGTCCAAGCTGCCCACCCCAGGCACTTTGCAGCCCACCTGGGCCAGCTGCCTTGTAGGCGCTGGGTCTCCAAAAGAGACAGGCAGAGGCACTGTGATGGTGAAGAGTGATTTCCCAAGGGCTTGTCATGTGATCACCATAGTGAAATTTGCTAGTGTAGGATCTTACCTGGGACAGGTGCCCTTGTCACCACCACCTACGAGGACAGCTGTCATGGGCTGCACTTGTGCCCCCTCCAAAATTCATATGTTGAAGTCCTTACCCTCCAGGACCTCAGAATGTGACTACTTGGAGATAGGATCTTTAAAGAGGTAATTAGGGTAAAATGAGGTTAAATGGGTAGGCAGTAATCAATATGTCCTTAAAAGAAGAGGCGATTAGGACACAGACAAACACACAGAGGGACGTCCATGTGAGGACACAGAGAGAAGAGAAGACAGCCACCTACAAGCCTAGGAGAGGGGCCTTAGAAGAAAACAACCCTGCGACAGCCTTTACCTCGGACTTCCAGTCTCCAGAACAACGAGAAAATGTGTATCTGTGGTTTAAGCTGCCCAGACTGTGATTAATCCATTACAGCAGCCCAAGCAAAGTGATACAAAGGCCGAGCAAGAAATTTCAGCCTCAGGAGGTACACAGTATCTTCCTTTTCCAGGAAACAGCAACTGGCCAAGATCAAGAAGACAGACACACAGCTGGGTGGTAATCACATCCTTGGGAGCTGAGAACGTGTTTCCATGGCAGTTGTCGTAGGGAACAGTTGAGAGATTCAAACCAGCATGTCTGGTTGTCAGCTGTAAGCTCGCTGATGAGTTGGGTGAGGAGGCTTAGTTTAAGACCCCAATCCGGCCTTAGATGACACCAGTACAATGAGGGAGCCAGACAAGGAAAGAAAATCCAGCTCAACGTGGAAAGTACCACCAGGGGGAATTGCAAGTGTAATACAGAGAAACAGCAGACAAAGTCCTCCACTCCCAACAGTGAGCATCTTTGAATATTTTTAGACTTAATCGACTTGGGTGGGGATCCAGACACTGACATTCAATGATATGATCGCGTATGCGGCTACCACCATCATGAAGGGTACTTCTGCAATATCGATTGGAATTTAAAACGCTCTGACCTTTGACCGAGCCGTTCCACCTTCAGGGATATAGTCTATATGGATCTCCCTGCAGAATACAGCAAGATGCATGCACAAAGATATTCATTGAAATATTGTTTCTAAGAGCAAATTGGTGGAAATAGCCTAACTGTCAAGATCAAACAAATCACGGTACAGGCAGAAGATGACATGTTAAACAGCCATCGTGAAGAAAGGGCTAGAACTGTGTGTGCTAACAGAGAAAGAGCTCCAAGATACGAGAAAAATAAATCAAGTCACAAAGGAGTGCTCTGTGTGACCGCTTCGGTATCCATGTTTAAGGCTACTACACACTTTCACACACATACACCGCCTTAGATCATATTTCTGGAAGGAATTCAGGGACCCACTGGGAAGTAGGACAGGCTGGGCTGGGGGACCAAGGGGACAGGCATTTTGTGCCTTTCTGTCCCATGTGAATGGCCTAACCGAGTATATTTTTAATGTCAGCAGGAGTTACCTAAGTGATGGAATCAAGGAACATTTTTGTTTTCTTCTTTATACTTGTATTTAGAGAAACAAAGCTGTAGGTGTGTCTTTTTTTTTTTTTTTTTAATCTATATATGATGTATAGCTGGGAGAGGTAGTTTCTAGATGTGTAACAGGTATGCATGTGCTTTTATCTCAACCTCCTTAGGGCCTTTGAGGGAGATTAGGAGAACCACCCCCCCCCCACCCCCGTGGGCTTCAACCAGTGGTCAAACGCTTCAATACACATCATTAACAATTCTGCAAAGCACAGCGGGGATTTCTTTTGTGTTTCTCCCTTGAAAGGAAACCAGATCACAAATTACTATGTGAATGTCAGGCAGTTCCCACTCTCTGGGGAGGACCCAGGCACTGGAGCATCTGAGCAGCCCCAGCCCCAACAGGCCTGGGCATGGAAACCACCTCTTGACTGGAGAAAGATGGGTCTGTGGACAGGGTCAAGCTCCTGACGTCCTGGTGGTTGAGCTGGAGGATGGAGAGAGAGAAACAGAGGAAGGGAAGGACCCCAGACATTGAGAACCAGTCTCTGCCTCTGCATTTGGGCAAAACGCCTGGTGGAAAGTCAACTTCTGGCCATGGAAAGTTTCAGGAAACTCGACTTTCTCTGTCCACCATAAATACAGGTAACGGGGGTGGAGTGATTCTAAGGAAATAGTGCCTCACCTACAGCTCAGCCTCTAGGCATGGATCCGGTTTGAGGGGTGGGGGGCATCCTTTGGAATCAGAGTCCTAAGCTCAAGTTGCATTTCTACCCTCTCCTAGCTGTGTGGCCTCAGACAAGTCACTTAACTTCTCTGTGCTTAAAGTCCTTGTTCTAGGGGAGGAGATGAACAACAGACTTGCCAGTCAAATAAAAACACCCAGATTTGACAAGTGCCATAAAGGAAATCAAACAGATGCTGTAATAGAGAAGAACAGGGGTCAGGGAGGTGTCTCTGAAAACATGGCATTTAAACTGTGACTTCATTTATATGTAATGGAATGAGCCATGTCTTGCCCATCATATGAGACAGGGTTCCAGGAGGCAACAGATGGCACACTCGAATTAGGATAATTTGAGAAGAATTTAATAAAGGGACTGTTTACAAAGGTGTAGGGTAGGGGCAAGGGCGACCACCAGAGTACTCTGGGGCTAGTAACCATGGAATTCCAGGCTCTGCACAACCTCTGAGCCTGAACACAGACAGAGAAGGTTGCCTGCTGTCTTAATTTAGGACTATTGTAGCCCATGGGAGGGAGCAGGATCTGTAAATACCCTGCCCTCTCCTCCCTCCTCTCATAAACTGCCATGGCTCTCTATTGCCCAAACCCAACCAGAAGCCAGTGGGCAAGGGAGCCTGGGACTGTGGTCTACAGAGGGAAGTCTCCCAGGGCACAGCGAGGGTAAAGAGCAGTGGGGGGATCTGGACAGAGGCTGATGCCATCTATCCATCCATCCTTCTGCACGTCTGAATCTCGCGCTGGCGCCTCAAAGTTCACTGGTACTTCTAATCCCGCACTCGTAAGGCCCATGAGTATTACCTTGTGTATGTTTTATGTGTGTCTGTTTAACTTTAAATGCTCGATGATTTGCTACAGATACACTTCTTCGTGCAAGGGGCTTTCACCGTCTAGAGCTTTAGACGTTCCAAGCAATCGATAATGCTGCAGCTCTGGCTACAAATTAAATAACTGCACATTTATTACCCATTACTGGAAGGCACACCGGGCACTCTACTGCCAGCAGCACACAACCCCATAAATGCTCACAGCCTTCCCTCCCTCTGATGGACAATGTGAAGACCGTCCCACTTTTAGAAATCAAACTCCCTTTGCTAGTCTAACCTAAATTGGGATGAAAAATGCCAGGACTCTGAAATTTACTCCACCAAGCCGAGCCTCCAGGGAGGAAGTAACATTGGCTGTGGAGTCAGGAATGTTTGGCTGCCTCTTCTGTCACCTGCTCTTTCAAGGAAGGTGGGGATGCAGAATTTCAGTTCCATGGGTTGTGGATTCCTTACTCCTTCTGTACTGATCTGTTGGAAGTGAGAAAATCAAGCTGGCCACCAGGATGTGCAGTGAGCAGCGAGGGGAACTACATTTGGGTTGGATGAGCCGATCTTTCCATCACCACCCTTCTGCCTGAGCTGACGGAAAATGTCACACTAACGGCTGGGGAAGGACAGCAGGGCCTGAGCCAGAAATTCCCGTCAGTGACAAGACACATCGTTTTGCAACTTTGTGTCTCTAGGGAGCCCATTCTGCAATCAGAAAGCTGTGAAGCAGCCACATGAGGAGTAGCCTGTAAGGAATCCATCCTGAGACATGAGGAGCCCATGAAAGAGGGGAGAGTTCAGTATCATATGTACCCCAACTCCCTGATACAGAGCTCACAATTAGGGAGAGCAAAGAGGCAGTGACTGGGAAGCAAAAAAAATCCAGAGAAAATCAGAACTAATTCCATTAGCTGTCCCATCCCTACTCAGCATCTCGTAGATTAAGAGAAACAGCCAGTGCAATTACTTCAATCACATATGCAAAGTAAGACCGGTTCCCAAATTAGAAGTGACAGTCTGGGCCACCTGGTAGGGAAGACACCCTGTCCCCAGGAAGGGGGCTGAGCATTCCTCTCCTGGGTCTTTGGGTCTTTGCTTGGTAGTGAGGTGATCATAATCAAAATCACTGTCACCTTTACCAGCACCGCGATCATCAGCAAATCTGACAGCGTAAAGGCATACAGGAAATCTTTTCCGTCTCCCTGAAACTGGCTCTCGGGCCCACAGACAAGCAGGTATCAAGTACCCACATGTTAGGAGATACTCCCCTAAAAGCGTGTATGGTCAACGCATATCATGAGGTATGAAAGGTGCTGGCTGATAAGCCCTGCAGGGAAGAAACCGAATTAGCTCTGTTCTCCACACTTAGAAGACCACAGTAACATGACCACCACCTTTTAAAAAAAAAAAAAAAAAAAAAAAACTGCTCTGAGCACTTAACACTATGAACACCCTACACAACAAATGAGGGGCACACAGCTTAAAGTTGATGGTCCCCAACCTTGGCTGTGCATTGGAATCACCTGGGAAGTTTTCAAAGCTACTAACACCTGAGTCCCACCTCAGTGTAGATGAGCAAGCAGTGTAGATGGTGGCCAGCTTGTCAGCTTGAGACCTGCCATGTCTGCTTGAGACCATACCTAGTGCTTCACCACCGCACCCCCAAACAGAGCCAAAACCACAAAACACTAACAGGAAATGCACATTTTGCTGAACCATTCACAGGGTGATGGGAAGGGGGAAATGTTGCACATAACAGTGCAGAACTTCCCAACAGTTCCCTTCCACAATCTCTGATGTGCCCCCAAAATTTTCCTCCAAATGGTAGCTGCTTTGTGTCTCTTTTCCCTTCTTCTTCCATTGCTCTCTCTGCGCAGCAGTCTCTAAACCTTTATTACCCTGACCAATTCCCTTTTGAATCCAAGCTTATACAACCCACTCAGTACAAACAGTCCTGCAGGTAGCTCAACAGCAGTGCTCTGTTCTTACTCAAGTTGCAGTTACAAAGAGTTCAATATGTACTCTTGCAGCTAGATGGTGAGGTAGATATTCTCATTTATTTTAAATGAGAGGGTTGGACTGAGAAAGGTTAGCCAGGAGGGCTGCGTGGAAGAGGTGAGACTCCAGCCATTATGAGGAGAGGATTCATGCAGAGGAAACAGGAAGACTCTGAAGGTTAAGGATAGAGTCTGCACAAATCCCATAGGCTGGGAAAGGAGCTGGGGGAGGGGGAAAGGGGAAGCAGATAGGGAAGTAGTGAAAGGTTTGTGCTGTGACACATTGAAGGGCTCCGATGGAGCAAATAATAATACCAAGCATGCACCTTACCCTCCCCAATTGCCAGACACCATTCTAAACACTTCATTTATCTTGCTTTGCTTAAACCCCACAACAACCCAGTGAGATGGCACTGTTACCCCAGTGAGTCAGCAGCCAGGCTGGGATTTGAATCAAGGCAGTTGTCTTCAGGGGCCATTTGCTTAACCACTGCATTAAAGAGTAATGAGCTAGAGTGCCAATAAAAACAAAGCCAATTAAGCAGGCAGAGGGACGAGGTTCTGGAATAATCTGGAATCGCACTGTCACAGACAGGCGCTCGGACCCGCCGCGTCAGCGTCACTTCAGAGCGTGTAAGAAAGGCAGGATCTCAGGCCTCACTCCAGACTTACTGGATCAGATTCTGCATCCTAACCAGAGTCTGTAGGGGCTTCCTCAGCACATGACAATGTGGGTGGTGCTGATCTGGAAGTCGGGGGTCAATAACAAAAATCTAATTCGAGGAGGGGTACTGTGGGTGGAAACAGAACAGGTAAGAGTCTCGCTGATCTGCTGGGTGTAAATACATTTCCAAGCCACACACAGCTGGCAGCAGTCCTCACTGACAGTGAGCAAGACAGCTGTGGTTAAGAGCTAGAGGCAGTTCCACATACTAGCAGCTCTGCCACCCTCTCAAACAAGCTATGAAACCCCAAAAACTCACTTTCACCATCAAAAAGTGGCGGCAAGGACAGTTCCTTCATCGGGTTCTTATGAAGATTAGGTAAGAAACTCTATATTTGGTGCTTAGCACCGTGCCTCTTACATATTAACCCCTCCACAAGCATTATCTAATTACTACGAAGGTGACAAAATTATAACATATGGGCATTAAACTGGCTCTGAAGTCCCAATTATAGTGACAACCCCTGGGAACATGGAAGAGGTGCAGAGAAATGCAAAGTGCAGGTGAGCTGAATGTCCTCATCTTGCCTGGACGGAGTTCAAAGATGCCATTTCATTCTTGACCTTGACTATTAGAGAAACAAGGGTTACAGCATCCTTTTCAAAGAAGTGAAAGGCAAACACGTGTAGAATTAATAACAGGATGCCTACCTACCGTCCCAATCAGCAGGTAAGATAAAAGCAAATCAAACAGAAATCTGCAGAGCCAAGAAGAGAGAAAATAAATGAAGCAGCAAGAAAAGATCTTTTTAGGGAATAATTTTTTTAAATGACAGGTAATCAGACATGTATACCATGGCAACTATACTGATACTGAACTCCTCAGTTAAAAAGCTATGAGTCTCAGACGGGGTGAATAAACAAGATTCATCCATCAGCTACTTCCGAGAGACATCTGCATTTCCAAGGGGAAATTTTAAACGAGTAACAATGAAAGGATGTGCCCAGGCCCATGGAAACCAAAGACAGATAGAAAGTAACATTGATTTTAGAAAAACCCAAGGCAGAAAGCATTATCCAACCTTGAGATGGTCATTGTATATTAATAAAAGCCTCAATCCATAATCAGTGCTGGTCAATAAATCGCCTTTGTGAATCAAAGAACATGGACTCAAAATATATAAAGCACAAACTGTGACCAGTACCAAGAAAAACCAACAGAAATACAGTAGCTCAGGGAAACTCTAACCAACCCATCTCAGATTAAAAAGAAAATACAGGGCCCAAGGCCTTTACTGTAAAATTAATAAGGTTTGTCAGATAGAGAGCATACCTTTATGTGTCCAAGGGGTATTCCAGAAAACTTTAGCCAGACTTGCCTACCCATCCATTCAACTATCCACCTGACTACCCATCTGTCTATCCACCCATCCATCCATCTATCCATCCACCCACCCATCTAATGTTCACTGAGAATCTACCTCCTACCAGGTACTACACAAGGTACTGGGGATCCAATGGAGTAAAAAGATAAGGTGCTTCCTATTATGAATTTTATAGACTTCATCAACCACAAAGAAAAAAAATGGTTAGTTATTAAAAAGCGAGGCATGGAGATAAACAATGGGACATGACAGAGTGTAACAGGAATAACAAGGTGTCAACGAAGGTCTCAGGTTTCAATTCAACAAGAATGATGAAGACAAGTGAGCAAGACATGGCTCTTCAGGAGCTTATATTTTGGTAAGAAGGAGTCAAGTAAATAAACATGAGCACAAGAAAGGAGTATCATTTCAGATAATGCTAAATGCCATGGAAGATAAAACAGCAATAGAAAAGATCACATATGGGGCAGGAAAGATGCTGATTCTTTAGCCAGTCATCAGAGGCTCCTAAAAGGAGGTGGCTTTGAATCTGAGAGCTTCCAAGGTCAGAAAGGTGCCGGGGTAGCCAGCTCATGTCAGGGTGTCTGGGCATTATTCTTAGAACTGTGGGAAGCCTCTGGATCTGCTGGTAATTCCATATGGTTCTGCAGGACCCAGAAGATTCCTTGGGTTCCCTGGGGAACCAGACACCCTTCTAAGCCAGAGCTACCTACGCAGTCAGGCTTGCAGCCTCCACAGAGGCTCAGATGGTAAATCCTGCTCTAATTACACTGGTAATTATGAACCGACACTTGCTGAGCTGGAAAGAGCATTCCTTCTGTTAGGAAATGATCGCTGGGAAGTCAGTCCCAGCCTCTTAAACAGGGGGGCTGCTGTGAACTTACAAATGGCTGATGGAAGGTGAGACCCAGTGCAGACGGGAGCGTAGGCACCACCCTGAGAAATAAGGGAGGAACCTGAACATTGGGAAGGAGACGCTCTGGAAAGTCTACACCACCTCTCCCCACTCTGGAGGCAGCATCAGAAAGCGCAAATACGCCGCAGTCAGTCAGACCCGGATTTTAATCCTTGTCCTGCCTCCAGTGAGCTGGGTGACATGGGACAGTTATTGCCTCTCTGAGCATGAAGCTCGCCACCTGCAAATGGGTTTACTAATAACCTTTCTTGTGGGACTCCACCTGGCACATAGTAGGTCTGAGAAATACCCAACCCTTCTCTACAGGTTCTCCCACACCTCTTGGTTGGGAGCTCTGGAGGGAGAAGGAAGGAAAGGAGGATAAAAGGAGGGGAACTGCCAGCCACAGAGGTTATTATGCTCCCTGGTGATGCTGCAAGGGAGTTAAAGAACCCGTGATAATAAGATTCTCACCCTGTGTTCCCTGTGACGGCAAACAACAGAGACACGAGAACAGAGCATCCATCGGAACTCACAGAGGAGGCAGACGAAGGCAGGTGATCAAAGGAATAAATCCACTCTCAATCTGAAAAACAGCCTGCCTGCTTTCATCCATCTGGGAGGTGATGCAAGGACTCACACTCCGGCCAAAACCACACTTTTTTCCTACCCAAACCACCCTGAGTGGGGCCATGGGCGTGGCAGGTTTCCAGAACAGAACCCCCTCGGGGCTAATCAATCTTCTCCCTGGTCTGGCCACGTCTCCCAGTGCCTCGGCCCCCACTCCAAGCTAAGCTTCAGAAATATGCCACTGCCAAGGAGATTTATCCATTTTAAAAGGTCAGAGAATTACTGCCATTGAAACTTGCACGCGGAGCAGGTGTAAATATGCCCCAGCCCCCCCTCGTGCTTTATCACGCTCAGGAAAGGGAACCTGGGGGAAGTTACTTTCCAGGCAGAGCATTTAACTGCTTGGTGCCTGGGGAGCCAGGGACTTCCTGGAAAAAGGACCCACCTGCCCATGTCACCCTTGTCACTCCCTTCTCCCTCTCACCTGAGAAGCACCCATCTCCAGCTACCTGGGCTGCCAGCAACTCTAGGGGCCTGGACCATCCCTGTGCAGTTTTGCAAAGCATCCCGCTGGGGGAAGAAAGATGACCAACTTCACACGACAAATTCAGACCTCACTCCAGCTATTGACAAAGTATTGAGAAGGCAGGATGCAAAATCAGTTAAAAACAAAAGTCACCTTGACCGTAAATTCCAGACTTCTGTTTTGCAATATGCTTCCTAGTGGTTTTACTGGGAAGAGAGAAGAATGGAATATCATTCCCCCAATGGGAATTCCCATTTTCTCACAACCAATTTAGAAGTTCCCAGCATCTCAAGATGTTCTGGGGACTGTGTGGGTTCAGGAAAGCCCAAACTGTAATGAGATTTTAAAAAATCTTCACTCTAGTGTGGAAAATGTTGATGCCTGGGGCGGTCTGGAGAAGCCTGCAGACAGAGCAGGGAGACTCCTGGCTGCAGAGATGCACATACCTGGGTTCAAATTCCAGCTCTGCCACTTACAAGCTGTGTGACTGTGGACAAGTTACTTCACCACTCTGGGCTCCCCACCTCCGCCGCCAGTGGTAGGAAACGAGAGATGCTGGGACCTGGTCTGCCTAGGTGCTATAGAAGAGTTAGATTAATTCAAGTTTAGCACAGGGCTCACAGCTGATACTCAATGAATTGTTATCATTTTGTCAAATTGACTTTGTCAGCCCTGAGAGAAAGAGAAAGACCGAGTAACTGGGTCAACTAACCTATCAACAAATCAAGTGATGACTCAGTCTAGTGACCCAGCAACTGCACGGATTCTCCAAAGTTTAGGGGTCAAGATGGCACATGGAAAAAGAGGGATACCAGCCAGGAATGATACATTTCGTCCCTCGAGATGAGAGGAGCCTGCCCTCCACTCTCCTTCCACCCCTACATTCCCCAGGGCAGTGGACGAGTAGAACGTGCTAACCAGGGTTGACACCCCCAAACGCAGGACAGCATGGTGGCTGGAAACACAGTCCCCGGAGCCAGCCTGCCAGGCTTCAAATCTCAGCAGACACTGGAGATCTTGCTGAGACTCCTTTTTTTTTTTTTTTTGGTTCGCACATTCACAAAGTTTGTTGGTTCTTCAAAAAGTTAAACACAAAAGTACTCTATGGCACTGCAAATCCACTTCTAGGTATATACCCAAAAGAATGGAAAACAAGTGTTTAAACAAATGTTTGTACACACATGTTCACAGCAGCTCTATTCATAATAGCCAAAGCACAGAAACAACCCAAATATCCACCAACAGACAAGTCGATAAACAAATGTGTTCCATGCATGCAATGGAACATGATTCATCCAGGGAAGGGATGAAGCACTGACATTCCACGTGCCAACATAGCTGAATCTCATAAACATTATGCTCAGTGAAAGAAACCAGTCACAAGAGGCCGCATATTTTTGGATTCATTTATATAAGATGTCCAGAATGAGCAAATCCAGAGAGAGAGAAAGCAGATTAGTGGCTGCCATAGGCTGGGAGGAGGGGGAATGGGAAGTGACAGCTCACAGGGTTACCTTTTGGGGTGACGAATATGTTTAGAGGTGATGGTTGCACAACACTGTGAATATATCAAACACAACTAAATTGTTCACTTTAAAATGGCTAATTTTATATGAGTTTCACATCAATAAATTACTACCATATGACCCAGCAATTCCACTCCTGGGTATATATCTGAAAAAAATTAAAACACCATTTTGAAAAGACACATGAGCCCCAATGTTCACAGCAGCATTATTTACAAATTTCAAGATATGATAGCAACCTATGTGTCCACTGACAGATGATGGATAAAGAAGAAGTGGTATGTATGTATGTGTATATGTATATACACACACACAATAGAATACTACTGAGACATAAAAAAGAATGAAATAATGGAATTTGCAGCAACATGGATGAATTTGAACAGCATTATAGTAAGTGAAATTAGACAAAGACAAATATTATACATCACTTATATATGGAACCTAAAAAATACAACAAACTAGTGAATATAACAAAAAAAGAAGCAGACTCACAGGTATAGGAAACAAATTAGTGGTTACCAGTGTGAAGTAGGAGAGGGGCAGCACAGGAGGAGGGGAAAAGCCAGGCACAAACTATTGGTTGTAAGACAGGCTCAAGGATGTATTGTACAACACAGAGAATATAGTCAATATTTTGTAATACTGTAAATGGAAAATAACCTTAAAAATTACTGTACAATTGTATATTGTAAAAAAAATTGTATAATTTTTAAGTTAAAAAAATACAAAACCAAAATAATAATAATGGTAGTAAGTTACTTCAAGAAAAAACTCCATTTCTCAAATTTTTCTATGCATAACTGGCAGCCAACAGCAGGGGCGTGGGGAGGGGTGCTCCAATGGACAGTGACGCCAGGAGGAGGGGAAAGGGCAGTGGAGCCAGAGACCACAGATTCAACTTCCCCAGGAAGCCTACTTCACCACTTTAACCATCTCCCATCCACTCAAGGGCCAGGCACGTGTCTCTCAAATCCCATCACACAGAAAATTTACATATGTAATAAAAAGCTGCTGTCCTGACACTACTCTTAGGAAAAAAAATTTCTTACATTTGTATTAATTTTCCTTCCCGGGTTTTAATTGAAGAGAGGATACAGCATCACAAGGGAAATAAAATCTTACTTCATCTATCTGAGGGCCATGTGGCTTCATTAGAAATTACATTAGTTCCTCATTAAGCAACAATAATAATGTAGAGTTGGAATCAATAAAAAAAAAATGCTTTGCCCCAAGGTATAGATCCGTTTGGTTCAATTATATTCTTACATGGCCAAGCTCTGGTGGCTCCAATGCTAATAAAAACGTGGCGTGATGCCGGAAGATGTGGGTTTCCTTCATTCGCCTTCAAAGCTGAGTGATGAAATAGATGAAAGGGCAAGATTCCCATCCTCACAACCACTCTCATCATTCCTAATGCAAAGCCACCTAAACACCCATCTAGAGTTCAAATATGAAAGATGCCAAGTAAGTTTCATCTCACAGCCTTCCTTGATCAATCGGTAGTATCTGTTCTGTGTAAGGGTTGAATTGTGCTGCGATTGATTAGATATGTCTGCCTTGGGCACAGGATTGTACCTGGTAGCAAGTATGTGCCAGTTATGCCAAACCCCTCCAACTGGGAGGGGAGGATAAAAAAAGCCAGAGGCTATGAGCACAGGAGTTGCCCACCCCTCTCCTTAGCCATGCCGACTATGTGGCTGGGCTGGCTTTGCACAGTAATAGAGAACATGAGACTTTTTTACCTCCATCATTTCCACCAGACTTAACAAAAGTCCCAAGTCAGGACGAAATGAGTACTTACCTGACCCTCGACCAAGCTGCATGGCAGAGACAGCAGATTCTGCATAAAAAAAAATTCAAAGACAAATGTTGAGTTTCACATTGAAACAATTTCTTTTCTTTTCTTTTTCTCTTAGATAAAATAACCACATTCCTTAGAAAGAAATATGTGATTCATACATTCCGAAAATGTTCATTGGGTGCCTAACACATACCAGGTGCTATTGTGGGCTCTGTGTTTTTAACAATAAACACGATAACAAGTCCCTGCCACCGGGTGGGAGGGAGGAGGAAGGACAAGGCAAATAAGGAAAGTAACAAATAACCACAGATAAAGATAATATCAGAGAGTGATAAGGCCAATCATGATAACAAACTGGGTTGTGGGATTGAGAGTGATAGGTGCTACTTTACGTTGGGGGTCAGGGAGGGTTACAGCCGAATGATAAGGAGTCAGACATATCTGAAGTAGGTATTTTCAATGCAGGGACAGCAGGTACAAAGGCCCTGGGGCAGGCACAAGTGGACAAGGGCCAGGGAGCAAGATGGCTGGAATATCTGAGGACAGTCAGACATCAGAGAGGGAGGCAGACAGGAACCAGGTCATGTCCAGCCTTGAAGGTCAACACAGGGTGTTTTAGTTTTTTCTAAGCAAGTTTGGAAGGCACCAGCAGATTTTTAAGCACATTTTCACAGAACCAAAAGTCATACCCTACTCAGATCAATAGCCCCAAGTAGCCCCCATACTGTGGACTGACCCATGCACATGCTCCACTTGTTCTCAGAACTCCCAGGTCAATCCCCAGCACAGAAAGGGCCCTGGCTGAGACGAAAGGGAAAAGGCGAGTTGCACAGACGCTTTGTGAAATGCAAATCCCAGGGCCAGTCTGCCCCCGAACTCAGGACATCACTGTCCAAGCCAAGAAAACCTTCTCTTCCTCCCTCTCTCTCTCTGCCCGCCGCTCACACATCTACCATATTTCCTATCGGTTTTGAGATGGTTTCCACCCAACAGGAGAGAAGACACCACAAGCTCCCCTTACCCTGCCTGAGGCTCAGATCAAGCCCCTTTATCATATGCCTGTGGCTCCCCCAGTACCCCAGACTCCGAGAGACAGAAAGAAGAAAACCCCTTTCTTGGACTCTGCCAAACAGATAAAAATCCCCTGGCGCTGGCCAGTCCCAGCCAGGGCTCTGGGTCCAATAAACTGTGAGGAGATTAACCAAGCCAGTACCTTAAAGACAAAGAGATGGGCTACTCTACTTTGCTACCCAAGGTCTCGGGCACAGCAGACCCAGCCACCGGGAGAAGACAATATTCCGCTGTTACTTCCCATCCACCCCGAGCTGAGCTCCAGGCTCCCAACCTACTTCACAGGGTGACCGCAGAGATTAAATGTGATACTGCACCCCTGGTTTATGGACAGCCCTCAGCAAAGGTCTCTGTGACAAGAGCTGTTATTAGCCCAGCCCAGCATTTTTGCCCTAAGCACCTTTGCCACAAGGCGCTTTTCTCTATAAACATTTTCACCGCAAAACTAATTGGCTGTAAGGCAATTTCGCCGTAAGAGATAAAATAACAAAAAGGTAAATAGGGATGTAAAGAAAAAAAAGGACATAATGAAACATGAAAAATGAGTAACAAAATTTTAAAGAGTTTATTGTGAAATACAAAATATTTCCACATATCTAAAATGTGTGTAGATTCATGGCAGTATTGTGCAAATAACAGAGAGGGATTGGTTTCCAAACACTCGGGTGCATGTATATTAACTGAGCTCTGTATCACACCGGGAAAACCTCTGTATGGCTGTTCCTTCTGGGCAGATTATCACGTGTCCTTTGGCAAATGTTCCAAAGTTCTATGGGAAACATGGCTTCGACTCTGCACCTTCAGATCACGGAAGGATTTGCAAACTGATGTTATTCTTTTCTAGTATAATGTGTGATCTGGCTTTACGCTCTCTATTTCAAACTTCCAGTAAGTTTTATCACTATATTTTCTATCAAGTTGATACACGTAGTTGTTATCATCCGCTATTTTAATGCTGCCCCATCTCTCAGTTCTGTTTAGACCATCATGAGGGCTAAGACTGATAGAATACAGAAATGGGAGTCCTGTGCCAATGGACGAGTGAAACCAACTGTTAACCAGTTATTTTATCCTTTATTATATGCTTTACGGCCCATTAGTTATGGGGCGAAGATGTTTGCTGCAAATATGTTCACAGCAAAGAAGTTTAGAGGAAGAAAATACCTAGAACTGTTATTAGTATTTTTATTATCATGGTTGCTCAAGTCCATTCCCAGAGATTAACCAGGAAATGGGCTGGGACCAGCCAGCACAGACCATTCACATAAAGAGGAATCTTCGGGGACATGACTTAGAGCTAGAGCCACAATTTGGAAACAGGTAACATGTAAAGTAAATGCTGAACTTCTTCTCCCTCAAAGGCTGTTACGCCAGCATGCCTGTGGCACTTCTCTCCTGTTTGCAAGGCGTAAACAAGAGGGCTTGTCCTGCCTGCCTGTTGAAAGTCATGGACAGGGTGGAGTGCCTGGTCCACTGTGCAGGCTCAGGTGGGCCTCTGACCTCGGCTTACAAGGGAGGCACACCTCGAGAGCGAGTGGGTAAGGCAGAGCCCAGGGTCAGCATACAAAGGGTAGATGAATACTGACCTCTCTCCTGGTTTCTTAGAACCAAGCCCTGTGCCTCCCCCAGCCCTCCCTCTGTCCCTCATCCCTCCGCTTATCCTCAAACCCTCTTTCTATGCCAGCCCCTCCTCTGGGCCCAGAAGATATCCAGATCTCACCCCTCTCTTCCTTGCCCCCTCATCTCCTTTAACAACTATAAAAGCTCGTATCTCTTTGCTTCTTCCATCCACCCTCCAGAACTGTGCTCAACATTGGAGACGTGGTGAGAAGCACAAATAAACAGTCCCCAATGTCACTGACAGTCTGGAGGAGGAGCAGACAGTAACCAGGGAGTCATAAATACAAGTGAGGCTACAGCTCCGAAGAAGAGCATGTGAGGACCCTCCACCCCTCTCATTTACTCCCCAAGGCCCTGGGCCCCTCCCACTGAGACAGCTTTATCGCGCAAGCCCCCTTGTCCCTTCTCACCTTACTGGGAGCCCTCTGCAGTGATTCTTACAGCTTTGTCTGCCCCTCTCTGACGTCTTTTCCCAAAGTGCTTAGTCCTTCGGGCTCCGTTTCCTACCCCTATTCTGGGAACACCGGCATCCTCTAGGACTCCGCCTCTGCATGCGTCTTACTCCCCACCCATCCCTTGGAACCATTTACTATCCCACTCATACCTCGGTCCCCACCTCCTCTAGGACCATGAATGTGTGTTTCTGGTCCTAGCTGCTGTCCTGAGCTCCAGGCGCAACGAAATGACCATCGTCTCACCCTCTCCACGTGGGCGTCCCACTAACATTTCAACTCCACATGGCCCAAGCCATGCCCTGCTCTCTCCGCCAGCTGTGCCTCCTCCACCTCTTAGGTTGGAGAAGCGCATCGCAGTCCTGCCAGCCCACTGAGCCTGAAGCCTGGGGCCGCCTCTCACTCATCCCCGTGCTCAGTCCCTCTCGATCCACTGCAGCCGTGTCTCTTGCACTGCGCTCTCCTCCCTGGCCTGGTTACTGCATAATAAGTGCATAATAATAGACGCTCCAAAGGCTTCTGGACAAGTCTCTTCGTGCTGCTGAAGACAATTTGGCTGAAAGCAAGGGGACCAGCAGGACAATTTGGTCAAAATGAATATTCCATGGTGGTTGTTTTTCTGAATGTTGATCATCTTGGTGTGCCGTGATGCGGTTTTAAAGACATTTTCTGTATCTTTATCCACAAGGATCTGTTTATTCCTCAGTATTCAGAGTTTAATTTTATTTTGTTTGTTTAAGAAATCAAGACCTAGTCTTGCCAGGCTCGACTGTAACTAATGGCAGACATCGGGCAATGAAAAGAAAGAGTCTCCTATAAAAATCTCGTTTATAGCATTCATCTAGATAGCCTCATATAACAGTCCCTTGAAAAGCAATGTATGTGCTGCCCTGAGAAAATCCATTCTGCAGAATGTGTGATCCTGGAAAGGTAAGGTGTCCACTGAACCTGTAAAAATCAAAATCAATCTTATTTTCCCCACCACTCTTTTCTGAATTATAAATGAAGAAAGCCCCTACTATTCACCAAACTCACCCCTGAAAAAAGCAGTATGAATTTGACATGTATCCTTCTGGTCTTTTTCCTAAACATGTACAAATATATCCACCTATATATACATATTTAGATACAGACAACATATACTTTTAATTTTTAAAAATGGGTTGGAGTTACAGATTTTGATCTGCACACTTGATTTCTATAAACTTAACAATAGAGTGTGAATGTCTTTTCCAGATAATTCATGTGGAACTGGGTTTCTCAGCTTCAGCTCTGTTGAAAGCTGACAGTTTAGACTGGATGCTTCTTTGTTGTGGGGGGCTGTCTTGTGCACTGAAGGAAACTTGTAACACTCTGGCCTCTACCCACTAAATGCCAGACCCACATCCTCTCCCCCAATTGTGACAACCAAAAATGTCTCCAGACACAGCCAAGGGTCCCCTGAGGAACCAGTTAAGAACCTTTGCTGTGGAGTCACCTCTTCCTTTTGTTAACAGCTGAAATTCCACAGAACTCCATAGAATCCCATACTCTGGACACACCATAATTTATTTAACTATTCCGCTATTCATCAACATTCTATATCTATTTTAAATGCATCAGAGGAACTTGATAGTTTAAAAATATATATTGCATATTCCTGTAGAAAGAGTCATTTTACTTTATCCTTCTCATAAAATTCGAATGATTGTGCATCTGCTCTTTTTTAAAAACAGACAGGTACTTTGGGGGCATTAGGCAGCTTTATGCACTCCTTTTATGTTTGTTCCTATGACGTGGGCGTTGACAGAATTCCACCTTATGTCAGGAAGAAATGGGTGATCTTCCATGCTGTGAGAGCATGGGGAGGTGGCACTCTCTTCCACACTGGTCAGGGCAGAGATCGGTACCACCCTACTGGTGGGCAGGCAATCAGGCAAAACAGATCAAGAGCCATCACCCTGTCTGACTATCTATTTCTTGTTCAGTAAAATTAGGTGGACAGCTACAGTCTCCCCTCCCCTTCTCTTTAGGCTGGATGAACTCAGTAAAGCTGGATGGCTCTCAAAGATAAATGCCTGGCCCTTCTCAGAAAGACAATTAATGAGCTCAAAGGCTGCTTAAATGGAGATGAAATGTGAGATTAACAGACGCAAGGCCATCTATCCACCCTGCCAACAGACTACCTCCTGCTTGCTGTGCTGTTTCATTAGACACCGCCAAGGAAACCCACCAAATGCACTGTGGCTATCAGGTCTATTTTTGAGATAATTACAAGGCTCCAGCCTGGATCCCCTTAAAGGCAGAAATATGGGACAGAGAAGGATTAAGGTGAACTCTACCCCTTTCTCCTCTGCTGAAAATGCCCCAACAGGCTTTAAAGGGAAGAGAAAACTGCATGAAACTTTCATCAGAGCCTGGTGGGTTGCTGCAGGAACTGTGGGGCACAAAGTTCTAATTCTGAACAGTGCCCAGTACAGTAGTGAGACACCGTCCCTCCCTGCAGGCTGGCCTCCTCACCCACCCGCTCTGCTCTCTACAACTGGGAACACAACTGCCTTAAGGGGAAGGAAGTAGTGTGGAGTGAGGGACAGAAGGAAAGAGGGGGAAGGAGTGGCAGATCTCAGTGCAGGGCAGGGTCTTGTGTCTCTAATCATCACAACATTGCACTCTCTAGAAGCTCAAATGTTGCTACTCTACGTGCCACTCTTAAAAATTGGATCTGTCCTCTGCTCCCATGACCTTGTAAACAGGAAGACCACAACATGGTGAAGTCACCTCTGGGCCAGCTTTCTTGTGCCCTCTCCAGCCTGCAATCTCCTAGAAGGCACAGTGAGAATGCAAAACTGCAGGAAAGGACCCAGCTTGCCTGCAGTTTCTCCATCCTTCTACCCAACGGAGAAGAGATGAGAAAGATGAGTATTTCCACAGACACTCCTTTCCCTGTCATCCATTTTGCGAGCAAAATTTCCACCGTGACATCTGAGCGTGACCCTCACTCCTCACCCTGATGACAAGTACAGTGACACCAGGACATCAAGCAACAACATTCATAATAGCTGCTGCACGATGCCCAAGCAGGTGACGCACTTGGCTCCTGCAACGGGATTAGAACCTGGATTAATCTTTATGCTTTTCCTTGGTGTCCTTCCTTATATAAAACTTTCCATCAATCAGAGGCCTTCTCCTTGCCTCCAGGAGGATTAGGATTACTTTAGCAGAAGCGAAAAGAGAATGAAACAGTGTACAGTCTTTCTGATATCCAAAGGCAATTGCCAAGCCAATGCTTACAGAACAATCTGGCCCTTTGAGGGAGATCATGGAACCCAGGGTGAGAAACCCAGTCACTATCTGGAAAGAGCCTTCCACAAACATCCGCCCAAAGATTGCAGATGGTCCAGAAGGGCCAGTCCTTGTGCCCCGAGCCTATGCAGAGCCCCAACAAAACCTCTCTGTGTGCCCCCTCCTTTCCAGGGGAGCCCCTCCTTTTTCAAAGGAGACTTACAGGCCCCTCAAAGACAGGGGGTAGGGAAGAGAGGTTATACTGGTGTAGACAAAATAGTGGTGAACTCCCCCCATCATACATGATTTAAAACATCTTGTCCTCACAAAAAGACCACAAGAAGGGTGAATATTATTATATCAGCATGTCACAGATCATGAAAACAGAGAAGTAAATATCTCAGGGTCCCAGGAGTCAGTGAGTTGGTACTCACACCTGCTTTGTTTGATTCTAATCCCAGGACCTCTCTTGTTCCCTAATTCTTTTGTGTAAATGGAAGATCATGCTTGGCATTGTCCAGAAGGACACACACTTGCCCTCAGGTAACTTCCAAGTGACTCAGGGAGGCAAAACTCAAATATTTAAGCAGAAGTGGAATATTGTAACAAGCAAGGAACAGAACACTCCAGGTGAGGGAAGGAAGCCTGTTGGCTGGGTCTTCTGGAAAGCAGACACCAAGGTGGAGTTAGCCATGCAAAAGGTTTACTGGGGAGTAACACCAGAACTGGGGGTTGAGAAGTATTCCCCCAAGATATGTTCAAGTCCTAACCCCCAGAACCTGTGCATGTGACCTTATTTGGGAAAAAGGTCTCTGTAGATGTAATCTGTAATCAAGGTAAGATGAGGTCACACTGGATTAGGGGCCCTAAATCCAAAGATAGTGTTCTTGAGAGAGAAGAGTAAAGGAAGATTTGAGACACAGCAAACACAGGGAAGAGGGCAATATAAAGACAGAGGCAGAGACAAGAGTGATGCAGCCACAAGCCGAGGAACGCCTGGAATCCTGAGAAGCTGAAAGAGGCAGGAGGGATCCTCTCTTAGAGCCCTTGAAGGCCCCCTTGATTTTGGACCTCTGGCCTCCATAACTGTGAAAGGATACACTTCTTTCGTTTTAAGTCACTCTGTTCATGATCATTTTTTTACAGCAGCCACAGGACACTGATATGAGCTGTGAAAGAAGAGAGGAGACAGGATTGGACGGGGGAGCCATCAGGCAGGGATGGGGACTTGATAGTTTCTGGCTACTCACTAGGGACTCCAGAGCCGAGTACCCATTAGAGGAGTCCTGCATTGGGCAGAAACAGCCAGGCCCTGGGACCACAGTCTTGCAGTCACTGGCCAAGGGCCAACCTGAGAAAAACAGGGCAGCTCAAGGACTGAGGAGGGTCCAAGGCATTAACAGCTGGAAGCTGTCATCTGTCTACACCATTCACCACTGGGCTACCAGTTCCTTCTCGGAGGGAGACTTCTGTGTCGGCCAAAGTATGGACACAGGAAGAAAAGGATCGAAGTTCCACCTCACTGTTAAACCTCACAGTGTGCAACCCTACAAATAGAGAACCCTCAACTTGGAAGGAGTCATTACCTGTCCTGTCACCTGGCTGCCTCATTCATTCATTGATTAATTTACTCATTCATTCACACTACCACTATTTCCTGGGGCCTCCTGTGTCCTGGCACTGTGCTCAGTGAACTGGCAATACAGAGTGAGCAGGTAGTGGCTTCTGAACTCTGGGGCTTGCGTCTTAGTTAGGGGGACAGAGCAGCCTAAAAGGTGCCTTAAGGTGAAGGTGGAGGGATGGGTGGGCACAATATCAAAGAAGTATTGGGATCCAGCATAAGTTAGGAGTCTGGAGTCTTTCCAAGTGCAATGGGAAGTCACTGAACATGACAGCAGGAAGGAACAAGGTCACTATTATTCTCACCTTGACAGCGGTTTGGATCGAGCAAGAATAGAAATAGCTTAATCGGTTGGGAGGCAACTGTGGTTTCCACAAAAGGTGACAGAAGTGTGAATTAGGCTGGTGGTGGAGGAAATGGAGGAAAGGAGATGGACTGAAGAAATATTTTGGAGTGAGAATCAAGAGGATTTGCTGGTGTGTGCATGTGTGTGTGTGTATGGGTGTGTTATGGGCCAGGAGAATGGGAGAGTACCACAACCTCTTATTTCCTGACTTGCATATCTGATGCAAAGTGATGAGTGATATTAATTATTGAGCTGGGGAATATTTGGGGAGAAGGAAAAATTCAAGGGAGAGTAAGACACGTGACAAGTGGACACATGACATTTGAGATGTCCTTGAGACATCCACTTAGAATGGTTGAGAAAGCAGCTGGACATATCAGCGTGGGGTTCAGACGAGACATCTGAACTGAAGTATGAATTTGGGGATCTGAGGGACCCTACCAGTTGGTCTAGCAAAGTGCTAACGTTTCTTTCTCTATGTCAGAATCTACTTGGGGTCCCATCAGCCCCACCACGTTGCATGGGGATGTGATGAAGCCTTGGGACCCACCTGAATAGGTAAGCTGTATCTGTCTTGCAGGTGGGACAGGGAACAGCTGGTTAGAGATGTGGATGAGGTCCTTAACAGAGGGACAAGGTCCTTCCTGAAGACCCAGGGCCATATCTGACCTAGACTCCCATGTCTATATGTGGCCTCTGAGCACTGGTGCACAACAGACCATATGACAGTCTTGCCTACCATGGGAAAATCCAGTCACCAGAAGAAGATGATGTTGACCAGGTACTCTCTGAACAAGTCACCAAGAGGTCAGGGCATGGTAAGTACTGGAAGCCAGAGAACCCCCTTCAGTACCATAGCCTATCCTGGCTCTTCTGAGACACAGGAAAAGGGGTATACCACATGAGCAAAGAGTGTTTCAGACTATGGAAGCATCTTGGTGAAGGGGAAAAAGCTGGGATATTAAAAGCCAAGTGTTCCTGGCTTCTGCCACTGGGCTATGAGATCCATCAGCATAGGGATTATATCTGCCTTGTTCATCCCTGTATTCCCAGACCTGGCTCTTCCTGGTACCCATCAGTATCTCACTAAGAACCAGTAAGATGGATGGATGTATCGATGGATGATGGATGGGTGGATGATAGATAGATAGATGGATGGATGGATGGATGGGTGGATAGGTGGGTCTAAATTATATCATGTTCCCCTGTCGTTAGGAATAAAGACAGCCAAAATTTAAAATTCCTTAAAAACCACATGTCCATTTTGATTAATAGCAACTTGAAAGCTCCTCCCTCAAGAAGCAGTAGAGGATCATAGTTAAGAATGTGAGTCATACTGCCTATGACAGCCTCACCAAGCCTATGAGGCCTTGTGCACATCTCCCAACCTCTTTGAGACTCACCTGTGTAAGGCAGAATAATAATTGTACCTATTTCGTCGGTCTCTAATACAATGAAATGAGATACTCCATGCAAATCCCTTAGGACAATGTTTGGCACATAATAAGTGCACAATAAATCATATATTCACCCTCCTCCTCTCCTTTCCTCTCTCCTCCTGCCATCAAACATCAACTCTCACTGTGTAGCACTGCCCTCCGGGACACACCACCCATCTGCAGGCCCCTGTAGCCTCTCGCCATTTCCCTTATCCCTGTGGACCCTAATAAATCAGCGATGCACACAGTTAGCACATGCTGGGCTGATTGTGCTGAAGCCTTCCTAATCCAACTCCAAGGAAGAGCATCTAGCACTCAATTTTAAAAATGCAATATATATTTAATGCAATATTAATATTTAACTCACTTAATGCAATATTTAATTTGATACCTAATGCAAATAAAAATAGTAAACAGATTTATTAATGATTTACACAAGTGCTTGCCTATTCTGTTTTTAAAGCATTTTCCTGCCTGGAAGACAATTTTCTACCCCCCAGAAAGCAAATACAGGAGGGCTTCTGAGCTGGTTCTCGTAAGTGGGTGAGGGTTGTCGTTTTGTGAGTGGGCCTGGTCAAGAAGCAGCAACCATGGCTTTCATTATTCATATAGTTAATGAGAGCATACTATACGCTGGACACTGAGCTAAAATCTGTTGGGAAAAGAGAAGCCCCATTCTCATAGAGATCACTATTCAGCGGAAAGTACGATAAAATTCTGTGACATCTAAAACAAGTACCAGGAAGGGAATTCACACAGATAGTCATGCTGAGCACTAGAAGGGCACCCAACTCAGGCTTGGGCAGGGGGATAGTCAGGGAAGGCTTCTTGGAGGAAGCAATGTATGAACTGAGATAACTTGGGGAAAGGGAAGAAGAGCATTCTAAGCAGAGGGAAGAGCTGACTTGACAGCTGCTGGAGACTGAATGTTTGTGTGCCTCCAAAATTCACATGTGGATGCCTTAGTCCCCAGTGTGGTGGTATTAAAAGGTGGGCCTTTGGGAGGTGATGAAGTAATGAAAGTAAAGCCCTCGAGAATGGGATTAGGGCACTTATAGCAAGAGACATGAGATGGTATATCTCTTCACCACTGAGGACACAGTGAGAAAGAAGCTGTCTGCAAGCTGGGGGGAGAGGCCTCCCCAGGAATCAAATCAACTGGCACCTTGATCTTGGGCTTCTAGCCTTCAGAACTGTGAGAGATACGTTTCTATTGTTTAAGCCACGTAGTTTATGGTAGCTTGTTATGGTAGCCCAAGCTGACTGGGACAAAGGTCTTCAGAGACAGAGAAGTTCAGCACTAATGAAGAATGGAAGTAGGGGTGGCATAAGGTGAGAAGGGGGTTGGACGTTATTCCGAGGATAATGAGATTTTCACATTGCAATGACCAGGGCTGCACTTTAGAAGGAACACTGTGACCAGAAGACAGTTCCACAGCCAGTATCTATTAAAGTCTCGAAGAAGAGAAGTGTCGATGGAAACGGAAAGAGAGTAGATTCAAGAAATATTTAGGATACTGAACTGACAGGTGTCGATGAGGGGATGTGGCAGGTGAGAAGGAGGCACAGAGCAAAGTATGTGGGTTTTTAACATGAACAACTGGGTGGATGCATTAAATAAATGATGTTAGTCACCACTGTCGTTGTCATCACTACAGTCATCATCATTACTGAGGACATCTTGTTGCCACCCTTGGGGACTACACAGAACAAGTCTGTCTCTATTTCCATGGCACAACCTTTCAGATCTGTTCCCCAAAGTAAATGTGACCCAAGGAAGGTGCCAAGCATGATCATAGGCAAAGTGGGCTTCATTTGGTTTCACCCTACATGAGCCAGACAACCCAACACAATGTTGATATAACCTATCCGTCCAACAATAGGGGACTGGTTAAGTGAAGTTTAGCACAGCCATGCACTTGAATATCACATAACCTCTAGAAACCATGCTCCAATATCATATTTAATGACATGAAGAAATAGGTTTATGCACTGTAATTATTTAAAGTTTCAGGGTACCTAGACTAATCTGCTAACTTAAAGCACATGATTGTGGGGGGTTGTTTTTAATGATATATGCCACACTATTAACATTAGGCATCTGTTAACTTTTCACTTGGTTTATATTTTTCTATATTTTCCATTTTTCCCACAGTGCACATGTATTGCTTTGGCATTCATAACATTGTAAAAATAAACAAAACTCACAAAATTCAATTTAATCCAAACAATACCTCGTAAAAGCACTAGAAGCCTTGGGTTAAAGCTATGAATTGTCCTCCCTAAGCTGAGGGACAAAGTCAAAGGCAAATTATGTTCCAAGACCAATAGCTTTTATTTCAAGGACTTATTTCTCAAGACCAGGGCTCTCTGGCCAAGCACTCTTCACCCCCATCTCCCTTCTCTTTATCATAGCTATATCATGCCATTATCACAGCTATATCACCATCTTTCTATCATCGCATCAAGAGAATGAGCAAAAAGAATGTAAATAAATACCAAAAGACTGCCTTTCTGCGTTATTGAAAATCAAATGTGGGGAGAATAAAAGAGGAAGTAGTGGATCTTTCTCTGTGGGAGAAGAGGATCCAGTTGAATAAAACATTTATAGGAACCTAAAGAAGGGAAGAGAAATACTGAAAACTTATCTAGTCACTTTGGATAAGAATGAAAGAGAGAATCCTAAATATTCTCCAAAGCCTGCTTCTTGTTGTAACCTGGTCCTAGATCATTTGATGTGCCTCCCATCAAGAAGGGAGGTCTGTGTCTCTTCCCCAAACCTGGGTGGGCTTAGACTGTTTCAACCAATATGGTATGGCACAAGTGATGCTATGTGACTTCTGAAGCCAGATCCTAAAAGGCCACATAGTATCTTGGAAAATTCATTCTCTGGGCACTCCCTCTTGACATGGTTCCTTTCAAAATCCAGCCATCATGTGATGAGAAGCCCAAGTCACACGGGTAAGTCCCATGGAAGCACTCTGTTCAAGAATCCTAGCCAAGGGGAGGATGTGGAGAAAAAGGAACTTTCTTACACTGTTGGTGGGAATGTAAATTGGTGCAGCCACTATGTAAAAAGGTATAGAGGTTCTCTTAAAAACTGATAGAATTACCAAATGATGCAATCCAGTAATCCCACCAGAAAAGACAAAAATTCTAATTTAAAAAGATGTAGGCACCCCCATGTTCATAGCAGCATTATTTACAATAGCCAAGACATGGAACCAACCTAAGTGTCCATCAACAGATGAGTGGATAAAGAAAATGTGATATATATATATATATATATATATATATATATATATATCTCACATTTATATATGTAATATATAATACCAAAGGACTACCTTTCTGTGTTGTTGAAAATCAAATGATACAATATATATAATACAATATATAATATATATACACATATACATACAATGGAATATTACTCAGCCATAAAAAAGAATGAAATATTGCCATTTGCAGCTACATGGATAGACCTAGATGTTATCATACCAAGTAAAGTCAGAGAGAGAAAGACAAATATTATATAACATCACTTATATGTGGAATCTAAAAAATAATGCGAATGAATTTATAGACAAAACAGAAAAAGACTCACAGACATAGAAAACAAACTATGGTTACCAAAGGGGAAAGGGAAGAGGGAGAGGGCTAAAATAGTAGTACGGGATTAATAGATACACACTACTCAATATAAAATAGATAAGCAACAAGGATTTATTTAGTGTAGAACACAGTGAACAATATCCAACATCTTGTAATAACCTATAATGGAAAATAATCTGAAAAAATTTATACATACATATATATATATAACTGAATCACTTTGCTGTACACCTGAAACTAACACAATATTGTAAATCAACTCTACTTCAATTTTTTTAAAAAAGGATCCTAGCCAAGCCCAGACTTTCAATCATCCCAGCCCAGGCACCAGACACATCAGGAAGGAAGTCTCCAGTGGGTGATACAGCCTCAGGGTTTATGAGTCACCCCCAGCCATCTGAGTCTCCCTAGCTGAGACCTCACATATTAGAGGGTGAAGATAAGTTAGGCCCTGTCCAAATTCCAGGACCCACAGAATCAACAAACACAATAACATTATCATCTTACCATGCTGCTAAGTTTGGGGTGATTTAGTAGAGAGCAACGGATACCTGGAGCAAAAGTTGGCTCCTAGAGGTGGGGTGCTACTGAATTAAAACCCAAATCACATGGCATTCACTTGGAGGTCATGTGACAGGTCTCGAAGAAACAGTGGCGAGGGGCAAAAAGGAAAACTTCACTGGAAGCTGGGGAAAGGGGGGCTCCTTGTTTTGTAGTGGAAGAAAGTGTGACAACAGTGCTGGCTGCAATAATTTGGAAACCAGAAATGTACTGAATGAACCCAGGGATGCATCCAAGGAGATTTCCAGAGTATTGAAGGTGTCACCTGGCTTTTTCTAGATGCCCACATTAAACTAGGCAAGGACAGCGTTCAATTAAAGAATAAGTGATACCATTTGGGGGTAAAGTTGGGAGTAAATATAAAAAGCCCAGGACAAACTTTCCAGCCAGCAAAGGGTACTCAAAGTAAGAAAGGACACAGATCAATTCCAGATTGTTATCACAACATAACACTTGTTTCAGAGTAAAGACAAAGCCAATAGTGACTAAAATCCATTTGTTAAAATCTCAGAAATACCAAAGAGGAGAAGGAAGGAGGGAGGGACAAGTTAGAGGTATGGGAATATTACAAACTGCTACATGTAAAATAGATAAGCAACAAGGATTTACTGTATAGGACAGATAATTATAGCCATTATCTTGATAGAACCTATAATAGAGTATAATCTGAAAAATACTTAATCACTATGCTATACACCTGAAGCTAACACAATATTGTAAATCAAATATACTTCAATTTTTAAAATCTCAGAAATATTTAAGATGGTGCTTCCTAGACCATTTCAGTCAGACAAAATCTGTTCTGAGAATCTTAAGGAGGTACTTGAAGACAATAGGTTTTCTAAGGATATTAGCATGCTACCCCACAGAAACCCCTCAAGGGATCCAAGTACAGAAGAACTTATCTCAAAGAGATCTGTGTATGTAGCTTTGGTCAAATGATCATAATAAATAATGAATTGACATGTAAAAAATCCACAAAGTTTTTAAAGTAATTAAACCAGCTTGGACTAAAAAGAACTGAAACTGAACTAATAAAAGGGGTCCTTTGGATCTCCAAACTTCTACAGACAGAAAGTAAGTTGAGAAATCTAGTCAGCTGCACATACGGGCTATTTCTTATGGGGGTAAAAGAAGGTGACTCCAAGGTCAGAACCAAGATCTCAAAGGACAGAGCCAAAAGCCATAAAAATCATTCCCAGAGATCTGTTTTGAACCTTAATAAAGAAATGGGCCTTATATACCAACCTGAATTTCAGAATTACCATGGGCTATGTTCTTCCCTTTTTTGAATGAGAATTTTTGTTACAGTTATCCTACACCTGTCTCATCTTTGCATATTGGGTATGGGGGGGAGCAGATAAGTTGTCTTCAGTTTATGGGTCTTCAGATCTACAGGAACTATATCCAAGGAAACAAACTCAAGGATCCTCATCCACCTCTAGATCTTAAATAAGGTTTATGAGATCCTTGGCCTCAAGTCAAGCTTGATGGTGTAATGGGAGATAATTTTAGTGGTCTGGGGAGAATCAAGTGTACTTTGCAGGCGAAATAAATGCAGATAATTTGTAGCCAGATAGCATACTGTGTTGATTTTAAAACCGTGGCCCCAAATTCTTTAACCCCCTATTGGGACGTGGGTGCCATCTCTCCTGAGCCTCTAGCTTACTGGCTCACCCTGCAGATTTTAGACTTGCCAAGCTCCATAATTGTGTCAGCCAATCCCTTAAAATAAATGTCTTTCTCTATAGTATATGTTCATGTCCAAAGGCCTTCTGCTGCAGAATTCCCTCTTGCTTGGTGCAGGTCTTTTGTTCTATCTTCAGCTGATTGGAATAGGCCCATCCACATTACAACAAGCAGTCTGCGGCACTCAAATTCCACCAATTTAAAGGTAAATGTCATCTAAAAATACCCTCCCAGGAACCTAAACTTCTGACCCACAGATTCTCTGAGTTTAATAAAATAACTGTTGTTTTAAGTTTATAAGTTTAGGGCAGATTGTTATACAGCAATGCAACGTTAGAACACCCCTTGACAGCGACTCCTCGGGAGGAAGTTGTGAAGGACTTTGGCCAGGCCACTCCGTACCTGAAACCCTGGAAGTGTGTGTTCACTCAGCGAGAACACTGCATTTCACCCTAAGTCAGCGAGGACAAGGAACAAAATCCAAACTTCACGTAAAACCCAAGCTCCTCACACAGGATGGCATGGACCCGAGCCCACCTCTTCAGCCCACCTCCAGAGACTCTCCCTTTCACGCGCCCCTCCCAACACACCAAATTCTTTCCATTCTCTTTGCCTCCAATGCTCTTCCCCCACCTTTTTCCTACGTGAGAACTCAACTAAAACAGCATCATCCCTGAGCACTCTATCTAAAGAAATCCCCCAAAGAGCAAAGGGGCAACAAAGCCCTCCCTCCTTCTGCATGAGAACTTAACCTTCAGTTAACTTCCTAGCACTGTCTCCCTGGTAACCTAATTAGCTGAGATGTCAATTCTATTACTAGTAAACATTACCTAGGGCATAACTGACCTCTCACTGGTACTTTGCATCTGTCCAGAGAAGAACTATAAATGGACTATCAGTACCTGGTGGGATACCATACTTTGGACGTCATTTCTCTGTAATGAGATGCTCCTTGCAGAGTTCCCGAGATCTCCGCTTCTGGCATTGTGACAAGAGATACTGGCTTCTGTGATGTATGCAGCTTCTAAGCCAGGGCAGACCCACACCTGCCCAAAGTGGACTCTTCTCCTTGCACTGGAGCAACTCCACATGGACCGCTGAGGAGGAGGAACACCTGGTGTTGCCCTAGCAGCCAACTGGGTTTCCCATCCTCCATCCTGCTAGAGTTTAGGATGCTAAGAGTGAACTGTGGTATTCTTGTGAGTCTGAACGTTTAGTTGAATCTAGGAAGACCCTTAGTTCATCTCCCTACTCCCGTTATTCTCTCTCATATCACCTTGTTTTTCCTTTATGACACCTTTCACACTTAGTTTGCTAATTACCTGTTTGTTTATTGTCGGGCTGTTCCCTAAGACTGTGAACTTGACGAGGTCAAGGACCGTGTCCATTTTGCTCACCATTGTAAACTGAGCACTTACTCTAATGCCTGTCACATACTAGGAGATTGATAAACATTAGATGGATAGGATGGGTGGCTGGACAAAATTAGAAAATTAGAAAATTGCTAGAAAGTTGCAAGAGACAAAGTAAGAGGTAAACAGAATCCAAATTGCAGAAGACCTTATTTGAAATGCTCATGAGCAATGATTCACCCCAAGGACCTTGAAGAAATGCTGAAGAGTTTCAAGTAAAAAAGTAAAAGTATATGGTTTACATTTCAGAAAGGTCTTCCTGGCAGCAGTTAGGGGTGGGGGAGGGGCAGGAGAGGTGAGAGACAAGGGAAAATTAGAGGACTGTTATGGCTAACAGCCCTGGTGAAAGGCAGCAGGTTGGGGAGGATAAAATAATCTCAGTAAATGTTTAAGAAGCAAAATCTGGAGCACTAGGTGACCAATTTAGACATAGGAGGCAGAAAATGGAGGAATCCAGAGTGACCATGGAACAGACATTTATTTGGGAGACTGGGCCCCCATGTGGTGATATTAACCTAGAGAGGGGCCCAGAAGGAGTGACTGGTCTGGGGGTGGGAGAGATGGTGAGTTTGATCTTAGACCTTGCAGAAGTGGTGTCAGCCAGACAGCTGGAGCCTGGAGATAGGGAAGTTGGGTGTCAGCACATAGGGAGATAGTCGGGGCCCACAGGCACAAATGAACCCATCCAGAAAGTATGCAAAGTGATTTTAAAGGGCCAGAGATAAAACTACAGTAGTCTTGTGCAGAAAGAAAAGGTAAATAGAGGAGCTGAGAGGGATTCTACATGGAGTTGGAGCAAAATGAGAGAAGATGCTTGTCTTTGAAACCTCCTAACACTGTGCTTGTACATCTATCATGGAACTGACTTCTTTCCTAAATAATAGTCATTTCCATTTGTATCTTATCTCTCTAGAGTAGAGTAGAATCTTTGAGTGCTCTGAAGTCCTGCACATAGTAGGTCCTTAATAACCTCCCTGTATCTGAACTGTCCAAGAAAGTTGAGGGGAGGCAGGGGGGAGTCACTAATTAGTTTCAATCCAGACTAATTGCCTTTTCAAATTCTCATATAAATCTGACTTTTAATAGGTTCTGAGAATCGATGTTTCATTATTTTTTGCCGCAGTGGAGTTTATCCCTGTTGATGGGTCATTACAAATCATCGCTGTCTGAGAAGTCCCCTTCCTATCTCTCATTTCCTGATCTTCCAGCAGGATATCTTTGTTCTTGAGAGTGAAGGGGGAAAAAATTAAATGGGTCTTGGAAATTAACAGCCAGGACCAACCAGACCAGAGGAAGAGGCAGCTTTGGCTTTCTCAAGGAGCCCACTCCAGACAGAATCCTACTGCTCAAGAGGAATAAATGGAAAGCTCTATTTGGGGCTTCCATCAAACTGATATTTTCAGTATATATCTGCCATTTGTTGAGTGCCCACTCCATACCAGGCGCTGGCCAAGCCATTTACGTGTGACCCCATTTGATCATCACAGCAATTCCAAGAGCTAAGGACTATAATCAGCCCAATTTTCCAGATGGGGATACTGAGGCCCAGAGAAGAGGTTAAGGAGGCCATGGAGCTATCATGCTTCACAGGCTTGCCTCAAAGCCTGTCCATACTTCCCCAAAGCAGGCTGGCGGGCATATCCAGTGTGTCTGTCTAGCTCTGAGTCACTGGGGCCCCAGAGGAGCCTACCTAGACGTCACAAGGGGTCCCAGGGCATCTTCTGCCCAAATGTCATCACAGAGTGATTATAGTGGCAAGTTTCCTCCTGACTGTGACGTCAGACAACAATCCTTTCTCTTTTTCCCTGGCACTGAGATTCCTCCATGGAACCATCTATGTATAGCCAAGCAAAACAGTGCACCCCTCAGAGCAAAGAAAGATCTGATGCCAAAGAAGCCCCTGCACAGTCCCCTGATTTTCACTGCAGCAGGGTCTGAGCATGAAAGAACCATCAGAAGGGGAGCTCCAAGCTGGCTCGGATTCTCTCAGATCTCTACATGCCAAGGCGGAAGGAATCAATGAGCAATTAACCTGCAGGTGATCCATCATCACCCATCTCACTGGAACCCTTCCTAAATCTCAGGGTCTGTGGATGTAACCAGGACTCAGAGCAGTGGGCTGGCCCCCGCATTACCCCACTTCCATTTTCCTTCCAGGATGAGAGTGCCAGGAGGGAGACAGCATAGAAGTTGCCATGGCTGGGAATGCAGCAGGTCCGGGTTCAAACCCTGTGTGAGACTGTAGGCATATCATCCCTCCAACCCAAGCCTCACCTTTCTCATCTGTACAGTGGGGTTAATTATAGCTCCTGCCTCCTCAGATACAAGGAGCTACTGCATGGAGGGTACTTAGTGCTTAGTGAACAGTGAGAGACCTCAGCAAATGTTAGCTGCTATTATTGATATCTTTACAGAGCTGATTGCAAGTACAGGGCTCTGCAAAGCTATAGGTAAATTGGGAGGGGAGATGTACAAAGCCTAGGGGTAGACATGTACTCCTGTACTTCCAGTTCATATTAGACTATGTAAGGAACACAGAGCAGACTGGGGCCCAAATCCTGACTCTGTCCCTCTGGATCTTGGGCAAGTTACTTAACCTCTCTGAGCCTCACAGAGTTTAGGGTCTACTGTGAGAGAAAGGTAGGCAAATAATCCCGCAAACAAATGTATAAACAGAAAATGAGATGTGTGCTCCTGGGAAGGAAGGCAGCATGATTCTGAAAGCACAATAACAGAGCAGCCTGCAGCGGACTGCCCAGATGAGGCACAGCAGTGGGGGAGACTCCCCTGAGGAAGCTGAGATGAGTAGTAGTCATATAAAGAGGGCTGATGGAGGTCAGAGCATTTCAGGCAAAGGAACACGTGCAAAGGCCCTGTGGTGGGAAGACGATTTGGATGAGAGTTCCAAGCTGAAGTTGGAGACGCAGGCAGCAGGCAGACCCTGCCAGCTTTAGAAATAAATGTCTTAGAGGGCAGAGATTTCTACCTGCTCTGCTCCTTGATTTAGCCCAGATGCCTAGAGCAATATAGTTCATGCTAGGCACATAGTTGGTGCTCAAAATATACTTGCTGAACTTATAAAATGCAAGCTTATATAGTTTGTTTTTAGCAAAGTCAGTCACTTAGGGGTGGATGCACCTTGTATCGAATCCTGGTCTAGGGTGGGCAATGCCAGAGGGAGGTCCAGGGTTCTAGACTTTCAAAGTCATGAGAGGCCACTGCCCAGGATCTTTAATCCAGCCTCCTGCCTGGGCCAAATGCACAGAAAACACAGGTGTGCCATGGCAGGTCTTAGAAAGTGAGAGGCTTTCTTTGTGAGGTAATTTTTAGGGAAATTCTATTCTTAACAGCCCATGTAGGAGAGATGTTTATTTCCCAGCTGTTCATTATATTTCAATGAATAGCCCCATTTTGTGGTAAAATGTCCCCAACACATCTAATTCAGGTTCTTTGCCTCTGGAACACACATAGCATTTCCCTTCTGTCTTTGGCCCAGTTAGGAGAGTGGGGTTGGGGAATGCCCTTGAGGACTTAAATTAGGGTCCAGTGAAGGTGGAGACATGCTGTCTGTGTCTAATATTATATCATTCAGAGCTGAAGAAATGGAGGTTTAGTTCTCAGAATCTCAGAATAGGCTGCCTCCTCCTGGCAACCTGAACATCTCCTAACTTAGGAACCTGAGGTCAAAGGGCATCTGCAGTCCACTGTCTAGGAACTGGCCTCCCTCACACATTCACTGCCCATGGCTGCCACGTGGCCCCATGTGACCTCACTGCCAGCGTCAAACGACTGCATGGAGGCTGAGCCCTGACACAGAGGAAAAAAATCCACTGGATGATGGGCAACCAATCAGATTCACTCTGCACAGAATGAGTGGGAAGAGGCCATAGTATGAGTCAAAGGCAGATGAACTGAAAAGTCATGTGGCAAAGGGTGGTGGCAGCCACTTCAGCCTTGTGCATCCTTGCCCTGTCAGACACAGAAGAGACTGAGCAGTGAGCAAAGCCAGCTCACCACCAGCTGAAGACAAAAAGGAGGGTGGATATGTTCTGAGAGAAGCTGATGCAAGACTGCACAACTCAAAGAGAGAAAAAGGCACAGAGAAGGTAAGTCACAGACCTAATGTCACACAGCTGTGCCCAAGCCTAACTCCAAGCTACTGAGTTCTTTTAACCATACATACTACTCTCTTCAGGAGGGTGGCAGGACAAAACTTTTTTGGGGGGAGGATGATTTGGGGAAGGAGAAGCGTTTGCAGAGTGAAAGGAGAATCTGCTGAGATCAGCCAAGAGGCTTGTACTATACTTGCGGCCTCATCTTCTTTGTTGCTGATGATGGTTTATTTGGCTTGGGGTTTAGTCTTGACTGAGTGTTCATATGTGCCAGGAAATGTGTCAAAGGCTCACATCACTTATCCCAGTGACCGCCCCGCCCCCCACCAAGATGTCTATGCAGGACTTATTATTAATCCATGTTACAGACGATAAAGCCACTTCCTGGTAGAGCCAGGATGTGCACCCAGGTCTGTGTGCTGCCCAAGACCACACAGCTGTCTGTGCATGAGAGTTCCATCAGGCTGAGCCCAGTGGTGAGACCAGAAAGGTGTCTTGGCCACAGGGATGGGGACAAGGGACCCAAAGAATGTTTCAGGAGATGAAGTGTCAGCTCACTCAGAGGACCATTTGGGGAGACAACCAGGGATGCCCAACAGGCTAAAGAGCTGGAACCTTCCACAATTCCTAGAGACAGATGAGGACCCAACAGAGATTTCCAGTGATCGCTTCTAAGCATTTCCTGGATTTTTCTGGATCCCCCCACACCGCTACCACCTTCTATCTTTCCGTTCACATCCCATTTTGGATTTGAGTGTTTCGAGGCTGCTGAACCTTCTCTAATGCTTTGCCAACAGAAACCAGCAACCAGATCATCGTCCCTTTTACCTGACAAGTGTCACCGCCTGGGTGTCAGCTTACTCAGCTTCTGTTGTCCCCTTAATGCAAATCATCAGTTGGAATTGTTACTTTTGTGGCAAAATTTGTCTTCCTTCATTCACCATTCATGTCTTATAAGAGCACCGTACAATCCTGGCATCTCCAAGTGGGTCTTGCCCAGGGTATGAATTCATGTTCAAAAACTTTTACATCCATCAGCAAAAATCAATGTGATTGTTAAAGGACCTTTTACTTGTCTGAGCAATAAAGATTCTTTAAGCTAAATGTTCTTTGTACTCCTCATATTCCCACTCAAAAAAAATGGAGGCAAGATGTTTGGGGAGAAGACTTAGCCATCCCACAGGAAGTACCAGAGAGGGTGATTCAGGCCTCAGGGCTCCGAGGAGGGAGACATCAGGAAAGCCCTCCATAAGGGCAACTTGAGGTGGGCTTTCAGAGAACAGGAGGGTGGCATAGGCTGGTGCCTGGGGAGCAGGGGTTTTTATTTTTGGATGACAGAACTTCCCTTGTTTAAAAGCAATTTAGCATATAGTACTGGTCAGAGTGTTCCTCACTAAATAGTTCAGAAAATTTTAATGGAAATGGTCCAAACTAGCTGAATTAAGTGGATAAAGACATGTCACCCTGTCAATGTGAACACTGCGTAACTACTGAGTTCAAAGCAGTCCCACCAGGGTTACTGAGACAATAACTGTAGAAATTGAAGGATGAGTGCAGGGCAGGTCATGGATAGTATTTCTCCATTTCTGACTGTCTCGATGTCAGGAAATCCAGAATTTGAGGAAATGGAGCTTCACAGCTGAGGAAAGGATTCGAGGTAGTTGTAAGGGACTGCACGTTCTGAATTCTTTCGTTTCGCCAGCGAATCCTGACTGCCTACTGGTCACCAGGCTGGTCCCAGGGACAACCATAAATCAGAGACATGATTGCCACCCTCAGGAGCTTACAGTTGGTGGAGACATGTGTAGCAAAGACAAAGTACTGCATGTTCTGAGCACTCATGACACAAAGACACGGGAGCCAGGGGAGGAGGAGCCGGGGCGAGGCACTTCCATCAAATACCATGTCCTTTTGATCCTCATTCCTAAATTTTCCCTATGTGAGTCCCCTTCCTGACACCTCCCCTGCTGTCACTCTAGTCTAAACCACCAAGTCACTCTCCTTGGACTATTGTAACAGCTTCCTAAAGAGTTTCCTGGAATCCGCCCTGGATCCCCCCACACAGCTACCAGAGTAAGCCAGAGGGGTCTTCAAGGTGTAAGTCTGATCCATCCACCCTGGCCCAGATAAAGCCCACCCACCAGAAGAAAGAGGAAAGGAGGAGGGTTGAGGAGGAGGCAGGGTACTTCCCCCAGAGCTAGCCCTGCATTGCTCAGACCTTCCTAGTGTGATTTTGGGCAAGTATCTTCAGCTTCACTTTCCTCAGCTACAAACCAGGGCTACTCACAGCACAGGTTGAGCTAAACAAAATTGCTGATATTCAGCTCTTTTTGACCTACAAGAGTAGCCATTCCGTGTGGTTCAACCTAATGCCTCTGTCGTGGGGCTACTGTGAAGTGAAGTGAGTTTAGCACAGCTCCTGGCACACAGGAATGCTCCCTGTACAGGGCCTGTCATTCACCTCCTGGTTCCTCCCTCTGCTCAGTCCCACCTTCTTGCTTTGCAGAAATTCCCCTGGCTGTTTTGTGCGGCCAGGCTGCTAGCTCCAGGGACATCTGGGTTGGGGGGAGCCCGGTGCCCTCCTTCTCCCCTTGTTACAGCCCATCAGTGGAGTGATCTTTATTTCTGGCCAGTTCCACAGAGCTGACATCTGCCTAGCACAGAGGAAAATTGTTTCTGCCACATCCTCCAATAAGAATGATTTTCTTCATGCTCCGTTTGTCTACAACTGTCTTTCCGATCATTCTCGCCGTTAGCACATGGTCTACATGCTTGAAATTCAGCCCTAGGAACTGGGTGAAATTTATGATCCACTGACTACCAAAGCTCCGAGCCATCAGATTTGAATATAAATGTTGGAATGAGGTCATCAGAAGCCACAGGTAGCAAGACAGCCAATCTGCAGGTCTGCCGTGGCGGAAATCCATACTTTAATCTGCTACCAATTAAAAACATTGATTGGACAACCTATGTTAATTAATAGAACACAGAAGTTTTCCCAGCCTAGCCTTTTATTTTGAGATTATAATTTTTGATGAAGTTTCAAATGCCTCGGTGTCACTATTAACGTCAGCGTTTTCCCAACCACGCTCTGCTCAAACAGAACAATTCATTAGTGCTAAAACCAATTTACTGGAATGGGTTGAAAATCGCCTCGGTTCTCTCTATTAATGTATTACAAGATGAAATATTTCATGAGCCGCTGGTTGACACACTTGACACTTCCTCTCATACTGCTTAGCTCACTCAAGGTGGAAAATCTCCATTCAGCAAATGAGATGCCAGGGACAAGCTAAGGAAAAAAAAAACCCAGGCCCTTAAAGATGGTTTACTGCTCTTCAAGATAGAGATAGTCCTCATCTATGTTTTCTAATGAACTTATCTCTCGAATGATAATCCTCAAGATAAATGAAGTCGTCAAAGCAAAATGCTGAAGGTGGCGCCTGACCTAGAGTCAGCACTAAACAAACATTAGCTACTATTTGAGGGAGGCATGAAGGTTAGAGGGGTTAAGATCACAGGTGGCAGGTCACGTGATGAAGTCAAACCCCATCCCTGCCTTTTCTTAGTTTGTGTGACCTAAGGCTTAGAGCAAACCTCTCTAAGCACGAGTTTGGGTTTTTCCCAACCCTAAAATGGGCATTAGTCTAGTCTATTATTTGACTCATTTCCTGAAGCTGCTCTAACAGGTTATCACACACTTGGTGGCTTACAACAATACAATTTACTCTTGTGCTCAGGCCCCTCTAAAAGCTCTAGAAGAGAATCCCTCTTGGCCTCTTCCAGCTTCTGGGGGAAGGGTCCTGGTGTTCCTTGGATTGTGGCCTCGTCAGTCCAATCTCTGCCTCAGTCTGTGTATCTCCCTTTCTCATAAGGACATCAGTCATTGGGTTTAGGGCCCACTCTAAATCCAGGAAGATTTCCTCTCTAAATCATTAATAATGACCTGCAAAGACCCTATTTCCAAATAAGGTCATATTCTAAGGTTCCAGGTGGATACAAATGGGGAGGGGAGACACTAAACCCACTATCGGGGTATGATAGTACAGGCTTTGTAGATGGTAGGGAGATCAAATGAGAAAATTGCACGTAAGGTATTCGGCCAGGGGCTTAGGGCTCAGTAAAAGGAGCTAGAAATAGGCACAGCTAATCTAATTTACACTCCCCAAGGCTGCTTGGTTTTAAAGAGCTGCACATTCTCCTGCAAGCACAGCAGACCTCGCTTCCCTTGGTTACTTGTTTTTTTCTCTCCCCACCACCATGCTCAGTTTGGGTTATTATCAATACATCAACAGTTTGCTGAGTCATCTCCTCTGAATGCCTTGTAATTCTCCCCGCAGATATCAAAGGGGCTTTCCTATATGCAGATAAGATCAAGCACTCCTGGGACCTTCCCTGTGGAATGTCCATCCCTTCCTGGCTACCCAGAGCCCTCAAGAGAGAATCCAAGCTCTCTTGGCCTCAGGGTCTGACCCTGCCTCCCTCTCCAGCTCCAGCTGCACCTTCAGTTTCCTTCTTGAATGTGTCCCCATTAAGTCATACTCTACTTTCCAGGCTCAGATAAGGTATCGCCTCCTCCAGGAAGCCTTCCAGGTTTGAGTTAAGTACCTTATTGTGTATTCCCTGCCTACCTCTATCAAAACCTCTCTTTCTCTGTAGTGTAATTGCTTGATTACATGTCTATCTCCTTGGCCATAGGAAGAGTTTCTTAACGTCAAGGATGGTGTCTTACTCACCATTGTGTAACCACAGCACCAAACCTAGAGCCTGGCCCATTGTGGAAAATCCAATGGACAAAAGAACCAGCAAATGAATCCTCCCTCACAGCTCTAGTTACAAGAATCTGATAAATATGAGATTGAAACTGTGCATGTCATTTAATTAGGGACCCACTTTCTGATTTTCTTGTGACTCTGGGCACAGCCAGAATAGTCCAAACAACATTATTCAAGGCCAGAATGATGGCCCAAGTCAAGGCATCATAATCCTGGAAACAAGACTTGAATATTCACATTCAATTTGTTCTTGAAAGGCTACATGCATACATGCACACAGAAGGAACAAAGAGGTGTTTGCTGCTTGGGAGGAGTTATGACAAAATGAGTTGGGGAAAACATGATTCCAACCAGCTGCATGACCCTTGAAAAATCACTTAACCTCTCTGGGCCTCAACAGCCTCAACTGTTAAACAGGTGGGTTAGTCTACAAGACTGACTCATAAACATCTCATTTTGTTTCTTTGAAATTCAAATCACTGCCCTTGAATTCATCCCCACCACCCACCACCAACAACTAGATTTTTTTAAACCTATGCTCAGCTTCCTTGAAAGGAAATCCATTTGTCATGTGATTCCTGGCCAGGTGGAGCATGGCCTCCAGCCAATCCTGCTGCTAAATCATAATCTTCGGAACTTCAAAGGGGTAAAATATTTACTGTTTACCCAGAGCCATGGAGAGTTCCAACTTGGCCTCAGCCAAAAAGCTCTTGAAAATATTGAACATTGTATATTCTCTAAACTCCCATGTAAGTCAGAAAAACTCTGGAGACCCTGGTTCTTATAGAGCAAAGTTAAAATAACTCAGTAGAAAAGTTTTTCAACTAAACACAAGATAATCCTTATCTCTGTAGCTTTATCTGTGTTCTCCAATATTTGGCAAGAATTCTTTCTACAGCACTAGTCTAGGTTGAAGGGCATGTGTCCTCCAAGGAACCTGAATGGGAGTATCCAATGGAGAGGGGATTTTGTGCCTGAAACCAAAGCTAGGCCAAAGAACCAAAGATCCCAGAATTACAAGTGCTGTGGGAACCCCACACGTGATGGCTGTACAGTTTCCAAGTGGTCTTACTGTACATTATTCCACTGATACAGTCAAACTTATATCTAACATGACATTCACTCTAGGAAGATAAATCATCCTGAATTTTTTATCATCTCCCCATATTATTAAACCTATCTGAATACTATCAAATAGTGGTAATGGCCAAACTAATATCCTTAGCTCTGGCATTTGTCCTGAGCTACATAATAGTATTCCCAGCTGACAGCTTGACATCACCACTTGAATACTTACACAGATAGGACAAAAGCTAAACCAAACTCTCAATTTCCATCCATTCCCTACCCCAACCTCATCCTCTTCCCATCTTTCTCATCTCATTAAATGGCACCACTCCCTACCCAGTCACTCAAACCAAAAACCTCAGAGACATCTGTTTCTCTATTTCCTCATCCCTAATGTCCAATTCATTAGCAAATCTCACGGGTTCTACCTCCAAGACACACATCCTTGATCTGTCCATTCTCTCCATCCTCCTAATCCAAACCACTACCATCTCCCATTAGAACTGCTGCAGGAGCCTCCTCACTCTGCGCTTTCCCCTTTCCCTCCTCAACCATCCATTTTCTACCCTGGTACCCAAATAATCTTTTAAAAACATGAACCATGTCATGTCATTTCACGTCCCTGCTTAAATGCCTTCAGCAAGTGATTTCCCATCACATGTAAAATCAAGTCCAATTTCCTCATGGTGGCTTCCAAAGCCAGGTGGGTCTGGTCCCTGACTACCTCTCTGAGATTATGCCGGCTCCTTCTCCTCCCGACTCTTGAGGGCCTAGCTGCGCTGGCCAAGCTCTAGCCCATTCCATTTGCTGCTCCTCAGCACTCCCCAAGGCTGGTTCCTTCCCAACCTGCAAGTTGAGCTCAGTGTTACCCCCTCCAAGAGCCTCCCCAATCACCATCCAAAGCAAAATTACTACGTGTCCCTGTTGCTCTTTACCACATCATTCCGCTTCCTTCACAATATTTAGTATCAGTGGAAGTCAGCAGACTTACTCATTTATTACTTTCTTATCATCTTCCCATCTGCACTCCAGTAAGAGAACACTAGCTCCAGAACAGCCTCTCCTGATATTCTGATCACCTCCCATTCACCCCGTTGTTGAAGGAGGGATCCCCATCCTCAACAGTACAAGATGGCAGAACACAGGATGCCCGTCCTTGGGCAGGTGAGATTCACACATATACTCACAGCTGGGGGAGGAGGACATCGGAGGCCATGCAGGGCCATGTGGTGTTGCACTGGGGAGCAGAGTGAACCAGCAGGGGCTGTGGGCATAGGCTTTGTAGTAATAGGGGTTGGGGTGCCCCCTGGTTCCTGCAGGAGTAATGTGATGGACTTGTTTGAATAGTTTCATAGGCTAGCAGGGAACTGAAGCCCCTCAGGTTGAGGACGGGGTGGAGTGTGGCTGGTCTGGCTGGTGGAGGAACTAGTCGGGTGAGGGAGCCTTTCCTGCTGGGTGGGGAGAACATCTGACAAGATCAGGGAAACCCAGGGAGGTCTGTGCAGTTCAGGCATGTTCGGGCAGCACTTGAAATTTTAGGCCTTACCATATACTTGTCTACTGGTTGATGTCCAGTACCAGGAATACAGCATTTGCTCTTAATCAATGAAGGAATGAATTCAAGAAATAGGCCCCCCTTTCCACTACTTTGGCTTGACTATCTGGACACACCACAACTCAGAAGGTGACTGGGGTGGCTGGAAGGGACATGAGTGTGACTCCGGTTCCCCATGTTGCCTCTCCTATGAGCGTGTCTTCCTTCTATCCCATCACCTAACCAGCTCTGTTTCTTTAGGATTCCCCGTGGACTTGAAGTATAGTATCCATAAAGAAAAAGATCAATGCAATGTTTTATTTAAACTACAAATGTACAAATGCTATGGCTGAAGAATGAGTCTTCTATCCAAGCACCTCTTCAATGTTTCCATTTATTTTTCATCTGAATCATTGCACTCCAAGAGGTCCCTGTACCTTTACAACATGGAAACACGGTCAGACTCTTCCCTTCTGAATATTCACCCATTTTCACAAGAAGGAAAAATGTACATGCAGATGTAATGTTCAAACACAAATGAACAATGCCCTGTCTTCATTAGAGCTTCTAATGTATATTTCAATGGTTCTTCTAACATTCATTTTTAATAAAAGAGGGGCATGCTCATTAGAGAAGACTGGAAAAATACAGAGCACAAAAAAGAACAGAATAATTACTCAGAGCCCCATCATCCAAACACAGCCATTGGGGGATAGTTTCTTCTGATTTTTTTTTCTAGGCATAATTATCTTTGACAGAGCTAGATTTTTACATTTTTTCTTATTTTTAGTTAATATCAGAGTACCACATTTTGGTGTTACATCAGACTCCTTAAAAACAGAATTTTTAATGACTGCGTAAGATTGCATCAACTGGATAGACCTTAAGTCTTAGAGGTCTACCTAGAGTTGGATATTTTGATTGTTTACAATTTAGGTTGTTTTCAATATTATAACAACACTGAGCAGATTTTTATTCTTAAAGCTTTTATGATACTTAGGATAATTTTCTTCTGAGAAATGTTCAGACTTCCTGGACTAATATTAAAGATATCTTTAAGGCATTTGATCTATATTATCAAGTTGTTTCCCAAAAGAGATGCAGCAAATTACCTTAAAAAAAAAAAAAAAAAAGAGGGGAGGGTTGCATTTAAGCAGAGTGACACTGACTTTGGCTCTCTCTCTTCTGTTCCTAAATATTTCCTGACATAATTCAAAAGAGTCTTTCAGCGCCTTATCTCCCATTTCTTTCCCATGAAATTCTCACCCATGAATTTCCATTTGTCACCACAGAATTCTAAGTCAATGCATTTTCTGGCTACAGTGTGTAGACGTTCACAATCTGGTCCCACGATACAGGCGATAGTTCAGGCTTCATCAGTCAGAATGCCTCCCCCTCGCAGTCTTCTAGACATGTCACAACAGCCCTTCCTGTTAGCAGCCGGGGCAGGTACATACACATCAAGGGCAGAAAATTCAACATGGAAGAAAAGACCCTTGAGATTGACTTGGCCTGAGATGAAATTAAAAATTCAGTTCGAAGAGTTTAAGTGATCCGAGAGGACTATTTTCTTCTTGGTGTTTCAAATATAGCCCTGTCTTGGATGCAAAGAGAGATGAGTTCTGAAGGTTCCTTTATCTTTTCAAAAGAAGCACTTCTTAATAATGTGGCCTGAAAGCAAAGAGATTAGAGAAGAGAAGCCTGGGCTTTGTATGAGTGTAAATCACTCGGCTGTGCAAAATGACAGGGATTTCTGGTCCTGGGTCTTCTGTGGCCCCAGATCAATCCACCAAAACCAGTGCCTACACCTTAAAACGAAGGGCACCAAATAACCAGATGGCTTCTTTGTTCCTGTCATTGTTGAAGAAAAGCAACATGGGCCAGCCTAAGTCACATGACACCATTTGAGTGATCCTGGCTGGGAATCAGAGCACTGAGCCACCTCTCCCCAGACAAGGGAGTGAGGGAAGCATCAGGGTCCCCTGACGCTCCACTCCCCCTGGGATTGCCCCCTCCCCCATCACGACTGCTTCCACAGGAGCACTGAACCTGCAAACAAGTTTTTTAGTTTGTTTCTCTACTTAGATACAAACCTGTAAAAGCTTCCCTAGGAGGGGCAGTCTAGATCTATGTGCCAAAAGTCTTCAAAGAGCTTCAAATTTCTAAGGAAATAGCCTAAGGTATATACCCAGATTGGCACCACGGTTGGTCATTGCAACTCTACTCATAGTTGAAAATAACAGAAACAATCAGAAACGGAGCAGAGAGCTAGCTGAATATATCATATACATTAGTCCATACAGTGGAATGCCATGCAATCTCTGAAAATTAAGTGACAGAAAGCATTTAGTGATATGAGAAAAAAAAAAAAAACACCAGGTAAAAAAGCAATTATAAATTATAAATTATAAATTGCTTTGATCATAGAAAAAAGACTGGACATTCCAACATGGCACTTGAGGACACATGCTTACCTTCCCATTCTCCCCAAATCCCATGGAAACAATAATAAACCGAAAGCCTATAATGGTACTAAGAACTGGAAGGAGTGGGGTGGCTTTCCTGGATCCTACCTGTTTCCCAACTGGCAGTGATGGACTCTACCTGAACAGACCAGAAAGGTGTTTGATAAAGAAACTGACCCCTCTTCCTGACAGAGATCCAACACTTCTAGGACAGTGTTCTTGTTCCTCAGGAGAGCCCTACTCATGTTGGCACTGGGGAGAGGGTGACCAGCCTGCCTGCCAGCTCTACTCCTGCACATCCTAAAGCAAAACCTAGCAGATGTTTACACACACACACAAACACACTAGCCCACAGACCACAATCAGTTCTTGAATCCATCGGTGAGGTCTAATGAGGAAACAGACTCACACTCAGCAGAGGAAACCCACACCAGCATCTGTAAAGAGACATTTCCTCCTCTTGAGACTGGCTGTATTATTCGATCTACAATAAATATCATTAACTGCTTTTAATTTTTAAAAATCAATCTACAGACAAAGTTTAGATGACAAGGCCAGTTACAGGAGAAAACAGAAATTTGTAAACCCTGACAATGTAAAATTAATGGCAGGAGGAGAGATGAAAGGAAGTGCTAGGGCCCTGTTGTTTTTGTTTTTGTTTTTGTTTTTTCTCATCTTAGTGGGTAATCAAGAGTTATTGTGTAAAGGAAATAAAAAATAGAGGCTGAAGATCATTATTTAAAGGTATAAAGGTAACCAATAGGATGACTAATATTAATGATAGAAGCACCAAAAATCAAGATGAGGAGAGAAGAAGGGAATGTGCAAGGTATTGTAAATGAGCTCAAATCCTCATTTGTCAATAGACAGGTATTTATCTATTAGAGCCAATATGGATGGAATCAACAGACATGGCATTGTAAATTCGGAAGAAGAAATAAGGGTGTTGATGCACAATTTAGAGGAATAGAGGTGGCCACCAGGAAAACTTAACACAGACAGGGCTCCAAGAGGCTACCCCCAGTGTGTGGGTTGAGGATGGGGGTGCACAGGGAAGTTCTGCTTCTAAGGCAACACACTTCTACACACCCTGACTTGCATAGCACATGCATGTTTCACTTTCACAACAAAACAATTTTTAAACAAAATGGAGCTTTGACAGGCAGAACATACATCAGAGGCTCTCTGCCTGCCTGTAAATTGGAGTCAGCTGGGGGTTTTGCAAAGCTGTGATGCCTGAGCAGCACACCCTCCCCAGCTCAGATTTCAGATTGGATGGGTCTAGAGTGGGCCCAGGAATGGTTAAATTAAAAGCTCCCCCAGGTGACGCCAATGTGCTAAGGGCTAAGAACCAATGACTTTCTAAGTGCAGGATTATCTTCTTCCATCTCCTAAATTTTCCACCCATCCATGCGACAGCTGTCTATTGAGTACCCACTGTCCTTGATGCTGGGGATCAGGTGGTGGACAAGACCTGTCACCAAGGGACTTACTGTGGAAGAGGAGGGGAGAAATTATTCAGCAAATGACTCATTCATTAATTCATTTTAATCACAGTAAAGGCTACACAAAGAAGGGTACAATAAAGCCATGCATTATTTTTGTAATCTGGAGGAAATAGAAGACATTTTTAAAATCCATCCTCTTTTTATTTAATCCCTTAATTACTCTGCCCCTCCCTTTTCCCAGAGACTGGAGGTCAATGTCTCTGTCCTTCCCGAAGACGCCATCAAGGAGCTATAATTCCATCACCAAGCAAGGGCTGGAATCCTGCCCCTCAAGCCATCATGAGCGACAACCATAAAATCCGTGTCCCGAGACCCTGGCAACTGGCCAGAGTGACTGCACACTGTATGCTTGTGGCTTAAAATCCTTGCCCCCAGCAAGGAGTTGAAAGGGTGAGCAGACAGCATGAATGAGGATCCCCTCCTCCAAAACACACTTACCTGCTGTGAGGTTCCGATATGATACAAGCCTATAGTCAGGGTTTCATTCTCGATACTTCCACGGATTCCTCCCCAAACAAACCCACCATCCAAGAGAACCAAGGAGGCAATGAAAAATACGGATCATTAATCCAGGGATGGCAGGGGATGTTAACTGATAGCTAATAGGGGGTCATCCATAAAGTTGGGGCTGTAGGCATCCACAGTCATCACCCTCTGACCTGCCATGTTCTCTCTGATAACAGAAAAAAGCAGTGATTCTTTGTGTTTTGCCAGTTTATTTTTGCTAGAGGGGAGAAAGAGCAAAAATAACAAAACAAAACAAAAAAAAAATTCTCCAGTTGTACGCTACGACTATTAAATGGGAAATTATAGAAAAATCAGAGCCCTTAACTTAATCCAACACCAGTAAAGAGCAATAGAGAAGGCTAATGATGGACAGTAAACACAGGTGGGTCCTACAGCTAACTTGCGGGGGCCAGAGACTGTGGTGGCCGAGAGCTTGACGCCAGGGCTATCATGTGGCTAATTTGGTTAGCGGCAACGGCAGGCTCCTTGCAGTGAGCGCCTGCCTTTTCCCATTTCATCTCATTTTTACAGTAACCGTGTTTTTATTTTCACAGGCCAATTTGATTCTGTCTCACGCTTTCAGGATTGAGTTTTTCAGATTTATGACACAAAAGTTTTCAAATGGTTGTGACGTCTGGGCCTCCCCATGCAGATCCCCATCACTCTTCTCTATACCTGAGAGCTCACAGTCCTGCAAGGGGCTTCCTTGGGCTGAACCCCGAAGTCTAAGGGCTGCGGTCTCCAAAAGAAACATCTTTATTACCTCCAAGAGAAAGCCAACTGTGGCCATAACTTACCTCCTTCCCCTTCTCCACCCCAGGCCAACTGACTGTATCTACAGACACTCCTCGCCCCAAAAGTCCCTTTATTAATCCACCCAGCGCTTGAGTCCTATTAAACCTGTGGTCCTCAGTGGGAAAGGTGCTGCCCCCTAGAGGGAACTCTGGGAGTTTGCGGGGATGATTTTAGTCGTCGTGATTCTGGGGACCCAGAATCCTTCAGGGAGCAGAGAAGCCAGGCATCCTGCAGTGTAAAGGACAGACCCACGCCCTTTGTCCCACACAATTCTGGATCGACCCCTGGACGGTCTCAATGGCAAATAGTAATAACAAGCCTGTTTAAAATGACCTTCACCTAGAACCTAACTCTATTTCGCGTGTAAATAAAAATATGTTTGCACAGTTGAAATACACGTTGTTCGGACACGTAAATAAAAGATTGTACTTTATGCCATTCAGAACTTGACCAAGGGCTGTTCAGTATTTTGGGAAATCAAGTTACCAAGAAAAACACACCTCATGGTTCCAAGTCCCCAGGACAAGTGATCGGCATTGGTAGATGTCACACTCAGAGTAACTCCACATACCTGCGCTTTCTTACAGGCTCATCGCATTCTGATGTGGCTCCAGTCCCAAAACATCAGTTTAAAAAAGAGCATCACTAATACTCAATTGGATATTGTCATCTTAAATCCCAATATCCATTAGAAGTAGATTCAAGAGAAGTTACTTCATCATGTCTCCAGCATAATTGAGCACTTACATACTGAAGTACCTCCTTATTATAAGTTGCCTCCTTTTATTTCTCCTTTATAGCAGGGCAAGATTTCTTTTGATGCAAAGTGTAAAGGTGGGTTATATTTATCTGAATGTTCATCAGGGTAAGAAAGTATATTGTTACACAACAGGGGCATTCACTCTGATCATTTTTGCCTCACAAAATAGCCTGCATTGCTTGTATGCACAAAGCTTGGCCAGGTAAGGCTGACCCTGAGCTCTGACCCCTGGATGCCTGGAGTCACCCTACCTGACAGTCCAGATTTCATATCCGCAGCTGGACTTGCCCTTTGAGCCCTGGACAGGATTTTGAAATCCCTTCCCACTCTTGGATGTTCTGCCTCCACCAGCCCCTGCCCAGCCCATCCCTCCAACCTCACCTTGCCTCCCTGGCTCACTACACCCCAGCCACCTCTCCTGTTTCTCAAATACCATGCTCCTTCCTACCTCAGAACCTCTGCATGTGATTTCCTCCTTCTGGACTGTTTCTGGCAAACTCCCATTTATCCTTCATCTGTCACCCTTTTTAAGAGGCTTCCCCTGACTCTCAAACCCAGGTCAGGTCCCACCACCTGCTTGCATTTCTTACAGGGCAGTGACCATGACTGTAATTAACTAGTCTGTGATTATCTGCCTGACCTCTGACTCCCTGGATAACTCAATGCTCCATGAGAGGGACTTCTTCCTACTTCCCTCCTCAATATTTCACCCCAACTAGATGGTGACGAGTCTATAGTTGGTGCTCAATGAATACTTATGATGAGTGAACACATAAATGGACCCTCTGAGTAAAACCCAAACTCACTAGGCAGAGTTCTTGATATAACAACAGCCTTCTCTCTGCCCTCCTGTGTGATCAGCACAATGGAAAGCTGACCCAGATGCCCTCGAAATGAAGACTTTCTAGAAAAATCTTCACAGGGATATTAGCCTCCTGGGCAGGGACCTGGGTCTGCTCCCTTCACTAATGTAACCCTGGCATCTGACACAGGGTGTTGCCACCGGTAGTTGCTCAGTGAACCAATCAATCCACCACAGCAGGCCAGTCACTGGCACTGATTTCTTATTGACAACATCAGAATTACAGTGCAGTGGTGCATTTGGGATGGTTTTGAGGAAGGGATGACGGCCCATCTGAAGCAGGGTTGATATTTCCAGATTTTTGTGGCTGCCCACGCCTCGTCCCCATGAGGTCAGTACAGAACCACGCGCTGCAAACATGATTTCCCCACCCCTGTCAGAGGTAGCACCTGCCTCACTTGTGCCTCAGGCCCCTCTCCCAGAACTCCACGCCCCCTCAGTCCTCCTGGAAACCCCCAGATGATTGAGATTAAGGAGCCTTGCCACTTCAGAACTATCCTTCAATACATGTCAAGTCGATAAGAAACTTGCTCTCCGAGTCCTGCCCAGGGCCTGAGCATCTAGGCAGCAAAGGGATTCTTGGGGCAGAGTGACCCCAAGCGTCAAGGAATCCCAACAAACAGCAAAAGCCTGGGAGCCTCAGAGAGCTTGATACCAACCCCGCCTCCCGCCCACTCCCTAGAGTCACTGCCTTAAGCAAAGAGATTACTATGGGTAAATCATTATGAAAAGGCTCCCGCTGGGGAGGATCAAAGGAGAACAGAAAGAAAGAAGTGCTTCGGTGAGTCAGACAGGGGCAGCAGGAAATGGCCCAGTGCAGGCTGATTTTCCTGGCCACCCTCTCTACCGGCTAACGCCTTCAAGGCTGAGCAGACCCTCCCCAAGGCTTCCCGTGTAAAAAGCCTCACACTGGAGTGCTGTCCTGGAACACTGGAAACCTCCTGCACCGCTCACATAGAGACAAGCCAAAAAGATGACCTTGTGAAACGAATATGAGAACAAAATACTGATGGTCTAGGAAAGAGGCTTTCATGTGACTCTGTCTAGGCACATCGTCCCCAATTTGGCTACATTCCCCAAAAAAATCATACCTCACATACCTTATATATTGAATTATATTAAATTTTTCTTGAACCCACCTAGCTCTTGGCTTCCTCTCCACCTGATGCTCTATCACCCTAGAACAATCTTTCCCAGGTGTCCACAGGCCAGCTCCTGCTCACACTTTAGTTTCAGCCTAAACATCACCTCCTCCAAGAAGCCTTCCCAGACCTCCCTCTCCTGGTCCCTCTATCTCGGGCAGCCTGTTTGCCTCCCTCATGGCTCTCAGGGCAATCTGGAAGCTTTTCACTTAATTGCTCAAAGACTTGTTTTGCTGCACTTTCCCCACTGGAATGCAGCCAGCATGAGGGCAGGAACCCTGTCTCTCAGTCACCCTGGAGCCCCCCACCCCACCCCATGTTGGGCTCAGCTCAGTGCCTGGCATTTAGTAGGCTCCCACTCAGTCGTTGTTGAGTGAAGGACTGAAACTCTGCTGGGGACACTTGCTACTTAATCAAGCCATCCATGTATTCACCCACACAGGGGTAACCAGGACTTGCCAGGGACTGTGCTGGATGCTTGAACTGCATCATGAGTCATTTCACAAAGCCAGAAGCAGTAGGTCCACATCTCTCTGGCTCCACAAGTTATGCTCAGGGTGTATTTCTTTTTATTTTTTATTGAAGTATAGTTGATTTACAATGTTGTGTTAGTTTATAGTGTACAGAAAAGTGATCTGGTTATATATATATATATATACATATAAAAGATACATATATATCTTTTTCATATTCTTTTCCATTATTATAAGATACTGAATATAGTTCCCTATGCTATACAGTAGGTCCTTGTTGTTTATCTATTTTATATGTAGTAGTGTGTATATATTAATCCCAGATTCCTAATTTATCCCTCCACCCTGTTCCCCTTTGGTAACCATGTTTGTTTTCTATGTCTGTGAGTTTGTTTTTTGTTTTGTAAATAAGTTCATCTGCATCATTTTTAGATTCCACATATAGGCGATATCATATGATATCTGTCTCTGACTTACTTCACTTAATATGATAATCTCTAGGTCCATCCATGTGGATACAAATAGCATTGTTTCATTCTTTTTTGTGGCTGAGTAATATTCCTTTTTATATATATATAATACACACACACACACACACACACATATATATACCACATCTTCTTTATCCATCTGTCAATGGACATTTAGGTTGCTTCCATGACTTGGCTATTGTAAATTGTGCTGCTATGAACACTGGCATGCATGTGTCTTTTCAAATTAGAGTTTCTCCACCCAGGATGTATTTCTGAAATGGGGAAAGTGCAGATATAGTGTCCCCTTGCTTGTGTCTTGTACCATGTACACACACGTGCACACATACACAACACACACTGGAAGCCTGTTGCAACCCTCAGGTCTCCTCTGCTTCTACTCCCCAGGAGACAGGGCCCACAAGCAAAACCCACGCAGCAAACAATTAACACCACAACCTCCGGAGCCCCACAGAGTCTACATGGACGGCAACAGCTTCTGGGTCAAAGGTTTCCAACTTGAGCTGACTATACTTGGGCTGGTTAATTTTAAGCTTCAACTTGGCTGGGCCATGGTGCCCAGATATGTGGTCAAACCTTATCTGATGTTTCTGTGAAGATGTTTTTAGATGAGATCAATATTTAAGTCAGCAGACTTTGAGTAAAGCAGATTGTCCTCTGTAATGTGGGTGGGCCTCATCCAACCAGCTGAAGGCGAGAATAGAACAAAATATGGACCTCCCCAGAGCAAGAAGGAATTCTTCTGCAGATGGCCTTTGAACTCAAACTGCACCATTGGCCCTTCCAGGACTGCAGCCTGACAACCCACCCTGCAGATTGTGGACTTAGCTCCAATAAGCATGTGAGCCAATTCCTTACAATAAATCTCTTTATACATGCATACAGAGAGAGAGAGAGAGAGAGAGAGAAACAGACACACACACACACACACACACACACACACACACACACACACACACACACCCTACTGGTTCTGTTTCTCTTGCGAATGAAAAATACTGCAAACCATATCAGTAAACAAAGAATGCTGAAGCCATCAAGTCATCAGCGGCTGCCGCCACCCCCCAGTGAGGACAGGCCTGCAGCCCAGCCTCTGCAGCCACTCACAATGGTGCACTCTGAGGGGACTCTGAATAAGAAAGGACAGGATACTGGCCCTAGATAGCTAGATGCTTGTCAAAGGAATGAATTCAATGAGCCCAAATGTTTGCTTCCTCCCATAAGTAGAAAAGCACTAAATTCTTTAACCTGAGATGCCTGGTTTTCCTTAGATAACAAGTAATCTTTTATTGTTCCAACTACCTGGTCTTTGTTGTAAAGCTCCTATATATCCTAGCTCCTCCCCTACCTCTCCGGAGCAGCCCCTCAGAGTGATCTGAGAGGCTGTCATCCCAGCTTGAGTCCTCCTGCCAAATAAAACATAACTCAACTTTTAGGCTGTGCGTTTATTTCAGTCAACACTCTGAAGAACACTAGTATACCTCTTGAGGGTTCCAACCCTCCCTCCAGCTCACAGCCAGCCCCAGACACATCTGTAAGCCTGGGAACTGGGGAGAGGAGGGCTGATCCCACAGCCTGCGTATGGCACACTCCCAGGTGAGAGACAAGAAAACATGGGAGGCACCCATGAACGGAGTCAGGATGCTGAGGGGCCCTGGGACTGGACCCCTCCGGATACTGACATGGATTTCAATACAGGAATTACCACTTACTCGGGCATTATCTTGGGCAACTGGCCATTCCACTCTGAGCACCAGTTTCCTCATCTGTAAAACAGAAATGGGAGCAGCTCCTGGGTCATTGAATCATTTGTTACCCACCTGGCCGGGCCTCCCGCCCCCAAGACTGTCTAATGGTAATGGGGCCTGAGAGGGCACTTTCTTGCAAATGAGGAACCCTTGGCTGGTGAGTAGCCGCCCCTCTGGGGTCAATCAGGAGAAGTTTCTCTGCGCTCCTCCCTGGAGCTAGAACAGAAAAAGCTGCCAGGTAGCTTTTGCTCTCCAGAGAGTCCATTTAAGTGGCAAACAAGCTGGTGAAAAGCCATCTCAGGACTCAGTGTTGAGCAGGTAACAGCCACTTCCTCCAGCAAAAAAATTCAGTAAAAAGAAGAGTGTTTCTGCATCATCTGTAGCATCCCTGGAGAGAAGGCAGCCGGGAGGCTCTGTGCTGACCTGAGGAGCACCTCATACAGATCTTCCGTTACTGACAGCTACCCTGACAGCAGCTGCAAACACTAGGTCCAATTTGGGTCTTTTAGGTTCAATGGAATTAGTACTTTTATCCGACGGTTTTAAATTATTTATTTCTTTCAAAAAAAATATATGTAGCAACCCTCCTGCTTACAGACGTTCTATATCAGATCAGGAATTTGGGGATGCTTCACATAGACCATGAAAGTGTGGGCCCCTGCAAGCTCTCTCAGGCACAGAGCAATCTAATTCGGGTGGGACCACCAAGCCCACATGTGTCCTGAACGGAAGTGGGTGGGTTTGGCATCATTACTACTTCATTCATTAAGAATAGACTCACTTTAGGGAAAAATACATTTTTGAATTTCACTTGAATGTTAAATGGGTTTTAAAGGAGCAAGGAAGCTCAGAGGATTTCACTTTGGCGGTTTAAGTTTCACTGCTTTCCGGCAGCACCGCTACTGTTCTAGACCTCTTGTCCACCTGCCCCTCGCTCTCTTCTTCCAGGGATGAAATGAAGTCGAGGCAGCCAGCTGGTTTGGATCAGGGCCCATGAAAACACACAGCTCTGCCCAGGAGGATTTGGGGTTTGGGATTCTGCTGACAGCAAAAAGCATATCTCTAAGAGCTGTAGTGAGCTGACCCAAGTCTGCCAAGTCCCCCTCTCAGGGATGCAGCAGGAGGTTCCCAGACGAGCGGGGACAGGTGGACAATATTAGCCAGTGTAAGGTGGACATGGTTACACTCCACATGTGCACACACTCCATGGAAGCCCTACTTGGCACTGTCCCCTATTCCTGTGTAGCCCTCTGCTCTCCACAAACCTCACTCTGCTTAGCCATACCCATTTCCCATATTCAAAGAGAAAGGTTGTGGTCTCTCTTGTGTTTCTCTCTTTCTTGGAGACCATGATGAAGGAGGGGAGTCCCATGGTTGACTCTGCACTATGGTCCACTTGGATAAGTAGCATCATTGCACCCTCTTTTCCGCGAAGGTTATGATTGCGACAAGAAATTTGGGGGCTGTGGCAGAGAAGGGATCCTATTGCTTAATACGTCTGGGGACCCAGTGTAGAAAGTGCTGTTTGTGGGCCCTGGACCCCCTTTCCTCTCCAAACCTAGCTGCAGATTCTGATATGGGATATATTGAGGAGTTGGTGCAATTAGGGAAGACAGTGATGGTGTTTGAGAGTATCAACTCTGCCCCCAGGAAAGCTTGTAACTGAAAGTGCTTCATATTAAAAGCAGAAGGAGAGAACATTTTACACAACATTCCAAGAGGCAAATTTATAAGGAAATGTGAAATCCAGCCATCACATCTTCTCAAAGACTCTGACAATCCTTCCCTCATAAATAAGACTTCATCACATTACACAAAAAAATCTAGTGCAGGAGAATGCATTCAAGATAGAAAACTAATTTCACTTGGCTAGCAAAGAGATGTTTAATTTATTTACCCACTCGACCAAGATTTGTAGAGTGTCCACTGTGGGCAAGACAGTGTGTGAGAAATCCAGATGGATCAGATTCTGATCCTCATGGAAATGATGCTCTATCAGCGGAAACAAGACACGAGCAAATAATTTCAAAACATCATTCAGTAGGAAGTGAAATTGCCAGGATGGAGATAAAGATGTTTCATGCCATCATCTCATGGGAGTAAAAGGTAAAACCAGACCTGGGGAAAGTTCGTCAGAATTCTAACCTGCCTGATGCAGGCATCAACAACCCCAAAGACATCCCGAACCTCCATGAAATGGGATTTTGCACAGTCTGTATTTTTAGAAATTTCTCATTCCTTTTTGCAGTCCTGATTTGGCACAGAGAGATGTACACCTCTTACTCTCCAGATTAAAGAAACACAGTTGGAACTTCAAGTATATGATAGAAGCCCTAAATGGAAGAGTCAAGGACCACAATGGCTTCATGTGACCCTGTGCCTTAAATGCTGAATGGACACACAGCCAGGGAAGAAAAAGGTGATTCAGGGCATGGCCAATCCCTCATTCCCAGAGGAACCAGACAGGTGGTCCTTGGCATATACCTAGGGATACAGCTGGTCCACACTGAGTCCAGGCTGCCACTGGACAAGGCATATTTTCCCTGCAGGTCATCTTCTGATGGCTTTCACCATCATTTTTTCAGCCCTGTTCCTGGGGAGTTGTGATTAGCAGGGGTTATCGCTGCCCCACTTCACAGATATGGGAACATACCCTCATTTCCTACCTGGCAGGCAGCACAGTGCACTGGATGGGACAATGGACTCTGGCCTAAGACTGCCTGGGTTCAAGCCCAGCTTCACCACTTACTAGCTGTGGGGTCTTGACAAGTTGCTTAACCTCTCTGTGCCCCTGTCTCCTGATTCTGCCTCACAGAATTGCCAGAAATGTAAAGCGCTGAATTTAGCACATGGCAGTGTAAAACTTCTCCATAAATGCGAGCTATTATTACCCACCAGATAGGTTAAGCTGCTTTCCAAGTCCACATAAGGTAGTGGCAGGCTTAGAAAACAATCCAGGTTTCATATTGTCCAATTTACTGGATTTTTATTGAATTCTGTTGCTTCTTTACTATCCTCTTTTTAAATTTTTTAATTGAAGTATAGTTGATTTACAATGTTGTGTTAGTTTCTGGTGTACATTCATTTATATACATATTCTTTTTCATTATAGGTTATTACAAGATATTGAATATAGTACCCTGTGCTATACAGTAGGAACTTGTTGTTTATTTTATATATAGTAGTACGTATCTGCTAATCCCAAACTCCTAATTTATCTCTCCCCCAACTTTTCCCCTTCGGTAACCATAAGTTTGTTTTCTATGTCTGTGAGTCTGTTTCTGTTTCATAAATAAGTTCATTTGTATCATTTTTTAGATATCACACATAAGTGATAACATATGATATTTGTCTTTTCTCTGACTTACTTCTCTTAGAATGATAATCTCTAGGTCCATTCATGTTGCTGCAAATGGCATTTTTCATTCTTTTTATGGTTGAGTAGTATTCTACTGTGTATATATATACCTCAACTTCTTTATCCATTCATCTGTTGGTGGACATTTAGGTTGCTTCTACGTCTTGGCTATTGTAAATAGTGCTGCTATGAATCTTAGAGTGCGTATATCTTTTCTAATTAGTGTTTTCTCTGGATATATGACCAGGAATGGGATTGCTGGATCATATGGTAACTCCATTTTTAGTTTTTTAAGGAATCTCATTACTGTTTTCCATAGTGGCTGCACCAAATTACATTCCCTCCAACAGTGTAGGAAGGTTCCCTTTTCTACACACCCTCTTCAGCATTTATTATTTGTGGATTTTTTTAATGATGCCCATTCTGACCGGTTGAGGTGATACCTCGTTGTAGTTCTGATTTGCATTTCTCTAATAATTAGCAATATTAAGCATCTTTTCATGTGACTATTGGTCATCTGTATGTCTTCTTTGGAGAAGTGTCTGTTCAGGTCTTCGGCCCACTTCTTCTGTCCTCTTGTAGAGGGATATGGTAAACTCCCTCTCCCATGCACAAGATCAGCCATGCTTATACAACATAAAGGCACTTTCTGACCATAGCTGCTTTGTCACCTGACCCAAGCTGAACTGATCAGATTCCTTTTCCTAGGAATTTGGAGTTGAAACAAGAGTCCAGTCTTTTTGGCTGCTGTCTTGAACAGGGGCCATGAGAACTTGCGAGCTGTTGGTGGCAGCTGTTTCTTGTCATGTAGACAGGGAAATAAAGCAAGCCAGCCTTCAATGAGAGAGGAAAATGTGCTCAGTGTACAGAGAGGGGCAGAGACGCAAAGCAGAGGGAGAGAGGAGCTGCACTGATTCCTTGGACCCAGCTGGCTCCCTGATTTTAGGGTTCCTGCCATGCCCCCTGTAGTCACAACAAAGCCTGTTCTTTCTTTAGGCTGCCACAATCTGGTTTCTATAATTGCAACCAAAGAGTCCTAAGGCATACAAGGAGATGCCTACCTACTTGTGTCTGCCCAGCTCAAGAGTCACAAGGATCAGGAAATGAGAGTTTGAGCACCAAACAGTAGCAGATGCCTGGGAACCTCTCTGGACATCAGTCTCTTGTTCCCCTGCCTTGTGGTGTCATTAGAAACGCCCTGAGAATCCTGGAAGGAATATTAGTGTGGTGAAAGAATATGAAAATAAAAATCTGAGAGTCTGAGGAGGCATTGTGATCTAGTGGAAAGGGCATGAGCACTGGAATAAAACATATCTGCTGTGTGAACTCGGGAAAGTTACTTAACCTCTCTGGGCCTCAATGTCTCATTTGGTAAAGGATAAGGTGTCTAGGAGGTTGAAGAGATTAAGGAATATAAATTTCCTGTATATGTTTGGCATGCATTAAATAATAACTCTAGTTATTATAGGCTATAACTATTTATTATCTTAATATATTATAAATAAAATTAACATCCCCAAGTGTTATTTTACTACATATAAACCTACCCATGCATAATAAATCATTGTTCTTAATATGGTGTGGAATATCCAACTAACACTTAGGAAAAGCAAAAGCATTGCTCAGGGAACATTTTAGCCAAATCTGTTTTTAAAAAAATCAAGCAGCGGGGCATCACAGCCTCAGCAGATGCCACATGTTGCTAAGCCTCCTCGAATAACATTAAAAAATTCTTGGATTCTTGGACAGAGAGGAGGGGAGGGAATGAGGTCGGGAAGCATGTAACTCCATCCCCCAGCAGCTTTCTCCCATGCTGGCGTGGGGTTCCCGAAACTGTGGAGGGTGAAGGGGCGCAGCCTCGGCATAGCCTGCCTACCCTATACCTTAGCAGATGTTATTACTCACTCGTGATGTTTTTCCTGCTAAACCTGGATAGTCCCACAGAGTCCTGCATGCAGTGACCTGGGCAACTAGGAGCAGTTAGCCTGAGTTGCCCTGCCCGAGTACACTGATTTGCTAAGCCTGTCCTAGGGAACAAGAAATATCCTGAAGCCAGCTGCCTTCAGGGGCCAGAAAATCAGGGCAGATATCAAGAGGACTATTTTTCTGCAGTCTTGAACATATTCCCTATGTCTGACTCTTACTCAGATTAGCCTAAGTCAAATAAAAGAGTAAGAACTCTTCATTCTATGGATGATCCTTGGACATAATGGAGTCCTGTTTTCTATGTCTCTTGAAAGCCACTCTGTAAGCCAATGCAGTGTTAGTTCTACCTAAACACAGAACAAAAGTATGGAATGGCCTCCGGAAGCCCCTGCCAGTCTGAACTGATTGGGCTACAATTATCTGGTAATATGGTCCACTCTGATCCCAGGATCAGATGGAATCCTCCATAACCAAAACCTAGATATAGTCATGTTTAAAGCACCCTTTTATGTCAACAGTTTTATCTTCACCCCTACCCTCAAAAATTAAGACAGACTTTGCAAATAGCTTCACTGAAAGCTAAAGTGAACAGCTCCTCCCCTTCCCACTGTGCTCTTACCCACAGACAACAGAGATACTGTGGGACAGAGAGACTAGCCTACATGAGTCTGGTGGATACTGTGATGCTCCATCCAGATCCTCTTTCAGTAACAAGCGTCTTACTCCTTGGGGTGCTGGGAGAAGTGCCAGCAGAAAGCCTCGAGCCATCAGCCCCTATCAGGAATTTCTTCAGTTGAAGAGTCCAGACCTGCCAAAGGTTGGGGCAACCCAAATCCAGTGACTGCGGTTATGGGGTTACAAGAGCCAGGCTCCTGGTGCCAGTGGGGGACACCTCTCAAGCTCCATCCTGGCTTCAGAGCACCCCAATACAACCCCACCTCTCCCTCTGCCCACCCCCACTTCTGCTTCTGGCCCCCTCTTTCCTGATCCTCATGAACACTAACCATCTTACTGGCATCCCAGGCAACAGGATGAGTGGCAGGAGAGAAAAGTAACAGGCCAACCAACTGTTAAAATCCTACTTGAGCGCAGGGTATTTGGCTTATCTTATGCCTTTACTTCTCACACGATCATCCCCTTTTCGCAGATGGGGCTCTGAAAGATTAGATAAACTATCCAAGGCTGTGCGGCCAGCTCAACCTTGTTCCATCGCCCCACACTGATAAACTACACATTCCTTCAGCAAACTCTGGGTAACTGGGACATGCATGGATAAGTCATAGTAAATGTGATTTGGCCAAAATTAGATGGTGTAACTTTCATTGCAATTCAGCAGAGGTTCACTGAGCCCTTAGCAGTGTGCTAAGAAATTCAACAAATGAGAGAGAAAGAGAGTCATTCCCCAGCTGCTTAGTTTCTCAGCAATTGGTGAATACTGAATATCTACAAAGCAAAAAGCACACGGTAGGGAAGAAAGGCTACAGGACAAGCAAATGCATAAAGTTTAAGGTGGCCAGTGGACCAGAGCCAGACCAGACAGACAAAGAGGCAGCAGGTCCCCAAGACAGTAAGAACTAGTTGATTTCTCCTTCTTTTTCTTTGAATTGCCTGAGAAATGGGAATTGTGGAGCCCATTATTATTTGGGTAATAATACCCAGGAAACCTCTCAGGGTTGTCAGAGAAATGCAGTTTATTTTGTAAACTACTGAGAGGTGTTCGAACAAAAGGTGATGCCCATTCTGAGCGAGCCAGGCTATTGTAGGTCCAGAAGATCACAAGAGCCAAAACCTTCCTGCCAAAACCAGGCCGGATGCAACCTGAGACGGGGGAAGACTGATGTATGAAAGAACCAATTTCACTAGATGAGTCTCTGAGCTGCTCAAAGCCACAACCATCAAGGGAAGGAGGACAGAACAACATCAGGACAGATTTACACGGCCCAGGGTGAATGGCCCTCGGGCACAGAGAGGTAGCAAAAGCCACAGGGAGGGGCACAGAGGGACTTGGAGCAACAGCCCACAGAGCGCCTGGCATCCGTGGAAACTTCACCAGGACCCAGAAGGGGAAGCTTGGGTTTCTGCTCCCACAATGTTTCCTCTGGGGTTGCTCAGGGGAACAGTAATGGGGGACTCCTTTGTAGTGATGGGCTGTTCTGTATCTTGGTAGTGGTAGTTACACAGGCCTATACACGGGAGAAAACTGCATGGAACTACACACACACACACACACACACATACACTTCCGAGTGCGTGCAAAACTGGAGAAAACTGAATAGGGTCTGTAGTTTAGCCCATAGATTGTACCAGTGTCAGTTTCCTGGTTGTGACACTGTACTACACACAAGCTGTCCCCACTGGGCAAAGCTGGGGGAAGGGATCACTGGACTCTATTTACTATTGTTGCTTTCCTGCGAGTCTATAATTATTTCAAAATAAAAACTTTTTTTAAAAAATGCTCCTCGTTGTCCTCCCCCCTCCTCCTTCTCCCCCTCCTCCTCTTCCCCCTCCTTTTCCTCTTTTCTCTCTCTCTCTCTCTCTCTTCCCTTCCCTCTCACTGCTGAGGACAACTTGACTACAACCCCAGGATAAAAAGGCCTCAGTGGATTAGAACAATTATCCTGTTCGGTACTTGGCTGTGGCCGGCTACATCGTGTTACAAGGATGAGTGATTATTACACTGGGCTGTCTTCTATAAGAATTTAAGATATATTTCTTCACACTTTGATCTCCCCCACATTATTTGCAGGCCTTGTCAGAACCTTGATCTGTTGGCAAATGGATTCACATTTTAAGTTTCTTTACACAAACATCTATATAAATTTACATGAATGGTTAAATGCAATCATATCATACATATCAAGTTTATTTTTTCATGTGGCCTTTTCTTTTGCCTTTTTATTTGTGAATTCCCCCACCCTTTCTCCAACCCACCCTCCCCCAACTATTTCACAGCACAACCTAGAATGCATTGCTCCAACTTTTTCTCTATTCTCAAATAACTATCAATAAGTACATATATCCTTTGTACATGTACATACATGGTTGCTTTTATCTTCATTAAAATAGGATGTTATATATACCTTTCAGCACCTTTACTCACTCAGCAGTACTTCACGGATATCCTGTCAACCCCACTGGTATTTCTCTGATTCATTCTTTTCAATGGCAGAAAATTTTCCCTAATTCATTCATTAATTCAATCATTCCTCCACAGATGATCTTTACAGTTTCTCCCTCCCTCTCTGCCTCTACAAACAATGCCATATTAAACATCCTTCGACATACATTCTCGCTTATGTCTTCAGTTCCATGGGCTGGATTTCCAGGAGTAAGATAGTTCAGTTGATAGGTTCATGTATTTTAATTTTAACTAAAGGTTACAGCGTGCTTTTCAAGGAAACCTTTCACCTCCTCACAGCAGAGTTTGGACATCCTTTTCCCGCATTCCCACCAGCAGCAGGCATTCTGACTCTATATGTTCTGGACCTTCAGAAAGACGTATATTGATACTGGGTTTCAGTTCCCACATCACTATGAGCATGTTTGTGTGTCTCTTGGCCATTTGAATTTGCTAATCTGTCAACTGCCTCTTCCTGTCCATTTTTCTAGTCAGTTTCTTAAGCTCATCTGGATGACTTGTAAGATTCCTTTGCATATTCTTCGCATAATATTTTCCAAGTCTATGATTCATCTGTTGACTTTATTTATGATATGTTTTGCCATTCAAATGTCTTTTTGAATCATTAAGAACTGAATCTGCCTGACTCTTCTTGTAAGTATGAGGCGGGGCAGGGAGGAATCTTCCTTCTTAGGTTCACTGGGGGAAGGAGCCTCACTCCACTCTCCCTCCAGGGCTTCACTTCTCTCCTCAGGACCAAGCTCTTTCCAGGGCCCACTGCATTCTGAGCTCTCCCCATTCTCTCGAAGCCAAAGGCCACACTTGCATCCAGCTACTCCCAGCGCCCTGCAGCCACGGCTCAAGAGGCTGATGGATTAGAGTTGATAGTGCAGGAGAAAGAAGCCATTTTTTAATTTAAGGAAAAGGTAGATGCAAAGTCTGTATGCAGTGTGTGTGTGTGTGTTTGTGTGATGAATTCACCAAAAATCTTCAGTGTTCTGTTTAAATGTCTTCCAGAAGAATGGAACTGTGCATATTGCAGGGTTTCTATTTTCCTTACTATTCCCTGGTTATGTAAGGCAACCAAACCACATTAACCAAAGGCAGAACATAAACCTACCTCATTTATTTAAATCCACCTCATTGCCCCAACCTGGATTTGTGCCGCTTTAGGGATGACTGTGGTCAAATCAGGCCCAGCGTGTTCATTTGCTAAGGCTACGTCATAAATTCCCACAATCCTGGCAGCTTAAAGCAGCACCCAGAGATCATCTCACAGGTTGGGAGTCCAATGGCCTCCGCTCAGGGTCTTCCAGGCCAAAGTCACAGGATTTGCTAACCTGGACTTGCATCTGGAGGAACTGGAGAAGATTCGGCAGCCCAGCTCATGCAGGCTGTTGTTCCTTGTGGCTGTAGGACTGAGGTCCCCATTTCCTACGTGGCGATTGGCCAGGGGTCCCTTTCTGCTCCAAAAGGCCACCAGTACTAATCCTCAAGCAGCCTCTCCACCTTCAAACTGGCAGCAGCACTGAGTCCTTCCCACACTTCAGGCCCCTTACTTCCCCTTCTAACTCCTGCCAGAGAACGTTCTCTGTTGTTAAGGGCTCCTGGGATTAGAATAGGCCAAGAAGGAACTGTGCCGTATAACAGACCACAGTCATGGGGGTGATAACTCTTCACAAGCACAGGTTCTAGGTATCAGGGAGTGTGGAGTCTTGGAGACCATTCCTAGAAATTTTGCTGACCACACCAGGGAACCAGGACACGCCCTGAGAAATCAGCTGGGCTCTGGTGAGCCGGTCCTTCATTGCCCCAGGCTGGTCTCTCTCTGAGGTGTCTCCATTGCCTTGCTTTCTCTGGCCCTGCAGGACCCGCACACAACTCAGACCTCAGCGAGATGCTCTCCTGACTGCCTGCACCCCAAGTCTGGGGGCTAATCCTTCCCATATTGTTTGCCTGCAACACTGTACAGTTGATGGTTTCTGCATCTCCTCCATAGACTGGGCTCTTTCTTCTTTGCAAATAGAGACATAGCCCTACTGTAAGTTCTCCGTAAATAGTGTGGGAGGAAGGAAGGGGCAAGGAAGGCATGGGAGGAGGGCGTAAAGGGAGAGGGAATTATGGGAGAAAGGATGGAAGAAAGGGAAGAGGGAGCAGAGAAAAGAGGTATAAGAGGAACCCATCCTTAGCCTATAACATTTGTAACTAACTGGTTTAGCTTTCCACTCACAGGCAAGGCCTGAGCATCCTCTGACAGCCTCTCCCTCTCTCTGTACATTTTAACACCAGCAGAAATCTCTCTCAAATTCATCTCCTGGCCTCTGGTCTCAATTTTTTGGTCTTTCCCAATCTCACTTAATCATTACTTTTGGCTTAATCACGTCAGACCTGACGCCTCACACTGTGTCCCTGTTCCACCACCTTCTCCTAGGAAGCTGCTTCCCACTTTGTGACCCACTGATACCTGTGGGCCTACCCTGCCTCATTCCCAGGCATCACCCAAGGCCAGACCCCAGCCCACTCACCCCACCCCATCTGCCTTGTAATAGTTCCCCAATATCAGCATCATAAACGGATAACATCTACTATGTTTGCCATTATACTGTTGGCCATTAACTATTCCTGCATTTTTAACTGGGCCTAAAAGAAGATTTCAATGCAGTGAGATCATGGGGCACATTCTAGGACATTTCTGCATATTTTACTGATCTTAGTCAGGGGATATCTGAAGACACATTCATGCCTATGGACCTGTCCATTCAGCATACATTTATTAAGTGCCTGCTGCATTCCAAACAGGCAGACCTCCTGCAAATGGCAGTTGTCACCAGATTCAACCTGAAAACATCTTGCAAATAAGCGTCCTACCAGGACCAGCCCACGCATACCCACCTGTGCTCTGTTGTGGTATTTGCCTCATCTCAAGCCAGGAATGCAAATGCTGTGATTGATGAGCCTTGTCCAGAAGCCACACACAAGGTGGAGGGTGGGCACTTCATCAGCTCCATTCTTAATTCTCACCATGCTCTTTCACCACCAAAATCTTAATTCATTGTCAGAAATGTGCTTTCTACCCTCAGTGGAAGAAATAATGACTTTGTCAATCACTCCTCTTTTGCTGGACTTAACTGAATTACCTAAAATGTCAAGATAATGTCTCCCCAGCCTGTCTTCACTATGGTACCAGCTTCTTCTCGTTAAATTATGTTTGGATACATTGATTTCCTTCAACAGGGAGTAATGGAATCCTGCCAAAAATTAACACTAATCTACTAATCCAGTAAGAATAAAATATGTGACTGATTTAATCTTAATTAACAGTTCACAAAAGGCTGCTTCATGTCCGGTGGCATATGCATCTTAATTACCCAACAGTGCTATTGCTGTTTGCAAGATGAGGTAGGGGTCTTTGAGAATTCTGCAGGGTTGGTTGTGTGTTTTTTTCTTTTGTTCTAAAGAATCTTTCTCCTTGCTTCCCCTCCATCATTGTGGTTGTCAGTGCATTAGGTTTATAAGCAAACATTTTTTATGACTGGTCTCTCTCCTACAAGTCATCCCCTTGATTTCATCTGAAAGTGATACAGTCTATCAGATGGGATAGGCTGGGTTATGCTGCAATAACGAACATCACTCAAATTTTAACAGCCATAAAAAATTTATTCATGATGGGTCAGCTGGAGCCATTGGTTCACTCTGTCCTCACAACAGAACCTGGATCTACAGAGCATCTTAAACATTGTTGCTACTTGCCATGGCAGTGGGAAAGAGAATATGGGAAAGTGTGCAAAGTCTCTTAAACCTTCTGCTCATTTTCCACCAGCCAAAGCAAGTTACTTGGTCCTATCTACACTCAAATGGGAGGAAGGAACTTCAGTCCAACCGTGGCCCCAAAAGAGGAGACAAAGATAAAATCTCAAAGACAACCACAGAAAAATGACACATTACAACCAGGTGAACAGTAATAAGTGTTATAAGAGACTTCTAATTAGAAACCATGCAATCCAGAAGAAAACGGAGAGATAATTTAAAATGCTAAAAGAAAAAAGAACTGTCAACTCAGAATTCTATACCCCATGAAAGTATCTTTAAAAAGTGAAAGTTTCTAGTCCAGCATGGAAGGAATTTGAAAGTCATCACTTCCTTCCAGACAACAAAAGGGGGGAAAAAAGAGCTGAAAATCAACAACTCTTTTTAGCTCCAACAGAGAGAACTGAGGTCAAAAGAAGAGAAACAGAATATAAGCAGCACTAATGACAAACTATAATGCAGAGGCTAAGAACAGGGTCTCTGGAGTCAGGTTCTCTGCATGTAAACCCAGCTCTGTCACACACAAATGTGTGACTTAGAAAAACGACACCCTTCCAGAGACTCAGCGTCCTCTCCTGTAAAATGGAAACCACAAGTGTCCAGGGGGTGATGGGAGGATTCGATGAGATGACGAACACAAGAGACTGGAACAGAGAAAGGCCTCGTGTCAACTCGTTTAAAGAGACAAGCAGGTGTTTCCCAGGGAGAGTTAAAATTCAGCCCTGCCCTGGTTAGCCACAATCCAGCCTCCCATTTCTGAGATGTTCCAGAGAAATCCCCCTATTTTCCACAATCAATGCATTTCAGCTCCTAGCTCTGCCAGGGTGATCCCTAAAGACACACACACACACACACACACACACACGCACATGGGAACACTTGGCATTTCACTTTCTGAGTGCCCAGAAGGCCTATCTATGATGCCCTTTGCCCTTGGAATGAACAAACAGCCCGAGGTGTCAGCCTTCATAGGAAATATGGGCATTCTCATGCCACTGTCACTATTTTTGCCACATCCACACCATGGTGCAATTACTTCCTTCGTATTTTTATTTAAATAGAATTACTTTTTTAAGAAATAAAATACATTGACTTTTAGAGGAAACTTTTATCACTACCGTAAATAGAAAACCAATTATCATTTCAAGTAAAAATTAAAGCAACAAAAACAAATAGTGATATTGAATTCTGGCTGGGTGCTGTTGCCTGCCAAGACTCGGAGCCAAGCCTCATCTCCTAAGTATTTTCTGTTAAAGGCATACCCACCCCAATGAGGAGAGTTGGTTCTGGAGCTGGACTCCAAGACTGGAATCCCAGCTCTGTGGCTCAGTCACTGTGTGACTAGACATTATCTCAAACGTCTGACCTTCAGTTCGCTTGTTTATAAAATGGCACGATGAATGGGGCCAAATGTACAGGGTTGTTACAAGGACCGAGACATACAACCTGGAGGATGGAGACATACAGCCTAACATACAGTAAACACACAACAAATGAAAGTTACGAGACAGAGAGAATAAAAGTCTCCACCAAGCATGAAGAGCTGGCAGGAACAATTACCCCAGAACCCATTTTCCTTGGATGAAACATACATTCATAGCCCCCACTGGCTCCATAATTCCCTCCAGCAGAATGTCACCCAGGATTACAATTGTGACAGGCTACCCCAAACTTTTTTGGCCATGTTATCTCCAGTCAGCTGCCAACTTCTTTCTCGAGATCCAAGCAGTAATTCTCCACTTGGACTGATGGTGAATAAATGGCCAGAGGTCATTTCAAATTTTAGTATTCTAAGTCTGAAGAATGATATAATCAACTCAAACAGAAATACTGGGGGAAGCCGTGGGGGTCCACCTATCACTTCCAGCTAAGCTCTCTGGAAGGTGGACATCAACTGGAAGCAATGATGCAAGGCACCATGCCTGGAGCGGCCCCAACCATCAACTAGCCCTCATCTGGGACACTACTCACAGGCAGAAGCAGACAGATGTCCACTGTAACCCTGTTGGTTGGAGGTAATAAATCTCCTCTCACAGGCACTACCACTTTTGCTTTAGACAAGCCCTTTATAAAGAGGTAAATATCAACCCACAGTGTTGGGGGGTAGAACTAGGTCAGCTATAAAGCTGGACACTAAATCCTTAGCAACTGAGTGGTAACTGGGAGTGGAGCCTGTGCTTTGGAATAGAGACACCTCTACGGCAACACTCTCTCTTCCCCCCGAGGGAAAGACCTGACACCCTGCCTTCACCAGCCTCTCACGAGGTGTTGCACAACCCCACACAGAAGAGAGGCCACCATTCTGGGGGCATCCCTCTTCATTCCCCTGCATTCTGAGCAGGTACAGCCTGACTGAAGAATTCAGTGAGTAGGCTAAAGTCATGCACTCTTAAGGACCTGGGTCAGCATCCACCTTGTGTTTATCTTCCTCAACTCTACCCATGTCCCCCACAGACCATCACTCTCCATTACTTCACCTTTGCTGGTCTCCTTTGGGACTCTCTCCACATTCTGCAATCACTTTCCTGTTGGTTGGTTGGTTCCTCACCCACCATGGAGGTCACTCCATGGGAAAAGAGATTTGCTTTTCTTGTTTGACCACTTACTGGAACAGTGTCTGGCACACAGCAGATGCGCAGTAAGTAAGAGTTGAATGAGTGAATGAATTTAGACCAGTGCTGTCCAATAGAACTTTCTGTGGTGATGGAAATGTTCTATATCTGTGGGGTCCAACATGGCGGCCACAGCTATTGGTCACATGGTTAGCCACAGTGGTAAATGAGCACTGTGGATGTGGCTCCTGCAACTGAGAAAACAGGTGCTCTTTTATTTTAACTAATTTAAATTTAAATGGCTGCATGGATATTTTGGATACTATATCAGAGGCTGCTGCCCAGACCAAGGCAAAGATGGAGGACCTTCAATAGTCATGAAAGAGGAAAGAAAGAAAAAGAAGCATGGTGCTCTCTGGAGAATGCTGTGGACATCTTGTTCATATTATAAGCGCCAACATTTGGAACTGTTAATAGAAAAATGCCAGTTTTTTCCTTAGTTAAGAGGCACCCATTTTCTGGAGCATGAAGCAATTTGGCAGCTGCACTAAGGACTCCTGAGGTTCAGGGACCAGAAATGAAGAAACTGTAAGCGTCGTGATGGGAAACGACAATAGCACAGCCTTTGTTCTACGCTCCCCCTAGGGCAGCCTCACTTCAAAACACGCCTGAGTGGCTTTATCCAGAGCTGTCGCCAGGAAGGCACTGCCAGCTCCACTCTACCTCCCTTCCACAGCGAGTGAGGGAGCCGTGTTGTTCCAAGGGGAAAGCTCTTGTCCTCGGTGGGTCGGACCTCTCCCTGGGGCATCCCAGCAGTTGCTCACAGCCGTGCTACTCAGGACTCCTGGATCCTCCCCAGGAATGTGAAGCTCTAGAGGCAGCCAGGCTGGGTAAGTGCACGTTTAGGTGCCAGACCTGGGGTGAGCTGCTTGGCCTCCTCAGCCTCTGATCTCTCCTCTGTCCTGTGGGGACACTAATTCCCACTCTGCAGAGGGTCCTTAGGGGCAACAAATCAACAAATGCATGCAAAACCCTTAGCAAGTACTGGGCACACGGTGAGGACTCAGTGTTACTTATTACATCTGACTGCCTCCCTCCCCATTCAAAACTCTTCTTGGGGAAGAATACAGCCGATATTTTATAATAACTATAAATGGAGTATAACCTTTAAAAATTGTGAATCACTATACTGTACACCTGTAACTTATATAATATTGTACATCAACTATACTTCAATTTTTTTAATTGAAAAAAAAGAAGAAGGAAGAAAGAAATGTCCTGGTAACATTTACACAGCTACAACTAATCAAATACTGTACTGTAATTTGTTTCAGTAATCATTCAAACTTTTTAGGCAGCTCTTGGTGTTAGGCACAAGAAATAAAAACAAAACAACCAGATTTTAAAGAAACAAAAACTCTTCCCAGGGCACCATCTTGTCCATCTCCCTGCAATCCAACTCCTCTCTACATGTGCACTCTGCATAATAAAGTGTCCACCATTGTGCTCTGTGGAACAGCAATCTGTGAGCAGTAATGTTTGGATTTCTTAGGACTACAGCATCCACAATCCTTGAAAACTCAGAGATTACCCTACAACAGTCACAAGCCCTTGATTGCAGCAGAATGAAAATAACATGGATATTAATAGTAATCACTAATGTATGTTAGTATGTATTTACTATGTGCCAGGCATGGTACTGAGAGTTTTACCTGCATCGTTTCATATGCTCTTTAAGACTACCCTGAAGTAGTGGCCCCAATTTATAGAAGAGGATGCAAGGTTGGAGATGGGTAGTCACTTCTCCCAAGGTCTCACAGCAGTTCAGGGACCTCCCAGGATTCAAACCCAGGTCTGTGTGGGTCTAGAGCTCAGGCTTTTGACCTCTGGGCTCTGTCAGGAACTGTTAGGTTCTGTCACCTCTACAATACAGACTTCCTCAGACATAGGGACAGCAAGAAATTCCTGTGTATCTAGGTGGCAAATGGTACTTAAGGAAAGTGCCCATAGCTTTTATGTTCACTGGAAATACTGATTAGACAGTAATGACCTCCGTGGAATCTTCCAGGTTTACCAAAGGAAGAGCATGAATCTCTGAAGATGGGTGTGTATTAGATTCCTATTGCTGCAGTAACAAATGACCACAAACTTAGCATCTTAACACAAGTTTGTTTTCTTACAGCACGGTAAGTCAGAGGTCCGAAATGAGCCTCACTGGGCTAAAATCAAGGTGTCTGCAGGGCTGTGATCCTTCTGAAGCCTCTAGGGGAAAATCTGTTTCCTTGTCTTTTCCAGCTTCTAGAAGATGCTGTATTCCTTGGCTTATGACCCTTCCTCCAGCTTAAGCAAGACTCATCTTCCAACCAGGTTCGGACTCCCACCCTCCTGCCTCCCTCTTATAAAGATTCTGTGACTTCTCTGGGCCCACCCAGATAATCCGGGATAATCTCCCCGTCTCAAGAGCCTTAATCACATCTGCAACATCCCTTTTGTTATGCAAGACAACATAGTCACACTTTCCAGTGATTAGGAAGTTGACATCTTTGGGGGCTACTGTTCTGCCTACAACAGTCTATCCTCAGGCCCCAAAGACTCACATCCATCAACACACAAAATACATCCACCTCATCCCAGTATCTCTCCAAAGTCAACTCATTACAGGGGAAGATAATGACAGCTCACTCTTAGTGAGTGCTTGCTCTTTGTTAACTCACTTAATCTTCATACCAACCCACTGCTGGTTTGAAAGATGAGAAATTCAAGGCTCAATCTGGTCAGGTGACTGGCCCAAGCTGAGCCAGGATTTGAAATCAGAAATAACTGACTCCCTCTGAACTAAGTTCAAGAACTTTCAGTACTTAAAGTTGGGCTTTGAACAGTGGATTGAATTTAGAAAGTGAGAAGGGAGAGAAGAGGGCATTCTAGACAGAGGGAGAAAATCATGCAGAAATCCACAGACCAGCTCGGTTTGACATGAAGGGAAGGAGTGGGGACAGGACTTAAATAAGCAGGTGGAAGTCATAGTGAGGACCTTGAGTGACAAGAGTCAGAAGCTGACCTTCTCCTGCAGGAATCTGCAAGAACTGAATCTCAGACTGTGCCTTTCTGGTTGCTTTTCAGGAAATGTTTCATGAGGATAAAGCAAGATGATATTTTGAAATAGTCATTTTTGTGCCTTTCTGTTTCACATCTTATTGGGAACCTTCCTCTGATCAAAGAGACAAGCCCGTTCTTCTATCAACCAAAGCTGGAATATGGGTTACATGAGGGCAGAGATGTCTGTTTTATTCCCTGCTGCACCCTCTCCTCCTAGAACACACCTGGCACACAGTTAAGTGCTCAATAAATATTTGCTGGGTGAGTACAAAGTGAAAAAACTTTTTTGTTCTATGTTTTTAACTTTTAAAGAGGGCTCTTGATGCTACATCAGAATCAATCATTTGGAATCTTCAAACTTTTGATTTGGAAGAGGGCAGCTTGTTGTGAAGGGGAAGGCCTCTTGAGACTTAAAAGTCTGTAAAAGCAAATTTGGAAAGTGTCACTTAGTTTGGAAGAGGGAAGAGAAGGGGATGAGATGCCACCTGTGGGGGGCTCAGTTGGGTCTCTAAGGGGACCAGCCTTGGGGGATGGGGCACATGGAGAGGAGTCTGCATGGAGACACAGCTGAATTCCATCCACGGCCCCAAGGATGCGCAGGGGGGCCAGTCATTGCCTCCTGTCCATCCATGGCCATTTAAATGGACTTGGCACACATCCCCTGTACTGACGATCACTGCTGCTGTTGCATCGGCCATCTGTTGAAGGCATCCCTCCTGCTTCCTCCTCCTTGCTGTCACGGATGGTCCAGCAGAAGTTATGTCCACTCCATCATGACACTTTGCACAACCCCATCCAAATTTCAACAGTGCAGGACGTTCATAGGTTTCACCTGCCCACCCAAAGCCAGAAGGACATTCCCTGACACCCAGAGACGTGGTCCATGAGGAAGAGACATCCCTCAGAAAGCAGGCTTGAGTGGAACAGAACAGGAGCAAAAACCACTCCCACCACAGAGTGCAGGCTGCAGTTTAAGGCCTCTGAATGGTTTATATTCTTCCCACATCCCAGTAGCCCCCCATTCTGCCCACAGCCCACCTTGCTTTTAGAACATGCATTTGAATTCCATGAGCAGCAGAAAATACACCACCTCTCTCCTCAAATGGAAGTCATAGAGGAGAATAAAGGAAAGAAATAGGAATCTATGCCAAATCAAAGATAATTTACTGCATCTAAATAAGCAACCAAGTTAAACCCAATAGCCCACAGAGCTCCAATCAGGAGCCACACAGGGAGGCAGAAAAGGGCCACAGCCCTACTGTGATTTCAGAATAGTCATTGTTCTGCAGGATCTTGCTACAGTGTTTCAACCCAAATGGTGGTTCTGTGCAGTGATTTTCCCCTAAATGTGGGTTGGATCCCACCATCCCACTGCTCAAGGGGCTCCCACAGGTCTTGGGACAAAGCCGAGAGGCCTTGGTATGACACCCAGGACTCCACACAGGCCAGCCCTGCCCACCTTCCCTCCTCTGTCCCTGTGTGATGGTTAATTTTATGAGTCAGCTTGACTGGGCTAAGGGATGCCAGACAATTGGTAAAACATTTCTTCTGCATGTGTCTGTCAGGGTATTTCTGGAAGAGGTTAGCATCTGAATCCATAGACTGAGCAAAGGAGAGCATCCTCACCAATGAGGGAGGGTGGGCATCAACCAATCCACTGGGGTCTGAACAGAACAAAAGACAGAAGAAGGGTGAAACTGCTTTCCTGCTTCAGCTGAGACATCCATCTCCTCCAGCCCTCAGACATCAGTGAGCCTGGTTCTCAGGCCTTGGAACTCAGACTGGGACTTACACCCTTGGTCCTGCCTGGTTCTCAGATCTTCTGGTTTGGACTAGAACTATACCTCTGGCTTTCCTGGGCCTCTGGATTGCAGGTGGCAGATGGTGGGACCACTCAGCCTCCATAATCATGTGAGCCAATCCCTCTATATGTATATGTAAGTATATGTTGTACACACATACATATCTGTACGTAGCCTATTGGTATATACAATGTACATATCTGTACATATCCTATTAGTTTTGTTTCTCTGGAGGACCCTGACTGATACATCCTAGTGATCCATATTCCACCCATCAGCCTTCTTAATCCCCCCAGTTCCCCAATTTCCCTACCCCCAAAGGGCCTCTGCCATTGTTTTCCCTCTGCCTGGAACACCCTCATTGTCCCTCCCTACTAAACAAATTCCTGCTCTCCTTTGGGCTCTCACCTAAAAGTCACTTCCCTGGAGAAGCCCCGACCTCCTTACAAGACTAACCTCCACACCACGCACATTCTGACATCACCGTATACTCCGCCTCACAGCACTTCTCACGGTGATGAATACCCACCAATCTGTCTACTTGGTTGCTCCCTGCCCCTCCCCCCGACCCCACCTCTGAAGGGTCTATTTCTGCCTTATTCATGATGGAAGCCACTGTGGAATCCCCAGCCTCTAGCACAGGCCCCATCATGTAGTAAGTGCACAATAAATATCTACTGTATAAATGAGTGAATAGATGAAAGAAGAAATGGATTTCAAATACAAGCTGTAAGTTAGAGTGCTATTAGTTGCAAGTAGGAAAATTCCCAAGTGAAAGTGGCCTCAACAATGGGGGCCCCGTAACTGCTAATAAGATGTGCAGAGAGAGGTAAGTCCAGGTGTGCTTCTGTGTCTACATGATGCTGCCTTCCTCCCCAGCGTCCTTGCCCCCTGACTCTGTCTGCAGGCCTCTGGGGAGAAGACTTGGAACACCCCAGGCCCCACTTCCTTACACAACCATGCTCCAAGATGGCAAAGGAGGAAGGCTTTTCCCAGAAGCCCAAGCAGACATTCACAAATCATATGTCTACTCCTAAACTAATCATGGTTAAAGGGAAGTTATCATAATTGGGCTAGACCAACCATTACTCATGGCAGGGCCCCTTCCCTTGAGCACATTGCCACCCAAAGTAGGAACCAAACTCGGCTTCTATTAGCCACAGGGAAAGGGGGAGATACACTGATGCATTCAACCACTCATTGTTTCACTCTGTTCTGAGCATCTGCTGTGGGACCCTGTGATGCCCTAGGACCTTGGGCAGCGCAGCATCAGGTAAGAAGCCCCAGCAGCCCAGGTTTACATCCCAGCTCTGCCGCTTACCAGCTGTGTGAAAGTGGGCATGCTACTCAACCGCTCTGTGCCTCAGTTTCCACACCTGTAAAACTGAGATGATATCAGTACCTAATTCATAGAATGAATTACTGTATGCAAAACAGTCTGTAGCACAAAGAAAGCTCTAGAAAAGTCGTTCCTAGGATGATGGGTCTGAATGCTCCTCAGACCCAGAATGTACTCTCCACATTCTGAACGTTCTGAAGACCAAGCTAAAAAGCTTTCTTTCTTTGGCTGTTGTGGAGACCTTAATGGTTTCTCTCTCCCTCTCTCTCTCCCTCTCTCTCTCCCTCTCTCTCTCCCCTCCCCCTTTAGAATTTATCAGCACTTATCACAGACTGTCTGGTCTGGTTTCTCATTTTTCAAGATATAATCAGATCTCAACCCTGGCAGGTTCCGGAGGGCATACGCCATCTGGGAGTCATGCACGGGCCCCTCCACCCCCACCTCCCAGGCACCCAGGGAAGCTCTTGAGCACACAAAGGGGTTCAGAGCTCCCCGATCAACTCAGGGCTAATGTCACTCCTCTGGGAACCACCAGGTGAGAGGAAGGAGCTGATGGGTGGGAAACCAGCTCAGCAGACAGAGCTCACCTGTCCTCAACCCAGTTACACTCAAGCTCGATTTGCATACAGATGACTTCCTGAGGCCTCCCAAGGGACTCTCTCAGTTAAAGGGACCCCTCAGATTGGAAAACATCAAAGTAGAAGCCCAGGACATGGAAAGGGGCATGAGAGCTGTGCCCACCCTGCCCCATAACCTTCAGGGGACTTGCCATCTGAAGGGACTCTTCGAACATCCTAATAATTCAGTAAGATTCTCTGCTCCCAGAGAACTCACTCTGAGTTCAGTGGTAAATGAAGTTGCTCTTGGAATAAACACTTTGGTGACTTCATCACTTCAGGGTTTCTAATTTTCAACCCCACCCTTTTGTGGTGAGCAGAATTCTCAGGTGACCCCCAAGATTCTCACTTCTTCCCAAGTGTACATGATGCCCTTGTCTAGTCCCCTCCCCTTGTGTGTGGGAAGGACTGTGAATGAGATGGGATAGCACTCCTGTGATGACTTGACTTTGAGTTTGTTCCTCAAAAGGGAGATCAACATGGGTGGGCCTGACCTAATCACATGAGTGATTTAAACCATGGAAATCAGAGACTCTCCTCTGCTGGCCTGGAAGAAAGCAAACAGCTATGGTGTGAGTTGGCAATGGAAGCTGCATAGCAAAGAACTGTGGGGAGCCTCTGGGGGCTGAAAGTTCTCTCCAACCAACACCAAACAAGAAAATGGGGGCCTCAGTCATTCAGCCACAAAGAAATGAATTCAACGAACAACCTGAAGAAGCTTCAAAGAGGACCCGGAGTCTCACTGGAGAATCATGGCCCTGGCTGACACTTAAATTTCAGCCTAGAGAGACTTGAACAGAACACCCACCTAACCTCATACTCACTCTCCTGACCCCTAGGAGATACTGTGATGCCACAGTGACATCATAAGTGTTTTAAGCTACTAGGTTCATGGTAATTTGTTACACAGCCATAGAAAACCAATACATCATTTGCTGTGATTTTCCTTTATTTAAGCAACATATACATATGTATACACAGACTCCCTGCTCCTTTTACAGACATCTGCACCCTCTCTAGCCTCATCTCACCTCGCTTCCCTCTCCCGTTTACCGTCACACTCCAGCCCCCTTGTCCAGCCCCCTAAGACTCAAGCAAGACAAGCCTGTTTCCAACTGCTTTTTCCTCTGTGTGAATCTTGCACAACCCTAACCTACACACGTTAGTTCTTGTCATCGGATGTCCTTCCCAGAGGTGTCTTCCCAGCCCACCTGACTAAAGCCCTAACCCAGTCACTCTTTCTCATTTTGCTCCTCAGCTCAATACTCAGTGCTCTTGAAACTGTAAGTCAGGATCCAGGAACAGGACATGAAATCATCTGAGTGAGTGGCAACCAGTAAGGTTTGTTCTTCTTTTTCCCCTCTTTCTTTTTAAATAAAGTGAATTAGAATAGAAAACATCAGCGCACTCTTCAAGCATTCACTGCCTTACATGTAGTAAGGGTTTAATGAAACTTTTGTTTCAGTGTGTGTATGTGTGTGTCACAATGTCAAATTAATTTTGTACCATGGGATAAGTCCAAAAAGCTTGAGAAATGCTGCTGTGATATTTTTATTGTTCTATTTTGCTTGTTTGTTTGTGTATGGTCTCTCTTGTTTACCACTGAATTGCCCAGTGCTTGAATGTGGTTAGCACATATTGGCTGGAGATCAGAGGGAGGCAGGGGAGGAGAGACAGACAGAAGGAGAGACAGAGAAGGAAGAGGAAATAGAGACCAAGCCCTAGATTTCTCAAGACTCTTGAGAATTTAAATTAAGGCTCTTATAAGGGCCTCCTTAAAACCACATATGGTTTTACGGCACCTCAGCTCCTGCAACAGAAACAGGAAGTAAAATAAGAGGCACAACCACTGGAAGCAGGAAGACAAAATAATTGCTGCACACTTGGAATACCCAAGGGACTCAACTGGAAAGTTCTTAGAATTAGCAAGAGAGCAAGAATTTAGAAAAGTGTTTGGGTAGTAGGATGAAGATGGAAGCATCAGTCGTTCCTGGAGATGTGGACAAACACAGATGGTACAGTCTAAGGGGGAAGAATACAGGCTGAGGGAAGGCTACTGGGTGGGGATATCTTCTCTCTGTCTTCATGTCTCCTCTCCACTCCTCTCCACCCATCCCCGAGGCTGGCCTGTGTGGACTACGTCAGTGGGCCGCAGATCTCTAGCATTCCGTTGGGTTTAGCCGATGGAGAACACCAGCAGGACGTCAGAGAGAGGGAGGAGAGCTTGTGGGTATTTATTCCCCATCTTCCTTTCCTCTTAGTTTCCTGTGATAGGTTGTATATCCCAACCCAAGGTTCTAGTTCCCATCAAGGAGGCCCTCTCTACATGACTTTCCCTTCTGGGTCCTGGTCTTCACTTCCTCTTCCTGTCTCTTCAAACTAGGGGTACAACTGACCCCCTGTGACGAGCCCAGGAGGACTCTCCAATACTTTATGATTTTCCTATAGTCTCCCTCTCCCACACCTTGGTAAATAGTCTGTATAAACTCTCTTTGAATTACCCAATCTGAGTGTGTCTTTTGTTTCCAGCCAGAACATCAACCTATATTAGGTGTGAGGATTCCATTCCCAATAGCAATAAAAATTGAGAGACAGAGACAAAGAGAGAAGCAAAACAGCAACCAAAAATGGATCAGACCTATACAAGCTTGCCTGGATGGGAAAACTAAACATGTAAAAATGCCAATTCTTCCCGAATTAACTTACAAGTTTAAGACGGTCCAATAAAAATTGTTTTTAGGGGAGGAGTGACAAAATTATTCCGAAATTCCCTGGATCGAGAAACAGCAAGAGTGCTTAAGAACCACAATGCAAAGGAGGACAAATGGCAAGAATAAACTTCTTATTATAAAGCTGCAGCCACTGGAGCACATAAGAGGTGGAAGTCTTGATGAGGGAACAAAGTTAAACTGTAGATATCCTGAACCACATCAGAGCACAAGTAAACATTTATCATATGCTAAAGGAGGCGTCATACACTAGCAGGATAAAGAAAACTACTCCTAAATCAGTTTCTAGAAAATTGGTTGTTTGCAGGAATATAATCAAGTTAGATCCTCATACATAAATCAAAATGAATTCCAAATGTATACAGGATTTAAAATGTAAAACTGACCATAAACACTTGTAGAAAATCTAGATAAACTTTAAGCTGATGTTAAGATAGAAAAGGCTTTTCAAAGCACAAAATCAATGGGAAAAAAAAATCACCAGGGAAGAGACTGAAAGAACTGATTACCTAAAAATAAAAAACAACTCTATTTCAAAACCATCATAAATTCAATTGAAAAGCAAATGACAAACTTGGAAACTATCCAAAACAACTATGACAGATTACGAGAATCTTCTTTAATATATAAAGAACTCTTCCAAATCAATAAGAAGAGCATTAATGCCCCAACAGAAAAATGAGCTATGGACATGAATGGAGAATTCACAGAAAAAAATAAATAGCCAATAAACACATGAAATTATGTTTCATAGCACTTTTCCCATATCAAATTAGCAACATTTTTAAGAAAATACTTCTTGGGGGTGAGAAACACAGGAGGAGACAGAGAGTGAAATTTTTTACAAGCTTTCTTAGAAGCAATTTAACAAAATACACTGAGAACCCTTCAAAGGTTTATACAGCATTATTTGCCATAGAAAAGAAATCAATCAAAAATGCCCAAGTGGAAGGCAAAATTATCAATAAATTATAATCCAACCACAATATGGTATATTATGCAAGTATCATATTTTATATATTCAGAGACTTTTTAATGAGAAGGAGATACGTTCAAGAGATAATATTTTTTAATCAGAACCAAAAAAGCTATGTATGGTATGATTTTGATTTTGTTTTGAAAGACAATTATATAAAGAAAACCAGAAAAAAAATAAATATCATGCTTTGTAGAAATACACATAGATGCAAAAAAAAAGAAAAGAAAAGCCAGCCATGGGACAGTGAATGCTGCTTCCAAGTGAGGGGTATCTGGCGGGGGTGGTGTGGAGAGCAGCGCAGAGAGAGGACAACCCTACAGGATTCTTGTCAAGGACACAGCTTTTGTTTGGGGTGATGGGTCCATGAGTTCTTATTACATTATAGAAAATAAAATAACTATTAAGATAAATTATATGAAATTGCTAATAATCAACTGCTTTTGATCTTCAAAAATGGCGATTTTTAATAGTTCACTTTAATGAATAGGCAGATGACAAACAGACAAAACTGGCCGTGACTGAACCAATACTGACACCGTCATGACTAAGGACTGTGCTTAATCTAATTTTAAGAACAGAAAGATTCAGGAGGCAATTCACTAAAATGTTGGTGGTATTCATCTCCTGGTGGGATGATTAAATGCAATTATTCTTTTCTCCTTTATTTTTTACTTCCCATATTTTGTACAAGGAAAATGGAATATTTTATAGACTTCAAATTACACATTAATTTCCTTGTCTTCCTATCCTGCTCTAATATTTAGTCTTGGCTCAAGAAGTCATAAATCAAAGTCCAAGCCCTTGACCCCACCTATGGCTAAGGTACAAATCCTAGAGTTGTATAATGATTATTAGTAATAAAGTAACATTGGCAATAATAGCTCATGATTACTGTGCATACCACATGCTCTGTTTATCTCACCGACTCCTCTTAATCACCTGTGAAGGAGAGACTATAATTGTCCTCTTTTTACAGATGAAGAAACTGAGGCTCTGAATGGTCAGTTTACCTGTCTGAGGTCACAGAGTAATGGATAAATCGCAGAGCTGGGAATTGGACTCCAGACTCCAGAGACCTCGCTCCCCCTGGTACACAGACCTGCTAGTCCTCTGAGAATAAATAAAAGCCAAAAGCAGTATATTCTCCTCAAACACCAAGGTCAGAAGAGGCTTTGAGGAAGGGGCTTAATCCCCCAGAGAGCGGCTGTCACAGAAGCACCAGAACGTGGGCTGAGAAGGAGAGCACATGGGAGTGGAGAGCAGGGTGCCACGTCCAACCCCAGCCCCGGCTTCCTTCCTGGTTCAGAGCCTTAACTGTGAAATGAGGCATATAAAAGTGTCCCTGGACACTGTGAGTCATGCCTGAAACATTTAACTTAAATCAGCCTCAAACTCAATTCCTCAGAAATGAGCCCAGGGCTCTCAAGGCGCTGCTGCTCTCCAGAGTTGTCCTAAATTTCTTCCCTCAAACCCCTGGAATCATCACTCACTTCAATCAGGAGACCAGAGCCCTCAGCCTCCTCCCCACCATCTTCTCTGCTACCTCCCCTTCTGCTGGCTTCCCCTCAACGCCAAATGTGCCTCCTACTTTTGTACAGCTGTTACTCTGTCTCCTGGCCCTTCACAACACATGCAAATACACACACATAAGTGTACACACACATGCACACTCATATATGTATTTTCACAAACATGCACATACTTGTCCAAGCTAACACCCTTCAAAGTCTCAGCCTATGTGTCAGGAAAGCAGGGAAGCCTTTGTGATACTCTTCACCTGGGTCTGGGTTGGATCTCCCTGTGACAAACTCTTGCAGCAGTGTGCAGTTTTCCTTTGCAGCTCTGACCACCATTTCCAATAACTATTTCCCCGGGAAAATGTCTATTTAACATCTGTCTCTCCCACCGTCCATGAGCTCCATGGGGACAGAGAACTTCTGTCCTGTTCACCAAGCGTGTTGCACATAGAGTTAAGTTACATGGAAGTCACTGAATAATACAGGGAGAGAAGGAGTTGTACCCATTTTAAAGATGGACACATTGATCCCAGCATGAATCAGCAGTCACCAGGACTCAGCCTTCTAATCCCCTAGGAGGTGACATATATTTAATTCATTCACATTTATCATGGACATTTTCAAACACACATACAGAAGAGTATGCACTACCAGACCCCAACATCGCTACTGTCTGGCTTCAACTGCTACCCATTTTCTGCGACTCTTGCTTCATCTGCCCACCCTTCCCACTTTGGTTAGTTGATTAATTGGTTTTCTTAGAATATTTCAAAGCAAATCCAAAACATATGTCAAGAGTATCACATATATAATTCAATGTGTATTCCTAACAAATAAGAGCTTTTCAATACATAGCCATGATATCATTATCACTCTCAACTTAATTAAGAATGATTCCTTAATAAAATCAAATGAGCCCAGGTCTCAAAAATATCTTTTAATAGTTTTTTTGAGGGGGCGGGGTGTGTGTGTGTGTGTGTGTGTGAATTAGGATCTTAAGAAGGTCTACAAGGTATCACCTCACACCAGTCAGAATGGTCGTCATTCAAAAATCCACAAATGACAAATGCTGGAGAGGCTGTGGAGAAAGGGGAACCCTCCTACACTGCTGGTTGGAATGCAGTTTGGTGCAGCCACTGTGGAAAATAGTGTGGAGATTCCTCAAAAGACTAGGAATAGACTTACCATATGACCCAGGAATCCCACTCCTGGGCTTTTATCCAGAAGGAACCCTACTTCAGGGTGACACCTGCACCCCAATGTTCATAGCAGCACTATTTACAATAGCCAAAACATGGAAACAGCCTAAATGTCCATCAACAGGTGACTGGATAAAGAAGATGTGGTATACTTATACAATGGAATACTACTCAGCCATAAAAACCGACAACATAACACCATTTGCAGCAACATGGATGCTCCTGGAGAATGTCATTCTAAGTGAAGTAAGCAAGAAGGAGAAAGAAAAATACCATATGAGATCACTCATATGTGGAATCTAAAACACAAACACAAAAACAAACAAACAAAAAAAAAAAAACAAAGCATAAATACAGGACAGAAATAAACTCATAGACATAGAATACAGACTTGTGGTTGCCAGGGGGGCAGAAGGTGGGAAGGGATAGACTGGGATTTCAAAATTGTAGAATAGATAAACAAGATTATACTGTACAGCACAGGGAAATATACACAAAACGTTATGGTAGCTCACAGAGAAAAAAATGTGACAATGAGTGTGTATATGTCCATGTATGACTGAAAAATTGTGCTGAACACTGGAATTTGACACAACATTGTAAAATGATTATAAATCAATAAAAAATGTTTTAAAAAAAAGATTATACTGTATAGCACAGGGAATCACAGAGGAAAAAATGTGATAATGAGTGTGTATGTGTCCATGTATGACTGAAAAATTGTGCTGAACACTAGAATTTGACACATTGTAAAATGATTATAAGTCAATAAAAAATGTTAAAAAAAAAAAAAAAGAAGTTCCACACATTGCATTTGGGTGATGAGGCTCTTAAATCTCTTCTAATCCATAACAGTTCTTCTCCTGTTCTTCAAGCCCTTCATTTCTTGATGAAACTGGGTCATTTGTCCTCCTACGTTTCCCTATCGTGAGTCCATGTCTTTAGCAGAGACCTGCAATGGGGGATTGCTGACAAGGCATTCTCCCTGTCAAAGGACTTCTGGGACAGCATCCTGCCCTCTAGACTCTGCAGGTATCACAAATCTTACATCCACTTATGGTTTCAGGTCAGCTCAGTGCAAAGAACACTTGCCTGATCTTATTCTGGTAAAGTGGTTCCCAACTCTCTGTCTGGGAACTGTCCAGAGTCTGGGAGCTAGAGAGGCTGCAACTCCAGAAGGAGGCGGTACTGAGCACCTGGGTTAGAGAAGACACTATGGAACCAAAGGAGGTAAAAGGCCTCAAGAAGATGCCCTTGGGAATCCTCCTTCTTTTTCTGCCAGGGATTAGAGAGTTACTCCAGAGGCAGGGCTAAGTGACCAGATGTCTGCAGTCTGACTGTTCATACATCTGCCTTTGGATAAGCTGATCATTTTAGGACATCTCTGCTGATCCCCCACATGCACTTACCTAGAGCCTGCCATGGCCTTTGGAATGGACAGCCCAGAAAAGCCAGACAACTTGGTCTTTAAGTACAAGAAGTTGATACAAGATACAGAAAAGCTGGAAGGTGGGAACATATCGAGGTGTTTGATAGGACTCTGGGCAAGGTAACTATCCAAACTCCCTTCCAGCTGAGGGTCTCTGAATCCTGGTAGAAATTTACCTCCTTGAGATAAGCAGGCTCAAGAAATCAATCTACTCTCTCTGCTGGAGTCTCCAGGCTTCAAGGAGATAATAAAATGTTCCAACTATATAGAAATTACATTTATCTTTGGTTTTTCTAGGTTAAGCCAAGACTCAGATAAGCCTATGACTATAGGGCAGGGGCCCTGAATCTAACACTGAGTGGAAGATGTTCACTTGTTCATTCATCCACTTGGCCACCTACCAACCATCCTGATTGTCTCTTATAAGTTCAGGTCTACTGGATGTAGGGATAATGGTAATTGCAATGACATCTGACCTTCAGTGCACATTTTGCCATCTCGTATTGTGCTAGATGCTTCATTTCATTTACCCATCACAATGAAGATTGCCCACTTAGGGTAGATACTGATACACCCATTGTATGAGTTATCTATGCTACATAACAGATTCTCATAAACTTAAAGCAACATTTAATATCTCAGTTTCTGTCAGTCAGAAGTCTGGGTGCAACTTAGCTGTGTCCTCTACTTCTGGGTCACACCAGGCTACAATACTGATGTCAGTGGTGCTGTGGCCTCATCAGAGAGTTGACTGGAGAAAGACATGCTCCCGAGCTCCCCCAAATTCTGGGCAGGATATGCTTACTTGTGACTATAGGACTGAGGTTTCAGTTTCTTGCTGGAGGCCACCATCATCTCCTCAAGGCTGCCCACAGCTCCTTGCCATGGGGGCTTCTCCAACAGGGCCATATGCCTCATAGCAGTTTGCTTCTTCCAGGCTAGCAATGGAAAAAGAGCAAGTCTGCTGGCAATGTGGAGTTCTGTGGAACATAACATAATCATGGGATCATGGGAGCAGCATCCCATCATCTTTGCCACATTCTACAGGTTAGAGGCAAGTAATGGGTGCCACCCACACTCAAAGGGAACACATCACACAAAGTCATGAGCACCAGAAGGGAGAGACCATAAGGACTACCTGAAAGTCTGTCCACCACATGCATTAATTACATGGACAAAAAAATAAGGCTCAAAGGATAGACAACACTTCCCTTCTGTCACACAGCCAAGCAGAGGACCTGGAATTAGAAACCAAGCTTGAAAAACTCCAAGGCCCATGATCTCATCCATAAGTGCATTATTCAAAGAAGCATCACTGCCCTTAAGGAGTCATGGTCTCCCTCACCTACAGTAAAGACAGCAACAAATCATGCTGATCCAATTTGGCAAGAATCTAACAGTCAAATATACAAAGAGCCTGGACTGGGGGGAAGGTTGGCTCTGCCTGGGGGTCCTTTGTGTCTGGCCTTAGGATGAGTTAGATTGACGGAGAAGAGATGTGAGAGAACACGAGTGGATGTAACAAAAAATACAAAAATGAAGCAGTCTGAGATGCTGGCATGTTCCAACACTGCCAGATAGTTTCGTGTGGCTGAAACCTAAAGAAAATGAAGGAGGCTTGAAAGGACACTACATGGAAAGGACACGTTGGAGACAGGTTGTGAAGGGTGTTGAACGCCTGGTTTGGAACTGGGGACTTTGAGCACTGGGAATGGAGGAAGACGGCAGACCAGAGGACAGCACCATCAGATTATAAATGACTCTGGCTGGACACAAGGTGGCCAGTTAGGATGTTACAGAATCGGTCCAAGCAAGAGATGGAGTAGAGCTGCAATGACAAGAAGAAAGAGTTGAGATAGGTTTCAGGGAAAAAGCCAAAAAGTGAGAGTTTTAATAAAAATTGAGAGCCAGATCTCACAATGTGGGGGTAGGGGTTGTAGTGGGCAGGGTGTGGTATACTGTCTGGTTATGATTTCAAATCCATGTTTTGAAAGCTTGTTTTGGACAAAGTTGTCTGTGGTTTGAACTTGTTTTAAATAACTTGTTTTGATGAAACTGTTTTGAAGTTGGGTATTTGGTCTTTCTTACCAAGCTCTCGCACCTGGAGTGGAGAGGACCATTGTATTATTGATACCACAGTAACAGCATTGGTGCCCATCATGTGATGGACTTCTTTTAAACTTTAAAAGCCAATAAGTTTGTCCAGCAACTCAAGAGTGTTCTGCCTAGGAAAGGCTACTCTTTGCTGATCTAATAGCTCTCCAAAGATCTTGTGACACTTGCTCCTGCCATGGCCAGGCTACTTACTCTTGGTCAGCAGTGATGTAAAACCATGCAGTAGGCTCAGGAAGAGGAGGGACATCTGCTCCTGCCCTGGAGAGGCTACTTCTTGTGGGCAGTGACACAAGCCACAGAACAGTCCCTGGGGTCATAACCTTCAGAGCAGCCCACCTTGTCTGCTAACATCAGTATCATCGCCCACCAGCTACGTGTCCCAGCAGCACAGGACCTAAGCCAGCAGCTGATATCCAGCTTTTAGTCAGAAGGACTGACTCTACAGAGAACCAACTCATAGAAAGGTACACTCTAGCTGCATTTGGACTTTCTTTCATCTCCCCTTTGCTGGGAACAATAATGTAATTAATTTATCATGGGTTTGGATTGTGTTATTTCTTTATTGGTTTATTAAGAGACATTATGCTGTATGCTGTTGGTTTGTGAAACACTATTACTGTAAATCATAATTCCCACAGTGAACCCGTGTCAAATAAATTATTGGCAAAGACAATCTCAGTCTCTGAGCATAATTTGCCCTGAACAGAACAAGGTGGCACAGTGGTCCCTGGCATGCCAGGGAGTCAAAGGAGGGCAGAGAATGGAGCGATGTGGACTCCCTGGAAATTGTTTAAAAGACAATTGTTTAAACTGCCTTACTAAGGAAATAAATCAGATCCAAAAAGAAAAATATTGCATGATTCCACTTACATGAGATATCTAGAACAGGTAAATTCATAGAGACAGAACGGTGTCTATCAGGAGCTGTGGGGAGAGGGGAAAGGGAAGCAGTATTGAACAGGTGCTGGGTTTCTGTTTGGAAGTTGAGAAAGTTCTGGAAATGGATAGTAGTGACACAGCACTGTGAATGAACTTAATGCTACTGAATTGGACACTTAAAATGGTTAAAATGGCAAGTTTTATGTTGTGTGCATTTTACCACAACTATAAAGGGGGTTGGGGAGAAAACAGTTTTCTTTTGGGAAAGGTGACACAAGGAGGCACTGGAAGCAACAGCACAACTGAGCCTTCTCCAAACCCCAGGGCCCTGGTCTGCTCCCCTCCGAGAAGCCACATTTGCAGGGTGAAACCTTCAGGTGCCAGCTCTCTGAAAGAGCCATGTATCAAAAGTGACAGTCTAATGAATGTCCCTGGTCGTCGGGGACCCACTCTCTTCGAATGTTGTCAAAATCAGAATCTAGATGTATTTCCTTAATGACGTAAGGGGCAGAAATCAACACAGAGCAGGGAAGCGCCACCTCCTTGCAGACCCAGCGGGGCTGCCTAACTCCTGTCAAATGTACCCAGGCAGCCAAGCGTTGGCCCCTCTCTTTGAGGAAGTCAGGCCCGACCCCCAAACATTCATCCAATTGATTGAATGACTCGGTGAATATTGTGGGGCTTTGAGGTTGTACCTGTGTCTAATGCTGGGCAGGCAGGGACTCAGAACAGCCACAGCTTGGAGCTCTGAGCCTGGGGGCTGGAAAGGCAGGAAGAGAGCCAGAGACCATTTCCATCACTCTGGGAGCCAACTTCATGAGGAGACCCCAGAGTCAGGGCCCCACCCTGACCGCTCTCGTGGACCCCCTGGGCTCACACTCCAGCTGATTTTTTGCCATTTCTCCCCAAAGGCTTAACCTGCCCCTCAGGGTTACCACATCCCACGTGACATCTCTTTAGTGCTCCATTAAATTTGCAATGAAAGAATGAGATCAGCCTTGTCCGTGTTATTGCAAAATAACACGTAAGTTATTTTATGCAAGGATAAGTTCAAGGGTATAAAGGTTCTGGACAACGTGAGCTGTCAGGCAGAGGAACTTGAGTTGTTGGGCAGAAGAGCGTGCAGGGTCTGTGCAGCGCTCCTGCTGTTCACACAGGCTCCGAGGTGATTCCCCAGCAAACCCAGGAACAGGCTGAGGGTGGGCTTTATTTGTCCAGGTGGATGCATTTGCTCCTGCCTCTGCGTTTGTTTCTCTCCCAAAACTATAGAATCTGAGGACTGAGGGAGCTTCACAAACATCCCACGTGCAGTAAACAGAATAATAACCCTCAAAGATATTGTTATGGGTTGAACTGTTATGGGTTGAACCTCAAAAGATGTCCAAGTCCTAAACCCCCTGGACTTGTGAAAGTGATTTTATCTGGAAATAAGGTCTTTGCAGATTATCAGGCCAAAATGGGGTCATTAGGGTGGGCCCTAATCCAATATGGCTGTGTTGTTATGAAAATGAGAAATCCAGGCAAAAATAGAGGCATGTACAGAAGGAAGAATGATGTGAAGATACAGGGCGACTGTCATCTACCAGCCAAGGAACGCCTGAGACTACCAGGAGCTGGGACAGAGGTAGGGAACAGAGTCCTCCCCAGCGCCAAGAAAGAACCAACCTGCTGACATCTTGATTTCTTGCCTCCAGAACTTCGAGAAATAAGTTACTGTTGTGTATAAGCCACCCGGTCAGTGATATTTTGCCATAGCAGCCCAAAGAGACTAAAAACAGAAATTGGTACCAAGAAGCAGGATGCTGCTCTAACAAACACCTAACCATGTGGAAGTGGCTTTCGAACTAGGTAATGAGTAGAGGCTGGAAGAGTTCTAACGGGCAGGTCTGCATGGCCATGAGCAGACCATTGAGGGTGATGCTGGTGAGAGCTCGGAAAGAAAAGGGAAAATCTTCAACCTTCTTAGAGAACTCCTAAGTAATCACGACAGAATGCTGGTACAAATATGGACAGTGAGGCCCACTGTGCTGAGGCCTCAGATGGAAACAAGGAACGTGTTACTGGGAAGCAGAGGAAAGGTGGAAAGGTGATCCTCATTATAAAGTGGCAAAGAGTGTGGCTGAATTTTGTTCATGTCCTCATGTTTTGTGGAAAGCAGAACTTGCATGTGATGGGATTGGATACTCAGCTAAGGAAACCTCGAAGCAAAGGGTTGAAGGAATAGCCAGGTTCCCCATGCCTGCTTAGAGTAATATGTAAGAAAGAATTTGAAGGTGGAATTGTTAAGCAAAAGGAAACCAGAACTTAAAGATTTGGGAAATTCTCAGCCTATCCATGTTGAAAAGGAAAAAGCAAGGTCAGGAGACAGCTCTGAGGGTGGGGCAGGTGGCCATCTGATACAAAGATGAGCGTAGAGCAGAGACAAAAGACGAGGAGCTGTTGTTCAAGACAACAGACTCATGACCCCAAAGCAATTCAAAGATCATCAGAGCCGCCACTCTATCACAGGCCACAGCAACTCCCCTAGAGGCCCCAGAAAGGAACACAGCCCTGTCTACTCCTTGATTGTAGCCCCATAACACCCATTAGACTTTTGACTTCCAAATCTATGAGAGAATAAATCTGTCTTGTTTGAAGCAACTACATATGTGGTAATTTGTTACAGCAGCAGTAAGCAATAATGCAGCAAGTTTCTTTAAAGCTCCAAGCAAAGTGGCTTTCATAAGAAAAAACAGTGTATATCTTGGTTGTATTTCTAAGAAATGTTCCTGCAGTCTGATTGGATAGCATGAGGTATAAAATGGTGGGAAATAAGAAGACATTGTACCAGCTGGCTGAGCTTCTCACCAGCCAGGATGCTGGATCAACCACCCCAGGGCAAGTCTAGCTTCAGGTATAACATAATCAGGCCTCAAAAGATGCCACTAGGATCCAGTCTTCTTTCTCCATGTAAAGGCTCCCTATAAAAGCTACCTGTAAATGTAGGTAGAATCCAGCCTCCCCTTATAGTGACAAGATGGCTGCCTCGGCTCCAGCATCACATGCACTCTCCTTTAAGTCCAGTGAGGAAAAGAGTGACCATCCCCTTCCTGATTCCCTGGCTTTTTTGAGCCACATGCCCATTCTGGAACAAATCCTTTGGTGTGGGGAATGCAGTGTGGTGATTGGCTTAGGCGTGAGTCATCCCTAGGGATGTAGGGGTAAAGCCACATTCCAGCTTTATAGAAGCAAAGATGAAGGAGATTTACATGTACTGATACAGATACTTTGTTAAATTTTAAAATAATACGTAAAAAACACAGTTTGCATATTTACATATTTTATATACAACTATATTTTAGAAAGTAATATTATACAAATGGTATAACGTATATAACTCTTTAAAATATACTGTTAAACAAAAAGTTGATGAGGGATAACTTTTTAATCTGAGTACTAGTTCATAAATATGATTAATTTGTTAATATTTATAACCTGTACCATTGTTATGCATACCCTTTTATGTATCTATGCTATATGTCAATAAAAGAGTTTTTTAAAAATAAGTTACAGATTAAAAAACGTATAGTATGACATACTTCTAAGGAAAAGGAAGATAAAAGGATGGAGGGAGGGAGGGAGAAAACAGGGAAGGAATTATTAAAAAAAAACACAAAGATAGACAGACAGAGACAGAGAAAGAAATGCCAAAAAGGATGCTCCCCAGATGCTAAGTGGCTTCTTTGTACCTAGGAGCACAGCAGCTCTCAGCCTGGTTGACACTGCCTCCCGGGAGACAATGGCAATGTCTGAAGACATCTGGGGTTGTCACAACTAAAAGGAAAGGCGATGCCGCCGGCATAGAGTGGGCAGAGCCCAGGGATGCTGTCAAACGTCCTACAAGGCACAGGACAGCCCCCCAACAAAGAAAGATCCAGCCAAATTGTCAACGGTGCCAAGGCTGAGAAGCCCTGTTATACAGATAAAATTTGAGCAAGCAAAGCTGAGAAAGAGGTTTTCCACTTTTTTTCCCTCTTTTATAATTCATCCTTTGGAATTTTTACAAAAAGCATATATTATCTTTATTATTAAAAAATACAAGAAACATCCCTCATGGTGACAACATAGATCAGGGGTCAGCAAACCATGGCCCGAGGCCATATTCAGTCCACTGCCTACTTTTGTACAGCTCAGCAGCTATAAAAGGGTTTTTTACATGTCTAAATGATTGCATTTTAACCGGTTCTGCAAGTACCTACGTAACATCTTTGGTTTTGCCTCTTGGTCAATAAAGTCTAAAATATTTACTATCTGGCCTTTCCAGGAAAAGCTTTCTAACCCCTCTGATTTAGACCATGAATTTTTGTGAGTTTCCCACTAAGAAGATCCCCCGACCCCTGCCCCTGTCCTAAGTGATGTGTTACATCTTCTGAGATCCATTCTGGAAAGATAGGTGCAGCAGAAACCACTAGCTGCCCACACAGTTGTATTAGCTTCCTATTGCTGCTGTAACAAATTAACACAAACTCTGTGGCTTAAAACATGCATTTATTACCTTACAGTTTTGGAGGTCAAAAGTCTGAAATGGTTTTCACTGGGCTAAAAATCAAGGTGTTGGCCAAGCTGCTTCCTTTCCAGACATCCTAGGTGAGAATCCATTTTCTTAATCTTTTCCAGCCTCTAGAAGCTGCCTGCATTCTTTGGCTTATGGTGCCTTCCTCCATCTTCAAAACCAGCAATGGCTAGTAGGGTCCTTCTCACATAGCAACACTCTGACTCTGATTCTCCTGCTTCCCTCTCTCCTATTTAAGAACTTTTATGATTACATTGGACCCATCTGGATAATCCAGGATAATCTATCTCCTCATCTCAAAGTCAGACAATTAGCAACCTTAATTTCTTCTGCAATCTTAATGCCCTTTTCGCTGTACCTAGCATAGTTACAGGTTGCAGACATTAGGGTGTAGACATCTTCAGGGGTCATTATTCTGCCAACCACATCAGACATTTACTCCCCTACCCCTTTAAGAGAACTCCAGCTTCACCTGCAATTAGGTGTAGCCAGGATATTATGTATCCTGTGTTTGTGCAATTTCCAAAAATTCTCCTTAAAAGGAGAGGATAATCCCTTCATAGCACCTCCTCAATTCTACTATCTAAAAATCAGATGTGATAGCTGGAGCTGTAGCAGCCATACTGGGCCAGGACAATACCACCTCATGGGCATGACAGAACAGATAACTGAAAGGACCCTGGATCTGTGATGACTTTATAAAGTCACCAAATCAACCTAGAGAGCCTGCCTTGCACCTATTTATATGTGGTAGAATAAAAGTTCGTGTGTTTAAATCTCTACAGGGAGTGGGGGGAAAGTTCTGTTACTCACAGCAAAATGAACTTCCTAAAAGATTCTGAGGATGAAACTATTAATTTATTCACTTATCCCCCAACATGTGTGAAGAGCTTACTGAGTGCAGTAGAGTGCTAGGTGATGGATATACAAACAGAAACCTGCCATGGGCAGGTACTTGGATTCCATGGGTTTGCAGCCTCAGGGAGAGACAGTTAGAGCACGCTGCAACACAGTGTGGTGCTTGCTTTCTAGAAGTATGACACGTGGGCTGGAAAGGCATCAGCTCTGCCTGGGGAGAAGGGAATGTGTAGGGACCTGCAGCTGATAAAGGTGAGAGAGCCTTCCAGGCAGTGGGAACATCATGACCAAAGGCAAAAATCACACAAAGGTCAAGTCGGGGGTGAGGGGGGACAATGACACAATCAATGGATCAACTGCCAAATGGGCAAAGTGGGGAGGGCAAGACAGGTAATTTGGGGGGAAAGTAGCAAGGTTTAGGTGTGTGAAGCTGAAGAGTTTGGCGTATATGTTGGGGCCGCTGGGAAGAGCCAGCTGGGTGGCTGAGCAGCAAGGGGGCAGGTGTTAAGAGTCTAAACCTCTTTTCCTGTTCTTGTGAGCCCTCATGATGCAAGTGCTCTCAGAATCCTTCCCCACACACCACCATAGGCCATACAGTGAAGCAGGAAGATGCCTCAGCCTCTATCAAAGTTCCAGAACTTAATTCTTATCTCTACACCTTCCACACCACAGCTGCTGATTCTATTTCGTATTTAAGTTTGCCATTGTTAACTTCAACCTCTTAGTTGGTCGAATAGATAAAGCAAACTATTTTTGACCCCCATGCTCCCCACCCCCAAAAAGTTGCAGACTTTCAAAGTTCAAAATGGGATCTATAAATGATTCTGTCTTGGCAAATACAGTCCCTCCCCTAGGCAACGTGAACTGTTGGCAGCAGCTTAAAAGAAGCATTCATTTCCTCCTCCCTTTGCATCTGTGGTTTAGATGTGCGAAAATACAGTTCAGCATTTTTACTCTAACTCGGATCTTGCCACACTCCTGCCCCCGCTTGCCTCCCCAGCAGAGGACGGGGCCAATCAATCAGGCATTTTATCAGTGGGGCTCACCTGACAATTTCAATAGTGGTGCTGATTGAGGGATTCATAGAAAACAGACAAGGTCACTGCTAAAGTGCAGGGTCAAGGGTGGCCTTAACAAATAGCCCATTAAATGGGATGGTACTCACTTCTCTTCCCCGAGCTTAGGAAAAAAAAAAAAAAAAAAACAGAGAGAAGCTGCAACCACACAGATAATGGGATGGAGCTGTGAGGAGCCTTCCAGCAAATTCTGTCATGTCCATGTCACTTTCATTTATAAAGGACACTGGCAGCCCATTAGGCAGCTGATCCAGGTAATTTAAGGGGAAAAAATCAGTGTAGCTCTTTGAGGGGAGTAGTCTCTGATCTACTCTTTCTCCATGTCACTTTATGGATGAAGACCTCCTCATTACTAATGTCATTTGTGGTGCTGGTTAAGCACCCACTGCTCAGAGGCTGGTTTTCATATAAGATGTACTAAGGGTCAGGGAAGATACTGATTCAATATCTTTGGGAAGCACTGTCTATTCTTTCTACCTGGAAATTGGAGAACTTCAGTGTACAAGTGACTATAAAGGCTCTGAGAAGGCCAGCAGAAAAGCAGTCAGTGTAGCATCAGGAGCAACAAATCAGCATCCAGAGCGAGGCATGCTCAGCTTTTAATTCTGGCCTTGCCACTTCCTATTGTATAACCCTGCAGGGTGGTCGTGAGAATTACATTAGAGGGGAAAAAAACGTATAGAGCATACTGCCTAGCACGTGGTAAGCACTAAATTCCTACTTGCCATAATAGTAATTATTAATATTGAACCCAGCACTGATCATAACACATTTGACTATTCTTTCCTTCTTCCAGGGTGACACCTGTTGCAGCCTGTGAAAATGGCTTTCCTCAAAACACTTTTTGGGAAAGACTGCAGTAAATGGTTTGTTCTAACTTGACAAACAGTTATATAAGCCATGTTATGAGCCAGGCACTATTCTATGTGTTTTACATGCATCAGTCCACTTAATTTTCACAACCACTCCGTGAGTGATGAATATTCAATTAATAGATGAGGAAGCCAAGGCGCTGAGAGATTCAGCACCTTGCTCAAAGTCACACAGCTAGTGAGTGGCTGGCCCCAGAGTCTAATTCATGCCTTTTCTGTGGGGGCCAAAAAATCCAACCCACAGGAAACTCCTGGAGCTATTTTCTGTGACCCATTTTCTCTTCTCCACAAATTGTCATAAAATCTCATTTTTATCAGGTTCCTCGTCTGCTCAAAAGGCTAGAATTTCCTGTTCATCACCTCTAGTGTCAAATTCAAAATCATTTTGATTCTAGGCTCTCAATCTTCCCTTTCCTGATTGGCCTTCTGCCTGGCCTACCGTGTCTCTTCCTGGTAAACTCATATTCAAACCTCAAAACCCAGTTTAAAATTCACTGCTTCTGGAAGTCCTCTCTGAACATCTCCACCCAGGATGGAGTTACTACCCCAACTTTTTACTCCATTTTAGCTTTGAAAGGACCTCTATTGGTTACCATTTGCCAGATTGTATTGCCCACTATACCCATGCAATTGGACAAGATACCCTCCCCCTTCCTTCTTCTGGCACAAGTTCTGACTTTCCTTCCCATCTCTAGTCCTTGTAGGGGGTGAATTGACTCCAACCCCTAGCCCTGGAATAAGCCTGTGACCCGTAAGTGGCCAATCAGAGCAATATACCACCCCTGTGGCTACGTGTATTACTTAAGCGTAATTGTATGACCCAATCAAAGTCAATGAAACTGAATCCCAAGACTCCTGATGGATTGGCCTGGACACATGCACTTGCTTCCTGCAAGACTTAGAGCTGGGAGACTAAAAAGCCTAACGCCACTAGACCACTCAGTGGAAAGACACTCTTGAGAGTGAAGCCAGCACAGAGGATAAAGGATAACAAAAAAGGGAAAAAGAGAGAACAAATCTGAGTCCCAATGACATTGGTCAAGCCCCTGGATCAAGCCTGACCTGAAGTAGTTCTATTCTTAGATTTCTCAATTATGTGAACCAACAAATTTCCTTTTTAACTAAAGAGGGTTAGAGTTAGGGTTCTGTCACTTGTAACCCAAGAAACCCTAACTAGCACAATCTCTAGACCTTAATTGAGGTCCCCTAAGACTAACCTTGTCTAACATCTTCCCAGGGCCTTGACTCCTAGTCTAAAATATCCTACAAACATGTGTTGCAACAAAACTCAATTTGGAAATTTCAAAGTGTCTTCTTGAGCTCAAGCTTCATTGATCCTGGGAACTTAGTACACAGTTTTATCCCCATTTCACAGATGGGGAATGTGAGGCTCCAAATAATCACATTGCCCATCTGTGCTAGTCTTTGATAACTTTCCTAATGTCTCCTACAGTGAGCACACAGTTGGTGCTTCGTCAGTGCCAGTTGCTCCTCTGCTGCCATCCTGCTGCCCTGGGTCAGCAGATATGGGCTGAGTTCTGGAAAGTGAGGTGGTGCCAGCTCAGGTCTAAATGACTGTCATCTTTCAGGCCAAGCACCTTTTCTTCCACCCCACCCTCCTGGCAGGCCTAGAACCTGAACGAATGAACACAGTCCAATTTTTTTTCCTAAGCCACCTCTCCTGCCCCCTCAGCTTCTGAGCCCACTTGAGAAAGATTCACATCCATGCACACCAGCACCACTTACACATTCATGGATTTCAGATTCCACCAGGCCCTCAAGGTTGCCATGAAATCCTTCTGTTTTCCCTAAGGATGAATGAAGACTTGTTGGCTTTGTCTCTATGGCTTTGGAAACCCAGCTATTTCTCAGCAGTTGGAGTGTGAAATTAGGCAGATGGAACATCCAAATAACGGACTGCACTGCATCTGGAAACCATGGCATCAGAAAGACAGTTGGAGCTGGTTGCTTTACAGTATGTGGGCAAAGAAGGCATTAATTCCAATCCATTCTTGATCACTACATGCAGCCCACAAAACAGCAAAGAGCATGAAGCCTGTGGCTCAGATCCCACCCCTGCCACTTATTCTCTGTGTGATCTTAAATGCAGGCTTAAGATTTGGGTTTTCCAACCCATAAAATGGGCATAAAATACCTCCAAGAAATATTTGGAGGATTCAGAGAAATAAACCACAGTGGCACATTGCAGGCACTCAATAAATTATCTGATGTTTGCTCTTTAATTTTCTTAAACATAAAAAGATGCCCAAACCCTTGCCAACTGAATTGGAACACAGGTTTTACAAACAATTAAATGAGGTCAGCACAATTTCATTGAAGTCTCTCAGGCAGCTTCAGTGATAAATAAGGCAACTTTTTACAAGCACATCTATTAAAACCTTAAATTAGTCAAACATAAGGAAGCACACAAGAAAAATACAGACTAGGAGGTGAATCCTGTTTACAAATCAGAATGCTATAGAAATGGCCACAGATTGCAAATCATAAATTCCATTTTCCAGAAGCTCTATTATACACAGAAACCAGAAGGCAAATAAAAGCATACTTAAAGGTGGTGTTGGCAATGTCTCTTTTTTAAAGAGACAAAAACGGCATGACTTCATAGCACCAAACTCAAACAAGTGGTAATATAAAATATCAGACCCAAAATTTTTCCAAGCGCTGAATAACGATTGAATAACAGCTGAATTGGAACCATTCAAGCATTTAAAAAGAAAGAGATGTGACTCCTTTGGTCACTGCATTAGAGATGATTCTCTCAAATACCGCTTGAATCTTTGTTAACGCTTAGATGGCCTGAATGACAACATCACATCTCCAAGATGCCTTGGAAAAGAGCCTGAACCTTTAGAGGGATACCACTCAGTACAGAGCCAATGTTCTCTGCAGGGAGTGATTTTGCTATCGTGGGGGCATTTGGCAATATCTGAGAACATTTTTGCTAGTCACAACTGAGGGAGATGGGAATGCCACTAGCATCTATTGGGTAGGGACCAGGGATGCTGCTAAACCTCCTAGGGGCACAGGACGCCCCCCCCTCATATATCCAGAGGGAACTCAAATTTGAAAAGATACATGCACCCTGATGTTCATAGCAGCACTATAGACAATAGCCAAGACATGGAGACAACCTAAATGTCCAGTGACAGATGACTGGATAAAGAAGCTGTGGTATATTTATACAATGGAATACTATTTGGCCATAAAAAAGAATAAAATAATTCCATTTGCAGCAACATGGATAGACCTGGAGATCATCATTCTAAGTAAGCCAGAAAGAGAAAGAAAAATACCATATATCACTCATATGTGGAATCAAAAAAAAAAAAGAAGAAAAGAAAAAAGAAGACACTAATGAACTTATCTACAAAACAGAAACAGACTCACAGACATAGTAAACAAACTTATGGTTACAGTGAGGGGGAAGGGAGGGATAAATTGGAAGTTCGAGATGTGCAAATACTATTATATATGAAATAGATTTTTAAAAATTTCTTGTGTACAGCACAGGGAACTATATTCAATATCTTGTAATAACCTATAATGAAAAAGAATATGAAAACAAATATATGTAAGTATATATATGACTTAAATATTATGCTGTAGACCAGAAATTGACACACTATAACTGACTATACTTCAATAAAAATAATAAAAATAAAAATAATAATAATAATAATAATAATAATAATAATGATCAGCCTCAAATGTCATTAGTGCTGAGGTTGAGAAGCCTTGCTCTCTTGTTAGCCAGGCTAGTTTTTAATGGTGTGAGCTTAAGGGGTCATTGAACCTCTCCAAGCCTCAGTTCCCTCATTTGTCAAATGATCGGAAATCATAGGACCTATCTCCTAGGGCTGCTGAAGGTTTTGATGAGATATTAGTAATAATAATCCCTACCGCTCAGCAAGCTCTCACTATGCACCAGGCAATGTGCCAAGAGCCTGCATGTTTGTTATTTGATTCAATACTTATAACCACCCTGTGAAGTAAATAAGATGGCTAAAATCTCGCTGCTGGAGGAGTAGCCTTCAAACCTCAGCAGCTTATGTCTCAAACTCTTTATTCTCCATACTTACAGTGTGGTCCATAGACCAGCAACTTCAGCACTCCCAGGAGCTGGTTAGAGATGCATAATCTAAGCCCCACCCCACAGACCAACGGAGTCAGAATCTGCATTTTGGGCAGATCTCCAAGTGATTCATGTGCACGTCGGAGTTTGAGTAGCAATTTGAGAAGCAATATGCTAAGGTCAGTGGCTGGCTCCTAAGTAAATATTAAATAATGTTTATTATTTGCACTGTCATCACTGTAGCCTGCAGAGAGATTCACTAAAGTCAGACTCTGAGTCATAATGTGCATGGATGTGGCAAAGATCTCATAGAGGAAACTTGTCAACACCAAACACTACCAAGGGCATTGGGTCTGCTCTGCTTTTTAGGAAGTCTTTCTCAATATGGATAAAGATGAGCTGTCACAAAGAGAAGAGTTGCCACACACCAAACCAGCTCTTCTATTCCTCAGCCATCAGCCATCATTCTTCCTTCAGCATTCTGTCTGTGCCTCTCCCCATGGCTTACCTATTTCACACTAGGGTGTGAATAACTCATGGCAAGTGCTGCCTCTCCCAGGGATATTTGCAAAGCTCAAATCACGCTTTTTGCCTCTGTTTGATGGAAGAACCCATACCCCTGCTGCTAAACCTCAAGTGCTAGGGGCGCAGGATGATTACATCACAAAGCACACTCAGTCTCTCTAATTTTTTCTACTTTTAAAATTATATAAATAATGCATGTATGCATCCTCAGTATAAAATATTCAAGTTATGCACAAGTGTCTATGGTACAAAGCAAAGATTTTTGTTTTTTTTTTAATCAGAGAAGCCATAAAAGATTCAAAGCAAAGACTCTCGACCCAGACTGCTTGAGTTTGAATCCCAGCTCCACTCCATACTAGCTGTGTGTCGTTGAACAACTTACTTAACCTCTCTGTGATTCAGTTTCCTCATCTGTGCCTAAAAGATCTGTTCAAGGATTAAATGTGACAATGCCTGAGAAATGCTTAGTTCAGAGCCTGGCACATATTATGTGTTAGTGATTCCTGTTGCTCCCTCCCTCCAGTGGTAAGCAGGTAAGCCCTATTAACAGCTTGGTGTCAAGCTGTCCAGACCCTCTGCTATGCATTAACTTCCATGTGTACCCTACAAATACTAGTGCACTTTTCACATAAAGATGATCGCACTGGACCTTGGTTCTACAACTTGCTTTATAGTTGAACCAAATCATGGGGATATTTTAATACTAGTCACACAGACATATTTCCCATTCTTTTTAACAGCAATGCAAGTCCATCCTTTGGATGGATGCACAAGGGTGTATTGAACCAAGTGCCCACTGGTGGGCATTTAGGTTGTCCCCATTTTTTCACACTGTAAACAAATTAGATACGCAGAGGCAGCCAAGTTCCAAGCATGTCAGACTTGGGAAGCAGAGTAGCCAGGGAGCAGAGCCAGGCAGAGGATGGTCTCATCAGAGTCTCTGCCAAGGACGGGAAGGATGACAACGATCTGGGGCACACTCAAAATAAATAGTTGTCCTTAACCCTCCCAAAACTGAGAAGTGCATCATTACTCACTTGCTTCCTGTCACAGCTGGTTGCTGGGCTCTCACCTCCCAGTGCCCTCAAACCGCCCACTTTAAGGCATGCTCAGGCCCCCAGATTCACAAACAAGGGCCCTTGTTCTGAGGTGATTTCTCCCTCCTACTGAGCCCCAAGTGCTCATCCTCCAGGAGCATGAAGGATGACCAAGTACAGCAGTTTCATGGCTTCGTTGGCACAGGAAACTAAAACCTTACTCAGAACCCTAAATTATAAAGCAGATAAAAGGGAGAGCCCTGGTTGGACAGAGCTGGGTGGAATGTAGATCTTCGTCTTCTCCCTGAGACCCCCATGGTCCTCCAGAACACAGTGGATAAACCACTCATCTGGTCTGATTTGTTTTTCAGATTTGGTGGCTAGAGCTCACAGAGGGGAAGTTATTCAGCGAAGGCCACATGGAAAGTAAGTAGCAGAATCCAGGCCTTCATCTCCTGACTCCTAACTCCCAGGCCACTATGCTTTCTGCTAATTTGTGCACTTTCTCTAATAACTGGGTATATTTAGACTAAGATGTGAATGATTGTCTCATTCAGAGATGATTCTCTCTTTGGAGACACTTTTCATTAGACCCAGACTTCTCAATCCCATAGCCCAAGCATAACCCATAGAGTAAACAAAGCAGATCTTCCTGGATCAGGGGTTTGGGTATGGAAAAGCTAAATAACAACTCAGAAAAAGAATTATAAACACTGCTCTTATGTTTATAAAATTGATAGAAATCAGACATGAATGTGCAATTTACCTGAGTGTCTATGATTAAACTGGAAACTTCAAATAAATCTTGCTGCTGTAGTCAATGCCTTTATCCTAATCTTCCACATCATACCCCCAGCCCCGGACCTAACGACATGAAGTTACTCTCCCCTGTCACTGAGGTGCTTTGCTGGAAAAGTCTGAGAAATCCTGAGCTAAAGGAATGACTCTTTAGTGGCAAAATTAGAGGCTTCAGAATTAGGGGGAGATTTTTCAATGGGGAAAGAACATGCCAAGCCCCTGAAATCTCATGCATAAAGTCTGCTCCACCTAATCTACAATTACAATAGCAGCAAACATTTTACTGAGCTCTTACTGCATGCCTAACACTTTACTGGGATGAGATGGCACTGGCATCATCTCCCATTTTACAGAGACCAAAACTGAGGCTCTGCAAACATACAACACCCAAATCCCCCAGTTGATCAGTGATGCGGGCAGGATCCGGAAACTCTTCCCAGCAGGACAGCCAGTCATCCCAGTTTAACCAGGACTATCCTGGTTATAGCACCGAAAGTGCCATGTCTACGAGACCCTGCATTCCCAGCATAATTAGGGTAGCTGGTTACCCCAGCAGAGGGTATAACTGAATCACTATGCTGTACACCAGAGAGTAAAACAACATTGTAAACTGACTAACTTTAATTAAAAAAAAAAAAAAAAAGTTTTAAAGAAGCTGTTGCTGAATATTCCAGAAAACGCACAGGACTTTAGCAACTCCATGCTCCACATCTCTGTCTACTCAGTTTTTCTTCTTTTAAGATTTTTTTTAGTTTTTCTTTCCCCCTCAAATTGGCAGGCAACATAACACTGTAGGCTGTTGTCTTTCTCTCACTGTGAAAGACTACAGAAATGTAAAAGAAAGGAAAAAAATGTAAAGGTCATGGTGCTTTGAAATGAGTCTTTTAAAAAGATGAAAGAAAGAAAAGAAAATTGCCTGAATGGGTTCCTATTAGTGGGAAGTAAGAAAACGTTCCAAATGGAAAACTGTTCACAAGGGAAAGCTTGTTGACCCTTTTATTGTGTTTTAAACTTGTGTTTAAAATGTTCCCTGAATGTTTCAAAAGTCTTTTTGCATATCTATTTTCCTTCCCCTGCTAAGTGTCAGCGTTAGGAGCACTTATTGACAAACGAGGAGACTGAAGGCCTGTCTTACGCCCCGCTCTGATGAGTGCTAAGTCCTCCCCAGGGCAGCAAGCCTCGCCTGGAACTGGGGAGGCCCCATCATGAGCAACCCCTATCTGTTTGCCTTTAATCTCAGCACCTCCCTCCTTGTCTGTCTCCCTCCCTCCTCTCATTCTCTCCCTCTTTGCCTGCCAGCATCCCCCTCCCTCCTTGTCTCTCCCTCTCCTTCTGTCCCACCCACACTGGCTTTCTCCCTGTCCCTGCTTCTCACCAAGCTCTCTCTGGCCTCTGCACCTTTGTGCTTTCTGTTCCCTCAGCTCAAACGCTCTTCCACTTGTGCCTTGCCTGACTGGCAGTTCTCACCCTTCAGGTCCCAGCCAGTGGGAATCCATCTCAGGGAGGCCTTCCTGACTTCCCTAGGGAGGACACCCCCACCCGCCCCCCAGCATTCTGCAGCTTCCTCCCCGAACTTACTCCACGCCTTGCAGCTATTGTATGTTTGTTTGTTTGTATTATTTGAAGCATAGCTGATTTACAATATTATATTAGATTGAGGTGTACAACCTAGCGAGTCAATATTTTTACAGATTATACTCCACTTAAAGTTATTATAAAATATTGGCTATATTCCCCATGTTGTACGATATACCTGTGGCTTATTTATTTTATACACAGTAGTTTGTATTTCATGGGCTCGATGTGTGCATCTCCATCATGCCCTCTAATCTGTGGTCCCACAAGAGTGGGTGCTTGCGGAAGGCAGGCACCATGTCATCATCCATGCTCATACCCCTGACTGCCCCCGGGACTGGCAGACGCAATAGGTGCTCCATCTGCTCCTACCGTATTAGCAGCTGCGTGATTGAGTGAGTGACTCCCAGCCTCCTTCCCGACCTGCTCTCTGGATGATAAGTGCAGGTAGTTTGTCTAGGAGGTGATCCTGGAGGGAAGAAGGCAGTTGGGGAAGGGAAGGAAGGCAGTACATGGTGGTCATCAAGAGGGCTCCCAACATGGGCAGGTGAGTTACCTGCTCCCCGGCCAGATGCAACACCACTGGCTGAGGGCTGCTGCCGGGGCATCAGCCCCTGGCACTTCCGGCCTGCCCCATGCTAGGATAAAGAAAGCCCCTCTCTGGCAGAGAGTCATGGGTGCTGCTTTACGATCCCATCAGAATGGGCCAAAGTGGGGAATACAAATGGGGTACCTGCAGCATCTGCTACAACTGGAAGGAGATCCCAATCAGCAAATCCACTGGTCTCAGAGATCCTCATCCTGCTGAAATTCTTCTGCAACACTGGTCTGTGGACCATTCTTTCCAACTTAAAATGCCTCCCCCTTGGTTTTCCCAGTTCTGCTCCCACTACCCTTGTATTCACCTTGCCTGCTCATCCATCTCTGACTTCTCCTACCATCAGTGAAGATGGCCCCACTGCTACACCATCCTCTACCCACCCTCCCCTGGGAAATGCAGCAAACTGTACATCCAGGCAAGTCATTCCCAACTCTGTGCTCCCCTCACCTAAGCTCCTGCCCCAACTTACAACCACCTGCCAGAAATAACACAACAACAGTAATAGTAGCAGGTAAGATTTTGAACAGCTAGAGGTGGTGGTTAAGAGCATGCTGTCAGCACTATTTACAATAGCCAAGACATGGAAACAACCTAAATGTCCATTGACAAATGACTGGATAAAGAAGTTGTGGTATATTTATACAATGGAATACTATTCAGCCATAAAAAAGAATAAAATGTTATTTGCAGCAACGTGGATGGACCTGGAGATTGTCATTCTAAGTGAAGTAAGCCAGAAAGAGAAAGAAAAATACCACATGATATCACTCATATGTGGAATCTAAAAAACAGACCAAAAAAAAGACCCAAATGAACTTATCTACAAAACAGAAACAGACTCACAGACATAGAAAACAAACTTACGGTTACAGGGGCAGAGGGAGGAAAGGGGATGGGAAGGGATAAATTGGGAGTTCGAGATTTGCAAATACTAACTACTATACACAAAATAGATAGACAACAAGTTTCTTCTGTATAGCACAGGGAACCATATTCAATAGCTTGTAGTAACCTATAATGAAAAAGAATATAAAAATGAATATATGCATGTGTATGTATGACTGAAACATTATGCTGTACACCAGAAATTGACACAACATTGTAAACCAACTAAATTGGGCTCAAACACTGCCTCTGCTCCTCACCAGCTCTAAACTTGAACAAGTTACCAACTCTCTTGAAAAGGCTGATAAAGTCCCACGGCAAGGGGCAGTTGTGGGCGTTGGGCAAGTTCAACCCCAGTACATTAAAGTGTTCAGCATGGTGCAGGGGTAGATGGACAACAGCCAGCATACCGAATCCACCTGCCCACTCTCTGGTTCCGTAATAAGGTTTTGGGATAGCCACACCCCTCAGTTTAGATTATCTGTGGCTGCCTCCATGTTACAATGACAGACTTGAGTAGCCAGACAGGGACTGTATGACCCAGCAAAGCCAAATTTACTCCTATCTTGTCATTTACAGGAAAAGTTTGCCAAAGCCTAGCACAGTGCCTGGCATGTGGTAACTGGTACTTAATGAATACTGGGTATTACAGGATTCGTGTTATTATTACTTGCAATCGTATTCGTATTTGCCAGGCTCTGTGCTAAGCACTTTATGTATGTTATCTAATTTTCAGTCTTCATAACACTGAATGTTGGGAACTCTCATTAACACATTTTACGGACGAGGGCAGTGGCTGGGGTCCCTACATACATGCCTCAGAGTTCTCCCCTCCCCTACCCCTCCTTGCCCCCTTTCCAGATCACTGTCCCTACCCCATCACTGTCAGCAGCCCCAGAATCTCGGCCTGGGAGCCTGGGGAATCCTTCTTGACTCCTTCTCCTCCCACAAGTGCTGGAGATTTAGCCTCCACAGTGCTTGGCCTCATCCCTACCTCTCTTGTTATTCCCATTGCCCTCTTCACTCTCATTCCCTAGACCAACATTTCCCAGAGTGGGCTTCCCAGAACACTGGTCCCCAGAAAAGGGGTTCCACAGTCAATTAACTCTGGGAAATACCCATGTCATAGGCCCTACTCTAAAAGTTATATGAACATTAACATGGAAAAGGCTCTGAGAAGTCCTGCAACAAGATCTGTGTAATTCTTTGTAACTCAGCATTTAGCAAACATACGTGCTACAAAATCCTTTTTTTCTCCAACTTAAAATCTGTTTCTACCACAGAACACTGGGAATCACTGCCTGGGTCTCTCATAATGGCTGCCCCTCTGGAATTCCTGACCAGGCTCTCTTTCCTGTCATCTCTACCAAAAATTCAATTTCTTCTGTAATGGCCAGTTTGTAAATATTTTAGATTCTGTGGGCCAAGAGGCAAAACTGAGTATATTACCCTGGTGCTTATGTAACAAGACAGAAAGCACATGTCCATAAACTTTTTATTGGCAGAATTCAAAACTCTGTTGATGAGCACTGAAATTGAATTTCATATAATTTTCACATGTCACAAAATATCATTGTTGTTACTGGTTTTTTTTTTTTTTTAATTAGTAGGACATAGATGTCCTAAAAGGAAATAGCTGTAGTTTGCCAAGCCCTGATCTCCCACGTAGCACTGATAAATCATAGCTCCTGAAGTCCAGTTCTTACCAGCCCTGTGTTAAGAGAGTGTTCAGGGACTCCCCTTTCCCTTCCGGAGTAAGTGCCATCCTACCCCCTAGCATTCAAAGCCTCTTTGCTTGACCCGCATCAATATGTTCAATATGTTCAATTGACATCCCACTGCACCCCCTTCATACACCTTGTGTTTTAACTTGTTAAACTTGCTCATTCTTCCTCATACATATCCCATCCTTCCTGCTCCTGTGTCTTTGCTCACATGGCTCCCTCCTCCTACAATTCCTCCTCACAATCTCTGCACATTCAAATTCTGTCCTTCAAGAATGAACTCAAAGGCCACTTCCTCCAAGAAGCCTTCCCTGATCTTCTCAAGTGGAGCTGACATTTCCTTCCTCCCAAACTCCAGGCCTCTTTATCTCTGTACGACATATGGCACTGGTCACCATCTAGCTAAAATTGTAAGTGAATGTCTCCCTGGCCAAGTAAACTGTGAATAACATGACACCCTGCAAAAAAGGGCTTCCACAAGTAATGCCAAAACTAGGGGTCTCAGGAGGTGATGTTCTGCCAAGAAAAACTCTTCTCAGCCTCCTCCCTACTCCATCCCTTCCCCTAGTTGCCCCATGAATGCTCCCAGCCACTGCAGGAGAGGAAAGGGCTGTTATCAAGACAAGGAAGATATTTCTTTAAACTCCAAAAGACCTTGAAGGTTGAAGTCGAAAGGTGAAGCAGAGGTTGATCTGAGTCTGGAAATTTCCTCTACTGGCAGTTCATCTCTCCACCTTTGAAAATGTAATGAAGCCAAAGTCATACTAATACACAGGATATAAACAGTGAGTCTGCTTGGACTCCAGAAGTGTCCTAAAATGGTATCATGCAGGTCAACACGACCCAGCCTGAAGAATGTTCTCACCCACTACTCTTGCCTCCCCACGTAAGACAAAGTGGCTGAGGTAACGAGAGTTGACCTGGATCTCAGGGGAAAGCTACCAGACGGACACACAACTGCCTTCAAAGACTCAACTCCTTGACTCCATGTGTAGCCCCTTCTGTTCTGATTGACAGGCCAGGAGGAGGGTGACAGCACAGCAGAAAGATCTGAGCCTTGCTGCCCTCCTCTGCCCAGGGCAGGAGAGCCAACACCCAGGGTGGTGTCCGCATCACCTCCACTGTTACACCACCTCCACCACACGCAGACGCATGGGCCAACCTGAGGGCCGCAGGTGGAACAGTCGGTCTCAGAGGCTGGGCCATTTCATCTTCTCTCATCGACACACCCAGTAAGTAGACCTCACTCTTTACCACCACTGTCTTTTCTGGGGAGATGGTGGCTGGTGTTAAGAAGTCTCCACTTAGTCGACTCATGTGGGTGGGTGCAGGGGAAATTGGGATAAAATTCTGCAGTTTACGACAGTTGGCCCACAAACCCTTCTGGCCCAGAGTATCATCCCAGCCGGCCTCGGCTGCTGTCAGCGCAGCCCAACCCGCTTCAAAGTCACTTTAAAACGTCTTCATAGACATCCTAAAAGGAAAGCACCCATGTCCCACCTCCTGCTTTTATGAAGCCATATAGATGTGTCCCCTTCTGCGGACAGCACTACTGTCTGTTTAATCCATGAAAAATGTGACATGAGAAAAGTTAGGCTGCCGTGCTCGAGGTCGGAAGGAAAGCTCTCCTGGAGAAGCCTCCCCTTTCACCAGCTGTGAACTCCAGCACACTGAAGGGGACTGCAGAGGTCAGAACAGCGGTGGCTTAAACACAATGAACGTTTCTTCCTCCCTCGAAGAAGAGCCTGGGCAGATGCAGTCCAGGACCAACCTGGCGCAGGAGCCAGGCTCCTTTCCCCACATTCCCAACCACCCTCACCACGTGGCCGAGATGGCTTATTACCAAGCTTTTCTTCCATCAGAAGGAGGCGGCAAAGGGAGAAGAGCATGACATGCCCCCAGACCCCTGCCACAGAAGTCATCCTGCACCCGTTTCCCACCTCCATGATAAACATCCCCTCGGCCAGACCTTAGTCACAAGGAAGGTAGCTACTCATTTTTTAGGGCTGCCACAACAAAACACCACAGCCTGGGAGGCTTAAACAACCGAAATGTATCTTCTCATGGTTCTAGAGCCTGGAAGTCCAAGATCAAGGTGTTGGCAGGTTTGGTTTCTCCTTGGTTTGCAGGTAGCCATCTTCTCCCTGTGTCCTTGTGTGACCTTTCATCTGTGTGCATCCCTGGTGCCTCTGTGTGTCCAAATTTCCTCCTCTTAGGACACCACTCAGATTGGATTAGGGCCCACCCTAACAGCCTCACTTTGATTGAATCACCTCCTCAAAGACCTTATCTTCAAATATTGCCACATTCAGAGGTACTAGGGAAGGGCTTCATCATATGAATCTGGGGGGACACAATCAGCCCATTACAGCAGGTAATGTAGTCTTGATCATGGAAAGCTATGTGTCTGCTTAAAATCAGGGCTAGGGGACTATTGATAGGAAAGGGAAGATGGATTGGAGGGTTAATTAGCTATCTTTGCCCCAGGCAGGGTCCTCTCCCAGTTCATGGTATATACAGCTCACAGTATTTGGCACCAAAGAGTTACTCAAATATTTGAATAACTAAAGAGAGATGAAGGAAATGAAATCCATGACAGTGCTGGAGACCTCGTGCTCAGGGGCTGGGTCTGTCGAGGCGCTGATTCTCCGTTGCTGGGCTAGAACGGAGACCACACGACTGGTCCATCTCTGGGTTTTGCAGAGGTGATGCTCTTTGTGTGGACAGGAGAGCAGAGCTCCAAAAGGAGGTGGAACACCCACAGAGCAGGTTTTTTTCATCCCTTTCATTCCCTGCTACATCTCTAGCACACAGAAGAGTGCCCAGCACTTAGCAGGTGCTCAGTAAACTGAATGAATGCATAAGAGGAAACCCAAAAGGGGGAACTGCACACAGGTGCAGGACCCCACTGACAGGAACCCATCCCAAACTGTACCCCATGTGTGATCCCGGCACAATGTTCTCCCTCACATGCTCAGCCATCTATATTCCATTATTTAAAATGACTGCTGCTGTGAACAGGGCCCACCTTCCTAATTAGAAGAGAGGGTAATATATAAGAGAAGGAAAGGGGTGATGCCAACCAGACCCATTGTTCTGACTGAGACCCACCTTTTAAGCAGGTGTGCTCTGAAAATATCTGTAGTTCTTTGAAAGATTCACCCAGCTCCCTGGGGAGCCATTTGCCTGATAGTCAGAAGCATGGATTCTCAGTGTTAGTTCACACATTTGTAAACATTTGTATGAACTTTCAGGTGTATTACTAAACTATTCAGTGCCTCAGTTTCCTTCCTTGTAAAACGGGAGGATTACAACACATACCACGGAGGCTGTCCAGGCCTTAAAAGAAGCCATGCAGGAAGGCACTTTAGAGAGGAGCCTGGCACAGAGTTTTAAGTCCTCTGAAAACACTAGTGCCTGTCCCTGGTTATTCCAAGTGTCCTTATCGGCCTCATAAGGATAAAGACGGCTGGAGTCTAGATAGAAACTCTAGTTGTTCATTTAAATTTTTAAACCCTGTGTTCTCTGCTTCTTCAATGTTCTAGAGAATACACAAGGAAGATGGGCTAAAGTTACAGCCATAAGAATTGGGGAAACCCTGCCAGCTCATATTACTAAACACGGGAATGCATTGCTACGGGATGGCCTTCCTCAACAAGAGACAATGTGCTTGGAGGTCTAGGGATGCAGATGGGGACCCCGGAAGACTCTGGATTAGATTTAAAGGGAAGGAGACAACACTAAGTACTTCTGCTTGGGGAGGTCCCCATGGAACCATGGCACCAAGGGTCAACCTCTTCCTGCCCCCTGCAAAGGCCAGAATGCTTTAAAGGATGGGACTTGGGCTTTTGTTTCTTAAACAAAATTCAGAAATGTGCACGATGGTGAGAGTTTTTTAAAAACATGTACTGCAGCTTGTTAAATCATTGGAAATAAAAGCAAGAGTTGCTGAGTTAGAGCACCCAATATGAAAGCAGCATACTTTCATCTGAAGTTCCTCTAAATAGATGTTATTTTCCCTTGCTGTAAAGGTAGGCTATTTCCTTTATCACTCTTTACCCAAGAATAACAAGGAAGGGAGGGGATGCCCACATCGGTCACTTGCCTCGACATTGCAAAGCAATTCTTAACAGCATTAATATTGCAATAGCCACGGAGAAGAAATTGGGAGGTTTTCCTTGTATGGGAACAGCACTGAGAGATGAAAATGCAGTCGCAAGCATAAAGAAAGTTATTATGAAATCTGCTCAAGCCTCGTGTTTCTCCAACGATTCAAGATAATCGCATTAGCGGCTTCAAACATTATGCAGTGACATCATTCAAACAGATAGCTCCCAGAGGTTGGATATGAGACCAGGGAATTACCATCTGTCATACGTCTATGACAAATCGAACGGTCTGACCTGATTTGTTACTAGTTGGAGCACGTGTGGGTCTCTTTGACTATGATCACCTTTCTCACTTAACGATCCTCCCTGCTCATGAAGGACCCCCGTGGAACCCATAACATCTCATTGGAATAAGGAACAGGAAACTCCTTATAACCCAAGGTCAAGTGACTGAGGTGTGGAGCTTCTTATTGGCCAGGGTCTGTCAAAGAGCAAGGGGGAAAACCTCTCCTTGTTTCAAAGGTTGGTTTAAACCTCCCAAGACTGGAGGTCAAGTATTGCAATTTGGGAAACAAAGACACCCAGGTTGGAGACCCAGTTCTGCTACTTTCTGGATGTGGGACTCTGCTCACTTGCAATATCAAGAGAATAATAGTCTCTAACTCTTGGAGCTGTTGTGAAAATTAAGTGAAGTAACATATATAAAGTATTTAACCACAATATTTGGCACAGAGAGAGCACTTAATAAACAGTATCTAGGACTGTCACAAGATTTCAAATAACAAAGGAGCACCACCAGGAAGGGTTTGTAGGAATCATATCTAATCCTCCAAACACAGTATTGATATCACTCTGAGTTCTTTCTTCCCTTGTGTCCACGCAGTGGAGGTGCACGGAGCCCACACCCGCTCAGGCCAACTCGACAGTCACCAGCAGCTTTAGGGGACAGTACCCACCCACATCGATGGCTCCCTTCTCCAGCCCCGAGAGCACGGTCAGACTGTTCTGGGCAGGCTGAGAGTTGCAAAGAGACACCCTCTGGAGCGACCCTCAACCAGTGAGAGGTAAGAACAGCCGGACCTCGGGTAGGAAAGCTCTTAGGGGTGCTCTGTGCCATCTCCAGAGTCCCTCGTAAGACCATGTACCAACTGCCCAGAGCAGGAAGCTGCTCACGGCTCCCTTTGTTCCCTTTCTTCCAGACTCCCTCATCATGGGATCACCCCAAATAAACCCTTGTATCCAAACCCTCATCTCGGAGTCTGCTTTTCAAGGAACCCAAACCAAGACAATCCAAATGAGGCTTCCTCCTCCTCGGCATCTCCCAGCTCATCTGCGACCCCATCGGTCAACATGACACAGTGGAGGGAGCTCAGGCAGTGACAATTAACAAACTGGGTTCAAATCCCAACTCTGTCACTTACTAGTGGTGCAAGCAAATTAATTCCCCTCTCTGGACCTCCATCTCTCCATCAGAAAAGCAATACCTACCTCATAGGGGTTTAAGGGAGAATTCTGGCACAGAGTTAGTTCAATTTTTGTAGCTTTTTATTAGCTGGTTGGAGCTTCCTGAAAAGAAGTAGGGACCAAAGGTTTCCAGAGATGCCAGGAGAACTTGAGTGCTTGGCACAAAGGAATGAGTGCCAAAAAGCAGCATTTCAAATATTCGCTCGGGGAGATATTTTTAGGTAGAGAATGAAGTAACTATCATCATGGGAAGTGAAATCTCCAGGAATATAAAAGGCTGATCCTATTGCCAGACCCTTAACACTAAGGACCAGAGAAACTGGTTCCTTGGCCAAGGCCACACTTGCCGTTGGCAGCCTGTAATTGGAACCGGAATGTTTCTCAGATGTTGCCAAGTTGATCGGCGACTGATTTATTTTTCTAGAAAATGAGTGACAGCTGCACAACAACTTTTAAGTCGTCAAGAGGGAAGGGAAAAAAATCACAACCCAGTGGCTCTGTGCCCTCCCTGTTCACCCCAGGGGACCGCTGGTACTTCCACATCTCAAACCAGCACAAATTCAAGTTAAAACTTAGCACTTGGTTAGAAATTCTAGGAGGAGTTGTCCCTAAATAAATGTGAAGGAAACTTAAAAATTAATGAAGTTATGGGCAACCTGAGCACTGACAGTTTTCAAAACATCCTCCAACGCTTTCCTAATTAAGAGAGCTGGCTGCCGGCTTCTGCGTCTGGTAACCCGAGTCGGGGAATCCCTGAGGGAGGGAAGGAAGAACTACCAGCTCTGGGCTGGTTTTTCCAAGAGAAGGAAAAACAAACAATGCAATTGTGAGTTTACCTGTGGACTCTCTGAATGAAGGCTCCGACCAGGATGACAAAGGAGACTGTCTGGGAGCTGTGATTCCAGGGGAGAGCTCTGTGGGAGTGCACAGCCCACCCGAGCAAACGCCTTGGCAGAAAATTGAGTAGACAGAATCATCCAAGCAGTGGAGAAATGAAGTATCCTGGGAGCCCCTGCAGCCCAAGGGAAATACTCCTGTCTCTTCTGATCCTGGTGAAATAGCAATTAGACAGACAGGGTGCCTGCCCCCAAGGACACAGACGCACAGGGAGACAGACAAGCAGATAATCACACAAGTAATTTCCTACTGTGTACAGAAGAGCCACAGATCCAAAGTACAAGGTGCTACTTAGTCTTGGAGGTTGGAAAGGTCAGATCTGCTGAGATGTGAAGGGTGAGTTCTCCAGGCAAGGGAGAAAAAGGAGGTATATTCCAGACAGAGCAAACAGCCTGCATGGAAGCCCTCAATTCCATGTCACTTTGGAGGATCTGAAGGAAGGCTCTCACGGCCGAAGCTGGAGAGGGAGGGCAAAGTTAAACAAAATAACTTTGCAATGTGCCTGGCACATTGTAGACTCTCGATGTTAATTGATATCTTCATGGTGATGGTGCCTTTATTAGCTCTATTCATGAGATGCTATCAGGGCATTATACCTGCTGTTAAAACTATTCTCAGAATGTTGAGATGATTTCTGTGGTTGCTCATGAACTGCGTGTTGGAAAGACGTCCACCCTACAGCCCCAGAAGTACCTTCTCTGCGCCTCGGCAGTCTCCCTAGCTCTGCAGATAACCTGGGATCACCCTTCTCTGTCACGTTCAGCAACCATCGTCCATCATCCCACGCCTCACATGTGTGCAGCCTGATCGGCACACTCAATGCTCGGCTGTTGCCATCTGGAAATGCCTCATTTTTAAACAAGAGGCCTCACATTTGTATTTTGCCCTGTGCCCAGCAAATTATGCAGCGGGCCTGCCTTGCCCCCAAGCAGTTGATCAAAGTCCATCTTTCCCCCTTTGCTGACAGCCCCTTTTACAGGAGGAAGGATGGTCAAAAGAACGAGGATGTTTCCTTCTAGTGATACCTCTCGGGCTGTTTTATAACCTGGCCCTCTGGGCGGCTACCCAGTTGGCCCACTCCTTAACCTATTTCTGGGGCCAAAAACTGCTGGGATCCCTGGACAGCAACTGTGCTCATGTTTACAGTTCTTCTTTTCACCATGTTAGGCAAATTGGCAGCATCGGAAGACAGGAGTTTATCACCAATAAAAGTAACAACACTGGACCTGCCTAGACTTGGGTTCAAATCCCAACTCTGCTTTTGACCCACTGGGTGACTTTGGGTAAGACACTTAACCTCTCCCCAAGTGTCCATTTCCTCTGAATCTCTAAACCTGAAAAGGTAAGAGAACCTCAGGCTTGTTGCGAAGGTTAAATGAGACCAGGGTGCATAGTAAGCACTCTGTGTTCACCACTAGCCTCTCTTGAGTTGCCCTCATGTCTCCCTGGTCTGCATGCAGTTCTGGCGTGGGTATCAGTCAGCGTACACACCTCCTCACCCCAGAAACCAAAAGGGCTCTGGACGCTTCCCCGACTAGATCTTCCTCTTGAGGTGCTTGTACTGCTGGAGGAGCAGGCTATAAACTCCGCCAGTCATCCTCTTCTCTAAACTGAGCTGGAACAATAAAGATGGGAGCCTTTGGGGCATGTTTTTCATTGATTTCATCATCCACTGATTCCAGACAAGACTGTTGGGCATTGTCGTCTGTGGAGACCTGGAGCTGCTAGCTCTCCAGCCTTTGCTTCAACCCTGGGGGTTCCCCCACATCCTTCCAATAAGCCCCTTCTTTCTCACATTAGTCACAGTAGCTACGTTGTTTGCAACGAAAGATTCTAACTCAAACATCATTTTGGGGGGAGTGGGGGCAGACATGCAGATTTTTAACTCACTCAGAGCATCAGACGCAGCCCCAGGGTGGCACAAAGCTGATCACTGGGGTAAAGAGGGATGCTCTCTCCCCCAGTATCCAGTGGGAGACACATGTGTACCTGGCCCAAGGGAAGGCTCCTAACAAGCCAGCCAGCTTAGTGCCTTTCCACCCACAGGAAAACACTTACACATTGCCTTGAGTTTCAGAGCACAGAAAACAGAGCAGCCTGGTGCTGATGAGCTCCCCGAGCAGAGGGGCCCCCGAGTCTGCAGCACTGATCTCAGGAGGGGGCCTGTCCACTAATTATCCCTTGCCCTCCAGCCTTCCTCCAGCATGTCAGCAGCGCACGGAGCTGATCAGGCAGAGTGGTCCCCAGGTCTGCGATGTCCGCAGATGGAGCAGGAGGCTGCCAATGTGGGATGACGAGAAGACAATGGAGCAATGTTCACAATGGCCTCTGCCCCCAAAGGAGCAATTTATTCTGCAGGACAGCAATTGCTCCATCCTCACAGAGTCCTTTGAATAAGCAGATGCCCATGAGAGATCATTTTACTAAACTTTAACATAAATTTATGTTTTTAGATTGCTTTCCCACTGGAACAAAGACTCTGGACCGGGAACAAAGAAAAAGAATCATCAAGAAACATCAAATGTCAGAACTGAAAAGTCCCTTACAGATCATTCGTTCCAGCAACCCCATTTTACAGATTAGAAAACTGAGGCCCAGAGAGGAAACTGTTTACTCCGGATCCCTGTTATGTGTTGAATTGTGCTCTGCCCCAGAAATTTGTGTGTTGAAGTCCTAACCCTCCAGTACTTCAGAATGTGACCTTATTTGAAAATAGGGCCATTGTAGACATAATGAGTTTAGATGAGGTTATATGGGAATATGGTGGGCCCTAATCCAATATGACTAGTGTCCTTATAAAAAGGGGAATTTGGAGACAGACATGCACACAGGGAGAACAGCATGTGAAGATGAAGGCAGAGATCGAGGTCATATATCTTCAAGCTAAGGAACACCAAAAATTGCCAGCAAGCCACTAGAAGCTAGGAGAGAGGCATGGGATAGATTCTACCTTACAGCTCTAAAAAGCAATGAACCCCACCAACACCTTGACCTTGTGCCTCCAACCTCCAGAACTGTGAGACAATACATTTCTGTTCGTTATGCCATCCAGTTTGTGGTACTTTGTCTGGCAGTCCTAGGAAACTAATAAAGTCCCCTGGAAACTCTTAATATATTCCAAACTCATTATTATTATTACTTATTGTCATTTTATATGGCTTATATCCCATCTCATTCCACCAAGAATTTCAAGCAGCATTTAAAGAATAGATGAAAAAATACACATATATGAATAAAATTAGCATCAGGAAAAATTTTAAAAATGAAACAAGTCAAAAACAGACAGTAAAATGAGACCCATAAAGTCCAGTTACTAATTAAACCACAAATTGGACTGGTAGGTTCCTACTAGGCAAAGCCAAAATAGAAATATGATCAAGCAAAGAAATCTTTCTTGGTACTGAACAATATAAAAACAGAGGATGATAAGAAATCTAACAGGTCATATTCTCAACAGCACCCATGTGACAGATGGAATAACAATTTTATAAGGTAATAAATTTAGCCAGAAAATCATTTCTGGAGCCAAGACTTGCCCTCGGGACTCCTGCATCCTACGTGATGTTCTTTCTTGCATTCATTCAACAACGTTCTTGAATGCTGCCTATGTGCCAGGTGCAGGGGGCACAGTAATGAACAAGATACAACGTGGCTGCAAGAAGCTGATGACCTGGTCTCTGGAATCTAGTGGGGGATGGGGCCAGGCATACAAACAATTATCTTGCCCTTAGACAAGGGCTGCGGGTCCATGACCCTAGCACAGAGGTCTCACCAAGTACATTGTGATTGGAAATCCCGGTTTCAAAGAATAGAAATTCCCTGTGGTAGCTATGGAAAGGAGCAATTTCAGCTTAGGATACAGGTGTGCCCTGTGTCTGGCAGATCAGAATCCAAGGACAGGGATACTGTCAGACCTTAGCATGGGCTGGAACCAAAGCCTGGGGCATAGTGCATGGACCAGCAGCATCAGCATCACCCATGAGCTTGTTAGAAATGCAGAATTTCAGGCCCCACCCCAGACCTACTGAATCAGAATCTGCATTTTTCCAAAATCTTTGGAGGTTTGTATGCACATTTAAGTTGCTGCAGGGACTCCAGAATTCTTCTCTTTCTCTCTCTCTCATATCTGAACATGTACTTCACTCTTCTCTCCCTGTAAGACTGATTTCTTCTGTTCTCTTGTCCACAACACAGAAGCCATGGCTACTGTCTGCACTTGCCTACATCCCAGAGTGAGCTGTGGCTCCCTCTTTCTCAGTTCCAATTTTAAATTCCTGGCAGAGGCCTCTGATTGGTCCAGACATGGTCAGATGCTCATCCCCAGGACAATCAGCTACGGCCAAGGAGCATGACCACACAGAACAGAATGGCTGCTGGGAACCCAACAATTGCATCATGTGGTGATGTGATGGGTGGGAAGTGCAGTTCCCAGGGAAGGGCTCAGGTAACCACCCCGAGGGTGTGCACACTAAATGCTCGTGGGGTTCACATTTGGGCAGCGGCAGAGCATGGCAGTTTAAGAGCACAGGATCTGGGTCAGGCTACCCATGTTCCACTTCTAGCTCCATTGCTTTTGAATTGTGTGGCCATAAGCAAGTTGCTTAAACTATGGCTTTAGTTTCCTCATCTATTGGATGGAATAAAGTAATAGGACCTACGTCACTGGGTACCCGTGAAGCTTGAATGAAATGATGCACGTAAAGCATTTAGCCCAATGCCTGGTAACAAAGCAAGCACTCGATAAGTATCAGCTATTGTTATCAGTAGTGGCGATGAAGACAACGAGGATGATATCTAGACAACATCAGTTTAATCAAGCCAATCAATTTTCTCCTCAACAAGTCTAGTGATGCCTTAGGAGACTTTGACCACAGTCTTAGAATTCACCTTCTAGCACTCATTAAGTTTGCCATACTCAACCATCACTTTAACTGATATCATTAGTCCCCTTTTGGTGTCTGTTCATTCATCCCAGAAGTATGTTTTGCATGGCTACTCCGGGCCTGACACTGTGCTAGGAGTGGGGACGCAAGAAAGAGACAAAAGTCGAAACTGACAATCCAATAAATTTTTCCCCGAAGCACAGGTGCATACAATCGCTAGTCCTAGAGGGGACTTTATGGAAGTGACCTTAAGGAGAACATGAGCACGGTAGTAAATAATGTTGAGTCATAAGGAGAGCTAGTCCCTGTAGAGTTTCCTATTGCTGTCATAACAAATCGCCACAAATGCATTGGCTTAAAACAACAGAAACATATTCTCTCACAATTCTAGAGGCCAGAAGTCCAAGATGAACATGTCGGCAGGGTGGCTTCCTTCTGCAGGCTGAGGGAGAACCCATTCCATGCCTCCCTTATAGCTGCTGGCAATTCTTGGCATTCCCTTGGCTTGTAGAGGCATCCCTTCAACCTCTGCCTCTGTCTTCACGCGGCCTTTCCTTCTGTGTGTCTCTGGTCTCATATCTCCCTCTCCTTTCTAAGGACACCAGTTGTTGGATTTAGGACCCACCCTAGGATGGTCTCATCCTGAGATATTTAACTTAATTGCATCAACAAAGACATTATTTCTAAATAAGGTCACATTCTCAGGTACTGAGGGTTAGGACTTGGACATATTTTTGGGGGGAGGACACTCTTCAATCTACTACATTCCGCTTCCAACGTTCCTTCAGTCTTCCTAATTACATCAAAGAGAAAACCTCTGTCTGTGATGCAATGTCCTTAACACCTCTTCAAAGCTGGCCAGTCTGCATGTTTAAGCCCAGATTCAGTTGGCCTCCAGCACTGAGCCTTAAGCTGGCAAAGGTACCCAGCTAGAATGAAAACTTGTTTTGATTTCATTATATTTACTTTTACAGTTAACTTCCATTTAGGGCTAGTGAAACTGGTCGTAATTTTCATTGTTATTTCTTTTCAAAATAGAGTTAATTAAATTTTAAAAGTGCACTCATTTAAAAATAGCAAGAAATTAATAAGTGGAGGAGGTAAGTGCAAAAAAATTTACAAACTGTGTAGGAAGATGCCAGATGTCTCCTGTTTGCCCCCTAAGATCTACCTTCCATCCTTTTCCACTCTGCTCTCTGCTCCAGAATTGGACCTTGATAAGTAGCACCAAAGGGTTCCCTTTCCCCAGGTTTTACAGCAGTGCAGACAGAGGTGGGAGAAGTGAGGTTGGGATATTTAACCCCCATCCCTTCTCCAGGTCACCTATGTCATTGCTCCCCGCAAAGTGGCCACCTGCACACCCCAAACCCCTTCCTGAGTCCACCAACAACTCCTTCTCTCACCTCTCCAGGCCCACTCTCCCTACACCATGCTGTTCCCATGTCTTGTTATTAAAGCTGCTTTGAATTATCCTAATTCAAGCGTGCCGTCTGTTTACTGCTGGGACTGTAACTGACACAGGGAATGACTCAAGTTTGAAAAACTTGAGGTGGTCATATCCAGTAAGGGCACATCTTTTCTGAGCTGAGAAGATCCTAGTATTGAATGTCTCTTTCTCTCTGTTTATTTCTTTATTTCTCCCTCCCTCTTTCTTTCTTTCTCTGTCTCTCTCACGCACACCCCCCCACCTTCCAATCTCTACTGATCACAAATCAAGCCACAGAGCCCTGAACGACCCTCGACCTATGTTAGAAGCTGAGCAGATAAAACGTCCCCAGTAAGGCTTCTAGAACCAAGCCAACACCACCCAGGGCTGCCCAGCTCAAGTTGGTAAGTGGCTCAAGTGCCAAGAGTCTCGAAGCTCTCCTTAGGTGGGGTTGGGCTCTCCATTCCTTTCAATCTTCCCTGGTACCTTTGAAATCAATGAGATGCCTGAGATTTGTCCTAAGAGCAGGGCAGCACCTAAGACAGTGTGCTCCAAAAAGAAAGAGGTGTCCTACCCAACAGGGACTTTGGGATAAAGAGCTGGCACAGGACACTTTGTGCAGAGGATGAGGCCTGAAAAGCACCTTAAGAGTAAAGAGATCTCTTCTCCACCAGGCCCTATGTGATCTGTACTGCCTCATTCAACCAGCACAGTGGTCCCACTGGGAGAGGTGCCACTCCGGAAAACTGGGGCTTAGCAAGGTGAGATGACTTGCCTAGGGTCACACTGTCCACAAGGGATGCAGGCAGGGCTGTAATTCAAGTCCATCACTTTCCAAGATTGGACCAGACTGCAGAGAGAGAGAGACTGAAGGAAAATGGTAGAGAAAGAAAAGGTGGTAGGTTCAGAGCCAGTCCTGAGACTGACAAGAAGGAAAGAGACTTATCTCTCAGTGCTCAGCAATCAGCCACAGCCCCTGGATGGGCACCCACAGGCCCTGCGCCCATCCTGCCCCACGCACATCCACAGTTTCACCGCCTACTACGCTACTCTGGGGCTATGTGTCCCGCAGCTGCTCCCTCCAGACACTAGTATCTCTGAGAGCAGGGGCTGTGTCTGTGCAACTTAGTCCCCCAGCACCTCGTCTTACCATGCAGGAGCAGGCAGGAGCAAGTGCACAGCATCCCTGGATGTCCAACACGGGTGCTCAGTAGTCCACGTGGCATTCTGTTCCTCATCAGGAAATCAGTTTCCAGCTTGGGTTTCAAGCAGGAAGTGACTCTTCTCACCTAAGTGACTTTAAAATGCCTCTCCCTTAATATCACTGATAATGGCACATGCTGACATCATGTGTCCCTTGATGTGATGATCTGAGAGGACACGGCATAGTTTATGCATTACTCCAGCTGAAAATGGCTCTTCTGAGTCCAAGCAGGAGGCAGCAATCAGATAAATCCGTCCTGCATTTGCATATGGGACCTTCTGGAAAACATCTGATCTGGACTGTTTAAAAATGTGGATGGCCGAAAACACCCCCACACACATTTACACATTCACATATGTATATACACACATACACACAAACATACACCCACTCATGTACATATAAATACACACATACATACACATATAGACATGCATAGTCACCTACCCATTCACACATACATAATACTCACACACGCACACACAAAGGCCAGGGAATTCCTCCCGATTAAAGAAATCTTTACAAATGTAAAAACTAAATGCAGTGTATTGTCTTATATTGGATGCTAGATTTTCTTTAAAGCAGCCATAAAGAATATTCCTGGGGCAACTAGGGAAACTGACCATGGAGTGTACATTAAATAAGAGTACTACGTCATCATTAAATTCCCTGAGTGTGGTCACTGCATTGTGGTCGTGTAGGAGCACACCCTCGATCTTAGGTGATCCGTCACAGGGTGAAATGTCACAGTACTTCTCAAATTAGTTTAATACTTACTCTCAAATTAGTTTAATAAAAAGTGTATATGTGTGTGCATGTGTTAATAGAGAGTGAGAAATCGAATGAGAGAAAATAATTAACCACTGGTGAAGGGCCTATAGATACTTATTAAACTGTGTTTGCAACTTTTGTCTAAGTTTAAAAGTTTTCGAGATAAAAAATTGGGAGTGCTAAATCAAAAACAAAAAGAGACCAGCCTTGAAGATTCCCTGAGCAGCCAAAACCAGTTCAGTCACACAGGCAAAGCTTCATTTAGCTTATCTTACAGACTAACTTGGCCTGGGTCATTTCTGGCTTATGCCTCTGGAAGTCATGAACAAAACTTGAACAGTTTCCCAAGGTTGATATGAGGTAACCACTGACCAATTTGCTATCATTTAAGAAAATTCTAATATTACCACCAATCACTGTGAAGAATAAACAGTCACTGCTTTTTCACTAATAAGCTGCTTTATAACAATATCCCCTTGAGTCTCATTCCACATTTTAGCTTGATTGCTCCCAGTTTACACGGTCTCTTTCTTGTGTGCACAATAAACGTTTACTAATTACTCCTTTGGTAACTCATCGGTTTTGCTTCTGAACTTTTGACAGGAAGGAGAAAGACGCCTAGAAGTGGAATTGCTGGGTTACACGCTAAATGCATGCTAAACTTTTTTTTTCAACCCCCAACATGTTTTCCACAGGAGCCATACTATCATACATTCCCGCTGGCAATGTCTGAGCATTCCAATTTCTCCAAATCCCCGCCAGCACTTGTTATTGTCCATCTTCTTTGTGACAGTCATCCTAGTGGTACCTCAGTGTGGCTTTGATTTGCACTGGCTTAATGGGCCAGGGATGTTGAGCATCTCTTCATGTGCTTATTGGCCACTGGTATACCTTTTTTTTCATTCTTATTTTTTATTGAAGTGTAGTTGATTTACAATGTTAGTTTCAGGTGTACAGCAAAGCAATTCAGTTACACATATACATACGTATATTTTTTTCAGCTTCTTTTCCATTATGGCTTATTACAAGAAATTGAATATAGTTCCCTGTGCTATACAGTAGATCCTTGTTGTTTATCTACATTATATATAGTAATGTGTATCTCTTAATCTCGAACTCCTAGTCTATCCCTCCCTGCCCTTTCCCCTCAATATCACAGTTTTTTTCTGCGTGGCCATTCATATATCTTGATGGAAATATTCCCAAGTGGGATTGTGGTGATGGTCGCACAACTCTGTAAATCTACTAAAAATCACTGAATTGTGTCTTTATATTGAGTGAATTTTATTGTATGTAAAGTATACATAAATAATTTTTTGAGGGAAAAATCAATCAATCAAAACTATTCCCATCACAGAAGAAGATGACAAAGCACTGATAACAGTGGTGTAATCACGACTGAGTTCCCGCAGACAACAACGACACCACAGAGAGGAATAAGGAGGGTCACACAAGCAGAGTCCCCAGGCTTGGAAGATCGAGTGGTCAAAGTTGACTTCCTCCCTCAGCCACATTAGCTGAAGGGTCTCACCAACTCACAGGTGTAAAGGAACTTGCAGCACAAGTCTCCCTAGAGAGCAAAGGCTCAACCACATTCAACAAAATCTTCTGTCACCATCATAACACTTTGAGTTGAATATATGCCATCACACGTAAGTCAGGGGGCTGTGTAACCACCCTGAGCCCCATCTTTGACAACAGTTTGACAAGATGGTTAAAACCCTGGAGTTCCAAGTTCAAGTTCTGCCTTTCCCTCTCAATGACCATGTGACCCTCATCACTTAACTTCTCTGAGCCTCACTTTCCTTATCTCTAAAGAGAGTGTAATAAATAAACCTACCTTATAGGGTGGTTGGAAGACAAAATGCCATCATGCACATAAAAGCTCAGGCATGGGGCTCAGTAGATAACAACTATTATCATTTATTGAACCAGTACCTGTGAAGTGCTTGGAGCACCACCTGGGCATAATAAGGGGAAATAAAAGCATTATTGATGCAGTCAGGTTCCTGACTCCCGTGGTCTCATGGTGGGCAGAACTAGGGCAGCAGGCTCTCCTTAGAGACTCTAATCTTAACAAGGTTTAAGCCTGTCCGGTCGCCCTGCCTTGTAAGCACAATGTTTCTTGGTTATTGCTTAATAAATGTTAGGTGGGTGAGCGATGGGTGGGTGGGTTTTTGATTCAAACATGAACAGCAGCTAATATTTCTGCAGTTCTCACTCATGTGTGCGGCAGTCTCCTGAGCTCATTTATTCCTTAACCACAATCCTGCAAGGTGGTACATTTTACAGAAGAGGGACTGAGTTTCCAGCAGACAGAGCAATTTTCAAAAAGACATGCACATCTGATAAATGGCAAAGGTGAAGTAAGAACCAGATGGTATTGGACCCAAAACCACACCCTTAACTATCACACGGTCCTGGGAATACCACACTTCCCATCCCCAGAGTGGGTCAGCCTGATACACCTCATCCATGTATCATCCAGAACCGACAGCCATTTACCAGAACATCCTCACGGAGGTCAGAACCCACAGCCAACAATATGCTTCGAGCCCCATTTGCCTCCAAAGTTACGAGCTTCCTGTCAAGAAGCTGAGCCTCCCATGACAAAAGGGCTCCCGAATTATTCTCCTCACCAGACAGCTGCTGTTTCCCAGTTAATTCTGACAGCAAGTGTATACATTATGCACATGCAGGGAACCAAAAAACCCCTGAAAAAATTATTTTTCTTGAAAGTTAAAAGATCCTACTTCCACCCGGGGCTTTCATTTCCTCTCGTTCAAGCGGCAGTTCTATTAAAGCCAAATTACAGTACAGAAATGACTGTGGAGTGTACATCAGCAGATCAATTTATTTAATTAGCCCGAGTAATTATAGAGGAGTGAAAAATGCCTGGTGGTGGGAATGAACACAGGGTGGGTGAGTGGGGACTGGAGGACACTGCCAGTGTTTCCCGGCCGGGGAGGGGCACCGCGTGGCGGGGCTGCTTCCCCAGCCTCCAGGTGGCGCTGTGGGGCGAGGACCATGGCCCAGCTCAGCTCCGGGCCCCCACCAGACTAGGAGATCCACAGCGATGGTTTCCAAACCAGTCAGAGGCTGGGAGGTTTTCTTTTCTTTCTTTCTTTTTTGTTTTGTGATAAGAACACACAAGATCTGCCATCTTGGCCAATTTTTTAGTGTACAGTATAGTATCTACAGGCACTGTGTTGTACAGAAGATTGCTGAAACTTTTTTATCTTGCATAAATGAAACTTTCTGCCCACTGAACAGCAAACCCCTTTTCTCCTCTCCCAGCCCCTGGCAGCCACTACACCACTCCCTGCTTCTCTGAGTTTGACTATTTCAGATTCCACATATAAGTGGAATCAGGCACCATTTGTCCTTCTGTGACTGTTATTTCACTAAGTATAATGTCCCCCATGATCATCTGTGTTTTCACAAAGGGCCAGAATCCTCTCTTTTTTGAAGACTGAAGAATATTCTGTTGTAGATAACAAGTGTTGGGGAGGATGTGGAGAAATTGGAACCCTTGCACATTTTTGGTGGGAATGTACAACGGTACAGCTGCTTGGGGAGAAGTATGAAGATTTCTCAAAAGTTAAGAATAAAACTCCTATGTGATCCAGCAATCCTACTTCTGGGTATTTTTTCAAAAGAATTTAAATCAGGATCTCAGAAAGATATCTGCACCTCTATATCCATTGCAGCATTGTTCACAATAGCCAAAACATGGAAACAACCCAAATGTCCATCCACACATGAATGGATAAAGAAAAAGTAGTGAGGTTTTCAAATAGCACCGAGTGTGGAAATTTTCACAAACTGGCTCTCTCTCCAGAAAGGAAGTCCTCATTCTTAAACAGCACTCAGAGAGCACACATCCATTAAATATATTTATTGAATGCCTGCTGTTTGCATAATTACTTGCTTCACATCCATCTTTACTGTCAGGCTGTGAACTCCATGTCAACAGGGACAGAGAGGGGTTAAGGGAAAGTGTGATGGAGACAGCCAACCTGACTTTGAACCCAAGCTCTACCACTTCCTACACAGGTGATCTTGGGCAAGTCACTAATCTCTCAGTGCCTCAGTTTCCTCCTCTGTAAATGGGGTTATGGTAATAATGTCTACTTCATATGGCTGCTGAAATAAAATAGTCTTTGCAAAATGCTTAACACAGTATGTGGCATGAAATGAGTTCTTAGTAAATTTTACCTATTACTATTAATGTTATTCCAACGCCTGGTAATTAATACATCCAAAAAAATTTGTTGGTGGATGGATGGAGGATGGAATAGGATAGAATGAGATGGATAGGTGAGTGGATGGATAAGTGGATGAATGGATGGATGGATGAATGGGTGGGTATAAGGATGATGGATAGAAGAAGAGATGGATGGGTGAGTGAAGTGGTTGGATGAATGGATAGATGGGGAATGCGACAGGATGGAATGAGATAGATGGGCAAGTGGATAGATGGGTGGGTAGATGGATAAGTGGATGGACAGATAGATGACTATGAGGGTATGTGGGTGAATGGGTAGATGAATGAATGGATGGGTGGGTAGATGGATGGGTAAGCAAATAGTAGTCTTCTAGGTATATGGTGTCAATAAGAAGATACATGACATGACTCTTGCCTTCAATGATATTTATTATCTATGTATCTAGTGTTTTGTTGTTTATAAAACAGGATCTTGTAATCTATCTGACATAGGTTTTTGTTCTATTTTACAGAAGATAAGAGTGTGGCTCTTGGAGGATACATTCATTCACATTCATTTAATGAGTATCTGTTGAGCACCTACTATGTGTCAGACCCTATTCAACATGCACAGGTACAGCATCGAACAAAACAAACAAAACTGCTGCCTCCATGAAGCTTATATTCTGGGAGAGACAGACAATAGCAGACATATAAGAGAAATATATATGAAGAAACATGAAGCTGGAAAAGGGGATACAAGGTGCCAGGGGTAGATGGAATTGTGATTTTTAATAGGGCAGCCAGGTAAGGTCTCACTGAAAAGGTGCACTTGAGCAAAGTCTTGGAGGAGGTGAGAGAGCCAGCCTATTGCGAATGAGCTTTCCAGGCAGACATCCTCCACCGTGATGGGGCACTTGCCCTGTGCCGGGTCCTGTTCTCACTGCTGAACACACCAGCAGGTACTGAACCCTCTCCCCAGCCCCTAAGGGAGGAGCTGTTATCATCCCCGCTTTGCAGATGGGAAAACTGAGGAGCAGAGAGACGAAGTCACTTGACGAAAGAGCTGGGACTGGGCTGAGGCAGCTCAGTTCTGGAGACCATGCTCTGTATCATGACTTCTTTGACAAGTGGGGGTCATACCTTAGAAAACAGCAAAGCCAGGACTTGATCCATCCTCCCTGCCAGGGCGTGTTCCACTCCACCATAGGTATTTAAAACCCAGGGGAGATGGCAAGACCTGCACCCAGGAAAAAGCAAATGACAGAGGCAAGGGGCACCAGACCACGCTCAGCACCAAAAGCATAAAGAAACAAAAAGCCTTTGCTCTTGCTCTCATCTCTCCCTGCACAGCACCCTCTCCTTCTCATTCATCAGGTGACATCCGATACAGCCCTTGAGATGTGGTTCAAATGTCTTCACTTTTCCATAATTCTCTACAAAATTAATTCCTCCCTCATTTTTGGTCCCATGACAATTTATATAACGACAATGATTTAAATCAGACACTTTCCGAGCCCAGAAGATATGCCAGGCATGTGCTCGCAATTCTCATCACAGCCCTATACAATGTGTGCTGTTTTATTCCTTATCTTATAGCTGGCCATACTGAGACCAGAGGCTGCAACCTTCACATGGCCACACAGATAGTAAGGACCTGATGCAGGATTTGACACCCAACGCCCCCATCTGTCTCCAGTGCCCAAATTGCAGAGGTAACGCAGTTTGCCAGTTATCTACGTGTTTGTCTGTCTCCTGGCCATGCTATCAGTTCCTGGAAGGCCAAGAACCTTTGAGTTTCCAAGTCCCAGCAAAGATCCCGAAAGGCACCAATCTAGCACTTGGCGACTGTTCTCTATACCACACTGTTTCACATGTCTCGAGGGAAGCAAGTCTACCTGGTAGTTTCATATGGGCATAATTAGCAGGAGTTCTTCTACACAACATGGTTGGGGAGTTTCTGAAAGACCAAGCTGTCCTAAAATATCTCCCACCAGCTCACTAAATTGCCACTAACATCATTCCTGTAAGTCTAGGCATTATGTCCAGAAGGCCCCTTGTTAAAATGTGAACCTGGAGGGAGGTGGGAGTGGTGTGTGATACACTTACCCATTGGCTCCCAGCTCACTCTCCCACACATTGGAAGGAAACTCCTCTGAGTGAGGGGCCAAATGCAGACAGTAATTACATTTTCCTAATGCTATTACTTCACATGAACAGAAACCCTCTGTTGAGAATTGGAGAGACAGAGCTGTGCTCTGTGGTGGGGAGCTGCTACATCTGGTCTGATACTCATAGTTTGGCTGTTGATGGAACTGAAGGGTTGCTGACCTCCCTGGGCATGTGGATAAGCATGAGGGCTTCATTTTGCTTCTGAACCGTGTGTGTTGTGCTATCTCATTGTAAGGGGCATGGTGGGGAGGAGGGAAATGGGAGGATAGAAGGGAGGGCATAGCACCTGTTTCTCGAGGAGTCCCTTGGCCAGGCTTGGACTTGGGGAGACTCTGTGGCCCCAGTGGAGTTGCTGTGCAATGAGAACTGGGGAAGGACTGTCCCCTCTCAGTACAGAGCACAGCCCTGCCTCTCACTCAAGGATGGGCAGTTTGAGGAGGGTGAGGGGGCAGCCCACCTTGGGCATGGGCAAGGATGTCCTCATGATGGTGACTGCATGGGCAGGAAGGTGAATGGGTCTTTGTAAAGTCCAAATCCTGGGAGAAAGAGGAATTTTACAAAGTGGGACCTGGACATCCCATTTATATGGATTGAGGCAAAACCATGAACTTGGGGATTACTGATATTAACATGCTTCCATCAGTATCAACAGTCACTGAAGATAGTGTGGTTACACTCCTAATTTCTCAAAGTGTGCTGTGCAAATGCTTTTTAAACAAAGTTGGATCATTTTGTTTACTTTTTTCAAGAAAGTTATATTTTTCCAACAACAGAAACAACAACAACAAAAAAAAGATGTGAAATTTCAATGGATAAAATTTAGGATAAACATGGATAAAATCCACGTTGAAGTTGAGAATTCCAAGCAGGTTTCCCCAATGTGGCCTACTGTCAGATATCCTCGTGGCTGAGAAAAGGTTCTTATGAGGGAAAATAGACTTTTGAATAAACCTAAATGAGAAAAAAATATTGTAGGACACTGAACTGGGAAGTTTTGAATTTGGGAGCGGGTGGAGGCATTGAAGGAGGAACAGGATGGGAAATGGGCAGTGCATGTGATTCAGGTGGGCATACCATGCTCTTACTCATGGGAAGCGTTGGGGTTTTTTTTCCAGCTTGCTCTCCAATCAGTTGATTTTTGGTGCCAAAATGAATGTGACTTACAGGTCCTATCAGTGACACAGATAATGTAGAACACATAGCTGACCAAAGGACAGGGGCACTTGGACTAGTGATGGGGGGAAGCTGCAGGCCATGGACACAGAGAACACAAGTCTAGTGTAGCCGGTAGACAGCAGAAGGTCTTTGCAGAGGGTGTTAGAAGGAAACAAACTTCCCTGGAAATACTGAGGATAAAGACTCAGTTCTTAAGGTGAACCCCTGAACAAACGACTGGTGTAGAAACCGTTATTTCTCTGAAAACAGCAATAGGGTCCTGACATAAAGATATGCACCCCAGCCCAGCACAGACAAGCTCAGAAAAGAGGAGGGGTGTACTGTAGAAGACACCAGCAGGACACATTAGACCAAACCCAAAGAAAGACTAGTCCCTTAGTTACATGAGCCCAACAGTTTTTACTATTTCCTTAAAGAGAAACCGGCAGTCATTTTATACCAGAGATCCACTACACAGCATACATATGCAAAAATAAGTACCCCTAAGTGAACTATTTAATAAGATGTATAGTTACCACTTCATAAGAGTGTCATCATTATTAAATAAACCCTTTGCCATATTCAAAAAGTCCTGAATTGAATAATCCTCCTAATATTATTAGATACAAATATAGGAACTGTGTAAACCTTATTTCACTACCTATTTGAGGAATTAGCACCCAGAGTATGTTTGTTTCAGTAGGATGCTTTTGAATGAAAGTAATTTTTAAAACCTCAGAGAAACAAAAATGTTAAAGGGAACTTAATAACTCTCAGACTGAAAAGTACAGCCGTAGGACTTCAGGTATGGTTTGATCAAGCAACATTGTCACCAAACACTCTGTCTCTTTCCCTCCTCCAGCTCTGCCCCCTCATCTTGGGCATTGAATGAATGTCAAAATTAACTTGGACCACATGCTTCCTTACTCATATCTAGTAGGGGAAGGACAAAAGTCCTGAGCCTCATTCTGATTGGGCCATTCGAATTTGTATGTCCACTCCTTATCAATCAATGTGGTCATGGAATGACATTGATTTAGGCCTGAGTGTAAGCTCAACCCTGAACCAATCACTGGAGTAAAGAAAGATGAATTACCCAGATTGCTTTGGTCTAATCAGAACCCATACCTGGATATGGGGTTGGGGACACATACACACACACACACACACACACACACACACACACACACTGAATGACCCTGCTATATGCTTAGGGGAGTAACAGGTGTAGGAGAAACAGCCACATACCCATAATAAGGAACTGTGTAAAGGGAAGCAGCTCTCTGTGTGGGATGTTGTTTTACCAGTCCTAATCTGGGTCTGGATGTGCACCAAGGAAGCCAAAAGAGATGAAATGAACTTTGAGGTGCAAGTAGGTGACTGTCAAGTCTTCCTTCATGATACAGTCTAGGACAAGCTCAGCTTTCCCAGACCAGAAGTGAGGACTGTTCCTGAGGGGAGTAAGAACATTTAGTAAGAACATTATGAAGTAGGAAATATTTTCGTCCTTCTTTCACAAATACAGACCAAGGTCCATGGAAGTTTGATAAAGCTTCCAAGAGTGCCAGAGAAGGAAGGGGTGGAGTCCAAGACCTCTGTATCTAGACACTCTAGAGACTGTGTCCAGAGGTGTTAACCACAAACCCCACCACCCACAGATACTCTCCTCTGTAGCCCTGCAAATCTTTCTCAGCCCTTTACCTTTGACAGAGTCACTCAAAGAGAAACGGCATACATTTATACCAGAGGTCCACTGCATACACATGCAAAAATAAGTACCCCTAACTGAACTATTTAGTAAGATGTATAGTTACCACTCCATAAAGTGAATGTCATCATTATTAAAGTCACCATGATGGATCTGAGATTCCAAAGCCAGGGCTTCTGAGTCTCCTCAAATCTCCAGATGGCTGCAGAGCCCACCTTTGGACCTGATGGTCACCCCAGGAATCAGCAAAACAACTATGTGAGGGGAAAGGGCAGATATGAATAGAGCAACCAAGAGGTGAAAAATTATGCCTGTCCGGTAGGCCAATGTGTACTGTCCTTCCTAAGCTCTGGAATAAAAATTAAGACAAAGGCCACAATAAAGGACAGAACCAGAAGCCTTGCCCGACCACCCATCCCTTTTTTGTGCAGAGGGAGGGGACAGGACTTGGCATATTCTCTTCCCAAAAGGCCAGTTCAAATTTTGCCTCCTTCAGAATGACCTCCATGACTCCAGTCCTGGCAGGGAGACTTCCCCTTCTGAAAACTCTTCTAGACAATTAACCCAGCAGCTCCACTTGAGGTGCCTAACTGACCTCTCAAACTGACCATGGTTCAAACTCCATATCCCCACAAAATGTCCCTCTTCTAGCCCCCTCTGTCTCCACAAATGGGGCCACCATTTGCCTACTGCCTCAAGCAGGCCCAGCTGCATAATTTGAAGACCCAGTGCAAATAAAGTGCAAAACCCTGTGTTCAAAATTATTATGAATTTCAAGATGGCAACAGCAGAGTATTAAACCAATCACTGGTGCCCTGGAAGTGCTGGGCCCCATGCCACTGTACAGATTGCATATCCATGAAGCTGGCCCTGGGCTCAAGTCAAAAAACCTATGAGATGTTACAATTTCTCTCTCCATCCCACATCCAACCTATCGGCAAGTGTTGTCAGCTCCAACTCTAAATATATCCTGAACCCACAATTTTTCACTAGCTCCGTCATGACCACCTCATTTTAGCCATCATGATCTCTCTCCTGGACCATATTGCAGCAACCTCCTAAGTGGGCTCCCTGGTTCTCTCTCTCCCCTCAACAGCCTACTCTTTGAACAGCAGCCAGTGCAACTGCTCAACATGAATCAGACCATGTCATTCCCTGCTCAAAACTCTCTAATGGCTTCCCATCAGCACAGAGCAAAATCTCAACTCCTTACCATGATCTAAGAGGCCCTGCATGATCTGGTCCTTATCTCCCTCTCCAATCTCATCTCCCCCTACTTCTCTTTCACTCACTCTGCTTCAGCTACACTGGCTTTCTTATTCGATCTCAAATACACCAAGCTTGTTGCTGCCTTAGGGCCTTTGCACTTGGTGTTCCTTCCACCTGGAACACTCTTCCCTTAGAATAGTATTTTATTTATTTTGCTCTCCTGTATCATACAGGTCTCTGCTTGACTGTTATCTCCTCCAAGAAGATGTCCCTGAAATCTTTTCTAAAATAGCCATATACCTCCCTCACTCTCTTCCCATTCACCCAGACTTATTTTTCTTCTGAACACTTGTCACTGCCTGGATTTGTATAATTTGTTTGTCTTGCTTCTTTGCCATTTTGTCTTCCACACTAGACATCTGACCTGCGGTGTATTCATCACGGTGTCTCTAGCACCTTGGACAGTGCTTGGCATATGTCACACTTTAAACTATTAGTTGCTGTTCCATGTATATATATGCCTTGATTTATATCAAATTTAGTGGATGTTTCCTAGGCATAAGGGCCAGTTAGTTCACCTTTCCAAAACCTTTAAATTGCTGAACTCAATTCCACCCATAAACTAGATGCTTCACGAATGTGTTTATTAACTATTACCAAAAACGTCTCCTAGTTCAGGAATGACTGATGTCAACTCCCATGGCAGGCATCACTAACAGATCAAAGAATTCTCTCCCACTAAGCAGGGCACATTCTCAGAATCCTTCTCAAAACAGCCTCCCAAGAAACCTCGACTAATAATAAAAGTTTATGCTTAAAGCAATATTTTAGTACCTCTATACTAACTTAACAATATGAAGAAAAAGATTTGAAAATCACTAATCTGACTCAATTGCCACCCTCCACCCCAGTTTTTAACACATAGTCTTCTTAATAGGCTAAGGATAGTACATGAATGCAGCCACACAATGTACTCTGGGTTTATGGGCAAAGAACAGCCCTGGATGTGGAAAATTGCCTTTTGTCATAATTCAACCTAGAGCAAGTTAGACTTTTGCTGGAGAAATTCACTTAAAATAAAATAACAGAAAAATAAACAAATGTTTATTTATTCTAAGGTAATTCAAGTCTATTCCCATGTTGATTTTACTGACACTGCTCACTGGGAAAACAGACCACTTACCTTTCTCTACTTCTTTCTAAATAGCTTGGAATTTAAATCTGGTACCACTCGAAGGTCTAATGAGATTCCCAGGGTCACCTGAAACTTGGGATATGGGTCCTCACCTTCAGCCTCCCATCAACCTGTAGCCACCTTGGGTCCTGTGGCTCCTTCTCAATCCCAGGGAAGGAAATCTCTCCCACTTGGCTCCCAAAGCATACTTGTCTGAGCTCCAGCGCCCCGCACTGGAAGGTTCACAATCACCCCTGACCCAATCACTCTGTCCATTTTTCTCTGAGGACTCGCCATCAAGGTTGGCTCTAGCCTTTGGTGAAACCTAAATTCTTCACCATAAACTAACTTAAGTCAGCATTGTGGTTGATTAAATAGTTATTAACGTACTAAATATTGCAGTAACAGTAATGTCTCATCCAACCCAGTGGCAGGAGGGGCAGATAGACTCCAGGGAAAGTTATCACAAAAGTTACTCTCACCACCTATCTGGGAGCTAGTGATCTTAGTTTCCACTTCTCTCTCCAGACCCTTCATCTTCTTTCTGCAAATCAGTTGTCCCTGCTTCTCCTTGACAAGAAATATCCAACTCACAGCTCTCAAGTTCACACAGAGAAGCAATGGTAGAAATCAACAAGCATCTCTACTTCCCAATTATAAATTCCCAGGAGAGAGAATCTGATTGGTCCAGCTTAGGTCATGAGCCCATCTCTTGTCCAATCAGCTATGGCCAAGAGTCTGCCATCATGGGGGAAAAAAACATGGCTACCAAGGCACACCATGAGTTTCTGTCCTCATAGAAGAGGAGTTGTTACCTGGGAAGGGTTAATAACAACCATAATGGCCAGCATGATCATCCCAAAAGACTCTCTTGCCTTATGTCACCCTGTACTCTTAAAAGAAGGCTACAAATTATTTATATTCTAAATATGGAGCCCCCTTCCTGCCTTCCTAGAGTTTCTATCTTCAGCCAGCAGGCCACTTCTGATTCTCAACTATGCAGTCAGGCACAGAGTTCATGAGCCTGAAGAAAAATTCATCTCTTCGGGAATTATATTGTCAATTTATCCATTAAGTTACATAACCAAGAGGATAAGATGATCATGATTTCCAAACCAGACACTCAACAATATTTATTAGGCAAATATTTGTTGAGCACCTAATCCTATGCAAGACATTGTCTGAGGAACCAGACTACAACAAAACTCACAGAAATATTACATTATTACATAGTCTGAGAAGAGGCTATTTTAATATCTGCATTCACTTATGCAAAACTAAAAGCCTTTAAAGGGTCTATAAATTAATCCATATAATTAGCAAATCACCTTACCTGAATATATATTATGAAATCAGAATGAACTGTTTAAATCTGACGCATGGGCCCACCAATACCCAGGTTGCACCCACAAGGAAAGGAAAGTGGTCTTTGGGAAAACTCACCAATACACATCGTCAGAATTTAAAAAGAAATACCTTAAACACACCCCAACAGGCCACACCCCTGAGAGGTAAAGGGAGAGTTTCTCACAGACCCAATCGACAGCCCCACCAGCCCCACAAGCCCAGTCAGGGGAGGTTCTTTCATCACCAAACCATCTGTACTGTCTAAACCCCAGACTGTGGAGGCAGCTGTTTGCAGGTCAGCCATCTCCCCTGCTCTGCAAAGAGCTCCTCTGCTCCCTACGCACTTGGAGAGCAAAGAGAAGAGTTTGGCTGCCTCTCTCCAACTGGGCTTGGAAAGCAATTAATTTGGCGCCTCTTAAATCTCCCTGCGCTCCAGCAAGGAAGGTACTTATGGTTGTAGGACGCAGCCAGTGAGAGAAGAGAAGGCATCTCATACGTCCCCAGTGGAAGGAAGAATCTATAAATCCATTAGCTCTGGCATCTGAGAAGATAAAGGAGTCTTTTAAAAAGCCATGAGCACATTTAAAGTCCACCTGAGATTAACAAGACCATAGAAAAAATCAACCAAACCAAAAGCTGGTTTTTTGAAAAAGTAAATAAAATCGACAAACCTCTGGCCAAACTCACAAAGAAGAAAAAAGAGAGAGCACAAATCAGCAAAATAAGAAAGGAAAATGGAGAAATTACAACAAACAAAATAGAAATACAGAATATCATACGAGAATATTATGAAAAACTATATGGAACCAAACTGGATAACCTAGAGGAGATGGACAAGTTTCTGGAAACATACTGTCCACCAAAACTGAATCAAGAAGAATCTGAACACTTGAACAATCCGATCACTAGAAAGGAAATAGAAATAGCAATTAAAAACCTCCCTACAAATAAAAGTCCAGGACCAGACGGCTTCACTGGGGAATTCTACCAAACATACAAAGAACTCATACCAGTCCTTCTCAAACTCTTCCAGATGATTGAAAAGGAGGGAATACTCCCAAACTCATTCTATGAAGCCACCATCACCCTGATACCAAAACCAGGCAAAGACACTACAAAAAAAGAGAATTATAGGCCAATATCACTGATGAACATAGACGCCAAAATCCTCACCAAAATTTTAGCAAATAGAATCCAACAACACATAAAAAAGATTATACATCATGACCAAGTGGGGTTCATCCCAGGGACACAAGGCTGGTTCAACATACGCAAATCAATCAGTGTAATACATCACATCAACAAGAGAAAGGACAAAAACCACAAGATCATCTCAATCGATGCAGAAAAAGCATTTGATAAAATTCAACACCCATTTATGATAAAAACTCTCGCCAAAGTGGGTATAGAGGGAACATATCTCAACATAATAAAAGCTATATATGACAAACCTACAGCCAGCATAGTACTCAACGGTGAAAAACTCAAAAGCTTCCCACTAAAATCTGGGACAAAACAAGGATGCCCCCTATCACCACTCCTACTCAACATAGTCCTGGAAGTCCTAGCCACAGCAGTCAGGCAAGAGAAAGAAATAAAAGGGATCCAAACTGGAAAAGAAGAGGTAAAAGTGTCATTATATACTGATGACATGTTACTATATATAGAAAACCCTAAAAGGTCCACACAAAAGCTACTAGAGCTGATTGAAGAATTCAGCAAGGTAGCAGGTTACAAAATTAACGTTCAAAAATCAGTTGCATTTCTTTACACTAACGATAAATCAACAGAAGAAGAAAGTAAAGAAACAATCCCCTTTAAAATAGCACCCAAAGTAATAAAATATCTGGGAATAAATCTAACCAAGGAGGTGAAAGAATTATACACAGAAAACTATAAACCATTGATGAAGGAAATTAAAGAAGACTTTAAAAAATGGAAAGATATTCCATGCTCTTGGATTGGAAGAATCAATATTGTTAAAATGGTCACACTGCCCAAGGCAATCTACAGATTTAATGCAATCCCTATCCAATTACCCAGGACATATTTCACAGAACTAGAAAAAATCATAATAAAATTCATATGGAACCATCAAAGACCAAGAATTGCCAAAGCATTACTGAAGAGAAAGAAAGAGGCTGGAGGAATAACTCTCCCAGACTTCAGACAATACTATAGAGCTACAGTCATCAAGACAGCATGGTATTGGTACCAAAACAGACATATAGACCAATGGAACAGACTAGAGAGCCCAGAAATGAACCCACAAACTTTTGGTCAACTCATCTTTGACAAAGGAGGCAAGAATATACATTGGAATAAAGACAGTCTCTTCAGCAAATGGTGTTGGGAAAACTGGACAGCAGCATGTAAAACAATGAAGCTAGAACACTCCCTTACACCATATACAAAAATCAACTCAAAATGGATTAAAGACTTAAACATAAGACAAGATACAATAAACCTCCTAGAGGAAAACATAGGCAAAACATTATCTGACATACATTTCAAAAATTTTCTCCTAGAAGAAATAAAAGCAAGAATAAACAAATGGGACCTAATGAAACTTACAAGCTTCTGCACAGCAAAGGAAACCAGAAATAAAACAAGAAGAAAACCTACGGAATGGGAGAAAATTTTTGCAAGTGAAACCGACAAAGGCTTGATCTCCAGAATATATAAGCAGCTCATACGACTCAATAAGAAAAAAAATAAACAACCCAATCCAAAAATGGGCAGAAGACCTAAACAAGCAATTCTCCAAGGAAGACATACAAATGATCAAAAAGCACATGAAAAAATGCTCAATATTACTAATTATCAGAGAAATGCAAATCAAAACTACAATGAGGTATCACCTCACACCAGTCAGAATGGCCGTCATCCAAAAATCCACAAATGACAAATGCTGGAGAGGTTGTGGAGAAAGGGGAACCCTCCTACACTGCTGGTGGGAATGCAGTTTGGTGCAGCCACTCTGGAAAACAGTGTGGAGATTCCTCAAAAGACTAGGAATAGACTTACCATATGACCCAGGAATCCCACTCCTGGGCTTGTATCCAGAAGGAAATCTACTTCAGGATAACACCTGCACCCCAATGTTCATAGCAGCACTATTTACAATAGCCAAAACATGGAAACAGCCTAAATGTCCATCAACAGGTGACTGGATAAAGAAGAGGTGGTATATTTATACAATGGAATACTACTCAGCCATAAAAACCGACAACATAATGCCATTTGCAGCAACATGGATGCTCCTGGAGAATGTTATTCTAAGTGAAGTAAGCCAGAAAGAGAAAGAAAAATACCATATGAGATCGCTCATATGTGGAATCTAAAAAACAAAAACAAAAACAAACAAACAAACAAAAACAAAGCATAAATAAAGGACAGAAATAGACTCACAGACAGAGAATACAGACTTGTGGTTACCAGGGGGGTGGAGGGTGGGAAGGGATAGACTGGGATTTCAAAATTGTAGAATAGACTACACTGTATAGCACAGGGAAACATACACAAAATGTTATGATAACTCACAGAGAAAAAAATGTGACAATGAGTGTGTATATGTCCATGAATAACTGAAAAATTGTGCTGAACACTGGAATTTGACACAACATTGTAAAATGATTATAAATCAATAAAAAATGTTAAAAAAAAAAAAATGAAGTCCACCTGAGAGTCATGAGTGAAGGTGAGGCTGGCCCAGGAGCTCATGCCTGTAGGACAGGGCGCTGGCTGGTCCAAGCCCTATCCATTTCTGGAGGCTGTACTCATAGGAGGGTTATGCTTCTCTTTCAGCTTCATGAATGAGCCATCACTACCCATCTCCAAGGGCAGCTGAGCACACTCTGAAGCAGGTGAAGAAAGTAGTTCCTTGGCAAGGGGCCAGGAGGCAAGTTCAAGTGTGCACAGAGGTGGCAAGGCATACTGTTTTCCCCTGCCCCTACCCGAGAGGCTGCAGGACCAGGATCAAGCTCTCCACAGCACTGATGGCTGACAGCCCATACGTGCTGAGACCAACTCTAAGCCTGGAGAAGGGATGGCGCCCCCATGCAGGATCTCATCCAACCCTCAGAACAAGTCTGTAAGGGAAGTCTGGTATGATCTCTGGTTTACAGATGAGAAAACATGGGACTCAGAGACAGGACTCACTAGCTTGCCCAATATCACACAGATAGTATGAGTAAATAAATAAATAAATAAATGACTCCAGGGCCTGTGTCTGAATCACTACCTTGCAAACAAGGGAAATGCCCAAGAAGAGACCTGCCTCCAGCCTCTAGTCCTTGCCCATTTCTAAGGTTTCAGTGCTGCCCCCTCTGTCAGAGAGTGGTAGGACAGGTATTCTCTCCGTTCTTCAGATCTGCAAGGTAAGTTTCCGGCACCTTAAAGGACAGATAAGCCCCAACTCAAGAGAATGCAGCAATAAGGAGTTCACAGACTGGGGTCACATCTCCTGGGGTTAACTCCTCGCTGTAGTACCTTGGGAAGGTCACTTAACCTCTCTGAGCCTCAGTTTTCTCACCTGTAGAATGGGGCTAATGATAACCTATACATCCTAGCCTTTGGGAGGATTATATGAAACAAAGTCTGCCAAGAGCTTGGCAGAGTGCTTGGCTTAAGGGAAGAGTCCATAGATGGCAGATATGATCATCATCACCATGAGCAACTCCCCAAAGTTTCAATAGTCTGAGGACATCCTGTGATAGGATCCATTCACTCATTATTGCAATAACTATTTACTGAACACTGGCTAAGTGCCAGGCATATTGTTGGGTCCTCTAGACACAGTGGTGAGTAAAGAGGATTCAGTCCCATAGTCCCTGCCCCCACCAAGCTTACCATCTAGTGGAAGAGACAAAAAAAATCTAGCATCTTTCCATTTTGTCTCCTAATCTGGTCATTCATGTACAATGGAGAAAATGGAGATGACAGCAAATCACTGGCCCCTCAAGGTCCCAAATGATGGGGGAAGGCAGCCCCCACCTTTCTCCCTCTTCAGTCTAAACCCCTGGAAGACCCCAGAGCCCCCAGATCTTCACCTTTGTCTCACAGCAGCAAGCCTACCCAATAAACAGTTTACCCAACAAATATGCCAAAAGGTGAATTTCTGTGATATATCATAAATTCCTTTGACCCTATAAGGAAAAAGGGAAATTTTTTTAAACTGCTTATCAGGTAAACTGGCACTTTAGTGGGAAGAAAATAACCAAAGAGGTAAGAAATTTATAAAACCTAGTCTCAGCAAGGTTGTGAGGTAAGAGACATCCCAAATACGGTCAGTGAGAGCAAAAACTGAAACAGCAATTTTTGGAAGGCATTTTGGTAAAATTTATCGAAGCTGAAACTGTGCATACCGTTTGACCTAGCAAAGTAAGTCCACTGGGCATCTACCCTACAGGAGCATTCAAACAAGTGAACAAAACTATTCTTTCAATGCTCTTCATTAGGGCCTCATTCATAATAGCAAAAATAAAACAAAAAACAGGCTAAGTATCCACCAACGGAGAATTGGTGAAGTTTAATATGTTCATTCATACAATGCAATGCTATGCAGCTGTTTTTAAAAATGAATTAAGTCCATTGAGAAAGAATACTATAATAGGTTACTAGGTGGAAAAAGCAAATGGCAAAAAGCAAAAAGAATAAATAGTATGGATGTTTCTGTAATTGTGTATATGTGTGTTATGTCAGCACAGAAAAAAACCTAGAAGGACCATATTAAATTGTTACAAATGGTACTTCTGAAGAGTGGAATCTGGTGGAGAATAGGGAGATCTTTTAGTTTTTACCTTCTACATTGCTGAATTTTCCAAAAACATTTTACAAATTAATATGTTAGCACTCATAATTTAAAAATATATTTTAGCCAATTTGGTACATTTACCAATAATCATTGAATTGTATGCTTAAAATGGGTCAATTTTATGGCATATAAATCATGCCTCAATAAAGTTGCTTTTTAAAAAAGAGAAATCACATATGTGTTCAATGTTCAGTATTTATTCAGCAAATATTATGTGTTAGACACTCTTCAAGGCTTTGGGGGAAGAATAATAGATAAGACAGACAAAATCCTGGCCCTCAAGAAGCTTACATTGTAAGCAGAAAGATTTCATTGTATTGAAATTATCTTCTATTAAAGCATTTCATTCTATCTGCAATCTCAGAAACATAAGACATATAACTGGAAATACATATTTCTTAAACATACGACCATGCTTGGCCTATTAGGGCATAAGAAGACACAAAGGATAATAATCATATCTTACTTCTGAAAAGCACTTCTCAGTTTCCACAGGTTCCCCATCATCCGCTGACCAACCCAGCAAGAATCTAATAAGGCATCACCACTGCTCGTGTGCTGGGGAGACAAATGCATCAAAGGTCATGCAGCTGAGACGAGAATAAAATCATGTTCCAATTAGATGGCACCAGCACCGCCTCATGAAATGCCAAGTGTGTGGCCCGGCGAGTAAGTTCAAAAAGGTCACCGTGGATGCAAGAGCCCTGGGAAGTCCCAGGAGAGGGGGTTCAGAGGCTGAGAGGGGTCTGTCCCAGAGGGAGCAAAAAGAGACATCTGTCCTGGATCAAAATACGTGAAGGGCCTCACATTTAGACTTTCGGTATTATCTCCAGGTTCGATTACAGGGAACTACCAAGATCCACAGACAGTACTGAGAGAAAAATGCCATTGTCCAACCTTAACTTGTGTCACTTTGCCAGACCACATCGCCAGACCACACTCTGAGCCAATTTGTTCTTATAAATCCTATAATTACACTGTAGAGGGAACAATTGGATTATGTTGATTGTGTGCATGTGTGTACCTGTGTGAGTGTGCCAGAAGTTTAATAATTTAAAATATACCACAGCTTGTTTAACCCCATTTTTGAATTATTTCTCCTTCCTTCCTCCCTTCCTTCCTTCCTCCCTCCCTTCTTCTCCTCCCTCTTCATCTTCTTTAATTTACTAGAATCCTCTAAAACTAGACATGGCCCAGACATTGCTTGACCCCTATGAGAAGCTCTAGATCTGAGTTGGTCCCAGGAAAGGGGAGAAGAACATACCCTTAGGAACCTGCCTCCTCCCAAGAGAATCTAGGGTCCCTGGGGACATTTTGCATCTGCAGGCCTTAAACCAAATCCAGAGCAGGCAGAGAAGGGGCAGACCCAGTGAGGAATGTCTCTTTCGTACATAGTCAGGGAATCAGCAAACTTTTCTTATAAATGGCCAGACAGGAAATACTTTAGGCTTTGGACCTGATGGTCTGTGTTGATTACTCAACTCTACATTGGACTTGAAAGCAGCCATACACGGAGTGCACACGAATGGGTGGCGTGACTGTGTTCCAATAAAACCTGATTTACAAAAACAGGCCTCAGATCAGATTTGGTTCACAGACCCTTGTATTTAATGATCAATATAATCTTTCTAATGTAATCTGATGAAAGAAAACCTGTCTCCACCTGGCCACTTAAAAACAGAAAGTAACAGTGCTGGTTTATTTACACCCACCTGGAGGCCAGGCCATATCTATAAAGAGGGTGATAACAGAGAGCAGGTACCGCACATAGAAATCAGAGTCTGGATCATCTTAGTGGTAAAGAAAGGCATCTTATATTAGTTTGATTAAATAATTACAGTTTAATGCTCTCTTCTTCCTGATATTCTTAGTTGCTATATTTCATTGCATCTAAGATACCATCGGTTTTAAAATGCAGTATTATTTTAGGAACCACTAAGAAAGATAAAGCACCGACAATTAAACTATGACATGTCAACCTAATCTGAGACACATATATATCAAAATGTAGGGGGGAAGGCAGTATGTCTTAGAAGCATTAAAATATGGTGCATTCTCCCTTGACGAACACAAATTCAGTAACCTAGAATTACGTCTTCTTTTATAAACAGCTTTACTGAAAAATAATTCAGGTACCTTACAATTCACTCCTTAAAGTGTATAAGTCATATGTGTATAAGTATATAAGTCAGCTTTTATATGCCATAAAAGCTTTCAGTATAGATACAGATTTATGCAACCATCACCACAGTTAACTTTGGGATGTTTCCATCACCCCAAAAAGAAACCTCACACCTCTTAGCCATCACCCTCCAATCCCACCCCTACCTCTAGCCCTAACCAAGCAGTAAACTCCTTTCTCTCCATCAACTGATGAATGAATAAAATACATGTGGTATATCAAGATGATAGAATATTATTCCACAATGAAAATAAATAAAATTCTGACATAGACTACAACATGGATGAACCTTGAAGACATAATGCTGACTGAAAGAAGCAGACACAAAAGGCCACACAGAGTATGATTCTACTTATATAAAATGTCCAGAATGCATCTCCTTTTTTATGGATGTGATCCCAATGAGATTCTGCAGTGAGTAATAATTATAGTCATAACATCATATATGCCAGTTACTGGTGTTCAATGTTCAGAATCAATCTAGAGACAGAGAAGAGAAGAGAAATGCTACAATAAACCTCACCAACAAAAGTAATAGAAAGCAGACTGGGGAGTGTAGGAGAGGTGGAAGAAAACGGAGAAACACTATTTCCTTGCCTTGCCTGGTACGGAGTCCAGAAATACTGCCTAGAGTTAATAAAGACACAGAGTGTGTTATTTCAAGCTACAAAATTAATCATCGGAAGAGAGAGAAATAAAAATTGGGGTAGGAGGAGAGGTATAGGACAGGGGATGAGCTAAGTCTACCCCTTTCATTCATTTATTCCTATTTATTTCATTCATTCCACAAATATCTATACTGAGTTCAAGGCACAAGGTGCAGGGTCAATAAAAAAGCTTTAATGATAAAGAAATAGGAGTATAAGCATGGTTTAGACCCGTGGAGCGGACCTCCAGAAGAAGTAAAAGCAGGAGGGCTTAAAAGTAATTACTGAGGAGTATGACGCAGCTTAGAGAACAGACAGGTGGATAGGAGGGGCATTTTACTTTTTATTTTTCATTCCTCTATATCCTTTGAATTTTTATTACCATGCTTGGCTATAATTGTTGTAACAAAAGAAAACAAAGAGGAAAATATATGTATATTTGCACATATATTATTTAATATATAGTATATAATACATATTAAGTATGTAGTAGTATACACTACATAGTTATATGCAATCATTATAATATATAATTACATATTATACCGTTATTAATTATATCAAATATAATTACATCTTTTTTTGAGTCTTAAAAGCTTTTCTGGTTTTTAAAAGTCCCCTGTTAAGAAGGAAATGCTCCTGGGTGGGTGACAACCTAAGTATTGTCATGAAACACCTAAAGGTGGTTCTGCTCAAAAGATGCAAAGGAGAAAGGTGGAGATTTACAGGAGTCAGACACAAGAAGGAGAAAGGGAATCCCAAAAATATCCTGCTCCCAAGTCATTTTGATTAAGGCTGACCCTGATTTGGGGATAATTTGAGTCTTTATTTTATATTCAGAGACCTAGAAGTAGGTCCAGATTCTAAAACCCCTCCCCTCTTAGGACCTGACATCTCGAGGGGAAGGAAGAGTTCCTGCCAGGAGGTTACAGAGGTGTTTTGATGGAAGGGAGGAATTTGCAGACCCCATGGCAGGATAGGGGCAGGACCTGGAGTAGTCATGGTTAACAGCCTGTGGGGCAAGGGCTCCTCCCTCCAGGTGGACATCTCCTCAGTGACCCCCCAGAGGCCCTCACCTGAGCTGCTGAGAGCCTGTAGTGGATTGCAGCCTCTGCCCAGCTCTTTACCCCATCCTGCAGCCACACCCTTTGGCCACGACTCTGTAGCTTCTCTCACTGAAGAGGGAGAAGCCTCTTTCCCCACCCCTGACTTGTGTTTGGCCATGTGACTGGCTTTGGCCAATGGAATGTCAACAAACTTGATGTCACCGAAGGCTTCAAAAGAGTTTATGTGATTGGCCTGTGCTGTTACCTGGGAACACGCCCAGACTAGCCCACTGGTCCCAGAACAGATGGGGAGCAGACAAATGTTTGGAACAGAACAACCCCCAAGCCCAGCCCCCATCTGGGTTTTCCCACCCCCACTTGTCCCTCACTCACACGTAGGAGGAACTGGGTGGGACCTAGAATCAAGGCAGGGCCTGATTTTCTCTCTCTGGGGCCATGTGGTCTCATCTCTGTGTGGGTTTCACATCTCCCCTCTGATTCCTGGATGTGGAAATCTGATTGGCCCAGCTTCAGTTTGGTGGCCACTTTTAGGCCAATCAGCTGTGGCCAGGGGGTGGGCTTAAGTGGCCCCTTAACAGCTCAGCATAAGCCTGGCACCAGCCAGGACTGAGCATGGCTGGACATTTCCATATTATCTCTGTCAGGTGCAGACCAGGGGTTTGGTAGACCTTAAAAACTGTGTGTTTAATTGAATTAAATAGCCTTTTTAAAAAAAAAAAAACTCTGACTTCTGTGGTCTCTGTCTATGGGCATTAACAATTCTTTGCCTTCAAGACTGTTTTCCTTGAAGGCATTATATTAGTTTGCTAGGGCTGCCATAATAAAGCATCACAGACTGGGGGCTTAAACAACAGAAACGTATTTTGTCACAGTTCTGGAAGCTAGACGTTCAAGATGAGGGTGTCAGCAGGGTTGGTTTATGATAAGACCTCTCTCCTTGGCTTGCAGATGGCCACCTTCTCACTATGTCCTCAAGAGGACTTCCCTCTATGTGTGCATTCCTGGTATCCCTTACGTGTCCAAATTTTTTCTTATGATGAAACTGGTCAGAATGGATTAGGGCCCACCCTAATAGCCTCATTTAACTTAATTACCTCTTTAAAGGCCCTGTCTCTAAATACAGTCACATTTGGACCCTGCAGGGCTCAGGAATTAGAACTCCTACATATACATGGGAGGGAGGGCACCATTCAGCCCCCAATGGGCCTGAAAGGTTTTGATTTAGCCCGAGAAATCACTGGTCCTGGTGCCTGACTCCTAAGCAATGTGGAGCCATGTTTGGTTTAGAGCTTTCTTGTCCCCACGCAGGGCCTTCAACTCTTCTGAAATCTCTCTCCCTCTCCCCTAGGATTCTCCTCATTCTTGGAAACAACCACACTCAGAAAGATGTAAACCCAGGGAAGAATGACACCATTCTTAAGCCTTACTTCTGAGCAGTCTCAACCACAGACCACGGCAGCTTGCGAGAAGTTTTAGCTATGAATAAGGCTGCCAGTGGCTTTATAAGGGATAGTAAGAAGAAAATTATCTTCCTGAAATTCGTTTTCATTTTGGTTTAATGAGTTAAGAGACTTTCGTTTTGCAAAGTAGGGCAGCTCACAGCTGAGACCAGGGATTTGGGTAGGGGGATGCAGCTCTGCTGTTTCCAAAGTTAGGAGGCTTGGCCCCCCGCATACAGTGGGGAGGTAGGGGGAGGGCGTTTGCCAATCAGGGTCCCAGGAACTGATTGAGAAGACTAGGGTATTTCTGCAGGCTAAAATTAAGCAGTGGCAGCTGCAACGTTAACATTTGCGTGTTTCAAAGCCAGGCAGTGTCAAGACTTGAATTAAACCAGTGAATGCTCTTTTAATTGGACCCAGCTTGAGACAATTCTGATCATTTCCTGGGACTGAAAGCTTATGTCCTATTTTAAACTCGGATTCTTAAGAGAGTGGTCCTCAGACTTCCTCAAACTTTAAGGGGCTTCAGAATCACTTGGGACTCTGTGGGAAACGCAGATTCCCTGGGTCCCCTTGACTTCACCCCACCCAGAGATGCAGGTTCTACAGACAAGGACAGGGTCCCGGGGACAAGGTCCAATTAACACTGGCACAGGATCCTGCTTATTTCACAAGTCCTAGGGCATTTTTATGCAGGGGGTCCATAATCCAGAGTGTCAGAATCTCTGGATGAAAATTTATTCAATGATTACTCAGAATCTGCTGTTCCCAGTTCTTTCATAAGTAACAGTAAACGTTCTTCTGCTAGATCGGGCCCTCATCCCCAGCACTTCTGACTCTTTTTCCTCTTCTACTTTTCCCATAGCACTTAATCACCTTCTAACATACTCCAACAATCAGTGTCTCCCTGAATCAGAACATCTGCTCTACAAGGCAAAGTTTTTTGTATTTGTTCATGGCTGCATCCTCAGTTCCTAGCACAGTGCTTGGTATGCAGTACTCCCTTGATGTTACTTACTTAATTAATTAATATCTTATAGAGTCCATGCTGTGCTTTCTGCTGATATAATATTCATAATTTGGATTCCTAATGTTAAGATGGAATTAGCAAGGGGGGAGGGTATAGCTCAAATGATAGAGCGCATGCTTAGCATGCATGAGGTCCTGGGTTCATTTCCCAGTACCTCCTCTAAAATAAATAAACCTAATTACCTCCCCCTGCCAAAAAAAGAAATTAATTAATTTTTTTAAAAGATGGAATTAGCAGATAGTGCCCAATGGCAGAAAACTTTCTTGTATTTTCCCTCCCCGCTGCCATTGGCTGCCAGATATCATAATCATCAAGGCTGCCTGGCTTTGAATTAACAGACTGCTTCAAAACATTTCTCCTTTTAATGGAAATGGATTGCCTCTGCTCAACAAACATGTTTACAGATATCAGAGAAGCTACAGCCCTCTGAAATCTAGCCAGGAAAAGTGAGGACAGTCTGCCTTCCTTTTTCTGTGATATAAGGCCCAGAATGGGGATAGAGGACATGACATCAGGAGGTCTGTCTGGCCACAGCCAATCTGGAATGGCAGAGGATGGGGAACGTACTTATTGAACAAATAAATGTAACAGAAACACTGTCTTCCTGAAGTTCCTGTAACTTCTATTCTCAACTGTACAGATGGGGCTCAAAGTAATTGTAAGGGACTTGGAAATTTATTTTGTTATTTTTGGTGCTAATAAGACCTTTTTTGCATAAGCCTCTCTGAGTCTGTCTGATGGTAGAATGACCCGACTCCTGTGTATATGCCAAGTCTTCTAAAGTTTGAGGCTCTCCTCGTCACATTCTGTCTCTGAATTTACATTACACCAGGACCCTGGGGGGCCCAGCTCCAAGAGCACAGTGAGCCTTGGAAAATAGAAAAGGTTAAAGGGGTTCTATTACACACCTGTTAATATGGCTAAATAAAATACTGACAATGCTATTACACACCTGTTAGAATGGCTAAAATAAAATACTGACAATACCAAGTGTTGGCAAGGAAGTGGAGCAGCTGGAATTCTCGTTCATCACTGATGGGAGTGTAAAATGATACAGCTACTCTGGAAAATAGTTTAGCATTTCTTCCTAAAGTTAAATACACACTTACAAATGGGACCTAGCAATTCCATTCATAGATATTTACCCTAGAGAAATGAAAATTTATGTTTATATAGGAACTTGAACATGAATGTTTAAAGCAGCATAATACACAATTGCCAAAAACTGGAAACAAACCCAAATGACTGTCACTGGGTGAATGGATAAACAAACTGTGGTACATCCAAACAACAGAATAAGAAAGAACTACTGATATGTTCAAAAACTCAAATGTGTCTCAAAAGTGTTATGCTAAGGAAAGAAAGTAGACTGAAAAGGTTTACATATTGTATGATTTCATTTATAGGGCATTCTCAAAAGGACAAAACAACAGGGGCAGAAAGATCAGTGGTTGTCAGAGGTTAGGGCTGTGGGAGAGGCATGACTACAAAGGGGTGCACTAGGGAATTCTAGGCATGACGGAGCTGTTCTGTATCCTGACTGTGGTGGTAGATACATAAATCTATACATGTGTTAAATTACATAGAACAGTACACCCCCCAAAAAAAACAAAAGTAAAATTTACTGTGCATTAATTTTAAAATGAATGTGGTGGAAATTTCATTGAATTGGACTAAATTTAGTTTTCACACAACTGTGCAGAAATAGGATCTTGTCAAATAAAAGTGCAGATACAAAGAATCAAGTGAGTCTCATGTTCCCACATGAGTCAGAGCCATGACTGTAAATTGAAACTTTGACAAGCATTTGGGAAAGGGGTGGGGGGAAGGGTATGGATCTCCTGCCACTGGTCCAGGGCCCCAGGTGCTAGGCAGAGGACTCTGCACTCAGCAAAGAGGCAATAATCAAGGGAGCGTGTGTGTGCAGATCTGCCTGGTCTCCTTGGTGAGTCTCACCTGAGAAAGAGTACAGGAATGGGAAAGCACTTTGAAAACCATTAAGTGCTGTACAAATGCAACGTGACAGGGTCCATAAAAATAATACAGGGTCTATCAGTATCACAAGACTCAATATCTAACGCAGGGGTTCAGACCAAACCCAGCCCGGACTCAGATCCCATCACGCCTGCCACCCCACGCATTTATCCCCTGGCTGTGTCACAGGGACGCTGGTGATGGTAGGTCCTCACGGGTCCATCAGCACGGCTACGCGTGAGTGGCTGTACAGGATAAGGTTTTGTGCAGAAATGCTGGCTTCTGAAGCCCAGCGTGGCTTATTAACATACAAATAACTGAGGTTTACTTTTCAGAGCTTCCGGCTCAGCCATGCTAATGAAGCTATTGCTTTAAAAGTCCATCTCCTCTGAAATGTCTAATTAATCCGATGCTCACAAAGGTGCACAGAACAATGCATCTGCCCAGCCCAGTGGGGCGGAGAGAACAAGCAAGGCTGCTGATGCAGGGCCAGATGTTTCGGATGCCAGGGGACCCGACAATTAACGTGAGTGAGGCAGGAGGGGAGGGCTTTTCCAGCAGTGATTTTCAAACTGCAGGCTATGACCCATTCACAGGTTGTGAAATCAATTCAGTAGGTCACGACAAACAGCTCTTTTTAATTAAATGGAAAAATAGGAAGGGGGAGAGAAAGTAATGAAATAATGTGAATTGCATATAGTAAAGTTAAGTACCATGTGAAGTTGTACCCTATATACATTTATATGTTTCACACATATGCATGGACTGAGTTACCAATAAAATGGATTTTTTTATAGCACACACACACACACACACATACACACACACACATATATATATAGCATTTGGTCATATGCCAAGATTGCTCTAAGTATTTTGAAAACATTAAATCATTTGATCTTTGTAAGTTAGATATTTCTATTGCATTTTATGGTTTGGGAAACTGAGGCACAGAAAGGTATAATGACATGCCAAAGGACACACAGCTAGCAGATGGGGATTCAAGTCTGTCTGACTTCAGATCTCACAATCTCCAACAAAACCCCAGGTCTCAAAGACCTCAGACTCCAAGGACAAAAGTTCAGAAGAGAGGGCCACCTCTGCATGTTGGAATAATGACAGCTAATAACAATCGCTAACATGGGAATGTGATTCCTACTCTAAGTGCTCTACGTGCATTGTCACAGCTAATCTGCAAAATAAATAAAATGAGGCAAGCACTATCATTATCTTCATTTATCAAATCATAAACTGAGGGTCAGAGGGAAAAATGATTCACCCAAGGTCACAGAGCTAATAAGTGAAACAGTCAGAGGAGGTGTCATGGGCACCACAGGATCAGAGCTGATCCTTGGAGGATCTGGATGCTCAAGTGTCCCATTCCCAATAAGCTCTAAGAGAACAAGAGCATTTCTGACTCACTGGGAGCCTCTCTGCATGAGAGGGATGGCTCAGTTCAAGCTGGCTTCAAGACTAGCCTCACTGGGGCGTAAAAGATATCTCCCAAGACAGGAGTGATGCCATGGAAAGAAAAAGAGCCTCGATGCTGAAAGTGAGCTCATCCCTTGCCCCACCTCTCAGGGAGCCCAGCCCAGCACCAGACAGAAGTTGCCCTATCCCCACCCCTCCGAGGTGTGCATACACCCACACGCATGCTAGTCCAGCTCTGCTGCCCTCAACCCCGGTGCACTCATGGTTGAGTTAGACATAATAAAAACATAACCAGAAGCAGTAGAAAAAGCCCCCAAAGGGTAGATGGTTGAAGGAGTTTCTCAAATAACCCACCAGGCACAACTCTATTTCTCAGAAGCTCCCAGAGCTGAAAAGAATCCAAAATGCTCTTTGTTAAGAGCAAAACCAGACCTGGAAAATCTATCTAAGAGCTTGACCTTCAGAATCTGACGTGCCAGGGTTCTGGCCCCATTGTGTTCTGGAGCTGTGGGCAACATGCTTCACCTTTCTAAGCTTCGGTGTCTTCATCTGTAAAATGGGGACAACCCAGGACCCACAGCAGATGGTAGACGTGAAGGTGAAACCAAAGAAAGACTACAAAGGGCTTAGCATGGTGGCTGGACACAGGGCACTCAGTGGGTAATTAGTACCAGTACAAGGGAGCCTAACGAGGCATGAGGTCCCTGCTGCTTCCCACAGCGGTCACCTTGGATGAAGTCAGGCTCAGAACCCTCTCCCTGACTCTGTCATCATGTAGGACTGCAGAAGCATGCAGATTCTCTCCTGTTGCCAGTGATCCCAATTTCCATTTACCCAAAACACAACCAGTAGTCCCAGGTGGGGCCAGGGGATGGCACCACGATTGCCACCACTTCCATAATCTGTTGCAGAATAATGAACCACTCCAGAACCTAGCAGCTTAAAGAAAAATATGATATCTTACTTCTTATGATTTTAACCCAGTGATTATCAACCAGTGGCAATTTTGCCCCTACCTCTCCCAACCCTAGATACTTTTGGCAAAGTCTGGAGACATTTCTGGCTGAGGTTGTTACTGGCATCTAGTGGGAAGGGGCCAGGGATGGTGCTAAACATCCTACAATGCACAGGACGGCCCCCACCACAAGGATGATCTGACCCCAAATGTCGAGAAACTGTGCCTAGTCAAAATGTATCCAGTTCCCAGTGACTGGATAGAAACAAGTTAAGTACAGTTTCTCTGTGACCCAAGACACAGGACCAGAAGTAGCAGCAGCATCTGAAAATCAAAACCTCTGCCCACTGACTGAAGGCCACAGGGGCCACAGTGAAAAGCCGGAGACAGGGTGGCCACTGGAGCAGCACCAGGGAGAATAATACATCAGTGGGCTCAGCTGCACACACACATCCTGGAGCCCCACCATGCCTGGGACTTCCTGGTGACTCCTTGGAGCCCTCAGCCCCCTTTATCCAAAGCTCAGGGCATCAGGCTATGGTCCCAAAGTGAAGAGAGATCAGGACGCCCCCCTGCAGAGTCCAGGCCACTTCCTGACAGTCACAAAAGGGGAGCTGTGACTACACCTGCCGGGAAACATCATGTCGACGTCCTCTCTAGATAGATTCAGAGCTAAGGCATGTTGGGGCACCTCCCTCTCTCTCTCTCTCTCAAGACACATTTCACAGACTCTGCAGCAAAAAGGATGGCAGGTCTGGTGTCTGTGAGATGTGGTGAGCTTTATGGAGACTCTTGAGCCCTCTAAAAGACTTCTAAGAAAAAGAAAGTAGTCTTTGGAGGGCCTTGTTCTTGGACCTAGTGTTTTCTGGTCTGGGCTTTTTGTAAAGTTGTTCAGCACAATGCTTCCTGCTCTCTGCTTAAATATCAACAGCTCCCCATCCACACTAATCCACTTCCCTCTCTGTGCCTTTGCCTAAATGACATCCCTGCTCCAGTCCTTCTCATGCTTCACATCTCTGACTTGCCCATCAGCAACCAGAGAAAACCCTCTGCTTTTAAAGGGTTCACATAGGCAGGCCCACCTGAATAATCTCCCTATCTTAAAGTCAACTGATTTGGGACTTTCATGTGCAAAATCCCTGTACGGCAGTGGTTAGATTGGTGTGTGAATAACTAGGAGAAGGTACATGTAAGCAGGGGCAGGAATCTGCAGGGACCATCTCAGAATTCTGTCTACCACAGTCAGGAACCTCGGTCTCCACATGATAAAGTCTCCTTTTTGGCTTAAGTCAACACAAACAGGTTTCTTTAATTTCCAACGAAATAACTCCAACCAGTCCACAGAGTGAAAGGAGCGGGCAGGGCCTGCTTACCCCGAGAGGGGAAATCTGAGGCCCAGTTTGGGAGTGCTGGCCAAATTTAATGTCAGTAAGTGGAAATAACCTAGTTAAAGTGTCTTAGCTGGAATCCAAACCTACAGAATCCAGACGAATTTCCCAGAACATGACTCTGCTCTTTTATATCAGTGTTGAAGGCTCAGAGCTGCCTTCACAGATCAGCCCTCTCCTGCCTCTTAAAAAGCAGTATTTGGAGACAGAAAGTAGAATAGGGGTTACAGAGCACTGGGAAGGAGGACGAAAGGGGGAGTTATTGCTTACTCGGCTTAGTGGGTTTCTATTTGGGATAATGAAAATCATTTTGGAAATAAATAGTGGTGGCTGCACAACAGTATGAATGTACTTAATGCTACTTTACACTCGAAAATGGTGTAAATGGCAAATTTATATTACATATGCCTTATCACAATTTTTTAAGTTTTTTTTTTAAAGGAAAAAGCAATATCGTATCTGACAAAGAAGAGAGAGGGAGAAAAAGTGTCCTTGAGGAAGTTACCCTTGATTTGAGATTTAAAGAATGAATAGGGGTTAGCTGGATAGAGAAAGCATGTCTGGCAAATGGCAGCACATGCAAAGGCCCTGAGGTCCAGGAATGTGTTTCAATCTAGGAGCCATAGGGCAGCCAATATGGCAGGGGCAGAGAGAGTTCAGGGGAAGAGTAGGGTAGATGAGATATCTCATGGCTGGAGGAGGAGGAACCTAAAGACAGGAGGACTTGAGACCACAGGGGACAAGTGGTATCTGTCACAAAATCCCACCTTGTCCACTAACAGGTGACTCCCCAAATTCAGATGCATGAGTATATATAATGGGCCTTCTTTGCACTCTGGCTTCAGGGTGCTTCTGAGGATTCTAGATGATGTGAGAGCATAGAGGGCTGGACATCCAGTGTGACCACTTGTGTGGTCTCAGGAGAAACGCAGAAGGTCCTGCCCCTCTGCCCATCTACCAAAAGGGACAATGCAGGACTGCAACTCATGCAATTACCCCCTTGGTGTTCTTCAAGAACATGTTCACCAGCAAAGCAAATTTTTAAAGGCCTTAAATTAATTGCTTGCAAAAGTACTCATTGCACTTAACCAATGGAGTCCCTGCTAAATAAATGACAGGCATAATTGGGACTCATCCCCTGCCACTGCCTGGTCCCTAAAATGGAGGGAAGTCACCCAAGCACAAAACACCTGCAGAGGCAGCTCCGGCCCCAGCTATTCAGAGACCACTCCCCCAGCGCTGCTCCAAAATACTCTAGCCATTTCCACTCCTGGGAAATGAGAAAAATCAGAGTGATACCTTTAATACTATTTATTTAGATCCTGTCAGGTAGGAATTCCAAGCACATCCCTCTGTCTCCACTTAATCACCATTAATGACATGGCCTATGGGGCAATAATGGTGGAATCAAACATGGAAATACTAATTCTGACTTGAGACATTTCACCTGGACAGAATGGGAGGCCTTCTCCCACTTTCCGCAGCAGATGGACCTCACTGAAAGTTCATACCCAAGGTATCCCACCCCCATACATCAGAGCCATTTGCCTCCCCAGACCCCACGTGCTACACACAGCTCTTATCTCTACATTTCATTTTATACATTTATACCAAATGGTCCCATCATGATTCATGAGGCTCAAGAACTCAAATAAATCTCCCAGGCAGATAAACCAGCTTCCAGTGTGAGCCGGCCAGCTCCTGGGAATGGCTGGCGTGAGGGATGGCATCTCACAGAGGCCCATGCTGCCCTTTCCAGAGGCACATCATATGAATTCTGTGGGCCTGAGACACTTTTGCCTTCATGGGCTCCTTTTCCCCATTAAAAAATATGTATATACATATATATATATATATATTTAAAATATTTATGTATAATATATATATAAAATACACACACACAGGCATATAAGTGTATATATACAATCTTTTTTACTTTGTTGATATAAAGATGAATATATCACTACCATATATTTAAATTTTTTCTTTGACCTAAAAGTTCTTTTTTTCTTCTGATTTTAGAAGAAATTAGAAAACCCTAAAGACTGTACACAAAAACTACTAGAACTGATAAATGAATTCAGCAAGGTAGCAGGATGCAAGATTAACATACAGAAATCTGTTGCATTTCTTTACACTAACAATGAAATTTCAGAAAGGGAAAGTAAAAAAACAATCCCTTTAAAAATCACATCAAAGGAATAAACCTGAGGACTATAAAACATTGATAAAGAAAACTGAAGATGATTCAAAGAAATGGAAAACCAAAGGGGTAATGGAGGAGGAATAAATTAGGAGTTTGGGATTAACAGATATGCACTAGTATATATAAAATAGATAAACAACAAGGACCTACTGTATAGCACAGCAAACTATGTTCAATTTCTTGTAATAAACTCTTGTAATGGAAAAGAATCTGAAAATATATGCATATATATGTATAACTGAATCACTTTGCTATACACCTGAAACTAGCATTGTAAATCAACTACACATCAATTAAAAAATAAAATTAAAAAAAAGAAATGGAAAGATAGCCCATGTTCTTGGATTGGAAGAATTAATGTTGTTTAAATGGTCATACTACCCAAAGCAATCTACAGATTTAATGCGATCTCTATCAAATTACCCATGACATTTTTCACAGAACTAGAACAAATTATCTTAAAACTTATATAGAACCATAAAAGACCCAGAATTGCCAAAGCAATCCTGAAGGAAAAGAAGAAAGCTGGAGACATAACCCTCCCAGATTTCAGACAATACTATAAAGCTACTATAATCAAAAAAGCATGGTATTGGCACAAAAACAGACATATGGATCAATAGAACAGACTAGAGAGCCCAGAAATCAACCCACACACCTATGGCCAATTAATCTTCAACAAAGGAGGCAAGAACATGCAATGGAGAAAAGACAGTCTCATGCCCATTTTTTGTCCTATGGATTATCTGTCTTTTTCTAAATGATTTTTTGAGAGTAAGTTACATATCTTAAACATGAGTCTTTTGTCAGATAAATATACGGCAAATCCTTATCCTTTCTCTGTGCTTGCCTTTTTTACTCTCTTGAAGGTATCTTTTGATGAACAGAAGTTCTTAATTTCAGTAAGACCCAATTTATCAATTTTTCTTTATGGTTGATGTGCTTTATTCTAAGAAATCTTTGCCTACCCCAAGGTCATGAAAATATTCTGTTACCTATTAGGAATATTCTTTTACACTTTCACATTTAGAATTGATTGTTGGCTTATAGTGTACAGTAAGAGTCAAGATGAATTTTCTCTCATATGGATAACTAGTGGTCCCCAGGTCATTTACTGAGAAGTATCCTCTCCCACTGCTCTGTGGTGCCTCTTTGATATAAATAAAATATCTGCTTGTATGGAAAAAACAATAATGCAAACCCCAGATATTAAAAAAAAGAAGGAAGTGATAGATGATGGCACAGTAAGAAATTAATTTCTCAAGTCTAGGGAGATCCTACTATTTACAGACAGTGTCACTCTATGTGAGCACCACCCCTCCTGTTCAAGTTTCTCATTAATTGGGAATTGATCCTAAGCTTACAGAGGTGTGTGGGTGTGGTCTCTGCCCATGAATCTCTAGCCCAGCCAAGAGGACACTGACAGGTACGGCTTCCTCCCTCATTATACTGGTGAGCAAACAGAGACTCATAGATGCTGGATAACGTACCCATGTTCACTGTACTTGGAAACTGTTGAAGCTGGGATTCTAACACAAATCCACCTAACCCCAAAGTCCATGCTTTATCACTTCTACCCTCTGCTGCTCATGCCTGGGCAGATTGTGAAAGATTCCAGAGAGGAGGTGATATTAAAGCTGAATCTTAAGAGAAAAATAGGAACAGCACATCTATGGTTTTCAGGCTCCTTATCTACTCAAACTAAGCAGAGAAGAACCAGCAGCTCACTCGAAATCATAGTATCAGAAGAAGTTCCAGCTCCAGTTTAAATGTGAAAATGGCTCAAAGAAAGATGTCCATTATACACCTAAAAAAGTAAGGCAGGTAAACAAAGTCTTTAGGAATCAGATGAAATGTGTTTTTATATGTCTGTGCATATCTATGTCCATATGGTATAATATAATAAAATTGTTTTCCTTACATTTTATCACTTTATAAATTTACACTCCCCCATAGGTAATCATTGAAAAGCATTAAATGACATTACCAAAATTGAGATGTCTTGGATACTTAAAAAGCATGACAAAGCATTTTGAACCCCTAGGAAAACTTCAGGATGAATTAAACCTGATGTTACTCACTGCGGACTGTAAGCACTAAATTCTGTCTAGTTTAGTCTGAAAGTACTGTCATTGATCACCAGATTATATCTAAGTAAAAATAGTAATACAGGGAGAGAGAGATACAGAAATTGAGGGAGCCTTTTTTTTAACCCTAAGTGGGACTTCAAGTTCAAAATGGCAGACTAAATACATGCATTTATCTCCTCCTAAAAACCCACTAAATTGATACTGAAGGAATTTAAAAAGCAATAGACCTACAAGAACTTAAAGAAAGAGAAGTAATCTTCTGTTAAAGATAGATTTTAATAAATTCTGGGAGCATGGTAAGGAAGTGGTAACAGGAAGCAGGGTAGAGAAAACTCCAGAAGACAACATGAGAAATGAGAAAGATCAGCCACGGAAGAAGCCAACCTGCCTTCAAGAAACCCAGAGAGCCTTAAGACCTGGAAATGTTAAGCCCAGTGAAATCTCTGGCATCTGGCAGGGAAATACCAGGATTATAGCTGTACAGTGTAGATTGCACGAGCGGGGTTCTGAGAAGGGTGTCTTCAGAAAAAAATAAGAGAAAGACCTTGACCATACACTTAAGATAAGAAAAATCTTGGGGGAAAAAAATGAAGGCATAACAAAGACAAATCATTTAAAGGAGGGAAAAAGGCAACTACAAACTCCAGGGAAAAAAAGAAATAAAATGTCATCTTAGTATTGGATCTGAAAAGAACAATATTTACACAGCCAAAATAATGTAAGCTCTATTTATTACTTTTATTGTATATAATAAAAATGACAATCTGTCAAGATTGCGGGAAGGAAAGGTATGGGATGGAAATGAAATCAAATCTCACCTATCAGAGCCAGAAGTCTGAATTAATAATAACTGAAACTGATCAATCAAGAAGCACAGATATATACATATTTTTTGAGCTGTGGTGGTAAGCACCACCAGGGGCTTGAAGCTAAAAGAATTCAAGGTTATTGCCTCTGGGGAGTAAACCAAGGTAGAAGCGTGATTTTTTTTTTTTCATCATAAGCCTTTCCGTACTACTTTATTTTTTTAATCAAGAGACTGACCATTTTAAATTACTTATATTTTAAGACCCTTGGGCCCATATTTCTGTAACTGAGATTAGATATGTGTTAGTTAATACACCAAAAAGTCTGGAATAAAATACTTCACACTGTTAAGCGGGGTTAGGGTGGTGCCCTCAGGAAAGGGTGGGGTAAGGAGATAAGAGAATATTCTTTTTTTTCTACAAACTTCTCTGCTGTTTTAATTTATTTAACCACAAGCATATGACTTTTTTAAGTGGACAGTGGGAAGAATTGCGGGGAGAGAATCGCAAATCCAGAAGATACCGGGCAGGTTGATGTGAAACAGATTCAAGAGAAGAGAGAAAAGGTCTGTACACCTGAGTGCCCAGAAAAATCTCCTGATCTGAAAGCAGAAATGAGACTTGTCAAACACCACCCTCAACCCTGCCAGGCATAAAATGCAAGCAGAGTAATGACAGTGACTAGCCTGCGGACCCACCAACTGAAATTTAGTAAGCAAGTAACCAACTCCATTGCCAAGCCCCAGGAACAGCCAGTTGGGTTTCTTTTTTTTTTTTTTTTCTCACCAAGAAGCTTAAGTGGAAGCGAAAATACTAATTTCATATTTCTGCTCCAGCCAGCCAACCAAGATTGCCAAAGTTTTGCTGAGATGCCAGCCACGGAAGAGGCGAAATAAGCCTCACTCCCAGTGGCTGCTACTTCTAGAAATGATTCTTCTCGCTTTACACCAAATTATTCTTGTAAACCCTGATGATAGCAGAGGATACAGAGGAGATTAAAGCCTGTTCCGACCCAGCGGTGATCTGATAGTTTGCCTTGAGGTCTTGCAGAGAGCAGTGCAGACAGATAGGGGCTGCGGCCAATAGAGAGAGAGAGAGTATAAAGAATCCAGGGTGATGTGGGCCAGGGAGGAAAAGGCACTCTCTCTGGGAAATGACCCTTACCTTCCTCTTGGAAGCACTGCTGTGTATCTAATGTAATCTTTTATGATAAACCTCCAAGCATCAGAATTCTACAAGATCCCTCCCTTCAAAAAGGAGGGTCTTCTAGGAGCTGGTATACAAATCAGCAAAGGTTCTATATATTCTTTACTCATCATTCTAAAACTTAAGTGTAACTCCCTCTTTAGAACCTTAAATAGCGACCCATCACCAAGAGATAGAGCATGAGTCAAAGTTGTATATACAGGAACAATGACATCAGCAAGCATTTAGCACTCACTGCATGCCAAGCATTGTTCTAAGCATTCTACATATACTAACTCAATTATACCTCATAATAACCCTATAAGGTAGGGACAATCATTATATCATTTTATAGATGAGAAAAACAAGGCACAGAGATGTCAAGTCATTTGCCCAAGGTCACACAGCTAGAAAGTGGTAGAGCCACTTGCCTCTAGAGTCTGTGTTCTGCCTCTCAGCACCTCCACCTGCATGTTTAATTGGTCTCTCAAACTTAACATGTCCTAAATGAACTCTTGATATCCTCCCCATCCTATTCTCTCCTCACCCTGCCCCCCTAAAACATTTGTTTCTCCCTAAAGCTTTCTTATCTCAGGTATTGACCACTCCATCCTTAATAGCTCAGGCCCAAATCCTTGGAGACATCCTTGACTCCTCTTATCACCACACCACTTCACAACTAACCTGTCAGGAAATCCCACCTCCAAAATCTACCTGCAGAACACACTCAGAATTTTAACCCCCGCTCACCATCTCCTCATCATCTCTCTCCTGGATGACTGCTGTTGATAGCCTCTTCATTGATTTCTCTGTCTACCTCCCACCTTACATGATTCTGAACCCCAAAGTGGATGCCCAATCAGTTACAAGTCCCCCTGCAGCCTTTCGAGCCTCCTCACCTAGTCTGCACCCCTTATTCTTCCCACTGCATCCACACTAGCCCTGTTGCTCTTCTTGAACACAACAGACATGCCCTACCTTGGGGCCTTTTCACCTGCTGCTCTTGCTGCCTGGGTTGTCTTCTGCTGGCTATCAGCATGTCTCACTCCCTCATAGCCTCCATACTCAGGTACCATCCTTTCATCCCTGACCATCCTGTTGACATTGAAACCCCTTAACCTTGCAACCTACTAATCATCTTCTCTGCCTTATTTTTCTCTAGAGCACCAATCATCTGGAATAGTACCTAACACAGACTGGGTACTGTAAGAAATATGTCTTCCATTGATGAATAAATAGAACACCATTTCTGATAGCAAAATTCCATATTTTTTGGATGTTGATAGAAACTATTTTTAAAAGTTAACAAATTCTGCAATTTCCAGTAACAGAGATCCTTTAATGATTTGACTGCATAACATTCCCTAAATTTATTTGACCTCAAAAGTCTTTTGTCAGATTAGTGCTTCTTGGAAAAGTCTAGGCTAGAGATACAGGGGGACCTAGCTGGAATAGGAACATGAAAGAGAAAGAATACTGGTGAGGATGATAAAGATATTTCCATTTATATGCCAGCTCCAACTCATCGACAATGATTTCCTAGAGTGCTGGGTGGAAAAAAATCCTGAAGACTTGACCAGAACAGGGGCTGGGATTGATTAGTGATGTCTGCACAGTGCACAGCATGAGGGGATAGCATCACAGGTATCTGCCTTTACAGTGCATGGAATTTACTAAGAACTCCAGAGGAATCAATGATATGGGATTTCCATTTTATTCTTCTATGGCCTTTGTTTTTCAAGAAAAGAATTTCATAAGAAATCTCTTACAAGGGCAAGAAATATGGAGAAGAAACATTCAATAAAATCTCACAAAACCCAGCACCAGGATCTGAAGGCCACTTTGTTTTCCTAATCAATGGAGTAAAACATGATCTTTAAAGAAGTCAAGAGAAACATCTAGAGATACAGAGCTGAGAAAAACAGCACCCCAATGTTTCCTACCAACCCCTACCCAAACAGTCAGTTACCTTCCATAGAAGTAAGCATCCCCCTGTGAAAGACAGGAAGCAGGTGTTTTAGAGGCTCCATGGGAAGACTCCCTAGAAGGATTTTGCTGCTCACAGTAGAAGCCTGTGCAGTGTGGGGCTTAGAATAGTAAAGCTTGGTTTCTCTTCAATATGAGCCCCAGCTTCTGTAATTCAGTGTAGCAGATTAAATGGGCCCTATGTAGACTTCAAAACACATTGCACCCACTTGATCCCAGACTCATCTGACTGAACCAGCATCCTGTGAGGCCACCAGTTCAGGCTACTCCATGCAGTGCAATCATCACTCAGTCTCCACCCCGGGTGCAAGCTCACCTAGAAAGTGCAGGTGGATTAAAACCTCCCTGCAAAAAGCAAAACACCTCCAAATCGATAAGCTAAAGACGACTCACTAAGAAAAAGGGGGAAAGGACATGAAGAAGCAAATTTCACAAAACTAGATCCAAGTTGCCACAAAGAGGTTCAAACTCACAGGAGACAGAGGAGACACAAGTGAAAATATTTCCCTGTCTTGTTTGAGCTAAATCCCTTTATCTGGCTAACCCCTACTTGTCCTCCAGGTCTCAGCTGAAATCTCTCTTCCATGGAGGTGGTATTTTCTTCATAGCTCTCATCACCAGTTATGATGGGTGGATGTGTGCATTTTTCAGTTTAATTTCCATCCTCCCTACTAGCCCATGAGCTCCATGAAGGAAGGAACAATGTCTGATTTATTCACTATGTCCCCAAGACTTAGAAAAGTGTCTGGCAATATTCAGTACTTAATAAATATTGGTTTGATGAATGAATGAATGAAGCACAATTAGCTCTTTGCAGCAGCTCTGGGATAGGATTTTGCATCCATGTTCACCTCATCAAGACAGAACAATCTCCCCTTAGAAAGTACATTGAACTGAAGGGCAGAGCTGCTGCCTCCCACTCACACTGCCCCAAAGAGTACGAGGCACAAGGGTGTTCCAAGCCCTACATACCTATCTGAAGATAAATGCAAGAGGATCACCTAACACCTCTCCATAGTAGTATCACTGGGGAAGCTGCTGGATTAATGTTTCTAAAAGGTGTAGCAGAGGATGCTACCAAAGTGTAAATTCTGCCAAAACTTAAGCATTTAAATTCTACTGCACAGGGGCTGTCAGAAAGCAATATTTTGTGAGCTACAGATTCCAATAAAACTCACTCTGAGATGATGAAGGCTTCCTTGGTAGCCTAAGGGCTGGTATATGAATAATCCACCAGCATTATGCTGTGTCACTTAAATATTCCTTTGGAGATTTGTCAGAAGAAAATTTAAGTAAAATTAAAGTTCAAATGGAGATGAAAAATTAAATTATGATCAAAGCTATAATCGTATATTGGATTTTTTAAAACACTGTAGAAAAAAGTCCCATTTAAGATTTCCTGTTTTGTATTTATGGATCCAAATGGAGGTATTCCCCCTGTGCCTTGTTTGAAAGGCTGATGTGCAAGGTTAAGCCTCCCCTGCCCCCTTATTTAGATGCTGAACCTAGCTCCAGGGGAAAAACAGCATCTCAGTTTCTATGGGCAATCCAATTTTAATCATTTTTGCTTTATTGGAATTTTCATAGGAGTCCAGGTACAAGAGATTCAGAATTAATCTAAGTCATAAACAAAGCAAAAATGGAGAGGAATGGAATGAATGATAATTCAATAGCTATAAGGCATGGTTCTTTTTTTCCTAAAATGTGCAGTATGGTATAGGATAGGGGAGGGGACCAAAGCACTGTTTGGATCCAACCCTCTCAAAGTCAGAAACATGTCTGAAGTTTATCTAAAACACTGGCATATGTGACTCCCACAAACAGCTTTTCTCCAGGGTTTCAGAATGTTCCCTGCCACCTATCAAACTCAGAGAAGCAGTTGTCATGGAAGGAGAGGTAACAGCAAGCTAATATCTGGAAGCCCCTGGAGAGAGACATGGCTTGACCATGGAACTGAAATGAACAATCCAAAAGAATAGAATTTACCACAGATTGAGCCCTACATGGACTGTCTGCATAGAACCCTCTGCCAGTGTGGCTCATGTGCTATAGCCTAACAGCAAATCCCAGGGAAAACAGGGATGATATCCAAAGTGCCCTGTGACTACATCACAGGGGCCGTCAACACCATGATGATCATATTAATGAAACTAGCAAAGTATCTTCTCTAGTCTAGACCAATGGCCTCTCTGAGCATAAGCTTATGGCAGTTTTTCACTGATCAAAAACAATAAAGACTATTTTTTAACTTGAAATTTTCTTATCAACCAGAAGACACTTCAAAGCACACAGAGAATACTAAAAAACATTTGACTAATCCAAAAGTAGGTGAGAGAGGAAAAATAGAAGAACAAGGAACAGAAGACACAAATAAAAAATAAAACCCGAGATAGTAGACTTAAATCCAACTATATCAGTAATTACATTAAATGTAAGTGGCTTAAACATGCCTTGTAAAAGGCGCTGATTGATAGACTGAAATAAAAAGCAAGATCAACTATATGCTACTTATAAGAAACACAAGCAAAAGAGCAAGAAAGGATGCGCAAAATGGAAGCCAGTGTCATTTTGTAAACTAATCTCCAAAGTAACATCCCATCACCTTTTCCATATTATTCATTAAAAGTGATTCACAAGGTTTAGCTCCCACAAGTGGAGATTACACAAGGTTGTGAATACCAAGAGGCAGAGACTCCTGGGAACCATTTTAGACACTATCTATTAAACAAATCTAGCAAGAGTGATCAAGGGGGAGAAAAGTAAAACACAAAACACCTGTATCAGGAATTAAAGAGGTGATATCAGTACAGATCATACAGATATACAAAGGAGAATAAGATAAAATGAACAACATTGTGTCAGTAAGTTCAACAATCTAGATGAAATGGACAAATTCCTTGAAAGACACAAGTTGTAAAACTGAAAAAAGAAGAAATAGAAAACATAAATATTCCTATTAAACAAATTGAATCTATAATTTCATATTTTCCCACAAAGAAAAGTCCCAGTCCCAGATGTCTTCACTGGTAAAGTCTATCAAATATTTAAGAAATAAATAATATAAATATACCCACATTCTTTCATAAAATAAGAGAACATTTCCAATTCATTTTATGAGGTCAGGCCACATACAAACAGCAACAACAAAAACCACATACCAATATTCTCATGAACACTGATGTAAAAATTCTTAATAAAATACTTGCAAATCCAAAAAAATACCTGCATGCCAATGTTCATAGCAGCACTATTTACAATAGCCAAGACATGGAAACAGCCTAAATGTCCATCAACAGATGACTAGATAAAGAAGATGTGGTATATTTATACAATGGAATACTATTCAGCCATAAAAATGACAATGTAACACCATTTGCAGCAACATGGATGTCCCAGGAGAATGTCATTCTAAGTGAAGTAAGCCAGAAAGAGAAAGAAAAATACCATATGAGATCACTCATATGTGGAATCTAAAAAAAAAAAAAAAAAAAGAACACAAATATAAAACAGAAACAGACTCATAGACATAGAATACAAACTTGTGGTTGCCAAGGGGGAGGGGGTGGGCAGGGATAGACTGGGAGTTCAAAATTTGTAGATACTGACAGGCATATGTAGAATAGATAAACAAGATTATACTGTATAGCACAGGGAAATATATACAAGATCTTGTGGTAGCTCACAGCAAAAAAAAAAAAAATGTGACAATGAATATATGTATGTTCATGTATAACTGCAAAATTGTGCTCAGCACTGGAATTTGACACAACATTGTAAAATGACTATAACTCAATAAAAAGTGTTTAAAAAAATACTTGCAAATCAAATCCAGCAATATTTAAAAAGGATAATACAACACAATAAAATGAAGTTTATCTTAGGAATGCACAGTTGGTTCAATATTCAAAAAGTAATTAGTGCAATTCATCACATTAAAGAAAAAAGGAGAAAATCATGCTTTTTCTCAATAGATGTAGAAAAGAAAAAACACTTAACAAAATTTAACACCCATTTATGATTTTTTTTAAATCTCACCAAACTAGGAATAGAAAGAGACTTCCTCAATCTGATTAAAAGCATTATTTTGAAACTTACAGCTAACATTATACTTAATGGTAAAACAATAAATGTTTTCCCCTTACGATAAGGAATAAGGCAAGGATGTCCATTATCACTTCTTTTATTCAACATTTTGCTAGAATTCCTAGGTAGTCCAATAAGGCAAGAAAAATAAAAGACATAAGATTACAAGAGACAGAGGTAAAACTGTCATTATTTACAAATGATTGTGTACATAGGAAAACCTATGAAATCTACAAAATTTATCATAATTAAGGAGTTTAGCAAGATCTCTAAATACAAGGTCAATGTATAAGAGTCAATTAAATCTTTACACACTGGTGATGAATAATTGAAAGATAACATTTTAAAACAATACCATTTAAAATAGTATCAAAAGATATAAAATTAATAGGACTAAATCTGGAAGAAAGATTTACAAGACCTCTACACTGAAGATTAAAGAAGACCAAAATAAAATGGATGGACATAACATGCTCATGGATTGGAAGATTCAATATTGTTAAAACATCAGTCCTTCTCAAATTGATCTATAGATTCAATGCAATCCCAGTTCCAAAAGAGTTTCATGTGAAACTCAACAGTCTGATTCTAAAATGTATATGGAAATATAAACCACTTAAAATATCCAAAACAATCTTGAAAAAAGGAGAATAAGATTAGAAAGCTTATACATCCTGATTTCAAAACTTAATATAAAGCCATGATAACCAAGATAGTGTGGTATTGGCATAAGGATGGATAATAGATCAATGGAACAAATTAGAGAATTCAAAAGTAGACCCACACATATATAGCTAATTGATCTTTTACAAAGATGCCAAATCAATTCAATGAGGAGAGGAATGCTTTCTTAACAACTGGTGGAAGAACAACTAGCCATCGACATGGAAATGAAAGAAACTTTGACCTCTACTTCACAGCATACACAAAAATTAATTTGAGATGGATAAGAGGCTTAAACACAAAGTTGAAACCATAAAACTTTGATGAAAAAAACACAGGGGAATATCCTTGTAACCTTGGGGGTTAGCAAAGTTTCTTAGACAATGATAAAAATGATAATTTAGAATTCATTAAAATTTTAAGCAGCTGCTTATTGGAGAACACCATTTTTAAAAAGACAACACAAGCCATGGACTGAAAGAAAATGTTTGCAACACATGCATCTGACAATGAACTGTTATCCTGAATATCTAAGGAAGCCCTACAAGTCAATAATAAAAAGATAAATAACCCAGTCAAAAAATGGACAGAAGACCTAAACAAACATTCCTCCATTGAAGACATATAGATGGCCAATAAGCAGATGGAAAGATGCTCAATATTGCTAATTATCAGAGAAATACAAATCAAAACTACAATGAGGTATCACCTAACACTGGTCAGAATGGCCATCATTAAAAAGTCCACAAACAATAAATGCTGGAGGGGGTGTGGAGAAAAGGGAACCCTTCTACACTGTTGGTGGGAATGTAATTTGGTGCAGCCACTATTGAAAACAGTATGGAGAGTCCTTAAAAAGCTAAAAATAGACTTACTATATGATCCAGCAATTCCACTCCTGGGTATATCTCCAGAGAAAACACTAATTAGAAAAGATACATGCACCCCAATATTCATAGAACAATAGCTAAGACATAGAAGCAACCTAAGTGTCCATTGACAGATGAATGGATAAAGAAGTTGTGCTATATATATAATAGAACACTACTCAGCCATAAAAAATAATGAGATAATGACATTTGCAGCAATATGGATGGACCTAGAGATTATCATACTTAGTGAAGTAAGTCAGAGAAAAACAAATATTATATGATGTCACTTATATGTGGAATCTAAGAAAAATGATACAAATGAACAAAACAGAAAGAGATTCACAGACACAGGAAACAAATTTATGGTTACAGTGGAGGGAGGGCAAAGAGATAAATTAGGAGTTTGGGATTAACAGATACAAATTACCATATATAAAATAGATAAACAACCAGGTCCTACTGTATAGCACAGGGAACTATATTCAATATCTTGTAATAACCAACAATGAAAAAGAATATGTATATATGTATAACTGAATCACTACGCTGTACACCAGAAACTAACACAACATTGTAAATCAACTGTACTTCAATTTTTAAAAAAGAAAAGAAAAATAGACAAAGACTGCAACATAAATTTTCCAAAAGAAAATAAGCAAATAGCCCATAAGTACATGAAAAACTGCTCAATATTATTTTGTCATCAGAGAAATAAAAATTGAAGCCATGATGAAATACCATTCCACATTGGGTGAGATGGCTGTAAGCAAAAATAATGACAATAGAAGATGTTGGTGAGCGTGTGGAATAACAGGAACTCTCCTCCATTGCTCATGAGAATGCAAAATGGTACAACCACTATGGAAAATGCTTTGGCAGTTTCTTACTAAGTTAAATACACATCTACCCTATGACCCAATAATTCCACCCCTAAGTATCTACTGAATAGAATGTAAACATACGTCCATACAAAGATTTGCAAGTATTTGTTCATAGGAGCTTTATTCAGAATAACGAAAAACTGGAAACAAATGTCCATTTAGTGGTGGATGAATAAACACATTATGAACTATTCATAGAATGGACTACTAGTCACCAATAAAAGTGTTAAAAGGGTAGGATTACTGATACACATAACATGGATCAATCTCTAAAATATTTTGTTGTAGAGGAAAAAGCCAGGCAAAAAGGAGAGGAGATTATACGATTCCATTTATATGAAGTCCAATAACTCCCAAATTTAAACTTTGGTGATGGAGATCAGAAGAGAAACTGCCCCCAGGAGGTGAAAGGATTGGCAGGGTCACCAGGGGACTTTCTAGGACTAAGGAAATATTCTACATCTTGTTTAGCATGATGGTTACATGAATGTACACAATTGTCAAAACTCATCAAATTGAACACTTAAGATCTGCGCATTTTATTGCACGTTTTTGGAAAACCAAGTAGAACACACAACTCCAGATTTCTTAAACAATGCAGTCTGAACTCTGCAGAATATTGAATTTTTCAACATTCTCAGTGTCAATTTCATTTCTTTTATGCCCCTTGATTTTTTAAGCTTCTCCAACAAGCCAACCCCTGGCATACTATGTAGTCTTCCTGAATGTTTCTGGCCAGGCTATGTAGGACCAAACTCACATTTCAGTAACAGAAGTCTTTATTTGGGGGCACACTAGAAATCCACATCCATCATTTTGAGACTTATTTACTGTTAACACTCCCCCAAGATTTGATCTTACTATTACTTCAAAATTAAATACATCGTCTGTGTTACACATCTCACTACCAAGATTACAAACCAGCTGCCTACACTGTATTCTGTTCGAACCACACAGTATTTTTTTTTTGAGTCAACATGCAGTAATTAGACGTTTTCACACAAAAATCCAGACTTCAGATTTTTTTAAACCATCAGTAGATCCATCAATAATTAACTGGAGCTAAAATATGGCAGCCTTCTTTTCAAAGGGCAGCTTATCATTTTTTTTACTTAAATATATTTATTTTTAAGGACTTACTGCTATGCCTGCAAAAAATAAATTCAGTGGCGACAACAATGTTACTCAATTCCAGCTGGATACTGTTAGCTACAGAAGAGTCTGGGCTATATACCTTGCTCTTTATGTTTAAAAGGAGAACATAAAGTGTTTAAGACATTTTATCACCTATAGAGTTTGTTCTCAACATAGTCATAAAGGTGAAAGAGAATTAAAAAGTAAATAACTTTATCACATTGTAACTCAACTATTATTCAATACCAAGTCTGTGCAGCACATACACTTAGCTCTTGGTCCACTTAAAAATCTTTTTGTATGCAAACACTAACATTAGTTCCGAAATGAGAAACACTGCCGCAAGTCTAAATTCCTCCACTGAACTCTGAGTTCCTCGAGGAACAAGGATATATCTTATTGATTTTTACATCCTGGAACCAAGCACAATATCTGGCCCAGAGCATTAACATATTTTTTCATTAAATGGACTCAATGGGCACTGGGTATATAAACATCTCTCAAGCAGGAAACTGGAATGCAGTGGAGAGGCAGAATTTAAAACAGGAAGGTAGCTCCCGCCTGCTCTTCTAGTGAAGAACCCAAAGTTACAGATACCACCAAGGACAGAGTCCCTCAAAGATATCTTGAAGATGCTGCTTTATAAAATGTCACATCCAACTTTAACACCCAGTTTAGTGCATGTTCCTGACAAGTCAAACTGGGAAAGGTATACAGGGTCCAGGGTTAGATCTCCAAGGTGGGATGAAGAAGGTTTTGTGAGAACAGTACAGGAAGATCTCATGAGGAACTTTGGGGCTAGCGAGGAAGGTGCCTTTCATATCCAGGAGACCAAAGACCAGTAATGACCTGATAATATTAACAATGGTAATAGCGATGATAATAATAAATAACAGTAAATAATTCTCTCATTTAATCTTCACTATAATCCTGTGGGGTAGGAAGCATAATTATCCCCACTTCATATATGGAAAACTATGGCAGATTCCCACCTCCTGATTTTCCTACATTTGTGTAATCCCTCCCCTTCCATGTAGGTGGGAACTGTGACTTGCTTCTAACCAACAGGATATGGCAAAGGGGATGTTTGTGATTGTTAGGTAAGATTGTAAGACTGTCTTGCTAAGAGAATTTTTGGCTGGCCGTCTTTGGAGAAGCCAGCCACCATGTTGTGAGTTACCATCGTGGAGAGGCCCACATGGCAAGGAGCTGTTGGTTGACAACAACCAACGAGAAATCGGGGCCCTGAGTCTGACAGCCTGCAAGAAACTGAATGCCATCAACAATCATGCAAGCTTGGAAGCAGATCCATCATCACTGGAGCCTCCAGACGAGGACATAGCCCAGTCAACACCCCGAATTGCAGCCTTATGAGACTCAGAGCAAAGGACTCACCAAAGCCCCCCACCTGGACTCCTGACCCACAGGAACTTAGCCCTAACAAGTGTATGTTATTTTAAGCTACTAAATTGGCAGTAATATTGTTACACAACAGTAGACAACAAATATAAAAACTGAGGCTTCCATAATTGATAGAACTAAGGAAGAACTTGGATTTGAACCTGATTTCAGAGTTGTGGTTTAGAGTCCTGGGCCCCACCCATAAGATTCTGACTTGACAGGTCAGAGCTAGAGACAGAGAAGCTACGCAGCCAGCAAGGATCCTGGGGCATTTGGCGCAGCTGGTCTTTAGACCACAATGTACAAATTACCCCCAAAACATAAGGGAAAATGGAAAGGCAGAGCCATGCTAGGAACTAGAAGTGAACACAAGTATAATGTGAAAGGGTTGATTCCAAGAGAAGAGTCTTAAGCAATTCTCAGGCCAGGCTGCACATTAGAACTACCTGGGGGCTTTTAAAATCCAAATCCAGGCTCCACTCCCTGGACCAATGACTTTTGAACCCCTGAAAATGGAACACAAGCATCAGTATTTTTTTTAAACTGACATAAATTGTATATAACATAAAAGTCACCATTTTAAAGTGTACAGGGAACTCAATATCATTTGGTGTATTCACAGTGTTGTGCAACCACCACATCTATCTAGTTCCAAAACATTCTCACCTGGTCTAAAGGAAATCTCACACCCATTAGCAGTCAGTCACTCCCCCTTTTCTCCAGCCCCCAAGCTGCTTTCTGCCTCAATGGATTTGCCTATGCTGGATAGTTCATATAAATAGAATCACATCATATATACAGTAGCCAAAAGGTAGAAACAGCCAGGATGTCCATCAACAAATAAATGGATTTAAAAAAAAAGTATTGTCAGACATATGGACCAATGGAACAGAACAGAGAGCCCAGAAATGAACCCACAAACATTTGGTCAACTAATCTTCAACAAAGGAGGCAAGAATATACAATGAAATAAAGACAGCCTCTTCAGCAAATGGTGTTGGGAAAACTGGACAACAGCATGTAAATCAATGAAGCTAGAACACTCCCTTACACCATATACAAAAATAAACTCAAAATGGATAAAAGACTTAAACATAAGACAAGATACAATAAACCTCGTAGAAGAAAATATAGGCAAAACATTATCTCACATACATCTCAAAAATGCTCTCCAAGGGCAGTCTACCCAAGCAACAGAAATAAAAGCAAGAATAAACAAATGGGACTTAATTAAGCTTACAAGCTTCTGCACAGAAAAGGAAACCATAAGTAAAACAAAACAACAACATACGGAATGGAAGAAAATTTTTGCAAACGATGAAACCGACAAAGGCTTGATCTCCAGAATATATAAGCAGCTCATATGGCATAATAAAAAAAAAAAAAAACAATCCAAAAATGGGCAGAAGATCTAAACAAGCAATTCTCCAAGGAAGAAATACAAATGATCAATAGGCACATGAAAAAAATGCTCAATATCACTAATTATCAGGTAAATGCAAATCAAAACTACAATGAGGTATTACCTCACACCAGCCAGAATGGCCATAATTCAAAAGTCTACAAATGACAAGTGCTGGAGAGGATTTGGAAAAAAGGGAACTCTCCTACACTGCTGGTGGGAATGCAATTTGGTGCAGCCACTGTGGAAAACAGTATGGAGATTCCTCAAAAGACTAGGAATAGACTTACCACATGACCCAGGAATCCCACTCCTGGGCATATATCCAGAAGGAACCCTACTTCAAAATGACACCTGCACCCCAATGTTCATAGCAGCACTATTTACAATAGCCAAGACAAGGAAACAGACTAAATGTCCATCAACAGATGACTGGATAAAGATGTGGTATATTTATACAATGGAATACTATTCAGCCATATAAATGACAACACAACGCCATTTGCAGCAACATGGATGTTCCTGGAGAATGTCATTCTAAGTGAAGTAAGCCAGAAAGAGAAAGAAAAATACCATATGAGATCGCTTATATGTGAAATCTAAAAACAACCCCCCAAAAAAGAACATAAATACAAAACAGAAACAGACTCATAGATATAGAATACAAACTTGTGGTTGCCAAGGGGGAGAGGGGTGGGAAGGGATAGACTAGGATTTCAGAATTTGTAGATACTGATGAGCATATGCAGAATAGATAAACAAGATTATAGTGTATAGCACAGGGAAATATATACAAGATCTTGTGGTAGCTCACAGAGAAAAAAATGTGACAGTGAGTATATGTCCATGTATGACTGAAAAATTGTTCTGAACACTGGAATTTGACACAACATTGTAAAATGATTATAAATCAATAAAAAAATGCTTTAAAAGAAAGAAAGAAAGAAAGAAAGAAAGAAAGAAAGAAAGAAAGAAAGAAAGAAAGAAAGAAAGAAAGAAAGAAAGGAAGGAAGAAAGAAAGGAAGAAAGAAAGGAAGGAAGGAAGAAAGGAAGGAAGAAAGAAAGAAAGAAAGAAAGAAAGAAAGAAAGAAAGCAAGCAAGCAAGCAAGCATTCAAAAATTGTTATCAATCAAACAGATGCGTAAATAAAGTGTAATTTATTGCATGTTTTCTTCCAGGTAGTAAAAAATGATGTGACTTTAGAAAAAAAAAAAAAGAAAAGTTGTGCTCAGCACTGGAATTTGACACAACATTGTAAAATGACTATAACTCAATAAAAATGATTTTTAAAAAAGTATGGTCTATTAGTATGATGGAACATTATTCAGCCATAAAAAGGAATGAAGAGCCAAAATAGGCTACAATGTGCATAAACCTCGAAAACACTACACTGGGTGAATGAGACATCAGTTTTTTTTTAATCTCCCAGGGGATACCAAGGTGCACCCAAGGTTGAGACCCATTGGTCTAAGCAATAGACATAGTTCAGGCTGAATTAAATAAGGCAGTCAGAGGAGGGAGGGACATTTCATTGAGGATGACCATGTGAGGATGCCCAGCCGCTGCCAGGATGGGGGTGAGCCATGACGATGGCAGCCCTGATCCCAGCACATGGGGACAGATTTCAGCTCCTTTGGATCCTCAGCCGTCTGATACATTTCATGGGCTCTCCAGCTCTAGGACAGAGGAGGCCAAGGAACCCAGTGAGAGGGCATTCAGAAAGAAAATTCATGATATTTTCCCTTGGGGTATACAGAGGCCAGCCTTGATCTCAGCCATGGGTCCAACCTAACTTTCCAAATTCCTTCTTAAATTTGACTTGCCACTTCCAGAAAACCCAAAACTCTGCCCCAAAGTCAAAGTGTGACACCCCAGAGTTCCTTTAAGAGGAGTGAGCTTTCAAAAACAACACTGGTACCCATATCAGACTGGAATCATCCCTTCCAAGTGAGGGGAAGTGAGGGTGTTGGCACTCCAGAGTCTATTTGCATCAGGTTTTTATGGAAAATATGGTCATGTCACTCACAAGAAAAACAAATCACAGCCCACACTGGAGCTGTGGCTTAATAACATGGCTGAGCATTAGTGCAGGCTTTCCACGTCAATATCAAACCTGAGAAAACTAGCCACAAGCTCCCAGAAACATTTCTGCCAAATGATTTGGGGGGGGGGGGAATAGCAGAGATGCCCCTTAATGTTGCCTTCTCTGCACGAAGAGGTTCGGGTAGCAACGCCAAATACGCTCATTGCTGGGGTCTTTCCAGTCAAAGCAAGCTGAGCGTGGACTGTCCTCCTGCAGCAGGCCAGGTGTGGATTTAGACCAATATAATAACACTGGTGCAAATGTAAATAGATTTAACTCCCCCACAGCAATCTAGATTATTTTAATATGTTTTCTCAGTGGCATTCCGTATTTCTCCCAAAAGCAAATGAACATCCCTCAGCAATGAATTAAAACAAAGAAGTAATAAGTTGAGGACACAGGGCTCAGGGTGGGAGTTGCTGGCTGTACAAGAACATACTGCAAGTGGCATTTCCAAGTCTAGACGTCTTCATCATAAATGCTAGCACTCCTGTTTGCAGAGACCCCAAGCTTCTCAGAAAGGAGGACACACCTAGCAGTTTGTTTCAAGCTTCTTGTCCACACCCTTTTTCTCCAGACCTCCGGCCCACCCAACCCACCTTCCATGGCCAAGTCATGTAGGTTTTACCTCCTAAATCTCTCTGGAATCCACTCACAGCTCAGCCACACTCTGACATCATTATATATATAAATCAAGCCACTATCGTCTCTGGCTGCTTGAATATAAACACCTCTGACTGGTCTCCCCATTCCTCCTTCTCCTTGTTGCAATCTGTGCCCCACACAGAGATCAAAGCAATACCTTCAGAATCACATACAAACAGATCACTCCCTTCCAGTGGCTCCCCATTGCTCTGTGGGTTAACAATCACACAAGCCCAGCTCTACTAAGCACAATTCTCTCATTTCACCCTTACAACAGCCCTTTATTTCACCAACAGGTGGTTAACTGGGATGCCCAAGGTGACAGAGCTAGAGTATAGTTTCAGCGTCTTCACAAAAGACTTCCATGAGCCAGGCTCTCCCTCCTCCAGCTCTCCCTTGCCTTCCAGGCTCCAGCCACATAAACCTCTCCAATGCCCCTCAAATGTGCTACATTCCTTTTGGCCTCAGGGCCTTCACATGTGCTGTTTCTCACCCTGAAATGTCATTCTCAACCTTTCTTACCTGGTTAACACACCCTCCAGGTCTCCCCTGAAATGTCATCTCACGATAAAGACTTTATTTTTTAATATAACAGTTTTATTGAAATATAATTCACATACCATACAATTCATCCATTTAAAATACACAAATCAATGGTTTTCAGTATATTTACAGAGTTGGGTAACCACCACCATTATAGTTTCAGAACATACTCATCACCCCTAAAGGAAACTCTATATCCATTAGCAGTCATCTCCCATTTCCCTCGCCCCACTACCCAGACCCTGGCAATGACTAATCTACTTTCTGTCTCTGTGGATTTGCCCATTGTAGATATTACATATAAATGGAACCATACGATATGGTTTCTTTCACTGAGCATCATTTCTTCAAGGTTCATTCATGTTATAGCATGTATCATTTTTATAGCCAAATAATATTCCATCGTGTGGACAGACCACATTCTATTTATCCATTCATCATTCGATAAATATTTGGGCTGTTTCCACTCTTCAACTGTTATGAACAGTGCTGCTGTGATGTGTGTGCACACATTCGTGTGGACATGTTTTCATTCCTCTTAGGTCTATACCAAGAAGTAGAGAGTTTCTGGGTCATATGAAAACTCTATGCTTAGCCTTTTGAGGAACTTGCAGACAGTCTAAGGAAGCCTTTCCTGACCCTCCAAGACTGAGGTTCCCCCTCCCAATTTGCATATTCTCTTCATACCTTTTATTTCTCTTTCACAGCAGTTGCGACAAACACGTCAGTGACCTGGTTAACCCTTGGCTTAATGCCCATATGCCCTCTAGATCATCAATGTCCAATAGAAATATGATGTAACCACATGTCTACTTTCACAATTGGTAGCAGCCACATTAAAAATAATAATAAAACAAAACAGGTGAAAGTAATTTTAACATCACTTATTTGATCAAGTATATCCAAAATAACACTTCAGCATGTATTAAGCATTTTTGAAAATAGTAATGAAACACTTAGCATTCTTCTTTTTTAATAGCATCTTCAAAGTCCAGTATGTATTTTCACTTCTGACAGAGCTCAACTGGTACTCACCACATTTCAAGTGCTCAGTAACCCCATGTGGCTAGCGGCAATCTTACTGGAAGGTGGATCCCCTAAACTGCTTACTCCCTGAGGGCAGGAGCCCTGCCTGCTTTTGCTGGTTATCATATCCTCAGTCCCTGGTACAGTGTCTAGGGTGCAACAGGCATCCTGTGAATATATGCTAAACACTGAATAAATGAATCCACCCCAACCTCCACTCCTCCAAAAATAACCTCTGAAGTTCAACGTTCACCTGGATCCACCTGGTCTTTTCCAGCAACTTGAATTTGTTAAGAAATGACAATAAAACGTGGGGCTGCCATGTGCAGAACAGTGGGTCACAACGACCTTCCACTCTTCAGGCAAATAGTGTTTTTATTGAAGCCAGAACCAATTGAACAAAGAGGGGTGTTTTTTTTAATGTGACTGTGTTTTATTTTGTTTTATTTGTTTTATTTTACAATGTATGAACCACTTTGAAAGGGCAGAGTGCCTGTCTAGAGAAGCCTATTTAATTTCCTCCCTTTATTTTAAAATGTTGGGTAATGTTATTATAAAAGAAGGTAGCTTCAACAAGTAAGTACACACGTACACACACACACACACACACACACACACACACACACACCACTACCTCATAAGTCCGTGGAGCAAATGAATCTAACAGCAGCTTCCTAATAGCCAGTCTTCTTTGTAGTGAGGAAATAATTACCAGCATGTAAAACCCTATATATATTCAACCATTCTCACTTCCTGCAAAATTCAAATCTACAATTGATTTTCTTTCTAGGGTCCTGAAACCAGCTTTGTCAAAATTACTCAGGAATGGAATGAAGCCAAGCATTACCCCTTGGGGACTCAGGACAAAGCAAGTCAGCCATGGTCAGTGCAGTGTTGGCCGCCACATACAATTACACCCAGACCTATGGGACAGCAATGCCCTGCTTGGTCCCTTCCCAGCCAGGTCCCCATTGCCTGGGCTGCAGCCAGAAGTATTCAGGCACAGGTACATTAAACAAGTATTTACTGGATTTTATTGGTGGTTAGGGGGTTGTAGTCGATTACAGTGCATTAATGGACCCAATTCTTCACAATGCCCTAAATCCAGGCCGTTTGCCATATAATTTCACAGTTCTTCTCACTAAAGAGTCAGAGTATATTTCTCCAGCCCTCGAAGCTGGGTTTAGTCATATGTCTTGCCTTGGCCAATGGAATTTTCATCAGTGTTATGTGGCCAGAAGCTTGAAGAGTGGGAGCTCAATCTCTCTTGCTCTCTTGTGCCTCTGTCATCACCATGAGAACACACCCTGGCAAGCCTACCAGACCCAGGAGAAGAGAAGAGACACCAGGAGCAGAGAAGGGCTTCCCAGATGTACCCAGCCTAGATCAACCAACCCTCAGCTTATCTAGAGATCCACAAAAATATGTAGTTGTTGTGTTAAGCCACTGATTTGGGGAAGCTTGTTACATAGCACTTTTGTGGCAATAGCTGACTGATACAAAGGTCACTGACCCTTATTTCTGTAGGTTTTAACAAAATTTAACAGCTATATGGAGATCCTCCAATTGCTTTTATTTATAACAAACTGAACTGAAGAGCTAGTTTGGCCCTGATAACTATCAGTTACCTATCCAGAAACTGGTTAATCCTTTCTTTTCCTTGTTAACAGAACTCCTGTTTCACTCAGGTAAGGGGCTGCCTTGTTCCTTAAGAGTGCTGGCCCAGCCTCAAGGAAAGAATCATGATTGGCTTAAGCAGGGTTTGGCAAAGTATAAGTTCAAGGGTCACATCTGGCCTACTGACTGTTTTTGTAAATAAAATTTTATTGGAACAGAGCCAGGCCCATTCATTTATGCATCGCCTACGGCCACTTTCATGCTACCACTGGCACAGCTGAGTATTTGTAGCAGAGGCTGTCTGAACCAAAAAGCCTAAAATATTATCATTTTTTAACAAAAAAACTTTGTTGTTCCCTAGTCTAAGGCTTAGATCCTAAACTAATGTTCCTCAAACCCCCCTTAGCCAGCGATTGGTCTAAGTCTGGTCCCAAGACTCCATTCCAACTGTTCTAGTGAGGGCTGTTCTGGCTGAGATGTAGGAAGTCTGCTGGGATCTTCTGGGAGAGAATTTAATATAGAAATGTGCAGGGAGATGCCATGCCCCTTCCATCTTGTCTCTGGGTGTTGTCACGTGAGGACTTCATATTTGGATTGTGGCAGCCTCCACGACCACAGGAAGAAAGGCAAGAGCACCACGGAAAAGTCAAGCAAGAAATTCATTGTCTTCAGCTGTTCATTCCACAAACCCTGGAATCAGCTATCTCTAGCCTTAGTATGCAAGACAATAAACCCCTGTTGTTCAAGATGGGTGGATGGTCACTTGCTGGCTGGCTCTTCCAGAGGCAAGTCTTGCCTTGTCCTCCTTGCTCCAAAAGGCCTGGGGTCTGTACAAGCAACCAAGGAGGTGAACCCTGATGCCACAGTTAAGGCAAAATAACCCATTCACTAGTAGGAGAACTTGGTTAGACAGTCAGCACTTCCTCTGTCTCACCAACTAGATCAATGTGTCCTCTCACAGAAGAGGCTAAGCTTTCATCCCAGCTCATTCCCAGGGGACAAACTTGATGCTGGAACCTCCTCCCTCTATGCGCCAAAGAGAGGAAATTGGGGAGAGTGCCAGGCAGGAGAGATGCAGCAGTGGATGTGGTGTTCACGGAGCTTTGGTCTGTGGACCAGAAGAAACTGCATTTCTAGACATGGGGGTTTAAGAATGGAAACTTGGAGTCATGTCTCCTGGCGTTCTCCATCCCTCCAAGCCAGAGGGAATACATTTTGCTCCACCGCACCCGGGTGTAGGAAATGTCACATTCCTATTTCTGTAACTCCGGCTAAATCTGCTCTGAGTCCCTGTATGCCTGGCAGGTGGGGAATTCGCTCTCGTCATTATTGGGGCCTCTTTCCCTTCTTCGTAAGTTTACATAAGAACTCTGGGCTGCAGGTGGTTGGAAAGCCAGGCAGGAACTAGGCCCCTGGAGGTCATCATTGCTGTAGTTGCTCCTGATCTGGTAACATTTGGGGGCCATCTGCTATAAGCAGAACCTCATATGGTCATTCCACTGACCACAGAGCCGGCCATAGGGACCCTCACTGTAGCATGTCTCCACTATACATCAGGACTCCAAAAAGCCTTCTCTTAATCTCAGCTTCCTCTAAAATCAAGCTGCCCTTGCGTTCTCACCTCCAAACACAAATGCTAGCTCCTCCCCATCATGCCAAACCTTGGTGGCAACCCAGCTAAATCCTCCTCAAAGAGCCTCAGACACCAAAGCTTTTCACCTTCCTTCTTTAGGGAGATGATGCAAGGGTATTTGAGACCTCCAGAAACCCAATGGTGGCCTCTCTTCTGGGGGGATGGGGTTGACAGAGTCTCCTCTTCAGTGCTGTGTTTACCTTGCTTGCCACTATGTCCCCAGTACCTGGCACATAGTAGGTGCTATAAGGATGGCGCATGGTAGATGCTGTTAGTGTCTGTTGAACTGAACTCTTGAGGAGGTTGAAGCTATTAGCAGAAATCAGCCAAGCAACAGGATGGAAAACCAACCAATAAAAAAAAAAAAAATCAAGTAATTATGGCTTTGAGCTCTGAAACACAGGGCACCAGCCCAAGTTTGGGCAATTTTAATACAACAACCATTTTGCCTCCAAACAAACTGGCATCAGCTCCAGAAGCCTCCCTCTGCCTCTCAAAGAGAGCCAGTTTCTCCTTCTTTAAGTGGCAGCATTCCTCCTCGGGTTACAAAGAAGCAGTATTCATCCCTCTTGCCGCCAGCCAAGGACTGTAGCCAAGCACCAAAGGTTTGATAGTTAAGCAGTATATTTTAGAGGGAAAAACAAAATAACATCTCAAAACTCGATAAGCACCACCACTTTCCAGAGGGCAGATCTCATCTGTGAAACCTTCTGCAGCTCAAGCATTGACATGGTTCAATGACATACTTTGGGGATTTTTGCAGGGAATAGTGAAGGAGCTCTGCCAAATAAAGGGACAAGAACTCAGAGTTCCCAGAGCAATGAAGGAGGGAGCGGGTACATGGGAAAATGCAGGGGTGATGCATAGCAAGAGAAATCAGAAAGTTGGCCAGGACCAAGCACGGAATGATGTGACCTGTCCTTGGCCCCCAGTCTCAACAAGTCAACAAAATTCATTAATGCTTGGTAAGAATGGTTTATGCTTTGGAGAGCAAAGTAGACTCGAAGATAGAGACAGCAGATGTGGACTCAAATGCCCAGGACTCAGCAAGGAGGGTTGTGGTTCTGAGATATTAAGCCCCACCCTAGTCTCAGCAGAAATCTCAAGGTGGGCTTCAGACATTCATGGACCATGGAATTTGTGGCCTTGAGAGCACTGTTTTTTTAGTAGATGCTCCCAGTGCATCTTCCAGCTCCACCACTTCCTACTGGGGTTTTGAACAAGTTACTCAAAGCAAGTTACTCAAAGCATGCACTCAAACATCTCTAAAATTTCAGTTTCTTATCTCTAAAGCTGAGGACAGGGGGAGGGTATAGCTCAGTGGTAAAGTGCATGCTTAGCATGCATGAAGTCCTGGATTCAATACCCAGTACCTCCATTTAAAAATAGTAAAAAAATAAATAAATAAGTCTAATTACCTCCCCCCAACAAAAAAAAATTCTTAAATTTTAAACAAAATAAAATAAAATAAAGCAGAGGGCATATTGTATACCTTATAAGGAAGTTATTGTGCGATTAAGAGATAAATGTGTTCAGCCCAGTGCCTAGGACATAGCGAGCTCTCCATAAGTTTGAGCCACCATCACCATGACCTCTAGATCTCAGAGAACAGAGGGCTACCCATGGACACAGTGGGCCCCAAATCAGGCTGAATGGCAGAATCCCTCGGAAATACCCAAGCCCTACCCAAGACTAAGTCAGAATCACTGGAGGTAGAGCCCAGGAATCTGTATTTTTAAGCTCATCAAGTGATTGAAAGAATTGTAGCTTGCCTTCTTTTGGTTTTTTTTTTTTAATATTTCTTTTACATTTTTTTTTTTACATTTCAATCATTTTAAATATATTCACAGATTTGCACAATCATCACCTGAGTCAATCTGAGAACATTTCAACACCTCAAAAAGAAGTTCCATATCCTTTAGCTCTTACCCTCACCCCCAGCCCCACATTGCAGGCCTAGGCAGCCACTAATCTACTTTCTGTCTCTATAGATTTCCCTATTCTGGACTTTCATAGTAACAGAATCATATAATATGTGACCTTTCTGCGTTTGGCTTCTTTCACACAGCATAATGTTTTCATGGTCCATCAGTATTGTAGCAGGTATCAGAACTTCACTCATTTTTATGGCCAAATAACATTCCACGTGTGGTTATACCACATTTTGTTTATCTATTCATCTGCTGAAGGGCATTTGGGTTATTGCCACCTTCTGGCTATTATGAATGATGCTACTACAAACATTCAAATGTAAGTTTTTGTGGACCTATGTTTTCATCTCTGAATAGACCTATCTCCAAGTAAGATATACGAATAAGTACATGAAAAGACACTCAACATCCTTAGCCATTGGAGAAATGCAAATCAAAACCACAACGAGATCCCACTTCACAAACATAGGATCAAAAAGACTGCCAGTAACAAGTGTTGGTGAGGATGTGGAGAAATTGGAACCCTCACACTCTGCTGGTGGGAATGTCAAATGGTGCAGCCACTTTGGAAAACAGTCCGTCAGTCCTTCAAACAATTAAATATAGAGTTACCACATGACCCAGAAATTCCACTCATTGGTATAGATCCACCTGGGCTCTTTTAATCTGTGGGAAATGAACCATCAGTACTTGGCAAGAACAGAGGAGAGAGAAGTGGGAGTTGTGAACACAGCCTTCACAACAGGAGCTTGTGGCTGCTTTCCTACTGAGAACATCTCACTTTGATGAATGATTTTGGGGTTGAAGACACAAATATTCATAAAAGGTGGCCCCTCAATGACTTCATCAGCTGCTCACCAAAGAAACCACTTTCTGTTCCAACCCTGGAGAGAAACGTGCTGAGTGGGAGCCGGCAAGCAGTGGTAAGTCTGACCTCTGTGCGTTATGAAAGATGGAGGGGATTTTCAAGAGTAATGTGGACTGTACTGATTTCTTTTCCCCACTGACTTTAGAACCTTCTGCATAATGCCTGGCACTCTTACGTTTTCTATTGCTTCTAAGTAAATTTCCAGTTCAGCACAGTCTAGAAATAATTTGCTAAGAAATAAATTTCTCTCCAAAGCAAACAAAAAATGCTAATATGGCTATAGTTATATTGCAGAGTTAATACAAATTGCACTTGTATATATACAGCACAGTTTCATGTGTTTTTGGTTGGGGGAGTCCTTTATTCTCACATAGGTTGCAGAATGAGGTGTATCAAGGCATTTGCCCAGCAAGACCCTGGCCGGGTTCTTATCTGATAGTGTCAGGGGTGAGTCACCTCTGCTGGATCATTATCTCAGTCATCTTTTTATCCTCCTCTCCTGGCAAGTTCTAGACACAAGGTGGTTCCATACATGTTTGTTGAATGAACAGGAGACGGATAACAACTGGGAATTCCAGACCTGCAGTCAGGATTCCAGAAACTGTGGGTATCTCCAAGACACTATGGCCAAATTCCTCAGTCTCACCATGATTTCTCTGTCTCAGTGTGAACCCTATGAGTGGTCCTTGTTACAGAACTCCTGTTCTGTATGGACACAGGTGTGTGCTAGGAGTATGAGTCGTGCGTAGGATTTTAGCAAACCCATTTGGAGAGCTCCATGCTTTGATATGTCACTCATGTCACTGCCCCTGCTCTCAGGATGAGGCCTCATCCTTCCGTGTAACTGGCAAACCCCAGGACCCTCTTCTCCTTGGCCGACACTCTGAAAGGCCCACCTTGGCAGCCCCTCATATTCATTTGACAGCGGTTCAAATTAGGGTGGCTAGCCTTCGTGCTAATCATTTGATTCTGCAAACCATTTCTCTTCTGACTGATTTTTTAATGCTTTATTGAATTATAATATACATATAGAAGCGTGCATACACAAGAGGTTGACTTGATAAATTTCTTACAATCTGAACGCACTCATATAGCCAACACCCAGATCCAGAAACAGAGCACTGTGGCCCCCTCCCACAACCCCCCTACCCACCTTTCAGTTACCACTCACCCTGGCTGCCAACAACCTCAACTCATTCCATGTGATTTTGTGCTTTGTGTCAGGCAGTAGTTCACACCTGGGAGCAATGTTGCCCCCCAGGGAACATTGGCAATGCCCAGAGACACTTTTGATTGTCACAGCTTGGGGGAGGCATGTTACTGGCAGCTAATGGGTAGAGTCCAGGGATGTTGTTAAACGTCCTACAATGCACAGGGCAGTCCTGCGACAGGGAACTATCCAACCCAAAATGTCAACAGTCTTCTCGGTTGAGAAACCCTGATATAAAGAGAGTCATATACTACCTACTCTTCTGTGCTTGTGATCAGTTTTAGCCCTTTGATACTGACCATTTAATAGGAAGCAAAAATGTCATATGGAGGCAAGTAAAGCCCTAAACAAAGAAAATCCAGAACTGCCTGCAAACCTGGTGACTTTAGAGTTGGGATTTGATTTCAATTCTTTCCATTTCATTTTTTGAGTGATTTTTCTTAAAATGGCATCCACTGGGCTCAAGGCCCTAAGATTCCCTCAAAGCTGAGGTTCACATGGGAATTTTGCACACACCCACACAGGTACACACTGTCATCTGCATGCAGACATCCACCCACAGACACACACATCCAGAGACACACACACCAACAACGACAGAGAGCAAACTTCACCATAAAAGCACAGTCCCCAGAAAAGCAGAAATGCACCCTTTTCTCCAGAGGGACATCTATTTCATTCATTTCATTCAGACTCTGACGGTCAAGCTGCTGCTAAGCCTAGCTCTCAGACGTCCCCCCTCTAGGAAAGAGAGATGGATTTTTTTTTTCTTTACTCAAGAATATAGATTTTAAAAACAAACACTTCTGCATCTCAAAGCAGGCTGTTCTTCCTGAGCTGCACATATTGATCAGCATTTTATTGTCAATTTTCTTTCAGTTGAACTGGAAAAAAATATAATCTAATTACATCCTTAGTGACAGTTGGGAATCAGTCGCACTAAATCCAACAGGGTGTGTTTGTGTGATTGAGGTGTTTAATTTGGGGGACAATGAAGCAGAAGCCTTGGCCATGTTTTAATGTCACTCGTACAGAATCTCTCTAAAGGGGTGAACACTCACAGTGGCACAAAGCTCCTTCTGAAGCAGAAAGGGATTCTGTCCCAGAAACTGAGTCAGGGTGGTCCATGGCTCCCCATGCCATTTAAGCTGTAATGTTTTACTAACGTCTCTTCAAGAGTCCCTGGAATGTGGAATAGGAAAGACGGAAATACTCCAAGTCTTGGCTAAGCGTCTATAAAGGGAAATAACCTGGGCTTGTAGATACTCCACTGCGTTTCCCTAAGCTGCTGCTTCCCAAATTGTTCTATTTCATCAGCCAGTAAAATATTTTTCTTAACTTGGGAAACAACGCAAGGTTGCCCTTTTTTCTGAAGGGGTGGAGGGTTAAGAAAGGACATTTTTAAATTACCAATTTCACCATCACCACCCCCTAAAAATACCACCATAATCAATCAGGCTGAATTAGGTTTTACTGCAATAACAAACAACCCCTAAGTCTCTGTGCCTCAGAACAACAGAAGTTGCTTTTCTTACTCACGCTCCATGTGCATCCCATGTCAAGGAGCAGTGGGTGGAGGGGATTTTGTTTCCACATTGAACTTACTCGGGGGCTCAGGTGATGGAGGTTCCATCACCCATCAGGGCAACAGAGGGAACAGAGCAGGAAGACCATGCACTAGGCATTTAATGCTCCAGCCTAGAACAGACACCCTGCATTTCTGCCCCAGCCCATGGACCAGGGCATCCCTCCCCCACCGTCCCACCCACAGAAATGGAGGAAGTAGGTGTCATCCTCCCATTGCCAAGAAGAAGACAAGAACTAGATACTAGTAAGTATTAGACATTTCTACCCCCGTAGCATTTCATAAAAGAAAAAGAAATCTGAAAACGCAAAATAAAACTGAACAAAATGGACATAATTTCAGAATAAAGAACAACAATCTTTCACCCACGTGCACATTCCCACAACATTTTCCCCATTGTTTTTCATTTCATCCTTTACCCATGAATATTTCCTACAGAATGGTCATGGTATAAGGAACCATTTGGGGACCACTGCTCTGAGCCAGGTGATTTTTTTTAAAAGCCCCAAGATTAGACCACAGAGCCCTCAGGAAAGATCTGTCAGGGCCAGGATGTTCGCACTTCTCACCATCAATGAGCAGACATCCATGGGGAGAATCTAGGCATCCTAGCCTCAAACAGGGGTTCTTTATAGCTTCATTCTAATGCCCTCACTTTGATCTTTGTCATCACTGTAAAGCCAGCTGGTCTCAAGATCTTAAATTCCCACTCTGGCTACATTCTCCCGTCCTCCACCTCTCCCACCTTCTCCTCCCTCCTAATTTTGCTCTTCACAAACTCAGCTTTGCTTTCCTCATCACCCTGGACCGTGCAGCCTTTGATTTCACTTCAGTTTCTTTTTCTTCACTTAAAATTCATGCAACATTAAATGTAGTACTTTTTCTTTCAGAAATCCCATCTTGTCTGGTCAGAATTATCTGTCCATCTCTCTAACCATCCCTCCATCTGTATATAGGCTGAGTCTGGGATGATGTTCACTTTATAGTAAGGAGGTTTATTTCTTGGGGTGGTAAAATTTGAGGTGACTTTTCTTTCTTTCCTGTTCTTTTTTGTGTTCCTTGAATTTCTTTTTAAACACTATTTCATTCAAAATAATCAAGGTGTTTTTTTTTAATCTACTCTGTATTACATTCATTCATATGCTCATCTAATCTCCCTACTTGATTACAAACTTCTTGGGTTATCAGATTGTTTTGTGGTCCCAGCATCAGAGATTCTGATTCAAAAGGGTTGGACCTTGGAATATGCAGGTCTAGAAACCATCTCAGAGGATTCCTTCACAGGTGTTCTAAGGCCAGCATTCTGAGAAGCCCTGATGCAAAAGAAAGGACCCTCACTTTAATTTATTTTCCTACCCAGCATAGGAATCAGCTGAAGTATTATCCAGTCAGGACCAATCTTAGTACTGGTTGTGTATGTAAGGAATTCAGAAACAGTTTAATCAAGGTTGAGGATGTAAAGGAGGCTTCTCTTTTGGATGTCAAGTCCCCACCTCATACATGGTGGCAATCAATGATGACACCTGTTCCTCTGGCTTCATATCCCATGGTTTTTGTTCATAGTTGAAGTGTGTCCATCCCCAAACTCAATGCCAGTTACTCACCTACACTTCTGCGGGAGATCTGATCTCCACAGGAGAAATCAAAATGGCCCCCATGGTGGTGGAAGTGAAAATTTGAATTCAATTAGTGAGGATGACACTGAAACATTTCCCAGGAAATGCTTTCAGCAGCTCTGCCCATCCATAATCTCACTCCATTTCAGGGCAAAGCCTTGCTTAAGTGGTACCGGCTTCCATTAGAGTAAATCATACTGACTCACAGCAAATGCAGATGAAGGTCAAAAAGGTTCTTATAACAAAGATTCACACACATGCACGCGCACGCACACACACACATACACCCCTCCCTAGAGACTGACCCCATTCAGCAAGAAATGCTGTTCCACCAAGCACCTATAAAACTTTGGTTCACTGATAAAAATGTGAGAGATGACCCTGACATCAAGGAGCTTACAGGGAAAGGAACAGGCTTGAACACAAGTGAGAATAATAGAGATGGAGTAGAAGAGCCCACCTTGAAATTTAAACAAAGTAGCACCAAGGACTGGTTCCCAAGCTGGGTCCCCCTGAGGCAGAGCCAAACTTGGCTCTGAACAAAAACCATGAGACTCACCTGGGAGCTTTTGTAACCATAGATCCTGACTGAGCCCCTAAGCATCCGAATCTCTGGGCATGAGCCCCAGGAATTGGTATATTTAATAAACACCCTCCCCCATGAGATTTTGACACTCCTAAGTGTTGGGGAAATATGGAACTATGGAAAATACCAAAGAAGTCACTAGTATAAACCGTAAGTGTTGACTCCTGTGCTGACTACTGTATCAATATCCTGCCTGCATGATCCCCGAGACTTTAAAAACCCTGCAAGGGAAGCATTTGTGGGAACGACTGTGGGTGTTGTTAATCAGAGCCAGGCACCTGTGATATTGAAGCCCTGCCCTGCCCTGCTGGTCACCCCTCCCCCTACAGGAGCTAGGTGGGAGTCTTTCCACAAGTTTTAATACAATGCATCCTATTTTCCAAGGTCACTGGGACACAGAGATGTTAAACAATCTGCCCAAGTCCTTACAGCTTATAACTGTCAAAATCTAGGGTTCAAACCCAAATCCATCTGACCCCAAAGATGTTTCCACTTGCTTCAACCCCAGAGTCATCCCAGTTGTAGAGACGACTGAACCCACCCAACAGTCGCTTTTGTTTTTAGAAACTGTCTCAAGTCCCCCTCTGAATATTAGACAAGGGTTGTTTCTTACAGGGCAAGGCTGTAGAAAGAACCTGAAGCAGTCCCCCTGTTTGAGACCCTACACAGACAGAGTCAGGATTCCTGGGTCCTGGTCCAGTTTCTGTACCTTCCTTAGTTTTCCCCAGGCGAAAAATAGCAACAATCTTTGACAGGCTCCCTCCCTCAGCGGACATAGGGAGGAAGAGTTAACTCTGTTCATGTTTTGAATAGACAGTTTCAGGGTCAATGATGATTTCACAGGATAGAAAATATCACAGTCATAGAACACTTTGCATTCAAATAGAATGTTCTCATTTTCAAAGGGCCTTCACTTGCCATCCCATCTTATCCTTCTAACAGTCCTGGGAGGGAAGTAGGGATTCCTAACCCTGTTCCCCAGACAGGAGACTGACGCACAGGCTTTCCAGTTCTAAGCAGGCTTGAAGAGGGAAAAGAAACTAAAGAGCTACTACGAGACGCAGTGTGGATTTTGCATAAATGAAGCAAAAGAAGATCAGAGGACCATGACAGACCATATGATATAGACTCCATCCTCCTACACCAACAACTGTGCTTTAAATATTAAGAAGACCTTTGCTAAGGGCAGGTCAGAAAGATGGGGCATTCTATACAATACATTAAGGAAGTCCATAGGTAGGTATGTTCCTACGTCATCTCCTGGAGGACCCCTAGGATTCTGGTGACACGTGTTCTGCACACTCTCTCTCACTTCTGCTGTTGGAGAGCTACCGTAGTTAAGTGGTTAATAGCGTGCACCCAGAGACCAGCCAGGTGAGTTCAAATCCAGCCCCACCTTTGAGTGACTGTATAACACCAGCCAAATTATATAATTTTCCTGAGCCTCAGTTTCCTCATCTGTAAAGTGGGTATGCCTCATTCATTAATCAAATTCTACCCTAGCATATGCTATACACCAGAGACAAAGTGAGGATCAAGAACAAGCATGACCCCTGCCTTCATGGTGATCATAGTATAGAAGAAGGCAGATATCTGTCAAAGAATCATGCCCAAAGGAAGAAGTATCTCTAGTTGGGCTAAGACCTAAACACAGTGAAAGCTGGTGCTATGAGAACAGGTAACAGGGGGTTGTTGTGACTCTTGTCATTATGGCCGCACTTCCCTGAGGCAGTGGTAACTCAGCTGGTAGATGAGAGACTTACCAGGTGAAGCGGGGAGGGAAAGAGCTTTCCAGGCCGAGAAAGCAAGATATGCAAAGGCCCTGTGGCAGAAAAGAGCATAGCATATGTACAGCAGTTTGAAAGGGACTAGAAAGAGTGAGTGAATGTGCAGATGATCATAGTGCCCACCTCATAGAGGAGCTGCAGGAAAACAGAGACCTATCTATGATGAGTTCAGTAAAAGACTAAACAGTAACACAGGACTAGGTTTCTTCCTGAATTTTCCCATGAAAGTCTGCAGTGGACTCAGAAGCCAAGTCCAATGTCCTCCTTCACAGCCCCCCCATTCAATCAGAAGCAAATGCACCCTCAATCACAATCAAATATCAAGAACCACATGGAATCTGCCAAGGGGACAGAGGCAGCCTCCTTCCAGAGCTGTGGTTGGCTTCCACTAGAGACTTTCAGATGGAAATTAGGCAGCTCTTCACCAGGGCCAAAGAGTAGAGCCTCTCACCCTGCTCAGTGAAAGAGCTGATGAATCATGCACACTGGTGGGTCAATCAGCCTGCGCATGTGAACAAGTTTATGGTGGAAATGAAGGGTTTTATTTGTTTGGCAAAACACAGGGTAGTTTACTTGCCAGGAGGGAAGAATGTCTGTCTGCCTGGGTTTTCTGGACAGGGGAGCGAAGCGGACTGAGGGCTTCCGTTTCATCTGCAGGCCCCTTGCAGAGGGAGCTGGGGAAAGCTTTGCAGCCATCTGGCACACCGTTTGCATCTCATCTGGCTCCAAACAAGGGTGGATGGGGCAGCTCTTGCCCTATGTTGGAAGAGGGATGGGAGGGAAACCAACGGAGGTGGCAGGGGGTGGCAGGTACTGGGGAGCACTGCCAGGACCTGGGGACCAGAGCACCCAACCCCACAGACTCTGAAACAGTAAAGCAGCCCTGGAGGGTCTTCGCAATCCAACCCCATCCTGGTGCCTGCAGACAGTCCCTCATGTGTGGAGATTCAACAGCACACACCCACAACCCCCACCCAGGATTGCCAGATATAGCAAGTGAAAAGACAGGACGCCACTCATACCTGAATTTCATATAAACAAGGAATCATTTTTAGTGTAAGTATGTCCCAAATATTGCAATTGGGATATAATTACTCTAAAAAAAAGTGTTAATTTGAAAATCAAGCTTAACTAGGTCTCCTGCATTTAATCTGGCAACCCTAGTCCTACACAAGCAACCCAGGACTTGGAAATTCACAGAGAAGGTCACACGCACAAGAACACAAACACATAGGCAAGCACATGAGCATGCACATACACAAACTCACGCCATGCCTCTCAGGGTCCAAAGCAAAGGGGGAGGCAAGGGCCAAGTTGAGAGTCCTGCTCACCCCCCCAACCAACACACACACACACACACACACACACACACACACACACACACACTTCCCTGTTTTCTGTGTCTGAACTCAGAACCAGCAGAGTCCCAGCCACCTCAGGTCCAAGCTGGGGTCAGAGGTGCCCTGATACAGCAGGACACTGACCAGCACCTGCCTGGGCTCTGGCCTGGAAGACACAGCAGAGCCCTGTGGGCCATGGCAAGTATGGGGGAGGAGACTCTGAGGCCGGAGGTTTATTCTGAAGCCCACCATCTTGGACCAACTGATGAGCCCATTTCCTTGTCCGCTCCCACTGCCTCTGCCCCAGTCTCCATCCCTGCCATTAAATCACTCACTGAGCATTTACTGAGCAGCTACTAAGGGCCTGGAGTGGGACTTGGCACAAAAGACATACCCGTGGTAAGCCACAGTCCAATATACCGAAAACTCAGTATTGACCTGCCCAGCATTGCTGAACATGCACAACAAGCCAAGCATTGCAGAAGTGGTGATCATTTCCGTGAATCTTCCCAACAGCCAAGGAGGAAGCTGCTATTTTTTTCTCTTGGAGGAAACTGAGACCAGACAGCTGAAAAGGCTGGCTCGAGGGCAAACAGGTGGGAAGCAGCCAGCCTTGGAACTTGCAGTAGCATAATCAAGAATGTTTGGGAAAATGAACGTTCCCTCAGGTAAGGCCACCTGCCAGAGTCAGAAGCTGGGGTCCTGCCAGGAGGGGCTGGTGGGGTGGCTGGGCCCTCAGGTGTGCCAGGGTGTGGAGTGACCTTGGTGCAAGTGAGGCGGGCAATGCCATCTGGCCAGCACCCTTCAAGCTTTGGAGGATGACCCTTATAGAAGATGGTACATGTGAGCCCTGGGGGACTGGGGAGCAGGGAGATATTTAACCAGGATGCGAATTCAGCACAGATGTCCCTCTGCCGTGGATATCTTGCCCCTAGGGACTTCTTAGAGAAGCACAGGCACAGAACCTCAAGCAATATGTGCCAGGATATTCATCACGATGCCATTTGCAACAGGGAGGAAGCAGGAACCATTCAAAGACCCATCGATCCAGGGTTGGCCAGATAAAGTACGGTGCATCCACACAGCACAATAACTGCCTTATGAGCAAGGTGGAGCCCAGGTTCCACCATGAGACAATGCCAAAGACACATCATTGACTGAAAAGAAGGCTTTTCCAAACAATAAGTGGAGCATTATCCCATTAAAACAAAGATTAAAATTAAATTATGTGTGACTATATGTGCTTGCATACCCAGGGAAAAGTGTGGAAGGATATGTCAACCCCCACCCCAGTGTCACCTCTGAGAAGCAAGATTGAAGAGAATCAGACAGAATAGTTGTGCTCTTTGTTTTCTATATACTTGTATTGTTAAAATTCTTTACAATAAGCAAATAATAATGTGTATTGCTAATAAGCAGAACAAAAGCCAAGGAATTACACTCAGGCCATGTAGACCATTTCATCCAGCTGACTTCCGAGAGGCCAGGACTTACAATTCCATCAGGACAACACAGAACACGGAATCAAAAGGAAAAAATGAAAAGGGCAGTAGATTTTCCCTCCCAAGCACCACACACCTTCCAATTTAAGCCAATGCGTCTCCAAGTCACAAATTCTTCCTTATCCAGAGACGCTAGACACAAGCCTCAGAGCAAAAATACAAGCCCTGCCCAGGTTTCTCCGGGAAGGTCTGACAGGTAAGGCAAGCCAAGTCCACCCACAGTCAGGCATGGGGAGACCAGACAGGAGGGGCCACAGGACCAAGGAAACTCACTGGGCAGCCCCTTCATTCTGCAAAGACCCTCGGAACCCGGAGCTGCACAGAGCCCCTGCAAGCCTGTTTCTATGACACCCTGGAACACAGCAAGAGGAGGCAGAAAGAAGGAAACAAGCAAAATTCACAAAACCCAGCCACACTTGGAGCATGCTAACAGTGTCTGCTCTCCTCTCTGTTTTGGGGAATCCACACTTTCTCCTTTGTGCCTTCAAGGTCCTTGCTTCTGCGCACCAGCTGTCCTCTGCCAGTTTGTCTCTACCATCTCTTTGGAGTTCCTCCCCTGCAGCTTTTCCCACTCCCCTCCCTCTCTGGGGCCACACTCAGACCCCTACCTGGGACACTGGCTCCCCAGCCAGTGAGGTCCAGGGGAGATGAGCTGAGACTCTGGAGGAGCAAAGCCAGGAGCCCTGTGGACTATAAGTAGCCTGACATCTTCCAGCTGGAGCCAATAGAAGGGAAAAGGGCAGAGCCTCCCTGGAACAGCCCCACGAATATAGGACTCTCAGTGGCCTCTCAGGGGATCTGTGATGATAGTCAGAAGTACTATCACCTCTATGTGCAGTTGCCTGCAAGGAAGGCAGTGCAGGAAGCCGTGTGTTGCTCAGAGAACAAAAAACAGGGAATTAAATGTACCATCTGCTTATTAGCAAGAGATTTTGAGGCAGACGCTTAAATATGCCTGCCCAGGCATTATAAAACATTGGGGTAAATGTTAATTTAAAAAACCCAAGTTCTTGTGCTTGCAAAAAAACATCTTTCTTTTCTCTCTCTTCTTAGTGATTTGGAGGCTCTGTACCCTAGAGTCACAGCACCAGGAAGGTTGACCTCACTGGACTTTGGCAGCTGTGCAAAGTGAGACCCCAAACACTTGCTGGGGACCCATCTTAGGGAGATCTTTGGGGGAGGGGCTACAAGTCATCATTTCCTCCCTCCTTCCTTGTCCCCACCCAAAAATTAGACGGCATTAGCCTGGTGCCACCACAGGGGAGAGGAATATCCACAAAAAACCCTGATCCTTTCCCTGACATCAAAGACCCAAAAAGTTGAGAGTAGGGGAGCTGATTCCCTCCCCTCTGGAGTCCCACAAGGTGAGCACTTGCTGCAACCCCACCCCAGCACCGTGTGTATTTCAAAAGCAGCTATATTCATGCCTTCAGGGGACACCTGAGATTCTCAGCATAAATGTTTTCAGCTTTGCAGACCACAATGTCTCTGTCCCAACTCTCCCACTGTAGCAGGAAAGCAGCCACAGACAATAGGCACGTGAATGGGTGTGGCTGTGTGTTAATAAAATTTTATTTCCAAACACAGGTTGTGGGGAGAACGGCTTAGAACCGCGGACCAGAGTCTGCCTCCTCCACTAGAGTAGAATCTTCCGGAGAACAGGGACTGATCCATCCTGTAGACCAGCACCTAGCCTGGCACCTGCCACCCAGCATCCAGAAACTGCTCAAACACTTGGAGAAGGAATGAGGAAGGCAAGTGTCCCCCAGTGCAGAGAGGTGAGGGTCTCCCAACAGCACATCTTGTGTGGAGTAACACAGCCAGAGCAGAGCTCTCCACCAAGGCTGGGTCTTTCCAAGGTGGTATGGAAAAGTGACCGCTGAGTATTTGGGGAGGGGACAGAAGCTTTGGAGTTACACACACACACACACTACAGTTTTCCAAGAGCGTCAAGACCATTGAGCGTCCTGTGTTTCACTGCACACACCCTGGCTGGGTGCAGTAGTGCCCAGACTTAGGGTGAATCTTTGTAACCACCCCACCAACTGGTTTTCATTAAAATTCCAGCAGTACCCAGTGAGCATGTTAAATCCAATGGGCTCTCTTCAACAACTGACCCTCATCCTTCTCGCTCTCCTGTGTGTGGAGCCACACGTCCTTTGCCTGCCGGTCTTCTGACCCTTCTCGTGGATTCTTCATTTCTCATCCTGAAGATTGCCCAGGCTTATACCAAAGCCCCTTCTCTTGCCACTCCTCCCTCTCCCCAGTCAATCTCCAGTGTCCCCATGGCCTCAACTAGCATCAACCCCAATGACCCTCAAGTCTGAATCTCCATCCCCAACCCATCTATTCATTAGATGTTGCCACCTGGGTCTCAGAGCGACGTCAGAGTCCAGAAGCAAATTCATGATCTTACCTGCCTTTCTGGAGGTCAGTTTCACCCTGCATTTTCCTCATTCCCAATACCCAATAGATCCTTAAGTCCTTTGAAATGTTTCTCATAAGCTTTCCTCAATTCAGCCACACAGCTTTACCACCACCACCATCGTCCAAGCCACTAGCAACCCACCAGCAACCAGACTTCTATCCCAGCCCCCAAACTGGTCTCCCTCCTGCTCCCCGAACTCCAAGTCATGTTCCAGGGGACACAAAGGGACAATGACCACCTTGCCGAAATTTTTTAAATTAGGAGGGCATTGGCCTGCAGCACAAGTCTTTCCAGCTGAGAAGCTCAAATCAAGCTCCAGTTTGCTAGCAATGAGGTTAAATATTTCTGAAATGAGTAAAGCCAAGGGCAACACAGTTCACATTCCAAAACTACTCCAGGCACAGAGGCATCCACCTTCTGGGAGCTCAGAGGTCTGGACCATCCAGTATGCAGCCTGTGCCTCTCTGTTCCAGCTGAAAGGAATGCCTTCTATGCCTTCTTCATCCCCTTCCAAGGATCCTCCACCATCCGGCTTCCCACACTTTGCCCTTGGAGGATGAGAAAACCTCCTGCCACTTCACGCTCGAACTCTGCGTTCCTCAGAAGCTTGCCTCACAAACTACAGAATGGCTGAGGCAGACACTCTGCACTCCAGCGGGCGGCCATATCTTCACGTCAGCTTGAGAGATTGTTGCCAGGGAAATATCTATATCTCGGCAGAAAGAGCTTCCACACTGTGGAGTTCAGCTGTGCTCAAAGGGGAATCCTGAAACCCAGATGTTGCTGGTCCAAATGCCCTGTCTCAGCAGCCGGCTTTGGAACTCTCCATTGTGGGAGTGAACCCCAAGTGCCACCTGCTCTGCTGGAATCCTGGACCCTGAGAACCAAGGGGGAGGTTGGGGGAAGCTGATGAGTTCCATGTGGAAAGCCGAGATGCTACCTGAATCCAATCAGAGGTTTAGGTGGACAGTATCACGCCCCACCTTGTCACTAGTGGATGAGGGGATGGAGGACGAAGTCTGATTTGCGCAAATAATTAAAAGTGGAGATGACCATTTGTTTTGTGCTCTTTCTGTGTCTAAATGTTATGCCAAGCATCTTCTATTTATTATCTTGTCATTTTGTTGAATATACACATAACCTTCTACTGAAATTATATCTCATTATCTCCATTTTATAGAGGAGGAAACTGAGTCCCATGGAGGTTGGGTAAATTTTCCAAGGCCTCATAGCTCGTAAGCAGTACAGCAGGGACCCAAACTCAACACTCACACTCTGAAATAACTTTTTGCAAGTGTAGGCTTGTGGCTCTAAGCCAAGGTGATTTCACCTGCCTACTCCTGCAATGTCTGGGGATGATTTGGGTTGCCACAACTGAGAGTAGGGAATCAATGCTACTGGTATCTAGTGGGCAGAGACCAGGGATGATTTTAAGGACCAATGCAGAGGACAGCTCCCCATCATGGAGAATGATCTGGCCCCAAATGTCAACAGCACCGAAGTTGAGAGAGCCAGGTGCAGACCATCAGCAGCAAGAAGTGGGAAGACCCACAGTCTGGATTCACCTCTCGAGGGAGCCCCTTGCTGACAACAACCTCCTGCTCTGGTCTCAACCCGAGGACTCTTGAGTGGAGAGTCCATCAGGGGATTTCAGGGATTCCAATGAGTTATTACCCTTGAAAGCTCAACTCTGCCCAGCAACAACAACTCAGAAATCTATGCCAAGCTGCCTGCTCTTGGGAAAAGCTGAGCAAACGCCTGGGGTTGATAACCAATTACCTAGGAAAGACTTTTCTCTCCTCTCAAGAAGAGCTGTGGGTCGGACTCACCCTGCGGTCACTCTGAAGGAATCAATAAAGGCTCTGGGAGAACTCGGACTTCGATACCTTCTCAGCTTCACTGGTCCTGGAGGGGGCAAAAGGAGTCTGCAGAACTTGTGATCCCTGGTGGGGGATCAGCCCAGACTAGTCACACACCCTTCTTCCACCTCACATCCATCAGGACTCCAGCGCAGGCTCCTGGGGCTCCAGCTTACCTCCTAAAAGCATCCCCTAGCAACCACCAGAGGAAGCAGCCCCCTCCTTAAATACAAGGAGCCACTCTGCGGGACAACCAGTTACATGTAAACCTCAGCTATCCACAGTACCAGACACGGTGACAGGAAAGGGTATTTTATCCTTAAAAACGTCTGGATACAACATGGACAGGGAGGTGTTGCCCGCGCAGCTTCTGCAGAGAAAAGCCCCAAATGATCTGCATCTAAAAATAATCTGCTATTAAAGAACAAGGATTTTTTTTTTTTTTACATTTCAGCCAAGATAATGGTCTTCACACACAAAATCTCATGAAAAAGCATTCTGTTTCTTCTTGATCCATTTGGACGTGGTCTGTGAGTGAAGAAATGGCTCTCTTCCTTGAAGAAATAGCTGCTGCTCCTGGCACCAGCCTGAAACGGCTCCTTGGTTCTTTAAAGAGAATATTCCTATAGAAACTAAAAAGGAGGAGAAATCTGTCTGGAGGGCATTCTGGGAAGCCTGGGCTTTGGCCAACCTTTAAACTTGAAAACCAAGATGCCACCTCCATGAGGGGCCACTGCCCCCCTAGAAGACCCAAGTGTCCCAAAAGGAGAGAATCATATTCGGGTTCAGAAAACAAAGGTGATTTCTGTCCATTTATGACATAATCCTTCACACCATGGAATCCTCACTTTCCTTCATGAACCAAAAAGTTCAATAGGGTTTCTGCCTTTTTAAAAGGTCATCATCTGCACATAATTCCTTAACCACTGAAGGCATTTACCATGGAGAGTCTGACCTAAGACCTCTGTCTTTTGTGATGCACCCTCAAAATCAAACATGGCTGCAAGCAAGATGCATGAAGTGAATTTCAGCACTAAATCACATTCACTGAGCACATACTACATGCCAGGCACAACACTAGGTGCTTTCTATGGATAACCTTCACTTAATCTCAGGAACAATTACCCCATGAAACAGGGCCTGTTGACATATCCTTTTCCCCAATGAGGACACTAAGGCTCAGAGAGGTTAAGTAACTTGTCCCCAGTCACCCAGCTAAGGAAGGGCCAGAGCCAGGATTCAAACTGAGTAGTCTGGCTCCAAACCCACATTCCTAGGCATCCCACCCACTTGGTCACTTCATTCCATTCTGGTGTCCTCGTTTTTGGCAAAGTTCCATGTAAAAGAGGGAGCTGACAGGAGGAAAGTGCTTCTGACAATAGAAGTTTCACCGCATTGCACAGCCCCCATAATTGTGTCTCAGACCCAGGACCTCTCCTCTCACCATACTGCGACATATCCTTTCTCACGCTTTCCACGATGTGTCCCAGTAAACCTTTCATAAATATTATCCTTGTCCTGGAATCTCAGAGAGAAATTCACCTGGTTCTGGTGTCCAAGTGACCCATGATCCAAACACAGCCACAGGGAGGTGAGGGAGCAGCCCCACACAGAGTCAGATGGGCTTTGATGCAGCCTGGTGAATGGGAGGCAGGCTGCTGCCGCCTGCATGAATTCAAGAGAAAGAGGGGCCCTCTCCCTCGTGGGTCTCACTAGCCACAAATCAAAATTTTGAGACAAGCTCAACCAAGCAAATGGTAAAGAATAAAAACATTTGGAAGAAACAAAAAGGTCAACCTCATTATCCATTAAAAACTCTCAAGGTGGCGGCCCTCGCCAAGGGGACAGCTGTCCAGCCAGCTCTCATCTGTCCTCCGGACACTTGTGCTCCCCAAATGTAAGGTCAGCCAGGTCACAACTGGAAGATTCAGAAAAGAAAGCAGAAAGCAGGGGCCTGGGGGTCAAGCTGGCCACGAGGCTTCCACCCCACACACGCCTAGTGACTCAGGTACCCACGCACATATGCAACAAATCTCTCTCACACGGACCCTCGGCCAGCAAGGACCAGAACCGGGCAGCATCCGAGGGGATGCACAGAACTTTGCTTCACTGTTCTTCTCCGAAGGGATGAGGAGAGAGGAGTGATTTCAGGGTTGGAAGCCACCTGCCTTCTCTCAACTCTCACTGCCCAGCCAGCATGGGGAGCAGGGACAGGAAGATGAGAGGCAGGTGAGGGGCTTGGTGAGCTGCCACCAGCACACATGCTGACAGGGCAGGTCAGAGCCTGTGCCCACGTACTTCCCACCCAAGTCCCTAACCAGAAGGAAGGCACACAAAACCAGCAAAGTCCCAGAGAGGTGCCCAAAACAGCTCTGCTCAGGATGGGGGTCAGAGTAATCCCCACCTCCTTCCCCTTCTAAGCGCCCCCAGGACACAGAGCTCCCCGTCCCTTTTTGGCTAAACACGGAGCCCACGGCTCTCCCAGCCAGGGACGACGTCGTGGGAGAATCAGCGAGTTGATCCTACATAAACAAGGGAGTTGCCACCAACAACGGAGCATCTAGTTTCTCAGGAGGTCCCTACGAGCTGTCACACCGCGCCCGCCACCAGGAGTTGCTGCCCAATTATCAACTTGGACCTGACGGCCGACGGGGATCATCCCTGCCCACCCCCAGCCCCCGTCCCTCCTGCACTCCCGCTCACTTACACCTCTGTCTTCGCCACCTGTCTGGGTGCCGGTCTCTTCCCTGCCCAGACGTGGCGTGTCTTCTCCTTCCTCCTTCGCTGCGCTTCCTCCTTCCAGCCCCAGCCTCAGCCTCTTCTCCTCCGGAGGGGCATCCTCCTCCTCCCGCCTCTGCCGGCCATCCCTGCCTCTGAGCTTGCCCGTGTCCTCGGGGCTGCCGGAAGGGCTGGCCATGGCTCCAGGGGGCTCTGCCTGCACTTGGGGGAGAGGAAGGACCCAGCAGCCTTCCGAACCCAGCGGTCTGTCGGTGAGAGACCGGGCTTCTGAGCGCGGGCTCGGTGGGTTCGCGCGGCTGGGCTCGAGCTGGGCTCCTCCGTGGACCACTTCTGTCTCTCTGCCGCCCCCTGCTGGCTGCTCGCGCGCACCGCGGGCAAGCGTGGAAGAGGCCTGAGCGGGTCTCACCTGCCCGAGGCCAGACTCGCTCAGGCAAAGCTCTGCCTCCAGGTCGCACACGGGTAGTATCCTTTCCCAAGGAAGGGAGGGGAGAAGGGACAGGCAGACATCCACTTTTCCAACGCCCTGCAAGGATGGACACCCTGGTCCATGGTACTGTTCTGCATCTTGAATGGTTTGGACGTGGCTGGAAAACTGAGGCTGCTCAAAAATCGTGGAGAATTCAGCTAGAGGATGATGTGCTTAATGCAAAGGCACCATCTTCTGAAGCTCTGCTTACCCATCAAGGGTGTTTACTGACCATCATTATGGACTAGGCATGGCAATGCAGGAGGAGGTTATAATCGTGACCCTGGCAGGCTTGTCTCTGCCCTGGCAGAGCCCGGTGCCTGGGGGAAAGGTGTTGTTTCACTGACACTGACAATGGGGCAAAGGGCTGCAAAGGAGAAGTGCTGGGGGCACAGGAACCTAAAACAGAAAAGCCTCAGCAAATAGACAAAGGGAGGAGACATTGAGAAATATTTTGGAGTGATGGGTTGATAACTCTGAGTGTGCACCCCATGTGCCCTTAGCACCAGTGTGAAGCTCTCTTCTCAGCTGTGTGACAAGTTAAGCCAGGAGGTATTTTCTGGACATGTAGGTGTTATACCCAGTGTCCAGGGCAGGCTGAGTGAGTGCCAGGCTCCTGTGTGCCCCGAGCTTCCCCAATCAAGAGCTGAGACCATGTTGCAATTGCTTGTTTAATTTACCCCCCAAGCTCCTGCAGGGAGTTGCTGCCTCTACCTTGTTCACAATTTTATCCTTAAAAGCTATCATGGTGGGTGGCACACAGAAGGTGCTCAAGAAACATTTGTTGGATGAGGAAATGGATCTGCTCCCATCCAGGGTTCTCTGCATCCTAAATGCTCCCCTCCTTGCTCTAGCCCCTTCCTCTCTCCTCTGTCTCTTCCCTCTGCCCCAGCACAAATAAAACCCTATTATTATCCACACTGTACAGAGGAGGAGACTGAGGCTTAAAGAGGGTAAGCGATCTGCCCAAGACACCCTAGCGTGGAAACTGCTGCCACTGAATTGGGAAATCAAAATGCATAGGGTCATTGGATCTCACGGTGGCAGAGCCAAGTGGTGGCTCTTAACCACCAAGGCAAGTGGGCATGGTTACCATGACAGACAGCAGAGTCAAAGCAGAAGTCAGGGCAGTCTGACCCACACAGAACTATAGCAGCAGCCAATCAAGCATGGTGCTCCAAGAAGTATAGATGGCAAGCCTATTGAATTTCTACTTGATCTCTATAAGCAGAAGAGTTCCAGATCAAGTGAACAAAAGTCTGACTTGAATCATAAAGACAGTCATGACCCCTCAATCAATTCCCAGACTTCAGCCAGTTTACAGACTCAAGGAGGCTGGATCCCCTTGAGGAAGGAACCCGGTACACTGTCAAAACTGTATTAATTTTTCTCGCAGCCTTCCCCAAAGGGACCAGCAGCCTTTTATCAGAGTGACTGCATTGGGATAAAGGGGGGAAAAAATCAGACATATCCAGGATCATTGAATAAAGGCTCTGAACTAACACTAATTCCAAGAGACGTAAAATATCACTAGGGTACACCAGTCAGAGTGGAGCTCATGTAGATCAGACAATTAATAGAGTTTTGGCTCCACCAAATCAACAGCGGCCCAATGGGTCAGCAAATCCATCCTGTGGTTATTAATACAGTGGAAGAACTGGGATTCAAACCCAAGGTGTCCAGCTTAGAGTCTGTGCTTTTAACCACAAAACAGTCAGAAATCTCTAGGAAGAAAGTATAATTCAGAGTTCCAGTCCCCATGCTCCAAGCGCAGACCAAGGTCACGGTGTCAAACCCATCTTCTGCAGCATTTGAAACTAGGCAGGAAAATTAGGGACAGTTAAAAGGTCATAGGGCCTGACATCAAAAGAAAGGGCATGAGTTTACTAAGCCAGTGGGGCTAGATCCCCCAGGGACCACCCCTCACCTTCCCAGCAGTTTAACTAGACATGATGGTCAAGGTGAGGGAAAGGCCAGAACAAAGGTAAGCTTTTTTATCCTCACCTGGGGAAATGTCTATAAATTCCTTGGAGGTCTCTCGGGTATAAAATAAACAAGTGATAAATCAACAAGCTACAGGGATGGAAACTGTGAAATAAGTTATGGATTACTTGAAGGAAGATATGCTTTCTGCATTGGCAGGGTCTCTGGACTGCCATCCTAATCCATACACCTGCAGAAAAGATGCATCTGACCCCAAAAAGAGTTTGGATCCCCCAAAAGCAGAATCCAACACAAGAATTCAAGTGCACATAGTATATTTTGGAGGTGATCCAGGAGTCTGGCGATAGACTGAGGACATGGGGTAGGGAAGGAAAGGCAGCTTATAAGGGATTTGTTGGTAACCAACTTACTAGTGTGGACACCTAGAGCAAATCCAACTGGGAGAAAATGTAGACAGTGCACCTCAGAGTCATCCCAACTAAGGGGACAGGAGCTGAGTATTCACTAAATCTTGACTGACAGCTACTCCCTAGATGGTTCTAATTTCCAAGTGCTTCTGGCAAAGTGGGCGTTGGTAGCCATAGAGAGCCTCAGGCAAAGGCAAGTCAGCACATACAGAAATGGTGAAGGAAAGGGATGTGGGCAAGGACCACAACACCATCTGCTACAGTGCTAGCCCTGCTCCTATGGCAGGTCCCAAAGATGCCTGGATTCTCACAGTGGGCCTCAGAGAGCAGGTTAGTTCAGCCGGGGCTTTGGGGGCAGAGCCCAATTTGTATTCTGGGTTCACTCTCAGCCGCAGCATCTCAGGCAGGAAAACTGATCTTTAGGAGCTGAATTTTCCTCATCTGTAAAATAGGCTAACAGTACCTTACGGATTATTGTGAGAATTGAACGGAATTGTGCATATAAAGCTCTTAGCCTAATGTATAAGGGCTCAAAAAGAAAGCATGTTTATTAATATCATTCACTCATGTGCTTTTTTTAAAGGGAAGGCAAATCTGGCCCTGCAGTTGGCAGGGCCTGAGGCTTCAAGATGCAATGAGGGAGAGAAGGAGGGAGATTGAATAAGGATGAGTCTGAGAGCCCAGGGCCCGAGGACAACCGCATCCTGCCCTGGAGCCAGGTCAGCCACAAGAAACTGAGTCTGATGTCTGAAGCTGGCCATAAACTGGGGCATGAGGAACACAAACCCTATAGTTTCCCTGCTGAAATCCCTCCTGCAAACATCCAGCCGTCTGGGAGGTATAGGGAGGAATCCGCAGTTAGGACCACTCTCTTCCCACTAACACCCACCTTAGGTTGTCAGCTGTGGGCCAGGGCTCCATCAAGATGAGACAGTTACTCTCCCCAAGCTCCCATCCATCCGAGCTATCCAGGCACTGGCCCCACCCCCCAGGAGAATAGATCCCTGATCCCAAGGCATTGCTGCTTCCTCTCCAATGAGAAATCCCAACAGTGGGTACTGACCCTTCCAAATCCATAACTTCTTCAGGCAACTGACCCCCAAACTGACCCCCAAGCCGTGTATCCACTGGTGCCACCTACAACACATCACCCACAGCAGGACTCCCAATATACCCCACCGACAGCCAGGACCCCCAGGGTCCTGAACTGAAAAGTCAGGATTTGTGCTGTTCGGCACCATTGCTGAGAATCCCGTAAGTCCTGTCACGTCCCATCAGTAGTCACCGGGGTCAGTGAGGCTTTCTCCCCCCACACTGTGCCCCAGGTCACCATGCGCCTTTGCTCACAGTCTCCTGGCTTCTACTGCATTTGGAATGCACGTAAGTCTGTGAGTCCTGCCCCTATAATTACACAGGGGCTCACAGTTCCTACCAGGGCCATCAATGAGCTTCCCATCAGCCCAACTATGAGAGTACAATCCTGCTGGTGGTTTATTCTTAATTTTAATTTTTTGTTAAACTTTTTTTTACTTATCAAGATGCAAATGACATTCCAACAAGCCACCAGATTCCAGATTCAAAAATGTCACTTTTTCCTTTGTCACATCTCACCTTTAATTCTGGGATGTGACTGGAATCCCATGTTTTTCTTCTCCTTCTCCCAGGGATCATCACAACCCAACTCTTTATCTACTTAAACGGTTTACACACAGGGCTTCTGAGGGTCTCTCCTATGACCCCCAGCACCCACCTTTTCCCTCCTCAGCTCTGAACCAAACTGGAAAGCAGGCGTCTGTCACAAAGAAAAGCAAACATCAGACGTCAGCGTTTACCTAAACCCTTCCTGCAGGCCCTCCTCTAGGCGTCCTGGGCACGTGGATGCTTGTCTTGATTATCCAAATCTCCCCTCCTCTTGTTCTTACTAAGTGGGTATGCGCTGTGTCCCATTGTTTTCTACTGTGAGGTGCTGATTGCTGCAAGAGCCTTTTAATACACATACAACACTTAGAACAAAGACGAATCCCTGCCTTCTCTCTGGCACGACTGCACCATAAATTGCAGAGTTTAGAGAAGAGAGCATCAAAGGCAGCGCCCACACAGCCTGTGTGTGGGAGAGACAGTTCTGGGAGAGGCAGGAGGCAGGCCCCAGCCCCAACACTAGCATCTTGAGTTTGTGTGGGCAATGGGATAAAAACTCATAATCGTGAACTATTGAACCCACTGAAACTGTATGTGCATACTTCCGTTTTACTCAGTGGGAGATATGATTCTGAATTCAAATTCACTAAAGGTTCCATGACCCACCCCCAAAAGGCAAGAACTACCAAACTGCATTCACTTCAATACTGAATATACCTTGATCTTGAATATAACCAAGGAACGGAGAAAGGAGTAAATGTCATTGTTTGGATGCCTCCACTGTGCAGGGCACAAATGTGAACCATCACATCTCTTTCTCATACTAACTCCATGAAGTAATTATTATCAACAGCCCCATTTTTCAGATAAGGAGACTGAGGATGGAGAGTACAAGTTACTCCCATGTGCCATCCAGTTGATAAGAGCTTTGGTAATAATATTAGCAAAATAGTAACAGCTGATGGGTTTTGAGAGCTTATTCTGTCTCGGGCACTGTTCTAAACACTTTATTATGTTAACAAATTAAACCTTCACTACAGCTCATTGAGGCTACTACTACTATTATTATTATTACTATCACCATTTTACAGATGAGAAAGCTGAAGAATAGAGCTGGAACTTGCATCTCAATTGTCTGCCTTGAACTCATGCTCTTAAATTCTCAGTGACACCACCTCCCAGAACTTTCTGGTGATCACTACAAGCTCAGGCTGACTTTGTTTAGAACCAACAAAGACCACAATGTGTTCTCTAATAATTCCAGATTTAACATTAGCAAGAGCCTCACCCTTAGTTCTCTCTGTATTCCAACACCACTCACCACCCAAGAGGCTGCACATTCGTGTTAGTAACAAAACAAGAGAAGAAAGCTCACTCAAGACTGCAGTATGTGGTGAAAATCAGGTTTGAACCCAGGCATGTCTGTTTTGTGAGCCTGAGCTCTAAGACACATGCAGCCATCTGCCCAACATCTTCTCTTCCTGCATAGAAAACCCTGGCTTAATGGAAGGCAATGATGTCCCTGGAAGGTCCACATGAGGCACAGAGGGTAGATAGCAGGCTCCTAGTCACCTCCAGAAGATTATACCAGAGAAAACCAAATATCAACCACGTGGGTTGGGAGACAACCTTGATTAACCAAATAGAGGAGGAAATTCCCCATCCCTTGGGCTGAGCAGAGTCTACTAAGACAGAACAGAAGTGTCTTTCATCTTTCCTTTCATACTGCTGCCAATGCTCAGCAAGAGTCCCAGTGGGTAAGACTACCTGTGTTTGCGTCCCAGCTCTGCCATTATACTATTTTATGAACATGAATAAAATCATTTGCCAAGCAATGCCTCCAAAGCTAAGTAGAATTTATACAGTAATAATTACCTCTGTTCTACACATATGCATACCCAAACACACACACTCAAACACAGATGAAATTTAAGGATGCTGAGGAAGTGAATGCTTGTAAAGAAGATAACGTGTTATCTTCTCATCATAGACCTGTGGCATCTGACTCCTCATTTACATCTAGGCAGGATTCATATTCTCTCTCTCTCTCTCTCTCTCTCTCTCTCTCTCCCCCCTTCCCTGTCTCTGTCTCTGTCTCTCTCTCACTATTACCTCTCTTCCTCCTAGGCTTCCTCCTATTTTTGTCAACACATAAGCCCCAGTAACCCTAGCCACACACCCCTTTTCTTGCTAGCTGGATCCCTGCTTTCCCGTTGTTGCTGGGCATGTACTTCAGCACCACGGCCAGAGCAAATATCCCCTTTTCCTTCAGGGAAGTGGCTGCCTGGATTTCTGACTCAATCTCTGTCCCTATGAATCTCTCTCACTCCCTCTTGCTCCCCTTCTTCTTCCCCCCCCCTCTCTCATCTTCCCTCCTTTCCTCTCCTCTTTCCCTCTACCTAATGCTCTTTGAGCACACTTGTGATGTCAAAGTTGTACCCAAGGAGGGAAGTTCCATCCCAGTCCAGAACAGGGAAAATACTGAGGAATAAATAGGCTAAGAAGTGAGTTCTCAGATTCTTCCTCACTGCCCACACTTGCTATCCTCTCCTACTTGCAATTAACAAAGGACAGTGTGTGTTACACATATGCAAGCACGTGTGTAACTGGCTCTGTGTGTACATATATGCTGTAGGTGAGGCAGAGAGGATTAGAGAGAGAGAGAGGTGTCCATGAACAACCCTAACAATAGGGTGGGATGCAGGCCAGATCAATCTGAGAGCAGAAAAAACAACAGATGTTATCCACCTGAGAAGAGGTTCATTACCGTGCACAAATAATTTCAAAACAGCTAACATTTTTGATCAATGGACATAGCCAGGCACTGCTGACTGCTTTGTATGCATCATACCATCCAGTCATGACAACAACTCTATGGGATAGGCACTATTTCCATTTTACAGATGAGAACACTAAGGCTCAGAGAGGTTGGACAACTTGATTGGAGTCACACAGCTAGGAAGTGACAGACAGACACAAGCATGAGTATAAAAAAGGCAAGAGCAACATGATTTAAAGGGCAAAAACTAGTCCTACACAGAGAAGTTCAACAAATTAAAGTTTAGCAAACCTGGAGAGTATCTTTTCCCCTGTCTTCTAATCTCAACAAAGAATTTTTATAAAGACAATGCTGATGAGTCCTTCTCCATGTGTATGGAACAACAACAACAAAAAAAAGGAAAATGACAATTCAAAGCGTAAGTGTTTTCATGGGGGTGGGTATAGCTCAGTGATAGGGTGCATGCTTAGTATGCACAAAGGTTCAATTCCCAGTACCTCCGTTAAAAAATAAGTAAATAAATAAATAAACAAACTTAATTACCTCCCCTTCAAAAAAAAGAAAAGAATTTTAAAAATGTGCAAAATCAATAAGGCAGCTCAAAACATTATTTAAAAAGAAGAGTAAGTATTTTTAGTTGGATAAATGATAGAAGGGGTGTGTGTGTGTGTGTGCGTGTGTATTTTTTTTAAGCCAGGACATTAATGCTGTGATGCAAACAGCAGTGGACAAGGGAACTGGGAAACCTGAATTGAAATTCTGGCCCTTCTAATAACTTGCTTCAGTCATCTGGGTCTGGGTCTCAGCCTCCCTCCACTACACCCACCCCCAGCTGCCAAAAAGGAGGGGTTCTGACCAAGTTATCTGAACCTTCCAGCTACAGCCATGTATGTTCCCAAAAGGTGCCAAAAAAAAAAAAAAACCCACCAGGACTGGACCCTCTCTCCCCCTCTAGGAACTTAAGGAGCAGGGCATTCCCAGCCACCAGTGGGAGCCACATCTGACTTCAATCCCCTAGGAAAATGCTCGCTGAGTCTGCCTGGAGTGCCAGCTGCCCTCCCCCCACCCAGTCCCCTCTGAAGCCAGTCACACGCCCACCCCCTTCAGGTGCTAATCCATCAGCCAGGTTTCCTGGGGAAACAGAACTCATTCTTAAGCTCTCTTTTATGGCTTTTACCCAGAATTGATTTGAATAAATCAGTCTAATGCTCTCTCTACAATGGAACCAATTGTAAAAAAGCTTTATTTGCTCAGCTTTGAAAGCAGGTTGGAGCTTTCTTCTTCCCATTGCAAGGCTGATGGGGGGAAAAAAAGGAAACATGCACAATAAATTTGATAAAGGAGGATCTCTCAAAAGGTAGGGGACCCAAAACCCTCCCCGGATTCCCCAGCAAGGGGGTCCCTGCAGGAATCACACCAGAAGAAGGAAGCCAAAGGTGATCAAATGGAATTTAACTTTATCTGCTCCTGATGCTAATGCTTTGATATGATACCTGCTGTGCTCATCCAGAGGCTTGAGGAAGTAAGCTTTCCCTGAAATATTCTGTTTTCCTGGTTCCTCTGATTTCTCCTCTCTCAGAAAGGACAGAGCAACAGCTAACCTCCACTGAGTCCTGCCAATGTGCTAAGCACTGCATCAAGTCACAAAGGCACCTTCAGTTCAATAATCCCAGTGACAAGGGGATGAGTTTTTTTCTATTCTGCAAAAGGCCCCAAAGTCTTTCATACCTCAGGACCTTTGCATGTGCTGTTCAACTGCCTCACTCCAATTCCACACACACACAGACCCAGCTCTGCAAGGCTGGCTTCTTCTCTTCCTTCATCTCTCTTCCCCAATGCCACCTCCTCCTAGGGCTCTTCCCCAGATACCCCAGTATAAATTAGGCCCTCACTATTATTCTCTCAAGGGCCATCTTGTTTTTCTTCTCCATATCACTTCATAGCAGAGAAGCAAGACACCATCTTGTTTAAGGGTACATGTTTGGGAGCCAGGGACCTGAGAATGAATCCTCACTTCTCCTCATATTAGATCTTGACTTGGGGAAAGTTACTTAATCATTTTGTGCCTCAGTTTCCTCACCTGAAAAGTGGGAGTTATAAAAGCACCCACCTCTCAGAGCTGCTGTAAAGATTAACTCAGCTGGCATCCGTAAGGTGCTTAGAAATGTGCCTGGCAGGAGATAACCACTCCATAAGTGCTTGCTGTTATTTGTGTTATGACTGTTTGATGCATGTCTGTCCCCCAACTTGCCTGTGTGCTCCAGGAGAACAGAGCTTGGTCATCTTGTTTCCCATGAGAGCCCCAAGGCCATGTTGAGTCTCTGGCACATCCAGGTACCAAAAAAATACTTATTGAATGAGTGGAAATTTTGTTTGTTTGTTTTACTGTGTTCACTTCACACAGGCTTTAGAGAGACAAAGCAGAAATGGCACTGATTTTTACCATTTCACAGCTAAGGCTGGAAAATTTGATTTATCCAAGCCTGGACAATCAGGTGTCCAAGCAAGGTGAGAGTCTGTAGCCAACACTTTTCCCACTAGAAGGCAGGAAGCAGAAGCCTGGGGCTGCCCCTCTCCCTGTGGGACCTGAGACCACCACACCTCAGCAATAAAGATGTCATAGCTCAGTTCAAGGCCCAGGGAACAGGCTTGAAAACCTGCCGCACCGCCCCTCCCAGGGGATTCTGATGAGCTACAAAAATCAGGTCCAGGGCTCTGGATGATGGTACAAGAAGGGGGTGGAGACGGCAATACAGGGACCAAGGACTCAGGATTCAGAGGGTCCTCACTCTCAAATGAACACGTCCAGCAGGGGAGTATGCTCACAAAGTGGACTGACATTTAAAATCAAGCACAAGCAGGGAACACATATACTTTTGTTCACCATTATCCCCAGTGCTCTTGGCAAAGGGCTGCCCTTGGTGATTATTTGTTGAATGAGTGAATGAATATACTGATGGCTGAATGAATGGATGAAATCGCAGCAACAATGATAACCCTCATTTGTCCAGCTTCCTCCTTTCTCTTTCTAACTCCTTTGGGGACATAGAACCTCATCATGGCTAAGAGGACATACGTTGAAACTGCCAGGGTTCAAATCCCAGCTCTACCATTTACTAGCTGTGTGACACTAAATAGGTGTGAAGCCTCTGTACCTCAGTTTCCCCGTCTATAAAATGGGGTGTTAATTAGCCCTTCCTGTGAGACTGTGAGGTTTGGATGAACTCTTTTATATTAAGCACCTGAAACAGTATCTGGCACACAGCAATTGTGCAAAATAAGTGTTAGCTGTTACTGTTACCATAATGGCTTTTCTCTGTATGTTTATTATTTTCAGCCTATATTTGATTTGCCTCTCGCTATAAGCTTCCTTGAGCCCTTCTGGGGAAGAGGCAGAACACAAATCAATTTAATAAATGAACTACTCAAATATAACATTTACAGAGTGGACTTAATCTAACAGGTTTTCTCCTAATAAGACACACTTGCGAATTAAACTGTCTAATTTGGTAAATATCTTTTGAAATGCTAAATGCTCATACCCTCTGCCCCAGAAATCTCACTTCAAGGGATTGATCTTAAAGATACACTCACATGAGTGAGCCAAGGTGGTGTACAAGGAAACACTGCAGCATCGTTTGGGAAAGCAAACAACCGGAAACAACTATGTGTCCATGCATGGAAGATCAGCTAAATGAATTTATGAAGTAGCCTAAAGCAGAATGTATGCTGCTACTAAAAAATGGAGCAAAGTTTTATGCATTGACATGGAAAGATTGCAAAGATATATTGTTTATGAAAAAAAAGAAGTTGCAGAATGTTGTAGAAAGAGGGACTTCATTTGAGCTTCTAAATACACAGACACACATACACATACATACACACACATATATGCACATACACACACATCTACATACATGCACACACACTCACACCACAGTCATTATGCACATTTTAAAGATAAAGGAGCTGAGGTTCAGAACTCTAAGGTCCCACAGCTAAGATATGACAACCTACACTCTTACCCATTCTGCCTTGTGACAGGGTCTCAACACAGAGAGACATGGTGGAGATTAGAGCACAGCTCCAAGGAGCCATCCCGGTAACAGATAAAGAGAAGCTAAAACAGCCAAGAATGCTGACATTGAGCGGAGCCCAGGGGTATGAACCTGCTCTTTTATCTCGGCTCGTTCCACTGTCTTGTTGTGTCTCTCTCTGACTTCAGCATTTGGGATAACACTTTCTAAAAAGGTGCCATTCTCCAAAAAAAAAAATAAAAATCAATCAATAAAATAAAAAGGTAAAAGTAAAAAATAGACAAAATGGGTCATACGCACATATGGACCATTATTCAGTCTTAAAAAGGAGTAGAATTAACAAATGCTACAGCATGGATGAAACTTGAAGACATTATGCTTGGTGAAACAAGCCAGACACAAGAGGACAAATGTTACATGAATACACTTAAATGAGGTGCTTGGGGGAGGGAAGAGAGTGGGAGTGAGTGATTAGTGCGTAAGGAGATTCAGTCTGGGAAGATGAAAAAGTTCTGGAGATGGATGGTGGGGTGGCTATACAACAACGTGAATGTACTAATGCTACTCGATTGTAAGCCTGACAATGGTTAAGATAGCAAATTTTATGGTACGACAATTTTACCACCCCAAAAAAAGTTTCTAAAGTGTGCTATTCTCCTAAGCCACATAGAAAATCAATGGAAATCCATGTGGAAAAAACCTGAGGGAGGTGAGTGGGATTAGGGCTGGAGACAGAGGCTCAGCTATGAGTACCACCAGCCCACCCCTCACCCCAGTGTCTCTGCCCTACTCTTTCTCTGCCTTCAACCTAAAGCAGTTGGTTGAATTATAAATTACTTTCAAATTTAGGCTTCATGACAACACTCATGAGTCCCAAAGTCACACTCTCCTGCTCTGAGCATGCAATAGGAATTTCCACCCTGGCAATGGTTCTGGTTTGGGGTGGCTTGAAGGATGTGTGGCTTCTCCTTGTGGCATCACCCTCAAAAATGTAAGGCCATGTCCCCCAAATGACTCAGGTTCACTCAGTGGTTGGTGATGCATAGATTCATCCAAATCTACTTGAATCACGTATTGGTTAGAATGCCTTTGGAGTCAAGCAACAAAAAATCTGGACTCAACCTGACCCACCCAGTAAGGAAATGTATTTTCTCATACACATGGCAGGCCAGAGGGAGAGCAAGGTCCAGGTGCCTTATGCATCTGGATAATTCCACCAAGATCTAGGCTCTCTCACTTAAACATAAGACAAGACACCATAAACCTCTTAGAAGAAAACACAGGCAAAACATTTTCTGAGATAAATCTTAGCAATGTTCTCCTAGGGCAATCTACTCAAGCAATAGAAATAAAAGCAAAAATAAGCAAATGCAACCTAATTAAATGTGTAAGTTTTTGCACAGCAAAGGAAACTATAAGAAAAACAAAAAGACAAACTAAGGAATGGGAGAAAATATTTGCAAATGATACGACTGACAAGGGCTTAATTTTCAGAATATATAAACAGCTCATACAACTTAATAACAAAAAAAAAAACCCAATCAAAAAATGGACAGAAGATTTAAACAGAAGCAATCCTCCAATGAAGACATACAAATGGCCAATAGACACATGAAAAAAATGCTCAATATCGTTAATTATCAGAGAAATGCAAATCAAAACAATAATGGGGTATCACCTCACACCAGTCAGAATGGCTATCATTCAAAAGCCCACAAATGATAAATGCTGGAGAGGGTGTGGAGAAAGGGAACCCTCCTACACTGTTGGTGGGAATGTAGTTTGGTGCAGCTATTATGGAAAACAGTATGGAGATTTCTCAAAAAACTAAAAATAGAATTACCATATGATCTAGCAATCCCACTCCTGGGCATATATCCGGGGGGATCTCTAACTCAAAAAAATACATGCACCTCAATGTTCATAGCGGTACTATTTACAATACCCAAGGCATGGAAACAACCTAAATGTTCATCGACAGACAACTTGATAAAGAAGTCATAGTGTATTTGTACAATGGAATACTATTCAGCCACAAAAAATAATAAAATAATGCCATTTGCAGCAACATGGATGGATCTGGAGACTGTCATTCTAAGTGAAATAAGCCAGAAAGAGAAAGAAAAATACCATATGATACCACTCAGATCCGTATGTGGAATCTGAAAAAAAAAAGACACAAATGAACTTATTTACAAAATAGAAACAGACTCACAGACATGGAAAACAAACGTAAGGCTACCAGGGGGGAAAAGGGGTGGAAAAGGATAAATTGGGAGTTTCAGATCTGTAGATATTAACTACTATATATGAACTAGATAAACAAAAAAGTTTCTACTGTATAGCACAGGGAAGTATATTCAATATCTTGTAGTAACCTATAATGAAAAAGAATATGAAAACAATTATATGTACGTGTATGTATAACTGAAACATTATACTGTACCACCAGAAATTGACACAGCACTGTAAACTGACTATAGTACAGTAAAAAAAAAAAAATCTAGGCTCTTTCCACCTCTCTCCTCTGCCAACCTCAGTCCGCATTCTGTCCCGAGGCTGGTTCTCCTCCTGGTCACAGGATAGATGTGATGGCCATTTAAGGGCTCCACATTCTGCATTCCTGCCCAGGAGGATGAAGGGAAACCCTCTCCCTCACTTAGGAAATGTAAGAGTTCCCTTCAAAAAAACTAGGTCAACTTGAGGACATATTGACCAGACAGATAATAGTCACCAGGGTAATGACATGCACTAATTAGGTTAACGCAGGGATCAGCAAACTACAATCTGCAGGTCAAACCTGGCCCACCATCTGGTTTTGTAAATGAAGTTCTACTGTAACACAGCTATGCCCATTTATTCACATACTGCCCATGGCTACTTTCTTACTAGCAGTTGCAACAGAGCACATAACCTGCAAAGAAAGCCTAAAATGATTACAGTCTGGACCTTTACAGAGTTTGCTGGTCCCTGGATTAACTGGCCAGATGAGGTATAAAGGCCATTGGGCAGTCAACTCCAATGTCCGCCACACACTCATTTATTCATTTCAGCCTCTTAGACTAACAAGGTTCTATTAGTTTATCACCACTGGGTAAAACAGTACTTCCTTCTGACTGCTCTTGTCTCTTTTTAAACTTTAAGGAATGTCATTATTTCTTTCAATCCGGGATTGGGTATTTGTGAGCAAATGGATATAACAGAACACACATGAGATCTGGAGTACATGGCCAAGCCAGTAGCCAAGTGGCAACATTGTGGTGAACATCTGATGATACTGCCCACCAAGCATCTGTTCCCATTTCTCTTGGTAAGGTCACCCCCATTTTTCCTTTAGGGCATATATCAGTTGCCTATCACAGCAAAGCAAACTACCCCAAAACTTAGTGGCTTAAGACAATAATGACAATTTATTCTGCTCACAAATCTGCAGCCTTGGCAGGGCTCAGCAGGGCAGCTCACCTCTGTTCCATGCAGCCTCACTCTGGTCAATGGAAAATTTACTTTCAAGATGGTTCATTTGCATGGATGGCAAACCGGTACTCTGCTGGCTGGAGCTCAGTGAAAGCTGTGGGCTCTGGGCTTCAGTTCCTCTACATATGGCCCTCTCCATGGGCTTCCTCATGACATGGTGGCTAGGTTCCATGATCAAGTGTTCCAGTAGTGAGGAGGAAGGAGGAAGCTGTATCACCTTTTATGACGTAGCCCCGGAAGTCACAAAGCGCCATCCCCACCATAGTCACCTGCCCAGGTTCAAGGGGAGGGAACAGAGATCCACCTCTCAGTGGGAGGTGGTGTTGATCAGAATCATTTAACTGGAGCCATTGGATATTCCTGTTTTAATAAAAACAATTCACGCCTATTTTTGCCTTGTCTGTCGGCATGACCTCTTTCTCTGGATGGAGTAATATGTTTGCAACATACCAGATTCAACCAATACATTCATTAAGACTCTGACTTGCAAATATCGGAAACACAATTCAGACTGGTTTGTATGTACCTGGGAAACTTGAGGGGGATGGTCCTAGCTTCAGGCTCAGCTGGATCCAGGTTCCAATAGTGTCATCGGGGCTCTCCGTATCTCCTTCTCTCTTTATCCCTCAGCTCAGCTCTGCTTATTATCAGACAAGCTTGATCAAAATAGTTCATAGCCTTAAGACTACGTTCTATACAGTTTTCAATGCTAGTTTATGAAGAAGCATGTTTCTCAAAACCTCTAAAAAAAAAAAAGACCTGTGGAAAATCATGATGGGCTCCATTCTTATAACATGCCCCTCCTGAACCAGTCCATAGCCAGTAGGCTCAAGCCCTCTGGTTGGACAAGCTTGACATGACTACCTTGAAACACAGACATTAAACAAGCTTACTCTCCAAGTGGGAGAGAGTGGTCAACCTAGAGGGAGGTGCTGAGCTGTCCCTTGTATCCAACGGTCAACAAAAAGGATCTGGAGAAGCCAGGAAATCACAAAGGGCTCTAAGACCATTGCAAAGAGTGATGCTGTAGGAATTTGGGAGTGGTTGTAGCTATTCCCAAATTCCAAAAGGACAGGTAAGTGAACTGCTTGTTTGTTGGTTGGTTGTGATTCAGTAAAGAAATATGTGAGATTCAGGATCTCTTGGGAGGCTGCCAGATGAAGAGTCGTGTGGTTAAAATTCACTCTTGAATCCCACACTCACAACAAATGCAACCAGGACTCTATACATCTGGCATCAAGAGACAGTAATCTTTCAGCAGGTTTGAAATCTCACTTGGTGTATTTTTCTCAGCCTTGTCACTAGAGCTTCAAAGCTAACCCGAACATACTCCTGACTTAGTAGGAAGCTCAACAATATTTCTTCCCTGACAAATCTTCACACTTCAACTCCAGCAATCTCTGGGAATGCGAGGTGACTCCTCATTGGGAAAATACTGCATTTGTCCCTTCCATAGGAAGGGCTGCTGCTCACCGTACATAGTGAGGTTTTTCCAAACCCAAGAAAGAAATATGTCCCCTTTGCTCCATAACCCAAGAAGAAAATAAAACACAGATTCTCATAAATAGGAGAAGGTTGAATTGTGTTTGTTATTCTCAGCTTCGAGGCTGCATTGATTACTTCTAGACAAAAAAAAAAAAAAAAAAAGAGTTCCGTTTCTAATATACAGTCACCCCACATCAGATTTATATACTTGAGTTTAAAGGAAGCCAAGTAAAGTTATCTGTTTTTGTTGTACCTGATTAACCTCAATACACAAATCCTACAAATCAATAGTTAATTAAAAATGTGGCACTGCCTCTGTAGTTAAGTTACCTCATCCCTCTGCAAACACTACCCACCTTGTATATTATGAATCTAAAAGCCATGCAGGCCACCCTCTAGGGCTATGTAGAATTATGCATACAAGAAAATAAACATTCCCAAAATATTTCTACACAGGACCTTAACTGTAATATTTTGGCTGTACTTATAACTCAAGGCATCCTGTGGAAACTGTGTCTGGTAGTCTGCAGCGCTTCCCAAGTCTTGGAATAATTTCCTCATATGGTCATGCAGCCCATATCTTCTGAATATTCAAGGTTTGCCCATGGCAATTTGAAGTTCTAGGTTTCCATTTTCAAATTGTGTCTGGGCTGAGAGCCTAAGAATTCACCCTCACCCTGATCTCATCCTCACCCACACCTTTAAAGCTACAAATAATCAAGAACAAAAGCAGAAGTGATTTATTTGTCATTTCCTGGTAACTAGTAACTCTGTGTGGGTTTCTTTGTTTCAACTTCACACTCATTTCTGCCATACCAAAATCATATATTTTATTGATAAATGTATTTGTGCCCTGCCTTATTCCAAACAGGAGTTGAAGTGGCTGAGAAAATAGTGCGTTGGAAAGAGTTCTGCCAGAATCACCCACCGTGGTAGACTCAAGCCACAGTGATTTCTCCTGGCGACCTTGACTTCTTTCCTCCTACTGTAGATGGAATTTTTGTATATGGTGGGGCCATGCTCCACCAGCCTTCTTCTGGTAACAGATGCCCCCAACCCGGCCAATGGACTCAAGTTGGGCCAGTCATCATATCTCAAACCTCTGGTCTACAGTTGGGCAAGTTGCCCTGAAGAGGCTATCACAACTCTTTCCTGGGAGTTTTTTTACACTAGAGCTGAGAAAGGGAGATCAATTTTCCTCCTGGTGACAAAGCCATTAGGATGAAAGGCCAAGATACTTCTGCCAAGATCCCCACCATATACAAAAATTCCATCTACAGTAGGAGGAAAGAAGCCAAGATATAGACGTGAGAGGCAGGGAGAAAATGGGCAAAAGGGAGCTGCCCCATGGTCTGGTTATGTCAACCAACACATTCCCTTTTCTGCTTCAGTGGGTTAGGTGCCAAAGCCCCAAAGAATATCCCAGGAAGAGATGAAGACAAGACACTCATCCCTCTGGCCTTTACTGAAGTCAATATTCACATATTTTAACTAACCCTCAATAACCAGCTCGGTTGACAGGATCCAAAAGAACAAGAATCTCACCAACCCAGAGCAAATGCTATTTGTTCTGGCCCCTCCATCCTCCTCAGCTGCAGGAACTGGGGAAGACTCCACTTCTCCTATCTATAAACCAACCGCTACCCAGGATCCGACAACCAGGGGCATCTGACCATTCCTCTTGGACTTCCCAGATTAGTGTCTGGGAACATGAACTTGGCACTTGGTGGGTACCATTAGCCAATGGGCTATCTAAAAAGAAGTAGAATCCTAGGAGACAGGGAAGCAAATTGGATATCCAAAGAGTCTAGCCAGAAGGAAGAGATCTGAGGATCCCAGGGAAGGGGAGTATCAAAGAGAAACAGGAGTCTGAGGGGACTATCTATGGAGGGGCGATAGTGGCTGCAGCCATGTTAGAGAAAGTCTGCAGTCTCAGGCATGGGCATTGAAGATGTCAACTCAGTTTGGACAAACTAGCTCAGGAAAACAGAAATGATTCCTAGAAGCCACCTTGTGGCTGTAGAGTTATTTGTAATGGTCCTGGAATAACCCTTTGGCATCCACCTTCATGCCCAGCAAGCCACAGCCTCCCTAGTCTTTATTAACAATAGTTAACATGTTTTGAGCACGTTCTAGGTGCCATAAACCATTGTAAGAGCTTATCAGGCATCATATCAATTAATTCTTGCAAAAGCCCTGTGAGGTATGGATTCCATTTTTATCTCCATGTTACAGATGATGGGACTACAAGATTCAGAGAACTTAAGTCACTTCCACCACATCAGTGGCACAGCCAGGATTCCAAATGAGTTCTTTCTGACTCCAAAGTCATGATGCTGGGGTACACTTCTGCCAGAACCCCCCAGCTCCCCAGCAAGACACCAGACTCTATCACCAACACTCACACTTCTAGGCACTGGATAGCACCTTTTCCCCAATTCTTGGACCACCAAAATTGGATCAAGGATCAGCAGCGGTTCAAAATTGCAGTTGCTGGCTCTAGCCCCATGACTGGGCCACTCTGGATAGCATCCACCCCCCACCAAAGCCTGCCTACATTCTCCACCCACTCTGTACATAGTCATTGAGAATGCTGGGGTTCACCACCCTCTCATTAAAGCCGACTCAGTTCCCCCAGCTCCACTCTGCTCAGTCTCTCTTCCCTTCCCCATCAACCCACCCCAAAGAGGCCCAGAATGCCTCATAGCCAAATTCACCCATGTATTGACAAAAGGTCACAATTTTCCATCTCAAGTTCAGAGCCAAGGTCTGTGCGCTGGGCAGAAAGGAGAGAATACTTTGGCTTATTTCCAATGAAATGAAAGTACAGAGTAGAGGAGAAATGAGGAAGACCAGCCCTGAAACTGCACCAAGTCCCATAAATGACAAATGCTGTGCACGCATGTCAGGAAGCCAAGGCTATAAAAGCCACAAATGAATTAGGAAGGCATCCAAAGCAGTGATGTCATGTGAGAACATCTTTATGTAGCACCATTGCCTTACAATGAGGCTGGCATTTGCCTCCTGCTCAGAAAGTTCTCAGACCTTGTCTGAGATGGTGCCTTCCATCAGGAGAAGAAGGTGGAGAAAAGGCAGAAATGAATCCAAAATGAATCCTGGAGTCACTACGTCTCTCAAGGAAGCCTGGGTGGCTGGGGAATACAGCCACCCTCTCCTTCTCCATGAAAAGTGTTCCAAGAACGATGTGAGACTGGACATCTGTCAGTCTGTTGCTAACACCCTCATTAGCATCCTGAACTGCCTTTGGGGAGAAGCCTCACTGTGTACAGCCTTGGCAGGCGGCAAATCCCAAAGCACATTTCCCACCGCCAACCCTCTTCCCAAACACCCTCATGATGTTTCCCAACAGGACTTTGACTCTTGATAAAGGTTTGCAAAGTCAAGATCAGTTCTATCCCAACAGGTAGCTCCAGCTGGCTGGCTCCAACAGCTCCCCTCCCACCCACATACACACATCCTGCCCATTCCCAAGCCTGGTCTTTCTGCTGCCTGTGGATTCTGCAAGCCCCCAAGAACCTTACAGTGAACTCCCTTCCTGCTTCATAGACAGGGCTAGTTGCTGTTGCTTTCAGCCAAGAATCCTTACTGATGCACAATTCATTGTGCTCATTATGTTTTGTTTTCAGAGCCAGCAGCCCCAAGGATATTTCAAACCATGGGCATTGGTGCAATTCTATAAAAAGGAGACAGAAAACATTTAGATGCTTGCCAGGAAGAAGCACCTACAAATGCTTGAGGAAAGGTATACAAGAATGATGTATTGAGTGAGGCCCAAATTGGTGGTCCTCTCTCTAGAGCCTCAGGCCCTTTGCATATGATTTTTCCCTGGGCTTTCCATCTGCCTAATGCCCACACCTCATCCAAGCCTCAGCCTAAATGTCACTTCCTCAGAAAAACTATCATAATTGGCCATAATATACTGACTTGCTTATTGAAGGTTCATGTGCCCTGCTAGACTGTAAGCTCCAGGAGGTAAAGACCAGGGCTATTTTTCTCACCACTCTCTCCCCAGTGCCTATCAAAGTCTGGCATCTAATAGGCATCCCCAAAATATTTGTGAAGAAATTCACGTTTATGTGATAGAATCACACATCCAAATTAGTAGTAATAGTAGTAGTTGTAGTAGTAATCCTTCATGATACCCAAGAGGTAGATTTTATTATCATCCCTATTTTAAGGTGATGAATCTGAGAAACAAGGAGGTTAAGGAATTTGCCATAAGTCACCTAGATGAGGAAGGGTGGAGAGGGGATTTGAACCCAGGCATTCTGACTCCAGAGTCCTCTTAATCACCCCCACAGAGCTTTACGCAAAGTAGATGTTCTGGTTCTCTTTTGCTGCACAACAAACCACCCCAAACTTGGTGGCTTAAAATACAACATACTTACTCAGGGCTCCACAAGAAAGGCTTACTTCTGCTTTTCACAGTTTCAGCTGGGCTGTCTTGAGTGGTACCTGGAGGGATCATTCTCAAGACAGCTCATTCCACAGCTAGAGTGTTGATGCCAGTGTCAGCTGAGAGCCCAGCCAGGGCTGTGAGCCGAGGCCTCAGTTCCTCTCTATGTGGGCCTTGCCATGGGCTGCCTGGGCTTCCTCACAGCATGGTGGCTTGGCTGGAAGAGTGGGCCTGCAAAGAGAACCAGAAGGAAGCTGCATTGCCTTTTCTAACTTAGCCTCCAAAGTCAGAGAGCTGTCACCACCGTATCCTGTTTGTGGAAACAGATTCAAAGGGAAGGGGATCATACTCCTCTTCGTGGGGGTGTAACAAGCTTCTAGAAGGATCCATAGGATGGGAGATATTATTGATATTACAATTGGTCACTGCAAACAGGATATTGCATGACTTCACCAGGATGTCTTACCTTATAAACCTGACTTCAAAATAACCACCCCAACCACCCATTCCCAAGGACCCCAACTAAGAGTTTAGAAAAACATTGGACTCAAAGACAAGAAGCTGGGAAAAGTGACAGTCACTCGTGGGGCAGGCATGGAGAAGGGAGTCTTCCCCCACAATATTTACATATTTTCACTTCATTTCACTACAATGCCTGAAGCTCCACTCATTAGAAACTCATTTGCGATAACTAGTAACCAATTTAAAAATGCAAACACCTCAGGGTCTAGCCAGAGTCCTCCATACATTCCTGTAAATTGGATTCATCAAGGATTTCCCCCTGCCCCCTGCTGAGAGGCAGTTCCAAGAGGAGACTGGAGGAGGGTTATGGGTAACTATTGCTAAAATCACTTCTGGACAGAGACATGGGGTAAAGAGCAAATGGAGTTCAGCAGAGGAGACAGAGAGGTAAGCTTTTTTACACATCTGAACAAGCGCCCTGGGTTGGGGCTCTGCAAATACAGCCCCAATCAAGCTGCAAGATCAGTCACTCCTGGGGGGCCAAGTCACTTTTCAAAACACCCTTGCACAACCGTGCAGAGTGGCCAGCTCCACTGGCAGCCGGCAGAGCCATAATTCACGCTGTCACCACTCCCCTCAAACCTCTTCTGTAAGCACTCTGAATCAATGCAACAGGAGTAATCATTTGCTGCCAAGTGGTGAGGGCCATGAGGAACATGGTTCCTCTCTGCTCAGAAAGCAAAAACCTTCTGGCTGTTTGCACCTACAAGAGCCCACAGGAAAAGTCCTTTATTCTGGTGAGGCCATTAGGCTGGGCACATTTTCCCCATCGGGTGAGTTTCTCTCTCAGAGTTAATTTGCACTCTGAGGTGCCATATGTCAATGACACCGTTCTCCGATTGAATTTTCAAAGCATCACTGCTCCCTAAATAGTCACCAGCCCTACCCTGCAAGCCCCCAGGTGACACTGAACTTAGGGGAGAAAGCTGGTTTTGGGGGGATTACAGTTAGCATGTTAGAGTCTTGGTGTGGGGATGAAATATTTTTTCCTAATCTCTGGATCAAACCCTTGTTTACTGCTTTGGTTGTTGGAAAGTGCTGGGGTAAGGATTTGCATGGGCAGTGGAAAGGGCACCTAATCTAGTATCAGGTGAACAGACATACTTCCCCCATCAGACAACCCCTAAGCTGAAGACTAGAAGGTGATAAGAGTTATCTACATGAATAAGGAAGTTGGTGGAAGATTGTTCCAAGCAGAGGATGAGCATATGCAAAAGACTGAGAGATGAAAGAATGTTGTTCAAGGAGCTGGAAGAAGTTCATATAATTGTTAGAGTAAGAGGTGAAAAATGCAGAAGTACCTTGGAACCAAATCATAAAGGTTCTGATCAGTCATGTTTGTCGTGTGGACAAAGGGAGACTTTAAGCAGAGAAATAATGATCTTCTTCGTGCTGAAAGAAAAAAAAAAAAAAAAAAAAACAGTAGGAAATCTGGCTGGAGGATGAATGGGAAGGCAGGAGACCAGGTAGGAGGCTGCAATCACCCAAGTGAGACAAGGTGGTGGCCAAAGCAAGGTTGTGGTGATGTGGATGGAGAAGAGAGGGTGGATTACCTTGACTGAGGTGGCGGGGGAAGAATGAAGGATGGCATCTAAGTTTTTTGGAAGCATAACAGATGATGGGGTGAATTGGATCTGATGAACCCAGATGGAAGAGGAAATCAGGAAAGGAAGGGTGAGCTGAGGTCAGTGCAAGAAGGACATAAAAGTGGAGGTGACCCATATGCAGTCTGATATGCCAGAGTGGAGTATAGCAGAGAGTTCTGGAATGTAAATACAGACTGAAGAACCCTGGGAGCAGGTGATCCCCCAGAAGAAGGTGCAGAGGAATAAGAATAGAACCCGGGGGACAGATGAAGGGGAGAGAGCCATAATCAAAACCAACCAACCATCAGACATCTTCCAAGAAAACACTGATTGGAGGTTTCCTCAGTATGAGTTATTCAGGACCATACCTAAAGATCATATTCAAAATAACTCAAAATATTTAATGATGCTTTTTTAAAATTAAATCTAAAAACAGGAGTTCAGCTATTGCACAGATCCTGGAAGCAATTTTCCAGCAAGTGTCTATCAAATAAAAAATCTGCTCTGACTCAAGAGGGTGTCACATCAAGTGTAAGAATCCAATTCCATTGTCTGTAAAAGCCTTTCTGCCAGGTACAAGATCCTAATCCAGCTGAAGTGGTTTTCTGTTGATTAACAGGCTGGGAATACACAGGTTGTTGGTTTTTGAGATGCCTTCCTTGGGTCTTCATGTGCATAATTTTCACAGTCAAACAGTTCCCGATCGTCAAAATAAAAATGACACTCAGTCACAAAGGAGGCAGATTATAGGTCAATCACCTTGATTATTTTTTAACTGTGAGGAGCCATTAATGTTACTGAATAAGCAAATCTGTTTGCATAACCAGATTTTTATAGACTCCTGGGAATAAAGGTTTTCCTAAGTGGATGATTTGTACAACGATAGCCTTTGGGTCTCTGGTGGTACAGCTCTGATGAGGAAATGTTCCTTTAATTATGTGGAAGGCCAATTACCACGTTATAGCCACGTTGTTTTGCAGATTGCATATAATTTCGCCATTTCCATAGCTTCAGCACTATAATTCTGGAGAAAACACAGGCACCAAGAAGACACTTGAGGCACATTATGCTGGAGATGAAGATGTTTTAGCGAATTCAATTTAAGCTACAACATTAAAGTTATTTTGTTGAATAAAACATAACGCAATAATGAGCTTGTGTATGTCAACTCTATAGTGGAGGTAATAATAGCTAGAAAGAGAGCATCTTCTCTCCCCTTTTTCATGCTCATTAGAGTAATAGATAATGCTATGGAGAGAACCTTGCTCTAATATGTGCTTCATCTCAGGTTAAGTGTATTTCCTGCAACTGTGCTTCACGGGGAAAAAACCAAAAAGGTAAAAGGACTAATTTGGGAGCCATTCACAGAAGTGCTACTACCTGATGTTTTTAATCCAGAGATTTCTTGTTTCCAATGCCAACTAGGAAAGGATTTTCTTGAGACACACAGATTAATCACTATCTTTTATGTACTCAGCACTGGGAGGTTTGTAGGGAGAAACTGAAGAAAGCAGTAGAGTGAAGACAGAGGAAGAACATGATGGTACAGAAGCAAAGCTATTGCAGTGTTGATTTCAATTCTGCTGCTCATTAGTGAAACCAATGACTTCCCCTCTCTAGGGCTCAGTTGTTCTTGTCTGTAAAATGGAGGAGTAGGAGGGTCTTCAAGGCCCCTGAAGGTACTACCATTCCATGACCCCCATCTGCCTATAAAATACTTCTCATTCATACTAATACAGATCTTGACTACTTTGCCAAGAGATACAATAATCATCAAGCTGAATACACCAAACAACATAGCCTGGAACTACATAAGCAAAAACTGAGAAAGTTACATGGAAAGACAGGCAAGTCCCCAGTAAGAGTAAGAAATGTTTAGCACGCACTCCATGTGCCAGACACAATACTATGTTCACCACATGACTTCTCTACCTGGGCATGCAGGAAGACCACATTTCCCAGCCTCCCTTGTGGTTACCATGTGACTGTATATCCACTAACAGGAATGTAAGAAATCACATGTCACTTCTGGCAATTAAAGGTAATTAAAAGCAAGTGTGGGCTCTCCATGCTTCCTCTCTTTCCCAACCACATGGCTACAAGTGAAAAACTCTGAGATGGCAGAATTACAAGATCTTGGAAACACTGTTGGTGGAGGGCCACCAAGGAGAGCCCCTGACTTGCACTGGACTGTAAAGCGGGTGACAATTAAATGGTTATTTTGTGAAACCTCTGAGATGTCAGGGCTTCTTTGTCACAACAGCACTGTCTAGTGTTACCCTGACTGACATATAAGGTTCTGAAAGATCTAGCAGCCAGAGAAAGAAGTTAGACTTCAATTACACTGACAACCTTGATTATATATTTAAAAATTAAACAGATCATCCTACAAAACAGATCATCCACATTCTGTTTAAGCATGTATGGCACGTTTGCAAAATATTGGCCACATTTGAGACCAAAGGAGAAATCTCAACAAAATCCACTATGTAATTGGCATTATACAGACCGCATCTTCTGACCACAATGCAGTAAAATTAGAAATTAGGAATTGACAGCAAAAGACAGCTAAACACAAGCATACATTTGGAAAATAAATATCCATCTGAATAATCCATGAGTTAAAGGGGAAATCACAGTAGAAATTACTAAATATTTATAATTGGATAAATACATGGTGGCTTGACTGTATCTGTGATGTTGTTTCTTAAGAAACCAAAAAGGTCAAATATTGCAAGGTTATGTTGTTAATGGGGTCTGTTGTATTATTTCCTTATACAACAAAATTATAGACATACGTATATGCCTCTTTTCTCATTAATTCATTCAGCTACTTGGCTTTCACTTTCATCGCGTTATTCTAGGAGGCAGTAGTTGTTTATTCCATCCCTACCTACTTTTATGGCAATCCTGTAATTGATAAGAACATACCTCTTTCCTCCAGAGAGCTAAACACTGAACCGAATTATGCAGCAACACAACCGTGAAAGAAGCAACCACGTGTTACTGCGGGGTGGCGGGGTGGGGCGCGGGCAGAAGACAGTGAGCATCCATTCACTTGCAAACTTGAGGCAGTGACAGACACAAACAATCCCCTGGGCAGCTCTTTCACTATGCTGAACATCCAGACAGAAATTAAAAATCAGTCACTGAGCCATCTCAACATTTTCATTTTATTTTAACTTTTGGCAGCAGGTTGCAATTGAGAGGGGAAAAAAAAAAGGAAAGTGATAAGAGTGTAAAATAATGTACACACGTAGGTAAAATGATGAAACCAGTTGTATATTCATCTCTCTTTAGCTCCTCGGGCTATCTATCTCATCACATACCAAGGGGCCACGTACACATTTGTTCCTGGGGTAGTGTCCCCGACATACAAGGCCCTTTCTAGGAGCCACTATGCAGATAAGCCTGTGGGACAAGCATGCAGTTGGGGGATCAAGCTTAGGAAGGAGCCTTGGACAGTGCTTCCCTCGGGGAAGGAGGGATATAGGACGGGGTGGGGTGGCCTGACTGTATCTGTGATGTCGTTTCTTTTTTTTATTTTTTCTTATTTTCTTTTCTTTTCTTTTTTTATATTTAAATATGTTTTATTGAAGTACAGTCAGTTTTCAATTTTGTGTCAGTTTCCAATGTACAGCACCATACTTCAGTCACATAAGAACATACATACCATTCAATGTTGTTTCTTAAGAAACCAAAAAGGTCAAATATTGCAAGGTTACATTGTTAACAGGAGTCTGTTGTATTATTTCCTTATCGTCTGTTCTTTCCTGCATGTTGGAAATAATGTACAATTTAAAAGAAAATAATAAATTACAAGAAAAATGAACATAAAGAAAGACCTGATCTTCCTTTGAGGCAACATCCAAACTGACTAGAAGTTGCTGAAAAGCTAAAAGCAGATCCAGCTGGGAATGTGACTGAGAATTGGCCTGAGAACACCACCAAGGAGGGGCTCCCAAGGAGATGCTTGGGTGACCCCACCTGTTCTGCTACAGGTTCACCCAGTGCCCAGGAGTCCCACATCTGGCCAAGAGTTAAATTCTAGAATGGAGTTTGATTCCTGAGTGTCTGGTTTCACGTGTCTTTGTGAACTCCACAATGGCTGTTATTACCACAGATGTAACAGCAGATGGGAGATAAAATATGGTTCTGGAAGGAGCAGGACATAGCCCCACTTGCCCTGCTAAGAGATGCCAGAGCACACCCCCCTGCCCTCAAACAGAGACTCCCTGCACCCCTTGCACCCACTCCTACTCCATTCTGATTTGAGTGGAGGGTGCCTGTAGCCCCATCTTGAATTGGAATGTTTCTCTGCAGGTTTTATAATTCTAGCTTAAAATCAGTCATTCACTTATGCTTTTTTTTTTTTTTTAAGGAACCAATTGAATTTTTGATGGAGTTTCCTTACAAGGGTGGTGCCTGGTTCAGGGCCCAGCAGATGGGTCTCCAAACCCTCCCTATACTACCCAGGGCTCAGGGGGTGGGAGTAGGGACAAAAAGTTTAAGGCTGAGGCTGCTACTATGCCCCAGATGCAACAACCAGGAAAATCATGTCAATCAAAGAAACAAAAATCCCTCTAAACTCTGCAATACTACTATACTACTGCACTCTTCAAAAAATAATAATAAATGTACAAAAATAAGATGCCTAAACCACCACTCTCAGGATAATGGACAGCCTGTTCACTCCAAGATGGGGTTGCTGTAATCAGAGTTCTCTGATCAGCCCTGGACCCAGTTGTCACTCAAAAAGTGGTTACTGAGCACCTACTGTGTGCCAGGCACCACGTCAGCCACTAAGGATACAGCAGTGAGCAAGACAGACAAAAATTATGGATCTCATGGGGCCTACAGTCTAGTTGAAGGAGACAGACAGTGAAAAAAAATTAATATATTAATGTGTGTTATTAATATATCACATATGGAATATATTAATATATAGTTATAGCTAATAAATGTATAATATAATATATAGCTATATATTAAGACATTACATGTATAATATATACACATTACACATACATATATATTTATAGTTAGAAAGTGAGCAAATGAGTGAGTTCTAAGTGCTAAGAGGGGGAAAGTAAAGCAAAAAAGGGAATCAGGGCTGAGCATAGGTTGCTGCCTCAGCTGGGTGGCCAGGAAAGATGACCCTGAAGGCCGAGGTTAAGTTCTGCAGCTCTCTTATGAGAAGAGCATCCCAGGTGGAGGGAAGAGCAAAAATGAGTGGCCTGAGGCTTGATTTGCTGCAGGAATCACCTGGAGCAGGTGGGGGAGGGGGGTGGAGCAGTAGGAGGTTGGGGGCTTGACTTTGCCCAGTGAGATGGAGCCACAGGAGGTGATGTGAGCTTGGGGGTGACACATTCCAGCTGCTGCAGGAGGAAGGATAGAAACAGAAAAGCCAGTCAGAGGTGCTGTAATTAACCAGAGGGGCTGGAGCAGGGAGGCAGCTGTGGAGGGGGAGGCAGGCAGAAGCCCTCGCGAATCACTGCTGGAATTAGAGGGGGATGCACATCTCCTGAGCAATTTTATTTCTGTGTCCTTCCATATTTTTATGCCTTCTTTCTGCCCATCCTGAAATTGGGCACGTCACCTTCTGGGATGTTTCGTTAGACTCAGTGACTCAGAGAGGAGCCAATGCTCATGACATTGATGGGAGAATAACTTGCCGTCCCAGGTACACTGTCATAAATGCCGCACCCTTAAATTCCCCGAGAGAACTGCACTGGAAATTGACACAACACTGTTAACTGACTATAACTCAATTTTAAAAAATGTAAAAACAAAAAAATTCCCCGAGAAAGAGTCTCCTCTGCCAAGGTACGAGTGGTGGAGTAAATCACCCCCCCCCTACAGAGAGCCAGGCTCCCCAAAAGCCCCTCCCCACTCAGACCCTTTTTTATTACTCTCAGGAAAATAGTGCAAAAATTTGATAAGGCAAGATACCAAAGTTCTGATGTTGTGATAGAGAGGGCTGTCATTTGCTTGTTAAATGCAGATATAGCAGGTCAAAAGTATTTTCTTATTGCTCCAGGGCCACTCAGTATCAAAGTTCCAAAGCAGCAGGCTGAGTCAGCTCGTTCCCAAACAATCAGCCTTCCAGAACAACATCCCCGCAAAACTTCAGCGCAATGCTGATTTCTGAGATCATCTTCTGGGTGGAAAGGAACAGTCTCCAGAGAGTGGGGTAGGTGGGCCACTGTCTCCACAACAAAGGCAGTAATGACAGCAGATGGCAGATGGCCAGGTTCTCCCAGGTTGAGGGGGCGGGGTCAATGTCCTAGGAGCACAGGTGTTCCGAAGGTAACATCTGCGAAGGATTCTCCTCTCTGTTCAGTCGAGCCACAAGAATCTCACTAACAGATGCTGTAGTGTTTGAAACTTTTAAATCTCTCCTTTGGAATATACGATGTCTGAGTTTTGCTTCTAAATAACAGAGGCACTGGGGAGGGAGGGGAGCGTCGGGGGAGTGGGGGTGGTGTAGATGAAACAAGATTGGCCATGAGCTGGGAATTGTTGTACAGTTGTACTGTTGAATTGTGTCATGTGGACACAGACTGTCTCTACTTTTTATATATTTGAAATTTTCTGTAATAAAATTTTAACCACCTTAGAGCAATTTGACAATGTCTAATAAAATTACATTCCCTTTGACACAGCAATTCCACCTCTTGAAATTCATCAGATATACTAGCAAAGGAACCAAATAAAGTGCTGTTCCTTGCAGCACTGGCTGTAAGAGCAAGAGGCTGGAAACAAGCTAAGTGTTCATCAAGAGGGAATGAGTTAAGTAAATTATGGCACATCAAACAATGGAACAGATCTATGCAGCCAATAAAAGGTAAAGCACACTTATGCCCTAACAGGGGACAACCTCCAAGATAAAATGTGATGAGCAGAATAATGGTCTTCCCCCCACACACAAAAAGTCCATGTTTTTATCCCTGGAGCCTGAGAGTATGTCCCCTTATATGGCAAAAGGGACTTTACAGGTATGATTAGGTTAAGGATTTTTGAGATCAGGAGATTATTCTGGATTATCCAGGTGAGTCAAATGCAACTACGAAAATGCTTATAACAGGGAGGGAGGAGGGTCAGAGTCATAGAGGGATTTGAAGATGTTACGCTGCTGGATTTGAAGATGGAGGAAGGGGTCATGAGACAAGGAATGCAGGCAACTTCTAGGAGCTAGAAAAGGCAAGACAACAACTTGAATTTAACCCAGTGAGATCCCTTTGGGATTTCTGGCCTCCAGAAATTGTACAAAAATAAATTAGTGCTGTTTTAAGCACTAAATTTGTGGTAATTTGTTACAGCAGCAATAGGAAACCAAGACATCATTTAAATGGAAAAATTAAGATGCAGTGTTTATAGTAAGCTATCATTTATAAGAGATGAGTAGGTATAGGTATACATTTACTTTCTGGGAGGAGACAAGAAACAGATAACACTGATTGCCTATGGAGAGAACTGGTGGCAGACGGAAAGGGATGGAAGGGTGACTTTTCAATGTGCACCCTATTAGTCTTGGGGCTGCCATAACAGAATATCATAGACTGGGTGGTTTACAAGCCACAGAAATGTATTTCTCATGGTTCTGGAGGCTGGGAAGTCCATGATTAAGGTGCTGCCAGATTTGATGTCTCCAGTTCACAGACAGCTGTCTTCTCATTGTGTCCTCATATGGTGGAAGGGGCGAGGGAGGTATCTGGGTCTCTTGTAAGGGTACTAATCCCATTCATGAGTGGTGCACACTCATGACCTAATCACATCCCAAAGGCCCCACCTCCTAATACCATCACATTACAGGGATTAGGATTTCAATGTATGAATTAGGTGGGGTGGGGGGTGGGCAAGGCACACAAACATTCAGTCTATAGGAGGCCCTTTGTATCTTTTGAGTTGTGTACCATTTGAATGGTTTGGCTAGGGAAAACAATACAATTTCAATTAAAATAAACCTCCTTCCATTACCATGACATACAGGCTTTCAAGGTTCAGATTATTTAAAATGTATAAACCCGGAAGAATGGAAACAGAGTGATCATTACCCAGTGGTTGGGGCTCCTGGGTATCTGGGAAACAGAGACCAAAATGGGAGGAAAATCTCTCCAGATTTCATTGGCTATGTGGCATTCCCCAACTTAAAAGGAGTAGGCCAGTGGCCGTTTTCAGGACTGACTGGGGAAATTTCTCCCAGATAATTGATAAGCTCATACTACAGACCTTCTCCAGTCTCCTCTAGATTCTGCTCCCTCCCCCAACACACCCCGAAACAACAGGAGTAACAAGCCCAATGCCATCTTTCTGGGAGCCTGGCCTGTCCCTCCATGCTCCACAGGGGCCACAGCTAGACTCTTCAACACCACTTTCTCCACCTTAAAAAATCCTCAATTCCCCTGATTTGATATATCAACTAGGGAACTGGTAAAGACTGTAATAGCCCCAGACAAAAATGCTTCCAGACCTAAAGTGATTAGCTTTATGGGAGCTATTATGCAAATTTATGGCCATTTCAAAGCTACTCAGCCTTGTGAAGACCTAGCAGAGAATGGAAAGTCGAAATCAAAAGTTTTTGATTATCCAAGTTCACTCCAATTCTAATTTGAATATTAAAACTCACTACAATTATTATGTAACCCCTGTACCATTAGATCTTTTTAAGCCTTACATAATCTATCGTGCTCAGAATCAGGGCTGTGGAGAGCTAACCCAAGAGCAAAGGTTGGTCTAGTGTTATCTGTCCCTGGGCATTTTCCCTCCCCTCCCCTTTGAACCTGGACCACAGCATCAGCCTGATCTCTTGGACAATGGAGAGAAGGCAGCTGCAGACACACCCAAGCTCAAAGACTATGAGCCAGGGTCCAGACTGAGGTTGGGGTTTCTTAGGTATGTCATAAACATATCCTACTTGGATGGACAAAGGTCTGGACAGAATGGGATTGAACCCTGGAAGTAGACAGCTTGGGTTCAACCCTGGCCCTGACAATGCTATTTGTGTCATCACGGATGAGAGTCTTTTATTATTGTTATTATTACTATTTTTTAAATATTAAGATATGATTCACTTACCATGATATCCATCCTATTTAAGTGTTCACTGCAGTAGTTTTTAGTCAGTTCACAAAGTTATGCAACCATCACCACTATCTACATCCAGAACGTTTTCTTCACCTCAAAAGAAACCCCATACTATTAGCAGTCACTCCCCACACCCCTCTCCCTGCAGACCCTGAAACCACTAATCTTGGTTCTGAGGGACAGGAATCTTATCCTCTCCATCTGTACAGAGAGCTGCCTGTTGGTCTGTAATGAGAATAAGATGAGATGGTGTGTAGAAACCTGCAGTGCAGTGCCAAGCACATACATGCTCAGGTCTAAACCCAGGCACTGGGCTGCTATACGCCTCTCCTCTCTACTCACCAACCTCAGGGCTGTGCCAAGAGGGACTCCCAGCTACAGGGCATGGCTCAGAAATACAGGATATTGGTCAGCACGTTCCCTCCTTTCCCAAATGAATGACCCTCCTAAGAAGACTTCCCTGGATGAGTGCAAAGCCTGCTTGATGAGTCCTGGACCCCACACCTAGCAAAGGGCTTGGGTGGGACAGTCTCAGGCTATCGGATCACACAATTCCCTCCATTAAGAACCTTCAGTGTCCCCCCCACCACCACTCCCCAGAGATAAAACTGTAAACCTGACTCCACAATCCCCTCTACCTACTTCTTCTAATGATCGCTGAATGTTGGAGAGATCCCAGTCACTCTGCAGAAGCTCCTTTGAAGTCAGACTGGTTCCTCCTCTTGCTGTCTTGTGACCTTAAAAACTCACTTTATCTCCCTGAGCCTAAGAATCCTCATCTTTAAAGCGGGAGCAGTAACGGCTTCCTTGCAGGGCTGCTGCGGTTATTAAACAGGGATACAATTGAAGGGCACCTGCCCAGCTCCCAGCATACACCAGACCAGAGCTGCGTCTATTCTTTTTTTTTTTTTTTTTTGCAAAGGGCCAGATAGTAAATATTTTAAGTTTTGTGGGCCACATAGCCTCTATTAGAATTACTCAAGGCTGTAGTTATAGTGTAAAAGCAACCAAACACCATATGTAAAGGAATGGGTGTGACTGTGTTCCAATAAAACTTTATTTACAAAAGGAGTTGGTGGGCCAGTTTGGGCTGTAGTTTGTCAGTCCCTGCACTAGTCCACAAATCTCTCTAATTCACCTTCAATGTCATTTCTGAGCTACACTGGACTCCTCACAGTTCCCTGCACACAACCCAGCACCTCCCCGCTCCATGCCTCCACTTCAGCCAATCCACCCTCCAGAATGAGCAGCATGAACATCCCACCTCTTTTGTGGAGACTGTCTGGCTTCCCCAGGCATGCTCTGCCAGCTCCCAAAGCCCGTACTCCTGTGAGCAAGTATCCACACCACCTCATGGTGAGTGGTTTACAATTCTCTCTTCCAAACTGGACAAGGAGCCCCAATGGTCCTTCTATCCTCAGAGTCTAGCACAGCACCCAGCACACTGCAGGCGATTGGTATATGTTTATGGAACGAATCAGCAGTAATCTCCACATAACAGCAGGATGAGGTATCTCGCAGACATGATGCGGAGTGAAAGAAGCTGGACACAGAAGAGTAACTATTGGATGAGCTCAGTGGTACAAAGTTCAAGAATAGGCAAAAGGGGTCAAAATCAGAATAGATGGCTACCTAGGGTGGAGGAGGAGGTTATGATCTGGGCAGGAGCCCAAGAAAAATGTCTGGGTGCTGAAGAGATGCTGTGTCTGCACCTCAGTGGCAGTTACATGGGTATATCAGTTTGCTTAGCTACCATAACAAGTATCGCAAAGTGGGAGGCTTAACACAACAGAGATTGTGGTCTTCAAAGTTCTCAAAGGAGGCCAGAAGCCTGCGATAAAGATGTCAGCAGGGTCATGCTCTCTCTCCAAAGGCTCAAGGGGAGAAATCCTTCCATGCCCCTCCTCCAGCTTCTGGTGGTTGCCAGCAATCTTGACTTCTTAGTTCACAAAGACATCATCTCAGTCTGTGCTTTTTATCTTTACATGGCCCTCTCCCTGTGTATGTGCCTGTGTCCAAATTTCCCTCTTTTTACAAAGACACCAGTCATACTGGACTAAGGGCCCACCCCAATCCAGTATGACTTCATCCTAACTAATTACATCTGCAACAACCTTGTTCCCAAATCAGGTCGTGTGCTGAGGTCCTGTGGGTTGGGACTTCAACATGTCTTTTGTGGGGACACAATTCAACCCACAACAACACGTGTACACATGTGTGAAAAATCATCAGATTGCACGTTTAAGATGAGGGCACTCTACTGTGTAAATATTATGTCTCAATAAAACAAAATGGAAGGAAAACATAAGTAATAACCTCACAGCGAAAAAAAAAAATGTGACAATGAATATATGTATGTTCATGTATAACTGAAAAATTGTGCTCTACACTGGAATTTGAACCAACATCGTAAAATGACTATAACTCAATTAAAAAAAGTAAAAAAAATAAGTAAGTAATAACCAACAAGCCCCACCTCTCTGTCAGTACCTGAGAGATAGAGCCAGTAATAATACCCCCACGTATGGAGAAGGGATATGTGTTTTTTGTTTTAATTATTTTTCCCTCGCTTACAGCATCGGACATGAACTCCCCGCCCCACAAAATCTGCCTGGCTGCTGGGATCTGCCTCGTCCAGAGGTCAGGGAGAGACTGATGGTGAAGCAGTTGTCATTTTCAGAGTAAAGCTGTCTCAAAATTAGCCAGACCAGCCAGCTGCTCACTTTCCACCCTCACGTGCTGCCCTTGGCAGACGAGAAGGAATTTTTAAAGACTGATTACACATTCTTTTTTATTGGTGCCATGTTTGTAGTATTTGCTGTCCCCAGCTGGTGCCACAGTAGGTGATATAAAAAGATGTATGAATAATGTATACAACAGCTCCAGAGTCATCAGAGAACCTCGCTGCCAAAACAGGGAAGGGACGGCGGGCTGAGATAATGGATTTGAGGGGGAAGCGAGAGAAATGCATATTCCTGCTCAGTTTTCCCTGAAAACTGTGGGCTACTGTCAGCTTAATGATACAAGTGGGGTCTGCATCTGGCCCTAGAGATAGTTCCCAACAAGAACATACAGGGTATCTCAACACAGCAATCCCACATCTGGAAATACAACCGACCAAAATACAGTCATGGGTGTACAAATATTTATGGATGAGGATGTTTGTTTCGGCAGTGTCCTAATTGTGGTGGGGGGGAAAAAACTAAAACTACCAATTTAATAGGGTTTCTCCAGAAAGTACCCCTCTTGGGGCATGAGCCCTCCAAACAAAAGCTTCCTCGTAATGACACCATCCCGGATATGAGTTGATGCACGTAGATCTTGAGATAACAAGATGATAGAACTTTCTTGCAGCAGGGAGACTAAATGTAGTGAAAGAGAAGAGCATAATGAATGAGTTGGAGATTTATTTGGAAGAAGGTTGTTTGTCCATAGGTAGAAGCCCCTACCCCAACTCTTTTCTCCCTTACCTCCATCTACAGAGGCTGAACAAAAGAGATGCTTGCTCTCCTAGCCTCCCTTGCAGCTAGGGGCAGCCACGTGATCCTGTCTTGACCAGTGAGATGCAAAGGGAGGTCTCCTCGGGAAGATACCACCTCCTTCATAGGAAAATGAATTTCATTCCTCCTCCTCCTCCTCCTCCTCCTCCTGCTCCTTCTCCTCCTTCTCCTCCTCCTTCTTCTCTCCTCCCCTCTCCCTCCTTCTCACTTCATTCTCTCTCTCACATAGACACACACACACACACACCCCACACACAACTTTGGATGGAGCTCTATAAAGATTTCCTGCTTGAGCGAAAGCAGCCATCTTATAAACATGAGGGAAAAGCCCAAAGATTTGCAGAATCCTCAGTCCAGGGCCCTGATATCATGGGCCTTCTGAATCATCCCCAGAAACACCAACCTCCAGGCTTCTTGTGGATCTTCCCACTCACGTGCTGAGAGTGGGTTCTTGGTTGCTTGCAGGTGAATGCACCCTAACTGCTCTGTGGCCTGGCCTGTGATTACCTGGCTGCCACAGTAGCACTCATTCAGCCTCAGAAAAGTCCTGGCCTTTTCCGTGAGCACTTGGAAATACTGGGACACTCCCTGTAGTAGGTCGAAGAGTATCTCCCCAAAATAATCACATTTACTCCAAACCTCAGAATAGGACCTTATTTGGAATAGGGTCTTTGCAGATATAATTAAGGTAAGAATTGAGATGAGGATATTAGGGTGGGCCCTAAATCCAATGACAGTATCCTTATAAGAAAAGGACACACAGGTATGCAGGGAAGGAATCAGATCAAGATGGAGGCAGGGATTGGGGTGATGCAGCCACACCAGGGAATGCCAGGAGCCATCAGAATCTGGAAGAGGCAAGGAAAGATTCTCCCCTAGAACCCTCCAAGGGAGCACAACCCCGCCAACACCTTGATTCTATACTTCTGGCCTTTAGAATTGTGAGAGAATAAATTTCTGTTGTTTTAAGCCACCTACTTGTAGTGATCTATTGCAGCAGCCCTAGGAAACTATGACACTCAAGTCTATTTCGTGACCTCAACACTTTCTGTGACTCACTAATGAAACTGCTTATCTTCCTGACCAGGCTGTGGAGGTGACCACCTCACCCCCACCCCATGTCCAGCAAACCTCCTCCCATCCTGCCTAGCTCAGAGATCCATTCCTTCCTCCCACTGGCTCTGGAAGTGGCAGGAGGCAGCAACAAAGTGGGCTTCTGTTTTACTCTCAAGTCTGGAGAGTCTCCATCCTCAGCATAAGGGCCCCGTCAGAGGAGGAAAATAAAAAACTTCCATGTAATTCACATTTACAACTAGCAAATGTGGCTTTCCTCGATTAAACACAGCTAAAATGCCCATCGATAGGAGACAGGATAAATAAGTATATTTATAAGTGGAATATTATATAATGATTAAAAAGGAATGGGGTATACTGAGATATTTATAAATGCAGTGATACAACATTTGGGATTTTCCTCAAAATAATGTGCGAAGAAGGAAGCAGATGGAGGGGGCATCTAGATGAAATCTGTTTGGCCAAGAGTTGATAATTGTGGAGTTGGGTAAAGATGGATTCATTTTACTATCCTCTCTACTTTTGTACATGTTTGAAAGTTTCTGTCATATGGATTTTCTTTAAATGAGGCAGTCTTTCTGCACTGTCTTGGGAAGTGGTCCGTGATGTAGTCTAAATTAAAAGAAATAGCAAATTGAATTATACAGTATAATCCCACTTATTTGTGTGTGTGTGTACTGTATATGACTGTAAGTATGGAAAATCATCCATAATTATGATTACAGATAATAATTATAAGATCTATGATTTAATTATAAAATTTATAAGTTCTGTAATAATCTATATAACAAACCCAATAATGGTTATAAAATTTGCCCCACTGTTATTCTCTCTCAAATTGGCATTTCTTTTCCACAGTAGAACTTCTTACCATTGTGATTACATATTCACAGGCCTGTGTATATTAATACTCCACAGATATTTGCCATGAGTATGTGGCTTTATTTCCTCATATCTGTGGAGCCCAAGAACTTGCTGAATCCACCAAACGATCAAGTGAGATACTAGACCCCAGGAGGCTCTGGAAGTTTATTACCATTCTGGAGCAGTTTATTACCATTCTGGAGCAGTTTACTATTTACTTTTTTAAAATAGAAATTCCAGTCTTGGCAGAATAACCTTCAGGTTCAAGTGCAAAATTATAACACGAAGGCAGACCTTGGGAACCACCCAGCCAGCTGCAGACAAGATCACAGACTTGAAATCGATCAACACAAAAACGCTGCAGGCCTTCCCACCAGGAAAAGTCTGTTTTGACAGAAGCATTTTGCTGGGACCCAGAGGTCGGCTCACAGGGGTTGTGGAGGGCAGTGCTTAGCCAAGGGCAGTAGGGAGCAAGGGAGCTCCATCAAGAAGGGTCTCTCTTGCCTGGGGTTCACCTGCTGAGTTCAACTCGAGTTGTTATCAAAAGGCTTAGACACAAGTAAGCTGGGCCTGAGGTGGGCACACTGGCTTAACACGGGGTGCAGCAGCCATGCCTGACCTCAGGGTTCTCGCCTTCTCTGTCCATAGTGTAAGTTTAAAGAGGTGCACCATGAATGTCCTCTCAGCTGGGAGAGGGGTGGGGTGTGGCAAGAGAAGATCAGAGCTCACCCAATGCCACACAAGTCACACACCACCCACCACTTAGCCAAAAGCTCTGCTGAACGAAGTATAGGCTGAGAGCTTGGGCTTTGGTGCCAACAGATCCTGGCTTGGCTCCAAGGCTTGGCCAATTGACTTCAAATCTCTAAGTCTCTGTTTCTTCATCTATAGGGCTGATGATGGTTCCTACTGGACAAGGCTGATGTAAAGATTAAATAAGATGATATGCTTAAGGCAGCACATGATGTCCCAGAAGCAGACCCCCTTGAGATAAGGGTTTGGGTGCAAGCAGTTGATCTGGGAGGTGATCCTAAGAAGCACTGATAGGGGAGTGGGGACGTGAGACAGTGATGAAGCCAGTACCCTGCCAAGGGCACCTGGGGCTCATCACACTGAGAAACTCAGGGAGACTACCTGGAGCGAGTCTCAGAACCTTATCTTCTGAAGGGAAAGGAAGCTGGGTTTTGTCTATCCAGCAATACCTGCCTGTGGTCAGCTGAGGATGTTCCCGGTGTGGTTACTTCCTGGTACATCAGGTCTCCCCCATGCATGGCTGAGCAAGAGATGGTCATGGATACAGGAAGAAGCTCTGTGTACAAAGAAGTGGGAGTGCTGATTATGGCCTCAGCAGCATCTGCTACAGCCACATGCCACAGTGGACAAGAGAGCAGATTCTGAAGCCAATCTGCCTGGAGCTGAATTCTGACTCCATCACCTACCAGTGGTGGGGCCTTGAGGGAGTCGGAGAGGCAAGAGTCACCAGCTGATAATCAGGGCTGTTGACAGAACATGAAGATAGGAGGAGAAGAGCAAAGGTCACTCCACTGGGCCACAGGGTTCATTTAAAATGTCAACCCAGTGATCCCTGAGAAACACAAGTACTTTGTAACACAAAATATGAGTATAAGCAAGACAACCACCCAGAGGTAGGTGAGATAACCTAGTGGACATGCAGAAAGAACCCTGTGAGTCTCACCTAGAGCAGTGATTCTCCAGATTCTGTGTATCTGGGTCACCAGGGAGGGTTGATAAAATGCAGATTCCTGGGCTGCAGCACCAGAGATTCTAATGCAAGTCCCTAGTGGGGCCCAGGAATTTGCATTTTAGCAAGATCTCCATGTGATTTGATGCAGATAGACAAAGGACCCTGTTTTGAGAAACACAATGCTAATAGAATCCAAGGCATTAGTTTTCAGATCTCCTGGAAACACCTGGTAGGTAAGATATACCTCTAGGGAGAGGTCAGTACTCAGCATTTAAAATGAGTGTGTGCATGTGAACTCACACAACATGTATACATGCACACATCAACACAACCAAAAAATAGGGCTTGGAACACAAACTGTGTGGACTCAACAAAATAAATGACTCTGCTCCCAACACACTCCAGAAATTATCAAAGAATAATTCATAAGCTCTACCACCACCACAGCCACCACCGACTCTCCCCCTAAAAAAACCCTCTTGAGAATGAGCCAAGGTTAATGAGGCTGGTGGTTATCTGCAGAGTAAGTGCTGGCCACACAAGTTAAATTGCCTGAAGGCGGATTCAATTTATGGGTCCAAGTTTTCCAGGAATGCAATGAAAAATGCTCACATGAGAAGACAGGCCAGACACCACAGGCCTGGGTGAGAAGGAGAGACGGCAGGGTTCCACCAGGACGAACTTGGAATTTGGTCCGGGGAGGGCAGCTGGCTCTCCAGATGCCTTTGTTTCCTCTCAGACTCACCCTTCTCCCGATCCACCTCCTGAGCCAAAGGCAGCAAGAGGAGTCTCCCCCAAACCTTTCTGTCTCCTTGAATGATGCTCCCTACCCACTGCTTCTGAGAGTGAAGGTGGTTCCCATCTCTCCTGCTTATCCCCCAATCCATCCCCAGATGTTGGGTAGGCAGGCTAGGTTCAATGCATGTCAGAGCTCTGATGTGCACAGTGGCAGCCCAGATCCTTGAAAACTTTATTGCTCAAAGCAGGGTCCTCTTGCCAGCAGCGTCGGCATAAGCATCCACTCAGGATCTTGTCAGAAATGCAGAACTTCAGCACCCCGCCTCAGACCCACTGAATCAGAAATCTGCATTTTAGTAAGAATCTTATGCAACCTGTGTGTACACATTAAAGTTTGAGGTCCCCACTGTCCTAGGAATAGGGCTTGAAGTCCTCTTCATGTGGAAGGATCCCTGGCTTAGAAAGTTTGGGGGTTGAGGGGATGATAGACCTCACCTGTCTATGTGAGGCTCATTCTAGGTAACCCTAGAGACAGCACCCAGCTCTTCTCCAGTATATGATTTTTTTTTCAATATTAATAGGAAATCGGTCACTTTTACACTGTCCCAAAACAAACAGAACTGTGTTTGTCAGTTTACATAGGCAATTTCACTTACTTTTAAACTTCTCTCATGAGATCTCAGATGGTTAGACCATGGTCCAAATCAGGGCTGCACACCTGTTTGGGTTTGCTTGCACAGTGTTTTCAATTTTTTGTTAATTAGTTGCCAAAATTTTTAAATGAGGATTTCCACATTTTTTAAAAAAAAAAAACTTATTTCTAACTTCTACTGAAAAAATCAGATCACTTCACACATTCCACAAAAGCTGAGGGTTAGCTGTCCCTCCGGGTACGGCATCTGTGGGCAAGGGAGTTGGCAACTCCCAATATCACATTTCTGATGTTTACATGGCTTTCGTCTTCGGGAAAACCGAGAGAGCAGGTATATTTCCCCTACACATTCCATCCCTCTATGTTAGTTTCCTGTGGCTGCTATAACGCACCAGTTGGCTTAAGACAACAGAAATTTATTCTATCACAGTTCTGGAGGCAACAGTCCAAAATCAAGGTGTCAGCAAGGCTGTGTTCCCTCTGAAGGCTCCAGGGAACAGTCCTTCCTCACCTCTTCCAGCTACTGGTGGCTCCCGGTAACCCCTGACGTTCCTGGGCTTATAGCTGCGTCCCTCTAGTCTCTGCCTCCATCACACATGCCCTTCTCCCTGTGTCTCCTCTGTGTCTCCAGATCTAAATCCCCCTGTTCTTTGCCTTGTGAAGACATTAGTCATTGGATTAGCCCTCCCTGCTTCCCATTCAGTAAGATGGAATCTTAACTTGATTACATCTGCAAAGACCCCATTTCCAAATAAGGCCACATTCACAGGTACTGGGGGTTAGGACTCAGACATAAGTTTTGAAGGAACACAACTTAACCCACTATGTACACCACTAACCACACTCCCCTCCAGCTTCATTTCTTACCCCTCTCCCTGCCCATCCCAGCTGCCCACCACAATCCTCAGCAGCTCCACTCTGTCCCCCAGTCCTTTGCAGAAATGCTTTTTAGCATTACTCCTTCTGGCCCCCACCTTGTTCCCACTCATCCTTCAGTCTCAGCCCAGCATCACTTCCCCTGGGAAGCCTTCCTACCTCCAGATCCCCATTAAGGGGATCCTTGTCTTTTCCCAAGTTTTACGCCATGCCTCGAAGTTGCCTTTTAAAGCATCTCTCCTACCACCGCACGTAAACTCTGAGAGGGAGCTTGTCCATTTGTCCACTACGTTAACTCTAGCATATAGCACTGCACTGATACACAGTAGGCACTCAGATATTTGTTGAATGAATGAATGAATGAGCAACAGAATGAATGAAAGGGAGAGAGTAGAGAAGAAAGGGAGGAGACAACAGCATATATCACACCCCAGTTTTACAAGGATGTATGCTGTGGCAGGAGATACTTTAAACAAAATGCCTTAGATTGTCAAGAACTGCTCGGTGCTTTTTATTCCCTCTCTTAATCAATACGGGCCCCATCTCAGTGTTGCTCCTGTCTCATTAACATTTATCAACAAGCTTGATGATATGTGGGTTTTTTGCAATTGTTTCCCAACTCTGAATTTTAGTTCATCTCACAGGCAGCCCATTTACCATCGGGCAAGGACAAAGGCTTCTTCTAATCTGTATCTCACTGGGTGACACTGGCTTTATCAATGTCATTCCCACCCCAGGCCGGCTGGGGCCCTCCCTCCCCCTTTAGAACAGCATCGATTCTAAGAATCCTCATAATCCAAACCGATGCTCCATCTTACTCTATCACACCATCTTTTTTGTTGAGAGAGGAGGGTCCTCCCCCATCCTGCCTGGCAGTGATGTACAAGCAAGCAGTTTCTGTCCCTTCTGTGGAGCAGACATTGACAAGTACTGAGTGCATTTCAAAGTGCAGAATGAGCTGCATTTGCAGAGGGAAGGAAGGGGGCCCTGGGGTCAATCAAGACCTCCCCTGGTGTTTCCTCCCTGCAGCCCCCTTAAGGGAGCTGTGGGCATCTGTCACAGGCCCAAAGTGGTCTCAGAGTGACCCCCTTGGCTTGCTCCCTGGCAATGACCTCGTTACATTCAAGCCTTTGCTGAGCGCACTCTAGAGACCTCAGGGTTAGAGGCTTTTTGTGTCTAGCCAACCTTGACTTCTAAATCACTTGTTATCAAGTGTACCCCCACAGCCCTGTGAGCACGAAGAGACTATCTTCCTGCACAAGTGGTTGGTAATTTGGTTCACAGCACCTCACATCAGCTTCTCTGGGCCTCCTTCTGCAGGACTGAGATAGAATGTGTGTTGTTTGAAAGAGCCTCTCACATCTGATAGATTCAAAAAAAAAAAAAAAAATCACCACTTAAAATTCATTTTCTCTCTGGGTTTTAATTCATCCAAGGCTTGCTTTCCTTTGTCTGTGGTCTGCGAATCCATCAGGGAAGAAGCATCATGGGTGTTGCTTTGTGCCCGGGATCACACCAGTTGTCCACCTGCATCTCTGATCATGGCACCTGGTGATTCCGACTCACAGCAGGTGGGTCTCAGGTTGGGAAGGGGAGGGCTGAGGGACTGCAGGCATTGCTGCAGGAGGAAGAGAGAAAAAGAATCTAAATGACTAGGTCTTACCTTGGTTTTGGCTGGTTGGGAAGCACAGCCCCAGCAAAGCACAAAATGGACAATTTTTCACACCTACCTCTCAGCCTTCTCCATCTAGCCCGACACCAGGTTCTCTTAGCCTTTGGGAGGCACTTATCTGTGATAATTCCTCCTGCCCCACCAAGGCTGCTCTTCTTGGAGGAAGGAAGTTGAGGCGGCAAAATTATAAGATGGTCCCCAAGATTCCCACCCTCTGGCATCCATGTATAACCTCCTCTCCTTGAGTTTTGGGAAGAATCTGTGATTAGGTTACACAGCAAAAAAGAAGGGATTTTCCAATGTGAATAAGGTCCCTAATCAGTTGACTTGGGGTTGAAAGAGAGATTCTCCTGGTCAGGCCTAGCCTAATCAGGTGAGCCCTTTAAAGAAGGTGATGTTTCAGAGAGATTCACCCTTTGGCCTCCAAGGAGAAGCAGAGAATCATGCTGTGAGTTGCCTATGGAGAGGGGCAGTCTCTAGGATCTGATGGCCTCAGCCCCACAACCACAAGAAACTGAATTTGGCCTACAAACTGAATAAGTTTGGAGGAATACCCCAATCCCCCGATGAGACCCCAGCCCCTACTGACACCTTGACTGCAGCCTGTGAGACCCAGTTAAACCCTGCCCAGACCCTTGATCCATGGAAGCCATGAGATAATAAATGGGTGTTGTTTCAAGCTGCTACGTTTGCGGTAATTTGTTAGCCAGCAATAGAAATTTAATATAGAAGTAAACTAACACTTCTGACCAACGATAGAAATTACTTCCATTTCCTCTTCATCTTTATCTCAGCTCTGAATAATGGATGCTGTTAACTCCATTGGTTAAGGATGAGGATGAGGCCCAGGGAAGTGATGGAATTTAGCAAAAGCTGCCCCGCTATCTGGTGCTCAAGCTAGAACTCAGCCCCAAGTTCATACAACTAAAGTCCACAATGTTTAAAACACACACTAAGTTTTGCCCCTCTCCCTCAGCCTTGCTCTTTAGAAACCTGTTCCTTTAATGATAAATTCCAACCAAGTGTTCAAAGTTATTGAACTCCTAGTTTTGACAAAATCTAGTAAATTCCCCCCAAAATCAACAGTAATAATAAGTAGTATTTTGAGCTCATATGTTTTAATCACTGAGCTACCCATTTTATTAATGAAGCACAAAAATGTAAAGAAACTTGCCAAAGATCACACAACCAACAGGCAGTAGAAATAGCACTTGAACCCTGGCAAACTAACATCAGAGCCTGGTTTTTAACCATCACGCCACACTGCCCTCCACAAAAGTCTTAAGTCTGACATTCAGGAAAAAACAGTGCCCAATAATAGCTTGGAAATGCACATATCTTCTGAAGGCTAAATAGATTATAATTCGCTTTCAGAACTTGGGGGAAATCACAAATGAGTAACGATATTTAAGTGAGTTCTTCTGTGTAACCGATGGGAGTAGTCAAAGCAGCTGTTCACAAATATTTTTTGTTCTCCTTCCAGGCATGTGGACGATGGGCATGACCATGTGATCTATTCTGGCCAATGAAATGTGAGCAGAAGTAATTTGTGTCATTTCCAAGTGGAAGACTTAAGAGACCTTCTGTGTGGTCTTCTGTGCTGGTGATCCTGAGTGACTAGGACTGGATAGACTACCCCCAAAATGCCCAGATACACACTGGACATGTAATATGACCAAGAATAACCATGCTGCACTAAGCCGCTACAATTTATAGATTGTTGTTACAACAGCATAACCCAAACCAACCTGACACAGGGGCTAACTAGAGCTTCTTGCCAAAAGCAAAGGCATTTTTAGATTTAATGACATTGTGCACAAAAGAGCTAATACCAACACAATCTGCCACTTTGTCAGTGGCAGCTAAAGAACCCAAACAAAGTCAACAGTCCTACGTTAAAAGAAACAAATCATTAGGTTGAAAACAGAACTGTCAAAAGAAGCACAACTGACTGATTTAGTGATTGGTGATGAACATCAGGCACGACACAGATGTTGTCATCATCATCATTTATTGATGCCTAATTGCACATAATGTCTGACTAAGGAAAACACAAAGTATTTAAATCTCATTATCTGTAGTTGAGAGAAGTAACTCTCCATTTATTGATCCCTTCATTCTGGATTTATTGATAGAGCAACTATGATGCGTCAGGCACTGTGCTGGGTGCTGGGGTTACAAGGATTTGCAGAGCAAAGCAGGTGTGCTCCTGCCCTTGAGGAGCTTATGGGCTATGAGGGGAGACAAACAAAAAAATAAGAAAGACCATGAAGAGAGTAGCAAAATGCTGAGAATAACATGGAGTCCATTTTGTAAAGGGGGTCAGGTAAGACCTCTCTGTGGAGCTGACACTTAAGCTAATAGTTAGAGGGAAATCAGAGGCTAGTTTGGAGAAGGAGCAGAAGAAAATCATTCCAGATTCGAACAACAGGTTCTGAGGTGGGAAAAGGCTTATTGGGTCCATAGAACCAAAAGGAGGCCAGAGTGACTGAAGCAGAGTAGGCAAAAAGGAGGAGACAAGAAGGAGGTGGAGAGGTGGGCAGGAGCAGCAGGAGACACAAGGCCTCAATTTTATTCTCCACGCAATGGGAAGCCAACACAGGGACCCTATACGATCCCTTTAGCTTCCACGTGGAAAATGGATTGCTGAGGGTTGAGAGCAGAAACAGGAAGACCAATTATGAGACTGCTGCCATAGCCTAGCTGAGGTATGATGTCCTGGGTTAAGACAGTGGCAGCAAAGATGGAGAGAATGGACAACTTGAGAACTCAGAATCACAGGACCGGCTGATGGGGAGAGAAGGCAAAAGAGGGCAATGCCTGGTTTACTACCTTGAACAGCTGGGTAGACTGTATGCCATTTAAGGAATGGCGGAGGCACATTGGGAGCACAAGGGTAGAGGGGGATAAAAAGCAAGAGCTTGATGTTGGTGGCTTTGGATGTGTTAAGCATGAGATGTTAATTTTGTTGACACGTAGAGAAGAAAACAAGAAAAACGTTGGCTGGAGGAGGTGCCAAGATGACAGAGCAGAGAGACTCACAGCTTGCCCTCTCCCACAAATACACCAAGAATTAAATCTACAAACCCACTGAATCGCACAGAACACCTGCTGAACTCTGACAGAGTGTCTCTTGCTTCGAAATACAGGAGGATTCTCACAAAATCCAATAAACAACAAGTTTATACTACATAGCACAGGGAACTATATTCAACATCTCGTAGTAACTTGTGAAAAAGAAAATCAAAATGAATATAAGTATGTTCATGTATGACTGAAGCATTATGCTGTACACCAGAAATTGACACACTGTAAACTGACTATACTTCAGTCTATACACACACACACACTAAAAAAAAGGAAAAGAAAAACGTTGGCTGTGTAAGTTTAGTGTTCAAAGGAGAAGTGAGATGGAAACGGACCTTTGAGAGTCATCAGTCAAAGAGTGGTAGCTAAAGTTGTGGAAATGGATGGACTCACCTAGCAAGCAAGTCTAGAAAGAGCAGAGAAGAATGTCTGGACTAGGCTGTGAGAACAGCCAACATTTAAGAAGGGACTGTGCTGGACAAGCAAAGACCTGATCCAATGCTATCCCCCTCACTCCCAACCCTGCATCATGCCAAGATGGTACTCAGCCTCTAGGAATTTCCAGTGAGCCCCCACGTGCCTCTCTTTTATTCTGAGGCCTTTTCCAAAATCCTCCTTTCATTCTTAGGGAAATGGGATTCTCAACATAACTGCCTTTTCCTCTCCCATCCAGTCTAAGCAAAAACTTTTGCCTATGAGAGGAATACAGAAGCCTTCAGTGTCTGTTCTGCACTGCTAATTCCATCAGATTTCTCGTTATTCATGCCTGGCAGTCTAATTTTCTTCTTTCGCCTCTCCCAGCACGGTCGTAGCCTTAATTATTGACCTTTTCATTCTTCGAACACCACCTCTTCCCCTTGTCTTTGTTCTCAGGAAGTTCTGCTCATATGATTATCTGCTAGAGCCTCACCTGGGGATAGAAATTGGTTTCTGTGGACAAGTCCTCCCCTTCTAATCTCAATCAGACAAGGCAGAGATCTCTGTACATCAGATATTAAACTCACACTTGACAGATCATGCTTCTGGTTTCTTTCTTGCCAGCCTGTGGGTTAATAGGTTTACATCCTTCGCAGAGGTGTCTCACCAAATTTTCATGAGGTTGGATTTCCCAAGGGTGACAGTCACTCCTACTCTCTTCCTCCTGCTCAAAAAGCAGCAGGGGAGAGTGTTACATCATCACACTTGCAGAGTATGCATCTTGTTCTCAGGACCACATTTTAAGAGAGATGGACAAACTAGCAGGCATTCACAATGGAGCAGAAAATCAAAGCCACACCAAATAAGCAACAGTCAAAAGAGTTAGAGATGTTCAGTCTAAAGAGAATATGCTGGTGCAGAAGTCAGGAAACGATGGCCCACAGACCAAATCTGACCTGCCGTGTGTTTTTGTAAATAAAGTTTTATTGGAACTCAGCCATGTCCATTTGTTTATGTATTGTCTACAGTTCCTTATCATGCTATAGTCACAGAGCTGAGTAGTTGTGACAGAGACTGGCAGGCTTGCAAGGTCTGAAATATTTACTATCTGGCTCATCATAGAAAAAGTATGCCAATCCCTCCTCTGGAAAGGGAAGGGAGTGAGGGAGGGATGGAGGAGAAGAGGGGAAAATATGACTGTATTCAAATATCTAATGGAAGAAAGAGGAACTTGAGTTATTCAGCATGGCCCAAGATACCAAACAAGGAGCAATAGGTTGAAGCTCCAGGACAAGAGTTCAGCTGAAGATAAGGATGAGCTCTCCATCAGGCATGGAAACCACACCAGAGTGGTTGCCTGAAGCAGCAAAGATGATATATTGTTGGATCCGCATGGGTCGGGTGGTCTAAGATTCCCCAGAGGTATAAGCAGGTTTAGCTCAAGATTTTGCTAAAGGCAGCATGCAATTGGAAGAGGTTTTGAAAGGCAGGGTGAGGTTGGAGAAAAAGCTGTGGCTAGAGAGAGCAGAGGGGAGAAATTATGGGGAGGAAAGACAGAGTGATGTGGCCATGTAGTGAGGAACTTGATAAAAGATGGAGGTTTAACTGTTTGGTCTGTGAATATAATCTTTTATTCTATGTTCTCCTAGAATCTTCAGTTAAAGCAATAGCCTTTATTTCTGGGGTTGTATTTGTGGCAATTTTGAGGAGAGAATGTGACATGGTGGCACTTGTCTTAAGGAAATAGCATATTAGCCCAAAGAGACCTGGGTCCATTCCAGTTGAATCAACCCTTGTAGATAAGTCACAAGCTTGGGATTTCCCTGAGGAAGGTCCAAATCTGTGAAAATTTCACGGAAGTTGTCCAAACCCTTACAATGTACAACAGTAATATAAACTATATTTGTATTTATAAGTACAAGAGTAATATAAGCTATAATATAAATAATGAGCTGTAATATAAACTATGGACTTTGGGTGACTATGATGTGTCAATGTAGGTTCACCAATTGTAACAAATGTACCACTCCAGTGGGGGTGTTGATAATGGGGGAGGCTGTGCACATGTAGGGCAGAGGGCATATGGGAAATCTCTGTACCTTCCTCTTGATTTTGCTGTGAACCTAAAACAGCTCCAAAAAAAAATGTCTTTAAAGAAAAGTTTCATTAAAAGTTTCAAACAAGAAGGACATTGAGGATATAAGTTCGCTCCGGGTTGGATCCTAGGAACTCATGGATCTTCAGCAGATGGGAAATGTGTACCCCACCTGCCCACACCCTCATGGGCTACTTCTATTGCACTCAAAATTTAGTAGCTTTGAAACACAACAATTTATTATTTCTCATGATTCTGTGAGTTCACTGGGCATTTCCTCTGCTAGTCTCACCTGGGCTCACATGCAGTTGAAAGCCCAGCTGGGCTGGAAAGGTGCCCGATGGCTTCATTTACAGGCCTGGCAGATGGTGCTGCTGGTGTCCAGGAACTTGGTTTTCCTTCATATGCCCTCTCATCTTCCAGAGCCCTCCTCCCCTTGAGCAGGAGATCCAGGGCTTACTTGGTGCTGGCTTCCAAGAGAGCAAAAATAAGGGAAGCTACAAGGGCTCTCAGAGCTTAAGACTAAAAGTTGGACACTATCACCTGAGCCACATTCTACTGGTCAAAGCAAGTCATAGGCAAGTCAGAGGACCTCTTGATGAAGAATTTGCAATTACACTTCAAAAGGGCGTTTGTGGGATGTTGCCTCATCTTTGGAAAATACCTAACACACACACTCATACACATACCCTTATATGCAACCGTCCCCCAAGGTGCATCCATGGCCAGGCAGAACCTCAACTCTACAGCACTCAACGGAAGAAAGAAATTAGAGTGTCCTACATGCCAGTTTTTCTCTTGCTTGACTTCAGCGCCATCATAAGCGGACCCTATCAGAGTTCACATCCCTTGAGAAGCATTGTAATTGATCTTTGGATTAATCAGTAAGTATCTGAATCCACAGCAACAGTCTGTGCGTAGGAAATGTTCAGCTCATGGCAGGTTTTTCTTTTCTGCTAAATCATGCTGAGAGAACCATAGTGAAAATTTGTATTTTAAAAAAATGTTTAAAGCCCCAATCATTAACAAATTTAACAGGATGCATCTCCTAATCCTTTCCTTTCATCATGAACATCTCTTATTTTTTCAGCCTAATGCCCCCCACTTCTATTGAGACTCCCACTTCTTCCTAGCCTAGTCATGTGGCTCTAGTGGGGGCTACCATGTTCTTACATGACTCCGCCCCCTTGGCCACAGTTGATTGGTCCAGAGATGAGCATACGACCCAAACAAGCCAATCAGATTTCTTCCCTCAGATTTGTTTTTCCTAGGTGGAAGTGGAAAAATATAATCATGCTCTGTGATGAACAGGAACTGTGGAATGAGACAAAGAGGAGCGTTTGTGGCCACATTCCTCACCTTATGGAAAAAGCCAATCCTGAGTGAGAGAAAATTAAAGTGATATGTAAACAAAGGCAGACACAGAGATGCAGAGAGAGATCTGGTGGTGTGTGAGTCCCTGGTTCCTGGAGCCCAGCTGTATCCCTGCCTTTTTGCAAAGTGGTTTCAATGACATGACATTTGGGAAATTATGCCCAAAAAGGACTCTTGCAGATGCCATGTCCATAGCTGATTTGTAGTCACCATTCTAGTACTGCATGCACCCCATTTTAGCCTCCTTCCCTTCCTTGAAGCACTTCCCTATGCCCCTATGGGTGCTCTCTGGGGTCACCTCCCAAATAAACCACTTGTGCTCCCATCCTTGTTTCAGGGTCTGCTTTAAGGGAAAGCCAGACTAAAGTATGATCCCTTTTCTTACCTACAGTAGTAAGATGTGGGTTTCTGTCACTTGAAACCAAGAGTTCTGAATATTAACTTCTGCTGGGATGATTCCCAAAATGTGTTTGGAAATTTCCCCATCTCTACTCCAGTGATTATGTCAAAAGTATGTAGATTTCTTAACAAAGTTTAGTGGTGTTCTTGATCAACTGTAAGTTTCACAAAATGCACTGCACCTCCATAACAGTTCCCCATGACTGATACGACAGCCATGCAAAAGACAGTAAGAGTCAGAGATGACTCTACTGGACTGGCAAAGAAGAATCTAGTCCAGGGTGGCATGGTTTGGAGAGGCTTCTGAAACTGTGGAACCCTCAAGCCTGCATGAGCCATAGCTGAGTACGAGGACAGCTTGAAAACATAGCAGCAGGAAGGGATTGACTCTCTCCTCTATATTTCATCCTCCACCCCATCCAGAATGCTCAATAAATATTTGCCAAAACAGATGATGGATTGAAGCCTTCCAAACCAGAACTCACCAAAGAGAAACCAAGATACGCTACAATGCTGTGACCATAAGCATCACAGTGACTACAATGAGAATCCTCTCTAACCACCTCCACTAAGCTCTGCTGATTACATCAAATGTTGCACTTTGGGGGAGTTTCAGTGGACATGGTGGATTGTTGCATGACTGCTGGTTATTTTTCGCGTGTTTCCAAAATATTGAGATATGTGTGACTTGTCCCTAAAAGGGCCTAAGTGATTAACATGCAATTCCCAAAGGGCCAAACCACTTAGTACAAGTTTTCACATTCTCTCAAAACATCTACACACCAGGTAGGTACTCAAGGTTCTCTCCAGACTAAAGAATGCCCAGTCTTGGACAGTCCTGATCCTGGTACCAACAGCAGCTCTCCTCCAGGCCTGGCTTTCTCAGAGTATCATACGTTGTTCTTTGCCACCAAGGGTAACCAGGGACATCAACTAAAGATAATAATGTTTTATTGGCCCTCAATCATCTGTCCTTCCCACGTGCTGGAAGGAGTGCCAAGTCCAATTTGTTCAAGCACAAAATAGCATTATTGGCATCATCAGATCTGATAACAAAACTATCAGTGGCAGTTTATTATCGTACTAAAAGCAATATCTGTTGACTATTTACAGTACCAAGGACCAATCCTACTGCATTAGCCAGGATAGACTAGGTTGTGCCCCAGTAACAAATGAACCCTAAAATGTCAGTGGCTTGGCAACAATGGCTGACTTCTCACTTCTCTATTGGGTTAGCTGGGGACTACGTAGCAACATGGTCACTCATGGATACAGAATGATGGAAATTCTACCATCTCAACACAAAGCTTCCACAGTTACTGTGGCAGAGGATGAGAGGGTGAGATGGTTATGCACCAGCCCTTGAAAGCTTCAGTCTGGAAGTGATACACGTGGCTTCCCGTCACAACACATGGGCCAGGATTACAAGGAGGCTGGGAAGTGACAGGGAGCCCATGGATGGCTTCCTGCCAATTATCTCACTAGAGCCTCACAGCCTTAGGAAATATATCATTACTCCTTACAGAGAAGGAAACCGAGGCACAGAGAGGTTATGGGACTTGCCCCCAGTGTCACAGATGGTAAGTGGCAGAGAGACGCAAGCCCAGGCCTGCAAGCTACAAAACACTCTCAACTACTTTGCTGCATACTCATCACAAACTTCTACAGAATCCCCTTGTGTAGGAAAACGCCATGCTAGCTAATAGGAGAAGCCAAGCTATGCAAATACAAAACGGAGCTCCCCTGACACACCACCTCCTCATCCCAAAAATTCAACCTACGTGAATACCTGGAACAGAACTCTCAGGCAATTTCAGGAAGGGCGAAATGGATCATCTCTTCTGGGTCTGATATCCAGCCCACAGTCCACCCACATCAAGATAAAAACCTTCCAAAAACTTCACCTGAAAACCTGGGTAGATTGTCAACTCTTGTCACTGGAAAACCCATTGGTGACATCTTTACACAATTCAGAGATATTTCTAAAGCTGTGAAGGTAAATGTCATCCATGTACCCGTAGGAAGCAACCACAGACAGATCTGTTAGGAGACTGTTTTCATATCCAAAGAGCAGCTAAGTGATGCTTCCAACAGGCTAATTCCTCCCAGCCTGCAAAAGTCTAGCACCACCTTCTCCAGGGAGCCCTCCCCTGCCTGGCTTCTGGTTAGGACCTTCTTCTTGTGTTCCCACATTTCTTCCCACATGCACCTCTGGCAGGGCCTTTCCATCACATGTCACCTTTTATTTGTCTGCCTGTCCCCTGGACTCTGAGCAAACTCATGGGCAAACTGCATCTATACTTCTGTGTCTCTGACACCTAGCACATAGTATGTGCTCAATAAATGTGGGGTAGATGGGTAGATGCTTAAGCCTGTTCAAAGCAATTTGTTCCCTTGAGGAATTTAACCCCCTGTGCTCAGCAAGCATGTAGCCAAGTATTGAAACTATAGTCCTGGCCTCACTTCCACTGCGTGAACTTGGAGTGGTTCCATAGCCTCTCTGAGCTGTTTTTCAGCTACAAAGTAAAAGATACGTTGTAAAAATTAAATGGAAAGCAGAGGGTATTCAAACAAAAGCTCACACACAAATGTTCACAGCAACATTATTCACAATAGCCAAAATGTGGAAACAACCCAAATGTCCATTAGGCAGTGAATGGACGTATAAAATGTGGTCCATCCATACGATAGAATGAAGCACTGACACCTGCTACAATGTGAATGAACCTTGAAAACATTATGCTCAGTAAAAGAAGCCAGACACAAAGGGCCAGATATTGTATGATTCCACTTAAATGAAAAATCCAGAATAAGTAAATCAAACAGACAGAAAGCAGATTAGTGGTTGCTGAGAACTGGGGGAGGAAGGAAGGAGGAGTGACTGCTAATGGTCTCCTTTTTAGGTGATTAAAATATTCTGAAAATAGATAGTGACAATGTTTGCACAGCACTGTGAATGTGCTAAATGTCACTGAAACCGTCCACTTTCAAATGGTTTAAATGGTATGTTTTATCTTATGTGCATTTGATCACAATAATTTTTTTATTCTTATGGGGAATTTTCAACTAACAACCTTTGTAGGATTTTAAAAAATATCGAATGGGATAGAATAGATGTTGTATATGCAAGTCCCAGTCCTCATGGGCAATCAATCCATGGTGGCTGTTTTCATATTCATAATGAACAGTAATTTGTTCTCCTTATAAAAACAGGCTATATTAAGCAAAGGAAAGCACCAACATAATTTGCTCTCCAAATGTTCACAACAGTGGAATTCGTATAAAAGTCCAAAATATTCACACGGTTTGCCTTTTGTTATTGTCATAAAATATACGTAATATTTAGCATTTTTTATCGTTGTGTTTTTTCATTTGTCTTTTTAGGGAAAGGGAGGGGAGGTAATTAAGTTGTTGGTTTTTTTTTTTCAGTGGAGGTACTGGGATTGAACCCAGGACCTCATGCATGCTAAGCATGCACTCTACCACTGGGCTATATCTGCCCCCCCCCCACTTTTTACCATTTTAATGTACACAGTTCAGTAGCATTAGTGCATTCACAGTCTTGCGCAACCACCACCACCATCTGTCTCTAGAACCTCTCCATCATGTCAAACACACCATCTTGCTTCGCTCCTGGTGTTCTGATCCACAACAGAGCTAGGGCAGAATTATCAATTTGGACTTTGCCCAACCGTAGATAAAAAAGGGAGAAAATGGGAGCGGGCTGTGAACTCAGCGATGTGAGCGTGGGAGGCTCTGGTGACATGATGGGGCCTGGGGCCCTCACGCTGCTGCTGCCCATCCTGCTGGGCTGGGCCAGCTGCCATCCCATCCCAGGGAGGAAGAGCTTCCACAAGTTGCTGTTAATCTCCTTCGATGGGTTCCGCTGGGACTATGATCAGGACGTGGACACCCCCAACATGGACCACCTGGCCCAGGAGGGCGTGAAGGCCAAGTATCTCACACCACCCTTCGTGACAATGACTTCCCCATCCCACTTCACTACCATCTCGGGTAAGCTCCACCCCTCAGCCAGCCCGCTATGCCAGCAAGAGCCCAGCATCCCTCGTTCCCTGAAACAGAGCCAATTCTCAGTCGGCTCTGGGGAAGCAGCCCATGCCACTTGGGGTCACCCCCTAGAAGAAGCACTAGCTTAGAATATCCAGGGATGTGCAGGGCTGTTTCTAGAACCCAAGGGCTATGGAGCCCCAGCCTGCAGACAGAATGAGGACCACGGCTGCAGCCTCCTAAGGAATCTCCCAGATGTCCACGCCCACCCACCCTTCACCCTGCCTTTCACACCGTGGCCAGTGATCTTTCTTAAAAGTAAAAAATTTAAAGAATTTTATAAAAATAATAAGACATTAATGTTTATAGAACTCAATTAGACCAGGTCACTCCCCTACCTAATACTGGCAAGTTGGAACGACACCAGTGCTCTTTGAAGAGAAATTTTATCTTTTGGTGGCCCAAAAGTTCCCCACAGCCTGTGCCTCCAGCCAGCCCCCACCTGCCTCAGGGCCTTTGCCCAAGCTGACCCCCCAGCTCACCTGGAGCTTGTAGTCCAACAAGGGGGACAGATGCTGGACAAGCAAACATGCTAATAGATGTCATTACAAGTAAGAGAGGCACAAAAAAGGGAGAGCTTCTCTGGGAGAAGACAGCAAGGGCAAACTGACTTGAAGTCGGAGAGGCAGGCAAGTGCTCTCTGAAGAAGAGGCAGATGACCTGCAAGTGAAAGAGACCTTAGGAGTCCAGAGGAAGGAAAAATGTTCCAAGTGGAGGGAACAGCATGTACGAGGTCTCTGTGGCAGGAAGGAATGTAACTGTTCCAGAATCCCAGTCACCACTAAGCAAATAAAGAGAGTCCATTCTAAAAGAGAGGCAGAGAAGAAAGCCATCGGGATGCAAAGGATTTCATTACAATAAGACTAACAGTAGCTTCCATTTCTCCAACGTGAGCCTGAGGCCAGGCTCCATGCCAATGCTTTGCCTCCGTTCTCTCCAGCATAATACTGCAAAGCAAGTGTTGTCCCCATTCCACAGATGAGAAAACCAAGGCTCAGCAAGGCTGAGTAACTGACCAGTCACTCAGCCAGGGAGTGGGAAGGAAGAAGCCAGGCTTGGAACCAGGCTTGGGACCAACCCAGGCTTTGTCACATGGAGCTGGTTCTGCCCACTTCTGAGCCAGGAATCTGCAGACCCTCCCTCAAGTGACAGGGAGGGTGCTGGCAACATAAGCCTTACCCCAACCCAGAGAGCCACTCACTGGGGTCTGAGGGCAGCTCCAGGAACCTCTGACACGATAGGCAAACTGCTGGTGCCTTTTTGCAGGGAGAGGATTTCATCACTTCCACCAGACTCTCAAAGGGGCCCTTGAATCAGAAACTTAAAACACAAAGCTGAGCAACCATTCAGAGGGAGATGTGCTGAGAGAGATTTTCTACATGTAAACTCTTTGAGAGGCAAGTCATTCGGGGACTAATAGCACCAGGAAGCAAGAACTAAAGAGCCCTTTTCTGGAGAAAGCAAACGACAGTTCCCAACGGCATTAACTTCATAACACTTAAAAGATCTCCCAAGGGCAGATTCTGGGTCCCTGAATGCTGAGAATACAATGGGCACAAAATATTGTAAGCCATGCTCACCTTTTACTTATTCCCAGAAGGCACTTGATGAGAAGATATAAACAGTGAGAGCAAATTTTTTTAATTACAAAATCACCCCCAACTCCTCTCCTACGCTCATTGCCAGTAGGGAATGGAAACAGATATCACTTCAATGGAAGGTAATTTGGTGTCATCCCATATAATTATGAACACACAAACTTTCTTATCTGGCAAATCCACTTGTAGGACTTTATCCTACAGTTACATATTTGCTTAGTAGAAAATAATGTACATATAAAATTTTCATTGCATTAGTGTTTGTAACAAGAGAAAATAGAAACAATCTGACCATCCATACTGTCACCTTTAAAAGAAAAACTGAGGAAGCTCTTTGTGCCCAGTAGGAAGTTATCCTCAAGAAGATGGATTAAGTGACAAAAACAAGATGCAAAGAATATGTGTAACATACGTATACATATGCATGTGATGTACATGTGTATATAATATGTGTGTATATATATATGTGCATACAATTGCTTATAGATGCATAGAGGACTTCTAAATAAATAAACAAGAAATTGGTGACACTGGTTCCTCCAGGAAGGGGATGGAGTGGAAGGGAGACTTTGCACTATACATCCCATGTACCTTTTAGGTCTTGGACTGTGTGGACGTATTGCCTATAAATAACAAAATTTATATACAAAAAATAATCTTTTTAATTTACCTCTTGTGGAAAAAAACATATTCCCCTGCCCCTCTTATTTATAACCAACTTGCCATTTATTGAGCTGGTGAACATTCACTGCTTTAAAACAGGTCTCACAGCCTCAGCACTATTGACATTAGGGATCAGATGGTTCTCAGTGGTGGGCGCCATCCTGTGCACTGTGGGATGTTGAGTAGCATGCCTGGCCTCCACCTACTAGGTGCCAGGAGTGCCCCCTCCTCCCACTATGACCACCAAGAACATCTCCAGACATGGCTTAATGCCCACTGAGGGACAAACTGGCCCCCAGCTGAAACCCCTGTCTTGGGTGGCTGAATCACTACCTGGCTTACAAAAATGTTCAGCAGGTACCACGATTGTCATATCCTTTGACTCTTGTAACAGTGATAAGGAGTCAAAACAAGTGAGATACCCGAGGCCCATAAAAGTGCAAATTTGTCCCAAAGCCCCACACAGAGATTTGAACTCAGCCCTGGACAGCTCCAGACAGTCCTCTAATGTGCCTACAGCCCTCCGGTGTCTTTCCTTCTAATTAAGTATCTTTGAATGCTGCACATCCTCAGAGCTTCCAGGCAATGGGCGGTATCCTGAATATGTTGTATTAATGACACAGAAGCCTCCTCGGACCCAGAAAAACTACCAGCATTTGTCTTCATGAGCTGGGCTCAAGCCGACCTCTGTCTGATTCCAGTGTGGAAAAGCATCATTCATAATAGAAAAAATAATGGATAAAAATCAGTGCTGCCGGCACCCAAAGACCTCTTCAGATTGCAGGGGGTAGGCTTGACAAGAAGTATGATAAAGGGGGCTCCCTTGGCCCAGTGACTAATTAACTAGAGTCTCGTGAACACCTCAGGGCAAGTTAACTCGGGGAAAGAAGTGAGGAGACGCGTGCTGCTGTACTGCTTCTCAGCTCAGCTGCATAAAGCGGCAGCTCCCATAAGGGCTCAGGTCTGAGGAGCCATGTAACCACCCCTCCAAGCTTTTTAGACAGAGTCCAAAGGGCCAGGAGCCAGGTGGTCCCAGGCAGGGAGCCCAGCAGGGAGAGACCATGCCCCAGGCATAACATTTAGCCAACTTGGCTGGTCAGGTCAGAACCCTGGGCCCCCCAGGTCCACATCTGGGCAGCAGGGCCTCCTCTTGCCTGGGGGCTGTCAGGTGAGCAGAATCTGAGTCCTCACCCCAGAGCCAGGATCACATGACCCTCCTCAGCTTTCCCGATGCTGGTGCAGAAAGTCTTCCCCAAGAGTTTTTTAGAGGGCTTATGATGCAGTCACCCTTTTGTTTGACAAATATTGTTTGAGCATCTCTGTTGGGCCAGGCGGTGTGGACAATTGCCAACTACACACTTATGTGTCTCCAGGGTCTTGCCACCTTTCCACTGCTTGATGCACAGATCAGGCTCCTGTCTCTTCTGCTCCCAAATTCCACAGATCTTTTGGGGGGGTTGCTTCCTTCTCTCTGGAGCTCCACCCACTTTCTTGGGGATCCTTCTGTCTCTTTGTTTCCTTTCTCTGACAGCTCAGGGAATCAGGCAGGGAAGGTTTGTTCTTAGTCCCCTGTGTCCCCACCCAAACCTTTCTCTGCCCCTCAACTCCTCCAGAAGGGGTTGAGCTGGTGAAACCTCAAAGCCAGAAGAAGTCTCTGCTTTCCCCACTTTTTCCCATGGTATCCTCTCCTTGAAGCATGAAAAACAGAAGTCCTGGCTGTTTGAACAAAGGAAAGACTAAAGGAGAGAGGATTTTTAAAATAAAATTGGCTAAATATTCCATCTCATTATCTCTCCACATAAGAAAATCTTTGCATCCTTACAAAGGATGTGTTTTTCCTCCAAGTATTTGCCCCCCAGCATCATCTGTAAGACAGTGGAAGTGGGGCCTCTGTCTAGGATGGAGGGTCCCGAGACCAGGCTTTGGGGGTGATGTTCTCCCTCCAGCTCCCCAAGGCTGGGCACTGGGCAGGTCTGCATGTTGATCAAGCTGCAACCCTCCTGCATAAGACGGGCTATCACTTCCTCCAGGGTAGCTTTCTTCTTCCCACCTGGCTCCATCCCCCACCTTCCATCACTCCTTTTCTCCATGTACACACACACACACACACACACACACACACACACACACACACTCATACACACACGTAGAACACAGCACCTGGTAGTTTCTTAAAATGGAATGATGAGTGGGGGAAGGTTTACCTTGGTAGTAGAGTATGTGCCTGGCATGCACGAGGTCCTAGGTTCAATCCCCAGTACCTCCATTAAATAAATAAATAAAACCTAATCCCCCCCCCCCCAAAATGTAATGATGTATTTGTTTTCTATGGCTGTGCAACAAATAACCACAAACTTGGCAGCTTAGAACAACACTCATTTATTATCTCTCAGGTTCCACGTCAGGAGTCCCAGCATGGCTGAATTTACTCCTCACAAGGCAGCAAAGTGTCAGCTGAGGTGGCATCTCTTCTGAAGCTCAGGGTCCTCTCCCAAGCTCATGCAACTGTTAGAAGACTTCACTTCCTTGAAGCTGTAGAACCCGTGGCAGCTGGATTCTTCAAGGCCAGCAGGAGAGTGTCTCTCTCCTCCTGAGCCTCTGCCAGGGGCATACTTGATTAGGCCAGGCCCACCCTGGAAGAACTCCTTTTAATTAACTCAGAGTCAACTGATTATGCGCCTTTGTTACATCTGCAAAGTCCCTTAAACTTTTGCATGTTCTATTGGTTAGAAGCAAGTCACAGGTCTCACCCATGTGCAAGAGAGAGTTACACAAGGCGTGTATATCTGGGGCAGAAATCTTGTGGCCATCTTAATTCCGCCTACCATAAACAGTTCCTGGATGGGACTTAGATAACTAGGGGGTTAGCATCAGTCTTTGTGTAAAGGCAAAGGTAACAGGTGATGGTGCCCCAGCATGGAGCTCTAGAAAGCCCCAGGGACCTATGCTCTAACCCCTGAGACCCAGGGGCCAATGCAAGAGGAGCACTGAATGACCATGGAGGCAGGAATCCCCACATCACAGTGTGTCACCCCATCCATATGAGACTCTTTCTGTTGCTTAAGTGAAGGTAAGGATGATGATGATGTTTTTGAAGAAGCAGGAGGAGGAAGAGGAGGCTTATTAATTTGAATGTACCTATATTGATTTCTTAGGGTTACCGTAACAAAGTACCACAATCTATGTGACTTAAAACAACAGAAATTTATTGTCTCATGGTTCTGGAGGCCCAAAACTTGAAATTAAGGTGTCAGTAGAGCCACACTCCCTCTGAAAGCTGTAGGAATCCTTTGTCTCTTCTTAGCCTCTTGTGGTGTGCTGGTAATCTCTGGCAATCCTTGGCTTGTAGGTGCATCCCTCTAACCCTCCGTCCAACCCATGAAGGTCTTCCTGTGTTCCTGCCTCCACGTGGCCATCTTCTTACAAGGACACTAGTCACTCAGATCAGGGGTCCACCCTACTCCAATATGACCTCACCTTTGCAATGACCCTATTTCCAAATAAGGTCACATTCTAAGGTTCTGGGGTTTAGGACTTCGACGTACCTTTTTTGAGGAACACAATTAAACCCATGACATCTTATAACACATAATCGATAGCTACAGGCATAGCTACATCCCAGATCCTCAAATTATGCCATCAGAACAATCAATCTGTCTCTCTTTACCTCTCTCTCTGCTTCTCTATTTCTCTTTCCTAAGAGTGAACACAGAATTCCCAAGACTGACTCTCATAGTGCCATTCTGCTTCTCAGAACCAATCTCTCTGGCCAAGGGGATGGAATGATGCTAAGCACCCAAGCTGGGACCACATGCTTACCCTCAGGTCAAGGTGTGGGTGGCAAGCCCCACACAAACCATGTCACTCATGGGGTGCTAGCAGGTCCCCAGTGGAAAATCAGGGACTGTTATCAGAGGGAGGAGCAAAAGAAGGACTACCACCCAGCCTGGGCCCAATGGTGTAGGGACAGGGGGTTGCAGTCTGGTGACCCAGTACTGAGACCCAAGAAATCCCAACTCCATCCATGGGGCTTCCCACAGGGCACGGGCTCCCAGTGGATTCAATGACCACACCTCCCAGCTCTGTCCCTCCGTATCCCTGAACTCTGTCGTAATTCCCCTCAGATCTTGCCGAAAGCCATTCTCTGGGGGCGAGCAGCTCATTCTGCTAGTTTAAATCACCCAGTTCCCTCTCTCTCTCCAGAAGCCTGTACTTACTGCTCCATCACTGGTAATGACAATGAACATTTTTGCAATCTCAGTTTTTATTGCAAAGTGATTAAGGACCAGCAAGAATAAGTTATGCTGCTGAAGCTAAGGAAATCCCACCAAGCAAATAGTGGGTGGATAGGAAGTCTTATGGTGACAGCGTGTGTTTCCTCCCCCAAGGAACTGATTGAAAATAAGAAGCTATCACCACCATGTTTCAGACAAAAGCCAATCTGACAATTTTAGATCTAGTCAATGGATATGGCCTAGGGGCGAAAAGGAAACAATCCATAACAAGAAGAAGGTCGAGAATAATGCCAATGAGGGCCTCACAGTTCCACATTTCCTCCTTTCTTTAAAGGACACTCAATGGCATGCTCAGGGCCCCTGGTGGCCAGAAATAAAGCCTCTCCCTATTCCAGAGACCCCAGGGAAACCCCCAAAACTAGAACAACCTCTTATAGCTGTGTAGATTGTGTAGTGCACAATTCTGAGATGGTTGTTCTCAGGAATACTTTGTAGGTGGTGCCCCCCAGAGGTGTGAGGGCACAATTTGCACAAATGAGGAGTCACTTATGTTCTATCCCAAAATCAACCTATAAGAAGTAAAAATTCCTCATAGATGTTGTAATCAAATCACTTGGATAATCTTCAAGATTAGATCAGGCTTTCTCAGTGTCCTGTTATTGGCGTCTGGGGCTAGATCATTCTTTGTCTTGAGCAGGGCGCGAGGGGGGCTGTCCTGTGTGTTGCAAGAGTGTTTAGCAGCATCCCTGGCCTCTACCTACCAGATTCCAGCAGCATCCCTCCCCTTGTCAACCAAATGACAGATGTCCCTCCAACACCAGCTATTTCCAAGAGGGGAGAGAAAAATGAAATCATGGGGGAAAAAAACTGAAAATAAGGAAGGCTGGGAAACCAGGACATTTCCTAACTTTTCATTATGGAAATTTCCAACATGTAGAAAAAGCAGAGAAAATTGCACGGTGAAGCCCTGTGTACCCAGCACCAAGCTGCAGTCTTGTTCCTTTGTCCCCACCCAATTGCCTTCTTTCCTCCTTTCTTCCTTCCTTCTTTCCATCATGAATCTTTTAAAGCAAATTTCAGACATTGTGTCATTGTATCCATAACACATCACCATGCAGTTCTAACCTAAGGGTTTGCTTTGGTTTGTTTTTACAAAATCTCCACATCATATTTAACAGATTTGACATGAAGAAACTAGTAGGATTCTTGCAGGTGGAGAAAAGATCTAATTGCCACCTTAGAGTTTCTCCTACTAGTGCTTCATAAATTTGAACATGTATATGAACCACCTGGGGAAGGTCAGGTTAAAATGCAGATTCTGGTTCAGTGGGTCTGGGGTGGGGCCTGAGAGTCTGCATTTCCAACAAGCTCCTAGGTGATGCCAATCAATGCTGCAGGCCCACGCATCATACAAGAAGAAGGGTCGGCTCCAAATGCCAGAGCAACAGAGCGAAAAATCATGACCGCTCTGGATTCCAAGGCTTTGAAAGGAGACACTGGAACCACTTGAGACTGAAGGCACAGGTGTGCTCTAACAAAGCACCATAAACAAAGTCTTTAGAGGCCAGAAGCCCAAAATCAGGGAGTCACTGGGCCGTGTTCCCTCTGGAGGCTCTAAGGGAGAAGCCTTCTTTGCCTCTTCTGCATCTGGTAGCTGCCAGCATTCCTGGGCTTGTGGCCATATCACTCCAAACTCTGCCTCTGTGGTCACATTGCTTCCTCCTTTTCTGTCTGTGTCTTCTCCTCTTCTGCCTCTTATAAGGACATTTATCTTTGGATTTAGAGCCCACACAGATAATCCAGGACAGTCTCCTCAGCTCAGAATCCTTCACTGAATTATGTCTGTAAAGACCCTGTTTCCAAATAAGGCAACACTTGCAGGTTCTGAGAATAAAAATATGGACATATTTTTGGGGAGGGACAGGGGGCACTATTCAGGCCACTACCCCAGTAAGGGGAAAAATGAAGTGAGAAAAAAATGCAGAAGAGAGGACAGATCCTGTCTCTGTGACAGTGGCCAGGAAGGCAGGCCAAGGGTAAAACTGTGTGTTAATAGGGTTCCCAGATGGAATGCAGGTGTAGCCCTCTGCTTCCAGCTTCTTCTTTTTTTTTTTTCCTCCAGCTTCTTGAAGAGAGAACATTTCTGCTTCTGACAGCAGATGAAAGGGAGAGGTGGGGAGCAAGAATGCCGTTCCCTGTTGGCCTCGTTCCTGAGAATTCGTGCCTCTGCCTTAGGGCCATTCTCAAACCTTGTTCAAGGATAGAATGATTTATTGATGGCCATAATTAAAAAGCAATGTCAGAAAGAAGCAATGTCAGCACTTTTCATCTGCAGTTGCACATGAGCGAGAGCAGTTTGGCAAAATGGGCACTAGAGTCTGATCTCCCTGTCCAGAAAAGGGCTGCCATCGTGTGATGTGGTGTTGGGGTCAGGCCTCATCTCTGTAGCAGGAGTTGATAAGGTTTTACATTCCCACAGGTAAACTGAGCCACCTGTTCTCATTTCCAGCACTTCTGTACTGACCCAGTGGATTTTCAACAGGTGGCACTCCAGGTGTGTACACCTGGAGTGTGGTTTTGAGCCCCTGTGGGGGTTGTCTTTCCATCACTGTCTTGGCTGTCATTCTAAATGAGCCTGCCCACACAAGACTGGAGCGTTGGGTTGATTTAAGGTGGTTGGTTGACTTGATTTAGCAGCTGTTCTTCCCCACTGATTTCATCCTAGCTGGTTCGTAAGACCTCTCTTCTTCGGTTTTGGGAATGTGAACTTAATGAAGCTCTGGACCCCACAAATCAAGAGGAAAATGAGGATATGTTTACAGCTTAATATGTTAGGTTAGTTCAAAGGAATAAGTGAATAGCACATAGGAGGTTCTTAAATTATTGTTAAATAAACGAATGCATGAAAGTGTGTATATGCCCAAATGGACTATTGGCAAATAGTTACTGTTCCACCTGAAAAGAGTAAGTAGGAACTGAGCAAATGTTTGGGGAGAGGGAGAGCTCTTATTGAGTGTATTGAGTAATGCATTTTTTTTTTGATGGAGGTACTGGGGATTGAACCCACGACCTCATGCATGCTAAGCATGTGTTCTACTACTGATCTATACCCTTCCAAGACACCTGTTATGCATTTTAATTCCACTAAAGTTTTATTTCATAGGTTTATTTAATTATTATTTATAGGTTTATGTTAATCCCACTACAGTATTTTTTCCCAGATTGACTTTGGACTAAATCAAGATCTGCTTCCTACTGGTTCAGTTCATACCTGGCCATGTACAAAGTGGGCAGAGGGTGGGAGGGAGTTCAATTAAATCCAACAAACATGTGTTGAATGGCTGCTAAGGGCAAAGCTCAATGCTTTGTGCCAGGGAGACACCAAAATAAATGAGGGGCATCCCTACTACTCTCAGCCACAGCCTGCTGTGGGAACAAGGGTTGTAAGAAACAGAAATCCATTCTTGCTAGCTCAAGGGAAAGGACCGCAAGGTGAGGCTCTAACAGGCAAACTCATGAGCATGGGAACAAAATTAGAGGGAATCAGGGAATAGAAACTGCAGTTATAGAAGCCAAACTTCCTTCTGGTTCTCAGAAGCCCCATGGACTTGCTTACCTCTGCTTCTCTCACTTCCAACCACCTTTCTCTTTTTGCCCCTGGATCATCACAGGAGACAGCAGAGCCCACCACCAGCTGATTAGTTACTACATATCTTGGTTCAAGTCTTGAGAAAGAATTGGGTTTCCCACCAACCAACTGAACACAGGGAGGGGACGTAGTATAAATATGGTGCCTAGCCTTGCCTTCCAGCAGGGTCTCTGTGTAGGGAAATTCCAAGAAAAGGTACCTGTGAGCACTGCAGGCACCCCAGAATATGCTCTATTTTTAACTCTCTGTCTCCCCCCGCCCCCAGCTAGAACGTAAATACCACAAGGTAATCTATGATAGTACTTGTCTCAAAATGTTTGAGAAATGGAGGGGGAAAGGAAGGGGTTGGATCAAACTTTGGACTTCCTGGTTTCCTAAATTCACTCTGCAAGTATTTGAGAAATAAACATCCGTCCCTGAGAACCAAAGGAAGGAGCTGAATCTAGCTAGGTTTGTTCCCAGACCTGAAATGCTCTGCTGGATGAATTACCTGCACCTCGCCTTAACAGACAGTGTGGGAGTATGCACTGTACCCCGATTAAAGCATAATTAGCAAGCAGCAGGAGTCCCATTCACTAGAAGAGCTCATCCTACTTCCTGTTTCACTTGCATAATTATCCATGTCTTTGCCAGACACTGAAATGACAGCAGAGAAGACTCCCAGAATGACAGAGTCAGAAAGGCCCTTGGAAATCATTAACCCTGCTCGTTCTGTAGGTGGGGAAACTGAGGCACAAAGAGAGAGCAAGGGCTTACAAGAGCCAAGACCAGGGGTCCTGCCTCCGAGTCCAGCCCCCCTTCTGCAGCACTGTGTGACCCAAGTGAAACCAGATCCTTTGCAGTCTCTGGAAATCCAGGCACAGCCAACAGTGTCGCCTTCATGTGGTTTTTCCAGCCAGGTCCCCGACTGTCTCCAGAGTAGAAAATGCAACTTAAGGACAACTGAGCTGGCTTCTCCCTGCATGTTTCTTGGCTTCTTCTCTTCTGTCTTGTTTTGCCCATGTTCCAAAACTGGCCCTTGACAGGCATAAAGAGGCTTCAGCAGCAGGGGGGAGGAACCAACTGGGCACAGAAAACCTCTGCTGGGTCATGAGTGATCCCCGGGCACTGATTGGATTTAGAAAATGACTTTGTCAGGGTGGAAATAACCCAAACACCAGGGAGATGGTTCCCTTTGTACAATTACTGGGATGTGCCATGTGCCAATGGAAGGGTCATGCTCCCCGAACTCATTTTAGGTTAGTATTACTTGGGTAATACTGCTTTAGGGGGAAATGGATTCTACGATTGGCTCCCAGGCTAGTCTACTTAACTAGTGTTATAAATGATCTCTGGGTCCCAGGGCATGGAAGCCAGAATCCATAGGGTGCAGGAGGAGGAAGTTTCTGTGTCCACGGCTTCCTCCAATTCCTCCTCCCACATCCTCCCAGTGGCTCTAGATCCCGAGGTTTCCCCAGATACTGGAGTGATCCAGGTTTTGACAGCTGTCTGCCCTTCCCCTGGTCCCTAAAGGGCAATCTGCTAGAATTAATCCACACGCACATGTGAATGACTAACAGCCCCTGAATCGGGGGTTCTGACATTTTAGTGGGCACTAAAACCACAGGGAGAGGTTGTTAAAATGCAGACTCCTGGACCCTACCCTACAACTGTGGTTTCAGCAATGGCTAGAGTGAGGACCCAGGAATCTGTGTTTTTAATAAGCAACTCAATTGATTCCAATGTTGATGGTAGAAAACACCGTGGAGAAACACTAGAATAGGTGAAATGGCAGGTGTTCATAATTCCAGGGTGATTTGCTCTTTACTGGGTGGAGAAAGTCACACAGAACAGGATCCAGGATATTACAGGCTTAAAGGGAGGGGTGCGCGCAGTGAAGGCCAGCTGCTCCCTGGGTAAATTATCTCTGTGCTTCCATTTCATCTGCTGTGATGGTATGGCTCAGTCACCAGGAAGCTGTAACAAGAGGGTTCCTTATAGATTTCAGAAGCCTTCCATTATTCATTTGTAAGGCTCCAAAGATTCTTGCCCATTTGGGCTCTGCCTACCCCTAACAGAGTACTCTCACTCAGGGTACACATAGGCTGCAATGCTCAACATCTTCAGGCATTCAGGAAATGCAAGTCAAAACCACAATGAGATACTTCACACTCACTAGGTTGGCCATAATCAAAAAAGGGAAAATAGCAAGTGTTGGCGAGGATATGGGGAAATTGGACCCTTGAACATTGCTGGTGGGAAGGTAAATGATGCAGCCATTATGGAACATAGTTTGGTAGTTCCTCAAAAAGTTAAACACAGAATTACCATATGATCCAGCAATTCTACTCCTAGGTATATACCCAAGAGAACGGAAAGCAGGGACTCAAAACAGATGCTTGCACATGAGTGTTCACAACAGCATTATTCACAGCAGCCAAAAAAGGGAAATAACCCAAACGTCCATCAACTGATGGATGGATAAACAAATCCTGGTCTATCCACACAATGGAATATTATTCAGCCATAAAAAGGAATGAAGTACAGATTCATGCTACGGCATAGACGAAGCTGGGAAACATAATGCTCAGTGGCAGAAGCCAGAAACAAAAGGTCACGTATTGCATGAGTCCATTTCCATGAAATGTCTGGAAGAGGTGAATCCACAGAGACAGAAAGCAGATGAATGACTGCCAGGGGGCAAGGAAGTGACAGCTAATGGACAGAGTCTCCTTTTGGGAGGATGAAAATGTTTCAGAACTGGAAATAGGTGGTAGTGGCACAATTGTGAATGTACTAAATGTCACAGAATTATTCACTTTAAAATGATAATGGTTAATTTTATGTTAATTTTACTGGGATGGGGGATGCCGGGCAGGAGCATGGGCTGTAATCAAACTTCCCAGGTTCCATACCAGCTCTGCTGCATGACCCTGAGCAAACTCTGTCTCAGTTTCCTGCAAAGGGGGAAAGCTCTAAGGAGGAGCTATCATAGTTCCCACCTTGCCGGGCTGTTGGGAGCTTTAGATGAGTAAATGTTCCCAGGTACTCAGAAAAAGACATTGGCATGTGGTGTGATGGGAAACATATGCTGTGATTCCATCACACAGACCCCCACCCCCTGTTATACATGCCAACCAAGGCTTGTTCAAGTTCACAAAGCAAGTTCAGAAGCCAAGTCAGGGTTGGCACTCAGCTCTCATAGATTCAAAGTCCCTGCTCTTCCCCTGTCAACCACCTGATGTGATCCCTGACCAGGAATCTTAACACCCCAAGGCCCCAGTCCCTGACAGCAGCACAACTTCTTTCTGACAACCCCACACGTGGTTGGCTGTCAGGCCTGCCTACAAGGCTGAAACGATAAAGCAACAACTGTTTTTGCTTCTTTCCCATTCAAAGCCTTGGTCCCTCTTGGGGGACTTTACCTACCAGCAGTCTCACAGTGGGTTTTTTCCCCCATATTTGGTTCAATTCCCATGTTTTCAATAACAATCTAGCTTACTCACATTCCCCAGTATCTGCCTTCCTCTCTTATGTAGAGAGAAGTAAGTCTACACCCATCTACATCTAGATAACCTTCCTGATTCCACTGGTTCCCTCACTGCAGCCCATGGGAGTCCTAGGAAGAACCCTGGGATGTTTGCCAAGAATTAGGCCCACTGGATACTTGATATAGAATCAGATCATCACAAGCAGATGAGGAAAATCATCCCACAAGAAGTGTCCAAATACCAGGCTCTTAGCTTCTGGACACAGAATAACCCAAAGGAACTTGGTCTCCCTGCACCCGCCTCCCTCATCAGCTTCAGCAGCCAACACCAACTTACCCCAGGGCTGTGAGGTCTGTTTGAGGAAACAGATCCAATCTGGCAAGGGTGAGATGTGATGAACCCTTGCTTTGTGGCTACCAACATTTGTACCCCAAAGAAACAAGTCTGAAGCCTAGAGGGACAACCCCTGGATTAAGTGAGGCAACCTGAAGGATGTTGGGAAAGGTGATCTTAAGACCCCACAGACACTCTGGCAGCATCCATTCATATAACTTATCAACACCTTCTTCTTTATCCACAAGGTCGTTGGATTGAAGATCACGGAGTCATTCACAACATGATGTTTAACACAGAGACACTCAAGAAGTACTCCTACAAGACCACACAGAACAAGACTGAGTGGTGGGACAATGGTGTTCTTCCCCTCTGGATCACAGCCCAGAGACAGGTACCGTCAGAGACCCTGGGCTCACTTCTTGGGATGTCACCTCTCATTCTTGGGCATGTGGACAGTGGTTAGAAGCTGTGTGGCCTTGGGAAAGTGACTTAACCTCTCTAAGCATCTGTTTCCCTAAATGTGATGGGTGGTGGGGTATAGCTCAGTGGTAGAGGATGTGCTTAGCATGAACCAGGTCCTGGGTTCAATTCCCAGTACCTCCATTAAAAAATAATAATAGTAAAAAATTTTAATTTGATATAAGAAAATGAAAAGGAATATATGTATGACTGAAACATTATGCTGTACACCAGAAATTGACACATTGTAAACTGACTATACTTCAATTTTTTAAAAATGTGATATAGGGTTCATGATGATGTGCCTATTGAAAAGAATTGATGTAAGGATTAAATAAAATGTGCATTTAATGCATATCTCAGTAAGTTTTAGCTGTTATCGAAGGATGAGTCTCCATGAGGGCAGAGTCAGCATAATCATGATTGTACCTCCAGGGCTCATCATAGGGTCTGGACCCAACAGCTCTTTAATAAATATCTCTTTATACACTTGCCTTGGACTTAGGCATAAAAGCCCTTAGGAACAAAGTTGACCATTCAATGCATGAAAAGCTCTGATGAGAACATTTGCTTGAAAGTATCCCAGTGGCTATTCATTATTGCTTCAAAAAAGCAGATACTGTAATTGTGCATTTAACTTCCAGCCCCAAACCTATTGTCAGCTTCGTGTTTTCTCCATGAGCTTCCAAAGTCATCACTTCAGAATAGATCCTCCTCATCCTCCCCTAAGACACCAGCCTGGGCGCCAAAGCTACCCTGGGTCCTAACCCTGCATCTCTGTTCCCAGCCCACACTGTATATGTTACATGGAAAGAGGGAGTAATTGCAACAGCTCAGAATGCAGGCTGTGGACTTAGACTCCCAGAGCAGGATCTGACCAGCTCCACCCTTCTCCAGCTGCATGACCTTGGGCAATGACCTGCTCTTTGTGCTTGATTCTCCCCACTCATAGAATTAGGATTGTCAGAGTCCCTGCTTCATAGGATCATTGGGAGAATTAACTGAGATAATGCATGTAAGGTGCTTAGCACTAACTACCCAAAACTGTCATTCTGATAAATGGAGGCTGAATCATTTCAGCATGTCTTCAGCTGGTCATTATAGCTCTAAGCTAGAACTACCCAACGGAATATTCTGTGATGATGGACATGTTTTATTTTGCACCGTCCAATATGGAAGCCACAAGGCACAGGTGGTAATTGTGCCCTTGAAATATGGTTAGTGAGACCAAGGAACTGAACTTTTAATTGAATGTAATGCTAATTAATTTAAATTTAAATCTAAATACCACATAGACGCTACCATGTTGGAAAATACAGCTCTAGAAGGATCATAGCGGGCTGTCAGTGACCCTACTCTACCTTGGGTTCATTTTCTCCCCCTAACTGTTGGGCTCTAGATTCCTTCCTCTGCTGACACATTTTTAAACTTGGAGGCATAGACCATGCAAATAAAACCTGTCCTCCCAAGAAAATAACATCCATAACATTCACTATGCACCAGGCACTGATTTAAGTGTTTTATGTATATTAATTTATAACCCTGAAGTAGGTGCTAAGATTACACCCCTTTAACGGATAAGTAAAGTGAGGCACAAGGCGATACCATAACTTCTCAAAGTCACAAAGCTAGCAAGAGGCAGAGCTGGGATTTGAACTCACTCTGGGTCCAGCAACTCTTGTCTTTTTTTAATTGAAGTATAGTTGATTTGCAATATTGTATTAGTTTCTGGTATACAATATAGTGATTCAGTTATACATATATATTATTTTTCATATTCTTTACCATTATAGGTTATTACAAAATACTGAATATATGTGCTTCACCCTGTGCTATACAATAGAACCCTGTTGTTTATCTATTTTATATATAGTAGTTTGTATCTGCTAATCACATACACCTAATCTATCCCTCCCCTACCCCCTTTCCCCTTTGGTAACCATAAGTTTGTTTTCTGTGAGTCTGTTTCTGTTTTGTAAATAAGTTCATTTGTATCATTTTTTAAGATTCCAAATATAAGTGGTATCATGTGATATTTGTCTTTGACTTTCTTCACTAAGTATAATAATCTCTAGGTCCAACCATGTTGCTACAAATGACATTATTTCATTCTTTTTATAGCTGAGTTGTATTCCATTGTGTGTGCATGTAGATATATACATCACTTCTTTTTTCATAGGGGAGGTAATTAGGTTTATTTATTTTTTAATGGAGGTACTGGGGATTGAACCCAGGACCTGGTGCATGCTAAGCAGTCACTCTACCACTGAGCTATATGCCCCACCAATTCCACAACTTCTTTATCCAATCATTTAGGTTGCTGCCATGTCTTGGCTATCGTAAATAGTGCAGCTATGAATGTTGGGGGGCAGGTATCATTTCAAACTAGAGTTTTCTCCAGATATATGCCTGGGAGTGGGACTGCTGGATCATATGGTAACTCTAGTTTAAGTTTTTGAAGGAATTGCCATATTATTTTTCCATAGTGGCTACACAAAACTGCATTCCCACCAACAATGTAGGAGGGTTCCCTTTTCTCCACATCCTCTTCAGCATTTATTGTTTGTGGACTTTTTATTGATGGCCATTCTGACCAGTGTGAGGAGATACCTCATTGTAGTTTTGGTTTGCATTTCTCTGATAATTAGCAATATTGAATATCTTTTCATGTGTCTATTGGCCATCTGCATGTCTTCTTTGGAGAAATAGCTGTTTAGGTTTCTGCCCATCTTTCAATGGGGCTGTTTGTGTATTTTTGTTATTGAGTTGTATGAGCTATTTGCACATTCTGGAAGTTAAGCCCTTGTCAACTGCATCATTTGTAAATATTTTCTCCCAGTCCGTAGGTTGTCTTTTCCTTTTCTTTATGGTTTCCTTTGCTGTGCAAAAGCTTATAAGTTTAATTAGGCCCTATTTGTTTATTTTTGCCTTTACCTTGGGAGACTAACCTAGGAAAACACTGCTACAATTTATATCAGAGAATGTTTTGTCTATGTTCTCTCCTAAGAGATTTATGGTGTGCTGTCTTAGTTTAAGTCTTTAAGCCATTTTGAGTTTATTTTTGTGTATGGTGTGAGGGAGTGTTCTAAGTTCATTAATTTATATGTGCTGTCCAGCTTTCTCAACACTTCTTGCCAAAGAGTCTGTCTTTTCTCCATTGTATATTCTTGCCTTCTATGCTGAAGATTAATTGACTATAGGTGTGTGGACAGCAAATCTTAACTCTTAACCATGATACAGTATTTCTTCTGTGGCCAAAGCATTTAGCCATGCATTTCAGAGTGAATCTTGTGTTTGCCTAGCTGCTAAGGAGGTCTGGATAGTCTTCCTGAATTCACTATTCAAAACTCAGGACCGCTCTTGCTATGAAATTTGTTCACTGGCATGAGGTTTCTGGTAACATTTTCTCATGCGTCCTTCTTGTCTCCTCGTCATTTATTTGCAGGACTTTGTTTCCTTCTGCTCAAGTCATAATCAGAGTACTTTTCCCCCTTGCTGAATTCATAAGTGGTGGTACAAAAAGAGGCTGATGCAGGGCCAGGCGACTGACAACATGCCACTCGTTTGGCAAGTGAATGTCAAGTTGGTGTATCGCGTTCTGCCACTGGCAACTCCCACCAGGGACAGGGCCATCAGTCAGCTCCCTGAGGAGCTGACACAAAAGCTGCTTTAGTCAGAGCAAACCTGCGGCCCCAGGTCAGCCCCCTGGAAATAGGGGAACAAATGCCAAATGCCATTCAGAGGCACATCTGCATTGCCAGGGAGGGCTGGAGGGTGGTCTGCCCTATATCCATCATTGGGGAAATCCATCCTTCTCCTGAGTCTCTTCCAGGCTGGCTTTGTGGAGATGGATGCATTAACTTTTAATAGGACGAGAATGTTTTCCTTCAGTGACACTAGTGCCACAGGAGCCCATCAAGATATGAGAATTGGTGTGTCTCAGTGGAGGATGCCTAGAAAACAGGATTCCTGACCACCTTTGGGTCCATTATCCATAGCCCACAAGCATATTCACACCCCATGAGGACTTCGCCAATGGTCAGGCTACAAACAGAGAGGCCCCATTGAGAGCAGGCTGGGATTTTAAATGAGCACCCAGGATAACTGAACGTGATCAATGGCTGACGTGTTTCACCAAGTTCAGAAGTCCTAATTCTCAGAGGAAGGCAGGCAGCCATGACTGTAAGACCCAAGAAAACCATAAAAACCTAGGGGCATGTTTATCCTCTCCATGGAAGAGCCACAAAACATAGTAAGATGTGAAACGGCAGAGGAATGACGTGGGTGAGATCCTCAGGGCTGCTAAGAGTCTGCAACAGGACCGGGTCCTCTGAAAGAGTGTCAGAGGGGGAGAAAATACAGAATCTTGGCCATCTAGCTTCCTTCTGTTCAGTGACTCCTCCAGAGCACAGGAAAGCAATGAAAACACTCAGAACCAACCTTGACTTCTGAATTTCAAATACATGGAATCCATCTCTTCCCACTCAGTCACTCCCTAGAGTAACAAACTCCTTTCTCTAAAACACACATACTCCCCCACAAAAGCACAGCTGTGATGAACACTTCACCAGCCTTCCTAAAACCCATGTGCCTTGTGACGTTAATTCTGTCACCTAAAGGAAGAGACAAGACAAAATGCAAAACCAAATGGAAACTCTTCCTTTGATGATTGGTTCTGAACAGTAGATTCTGTACAAAACCCAACAGTCAGGCTTTGCCCTAAGAAGTACCAACTCTTGTTTTAAAGAAGCAACTTAAGAATAATAGCCACACTTATGCAACACTACACTAAGGAAGAATAATGCACCTAATAAAACTAGCGATTTTCCGATTGCTAATGCTACTGGAAACACTGATTATGCTAATTAAAGGGTAGAATAGTAAATACCCACTCTTTTGCACCCAATTAAGTGCTCAGATTGCCTCTCAGAAGTGTTTGTTGAAAACAGCACTTTTGATTATCATAGGTCCCAAATAAACAGAGTCAAGTGAGTGTGTGTGTGCGCACATCACATACACATTTCTCTTTGGAGCTCATTTCACAAAGCAGCGTAAATCCTAAAACTCCTACGGGACCAAGCAAAAAGAATCATGGTTTCCTAAGACTACAGCTTTGGAATATCTTTCTCATCTTTCATTTACTTTATTATTTTATTTTTATTTTTTGTTGGGGGGTAGGTAGTTAGCTTTTATTATTTATGTATTTATGTATTTATTTAATGGAGGTACTGGGGATTGAACCCAGGACCTTGTACATGCTAACCATGCACTCTATCACTGAGCTATACCCTACCCCCAGCTTGGGATATCTGTAAGGAAAGTGCGTGTGTTAAGAACACAGCATGAGAAAACAGTTTCAAGTTGGGAACATCTGAGATTTAACATGTAAACAGCAGGATATGCAGGGCTGCCTAAGTCCCTCACAATGTCATTGTCAGCTTATTCTAAATAATAAAATAGCCAAACTATGTTCTACACAATGTTAGAAATTTCATCCTTCCAGTCAATTCCATACTTCAGAGTAAAGCCAATTTATATGTAAGTTAAATAAAGTACCATCATTAAAAGCTAAGAATTAGGTCTAATGCCAATCAGAAATGCAATAAATAAATATTAGAGGATTTGCAAGTTAAAGCAACCATAGAAATTCTATTATCAGAAAGGAAAATGTGTTACCTGTAGAGGGTACAAATAAGATGATAGAACCCAAAAGAGAAAACATTTCTGTGAGTATTTCCATAAGTTAACCAAGAGTGAGAATAGGATGGGTTTTGCACCCCTAAAAGGAGATATGATTCATGCATTCATTCAACACGCATTTAATCAGCCATCAGCACTGACTCTGAGCCAGGCCTGTTCTAGGTCCCAGGAAAAGTGCAGTCAACAAGATCAACACAGCTCACCTTCTAGAGGAGGGAACTAGATAGTAAAAAAGTAAGCAAATTAAGATAATTTTAGATTAAGAAAAGTGCTTTGGAGAAAATAAAACAGGATCACACAATAGAAAATGAATGCTTGAGGGCAGAAAGGACAGTATTTCACCTATAGCTGTGGACAGCAGAGCTTCTGGAATCTTGCAAAGTATTTCTTAGGTCAAGCTTCCTAAAAGCAGAGCCTGAGGCAGGGATGCGGTGCATGTAATGTACTGAGGGAGAGCTCTCAGGAGATGGGAAAACTGACAGGGCAGGAGAAAAAGCTGAGTGAGACGAGACCCCATATGGAGACCAGCTTCAGCCTGATTCCATGGGAAAATCTGGTGCATGAATTGCGCCCCCATGTTACACCACCCTGAGGCCAGGGAGCTGGCTTTTTGTCCTCCTGTCAATCACTGGCCATGGGCTGCTGGGGATAGAGAAGCAGTACAGGATACCTGCCCAGGTGAGGCAGGACTTGGCCACGTGGCAAGGGAATTCTCCGTAACATGGGGCAGCTGAGAGACATTAGCAGGCACCCTCACAGAAATGGGTATGAGTGCACTGGCCCAGTAAAGGGATCTGGGTGGGGCACCAACAGCATCCCCTACAACTTCCAAATTCCTTCCCTGTTTCTCTTTCTCTCAAATGGTACATGGGAAGTTTTAGTATTACACTTGGTTATACTTTTCTGCTCATTTGTAGGCCAGATAGATACCCACAACCCAGGTGCCATTATCCCACAATTCTTCTCCATAATTTATTCTCTGTACCAGATTGCACCATTGCACCAGCACCCTCTCTTAGTTCTACTAAAATTAATGAACTTTAGAGTGTTTTTCAGAATACCTACATCTTAGATGACACAAGAATTGTCACAGAATAGCTCTCAAGTTAATAGCTGAGATGAAGGAAAGTACTTGCTCCCCAGATAAGCAGGTCAGTCATCCATGAAACCAGAAATCTATCGAATGCTTACTCTGTGCCAGGTCCTGGTTGAGTTGCCACTTTACAACAACAGAAACTATTTAGTAGGATGTGTCCACCTTATTGTTAACTCGTTGGTGAGTGCCCATAAAATTATTCTCTTTCCTAACAATTTTACCAAGCTTTGTCAAAAACCACCTTTCTCTTGGGGAACAAATCACTTAATATTTTCATGACTTTGAAATCACATATATTGTTAAAACAGGCTCCTTTTCAGTCTGAAGACTCAGGTCTGCTCATGGTAAAACCTTCATCTTATATCCAAGTCAAAGCCCTGCTACTCAGCATGCTCCCTACCCTCACCACAGACCCTGGAGCAGAAGGAATATGACCTATGGTCTACTCTCTCAGGTCCCCCACCCCTCTTTCCCTGGTTTACTCACTGGAGACAAGGAGAGGAAAGAGACGGCAACTCCTCTTATGACAGCTTGCAGGGAGGCCATGGCCCTTTTCCTGGTGGCTGTAATCTACTGCCCTGCCTCGTTGCCTATGATGGGACATAGAGGGTGAAATTCACTGGGCTCCACTGACAAGGGTCTCAGGGTCAAGCAGCAACCCCCAGCCCTGCCTGGGCCTTACAAGACTCAGACACATTTCATGGCTGACCCACCCCATTCCTCTGATGTAAGGAATCCCATCCCCCCTGTTGCAGCTGTTTCTGCCATGAATGGAGCCCCCAGTCTCATCTTCCTTCTACAGACCCCAACCTTGAGGTCTACAGGCAGATTTCAGACACACCTTCAGTGCCCCTCCAGAGACAGAAACTAGAGGAAATCATCATTGCCCCCTCTTCGCCTGACCATGCCGTCCAGCCCCAATGCTCTTTGTTCCTCTCCAGGAAAAATAAAAGCTATGCTCACTGAACACTTCCTAATGTGCTCTACATGCATTTAATCCTCAAAACCACCCCACAGGGTGGCATTAACATCTCCATTTGACAAATGAGGAAACTGATGTGGAGAGCATCCAAGTAGGAGAGAAAAGATAAACCCAGGCAATCCAGCATCAGGCACACCTTTAACAACCCTTTGTCCGCCTCTGGTTGGGTCGTCAAGCCCAGTGTCTCGGCAGATATCTGCACAGGGAATAAGATGACAGTCTCCCCTTATTGCAAACACCCCTGAAGTTTATAAGCATTAGAGACAGGAACCAGTTGGGCAGATTCTCCCCTCTCCAACAGCCCCATAGGAAGTCCCCAGATCTCATCTCATTGGCTCTGACTGGGACATGGATCCAAGGCTGAACCAACTGCTGTGGCCAAGGGATACAGTATCTCCTGACTGGCCAGGCCAGAGCCACAGCCCATCTGTGAAGTCTGACATGGAGCCAGCATATCCCAAACCAGGCATGGAGTAAGAGCAAGGAGGAGAGCTCCAGGGGAAGTCAGGCGCTCTGAACCAGCAGGCTGGGGAGTGGGTGCTGACAGGCAAATATATTAACGGTCCATTGCACACATCGGGGAAGGCCTGTGGGTGGCTAGTTATGTCTAGAGGCCAAAACACGGTGCCCAACACTTTATCTTAAAGTTACCTGGATTAGTCCTCACAAAAATCCCATCATCAACTTTTTGGCATTTTACAGGTAGAAATAGTGAAGCACTAAGAGATTAAAGAACTCACTCACCATCACCAACTAAGTGCCATTTTTCCTCCATTCTAAGGGATCTTTTTTTTTCATTTTGCCGTCCCAGAAGTTGGAATGCATCTTCGAATTGCTGGAGTGTTGTGGTTTCATTGGCAGCATTTTTCTTCATAGGAGCCCATAAAATAATGGCACGTCTCACAACTAATGGTGTTTTAGAGTCCATAAGATCCTGGTGACACCAGCAATGACACCAATCCTATCTGACTCCAAAGCCCACATGTTTTCTATGCCTCTGGACTAGGACAGGGATGCTGACATGTTGGGCTTTGCACATTATGAGAAAGACATGAGAAATGACCCTGATGGGATTTTCTTCTTGCCCTTGCAGGGGAGGAAAACAGCATCATTCCACTATCCTGGGGGAGGCGCCACGTACAAAGGGGAGGCTGTCCAGCGGTCCCTGGTGGAGTCATACACCCACCCGAACAGCAATGAGACGGAGTGGAGGGAGAACATTGATATCGTCATGAACTGGTTCACCAAGGAAGACTTCGACTTCGTGACTCTGTACTACGGAGAGCCAGATAGTGTGGGACACCGCTATGGGCCTGAGACAGAGAACAGGAGGGTGATGATTCAGCAAATCGACAGGACCATTGGGTACCTGGTGGAAGCCATTGAGAGGTACGGCTTGACAGAGCACCTCAACGTCATCATCACATCAGATCACGGCATGACCACCGTGAAAAAGAAGCCCAATGTCACTGAGATCCTCCTGACCGACTACATCAGCTTCCAGGACTTGGTCAAGTTTGATATCGTGGACTACGGCGGTTTTGGGATGCTCCTGCCCAAACCAGGGCAAGAGGAAGTGATGTACCAAGCACTGAAGAATGCACACCCTCACCTCAATGTCTACAAGAAGGAGGAATTTCCGGAACACTTCCATTTTGCCAAACACGAGCGGGTCCTGCCAATTGTGATGTACGGTGACTCTGGTTATAGCATCAGTGGGGTAAGTAGACTCTAGAATGAGTACCAACAATCTTGGATCTGGGAAGCAGCCACTAGGGAAGGACAGGTCTGAAAAAAAATCAAAACATAAGGGTATGCATGATGAGTTGTAACCCGGGGCTTTCTAAGTGTTCCTCACCCCCCACCCCACATCCCACCCAAACAACCCTGCCCCAAGTTACCATTATGCAATGATAATGACAAACATCCCTCACCAACGTTAAATGTCCAAAGCTGCATTAAAAATTCAATATGAGTTACTTCATTTTTTATTCCCAACAACTCTAAAGATAGATGCTCTTATCTCTCCATTTTAACAAGGAAGAAACAAAAGCTAGAGAGAAGTTATTTGGGATTAGAAGTGTAAGGCCTATGTGTTTGATCATTATGCACAGATCACCAGGAGATTCATCCAAAAAACCATCTGCTAGTTCCCATTTGCATATATCAAAAAAAGGCAATTCTGTTCACAGAAAAATTTATGCACAAATGTTCATAGCAGCATTACCAATTGCCCATCAACTGATGAGTGGATAAACAAAATATAGTCTATCCATACAATGAAATATTATGTAGCCATTAAAAGAAACAAAATACTGATACATGTTACAGATTGAGTGAACCTTGAGGACATGATGCTCAGTGAAAGAAGTCAGATACAAAGGACCACATACTGTATGATTCCATCTAAATGGGATGTCCAGAATATGCAAATCTATAGAAACAAAGCATTGGTGGTTGTCTAGGGCCAGGGGAAGTTGGGGGAAATGGGAGGTAACTGTTGAAGGGTACAAGCTTTCTTTTTGGGGTGATGGTAATGTTCTAAAATTGATTGTGATGATAGTTTCACAACTCTGTGAATACACTAAAAAATCACTGAATTGTATACTTTAAATGGCCTTGTGTGGTGTATGAATTACATCTCAACAAAGCTATTATGAAAAAAATAAGCAAACCTAAAGAAGAAAATATCAAAATCAATGTTAATTGTGAGACATAAGTGAAGTGTTGCTGTTGTTATTTTGTTTTGTTTTTTTCGTTTAACTACCAACCAACAATTCATGGGAGAACAAAGTTTAGGTGATGTTTAAACATCACACGACAAAAGACCATCTCAGTTAAATCTTGAAGAATCCTTGTCTAGGCTGTGGACAAGAGCCAAACATATTTATGTTTGCAATCTGTATACTCTTAGTTTGCTACAAGTCCAGAGTATAACAGGTATGGGAAAACTCATAAGGTAATTGTTTAATGTTGGTGGAAACATTCACAATAAAATGCAGCATCTTATTGGTATTTTGGAATCCCTCAAGTGGCACGGAGCTAAAGCCTTACCAAGGAGAGATTCCACAGTCACTGGCCTCTGTAAACCTGGTTCATGACGTAACATGTTGGGAGGGATGTGAAGACATTTAATGGAACAGTCACATTCCCAACGCCTGAGGGATAGGATGCTGTGATCAGTTTAATCTGGCAAACGGACTGTTAGGCAGAAAATCCTCTGGGTCTCAACGCTCTCATGGAGTCCACTTCTCTGATTCCCTCTCACCTGCCTGCCTTGATGTGCAGAGCAGAATGGGCATAACTCTTCTCTCTTCAGGAGTGAGGAGCTTGCAAAGCTCATAAGGCCATTATCACTGGGCACTTGTTCTTAAAGGGCTGCCTCATGGCCTTAAAGGCCGTGGGACTGGTTGTTTAGCCTGAACTGAACATACAGGTCCTTTCTATGTTTACCAAGCCAAATATGAGACCAACTTTTCATATACAATGTCTTACATGCCAGAATATCTGTTGTTCCTAAAAAATATATAAACAGTGCTGTGACTGATACAACCTCATCATTTGAAAAGGGGGATAGACAAAAACCTACTTGGCATTCATTAAACAGTTACCTACAGTCCTAACTCCCTCTTCTCTAATCCCTCTCCTCAAAAAAAAATATATATATACACTTTTGTGTCATAAGAAACGTACCTAGCTCTAGAACCAGACAATCTGGGTTCAGATACCTGCTCCAACACTGGCTACTTCATGAGTCAGAGCAGTTTTCTCATCTGTAAAATGGGGATGATAATGATAGTACCCTCACTTTACAAAGCATTCAGAGCGATTCATGGTTCACAGTAAGCCCTCTATGTTTGAGCCTATTATGATTAAATTATTATCTTCTTGTTGTTTCTAATGGGCATGCTTTCTTTATTCCCTTCCTTAAAGTCTTTCATTCCTTCCCTCTGCTACTGCAAAAAGCAGTCTTTCCTTGTCACTTAAGTTTTCTAAAGTTTCCTAGATCCAACAAGCATAATATTAACTACAGAACAGTTTTTTCCGGGGATTGGAATCTAAAATTGCTGGGGTTTTTTTTTTTTTTTCAGCAACTTATATTATATTTTAACAAAGGAGATCATGGCTTTGACAATGTCTATATGGACATGAAGACCATATTCAGAGCTTTTGGGCCAGATTTCAAGAAGAATCACCTGGCTGAGCCTTTTGACAGCATCCACATCTACCCCCTCATGTGTAAGCTCCTGGGGATTACCCCTGAGCCCCACAATGGCTCCCTGGCAGTCACCCAGGAAATGCTTGTGGACACTTACAACCAGCAGTCAGGTGAGATACAAAAGCAACCGCCAGAAGATTGGCAGTGTGGTCTGTTCTGTCCTGAGATAGAAAAGATTCAAAAAGGGGTTTCTTGAATGGGGGAAAAGTCAAGCAGAATAATCCTGTTTCCTGCCAGCTTCAATGCCCCCCAGTACAACATTATCAGCAGCTCTGAACAGGTAGCAGAGACATGGATCCCTCCATGTGTTAGTGACATTTTATATCAGTGCCTTTGGGGCAAAGGAAAGTTCTCCATAGAAAAAGTCAAGTGATAATCCCTTTGAGCCTCAAAAATTGTGTGCAGTCTGCCCCCAGATGCCCCTTGTAGATTCCAAAAAGCAACCCTCTTTCAGCAACTCTGTGCATGCTGGTTCCTGGAGGAAAGCTGCTCACAGTGGAGGAGCGAAGCCTGAGCCCTCCACTCATGGCTGGAAAAGGGAGCAGGGGTTCCTGTAAATGAGGTTGCTAATTCTTAAAACTTCAAAATCCTAAATCTGGGCGATATAAAGGAAGAAAAAAAGCATCTCTGGGAATTCAGTGTTTACAAACACTGAAAAGCCAGCTTTTCTTCTGCCAGGAGAGACTTAGACACTGCCTGCTGATTTATCACATGCTTAGAGCAACCACACTCAGTTGAAATGGAGTACAAAGAACAGCTTCCTGCACCCTTTTCCCTTCTTCCAAGCCACTGCCCACAATCTTCTTGTGAAGGAAGCAGGAAGCAGGCTGTTTTACAGAAAATGAAGTAAATGAATGAGAGTTCCCTAAATTATTGAGAATTTCTTTTTAAGTTTTAGAGTTTTGCTACAACTATTTGGCCCCTACCCCTGTCCTGCAGCCCACTGGGAGCCTGGGGTGAGGTGTGTTTGACCATCAGTTATTGATAAGCAAGACATCCCACCAACTGATGCTCAGCTAACTGGCTTTTAGCAAATTGGTCATTTGGCAAAGTGGTCATTAGGCAAATGGGTCATTTGGTGAATAGGTCGTTTAGTAAATCGGCTTTCAACGACTCGCCCTATGAGATTTCTCTACAGTGAGCACTTTCTTGGGTTAAATGTACGTTTCGTTTCCATAATTAATATTCACTAGCGCCTGGATGGGAAACATCCCAGGGACCCAGGAGCAGCCTCTTGATAATCATATCATTTAAAACTGTCTGATTTTTTTTAACAGGAGCAAAGATGCGGAGAGCATCTGCTCTCCAAAACACAGCAACTGCTCTCAGTGTTGTCACAGGAGTTCTTGCAGTTCTGTTTGTTGCTGGTGTGACATTCACAGTCATTAGTCGGAAAAAGTGAGTAGTCTAGAGGGTTGTTTGTGGTTAATCAGTGCACATTGCAACTATCCATTTCAATCACTTCCTGAGTGCCTCAGGAGTCCAGCACTTTGAGAACGGAGCAGCCTGGGCCAGCTTCATGGGCTTGCAACCTGGGCCGTTGTATGGGGCCCAGGGCTCAGATAAGTCCCCGGTTTGGTTTGATCTATAAAATCTTGAATTTTTTAACAAACACATTTTCATCTTACACTGAACCCCCAAAATTACGTTCTAGTTGCATTAATTTCCTAGCACTGCAATAACAAAGTACCACACACTGGATGGCTTATAACAACAGAAATTTGTGGTCTCACAGAACTGCAAGCTAGAAGTCTGTAAGATCAAGGTATCTGCAGGGCTACGAACCCTCTGAAATCTGTAGGGGGGGAATCCTTCCTTTCTTCCTCTAGCTTCTGGTGTTTGCCAGCAATCCTTGGCATTCCTCGACTTGTAGACATAATCTCTACCTCCACTGTCACACAGCCGACTTCTCCCTGTGTCTCCATTTTCACATGATGTTCTCTCCTCTTATAAGGACACCAGTCATGGGATTTAGGGCCCCCTGTAATCCAGTCTGACCTCTGCCTAACTTAATTATATCTGCAGAGACCCTATTTCCAAAGAAGGTCACATTCGTAAGTGCCAGGTGTCAAGACTTCCAGCATCTCCTTTTGGGGGACATAATTCAACACATAACACTGGCCCTGCCACCAACCAAAGCATTATATGGTCCTGGTATACCTCTTTCTACTTCTTCATAGTTATATCATGAGACTGAGCCTCCTTATCCCTTATTACACCCAATCCTGACCATTCTTCTACTTTCACAGAGCTCCTGTCTCAACAGCACAAGGGCCTCCTGAACACTATAAACTGCCCAAGGAAAGTCAGAACTTTACTTAACCTTATCTCCATTACAAAGCCCATGTTTAGCATAATTTATATTTAAACTACAAAATTTTCCTGTAAGTTGAAACATGACCTATAAAGGTCTCTGCACCCCGAAGCAACATTTTAGAAAGAAATCAATTGGTTCTTTTCTACAGAAACCATTAGCCATAGGAGAGATAAAGGAAAAACTTCAATATACTGACTGAAAGGCCATGCCCACAGCATAATTTCTAAAAGGCAAACATTCCATACAGTTAAAATGCATTATTATTATTATTATTATTATTATTATTATTATTATTATTATTATTATTATTATTGGCCTCAAATCCAGAAATTGAATCTTTACTATAACATGTGCACATAACATCTCCTCTGCACTGGCAGGGCTGCTCTGATACATCCTCATGCTTCTCTCTACATCACCACCACCTGGAATTTTCACTTTTTATGTTAAACAGCAGTCCTAATCTTCACTTACACCTGAACACACCACACCTGTGAGGCCCATGGGCCATTACAAATCCCTCAGTGCCTTGATCTTTCCAGGTTCAGATCTGAGGTATGACTTTATGATCTTTGTCCCTCCCAAGAGCCCATACATGAAGATAACGGTATCTTCTGTGTGCAGGTCAGTGATGTGGCCCACTCAGGGTCCTTGCCCAATCTGCTTCCTGTCTGTGGCATCAGGGAGGCTGGACCAGCCTAGATCTATTCCTGTCTTAGTATAACATCATGCAGTATCACTGACTCTGGTGTTGACTGCATGCCCTTTTGCTCCTCAGAGGAAAGGTAATTAATAGCTATTATGTGTGTTAACAGAAAGCTCGGTATTTATGAAATTAACTGACCAGTTCCCACTGGCTGTCACTGTCTACTGCAGGCAGAGAGCTGATCAAAACAGCAGAAGTGAACCAGTACGCCTGACTGAGCTCTGACTTCGTTCCTTCAGGACCAAGACTCAAATGTCATATGTCAGGTGTTTCTACCCTACTCAGAGGATTTATGCAACATCTCATACCCAGAAACTGTTAATTTTGGGTAAAAACACAGCAATAGCCATAGCATACCCTCTTTATTTAAATCAAGTGTTGATGGAATAAAACACAATCACTTTTTGTGTCAGATCCTGTGCTCACGTGGTCCTGGTGGACAAAGAACAGATGAGAGAATAAATACATTGAGTTAGAATTAATTCTCCTCTCTTGTTCTCATACCTGAGTAGGGCTCATGTGTTTCTCATCTGAAAGGGGTAATAAGATTTCATCTGTGCCCCTCATCTACCTTCTGCAAGCATATTTAACAAATTAGCTCCCAAGATGCTTCCACATGGAGTTTTATTAGAGACATGTAAACATGTTAGATTTGGAACACAGTTCAAACTCCAGAAGCAGTACCATGCCTTTCACTCAAGACATAACAAGGTCAAATGGAAGTAATTTTTTTTTCCTCATCCCCACTACTGTACCACCCCACCACCCCCAGGAGCTCTCTTACTCTTCTTCTGGATTCCTTTCCTTGCCAAGTCAAAACTCCCACTGTAAGCCCTCACAGTTCCATGTGCTCACTGGCACAATACATATTACCATTGTGCTTCTATATTTATCTGCATGATAATTAGTTCAATGCCCACTTCCCCCATGAGCCCCTGAGCCCCTGGAGGGCAGGGAATCACTCCTGGTTTTTCTCACTGTTGCATCCGCAGTGCCTGAAAGTGCCAGACACATAGCTGGTACTTATAAGTATTTGGTGAACAAAAGACTCTGTGGATGGATTAGGGACAGACCCAAGGACTAGGGAAGCCGAGGTCCGGCTTTGTGTTGGCGGTCATTGAGAGGACGATGAAACAGAGGGTAATCATCATTAAATCTGTTACACCTGTAGCCTGCCTTCACCACTCAATCTCGCTTTAATTATTGCTACAAAAGACTTGCAGGTCCTCAGATATCATGTAGCCTAAACAATAGGATGTTTGCCTGGGTTGTTTTCCAGGAACTTGGGGTCAGCTGTGTCCACTTCCAGCTTCTTAAGACTGGTTAGGACCACTGGCTGTCCAACTGGGCATGCCTGAGTGTCTGCTAGGTGACCTTTTTATGTCAGAGGGTCAAAAACTCCATCCTTAGAAATGCTATTTTCTGGACAAGGGTCCCTTGAAGATGCCTGTAGCTTAGTTGCGCCTGCGAAAACGATCATTACCTCACCTTTTTATTTCCCATCACCTTACCCCACAACCCCGCATCCCAGACCGCCCTGCTTCTTTATCCCATGATTAGGAGGGAGGGAGGGCAGATTTGAGGTTCATCCTTTGGTCTCCTCTCGTGGCTGTCCCGTGAATAAACCCTTTCTCTGCTACAAACCGCGGCGTCTCAGCGTTTGGCTTGCTGCACTTCTGGCAAAGGAACCTGGCTGACCCCGGAGCTTGACCCGGGGAACCAAAGGCTCCTCACCCCTTCCCCGTCCTCGGAGTGTACTTCTGCCCACTGTTCCACGGCAGGATCTGTTTCAAGAATGCAGCCCTGAGAGAGAAACGTGAAGTGGAGACCACCGGACTGTGTGCTGACTGGATCCCATTAAGGCCCAGATATAACCTCTTAAGATTCTGGCCGGCGGATGCGGACAAGTCTTGCAAGTAAGGTCATTTGCTTATCAAAACCGCCACCCACCAATCTGGGGGGGCCTGCTTCTTGGGTCTCTCCTTGCCCTCCGTGTCCGGGGCACTTTGCAAACCAACACCTTTACCTGAGGGCACTTTTCCAAGGACAGAAAGGGCAGCGACAGCCTGAGCCCACCGGCCCTGAGACCTGAGGAGACCTGCGGAGGCAGCGGCCGTCAGGCTCCCTCCCGCCCCGGCGCATCCCACAGGGGTAAGGGGAAGGCGAGGAAAGGCTGACTGGACGACGCGTCTGCCCATATGGCCTCTGCCAAAAAGACCCTCGAGGTGTTGGAACAGCGAGAAAGATTACCTGGCCCTCGGCCTGACTGGACGCTCCCCGGGAGCCTTCGCTGCCCCGCCCAGAGGAACCTGGCGCCAAATCCTGACTCCGCCCACCGAAGCCCGGTCCCGCCCCTTCCCGACCCTGGGCCCGCCTCCCGGGGCCCCCGGCAACGCCTGGGCTGCTGCCTCCTCAGCACCTCCTCTCGCGCCACCTGCTGGCACCGCCTCCTGAACCCTGGCTCCCTCCCCAAGCCCCGCCTCCTGAGCTTGGCGCCAGGCTCGACACTCCCAAGACCCGCCTGTCCCCGCCCAAGGCCTCGGACCGCCTCCAGGCGCAGCCCGGCTCCCGCCCCATCTCCTGGGCAACGCCGCGGCCCCGCCCCACCATGGCGCCGGAGGAGAACGGTGAGGCCGCACGCTTGCTGCGGAGTTTCGAGCGCCGCTTCTTGGCTGCGCGCGCACTGCGCTCCTTCCCCTGGCAGGTGGGCGGCGGGGAGCGCGGAAAGCGGATAGGGGGCACTGGGGGTTCGGGGTAGGGAAGGGGCTTGTGCGCACACACACACCCCGCCCTCCTCGCCACGTGACGGCCTCTGCTCCCTCGTGGGTCGGGGCTGCACATCCGGCCCCCGGGGCATCGCCTGGGCCCGCGCAGCCTGGCGGCGGGGAGCCAGAGGTCCACCTGCGCGCCCTTGGGGCCACCCTATGCTCAGCCCTCAGCTTCCCCCTTCCTGGGCCCTTCTGTCTCTCCCCTGCTTTTTCAGACTGTATCTCACGAATTGAAGGAATGAGGGGTTTCTTCCCAGCTCCCAAGTTTTAGGATCATGACAGTTCATGACTTTTTTTTGAGCCAGTTACCATCCTGGCCACTGGGTAACAGCTGTTGCTGCTCACTTAAATAGTCAACATCCCCAGGAGAGCGGGTGACCACGCTCCGTCGAGTGCAGTGACCAGATCACAGACACCCTCGGGCCTCGCTGTTCTCTTATGTATCAGCAGCATTGGACAAAATCCTCTCAGAAGCAGCTGATGGAAGAGAGGGAGGTACAAAACAGGCCAGAAAAGAGAGGAAATAGCGCACCTCCCTGGTCGGGGGACCTGCCGTTCCCACACAGGCACCTGGCCGAGGCAGCAGCTTACTTCTGCCAAGGCAAAGGCTCCAATGACACTACCTCCTTTATAATTTATAATTCACCTGCAGTGAGCTCACTGGGATGACTCAGTTTGGACACATATTCCTCCCTAGGTCTGCCCCCTCTTAAAAGTAATGGTTAGTCATTTGTGTTCTTTCATTGACATATATAAACCATTTTGCATTTTGGGAGATCATTTCCCATCAGAAAGGAGTATGTACATTTTTTAACCCCAAATTTAAACCTCATAACAGCATCCATGGGTCCCAATTCAGTACTGACTATTAATGTTCACATGAAATGGGTGCTTACTGTGAACCAGGCCCATGCTAAGTGCTTGCGTAGGCTCACCCACAGCACCCATGTGGTGGGGGCTCTTTTCATCATTGGTTTGACTAGAAAAGTTGAGAGCAGCATTGGAAAGCTCAGACCCAGGAGACTGCTTGCTTTGAACCCTGGCCCCACCCTACACAAGCTGTGTGACCTGGGGCAAGTGACTTCATCTCTCTGTGCCTTCATTTTCTTATTAGTAAAACAAGGGGCTATTTCAGGATAATGTGAATATGTGTTAGCTAGTATTTTTATTCTGTCACCAAATGTTTACTGAATGCCTTCCACAAGTCAGGCACCAAGATCAGCAGCGAACAGACAAGGCCCTGCTCTGATGGGAGAGCCAGAGAATAAACAAACAAATGAATAAACAAGAAAACACAGGGAGCAGACAATGGCTGTAAAGTCAATACAACAGGGAAATGTATCAAAGTAGGGGAGTCAGGAAGGCATCCCAAGGAGGTGACATAGGAGCTGGGATCTGAACAGTGAAGCAGTCGGCCTGTTGCAGGAGCACTTCGGGGAGCAGGAAGTACAAAGAATGAGCTGCTGCAAGGAGGCCAGTGTGGCTGGAGTGGAGGGAGCAGGGATAGGACGGGTGGTGGCAGTTGAAGTCAGAGAGAGAGAGGCCTGGCCAGGTCTTGGAAGCCTATCAGGGCATGTCAAGGGGCTCAGGAGAAATGATATGAATTGCCTGGTGTCACATCAGCCAGGCCAGGCTGCCTGATTCTGGAGCCTGAGCTCACTGTTGGGCTGGAGTTCCCTGTGAGAGAGGACAGCATAATGGGCCTGGCAGCTACACGTTCTATATGTCCATTTTAATTCAGGTGTCAAGTCCAGAGCAAGCCCATCAGTTGTTAATGCCTTGGCTCCCCACAAAAGTCTTGGCTGACGAGTTCAGCCACAGAGCTGGTCTGTGACCCAGGAGAGGTTAAGCTGCCAGAGCTAATGCAAACCAGGAGTCTGTCTTCTGACATTCTTTCTCTGACTCATCCAGGTGTAACCTGGAACTTCTCAAGGTCAGGCTTTCAGCTGCCTGTGGCTTCCACTTCATTTGGCCCCAGATCACTTAGCACTTTTGCTAGCATGTCCTATTGCATGTTTAATGTTCCTGTGATTATGCCCTTGAGATTTCTCTCTGCCCCTCTCTCTTTGAATAGAGCCTAGAAGAGAAATTAAGGGACTCATCAGGTTCTGAGCTGCTGCTGAATATTTTGCAGAAGGTAAGAATCACAGAATCGCTGGAACACATCACTGACCTGATTTGCCCATGAAGACATAACGCAAGTGGTGGGTGCACATGTATCCTTTAAAAAGAGAGACACTGCATCTGGGTGTCAGCACCTGAGACAGCTCCAGCTCTTTTGTTTTCTTAGATGAAGACATCAGAATATACGTAATCTGCATGAGAAGAGGGAATCTGGGGGATTTTTTTTTTTAACTGTCCACAGAGAAAATGGAGATGACAGCTGTAGGAACATCTAGAATTCGTTAGCTGCTCAGAGACTTTTTTCTTTATATTTAAGGGGAAAATAAAGAGGCAAGTCTTACCCACCCCTGTGTCTTTTCTAGACGTGGATGGGCCCCTGCCTTTTGCAAGTGGGGTTTAGACTCCAAGGCACATGTGGGTGCTGGGTAGAGGCAGGACCATCACTCTGCCTGGCCTGTCCCACCCTGTCCCTGGCCATGTGCATCAGGTAAGGATCACACTGCATCCCAGCTCTGTACTGTCTTAAGGGTCCTGAATCCTTCTGAAAATCCAGAATTACGGTCTCTCCCCCTAAGAGAAAAATGCATGGGAGTTACACACACCCCTGCAACCACCAATCCTGTCCAGGGAGCCCAGGTTAGAATTCCTGTGTGGAGGGTGAACCAAGAGTATCCGTCCGACCACTGAGTAGAGAAGACCTGGCCGCAGCCAAGGAAGACTCCCAGGGCAGTCCAGCCATCCAGGACTGTGAGCTTCGACATCTCTGAGGCCATTGTCTTGCAGCCTACCCTGATTTTCACCCTGAGGATAAAACCTAACTGTGGCCAACTAGAAAGCCCCTGAAGAGTTGCCTGGGCATTTTGTTGCTCTTGAGTAAAATCGTGTCCTTCCAGCCAACAGGCCCCATGTGACCCGGCCCCTACTCTCACTGCTCCTGTCCCCTGCCTCCTCCTTCCAAAATACCAGTCTGGGGCTGCCTCAGAGCCTGCACAAGCTACCCCCCTGCCTGGAACTCGCTCCCGCTGCTCTCTGCTTCTCTAGGCTTTAGCGGAAGTGTTTCCCTGAGAGCCCGCATCCCCCTCCACCACATCCCAGGCAGAGCCCACCTTCCTCTGTCCAGCTGGGGATGTGAGCACCAGGAGGGCCAGTGCGGAATCTGCCTTGTCTGCACCAGTTGGGTTCTCACCTCTTCCAGAGAGCCAGGCAATCTCACATTTGTCCTCACCTACAAACTCTAGTTCCTGTTGGCTGCCCTGGGAAAGGATATCTTAGTCCTGCTCTAATAGAATACCATTGACCGGGTGGCTTATAAACAAGAGGAATTTATTTCTTACAGTTCTGGAGGCTGGGAAATCCAAGATCAAGGTGCCAGCAGATTCAGTGTCTGATGAAGGCCCACTTCCTGGGTCATAGACGGCCATCTTCTTGCTGTGTCCTTTCGTAGCAGAAGGGGTGAGGGAGCAATCTGGGCCTCTTTTATAAGGGCACTAATCCCATTTGTGGGGGCTTTACCCTGATGACCTAATCATACCCCAAAGGCCCCCACCTCCTGATATCATCATATTGGGTGTTAGATTCAACATGTGAATTTGGGGTGTACACAAATATTCAGTCTATAGCAGGGTGTTAGCTTGAGTCCATATGCCCCACATTCCTGCCCAGAAAGGGCATTAGAAACACTGCCACAGTCTGTGACACTGTGGTAGAGAAAATTTTTTTATGAAAGGGCTTATATCTTAAGACTTACTCTCAGATGTGTGAGGGTCACCTAAGGCTAGAATTCCAGGGATCGGGTAACTGGGGCTTGCCCTATATTCACTTAAAGCTCACAGGAGACTTAAGGAGAAGTCTTTCCACCAATACACACTGTTCCTTGTCACAGACCGTGAAGCATCCTCTGTGCGTGAAGCATCCACCATCAGTGAAATATGCCCGGGGCTTTCTCTCAGAGCTCATCAGAAAGGTTAGTGATGGGCACTGTCCGTCCGGTAGTCAGGCAGCGTCTGGGACTTGGCTGGCTCTCCAGAAGTGGGCTTTGCCTGCTCAGTGCCCTTTGCCTGCTCTGCAGACCCCATATAGCAGTGGGCTCCCTGGGCAGCTGCTCCCAGCTGGGTTCCAGCAGTAACTTAATCCTCTTGCTGAAGCTCTCTCCTTGCCCGCCCCCAGCACGAGGCTGTTCACACAGAACCTTTGGACGAGCTGTACGAAGCACTGGCGGAGGTCCTGACAGCCGAGGAGCCCACCCAGTGCCACCGGAGCTATCTACTGGTAGGAGATATGCGCCCTCCTCCCCACACAGAGTTCATGCAGGCTCCAGTCAGCCACATGTGGGTTCAAATCCTGTCTCATCAGCTCTGTAGTCTTAGATGAGATCAGTTAACCTTCCTGAGCCTCAGTTTCCTCATCTGTAAACTAAGCATTTCAACAAATAATACTTGTCTTATGAGGTGGCTGGGGTTAAATCAGGTAATGCATGTAAATTGCACAGCAGGGATCTGGTGCTCAGACCTCAATAAGTACTTGATGGATGGACATTACTTGATGGCAGTCTCTTCCCACTGTCCACTGCCACCATCCTCAGCAGCCTGACAAATCCCATGGCCTTCTGACTGGTCTTCTGGCTCCTTGCCCCACAAAAATCCATTCTGCACACAACACTTTTTGTTTTGTTTATTCTTTAACCTTTTATTATAAAATAAAACATAGATACAGAAAACGACACAAAAGAATTAGATAGATTACTGAATTGTTGCAAGGCGGCCACCATGGTAACCATGCCAACCTAGTCAAGGACTTCAGCAGCCTGCCCACAAGGGCCCCGTCTGACCCATCTCCATCCCAGCCGTCCCTCCCTGTAAAAGTAACCACCAATTCCCTTTCAGAGTAATCACTCTGAGGTCTTATCACTGCCACATGTACCTCTGGACACCTGCAATTGGATTTGCCCATTAACTAGGTCGGGCTTAGGACATCCCTTCACCCGTAGTTCCCACCAGCTCTTTCTCCTCATAGCAGTTCCTCTACTGAACAGCCCTGGCAGTTTGGCCTGGACCACTTTCCGCAGGGCAGGCTTTTGGTTGCACACACATGGTGCTGTTCAGCTTATTCCACCATCCTCTGTTTCCTGCAAATTGGGGGCTGGAATAAGAGGCCCTCTAGACTCATGTCTGTCTGATCCCTTTGGCAAGAACAGAGTGTAGGGTTCTAGAAGGCATATCATCTGTTTTTGTTCCCTTCATGGTAGCAGTTGTGGATGCTCAGAGCTTATACTCATTAGTTCATTGGAGGATGCAAAGGGGTGATTTTCTTTCTTTCTTTTAATTAAAGTATAGTTGATTTACAATGTTGTGTTAGTTCCTGGTGTACAGCATAGTGATTGAATTATACATATGTATATTCTTTTTCATGTTCTTCTTCATTATAGGTTATTATAAGATGTTAAATATAGTTTCCTGTGCTATATAGAAGGACCTTGTTGTTTATCTATTCTGTTCAGAGTAGTTTGTATCTGCTAATCCCAAACACCTAATTTATCCCTCCCCCCTCCTTTCCCCTTTGGTAACTGTAAATTTGTTTTCTATGTCTGTCTCTCCCTGTTTTGTAAATAAGTTCATTTGTGTCATTTTTTTTAGATTCCATATATAAGTGATATCATATATTTGTCTTTCTCTGTCTGACTTACTTCACGAAGTGTGATAATCTCTATGTCCATCCAAGGCAAATGGCATTCATTCTTTTTATTGCTGAGTAGTATTCCATTTTCACACACACACACACACACACACACACACACACACACACACACACACACACACTCACACACTCACACACTCACACTTACACTCACACACCACAGCTTCTTTATCCAGTCATCTGTCAATGAACCTTTAGGTTACTTCCATGTCTTGGCTATTGTATGTAGTGCTGCTATGAACCTTGGGGTGCATGTGTCTTAGAATTAGAGTTTCCTCTGGATATATGCCCAGGAGTGGGATTGCTGGATCATATAGAAACTCTATTTTTAGTTCCTTAAGGAATCTCCTTACTGTTTTCCATAGTGGCTGCGCCAAATTACATTCCCACCAGCAGTGTAGGAGGGTTCCCTCTTCTCCACACCCTCTTCAGCACTTATTGTTTATGGACTTTTTAATGATGGCCATTCTGACCGGTGTGAGGTGATACCTCACTGTAGTTTTGACTTGCATTTCTCTGATAAGTAGCAATATTGAACATCTTTTCATGTGCCTGTTGGCCATCTGTATGTCTTCGTTGGAGAAATGTCTGTTTAGATCTTCTGCCCATTTTTGGATTGAGTTGTCTGTTTTTTTGTTATTAACTCGTATGAGCTGTTGCATATTCTGGAAATTAAGCCCTTATCCATCTCATCATTTGCAAATATTTTCTCCCAATCCATAGGTTATCTTTTCATCTTGTTTATAGTTTCCTCTGCTGTGCAAAAGCTTAAATGTTTGATTAGATCCCATTTGTTTATTTTTGCTTTTATTTTTATTGCCTTGGGAGACTGACCTAGGAAAACACTGCTATGATTTATGTCAAAGAATCTTCTGCCTATGTTGTCTTCTTGGAGATTTATGGTGTGCTATCTTATGTTTAAGTCATTTTGAGTTTATTTTTGTGTATGGTGTGAGGGAGTGTTCTAACTTCATTGATTTACATGCGGCTGTCCAGCTAAAAAGGTGATTTTCTGATTCTGTAGTTTTGTTTTCACTCATAAGCTGGAGAAATTTTATAAGGAGATGCCTCCTTTCATCCATATTTGTTTACCTACTCATACAGCTCATAGAGGAAAGGCAGGATTCTTTCCTTTTCAAGATAGTGAATGGGTTTCCTATCATTCCCAGTAGAGCTTCAATCCATAGCAAATTGTGTCATTATTGAAGCTCAAAATGTGCTATTTTCAGCCACTTCAAATATGCTTCTGAGCCCTTTTGTATCACCTAATAGTTTTCTTGCTTTACTTTATGTCAAGCTTTTCCAAACTCATATGTTTCCTGCCCAGACCAGGCATCAGCCATGTCTTCAAGAAGCGCTAGTGTCAGGGGGTCAGAGGGATAAATTAGGAGTTTGGGATTGGCTGATACAAACTATTGTGTACAGAATAGATAAACAACAAGGTCCTACTGTATTAGCACAGGGAACTATATTTAATATTGTATAATAACCTATAATAATATTAAAAAGTGTATATATATAATATATATATATAACTGAATCATTATGCTGTATACCAGAAATTAACACATTATAAATCAACCAAATTTTTAAAACTTAAAAAAAAAAGAAGCAGCCCTAGTTTCTTTCAGAGGGAAATGATATTTAGAGACCACTGTCTGGGCATTAGGTATGATCATTGCTACTGTCTAGGCCTTTCCATGGACAGAGCTAGGATATGAGTGGTGATATGTGTCCATTCTCTTTAAGAGAAAATACTTCAAAGTCCATATTGATGTTTTTAATTCAAAATCAGAATGGCAGGGTTTTTACTCAACCTCTTCTGCTGTCTCCTTCCTTCTACACTGGAAATTCTGGTTCTCAGGAGCACAGGGGATGATGTTAGGATATCCCCCAGCTGCCTGTGGGCTTTATCCCATACTACTCATGCAGCTGTCGCAGAACAACAGTGCTAATTCCTCCCACCAACTGCACTTACTGAAAGCAGTGTAAATTTTTATATGTGCCATCCTCATTCTCCCTGCATGGTTGTCATAAAGCCCCGACTCGGCAGTTCAGAGCAGCTCCAGCTCTGTAGGTCAGAACTCTGCTGGGTCAGCTGCTTTCTCTTCTTTGAGCATCACAGAGCTAGAGTCAAGGTGTCTGCAGGACTAGGCCCCGGGGGAGAGACCGTTCCAGGAGGCTCAGGTCGTTGGCACAGTTGCATTTCCTACGGCTGCAGGACTGGGGTTTCATTTCCTTGCTGGCGCTTGGACGGATGTTGTTCTCAGCTTCTAGGGACCACCCTGGCCCGTGACTCGTGGTGCCTTCATTCCAAAGCCAGTGACCACTTCAGATCCCTCCTGCCTCTTCTTCTGCATCTCCCAGATGTCAGCCCTGATGATTCAATCGGGCCCACCCAGATAATCCAGGATTATTTCCACATATCAAGTTCCGTACCCTTAAATGCATCTTCAGAATCCCTTTGCCAAATAGCGTAACACAGTCCCAGGTCCCAGGGATTCCAGCGGAAGCATATGGACCCATGCACATAACACAGCGTCTTCCTTCTCAGTCTCTCTCGGTCTGTGTGTTGATGTCTCTCTAGCCATTTTGGTGTCTCAAGTTTGTTTTCTAGGCGGTTCTTTAAGGAGGGCTCGTGGGGTAGACTTTCCTGGAGTTCTTGCGTGTTGATAACAGTTGGAGTCATTTATACTTGAATCCTGACTCACATCTTCTCTCTCTGACTCTCTCAAATATATTTCTCCATCTTCTTTGTCAAAGCATTATTGTGGAAAAGGCTGATGATAATTTAATTTTTTTCCTTTTTATATTACATGCCCTTTTCTCTTAGATGGCCAAAGCATTTTTATTTTCCTTTAAAGTCCAGTAATTCTGTTAGACAACGTCTCAAGGTTGTGATCATTCCTGGATCAGTGACCCCCAGGTGCAGAGTGTACTCCTTCAGTATTCATTTCAAATCTTGTTTTGGAAGGAATTCTTTCTTGAATTATCATTTTTAGTATTTGTTCTTTGCTTTCCATTTCCACTGAAATTACCTAAAAATGGGTGACATACACAACAGAAATTTAACATCACACAGTTCTGAAGCTATAAATCCAAAACCAAGGTGTCAGCAGGGCTGGTTCCTTTTGAGGGTTGCAAGGGAAGGGTGTGTTCCAGGCCTCTGTCCTCAGCCTGCAGACAGCCGTCTCCTGCCTGTCTCTTCACATGATCATCCCTCCATGTGTATCCATGTCCCAACGTCCTCTTCTTATAAGGGTGCAGTCAGATTGGATTAGGGCCCCCCTGTACCCTCATTTTAACATGATTCCCTCTGTAAAGACACCATTTCCAAATCAGGTCATATTCTCAGGTGCCGGGAGTGAGGACTTCAGCATATGAATTTGGGAAGGAAACAATTGGACCCGTGACAATCTTTCTTAATTGATTTTTGATTTTGAAATTTCACTCCTTTTCACCTCTTGTGTCTCTTAAGGGTTTTATCTGTTTTTATGTTTTGTTTTGTTTTTATTCTCATGTTCCTTCCAGTAATCTTTATTTCTGGAATAATGTTTTCTGTTAATTGTCCCACATTTCTGAGTGTTTCTAATGGCTGTTTAGGCCTCGCCCCGGGGCCCTCACACCCCTACTACTAGAGCAGTCAAGTTCCCTCCTAGGTGGACCCCTGCCTTTCCAGCTCACAAGGGTCGTGTCACTCCCCTGCTCGGAACCTGCCAGTGGCTTCCCATCACATTTAGACTCAAGTCCTAATTCCTTACGTGACCCATGAGGCCCTCCACGCCTGCCCTGGTCGCTGGATTAATTCTGTCTCCCTGTTTCGGCCCAGCCTTCCGGGGACTCGGTCACGCTCTCTGAGAGCACAGCCATCGTTTCCCACGGCACCACGGGCCTGGTCACGTGGAACGCCGCTCTGTACCTTGCGGAATGGGCCCTAGAGAACCCAGCGGCCTTCACTCACAGGTGACCTGGGGGTGCAGGGCTGGGCCCCCCCTGGGCGGGTCTGCCCAGGCACGGTTACAGAAATGGCCCCCTTCTCCCACCCAGGACCGTCTTAGAGCTCGGCAGTGGAGCTGGCCTCACGGGCCTGGCCATTTGCAAGACGTGCCGTCCCAGAGCATACATCTTCAGTGACTGTCACAGCCGGGTCCTCGAGCAGCTCCAAGGGAATGTCCTTCTCAATGGCCTCTCATTGGAGCCAAGTGTCACCGCCCCCGCCCAGCACCCAGCATTCAAGACCCCTGACACAGAGAATCCCAGGGTGATGGTGGCCCGGCTGGACTGGGACGTCGTGACAGGCCCCTCAGCTTGCTGCCTTCTGGCCAGACATTGTCATCGCAGCAGGTACCGCCCAGGCCACTGGAACACAGCCTCCCTGCAATTCCACCCAGCTCTCAGCTCAGGGAAGGGGACAGTGGCTGCTGCCTAGCCGGAGGAATGATGGGACTTCTGGAAGGTCGTGTGGACCTCCAGGGTGACATCAGAGCACAGGCATGCCTCTTGGGTGCTCTCCTGTGAGAAGTGGCCATGCGTACTCCCACTGTCATGGTTCCATCCTCTGAAGGAAGCAGCTCGTCCCAGCAAGGCCTGGGATAAACAGAGCAGGCCCCAGGGTGCCAGACCAGTGTGACCCATCTTAGCCAGGCCACAGTGCAGTGGGCAGACTTCATGTCCCTCTCCAGCAGCCTAGGGAGGCCTCTTGGATGCCATCCAGAATCGAAATGAAATGGCCAAAGCAGCCTCAACCCTGCCTCCAGCCCCTTATCTTCAGACGTGGGTAGAAGTGACCACAGTAACCTTGTCCTTTCAGAGCCACAGAGAGGGCCACAAGATCCTGATTCCTCTGTGTGCCCTGGGCCAGGCCAAGGGTCAGACCGCAGTGGTGTCCAAGTCAGGGAAGGAGCCCTGATTGCCCCCACCTCTGTCAGCTCTTGCTTCCAAAATCTTTGTGCATGTCCGTGTTGTCACCATATGTCCCTGAGGCTGAGGGCTCTGCCTGTATGTCTCTGTCCTGGGTCCACAAAATGAGCCCCACAAGGAGGGACCACCCACAGGGGGGCGGGCCTTGAAGAAAGGGGCACGGCCACCAACAGGCCCACAGTCCTCCACCAGGCTCATCTGGCCCGTCTGGCTGACAGTGCTGTGCTCTGGCTTGGCCACAGCCCTGACACCCAGGTCCAGGGCGGCCGGAGCACAGAGGTTTAGCCACTTGCTCTTGGGGGCCCAGCTGGTAGTCGGGAGGGAGCTTGTCCCCAACATGAAAGAAACAAGAAGCCTGAGGCATAGTCAGGGTTTGCTTCATTAAGCATCTTCTAAATAGGCCATAGGCAAATAATTGATTTTTTCTTTTAAAGGAACACCAGTGAGTCCTGGATATTTTTCATGTGTTGCAGTATCTTTCAGCAGCTTTTTTTCTTTCCTCTCCTAAGGGTTTTCCTTTCTTACTCGTGTAATTTTCTTACCGTCCAACAGCACAAACCTAATAGAACTGCTGCTTTCCAGGCCCTCACCCTGCTGCCAATGTCGGCACAACCCAGAAGCCTCCATCCTGGGGTCCTGGGTCCTGGGTCCTGGGTCCTGGAGGAGCCCCTTTCAGTAACCTGGGGTTTTCATCACAGACGTGCTGTATTGCCCAGAAACTATCCTCTCCCTGGTTGGGGTCCTGCAGAAGCTCTCTGCCTGCCAGAAGGACCAGCAGGCTCCTGACGCCTACGTTGCCTTCACCATCCGCAACCCAGAGACGTGCCAGCTGTTCACCACAGAACTGGGTGAGCCCCAGGCCTCAGGATGGGCTGCTGTCTCTGAGAGGCCAGCCCAGGCCTGCAGGGCCACTGTGCTAACGCTACACAGGTCTGCAGACAGACAGAAATCAGGAAAGTAAAGGAGTGGGGCCCTGGAGACAAATTAGGGAGCCCCAGACCACAATGTGCTGGGCCAGCAGTTCCCGACCCAGGAGGTCAGCAGAGGAGCCAGGGCTGGGGAGGGGTGCTCTGGGGAGGAAGGAGGCAGTTTACATGTTTTTAGGGCAGGTTTTGAGAGCCTTTGGACCTCAGTTTCCTTGTCTGTAAAATGGAGAGGTGCGGTGTTGTCATTCTCCATCTCACCCTCGAAAACACGGCAGTGTAGGGTGGCTAAGTGACCACCCAGGCACCCATGGACTAGAGCCAGACATCTGGCTTCCACTCTCCGCCCCCCACCCCCGCCCTGCGACCCCCACCACTGGCAGTCCTGACCAGGGCTTCCCATGTGCAACGTGGCAGCAGTGCAGAGCCCTGCGCTTGCCCCAGCCCCTACAAGCAAAGCCCTCCCACGCTGCCTCAGTCAACAGAGAGAGAGGACCAGCATCCACCCCCGCACACCCTGTCCCACAGACAGAGAGCTGTGCAGCCTTGAAAAATTAAGTCTTCCAGATGCTTACATGAAAAAACACTCAGGCTGTATTTTAAGTGAAGCCAAGTGCTAAACAGCACATACAGTATATATTTTTATTTTTAAAAAAAAATCATGTTAATACACATATGGGGAAACTCAATATACACCAATGAACATTATTAACATGTTATACTTGGACAGCAAGATCATGACACTTGTACACACTGTATGTCTACTATTTCATTTTTATACATAGTAACTTTTCCATTCATAAAAAACTGCTATGACAAAACGATCCTTACCAAGGGCTCATCAGACATCTGTGCTCACAAAGAGGATGTGAGCCCCTCCTGACGCATGTCTAGCCTCTGAAGGCACCAGGCTGAGCGGTCAGGCAGCCATGGGTTCAAACTTCAGCTCCTCTCAAGCTGTGCCCAGTGACAGGGTGGAGGACAGGTGCAGGGAACCCGATGGGCCCTGATCTGCCAGGGATGCACCTGGCCCAGTGGGCAGATGGAGCAAACCTGGCTGCTGTGAGCTGCCTACAAACTGGATTCCTGTCCCACCCCTGTTGTCTGGATAGGGCCTGGAAATCTGTGGTCTGTACACTCCTCCCTGCCCTCAACCCAGGCCAGTCCCAAAGCCCTGCACTGATAGGGTGGTGTCCCCTCCCCAGAGCCTGCCATCCTGAGATGTGTGTGCTCTGTTTCCAGGCCGGGCTGGGATCCTGTGGGAAGAACTACCTCGTCACGACCAGAAACTGTTTCCCTACGAAGAGCACTCGGAGATGGCAATTCTGAAACTAACGCTGTAGGTTTACAAACGGTTTTGAAGAGTAACATGAAAATTAAATCACTATCCTGGAGAGAATGTTTATGTGGGAAAGCTAAAGCTTTCACTGGACTTGAATGTTTAAAGAATGTTAAATTCTGAATCAGGAACCACAAACTTTTATAATAAAATATAAACTGTTCCAAATGTGTAGGTGCCCCTTTCCGCCAGTCGTCTTAGTTCTTAAGCAAATCACCATAAATCAGAAATGAACTATTTGGCTCAGAGATAAGCATTTCATTTGGGCAAATGAAAACATACACCAAGTCTGTTTTCCCCCAATCTGGACACACATACCTCACGGGGCCAAGCCTGCTGTACAGCATGCGTCTGCTGCCCTTGCAGTGCGCTGGGCTGCGATGCCAAGGCAGGAAATAAAAATATTACGGACGCAACCAGGCAAATGCTGGGAAAGGCAGGCACCAGGATATAACACGGATTAAGATGTCAAAGATGCCAGAAGCAAGTAACAGAAAAGTAATAATCTTGGGGTGGGGGTGCGGGAAGACTCATAAGACAGGAGAAGAAAAGAGAGAAGTGATTCAGAGCATCCAAAAAAAACCAGGCTGAGACAGTTTCCTAGGCCATAAACTGGTTATTAACTTCCTTCCGCGGGCAGCACCTGATGCCATCCTTACAGCTGCTGTCCACTAGGAGGCGCTGCTCCACAGGGTTTGCCCAGGGACTGGCCAGCAGCTGAAGGAAGCTTCAAGGAGGGGAGTTGGCCAGCTTCTGGGGAAGAAGAGGGAGGGGTGGGCATCAGCGTGAGGATCTCTCTCAGCCATGTCCAGAACAGGACACCTCAGGGATTTCAGTCATTGGCCCGAGAGGGTCATGTGTCCATAATCAAAGGGAACACAGTCTGCTTCCAACTCTCATCCCAGCGAAGCTGCTCTGACTCCTGGAGGTTCTTCCGGAACTGGTTCAGTTTGCCAGTAGGATCGGGAAACTTTGAGAAAAGCATCTAGAAGGAAGATAAAGACCAGAACTTACCTTATCGCCATTTCCTGCCCCTATCCCAGGCTGCCCCCCCCTCCTTCTCCCAGCAGTCTGGGCTCCTGCCGTACCCCAAACACCAGCTGCCAGGCCAGGGATTTTGCTAAAACCCTTCCTCTGTTGCTGGTGTCCTGGAGCCTCCAGCAGGCCTCCCCTTCTGGCCCAGTTTCCACACCAGGTCTCGCTAACTAACCCTTCTCAACACAGCTCTGACCCAGCAAGCCCCCTCTCTCACAGGGCGCAGAGGAGCACTCACGCCCCAGCCCTGCTCCATCTCCTACTCTGCTCCAACTTGACAGCACGGCCAAACTAGTGTTCACCATCCACACCATTCACACCCCAACCTCTGCAGCGCAGTTTCATCCACCAGGAGCACCCACCCATCTGTCTCTGCCCAGCCCTGTCCCACCAAGTGCTGAGAACTAGGCAGTGTCTGTGTCCTTTCCAGCTTTGCTAAACTAAGTCAGGTGTCTGCAGACTACAGCCTGTGGGCTACATGCAGCCCTCCACCCATCTCTGTAAATAAAGTTTTATTGGAGCAGCTACACCCCTTTGTTTGCAGATTGTGGTTGCCTTCACATTACAAGAGAGTGGTTCCGACAGAAGCTATGGCAAAGTCTAAAATATTTTCTATCTGGGCTTTTTCAGAAAATTGGCTGTCCTTCATCTCAATTGTCAAGAATGATGGCATTACTTTCTGTAATTTGTAATAAGAAATAAATATGCTTCAAAGACACCCACCCATCTCCTAAGGCTGGTCCAGGAAGCTCCCTTCACTCCTCTCCGTTCTCAGGTGCCACTGCTCCCTAAATGGCACACACGGTCCACCTGGCTCGCAGCATCACCTGTGTGGCCTGAGCTCTGTAAACCCAGACGGCAGGTGGGGTGAGCCCTGATTCCCCAGGGGGCCAATGGGGCCAGACTGCTGCTCCCTTTCCCAGCCTTTTACCCAGACCCAGCTCAGGCCTGTCCAGCTGCAGGAAAACTCCAACACCCTGCAAGCCCTGGAGTCGGGGCAGACCCACCTGCAGCTGAGCAGCCAGTTCCTCCGAGTCCTCAAACACCAGGCCATTTTCCTCGTGCTTCACAAGCTCGTGTAAACTGCAGAGAGGGTGGCGGGAGGTCTGAGAGCTACCCCAGAGGAGAAACAGAACCCACGGTGCCCACCTGGACCCCCACCCCACCTGCAGGCCTAGCCAGGGGTGAGGAACAGTCACAGTCTGGTTCAGTGAGCCTGTTCTTGGATTTGGCATCTGCATAGAAAAGAGACCTAGAAGGATACACATTAAAAATCCAAATGGATTTGGGGGAGAAGTAAAGGGGCATTTGGACTTTCTGTGCTACATACTCTTTTCAGAGAGAACATATTCGGTAAGTTCTATGTTTTGTTTGTTTTTCTTAATTCCACAGCAGAGGAACCGGGTAAAAGGCAATCCCGCTGAAGGCAGGCTCGGGAGTGATCAAGGGGTAGAGCCCAGCATGGTCTGAACCCGGGGTCAACATCCTGGATTTCCTCCTGAGGCTGGCTCCTCAGTCCATGGGGGAGCCACCATTTCTAGAACCTCTGCCCTCTCACATCCATCTTTGCCAGGAAGAGCGGAGACAGAATTACACTCACTTAACTGATTCGAATCCAACTCTATGAGCTCAAACAAGAGGGACAGAGAAATAAGCCCACTGTAAGTTGTGCGAGCAATTGCACCACTATATCCCATGAGCACAAGCCCCCAAGTCGAGTATTAAGACTCCTAGTTTTTACTCCACATGAGCTCTAAGGGGAAGCCACCTATTTGTTGGGGGCACAGCCCACCCCCCAGGAACCACAAGGGCTCATGCTTCCTCTGATGGCGGAGCTACACAGATCAGAGGCGGCACCCTCCAGGGAGGTTTCTGGGGCAATTCTGACTGCCCTGGCCCCCCACCAGCTGCTGACTTGAGAACCTAACTCCGGAAAGATTCAGTTTCTGCTCCTACCACTGGAAGTTCACGGCGCACACGGGCAGGCAGCACCCGAACATATCCACCACCTTCATGGGCAGGTCCAGGCCGCTGGAGGACCGGTGCAGGCAGACGCCCAGGTCCGCGGACCCTGCAGGGCGAGGGTGAGGGGGCCGTTACTGCAGGCTGTGCGCCCAGTGACAGGACAGTGGACCAAGGCCTGCAGTGAGGAGTGGAAAAAGGGTAGTAATGCCCCCAACCCTTGTACAGCTGCCTGGAGTTGGCTGAGCAGCCAGGCCTGGGTCACATGTACTTCCCACCTGCTGCCCCTGGTCACTCGGCCCTTTCTGCCAACTACCTGCCCATCACCAATATTTTTATCTAAACTGACCCCCTTTTTCTCCTCAACCACGATTTATTTTAAAAGAAGCCGTAGCAATTATTGTTTAATTGGTTCAGAGTTTCTACTTGGAGTGATGATGTTTTGGAAAGGGACCGTGGTGATGACTGCACAACGCTGAGAATGTAATTAATGCCACTGAACTGCATATGCTTAAAAATGTAAAAATGATTTAAATGGCACATTTTGTTATGTATATTTCATCACAATAATTAGGAAAAGAAGCCAAAGCAGATGCAAAAGAAAACCAGCTGTCACTGTGAAGATAAGTTATGGCAAATAAGCCACTTCGTGTCGCTCAGTGTGGGCTGGCAGCTCCTGCCTACAAAGGCTGTGCCCCCGATGGCTCACTGGCCTTAGAGACTTAATCAGCACCAAGCCAACATGCCCTCCCCAGTGATCAAGGCAGAAGGAGACAGAGAAACGGGGCTTCTCCCTGGAAGAGTCCACACTGTTTAATGCGTGGTCTCTGCACCTCCCAGACATGGAGACAGTGGCCCCAACCCAAGCCCAGCCCAGCCCTTCTGCCCAAGAGAAGAGCAGGACTGAGTGGAGGTTGTGGAGGCCAAGAGCACTGAGAAGTAACCTGAGTTACGCAAACAGTTCCGGGGCCCACCAGGCAGGGAGGAGCTAGCACACCAGGAAACAGCCTTGTCTCCAGGAGTCCAGCCAGGGCCCAACCCATCCTGAGGCCTGCATGTGTAGGGCCTTTGAGCAGAGTATGATTTTAAATCTTTAAAGGGTTATAAAAACAAAGAATATGCAAAAGAGGTCAGTAAAATAGTTACTATCTGGCCCTTTTCAGAAAAACTGTCCCCTGCCCTCAGGTATTTCCTTTCAAGCCTCAGCCCTCTCCCCTCCTGCCAGACTCTTACCTAGAAGCAAGGGGTAGTCCTCGGCCTCCAGCCATGGGGTACAGACCTGGATGTGCTGGAAGTGCTTCTGGCAGATGAGGCGGCTGTAATACTCCTTTAGAGGCCCCTTGCCTTACAGAGAAAACCAGAGTCAAGGCACCGGGCCCACGTCTGGCCCAGTCCCACAGCTCCAGGCCTGAGAAGCCCCTGAGGGGGTGGGGGAGGAGGAGTGAATAGAAGGCCCACACTTGACAGCTCTGATCAGGCCCCCATCCAAGCCCCTTCCAGAAATGACCCCCAGGGCCTGACCACTGAGGCCATGGCCCATCTCCGCAGCAACCTGTGCCCAGCAGGCCTCAGGCTGGGAACTCAGCCAGGATAAACTCTGGCCAGGCACCAGAGTGCCCACCGATACAGCTTCTCAAACGGATTGTCCCTGTGCCCCGCCTGGCCCCCCAGATGGGATCCTGCCACCTCGGGGGTCCAGGGGCCAGGAAAAGGGGAATGCCCAAGGTGGGGCAGCTGCTCAGGACCCTCCTCCTCCAACCAAACCTCTTCTGCTTCTCTCTCTCTTCACTGGACTATATGTAAATAGTTTTACATAGGACAGTGGACTTTTGATTAAAAAAAAAAACGAAGATGCTTGGAAACCACTGTGAAGTAGAAAGCTCAGTGTCTCTGGGGTTGTGCTATCTCACATTCAAATCCAGACTCCCTGCCTTGCCATGAAGCCTGCTGAGCCTCAGCTTCCCGCTGTGTCAAGCTGATGTACAAAACCACACATCAGAGTTGGGGTGAGGATTAACAAGACAACAAACACCACATGCCTGACATGGGGAAGGCATACTACAAAGGCTGCATGTCTTCCGTCCCCTCCACTGCCCCCGTTTAATATGGGAACAGAGATGGTCCCAGGTGGGTACCTGTTATGGCACAGACCAGAGAAGGGAGGCTTTCTCCATCCACAATCAGCTGTTCAAACTCTAAGTTTAAGAAAATAAATACATGGTAACTAAGATCATGTAGTCAGGTGAGTGAGGGGCTGATGGGAGTGGTTGAGGGGGGAGGGAGTGGGGGGAAGGGGGGAGGGGAACTGCTCTCAACCACAAGCTCCCTCTCCTGGAGGTGACACTTCAGAGCTAGGCTGGTCACTCAACGACTCAAATGGGGACTCAGGCCCCCCACCTCCACCCTGTGTACTCAGGCTGGCCAGTGACCCTGGGGTCAGGAACACCCTGCAGAGGACACCACGCAAGGCCAGAAGAGTATCTCGCAGCTCAACAGCCCCTGACAAGCCCAGCTCCTGATCACAGCCACACACCTACTTTCTAATGCTTCCAGCAAGATGGAGAAGTCTTCATCCTCTACGAAAAAAGAGAACCAAGGGTCATGGGCTGGTTTCTAGAAGCCTCCCCACCCAGCTCAATGTGTTCCCACTTCTCGGGGGACCCATGTCCCCAAATACATGTGAGGCACAGGCCTGGTAGGGATGAGGAGAACACAGGCTCAGCCAGGTGCTCATATGAGCCCCAAGTGCCCAAGAGGGTCCTGAGACCTGTCCAGCTCGTGCTGCTGACCAACAGGGCCGGCCGCCTGCAAAGGTGGGTCACCATTCCGCTCTGGGAATCCCGCTCTGTGAAGGCCGACCTCTCCATGACCAGGTCCGAGGGTTCTGAGCTGAAGGAGCAGAAAGAGCCCATGAGCTGCCACAGAGCAGACCCTTGGGGCTCAGGATGGCTGTCTCCCACCAGAGTGAGGCCCGCGGGCTCCCAAAAGTTGGGGTGTGGCCATCTCAGAGCCACCAGGTGGCCCTACCACCTGAGGCCTGGGCACAGACCTGCACCTTGCTTTCTCTCTTTATCAGCATGTTTGTGTTGCTAGGTGCTGAGGCCACAAGCAGATAAGACCAACTCGGCCCCTGTCTTCACGAGGTTTACTGTTCTTATCAGCCCCTTGACTTAAGAAGAGAATGCCGTGACCCCTCCAACTGCTCCCAGGTTACTGAGAGGAGCAAAGATCAGGTGTGTGGAGAGCTGCTCAGAGGGGCTCCCCTTACCACCAGGAAATGTCCAGAGAACACACAGGTGCACAGACCATGCCACGGGGTCAGGAACTGTGGGCAGGAGAGTAAGGACACCCACAGCCTAAGGCAGGGCAAACGCTTCCTTAAAGGGCCAAGAGTAGACCCTGGAGGCTTTGAGAGCCATGCGGTCTCTGTTGCAAGGCTCAGTCTGGCTCTTGTAATACGGAACCAGCCACGGATAATACATAAACAAACAACGTGCTGAGTTCCAACACAACTTATTTACAAAGACCGGCAGCAGCCCTGCAGCCAAGTTTGCCAAGCCCTGGATTAGTGGATCCCCAGATCTGCAGCAAGAAGACAGGGAAGAGGCCAGGTCAGCACTGAGCATAAAGGAGGGCGGCTGAAAGCTGAAGACAGCTGACTTACCGGGCCCTGAATGCCGAGTAGGTGCGGCTCAGCTTCATAAAGAGCTGGTGTTGCAGGTTCAAGGGCGTCTCTTTAAAGAAAGATGCTGGCTTGTCGTAGACGGTCATGGCTCTGCAATGAGACTGCAATGAGATTGTTGAGGGGCTCCAGGGAGGGCCGAAGACAGGCCTAAGGAATATAAGACCCAGAAGGATCCACAAGAATGGTGCTTGAAGATCCAGAGTCTCAGACGACAACAATAAGCTTTAGAATTACGTGGAGAAGCACAGAGAGAACTGCCTGGACCAGCTGGCTGGCTGGGGAAGAAAACTCCAGCCTTCCTACTCCCTCAGCTTCTCCCAACCAGGAACCACCTCCCGGGCCCCTGGGGTCTTCCGATGCCTCGCCCACGTGACACAGCAGCTGGGAGCCAACAGTGCTGGGAGGGACCCCTCGTCTCCCAAGGACCCTACTTGATGCCCCAGTTTTCCACCAGGTCTTCCCGCATCGCATTGGTCACACACAGGTTCAGGTGGGAGAGGCGTCCAAACAGCTTCTCGTACCTGAAGAGACATTATCAGTGATCAGCCAAGAGCCCTGGGTGGGGCACCACCCCCCCAAAGCCATGGACTCGACACCTTCTGATACTGAAGACGCTGTAGAGCTGGGGTCTCCCAAATCGGGTGGCTGGCAAGGCACCTTCCCAAGTGTCTGCGCTCAGTTCTAACTGTACCGTTATTTCTTTCAAATCTTTCTTTAAATTGTATTGCTTTTCAGCTTAAATACAATTACTTTCAAGGGAAACCGTACATCACTACAGAAGGGAAAGTCCAGTCTCTTGCCATAAAAAGAAGAAATATAATAAAGGCCTCCTTATTAAATCTCAGCCACACTGCGCTACTCCCCGCAAGGGCTGTGGGGCTGACGTGCACTCCCAGTGTGTTACAAAGGGAGTTTCACAAATGTTAGAAAGGTGTTAATGACAGATTAGCTCCGAAGATTTGAGCCCTGATGACAGGGCAGAAATGAGAACTGGAAGTCACGGCCTGTTTCTCACTCAGGATGCAGAGAAAGCTCCCGAGTGGGCTGCCCAAGACTGAATTTTGGAGCTCACACTCATTAGCTGTGTGTCGACCCAATGGCCCTCATCCTCAGTTTACTGGTTTGAAAAAGGAAAGTGATCACAGAACACCCTCACTGGGGGGCAGTGAAGACTGAATGGGATAAAAGGCTTCATCTGAGGCCTGGTATGCAGCAAGCGCTCACTGATTGCTGCTGTGGCTGCTGCTACTACCACCATCCATGAATGACCCATGAGGGGAAAGTCCACAGCCGGCCAACGGCTTGAGGCTGCAAGTCCACACCGAAGCAGATGGTATAACTCAGGCTCAGAACACAATGCTGCTTCCTCCTCCAAGTCCAACCTGCTCCCAAGGCCCTTCTTCCCTTTCCCTGTCTCATTAGCTTCAGCAGACTGTGGCCCATGCCCCCACCTGCCAGCAGCAGCCCCCAGTCTTCATTTGGAGATCTGGTCTGGGTGCACCTGGGACCCCAGCTCTCCAGTGGAGCTCTTGTCCCCAGCCTGAGACGACGGGGTACTGCAGCCCCCTGGGCTCAGTGGAAGGTCAGGGGACACCAGGTGAGCAGGAGCTAATCAGAGGCTCGCTCTCTCCACTGGGCCTGATGGGGTGAGAGCCAGGGGAGCTCCCAGCGCCTGAGAAACACCTCTGGGAGCGGGTGTGGAGGGAGATGAAAGAGGTCCTGATGACACCCTTTTTGGGCTCAAAGTCAGCCATTTCTCCGACTTTTCAGTTTCATGGGCCAACAAATGCCCTCTGTTCAGGCCTGTTTCTATCACTTGTAACTGGCCTCAGCCCAACTCCCAGCCTTGCCCTCACCCCGTCAGAGCAAACAGAGAACCAGCCTCACCAGGTCTCCACACTGGCCCTTCTTCCCGCCATGGTTTGGGGACCGTGTCTGCACCCTCCTCCCAGACCCTCACCACTTGGCCAGCAGAACGATGGGGTGGCTGGGGCCATGCACCAGACCCATAATGGAGTAGCCATAGTTGTGCCAGTCGATGACGAGCTTGCTCCCACAGAGGCAGCCTGCAAACCAGCAGACGGCAATGGCAGGCAGGCCCGGAGGGTTCTGGGAGAGAGAGACTTGAATGAAGAGGAGGAAAGCAGACCATGGTCGAGAATAAAACAAGGGAAAACAGTTGCAATGTACATGGCAAAGAGTCAGTTATCTTTACAGCGCTCTTAATAAGCAAAAGAAAGACCCTCTTCCTTACCAAAAGGTATAAAAAGTCATGAAAGAAATAAAACTGACCAACCCAAAAAGTCCAAGATCATTGATACCCAAGGAGACAAAAAATGGAATGAGGAGGTGCCATTTTTCATCTGTCATAACAGAAGCCCTAAAACACCTAGCAACAGCTGGTGGTGGGGAGGACATGGCGGAAGAGGCCTCCCCACTGGGTTGGGGATAAACTGACCCAGCCTTACTCTAGGACTATCCAGTAACACATCACAACATTTAAAAAGTGCTCTGACCAAGCACTCCCACACCTAAGAATGTATCCCAAGAAACTGGACCCATGCAAAAGACACATGTTCACCGATGCTCTTTGCCACATTATTCGTAAAAGTAAAAAAATCAGGAAGAATCTGAGTGTTCATTAAGATGAGACTAAATATATACTTAGGGTACATCACATATTGGGATACAATACAGCCAATTAAAAGAAAGCTTCTCTATGTTAAAAAGCAGTGAAGGTAAGAGGTTAAGAGCATAATTCCAGAACCAGAGTGACACCCTGGTTCAAATCCTGACTCCATCACTTCCAAGCTGTATGAAAACAGGCCAATTACAGAACCTCTCTGGGTCTAGGTTTCCTGATCTCTAAATGTAGGTAATACATGAACCTACTTCCTCAGATTGCTGTGAAACATTAAATGAGATAACACATATAAAACATATATAATAAGTACAATGTAAGACTATCTGTAACGACATTAAAAAACAGAAGGGATGGGTACTATAAATAGAATGGACACATACCATAAACTCATGTTTTTTAAAGTTTATACATACACTCATGAATATGCAATTTATTTACCAATTGGTACACTTTTTAAAAGACTGGAAAGTAAAGAAAACTGTTAACAGTGGTTCTCACAGTGAGAGGCGGAGCTGACATGTACCTGGAGAAAGATGTAGGCTGCTGGCTCCCTGCACAGCAACTTCCACAGCAAGTGCACTGCCTGAAAAACAACCTTGACTCCATACTGGAGAATGTGGGGCCCAACTGCAAATCAGAAAAAGGCTATTACTAGTATAGGAGTTCTTGGCAGTCTGTAGATTCCTCCCCACCACACACTCAGAGATTCAGAGGAATCTGGGGGTGACTGCTTCCTACCTGCAAATCTCCGAATTTCTGTCAAACTCACAATCCGAATTCTGTCACTTTGCAAGAGTTCATCGCGGGGTTTGGAGTCTGAAAAAAAAAAATGTCCCCTTCAATATGCTGGACAAGATGGTCTAATTTAAAGTCAGATGTTCCCCGGCCCCTAGGCTGAATAGGAAGAGAGGGTCTTGGGAAGTAAGACCTTCCCAAAGCTCTCTCTGTTCCTCAGTAGCCAGAAAAGAGAATGAGGCCAGTTCTTTCCCAGATTCCACTTGACCACCCACAGAAAGAGGGCCAGAACTTTATCCACTTTTACAATGGCTGGCACATAATAGGCACTCAGCTGATCTAGATTCCCTGGGTGATAGAATTATCCCACCACAGAGACCCCTAGGGAGTCACACCCCACCCCCTCACCCTGGGATGCAGACTCTAAACAAGGACCAGAGGCAATCACTGCTATTCATTCCTGCTTTTCTGTGACATAGGGTTGAGCTACTCTCGAGAAAGATGTCAGAGTGTAGGAGGATGGAGAAGCAGACACCCCTGCCCCTCACACTAAGGGAAAAAGCTGGACATGCTACAAAAATGAAACATCTTCTGCCTGCAGAGGGTGAGGAATGGAGAGGAGACAAGTTGCCTGTCGGCTCAGACACAGCCTGACAAGAGTAGCCTTAGAGATGTGGTTGCCAGCACTGGCCCTGGAGTCACATGCACCTGGGTTCCAGTCCATCTTTCCACTTACTAGGAGGAGTAAGACTATGCACTGAGTTCATTTAGCTTAGCACAGTCCTGGCATATGGCAGGCGCTCGATTAACGCTGGCTGTTCCTAGAAACCTACCCAGCAGAGGCTGGGCAGAAATCTGACAACAGCTGTCCAGGCCAGTACCCAGTTTGCTCAATTTCAGAGAGCTGGCGGCGGGAGGAGAGAGAAAAACGGCGCCCCCACCTCGGCCCCTGTTGGGTGGTCAAAGCCGAGGGTCAAAGACTGAGAGAAGAGTCTCCCTCCCAGGCTCCCCCGGCACTCACTGCTGAACCCCAGGATGGTCACGGAGAAGCCGCACTTGGCCAACGACAGCGCGTGGTACTGCATGCGGGGGCTGCGGCCCACGTCGCCCAACACCACGACAATCACGTGCCGGGCCGCGCGCCCCCACCGCCAGCGCTTCCACGCCACCAGCAGCAGCAGCGGCAGGGACAGGGACAGCGCCAGGAAGGCCACGCAGGAGACAGCCATCTTGGCGCGCCAGCAACAGCCACGTGACCTCGCTTCCGCGGGCTGACAGCGCTGTGCGCAGCCGCAGACCGAGGCTCCGCGGTGGGCGGAGAGAAGGGAGGCCAAGGCTTCGTTCCCTAAGCAGCGGCCGGTGGAACCTCTGAAGAGCTCCTGGAGGCTAAGTTATAGTGGTATTAAAGTAAAGCTGTTACCATGTGGGGATCAAGGAACATTTTGTTTTCAAAGTTGTAAGATAATTTCAAAATATAGTGAGGCAGCAATTTGGATGAATCGCATAAACACAATGTTGAGAAGAGACCACACAGCAGAGTGCATACTGGCTGATTCCATTTATATAAAATCAAAACTACTCTTTGCTGTTAGAATTCAGGGGCGTGACCTGCCTTGGGGGGTGGGGGAGTGAGTGGGAGAAGGCCAGTGGGGAGCTGGTGGTGGGTTTTTGTTTTGTTTCTTGATCTGGGTAATCCGTTTGGGAAAATTCATCAAGCAGCAAACATTCATTTTTAAAGATGTATGTTGTACTTGAATAAAACATTTGAGCTATAAAAAGAAAAAGAATAGGAAAGGACAAAGAAGGAAGTGAAAACCATAAAGATTTTAAATGTCCGTAGTAAGAAGGAAAATTTCCCCACTGACCCTCCCATTTCACCTCCCAAAGTAACCTCGACATGGTTTTGCGTGGGTCCGTGTGACAGCGTTTTGACTCTGAAAGAGGTCCTCTTGCTGAAAAACATGGAGAGCATGTTGGTAAAGCCACCGCCCCTGCCCTCACCTTGGGAGCTGCCTCAGAACCTGCAGGGTGCTGGGCACAGCGACCACCTGCCCTTGGCCCTACCTTACCAACTCACCGGTTGGATAAAGAAACATCACAGCACCTCCTCCCTTGATGAGAGCCTGGACTGGGCAGCACCATGCTGATGCGATTACCCAGGGACCCTAGAACCCAGCTCAGGACTTGGCATGTATCTCATTTGCATCTCAAAATAGCCCTGTAACTCCCCTTTTTACAGATAAGAACACTGAAGGTCACACCATTGGTTAGTATGTGGCAGACACAGGACTTGAAACCTGAATTAAAGAGGGTAAGGAAGGATGAGTAAATGTGTACAGGTGGAGGGATGGGCTGACCAACACCGTGTGCAGCTCATTAGTCCCCCAGTTCTCAGAGAGGCCCCTGCCTTCAGTTGCATGTGCCGGAGGCTGGAACACGTGCCCTGCCCACTCCGTGCACCCTCTGTGGTGGGGCAGGGCTGGGATCCAGAGACCTCAGCCTCATGGGTCCCTTGATCTTTAGCAAATCACTTTCTATCATTTGGCTTTACTGACCGGTAAATTAAGAGAGCAGGACTTCACATCTCAGAGAGCCCCTCTTGTTCTGATGATCTAAGAGGATAAGGACCAGATGCCATGGTTGTGACAAATCAAGAGTAAATGGGGGCAGGGATAAATTGGGAGTTAGAGATTTGCAGATACTAACTAATATATACAGAATAGATAAACAAAAAGCTTATACTGTATAACACAGGGAACTATATTTGATATCTTATAATAACTATGGTGAAAATGAATATGAAAACCAATGTACATATGTTCATGTATGACTGAAACATTGTGCTGCACACTAGAAATTGACACAACATTGTAAACTGACTATACGTCAATAAAATATTATATATGTGCAAAAAGAAAAAAGAGTAAATGCCTTGCCCTGGAAGATGAAACCCTGACTGAGGAAAGAGTTGGGATTTTATTTCTCTAGGGAGAGGGAAGCAAGATGCCTCACCAGCCAGTCCTGCTTGTCCTGCTTGCCCACTTGGCATACATCACACATGAAATTCAATCATTCCAAAGATCAAGAGCGTATTGTTTCCCCATCCAGAGACGGAAGGCTGAACCCTGGCAGGATTACCCAATGACTGAGATGTGGACTCAGGCATTAGAATCCCTGCACCACCTCATCCTAGCTGAGAGACAATGGGTCAAAATAAGTCACTTACCCCCAAGAACCTCAGATTTTAAGCTACAAAAGGGGATGTGGGGTATAGCTCAATGATAGAGTGCATGCTTAGCATGCACAAGGTCCTTGGTTCAATCCCCAGTCCCTCCATTTAACAAAAACCTGAAAAAAAAAAAAAAAAGAGGGTGGGGGATAGGAATAGTGCCCATGTCAAGAGTTGTTGTAAGGATTAACAAAAGTGATGTTAGTGACAAGCTTCACTTGGAACAGTCGTTGTGAATGGCACATTCAAGGGAGCAAAAAGAGGTTCTTGAGGAACAAAGAAGAATTTACTCATTTTATGTATACAACACAGATATAGATACAGCATGCAAACAAATATACAGGGTATCTGCAGTCTTAAAATTTCAAGAGTTCCAAAAACTACTTGTGCACAAAGAACACTCCTACATCACTGGTGGCTGTGTGAAACGGTGCAGCTGCTATGGGAAGTACCTTGACAGTTCTCTAATAAGTTAAACTGTAGTTACCACCTGACTGGCAGTTGCACTCCTAGGTACATACCCAAGAGCATGGAAGATAGGTTGTCAAACAAAACCTTGTAAAGGAATGTTTATATCAGCATATTCACAGTAGCACAAAGATGGAAACAACTCAAATATCATTTAACTGGTAAATGGATAAAATGTGATCTATCCAGACAATGGAGTATCATTCAAGCATAAAAAGGAACGAAGCACTGATTCATGCTATAACATGGATGAAGCCTGAATGCGTTATATTCAGAGAAAGAAGCCAGACACAAAAGGTCACACATTTTATAAGTTCATTTCTATGAAATGTCAAGAATAGGCAAATCTATAGAACCAGAAAGCAGATTAGTGGTTGCCAGGGGCTGGGGTCCGGGGTTGAGGGGTGACTGCTAATGGGTGTAGGGTTTCCTTTTCGGGTTATGAAAATATTCCAGAGTTAGACAGTGGTGGTGTTTGCACAATTTTGTGAATATACTTTAAAAGACACTTTTGAATTGTACACTTTAAAGGGCGCAAATTTTATGATATGTGAATTATATCTCATTAAAGCTATTATTTTTAAATGTTAAGGGGGAAATGTCTTAAAAGCGTGGGGAAGGGCAAGAATGAAAAAAAAGAAAGGGAGAGAAAGAGAAAGAAAAAAAATATTGAGAAACCCTGACCTGGAACCTGCCCACAAGGAAATCACATTTTGGTAGTGACATTTTTGTGATTTTTACAGATCTGTAATCTCTTAAGTGAAATCTTGGGGGCCATGTATGTTTCTGAATTCAGAATTTTTTGGATTTCAGAAAGGTCACATGGCACACATGCACAGAGCAGTCCTAGCAAGGGTCGGGACAGCACCCAGTATTCCAACGGCAACATTTCCCTGGGGAAACAGGTGTACCTTCACGGTGAATGAGCTGCATGAGAGTGCGAAGCCCTCACTGTCCAATACAAGACGCACACATGGCTGCTGGGCTTTTGAAATGTGTCTAGCCTGAGCTGAAATGTTCCATGAATGTAAAATACCCCTTGGATTTCAAAGACTTTGTAGGTGAAAAATGATACTTTTTTAAAAATGCAAAAAATGAAATTTCTGAGGGGGTGGAGTATAGCTCAGTGGTAGAGCGCGTACTTAGCAGGCACAAGGTCCTGGGTTCAATCCCCAGTACCTCCAATTAAAATAATAAGTAAACCTAATTACCTCCCCCCTCCAAAAACAAAAACAAACAAAAAAACTTTTAAAAGCTCATACGCATGAATAAAATATCCAGTTTTTTTTTAAGGTAAATTTCTATTGATTTTTTAATATTGTTAACAAGTCGAAACGATATTTTGGATATTTGGATCTATTGGTTTAAGTAAAATATATGGTTAAGATTCATTTCGTCTGCTTCTCATTCCTTTTTTAACGTGGCACCCAGGAAACTCGCCTTTGCAGCTCATATTCTGTTTCTAACTGGAAGGATGCTGCAATAAGAAACCTTCGGTTCAGTTCAGGGCCGGTGTGCCCTCAGATGAGCTTATTCAAAACTTACTTGAAAAACAAAGCCAAACATTGCAGTTGCAGTTGCTAGATCAAAGATAGTAGCCCTTTGCCTGGAGAGTCAGGGGTGAGAAGGAAAGGGTAAGTGCCCCTCTCCCCAGCCTGCGGCCAACTTCCAGGGCTGTTCTGACTGCTGGGCCCCTGCTCTGCCCCCGCTGCTGGGTCAGCCCTGCCCAGCCACTCCTCTGCAGCTCTGCAGGGGCAGGGGGAGGAGGAGGAGGCGGGAGGAAGGCGTGTGGGGGCAGGCTGGCCCGGGCTGAAGTGCTCCAGCAGCCTCTCACAGGCCAGCCATGTCCAGCCCGGGGCTCCTGCTCCTGCTCCTGCTGCTAGCACCACTGCCACTGCAGCCCTCCTTGCTGCCACCGCCAGACACCCCAGAGGGCAAGGCCGCCATCACGGGCCTCATCCTCTCTGCACTGGAGAGAGCCACGTCCTTCCTGAAGAAGAGGCTGCCTGAAATCAACCTGGATGGCGTGGTGGGGTTCAGGGTGCTGGAAGGTGGGTACGCTCTTGTTGCCCTATACTGGCCACCGGGAAACCAGTTCTCGGCCTGTCACCTGCCTACTCTGTACCCTTGGGACTTGCCCATCTTCTGGTCCCGAATAGTCTGCTTTGACTATAAGGAAACGGGGCTGAAGGTGGCTTGCTCCTTTTGGGTGTCTGGAGCCCTACTGTGATGAGGTTTTTTTTGTTTTTGTTTTTGTTTTTTTGAAGCAAGAAGGATTCAAAGGCCACATGAGAAAAGATTTGGAAATTGTTATTTTCCCAGGAAGAAATGTCATTTGACAGTCCCTCCCTCCTGACATACCAGGACCCAGACAGGCAGAGGGAGTGTGCCCTTTGAGGGGGCAGTCAAGTGAGAGTGGCAGCCCCGGCTCCCCCAACATCCTGTAGGCTCCAAGTAAAGTGCCAAGTGTTTGTTCAGCTTTGAGGGATATAAGATCCCCGAGGAGGGGGCTGGAGGCAGGCCAAGGCAAACAGAGAGCCACCCCTTCTCCACCACGCACATCATGGGTTGCAGTGAGCCCCTCCCTGACCCAAGGGACAAAGAGTCGGCTTGGTGTCAACTTGGGCCTCTGTCGGGCCCTGCTTCCTCATCTGTCACCCTCTCTGCGTTGCCAGGACAGCTTTCAGCCACTCCCCCACCCCGCCACCACCACCACCACCCTCGGACTCCAGATCCCAGCAGGAGGTGGGGCTCTGAGACAGGCCTGCTTTGGGTGGGTCCCTGGCCTGTGTAGTGCCCTCACTGCCTTGGGGTCTCCTGAAGACCCTCAAGATCCCTGTCGCCTCCCCTCCTCTCCAGGACAAGGGTGCAGCAAGACAGATGCCACAATCTCCTTCATTTAACCCCAGCCCAGTTTCATAACTCCTCTAGAAACTAATAATGATGGTAAACACGCATGGCTGGCTTCCCCATTTGGCACACGATACTTTTAGGGGCTCGTGGAAATGTTTTAATTTCTCTTTAAATAAGAAGAAAAAAGTAAACTTTTAGGTCAAAGAAAATGCTTTAATATATAATATTCTATCTTTATCTATCTTCATACCAGCCAAGTTGTAAAATGTAGTCTCCAATGTATTTATTTAATGGAGGAGGGGCCCACAAACCCGCCACGTGTCCCCACAGATGCGCCATGGGTGCTGCCTGTCACCTGCCGCATATAGTCGCCCAACAGTTGGAGAGGGACGTCGTAGACTGTTTTGCTCCTTCTGCAGGTGGGGAAACTGAGGCACAGAGAGGTTCAGTGGCCTCCTTACACCTTGCAGCTGCTAAGCAAGAGGTCTAGCATCCAAATCCACTTGCCATCATACCCCTTAAAGGTGGGGTGGGCGTTGTCCTGACTTTAATGTCCCCTGCGGGTGCTGAGCACAGCGCTGGTCGTGGAGCAGTAGTTGAATGAACATTCCAGACCCAGGCAACAGACTCTCATCCGCAGCAGCCCTGGGGTCAGCCATTTAAGCACCCTTATGGAGAGAGGATGGGGGTGCAGGTGGCCCCCTGGGCCTGCATGCTCTCTGGGGTGCATGCGATAGTGAAAGCTAAGATTCACTGAGTACTCGCCAGGTGCCGACACCACCTGAGTGCACATGCGGGGTGCTCACTGACTTCTCCCATTAACCCTTCAGGAAGTATATTATTATAATCATCTCCTTTATACCAATGCGAGGATGGGCTTTAGAGAATGTCCAAGATCACACAGTGAGTAAATGAAAGCGGTGGATTCGAACCCTGTCTGACTCAGCACCCGTTAGTCATTCCAGGGCAGGCTCTTCCCACCATCTGCCCCTTCCCCTTGCAATAACCTGTTGCTGTGTCATAAATTACCCAGGATTTAGCTGCTTGAAACAACACTTGTTGTCTCACAGTTTTTGTGGGTCAGGAATCCAGGAGCAGCTGAGCTGACTGGTTCTGACTCAGGGTCTCACACGAGGTTGTGGCCACAATGCTGGCCAGGGCTGTGATCATCCAAAGGCCTGACTGGGGCTGGAGGAGCCACCTGGTTCACTCACCTGCCAGGCAGGTTGGTGCTGGCTGGTGGCTGGAGACCTCGGTTCCTCACCACATGGGTCCCTCCATGGGCTGTCTGAGCATCCTCACTGCATGGTAGCCAAGTCCTGCAGAGCAAGTGACCCAAGAGAGAGCTTGGTGTCTTTTACAAATGAGCGTGGAAGTCACACGCCTCTGTTTCCCAGGTTTCTTGTTGATTTCACAGGTCAGCCCCATTCACAGTGGGAGGGAGCTGAAAGGGTGTGAGAATTAGCTGGCTACCACAGTCCTTATGAGGGTCCTACTTGCATTCGCAGCCTCCCCAGGAGAGAGAGAAGGGGTTCACATTCTGGGGGGTCCTGTAGCAACACAATACCTGTTGATCTCCAGGGTCCTCTCTGCTTGGGGCTAGACAGGTGGACATTGACCTAAGAGAGCAAAGGGTCCCTCTGGCTACCTCCACCAGCAGTCAGGGGGCTCCAGAATGTGACAGCAGCTGTGACACATTGCAGAGAGAAACAGGAACAAGGCTCAGGACCCAGGATCATCATGAGGCCAGGTTGGGTTCACCTGATCTCTCTGATGATTTGGCACATTTTCTGGGTGCCACTGCAGGACCCTCCATCTACAGGTCCAAACAGTCCAGAACAGGGCTTCAGACCTAGACTGCCTAGTTCAAGTTAAGAGAGGGAGCCAAGTCAGGGGAGGGGTGTTACAGAGCCCATCAGCCCACAAGACTTGTTCAGCACCCTCCTTAAACCTCATCCACCACCCCCACACAGTTCCCCTACCTGGAAGCAGCTGCCCTGCCTCATCTCACCCCCTCAGCCCTACACTGATGCTCTCCCTCACATCTCCTCTCTTTCTGGCTACCTCATGACCTCTTCTTCCAGTTACTACCATCTTCTCCCACCCCTGCAGGGACACTGCTAGTCCACAGGGCACCTCTGTGAGAATTAGAAAAAGACATCCCCTTTCTCGAGCCACTTGACTGCCATCTGTTGGAAAATTTGTCTTAAAACATGTACAAACCCATGTTAGAAACGTGTGTTGCCCTTGTGCAGTGTACAACCTGCTCAACTGTACACAGTGGCCCCACAATCAGAGTCCCTCCCTCATTTTTCCCTCCTGTACAACAAACCCAAAATCTCTCTAATAGTAATAGCTAACCTCTATTAAGTGCTTACTTTTCACTATGGACAATGATAAGTTCTCTCTATGCATTAGTTTATATAATCCTTATAACTCCTTCCTCCAAGAAGTAAGGACTATCATTATCCCCATGTTACATATGAAGAAAGTGATGTGGAGAGAAATCAAATGACTTTCTCTGGTCACCCAACAAAAAAGCATTAGGTTCAGTACTTAAACCCAGGCCAACCTCCAGAAATCAAGCTCTTGGCTACCACCGTCCCTCACTCTGGCCTCACCCCCATTACCCAGCTGAGCCCCACCAGAGGCCTCATTTCTGATAAGCTCAGCCAATTGTTTCCCCTCCAGAGCTAGAAGAAGCAGAGAGGTAAGCATTATTTTTTTCCTGTCCACATGGTTTGTCCAGTGTTGGAATGAATGAACTCTGCTCCCTTCCAGTGCAGCTAAAAGCCGTTCAGGAGAAATGGGCCCAGGATCCCCAGCTGCAGCCACTCAGCCTGCATGCGGGGAAGCTGGTGGAAAAGCTTGGTCCTCTCCTCCACAGATCGATCTTCCACCTCCAGCTGAGTGATCCCAAGTACCTAAGAGGTAGGACTGTGGGTGGAGTCCCATTTCTTCAGGAGCACAGCGTCTGGGAGTGTTTACTGAAATAACTTAGTGCAGCTCCTCCCCGGTACAAGGAAGGATCCGGGACAATCTGTAACCAGCTGCCCTGGGGGTGTTCGGTCATCCTTGATTTCAGCTTGAGATGACCTCTCTCACCCACACAGAGTGGGTGGAAAGAAGGGAATGGGTCCAGGCTTGGGGCCTTCTTCCTAGACCAGAGTGGGGAGGGATAGAGGTCTAAAAGTTAATCAGCCCTTTACACAGCAGACATTAGCATCTTGCTAGCATCTCTCTGTGCCTTATAATACAGAGCCTGTGTCTCCTTGTCAGCCTCGAGTCACCCTACCAAGGGCCCCACCCTAAGCCGTGGCCTGAGTTGTTCCTGGGTGGAGGTGAATGGGTGTATAAACTAGCCCCTCGTGTTGTTCAACCCTGCCTCCCGGGCTCCCAGCTCCCAGGTTCGCAGGGGTGAGTGGGGAGATAACTAGCCAGATGATAGCCTGCTCACGTGATCAGACCCCAGCCCTCCCGAGCACCAGCTGGCCTGTCAGCAGTCAGGGTCCCCCATGCTCTTCCAGGCCTGGTCCCTAAGACCATCCTGGTCTGCATCTTCCTAAAGAAATCTGTTTAGTAAGAGCTCCATGTTCCAAAGGAACCAAAGGAAGAACTAACCCTATTTATATGTCTCAAGCTTCCATGGGATGCCGTGGATTTAGTCAGAGCCCATCCCAGCACTGTTCCCAGTGATTTCTTAAAATTCTTTTTAGAAAAAGAATTTCCTGAGCATTTCAAATGCAGTGCCCAACCCTCAGGCGAGGCTAGGAGCCCTGAAGGCAAACATGTGTGGTCAGGGCTGCCCGAGGATGACACCCAGTTCCTGGGCTTCGAGCCACGGAAGCTTGAGGGTGTTTAAGCACAAAGCGGGCACAGCCCGTGGGTCTTCCCCCACTCCCTCCTCTCGGCCAGAGTTCCAGCCGACTATCGAGTCCGGATTTTGGAAGCTCCCACGTGCCTGGACCCGCACCAATGCCTCCATGGTCTACCCCACGTTCGAGCCACAGGACTCCTTCTCAGAGGAAAGCAGTGACTTGTGCCTGGTGCAGCTGCTTGGAACCAGGTGGGCCCCCTGGACGTGCCCTGCTTCCTGAAAACCCCAAAGTGCTTGCTCTCTGCTAGTCACCCCATCCTACTCACTCTCCAGGGCCTCAGGGGTTTGGGCAAAACCAGACACAGCTCCCCTGAGAGCCCTAGGTGCTGGGACCCATGGGACTCATGTGCAGAAGAGGCAGCAGGTGCCCAGACCCCCCTCCTCTCAGCATCCTACAGAGAGGTGTTTGGGCCAAGACACAGCTGGGCTTGCAGAGCAGCTGTGCTCTGGTGAGGGATCTGCCCTGTCCCTTCTATGGGGCAGGACTGGCACGGGGAGGGGGGGGGGAATGGGCACACTGGGCCCAGGGATCTGCTTTTAGGCAGTTCTGTGGAAAACGGTATTTGGGGGTCCCATGAAGAATGGGAAGTCGTAGCCCCTGGTGGCTCCCCCAACCCAGGATAGCTCCAGCGTCATCTCCTCTGCACTGGGGGTGCCAATTTAGCCAATCCAGACACAGGACACCTGTATTTATCTGGCACAGCTGTGTGCCTGGACCCTACTGGGGGTTCTGATAACTACTGAGGGAATCAGGACCAGGGGAGGCTCCATGTCCTTGGGCTTCATTTAGGATGCTCTTAACAGCCTGGAACCACTTCTCCCACAGGGCAGATGGCAGCCAGCCCTGCAGGCTGTCAGATTTCTGCAGGACCCTCATGACCAGGCCCGGCTGCTCTGGCTACTGCCTGTCCCACCAGCTGCTCTTCTTCCTCGTGGCCAGAATGGTGAGTGCCAGGCGTGGGCCCAGCCATACCCCGAGGAGGAAAAGGAATGATTGAAAGGGGCTCGTGACACTGTGGTTTTATATGTCCACATCAAGAAAATAAGCAGGTTTTGGAAGAGGTGCTTAGCTGCACAAGGTCCTGGGTTCAATCCCCAGTACCTCCATTAAAAATAAATAAATACACTTAATTACCCCTCCCCAAAAGTTAAAAAAGAAAAAAGGGAAAATAAAATAAGCAGGTTTTAAACTTGTGCTTCAACATTGGGAGGGGGACGTGAGAAGCCTGCCATTCATTAGCTATGAAATACCACCAAACTGGTGGAGGGTGGGGAAAGTGAGATTCTGTTAGACAGAGAGCTTTGCGTGCTGAACTGGATCACCGGGCATTAGAAAAACAAAGAAAGAAGCAGCAGAAAACTGAACAAGATGAAAACAGCCCCTGCCCCCACTACCATCTCTCCAGTGCCCAACACTCTCCCAAGCCCAAGAACTCAAATTTTGCTAAATACTCATTTCAATCATATATTTATTTATATAGAAAGTAGGGTTTGCACAGGGAACTATACTACAATAGCTTGTAATAACCTATAACGAAAAAGAATATATATGTATAACTGAATCACTGTAACTTTATCGCCAGAAACTAACACAACATTGTAAATCAACCATACCTCAATTTAAAAAAAAATTTTAACTACAAACGAAAAAGAAAGTAGGGCTTGCTATCTCTATTCAAAAATGTTACTCAATATCCAGAAATTCTTAGCCAAGGAAGGACTTGCTGATTTTGTTTAATAGATTTTTTGTTATTATTTGCAAGCTGTCACAGGTCAGTGTTTTTGTGAATATGATAAAAAACCAAATTACAAGGAAAACTGTTGTGATTATTAGATTCAGCAGATAGTTACTCTGACACATTGCTACAAAAGTTTTTCTAAAGCCTAGTCCCATCCCCTGTCTCTCTCGGTGCGACAGGTCCGCGGCCCACACTTTGAGTAACATTGTAGCCGCCTGGCCTGCGTTCAGGTTTAGTCTGGAATCAGAATGTAAAGCAGCCGCCAAAGGCTTTAATGCGCCCCCTGGTGTCTGGCGTCGTGTCGGCACTTCCTGGTTTTGGTACCGCCCACCCTGGCGAGCGCCCCGCGGGTGCTGCTCCCAGCGGCATCGCCCTTTCCCTGTGAAGACCTTTGAGACTCACAAAAAGTTAACTTAGAGGGCTGAGGTCGCACATCTCCTGAGTGGCAGAGCCGGGACTCGAACCCAGCTCTCTGTCCCTCAGTGACTCAGCCCCCAGCAGGCTGGGAGCGTGGGAGGGGAAGAAATTCTGGGAAAAGGGCAAAGACCTGCCCTAAAGGCAGCCACTTGCAAGACCACTTCAGAACTGCAGGTCTTTTCTGTAACTGAGCGCGCTTCTGTCGTTCATACCAACTTCCTCGTCTCTTGGTATTTGTTCACCCAGAGAGGATGCACGAAGGGGCTGTTCCGCCAGAGCCAGCGCTACATGAACCTCTTCTGCGCCAACATGATGGACCTGAACCGGAGGGCTGAGACCATCGGATATGCCTACCAGACTCGGGACCTCTTCATGGAAAACAGTGGGCCCCCGCATTCTACTCTAGGAACAAATCAGCAGGATGTCCTTGATTCTGGACACAAACACCCCCCTCCCCAGAGTAGGGCTGCCAGACTTAACAAATGAAAATACAGGAAGCCCAGGCAAATGTGAATTTCAGAAGGCAATGAGTACATTTTTACCAAAAGTGTATCCCAAACATTGCATGGACTATACTTATAATTTTTTAGTCGTTGTTTATTGGAAACTTAAATTTAAGTGGGCATCCTGTATTTTATCTACCAGTGTTTTGACTGCTTCCAGCCCCCAAAAGATTGACCCATTGATGGAGCTCTGGATAGACTGACCAACTAATTGACTGGCAAACAGACACTCAAAACCTTAGAGATAAGGCAGAAAGGGGGCCCCTGGGTGGCTGCTCCTTTGCTTGGGTGCCCAGATGCCTCTACTGACCCTGACTCTTGAGCAGCCCCAACTGAGGCCCTAAGTGGGAGGCAGGACCCAGGTCTGGGAGCCCCTCTTCACAAAGGCAGACCCTAGGTGCTGCTTCCTTCCAGCCACTGCATTCAGTGCCCACCTCCTGGTGCTGCCTCTCTAGCAGGTGGTACCATGGTGACCTTGGGGAGTGGGAAGAGGTGGGCCTGGGGGTCAGGCCTGCAGAGGGTCCCCTGTCTTTGCTTCCAGTCATGCTCTGTGGCATTGGCGGCTTCTCTGACTTCTACAAGCTCCGGTGGCTAGAGGCCATTCTCAGCTGGCAGAAGCTGCAGGAAGGATGCTTCGGGAGGCCCGGTGAGCTGCGCTTCCTCCCTGGCTGGCAGCGGGAGAGTGGTGGAGGGCTAAGCTTCTAGGCCAAATGGGGGAAGGGTGCAATTGTGTTAGGGGTGCTGAGAGATTCACAACATGTGTGTGCAGAAACATGAATACACGCACACAGACGGGGAAATAGGCTCGGAGCTTTGGAAGCCAAAACTTTGCAGGATGAGAGGTCTTGCTGGAAGATGTTGGCCCCCTGCACCTGCATTAACAAATTCATTTCTTCACTGAGTATTCCCTGAGCATATACTATGTGCAGACTGTTCTAGGCTCTGGGGAAACTAAGCAAGGAAAAAAAGGAAAGAGAAAAGAAGACAGAAACCAGGGTCAGGGGAGATGTCTGGGAGAGGGTGACACAGAAGCAAAGGTGGAGAGGCAGAGGTTGCAGCCCCTTTCCAGCCGTGTGACACGAGACAGCTGGTCCTCTTCAGGCTTAAGTTGCTTCACTTCTCTGAACTGCAATTTCCCCTTCTGTAAAGAAATGAGCAGAACAATCTCCACCTTCCTGTGCTGTGAGGAGTAGACACAATATATATGAAACCACCTAGCCTGTGCCCGGCCCAGACGAGGCTCCTAGTAAATGCTACCTTCCTAAATGAGAAACTTAGGATGCTCAAAGAGCAAAGCTTTCGAAATAAGATCGTCTGTTTTAAAAGTGTTTATAAAATGAAGATTCTCAGAAGGGGGGAGGGTATAGCTCAAGTGGTAGAGCACATGCTTAGCATGCACAAGGTCCTGGGTTCAATTCCCAGTACCTCCTCTAAAAATAAATAAGTAAACCTAATTACCTCCCCCCAAAAATTAAAAAAAAAATCCTGAGGCCTCCAGATCCATAGATTCAGCAGGTGGAGGGGCTGTGGAACCCACATTTTCAGTGATCTCCTCTGGCCATTCCAATGTAGGTTGTTGGGGGACCACAATTTGGGAAACGTCAGTAGATGCAGATTTAGGTGACGTGGAAGTATCCATACACAGGGGCTCGAGGAAGTTTCCAGCAGAGCCTTGAGATTCAAGAGAAGACCTGAGTTGCTGGAGGTGTTGTGAAGGGGAGGGGGCTTAGTCGGTAACATTTAAAAAATCCATCATGAGAAGTTCACCTTGTACTCTTCTTGCAGCTGCTGAAGATGAAGAATTACCTAAAGCCATTCATTACCAACATCATTTTTTGAGAAGAGTGAAGAGGCGAGATAAACAATTTACAGGTAATGAAAATACCAAGAGACCATCTTGGCATGAAATCAAGAGACCTTAGAAAGGCTACACTCAAGGAAAACAGGCCCCCAGGGTGTCCGAGGTTCTAAGGTGGAAAGGGTCCTTTGTGTTTGGGAGTTGGAGGAAGGGCAGGAGTTTCTGATGCCCTCCTCTTAGAAAGTGGGGAGTCCAGAGATTCTGTCTCCAGTGAAGGGAACATATAAATTTCAGTGTATTACACACTGAAAATCACAGAGAAAACCTCTCTCAGTCAAGGTCTGATCAGGAAAACAGCACCAGGAACTTCAGCAGAGAGAACTGAATATAGGGAACTCATCTCAGAAGTGCTGCAAGAGATGAAAACAGAAAAGGTGAGAAAACACAGAGATTAACCATGGCAGGAAGCCACCATCCTCCCTGGAGGCAGAGCTGGAGGGACAGTGGAGGAGATGGGGTGAGCAAAGCCAGTAGTGGCTGGATGAGGAGACAGAGAGGGGCAGGGGGAGGAATACCCTAGCTTCTCCCCTCACCCAATTTGTGCCTACTGGTGGTCAGCAAGGCAGTCTGGGAAATGTAGTTTGGAAGGGTTGGTGCACTGGGGTTTGGCACAAAGGGAAGAAAGGGGATCTTTGGGTCAGTGGGCAAGTGACCAGCACAGTCCTGGTGGCCACATGTCCAGCTTATCCCTGTTGTCCTGAAGCCATTACGAATAGCGCCCTCTTCCCTTCCAAACATGTCCAGGTTGAGATGATTAGTTACATGGTCAGCCCACTAATATAGAGAAACTGAGAATAGGCTGTAGCTACATTGGGAAGGGAAGAAAGGCAAGACATGATACAGAAGGAAGGGATGGAGAGAGGGAGGAAGGGAGAGAGAAAGAGAGAAGGGAAGGAAGATGATTTCAATTTTTTTTACTAATAAAAATATAAATAGCTACAAGGCAAAAGCAGGAAGGGAGGTAGGCTAGCCAGCTCAGAGCAGATGTCCAGCATACACTGGGGTATCATTCCAGCAACTAAACGTCTTGCCATCAACCCCACCACAGCCTCATCATCTACCTGCAGGTGATGAGAGAGGAGAGTGAAATTACAATTCTGATGGGTCCACTTTGTAGCTACCAACAAAGGTTGGGCAGGGGAAGGGAGGTGAGTTCTTAGGAGACCTCCAGAGGCACCTTGTCCTGGCAAGGTCTGCCCAACCTAGGAACTGGGGCTATCTACGGCCGGCAGTAGGGGGCCTGTGTGCACACTCTGGAGAGCAGGCTGATCCCTGGAGACTGACAGCTGGACACTAGGACCATCCTGAGGGCTGGAGAGGGAGCTGCAGAAATCCCAAAGCCCAAGGTCCTTCCTGGGGCCCCTGCAGGTTGACCGGCAGCTTAGAAAGCTACCCAGGATGGGAGGGGCACATTCCCTCCTTCACTTAATAATGCACATCCATGTTGACTAAGGGCACTGGATTTGAAGTCGGGCTGTCTGGGTTTGAATCTGCTTCTGCCTTTCTTCACTGTAGGAGTCACTCAGTCTCTCTGAGCCTCAGTTTCCTCATCTGTAAAATGGGGACCAAGCAATGCCTCCTTCATAGGGCTGTTGGGGGTTAATATTAGATCATCATGCAAAGTGTTCCCCAGGTCATTTGGCGTATAGTAGCCACCAGTAAGCGTGGACTGCCAGGGTTAGTAATTAGGTTCCTCCCTCCAAGGAGCCTGGCTGGTGTCCTTCCCTTCCCCAGGCCTGGGAGGGGAGAGGAAAGTTCCGGCTCCCTCCCACCGGCCCAGACTAAAGGTGGGCAGCCCACTTTGACTTTAGAGGACTAAACAATGTCTAAGGGGCTCCTCGCTCAGGCCAGCATTCAGGGTGACTTGGGACCAGGCAGGACCGAGGCAGCCATGAGGGAGGCCATTGAGGTTAAGAAATGAGCTGTAGAGTCCCCAGGGCAGGGAGCTTAGCTCTGCTACCTGAGCCTCAGTTTCCCCATCTGTAAAATGAAGCAACTAGGTGCTGTCCTAGGTCTCACGCAGGACCTGAGCACAGGGGAAGGTGGGAAGGAGTGACCAGGGTGTGGCCTCAGGTCAGATCCCAAGGGAGGAGAGGGCTCTTAAGCGTTTATCACTGTATTAGGAAGTCACTGGGACCTCCCAAATGAAGGGCTCCAGCTGGCTGAAGACTCTTCTGGGAAGGGAGCCTTTAGTGGCCAGCACTCACAGAGGCTGGCAGATGGGTGCCCGGCCCTGCATCTGGGAGGATCTGGGGGCACCAGGCTGAATGGGGGAACATCTGAAAAGTACTCACAACGGAACAGTGGCCACCACCCAGCACTCACAATGAGGCCTCTGTCTCCCCAGACGGTTGCTCCTCCCACAACACAGCCATGGCCGTCGCAGCCCTAGGTGGCTTCCTCTACGTCCTGGCAGAATACCCCCCAGCAGACGGAGAGCTGCGGCTGCCCACGCCAGCGCCGCCTAAGGGCCGCTGACACGGACGGTTCCGCGCTTGCTGCCCGCCAGGAAGATAAAATGTACACCTTTAGTCCTTCCTTCCTTCTTTAAGTCCTGGAGCCTGGGTCACACCCTGTGAAGGAGGCAGCTGAAGCACAGCAACCCAGCATCATCCCCTCGGGGAGCTGGGCCAGGGAGCGGGGCTGGGATGGACCCAGGCTTGGGAGCAGATGAATAAATTTATTAGAGTGCAGTTGAGTGGGGATTTGAGTCTTGGTCCTCAGCCTTTCAGACAACTTGGAGGGCTCTGTTTTGAGTCTTCAGCCCCACGCAACACAAGTTCTTAAAAAAAAAACAAACCCATAAACTGAGTCTTAAAGGAGGTTTGTTCAGATGTCATTGGGTACAGCCTTCCCAATGGGAGACAGAAGGGTCTCTGAACGTAACAGTTCAAGTCATGACCTAGAACTCAAGATATGACCACAAAAGGCAGCACGGAAAATCAGAGCTCTGCTTTATCCTCGGGTGCATCATGTCATGTTACAAAAGGCCACGTAGCATTACGGTCAACAGGGTGGTTCTGTGCCCAGGCCACCTGGGTCCAAATCCCAGCTGTCCCCTAATTAGCTCTGTGTTCTTGGGCAAAGTCATCTAGCATCTCTGTGACTCAGTTTCCCCATTATCACAATTGGGATCATTATAGCACCTGCTTCAATATTACCTCCACATCTGTGAGAATTATGTCTGTAGAGTACTGAGAACAGGACCTGTAAGGTAGGAGGTGCTAGGTCAGTGTTACTATGGCACAGTGATGATGTCACACCCAATGGGGGCTTGTCCTGAAGCAGCGGGAAGGGGCAGCTGACTCATCAATGTTTCTCTCATTCCCAGCTTTCGCTCTTCCCTCCCCTTCTGCCTCAGTGTGTGTCTCTAACCATGTCAGCAGGAGCTCTGACATTAATCTTGTGTTTGGGAAAAGACCTGGAACCTTATTAAGGGTCCACGTGTGTCTGTGGTGCTGATTTCAGGCTACATGCAGGTGGGAGTCAAAAAAAAAAAAAAAAAGCACAGCGAAAAACCCAGTCTTTGGACTGGGAGACTCTTTAAGTCCATTGTCTTGCATTGTCTCAAAGTGGAAAAAGCTTATGGTCAACCTTATATGACAGTTTAGACATATTTGAGAATCTGAACTAAAATACCCTTTGTTCCTTCTGTGTCCAACTGAATAACCTGGTGGGGGGAGTGGTTCTTCTAAACCTGTCCTTCAAGAGTTGGTCCCCTGTATCTGTTCCTCTTTGCTTCTGCCCCAGATGCCTTCCTGCAAGTGCTCTTAAATTGTCAGGCCTGGATTTTCTTGGCAAGTGTGACTTGCTTTTGAGGTTGTTTTCTTGGGGAACCAGGAGCCAGAAATTGGATACCCACTCGGCACTCCGTATGCTTCAGGGAGTTCTTCCACACTGTCTCTCAAACAGAAGTTGACCAAGACAGGGACACAACTGGCTGGAGGGAGCTGTGCCCCACCCCCGTCCTTCCTGAATTTGGGACAGGTTAGTTGGTGGAGCCTGCCTGACACTGATTCATTTTTAGAAAGCTTGTGTTACCAAACCAGAGTGGAATGAGTTTAAGAGCAGCCTGAGTTTATGAGTCACTTTCCAGGAAAGGGAATCCTAATGAAAAGGGGAAGAAAAACTTGCAAGGTGAACTTCACTTGAATCATCGCTTCTTTGGATTTCTGTTGCCCCCAGGCACTGAAAGAGGTAAAAACAGTGGGTGAGTCTTTTCACCTCTCTCCACCCTGGTCCTGCCCCCAGACCTCAGCGTCTCCTCACCGAAGACAGATCATGGATTCCCAGCCCAGGGGGCTGCATGGGAATCTCTGAGGGCAGGGCCTGGGAATCTGCATGTTCAACAAGACTCCCCCAGGTGATTCGATGTAGGTGACCACGGGCCACACATTGAGAAACTCTGCCCTTGGTAGACGTGAGTGGTGAGAGGCAGCCCGCCACCCTCCGCTCCAGGGAATGAAGCCCCTCTAGGACACTGCGGCAGTCAGCACACTCAACGGGCTGCCTGTGAGGGCCCGATATCACAGCACCCTCTGGGTGTGCACCTCTAGAATTAAGGCCAGAGAGAAACTTTCCCATGGAGTTTGAAACAAACCCCATGGAGGTTACGGGAAGCTTGGTCAGCACAGGACACATCCCACAGATGAGAGCCATTGTTTCCCCTCATTGGTGCGGAGCAGCTGCAAGCAATCTGCTTACACAGCGAAGAGGAAAAACAGGGTCAGGCAGACTGGCCGGTGGGGAGAGGAAGACGGGGAGTGACGGAGGTTTGGGACTTAGAGGTAAGTTGGGGGGATGAGGGGAAGGGTTTGAAGCCACAGCATCCTTGGCATCAATCCTCCTCGGCCTTCATCTACAGCCTCCCTGCCATGCCCTACAAACACCCCCAGAGACCTCCTCACTGCACGCATTCACCCACTGTGACTTTAGGTCAAAAGTATGTTCCTATAGGGCATTTGCTCAAGGTATAAGTTTTCATAGTAAAAGAGTAATTCTTTCCATATCCCACTCCTGGGCATATATGAAGACAAAAGATGAAAACCCTAGTTAGAAAAGATACATGCACCCCAATGCTCACAGAAGCACTATTTACAATAGCTAAGACATGGAAGCAACCTAAGTGCCCATCTACAGATGACTGGATAAAAGAAGATGTGGGACACGGACACACAACACACACACACACACACACACACACACTGGATACTACTCAGCCATAAAAAAGAATGAGATAACTCCATCTGCAGCAACATGGATGGCCTAGAGATTATCATACTAAGTGAAATAAGTCAGACAAAGATAAATATCATATGCTATCATTTATATGTGGAATCTAAAAAAATGATACAAATGAACTTATTTATAAAACAGAAACAGACTCAGAGATATAGGAAACAATCTTATGTTTACCAAAGGGGAAGTGGAGGAGAAATAAATCAGGAATTTGAGATTAACAGATACACACCACTGTATACAAAATAGATAAACAACAAGGACATACTGCAGAGCACAGAGAACTATATTCAATATCTTGTAATAACCTCTAATGGAAAAGAATTTGAAAAAGAATATATTTGTATATATATAACTAAATCAATTTGCTGTACACCTGAAACTAACACAACACTGTAAATCAACTATACTTCAATTTAAAAAGTTAATTCCGTTATGTAAATCAATTGTCTTTAAAGTTTTTCCTTTTAAGATGTAAATATATACAGGACAGCCTAGGAGTTAAGACTTCCTCTGCTGAGTCATCTTAGCAGGATCAGTTTGTGGAAATGACTTCTGCAGGACGGTTTCCTGAAACCAGATCTAAGAGAAGAGCGCAGGGAAGGGAAGAGACAGTTGGCAAAGGCCAGATTAGCTCGAGTATCTCCCTGTCCTGTCTGCTGTTCCTCAGCGACTGGGCCTCTAATTCAGTTAAGATTTTATTTGTCCTTTAGGATTCAGCTAGAATGTCACTGGTCCTATGAAGTCTCCTCCCATCCTCCCACCTACCTCCCTCTTTTTCACCTGGCTCTTTGGGCATCTTATTCTGGCAATCGGGTACTTGCGGATTCTATCATCAGATGGTAAACTACTTTAGGGTGTGGGTGGTATCATGTGCTCTTCGTGTGCCCAGCCCCTACTGCACTACCTGGAACAGAAAAATGTTGAATAAATGTTTGTAGAAGTAAATACGAAAAAAGAAAAGAAAAACCAGGCTCTTTAGGATGTTGTGTCCAAGTCTTAGCTGGTGGACGAGACCTTGGGCTTCGAGCATTGTTGAGTCTGTTCTGGTAGCCGGCAGTCCCCTAAGTCCATGGACGATGAGGGCCCCTAACATCACGCCCCAGACATGGGAGCGTACAAGAGAACCTCCTGCCCCTGGAAGCCTCAATGTCAGGTTCTAGGATATTGTAAATACCCCCTTAGCGCTATACATAATAGATACAGAACACAGTGCAAACAGAAGAAATTGATCTTAGTTTATAATTCCTAAAACTATTTTATAAGAGCAAGTTTCATTTCCCAGACTCCAAAATAAACATGCATTCCCCCCTCCTCCAGCCAAAAAAGTTCCTCCTGGGCAGGAGAGCAAAGGGCCTACTGGCTCATGCTTCAGAACCAGATGCCTCCTCTGCTTACAGCTGTGCGAGCTTGGGCCAGTAGCTTGCCCTCTCTGTGCCTCCTCTTCCTCTTCTGTATAATGAATAACAATAATACCCACCTTCTAGGATTCACGAAGGGATTTGATGAAATGGTGCAGGTTACTGCCTGAGGCTTAGATGAGCTGGGGTAGGGGTGGAGCGTTGCTGTGAGTATTCTTAGAAAGCCCAGCATCCATACCACTTCTTAGGTGTTATCAGTCACCCTATTATTTACTAGTAAACCATGTCATTCCCAGACAAATACTCCATTCATTCAATAAATAGTGTTTAAAAACTTACTGCGTGCCAAGCTATGTTCTGGGCATGAGAAGTACAGCTGAAAACATAAACGGAAACCCTGTCCCCATCTATTTTTTCAAGAAATATCTGTGAGGCACCTCCTGTGCACCAGGCACTGTGCAAAGTGCCTGGGAAAAGCAGTGAAAAACTGAGGTGATCTCTGCTCTCACAGAAACAACAGTCAAGGCAAGGAAACAGGCATTAGGAAACAAACATAATCAAGCAGATGGAGCATAAGGTAGAGAAAGACAGCGCACTGCTTAAACATGGTCTTCTTTCCCTTACTGATAAACGTATGTCAGTGCATAAACGTTGTTTGTGTTCTTAGTGGAGGAAACAGATATTTGCCATATTTCATGCCCTGTAGGAGCTCAGCGCTCTCAACCAGAGGGCTTGCTAAAATGGATGAAAAAGCTAACAGCAACAGAAGAGGGCATCTTCCGGAGGTGTATGGGCCCAGCGCTGAAAAGCACCTATAAACTGTATAAATCTTCAGAGGCTAATGACAGAGGGCTCACAGGAGAGGCCACTATACCCAACCCCCATCCTGTCAGCTTTATCTTAAAACCCTCTGGGGTTGTTTCCAGTCACTCCCTGTTTCCACCCCCAGCCCCAAGCAACCACTAATCTGCTTTCTGTCTCTCCAGATTTGCCTTTTCCGGACCTGTAATACAAATGGAATCACAAGATAGGACTTTCCGAGGTGATGTAAATGCCCTAAAGTGGATTAAGGCGATGCTGCGATATCTCTGTACATTTACTAAAGATCAGTAAGTGTACCCTTAAAACAGGTAAGTTTCATGCTGTATGGCGTAACTTATTATACTTTAATAGAACTGTTTCAAGATAAAACAAAAACTTCCAGCGGCTTCCTGTTTCACTTGGGGTGAAATCGAAACTCATTTCCCGGGAGCCCTGTAGGATCTAGCATTGGCCTGGCGCTCCCACCTCCACCCTCCCCACCTCTGCCCTCTACCTGCTGCGCGAACCTCCTCTTCTGGACTTGTGTCCCATCTCCAGGCTCTGCAGTGCCCTCTGCCTGCAAGGCTTGGCCCCCATCACACAACTGTCTCTTCTTGCCTATCCTTATGTCTACATATCCTTATGTATCTGCCTTTTCAACTTTCCGTAGACTTGAAATTACAGTAACAAAAAGTTCCCGCCACCCCAGCGCCCCACCCCCTCTAAAGACACACGGTAAATTACAGGACGAGATCTCGCGATATCGGAAGAAACGTAAGCGACCCAGGGCTAAAAGCTGCCACCAGAGGTCCTGGGTCACGTGGGGTGTGTTCACGTGACTAGAGGCCTGCGTCCAACATGGCGGCCTCCATAGGTCGCTGGCTTCTCTTCCTCGTTGTACTGCGCAGCTTCCTCTGGCGAGGCGTTCGGCGCCCTCGGCTCCGGGTGAGTACAGCCCCCCCGGGGGAGGTGGGGCGAGCCTGGTTCAGGGTTCCTCCGCCTGGGGCACAGTCCTCCAGGCTTACGTCTGCCCCATCCCCGCAGGTCCTCCCGCGACGACGACTTGCTGCTGCCGTACTCGCGCGCGCGGCCGCGCTCCGTCCGGGACTGCACGAGGGTGCGCGCTGGCAGCCGCGAGCACGAGAGCTGGCCGCTGTCCCCCGTGACCCCTGGCGCCCGCGGCCCCACCGTGCGCACCTTCGTCTCGCACTTCGAGCACCGCGCGGTGGCCGGCCACCTGACGCGGGCCGCCGAACCCCTGCGCACCTTCTCCGTGCTGGAGCCTGGCGGGTCCGGCGGCTGCGCGTCGAGGCGCCGCACCACGGTGGAGGAGACGGCGCGGGCTGCCGGCTGCAGCGTCGCTCAGAACGGCGGCTTCTTCCGCATGGACACGGGCGAGTGCCTGGGGAACGTTGTGAGCGACGGGCGGCGGGTGAGCAGCGCCGGGGGGCTGCAGAACGCGCAGTTCGGGATCCGCCGCGACGGGACCCTGGTTACCGGGTGAGAAGGCAGGGAGCCCCCATGACTGCCGAGGGCAGAGGGCCTGAGAATTCGGGTGTAACCGTGCCGCCGTGTTCAAGTTCCCTGACCAAGCTAAGCCTCCGTTTCCTCAGCTGCAGAATGGGGACAGTAACACCCTCCTTGCAGACAGAGTTCATTCATCTTCCTGTATTGTGCAGCACTTGCTTTGTATCGGGTATTGTATCTGGCAGAGAGCTACGCACCAGGGAAATAGCTGTGAACAAGTGCACAGTCTTTGCCTTCACGGACCTCCCCCATTTCTAGGAAAAATAAACAAAAGCTAGGGAGATAACTAAGTTAGTTCAGATTGCGTATGTGCAGTGAAGCAATGGACAGGTTGAACTGATTGTAAATAGAGTGTTGAGTTTAGGGAAGGTAATCAGGAAAGGTTTGTCTGAGAAGGTGACTTTTAAGTGGAGACCTGCAGATTAATCACAAGTCAGCCAGGGTCAGAACTGAAGGAAGAATTTTGCAGTCAGAAGGAACAGCAAGCACTAAGGCTCAGAGGTACTGAGGGGCTTGGTGTTTGTGAGAGCCTGAAGGAAGGAACAAAGTATCAGGGTGACACAACTGACTTTGGTTATTTAAAAGCTTGCGCTGACCCTGCTGACCTCTAGGCTGGAGGGGCCATAGTATAAGCAAGGAGGCCTGTTAAGAGGCTGTGTAGGGATCAGGGGTGATGGCCTGAGAGGTCGAGGGCCATAGATGGACTTGAGATCTGTTAAATGAAGTGTAGATTGGGGATGTGTAGACTGTTTGCCAAAGGCTGCTTCCAGGACCAGGGAGGTTCCTGGGCATGAGGAGGAATCAAGCAGCCAGGCAGTGAGTATGGAGTCCCAATACCCGCAGCTGCCACTGCTGTTGACTGAGTCTCTTGCTTTCCCTCTGTCTAGGTACCTGTCTGAAGAGGAAGTGCTGGACACTGAAAATCCTTTTGTGCAGCTGCTGAGTGGGGTTGTGTGGCTGATTCGTAATGGAAGCATCTACATCAACGAGAGTCAGGCAGCTGAGTGCAATGAGACACAGGAAACAGGTGAGGGGGTGGCATCGAGTATGATGAGATGTGGGTGGTGGGTGGGGGTGTTGGCAACAGCCCTCTTGAGAACTAGGACTGATAGGGTGGTGGGGGAAGTCTTTCAACAAGCACTATTCTAGGCACTGGGGATCTGTGGATATTAAGACAGGTAAGGTCTCTGCTCTTGTGGAGTGTGTAAGAAAGAAAATATATAACATGATGAAGAGAAGTGGTAAGTGTTAAGAAAAATAAAGTTGGAGGAAAGGCGATATGGACAAGGGAATAGAGAAGTGCTGCTAAAATATTTGAGGACCAGCAGTATTAGCATCACCCAGGAGCTTGTTGTAAATGCAGAACTTCAGCCCCTACCCCCCTGCCTCAGAGCTGCGGAATCAGAATCCCTGGGGGTGAGGCCCAAGAATGTGTGTTCTGAGGAGCCCTCTGGATGATTCTGATAGACACTCGAGTTTGGGAACCACTGGGATGTGAAATACTGGGGCGGGGAAGGGGTACCATGGCCCTGATGTGGAAACAGGCTATTTTAAACTGTGCAGTCAAGGAAAGCCTCATGGAGGAGGTGACTTAGATCAGAAGGCGCATGCCATGGAAAGAACTAGGAAGAAGCACTGTCCAGCCAGAAGGAACAGAAAGTGGCTGCAGGGTGTTGAGAGGGGGGACCCCCAGGAGATGAGGTAGAAGTCCAGGGTGGTCATGCCAGGCATTGGTAAGGCATTTGGATTTTGTTCTAACAATGGAAGCATTGGAGCGTTTTCACCTGGAGGTGGACCTCACTTGATTTACATTTAAGAAGAGCCCTTTGGCTCCTCCTGGGGACTGGCTGAGATTGGGCAGGAGGCAGGCAGGCAGTGAGATGCTGGATGGCATAGACCTGGGGGTAGAGTGGTGCTGGACTGGCAGGAAGTAGCAGGTAGTAGAAGGCCTCCCAAAGAACCAGGTGATAAGCCAGGCTGCCTCTCCTTCAGGTTCCTTCAGCAAATTTGTGAATGTGATATCGGCCAGGACGGCCGTGGGCCACGACCGGAAGGGGCGACTGGTGCTCTTCCACGTGGATGGGCAGACAGAGCAGCGGGGGTGAGTGCCACGAGCCAGGGCCTCTGGCCTGGGCTGAGTTCTGCTCTGAGGAACTTCAGCCCACCAAGAGCTGCCCTTCTGACCCCCAGCTATTCCCCAGGGACATTCACACCCATCTGTCCCCTGTCTTCCCACTGGTAGAGTCCCTAGGTCTGTCCCACTTCCAAGAGTTCATTGTCTTCCACACACTTACTATCAGTCTCCCCACCTTAGGCCTCATCTCTCCTGAACTCTGGTTGGAATGAAAGGAAATTATCACAAAGTTAGCAGGGAAATGACCTTGGTTCCAATCCCAGTTCAGCCATCTGCTAGCTCTGTAGCCGTAGACAAGTTACTCAACCTCTCTGAGCTGCTGTTTCCCCCTCTGTAAAGTGAGTGAGCTACTTCACCATGGCTGTGTAACAAATTAGCAGAGTCAGCACTGATTTGTGAGATCATAGCTCTCTAGGTCAGGAGTCTGGAAGGCTCAACTGGGTTCTCTGTTCAAAGTGTCTCACAGACAAAATCCAGCTGTTGGCCAGGCAGGATGCTTCTCTGGAGCTCCTGGAAAAGAATCCTCTTCCCAGCTCATTCAGGTTGTTGGCAGAATGCAATTCCTCACAGTTGTAGGACTGAGGTCTTTGTGTCCTTGCTGACTGTCCACCAGGGGGCCTTTCTGCTCCTGAGGTCATCTGCATTCCTCAAATACAAGCTCTCCCAACCCTCAAGCTGCAAAGATGTGTCCTATCTATCTAATCCCCTTGTAATTCCGATCTCTTTCACTTCCTCTTCTGTCTCCAGCCAGAGATGTTTTCTGCTTTTAAGGTCTCGTGATTTTGTCGGGTCCACCCAGGTAATCCAGGATAGTGTCCCCATTTGCAGACAGCTATGCCAAGTATCCTAATACAGTCACGAGAGTGATCTCTTGTTATAGTAACAGCTTCCAGTGATTGGGACAGGACACCTTTAGGGGGGCCATTTAGAAATCTGCTTGTCACAGTGGGTATGTGATGCTGTCCACTGTGCAAGATAAGATGAGTTAACCCAGAAACGGCGGTCAGCAGCCCTGCTCTTGTGCCACAGCATTAACCTGTGGGAGATGGCGGAGTTCCTGCTGAAACAGGATGTGGTCAATGCCATCAACCTGGATGGAGGGGGCTCTGCCACCTTCGTGCTCAATGGGACCTTGGCCAGTTACCCATCTGATCACTGGTAAGCTTACTAGAGCCCCCTTGTTGAGGTTCAATCCAGGCCTATCCCCAGCTGTCTCATTCAGCAAGTACTGAGTACCTACTGTGTGCCAGGCCCTGGGGTTTCAGCAGAGAGCAGGAGGAGCCTAGATCCCTGCCTCTCTCTGCTTACAGGAAGTATACATAGTGTAGCTGCATTGCTCAGGCCAACAGAAGGGGCCAACTGATCGGTCAGGAAAGACCTGAGAGTAGTGAAACATGGGCTGAGATCTGGAGGATGAGGAAGTGGCTAGGGAGGAACGGGAGAGCCTTCTGGACCAAGAGCAACTTGTGCAAAGGCCCTGGGGTGGAAGGGATTGTAGAGGCTGGGAAGAACCTATAAAAGGCTGGAGAAGAGGCAATGAAGAGAGGCAAGGAGAGCAGCCCCCATGGGCTGCAGTGGGTGGTTTGAGGGGTTGGCTGAGGGTGGCCAGCACCTCAACCTCTCTTCACACGCCTGTTCTCCTGCAGCCAGGACAACATGTGGCGCTGTCCCCGCCGCGTGTCCACTGTGGTGTGTCTGCACGAGCCCCGCTGCCAGCCACCTGACTGCAACGGCCACGGGACCTGCGTGGAGGGGCGCTGCCAGTGCTCAGGGCACTTCTGGCAGGGTGCCGCCTGCAACGAGCTGGACTGCGGCCCTGCCAACTGCAGCCAGCACGGGCTCTGCACAGAGAGTGAGTGGGGCTCTGTGGGAGGCAGCTCCAGCCTGGGCTCCCCACTCTCACTGCCCCAGCTCTGCCTGGGCCCTCACCTGGCCTTCTCGGTCTTGTCTTGGCAGCTGGCTGCCACTGTGAAGCTGGATGGACAGGGTCCAACTGCAGTGAAGGTAAAAGCCACCAGGCCAGCCTCCTTCCTGGCCCCCTGGGCACATGGAAGAGGGTGAGCCTGGCAGCTGTGAGCCTCAGCTGCCTTTATCCCCACGTCCTGGTCTGCAGGTCCCTTGCCTCTCGTCTCTTGCTTTTGCCTCATGTGTATATCACTGTATTAGTGTCCTGGGGCTGTGGCAACAGAGTCCAGAAACTCAGGGGCTTAAAACAAATTTATTCTCTCACAGTTCTGGAGGCCAGAACTCCATAATCAAGGTGTCAGCAGGGACTCCCTCTGAAACACCCTGCCTCTTCCAGCTCCTGGTGGTTCCCACAGTCCTTGGGTTGTAACTGCATCACCCCAATCTCTGCCTCCGACTTTACAGGCACACCTCCCTTGTTGGTGTCCAGTCTTCCTCTGTTCTCTTACAAGGGCCCCAGGCCACTGGATTTTGGTTCCACCTTAAATGCAGGGTGTTTTCCTCTCGAGACCCTTAACTTAATTGCATCTGCAAAGACCCTCTTTCCAAAGAAGCTCACATTCACAGGTTCTGGGAATTAGAAGATTCTTCAGGGAGACGTTTTACAGCTTAAATCCTTCAGTGGCTTTCTTTCACACTGAGTGAAAAATCCAAACTCCTTTGTATGACCTGCCTGACCCCTGGTGCCCCGGCCCCTCCCTGCTCTGTTCCTCCCTTCCAAGCCTCAGCCTCAGAGTCCCGTCCTCAGAGGTCCCTCTGCCCCATTAAGTGCCTGCCTTCGCCACACTCAGTCACATCCCTCCAGTGCTCATCCTCACTTGTCCTCTGATGCTGTGCTTTCTGGCTCCCTGGCTGCCTGCCCTTCTAGATTGGAAGCCCCATAGGGGTGTGGCCTCGAGCCTATCACGTTGTAAGTTCAACAGAACTATCTGTTGTGAGAATGTGAACCTACAGGGCCGCTTTTGGTGATGGAGATGCATTTGCAATCCTGTCGACCCCAGCCTGGGGTGCAGGGACAGGACCAGATTTTGCAGAGAATCCCCTTCCCCCATCCCAGCTTGCACCAATGGCTCCTTTGGGGAGGAATGTGCCAAGAAGTGCCAGTGTCATAATGGAGCCACCTGTGACCCAGTTCAGGGGACCTGCACCTGTCCCCCTGGCTTCACTGGAGACACCTGTGTGCAGGGTAAGCTGGCGGGACCCCCACCCAGGAAGTGCTTCTGCTCAGGCCAGCTCTACACACTTGTGTCCCATCCTGGCTGTGCCGAGAGAGGCCCTGCCACCAAGGCCTCCATCTCTGTCTTTCTGGCCCCTCCTTGCAGAATGTCCCCTCGGCTGGTACGGGCCAGGCTGCCAGAGCCCTTGCAAGTGTGAGCACCAGTGTCCCTGCGACCCCCAGACTGGCAACTGCAGCCTCGCCAGGGCACCCACCTTGACCAGCATCCTCTCACAAGGTACAGCCCCTCCCAGACACCCTACCCGGGGCAACAGGGGGCAGACCCCTCCCCTCCCAGTCTGCAGCTTCTCCCTGGCATCTTGCAGTGAAGCAGTGTCTCCTGCCACCCGAGGCCACCCTGAAGGCAGGAGAACTCTCCCTCTTCACCAGGTATGTGCTTTGGTGGAAGCTGGGGTGGGAGGAATCCCCCTGCTTTCACCTTGAAGATGCGTCTGCTCAGGGACTGCACAGGGCTGCGTGGGCACCCAGGTGACATTTCTCCAACATAAGCACAGGGAGAATCCCAGCTGATGCCTGCAGCCACCTGAGCCATCCAGAGCGATGCTGAGAAGGACCCCAGCCACCACCTCAGTGGAGTTGAGGGGGCAGGGCATGGGCTTGTTTTCTCAGCTGCCGGCGCAGAAACATGACGCCCAGAGGAACTGATGTCCTTTCTCGGGCACCCTCGTGAACTCAGGCCTCATGTTGGGGCTTTATCTCTATTTTCTAGTGCAGAGGGCCTCCAACTTGGCCTCCAGGAGAGTGTATTAAAAGAGCTGGGCTCAAGAACCTGCATTTCTGAGACTTGACCCTGGGTGATGCCAACGCTGTGGTCTGGGAACCCCACTTAGAGAACCTCTTTTCTCATGGTTCTCACCTCCCATAGCCCTACCCTGGGTGCCCAGCCCCGCGCAGACCACTCAAGGTGGGAACCAGGTGTGGGTATGAGTGCAAAGCTTCTTGGCTTTGTCCTCAAGGCAGCACCTGGGAGCTCATCACAAATGCAGATCCCAGGTCCCTCCTGGAGGTCCCGACCCCATGAGTTTGGGGTGAGGCCCAGAGGAAAATCCTGGAAGTGTGGTGGGAAATGCACTGGGGCAGGGACAGTGGCTCCCAGGAACCCTGAACCCCAAGCTCAGGCACCTCAGGTGTGAGACCATGCAGACCTGGAGCGAGGGGAAGGGAGCTGTGGGAGGCTGCTGTAGGCCTGGCCCCCAGGCAGTCTGCTTGTGTTTGCTTTTGCATTGAGGGTTTCAGCCAAAGACTCACATGAAGGAAAAAAGCTCATTGAAGGACCCACCTGTCCGCACCAGCTCCCTGCCTGGGAGGATGAGGTGTGGGTCCTCCCTGCCCTGTCAGCTTTGAGGACATTGGAGAGAGCCCAGCCTCTGTTGTCAACATCCCCGGGAACACAGGATGCAAGTTGGTGCCTCTTGGGGCAGATTAGATTCCAAACTGTATTTAATTTGGTCTGCATAATTAACATTTATCAGCAACGTCTGAAACTCAGTAACATTCAGTAAAAATCTTTTTTCATGGCTTCTCTTGAAACATCAGGAGATGTGGTAGCACCGGCCTTCGTCCCACAGAATAACTGTCCTCGCTGCTCCCTGAACATGTGTGGAGTGTGCCCCCAGGCCCACCAGGCCTGTTTGCTCCTCAACAGTTCCTACATGGTCCCTGGAGGGCCCTGACCTTGTTCTGGGTGAAGGAGCGAAGTGAGGGGAGGGAGGGAAGCCCCTCCAGCATTCCCCCAGCCCCAGTCGCCTGACAGCATCCCTGTTTGGGGTTTCTCTCCTGCCCCCAGGACCACCTGGCTGGCCCTCACCTTGGCCCTGGTTTTCCTTCTGCTGATCAGCGCAGCAGCAAACGTGTCATTGTTCCTCGGGTCAAGGACAGAGCGGAGGCGGCACCTGGACGGGGCCTACGTGTACCACCCACTGCAAGAGATGAACGGGGAGCTCCTAGCCAGTGAGAAGGAGCAGCTGGGTGACACCTGTAACCCCTTCAAGGACTGAAACCTCCAGCTGCCCATTATGGCCTGTTCTGGAGTCTTGTTTCTACGAGCTCTGGCTTCTACAGGGGAAATTACAAGGCCACTGACCATCTGGGTGGCCTCGGCCAGGCTTCTGACAGCATCCACGCTTCAGCCCCTCACCTGGTCGCCAGCAGTGGCATGTGCAATGCTAGCAATACAGCACTCCCTGGAGAGATGGCCCTCTTCCCTGCCTGCCTGTGTCTGCTACTCAAGAGGCTTGTCCCACTAGGGCCCACCCCACTGCCAAAGAGCCTGCCCCGGCCTCCTGGGGGAGGGGCCGATAGCAAATGGGACCGACGATGGCCAAGTGGCAGGGTCCAGCCAGCCCCCTTGGACAGGGTGGATTGAAGAGATGATGGCCCCATCATGGGACCCTTTTTTTTTTTTTTACGGACCTCATTGAATTTGCCAATTAGAACTCTTTCCTGTCACAAGAAGCTCCTTGGAATCATGTTTACAGGCTCGCTATTTTGTCCTGCCTCCAAGAGGGTTTTTCTACCACTTGAATAAACTGATACAGTTAAAGGAGTGTGAATGTGGCATGTGGCATCTGAATTCAGAATCGTGGACTTGATGTGCCTCTGGGTCTCAACAGGTGGCACTGCCTCAGCTGAGTCAGGAATTGAGAGCAGGCAGCCCAAGGCACATCCAGCTCCCTGAACTGTTTTGTTTACTCCAGGGGTTTTCACTTTAAGGTGTACCTGAATCACCTGGAGAGCTTGTTAAAAATGCGGGTTCTGGCCCAGGTTGGGGCCCAAGAGCCTGCAGGTCTCACAAGCTCCCAGGTGATGGCAGTGGGTGTCTGGACCACACTTTGAAAAGGTTTAGTCCTCACCGTATTTTAATAGAATTGGAATTAGTTGCCAACGCTTAGAAGTTGGGAGATAACTCCAGATTTCTGGTTTCTCTTTAAAAGAGGGAGAGCTAGCAGCCCCAGCTGATGCCCTCACGAGGCAAGGACTTGGCAGGGCTGAGAATGGCTGGTCCCCGTCTGGGTCTGCCCTTTACAGTTCATCGCGTCTCCAGCAGCTGGCCTCTCTTGCCCGTGACCTGCATCCCTGTGAGTCGAGTTTATAACTTGTGGCTTTGAGGGTCTTCAGAAAGTGCCTGGAGACACCCTGCCCCATGAGTATATGTCACACTGTATGCTTAGCGGCTCTGCGGGGAGGGGAAATTGGGGAGGTGCGGCTGCTTCCAGAAGGTCCTCAAATAGATCCATGCATGTCATGGACTGAACGTTTATGTTCCTAAGATTTTTGTGTTGAAGTCTTAACCCCCAATATGATGGTAGTAGGGTATGGGGGGGGCCCTTTGATTCAGTTAAGTGAGGTCATGAGGGTGGAAGAGGAGGAGATAGGAGAGCACCCTCTCCAGGCATGCACACAAGGACCAGACCATGTGAGCACACGGCGGGAGGGCAGCCGCTATCTACAAGCCAGCCGGGGGGCTGTCACCAAGATGGAATCTGCCGGCACCTTGATCTTAAACTATATCTGAAACTTACCTAGTACTCCACAACAAACCAGTGCAAAACTGGTGGCTTAAAACAACAGCCAGTCATGGCTTCTCATGAAAAATAATGATTTCTTGTGATTCTAGGGTCAGCTGGGTGATTCTGTGGGTCCAGGTTAGGATCAGTGGTTCCAGCTGGGCTCGTGTATCTGCAGTCAGCTAACGGGCCAGTGGGCCTGGTCTGGGGTGGCCACAGCTGAGGACGCAGCTCCGGTCCACGTGGTGTCTCATCCTCCCTGCGAATGAGAAGCTGGTTGAGGCTTTGGATCAAGGTGGAGAGAGGGATCCCAGGAGAGAAGCACGTGAGGCCTCTTGAAGCTTTGTCCCTTGATGAAAAGCTGCAAAAGGAGCATGAATACAGGAGGTTGACTCAGCCACTGCCGTCGAGCTACTCTAACACAGGTCTAGTTTCACTTCAGAAGGAAACTGTCACAGGCCAGTTCCCAGCCTCTGAGTTCCTGCAGCGACGCGTCTGTGGGTCTGAGTGTTTCTCTCTCCCCTGAAGGCAGGATAGACAAGTGGAGAGCCACTGTGTCAGCCTGCAACATTCCCTACGGGGTCCCACGGTAGGTGCCATGGGCCAGTCTGTCCTGGGGCACATCTGATAAACAGTGAATCCGTCAGCCCGTAGCCCACAAGTTCTACCTTCTCACTCAGCCCCTGTCCTGGGTTATTTCCAGGTTGGAGGGAGGAGAGGAGTGGCTTTCACAGCATGTCCCGAAACTTTTTTGTTGTTGTTGAAAATTTACAATTAATTTTTTATCCAAGTATACTTATAAAAAGCTTTATCTCATAAAAATATGCCCCATATTAGATAATTACCCAAGAATGCTGGCAGATGTCACAGGTGTTTATGCCTCCCTCCAGAAATGTAAACAACCAAGTTCACGTGTTCTTCCAGGGACCTTGTGTTTCACCTCCACCTGGAAGTTTCATTTCGTATTTTGCTTTCTTTTAATGAACCCCTGGGCCTGTAACGATGTTTTGCTGCCAGTGCTCAAGGGTAGGAAGGAGTGCCAAGAGCTCAGACAAATTCTTAGGCACTGGAGAATTGCTTTGACGTATTCCTAAGACAGCTCCCAGGCCTGGCTGCGGGTCTGAATGTCGCCCCCCAGAATGACCCACTGATGACTCTCGGGTGGTCGGGTCCAGGAACCTGCAGGGAACATCTCCCTCCACCCGGAGGTCCTGAGGCAACAGGCTGTGGAAATCATTGTCGTAAAGGCTAACCTCTTCGTATTCAGCTGGCTGGCAGCTGGGGGACATGTACAGTGTTGTGCGTGGGCCAGGTGGACTCCAGGCCAGAGGGAGCACATAGCACCTGGGGAGGGTCTGCCGTGGTGTGCCTCAGGGTCCCTGGTTCAGCGACTGGGACACGCTGAACAATGTGAATCCTGCCCACACTCGCATTCCCTGTGGCCCCTGGATTTCTTTTTTAATTTGTCACAGGCAGGTAGCTCTCTTTGCCTCCCAACGTCGTCTCTCATCTTTCAGTAACTTCCCATCTTAGGCTGGGTACCCCCAGCAGCAGAGCCTGACACAAAGATGTGAGGGCAAGTAGTTTATTTGGGAGGTGACTCCAGGAAGCCCTGCTGGGGGACAGAAAGTGAGGCAGGGAAGGGAAGGCAGCCCTTACACGGTGCATAAGTGGGCAACTCCCACTGTGGGCAACCAGGCTCAGCCCCCTGGGCCTCTAGGGTAGTGGAGGTGGGCCTCTGGTTGGCCACCTGCTGGTGCGGGACTGAGGGCTTTTATCAGCCTACATTCATTCGTTGGGTTGAGGGCTGCTCTTGGAGGTTAAGTCGCCGGCATTTCCAGCCTGCCCTACACAGGGGCAGGGGATGCTCTGGCCACCAGAGGTCGCCATCAGAGAGCTGCAGATTCTTGCATCCAGACACCCCTCCCCCCATGCCCGAGGAAAGTGAGCCACTGCAGTGAGCCTTCCTTGTGTTGCCTTTGGGGCACTATCTCTCCCCCAGACTCCATCCTTGTGGTTCAGCTGGCACTGTCCCCTCCCTCCAAGTCCCAGGTGGCTTCAGTGAATGGTTCAGGAATAGGCATCTGTCCCAGTTGGCCAGGCAAAGCCCACCCTGGAACTTCTGGAATTGGGGGAGAGTGACTCTCTGCCAGGATTGTCCAGCTTCCAGGGTGTGGGCTGTATGGAGGAGGAAAACGACACCAACGTGGGGAAGAATCCAACCAAGAAGGAAAGAGGATGTTGTCAGAGAGCCCCTGAAGCCAGCTACAGCTGAAGCCAGCTACAGCTGAAGCAAGATCATTCTTGTACTTCCCAACTACACAGACCAGTAAATCCCCATTTTGCTTGAGGGAATTTGTGTTGCATTTGGGGGTTTCTGGCAACCCAAAGACTCTGACACTTAACGACATGCCACCCCAGCAGGGGCACATTTTGGACTCAGGCAGTGGCAGAGCTTAGATGGGACGTGGAGCAGAAGGCAGAAAATTGTCTGAGATCCAGTACTCACCTGTGGTGGGGAGATGCCTGTGACAGAAATTTATAAGAACTTAAGTCATCGACCTGCTGGTCAGAGGTTAACATGAACTAGTTATGGCAGTGCGAGGATCCCCTCTCCACCTCCCATAGGAGTGATTGAAGACCCCCGAACACGGAATGTGGACCAGAAGTCCTGGCGGCCTGGCTTGTAACCCTGAGAGTTGTGTGCTGGGCAGTTGCCATGGTGACACGGGTCTCAGCCGCTGCACTGCTCTTTATACAACTTCAGCATCTGGAAAGACCTCAGGAAAAGGTAGCAATCCTGGGGCCAATGGATGGCTTTCAGGGGCCCTGAAATGGAAACGGGATTCAAGTGTGATGCTTACAGCTTTCATCAGATTCTCAAAGGATCTGTGTCCTGGCTCCAGAACGCTTAGGGTCAGGGGTTTCAAATTGTGCTTTTGTGGTGCATTTCTCACCACATTTCTTGGTGGGGACACTGAAGGGAGGGGAGGAGAGGGGAACAGGGCTGGGGAGCTGGAGAGGCATAACTGCCTCCGACGTCCCTGAGAGCCACCCAGCACCTTTCCTTTCAGCTCTTTCCAGCTCCTTCCAGGCTCTGCTCAAATTCCCGCAACAGCCACTAGCGCCCTGAGACCCGCCTCCATGGAGGCCCCAGGCCTTGGAGGAAGAATTGATCCCCGAGGCAGCCTTTGGGCCACAGGGAGCCTGGGGTGTTGTATCCTGCCCTCTCTGGACCCAAGCCCCAAGGCCCCCTAAGGGGCCTTCCGGGAGGCTATTCTGCTGAGACAGACGTCAGCAGTGACCCAAGGCTCAGACCTGATCCCAGCTCGCCTGCCCCAGGGAGCTCTTTTTCAACACCCGTTACCCCCCAGGGTCCACTGGCTGTTCCTCCGAGAGCCCCTGCCCACAGCTCCAGAGCAATGCATGCAAAAGTGGCAGGGGATGAGTGCAGGCACTGCACTGGAGCAGCACGGGCTGCTTTCTGTCCCTGCATTAGATGTGTTGGGCAGGGCTGGGTCACAGCAGCCAGTGTAGATGGGGGTCCTAATACAGTCACACAAAGGAAACATACCTCCTCTGCTTCCCCAAGTGATGGTCCTTGGCCTCCTGCTGTAAAACAAGGGACCCTTTTCAGGCTCTCACGATGCCTGTGGCAGCCAACACCCTGCTCCCTGTCCCAAGGGAGCTCGCAAGAAGGATCGGTGCAGCCCGTTAGGCCCCGCCCCCTCCTGACGTCAGGACTGTGGCTGTCCTCGGTTGCAACTCTGGGACTTGGGTAAAACCCAGGGGACAGGACAGAGTGGCCAGGGAAGATGGACAGTAGGGCCCTCACCTTCACCTGGGGACCTGGCAAGTAGAATCCAGGAACCCACCCGAAGATTCCACATTGGCAGTGCTGAGTGGGGCCCAGAGGCCTGCATTTAATACCACTGATAAGCTGCACGTGGATCTGTTCGTGCACAGTATGCACGTGCAGTGGGTTGAATAGTGCCTCCCCCACTTTGCAAATTCGTGTCTACCCAGAACCTCAGAATGTGACCTTATCTGGAAGTGGGATCCTTGCAAGCATAATTGGTTAAGTATAATTGAGATGAAATCATACTGGATTTAGAATGGGCCCTAAATGCAATGACTTGGTGTCCTTGTCAAAAAGGAGACACACAGTGGAGAAGGTCAGGTGACGATGGAGGCAGACACTAGAGTGACATGGCCACAGGCCAAGGAACACCAGGAGCCACCAGAAGCTCAAAGAGGCAGGAAGGACTCTCCCCTAGAGCCTTAGGAGGGGACACTGGCCTTCATCTCAGACTTCAGGCCTCTGGAAGGTGAGAAAATCAGTTTCTGTCTTAAGCTCCCAAGTTTGTGATAATTTGGTATGGTGGCCCTAGGAAACTAATACAATATATCTGTGCTTTATATATTAAAAATGTGATTTTTTTTTCTGTGCCCTGTCTTCGCCACTCTGAAGAACCAATCTGCAACGCATTGTGTGTGACGTCACCCCTGTTGAAAACGCTCTTTTAAATGAGTCTTTTAAACAAGAGTTGAGTAATTCTTGAACAAACCCAGGGAACCCTCCAGGGTTTTAGGAAGTAGACAGTAGGTATATCCAAATCTAAAACGTTTAATGGTCCTGGTTGGAGCAAACAGTCAGGTGAACAAGAAGTGTCGTGTTTTCATGGCTGAAACAGACTGACCAATTCATTTTACAGGGGGAGAAATTCCAGACACAGGATAGGAAAAAAAAGTCTCAAACTCCCCTTACTTCATCTTGTGGGGAGAACGTTCTGCAGCTGGTTGAGGGAAATACCACTCGGAATTATGCTCTTCCAGGTGAGTGGATCTGCCCAGAAAACACAGTTTCTAAAAAGGGTAAGTCGGGAGGAATTAATATCCCCACCCCGACTTTTCTCCAGATACACGCAGTGCTAGGCCTTCTGTCCCATGTGAAACAGTGACGGGCATCCTCAGGAAGGAGTCTGGAGTCTTTGGATGAGAAGCATTAAACAATCAGAATAACCGCTGACTTATATCAAGTGCTTTCTGTGTGCCAGGCGTTGGGCTGAGGACTTTACAGCCCCTTTCATTTCATCCCACTACGACCCAGTGAATGAGGTAGGCACTGCTATCCCCATTTTACAGATGAGGATATTGAGGCACAGAGAGGTTAAGTCACCTGCTGGAGGTCACACAGCTAGTGAGAAAATGGCTGGGGCTCAAACCTCACCTTGTCTAAATTTTAAGACCCAGGCTCCTAAAGTGCCTGGGCAGGTCCTATTGCTAGTGGGTCGTTTCTGTCCTGGCCACAGTAGGTTAATGAACAAAATGAAGAAAGAAGCCAAGCCAAGGAGCTTCCACCCCCGGGGTCTAGGGGAATTTAGAAGCCAAGAGCTCAGCTGTCCTTCCTTGGGTTTTTAATCCCAAGCCTCCTGAAGGTAAGAATGGCTACTGATTGACGTACTCCAGTGTGGGCCCCAGAGACCTCTGGCACAGGAGGAGAACCATAGCAGATATCGCTGTGGCTATCTGTTGCTCCTGTGGCCAGCTCCCTCTGTCCACTGGGCGACTGGCTCTCCCCCATCCCCCTGGTGCTTCTGGAGGGAATGTCAATCACAAGGCCACTGGCATGAGAGTGAGCACGTGACCTGTGCAGGGCCAGTCAGAGCCTTCCCTGGGATTTGAGATGGAAAGAGTCTCTTCCTGCCTTAGAGAATGAGAGCCCCGTGGTTGTAGGCTAGGAGATGCCGGCAGCCACCTTTCCCTCCAGGTGGAGAGGACAAGGCCAGCATGCAAAAGGACACGGGGCCAAGAAGCCCAGGTGAAGTTGAGGTTGACCACATGAGCCTGAGGACACTGGACTCTGGATCCAGCCATACCTGGAGCAAGACTCACCCTTGGTCATTCCAGCTACAGGAGCAAAGGGACTCCCTTTGTTGCTTAAGTCTATTTCAGCTAGAGTTTTCCCAAGGGAGAGGGGGAGAGCAAGCTCTCAAAAGGAGGGGCCTCTTTGCTGCTGTTAAGGCTGGACTGCCAATGGCAGACCCTCTTCTCTGGAATCGGCAGATCCAGGTTCCAGTTGTCAAAAGCCACTTATAATCCCAAGCCAAGGAAAGGCCTCTGCAGGATTCACTGGGTGCTAGTCCTAGACACTAAGTGTGCAGGGAGTGCCAGGACAGCTTCCCCCCAAAGTGCTTCTAGTTTGTAGAGACAAGCTAGAAATTCATCTAAAGACAGTTGGAAAATATCACAAATTGCTCTTGGTGATAAATGCCTGGTGACACGGGAGCAATTAGTTTTGGGAATGTCTCAAACCTTCCCCCCTCTCTCTCCCTCATGCATGTGCACACACCCCTTGATGCAGGATGCAGAGTTTTGGATTTTGTTTCCATACCTGAGAAGTGAACTGAAAACCCCATAGATGGGCGAGGCTCCCTCCCTGCAGGGAGAAGGGGATCTTTGAGGACAGCTCCTTCCCTCTGCCCTAGGTTTGGGGTTGAGAGTGGCACGGAAGTAAGTCCTTGCTCTCCTTGTCCTGTCATGCCGAGCCTGCATGGAGGTGATGATCCCCATGGCTGTACACCCAGCCCCTGGGCAAGGCCCCGTGACTTTGGGTGTCGGCCAGAGACATCCCAACGTAAGCAAGGCTACGAGATAAGAGTAACCTGAGCCTCTCACCCCAGACTGTGGAGCTATTCCAGGGCCCTCCCTCCCAGGCAGATAATCCAAGTGAGTGATGTGTGCTAGGGGTGGGTCAATAGAGAGGGGTGGGGACTGGGGTGGCCCCATTTAGGGGTGCAGCCCTGTTGCCTTTACCCACAATGTGGCCCCATTTTGCCAACCCTTCTAAACACCTAAGGGGAGCCAGAAATGCTGATTTCTGTGTGAAATACCCCAATTTTTAAACCTTTTGTTTAGGCAAAACTAAAACACTGAAGGCAGGCCAGATCCAATTTTAGGCTGCCACTTGGTGACCTTTGACCTATTTCCTTTTTGGAGGCCCAAGAAATGAAAGGAGGAATGTCCTCAGGCCCCAAGGAAACCCACGCCCCTCCTATGCAGGAACTTGAGGGAAATTTTTTTCAATACTGGAGCTGGTTCTGAGGGTCAGATTTGCCCCAGGGCAGCTGCAGCAAATTTACAGCCCACACCCCACAGGGAAGTCTTGATGCCATGTTTAGATCCTGGATCCAGCCTTACCTGAAGTAAACCCTCCTAGACTGGCCAGTTACATGCACCCATGAATGGTCACCCTTTTTTGGCTAAGCCACTGGGAGGCAACTTACAACCAAAAAAGTCGTAATTAAATAGATCCCCAGGAGAGAAAGGAACCTCCAGAGAATATAAAGATAGCCAGAGCTGCTTCATCACTGCCTGGAACTCAGCAGAAACCCTGGGCCTTCCCAACCTCTTTAAGTCAGAGGTGGCCAGAGTTAGGCCTTCCAGCCATTTGCTGCGAAAATGAATTTCAAACGCAGGGTGAGCGGCTCCCCACAGAAAGTGGAGCCTGTAACTCATATAACTGCTCACCTGCATATCTTGAGACCCAGGGCATCACTATGGGATTAGATGCTATGGTGAACACCCAGCATTTCTGCCTCCCCAACATTCTTTCCCCCTTCTTCTAGGGGGAACTCCAGTATTCCTAGAAGCACCCCTCCTTGTGCTTTTCAGACCAGGTGGTTGGCAATAGGGGTACGCATGTGATCCCAGCTGGCCAATCACTGTACTTCCTCGTGCCCAGTCCAGATTGGTCCAGATTGGACAGAGGGCCCTGCCAGCCTGTCAGTGTTCTCCATTCCCCTGGCAGCCATCATTGGTTCAGGGACCAGATGGGAACGAAGCAGGCTGATAAGATTACATTCCTAGGAGGTTGGATGGAACTTTGTGGGGAGACAAGATTCTCTTCTGCAGCTGAGCTGGGGGGAGGGAGGGAGCCTAATGGTGATGGGGTCCCTTGTACAGGGAAGGCCCCTGAGAAGGAGGCCACCCCAGGGAAGCAGAGCCAGAGGTAGAGGAGGGCATGGAACCTGATGCCATCCCTGAGCCCCCAGACCTGCAGGTGGTCAGCCTACCCCTTGGCTTTTCATTATGCGAAGCCCGTAGGAGATGATTCTGTCCTCACAACCTGAAGAGCCCATGGAGCTCCAGACACCCCGACTTTGTCAGTTTCCAGGCCCGCGGCTGCAGCCCACATGGTCCCAGGCCTCGTGGACACTTGCAGATGTGGGAGTCGTGCTGCCCTGCAGGGCTCCGTCATGACTATCTGGAGATCAGGGAGCTGCTGTGGGACTGGCTGGAGGAGGAGGAGGTGGCAGCGCTGAGCTGGGAGAAGCGGCTGGTGCAGGATTCCAGGCTGGACATGGAACCCCTGGGGAGGAAGGACACCTACGTTACCATCTGGTGGTGACACAGCCCTGGGGCCCACATGCAGCGGTGGAAAAGCTGGTGATGCTGCAAATGAGGCCCCAGGGCCCTTTCCACAAGGCTGGCAACCGCCCCAGGCGCAGAGGGCAAGTGCAGAGGGAAAAGCAAGTGAAGCTATGATGAGAAATGAAGCCCCACCCATTTCTCTGACCCCCTTCCCTGCCAAGAACCCCACAGACCACTCAGGGGCTTGTACCTCACTTAGGTGCCAGCATGGCCCAGAGGGTGCCCCACGGCCCGGGGAGGCCTCAGCCTGTCTCCAGCCTCACCCCTCTGCCTCCTTGCTGCTCCTCTGACACCCGCCTCCCCCATCTCGGGGTCTTGTGTGTCTGCGCCTACTCCCAGAAACCTTCCTCTCCTGCCCACTTTGTCTAGTTAACTCCCACTCCAGAGCAGTGCCGTTTCTGTGGTGACACTGTTCCAGATCTGCGCCATGCGACACGGCTGCCGTCAGCCACGTGGGGCTCCTGGGCACTCGAGATGTGGCTAGCGCGACTGAGGAACTGAGTTTTCAACTTTGTTTAATTCTAATCTCTATGTTTAAATTGCTACCTTTGGCTAGTAGTTACCAAGTCGGACAGTGTAGCCGTAGGGCCTGGGTACTCACAGTGTGATCTGGGGCCCAGCAGCACCAGCGTCTCCTGGAGCTTGTCATTGGAGCTGCAGACTCTCAGGCAGCCCCCCAACCCCCAGAGTCTGCACTTTGATGAGCCCCTCAGGCGATTTGTGTGCACATCACCTAGGTGTCAACTCCAATGTCACTTCCCAGACACCTTCCCCACTACCCTACCCACCCTGTGCCAGGCCTGGTTCTGGACTCTGCGCCCTGTGTGTGCGACCTCTAGCACCTCCTGGAGTGTGGCCTGGGGCAAGGAGCCCGGGCTGGGTACCTTCATGGCACCCACCGATGCTTTGGTGTGGTTACATGGTCTCCTACCATGGTGGGAGATCCAGCCTGTCTGGTACCCACAGAGCCAGCCCAGCACCTGGCCACTGAGGGCGAGCAGGAAATAGCCTTGAACTGGTTCTCTCATGAGGCTACTGAAGGTCAGGGCAGCAAGGCCCACCACTCGACCTCCACCGGCCCTCCCGGAGGCAGTAGCCCCCAGTTCCCTTGTCTACGTTTCTGAGTCTCTCTGGGCTCAGTCTCCTTCCCCAGCACTGAGGCCTGATGGCCAAAACAGACTCTTCCCAAAGGGGGAATCACCAGCCCTCTGACACTCTGCGGGGTCTCTCTTTAGAGTAAAGACCCTGGCCCAGCATTTCTTGTGCCATCTGCGTTTGCCCCAGGGATCCTTGGAGCTCCACCTGGGATGTGGGTCCAGATGTGACACCCTCCTGGAGCCTCGATTTTACTCCATGGTAAGAAATTTAAAGCATCATTTTTAGAAGGAAACTAACACAGATACGTCACGAGGCAGGATGCAAAATCACATTTGTTTTTGAAAGATGAGACAAAAGACCTGGAAGAAACCACTATTGAGTACTTACTATATGTCCAGGTGAAGGGCAGGCTTCCCCCAGCCATCGTATACTCAGGACAACCCCAAGACTTAGGGGCTTCAGCTGTCCCCATATAACAGATGGGGCTCAGAGAGGTAAAGTGACTTGCCGGAGGTCACACAGCAACCTGGAAGTGCTGAAGGCTAAAGCACTACAATTCCCTGTCTCTCTGACAGCAACACTTGGGAGAGAAGTCTGTGAGGCACTATTCTAGTGTTCTAGAGCAGTCCAAACCCAGTTTGATGGAGTTCTAGGAGTGAGGGGATATACAAACAGGAGCGCTCGGGCTCCCCTTCTCCCTCTACCAGTCAGTCTGGGGTGCTGGGCTGGGATGTCCAGGGTTTCATTTGAAGGGACAGTTATGCAGCTGAGGCAGACTTTGGACATGGTGTTCACTCCAGTCGCTCACGGTAAGGTTTAACAACACCCAGGCTGGGGCCCCACCCCTGGAGAAGCTCAAGACCAAGTAGAGGAGGTGATTCCAGAGTCCCCAGCCCGGAAGGAAGGGGCTGAGGGCCTGGCCTGGAGGGGCGTCTGGGGCACCTCGTACCTGAAGTCCTCAGACGCCAGCACCTCGTAGTAGTAGAGGAGTTTGCACCTGGGGCCAGGGCTGTGCAGGGCCGTCAGGACATCCTCCATGCCCGGGAGGCTGCAGGCCGCATGGCCAGGGGGGCTGTGCATTTGCCACTGGAGCAAGTAGACACCAGGCCACCGGGTCACGTGGGAGCCCTGAAACACAGCGGCCACACCTGAGGCCCTGGTCCACCTGGAGACAGGATCCCCTTTTTAAACCAATCTACCAGCCAGTCCTTCCTTTTGGAGTCTCCCGAAGTCACCCTTATTCCACCCCTGCTGTTACCCCACATCCCTGGCATCTGAGCGCCTCCCTCATAGAGATGAGGGGCAGGGAGGGGGAGTTGAGACTGTGAGGGAGAGGGGTACAGCTGTAGGACAACAGAGGTGTGGTTTGGTTAAACGCCTGGATTTTGTTGGCCTTTTGTCCTGCTGAGTGGGATTTGCAAACTGAGAGTACCTGGAGAAGGATTTGGGTGGGAGCTTGAAGGTGGTTAGAGTTTGTTGAGGGCCAAGAGACAGCAAGGTGGGGGTGTTAGTTATTATAAGAACAACTTTGAGGGGGAGGTTATAGCTCAGTGGTAGAGTGCATGCTTAGCAGGCACAAGGTCTTGGGTTCAATTACCAGTACGTCTACTAAATAAACAAATAAATAAACCTAATTACCTCCCTGCAAAACAAAGAACAGCTTTGAGGAAGGGCTGGGATGTTTGGTGGGACCCTGGGGCACATTGCTGGGGGGGTGATGCGACAGCTGTCTGCTAATTCCCCTGTGAAACCTTTAGTAAGATCTGTAGTGCTCGTGTGTGTGTGTGTGTGTGTGTGTGTGTGTGTGTGTGTGTGTGTGTTTGTGGGCTGGTGATATTTGACCTGCAATCACCAGCCTCACGGAGAATGTGGGGTCAGCAGGGGTGGCTCATGTTCATGTCTGAGTCTGTTCCCAGACCTACAGTTTCTCTGCTGTGTCAGCTCTGAAACTTGAGCACGCATCAGCAATCACGGGGAGAGGTGAGGGTGCAGATGCCAGGTCCCATGCCCACAGGTTCTGAGCTTGCCCGCCTGGCGCGGGGCCTGGCAACCTGCATCTTTGACAGGAGTCTCAGGGGATTCTGAGGCTGGGGTCCTGGATCTGCCAGGCTCTCTCTCCCCTACTGTCCAGCAGGGTCTCTGAGGCCAGGGACCGGGTCCAGCGTGTACACTGCTGTAGCCCCAGAACCCTGGCGCTCAGCCGGCACTCAGCCTGGCGTGATGAATAAGTAAATGAACCAAGGAGTGGAACCTGGATGCTCTCCCCTTCCCGGCAGACGAGGGGGTCCTCCACCCGGCTGTAATCTGCGTCCAGGGCCCAGCCTTCGTCTGTCAGCTGCCCGCAGGCCCTGGCCCCAGGCTCCCGGGGGCCTGACTTGGGTGCCTGCTTGGTGTGATACAGACTGAACACCACGTCCCCTCGAAGGATGTCAAAGTCCCAGGTGATGACTGACTCCCTGTCCAGAATCTCCACTGCAACCTGCATGGGGACAGGTGACAGGTGTAAGGCCAGTTTGGAGGGGGCTGGAATGGAGAAGCGGGCTGCAGGGTTGTCAGTCTCCATTCCTCACTGCAGGAAGGGTGGGCTGCTGAGGCTCCCAGCCTCCCTTCTCCCCCTACATCTAGGAATTGCTCTGGACAAACAGACCCACCTCTGTCTGAAACCCCTGGGAGGTTCCATCCTGCCATGCAGTGACCCACAGCCAATGACTGCCTGATGTGAGGGTACAAAGGCCAGCCCCCTACAATCAGATCAGGCCGGGTAGACCAATTCTGAAACCACCTCTTGGCTTAGCTTCTGCCTCCACCCCGTCCTGCCCCCACCCTCCTTACAGGTTTCTCTGGAGCACCCATCCTCTACAAATCTCTGGCACAAAAGCTCATCTCAGGCTCTGCTTCAGGGTCCCTGACCTACGATGACGCCCAGCCCAGTAGGCCCTCCCAGGCGGGGACCCCAGCACCTCGTGGGGGGCCCCGCGGTGCACACTGGCTGACTGGTAGGTCTCTCTCCACTGCCGTAGCTGATCTTCGTGCTCCTGGTCCTCTTCTGTCAGATAGAGGGACTTGGGGACCAGCCCTCCTTCAGGGACATTACACTGGGGGACAAAGATACAAGTGGCAGGTCAGGGCCCAGCCGGGCCTGGCTGACCCCACAGAAAGGTGCCTGTGATCCCTGAAATCACACTTGTAACAGGCATACATGTCATGACAACAGGAGAGAACTGGCAGGCTTGGCAAAATTCGTAGGAAGTGTCATTTTTTTTAACCCTGAATTCATGTAAACTTGCTGTTTGATAGTTCTGTTAGAGGAGGGGGAGGGGCCTGCCTTCCCACAGTCAGATGAGATAAGGGTCACCCCTATCATCTCACCCCATGGGAGGCAAGGAAAGGGATCTGGGCCACCTCCCGTGGAAGCAGTTGCTTGATCATCTCTGCTGTGTGGCTGTGGGTTAGGGACAGATCCCTTTGGGTACATCAGCTCCAGGGTCCAGGCCGCTGGGACATTTGGGTCACCTTCCCTTGCAACAGAGGGTGCAAAGCTGGCAGGTACACTAACTGCTGCCTAGCAACGTCCTGGATGGGAATACAAAGGGGTACGCCTTCGACTGGCCCGGCCTCTGAGCTTCTGGGAAACTTCCACCTTCGTTCACTAGGTCTGAAAGGACCAAGGTAAGACCCCTCCTTCAGAGAGGAGTCATCTCTAAAATGAGCTCTTCCCCAAAGAGCCAGCATGGTCCTCCCCAGGTAAGAGTGCCACAAAATGGCCTGCCCTTCTCCTTCAACCACTGCAGCCCTACCCCAGTGATCCCTGGCTCCTCTAAGGCCACAGACCACCCACTCCGTGAGCTCAGGGCCCGCAGCCCCCGGGGTCTCACCAGGCACTCTCCCCCGAGGAAGTCGGGGATCACTTCTTTGTCCAGGTAGTCAACGAGGCCTCCGGGGCCCTGGTAGTTGCTGCCGCTGTAGATGAGGAACTTCTGCCTGGTGTTCTCGTTGATGAAGGGGCTGATCTGAAATAGGGGGAGATGAGGCAAGATGGAAAGTTTTTTTTTTAATTGAGGTGTCATTCACATAACATAGATTTAACTATGTAAAAGTGAACAATTTGATGGCTTTTGGTTCTGTCACTGTGTTGGGCAACCATCTGTCACCTTTACTTCCAAGACATTTTCATCCCTCTGGAAGGAAACTCTAGGCCCATTAGCAGTCACTTCCCTCTTCTCTCCCCCAGCCCCTGGAAATCACCAATCTGCTTTCTGTCCCTATGGATTTGCCTATTCTGGAGATTTCACAGAAATGGAATCACAAAATATGTGCCTTTTGTGACTGGCTTCTTTCCCTGAGCATTATGTTTTCAAGGTCGCAGCATGAGTCAGAGGTTCTTTTTCGTGGCTGAATAATATTCCACTGTGTGGATGACCAGGCTTTGTTTATCCCAGATGGAAAGTATTTCAACACTGAGCTCTAAGCTGCCCATCAGTCTCATTTGTCATGGCATCCCAATGCTGCTGTGGTGTCTGACTCAGGAAATATTTGGTGAAGGAAGGAAGGAAGGAAGGAAGGAAGGTGGGTAGCTGAACACTTGGCATGGCAGGCCTAGGGCATTTCAGCAAGGAATGTCGCCAGCAAAAAATCAAAACAAGAAATCCCACCTGTGTGGGTCACACTCCTTCAGCCGCCCACCCTGGGAGGGGTCCCCATGGCCTGGCTCCATGCACTGGCCTCCATCTAGTGTGGCCAGTGGGGGACGGGGGTGGCAGCAGGAGATGGGAGGTGGGTACTTCTTCTCTGGCTTCCTCTCTGCTCCATTGCCCCTGGCAGTCCCCACTCTCATCTGTTCCAGCTCTCATGGGGCTCCAGTAACAAGGACATTCCCTCCTCTTGTCCCTCCAGCCCTGGGGTGGTCATTGCGTGCTGCAGTGGCTAGCCCCTGGGGCCTCTCCATCCTGCCCACCCCTCTACAGGGAACTCCAGTGTGTCATACCCCCATTGGAGCCAGCTGGGTGAATTCTGCTTCTGGCCCAACTGACTGGCTCCCACCCCCACCCAACGTACATCTTCTTAGGAAATCTCTAAACAGCAAAGGAACTTAATTTTCACAAAAGCAGGATGTTTCCAGATAAAATGCTTCAGTATCAGGTCCTGCCTGTCCCTCCTGCAGCTCTTGCTCCCCAGCCCAGCCCCAGAAGAGCCTTGAAGTAGCCCCAGAAGCCAGAGAACTTTCTGCCCCAGAAGTCTGCTCATGTCCTCTCCTCTGACAATCCTGCCCTGGCTCCCTACTGCCCCAGGACAAGGTCCCATCTTTGCCACAGCCTGGACTCACCATCCACTGGCCCCTGAGCATCTTCTCATTCTCCTCCAGCCACCCTGGACTGGTTTTTCAGTCCCTCAGAAGCATCCAGCCAGGTCCTGCCTCTAGGCCTTTGCCTGTGCTGTGCGGGTCGCCTGCTACACCCTTCCTCCCTCCCTTCTCCTGCTGGACTCTTGCTCCCTCCTCAGTCTCAGCCCACGTCGCCTGCTCAGCAGGACCTTCCTTGGCTCCACAGTCTAAACGATCCCCCTGCATCACCCCTGCCTTAGTCTCCCCAAGAACCCGAACGCCCCCACACCCTTATCACAGGACATCATGAAGCAGGTACTTGTGTGGGGCTATCTGGTTTCTCTCCCCTGACACACACACACACACACACACACACCCCATGATGGGAGGAGACACACTCTGCATCCCCACGGCACGCATTAAGTACTTCATAAAACACTGAATCCATTTAAATTTCAACTCTCAAGTCTCTATCCAGACTGAACCTCTACGTACAGCAGAGGTTCTCAGGCTTTCCTGGGCACCAAATCCCCAGGTACTTGGTAAGATGCTGCCTCTGAGTCTGTAGGACAGAGAGGGGGCCTGACACTCTGCACTGGCCTGCAGACCACACTTCAGTAACAAGGCCTCTGGGCAGTGGTTTTCAACTGCAAGTGACAACCAGTAGTGGTTGTGAAATCAACTATGGCTGCAACTTGCCTATTCTGAATGGAAAGGACTAGAAAAGAATAGCAGAGTGTCTTGTAAATACAATAACCATCAATCGTGAATCTGTTGTTTCAGGTGAGAGTGTGTGTGTGTGTGTGTGTGCGCGTGCAGGCTCAAACACTGGGACCAGGTTGCAACATAAAGTGTATTTCTGACTGCAGGTCATGGGCCAAAAGTTTTAAAATCCCTATAGCACAGGATCCCAACACTCCTCGGAACCAGCTCACAGGAGTCCCAGGAACGTGTTACAATTCTAGGTGTGACTCTCATGTCCACAAAGCAAAGCAGGACAGTGGCTATATAAAGTGTGTTCCATCCACACAGTGGAGTATTATTCAGACATAAAAAGGAATGAAGTACTGATTCTTGCTACAACATGGATGAACCTGAAATCATGATGCTGAGAGAAGTCAGACACAAAAAGCCTCCTGTTGTATGGTTCCACTTACACGGAATATCTAGAACAGGCAAATCCGTTAGAGACAGAAAGAAGATGAGTGGTTGCAGAGGAATGGAGGGAGGGGTGGGGAAGGACTGCTAATGGGGACAGGGTTTCTTTTTAGGGTGAAGAAAACGTTCTAGAGTTAGCTAGCGGTGATGGTTGCATAACCCTGTGAATTATACTAAAAACCAGTTAATTCTACACTTCACAAGGGTGAACTTTATGGGATATGAATTATATCTCAGTAAAGGTGTTATTTAGAAGAAATAATGCAGGGTGAGCAGGTGGGACAGCTCACAGAGGGACCTCCTCTCCCGTCTTGGGCTCCTGCTCTTTCTTACCAGCGTCCAGAGCACGGGGAAGACGCGTGGGGCTCGCACGATGAGCAGCCGGCCCAGGGTCTCTGGGTAGTTGTCCTCCACCACCTCTATCATACGCAGTAGAGCCTTCACCCCCGGCCGCCACAGATGCCGCAGGCTGAGACCCTCCAGGTCCACCAGGCAGGTCCAGGAGCTGCAGCAGAGACACCCCCTCACTCCATCTCACTCCGTCACCTCCCAGGGCCCCTGACACCATCCTCAGGGACCCAGAGCCCCAAAGACAGGGATGGACAGAGTGGCTCCATAAGCAGCACTGGGAGAAGGGGCCAGAACCACGGGACACTCCTGTGGATCCTGCCACCATGGGGAGGCCACGTGGCACAGAGGTTCAGAGCACACCTGCCAAGGCTGAGGGCCCAAATTCAAGTGCCCAAGAGCTGTGTGCCTTGGGCAACTTCCTCATCAGGACGGAGGCAATGACAATAACTGCCTCATCTCATCAACTGTTGGGATTAAATAAGATGGTCTATGTAAAGCTCTCTGCAAGGACAGGCATGTAGCATGTGCTCATTAAAACCAGTTATTACTACTAATTGTTGTAAAGATGCTGACTGCCAAATAGAGCATAAGCACTAAGAGCACACACTCCAGAGCCAGATGGCCTGGATTCAAATCCCAGCACTGCCACATGCTGTGTGGCCTTGGCCAAGTTACTTAACCTCTCTATGCCTCCATTTCATTAAAACTAATTCATTAGGAAAATGACCATTTTGCTGTAGCAGGCTGGTCCCTGGGAGCCTGTCCATCCTGCCTTGTTCCCTTCACCTTGCCCACCCACTCCAAGGAGTCCCTTCATGACACCCTGACATCTGAGCCATCTGGGGAGCTTTCCACTTCTGGCCAGGACCCTGAGAGATCAATCCCCCACCCCAACTCTAAAGGACACCTCCTTTGGAAAGCTCCAGACAGCAAAGGAATTTAATTTTTACAAAGATCAGGATATTCCGGGATAAAAAGCTTCATTATCAGATCCTGCCTGTCCCTCTGGGGGTGACATGAGCCAAGGAGCTGGGAAGAGTCCCTGTTACACAAGAAGTGCAATGTCCACATCTGTGTCACCTCTTCAGTCATTGTTTCTGATAAATCATAAAGAAACCCTAGGAAGCTGCCTTAGGTTAAGAATGGTTAAGTGCCTTAGGGCGCAATGCCACTGTAAGTATTGGTGTGGGAAACTCAGCTCAGAAACAAGTTTGCAGGGACCAAGAGAGGGGCGGTGGGTCACTGGATGTGCCCAGACACCTGCGAGGTCCACCTGCCTGAGAGACAGTCAAGGTGGATCTTGGGGTACGAAAGCCTGTCTCAAAAAGCCAAGGCCAGGAGGGCTGCGTGGCATGGGAAGAAAGTCCATGAGCCCAAGCCAGACGGAAACAGGTTCACATCCCAGCTGTGCCCCCTCCCTGCTCAGCAACCTTGGATAGCATCACCACTCTGGGCTCCGGGTTCCCCATCCATAAAGAATAGGGACGCCAAGACTCCCTGCCTCACAGGGTCGTTGTAAGAATTAGAGGAGGACATTTCTGTAAAGCGCCTAGCACACTGCCTGGTACAGCACCCATGCCCGGTGAACCTCGGCTGTTTTTGACTGTTTGGGAGTTTGCCTCTGGCCGGGGTACTTGCCTGATGGGACGGCCAAACTGCTTTGTGTTCCCTTCACACCGCTTCTGTCCTTCCTCGTTGACGGAAGGAACCTGGAAGGCAGAGAAGGTGCTGGTGGTTCACTTGGTTGCTCTGGCCGCAGGCAGCCCCGGGGGCTCCCAGGAGCAGGCACCCCGACTCACGTGCTGCAGCAGCACCTCCTCCCCCACCGCCTTCATCAAGCCCTTGGTGTCCATGTGGCCCAGACGAAGGACGTAGAGGGGCCGGCCATCTGTGGGGCGGGGCCAAGCGAGGTGGGAACAAAAGGGAGCCAGAATTACATACTTTAATATGATACTTTATATACGTTGTATGCATACAATCAATTCTTATTATTCCTGGTAGCTATGCTCTATAAAGTCACCTCGAACACAGAGTCAGAGAACACCTAACCCAGCTGCTGCTTCCAGGGGGAATACGGAGGTTAAGTTCCTGGCAGCCTCGGGTCACGACACTCATGTCCACTGATTAGTACGCAACTTAGTTTTACGTGTGTTTCTATTTAAGGACACTTGTTTAACTTATGTTGTCGATTCATTAACGCTGAACGCACGGCCAGCAGCACTGTGCCTGGTGCCTGAATGCAGCTCATCTAACACACCTGTATTCTCCATAAGGCACGTCACAGCCTCCCTGCACTTACGAACATAGACAGCGCTTCTGCACGACGTGAAATCACCACAGAAAGCACAAAATGCAAAAAATATGGCACTTCATAGACTGCAGAAAGGACACTCAATTCCAACAGGAGCTGAAACAAGGAGGCAGAAGGACACTTGTCCAGCCTCAGCTGGAAAGGGACGTGCATGTCAGATGACTCAGACTTTTTGTCGCTCTGTGCATGTCCGTGAAGGACAGTGAAGACACCTTGAGTATTGACATGGGGGTTACAAATAAATTTTAGTGAGTAGTCAAGTTCACAAATATGGAATCCATGAGTAACTAAGATCGACTGTATATTGAAAGCAGGTGTGCCAACCGGCTCTTCAGGACAGTCCAGCACTCGCCCTAATCAATATATATGGATTTTTAACTAAAGGACACTGAAAAGTATACGGGCTCTGGCTTCAATGGCAGTTTAAGTTTTTAAAAAATCCACAGATGATATTTGTGGTGGGTTGAACAATGTCCCCTGCAAAATTTATGTCCACCTAGAACCTCCGAATGTGATCTTAGTTGGAAGTAGGGTCTTGGCTGATGTGATTAGTTAAGGATCTCTAGATGAAATTGTGCTGGCTTAGTGTGGGTCCTAAATCCAGTGACCCGGGGTCTTTATAAGAAGAAGAGAGGACACAGAGAGATACACAGTGAGAAAGGCTGTGTAAACACAGAGGCAGAGGTGGGGTGATGGGGCCACAAGCCAAGGAATGCCTGGGGCCACCAGAAGCTGGAAGAGGCAGGAAGGATTCTCCCCTAGAGCCCTCAGCGGAATCATTGCCCTGCTGACACCTTGATTTTGGAATTCTAGAACTCCAGAACAATAAGAGAATAAATTTATGTTGCTTTAAGCCTCCCAGTTTGTGGGAATTTGCTCTGGAAGCCCCAAGACACCAATGCAGCGTTCATGCAGTTCAAAAGTAGTGGTGGGCCGACCCAGCCCCTTGGAGAAACATCTTGTCTCAAGCCCAAACGACTACTCCAGCTCTGCCTTCTTCATGGCTGGGTTGCCATCTCAAAGGCATCTCTAGATGCCCAGAAGAGACAAAAGGAAAAATAACAAGATGCTAAAATGAAAGCGGGCATTCAAAGCGCATTTGGCAGGGACCCAAGCGTGCGTGCTACATTATGTAGGCAAAGGGACTCACCTATGTCCTGGTAGTGCCAGCCCCCTGCATAGAACTCCTCCAGAAGGGCAGGGGGTCGCCAGGTCTGAAGGAGGAGGTCCACCTGGTGCTGCTTTCGCCAGCTCAAGGACTGGCACAGCATCTCCCGGGCCCTGTCCAGGTGGAAGTCACGAGCCCGCAGGAACCGAAGGATGTGCTCATCTTTGGGAATCTGAGAGGAGGAGGAGAAAGCCCTTAGCATGGCATGCCCCAGCCCAGGAGATACAACTGGAAAGTGAGTTTCCTGTCTTATCTGCAAAACATTTAGCCGGGAAAGGGACCTTACGCTCAACCACGACACAGTCTAGGGTGGACTGCGGTGAAGATCTGTGAGTTTGGGCTGCCTGAAGTCCCTGTCCTGTAAGGGGGGGAGGCATCGCTTTTCTCTTGGGGAATTGCTTTTCCTCCCCTATCCCCAACACCAACCACAGTTTTAGTTGGCCTTGCCAATCATAGTACCCCATACCCATGGCCCTGGGGGTGGACACCATCCATGCCAGGCCAATTAGATCATTTAAACAATTTTAAATCAGAAGAGAAGGGCACAAACCCCTTTCTCTATGGAGGCAAAGGTGAGACTGAAAGCCATGGGCAGCCACTACGCCAAGCCCAATAAGAAGGTGTGTCTGAGGGGAATGAAGCAGAAACAAACAGATACAAGAGCTAAGGGGTCCCGATCACATTTAAGTCCTGGTTCGGGAAATCCCTGAGACAGGCTGCATGGTCCCCTGTCCTGGGCTGAGTGGTGTTCCCCAAAATCATGTCCACCCAGAACCTCAGAATGTGACCTTATTTGGAAAGAGTGTCTTTGCAGAAGTAATTAGTGAAGATGAGGTCGTATTGGACTAGGGGGCACCCTACTCCCATGTCTGCTGTCGTTATTATAAGAGGGAAATTTGGACACAGACAGAGAAGGAGAAGACCACGGGAAGATGGAGGCAGAGATTGGAGTGATGCTCTGTCAGCCAAGGACAGCTGGCAGCCACCAGACACCAGGAGAGAGGTGAGGGACATTCTCCTTCAGAACAGAAAGAACCAACCCTGCTGACCCCTCAATTCCAGGCGTCTGGGCTCCAGAACTGTGAGAATAAGTTTCTGTTGTTTACAGCCATGCAGTCTGTGGTGTTTTGCTTCAGCAGCCCCCAGAAATGAGTACACCCCACTTAGCAGTGTGTTATATGAGCTCATAACTACCATAGTCCCTTTTTTGGCCTTGTTGATTCAAGCTACATTCTTACCACAGAGAACCCAGGTCTAACTCGGATGCCCAGGTACAAGCGAAGACCCACCAGCACTCCTTCCTTCCCTCGGGCAGGTATCAACCTCAAGGGAAAGCCAGCCCCCGTAAAAGGGGCCCTTTCCTGAATGCTCTCTGAGCCAGACATGGCTCTAAGCGCTTTGTGTGGATTGTCCCTTGTGATTTGCTCCAGGGGTGGCGGGGTATGCTAACACTGTGCCCATTTTACAGATGAGGAAACAGGCAGACAGATCACATCCCAGCCCAACACTAAAATGATGCCCATACCTACCCCGCAATGGGGGGTTGCAGGGAGGAAGGGCAAGTGACTCACAACTAAGCTGGAAGCTCTTATTCAAGAGAGCTGAAGGTCAGGTCCATGCTTGGGACCTGCATGCATGGTGGACACTCACATTTGGGGCTTAGAGTCTAAAGGCAAAAAGGCACATGCTGTCAAAAATCAACCCTCGCAATTCATTAAGTCTCTTAGAAAAGCACAAAACGTGGTTTTGTGAACACAGGGCAACAGAGCAGTGACTGTAATCCCCAAGGGATGTTGGTGATGTCTGGAGCCACTTTCGGTGTCACAACTGGGGAAGAAGAGCTCCCCGCCTCCAGCAGGGTGGGGGGCCAACAATGCTGCTCAACGCCCTGCCGCGCACAGGACGGCCCACCAAAAAGAGCCGTCAGGCCTGGAGTGTCAGGAGCGCTGAGGATGGGAACCCTGCTGTCAGTGGCACGCACAGAATGCACAAAACTTGAGATTATTAAAAGAACACAAAATATGGGGTGGGGGTATAGCTCAGTGGTAGAGTACATGCTTGTCATGCACGAGGTCCCAGGTTCAATCCCCCGTGCCTGCCATTAAGGGATAAATTAAAAAAAATACGTTTTTTAAAAAGAAGGCAAAATATAAGTGCCCAGCATTGCTAATTACACAAGCTTACTTACCCGCCCTTCCTCCCCCCAGTGCCTGAGGCTGAGTAGCTGCAGCCCCAGCCCTGACCCACCTTGCCTTTGTGGGTCTCCTGCAGCCAGTGCCGCAGCTGGATCAGGCAGCTCTCCTGCATGGGCGTGAGATGACCCAGGCACCTCTCGATGTAGTCTGCATCCAGCTTGTCCCCTGGAGGAGAAGAGGGAGTTCAGAACAAGAGAGAGATGCTGCCTCGCCTACCCTTTCTGGAACCCTCGCCTTATCGGCCAGCTTCGAATCTGAAATGTAGTTCAAGCACACGGTGGCCCTTTCACCAAAGAGCCACTGGCCTTCAAATCCTCTAGTGTTTCAAACCATTTCCTGGGTGGTTCTGAAAACTCGTGCTGGGGCAAGCCTGGATCTCACTGTGGCAGGTGATTTGTCCCTTTGACCCTCGGGAATCAAGATAACGCCCACACTCTGGAGGTGTCCCACCCTCTGAAGATTATTAAAGTATGAGCTCATGTCTACTGACTTGCATCATCTGAACGAGTTCTCCCAACCCCCCCCTCCTCCGGGAGGCAGGCAGCACTATCGCTCCCACTTTAGAGAAGGCAAAACTGAGGCCAAGAGCGTTTCAATAACTCGAGTGGGTAAATGCATGTGGTGTGCCCCGTATAAAAAGGAGGCAGTGGATAAATACCTGTTCCTTCTGCCTTCCCAACTTTCAGCCCCCTTGTGAGCTTTGAGGGTTTTGGCAGACAAAGCCCTGAACCCAAAATACAGCCCTGGAGCTGCATGGATCATTCCCACTGTTCAGTCCCTTCTCTCACGATTGGGCTGTTCTGGGTGAGCGTGTGCTGGCATTTAGAGGTGAAGATCCAGGCTGAGGTCCTGTTGCCCACTCTTAACTGCTGGCATGGCAGATGCTGGCATGATGACGCATCTCAGCATCTTAGCATCTCAGCAGTGGGTGGAGATGGTCCACAAATGATCAGCCCCCTTGGGCATAGCCCCTTCTTTGTGTGCAGAGGGAACAATAAGAAAACAAATAGAATGGCTGCATATCTAGCAGCAGGACCCAGCAATTCCCTCCAAAACAAAAAAAAGCCCAGGGCTGGTGGTCACGCCAACTGTGCCAGTAGGCACCTGGGTAAACAGAGGCAGAAGGAACACTGTGGAGGGGATCATCCAGATTCCACAACACCTCGGACTGGTCAGAAGCAGAGATGCTGAAGACAGGGAGGGGGCAAGGGGAGGGTAAGGGAGGAAATATGAGGGAGGCAAGAGATAGCAGTATCCTTCCGGCCTCTAGGCAGATGTGAGGTCCCTTTCTCCTTCTAAGCACAAAGGCTCAGTGATTCAGAGCAGAGTGGAAGGGGCATGACCATGCCTCCCGCCAGCCATCCTGAGTACCAGCTCTGACCAGCACAGAGAAAGAAGGGAGGAGCTGGTGCAAAATGGGGAGGGCACAGGGCATGACCTGCGGAGTGTGTGCACAGGAAAGGGCAGAAGAAGTGCAGTGTTGTAAAAAAAAATTTTTTTAATATTTTAGAAATGTACATACAATGGCAGCCAGCTAGTGCACACAGTTAATGCAGAATAAATATTTGTTAAACGAACAAATTTTGTTCTTCCTAAACACAGCCCCAGATGTGTTTTTGGTTACACAGCATAATTCTAACTCAGGCAAGCCCTTATATTTCAGTGGCCCCAAAGAGAAGACTGAATCATCATGAGCACAAATGCGTGTAGTTAAAACTGGATTCGTGGGGTGTGTGCAGTTTTGTGTCCTAGTTTTTTCCTTTGCATTGTGAACATTTTCCATGCCGATAAAAGTCTGAAGTATGACAAAGGGCTAATTGCCTTAATACGCAAAGAGCTCTTACGAAGCAATAAGAAGTTGATGGGCAAATAGGAAAATGAAGATAGGACAAGATCGGAATTCACACACACACAAAAGGGAAAAACAGTCACTAAACATGAAAAAATAAAACTTGACCTCACTCATAAAGAAAGAAGTGGTCACTAATCTACCAGTGGTCACTCTTTACCTTTCAAAAGTTGGAAACATTTACTAATAGTTTTGTGGGAAGCTGGAGTAGAGTCAGGAATAGATGCAGTTACATACTCTGCTGGGATCATTGATGAGGAGAAACTCTTTGCAGGCCTAGCTCATAAATCGACCAAAATTTTAGATGCTTATAACCTTTAGCCCAACAAATCAACTTTTAAAATTATATGCTATGTATATGGTCCTGTAAATATTTTTTAAAAACCTTAAGTACAAAGAGGCACCTCATTATTTGTATTAAAAAAAATGGAAACAACCTACATGTCCATCAATAGGAGACTAGCTAAAAAACTAATTAAAATAATAAATAATAAATAAATGTCTATTAATAAATAAAATATGGTTCCACCACACCGCAAAATACTGCAAAGCGCTAAGACATGTGCACCAATACAGACAGCTGTTCAAGCAACATTAGTAAGTGAAAAAAGCAAAATATCAATTGGAATGTATAATATACTCTCATTTATTCCATGTAGGTTACACATGTATGTGTGCATATCATGTACATATTTATGCCCACATAGTCTCAGGAAACCTGTCGTCACCTCCAGGGAGAGGAAGGAATCTCACTTCCTACTTCACATCTTCTGAGCAGTTTGAATTTTTTTTCTACCGTGATCATGCATAACTCATTTAATTTAAGAATAGTAATAAAAACCAGAGAAAAGAGCAGCCCTGAGGCACCAGATCAGTCAATTCCTGATCTAGAAAGAATCAGTTCTGGCTCTTGGGTCAGAGAGGAAAGAAAACAAAGCAGCCGGAAGAGGAAGGAAGCCAAGTCCCAGGAGTGCGCAAACCCACTGCGGCCCCGGGGGCAGACCTGGCCTCAGTGGCAGCGGACCTACCGACCTACCATCAGCACCAACTGTCTCTGGAACAGGATTCTGAGCACCACCAGACCTGCCAACCTCCAGGAAGCAGGGATCCTTCAGCCTAGTCTGGGAGTGGGTGTCTTCCTCTCGGACTGGGGCAGGCGTCCACCGGGGAATGTGAGAGGTGCCCTGGGAGATGAGCTCGTTCAGGTAATGCTCGATCACCTCCTTCCCCTGGAAGCCAGAGAGACACATCAGCATGGTGGAGGACACCAGGGGTGTCCGAGCCGGCCTTGCTCCGGCCCAAGCCTGATATGTGGCTACTGAGCAGCTGAAATGCAGCCAGTCCAAATGGAGACGTGCTGGGAGCATTAAATATGCACCAGTGCCAAATGGGAATGTAAAATAGCCCGCAATAGGTTTTATATTGATAATACATGGATAAAATAGACTGTTAAAATGGAGTTCACCTGTTTCATTGCATGAAATGGCCTCTGCTCAGTGATGGGTCTGAGATCTTTAAACCAAGCAGTGCATACTGTCCCTCTGTCCAGAGAGTTCACTGCACATGCCCAGGAGCATCAGGATAATGACTATGGTGCCCCATTAAGGGCCAGGTGCTTCCTATCCATTATCTCATGTGATACGACCATGATTAAAACACTCATTCTACTGATGGGGAGACTGAGGCTGAGGAAGGTTAAAGGTCTGTTGGAGGCACATCCAGGTCTGCAGTCTCCAAGTCTGCACACCTTCCTCCAACTAAGCCCGCCTCTTACCTTCTTGACGTTGGCTGTGTATTGCTTCATGGCAATCTTTTCTAAGGCACTTTCGAAGCCAAAAAAGGACCGGATGTCAAGTGAGGCGGATTGCTCAAAGCACGTCCACTCTTCATTCTCAGGATGGACCTGGAAGCCAGGCAGGAGTGGTGACACAGTCTCAGTGTGGGGGATGTCACGCCCTCCCTGGGTGCTCTCTCGGAGACCTGGACCCAGCCAGTGCATGCAGAGGACAGCACATCACAGCCTGACAACACCCAAGGGCAACAGGAGTACCAAGGGGCTCTGCGCAGAGAACAGTGCAAGGTCTAAAGCCTTAGAGAACAAAGAGCTTTCTCAGGAGGGACTGGAAGAAAGGTGGTCTGATAGTCCTGTCCCTTAAAAATTATATGCACATAATAATATACTTAAATAAATAATGTATTTTATATATCATTATAAATAAATGTTATACAAAACTATTGTTTTATATTTTTAAAATATTTATAATGTTATGTATTTCTATATTATATATTTATTATAAATAAATATTTATATATATGTCAGCAAAGACAAACTTCACTGACAGAGCTACTATCCAGACCCAGGCTTAGCACCTCTCAAACTTCGGTGGGCAGAAACATCAGCAGGGTGTCTGTTAAATATTCAGACACCTGGGCTAAACAGGTCCAATGTGAGGCTTTTGAACCTTATATTCACAAGCAGCCTTGGTGATGCTGATCAACAGCTGTTGGCAGAACTCACTCTGAGAACTTATACCTCCCCAGAGGCCCAGTTTCCAGGAGGCCCCAAGAAGAGCTGGAGGTGTGGAAGGAAAAAAAAAACTATGAGCATTTACTGGATGCCTGCTGGATACGAGGCACCACACTAAGTGCTGGGGACAAGACAGATGAATAAGGCAAGGAATCCAGTGGGGGAGGCTGGGCGAAGACACACCAGAAAACACCTGCAGGGAAGAGAGCATATAGCTCAGTGGTAGAGTGCAGTGCTTAGCATGCACAGGGTCCTGGGTTTAATCCCCAGTATCTCCATTTAAAAAATAATAATAATAAATAAATAAATAAACCTAATTACCCCCCCCCAAAAAAATACTAAAATAAAAACAAAACAAAACAAACAAAAAACCCCTACAACACCTGGTAACTCACCATAGTTATTTCCCTGGCGTTATCACCACGAACACTATCGTTTGGGATGTCACATGGGCTGAGGGTCTTTACCTGCATTATCTCATTTGCTCTTCCCAGTGCCCAATGAGGCAGGTTCTGGTGATGTCTCCATTTCACAGATATGGAAAGGTGGCCCAGGAAGGGGAAGCAATTGACCAATGTCACTCAGCAAGAATGTGGCAGAGCTGAGTTCCATCCCAGCAAATGTCTCCAGACTCCTCACTGCAGCCCCCGAGGCCAGTAGGACCGGGCCCCAGCAGCCCTCATTCTCAGACCTTGCTTATCCAACTCAGGGTCTTCACACATGCTGTTCCCTCCTCCAGACTCTGTTCCCAGCCCTCTCATCCTTCAAATCTCAGCTTTGCTGGCACCTCTACAGAGAGGCCTGAGGGACACTGTTACCTCCTCTCATTTTCTGTAATTCTACTTGCTGGATCCCTTCTTAGCACTTGTGACAAAGGTGTAAGGATATATTGATTTGGTTTTTTCTCATCTGTGTCTCCCACTGGAATGGAAGTTCCATGAGGGCAATGATCAGGCAGATTGCTCCACTGCTTGGTGTCAGGGTGCCTGCCACACAGTAGGTGCTCAATCAATATGAACTGGAGAATAATAATACTTATCATTAATTCTATTGAAAGGTAACATGTACACACAGAACTCAGTAGGTGCCAGGTACTGCTCTAAGGGGCTTGAATATTCTACTTCATTTAATCCTCACCACAACTCATATGGTAGGTATAATCATTAATCCCACATTACAAAATAAAGAGACAGATGGAGAGTTTCATGAAGGAAGGAGGAATTGAGGCAGGGTTGCCAGATTTAGCCAATACAAGATGCCCGGTCATATTTGAATTTTAGATAAACACTAATAACATTTTCGTATGTCCCAAGAAATTTTTGAGGTTGCTTAAGCTAATCTATCTATCTATCTATCTATCTATCTATCTATCTATCTATCTATCTATCTATCTATCTATCTATCTCAGCTGTACGTATGAACTGCAGGTGTAAGGAGTGTCTTGCATCCTCATATCGCCCTGGGAAGGTGCGAGTCCGCAGGATGAAATGCACCGACATCAGGTGTGGGTACCAGGATCTTGGGGCGGCCTGCCCGCTGCTCACCGTGTAGCTGCAATTCTCCTTGACCACCACGCGGCTGGCGAAGGTCTCGTTGTGCGCTTCGATGAGGAGCGTCCTCTCCTTCCAGTTCAAGACGTTTCTCTGCACGAAGACCACGTGCTCGACACCGGCAATCTGCAGGAAAGGGGCAGCGGGGCATGCGGGACTTGAGAGAGACTCGGGGAGAGGGGGGAACCCAGAGGGCTGGCCCAGGTCACTCCCAGACGCTGAAACCCCCGGTGCCCCGCCCCACACCTGCCCACCAACCAGAGCCTGGATCCCCGACTCCATCGCTCTTTTCCCCACCTCCCTGACCGGGGAGTCACTCTTAATTCTAGTTCCGGAACAACGCCCAGTCTCAAACCAGCCTCCCGGCCCTCGTCTCACCAAGACCCGGGCGGGCGCCCACCCCAGGACCCCAGTCTGGGCACCAACACACAGTAGCCCCACCACTGCCTGGACGCACCCCCACACACACCCTGTCCCAGGTCTCCTTCCAGCTGTCGGCCTCCCACCCATCGGGGCCCCTCCTCAGCGGGGTCCCTGGTTCTCCGGAAACCCCTCCAGGACGCCCTCCACGCTCACCTTCCGCAGCAGCCGCGGGGCCTCCACGCGCAGCCTGCAGCTCCGCTCCACCACGTGTACAGCCCCGTCTGCGCTGCGGAACTCGCTCAGGACCTCACTGCCCAGGAAGACCGGGATCTGTGGGCAGGTGGGGAAGCGCTTCTCATAGGCCTGGGGACAGAGCAGGGTGGTGGGGAGGGTGGGGTGAGCATCAAGGGAGCAGGGGGCGGCCGGAGCACAACCCTCCTGCCTCCAGCCCTTGCTGGGCTGTTGTCTCATTTCCAGGGTATCCAGAGCGGAGCAGAGTGGCCCAGGCCATGGGAAGAGCAGTGGCCACTGCTGTATTACCACAAGACCATCATCTTAACATCTGTTTTAGAGCAGTGACACAGGAGTACCTGAGTGATGACTTGGACCAATCACTTTTTGGCTCTAAATTTGGGTTTTTGCCCTCGGAAGGAGGAGTGGGCTTCCTTGGGACATTTTTAAAGAAGGCATCTTTTAGAAACAAACAATTGACAAAACCAACACCCATTCATGATTTAAAAAAAAAAAAAACACTCGAAAAACTAGGAATAAAAGGTAACTTTCACATCCTGATAAAGGACACCTACAAAAACCCCAGCTAAGAGGGGAGGATAATAGCTCAGTGGCAGAGTGCATGCTTAGCATGTACCAGGTCCTGGGTTCAGTTCCCAGTACCTCCATTTAAAACCAAAACAAAACCCAGCTAACATCATGCTCAATGGTGAAAGACTGAAGGCTTTCCCCCTAAGATCAGGAACAAGGCAGGGATGTCTGCCCAGGTTGCTGTCCAGGGGGTTCTAACCAGGGCAGTTAAGCAAGTAAAAGAAATAAAAGGCAGTTCAGAAGTGCCAGGGTCAGAGCCACTGGGGGGTGTGCCGGAATCCGTGGCTGACAGTATTCAGGCAGGGTTTTGCTCTGAGAGCCTGTCGCAGCTCACGTGTCCCAGAATCAGGATCAAAGTGAGCTCCAAAAATAGTGCTGGCATCTGAGGACACATACATCCTCCCCATCCCTTCTGGCTCCTGAGGTGGGGGAGGCGGCACCACCCAGCTCAGAAGGGCAGATGTGGGGGAGGGGCAAGGAGGAAATGCCTGGTGCCCTGGTGTCACCCCAAACCCCACGAGGCCAGCACAGTGCGTCCTCCGTCAGGGTCAGGAGGACAGGGCTGCCTCCCTATGTAGAAGCTGGTTGCTTTGTACAAACACACCAGAGTTAGAATAACTCTCCCCAGGGGAGAATGCACAATGGGGCTCCTGGGGGTCTGGGCTCAGAGGGCTGGCAAGGGAGAATTGTGTGCCCCCTGCATATCTCAGGCCTCCTTGAATCCTCTTTCAAAGGAAGAAATGCCTTTAAAAGAAGGCATTTTTCCACTGAGGAAGGAGCTGCATTAGCAAAGTGAGTAGAGCCTGGAGGGAGGGGTGGGCAGGGGGCGGTCAGGCATCTGGTTTGAAGCCCCGCTCCACCTCCTCCCAGAGGACAGGCAAGTCCCTTCTTTCCTCTAAACATGTTTCATCATCTGGAAAATGAGTATATACTAGGCTGAGTATCTCATGCAGAGCCTGGCCCATAGTGGGCATCCAGGATTTTAATTCTGCAAGCAAAGGGGCTCAAATGGTGGCACAGCGCAGCTTTGTAAGAACTGCAAACAGCTCCCTTCTAGTCCCTTCAGAGCAGAGTTTCAGAACTGGTCAGGTTCAATTTGAGGCTCTGCTTCCTTCTCACTGGGTGAGCTTGGGCAAATCATTTGCCCTCTCTGAGCCTCCATCTCCTCACCTATAAAATGGGCTGATGGTAAGGATGTCACAAGATCATGTCTCAGAACAATTGGCACAGGATGAGCCTCGACTCAGCTCCTCCAGATGTGTGCTTTCTTCCATTTAATCCTCTGAATGCTGTCCTCATTGACAAATGAGGAAACTGGAGATCAGAGAGTCTAAGTAATTTACCCAAGATCACACAGTACAAAATGGTGAATCTGGATTTGAATCCCAGGCCGGCCCAGCACCCACTCCCTCATGAACCCCTTGCTCAATAGCTTGGAAACAATGCAGGCATTGTCCCCCCGGGGCCGTGTGGTCATGATTTCTCCTTTCTCCACCCTTAACCCTTCAAATTCTGCCAGACAGGCCACACTGTCCCTGAGTGTGTCTATATCCTCTGTTCTTCAGTCACTCTCCAGCTCCCCAGATGAAACAACATACTCAAAACAGGCCTGGATGCTCAGGAAAAAATCCCACACTCCTTATTCTGTCCCACCAGGTCCTGGCAATCTGTCTGTCCCACCAGCCCACCTCCCACCCCAGCCTCCTTCACTCTGCTCCAGCCTTGCTGTTTGTGGAACACACAGTTATAAGCTGAATTGTGTGTCGTTCCCCCCACTCACCCCTAACAGAATTCATATGTTGAAATCCTAACCTCCACCACCTAAGAATGTGACAGATGTAATTAATTAAGATGAAGCCATACTGGAGTAGGGGGAGGCCCCTAATCCAATATGACTGGTGTCCTTTTAAAAAGGAGAAATTTGGACACAGGCACACACACAGGAAGAACATCATGTGACAACGAAGGCACAGATCTGGGTGGAAGCCAAGGAACACCAAGGATTACCAGCCACACCAGCAGCTAGGAGAGAGGCATGGAACAGATTCCCCCTCACAGCCCTCGAAAAGATCCAACTCTGCCAACACTTTGATCTCAGGCTTCCAGCCTCCAGGACTGTGAGATTAAAAAATGTCCTGCTGTTTAAGCCACCTAGTTTGTGGTACTTTGTTATGGCAGCCACAGGAAACAAATATACCCATCAAGCTTGTTCCTGCCACAGGGCCTTTGCACTTGCTGCTCCCTCTGCTTGTAACTCTAATCAATCCACTTGACAGCAAAGGGGGAGGGAGGTATGAATTACATGTGCTTCTGAAGTGTGGGAGACCTGGATTGAGGGCTCTAGAGATGCTCTGGCTTCAGGGACTCATCCATACTGGTCCTTCTTCTTGAGACACTCTCCCCTGCAAGGCTGCCTCCTCCTCTTTTCTCTGTCCTTTTGGTTCGTTTGTTTTCTTGGTAACACTTATGGCACCTTCTAACCATATATGTGCCTGCAAGTGGCATGCCCAAGGCCTGGGCTATGTGCTTTTCGGCAGCACTGACCTCAAACCTGCGCCCATCTCAATTCTCAGCACACACTAGGACCAACAAAGAAAAGCCAACGAGCATAGAAAGAAATAATTCACACTTGCCAATGGCCCACACAGCCCGAAGAAATGTGTCCAGGGAGGGGAATGACAGGCTGTGAGCTCAGCGCACACAGCCAACAGAGCATCACCAGGCTGACTTCCTGTCATAACAACTTGTTGGAAGAGCCCTGTCTGGAGCCCCTAGATAACAGCGGGGCTGGTCAGCAGCACAGGGGCGCTTGGGCACAACTCTCCCTGACTGTGACAGGGAAGGCATTGCCTTCCTCAAGTAAGCAGTGGCTGCCCCAACAATGGCACCATCCCAGGCATTGGGGGAACCCCAGAGCTCAGGCTCCACCCGGAAGATGGGGTACCTGAAATAAGGAGTCTACCCAGTGCCAGTTCTCCAGGATCAGGGGGCTGTCAGCCAGAGATTCCCTGTATTTGTGAGGGCTAGTGTCAGACACCACTGTACTGGACATTTATGGAGGACTGACTGCACCATTTTTGTCTTCATGACACGCTGATGGGATGGGAACTCGTATTTCCCCATTCTACAGATGAACAAGTTGAGGCTCAGGAAGGCAGAGTGACTTGATTTACATCACATGGCCAGTAAGTGGCGGGGTCAGAGCACAGAGCCATCTGACCCAGACCCCAACCCTGATCGACCCGGTCCTGCTTCTCAGGGGACTTTGACTTCATCACACATGTCAGTGCTGTGGAAATGCTGAGTCCCCTGGCCTAAAACCCATAGACTGGGGGCCGTCTTCAGCAGGTCACGGGGTCTTACAGGATCAAATAGTTCACAGGACCCTCCCTGTGTTGGAGACCAGCTCACACAGCTGGTTTTGTCCCTGCTTAAGAGCCTCAGATGCTGACTGCTGTCCCCATGAATCAGGCCTTCACATCTCTCCACTGGACAAACACATGGTGTGGCCTCCTCAGGGACACAAGGTAGCAGAAGGATTCAATTTCAGCCCTTCTGCCAAATGGCTGGACTGGGACACCCAAGCCTGCCAGCTTAGAAATGGAGCTGGTCCCAGGCCCAGAACCTGCTCAGGCAGGGCCAGCGGCTGGGCCAGGCAGAGGCCAATGGAAACTTCCGCTGGAGGCCTCCTGTGGGCCACTCATCCTGCAAAAATCCACATCGACAAACTTAGCGTGTAGAGACAGGAGGCTAGATTCCTAGCCAGACTTGCCCACCTCCAGGCTGGGGAGCCTTGAGCACAGCACTTCCCCTCTCCCCCTGAGGCCCATCTGTAAAAGGGAGTAACCATGGAAGCTCCCAACCAACTCTCTGCTGTTTCTGTTTCCCTGCTTCCTGCATCACGACCGCTGAAGTAAAAAGTCATCAGCCCCGAATCCCCAGCTGCTTGTCGAATGCCTAGCACGCAGTCGACACTCAGGAGACATGATGTCATGAATGAATGACCGGGTAGCGTAGCTGTGAAGTGCATGGACTCTGGGGCTTGGGTTCTAATCTCTGCTCTGCTTCTTACCAGCTCTGTGGCCTTGAACAAGTCAACAAGCTCTCAGTTCCTTCCTCCATTTGCTAAGAGGAGAATAAGAAAAGTAGTACTGTACCGAATTGTTAGGGGAATACGGGAGTCCGTTTTGGCAAAGCACTGAGAACAGTGCCTGGCACATGGTTCATTCTACATAAGCATTTGTTAAATAAATTTAAATTTTAAAAAAAGAGTGAGATTCTAAAAAGTACAGAAAAGCTATTTCTGCTAATCACTTGACAGCTGCTCCCTCCTCCCCTCGCTCCTTCCTTCCTGCTCTTCCTCATGCAAATTCAAAGGAAGCTGGAACACGACTTACCCCAAACTTTCCACCAAAAGTGGGGAAAGAATATCCAAACCACAGCAATGGATTCTAGCTCAATACTTCACCTTCCCTTTCCATGCCGCAGGCTGGATCCGGGCAGCTGACCACAAAGTGCGCCCTCCCCGTCACACTCCTCAAGGGTTTTCTTTGTCCACCTCCAGCTTCCCCTGCAAGCCTGGGAGACCCCAGGATAGATGTATCAATCCTCTCAACTCCCCCAGCTCTTTTTCTAAAAATGGAGATATAATTCTCCTGTTATAAAACGCACCCTCCTAAAGTGTACAATCAATGGGTTATAGAACATTCACTAAGTTGTGCAACCATCACCACTATCTAATAGCAGAACGTTTCATCTCCCCAAAAGAAACCCCGACACCCATCACAGTCACTGCTCATCCCCCTACCCAAGCCCTAGGCAACCACTGATCCACTTTCTGTCTCTGTGGATTTGCCTTTTCTGGAGATTTCAGACAAATGGAATCATTCAATACATGGCCTTTTGTGTCTGGCTTCTTTCACTGATGGTTTTGATCCATGTTGTAGCCTGTGTCAATGCTTTATTCGTCTTCATAGCTGAATAATATTCCATTGTGTGGACTCTCTCCCCCAACTCTTGGCAGAGTTGCTCAGAATTGATGAAGGAGCAATCAGACACCCGATGGCAGCAGTGTTGTCCCAGCTGATGAAAGGACCCGGGCATGGGAGAACCAGGGAGACATTATGCTGGCGCCTTTTGAAATGACTGCTTTATACAATCTATAGAAACAGCTGCACCCACATGGCCCTATAACTGGAAAACCTGCTGCTGTTCTAGTCAAAGCCAGCTCAGGAGACAAAAGATGGAGATGGAGGGTCAGAAGGACCCTGCAGCAGGGGCACCCAGATACGTGAGGGGGCAAGGGTGAGAGGCAGTGGAACAGCAGAGATAAAGCACAGGGTTTGGATCCTCCCTCTACCACTTGCCAGCGGGGTGACCTCACTGAGACTCAGTTTCCTCAGAAAGAAAAGAGGATGATGATGCTGCTGACTTTGTAAGGGTGGCTATAGAGATTAAAGGGAGATAAGGTGTGTCAGGCATTTAGCACAGTGCCAGACACCACACAGTAGATTTGTTTTAGACAAGAGTAAACCACCAGGAACTTGTATTGATATTTGTACATCCATGTATACAGAAACATTATCCACAATAGCCAAAAAGTGGAAACAACCCAAATGTCCATTGAGAATGAATGGATAAACAAAATATGGTCCAGCCATATGGTGGAATATTATGCAGCCATGAAAATGAATGAAACACCAATACATACTACAGTGTGGCTGAACCTCGAAAACATGATGCTCAGTGAAAGAAGACAGATACAAAAGGACAAATACTGTATGACTCCACTCATATGAGGTCCCTAGAGTAGTCAAAATCATAGAGACAGAAAGTAGTATGGTGGTTGCCAGGGGCTAGGGGAGGGGGAGATCGGGGAGTTACTGTTTAATGGGGACAGAATTTCAGTTTGGAAGGATGAAAAAATTGTGGAGATGGATGACTGTATAACTGATGTGAATGCACTTAATGCCACTGAACTGAACACCTAAAAATTGTTAAATGGTAAGTTTTGCATTATGTATATGTTACCACAATTTTTTTTAAAAAAGAGGTAAGCCATCTTCTAGATGGTTTATAGCCCTACCAGATCATGATTTGGCTTGGGCATCATATCTGTGTTTATTTGTTTATAGTCAACACCTCCGTCTCTATGTCTGTTTTCTTCCCGCTGGATTCCCTAGTGCCCTTGTACCACACCTGGGACACTGTAGACACCTAGCCAATATTTGCTGAATGAGGGATGGAAGGAAGGAAGGGGCAGTTTGGGGGAAAGAAAACAGGAAGTTCAACCATTGTTGTGTCTATATATGGAAAAGCAGGCTGAGCAGAACAGACTCCTTATCTCAGTGTGAGTGGGCTTCCATCTACACCCACGGGCACACTATGGGAGGCACACAGCCTGGGGGTGACCTGTGTCTGAGTATCGCTGTTCATGTCCCCCTGTGGAGAGTGAGGTTCTGGAAGGTGCTCATGCACAGGCGAGTAAATGTCTGAGTAATTCCCCTTTGTGGTCATGACAGCAGTGCATCCACAGCTACTGGGCAATGAACAAGGTGCAGGGGAACAGTCTTGTCTGTTTTTCACAAGTTCCTTGTCCTGAGGCTGCAGCACAGGGCACAGTTATCAGGGCCTGGTTACTGTTCATTCTTGCTTCTGGTCCCTTCTCATATGACAGGACCTCCCTTCGCCTGGCTGGGACCTGGTTTCCTCCTCGTGACATCATGCCATCAGAACACCTGGCTTCTCTGGCACTGGGCCAGCAAGCAGCCCAATCTGCCCGGCCCAGGGACTGCACAAAAATCTGCTGTGGCTTCTTACCCACTCATGGGGTGTGGGGCAGGAGAACTCTCCGTCTCTGAACATGCCCCGTGCCCACAGACCTCCGTGATCAGCTGAGACCCTGATGGTTCAGGGAAAGACAGATAGTCATTGAGGCCAGCCCCGAGCATCTTGACAGTTAGTGCTATGTCAGGATCTTGATGGGAGGGAAATGCTATTTTAGATTCTCCAAGCATCCCAGGAATGCACCGGGCCTTCGCTACCTCTGCTTCCCCATGCTCCTCCCACCTCCAGGATGGAAATTCCCCCTCCAATCCACTTTCCATATGGCAGCCAGAAAATCCTCCTAAACCCCAAATCTGATCATGTCACTCCCCTGCTTAAAACCTTCCAAAGCTTCCAAAAGCCTCGAAGAAATGAACTGACCCCGCCAGCCACTCACAGGGACCCAACGAAGCCACATTTATTTCTTCAGAGAGACAAGTTCTGCCGCATGGGCCTTTGCACACGGGGCAGGGGGAGGGTGGGGAGAAGGGAGGTGCTCCCCCACCCCACCCCAGGAAGGCTCAGCCTGGCTGACTTGAAAGACCTTTGACTGGTGACCTTGGGCCCTTCTCTGTGTTCCTCTCATACTCTGTTCTTTCTTCCCCCATTACAAATCATGCTATATGGCATTGCCTGGACCCTCTCTCTCTCTCTCTCTCTCTCTCCTCTCTCTCTCTCTCTCTCTCTCTCTCTCTCTCTCTCTCTCTCTCATGTGCACACACACAAACACACACACACACTACACGCTCTTTGAGGACAGGAAGGGATGTCAGGAGAACCAGGTCAAGACAGAAGAGAACAGGACAGACTCAGTCTCCACCTTTCTGAAGCTTAATTTAAAGAAAAAGACCCATATAAACAAAGAAATTAGCAAATCCCATACAAACAAGTAAGCAAGCAAATTAACAGAATAATGATGCATTTCAAAAAGCGCCAAGAATCACCTATTTTGCACCCCCTGCCCCTGGCACTGTGCTCAGCATACCATGGAAACTCGATCAGTATTTATGGAATGCATACGTGCGTAAATCAACACATGCATAAAATGATGAAATCCCTCCGAAATCAAGGTTACTTTGCTGGGCAGTGGATCACCTCCATGCTCCTCGCCCAGATAAGAGCCCATCAGGGCTCTGTAAGCAATTCAGGGTGGAAAATGTTGCTTCCCTTAATCTGTTAGCAACAGGATCAGATGACAGGCTCCAGGGAACTAATTTAAACTCATTTAAATAAGGCCCCCTGCTGCTTTGTTAAAACTACGTCCATAACAACACTTCCAGTGGTGACTGCCGTTGGCCTGGGCTGCAAGATTTACCTTCAGAGTGCTCCTTACTAATAACCCATTTGCTAAATTACAAGCTGTTTATCAATACAAAAGTCCAGGTCTTTAAATATTTTAACACTTAATTGCTGTCTTCAGCCCTCACCTCTATAACCCCTCCTCCGCATAAACAGCTGACTGCTTAGGAAATTCTATTCCCCGTCCTCTTCCTTCTTAAGGTCTGCAGAATCTGAGATGACCCGAAGCCACAGGGCCTTGAGCCCCACAGGGACCCCTGAGCAGCAGACATACAAGAGGCCACCAGGTCATTCCTGAAGCCACCTCGGCCACTGGCACACAGATGTTTACTGATCATCAGAACCAGAATCTGGGGTGTCTGGCTGTGAGCTCAGGCTATGGGGTCAGATTCCCCAAATTTAAATCTCTGCCATTTACCAATGGTGCCATTGACTGAGAGTTAGGGGCTGAACTGTGTCCCCCAAAAGAGCTATACTGAAGATCTAACTTCGGGGTCCTCAGAATGTGACCTCATTTGGAAATATTGTCCTTTTTTTCTTTAATTGAAGTGCAGTTGATTTACAATGTTGTGTTAGTTTCTGGTGTACAGCACAGTGATTCAGTTATACATATATACATTCTTTTTCATTATAGGTTAGGAAACGTGGTCTTTCTATAGGTAATCAAGTTAAAATGAGGTCATCAGGGAGTCCTTATAAATCCAATATGACTAGTGTCCTGATGAAAAGGGGAAATTTGGACACAGAGTCACACATGTATAGGGAATATACCATGTGAAGGTTGGAGTTATGCTGCCACAAAGGAACCCCAGAAGCTAGGAGAGAAGCCTGAAACAGATCCTTCCCCAGCGCCTTCAGAGGGAACACGACCATGCCGGCACCTGGATCTCGGACTTCTGGCCTCAAGAACTGGGAAGCAGTTCTAAGCCACCCAGTTGTGGTGCTTTGTTACACAGCCCTAGCAAACAAATACACAGACTAAAGGACAGTCTCCTTAATCTCTTTAAGCCTCAGTTTCCTCTTCTGCGGCAGCTGAGGATGCTATACAAGTACCTGCCTCTGAGCTGGCCTGAAGGGCTGGCTCTGCTCCCCTTTGTGAGGTCCTGATGGGGTGTAAGCATTCCAGACACAGTCCTGATGATAACTGCCCCAGTGGGACCACTTACTCAGTCCAGATGCCACCCCCAATAGCTTCAGATCTGCAGCCCCAAGAAACAGCAGAGCTCATGCTTGGGAATGTAAATTCTGGATCTGAACCTCCTGCGGTTAAATCCCCACCTGCCATGTGTTCACTTGGTGGCATTGGGTAAATCCATTTATCCTTCCTGTGCCTCAGTCTCCTCATCTGTATAATGGGGCTTACCCACTGAACCCAACTCATGGGGTGGTTCTGAGAAGCACATGATTTAATATTCAAAGGGGCTCAGAACAGTGCCTGGGACCTCACAGGTGCTGTGTACGTATTTGTTAAATAAAATTTAAAATAGAATCTACCTAAATCTGCCAAGTAACCACCACCATTCACAGCAGGGGTTTCTTTGGAAGGAGTATGTCCACACAAACTTGTGTATCCGTGTTCATAGCAGTGTTATTCATAATAGCCCCCAGTGGGAAACGACCTAAATGCCCATCAACTGATGAACGGATAAACGAACGTGATCTATCCACACAACATGAATGTTACTCAGCCATAAAAAGGGACGAAGTATGATAGATGCTACAATCTGGATGAGCCTTGAAAATACTTTGCTAAGTGAGAGAAGCCGGTCATGAAAGGCTACATATTGTATGATTCCATTTATCTGAAATGTCCAAAATGGGCAAATCTATGGACAAAGAGAAGATTTGTGATTGTCTAGGGTCAGGCAGGATGGGGGAGATCAGGAGTTGATGACTAAAGGGTGTTGGGTTTCTTTTGGGGGTGATGATAATGTTCTAAAACTGACAGTGGTGATGGTTGCACAACTCTGTACAGTACACTGACTTGTATTCTGTAAATGGGTGAATTGTATGGTATGTGAGTTATAGCTCAAAAAAGCTGTTAAAACAATAAATAATAGTAATAAACCTGAGTGATATTTCACAAGCATTAAACAACATGCCAGGCTCTGTCCAGGTACCCATGTCCCTTCACTTAGTCCTCTCATCAACTCCGTGAGGAACAGGGGCTTTTTTTTTTTTTTTTCTCCCTTACAGAGGTACCAGGGATTGAACCTAGGACCTTGTGCATGCTAAGCACATGCTTTACCACTGAGCTATACCCTCCCTTCCCCAGGGGTCCTTATTACCCCCATTTCACCAATGAAGAAACTGGAGCAGGGACCCATCCTGGAGGATCTGGCTCATAACCTCCACTCATACCGGAGAAAAGCCCAGATAACCTAGGAATCATTCACAATGGGTTATAGGCTGACCAGAGGGAGGCCTCCAGGGCTCAAGTGACCACAGGCCACAGGCCACAGTCTTTGTTTTCTACATACTGGGATCTCCACCAAGACCCGCCACTTTCTGGGACCCCACATTCAAAGGGACCAGGATCCTCTCCAATCTTGGATACGCAGTTGCCTCTGTTGTCTTAATTGTTTTCCTCTGTTTAACAAGATAATACAAGCTCATTGTTCTGAACCCAATAATACAGAATGCTGTCACGAAAGGAGAAAGCAAAGATCCCTAGAATTCCACCCTTCCGAAACAAAAATCACATCAAGGAATTTGGCCCAAGGAGAGAGACACCCATTCATTCATTGGATTAGTTACATTTTTGAAATAAAGAAGAAAAATCATTTTTTAAAAAATGTTAGGCTGGATCTAGAAAGGTTGCCTTGGCGCTATTTTATAACCCTTCCCGTGAATCCAATTTCAGTGGTTTGTGGACTTCAGTGGTTTTGTGGGTTTCTGAAGAAGCAAAGGGACACTTTGATTCTCAAGTCAGTTTTGCTAAACAGAAAAACCAAAAGGCCAGCTCGTCTGGTCACTCGGATGTGGTCAGAATAGCTGAGTTCATCTGAAACTTCCCTGGCATCTGACCTACACTGAGGGCAAGTGTTTAGCTGAGAAACAAAGACCAACATTAAGTGCAGAAAACCCCTTTTGTGCCCACACAGCGAGCAAGTTATGTTGAGTTATGCAGCTATTCTGGGGACAATGATGTTTTGTAAACAGTCGGCAAAGTGGCTTTGTGGGTGATGCTGGGGGCAGTTTGGGGCCCTTTCACCGAGAAGGACTATATGGAGAGAAGGTGATATCATATTTGAAAAATTCGGATGACAAATTAGCACAAAGCAGATAATAAACATCTGAAAAACTTTGCATCCTGATGTACCCACGAGCATTTATCCACCAACACCTAGAGACTGTTAACAGCTGGAGGAGTAAACGGAGTCCTCCTGCCTTTGATAATGGAACTTGAAGCTTACACAACATGCTTCAGATAGTCCAACAGTCCTATTAATTAGTACAGCCTTAATTGCTATATTAGCGGGTGTGTTTTATTTTAAAGTGCAATGATTGCAATTTTTTTTTGAGAATCCTAAACATACTAAGTTAAATTTATGTTCATTAAGCCCATGCAATAATAAAAATTTAGTAGTTTACCATTCTATACTTACTTGTCTCAGCTTCATGGCTGTGCAGCTTTCTGGGCGCTGGATTGCCCCAGAAAGGTAGAGACAGTGTCTCTCTTCTATTGCGTAAATGAATGAATGAATGAGTCCTAGAGTCTTAGAATACGTAAGCCACCTGGAGCCTTAGACAGAGGATGATTATTTATACTTAGTCTGCTAAGTATAGACCAGGCCCTGTGCTGGGCACCTGCCGCCCCAACAAACACACACTATAATTACCTTCAATCCTAATTACAAATTTATGAGGCACATATAACCAATCCTATTTCACAAATAAAAAACGGAAGCTCAGAGAAATTCAGTGACTTTCCAAAAACATATAGCCAGAGCACAGCCAGGCAACAACACAGACCAAGCAATTCTGACTGCACATCCCGAGGTCTCTTCATCATCCCCTGGTGTCCCTCTTCCATTCAAGTGAAGGAAAGTCCCACGGCCACAGGCAACAATGACAATAACAGTAATAATACCAGTAATAGCATTTGGTCTATGCCAGACCCTGTACTGGGAGCTTTACGTGTATTGACTAATTTAATCCACAGCAGATGCCCAGATTTGGAAACTATGCAATCCCCATTTTAGAGACAAAAAGTGTAGGCTCAGAGAAGTTAAGTAACTTGTCCGAGGAAACCCAGCTTGTCAATATGACCCCAGGCCTGCTCCTGCTTCTTTCCTGACCTGGAACCATCTACACATAATAGCACAACATGCTTTTTAATCCCTTATGTGACTATAAACACATATGCAGGCAGATTCATAGAATAAGTTGGGGCAGGACACACACACACAGAGCCGTCAATCTCGGATGGAAACTATGGAAGTCCTCGGATAGAAGGCTAGGATTAAGCAGCCAGGGAGTTGATGAGGAGGATGGGGGTGGATTCTGATATTCCTTAACACTTTGAGGTCATTTATAATACCATGTGGTGTAACAACATGGACAGACGCATTTAGTGAGCACCTAGTGTATGTCAGGCACTAAGCCAGAGGCACCAGGCACTCATTTACTCTGCACTACAACCCCATAGCATTGCCCTTCTTTTACCGGGAGGGAAGCTCCAACAGGCAAAGTGATGGCATCAAGTAGGAAACCCATGTCTGCCTGTGCGCAGCACCTGCCCCTCGGTGCACTGATCCAGGAGGCCAAGGGCCTGGGAGCCAGCAAATGTTCCCAGACCCTTCCTGTCCACCCCAGCCCACTCTGGTCTCAGCTTCCTTGAAATGACGGGAAGGGGTATGTGAGCAGAGGGAGGACACTGGGGGGTCTTGTGGTTAAACTCCTCAGCTCTGTAGTTCCCTGGGTGGATCTGAGCCTGGCCACAGAGCTTAAGCTCATCCCTTCACCCATCCAAGCTTCACTTTAGTGGCAGTAAAATGAACTAATAAGAGCTATTGGAAGGGTGGGATAAATAAATAAATAAATGTGTGGAGAAAATAAATAAATAAAAGTGGGGGGAATAAATAAATAAAGTGTGGGGAAAAATATAAATAAAAGTACAATGGGAAAATAAATAAATAAATGTATGTGTGGGAAAAATAAAAGTGTGGGGGGAATAAATTAAAATAGGGGGAAGTTATTGGGAATTACATGAAACTATGTAAAGAGTTAGCACTGCAAATGCGCAGTGAATGGCTGCTGCCGTCATCACCATTAGTATATATACCATGATTACTATTATTGTTATAACCATTACACAGAATGACAGCAGTGGCTTGGCGCCTGATATCCTTATTTTCTGTTGAAGGAGATGTAGACGAGAGAAGAGATAAGCTTCAACGAGGAAAAGAAAAAAGACCTTGTGTTTAGTCAGTGGGCAAGGGTCCTATAAGTTGTGGTGGAAGGTGGGATGGTGAAGCAGAGGGGTTGTAATTAGAAGTTGGACCCACCAGGTCAGCAGAGTAGCTCATTAATTCCTTCTGATCTGGGGATCTGAGGGGCTCTCTCTCCCTCCCATCATAGCTGGCCTCCTGTATCCCTCCAAGTGCCCCAAGGTCAGGGGTCACTCACCGCCATGACCAGCTCGAATGGGTACTTGTAGATGCGGACAGGAGACTGGTACTTCTGCACCATGTTCTTGCAGGAATACAAGCGGAAGCCACCCAGGCAGGAGTGAGCACAGAGCCTGGGTGAGAGAGACTGGTGAGGTAGCAGCTCCCTCCAAGAGAAGCAGGAATCCTGCCCACTGCTCCCCCACGCAAGGGGCAGGCCCACACACTCTGGCCCCACCCACACATATCCCCAGCCGTCAAAGCAAAGGAGGCGAGGTGATCCCCAAATTGCTTCAGGCCAGGCCCCCAACACCGACCCACTGCCCCAGACCACATTCGCTCTTCAGGAGCAATCAGTACCTCTAACTTTCCTCCATCCCCACCTCTTCACTCTGAGGGACCTGGAAACCCCCATAAAGCCACCCACATGACAACACAGACATTCGCAATTCTTACACTCCCATAGTTCACACCCACGAACCACACAGCTCGCGCGGACGTCCTGACACTGCAGTCCCAAGAATCATTGTACCTGCCTTCCCATTTTCCTCCAAGACACCCTGACATACACAGTCTTCACCAGATTTCACACTCACTGCCTCTATCACATGCCCACACATGCACAACTCCTCTCCCACACGGGACTGCCCTTTCACATGCACTGCGCATGCATTCAACTTTGCACAAACACCTAGCTCCCTGGAGCACGGACTTAGCCAACTCCACGCTCCCACACAATTCCCCTGAAGCTCACAGACGTCCACACACATGCACACACACCGATGAACACATATACACACGCTTGCATGCACACGCCCCCAGCAGCTCTGCTCACCCTCGGCCTCGGAGTCTCCTGGGACGCAGCTCCGGGACAACACGGAGCTGAGCCCGCCAGGGTCCCTTACGGCCTCCTGGCCGTGAGCACAGCGCCTGGGGAGGAGTGCAAACGCGGTCACCGAACCTGGGGCGTCCGATCCTGCATACCCTGAGACCGGGAGGGTCAGGGAGGGGCCTGCGGGACCGGAGCGATCCCTGACAGGCGGGAGCGCTCCAGGACCCAGGACAGCAGAGATCCTGGCCTGGCCCCACCCCCGCCCAGCCACGGCCCCGCCCAGATTTACCCGGCCCTGGACTGGCCCCGCCCCGGACTGGCCCTACCCCAGTCTTAGCCCCTCCTTTCACTTTGTGCGTCCTTGTTTGACCACACCCCCATCCCATCCCGTCCTCCAGACTGGCCACGCCTTATGCAGGCCCCGCCTACCTAGGGTCGCATCCCTAGGGCACCCAGCATCGGGGGTGGCCAAACCCCAGGAAGATTCCGCCACAAGCCTCCACCCCCAGTGTAGCTCTGCCCTCCGGTGAACCTTTGCCCCGCCCAGCCCCTTTGCCCCAATACAGTTCACGTTTAGCCCCTTCCCTAACTCGGGTCAACTTCCTCCACCTGGGCTCTGAGTCAGGTCGCTCCCCTGGCCACGCCCCAGAGCCCACTTGGTCCTGCCCCAAGCCGGGCCGTTCCTCTCTCATTCACTTTGCGTGTGTTTATAGAGCCCCTGCTAAACGTCAGGTCTTTTCAGGCGCTAGAGTCTTCAGTGAACAAAACAGGTAAAAATCTTTGCTTTCGTGGAGTATAAGGCAAATATATGGCGCTATGTGAGACAGGGGAAAATGCTAAGGTGAAAAAAATAAACAGGGAAGGGGTTCAAAAGCGAGCAGAGGGAGGGTACGGTTAAAAACAGGGTGGACTGGAGCTCTCCTGGGAGGGTGACGTTTGCCCATTATCCTCACTTTAGCTCACAGGCAAACCCTTCCAGCCCTCCCAGGATCCCGAAGACCCAGCCTCCCTTCCATAGCCCTCCCTGCCCTCTGCCCATCTGTTCGGCCTGGAGGAGCCAAGAAGCTGGCTCTGGGCACTCTTGTCATCCGTGTATTCATTCATTCGACATTTACTGAGTACCTACTATGAGCAGGACTGGGTGACTTCACCCATTTGCAAGAGGGACTCAAAAAGTAGGCATGTCCTTACGTGGCCCACAGTCCTGAGCAGGGAGACGATGAACAGGGAGACAGACAACGCTCCGTTTAGCAAATATATTGTTGCACCTCGTGGTAACCAGCCCGTTTGCTTCCTTCCTAGCATGTGTCACACTCTGTAATCATCTTATTTATCCATTCATTTTATTTATTTGTAGGTCTGACCTAGGAGACTGTGAACTCTGTGAAGGTTACAGACTGCATCTGTCCCGCCCTGCAGCATCTTACTGGGGACCTGGCGCACAGTAGGAGCTCAGTGCGTTTTCTCGATTAAGGTTCTCAAGGATGGAAATGGAGCGCACAGTTCCCATATCTGCCACAAGGTGGCAGCAAACGACAGCCCATGGCTCCTGGGTCGTCACGAAGGGGAATTGTCGGGGGAGATGAGCCTCCAGGGATGTTTCGCTGTACCCAGGGTTCACCAAAGAAACTCTTCCTGGGCGTCAGTGCAGGGCGTTAGCGAGTATTCACACACTGTCGGCTGTTGTTACAGCACGAAAGGTATTGACTTGGCATAAAGTAACCATAGAGCGGGATGTTTACTCCGGAAAGAATAGGAGGGAACAGTCTATCCCAAGCTCTCCAGCTCCTAAGACTCCCCTCAGCAGGATGCGTGTTGAAATGCAGATTCCAGGGCACCTCTCAAAGAGCCTGAGAATGTGCTTATTTAACAAGCTGGTTCTTCTAAGTGGACACGTCTGGTAGTGCTGGCTGGCAGATCGCAGGTCATTCCCAGCGCTTGGGGATCCCAGGATCTTGGAGTGAACGCCGGCCCTGGGAGGGAGGAGGTGCGCTCAGAAGTGGGGGAGGTCTGTTCATAAGAGCTCCTCCCAGATGTGGTTGTGCTCCACTCCCATTACTCTCTTCCACCAGGGCAGAATCTTCCTGGCCACCCCTACACATGTCTCCTTTGCCACAGGTGACAGCTTGGGGGAGCTGGAGCGGGCACCAGAGATGCAGGTAGAGAGGGATCCAAGAAAAGCCAAGAGGAGCAAAGGAGAGACCCTGAGACTGCGGGGAGGCTTCAGGTCTCCCGGCTACAGTCAGCGCCGCCCCTCCCACAACCGGGGAGGACACTACTGGTTGGGGGAGGGGGTGCGACAACTGCAGGGGTAGAGAGCTCAAAGTGGAAAATGGGGCTGGGAGGGGAGGGAGAGCCTAATTCCCTCCTTCTACAGCCAAAGAAAATTAGTAACAGCACCTGCCAGGTGCTTCCTATAACCAACACTGTTCTACTACCAATCATTCCTGCCATTTATTGAGCCCTTACTTGACGCAGGCTGTACCAGGCACAGGTCTAAGGCTTTACAAACATTCACACATTTAGTCCTCGAAAATAATCTCTGTAGTGATGAAAATGTTTTGGCACTCCACAGAGACTGGTTGCACAACACTCTGAATGCACTAAATGCCACTGAGTTGTACACATTAAAATGATTAATTTTATGTTATCTGATTATACCTAAATTAAAGCAAAACAAAACGAAACAAAAAAAAAACCTTTTAAGGTGAAAACTCTGTTAATCCTAATTTTAAAGACAAAGAAACTAAGACACAGAGAGGTTGGGTAACTTGCCCTAGGTCACACAGCTACTAAGGAACTTCTTCCCCCAGGGCTGCAGCTGGAATCCCAGGAAGATGTGATTTCCCAGCCTGAGCTGCAAAAATATCCAGGCAGGCATCCTGGCTCGGGACTGAGGTACCAAAAAGATGAGCTGACTCCATGGGAACATTAGGGGCATGAAGTCAGTCTCAGGGGCAGGACCTTCATCCTCTATCTGCTGCTTCCTACCTGCCCTGCAGGAATGACCAAGCCACAGCTGCCTTTTGGTAAGTGGGTTTGGAAGACTCCAGAAACCACCCTGCATCTTTGAATATCTCCCTTGCAAATGGACCATTACCACAGGAAATTCAGCCATTAGAAATGCATTTATTTGAGTAAAACACTGGGCCCAATCCAAGCACAGATGCCCCTGGAAGGCAGCCTGCAGGGAAATGTCCTCAGTTGGAAAGCTCAGTGTGACACTGTCGAGGTGAGGAGGGGGATGGGAGTGAGAAGGTCCAGGGGTCTAGACCCTGGTGGGGGTACAAGTGGCCCTTGATCTGGGCCCTAGAATGCATAAAGGCCCTGGGAAGGCACTGAAGCTAGAGAGAGTGGGGCATTTTTTATTGTGATAAAATACACATAATATAAAAATTACCAGTTTTAACCACTTTTAAAAATTCAGTAGCTTTTAATATATTCACAAAGTTGTGCATCCATCACCACTGCCTACTTCCAGAACATTTTCATCACCCGGAAAGAAAACTAGTACCCATCAAGCAGTCACTTCTTCCTCCCTCCCCCCACCCCGGCAACCCTCAGTCTGCTTTCTGCACCACATCTCATTTGTCCCAGGGCCTGCTTCTAATCGTGCTCCTTCTTCCTCCTCCTAAGAGCGGAGCTCAGAGACCTCCTAGATTTTGGGAACCTTAAGGGCCAACAGGGTCATTGGCAAGGTGAGCATGTTGTAGCCTGCACAACTCTATGCAGTGGTCCTGGTCATTGGGCAGCTTGGATTTAGTGGATGCTGAGTCTGCGGCAGTCTGACTCAGAAGGTTGCACAGCCAGGCCCCACCCACCCCCATCCCACCCCCAAGTCCAGTCACTCACACACACACACACACACACACAACACACGCATGCTTTGGGATTCCACCAGGCACTGAATGTGGAGTCAGTGTCCAAAGGTGAGTAAAAGCCTCTGAGCCCCAGGAGTTCTCAGAGAGGAGGGGGGGGAACAAGAGCAAAGGTCAGATGCCCCAGAGTAAGGGGCGGAATGGCAAAGTGGTGAGTGCTGGCGTCAGGTCAGCCTGCGTGTGAGTTTTGGCCCTGCCACCTTCCAGCATCTCTGCAGTGTATGTGGCTGCAGTGTCTCCTTTAAAATGGGGGTGATATGGAAATTATTCCACCTTAAAAAAGATTCATCATGGTTGAACCTTCAAGATACGCTCAGTGAAAGAAGCCAGACACAGAAGGACGAACGTTGTGACATCCCACTCATACGCAGTACCTAAGTCATCAAGTTCACAGAGACAGGAAGTGGAAAGGTGGCTGCCAGGGGCAGGGGGAGTTAATGTTTAGTGGGTGCACAGTTTCAGTTTGCAAGAGGAAAAAGTTGTGGATGGTGGTGATGGTTGCACAACAACGTGAGTGTGCTTAATGCCCCCTACTCTCCAACCTCTGCCCATGACCTTCCTGGGGCCCAAAGTCGCCTTGATGACTGAGGACAAGGTCCCCTGGGGGGCAGTAAGAAGGAACCGTCGTGTATGAGCGTCCCACTGCTGCTGTAACCGATTACCACACACTTAGTGGCTTAAAAAACAACACAAATTTATCATCATACAGCTGTGGAGGTCAGAACCTGAAATCAGTCTCACTGGGCTACAGCCCAGGTATCCACAGAGCTAGCTTCTTCTGGAGGCTCTGAAGGAAGACTCCATTTCCTTCCCTTTTCCAGCTTCTGGAGCCTGGGTTCCTTGGCTTGTGGCCCCTTCCTCCATCCTTAAACCGCATCGCTCCATCTCTCTTCATTGGGGCATCCCATGGCCTTCTCTTCTGGTGTGTCCTTGTCTCCAATCTCTTTCTGCCTTTCTCTTATAATGACCCCTATCGTTGGATGCAGGGCTAACTCTAAATCCAGGATGACCTCTTTTGTTTAATTACATCTAATAGACCCTTTTCCCAAATAAATTCACATTCCCAGGTTGCAGGGAGTTAGTTCTTGGACTTGTCTTCTTTAGGGGGCCACCATCAGCCCACAGCAGGGCCCAGCTTGCGACTGCACCCTGGGTTGGTTTGCCACCCCTGGTGCACCCTTCCCATCCCCTGCCCCTGTGACCTGAGGTCACCGCCAAAGGCAAAGATCCTGCACTCAAGCTCTGCATTCAGGGGGACCTGGGCCAGGACAGCTATGGCCTCCGACTCCTCTGGGTTGAAGGCAGGACGTGTCACTATTGCCTTTCAGCAGATCAGTTGTGATGCCAGCCCCCCATGTGAGTCCGAATAGTACCAGGGAGTAGGGACGGGCAGAGGGAGAGTCAGGGCTGCGATGCAGTGGTCAGAGGTCCAGGAGGGATGAAGGAGGCTGGACCACGGTGCTGCAGCCAGCACTGCAACATCCAGAGGTCAGCTTGGGTCCTGACTCTGCCCACCAAGCTGGGGTCAGACCAAGGAGTCTGGCAGGTTGAGTTGGGGGCAGCCACAGGCACCAAAAGCTAAGCTTGGCCTCTTCAACAGATCCCCAGGGACCCCTCCTCCAGCTCAGTCCCTGAGGCCCTGGCTGCCCAGCCAGCACCACCCCCAAGTTTCCCCTGCCTTGGGGAGAGGCCAGGGTTCCAGGTCGTCCACTTCTCCATTCCTGGGCCCAGGCTGATTCTCTACCTACCCAGTGTGCTAATTAAATTAATTAAATGGATCTGAACATGTCGTCTACTTATATAAATAATAAATATAGTCTAAACAGCAAAATGAAACAGCCTGCTTCACAAGCCACATTTCAAGTGTTCAGTGGCTATGTGTGGCTCATGCCTCCTTTGAAATACAGACCATTTCTATCATTGCAGGAAGTTCTGTGGGACAGGGCTGTTCCGAGTCATCCTTGGACCAGCAGAGGCTGGGCCCTGTCTCGGGAACAGGATGAGCTGGGAGGGAGTGGAGCAGGGACCCCAGGGCCAGGAGGTGGGGGTGTTTGTCCAGAGCTGACTGGCGTTGACTCATCAGTTCCAAGGCCTGGGCCCGGGTGAGGGATTAAGCCAGAGCCGGTGACCGGAGGTTGGCCTGGGAGGGCAGCCTGCCGTGGCTTGGCCTCCTGGGTCCAGGGCAGGAAAGTTTGACCTCAGCAGAGAGAGTGGACAAAGGGCCCAGGCAGGCCCAGACCCGGCTAGACCGGCAGAAGGGCAAACTGGCCAAATTAGGGGCAGCTCTACTTTAAATCACAAATGGCAAGAATACAGCACCGACTGCTTCTCTTACTACACCCTGGGCTTTCCTCGCTGTGAGGCCTGCGCACTCCTCGCCTTCCTGACCCCAGTCCACCTTTCCAGAGCAAGGCCGTTTTGTCGTTCATCAACCGCTGCCCCACTGATGGGCATTTAGGTCATTTCATTTCTTTACATGTGGTCGTCCGCTTGCTTTTCTATCGCTTTCCCTTCCCAGACTGGGGGCTGCAGGCCGTATCTGGCTAGCTGCTGTGTCCCCAGGGTGGGGCATACAGTAGGTGTTCCATAAATGGATGGTGAATGTGTGGGAGGCACTGTGGGGGCAAGAGGTCATGATCCTCCCCTTGGGGCCAGGGGAGCCTGATTCCCGTGGAAATAACAGTGACTCTTGGGCGGAAAGGAGGATGATGAGGGAACCTGGGGTCCCTGCCAGCGAGGATCTCCCCCCTCTTCCTTGCCAGGACTCCAGCCACCCTCAGTCTGGGGTCTGGCCACTTTCCTCACAGTGTCCCCAGTCCCTCCTCTCCGTGACTTTGTCTGCCTGGGGTGCTCCGTCCTTGGGGTCATAGGAGCCATGCCACCACCCACACAGGAACTTCACCCCAGTCCTCTGCCACCAGCTCTCTGAGGGCAGGAACCTGTATCCATTATGCTCACCTTGTATCCTGTTTGCCTAGAACAGAACTTGTCACATAGCAGATGCTCAATAAGTATTGGATGAATGAGCAAATGATTCCCTTCTCTTCCACCATGGTTCTGACTCAGGACCTGCTAGGCCATGGCTGGTCCTCCTCTGGGGACCTCCCCTGGGACCACCACGGTGCCTTGACCCTCTTGTTCATTCATTGATTCTCTCAACATGACCCTGGGCACCTACTCTGTGCCATCCACTGGTGGTGGAGGTGGGGACAAGCGTGCTGGCTCAGAGCGCAGAGTTTAAATCCTGAGGCCCCTCCTGACCCCCTTGAGCAGGCGCTGAATGTCTTGGAGCTTCTGCTTCCACATCTGAAAAATGGGAAGAAGGGGGCCAGTTTGTCATCTTTGCTCTGGTGATGGTTCCACCACTGGGTGCTTGTGTCAAAACTCATCAGATGGGAGACTTTAAATATGTGCACTTTGTTGTATGTCTATCACCCATCAGTGAGGCTGGAAATCACAGTGCCAACTCCCCAGGCCGAGCACTACACCCAGGGCCTGGCTTAGAGTAAATACTCAACAAAAGTTGTTATTTTCTGTTATTATTACATGTCTTACTTCACTGAATTCTTTTAAGACCCTAAGGAGCTGGTGCCAGAGTGTCCCCATTTTGCAGGTGGAGAAACCGAGGTTTAGAGAGTTGAAGACATTTTCCCAGGGCCACATAGCTAGGAGATGGAGGAGCTGGGATGTGACATCTTAGCTCACTGGTTCTTATTCATTTTACAAATGGAGAAATTGAGGTTCAGAGAGGTTAAGCCACCTGCCTAAGATTACATAGCTGGGTGCATGGAAGAGCCAGGATTCCAATTGGGGTTGGTTTCAAGCTAAAACTTGATTTGATTCTGCGTTCTGTCCCCTGTGGCCTGGACTGTCCATCACTCAGGCCCCCAAGCTCAGGAGGGAATGGGGTCCTGACCTCTTGACTGGGCCATCCCCAGGGGCTGTCACACACTGGCCCCAGAAATGTAGCCCCTGGGGCAGCCTGAGCCCTGGCAGGTGGGGCGGGAGGAAGTAGGCTTGGTTGTGGTGAGGGGAGTTCTGGGGTTGGGTTGGGCGGCTGGTCCTGCAGGGATCCCAGCCCCACCCAGAGCCTCTCTCTGCCCTGACAGCCTGACCTCCTCACTGGGTGGTTCTTACCACCTGATCTGAGAGGCACAGGGACAGGCTTGAAATGAGGTGTCCAGAGACATGGAGTAGGCTGTGCTGGAAAGCCATGCAAGGTTCAAGATGAGGCCCAGATCTGCAAGATGGGGTGAGGGGGCGGTAGGGCTGGGCCACAGTGGATGTCAGTCTGTGAGTGAGGCCAGGTCCCAGGGGCCTCCTGCTGAGCAGAGGGTTAAACCCTCTGTGACTGTGTCCTGGGGTGAGGCCAGGGTAGCCAGGGGTACTGGGGGCTCAAAGTAACCACTATTCAACAACTGGTCAGGAACTGTTTCAGTATGTTGACAGCAGACTGCTGGACAGATGCACACCTGCACCCAGAGAGGCTGGCAGGGGAGTTATCCCAGCAGCAGCTCCCTGGGGGGTGGGCAGCGGGCTGGGGCTGCCTGGCAGGCAGTGGGGAGGTGACCAGGATGGGGCAGCCAGCCAGGGACCCCAGGCAGGTGGGGCCCTGAGGCACATTCTCAGGGCATGACTCAGGGGCAGGCAGAGTGGATGACTCACCATGGACCCTCTCCTGTCCTTACTGCCAGGGCCCAGCCTCTCCTCTGGTCCCACAGAGGCTGTGGGGAGCTCACTAGGCCCCCAGCTCAGGGCTGAGTGTAAGCCCATCTGGGCTGGAGGGCCAACAGGATTTTCCATCCCTTGCATTGTTCTGTAAGAAAAGTAAATACATGTTACAAAACACAGGGTGAAACTGGGCCAGCCCCCTCCTGTCCCCTCAAAGAGTGGGGAGTAGAAGGGCCTCCATGCCAGGTGGTCTGCACACATCACAGAGCACTAGCTCTTCCCCATTTTACAGATGGGGAAACCAAGGTTCAGAGAGGTTAAGCCACCTATCCAAGGTCACACAGCTGGATGTGGCAGAACCAGGATTCAAACCTAGGTTGCCCTCAAGCTACAGCCTGTGGGCTCTTCCCAGGCAGCTGTAGACCAGGCCCTGAGCCTGTGTTCCATCTCCTTCTGTTCACAGCTATGTTTCTCAGGGTGGCCCAGAAACCCACATGTTTCAGCATCCCAGAGGGTATGTGTTTGTTAACATGCAGATTCCGGGGCCCTATGCAGACTCACTCAACCATAATCTCAGAGGAGGGACCCTGGAATCTGCATTTTAAAATGCTTCCCAGGTGGGGGTGAGGCCTTATAGCTGGAGATGGGAAATGCTGCTGCCCACAGGAGGGCAGGCCAGGCCTCCGCCCTGGCAGAAGGCTCTGCAGTAAGGAACAGGCCTTCTTGTTTCAAACTGGCTGGTTCACAGAAACACCAGAGCCAGCAGCCAGCAAGGGAGTGAGAGAGTGCCTCTCCAGCTGCTGGGGAAATAATGACAGCAAACAGGGAGGGTGTGGGTGACCCTTTGGAAGGTGCTGGCCTCCTGGAAGCTGGCAGCCTGGCCCAGCTGCCAAAAGGGGACAGGATTCAGGGCCCAAAGGTGGCCTGGTTGCCAGGGATCTGGATAGCCCCATCAAAGAAACCCCAGGAAAGCAAATACCCTCCCCAAGCCCCCAGCCCACGTCACAAGCAGAGCGGATGAGTCACTTGGCATAAGAGGGCTCCGTGGAACCAAACAAATCCGATCTGCCCAGAGGAGGATGCGCGGGGCCAGAACACAGCTCCCACCCCATCCGGCCTGCCCACAGAGTGTCGTGCACACGTGTATGCACATGTGCACACACACACACATGCACGCACAGCCACACCAGCTTGGAACCCAGATTTTAGAGAATGGAGGAAGGAGGGTTGGTGAAGCACAACTTGAATTCCTCCTTAAATCTGCTAATTCTTCCCAAAGCAATTGGGCCAGGCCAGGCTGAGTCAGCAGGATTCCCTGCTGCCTCCTGAGCACAGGAGGGTGGAACTGGGTGGAAGTCCAAGAGCGTGGGGCTGAAGCAGGCTAACCCAGCAATTAGCCTCAGAACCCTTCCCTAGAACATGAGATAAGAAAGCCTCTTCCCAGGTGGCAGTCCTTGGGGGGAGTCAATCAGCTGAGGCATGCTGGGCACATGCCATGTTGCTTGGCATGGAGCCAGCCCTCAATAAATAAGAAATGGCAGTAATATCACCAGTGTCACAGCTGGTACTCAGCAGCTGAGCTATAAGTCTGCTAACCTAAAGGCCCCTAGTTTGGCTCCCTCCTCAAAGCCAGACTTTGGGGAGGTGTGGGGAACGGAGACTTAGAAGTTGGGAGAAGTCCAGAGCTCAGACATAGTCTGGAGTTCCTGTACTTGCTTATAACCCTCAGCCCACAGGCATCGAGCCTCCAGCTACAGGTGTAACCCCCTCCTTTTTGTGGAGCCCTCACTAAGTGCTGGGGGGGAGGGCGTGCTGTTGTGCCCATTTCACAGATGAGGAGAACTGAGGCTCAGAGAGACAAAATGACTTGCCAAGCTGCTAACACAGCTGAAAGAGACTGAACAAGGACTCCACCCCAGCCTGGGGGGAGTTAAGAGGGGGAATCTGTTCCCCTTCCTCCCCATCTTTGGAGTCCTGATAAGGCTCTTCTTCCCACAGTAATCCCAGTAGGCTTTGTAGTGTTGGATCTTTGTCTCTGCTCTTAGACTATCAGCAACTTGAAGGTAGAGCAGCTTCCTTGTTCAGCATGGGTTCTATTTTACCCAAATGCCATATCTTCCATAATCCTTATCAACCAGTATCTTTCAGTCCAGTAAGAAAGTCCAACAAAGAAGGACGTTGGTACCATAGAGTATGGTGGGTGCTGACAGCGGGGCATGAAGTGGAGAGGCCAAGGGAGAGGGCAGCAGGGAAGGCTCTGGGAAGAGGGAAAGCCTGGCTTGGGTCATTTTGAAACAGGTTTTTAAAAAGTAACTGGAGGAGGGTGGGTATAGCCTAGTGGCAGAGCACATGCTTAGCATGTGCTGGGTCCTGGGTTCAATCCTCAGGATTTCTGTTAAAAAAAAAAAAAGTACAGCATGAAAAACTCTTTAAAAAAAAAAAGTAACTGGAAAAGGCTATTGAAAAAACAATCCAAGCACATATAAAAATAATATCCAAAGGAAATTTTTAAAAAATAAAATAAAATCCAAACACTATAAAAGAGCATACAATGAAAATTCAGATTTCTCTTCTGAGGGGACTCCTGGCTAACAGTTTCTTGTGGATCCTTCCAAGAAGTTTTCTGTGCATATACACGCACATGCTCCCTGCTTCTCCCTTGCACTCTGCTTCTGGTGCCTGATGCTGCCTTCCACATCTTGCTCTTTTCCAGCTACGTGGTCTTCCCGGTGCAGATGCGCCCTGAGTTATTTAACCACTTGAACCCAGTCCCAGTGGCCATCAGGTTGTTCTCAGGGCCTCCTCCCTGGTAACAGTGCTGCCGTGAACATCTCCCAAGGTAAGTTTAGCCTCCGAGGGAAATGTAATAGGGACAAGTAAGGAAAGGGTTTCCAGGAAGAGTTGTGCCATAAAACAGGGGAATGGACAATGTTCTCTTCTAAGCCCCTTCTGTGACCAACCTGGAGTGCAGGAAGGGGTCCTGGGTGAGCAAGCTCTGTGCTCAGTTCAGGCTTCTGCAGACCCCAGGTAGCACCCCCCACATGCATTCTGAAGCCTTGGCTCCTCCCTGACACCTGCTTCCCATGTTGGCCAGCTGGACTTGCAGTCTCCAGGTGGCCACCAGGCCCCATTCTAACCTCAGACTTGGGAAGGGAAGTCACTTCAGGATGGAGGGAATTGCTCAAGCTCTCAGCTGCCTCATGGGGAACTCCCCACCTTGGTGGAGCACCTGAGAGAGGAGCCAGGCCAAGTTCAGAGGGGAAAGAGGGGTTAGGTTTGGCTGGAAGGTCTGCTCAGGGCTCCCAACCTGAGCAGCTATGGGGCTACAGGCAGGATCCCTCACTCTTGGCTTCTCACAGAGAGGCCAGAGACCACCAGGGTGACTTGCCAAAAGTTCAATTCCTAGGACCCTTCCTACACTCCCTAGTCAGGAGCCAGGATGCTGGGGGGGGGGGGGTCCAGAGCCCTGGAATCTGCATTTTACAAACTCCTCTGGGGAGCCTGATTGCACAGCTGCTAAGCTGCTGCACCCCCTGGGGTCCTTTTCCTTTTTAGGTCCCCAGACACTTTTGAAAAGTTAACAATTGGAAGTCATCAGTTTTTTATATTATTATTAATATGTCTTTCCCCCTCCCTTAAGAGAAAGACTGCTGTTTTTTGGGTTTTCCCTTTTCTCACCAATGTAGCAGAACCAGGCAGCCAAGATTGCTAGAGTAGTCATATCTGTTGAAAGAGTGAGTGGATGAACCAATTGAAACTGATAGATGCTCCCCCAGAAAAAATGCACATATGGACACACACATTTTGAAAGCAACTGTAAGAGGAGTCACAGACCCCCCTTAAGCCCACCCACAGATGCCCCCTTAAAATAAGGTTTTCCTAGAGTCTCTGTAACCCTTAAACACTGAAATCCTTTGGTGGCAGGGACAATAGATGGCCTAAAGGACACTGTTCTCAGATGCTCTGGGGTCTGGGGTGGGAAAAGTCTGTAGGAATCCACTTCCCCACCAACCTCCTTATTCTATTAAAAAAAAAAAAAAAAAGCTAGGGAAGGGACTGGCCTGAGGACTCTGAATACCCAGTGAGGGACCCTTCCTTCCTCCTCCGCAGACCTCATCACTCCCCATCTGAGCCCTAATAGCCCTTTGGCCATAATTTATCTCTGATGCCTTCTGACATCTTCCCATTGTGTTCTCCCCCTTCCCAGCTGGGCTCAGAATTCCCAGTGCTCTCTAGAGTGGCGCTGAAGTCTCCCGGTTGTCAGGACCCTACTTGGGCTCGCCGTCAGACTCTACTCTCTCCAACTGCAGCCTTTTCCACAGGCGCACAGCACCAGGGCCACGGTCTAACCTGGCCTCCTGCTGGCACAGAGAACTTAGCACATTCGGCACATGCTAAGTAAGTGCTTTGTGTGATTACCTACAGGAATCTCCTCAGAACCCTATGGGATGGGCCTGTTGTTATCACTGTTTGACAAATAAGGAAACTGAGGCTGGGAGCAGCAAGAAGCCTTGCCAAGGAGTCAACTGACCGTTGCGGCAGCAGGATTTGAACTCATGCAGTTGCGCTCCACAGCTCCCTTTTCTCAATTGCCTTCAACGGATGCTACCACCTGAATGTAATTCACTAGCTATCCGGGGCACAGAGAACAGTCCGATCTCTGCCACACCTGCCTGGGGGGCCCACCTGGGTGTCAGCCGAAGAAAGGGGAGCCCTGATGCCCAAGAGAGGCAGCGGAGAGCCAGGTGACGGCCCTCAGCCAGGGGGCGCGCCAGGCCAAGGGTCGGGGTGAGGAGGGTGCTGGGCGTGCTCGGGAAAGCGGCCAGTGCGCCCCGGCCCGCGAGTGTCCCGGCTGTGGTGTGGGTGTTGTCCCGACAGGACCGGGTGCCTCACCTCCAGCCCGAGCCGGATCCCCGACTCATTCCGCGGAGCCAAGGGTGGGCGCCCGGCGCGCCTGGAAGTCCCGCCCACCCGGAGCCCCCGCCACCTTCTCGCGAGGGGCCGGAAGAGCCAGTGGCTTGCGCGCGCCCCGCCCCTCGAGAACAGAGACTGGGCGCCGCGGCCGCGCCGCGCGGGTGGCTCCGGCGTCGCGGTCCGCTCAGCTCCGCGCGCTGCCCGCCCCCCGTGCACGCCGGGCCCGCCGCTGCCCAGTGCCCAGCCCTGCGCCGCAACCCGGCGCCCCGTCCGCCCACCCTGAGCGCCACCGTGAACTCGCTCTTCAGGAAGAGAAACAGAGGCAAATACAGCCCCACGGTTCGGACCCGCAGGTGAGGGGTCGCTCGCTGGGGGTCGCGCTGAGCTGGGAAGCGCCGCTCAGGGCGTGGGGGGAACAGCCGGGTCGCGAGGGCTGTGAGGAGGCCCAAGAAGCACTGGCCTGGGGGGCCCAGAGGGCGAGGAACCCAGCCAGGAGTGTGCGACGCGCGGGAACGCGGGGCCCGAGGGCCGTCCTTGAGCTGGGAAGCACCGCCAACGTGGGACTCTTCCTTTGGGCACCGTGGCCTCGCACAGTCACAGCCCTGGGTAGGTGCCAGGTGCTTCCCTGCGTGGTCTTGCCAGACCAGCATAGCCCTCTGCCCCTTCCCTTGGTGGGTACAGGTTCATGGACCAGACTATGGAGTGGGCGGTAACCTCTTACCCAATTTTCTCAAGAATCTCTTGAGTGTTACCAGTGCCTAGCCCTGTACTTTATAACTCTAAGATGGATGTGGTTGCTGGTCACAGGGTGCTGACCCCCAAGTTATTCTTTAACCTTCAGTTTTCTGGGAGCCTGCTTCTTTGTCTGGAGGAGGGCAGGGTTGCCAGTAAGAGTCAGCATTGAGGTAGGCAGGATCTCCTAAGCCTCTGGTCCCAGCTTTGCTACATCTGCTGTGGGCAGATCACGGAACCTCTCAGTCTGTTTCCTCATTTGCAAAGTAGGAATGGTGCTAATATCTTCTGTGTGGGGTGGCTGGGAGGAGCCAATGTAACAACGGAGAGAATGCCCCTACCACATAGGAGGTGCCCACACAGGGGTCAGCATCCCCCCACCGCTCCCCAGCGAAGGGGAGCTAGGAGCCAGGACTTGTGACCTTCACACCCAGGCCGTCCCGATTTGGACTGTACAAGTAAACAGAAATGGGCGAGTGGAGAGCTCCCCCTTGGAGAATACCACCCCTCCCTGTCTGTCAGCAGCTGAAACGGTGTGAGCCCCGCTGCTCCCCTCGCCCTGCTTCCTAATGACAGGCGTGGGAGCTGGTGTTCACACCTGAGCTAATGGCAGGGTCAGGCCCGATGGTGCAGGTCCCCGAGGGTAGTGTCCAGCTCAGCGGGGAGAGGCGTGAGGGGCCTTGGTCCTACCACCCTGCTGCATGGCTGAGAGTACAGCCCCAGCCAGCCCCCGCTACCCAGCTGTGTGACCTGGGGAGCTGCTTGGCTTCTCTGAGCCTCTGTTTTCTCACCTGTAGAATGGGCATAAGAATAGTACTTCCCTGGTAATATTTTTGGCATGAGGATTAAATGAAATAATTCAGGGGAAGGGTTGAGAATTATAGGAAGCGTCGATCCACGGCAGCTACGATGAGTATAACTATCGAATAAATGTGAATAGGCACCTCCTGTGTGTCTGGGATTGAGCTGAATGCCGTGATGGACAGGCGGTGCACTGCACAACTCCAGGGGTGCCATTCCTGGGGGGTGGGGGTGGATGTGGGGGAGACACTGACAGTCTCCCTGCACTTGGTGGAATTATGCTTAATTATGAGTATGGTTACAGGCTGTCGTGGTGGTGGTGGTGCGAACCTGGCGAGGGTAGTGGGGAGGGGACGTAGAGCTGGACAGACAAGGTCTCCAGCCTGACAGCTCTGGTGCTCCCTGTCTGAAGTGAGGGCTGTCAGGGTTAGGGTGGAGACCTGGGAAGTCAGGGAGGACTTCCTGAGGAGGTGTTTGACCTGGCATGGGGAGGAGTGGATTGGTTAGATCCAGCTCTGAAGTTAGAGTGAATTCTGCCTGTATTTGATTTTTGCCAAGAAATCTGGCCTCACTGCGAGCCTCAGCTTCCCCATTTGTAAAATGGGACTAATTTTGCCCATCCACCCAGACCTGGGTCCCAGTAAACACCCAGCAGCCTGGCCTCACTTCCCATCCTCACCCAGGCAAAGTGCTGCAAGAATGGCCCAGTCCCAGTGAGGGGACCCTGTGGGGGAGGCAGGGCCCAAGGCTTTGAGGGCTGGTGAAAGGGGCGCATGTCCTCCTGGAAGCCGCCTGGGGTACCCTGGGTGGTTAAGAGCTTAGAGTTTGATGTCATCCAGGTGTGAGGTCAAGCCCCTAGCTCTGCCTCCTGAACTGTGTGACCTTAGGCAGGTCATGTCACACCTCTGAGCCTCAGTTTCCTCACCTGTGAAATGGGAGTGATGCGGTAACCCCCAGCTGGTGAGGTCGCTAGGGAATGCAGGTGATGGGCCCAACCACAGATCAGGCTCACCGTGAGTGCCCAGAAAGTCATAGCAGCCAATATTGGTAACCACACCCTGCTGTTAAGGGTGAGGAGGATGCTAAGACCAGAGCAGCCCAGGCAAGCTGGTCTCCCTCCAGCTGTGGAGGCTGTGGCCCAAGTGGGACAGGACATTCATTCACCCCAGCATTCATGTGGGTCCCCCTCTTTAAGAAGACACATGGAGAGACACACATGCATGCGTTGCTCAGTGACAACTGGAAAGCTTGAGCAGTTTGGGGGAGGGCCCTGTGAGCAAAGCCCCCCTCCCACCGTGTGGGTGACTAGAACCAGCGTGATCCACTCAGCCATTTCTCAACATCTACTGTGCGCCTTGCATGGCCATGGACGTTAGAGCATCTCGTTCTGATCCCGTGCCTGCCAGGCTGGTGGTGGTGTCCCATTTCACAGAGGGTAACAGTGAGGCCAAGAGTAAAGGCAGTCACCTTGGGCTTACAGCTCACAAGTAGCCGATGGTGGGGACCTGGGGGCTCTTGCGGAGGGAAACTAGGTCTCCCCACCTGTACCTGGGGCTGGTGGCAGCTGTCTCTGGGGACTTCCCCAGGCTAGATGGTGGAATCCTTGGGGTTTGAATCTCTGACTGCCCAGAAACCCTTTCTGCCTCTCTTCTCTGTGGTTTTGCCCTCACTCTCCCAGTCCTCTTGGCAGAGGAAGTGAGACCTGGTAAATTAGATTCAGGACAGAATGGAGCTGAACCTATAACAATGGCTGCCATGGTGGCATTTCAGGCATTGTCAGGGCAGTCATCTGGGGACAGGAAGTTTAAGGGGAGAGGCTTAGCTCAATTCAAACCATTTAGGTGACACTCAAAGGAGGGTGAGAGGCGTCAGAAGGGCCCTGGGGGGTAGGGGATAAGCTGCCTTGGAGAGCATTTCTTTCCCAGGCTCCTCATCAAGGGGTGAGGCCGGGATTCCGAGCTCCTCTCAGCCCCAGGCAGGGCTGTGCAGGTTGGTGCCAGTGCTACCTGTCACTCTCCCTGCTACCTGCCCTGGCCTGGCTCGGAGTGGGAAGACTGAAATGGCCCTTGGTCTTTGTTCTCTCTGTTTGGTGGGTCCTTCTGTCTTCCAGTCTCCTGAGCCTGGGGAGGGAGACCCCTGTTGCCCCTTCCTGCCTCCAGGCAGGCAAGCCCAGCCCTTTCCTCCACGTTTCCCTGCCTCCAGAGCTAGCAGCCCCAGCTGGGCCACCAGACTCCTCCTGTCTGAGCACTTGCAGGTAGCCTGTTCACAGTTCCTGCTTCTGCTCCATCACCCCAGTCCCTTCTCCCAATGGCAGCCAGGGAGCTCTTTGTAAGATGTAAATCTGGTCCTGTCTCCCGCTGCTTAATCCACTCTCAGGCTGCCCTTTGCTCTCAGGTCCTGGGGCCTGCCACCTTACACAACACAAACGCTTTCCCCTCACTCTCTCCTTTCTGTACTGTTTCCAGCCCCTTGGCCTTTACTAATGCTGTTCCTTCTGCCTGCCATGCTCTTCCCGCCCCTCTTCACTCACATCTCTTCCTCAGTAGGTCTGTGTCCCTTGTGAAGCCCTCTCTAACTTATCTGCTGGGGCAGATCCACCTCCTCCATTGTCTCATCCATCTCCCTTGTCACTCTTATCTCAGTGCCGTTTGACTCTGCTTGGTGGCACACCTGATGGGAATGAAGATGTGTCTCCCCCAGAGACTGGCTGAGGCAGCCCATGTGCTGAATGAGTGAATGAATGAATGAGGGTGAGCCATGGAGGACTGCTAAGATTCTCCTCCACCCCACTGAAACATCTCACAGGAGCACATGCTGGTGCAGGCACACATACACACACACCCCCCCACCAAGAAGTGGGGTGGGTGGGTGGGGCTTCTATCTAGTGGAAAGAAAGGTATTCAAGGACTTGAGCTGAGAGCCTACCACCCCGTGCCTCCATCCCCCATCTTCTGTGTGCTCGGTACACAAGCGGCAACAATGCGGGAGATAAGTGCCGAGATAATGGAGGCAACAGGCTTCTGGAGGAGGGGGTGGGTGAAAAGGGAGCACCTAGGGGCATGAGTTGGGCAAAGTGTGCGTCCCTGAGCACAAGCCTGCAAAGGCATCATGTTGCATGAACAAAGCAGACTGATAAAGGACACAGAGAGCACGTTTGTGAGCATTTAAAAACATTCATACAAAGGAATTCCATATATTGTTTCTGGATGCAGACACAGATATGTATTGAAAGTCTAAATCAGGCTTAGGAAGAAACCAGCAGCTCCAAAATTACCCTACCCCAGGGGAGGGGCTCAAGGGATAATGAAGGATAACATTGGTTTGGTTTTAACAAAATCTGAAGCACATTTGGCCGTGTGGGAACATCAGCTGAGTCTGGGTGGTAGGATTGCTTTCGGTATTTTTCTGCATGTTTGAGCTAGGTCAAGAGTTTTCAAGTTTTTTACGGTGAGGGGCGGGATGGACGGGGGAGCTGGCAGCGGGAACAGCATGGAGGGAAGCCCACAGTCCTGCATCTGAGTCCAGTCAGCAGGGACAGAAGGGGTCTGGGGGAGGAAGAGGAGCTGGCCTCAGGAGACGAAGGTGCCCAAGGCCTGGGGACAAGGATGCGGGGCCAGCAGGAGGGCTCTGGATGGGGAGACAAAGAGTCTCAGAAGTGGGGAGGGAATGACCGGTGGGGAATGGGGAAAGCTGTGAACACTTGGGAGGCTCTGAGATTGAGTCCTAGCTCTTTTTTTTTAAAAAAACTTTATTTATTTATGTGTTTATTTCACAATATCATATTTTTAAATTATAGTTGATGTACAGTATTATATGTTACAGGTATACAGTATAGTGATTCACAATTTTTAAAGTTTATAGTTACTATTTATACCATTTATATACATTTATTACCATTTATAGTTACTATAAAATATTGGCCATATTCCCCATGTTGTACAATACATCCTTGTAGCTTATTTTATACCTGATAGTTTGCACCTCTTACTCCTCCACCTCCATCTTGCCCCTCCCCCTCCCCTCTCCCCACTGGTGACCACTAGTTCCTTCTCTACATCTGTGAGTCTGCTTCTTTTCTGTTATATTCACTAGTTTGTTATATGTTTTTAGACTCTAGATGTAAATGATATCTTACAGGATTTGTCTTTCTCTGTCTGACTTATTTCATGTAGCATAATGCCCACCAAGTCCATCCATGCTGTACACCAGAAACTAATACAACATTTTAAATCAACTGTACTTCAATTAAAAAGCAAACAAACAAACAAACAAACATCCCATTTAAAATATGGGCAGAAGAACTGAACAGACATTTTTCCAAAAGAGGAAATGCAAATGGGCAACAGGAACGTGAAAAGTTGCTCAACATCACTAACATCAGGGAAACACAAGTCCAGATCACAGTGAGACACCATCTCACACCTGTCAGAATGGCCATCATCAAAAAGAACACAAATAACAAATGCTGGCAAGGGTGTGGGGAAAAGGGAACCCTTGTACGCTGTTGGTGGGATGTAAATTGCTGCAGCCACCATGGAAAACAATATGGAGGTTTCTCAAAAACCCAAGAACAGAACCACCATGTGGCTGAAAAATCCCACTCCTGGGCATATATCCGAGAAAAACAAAGACATTAATTCAAAAAGATACATACACCCCACTGTTAACAGCAGCACCATTTATAATTGCCAAGATATGGACGCATCCCAAGTGCACATCAATAGATGAATGGATGAAGAAGATATAATGTATATATGCAATGGAATACAACTCACCCATAAAAAAGGATATTTTGCCATTTGCGGCCCTTCATTCACTTTTTTTTTGTCACTTCAAAAACCACAATTTTATAGCTGGCATAAACATTTTCATTGCATCAAAAACAACAACATACCTAGAAATAAACTTAACCAAGGAGGTTACCCTACACTCTGAAAACTGTAAAACACTGATGAAGGAGATGAAGATGATACAAAGAAATGGAAAGATATCTTGTGCTCTTGGATTAGAAGAATCAACATTACCAAAAATGGCCATACTACCCAAAGCAATCTACAATTTGGAACCCCTGTCAAAATTGACATTTTTCACAGAACTAGAACAAACAATTCCAAAATGTATATGGAGCCATAAAAGACCCCTAATTGCCAAAGCAATCTTTTGTAGGTCTTTTTTTCCCTCTTCTTTTTTTTCTCTTTTCATGTGGTTTGATGACGGGAGAAGTTGCCTTTAACATTTGTTGTAAAGCTGGTTTGGTGGTGCTGAATTCTTTTAGCTTTTGTTTATCTGTGAAGCTTTTGATTTCTCCATCAAGTCTGAACGTGAGCCTTGCTGGATAGAGTATTCTTGGTTGTAAGTTTTTCCCTTTCATCACTTCAAATATATCATGGCAGTCCTTTCTGGCCTGTGGAGTTTCTGCTGAAAAGTCAGCTGATAACCTTATGGGAGTTCCCTTGTGTGTTATTTGTTGCTTTTCTCTTGCTAATTTTAATATTTTCTCCTTATCCTTAGTTTTTGTCAGTTTGATTCCTATGTGCCTTGGTGTGCTCCTCTTTGGGTTGATCCTGTGTGGAACTCTCTGTGCTTCCTGGACGTGGGTGACTGTTTCCTTTCCCAAGTTAGGGAAGTTTTCAGTGATAATCTCTCCAAAAATTTTCTCAGGTCCTTTTTTCTCTTTCTGGGACCCCTATAATGTGAACATTAGTGCGCTTCATGTTGTCCCAGAGCTCTCTTAAACTATACTCATTTCCTTTCATTCTTTTTTCTTTTTTCTGTTCTGCAGTAGTGATTTCCACTAATCTGTCTTCTAGCTCACTGATCCATCCGTTCTTCTGCCTCCTTTAGTCTATTCTTGGTTCCTTCTAGTGTGTTAATCATTTCAGTGATTTTATTCTTCAGCTCTGGGTGTTCTCTATATTCTCCAGCTCTTTGCTAAAAACTTTGCTCTGTGCTTCTATACTCCTCTGAACGTCTTTGCCATCATCACTCTAACCTCTTTCTCAGATAAACTGCCTATCTCCTCATCACGTATTTCTTCTTCTGGGATTTTATCTTGTGCCTTGGGCTGGGAGATGTTCCTCTGCCTCCTCATATTGTCTAGATTTCTATTTGTATTTTTAGGTAGGTCAGTTATGTTTCTCGATCTTGGAGAGGTGGCCCTATAGGAGATGTTCTGTGCATCCCAGCAATACGTTCCTCTCTTGTCACCCAAGGGCCAGCGTCCAGCCCATCCCACTGTAGAGTCTGGCCTGTGTTTGTGGATTCCTTCCACAGGCTTTGGGGTTGTTGTTTTCTTACTTCTGGTATCTGCTCCCTGGTGGATGAGGCTGGACTAGAGGTTTATGCAGGTTTCCTGGCAGGAGGAGTCGGTGCCTGCCCACTGCTGGGTGGAGCTTGGTCCTGGTCCTCTGGTGGTAGGGCCGTATCTAGGGTTGTGTCTAGAGGCGGTTTGTGGCTCTGGAAGTCTGCTGATGCATGGGGCTGTGTTCCCACCCAGTTTGTTGTTTGGCCTGAGGCTTCCCAGCACTTAAGCCTACAGGCTGTTGGGTGGGGCTGGGTCTTGGTGCTAATGGTCCAATCAAGATGTCAGCCTCAGGAAAGCTCATGTAGATGAACACTCCTCCGTCACCAGCTTTTGTGTCCCCTGGGTGAGCCGCAGCTATCCCCTACCCCCTAAGGAGACCTTCCAGAACCAGCAGGCAGATCTGACCCAGGTTCCTATGAAATCACTGCCTCTGCCCTTGGACCTGGCGCATGCGAGATTCATTGTACACTTCCCAAGAGTATGAGGTCTCTGTTTCCCCCAGTCCCATGGGGCTTCTGGGGCTAAGCCCCGCTGGCCTTCAAAACCAGATGTCCTGGGGTCTCCTCCTCCCAATGCCGGGACCCTGGGCTGTGGAGCCCGACGTGGGGCTCAGAGCTCTCACTGCTGTGGGAGGGCCTCTGCAACTTAATTGTTCTTCAGCTTGTGGGTCGCCCACCCGAGGGGTATGGGGCCCGATTATATCGTGAGCACACCCCTCCTACCGTCCCCCTGTGTTTCCCTCTTTATGTTTCCAGTTGAGAAGATCTTTTTTGCTAGGTTTGAGTCTTTTTTCCCAATGATTGTTTAGCAGTCGTGGTTTTGCTGTAGTCATGAGGAGAGGCGAGCTCGTGGTCCTACCACTCCACTGTCTTGACCAGAAATCCTAGGAGAAACCTTTTTTTAAAAAACTAAACTCTGAACTTTGTCCTGTCTCCGCAGTCCCCTCGATGTCCTCTTTCTGTTCCAGAACCCCAGGTTGCATTTAGTCGTCACGTCTCCCTCGTCTCTTCCTGCCTGACAGTTTCTCGGTCTTGTCTTTTGTGACTTGTCACTTGGTGAGGTCCCGTTAAGTATTTCGTAGAACACCCCTCAATTTGGGTTTGTCTGCCAGCTCCCAGCCATGAGATTGAGGTTGTGCATTACTGGGGAGGATTCCGAGGGAGGGATGTGTTCTCCATGGTGCCGGTGTCTGGATTCCACCGCGTGGATGCACCTTCTCCCTGGCGGTATTCACCTTGCTGTCCTCGTGCTGTGAAGTTACTGTTTTTCAGAAAGAATCTATTTTACAAGACCAGGCGCCGCTGGCAAGCAGGAGTCGCCAGGAGAGAAAGGGGGACCACGGCGGAACCCCATGCACATACCAGGGACCAATGTAAGGAGTCAGCTTTGTTGTGAATGGCAACCCCTGTGGGGAGTAAAACACAGTGAATATGTGTTTCGTGAATGAATGGTCATTGTCACCATTTATGGAGCTCCTTCAGTGTGGTAGGTGGTGTGGGCACACCAGGGTGGCCGGTCAGTGACAAGGTGAGGCACAGGTTGGTAAAAGAATTCACCAGAGATAAAACATGAGAATAGAAGGGAGTTTATTAGGGTACGCTGTCATAGGCAACAGTGGGCCACGCAGGCAAGAGGTGCCTGTGTGAGCCCCAAGGGCCGGTTACTGGGGTGTTTTACAAGGTCAGGTCATAAGGTGCCTGATCGGCTTGTGCACAGGGCTCTGATTGGCTGTAGGTGAGGTAAGAGGTTTAGGGTCTGTGAAGAGTGGTGGGGTTTATAACTCTGACAAGGTGGACTGAAATGAACCAGCCTGAGCTACTGTGAGATTATTACCTAGGGCTATTAGTTTGTTAGGGGAAACACACCTAGTAAAGAATGTGCTTTATCTGTTGAGGGATCACAGGCAGACATCTGAGAGCCCAGGAATGGGGGTCATTGGACTTTGAAGAACGTCTGTTGGTCCAACAGTAGGTGATTAGAATGAATATTTATGGAGTGTCTCCGGTGTGCCGGGCTCATGAACTTATATGATGTCTAATCCGCTTTTGGGCCCCTAGAGGCTGCTCTGAACCTCCAGCTCAGTCCTCGAGTCCCCGAGTGGTCTTTGAAACCTGATTCCAGTGTTTCTGGAACTGACTCTGACCCTTCCCTTCCCACTTCACTTACCTAGATACGATGTATCTCACCCATTTGACAGATGATAAAACCGAGGCCCAGAAATATAAAGCTCCTCCAAGGTTACACCCATGTTTGGTGCAGTCAGGATTTGAACCCTGTCTGGCTCCAGACACTAGCTGCCCCCGTGTGACCTTGGGCGGGTGCCTTCACTTCAGAGGGCCTCCGTCTGCTCATCTGTGTAATGAGCAGGTGGGGCTGGATGACTTCAGGGGCACCTTCCAGTGCCCTTGGCCACTGCCCTCAGCACCTGTGTCTGTGTTAAACTCCTGAGTAAATGGAGGGAGGCTGGATATGTCCTTGTCCCAGTGTGTCACTTTGATCTGCCTCCCTGGTCCCTTCCCTTCTCTAAGGTGGGCAGGGGCATCTCAGCTTTCTTGGCTCAGCCAGGAGACTTTCATGTCCGTGGCTGGGACAGGACTGAGAAGAGGTTGAGAGGGAAGGGCTGGATCTGGGCCTTCGTCAGCTGGGCTGGCGGTCCCCAGGGGCCTCTTCTGGCTGCCTTCGTGTGGCTCACTAGCGAGGTGAAAAGCTGGACTGGCCCACCCAGTTCCCGGCCCTCTTGGGATCTGTGCACCCTCCCTGCTGGTGCCCAACCTGCCTGCATTCCTGTGCTCCTGGCACAGGGCTCTGCAGCTCTCAAGGGGACACAGGTCTGCTCCCGTGGCCAGCTGGATGGGGGCGGGGAATGCAGGACCCTTTGGGGCCTCTCATTCAGGACTCCAAACCCAAAAGGCAGAAGTGCTCCAAAAGGCAGAAGTGCTGAGACTGTGCTCCGCTGGCCTGGATTGGAATCCCAGCTCCACCCCGCTTTCTGGCAGTGCGACTGGGGCCAAGTTATCCAGTTGCTCCGTGCCTCTGTTTCCCCATCTGTGAAGTGGGAGAGCAGTGCTACTTCACGGGGTGTTAGGATTAAATGAGCTAATCTTTCTGTGATTTGCTTGGCACCAGCCGGGCACATGGTCAACCCTCTGTTGAGTGTTAACCAGCATCTTCCAGGCAGTTGGGCATAAGGTGGAGCTGTCCCAGCCTCCACGGAAAACAGGATAAAAGGCGGGACCCATTCAAGGGGGTGGGGGTAGAAGGGAAGCCCTATCACTTTTAAATGGCACTTGCCAATGTTTTTGGTAACAGCTTTGAGATATAACTCACATACCATAGAGTTCACTCATTTAAAGTGTACAATTCAGTGGTTTTTAGTATAGTCACTGAATTATCAACCATCACTATAATCAATTTTAGAGCATTTCATCACCTTAGAAAGAAACCCACACCCTTTAGCACTCACTCCTCACCTAATCCCCAACCCTACCCCAGCCCCTGGCCACCACGAGTCTACTTTCTGCTTCTATGAATTTGCTATTCTAGGCATTTCATGTAAGTGGAATCATTCCATATGTGACCTTTTGTGTCTGGCTTCTTTCACTTAGCATCGTGGTTTCAGGGTTTCCCCGTACTGTCGTGTGTATCAGCACTGCGTTCATTTTTGGCAGAATTGTATCCCATTCTGTGCATGGTCCACATTGTATCTATTCATTAGTTGACCATGTTGTTTCCACTTTCTGTCTCTTGTAAGTAGTCCTGCTGTGAACATTTGTGTACAAGTCTTTGTGTGGACCTGTGTTTTCATCTCTCCTGGGCAGATGTCAAGTAGAATTGCTGGGTCGTGGGCACCTTGATGTTTACCTTTTTGAGAAACTTTAGGACTGTTTTCCAAAGCGGCTGTACCGTTTTGCAGTCCAGCCAGCAGTGTGTGCGAGTTCTGATTTCTCCACATCCTTGCCAACAATTGTTATTGTCTATTTGATTATTGCCATCCAAGTGAGTGAGCAATGGTATCCCATTGGGGTTTGGGGCATGTGGCCTTTAAGTGAATCTGTTGAGCACCTGTGGTAGGGTGGCAGCCCAGCAGGACTGTCACATGGTGTTGTTAACCAGCCTGGTCTCTAGGGCCTGCCTGGGTTAGAATTCTGGCTCTGACATTTAAATGCTGTGTGACTTTGGGAAACTTACTGAACCTCTCTGGTCCTCCATTTTCACATCAGTAAAGTGGAGATAATAATATGATCACCCACTTGGCCACTACCTACCTGAGGTGGTAATGAAGATTAAGAAGTGAGCAGGGAGCCTGGCTGTAGAAAGTAAATGTGAGCTCATACTACTGTGGTGATGGTGGTGGTTGCTGTGTGTTGGCTCTTCTCAGCACCCCTATGAGTAGCTGTAGCCCAGTGTTTGATCATGTGGCCTCTGGAGCAAGACTGTCTGAGGAGATGATCCTGGCTCCCATTCATAAGCTGTGTGACCCTGGGCAGGTGCCTTGTCATCTCTGAACCTTATTTGCCTCATCTGTAAAGGGGCAGACAAACCTCCCCCAGGGGCTTAGAGTTGGGATGCTGTCAAAGTAATGACCATGAATGTGTCTGCTGTCTGGTGAGGTGTGTGCAGTAAGTGTCAAATTACCATGATGTCTCTGCCATCGCCCTCAGGTGACAGATAGAGAGACTGAGGCATCTTGAGGGTGAGGTGCTTGCCTGGGATGGTCCAAGCAGTAAGTGGCCTAACAGGACTTGGAACCCACGCCTGTCTGACCATAAGCTCCTGCTGAGCTGTCCTTTGTTCTCCAGCAGGACTACCAGGTCCCTGGGGCTGGCTGTCCCCTCACCCCGGGTCCCTTCTGGTGCTGGGCTTCAGCTAGAATAACAGGCGGGCCAGGGAGGGATCCAGAAGGCGCTTTCTCAAACCTGCCCCACCCAGCTGGTTTGGGCACTGGCCTTGCCCTGAGGTGGAGCCGGTATGAGCTCCAGAGGAGCAAAGTCCCCCACCTGACCCACCCTGCAGGTTCCCAGTTGTGGCCCAAACCATCATGGGTTAAATTTTTTGGTTGAGACTCACCACGTCTGACTGGTGAGGCCAGGCTGATGGTGAGTGGCTGGGGTAGGGCTGAGGGGCAGAAGTGCTCACAGTCCCCATGGGGTCTGCCCAGCCTGGGATGCGGGCGATGGGGTCGGCCCATGACCTGGCAGCCTTACCTCGCCTCACTCAGATCCTCCATCAACAACGTCCATTTCTGAGCCTTCCTGGACACTCCACTAAATACCAGCTTTCTCCACTGCAGGACTTCTCAGAGCCTTTATTGGCTCATGAACGTATTGAGGGGTTGGGTTTTCCTAACCACCTTGACTGACAAAGCCTTCATTTCAGGGGTAATTTATAGGACTGGGGTTCCTGGGACCCCACTTTGAGAAAGACTCCCTCTTTGGTTGACTTTGCAGAGGGTGTGTCCTGGGTCTTGTTCCCTAAGACTCCCCTCCTTCCCACTTCCCCTCCCCCAGTTCCTGTGTGTCCAGGCCTGGCACATGGCAGATGCTCAGCCAAGTTTTGGGACATGGCTGGACAGACTCACAGCTTCTGTTTGCTGGCCTGTTTGTGCACACCTCTCTGACTCCCCCCGACTCCCGTATACCTGCATTGTTGGCCCTGAAACCCTGGAGGGAGGCAGGGTCCCCTGGGGAGCCTGTAAAAATAACAGCAATAATAATACAGCTTCTTGGGTCCTGCCCTGGAGATCCAGATTCAGAGGGTCTGGGTTAGGGCTTGGGAATCTTAATGTTTCATGTCACAGTAGGTGCGTCCCAGGCCTTGATTTGAGGAATTCCACTCTGAAGAGCTGGTAGCCCCCTCTGCTTGAGGGTCAAGAGCCCTGCCCTGGCCACACCCCAAGGGACATGTCTAGGACCTGCCTCTTTTGTGGCCTTTCCTCACTGGAGCCTTCTGCCCACAAACCCTAGACTCCTCTTCATCCTTCAGATCCCAGCCACCACCACCTCCTCCAGGAAGCCTTCACTGACCACCCCCGTCCCCACCCAGCCAGTCAGGAGGCTCCCTTGGTCATGCCTGCCTCAGTCTCATGACTGTTTCTGTAAATGCTGGTTCCCTCCCAGTCTAGTGGTAAACTCTCAGAGGGCAAGGCTGTGTCTGTGTGCAGTACTGGGCCTGGCACACAGTAAGTACTTGAGTGTGGGTGGAATGAAACTTTTGGGCTCTTAGCTGCTCAGGTCCCACTGTGGAGTTGGTATACAAGGATCTTTGATGGAGACAGGGGACTGACTGCTAATCTTGATTATCGCTGGCTGGCTGTGTGACATTGGCCAAGGTGCTTTCCCTCTCTGGTCTTTGTTTCTTCCTTTGTTTAAAGAAAAGAACAAAGTTGGCGTTGGACAATGATCAGAAAGTCTCTGTAACAACTCTAATCATGAACTTTTGTGAGACTTACCGGGTGCCCAGCTCTTTGCCTGCATAACCTCACTCTAATTCCTAACACCCCACTGGGAAAGGTGTAATTATTCCGTCTGATAGCAGGAAGCAGAGGCACAGAGAGGGACAGCAGCTTGGCCAAGTCACACAGCCAGAACCCACATCTGGTTCCAGAGCAAGGTCTTCACTCCCACAGTAGTGTTTGCCAGAGTTGTCTGTGATGTGATTTCGGGGGTGGGGAGGGTGCTGACAGATGTGACGGGAGAGAACACGGAAACACTGACTGAGAAAGCTGTTCTGATTTCAGGTCTCTCTCAGAGGCTCTGAGAACACCCAGGAGGTCTTAACTTGGTGCTAGCTCTGCTCGAACTTGGCTGCGCAACACGCCAATCTATGCTTTTAAGCAGGAGAGGGTAGGTCTCAGTCTCAATGTGTGCAGGCGGCCTGGTGTCCAGCTAGAATTTCATGCTGTCATTTGATTTCCAGCCTAGATGCTGAGATTCTGCATTGGGCAAAGCCCAAGCCCAGGCTGTCCGGAGGAGGCAGAGCTGCTTTCAGCTGCACGCAGGGCCAGGCCCCAGGTGGAACCACCATGCAGTGTTTCAGAGAGGTGGGCTCAGCGTCGCCCTGCAGTCAGTTGGAAAAGTGCAGGTCAGGCCTTGCTCGCACTTCACTGGAGACCATGCCCCCTGCTAGTGCGCCTGCCGGGTCCACTCAGCTTTGGAAATTCAAACTGAAGGAAAGCCAACCATCCCATAACTTCTTTAAAATAGTTAAGGAACCATTCACTGCTGATCACATGGAATGCAGTGAATGAGGCTGCAAACCTTATCTTATACCACATTCCCTCAAACGTTTTTAGAGACAAATTTGACATGCAAAACTCCATAAAATATAGAAGAAAACATAGAAGAAAGTCAACATAATCTCGGATTTGGTCACGTAGAACCTAAGCTTTGAGTTTCAACACACGACACAAAAAGGCAGTCTACAAAGGAAAATAAGCAATACCATGGACTTGATCAAATGAAATGTTTCTACTCTGTGAGAGATGTTGTTCAGGACATCGGAATACAAGTACACACTAGAAGTAAAATTATTTGCAAACACATGTCTCAGAAAGATTTTGTCTCAAAATATGCAAAGAACTCTAACGCAAACAACCCTATTCCAAATAGGGAAAGATCTGAATGGACACCTGGCCAGAGAAGATACAGATACCATACCACATTACGCCCAGGATGGGGGAGGAGGGGGCCAGAAACACAATGTCCAGCTCAACTCCTGAGCTCTGTGTGACCCTGGTCTAGTTCAATATGGAAATAGTAGTACACAAAGCTAGGGCAAACATGTTCAATGTTAAAGACAGAAGGATTTAATTCTTGAGTTAGGAGCAAAGCCTGACACCTGGCCTTCACCGCTGTTACAGTACACTGGAAGTTCTACCCAGTTTTGAGAAAAAAAGCCATACGTGTGTAAATGGAAAAAAAGAAAACTGTGTCTATTCAGGGAACTCAGATCACATCCTCTCATATATAAAACTTACTATAATCAACACAAAAATATTTAAGCTAATCAACTAATGCAGCGAAGTTACATATTCATAACAGTCTATCTTTTTTGTATACACTCACAATAAATAATCTGAAAAATAATTCATGAAACCACTTCCATTTCCAGTAACATCAATATTTCTATCCAGGAATATATTTCATCAACATACAAGACTTGCTTTTATGGAGGTAGAGTTAGTCTGTACGTTTGAAATTACTGGAAAGTAAATTACTTTTCAAGACACCATGTCAATACCATGCCAGAAACGCTAAGAAAACAGCAGATTTCCACACAGAAGCCAAGCCTTACCCAGATCCAGTTCACCCAAGCTCCACACAGTTTAGAGGCACTGTGGAAAGGCTTTACGAGGATCCACTCTCTTCTGTGCTGTGGATGACCTGGGTGTGGTAGAAACAGTGGTATTTTTTTTAATTCCAATTTTTCACATCATTCTACCACAAACCAATCAGAAATAATAAATGAATTCAGAAGTTTCAGAATCAATACACAGAAATCATCTGCATTTCTAAACACTAATAATGAACCATCAGAAAGAGAAAGAAAACAGTCCTATTTATAATTGCATCAAAAAGAACAAAATACCTAGGAGTAAATTTAACTAAGGCCATGAAAGCCCTGCACGCTGAATACTTTGAGACATTGATGAAGAAATTGAAAAAGACACAAATAAATGGAAAGATACCCCGAACTCATGGATGGAAGAATTAATTTTGTTACAATGTCCATTATACCCTAAGGACTGTACACAGTGAATACAATCCCTATCAAAATCCCAATGGCATTTTTCACAGAAATAGAGCGAATCACCCTAATATTTGTGTGGAACCACAAAGGACCCCGAATAGCCAAAGTGGCCTAAGAAAGAACAGGCTGGAGGCATCTCCTGACTTCACACTACAATACGAAGCTACAGTCACCAAAACAGTGTGAAACTGGGATGAAAACAGGCACGTGGAGCAGAGGAACAGAACACAGAGCCCAGAAATAAACCTACACATATGTGGCCGGAACACCCCAAGGGGAAGGACAGCGCCGTCAGCAGGCAATGCTGGGAAAAGAGGACACCACATGCCACGTGCTGTCTACACCAGACACAAAACAGATAAAACCCCAGTTTTCCACACCAAGCCCACCTGGGTCGTCTGAAGATGGACTCACCCGACCCCCCCAGCAGTCAGCTGCACACAGGGAGCTTCTCCCCACTTGTCCTCACCTTTTCCTCCTGGAAGCACCGGGGTCATCAGGAAATCCAGCTTCTGTCAGCATGGACGCAGCCCCGCCTTGTCCTGAAGCCACAGCCCCAGAATCCTAAGGAGACTGAGTTCCTGTTGCATAGACGCTGACCTGCAGTTTTTCCCCAAAGCGCAGCCATGGTGGGGCCTGAGGAGACAGCTCCTCTCGGCAGAGAGCCAAGTCCATGGTGGAAGCCACATGGGTAAGAGGTGCAGGCTCAGCGCCACCCTGTGGTCAATGCAGAGAGAGCAGGGCCAAGTTCACAGTCCAGTGGAGACATTGCCCCCTGCTGGCAGAAGTGCTGAATCCATTAAACTGGAAATTCAAACTGAAATGGAGACAATGTCCCTTAACGTCTCCAAAAATAGTTAAGGAACAATTAATGGGAGACCGTATGGAATGAAGTGAGTGTAGCCATAAGCCTTATGACTTATACCGAACTCACTCAAAATTATCGATAGACAAATTTTAAATGCAGAACTATTGAAATTATAGAGGTAAACGTAGAAGAACATTTACATGACCTTGGGTTCAGTCATGTAGAGAGTGAGCTTTGAGTTTTATCACACAACACAGAAAGCCAACTTAAAACAGGAAAACAAGGAATATAACAGACTTTACAAAATTAAAGATTTCTACTCTAGGAAAGACGTTATTCAAAAAACCAAAAGACAAGCCACAAACTGAGAGAAAAATATTTGTGAAGCACATATCTGATAAAGGATTTGGACTCAAAATATACAAAGAACTCTAAAACAACCCCATAAAAATGAAATGGGTAAAGATCTGAACGGGTGCCTGGCCAAAGAAGACATACAGATACGCTCAACATCCTGCACTATTAAGGAATTACAAATTAAAATCACGAGATATCACAGCACACCTATTAGAACTGCTAAACTCCAAAAATATGAAAATACCAGTTGCTGGTGGTGAGGAACAAGAACTCTCCTTCATTGCTGGTGGAATGCACGTACAGCCACTTTATAAGACAGGTGGGCAGTTTCCCCCAAAGCTAAACAATTCTCACCTTGGGATCCAACAATCTTGCTTCCAGCAAATGCTTTGAAAACTTATGTCCAAATGCAAACAAGGCTGTAATTATGCACAGCAGCTTTACTCACGGTGGGTAAAAACTTGAAGAAATCAGGATGTCCTTTAATAGATGAATGCATAAGCAAACTGGGGTACATCCATGTCAAGGGGACCAGAATATGGATTAAGGAGTGTCACAGGATGGAATATGCAATGTGACACAGAATCTAACTGTATTAGAAATGTATGGGGAAAAAAAAGAAATGTATGGACAAAACTCGATGGTGGAGCAAAAAATGCTGACTTAAATTAACTTTGGAAATGAATAAAATCTGTATTGAATTAAGTTTTGTTAATTAGCAGTTATAACAGGAACTTTCATTCACTGCTGGTGGGGTGCCTAATGGGACAGCCATTGAATATCTTTTTATGTGTTTACTGGCATTGGACTTGGCAATGATTTCTTGGGTATGGCACCAAAAACACAGGCAATAAAACAAAAATATAAATAAATTAGGCTTCATCAAAATATAAAACTTTTGTGCTTCAAAGGACACTATCAAGAAAGTTAAAAAGATAACGAACAGAATGGGAGAAAATATTTGCAAATCGTATGTCTGATAAGAGGTCTTGTCTCCAGAATATATAAAGTGCTCTTACAACTCAACAACAAAAAGGTAAATAAACCAAATTTAAAATGGACAAAGGACTTGAGCAGACTTTTTCTCCAAAGAAGATACACAGATCACACAATATTACTAGCCGTCAGGGACCTGCAGATCAAAATCACAGGGAGGGGTCATTTCACATCTGTTAGAATAGCTGTTATCAAAAAAATGGACGTAATAAGTTGGCAAAGATAGGGAGAAATTGGAACCCTAGTATATTACTGATGGAAATGTGAAATTTTGCAGCCACTGTGGAAGACAGTTTGACAGATCCTCAAAAAGATAAACATAGAATTAACTTATAACCTAGAAAGGCCACCCCTAGGAATATACACAAAAGAACTGAAAACAGATATTCAAACAAAAAGTTTTACAGGAATGTTCAGAGCAGCACTGTTCTCAAGAGTGAAAAGGATTTGCAGCAACGTGGATGCTCCTGGAGAATCATTCTAAGTGAAGTAAGCCAGAAAGAGAAAAAAAAAATACCATATGAGATCGCGCATATGTGGAATCTTAAAAAAAAAAAAGCATAAATACAAAACAGAAATAGACTCATAGACATAGAATACAAACTTGTGGTTGCCAAGTGGGCGGGGGATGGGAAGGGATAGACTGGGATTTCAAAATTGTAGAATAGATAAACAAGATTATACTGTATAGCACAGGGAAACATACACAAGATCTTATGGTAGCTCACAGAGAAAAAACTGATAATGAATATATATATGTTCGTGTATAACTGAAAATTTGTGCTCTACACTGGAATTTGACACAACATTGTAAAATGATTATAAATCAATAAAAATGTTAAAAAAAAAAAACGAGTGAAAAGGTGGAAATAACCCAAACATCCACCTCAAGATGAATGGATAAACAAAACGTAGTCCATCCACACACTGGCGTAATAATTCAGCCACAAAAAAGAACTGAGGTACTGACACTACAATGTGGATGAGCCTCAAAAACACTACGTTAAGAGAAAAAAAATGAACATGGAAGGCCACGTACTGTGTGATTCCACTTCTATCAAACGTCCACAAGTGGTAAATCCAGAGACAGAAAGCAGCCAGTGGTCGCCGAGGTCAGAGGGAGGGTGGGAGGGGCAGGGTCTCCTTCTGGAGAATGAGGATGTCTTGGAACTAGACAGAGGTGCTGGTTTCAAATGTCATTCACGTACTAAATGTCACCAAATCATACAATTCAGATATAGTTAATTTTGTATTATGTGAATCTGACCTCATTGAAAACCAAAGAAAAAGAAAGCATGCCCTGACTGGGGTGAGTTCCCTTCCCTCACCCTCCCTCACCCTGGCCCTAAGGCCTCCCACCAGCCAGCCGCTGCCTGGGGCCTGGCCAGCCACAATTTAGACACGTGGGCTCCAGCCACACTGTCCACTCCATTCCTCGCCACCAGTAGCTCCCTAAGTCGACCCCCAGGCCCCCTTCTCTCTGACTTCTTCCTAGATGCCCAGCAATGAGCAACCCCTTCACCAGGACTCACAGGATCTTTCGAACCTTGCTCTGCCTTAAACCAGATCTCAGCACACGGTTTCCAAGGGTTGCCCCATCTGAGTAGGGGGAAATTAGTGTCTTCCGAGCAGCGCGGTGTGCAGGCTTCTGGCCTAGATGAACTCACAGACACTTGAGGGGGTCCCGCGTACTGAGGGGCAGCATGGTCACCCACAGTCACACAGCCTGTAAGTGGCTTCACACTCAGATGCCCCCAGGACAAAGTGTGTGAATCAAGTGAACAGGGTCCCTGGCCACACAGAAGAGGTGTCCCAGCTGTCTGATCCCACAGGGGACGCAGGCCCCACGTGAAGAGGTAGGAGACAGATGCTGTTATAAATACACCAGCCGGGGGCTTCCAGGTGCGGCTCCAGGAAGTGGACGCACGCTTAGTATTTTTACACTTGGTGAGAGCTGAGGATGCCTGTGCCTCACTTCCGTCCACACCCCCCCACTCTCTGGGTACTAAAGATACATTCTGGGTCCTGCTCGTCCTTGCTGACCAGGACCCGGCTCTGCTGAGGCTCCCCACCAAACCTCAGGGCTCCGCAGCCACACAGAGGGGAGGGGATGCCTGTTTGAGCCAGAAGAGACCATTGCCTTTGGGGGCCTGGGGCTGCAAGTCCCATTCTGCCCAGGCCACAGGGGACCCTGGAGCCCCTCCAAAGAGGTACCCTCTCTGGCTCAGCACCCAGAGAGAGAGAGGCCTCCATTGCATCCTGTCTTCAAGTGTCATCACGTCCAACCCCAGAACAAACTCATGCCAGCCCTCACTGGGCAGTGACCCCCATACCAGACTCAAGTCCGGCAGCCAGAGGGAGAGGACCTTCTGCCTGGGGCCCTCAGCAAGAGTGATGGGGTTGCCCCGGGAGGGGCCACAGTCCCTTGGGCTAGCCAGAAGGGCTGGCAGAGGCAGGGACACTGTTGAGTTGAACTGTGCTCCCCAGAAATTCATATGCTGAGGTCTTAACCTCTAGTCCGTGTGAAAATGACCTTACATGGAAACAGGGTCTTTGCAGATGATCAAGTCAAGATAAAGTAAGTCATCAGGTCAGCCCCCATCTACTATGATTATGTTGCTATAAAAAGAAGGGATTCAGACACACATACACACACACACACACACACACACACACACCCGCCTTGTCAGGACTGGAGCAGTGCGGAGGCAACAAATTTGTATTGTTCTCAGCCAGCTAGTTTGTGGTTACGATGTTACGGCCGCCATAGGAGACAGATACAGGCGCCCTCTGCTCTGTCCCCCTTCTATCCAGACCATGGGGTGCGGGGTGGCGGCAGGGCCCTTCACTGAACAAGGCCACTGCTGTGTGGTCACTTCTGCCTCTGACTGGGAGCTCTGGCCACAGCTCTCAGCCTCCTGGGACCCACGGGAGGATGAGGACAAGGAGGAGCAGGGGGCCTCCCCTCCTGCTATTCCTGGAGCCGAGAAAACCCAGGAATAGCCAGACACTGTCCCCCCCACAACATGTCCTCCAAGGCCCTCCCCTAGCCATTAATCTGGAACATTTCAGTAGGGGAGGTACCTCAGGAAGACACAGAGAGATGACACTTGGTCTGGTCACAGCATGCCACCTGTGTCCACTGGCCCAGGCTGGCCCTTTAAGGAGGGAATGGTAGAACAGGCTGTGGGGCAGACCCCCGTCTTCTCAGAGGGGCCTGGGGTTAAGCCAGGAAATAAGGAGGGAAGTGGTAGGCAGGGGGCCTGGTTGGCAGGATGCTGAGAGCAGAGCCCCACGCGCGGAGAGGCAGAGAGGGGAGAGCCCTCCTTCCTCCATCCAGACCGGATGTGTGACCACTGTGTAGGTGGCCCCCGACCAGAGGTCCAGTGCCAGTCCAGGGTCAGCTCCAGCGACTTCAGTCCGTGTTCCTGCTGCAGCGCTGTGGGGACTGTCTGCCAAGGGGAGGAGGGCCTCATGTGGCCTGTTCACCAGCATCCTGCCTCTGATTGTGACTAATGCCCACACAGCTGCCTCCTGGCCAGGCATCCAGGCTCTGCTGGTCACAGGAAAGCCCACAGGCCCAGGCCAGGCTAGGCTCCGAGCTCTGTGTGCTTCCTGTGAAGGCCAAGGGGTAGCCACCCCCGTAGCAGCCCAGGGCACAGTAGTCGCTGCTACTGTCCTCGGGCCGTGGGAGAGCTGGCCTGGTAGGGCTTGCAGGGACCCAGTCCTCCTGCGGCAGGTAGGCGGGCGGCTGCCCTCCCCACTCCATACGCCCTGCTGGCAGCACATCTGCTGGGAGGCCGGTGCTGGCCTCCTCCTCCTCTTCCAGGCCCCCTGACTGCCAGGCATCCGCTGGGTCATAGGTGAGCAAAGCAATGGCCTCCCGGACACCGGACTCCAAGGCTCCTCGTGGGGCCCCAGCGTGGTCCTGGCTCGGCTGTAGACTGGCTCTCTGGGCCCCTATCCAGGTCTAGAACAGAGCATGGAGAGGAGGGAAGGCCTCAGGCAGCATGTTCAGGGCTCATCATGGGAGCAGCCTCCCCCACTTCTCCAGGAAGCTCTCCTGACATCCCGACATCCCGCCATCCACACCCAGAGGCCAAGCAGTGCCTCTGCCTGAAACATTTGGTCTTCGCCACTCCCCGCCACCTACCAGTGCAGCCTCAGTACAGGACCCCGATTCCCTTCAAGCCCCTCACCACTCCCCCAGCGCAGGGCCCGGTGCCCACGGCGGCCTGAACCCGGGCGACAGGGACCGAGGGCTGATTGCCACTCCAGGCCCTCCCAGCAGCGTCAGAGACTGGGCACCTTGCCCTGTCCCCCACTGACACACACACCACACACGACAGGAGATGCTGTTGGGGCTGGCACTTAAGATCCAAGGCCGGCAGACCTGAACCCCTCTGTAGGGCCACAAGGGACCCCCCCAAAAGGAAACTGCTCCCTAGGAGGGACAGGGAGCCTGCACCGAGTGCACCACAGACCACAATTTCCATCACAGCCCTGCCTCCTGGAGAGCCCCCTTGTGGCTCCAGAACGCCACCTGAGACATCTAAATCACCCCTGGCAGGTACCATGTTTCTACAGAGAAGGGGCTGGGGGCAGATGACCAGTCCAGGCCATCAGAACCTTTACCCCACACAGCCTGGACAAAGCGCTCAGCTTTAAGCTTCAAATTCTTTGTCTGGATGACAATCTTGAAAACCAGACTCCCTGTTACGAGAGAAAAGGGCCAGGCGGAAGGAAGCCATGCAGGGCCAGGAGGGGAGAGCCTGGGAAGAGCGGGTCTGTGGACCCCGGGAAGCTCTGCCTCCTGGGCTTTGCCCAAAGGGAGGGACCCGAGAGGGTGGGAACCGGAGACCACCCACTAGAGCTTCTCCTCAGCCACCTCCTGCCTCTGGAGCAGGAACCACAGGCCAGCAGGGAGGGTCTGACCCGCCCGTGGGTTGCTCTCAGCTTGCCCGGGGCCTGTGAGAGCCCCCAGGGCACTACGATGGGGACACGTAGAGTCAGCTCACTGGTCACAATGCCAGGAGGGGCCGAGCGCTCCACAGTGGCCACCAGAGTAGCCCAGGGACCAGGGAGGGCCCCGGGCATAAGAGCACAGGCACAAGAGGCCCTCCCCACGGCCACCAGACACAGGCGCCTTCGGAGAATAAGGGACCAGATGCATGGCTGTTGCAGATGGGCCCCCAGGTTGGCACCGTGAACTGACCGTTTGCCTCAAAAGGCTGCGGCAAACCAGAAGAGGCAGAGGTGACATCACGAGAACCTGCACATTATTTCCCCATCAACAATGGGATTAGAGTAGTTCTTCTGCCCATATTTTAAATGGGTCGTTTGTTTGTTTGCTTGCTTTTTAACTGAAGTACAGTTGATTTAAAATGTTGTATTAGTTTCTGGTGTGCACGGAGGGCATTATGTTGAGTGAAATTAGTCAGATCGAAAGACAAATACTGTAAGATATCACATGTGGAATCTACAAAAAAAAAAAAACAAACTAGTGAATATAACAGAAAAGAAACAGACTCACAGATGTAGAGAAGGAACTAGTGGTCACCAGCGGGGAGATGGAGGCAGGGAGGGGCAAGGTGGAGGCGGAGGAGTAAGAGGCACAAACCGTCAGGTATAAAATAAGCTACAAGGATGTGCTGTACACCATGGGGAACAGAGCCATTTTATAACAACTATAAATGGAGTACAACCTTTAAAAATTGTGAATCACTGTATTGTATACCTGTAACATATACTGTTGTACATCGACTATATTTCAATTTAAAAAATGATACTGTAAAATAAATACATAAATGAATAAAGTTTTTAAAAAGGCAAGAAAAGAAGATTTGGTATATCATATACAATGGAATATTACTCAGCCTTAAACAGAATGAAATAATGCCACTTGCAGCAACATGGATGGACCTAGAGATGATCATACTAAGTGAAGTAAGTCAGCCAGAGGAAGACAGATATTATATGCTATTAGTTGTATGTGTAATCTAAAAAAAGGTACAAATTTTATTTACAAACCAGAAAAAGACTCACAGACATAGAAAACAAACTATGGTTACCAAAGGGGAAGAGAAGGGGAGGATAAGTTAGCACTTTGGGATTAACAGATACACACTGTCCATATATAAAACAGATAAACAACAAGGACTTATTGTATAGCACAGGGAACTATATTCAACTTCTTATAATGGGCTATAATGGAAAAATCTGAATATATATATATATATATACACACACATATATATATATATACACATATATATATATATAAAAATAACTGAATCACTTTGCTGTATACCTGAAACTAACATTGTAAATCAACTATAATTCAATAAAAAATAAAATTAAAAAGTAAAAACCAAACAAAAACAAAAAATGGGATTAGAGACATGAGAACTAAAAGAAGTCAGCAATTGAGAATAAAGCTGGTTTTTTTCCCATCTGAGTCACAGCGTATAAGTTTAGACCCACCATATATACCAAAAACGCCCAAAGCACTGACAAAGGACCCCAGCCCTCACCGAAAGCCCACATCCTGGGCAGGCCAGAGATCCGGGCAACCCCTGCCCCGCCCCCAGCCCCTGCCCTGCCAGGGGGTCACAAACCTGGAAGTTCCCGTTGTGCACATTGTAGAGAGGCTGGAAGAACGGCCCCGGGGAGGGCACGTCCCGGTACAAGGCTGTCTTCATCCTGAGGCCAAGAGAGGACAGTCAGAGGCCTACAGAGACAAGAACCTCAGGCGACTTGGCCCCAGTGCCTTGGGTCCAGGGCTCTCTTGGGCCACACTGCCCCCCACACGCACCTGGCAACTTGGGAACTCCCCACGTCCAGGGCAGAGGCTTGACTACCCAACCCCATCCAGGACTGTGCGGGGAGGGGTTGTGGGTTTGGCCCTCTGTGCCCTGCCTACCACACACACTCACACGCACTCACACTGACACACACTGACACATACGATAACACATTCATGCCCAGGCACATCCTCCCACATACACCCCCCGCTACCGACCTGGGTGACAGCTTGAAGAGCAGGTAGGTCAGGCTGGTCAGCAGGAGGAAGATGCACACAGCAACGAGGGTGCTGTCAGGCTGCCCCAAAGCTGGGGTCGGGGGACCTGTGAGCAGGAACAGCCCGGGGCTGTGTTCCTCCAAACCCGTGAGGCAAAGGCACCCGTACGAGTGGTGTATGACAGGCCTTGAAGGTTTGTGTCGCTTGCTAAAGCACCTTGGGTGAACCATGCGCCCAGGGCCTCGCCCTTCCCATCTGCAAGGTCAGTGAGCCTTCCTAGTACCTAGGGCACCAGGTCAGCCCAGCTCCCACTAAGGAAACGAGGCCACATCCAGGCTCCAGAGACAGAAGCACCAGGCCTGGCGGACAGCCCCCGGGCTGCACTTGCTCCCAGCAACAGCCACCAGCAGCAGGCTCCTGGGAAGGTGTGGCAGGCGATTCCTCTCTGCACGCCTCAGGGCATCTCTGGGTCATGACTGTCTCAGGGAGGGGTTCCGGGAGGGTGAAAGGGCAGGACCAGCAGGGGAGGGAGGGCCAACCTGGACCCCCAAAGGGCAGCAGCGCGGAAGTGCCCACCTCGTCTCTGGGGAGAGGGGAAGCACACGGGCTGGCTCCATTCGCTCCACTGGCCCTCATAACGCTCTTCCTCCACCACCTCGCCCTCCGCGGTGGCCATCTGGACACGCAGCCTGGCCTCATAGGTGGAACCAGGGTCCAACTCGACGGCTTCCAGGTCAAGCCGGGTCACCCCGACAATGTGACCCTTGTGCTGAGCCCGCTATGGGGTTGAGGACAATTAGGAGATGCCGAGGGTGAGACTGGGTCCGTCAGCCCTCGAGAACAGGTACACCCATGTGTGTGGGCATACTTACACACGCCCACAGGCACACGCTTATATTCATCAAGCCGCATGCACACTCACACTGAGCACGCACAAACACGCTCACCACACTCTACACGCATACACTCATCATGGAGGCACACCCTGGGAACGCTCACACATACATTAACGCACACGCAGGCACACTCGTGCACAGACACACCCGTGTGCACACACACGTGCACAGTCACACTCACCACGCTTGCACTCACATCTCCTTGGCTCTGGTCACCTTCCCTCCTCATAGTTCCAAGTTGACATCACCCTAGGTGGCATGAAGAGCGGCCCTGGGCCACTGCTCCCGGGAGAGAGAGGCCCCCAGGGTAGCAGGACCAAGCGTTACCTCCCAGGCCTCTTCCTGCCTCTTGAAGGCCAGCTCGTAGCTAAGGAGCGAGGTCAGCGGCTCCAAGGCAGGACTGATGCTCCAAGTCAGCACACAGTGGTCAGAGCTGACATTGCTCTGCAAGTCAGAGGGAGGATCCAGCTTCACTGGAACGGAATGAAGCCACGTGAGGGTGTGTCAGTCAGCACGCCCAGGACCAGGGATCTGAGAGATTCCCAGGGGGAGGGGCAGGAAGAGGCGTGGTCCAGGCCCTCTCAGAACAGGGGCCTCGCTGGGAGACTGGTCCTGAGAAGACCCAGGGGGTACACGACAGCAATGACTCTCCTCCAGCCCCGGCAGCCAGACAAGGGGAGTTTCAAATCTCGCCTTCCCTTTCTTTCATAAGCCGCTGCTGGAAGTTTTTCCTAATGTCTTACTGAAGTCCTTCTTGCTATGACCAAAGTACATTTCAAGTGACTCAAACTGCAGCCCCTGCCAACTCAAAGCCCTGCACCTTCATCCTCCTCCAAAACCCTACCCCTCTAGCAACCTGTGGGCCCTCCCCTCCTAGGGGCCTACCCTGCTCCTGGCCCTGGAGCCAAGAGCATTCACTGGGCCATGGGCAGCGTGGGCTGCAGACTCATGTAGCCAGGATGTTGGCAGCCAAGGCACCCCACCCCAGGCCTCACCATGTCTCCGGGGCAGGTACTGTGGGTCCACCACGCTGACCTGCTCCTTCCCAGAGAAGTGACGGTGGAAAGTGATGTTGAAGTTGTCAGAAGGCACGAGCACCTCCTCAGGGGGCAGCAGCACGGTGCACACACTGCCCCGGAAGACACACCTGTGCTTGCTGCCTGGCGCGTGGTTGCTGGAAAGGGCGTGTGTTGGCACCAAGGGGCCACTGAACCAGCCTGGCCCCTGCTGCTGCTTCCATCACCGGGACCCTCCCCTCATCCCTGCCCTCCCACCTCACCTGGTGAAGAGGAGCCAGGGCTCGGCAGCCTGGCCCAGCTCTGGGGTGGACCAGCGGCAGTCAATCCTGAGGATGTTGTTGGAGTGACAGGTGAAAGTTCCAGCCCCCAGCCCTGGGAACAGTGATGCAGGGAATCCACAGTGGATGCTTCAGGTCAGGGCTGGGGGAGGGGAGAGCCTGGCAGCTAACATCCTCTGACAGGGTGGTCCCCAGAGAACGAGCCCAGGGGAGTTTATCCAGGGCAGGGCTGGGAGACCTGGACGGAGATGGGCTCTGACCCGTAGGATGGGGTGGGCTGAAGTCCCAGCCGACCTCAGGAAGACAGGCCCCAGTGCAGCTCAGATCATTCATTCCTCAGGGGGTTTGACAGAGGACAGCCCTGCCCCCCAGCTCTCCGCCCACAGGCCTCACAGACACAGCTCCAGCCCTCACCTCCTCCTTCCCCTGGGACAGAGCCTCCCGGGCCGACCCAGGCACAGATGCAGGTGCAGATCAGCAGCCAGGTGCCCATGTCTTGCATCAGGGCCTTGCTCTCGAGGGTCCAATCTGTAAGGGGCTGGGCTGAAGGGCTCTGTGTGAGGAGTGCCCCCCATGCGACCCTCCCCATGAGACACTTTCTGCAAGAATTGCACCCGAGCAGGTGCTCTGAGTGGGTCACCACCTACACCCTCACCCTGTCCCATGAAGGGGGTTGGGCGCCAGTGTCCAAGCTGCACCGATGAGAAACTGAAGCTCAGACTCGGGGGCCCTCAAATTTAGGTCTCCTGAGGTTTCTGGGCTCTGAATCAGCCATGTGTCCAACTTTGCCCCCTGCAAGCCCAGATCCCATCCCTGTCCCTGGGTCCTGACCACACCCTGCAGGGGAGGCAGGGTTGAAGGAACAGGTTCACCAGCAACAATGAGCCACGGGCACGATCTGTCGGGCTCTGGTGCCATACCTGTGCCGACTGTGCCATGCGCATTATGCACCTGAATCCCCACAACAGCTGGGGGAGGTGGAGAGACTGCCCCTGTTCACAGACAAGGGCGCTACCAGGGCCACACAGCTACCTTCTCGTGTCCTCTCTCCCTCTTGTCTCCTTAAACAAAGACCTATCCCAGTGTTCCGCCTCAGGGACGTGGAGGAGGGGGGCAGTGGGGTGTCCATGCAACAGTCCATGCAACTGTCACACCCCTGTCCCAAGGTGCCCTGCAAGGCTCTTAGTGCAGGAGTACCAGCCCCAAGGTCCCTGGGGGAGCCAGAGGTTAGCTGGAGACGGGGTTGGGGTGGAGGGTGGGGTGGTTAGGAAGCGCCTGAGTGTGAGGAGGCTGCTGACGTCCTATCACCCATTAGCAGCTCCAGATGGTGCACCGATAGCTCCTCAGCAGGAAGCAGGGCCAGCCCGGTTATGCAAGCCTGATGGGTGATAAGGAAGCAAAAGAGCAACAGACGTGCACAGACCACAGCACGTAAGTCCTCAAGGAGCCCGCACACACTCCCCAGGTGGTAGACACAACTCCAACCCCAGCCCCGCTCCCAGAAGCCTGGCTGGGTACCCAAAGATGGACTCCATTAAGATCAACAGGCAGGAAGACCTCATCCTTCCCTAGAATGAAGCTGCGGCGAGTTTACCCTCCATGGCAGTTACTGGATGGAGAAGGGCAGCCTGGTAACAGCTCACTCCGGGGGTGTGAGGGCAGCATTAGAGAGGGTACCAGGATCTGGGGGAAGCTCGGATGCAGCAGCCACTTCCCGGCTAAGAGCAGACCCAGGCGGCACAGTGCATGGTCACTGCCCCAGTGCTGGAGGGACCCTGCCTCTGTGCAGGACGGGGCCAGCACAGACAGAGGCTGACTCGACACATAGGCAGATGGCTCACGAGCGTGGAGTGGGGTGGCCCCAGGAGCAGGCATGGGGAGGACAGGACCCACACGGGACACCTCAGAGGCATGGAGGAGCAGGCCCAGACCCACACATGGGCAGGGCCATGTGGCAACATGGCCATCTAGGGGTCGGTCCCTGCTCTTCCTCTGTAGAGAACACTTCCATCTCAACCTAGCGAGCGGGGCAGGGAGGGGCCCCCACTCTCCTACAGATGAGGAAGCCGAGGCTCAGAGAGACCAGAGACTTGGCATAATTGGCAGCTGTCACCTCTGTTCTGGGCACACATCCCACCAACTCCCACATAAGCCTGTGAGCTACCACCTCCCCAGGGCATTGGTCTCTCTCCTCAGGGCTCCGCGAGCAGGAGGAGGGACATTACTGAGGCAAGACCAACTCATCCTGGACAACAGACACTGGGCCAGGTGGAGCAGACAGCCCCAGCTGCACACCCCCTGGTTCTGGCAGAGGCACTCAGATGTCACAGGGAGGCCTCATCACAGCTCAGACACAACCAGATCACAGGATGGCTGTGCGAGCAGGAGGACGGGACCCAGCCTCTGGCCCCCAGGTCAGAACAGCCCCCTCACACCTCCAGTTCTGCTGGGGAGCGCAGCTGACATCCCCACTCAGCACCGTTCCTTTCCCACCAGGCCTGAGGACGAGGCCTTCAGCACATTGCCACTCTGGTCCCTTCTCACAACCACATCTCCTCCCTAGCCTCTGGGTCCAGGTCTGGCCCAGGTGACCACTGGGCCTCATAGCTTTCCTGGCCCACCATAAAGTCGTGGGCTGCCTTGTAGCCTGACCCCTGCCTTGGGACCCACAGACACTGCTGGACCCAGGGTGAGGTCTCCAGACAGACTTAGCCCCTCACCCCCCACCCCTCCGCGCTCATACCTGCTGCCAGGCATAGCGCCTGCCCGAGCAGGCCTCTGTCCCGGGCTCCCTGCGCACTACAGCAGAGCCCCCGAATCGGCCTCATGCCGATTACTGCATCCACTCTCTGTGCCCCTCCACACAGAGTCTACTTTATAGTTTGTAAAGGTGAGGGAGTGGTACCCCCGCTATTCTCCCTACCCACCCAACAGAGGTGGACAGCAGAGAGGCTGCTATTTAAATAGACACTCATCGAGCACTACCCTCTCTGCTGGGAGGGGAGGAAGAAATTCAGACCCTGGTTCCCCAGAAGCAGCTGGAACCTGGGGGAGATGGGGACTGTGCCAAGAAACATGGTTGGAAGTGGGAGCGGGTGCCACCTCCTGCAGTGGACCACTCGGGCGCCCGTGGGCAACCCCTGGCCCTGTGGGCAGAAAGCGCTTCCCAGGTGGTGCAGACCGGGGGTGGGGCAGGGAGCAGGAGAGGTCAAGGCTGGAAGGCCAGCGGAGGTTGAGTGCAGATAAGGTACAGAGAGAGCAGAAGAGAGAGGCAGCACCAAGGAGCACTTTCACCTGTGTCCTGGGAGCACTGAGCAGGAGGGTCACCTGCATCTGCAGGACGCCAGGCTAGACTGAGGGGAGAAGAAAGGGCTGAGCCCCAGGGGGCCTCAGGACAAGGCAGAGACGGAGAGGGGCCCAGGGCAGAGGGAGAAAGAGGGCTAAGGACGGATGTCAGAGGAGTGCAGAGGGGGACAGGGGGCCTCAGGGTGAGCTCTCACACTGTCCCCTCTGCCCAGCTAGCTGCCTTCTGCATCATGCACCTTCATGAAGACCCCCTGAGTCCCCCAGTCTGTCTGGACACCCCAGCCAGCTGACAGGAGCCAGGACACGGATAGTGGCGTCGGGCAAGGGCTGGAGTCAGGACACTGACACTGCTCTCCTAGGTGGCCTGGGGGTTAAGTGGAGGGAAATGATGCCCCTGCTCCCGAACCTGCCGAGTGGCCTCCTCTGCCAGGGAGAGTGCCTGGCAGGGAAGCTCAGTGCTGTGCCACCTCCTGCATCAGGCTCCTCCAGGGCAAGAACTTGTCTGGTCTATGTCACGTCCCCTGCATCCAGCACCCCATCCCGAGCCTGCCCACAGACCTGCCATCACTTTGAGACGGCGTTAATGCCTTCTCTGGAGGGGGCTCTGAAACATTATTTGAGCCCAAACCCTCTCCTCTCCTCCCTCTGCTTGGCTGAGTTGACCCTCCTGGAATCCTACCCTCACCTGTTACCCTGCCCACAGCTCCAAGGGGGGATCCACAGACTCCTGGCTCCTCTTCTGCCCTAAAGCCCCCCCCCAGAGGCATAGGGGATAGGAGGGGCCTTAGCAACCCTAGGCCAGTGCACTGTCACAGCTCAGCCCTCCCGGCCCCGAAACGCGCGCTCACCCTGGTCCCAGTAGAGGTTAGCATTAGGAACTACCTGACAAACTCAGGGCCCCTCAGCCTTCCCGGAGGCACTCCCAACCCCTACAGGCCTGGAAATGACACAATCAGTGTTGCAAACCTGCTGCCTCTGGGGCATGCCCAAGGCCAGGACACCAGAGGAAGTAAAACTAGAGGGGCCCTGCGAGTGCCATGTCACCCACAGGCTCTTCTAGGGGCCCAGGGATGGAAGGCTACCCACCCCTCTGTCTCCCGAAGTTCACCCTGACTTGAGTGGTTAAGTCCAGATTACAGACTCACCTTCCCAGACGCACCTGCTAGGTCCCATAGCAAGTCTGATTGGCCCCCGACCCTCTGGACCTGGATGTGACTCGTCAACCTGCCGCCCCTGAGTTTGCAGTGAAGTCCTTCAGCCTGATTCAGGAGATAACTGCACCACCGGTGACGTGAGCCTCTCACGGCAGGCTGACACAGGCCACCCACGTCTGAAACCACGAGCGCAGAGCAGAGCAGCCGTCCCAAGTGAGGCCGGGCGACTGTCACCACTGATTAGAAACCCCACCTTTCATTCCCCATGAACTGAAGGTCGCCAGACATGGACTTTGGTGATTCGCCCATTGATAGGCGGATGAGTGTCCACTGTGTTCCTCTCAAGAAACACCTCTGAGATGCATGAAACTAGCCCCAGGAGGTGAGGACCCTGCCCAGGAGCAGAGTGGCGGGTCTCACCTTCTAGGCTTTTCCGAGAGGCGTAGGCTCCCTTTCCGCCAGCTGAGGCTGTCGGTGAGCACTGGGATGGAGAGGGTGTTAAACATAAAAGTTATGCAGTCTCAGTTAAAGGCAAACAAACAATACAAAAGGAAATAAAAATGGGAGTCCCCTTTGATCTCACCACAGAGGTAGCCCCTGTAGGAAGCCAGTCCCTCCAGACAAGGTCTGAGCTCAACACACGCACATTTTTGACGGCCTCACACCTTGCTGTGAGCTTTGCAGCCTCCTTGTTCCTCCGGCTACTTTCAAAATTGTTCGAGGGCAGCGCATAAAAACCTACTTCACGCCTTTACTGGTAGTACACGCCACTTTAATAATCCTACTGATGTAGGATTTAATAATAATATAATTTAATAATCTTACTGATGTACATTTGGATTGTTGCCTACAGATACTGTTTGAATTTTTTTGAGATATAACTGACCTAAACATTATATTCATCTTAGGTGCATCTATGCTATTTTTAATGAAGGCATGGCTCTTTAATCACCAACGTGAGTGCCGTACAAAAAACTGCCAGGGGTGGACTTGTGGGGTTTAGGGCTTACCATTGTAAAATACTGACAGATACTGCCAAGTAGCCCTCCAAAAATGTACCAACTTCTACTCCTGGCAGATGTGTAAGCATGCCTGCAGCCCTCACCAACTGTGTACATTATCAGTCTTTTAAATCTTTGCCAATCTGATAGGCAGAGATATTTCAGTGTGGCCTTAATTTGCACTTCCTTGATTATTAGTGAAGATAAGCATCTTTTCATGTACTTATTGGCTGTATGTTCTTGGGGGCACCAAATAAGGTCACACTTCAGTGTGGCTCTGTGCCTGTGTTTATGTGTGCCTGTGCATGTGTGTATTCTATGCATCAAAACATCTCGGGCCAGGTCTGGATACCCCAGAGCTGCAGCTCTCTGGAGTCTGAGAACACCAGGACCCACAGAAAGATGAATCAAAGGCTCCAGCCCATAAAACAATAGGAATAACCAGGGACATAATCATATTTCTTTCTACATTTAAATTTCAATCAGCCTGGTTCCTGTCTAACCTATTATAAGCACATAATTTTATACTTACTGCAGCCATCCCTTCTCTAGTATCCTTATCAAGAGAGCTTCCTTCTCTCTGTCAGGCTCTCCCCACCTTGCTGAAGCTGGAACCAGCGGACCACACCACCCACACCATGACCATACAAGGAGAAACCACAAAGGCCTCAAAGGAAGGAAATCACGGAAGGAAAAAAGCCAGAGACGGGAGTCCCCAAATCTGCATCCAAACTCTACCAAACTCTCTGCATGAACTACATGTATGCAGGCCAATTTCAAGCGGACCAACTAAGATTAAACAACCTGAACCAAGGTTTCAGCCGCTGCCCACACCAGAGTTTATAGCCTGCTTTAAAAAAAACAAAAACAAAAACCAATACTCTCCAGAGAAACGTAACAAAATCCATAGCCTTTACAACATGTATCATTCAGAATTTCCAAGATAAATCCAAAGCTATGAGATGAATGAAAAAATGGAAATATGTAACTCGTACTGAAAGGGAACGACAACTGATAGAGACTGACTCTCAATACTAAGTTTTTGGAAATAGCACAGGCTTTAAAGGGGCTACTCTTAACTGTGCTCAAAGGTATCAAGGAAAATATGTTCCCAATGAATAGGAAATCTCAGTGGAGAAATAGAAACTATAAAAAAGAACCAAAAGTAAAGTATGTAAGTGAAAAATGCACTATCTTAAACAAAAGTTAAACTCATAATAGTGCAGAAAAGAAGATGGAGCATTAACCATAAGGAATCCCTGAAAGCGAGGCAACTGAGATTTGACTGGATTGACTGAGAAAGCCACATCCTAAAAAACAGAGGAGTACTGTGAAAGTCAGCACAGTGCCCTTCCCAGGTGATGAGAGGAAACTGGGAGAATCCTGGACAGTTAATGGGATTCATCAGAATCCTAAACATGGAAGAGCCAAGCAGGTCAGCTCATTCCCCAAACCTGCTCTTGTGTCAGGCAGACACTTAGATGCAGGAAGGCCGGTGCCCCTTTGCCCAGAAAGTGTTCTGATGGGATAACCTGATACCCAACCCCTCTCCCACAATAAATGGAGATAAATAGAAAAACAACATCCATAGATGGAGGGAAAACCTCAGACACAAAGACGATACAATCAGGGTCGCCAAACACCTGTTGAAAACCAGCACCATGAAAGAAAGGCACAACAACAAACACTCTGTCAGCCAGACACATCACAAGGGTGTCATATATCAAGATATGTAGATCCTCACAACCCCGAGGTAGACCAGAGGTTAGCAAACTACGGCCCACAGGCCAAATCCACCCCATCTCTTAAAAAAAAAAAGTGAGCTAAAAATAGTTTTACATTTTTAGTGGTTGGGGGAAAAAGTTTAAACATGACACAAGAAAATATTATGGAATTCCAATCCCAGTGTCCAGTTTCATTGGACCACAGCCACACGCACCTGCTCGTTGTGTTGCAGCCTTGCTCAGGCTATGACAGCAGAGTTGTGACAGTGCTTTGAGTTGCTGCTCTGCACACACAACCCAGTGGTGCATTGTAACAGCGTTTCCAGGGCCACCACCATATAGTTGCACCACAATTCTTTTTTTTTTGCTATAAGTGCACACCCATCATATCAAAACAGGAAAAGTGGACTCTGAATGTCATGTTTTTAAGGCACAGTGGAGTGTGGATTATTTTCTTATCAAACTGGATGGCAAAGGATTGTGTTTATTACACAGTGACACTACAGATGGTCAACATTACTGGACGAAGCACTCGTCACAGGCACTATTCTCAATACAAAACAGAATTTCTTATACTACAGAACTACAATAATCAGTCAGTGTGGTACTGGCATATGGATCAGTGGAACAGAACAGAGAGCCCAGAAATAAACCCACACACCTACAATCAATCAATCTTCAACAAAGGAGGCAAGACTATACAATGGAGAAAAGACAGTCTCTTTGACAAGTGGTGCTGGGAAAGCTGGACAGCTGCATGTAAATCAGTGAAGTTAGAACACTCTCTCACACCATACACAAAAATAAACTCAAAATGGCGTAAAGACTTAAACATAAGACAGGACGCCATAAATCTCCTGGAAGAAAACATAGGCAAAACATTTTCTGACATAAATGGTAGCAATGATCTAGGTCAGTCTACCCAGGCAATGGAAATAAAATTAAACAAATGGGACCTAGTTAAACATATAAGCTTTGGCACAGCAAAGGACACTATAAATAAAACAAAAAGACAACCTACAACATGGGAGAAAATATTTCCAAATGATGCAACTGACAAGGCTTTAATCTCCAGAATATGCAAACAGCTCATACAACTTAATAACAAAAAAACAAACAACCCAATCCAAAAGTGGGCAGAAGAGCTTAAATAAGCAATTCTCCAATGAAGACATACAAAGCTAATAGGCACACAAAAAAATGCTGAATAGTGTTTCTTTTTTTTTTTTAACATTTTTTATTGATTTATAATCATTTTACAATGTTGTGTCAAATTCCAGTGTTCAGCACAATTTTTCACTTATTCATGGACATATACACACTCATTGTCACATTTTTTTCTCTGTGAGTTATCATAACATTTTGTGTATATTTCCCTGTGCTATACAGTGTAGTCTATTCTACAATTTTGAAATCCCAGTCTATCCCTTCCCACCCTCCACCCCCCTGGTAACCACAAGTCTGTATTCTCTGTCTGTGAGTCTATTTCTGTCCTTTATTTATGCTTTGTTTTTGTTTGTTTGTTTGTTTTTGTTTTTGTTTTTTAGATTCCACATATGAGCGATCTCATATGGTATTTTTCTTTCTCTTTCTGGCTTACTTCACTTAGAATGACATTCTCCAGGAGCATCCATGTTGCTGCAAATGGCATTATGTTGTCGGTTTTTATGGCTGAGTAGTATTCCATTGTATAAATATACCACCTCTTCTTTATCCAGTCACCTGTTGATGGACATTTAGGCTGTTTCCATGTTTTGGCTATTGTAAATAGTGCTGCTATGAACATTGGGGTGCAGGTGTCATCCTGAAGTAGATTTCCTTCTGGATACAAGCTCAGGAGTGGGATTCCTGGGTCATATGGTAAGTCTATTCCTAGTCTTTTGAGGAATCTCCACACTGTTTTCCACAGTAGCTGCACCAAACTGCATTCCCACCAGCAGTGTAGGAGGGTTCCCCTTTCTCCACAGCCTCTCCAGCATTTGTCATTTGTGGATTTTTGAATGACGGCCATTCTGACTGGTGTGAGGTGATACCTCATTGTAGTTTTGATTTGCATTTCTCTGATAATTAGTGATATTGAGCATTTTTTCATGTGCTTTTTGATCATTTGTATGTCTTCCTTGGAGAATTGCTTGTTTAGGTCTTCTGCCCATTTTTGGATTGGGTTGTTTATTTTTTTCTTATTGAGTCGTATGAGCTGCTTATATATTCTGGAGATCAAGCCTTTGTCGGTTTCACTTGCAAAAATTTTCTCCCATTCCGTAGGTTTTCTTCTTGTTTTATTTCTGGTTTCCTTTGCTGTGCAGAAGCTTGTAAGTTTCATTAGGTCCCATTTGTTTATTCTTGCTTTTATTTCTTCTAGGAGAAAATTTTTTAAATGTATGTCAGATAATGTTTTGCCTATGTTTTCCTCTAGGAGGTTTATTGTATCTTGTCTTATGTTTAAGTCTTTAATCCATTTTGAGTTGATTTTTGTATATGGTGTAAGGGAGTGTTCTAGCTTCATTGTTTTACATGCTGCTGTCCAGTTTTCCCAACACCATTTGCTGAAGAGACTGTCTTTATTCCAATGTATATTCTTGCCTCCTTTGTCAAAGATGAGTTGACCAAAAGTTTGTGGGTTCATTTCTGGGCTCTCTATTCTGTTCCATTGGTCTATATGTCTGTTTTGGTACCAATACCATGCTGTCTTGATGACTGTAGCTCTATAGTATTGTCTGAAGTCTGGGAGAGTTATTCCTCCAGCCTCTTTCTTTCTCTTCAGTAATGCTTTGGCAATTCTAGGTCTTTGATGGTTCCATATGAATTTTATTATGATTTTTTTCTAGTTCTGTGAAATATGTCCTGGGTAATTGGATAGGGATTGCATTAAATCTGTAGATTGCCTTGGGCAGTGTGACCATTTTAACAATATTGATTCTTCCAATCCAAGAGCATGGAATATCTTTCCATTTTTTAAAGTCTTCTTTAATTTCCTTCATCAATGGTTTATAGTTTTCTGTGTATAATTCTTTCACCTCCTTGGTTAGATTTATTCCCAGATATTTTATTACTTTGGGTGCTATTTTAAAGGGGATTGTTTCTTTACTTTCTTCTTCTGTTGATTTATCGTTAGTGTAAAGAAATGCAACTGATTTTTGAACGTTAATTTTGTAACCTGCTACCTTGCTGAATTCTTCAATCAGCTCTAGTAGCTTTTGTGTGGACCTTTTAGGGTTTTCTATATATAGTAACATGTCATCAGCATATAATGACACTTTTACCTCTTCTTTTCCAGTTTGGATCCCTTTTATTTCTTTCTCTTGCCTGACTGCTGTGGCTAGGACTTCCAGGACTATGTTGAATAGGAGTGGTGATAGTGGGCATCCTTGTCTTGTCCCAGATTTTAGTGGGAAGATTTTGAGTTTTTCACCGTTGAGTACTATGCTAGCTGTAGGTTTGTCATATATAGCTTTTATTATGTTGAGATATGTTCCCTCTATACCCACTTTGGCGAGAGTTTTTATCATAAATGGGTGTTGAATTTTATCAAATGCTTTTTCTGCATCGATTGAGATGATCTTGTGGTTTTTGTCCTTTCTCTTGTTGATGTGATGTATTACACTGATTGATTTGCGTATGTTGAACCAGCCTTGTGTCCCTGGGATGAACCCCACTTGGTCATGATGTATAATCTTTTTTATGTGTTGTTGGATTCTATTTGCTAAAATTTTGGTGAGGATTTTGGCGTCTATGTTCATCAGTGATATTGGCCTATAATTCTCTTTTTTTGTAGTGTCTTTGCCTGGTTTTGGTATCAGGGTGATGGTAGCTTCATAGAATGAGTTTGGGAGTATTCCTTCCTTTTCAATCATCTGGAAGAGTTTGAGAAGGACTGGTATGAGTTCTTTGTATGTTTGGTAGAATTCCCCGGTGAAGCCGTCCGGTCCTGGACTTTTATTTGTAGGGAGGTTTTTAATTGCTATTTCTATTTCCTTTCTAGTGATCGGATTGTTCAAGTGTTCAGATTCTTCTTGATTCAGTTTTGGTGGACAGTATGTTTCCAGAAACTTGTCCATCTCCTCTAGGTTATCCAGTTTGGTTCCATATAGTTTTTCATAATATTCTCGTATGATATTCTGTATTTCTATTTTGTTTGTTGTAATTTCTCCATTTTCCTTTCTTATTTTGCTAACTTGTGCTCTCTCTTTTTTCTTCTTTGTGAGTTTGGCCAGAGGTTTGTCGATTTTATTTACTTTTTCAAAAAACCTAAATATTGTTAATTATCAGAGAAATGCAAATCAAAACTACAGTGAGGTATCACCTCACACCCGTCAGCATGGCCATTATTAAAAAGTCCATAAATGGTAAATGCTGGAGATGGTGTGGAGGATAGGGAACCCTCCTACACTATTGGTGGGAATGAAGTTTGGCACAGCTATTATGGAAAATAGTATGGAGATTCCTTAAAAAACTAAAAATAGACTTACCCTATGATCCAGCAATCTCACTCTGGGGCATATATCCAGAGGGAACTGTAATTCGAAAAGACACATGGAGGAGGGAGTATAGCTCAGTAGTAGAGTGCATGCATTGCATGCATGAGGTCCTGGGTACAATCTCCAGTACCTCTGTTAAAAAACAAATTAATATAAATAAATAAACCTAATTACCTGTCCCCCCCAAAAAAGAAGACACATGCACCCCAATGTTTACAGTAGCACTATTTACAATGGACAAGACATTGAAACAACCTAAATGTCCATCAACAGATCACTGGATAAAGAAGATGTGGTATATATATATATACAATGAAATACTACTTAGCCATAAAAAATAAAATAATGCCATTTGCTGCAACACAAATGGACCTGAAGATTGTCATGCTACGTGAAGTAAGCCAGAAAGAGAAAGAAAAATACCATATGATACTGCTCACATGTGGAATCTTAAAAAATGACACAAATGAACTTACTTACAAAACAGAAACAGACTCAAGATACAGAAAACAAATTTACGGTTACTGGGAGGAAAAGAGGGGAAGGGATAAATTGGGAGTTTGAGATTTGCAGATACTAACTACTATATATAAAATAGATAAACAACAAGTTTATACTATATAGCATAGGGAACTATATTCGGTACCTTGTAGTAACCTATAATGAAAAAGAATGTGAAAACAAATATATACTTGTACGTGTATGACTGAAACATTATGCTCTATACCAGAAACTGACACAACATTGTAAACTGACTATATTTCAATAAGTAAAAAAAATTTCTTCACAGATATTAAAAATGAAAACAAGACAACCAACTTAAATTTCCAAGCAACTCACTGCTAACCAAGTGAGGAAAGCCACTTACTGAAGGTGATTTAATTGTGTTTGATTGCAGCAGCTGAAGAAGTCTGTCCAGAAAAAATAAATTTAAGACCATGGGCATTTGGGTGACAACAGCTGTTCTAAATGTTAAGGACACTGCGAGCAACATCGACAGTCAACTGAAAATGAGGCAAAAGACTTGAAGTGATTTTCCTTGGCTCTTGCTGGATCCAGATGTCACCGTAACCGCTGAGCTGGGAAGTGACTGAAGGCTGAGCCTCCGCACAGTCTGAGAGGAACGACCAGCAACTCAAGCAAGAAAATTTAACTCGGCAGAACTGGAAGTGGAGTCCGCTAATATGCCCTACAATCACGGGCAGTGAGGTACACGTGGGGCATGAAGAGGCTTCCGTGACTCATTAACAAACTTGTAAAGACAATGGGCTTCATCAAGCTTGATTTTCTACTGTATTATTCATCCACAAATACTCTGAGAAAAATACCCGCATCTCTTATCATGCTGCATCTACTGAATCCATCAGCAGTGTCGGCAGTGAACCTCATCTGCTCTCGGGCCCTGAACCAGGATGAAGAGACCCACGTTTGCAAAGAGTTCTAGTGACAGGAACGTTAACTGTGAACCTCAGTTAAGCAAATGGTACCCATTCTTATCATCAATAGACTCACATTACAAATTATGATTACCTTTTGAACTTTGCATGTGAAGAAACTATAGAAGTTTATTTCTTGTGTTTGCCAAGATTCTGATTCTTTTTCCACACAACCTAAAATCCATACTATCTGGCTCTTTACAGAAAAAGTTATAAATCCCTGAAATGGACCATCACTATCTCCACACAGGAGGAGATGGAAAAGGTTCAGCAGCTCAACAGGCAGGCAGGCTAACTTCAGAAGGCATAGTCTTCACCACTGACCCACACCGCCTCCAACAACATACGAAATACAACGAATGGCATTAGAAGAAGACACTAAAGATAACACCCACGTGACAAAATCACATTTGTAAAACAAACTGTTTTGAAATAGAACCAGTCAGAGATAATGGGCTCAGGACCTGGTCAACATGTTGTAACAATAAGAAAATGATCATGTGAAACATAAAGAAAGATTAATCATTTCTTGGAAAGAGACAAAGTATGAAAAAGTAAAAATCTGTATCAAAAGCATAAATTTAAGTCCCATTATTTCAAAAGTGAGACTTCATTATTAAGAGATTTGTAAAAGCAATTAAATCTGAGGCCCTGAACAAGAAAACGAATCATCGCTAACCAAGAGACTGCCCCCAGCTAGTCTAAGGTGTCCTTTTTCTCTTGAGAGTGGAAAGAAGGCCACAGAAAGTATAAAAAACATACTATTTAATAAATGTATTGCAATCCTAGGAAACAAGAATAAAAATAATAAAAGACATTGAAACCCATGGTATTAGCAATTCTGTAACCAGCTTGGCCCTAAACAGTTAAATTTTAGAATTGTGCCTGGGGTTTGATGTCTTCCTAAGGCATTTAAAACACGGAGAAGGTGATGTCAGACTTTTCAGTTTAATTAAATATTCACAGTAATTTTTGATTAAGTAAGTTTGCAATTGACAGTAAATACTCAGGGACAGCTAATGTACTAAATTGATGTTTTACTTTATTAGTTGTGCAAACCTTATAAGTATTGAAGAGTGTCGGTTCATGGTGAGAGGATGCCAATGGCCTGATAAATGTAAAAGGTGAACAGGACCTTGAACAGAGGCACTCAGTTATGGGTACACCTCCCCATACACAAAGTCTCCCTGGACATCAGTGAGTTAATCCACTGACTAGCAGATGGGCTCCATTTCCCGACCCCCTGGCCAGCCAGCCCAGCAAAGACCCTCAGGACACACGGTTCACGCTCGCAGCTGGGAATCTACCCTGGGGAAGTGGGGAAGCAGATGCTGACGCAGCTGGGCCAGCCTAGCCCTAGTCCCTCCAGCGGTGTCCACACTGCGTGTTGCAGCACTTGTAGAAGGTGGTCATTGGTTCGTCCGCAGAGCGGGTCTGAAGCTGCATGAAATAGGCACGAGGATGTTCACATTTGGGACAGGGCTCTGGCAATGAGAAAAACAGACAAGTGACCCACATTTATTTTTTTAAAAATGATGCTCATGACCACCTACTTATTAGAAGTAGGTGTTATGCCAAAGGTAGCAAAGATATCCCCCATCCTCATCAGCTCACTGGGTATCCCTCACCCAGGGTACCTTCTACCACGATTTAAGGCATCATTCCTGCTATGCTCTCACTGAGAAAGGAGGAGACCTGGGATCCTGAAAACATGCCTCCTCCTCTCTCTGGGTCCCTTTTCCTCAAATCTGACTGAAGACTGGTTGGAAACATAACATAAGAGGTGACATGGCTGCTGTGTGCATTACAGGGTCCACACCCTGCAGACTCTCCTAAAAAGTGCACAAGCTCTCTTACCTTCCCAAAGGAGCGCCCAGCATACGACCAACCTACTTGCCCGTAAATTGAGGGATCCGTTTTGGGAGAAGTTCCCTGGGCTAGTCTCATCAAGATCTAACCACACATCCCACATTTTTTCAAAGTGTTCCAAGGCACGTATTTACTTTCACTGTGATTTCAATCTGAGAACCTTGCTCTTGATGGAAACGTCTTCAAACACTATCAAGCACCAGTTGGACATCTGGTATGTAATTCATCTTCTACTGATAAATCCTGCCAATATTAAATTTTTAACATAGCAGGCCCAGATGTTCTTCTCTTGGGGTAAAAAGACAGCACGAATCCTACGTGAGCTCTCCCACTTCTCAGTGCAGGTCATGCCTCTTTCCTTCCTTGGTCACATCTATCTATATCAGAAATGAATCAGGACTAAAAATAAATACTAATTTTACTGGATATTTATGCAGTTTAATGCTCTCTACTATTAACTTTTAAAAATCTACATTAGAACAAAAAAGACAGTATTTTGCCCTTAGATTCTGATTTCTTATTACTCCAGTTTTTGTGGCTCTCATCACAGCTGCCACCTGTTGAGTGCCTATTATATGCCAAACACTCACTTCATGCTCTCACAATCTATGACTATGGATTTGCCCCAGAAAGGTTAAGGCCATACAATGAGAGGTCACTCTGAGACTCTATATTAGGCCTGAGTAACTCCAAAGCTTGTGCCAATATTGTTTGTGTAACAAATAAACTACTAAAGAAGAAAGCAAATACACTTTTTGCTTTTAGACGCCCACTGCACACAAGCATATCACAGACTCGGCCCTGCCATGGCACAGTCAGCCGCCTCACACTCAACCACAGCTCACCTGCAGTAGAGTCGACATTCTCCCAAGCAGCTGCTCCACCGAGCACATCATCCACTTCTTTCAGCTTTGGGTACTTCCGATTTGTTACCTAACAAACGACGGCAAGTCTTCAGTAAGCGAACAGTATCCACCTGGGTCACCAAGCCCTACGCGCCCTCCAGCATCTCCCCAGACTTCGCTTCCTTCCTTCAACAAATACAACTAAATACAATTGAAGGCAAACAGGTGCACTCAGCCAGGTAGCCCAGCCACTGCCCTCAGGCAGAGAGCTTTCTAAGAAGGTCACAACTGGCTTCTTTTCCAAGATTTACCAGACATCCTTGAAATTTCAGGGTTACATAAAGAGTTCACTCTTTCCAGTTTCAGGCTCTAAACTCCCACAACACAGTTATACAGTAGAACAAAAGAGGGAAAAAAATTGGAAAATTCCTGCTCTCCTGCAACCAAGCAGGACCCTATGGGGCCTTCCTGGGACGGACTCCTCCCCCCATGCCCTCTGCTTTAGCTCCTCTCCGAAGTACCTAGATAACGGTTGCAACAAATAACAGTATCTGATGCACATTTCCTGGGTTGTTTTGCAGATGCTAAAATCCCCACCAAAAAGAGGAAGTTAAGTACTTGATGACCATGAGGACCTTGGCCTGAGGATTGATGCTCACCCCTGTGACACCACTCTGTTACCTCATCATCAATCAATCAGAGAATTATGCAGGATGTGATCACATACTCTGCAACTCCCCTCCAGCACCTTGACTTTACAAATGCTTCCTTGAAATCCACCAGGGAGTTCTAGCTTTTAGAGCATGAGCTGACCCAGTCTCCTCGTCTGGCGCCTTACCACAATTCAGTGTCAGTAGTTGGCTTTACTGTGCGGGGGCGAGCGGACCAGACCCAAGTTTGGTTCCCTAACACTCCTACAGTTTATATCCTAGTATTAACAAAGTGCGTAAGTAAATTAAGCCTGTTGGAAGGCAATGAGTCCCACGGGAAAAGTAAAAGTAGGGGAAGGAGTATAAAATGGAGAGGCTGCAAATTTAAATAATCACTTAAATAAAAACACGAACGAGAGACACAGGTACCCAAAGGGAAGAGTGGACCGGACAAAAACCCGTGCACAGGGTCTGGTGGTAGCGTCACGTGCAAGACCGCAGAGCCTCCGAGAAGCCGGCGTTGCTGGGCAGAGAGCGTCAGGAAGGGAAATCGGAGCAGGAGGACAGGACAGGACTGGGGAAGACCTGGGTCCGGGCCTGGTAGACCCGTGAGAATGTCAGCTTCCGCTCCTCGCGCCGGGCAGGGAGGTCCGGCCGGGACCCACCTTGCGGGTGATGTTGTGCACGTAGGGGCAGGTGTTGCAGGCGAAGCGGTGGCAGCGCTGCCCCTCCTCTACGATTAGCCCGTTCCCGCAGCCCGGGCAAAAGAGCAGCATCTCGGCTGACCGGCCCGATGTTCCCGGCAGCTCCCGCAGCGGCTCGGCGCACCCAGCCAGACGCGCCGAACTCCTACTCGTCCGGGCAGCCGCCCCGCCCCTCAGCCCACCAATACACACGCCGATTCCGCGCTCCCAGTGAGCACTGCGGCAGGCCATCTCCCAGAGACTCACTTCCCATTGGTGCTCGAGGTAGCCCCGCCCCTCAGTGTCCCGGAGGTGTAGCTGTGTCGCCTCTATCGCGCGGAGTTGGGGTGTTGGCGGAACCTGCGGGCGGCGAGGCGCCCTGGAGGCAGCGGAGGCGTCTGCGCGGCCCGAGCCGCAAGAGGAGGAGGACGAGGAGGAGGCGCTGCCTCACTCCGAGGCGGTAGACGTGTTCCAGGAGGGTCTGGCCATGGTGGTGCAGGACCCGCTGCTCTGCGACCTTCCGATCCAGGTGCTGGCGGGGCGGGGGCCTTCCTATCGAGGTGGTGTGTTGGGGTGCGGACGGACCCCGGGGGTGCCGATGGCGGGCTGCGGCCCAAAGGACTGGAGGAGACGCCTCCGGGCGTAAATGCGGGTTTTAGCTCCGGCCGGGCGTGGAGGGGCGAGGGAGGTTCTCGCCTCGGGGGCGTAATTTAAAGGGGGGCCAAAAACCCACTGGTCAGGACACGTGACATGTCAATGCAGTGTTTTTAAAACGCAAAGTTTGTGTAAAAAAGCCTATGATAGGCAAAGTAACATAATTTCAAATAAAAACAAGATCAGTATTACTGGTTTTTTCCTTCTCAATCTTCAGTATGGTTTGGTAGGGTCCAGCTTTTAATCCTTGTTATTTTCCGTCATGGAATTTTTAACTCCTATTTCCTTAACACTTGTATTAAGATGTTGATCATTACCGTTTTTTGGTGACCCGGTAAATTTTGCACCCCTGCCTCAGCCTTACCTGAGGCCCTGGCCTGGGTCCTGGTGGTCAGGGGCTCTCAGGCTGGACAGTCAGGCCGAATGTCCATCCTCCCACCCAGCACCCGGGCTGGAGGAGCCAGGGGCTGATTCTCAAGTTGGTCCATTCTCCTTGTCTGTTTCTTTGCTCTTCTTTCTCCCAAGTCTCTGTCCACTTAATAGAAAATGTGGGTGGGACACGAGATTGAGGTGCTGAAAAACTGGGAAACTCTCACATATGAGCAAGAACCTTGAAAAAATGTAGCACCACTTGTTGAACACGATCGCCTTGTTTTCCTTTATTGTTGGTCTGAGTGGTAAAGACAGCCAGGGTTCCCACTACCACCCTTGGTCTTTTCTAGGTTACTTTGGAAGAGGTCAATTCCCAAATAGCACTAGAATATGGCCAAGCAATGACGGTCCGAGTGTGCAAGATGGATGGAGAAGTAATGCGTAAGTGCTGCCCTCCCTTGAGGCCGTGCAGTTTCAACTTTCACAGGGAAAGATGTTAGCAGGACTGGTCAGTGGGAAACTCAGGGCAGTGTCTAGATGTGTTGGGGCAGCCACAAGCCCAGCCTGCCCAGACTTGAGCCTCGGGAGGAAACAGAACTTCAGTGCTCCTCTCTAGCTGTCTGAGGCTGTGGCTGCAGGTTCCCACCATGGCTCTTCTCCCATTTGTGTCCCTGGTTGCAGCTGTGGTTGTAGTCCAGAATGCCACGGTCCTCGACCTGAAGAAGGCCATCCAGCGATACGTGCAGCTCAGGCAGGAGCGTGAAGGGGGCATTCAGCACATCAGCTGGTAGGTGGGGCGGCCAGCAGCTCCTGCTTGCAGTCCTTCACAGGAGCTGGTGTGGGACTCCACACGAGCACTTGCTGTCACCTGGGCTCTGCTACAGAGTGCAGGTGGAAGCCACAGGCTCCCTGTCCCAAGCCTTCAGGCAGGGCAGGTGCTTTTGTGCCTCCATCACCCTCCCTGGGGAAGCTGCCATCTGGGCAGCTGGATATCTTCACATTGGGACACCCTAGGGCATTTCCAGTGTGTCTGGAAGTGGTTTCCCTAGTGACAGATGGTACGGCTGCCAGCTCCTCACCTGGGTCCTCACCCTCAGTCTCCTGTTAGCCGTGTCTTGGTACTGCCACCTGTTTCATTAGGCAAGGTGTGTTTGGCCCCCAGCCTCCCCATGCATCCCTTTGAGATCAGTGCCTTCTTGTACCTGCCTCACACCTGGTACACACGTGGTACAGGAAAATAGCCTGGAGGAGACTGGCTGCCTCAGGACCTGCAGAGCTGAGCGCCTTGAGTCATCCTCATGCCCAGCATCTGCATCCCAGCTGCCCTGCTTACCCTGCTCATGGTTTACTGAGTCCTCGTCTTACAGGTCCTATGTGTGGAGGACATACCATCTGACCTCCGCAGGAGAGAAACTCACAGAGGACCGGAAGAAGCTCCGAGAGTAAGTTCAGGCTGTCTTGAGCTGCAGGGAGGTATCTGTTCTGTGGCTTTCTTATTCCCCATGCTCTGCCATAGGGCTGGGGTCCCCTCCAGGTGCTTTTAAAGGAAGGAAGGATCTTAAATCACTTCCTGGGGAATGTGTGAGACCAGGAAAGTCCCTCATTGGACTGACGCCCTCCTGCAAGGAGCTTCCTGGAGGCCTCCCTGCTAGAATAGGAGGCAGAGGAGCAACGGAAGGGGATGGGGTCCTGCTGCTTCTCACCAGAGGCAGTTCAGGGCTGCAGAGCCAGGGGAAGAGAAATAAGAGCGTGCGTGGGGGTGGGAGGATGACCACTGCCACCTCCTTGCCTTCCTGAACACCATGCTCTTTCCACCTGCTTTCTCTCAGTCCCTCATCAGCCTCAGGTGAGGACTCACAAATGTGCCCTTCTGTAGATTGGACACTTCATGCCCTTCCTTCTCTTTCAGCTATGGTATCCGGAATCGGGATGAGGTGTCCTTCATCAAAAAGCTGAGACAAAAGTGAACCTCCAGACAAGGACAATTCTGAGTCTTGAGCTCACCTCACCCCAGATGGGCCCAACTGGACTGTCAGCATGAATCCTTATCACACGGCAGATTCCACAGGGCTGGGAGCCTAGCCCTGTGCACAGAATAAACCTATTTCTGCTTAGTTTGCAAAGTCAAGCCACAGTTCCAGGGGCAGAAGGGACTGGCGCTGCCCCATCAGAGACGGGAGGCAGAGGCAGAGACTGGTGGCGGGTGAGTCCCAAAGTCTGAGATGCTACATCTGAAGCTTGGGCCACCCCTCTCCCCAAACCACACGAGCCTGTCACTGTGATGTCTACAGCCAGGAGGAAGTAAAAACACAGTGACTAGCTTTCTGTTTCTGCTTGTGGGGACACAGGGGGCCTGCAGTCTGAGCCCAGCCGTGGACAGGGCCTCCAGCTTCAGCCCATGGGGCCCACCCACAACAGTGCCTTCAGTGGCTCCTGGAAAGGGAGGTAGCCTGGGGCTGGAATTGGGAGCAGGTGGCTGGGCCAGGGCGGCTGGGATGGGGTGCTCCTCGGTGCGCATGGGGAGGTGGGACAGCATACTCGTCTATCCTTGTCCCATCGTTGCCTACCAGTTAGTCATTCTATAGAATGGGGATGGGGCGTGTCCACCTGACTGACGGTGTCACTGGGAGGTGCATTTGACACTTAGTTCCCTATTCTGAGGAACTGACCTGAGAGACCTCCCTCCAGAGCCCCTGGCCAGAAACCAGAAAGGAGAAGCAGCTGTGGTCAAGTTAGTGGCAGCTAAAACGCTCCCGGTCCATTTATTGGCCACGTGAGGTGGTCGTCGAGAGACAAGTTAGAGGATCATGGCAGGAACTAGTGTAAGAAATGCAGGGAAGTACGAGAGGTTCACCAGCAGTGAACAAGGCACAAAGGGTCTGTGTTTGGGAATCGGCGCTCGCAGAGTCCTGAGCCCACGGGTCAGGCTCTGCCCACTGGAGCACGTGGCCCCAGCGCCCCCGCCCGCTCAGTGGAGCTGAGCGTCCAGCTCATACTTCTCGCAGAACTTGTCAGTGAAGGGGATGCAGGTGAGGAACTCACACCACTCACAGCGGACAGGGTAGAAGTAGAAGAGGACCACCAGGCCAGCCAGGAGGCCCAGGAAGACCACCTGGAAGACGATGATCTGGCAGCGCTTGCGGTACAGGTCGAACTTGCCGAAGCTGATATAGGGCAGGAAGGCAAAGGAGAGGAAGAGGCCGCTGATGAAGCCCGAGATGTGGGCAAAGTTGTCAATCCAGGGTAGCAGCCCGAAGGTGAAGAGGAAGAGCACCACGGCCAGCAGCTTGAAGAAGGCCCGCCAGGGTCGCGCCAGGATCTGCCAGCTCTGGAAGAGCTCCACGAAGAGGCAGGCCAGGATGCCGAACTGTGAGCCGGCCGGGCCCACCTGGGGGTGGGTGGGTGGTGTGAGCCAGCAGGCCTGAGAAGGCCCCTGTACCCCAAGCCTGTCTTCCCACCTCCTGTGGCCCAGAGCATATCAGGATGGAGGAGCCAAGTGGAGGGGCTCAAGCAGCTCTGTGCTGATGTGGACCCAGCTCCTGCCAGGCCACAGGTGCACACGGGAGGGCCCCACCCTGAGGCTGCCTTACCTCCGCCCGGTATGGCAGGAAGATGGCACTGGCCAGGTTACCAGTGATACCACTTAGCAGGTAGATGATGGCTATGCGGTGCCAGCCGGCCAGCTTCTCCAGGTCCCGCAGGACAGTCATCTGGAAGCAGACAGATACCAGGCAGTGCAGGATCCTGTAGGGGCGGGAGTGGGGGACACTCAGGGAAGGCCAGCCAGCTACTTCTAGGGTCCCTGAGACCGCCCACCTCACCCCACCCCACCCTGCTCAGCCCACAGTGTCACTTGCCCAGCGTGCAAGAAGAGGGACAGCCACAGGCGGTAGAACTGGTCAGGCACCTCGGGGTTGAGGAAGGGCAGGAGCCCACACACGTCGTCCATGCAGTGTACCTGTGCAGAGGGCCCATCAGCTCCCACCGCAGCTGGGGGGAGAGGAGAGGGACCCTCACCCCAGAGGCCTACCTGAGAGCAGAGTGTGGCTTCCTCATGGAAGTAGCCCCTCATGAAGTCACAGTACTCCCGGGAGGTGATCTCACACCTAGAAGGTCAGGCAGGGTTGGGAGGACTGACAGAGGGAGACTTGCTGGGACCTAGGCCCCGGCTTCAGGCCCGGTTGCCCACCTTTGTTGGCCCTGGATAAGTCCAGACCCTTTGTCACCACACACCCCCTGGTGTCGGGTTTTGGGGGACTTGGTAGCAGAGGAGAAGGGCCCAGCCCAAGGGCAACAATCTGTGCCCAGGACCAGCTGCACATGCACACACAGGCACCCCTACCTGCCCTTGGTGCCAATGCAGCAGGGCCGGCCCGTGATGACACAGTCCATGTGAGGGTGGTTGGTGTGGTTGCCAGCACTGTTTTTGGTGCAGATCTGGGTCACAAATGGGGATAAGTTGGGTCAGGGCCTCCCCTAACCTTGGGCCCTTCACCATGCTTGGTCGGGGCAATGATGGACAGGCTCCTAGGGTAGGAAACAGGCCTCCCTCGACTACAAGCAGGCTTCAAGCTGAACCTCAGTTGGACCATCTGTCAAACTGGAAAAATGTCATTTGACCTCCCAAGTCTCCACCTGGTTTCGCTCTGACTACCTGCTCAGAGAAGCATTGGTGGATGGACAGGCTGGCTTAAAGGCCAGGGTGTAGCATCTGAAAACACAGGGAGGTCCCACAATAGGGACCTCTCTGCCATTACTAATGGGTAAGGTGTCATTTCCTCCCCACCAAAACAAAGGTGACTTTCCAACAACCCCTTCACCCCAGCTCACCGGCCACTTGGTGATGTCATCGGGCCACTCATGGGGGTCCTCGGAGGAAGGCTCGTCACACACCCTGCATGAGCCCAGGATGTGGTCAGACCTTGCTTTGTGCCCTTGGCTTAGCACTTGCCCACCCTACTCCCAAGAGAGACACAAACAAAGGGAGGAGCCAGCAACACTTACCTGGGGTCCTGATGGCAGACAGAGCCGAACTGCCTCCTGTGGCCAGCAAGGTCTGGGGCACTGGGATGGAAGGGCCACTTCACCCACACTGCCAGCGTGGACTGTGGGAGGACACAGGGTCAGCCCCTACGCAGAGCCCACCCCTCTCCCAGGACCATCTCCAGGAGGCAGGTATCAAAAGTAAAACCACTGAGTTCCTCCTCCCGACTCTACAACCCAACTTCTATGAATTGACACTCTGGGAATGCGCAGACCTGTTGGGAGATTGTTATAAGTTCAACAGCATAATTTCTATTAGCTTAAAAACAGAAACAACTTGTATCCGAAATCAGGAAACTGCACATGAGATTAAAAAAAAAACTTGGTTGAAATTTTAAGACTGTTTAGTGGGAAAAATAAGGCAATACAACTTATGTAAACTTAAGACACACACAAAAAAGTAAGATGGACACGTGGGGAAAGAGAGCACCCTAATTAAGGGCATGCTGTCTACAGGGCCACCAGCAGAAATGGAGGTTGGGATGGAAAGGGGAGAATGTGAGGTGAGGGGCCTTCCACAGACCAATGGAATAACATTCTGAGAACTAGGAGTTGAGAACAGCTCAACCGGCTCTATCTGAAATTTCAAGGGAACCACAAACACAAGGAGCAGACCAGGCTGCCAGCAGTTGGTAGGGCACGCACCGAGCACTCTTCCTCCGAGGTCTGCACGCAGCCAGATCGGTCGTTGCGCACGCAGCAGGCCGAGTGCTTTTCGCGTTCACGCGCAGCGTGGATGAAACTATGCACCTGCGGATCCTGGCGCATGCAGGGCGAGAACTTGGCACCCAGGTGAATGAGAGCCTCCTGTAGGGGAATGGGATGTGCCGCTGCAGCTGCGGCCCGGCCCCTGCCAGCTCAGGGTCTCCGCCCCTCATGGCCAGGCCCCGCCCCTCCAGGCCCCGCCCTCACCGAGCTGGGCCCGATCCAGAAGTTCTCCTGCTGCACGTACTTGACATTCTCATAGACCCCGCGGTTCCGCAGCACCTGGGACATTGGGGAGAAAGTTCAAACGGAGCTCAGTTGGGCTCTCTCCTCCCAGAATAGGAGGGCGGGAGCCCAGAGCCCAGATCTCACAGGAGGGCACCCAGGCTCACCGAGTCCACGGTCTCGTGCTGTGAGAAGCCTACCGGTGCTATACCATAGATGCACACGGCTAGAATGGTGACGAGTGAGTGCACGAAGGTGAGCCAGTAGGTGAAGAAAGGCCTGCGGGGCAAATTGTCAGCAGAGGCAGCATCCTCCACCAGGAGCCCCCACCCCCAACCTGGAGCCTTGCCTGTCGGAAGCCACATCCCCTCCATGCCTACCTGTGGTCGTCCATGTCCTCAATCTGCCGTTTGACATAGCTGTCGATTCGCTTGCGGTAAGTGCGGTTGGTGAGCCGGCCCACCATGCCCAGTCCGTAAGGCCGCTTCTCCCTGGCGAAGAACTTTCGCACCGGCATCGCAATGCGCTGGCCACGCCGCTGCCCTACTGTGCTCACCACCTCCTGCCGCAGCCGCACCTTGGGCTGCGAGGCCGCCGCGCCACCCTCCTTCTGCTTGCGCCAGCCACGTTCCAGAGGCCTGGGGGAAGGAGTGCTGTCACTTCCAGCCCCAGACTTCCCACCTGCTGCAGTCCATTCCCTGCAGGAGGAGGGCAGTCCTGCGTCGTTTGCTCCCATCCAACAGTGAAGATACTGAGTGACAGGTTGATGTCAACACCAGCCTCCTTCTTACCAGTAAAACAGCAATCTTGAGCCGCTCCGGGTATGGCAGGGAGGTGGGAACTGGACCTACATGAGGTTCCCTGGCCCATCTACAGGTATTAACTACATCACCTCCCCCACCCCCACCCCACCCCTAGTTGGATTCTCTCCAGCCTGTGGGCTCTGGGACTGCCCTCGTGTTTCTGGAGTGGGCCACCAAGGCTCAAACTGTGCCCAGTCCTGGGTCCCCCAGTCGCAGTTGCCAAGCTGGGCTCCCAGTCCTCGAGACGACTTCACCCCTCGGCCCTCAAGGGTGTCATGACCTCGTGCCCAGAGGTCCCCGACAGCAGCAGGGCCTCCCCTCAACCCTTCCCCAGCCTGCAGGGAATTACTCACAACATCAGATGGCTGCGCTCAAGCTCGCTGCGGTCCAGGGCCCCACCCGTGAGGTCCGCCTGCTCTGGGGCTTTCTCCCACTCCTTGAGCGCTGCCTCTGATGGGGATTCAAACACCTCGTCCGGGTACGTGGACAGCTCCTCGTGGAGGACACCTTCCTGAGCAAACACGCGCAGTCAGCGTGAGACGCACAGGTGAAGGGGCCACAGGTGATGCCCACAGGCTCTTACCCGAGCAAAGAAGGACGTGTCTAGCTCGTCAGGGAAGTCAGCTGTGTCCTCCTCCAAGAAGCTGGCAGGAGTGAAGCTTCGGCGCTGCACTCGGCGCAAGGTGCCATCCCTAACCGAGCGGCCCTGCCAGCGAAGGGGTGAGCGAGCACGCGGCGTGGTGCCGGCTCGGCCCCACCCCCAGCCCAGCCCCCTGCCACCCACCTTCACCAGCGCAGCGGCCGCCCGGAAGCTCATCTTGGCCACCGACTCGCGCTTGCGCCGCCGCGGGAGCCGGTTGAAACCAGAGCGGGAGCTGGAGAAGGAGCAGAGGGACGCAGCACCCGGCGTGACAGGCGTGTGCGGGGCACTCAGGCCATCGGTGGCGTCATCTGCCAAGCGGAAGGCCCGGCCCCGGGCCAGGGGGTCTATGATCTGGAGGAGGGGAGGAGATGCCGGAGTCAGGTGCTGGGTGGTTGCGGAAGAGGTTCCTTCCCTTCCCCAGACCCCACTGTGGAGGGTCCCTCATGCCCCAATAGGTCCCCTGGACAGCCAAGTGGGTACCACCTCACCCCACTGGGCTGATGGGTCCCTCTCTCCACCTATATTTCCTGTACTAAGCTGTTCACCCTGGGCAAGGGCTGTACAATCCCAGGACCCTGTCATTTCCCCCAAAACCCCCTTCCCTGAGGGTATCTTAGGTGCCTTTATGGGACCACCCTCCCAGACCACAAGCTCCAAGCAACCTCCTTTGCTTAGGCTGGCCATGTCCCCAACCCTGGTTCAGGGGAGCAGAGTAGAGGGCCTATGGGAGGCAGCAGCAGCAGCAGAACGGCATACCTTCTGCATGCCCAGCTGGCATGGCCCCACATACAGTGGAGGGGGCGTCTCAGTGCTGGTCAGCGACACGTTGTCCTGGCTGGGCAGGTCCAGCTCCCGGATGACCTGGGGCTTCAGCTTCCCATAGCGCTGGCTGCAGTGACGGATGCTCTTGCGCTGCCACTTCTGGGTGCTGTCACTGTCCTTGCTCACTCCAAACCAGTCAGCGGTGCCCCTGCCACAGGAGGGAGTCAGCAAGGGGAAGCCAGCTCTCCCCTCTCTCCAGCAGGGGCCTCACAGGCACCCCACCTGGGCACTGTGCCTACCCCAGGCCTCCTGTAACTCCAGGGTCTGGGGTCCAGGTGGGCTGGGTCTGATTCAGAGAATAAGTAGGCTTCAGCCCTGGCCCCCCACTAAACAATTAGCCAAATCCAACTTGCCACTAGCACCATAGCTGGCAGCCTGTGTGAAAAAGGTGAGTGTTTCACACAGGCCCTCATCCTCATCCCTGAATTGGGGGTTTGTGGGGGAGACACTGAGCCACGAGATAGAATTCAGAATTCAGCCCTCAGCTCAGCCAGAGAAAGCTCAGCCCTGGGCAGCAGCTTGACCTCAGATACCACAGAACCCAGGCAGTGGGTGCTGTAAACTCAGGCAGGCTGCCCCCAGCCCTTGGACATATGCGCAAAAATGCTGCCAGCACCTGCCATTAGGAGCCCCCAAGGAACACCAACCACGCTGGCAGCTCCCGAGAGGTCATAAGCCATGCACACGCCAGCTGATGCCAACACACTCATGCCCTGCCCACGGTACCTGAGCAGGGACCGAGAGAGAGACGGGCGCTGCGTGAGGGCCCTGCGGGCAGCGGGGGGACCCGAGAGGGGCAGAGTGTGGACACGCCCAAAGCGCACCTGTCGGCTGTTCGGGGGCCAGAGCATTTGGGTGGGGGAGACAGAGAGGAGAGAGCAAGTGCTGGGGGAGAGCAGAGAAAGGTGGCAGGTAATAGCTTTTGGTCCCCAGAGCAGGAAAAGGACAGGGTGACATGGGGGACAGATGGAGGAGGAAGCCGAGACAAGAGGGGCCTCTGCTCCATCCCCAGCCCTGGGACCCAAAGGGGGCTCTGTGTGCCTGCCTCTGCCCCACCAGCCCCCAGCCCCCAACCCCTGAGCAGCCAGGATGGACAGGTACCTGCGGATGGTCTGCGTGATGGACATCTGGCGCTGCAGCACCGGCCGCCGGGGCTCATGGTGGGGCGAGGGCAGGTGGGCGGTCTCGGCTGGCATACTCACACTCCGCAAGAATGCCTGGCGTCTTAGGGGCTGGGCGACGGGGTCACGGTGAGGGGGCTGGACATGGTGGCCCCACAGCCCCTGCTGGCCAGGGCCTACCTGCAGGAAGCTGGGCTCCTCGGCAGCCGGGGGCACCACAGCTGGGATATCTAGCTTCAGCCACGGTGGCTTCTTCCGCTGCAGGCTGCTGGTGCTGTCCCTGCGGGCCTCGCTCATGGTTCCAAGCAGAGCAGGGCGGGCCTAGAGGGTGTGGCGGGTTATTCAGTAACAATGCTGACAGGTCTCTGAAGGTTCATGGGGCTCCCAGGAGGATAGGGAAGCAGTGATGACCCCAGGGGGAGGGAGGCCCAGCTCCCATCGCCAAAGTGCTAGGATGTGCTCAGCACTGACACGCTTGGCACCTGCCTCTGTCATCCCCAAAGATATTGCCAGGCACATACTAGGTCCTCAGATGAGAAATTCATGGGACACGTAGTTAACAACCTACTATAAGCCACTCCTAGGTGCTTACGTTGGTGGGGAAACAAGGAAACCAAAACAGGCAAAGTCCCAGCACTCCTGGAGCTTCTAGTGCAGACAAACAATACACCTGTAAGTAGATGGAAGGTGCTGAAAGATGCAAAGGGTGATAGGGATAAGATAGTACGCTCCGGTTTCCAGAGGCAGTGATGCCTCCCAGTGAGATGACATCAGAGCAAAGGCTTCTAAGGTGATCTAGTGAGCAAGGTTGGGGGGCGGGGTGATCCTCACACAGAGAACGAGGCCAGTGCAGAGGTATGAGTGAGCATGAGGACAGAGGCAGGCCCCGACAGTACATGGGGCAAATCTCAAGCCTGGTTGACCCTGACCTCACTCTCTTAACCACCATGACAGCTGTTCCAGAAACAGAGGACCCACAACAGGGGTGCGTGATCCCTCCAACTCATGGAGGGACCACATGGTTTCCAGGGTCCAAGAGCTCCAACAGCCAAGGGACCACCTGAAAACCACCAGGTGAAAACACTGCCATGACCACCAGGGGGCGCCACATGCCCAGAAACAGCAGCAAAGAAGCTCAGCGTGGGAGAGTGGCCTGCTCCGCAGCATCTGAGAGCTCCACCTCATATCACCTTGGCACAGGGGAACGGCCCGGGACCCGGAAGAGAGAGGCCACCACTGCCTCTCCATGTAATGTTGAGCACTGGCCTCCTTGGCACTATTTTCCCCTTTACCAAACACCACTTTCAAGGTTAGGGTTAGGGTCCCGTCCCCAAAGGAGGAGCACAAGGGGTCTGAAAATAGGACAACCAACCAAGACAGGAGGTTCCTGAACACAGTGGAACAAGGATAGCAGGAGAGCAATTCTAGGAGGGCCAAGAAACCCAAATCCCTCGGCCTCCTCGAAGGGCTTCAGACCCTGACAGCTTCTGAACAGCGGTGTCTGTAACCCATCTGTTCATGTCCCCAGAAACAGCTTCCAATTCTGAGCCTCCCTCTCAAATGCTTGGAGGAGATACTCTTCCTATTTGTAAAGTAAGAGTAAGCCCCATTCTTACTTTACAAATGGGGAAACTGAGGCCTAGAAGGAAGGCCTGCCTGATCCAAGGTCACATATTCAGGGCAGCATAACTAGGGACACAGCTGCTACTGGACTTACACAGACCAGGGAAGGGCCGGGACCCTGCTCAGAGCAACTCCCAGCTAGGTACTGACCTGGGGATGTCCAGGGAGGCCGCTCACTCTTGTACACAGACCGGGGAGGGCACAGCACACGGCTCCTCCTGGCCCCACACAAAAAACAGGCAGCCCCACATCCTGCTTACAGCTGCTACCAACCCCAGGCCACCCACAGACATGCCCAGGACAGTACTCACAGCTTCTAATGGTCTTATGACAACTGGGGTCCCACCCAGGACCCAGCACCCAGGTCCCACTGGCCCTGTACCAGACAGGGCCAGGCCTGAACATTGATCCATTGATCATAGTTCCGACTGGCTCTATACCGACCAGGGGTAGGCCCACGACACTACTCACTCCTGTTACCCCTACAGTGACGTGACTCACCACTCACACTTCCGCTGGCCCTGGACCAGTTAGGAACAATCCCAGGGCAACTCCTCACACCCCCATGGGCCCTATGCTGACCAGAAACAGGCCCAGGGAGGAGGAGGTCATTTAGGGATGCCTTCTGACTTCCTGCCCCATCCCTTACATTCCAGTCTGAGCTGATTATGCCCCAGGAGTCTATCCATCGACACAGCCCCCCAGGGCCAAGCCCCTCTCCCCTGCCTTCACCAGCTCTGACCCTCGGAAAAGGGCCCAGGGCAGCACTTATTCCCATACCCCTGGGAAGCCCTTCCAGGCCCCTGCCCAACCCAAGCCCCACAAGCTGCAGTCAGATGCAAGGCTCCCTAGAAGTGGGTGGAGGCGGGCGGGGTCTGGCGGCATCCTGAGAACTGGTCCCTCTGGGATCTGAACCAGGAGACCAGCGCTCAGCATCCAACTCGCAGGGACAGCACAAGCAAGGGGTGGGGAGGGGGTGGCGAGCACACACAAGGAGCCCCAGAGACACCAAGAGCCGGTCAGCTAGTGACAGAGGCACCAGCTCCCTGCCTGTGCACGCAGACCTCCTGGCGTCCCTCACCTCCACCCAACCCCCTCCTGTGATTGAGGCAGAGGCTGGAGGGTGCTCCGTAACCCACCCAGCTCCCTGCCCTCAGTGCTGTGGGTTCCCAGCCCGTCCTACTCCTGGGTGCCCATCCTCCCCAATCTGGCCCTCAAGTGGGTGGGATTCAAAAGTAGCAGGGTGGTGGTGGGGGTGCTCTGCAGTGGACCCTGAGGCTGTGGGGGAGGGACAGGCCCAGGCCAGACAAAGAGTCTGGGCCAGGAAGGGGCACGGTGCCCGCCCAGAGGAGACAGTGGCTCAGTGTCTCGGCCTCCTCCTGGCGCACAGTGGGCTCTTGTTCCCAGAAGGCCCCTCGGGGGGGATTCCCAGCAGCATCTCTGCTCTGCTGCCCCTGAGTGCGAGGAGAAACACAGCCCAGGGAGGGGTCACACAGTGCCTGAGTCACTCTGGCCACATTCATGGCCACCCAGCCAGGGCCCAGACACATCCGGAGACACTCAAATGGGCATCTAGAAGTGAATGGGAGGGTCTGACGAAGCAGAAGCTCACAATGGGGACAGAGCAGTGATGCTACACACCTACACACGGAGCAGCTCAAGAGCAAGAGGCGAGGCTGGGGGTGAAGCTGAGGGACGAAGGCCCCGCAGGGTAACCAGGCCCGGCAGGGTAACCAGACAACGAGGGCTGCTCTAAGTGGGAGCGAGGGGAGTAGCCATTAGGGCCCAAGGCTGGAGGAGGAGTGCAAGAGGGTCCCACTGAGGAGCAGACGTTCCTGCCACGGGGATGACTGAGGCACCAGAGAGTCCAGGAAGCGGGAGCCAGTGCAGGGAGACTACTGAGGAGAGCCTGGTCTGAGACCCTGGACACTGACCCTGCTCACCTCCACCACCCGCAACCCTGAATGTTCCCATTTGACAATCAGGGGCCAGAGGAGTGCCTGGCACACAGTAAGTGCACAAAGAGCAGCAGCTGAATCAAAAATAGGCTGGACCTCAATCCCACTCCTGGGCATACATTCGGAGGAAACTCTAATTCGAAAAGATACGTGCACCCCAGTGTTCACAGCAGCACTACTTACAATAGCCAAGACATGGAAATAACCTAAATGTCCATCGACAGATGACTGGATAAAGAAGATGTGGGGAGGGGTGTATGTATATGTGTATATATATATATACACACACACACACACACACACACACACCCCTACACATACACACACATATACATATAGTGGACTACTACTCAGCTATAAAAAAGAATAAAATAATGCCATTGGTAGCAACATGGATGGACCTGGAGATCATCATTCTAAGTGAAGTAAGCCAGAAAAAGAAAGACAAATACCAGATGATATCACTTATATGTGGAATCTAAAAAAAAAAAAAAAAAAAAAAAAGAAGGGACAAATGAACTTATTTACAAAACAGAGACAGACTCACAAAGAAACTTGCGGTTAACCAGGGGGATGGTGGAGTGGTGGGATAAATTCATAGTTCAAGATTTGCAGATACTAACTACTATACATAAAATAGATAAACAACAAGGTTCTACTGTATAGCACAGGGAAGTATATTCAATATCTTATAGTAACCTATAACGAAAAAATATGAAAACGAATACATGTATGTATATGTATGACTGAAACATTATGCTGTACATCAGAAATTAACACAGCATGGTAAACTGACTATACTTCAATAAAAAAATCTTGTAATAGCCTATAATGAAAAAGAATACGAAAAGGCATATATGTAAATCAACTACACTTCAATAAAAAATAAAATTTTTTAAAAGAGGAATATATATATGTATAAGTGTATCACCATCCTGTACATCAGGCAGTAACGCAACATTGCAAATCAACTACACTTCAATCAATCAATCAATCAATATTAAAAAAACAGGCTGGACCTAAAAATATAATACTGTAAATCAATTATAATTCCATTAAAAAGAAAGAAAGGTGGGGGTGGGGTACAGCTCAGTAGTAGAGTACATGCTTAGCACGTGCAAGATCCTGGATTCAATCCCCGGTACCTCCATTAAATAATAATTAATTAATTAATTAATTAATTAATTAATTAATTAATTAAATCTAATTACTCCCTCCCCCCCCCAGGTTGTTTTTCCTTTTAATAAAGAAAACAGACAGGCTGGTGATGCCTGCTGGCTGTGGGGAGCTCCCTGAGGAGCTCGTGCAGCCAGGGCCCAAGCCATGGGGAGACCTGGGGCGAGACTTCAGCAAGGCCCAGCCTGGGAGGGTGTGGCCAAGAGGCAGGAGACAGGGGAGAAGCTCGGGCCCACCCAGATCTGGACAGTGGCCGTGGCCAGGGTAAAGCTGGACCCTCCACTATGGCACATAGGCCTGCCCTGTGCACTCGCAAGACGACACCCACTGGGGCAGCTGGAGGCCAAGTGGATGGCGTGGCCCCAGGACACCTGCCCAGATGTGTCCCCAGCTCCCCTTAGCATGGTCCTTCCCACTTGAGCCCTGCCCTCTGACCATCTTCCACTTGACTCCTAACCTGATGCCCAACCCCAGATCTCCCTTGGGAGGGGGTCATCAGCTGTCTTATAGCCTAGAAGGTAGCCTCCACCACGTGCTACTAGGCCACAAAGCAAAAGTCAGCTGGTTTCTTGGTGCCTCCTGACCACATTTGTACATGGCGTCACGTTGAGAATGTTACTGGCCAGGGCCTCCTCAACCCTCTCAGCAACCCCTCTGCTTTTCTGTGGAAGCTATGAGGTTCAGGGCAGACCTGAGAGCTGGCTGGTGGACTGTTCAGTGCCCTGTGCCTATCCCCGGGAGGACACATCGGATCTCTGCCTCCCCAAGTCACCCATCGCTAGCCGTCACCCCAAATGAGCATGCAGGGGCCAATACAGGACAACAGGAGGCCCCCCACTGCAGGAGGCCCTGGGACTCTGGGACCTGCCCCAGGAGGGCAGTACAGGAAAGGGAGCCTGCACTGGCCCTATGACGGGGCGCTGCCCAAAGGCTGGACAGGCATATATGGCCCAGGGAGTCACTGACTGCCAGAATGAAAGCCTGTGACCCCGTCTGGGTCTGACAAGGTGGAAACACCCTGGGGGAAGGGAGCCCTGAGGCTCAGAGAGCTTGGACGACCTGTCTGTGCCACATAGTCAGCAAGGGGGCAGGGCACGGACTTAGCTACAGCAGGTTCTGGGTATGACAATCTGGGGTCCAGCTGGATCTCAGTAGTTGGGTGCAAGCACCCTTCAAACTGCAGAGTGGAAAGACCCACATCCCATCAATGGGCCTGGCCAGAGGGAAGAAGAGCAGCCTAGTCACCAGTCAAAGATCCCAGAAGTGCCCCTGATGACCCCACATGTGCTCCCCAGTGCCCATCTACACTCAGACTTAGCAGCCCTTCCCAGGACACATCAGGGCTGGATAACATCCAAGAGGCTCTAGGGAGGACACCAAGTCCCTGCAGTCTATTATCAGAGTAGAAACGGCCCCAGTCCTCAGAAGCCTGGCACACCTGCCTCAAACCTGACTCTAGCTCATCCCACTGACCTGCCACAACCCCTGGAGTGGGTCCTCTGTGTCCATCTTACAGATCAGAAATTGAGGCTCGGCTCAGAGAGGCCAGTCACTGCCTGAGGCCACCCAGCCTCCTGGGGGTTCAAAGCCTGGGGCCATGTCTGCCCAGGAGCTGGGTAGGGGAGGCCACAGCCCTCTAGGGGAGGGGCAGATCATCTGAGCTCCTCAGGCTGTGAGGCACACCCCCCCCAACTCTACCCCACCTCCACACAGCGGAGCATCTCAGTTCAGGGAAGAGGGAGTCACCCAACCCAGAAAACAGGCAGAAGCTAAGGAATTTGATCCTTGGGCAGAAAGTCCATCCTGTCACAGACACTAGGGCGGGGGAAACTGGAGCTGGCGAAGGGGAGCCCCTCACATCTGGGGAGAGGAGCAGTAGGGTGTGCCTGAACGAGGAAGACCCTGAGGGTGGGCCCTGGAAGGAAGGCGAGAGCTGGGTGATTCCCTCTGAACCAAGGGCTCCCTTAGAATTCGAGCTCCTGGGGCAATGGTGTGTCTGGCCCACTAATGCTGGATTAGGGATGCTGCTCATGGTGATGCCCAGCTCTGGTGCCCTCGGTCAGCCTGTCTGTGCAATAGGTGCAGCCTGCTTGGAGGGTCTGGGACAAGGCCTGGGGCCTGGCACCTTCAATCCAGGGCCCCTCAACTCCTGTGCCCCACTACCAGCCCCTGCTAGTAGCCCCTGCTCTTCTCAAGGAAAAGTACCCAGCTTGCCCAGAATAACCCCGGTGGCAGGGGGCGCAGCCTCAGGAATCCCTTGGGCCCAGCCACTGCTAGGCTGCCAATTCCTCCTAACCTCTGGGTGGGGGCTACAGGGGCTGGGGTTGGCTCCATGGGGGTGGGGAGAACCCAGCATGTAGCTGGGCCAAACCTGAAAAGCCAGTTTCATCCTTGAATCTTCTCTGCCAGGAAATCCCAAGGTGGGGGTGGGGGGAACTTTTCTCAGCAGGGCTAGGGCCTCCAGACCCCCACCCTGCCCACCCAGACAGACACAGAAATACACAACACCAAGCTGCATACACAGAAGAAGGAACTTTGTTCAGGACCATCTGGAACCCTGGTCTATTCCCCACCCCACAGACCTGTCCCCAGCAAGGCCCTCCCCAGGGCCCTGAGCACGGGGGTCCAGCCATCTCCTCAGCCAGAAAAAGGCCTGCTTCAAGGCACTGGGGGGTGGCCTTAGGCTCAGTCCTGGCCTGCTCCTCCCAGCCACTGAGCACAGCGAAGGGGGAGCGAGCGTCTGCAGCTTCCAGGGTTCACAGAGTGGGGAGACGGGTTGTGAAGCCCAAGTTAGGGTCAGTCCCCTATCCCTAGCTCCATAGCTACTGCTGTTATTGCTGAAATTATTCCCATCCCCAATGAGGACGACTGGGACAGGGATGATCTGCAGAAGTCCCACCCTCTGAGCTGGAGTTTCGACTTGGAGACACCACCCACTGGCGGTGGCCGGGAAGGGAAACGTAAGGGGGGGGGGGGGAGTACAGCACAGAGGAGCCTGGGGACACCCTCGGACTCCGAGACGTCCCGCTCCCAGGACCCTCAGCTGTTGGGCGGGGGCTGGAGCCGAGCTGTCCGGCCGGGTCAGGCCGCTGGGACGTGCTAATCCGGCCACGGGCTATTTTTGCGGCGCGCTGGGGTAGGAATCTGGGGCTGGGCCGCCTCCTGGGCGGCTCGGGAAACTCCGGGAAGGAAAGTCCGGCCGCCTCGGTCGGAGAGTCGCCCGAAGCCCGAACGCGGCCAGACTCTGGCCGCTCGGAGCGGCTCCGGCCGTGAAGGGCTGAGGACCATCCCCGCGCGCAGCGGGCGCAGCTCCGGAACCCGCCCGGCCCGCGCCCCGCGCCCCGCTCCCGGCGCGCTCACTCACCGCCGCCGCCGGCACTGGGGTCTTCGGGGGTCCTGAGGGCTTCGGGGAGGGGCTGCCGCCGCCGACCCGGAGGGCGCCCGCGCCTCCGAGTCCCCGCCCGCCCGTCCGGACCGCCCGCCCGGGAATGCCATGGAGCGAGGGGCGTGCGCGCCGGGGGCGGGCCCGGCCGGAGGGGGCGGCCGCGCTGACTCAGGGCTCAGGAATGCGCGCGGCCCGCCCGGCCAGAGTCACCTCCTCCGGGAAGGCCGCTAGGCTCCGCTCTCCCCTGTGTTTGGCCGCGGGGACACCTGTGGCCAGGGGTCGAAAGCACCCTGGCCGAGGAGGGAGGATCTGGTGGCCCAGTTGCACGGAGCCTGATGGCCAATGTTGGTCCTGGGCTCCTCAGCCACTCCTGGACTCCAGAGTGAGTCCTGACCTTTTTCTGCCTCTGCTCTTGCTTGAGAAAGGGTGGAGGCGGAGGGTGGGCGTGTGCGGAGGGTAGATGTGGGAGAGCGTCCCTGGATCTACTGTAAATCTATCCACCAGCCTCCTCCAAAGGCCGGTGGACAAGTCTCTTGCCCTAAGTCACACGTGAGCAGTCACAAACTCGCACACACATGCTCCAGCGTTCACGCTCTATACCCACTCACATTCACTCATACACCTGCTTTATACACACACTCACTTGCACCCACACCAACAGCAGAATTAGAGCAGTTACCCCCTCCCCAGGCCCCTATGTGCCCCCACCCCTCCAGCCCAGCTCCCCCAGCAGGTACTCCCAGACCAGGCTGGAACCCTGGGAACAGAGGTGGCAGCACCATTTCTGGCCACCACTCTGTGCTCTTCTTTCAGAGCTCACGCACCGCCCCGGGGTGGGGGGAGCTCACTCCTGCACTTGCTGAGTTGAACAAAAAATGACCCATCTGCTCTAGGCTGAGGCTGCTGGAGAGGGTTTTCCAGCATTCCTCACACCTGACATTGCTGGACTTGGGTGGGGGGCGGCACAACCACCCCAAAGAAAGACCAATGGGGGTGAGAGGTCAATGGCAGGATATAGGCAGGGCTGAGCAGGCACTGTGAGTGGTGGCGGGCCCCCCTCTCCATGGAGAGATTCTGGGTGATCTTTCTTCTTCCTTTGGAGAAAACAGAACTGGGACCATGGGTGTTCTAAGCACCCTTCCACTGGGGCCACAATACTGAGGCATGTGAGGCCCAGCCCCAAAAGCCTCGGGGGACCCACAAATGTGTCTTCGGGCCCTTTGCTGGTCTGGGACCAGGTGGTCCTTTTCCTCTCTGAACCAAGTTGCTGCCACGGTTAGCAAAAATGCCAAGGGTGGGACTGCACTGGTCCTTGGCTGCAGAGAAAATAAAGGTGACAATTTGAGGTGGCAGCCAGCTTACAGGTTGGCCCTGGAACCCGGGCAAGGGACAAAACCCTCTGATTGTCTCCTTGTCCATACCATAGGACAGAGTAGTGCCGACACATACCAGGTCATTAGCAAACACAGGTATATCAACACAATTCTTAGGCAGAGGGAGACAGTGAAAGCTTTGGAGGGCTACAGGAGGACTTCTTTACTGGGGTGGCCATGGGGGGTGACTTCAGGGGCCTTGGGGACACAAGGCAAGAGGAAGGTTACCCATGTTGACGCTCAGGGCTCCTGCAGCCCACACGTGCCACCCTTCCCATGCCAGGCCCTCAGCCAGAGACAGGACAGTCTCTCCATGCCTGGCATTCTTGACCCCTGCCAGGAATAAGCATGCCCCACCCACCTGGATGCCCAGACGGGGCTGGCAGGGCCAGCAGTGGTGTCCTCTCTGGAGGCCAGGGTCTGGGATCACCTCCAAAGCATGCCATGGCTGGGCATACAGTGCTGCAGGGCACCCTCCAGACCCCTCCACAACCCAGACACTCATTCCCAGCTGCCCAACTAGCTTGCAGCTGGGACAGGTGCTCACTCCCCAGCCCCCCACCCTCAGCTGCCAGGAGTCACCTTCAGTGGATGAGAGCTGCCTTTCCCAACATCATGCTCCCTCCCCAGAGAGGATGGTCTCCATGTCCAGTCACGGGTAAGTGACCTTCCCCTATATTCTTTCAGGTTACCTCCAAAGGACCCTCTCAGCTCCTGAGCATCGTGGAATCCTCAGCACCCTCTGTGGCCAACTCTTGTCCCTCACAGATGTTGTTCCCAAGGCCCGCCCCAGTGCACCCTGGCAGGCAAATCCAGGAATACCCAGGTTCTCAGCCCATCCCATTGGGCCTCTTGAGCCAGAATCCTGGTATCCAAAGGATGGTGTGAGTGGAGGCCTGGACACATGAATGCCCAGGCCTAGTCCCAGTCTATAGGGACACATGTATGCACACATGTGTGCTCTGCCTCACATCTGGCCCACTGCCCTGTGCTCTGATTGGGGATCCCCTGACATGGAAATCCAGCTCCTGGTCCCTCTTTTTCCTCCCTGCACCAACCCCCACCCCCACCCCCAGCCCTGGAGAAAAGGAAATCAGCCACAATTGCCTAGTGTGTGGGCAGGTGACTGGGGATGGGCTGGTGTCTGGACCACCCCTGTGAATCTAGGACATGAGGGAGTCCTGACCACTAAAAAGATTCCCCTCCAGCCACCCTGGAATCCTCAGCTCGGCAGGCAAGCCCTGAGCTTCGGGGGGCCTGGATAGGCCCTGGACCAACCTCTGGCTATTTGGGGAAGAGGCACAGGTGGGCCAGATGGGTCAGGTGCCTGAAGTCATTGGCTATTTCTGAGGCAGCTGTCTCTCCCTGTGTCTCAGCACATGTGAGTACCTGGGCTCAGAGTCCAGTAACATTGGCAGCACAGCTCCAGGAGGGGACGATGCGGCCCATGCAGACTTCCTTCAGTTGCCCTCACTGCCCAAGGAGCCTCTTGAGCCCTCAGGGCCCATCAGGATGCCAGAAGCCACCCTGCTGAGAAGTTGGAGGGTGCCATCCCTTTCATGGTGTTAGCCATCCCTACACTAGAGAGGATAAGGAACCATGTGCCAGGTGGGAACGATGCTGGTGCTGGAACTCTGGCCTCTGTGGCTGGTGGAGCTGCTGTCCTTTCTTTCAAATCTCCAGTGACGATGGCCATGGGGCAGCGGGGCACAGAGCAGCTCACTTCAGCACTGACCATTTTCAGAGCATCAGGGGTATCCTCACCTTCATCTTCTTCCAGCCCAGCAGCAGGCCACAGTGGGGACAGAGAAGACCCCGAGGTCCACCCACCCCACCCCCAGCCTGGCACCACCTTCTTTCACCCACAGCCAGCCAGCCAGCGTGCCCTGTAGGCCACAGTGGGAACGCTCAGCCCAGCACTTCCAGCCTGTGGTGGAGCCTCAGACCTCAAACCAGGAAGTGGAGGGGGGGTTGCACAGAGGTTATGCAAGGCCCTGCACTCAGGCTGGAACATCTGGAGAAGTGGGCTGCTGGCTCCAGCCCTGCCTCCGCCTCCTGGGGGCCTGGGCTGCCCTCGAGCCTCTCTTTCCTTATCTTCAAGTTGGGGATCAAACATTCCCCCAGGGATGTGTGGACTCCCCATGATTTCTACAAGGACCCGTCACCATTGGTGAAATCAAAACAAAAATGAATACAGAACAGCACCCACCCTGCCCCTGCCCCTGCCCTCACCAGGGAACAGGGCCCAATAGTAGCCTCAGTTTCCCTGGTGGGGAGAGGAGGAAGGGAGGAGGGAAGGGAGGCTGGGCACACAGGAAGGCAGGAAGGGGGAGTCATTGTTTGGGCAGAATGGCTGCAGGGGGTAAGGAGGAAAGAAAGGGGTGGGAGTCACATCCAGGCCTGCCTCACAAGTCTGTATTTATGACACGTCTGTCGCCCACCCCCGGAAGGAAGCGGCACAAAGTGCCACAAACAGCTGGGTGGCTTCCAGCAGGCACTGAAAGGCTGCTGCCCCTCCCTCCCCAGGAAGTTCTGGTTAGGGCAGGGCGGGGGTGCAGCGGGGAGTACAGCTGGGCCTGGGCTGGAGTTTTCAGCTGCTGGGTTGGAGGAGGAGCATTTGGGGACTGGGGTCCTCCCAGATGGACTTGCCCTGAGACTAGGTGCCAGGCTCATCTGAGGGCCCCAGTCACATGGCCGGTCCAGCACCTCCCATCTGATGCCATCCACTTGCTCTCCAAATCCCTACGGGTACCCCTCACAGGGCCAGGGTCACACAAGTCAATGACAGCTCAGGATACGCTCACAAGGGGGTGTACCTATCCCACCCCAATCACACTTCATACTGCCCCAGCCACTGCTCTGAAAGACCATGCTCACGAGCCCCCACAGTCCTACTGCTGGCCTCAGCCTCTCCAGGGGGCTGGCCTAGCTCCAGTAGGCCCACCCCCAGACTTGGGCGGGCTCCTCTCAGCATCCTTCGGTGGCGGGAGGGGTGGGGCCTCCACTGCAGACACAGAATCCCGGGACCTACCCATATGCGATGACCGGGGGGAGAGGGAGGTTCTGGAGAGGCCTGGCGTCCCCTTCCTGGACAAAGTCTTCCTGCCCAACCTCTCCACTCCGATGCCCCCCAGATAGGGAGCAAGTAATGCCCCTCGGCAGTCGAGGAAGAAGTGTCCCAAGGACCCGGGCTTCGGCGCCACCTCCTTCACGCGCATTCCAAGTGCACCCCACAGAACCGTCTGCGGGCCATTCGCAAACCACTACGCCTCCAGCTGGGGCCCCTCTGGGGCCCAGTCAAGGTTCACCACTGACCGGGCCCCTTGGTGGTCTGACCACTAGCTGGTGGTTGAGTGAGTTCTGCGTCTGTGGGGGGACCAGGGTGCAAAGTGGGGTGGGGGTATGTCACTGGTAGGGGGGCCGGGGCGCGAGGGTGAGGGAGGCGGGCATTCTTCAACCCCAGCAGCCTTCTCCCTCTGCTCTGTCCACAAGTGTCCCAGCGGCGCGGGCCTTTGTCCAGGGTGGGAGATGGGGCGAAGGCCGGGAACGCCCGCCCCCGCTCCGACCCCTCCCCCGGGGGCGGACCCGCGCCGGGAAATCGCGCCGCGAAATCGCGCCGCTCCCCGAGGCTTCCGTCCTCCTCTGCGCAGGCGCCGGCTCCACCCCTGGACCGGGCGGCGCTTCCGGCATCCGCTCCTGGGTGGGCTTCCCGCGGGGCGGTTTCGGCCGCGAGAGTCGCTGCGGGAGCCGCCAGATGCCCGCGCCGCGCGAGGCCCAGGTGAGTGCGCGCCCAAGTGAGCGCGCTCCTCGCTCGGCGCGCGGCCGAGGGACAGGCTCGGGGGCGAGCCTGTCACCCGGAGTTGGACCCCACAACCCCAGGCAGCCGCTGAGAGGGAGCCCGGAGAGGACCAGTAACGAGCGCGCGGGCCCGCCCCTTGGGGTCTGCAGCCTCCAGACGAGCGCCTGCTGGCGGGGGTCGGACCCCGGTTCGGCGGCTCCGTTTGCCAGAAGCAAAGTCGAGGCCCGGCCCGAGGTCTCCAGTAGGGACAGCCCGACACAAATTTTCTGGTTGAATGCCGGGCACTAAGCTGGGGCTTAGACGCCCCCCTGCCCTGGAGCCAGCCTGGCACAGAAATGACCGCGGGGTTGGCTCGCGGTTGGCCTGAGGAGCCACTTCCCCTCACTCCTCGCTTCACTGTCTGTCCCAGACAAATACTTTCCCTTTATTTACTGACCCCACCCCCATACTTTGCCCAGGTTTTGATGGAGAGCTGGTAGGTCCCTTGGACACCCCCATCCAGGCGACTGTTTCCTGCCCTCTTGGTGGGCCCAGCCTGGCAAGAGACTCTTGCCCCCAGGTTTTGCCCAGAAGCATCCCCTGTGGAGGGTGTTTCTTCCTAACACTCACTGAGTGCTTGCTCTCTGCCAGCCAAGTGCTTACCTGGCTCCTCTCATGTTATTCACAGAACCATCTTGTGTGATAGACGTTGGTTCCCTTTCTGCATACGAGGAAACAGAGGCACAGGCATCTTAAGCCGTTTTCTGGGGCCCTTCACCCAGGGAACACCTGATTTCTAACCAGGGCCAGGGATGTGTGTAAGGTGTCCAGGTGCACATTTTGAGGCAGGGTAACCTCACTCAGGCCTGAGGCCTGGGGCAGGTTCGAATCCTAGGTCAGCAGTAGGGAAGCCGAGGCCTCTCTGAGCCTCAGTCCCTAGGCAGCTCTGTGAGTCCCCCACTGCCCAGGGCGGATCAGGGCAGAGACCCATAGCAACCCTAGTGCCTCAGGGTTGGCTAGGGGCCAAACTTGGGACTAGAACTGGGGCCACAGTGTCCGAGAGTCTGAGCCCCGGTGGGTATTGGCAGATGGGCCAAGCTGCAAAGACTATCACGTCAGCATCCATTCTTAGCAGACGGGCGGTCTCCGTTCAATGCAGTGTCTGCACTTATGTTAAAAATAAGGGGTCTGTCACATGCCAGGAAGGCATTGGAATCAGCCCTTGAGGAGGGTGTTTCCAGGCCCTGGTGCTTACCTGCTCCTTTCATTGGAGAGCGGCTGGTCCCAGAATGGCCAAGGGGGTGTGGTCAGCTTCCTTGGACCTGTGGTAGCTGGTGGAAGGCAGGTAGTGTGCTGGTCTCAGCAGATCCTCCTCATTCCTCCGACCTCACCTTTGCCTTACTTATCCTTGTCAATCTGACATCCTGGGTCATGAGGGAGAAGGCAGTTGGGGACTCACTGGGGGTCATGCCCTGAGCACTTGTGGTGGGACCGAGTAGACCATCTGCCTGGTGCTAACCCACGTGTTTGTGTCAGGCCTTCTGGGCCATTCTAGGAGGGGTCTGGCACAGTGGGAGCCCTGCTGACATGAGGAAGGGCATGGATGCCGGTTCAAAGGGCAGGGTTCCAGAAACAAGCTCAGAAGTTCATTTGGAGACCACATGATGAATGGGAATCAGAGGGTACCAGCCCTTTCCCCACGCTCAGGTGCCACTATCCCCTCCCCAAGCCCTGTAGCCCATGGCCAGCAGGCTGTGTAACTCCTGCTTGTGATGGCCTGTATCACCCCCGCCACCAACCTGCCTTCATGCGCAGTCATTTCCCAGGTCCTCCTGGGTCCCAGCACAGGGCTGAGTGTGTCAAGTGTGGCGTTCTGTTGGTACCTGTAACAACCCACAAGGTGGTTGCCCCCTTTTTGCTGATGGGGAAACTGAAGACAGGCAGTTAAGTGAGTCCTTGAATGATTGACTTCACCTCTCCTATTCATACACTTTATTTTGTCTTTTCCTGTCACAGCTTTCCTTCAGAATGGGCCAAAAAAGGCAGCGACTTTTGGAGGCCAAGCAGCATCAGAAACCACCAGATAGAACCCAGACACCTTCCCCTAAGGAGCCCCGCTTGGGCCTGCCCTCGACCCTGGGCCCCCAGCGCAGCATCTATTTCTCAAACCTGAAGGTCTGCCCTGCTCGCCTGGGATCAGAGTTTTTCGACCAACCTGCAGTCCCCCTGGCACGGGCCTTTCTGGGGCAGGTAATGTGAATGTAGTGGTGTGGCCTCTGCTGAGGCAGTGATCTCCATGCAGTGTCCGTGGGCCCTAGTCCTCTTACCCTGGGCTCACTTCCCTGACTTGGGCCTGCTTGTCCCCATGCAGTTAGTTGCTTTGCCCACACGTGTTGCGGGCAGCTTCACCTCACTCGTCTGGGGCAGGGGCTGGGTCCAGGATGGGCCAGGAAGAATGCTGAGATTGTTCATGGTGCCTGCCCTGGGTGAGGGCAGGGGGGCCACTACCTGCCTGCCTGCTCTGGGCAGTGAGGACAGGAGCCACAGCAGCATTAGCCGTCTCCATGTGGGATGGCCCTCAGGGCAAGTTTCCTAAAAGGACCACGGTCAGTGCTGGCTGTGTCTGGGAGGGTCTATCCCCAGCACAGTAAGTTCCCTTGCTGGAGCTCATCTGTGTGTGTATCAGCTTTTAGACTGTGGCCTCTGGGCTGCGCAAGTCAGAGTCGTCTCCAGGCAGCCCCTGCAGCTCCAAGTTCTTGAGCGGGAAGCAGAGACTGCCCATGGCCCGTGGGGGCAGAGCCCATCAGCACGCAGTGTGTGTGTCCGCATGTGCCGGCCACAGCAGAGTTTGGCCACATCCATCTGGAGCGCCATCTGTGTTTTATTCCTGGGTACCAAACTCTAGGCCTAGCTCTCTGGTCCTCCTTGAGCTTCCATGGCTACTCTTTTTCCTTTAGTGAGCCTACCGTTAGGTTAAAATGGCCAAGGAGAGTCGGTTTCTGTGACTGATAGAAGATTGGTGCCAAGAGTGCTGTGTGGAGGGGAACAGATCCTGAAACCTGGGCTGGTGGAGTGTGGCCTAAAGTGTGACCTAGTCAGTCTGTCCCTGTGAGGATGCTTTCAGTGGCGAGGGCCAGAAGACCCTTCTAAAAGCACCTTAAATAATGAGGGTTTATGATCACACATGAAATGGCACACGGGGCAGGTGAGTCCCAGCGTCAGGTTGATGGCCCAAGGGCCTCACTGTCATAGTCTCCCTTTAGGCTCCCATTGTGCCCACTTGAGCCCAAGGGTGGACAGGGCAATGGCCAGCAGAGGAGTGTTTCACCCTGTACATCCCTTTTTCCTGACCTCCCAACAGAGGTACTCGCAGACCCCTTGACCAGGCTTGGGTTGTGCACTCATCCTTAAACAGGTGGTTGCAAGAAGCAGTGAGTTGCCATGACAACCCAGACCACTCTCCCGTCACCCACTTGGCTGAGAAGAGTGTTGTATCTCTCGGGACCCTCTACCAGCAAGAAGGAGCTGTGTTTTTAGTGGGGGTGAGGAAAGGGCCGTGGGAGGTGTGGAAACACGCAGTCAAGTGGATGGGGGACTTTTCCCTCTGATCTCCTGGAAAGTGGAAATGAGGCCTTGTCTGAGATGGTATGGCCAAGCCCAAAATGTAGATGTGTAGGGGACTTCTAGGATTTCTCCCCTGTTCCCAGGAAGGCCTTCTGTAGTGCTCCCCAACTGAGCACCCAGGCTTCAGCACCACCTCCCTGCCCCTATGACACTGACCCCAGCCCCAGACTCATTGGGCTCCATAGGCTAAGGCAGGTAGCCTGGCCACCCAACTGACTGCCCTGGCCTAAGGACAAGGAGGGTGCTGGGGGTGTCTCTGGGGAGGTGGCTGGCCTGTGAAACTACTGTGAACCCAAGTTGAATCAGACCCAGGCTCTAGACACTGGATGTGACTGCTGACCACTCCTAGGGCCATCCTGTAGTGCCACATGGCGAAGGAGTAGGGCAGAGGGGTTCACATTCCACAGGCCTTGACCAGCTCCCCTGTGGCCTGCTCTGCCCCTCTAGGTGCTCTGCTGGCATGAGAGTGCCCACCCCTCTGGGGACAGCCCCTGGCAACGGCCCCTGCCCTGTCCTCCGCTGGCCCCTCCTGGACTCACCACTGCCCAGGGTGCTATCGCCAGGCTCGCCTCCCTGGCTCGCTGCCCAGCCCGCTCTACTCCTTGAGGAGCTTATGACACCCAGGGTCATGGTTCAGGCTGGGGCGCTGTGGGGCAGCTGGTCCCTCTGCTCAGAAAGGTCTCTCTGAGCTGGGTGGGTCAGGGCTGCGTATGACAGTCCTTTGTGGTTAGTCTAGGTGGAGGGGGCACCACAGGCTCTGGAATCCCTGTGACCTACACGCTGCTCGGCCTCAGGCTGGGCATTTCAGTCCAGTGGGGCTTGGGGAGGAGGCAGGGGATGCGGCTGAGGAGATTGAAGTGCATGAATTCACTGGTGCTGGTGCCCTGGCTGGGGTTTAAGACGGCTGCACCTGACGATAGGACAGTTCGTGAGGGGCCTGCGGTCCAGTAGTCCAGTAGGATGGAGGGGACAGTGGGGGTCCCTGGATAGACCTGGGTGTCCTGGGGCATTCTGAGATGGGGAGGTGAGTCCAGGCTGTGGGCTGTGTGGACCCCACCCCTTCCTGCCCTGAGCAGGTCTTGGTCCGACGACTTGATGATGGCACAGAGCTCCGTGGCCGCATTGTGGAGACTGAGGCATACCTGGGGCCAGAGGATGAAGCTGCCCATTCTCGGGGTGGCCGGCAGACCCCCCGCAACCGTGGCATGTTCATGAAGCCAGGGACCCTGTACGTGTATCTCATCTATGGCATGTACTTCTGCATGAATGTTTCCAGCCGAGGTGAGTGGTGCTGGGGCACGGGGTGGGTGGGGGAAGGAGGCCAGAGCAGTCCCCTCAGCTGATAGACCCTTGGGAGGACCAGGCTGGGCAGGTGTTTGAGCAAGGGGGTGCCCTTGCTCGCCTAGGCTGGGGCTTTAGGAACTCTGGCTGCACTGACAGGGTGGTTGGAGGTACAGGGGGCCCCCATGGAGTAGAGGTCAAGGGTTGACCTGAACATAGAGCAGATGGTTCCATGAGGCCACCACTGGTCCCAGAGCTCAGAGCTGGTGTCACTGACAGCCCAGGGTAGACTTGGGAGGGGCTGATTGTGGGGAAACAGGGTGAGATCGATTTGGGGTGAGCTAGGCTCAGGCAGAGCTTTGCCAGGCAGCGAGTTACAGGTCTGGATCAGCTCTTCTCTACTGGGGATGACCCTGCCCACCCCCCACCCCCACCCCCGGGCAACATTAGGCGATGTCTGACATATTTCTGGTCATCACTGCTGGGGGGATGCTACTGGCATATAGTGGATGGAGGTGATGCTGAACAGCTCACAACGCACAGGATAGCCCCCCAGAGAACTGTGGGCCCCAAAGGTCAGCAGGGCCATGCGGAGAGACGCTGGTTGACGGCTCCCGGGAGGGCCCACCCATCTCAGGAGACCCACCCTGCGGCAGCCTCTGTCCTTCATGTGTAGGCAGCTCTGTTTTCTGGGTGGTCTCTGCTCAGCAGGAAGAGCCCACAGTACCGTCCTGCCCGAGCCACTGCTGACCTGCAGCAGGGTCAGCCCAGCCCACTTGGACTAGCCAGTGCCAGCTGCCATCCCAGGTAAACAAACACTTGAGGACAGTCACACCCGTGGAACGAGTCCAGTGATGTGTGAGTTGTGACTGCCCAGAGTGGACAGCTGGGGATGTCTAGTGCCAGAGCCACAGGGGTGAGAGGACACAGGGAACCCACAACTGGCCCTCTGCCCAGCACAAAGCAGGTGCTGAGTGAAACTGAGTGGCAGGGATGGCCCCCGGGGGCCCTGTTGTCACCCAGAGAGCTTACTTAGGTTGCTAAGCTTTTCTTTGACATTAGAACCAACCCCTCGTGTGAGGGGAGACCGCGCTTGGGCAAGAGGCTGCAATCAGTGAGGAAGAGGGGGAGCCCAAGTCTTCTGCAGGTACAGTGAACAAGGCAGATGTGGGAAGTGGCATGTTACTTTCTGGTCACGTGACCAAGGGGCCCCAGGAACATCCAGGCCAGGGGGACAGAAAAACCACAGAAGTGCAGTCAGGGCCAAGGGTCATCTGGGTGCAGTGAGCAGGGGGTGGCTGAGGACAGTCATGGCCTGCGTGTCCCTGAGGCAGAGATGGTGCAGAGATCAGAACAGGTAGGGCCAACTCCAGGGGCTGAGTGGCTGGCATGGGCAGAGTAGGGGGTGATGGGGAGGCCCAGTGGGAAGAGGTGGGGGTGTCGTGCTTTTGTCAGGATGTGGGACTCAGGTGCCTTCCAGGAGAGGAGGGGCTGACTGCTCCTCCGACCCATCTGCAGGTGGCACCCAGAGGGTGGAACCAGAGGTAGCCTTGAGGCTGGTGGACAGGGGAGGGCCTAGGAAGGGACTAAAACTTCAAGGCTTTATGGGCCTTTGGGCACATCTCGAGGTCCTTTGAAAACCGTCTGGTTAAGGGGACCTGGTCACAAACACTTGCACACTTGCTGGCTACGCAGGAGGCCATGGCTGCCACAAGTACTCAGGGCCAGCTCCTGGGTGCTCATGGGGAGGCCTGTGTGGCTGAGGCCTGAGGGTGGGGACTGGCCTGGCCGTGCCTCAGGCTGAGCCCCTCAGACTCCCAGCTGGAGCAGGTATCCCAGGAGAGTGGCCTTGCTGGAGGATCAGGGCTTCTCTGTCCAGAGCCCAGAGGATAATCACTGTCCCCAGCCAGGAATCCAAAGGCATTTGGACAGATGTCTTCTCGAGGGAATCCCTGTCTCTTAAGTGGCCTAGACTGGTTGGGGAGGGGACCCTGAGGGAGGTGGGGGTGGGCTGTCAGTACCTCCTGCCACGTCAGTCTCCCCACTGGGTCACAGGGTGGGGCTCACCCATGTCCTGCACACATTGGTGGCTGTTCCAAGCCACCCTTCCAGCTCCCCCAAAAGACACCCAGTGGGGGAGGCAGATGGAGGACTACGGGCCCCAGGGTGGAAGGCCAGCCTCACAATGAGAGCCAATCACCAAACCAGAGGAAACCCGGGAGCTCTGGCCAGGCTTTCTCCCAGGTCCTCCCCAGCTGGTGGTTAGGTGGCCAGAGGCACCCACAAGAGGCAGGGGTGTGTGTGGGTGCAGGTGTGCAGGAGGGGAGGCGGGCTGAGCATATGGACGGTGAGTGAGCATTTTCTCGTGCCCTGTGATAGGGAGGGCAACCGCCCTGGGGGGCCCTGTCTCTCCCACAGGGGATGGGGCGTGTGTCCTGCTGCGAGCCCTGGAGCCCCTGGGAGGCCTGGAGGCCATGCGGCAGCTGCGCAGTACCCTCCGCAAAGGTGCCACAGGCCGAGCCCTCAAAGACCGTGAGCTCTGCAACGGCCCCTCCAAGCTGTGCCAGGCCCTGGCCATTGACAAGAGCTTCGACCAGCGGGACCTGGCCACAGATGAAGCTGTATGGCTGGAGCAGGGGCCCAGGGAGTCTGCGGTGGTGGCAGCAGCCCGAGTGGGCATCGGCCATGCTGGAGAGTGGGCCCACAAGCCCCTGCGCTTCTATGTGCAGGGCAGCCCCTGGGTCAGCGTGGTGGACAGAGCGGCTGAGCGGACTGCACAGGCCTGAGTAAGGACCTGTGTGGATGATGATTTTTAATTGTTTAAAAACAAAATAAATGCAGTGTTTCCAGAAAACTCACTTGCGTCTCAGCCAGAGCCCCTTGGTAGTCAGCTCTTCCTCCATGGTAGGACCCGGGTCTACACGTGCAGCAGGTGTCTTGAGAGGCCGCCCTGGGCACAGGAGGACCAGAAGCACCAGTGCGGAGCAGCTTCCTGCCCCTCCCCCAAGGAAGCATGTTCAGCAGGCCCTCACCAGCTGCAGGACATCATCAGCCCAGGTCCTTGTGCCTCAGGTGGCGGCTGAGTGGGGTGTGTTGTGGGGTGACAGCCTGGCCATAGCCTCCTTGTGGCTAATGCAGGACAGTGGAGAGGTCTGGGCTGGGCACTCAGGCCTCACATTCTGGACCGGCAGGGTGGGGAGGGGGCTCTGAGAGAACTCAGGCCTGAGCCTCTGTGGGAAGCACGCAGGTCTCACTCAGAGGCCTGAGTCCTGGATGCTTCCTCCATCTCCAGCCTCTCCCTCTCAGCTCAGACGTGGAGTCTGTTTCGAGGACTGGATGAAACTGAGGATGCAGAGGGCAGTGGCCGCATGGGGAGGGGACAGGCCAGCACCCCTGCCCACGGCAGCAGCCCCTCTGCCCCATCCTCAGCTCGGGCTCACGTGAGCAGGGCCTGGAAGACGGCGATAACCGGGTCCTCGTGGGTAGTTACCACCAGGACGCTGCGGAACTTGTCCAGGAGCGTGAGCAGCTGGGAGCGCCGGGTGTTCTCATTGTACATGATCTCCTCCAGGTGGTGGCGGCCACGGAAGTAGTGCAGGAGCCTGGGGGTGGGGCGGGGGACAAACATGTGTAGGCTCAGATGCCTGCCAGGGAGCAGCCGCTCACGCCCTGCCCCCTCCCTGGCAGTGTCCCGGACCTTGGCCCACCATGGTCCCCTCAAGTGTCACGCCCACCTCAGCGCTCTGAGGGCAGTGCAGGGACAGGTCCGCCAGGCTTCTGTCTTTCCTGCTACTCTGGCTCTGGGCATGTCTGTAGCTGGGGCCAGCATAGGAGGCTGGCAGAGAATGGCCTCGTGTTGGGTTTTGGCTGGGGGTGCTCCATTCCTGACAACCTGACCTCCCAGAACACCACACACCTGCAGTGCCCCCAAGCTTGTTACCTATGATGGGGAGATCCCAGACCCCACCCCAGCCTAAGAGTCCTGGGAAGAACCCCTGCCCAGCTGCCCAGGCCCATGAGGATGAGACCTTGCTGCAGCTTCCCAAGAAGTGACAAGCAACACCCAGCAGGTACAGGACAGAGCCCCCCCACAGGCAGGCACCAGGTGGGGACAACCTCAACCAGTGAGTGCCCTTTGCCATCAGTGGACTGAAGTGTGGTTGTGCAGGTACACCCCCATCCACTCTGTCCTGACCCTAGAACTGCCACCTGCCCCCACCTGGCGAACATGCGGAGGTCCTCGGGGTTCTGGGCCGCGGGCACACTGAGGATGGCTGCCCGCTCGTGCTCAGACAGGCTGGCCAGCAGGTTCTCCGTCATCCTCCTGTTCAGCGGTGAGTCCCCACTGGGGAGCAGCTCTGCACTAGAGTTGTCCATGCTGGGGCTGGTGAGGGTCATGTCGTCACTGCTGGCTGTGAGCGGGCACCAGTCAGGGAGCAGCTGGCCCCCAGGATTCCCCCTGGTGCCCCAGCCACATGTCACCTGTGCCAACCTTGGGACCCACTGCCACACCCTCGCGGAGCAGCCCCACACCCTAGGTCAGGCCTGGTCTTCCCACCCTCCCGCCCAACATGGACAATGGGAGCCCTGGGCCCAAGGCCCAGCCTCAGCCTGGGAGGCACCTCCCCCAGGCCTTCTGGACCCTTGTCTTCTCCAAGCCCAAGAACCTGGGGCCTGGCAATGGGCTGCTGCCTTTGGCAGGGCACTGTGGCTAAAATGGCTTTCAAGAAGGCACTGACAGTCATTGTCCTCTCAGAGGCTCCTGGGCACAGAGGTTTCCACTGTCCCCCTGGGGCCGATGTGTGGTCTGCTCTGATCCCAGGCTGGGCAGCATGTGGGCTGGGCCGGGCTGGTCCTGACTGAGCAAGGTAGAGCCTCCTCCTAGGGAGGCAGGGGAGAGGGGCCTCCCATTTCCCCTCCAAGGGAAAGCTGCTTGGCAGGGCGCGGCGGTGTCTCCCGGGACCCCAGCTACCCACAGAAGGGGCAGGTGAGTGTGCTTAGGGCTGGTGCAGCCGTGAAGGTGCCGTGGTCACCCCCTGCAGCACCCAAGTCGGGCCTCCTAGCTGCCCGCCTCTCCCAAGTGCTCACCCCCCACCCCATGACAGATGCCCTGGCAGGGGGTCCTACTTGGGGAGCCGAAGCTGAGGGCGTTGGGCGTGCTGAGGCTGCGGCCGCCAACCCTGGTGGTGAAGGGGACATCATCCTCCCGGGGGCGGGGCTCGTCCTCACTGGGCGAGGCCATCAGGCAGACGTACGTGTGCAGCTGGACGAGGAGCCTGTGCTGCAGCATCCACACCACCATCTGGATGAGCTGGGTCTGCAGGACGGGCAGCGTGAGGCCCAGGCCAGGAGGGAGCCATGGCCCGAAACAACCTGAGTGTCACCCCAGAGGTCAGGGTGAGACTTGACACCTCAGAAAGGGAACTCCCAGCCGCCATCTGGCTTCACAAACCCAACTCCCATCTGGGGAGGCAGTGGGGCCACCTTTGCCAAGGCTGCCATCACACCCAGGCTGCCCCATGTCTGGCCTTTCTTGCCCGGGGGCCCTGTGACGTGGAGGTCCTGCTCTGCCTTATCTCCCCACTGGGCTCTGTGGAGCCCCCTCCCTGCCACAGAAAGAAGCTGTGGACAGCTGCCCTGAGAGCAGGAAATCCTCCCCTGGGTAAACCTGAAAGCCTGCCCGGGGCAGAGAGCCCTGCTGAGGTGTGCAGATACTAGGTGCCGAGTCCACGCTCCATGGGGCTGGGGCTGACCAGGAGCAGCAAGGACGCCTGTGCGGGAGAAGCTCTGGGCCCGGTTACAGGGAGGTATGTGCATACGGCGTCCATGTTCCCAGACACACACACCCACCTGCTCCTCCCCAGTGTCCCGGCTGACCACCCGTGGAAATAGGGTTAACATGGGCATGTGTGACCCGGTCACACAAAATCAAACCGAGAATTGTAAAATAATTTAAATTAAGAAATGAAGCAGCACAGTGAGTACATTCTAGGCCTGAAGCAGGTGTGGGGGGCAGGTGGCCTCAGTCTGGGACTGAACAGAACCAGAACCAGCTCCATCTGGGACCCTCGGGCTCAGCCTACAAAAGCCACCTGCCATCGGGCCTGTGGGGAAGTTTCTGCTGGGGGCAGGGGGAGGCAGTGCACATGCAAAGTGTGTTTCTTATTCAGCCGGCACAGTCTGGCACAGTTCCTGAGAACCAAAGGTGCTGGGAAAGACAGCATTTACAACAGTCACGCTCGGCACTGAAGTGAACTGAGCAAATGATTCCTACCTCATTCACAGGTTGAGAAAGGAAAGGGTTTGCTCTCCTTAAGGAATGGCTTTGCCTAACAGATTCAGCACTTGTTAAGGCAAATATTTTACTTTTGAAGACAGAGCCGGGAAAACACCCAGCCCCATCTCTGACACTTGGCCCACTGGGCCCTGCCCAGGGCCCCAGGCTTGCGGCAGAGGGGAGGGAGCACTCAACCCGGCCATGGACACAGAGCTCACCAGTTCATTCCACGTGCCTCTCCCTCCCTGAAGCCGCCCCACCACACCCAGCACCCCTGCCTGCCCCTTACCTGGGCCTGTCCTGTCCAGGTCCTCTTGGATGAGGAGATTCTGGGGACCAGTGAGCCCAAGACACACCCAAAGACCCTGTGGCCACCTGGACCATGGCAGATAGGAGAGGGAGGCGGAGGGCAGGGCCCAAACAAATCATCTCTGCGTCCCCCAACTCTGGGACCCCAGGCCCATAAGAGGGTACCAGGTGGCTCTGTCCTCCCAGGAAAGGTCACTGATCTCCTGCCAACTAGGCCTCTTAACTTGGTTCTAACCCTAAGATCTGCCCACCCTGCGCAGGGTGGGCTCCATGGGTGCACGGGGGTAGGAAGGACTTGGACTGTTGCTCAAGTGTCTGCAGGTAGCCTAGCTGGGCTCCTGGTCACCCTGGCAGGGCACGTACCACCCACACAGCAAGCACCTCCCCTCAAGCCCAGGATAAGGGCACAGCAGCACTGAGGGCCCTGGATCAGGGACCAAACCAGGTGGCTCCCTGAGCCCCTGAGACTCACCTCCTGCACAGGAGGGGCGAGGGGATTCCTAAATTCTGACAAGGACACCGGCAAGGAGAACTTAGCAAGGACGGACGGCAGGTCATGAGACGGGAACTGGCAGGAGAACTGCTCGGCCAGTGGGGAGTACCTGGGGACAGGTGGGCAAGGTGTCCACAAGCCCAGGAGACCTCCCCACTGTGTTCATGGCATCTGCACCCTCGCCATGAGCCCATTGTGGACAGCAGGGGGTGCAGCATGGTACGTGCAATGAGGACAGAACCCGCTTACCCCACAATGCAGCCCCTCATAGCCCCCAAGTCAAGGCCAAGGCTCCCGACCTCCCAGCAAGTGCCCCATCCAGTGCCTACTGGCCAGTACACATGGGCAGTTGCAGACCCTACCTGGAGGCTGCATGTGCTAGAGGAAGAGCACAGGCCTAGGGAGAGTCATGCAGGGCTGGACCTGGCCCGACCTGGATCATGGGCCTGAATGACCCAGGGGGCACCCCCTGCCCTCCCAGGGGACCCTGGGCTCTGGGAGCCCGAGGGACTCACAGGCACACGCTGGCATTGGGAGAAAGCATGTAGACGTTGTTCTCACACAGCGGGTAGATGACGATGGCCTTGCCCCAGTACACCAGGTGAGCTGCAAGCTGGAAAACCTGTGGGCAGAGGGGGCTGGAGGACAGTGCCTGGGAGGCAGATCCAGTTTCCCTGGCTCACAGCAACAAGCCTTTCTATCACCGGTCCCTGTGCTATCCAGGCCAGCATGAGCACAGCGATGGTGGGGACAGCCAGGATCACAGTGGTCAGCTCAGCTGAGCAGGGGGTCGGCTGGACATCCAGACATCCTCTGCCGGCTGGACATCCTCTGCCAGCCGGCAGAGGCCAGCTCCTATGCCCACCAGGCACCCAGCGTGGAGACGGGTTTCCACATGACAATGGATGTAGGGCCACTGCCCCTGCCCCTGCCCCACACACTCATCCCTGGAGAACAGCCCACTGTCCTGCTCTCCTGGACTCTCAGGCATCAGGATGGGCCACAGACAGACCACGACGCCAGGAGGGCCAGGTCTGTGAACATTGAACAAGCGCCGCTCACCCTGCACCACCATCGCCAAATGCCTCCAAGGGGGGGTGCACGCATCACCTGTGACAGTGCCAAAGACCCCTCTGCCTCTTCCCAGCAAACAGGGCCTCGAGCAGCACCACTGACCCTCTTCCCTCTTATCTCAAGTCCTGCTGACAATCGCCTAAAGGACGCACATCCACGTCCCTCCATCTCTGCCACCTCTCCCTGCGGACAGAGCGCCCTCTGGAGGCCAGAGGTCTGAAGCCAGTACCCCAAGGCTAGAGTCAAGTGTTGGCAGAGGGGAAACCGTTCTTTGCTTCTTCAAGCTGTACCTCCTTGGTGGCCACACCTCCAACCTCTGTCTCCAGGGTCACATTCAAGCCTCTTCTGCAGCCAAATCCCCCTCTGATTCCCTCTTACAAGGGCCCACGCAGCCCGTCCAGGATCATTGCCCACATGTGCAAAGTTCACCCAATCCCAGGTAACGTACAGTGTGACCTTAAATTTGTTAATCAAAGGTTTTGTGTTCGCATGTATATAAAAAACCTGGAGGAATCTACAGTGGTTACCTCTGGGATATGGGCTTGTGGGGACTTTCTCTTTTCATGTCTATAATTTCTGTGACATTTGAATTTTTATGAGAAAGACCATACTAGTTTTATCATGACAAAAAAAAGCTCCAGTATACTTGCTGGTAGAGCCTCTTTGCCTGGGATGCAACATGAATAATTTTAAATTGTCTGTGGCAGGAAGCAGCAGTCCCAGAGGCTCGGGAGGCTTCTACACACCCAAGCCAGCAGCAAACCTGACCGGCACTGGGTTCAGTGGGGAGGGGCACGGAGGTACCGGCAAGTCTCCCTGGAAAGGCCGGGGCCATCATCAGAGCTTTGTCTTTGTCCAAGGAGACTGCCAGCAGGGGTGAGGCACAGAGTCCCGGCAGATGCCATGCCAGGCAGCCTCAGCTGATAGGGAGGGCCAGCCCCTTCCAGAGCAGCAGACACCCACAGGCATCGGCCAACTGGCCAGTACCAGTCACAAGTTCGGTGGTACATGTGGAGCAGTGCGCATGTCTGAGGTTCTGTGTGCCGTGGACACTATGAAGGCAAGCAGGACATGGTCCTCGCTGGGTGCCATCCAGGCCGGTGGCCCACATGAACCAGCAAGGCAGAGTCTGATAAACACTCCCAGGGGAGTGGACAGAGGTCATGGGGTAGGGATGGGGGAAAGGCTTATTCTGGATGACAGGATCCAAAAAGGCTGCTCTGGGAAAAAATGGCCTGAGAGTCAGGCCTGGGGGATAAGCTCCCTCTGCTAAAGAGCAGAGGCCAAGGGCTCCCTTGAGGGCCCAGGCAGGCTGGCTGGCCTGGGAAAGCTCCGCCCTTGGGCCTCTGTGGGAGCTGCTGGTCTCTGAGCCAAGACCTGCTGCCCTCTAGCGGCCACCCAGTGTCTGTGTTCCAGACCCTGGGTCAATCCTCAGGCTGTCACATATAAAACCTCTTGCCCCAGGCCTCTAACTTCTCCCTGCGGCTTTCACACCCTTGGCCCCTGTCCAGCCTCCAACCAGACCCACAGCCAGGGCTGAGGGAGGTAGCCCACAAGGACGGGGTTCAGAAAGGGAGTGGCCCCATGCAGAACACAAGCCCAAGTGCAAGTGCACCCACACACAGACACACACATACACCCACGTAGACAGGGTGGTCAAGGCCACCGGTATGGTAACCTGCTCAACCCCACAAGCACCCAGCCCTGACATCTGGTTCTGTGCAGCCCAGTCACCTGGCACCGGGACAGCCTCACTCCTCTGCTGCAGCCTCACTGCCCACCCACCCCCAAACCCTCAGAGGAGGAAGTTGGTCCCACAGCCCTGATCCCAGGTCTGACTGATTCCAGAGCCTCAAGCCAACCCCACATCCACCCACCATGATGGCAGCCATGCAGCAGCCTCAGCTGGACAGAGACCGTCGGGAAGCAGCATGAGGTGGCTACTTTGAGATGCCCAGCCCCTCCCTGCTGCCCATCCTTTCCACCCAGGGTGTGTCCCCAGGCCCCCAGGGGTACCTGCAGCAAGGCCAGGTCTGCATCCTGGGCCAGCTGCTGCAGGTTCTTCACGGCAGATGTGGTCTTGATCACGCGCACCAGGGCTGGGGAACAGTCCAGGGGGAGCTCGCCCAGCAGGGACTTCTCGTCACTGAGCAGCAGCAGGGCGTGGTACGGGCTGTGGAGCAGAGTTGCAGGTGAGCAGGACAAGCAAACCTCAGGCCCTGCACCAGGTACACACCTGGAGCCCACAGGCACAGAACCTCAGAGCAAAGAGGCCTCAGCAGGAAGTAGACAGTGCTGTGTCCAGAGGCCTTTAAAAATCTGCAAGAATCACCATAACCCTCAGGAAAAAATGAATCAGAACAAAACCAAGGAAGACCTGGCAACCCAACTTCACTCCCACTTCTGGGATTGCCCAGAAAACGTTGGCTGATTGAAAAATTGAGAACCTTTTCTAAGAAAAGAGTCCTAAACATGGGAAAAGCAAAACCCTCACCGTAGACTATGACTAGACCGACCTAAAAATATACTGAGCAAGGACCCCAAGAGGAAAGACAGGGACTTGGCACACGGGCCTGGGTGACGCAGTGCATTGCTTTCTGTCATCTCAAAGTTTTCTGTAATGTGCCCAGATTTCTTTTTTTAGTTAAAAAACATCTAAGGAAACAGAGGGCTCAGCTCTTTCCTTGCAGGAAATCAGTTAAACTAAGAAACTGAGATCCCATGAGCTCTGATTCAAGTGCAGGAGATCCGGTGAGTAACACCATGAGACACAATCCTGCTGGTGGTCAATGTCCGGCCGTGATGGCTCAGCCCCACAGCCCTCCCCAGGCCCGAGGCTGGGACGTCGAGCTGAGCCCCACTTACCAAGGTCGTGCTGAGAGGGCCCAGGGGAAACCTGGGGTCATCTCTGGACAAAACTGGACACAAAAACATGTGTTTTTACTCTATAAAGAGTACAGCCCTACCTGATTTCCGTGGCAGGAAGAGGAAAAGACAATTTTGGGAACCAAGCCCTTGATAAATCTCAGGCAAAAAAGAGGGGCCCTGCAGGGCGTGTGTGCAGGCGGTGGCAGGCACTCACCGGATGGCCTTCAGGCTCCGCTCAATGGCCTCGGGGGGGATGAGGCTGGTGGCCGCATAGTGGATCTTGTGGGGCAGGCAGAAGCTCACCTCCAGCCAGCTGTTGACATGGAGCCGCACCACGCCGGACGTACAGAGGCTGCAGAGAGCGGGCCATCAGCTGTCCACACAGCAACTTCTAACCACACACACAGACAGCACAGAACCCCACTGAGGGTGCTCCCTCCCAGCACATAGAGAATGCCGCAGGTGGGGACTTCCAGGGCAAGAAAGCATCTTTCCAGATCTCAGTATGTTTAAGAGAAAAAATGTAACACAAACATACACATAATTTGTATTTCTGACTAGCCCTGGAATCTGTGGTCCAACCAGAGTGCCAGGGCTCAAGGGAAACTTCCTTTGTCTCTGTCCCGGGTGTTCTAAGGCCTCCTCTGCACATGGCGGGGGCCCCTGCACACCTGATGAAGGCCCAGACACAGGTGGTCAGCCAGGCAGGGCAGGATCTGACTCCAAAAAGGCCCCCAGAACATTCTGCCAGAGAGGAGCACACAGATGGCAGCAGCAGCCACTAGGGGCTCCATGTGGCCACCCAAGGCAGCCTGGGCTTAAACACTCTGCTCCTCGCCCTGGTGACGGCACGCTGGTTCTTTCAGGCCCTAATCTTGCTCAGGCCCAACCACACAAGCCTGACCCTCGTGTCTCACGTCCAACCTCAAACCACCCATAATCCTGTCTGCTTCACCACAGGGACATACAAAGCCTAGACCATCTCAGCTCCAATCCCTCCATCCACCCTCTCCACTCAGACACCCATGGCTCCCACCTCAGAAGTCCCAGCCAAGATCCCAGAATGCGAGGAGCCTTGTGTGATCTGCCTGCTTTTCTCCAACCTCATTTCCTAACCCCACTGAGTCCAGCTGGACAGGCCACGCTGCTGTCCTCAGGGCCCTTACTTGCCCTCACTCACAAGCTTGTCCTCAGCTATTCCAAGGTTCCTTCCTGCTTTCAGACCTCAGTGGGGTGAACCCTGACCCCAGCCCTGTCCTCACAGGCTGTTAACTGCTCACGTGTGTCCTTCGTACTGGACAACCAGACGACCACTTGCCTGCTGGTTAATGCTGTTTCCTGACCAGATTCAGTCACAAAGTGCGCTGCTCACTGCATGGCTGGTAAAGGGTAGGGTATGGGGGCACCAATCAGCATTTTTTCAATGAGGGAAGAAAGGGCCCAAGGAATGCTGACCACTCAGGGTGAACAACCTCTCAGGACGCCCCTGCCCACAGAATGGGCTCCTAGTGGCCCTGCATGGGGGACCACACACAAAGCTGGAGCCACGGGCTGGTGGCACAGCCCTAGTGCTTAGTGCCCAGAGCCCCCAGTGTCAACGTGGAGGAGCTGCTGGAGCAGAGGAGGGTGGGGGATCTGCACCCCAGTCAAGGCCCAGCATGCTCTGACCCAGCTCTGCCCTTGGGTGCCCTCCTATCACGTGCCCGTTCCGCTCTGCTATTCCCAGTTGGCTGGCCCCAACCTAGTGTGGGCAGGCTGAGGCCCAGGGAGGCTGGGTGGAGCTGCCGCCTCATCCAGGCCTCAGAGCACCAGGTATACCAATGCATGGTATTGGGAGGCGGCCCCGTAGGCCTCGCTCTGCACCCACAGGCCTTTCCTATGGCCTCTGTCCTGAAACTCCAAGCAGTTCCCACAGGACCGCCCAGAGGGCTCGCAGAATCTACAGTGAGCAGTGTCAAATGTAAAAATAAGTCTTCACTGTGTTGAGCAGGGAACAGGTGATGGGGAGAGAAAGCGCAAGAATACAGCACATCTGTGGCCTCAACTACTGCTTAAACTCCTGCCAACACCAGTGTCTGCTCCCTCTGCCTGTCCCTCCACCAGGGTGCTGGGAGAACCAGGCCACTCTCTCAGGTCTCTGCGTCCCTGAGGAGCCCCGCTGAGGGACGGTCTAACGCCCCAGACTGCAGGGGTGGGGCTGCAGGCTGTGGCTGAGTCTGGAAGGCAAAGGTTGGGTTGTTGCTGATGCCACAGCCCCTCAGGGTGAAACCCATGATCAGGTTTGGTGAGGGTCACAATTTGGGGACGAGACCCTGGGTCTTTCCCCAGGTCCTACCAAAGGACACTGCTCTTGGCTTCTCCCAGAACTGGGTGCAAAGCAAGTACATCTGAGCAGATGGAGCTCCCAAAGCCACCCCTCTCCTTGGCCAAGGGTCTCTGCAGGGTGGACAGCTCACATCAAACCCTGAGAAACAGGCGCTTAAGTCATCAAAGGTCACGCCACAACAGATTTGCCCATGGGACCCAGGTTAATTGCTCCACCTGATGGAGCAATTTTTACGCTCTGAGCACCCGTCTATGGAAGGGTAGAAGAGGAGGAGGAAACCTGGGGCCAACAGCGCCAGTCCCTCCTCCACTTCACTTTACACCTGCTCAGAAAGGCTGGTGGATTGAAAGTCAAGGTCTTTCTACTTCTGAGCTGTCCTCTGTAAGACATGGCTCAAAGCAACTGTCGGAATAGCACAGAGTCAGAAGGAAACACCGAGATTCCCTTCATTTCAAATGTCGCTGTTTCTGCCCCTTCAGGAGCCCAGTGATGCTGTGGGCAAGCCGTCCAGCCCCTGGCATGAGCGGAGGCTCCAGCTCTGGTTCAGGCTCTTGGGGTACGACTTACACCTGTACTTGGGTGGCTCCCACTTGGCGGTGCCGAGAAAGATACAGGGAATGGTAAGCAGAGTGCATGTGAACATAAGACGCTGGGGAGCCATAAGAAGAGGGGCAGTAAAGGAGGATGTGGGGTGGGGGGTGTGTGCTGCGGATGGGCCTCACGGACAGTCAACAGCAAGGGCCCGATGTGGGTAAGGGGGAAACAAGGAGGTGAGGCCTGTGTGGGCTCTCCATCACACCATCTGTTCCCAGAGCCCTGGCCACACAGTCTGGTGCACATGCTGGTGTGGGGCCCCCTTCTGTGGGGGAAGACACGCCTATGCGGTTCCCTAGTTTCCAGAAGACTTCACTCCACCTTCCCAACATCGGTCACCTCCTCCTATGGGGCACATGGCACTGAGGCTGGCGCCTCCTTATAAACCAACCCAGCTCTGCAGGTACAGACCCCAAGGGCACCCCCAGCAGCACCCGAGGGCCAGCTGCAGGCCCAGGCGAACCCCTGGAACACCCTGGAACAAGCCAGGAGGGAGGGTGCTGCACAGGAGGGTGATGCCCTGTAAACCTCTCACAGCAAGAGGGGAGCTTGGAGCTGTGCTCAAGTCTTTCTGGAGAAGGAGAGAGAAAGGTTTGTCCTTGTTTTTAAGACTGAGACTCTAGCAGGCCAGGCCCAAAAAGGCTCCTACAAGCTTGCACTTCCATCTGCAAGGCAGTTGACAGCTTGGTCTGGGGACACTGGAGGAAAAACACTGCCCCTGGAGGGAGGCTTATCCAGCCCCTCACACAGCTCAGGGCCAGATGGGCAAGCCCCACCCTGCCTGCGACTCAAGATAGATGCTCCTCCAGAGCCCAAGCCCTGAGGGATGACAGAGCACAAGGCTACACACGGCCCTGAAAACAAGCTCTTATCTCTCACCCCCAGGTGGGGCTGTGCACGAGCTCATCCCACTGCCTTCCACCTTAGTTTCTGAGAGAGGATTTCAGTTCTGAACCTAATGTCCTCCTTTGCTCTCGTACTGGTCACCCTCTCCCTGCCCCAGGCCAGAGACCTTCAAAGCCAGCCCTGTACCCTCTGCTCCCTCTCGTCCCAAACACAGCCAGGCTCCCTACTACGTACAGTGGGACTCTGCACAGGATCCTAGAGGTCTGGGTGGGCCCAAAAGGCCAACCTGGAAATTTCAAACTAAAGTTTATATGCAGGTGCATGTCATGGAAACAGGGATTAAAATTCCTCAGATTTTCCCGGAAGTGTCTGTGTGACCACCCCTGCTCTGGACAGGCTGCTGGGGTGAGGCAGCAATGAGAAGGGTGTAGAGTCCCCAGCACGCCCAACACCATCCACCTGGCCAGGCCCTGGGCAGCCACCCCCACGCTCTGAGCATTGTTAACTCTGAGAACCATTTTAACAAACACTTCTTCAGGCCCTGTGGACCCCATACCTATGTGACTCCTACTTACTCCTTACCCGTTCTTCTGACCACACAGCGAGCACAGGGGCCATGTTACAGAGTGAGAGGACATCCCTGACTTCCTGGGAGGCTGTCATTCAAGTCACCAAGCTGCACAGGGAGACACGGGTGCTGGAAAAGTTGAGGCAGCCTCCCAAGGGACTCACACTGCCAGCCTATATTCAGTCACATAGGTCCTAGGGCATGAGGCCACCAGGCCCCTCAGCCACACCGTAACCTGGATTTTAATTAAAACAGCCATTCCAGAACCATTCCCTTGAAAAGCCCCACCTCACCCTTGAACTCTCACTTCTGTTCTGAGAAAAAGCCTTCCCAGGGACCTGTCAGCACGTCTCCACCACAAGGAAGCAGCTCCGTGTTCTATTGCACTTCATCAGTAATGTCAACTCAGCTCCCTTCTTAGCTCCAAGGTGCAGCCCACTCAGAAGAGGGTCAGGCCAGACCCTCAAGGCCAACGTGGACCTCATGGGTTAGAGGCAAGGCCACAGACCAGGGCTCCCGGGCAGTCTCAGAGTCGTTGCTGCTAGGCTGGGACAGGGTATAGGAAGGACACTGCTGCCCCTGGGACTCCTGCTGGAGAAGCATCGCTGGCTTCCCTGGAGCGAGACCTGGAACCCAGGACCCAGGACCAGTCAGAGTGGGGACTAGGAATAGGAAGGGAGAGGTGGGGGATCGCCTGGAGGAAACTGACACAGCAGAACACTTGGGCTCTGGCAGGAAGCTAAGTGCTGAACGGTGGACCCTGGAAGCTGTTTTTGCCAATAACTCTGATTCCTGTTCCTTGAAACTGGTGCCATGAGAGAGCACTGGGCGGTCCCAAGCTCTGGGCGGCTGCAGGCCCAGCAGATAATGAAGGAAGTAAACTCTCCAGGGTCTCATTCTCTCCAACTTTCCAACACAATTTAAACCTAAGAAATCACAGTTCATTCTTTACTCAGAATCATAGAATCTGGTTCTGGTTTGCTTTTTATTTTAACTCCAAGTTGGCCTGAATGTTGCCTGTAGTCTGAGTTGAGGCATCAAATTCCCAAGCAGAAAAAAAGCAACAATTCCCAAGGAAAGGATTTCTGATACCAGTCAACCCAAGACCCGAGGGCAGCAATTCTCTTACTACAGAAGAACGTCAATGTGATCACATGGGATAAAAAGACAGGGTCAGGCTACAAGTCTGTACTGGGTTAATAATCAAGGCTTCACTGAGAGTTCTTCAGAGTAGGAGGGACCACAAGCCAAGACAACCACACAACAAAGGATGTTTCACATTGCTCTGGAGGTCCTCTAATACCCAGGGGTCACCAAGATGAAGACCTGGAATCCCTGGCTATGCCATGTATCACAAAGCACAGCTCTCCTCCTACACAGAGGCACCTAAGCCTCCCAACAGAGAACCGGTGAGGGGTCTGAGCAGAGCGCTCACGGATGCATGTGAGGATATGCACAACTGCATTCAGATAAAGCTGCACTGACTGTCCACCCACTGCGGTGGGTAAAACCTGAAAGCTCGCAGAGTGTGGGCAGAACTCATTGCTGCTGAGGGGAGTGCAGACTGAGCTACAGAGGGAAACGTACCGACATCACAAGCACATTTTCCCTACTAAGCCCAGGACTCCACTTCTAGGAATTTATCTCACACGTGTACGGGCACTCACAAAAAATGACACGCATGTGGTTGAGCAGCATGTCTTACAGCAGCAAGAGCTGGAGCCAACTGATGCCCCAGGGAGGGGCAGGCCAACCGTGGAGCAGGTAAAAGAAGTCTGTTCTCCTTTCCCAGTACAGACAGAAGTCTAAGCTGCACGCTAAACTGAGGGAGTAAAGGCAAATCATGCAGGCAGTGTGTCCCCACCGTGAAAGGGAGAAAGCCAGCCAGGTCTGCCCACACGGACCTTCAGCTTGTGAAGGAGACACACAGTACGGGGCTGCCTGGCACACGCATCCCGCCTCCGGGAAGGGAACCCAGTAGGGGTGCAGCGGGAAGAAACTTGACACTTTGACTTTCAGACTCGAAGGACAGGTGACCTTTCCAAAAGCGCAAGTTTTTTAAAAAAAAAAAAGAGAAAAAGGAAAATTACCAAAGCATCATAGTGATTATCACTGGCTATGGGATTATAGATGATTTTATTTCCTTTATACTTTTCTACATTTCCTAATAGTCTATAATAAACTCATGATTGGTGAAATCAGAGAAGATACTAACATAAAAAAAGGAAAGGATCTGGAAAACCCATCACGTCCATAGCTCTCAGATCAGGCCCCTCTCTAGCAGGGAGTGCAGGTCCACCTGGACGGACAGAGTGAAGCCCTGAGAAGGCCGGGGCAGGCGAGGGGAGAGAATGTGGAAAAGAAAGGGCGGATGAAAGAGGCCTGCACCTGCTCACCTGTGCAACGTCTGTCCAGCTATGTGCCTAGTGTTGCAAGGTCCCCTCAGCCGTGAGTGGCCCCTAGTGAATCCCCAGGCCAGGTGCAAGGAAGGGCAGAGGGCCAGGCCGGCTGTCACTTGGGCCACGGCCCCCAACCCTATCCCTGCCATGTACCCAGGGAGCAATGGTCAGAGCTACCTGGACAACTCTTAAAAAGAAAAGACGTGCTCTGCTTGTCCACGTTTAGAGTTGGTGCTGAGCCACTAATACAAACAGGACCATGAGGTGCCCACTTGTCTCTAACGCCCGCTGCCCTCACACGCTCAGAGCCCCAAACCCCCAAGATCCCAGAGCAGGGGGAGCAGGGCCAACCCCAGCTTCACCCTGAGCCTCAGTTTCCTCAAGGGTGAAGTGGTGACAGTGACACAAGCTGAATGAAGGTGGACTTGGGACAGGGCACGACCCACGCTCACCTCCCCTCGCACTGCAGGCTTCAGAAGCACTTTCAGGCTCCCGTGTATAACTTTGCACGGGTTCCTTTTCTGGTTAAAGAGAGGCCCAGAGGTGACAATCCCAGCCAGGCACACACCACTCAGCAAGGGGCTGGCAGGTCCCCGTCCTCTCCCCAACCTCAGGGCGCAACAGGAACACAGCACCCAGTAAGGGGAGTCCCACTGGCCAACAGCACTCAGGTAGCGAGACCCAGGACTGAGGCCCAGTAGGAGGAGGTACACCTGTCTCACCTGTCGTAAGCCTCCTTGAGGTCCCTGGCCAGCTTGCACTTGGGCAGGATGTGGTGGAATGGGGACTGAGGACCATCATTTGCTGTAAGAGTTGTAACACAGAAAGATTCAGAACCTGCCCAGCAAGGAAGCTTGCAGAGGCTGGAAGGGAAAACACCTTTAAAAACAAGTTTAACTTAAAAAAAAATTTTAAGTGACTTTAAACCAAACATCAGGACCTTTCCCACTGATCGGCTGGACCATCTCTGTGTAGAATATTTGTACTCATCCATCACTACTGGGCCCACCCGACCCTGGAGCCACAGGCACCGCAAGGACAAACCATTTCACCAGCCACCCTGAAGCCCCTCCCACAGGCAACAGATCCACTTCTACCTCAGGACCAAGTACCTCACCCACTCCTTCCCTTGCACACTGATGCTAATGCAGTTTACTTCTATGATACAGAGTCTTTCATTCATCTTTTCTAATAAATTTTCTAAACAAAAAAAATACAGACTTAAACTGAACTTTTAAAAATTTCCTGTGAAAAAGTCACAAACATAAAAGGAATGTTTTAAAAAAACAAAACTTCTAGATTGTTATTAATTAGCACATCAATGGCCAAAACAGAAATATAGTCCACATTTTGACAACTGAGTGTCAAACATCAAAAGCAAATTTTTACTGAAAATGCAGATTGGGTTAGTTCACGTGTTGTGATCACTACTTTTACTTATTGCTAACATTAGACTTGTTCACCTCAAACCTGTTCCTAGTTTTCTTTCATTAGAGATGCAGACCTGAGAAGACAGAGGCGGAGAGTTTGTTATGGGGAGGGGGTCCCTCTGTTCTCTGATGTGTTTATAGTGTGCTCTATCAACAAAAATTATCTTTAATAATTGGTTGGTCAATAGCTCAATTAGGTCTCCCCTCAATTTAGCTGAAAGCAAAGAACTGGAAACAGCCCACCTCCTTGATCTTCCCACTGGCCCCTCTGCACGCCCTCCTGCCCCAGGGAAACCATCCAGCAGCCCCAGGGCCGGAGCCATCGTGCAGCGGTCTGCGGAGGCAGGACGACTTGGGTTGGGAAACTACTGCGGGAACGTCAGTTCTGGAACATGGGTCCATGGGTCTTCAGCTGTGTCCTGTGGGAGCATGAAGATGGTGCAACCTCCCAGTGCCTTGGCCCGCACTCACCATCAGCCATGGCGGACACCTCATCCTGCAGTGCGAGGATCAGCTTGGCCTCCCGCGTGAGGTACTGGCAGCGGCGCTCCTCGTGCTGCAGCACGGTGGCAATGCGTCGGGAGAGGTTGTGCAAACAGTTTATCACTGACGGGTCAGCGTTGGCCTGCGGGAGACGCACACAGGGGGCACACACAGCAACTTGAACTGTGTAAGTCTCCCTCTCTCTCTTCTTCCCCAGGCCCCTCCAGGAGCCACCATGTCACCAGTCCCCAGAAATGCTAGCCTGTCACATCCAACCTTGGGAACGGCTGCCTGGACAGCAGCACAGAGGGCTCCGTGGGACCCCATGGGGAAGGAGGGAGAACACAGGCATTCTGAACAGGCAGAGAAACGCCCCCGTGCTCGGAGCGCCATGCCAGGGCCATCCAGGAAGGCATCCACTCAGGGCCTGGCAGGGGCAGCCCAGTGGCCACTACTCGCCTGCTGCTTGACCCTGGGTCACAGGCTCCCAGCTGAGCGAGGATAACAGTGGCATCTCCCTCACCAATTATTAGTCAAGTGCTTAGAACAGAGCTCACTCAGAGCAAGGCCCCTGGCAGTGTCTGCGGTCACCAGTGCACTGCTGAGTGTTGGTGGACAAAACTGACTGAGAACTGGGCCACACAGCCCACATTAAAACAGGGACACATGGTGTGAGAAACAGAAGCATCAGGCAGACTGTTCAATAAGGATCTTCTGTCCTCAGGATCAGAAGCTCTTCGAGCAGAAGTGACCATGGCTAACAGAAGCCAACAGGCTCCAGGCACCACCACCCACCCCCAGCCCCCGGCCAAGCTCCCTCTGCACCCCTCTGCTGACTCTGGGACCTATCAGGGGCCACAGGCAGGCTGGGCTGGTGCATCCACCCAGGGCAAGGGTGGAGCAGAGGCAGATAACCGGCCCACCATGACTCAGCACCCCAGCAGGCCACGGGGACGCTGAGTCACCCTGCTGGTGCAGGTGGGAGGAGGGACGGGTGGTGCAGATTAGAACCCCGGGTGCTGCCTCCCCTCCTGCTTATCTGGCAGGCAGGGCCCAGCCCACAGACTGTCCACAGCCAGACCTCTGGGCCAAAACCTGACCTTGACTCAGAACACCTGCATCACCTGGAGTTGAAGACACATTCTAAACACCCAGCAGATCTCACGTTCACAGGCAGAACTCACACCTGGAAGCACACCTGTGCTGGGGAGAGGCCTGAGCGCTGACTCCACGCCATGCCCATAATGGGCAGTAGCCCTGCCCCTACACACCAAGGAGAGGTCCTCAACAGTGTCCCCAGAAGGTCACAGGACTGGAGGGTCTGGGTTACAGGGTATATACAATGGCCTCAAGACAAAATTTTTCCAGTTTTAGATTTTAGAAGAATCTGTGTAAAAGTCCTCTCACCAGCAAAGCAGAGGGAGGAGAATGATCTGTGATGTGATTATTCCCTTGAAGCGGTAATCCAGTCACTCCAGAGAGCCTGGCCCTCTATCAGAGGTCTGAGTGGCTGGGGCATGACCGTGTCCCAAGTAAGACACCCGGCCCCACTCGCTCACAGTCCTGGACAAGCAAGGCCAAGCCAGACGACCTGCACTGACCAAGGCTGCCCAGGTGTCCCAAGTGGCTGCACAGGACAGGCACCGCTCAGGGTGCCCACAGAACCTGGGCTACATGTGGTCACGCTGAGAAAGTGACCATCTAGGATGTACCAGCCCTGAGTGGAAGCTCTGAGAAACACCCCACTCTCCCTGCACAGGATGTGAAGCAGCATGAAGTGCAGGGCATCACCTGTGAGACTTTCTCACCCCTTAACACTCGTCCCCAAATACAGTCAGGCCTCCAGAGCTCAAGCCCAGTTTGCAGGAAACACAGGGACATGGAGCAAGTCTGACTGCACACTGAGATGGGTCAGACCGTGGACCACTCCATGGGACAGAGGAGGAGAGCATCCCAGAAGGCAGAGCCTGAGACACAACCCGTCAAGCTCGTGTGAGTTGGGCCTCACGCCGGTTCAGACAGGCCAACTGGAAAAGCGCTGTGGCACATGGGGAACTTCAGTGGGCCAGGTGCTAGATGCCAACTTATGGTAAGTTTTGTCAGGTGTGATATAAAATAAATGTCCACACTTCTACAGAGATCCCTTCTGAAGTGTGCAGGAGTGAACAGACATGAGGTCTGAGACTTGTCTTGAAATACTGGAGCAACGAGGTTGGGAGCAGATGGAGCCAGGGTGCAAAGGTGGCAGGTGTGGGACCTCAGAGACAGTGCACAAGGGTTAGCAATCTACTGTCATTGGTGGGGTTTGTTTAAAGCGTTTCAAAGTAAAAACAGTGTACATTTTTACACGACTACTGAAAAGAAGAATAAAAAACTTCTCCACCCTTTACCTTATTTAAAATCTCTCCCCCGCCTGACATGGCCTGTGTGATCTGAAGTCTACTGCTTCAAAGTGGCTCCTCCTGGTTCCAGCTGCACCCCTACTTCTCATCTTTTAATGGCCACAGGACATGCCAGGATATAATAACCACCACCTTGTCCAATCGTTCCCCAACCACCAGGTACCAGGATTATTTCCAGCCTACTTCTTAGTATAAAAATCTTTGTACAACTTTAATATCTGCCTGTCTCCTTGATTGTCCTGTCCAAGGGTGTCAGACATGCTGCTCTCACACAGAGCTCCCCAGAGACAAGGGCCTGCTGCTCTCAGCCCATCCCACAGGGGCTGTCAGCGCTGACAGAAGGGACTGTGCTGGTCATGGTTTTGGCTTGTGTGTTCCTAACTAAGTCCTCTGTGTGGGTATCTGGATTGTGTGATGATGTGAACAATGAAAGGATTCCATGAAAATGCAGACACTGTAAAAGTGCACTGAGCAGAAAGCAAAGCTCTCCTCTGGGCTCCTCAGCCCAGGGACAGCCACCATGAACAGATCATTCTCTTTTTACTCACAGCTCTTTATTTACCAAAAAGGGGGGCAGTTTTAAAAATGAAGCTCCATGCAGAATGGAGAAAGCCCCATTTAGGAGCTTTTCGCTCACGTTATTTTAATTCTGAACCGTTCAAGAGAGAACATCTCCACACCAAAACAGCCTGGGTGGGAAAAAGCACTGAGACGGAGCCTAGCGTCTGATGCCACCGGTTCCCTTCCTGCCCGGGCTCACTTCTGCCATCCCGAAGGTTCCAGAGCACACAGTTCCTCATCACCGAGACCTGTCACTTCCTCGCTGACACTTCTGTACAAAAGCCGTCATGCAGATCACGTGTGTCCAGCCAGAAAGGTCTACTGGATCCTGTGGTGAAAACTGATAGTGGGGCGCTTCTGAGGAATGCTGCTATCTAACAGCACTGAATGTAAGTTTCCTAAATTTCAAAGTCCCTCCACAAGATAAGCCAGTCCTTAACCCAGGGGTGCTTTTTATGTTTATTTGGATTCCTTGTATTTTGACAGCTTTACTGAAAAGAAATTTCCTATACCTAGTAAAAACACAACTTCAGAAAGGGCTGAGAACTGTTTTAAGAAAACAATTAGGCTTAATTATAAAACAACAGAACATAACAAGTGCTGGCAAGGATGTGGAGAAACTGGAAGCCTCATGCACGGCAGGGGAGACGCAGATGGGAGATGGTGCAGCTGCTATGGAGCAGCCTGCTGGTTCGCCCAAAGGTTAAACACAGAGTTTCCCCGTGATCCAGCAACTCCACTCCTAGGTGTCCACCCAAGGGAAGTGAAAACACGTGTCCACACAACACTGTACAAAAAAGTCCTTAACATCATTGTCCTTAATAGCCAAAAGTCTACCAACAGACGAATGGATAAACCAAGTGTGCTCTATCTGTACAACGGAATATGACTGGGCCATAAAAAGGAATCAAGTACTGATACACATTACAACATGGATGAATCTCAAAATCATGTTAAGTGAGAAGCCAAACACCAAAGGTCACATATTATAGGACCCTATTTATAAGAAATATGCAGAATAAGTAAATTCATGGAAAGAGAAAGCAGACTGGTAGTTTCCAGGGGCTGAGGGAGGGAAGAGAATGGTGAAAAACTAGTCTCCTTCTGGGGCAGTGAAAACTAGATAGTTGCGATGGTTACACAGCATTGGTACCAGAGGCCACCAAAATATCACTCTAAAATGGTTAAAATGATAAATTTTATGCTATGTATATTTTATTTTTTTAAAAAAAGAGGGAAACAATGAGGGTAGATTCTTCCAGAGCCCCAGGAGGGGTCAGTGCCCCAGGAGGGGCTAGAGCCGTGCCCACAGTGGTCTGAGCTCTGAGTCTAAGACACAGTCCCAGGAAATGAGCTGCTACCCTTCCCCCTCCTCCCACTCCTCCTCCCAGGCCCTCCTCCCTGATCTGCCCGCGCCCTTCAACCATTTCACACTCACCCTAAGTGCAAACACCACATTGAAAAGAATCATGGTGGGAGCTTCCCTCTTTGGAGACGGGTCTGTCTTGGAGACCTGAGAAAGAGGCACAGTTCTAATGAATGAGTCACCATGGCCCAAGAAAAGCAACACAGAGCTATTCTACTTCAGGTGGGGAAAATGTTCCAGAATACAGCAGAACCAGAGAAACAGAGAGCCCAGCCCAAGCGTCTTTGAGAAATGGCCAGTGCCTCAGTATAGGGAAATGCTGGTGGCATGGGCAGAGTCACAGTGGAGAAAAGAGTAGGAAGGTCAGTGCTGTGACCCAAAGTGACCAGACTGCCCAGGTCACCTAGAGTGAGCTGAGCGAGGTGCACAAAGGAGAAGGGATGGAGAGGGGCTCACGTGGATGAGTGCTTCCTGCCCAGACCCTCCCTTCCCCCCGCCACCTTGCGTCCACCGAAGTCCTCCCAGGCCACCTCTGCTCCCACCCAGCAGACACACACGACTGCCAGCCAGCCCAGGCCTGAAACACCAAGCTGCCTGCAAATGTTGCCACCAGGGGGCACAGGAGTCCTGGCCCACTCCCCCTAGACCACCCCCACAAGGCCTATCACCACCCTTGTCCCTCCAGGAGGTTCTGCAGGTGAGGACTGTCAGCAGGCTGCTAAAGCTCCCCCACTACCCACAGGCCATCAGTAGGGCTGAGCCTTGTCTGAGCAGAGAGGCTGCTACCACGGGGCTGGGTACCCAGCCATGGCCCCTCTCCGGGCATCTCCAGCTGTCTCAGAAGCTCCTCGTACATACGGGCTATGCCATGAGGAGGATCTGAGGAACATATCACAGACTCTCACACCATTTCTGAATCAGATAAGTGGAGTTAAATCTTACGCTGTCACATCAAAATCCTTCAGAACCTAAGTGACGCTGTCGCTGATTCCACCTGTATTCAAAGGACTGGCAAATTCCCTTGGGTGACCGCATTCAGACTTTACCAGAGAATGCATATAGCAGGTTTAACACATCAGGAAGAGCTAAGTTACTAATAATATTGACTATGGTATCATTTAATAGGTGAGAAGAAATGCTTACATTACTCTGATAAACCCTGCTGAACTCATTCTCCCCGCCTCCCCCATCAAATCTGTAAACTTCCCTCTATGTAAAAGGGAAGGCCAGTCAGTAGAAATGCAGACCGCAAACAGCCCACGCTAAGGGCAGAGGCTGAGACCCCAGGGCGAGGATGCCCACCTCCTCCTCTGCTGGACCCTAGGGGCCTATGAGGATGTGTGTCTGGGCAAGTGCCGGATGGGGTCTGCTGCAAGGGGCTGCCTTCCCCAGAGCCCGTGCGCCCACCTGGGGTGAGCCCCAGCTCCGGGAGGGCCATACCTGCCCCAGAGCATGCTGCAGCAGCGTTGGGTGCCCAACAAAACGCACGTTATCAATCTTCAGTTCAAACTTCTGGCCACACATTTCAGACTTGGTTGCCAAGATTGTCGCCAGAATGACATCTGAAAACCTTCAAATTAAAAAAATGGAGAATAGAAGTAAGTTAACCAAGTGCCATTGCTGACCTTGAGGGTGAGGGGGTCTCAGCACACAGCAGCTCTGTGGGAGGGGGCTCTGCCCCCACCGCTGACCTGGAAGCTTTCATCAGCCACCTCTCTGAAGCAATCCCCGCAAGCAGGGACACTGCAAGCAGGGACACAGAACCACCAGAATTGCAAGGTGAAAGGCATGAGCAGCTCCGATGGGACACATTGTCAGTTCTGGGCATGCTCCAGGAAACGCAGGAAGGAGTGAGGTGCAGTTTGCTTTGAGAAGAGGAACAGCAGCTGGAGCTGCACTGCCCCAGGGGCCCTCATTAAGGCTTACAGGCATGGCAGCCTCTCCCAACTGGCCCAGGACCCCCACCCCTCAGGACTGTGTGAAGGCCGAGGGGACAGCACTAATGACTCCCCTCACAGCACGGCTGCCCCGTCTCTCCCTCATCCTGAACACTTAAACCTTCCAGTATTTATTAGGGAAGAAACTTCTAAGATGCACAAGATTGAAGACCCACTGACTGATGTGGACATAGGGATGCACAGGACTGGACACCACGGAGGAGGGGGAATGGCCGGGGTGTGTGTAAGAGCAGATTTGGATATGATCCCTCTAAAACTGCCAGGTCACCCCTCTTCCAGGTGCATCTGCACATTCACATCTCCTTCCTGACCATGAGGATCTGGATAAGAGAGTCACCACAGGGAGGAGAGTGCAGTCACTCTTATCTCAGAGCCCAGGCTGGGGCGGGGGGGTGCGGGTCCACTCCGGAAACACTGATGCACCCAGTCTAATCTGGAGCCAGAAGGCAGACAAGTCCTGTGCTCATTTCTCCACCTGGGGAAGCATTTCCAACATCCAGGTTGGAGGGCACACTGAGCTGGGCAGGGGGTTCCAGCTCCCCCAGGGCCACACTCTGTCCCTGGTCAGGGAGACTCCAACAGTTCTGAAAAGTCTGTGGGGGACAAACACTCAGGATGAGTCCTGGGCCTTCCTGAGGGGCTCTGGTGAATCAGGCACCACACCAGACACTTCTCTCAGGAGAACCTCACTCTGGGGGAGGGCAGGCAAGCTCCGGAACCTCCATCTTCCGGAGAAAAGGGAAGGTCTGCTGCCAATCTTCAAGTCAACTCTGAGACAGCACAAGCCTTGGGATAAAGGGATCTAGGAAGGAGCCATGCACTCTGGGCTCCTGGCAAATGGCAGGGCTCATACCCAATGCAGGAGGGACCTGGAGCCCCTGCAGTAGGAGCCGAGCCACACTCAACCAACACAAGACAAAATAAAATACAGACAAGCAGCGGTAGCACTTCCTAAGCCTCCCCCCACCAGCAGGCAGGGATCTGCTAAGATCTGCTAATGCCCAGGGTGGGGGTCACGCTGGTGTCCAGCCTTCCTCCAGGACCAACATGGTCCTCTAGGTGTGCAAGATTGCCCTGTGGCCCCACACAAAGGGTTTGGTCAGAGTGGGCTGCCTTGCCTCTCACACAGTCAGGACTGCAGCCACACCTTCCCACACTGATGTCATCAGAGACATTCTGGGAAATGTGAGGCCCGCAGCCTGAGCCCCTGGCCTCCCACGGTGGGTTTCTCCTTCCCTGGAATACTGCTCTCCAGAGTGATTAAATCAGAGATGGAAGATTCCAGTGTCTCAGACCAGAAGCATTGTATGCTTTCTTTGAAAACTCTCAGCGGCTCACTCTGCCCTGTAATCCTGTCTGAGGGCACAGTGATGGGGAGGGACGGCCCAGGGTGATGGAGCCCTAACACAGGCTGCTGCCCCAGCAACTGGTCCAGTGCCCACAGTCACCATCCTGTTGTAACAAACAGCACTCTACTCTGCCACCCAGTGACTCAGGGACATAAAGATAACAGAGAGAAAAACAACCTCCCACCACCCAAGAGAGTTCACTTTTCCCTGTGATATCCCAAAATCTCCACTAAAAACCTCTGCTCTGATGGGCCTGAGCCTGGCCCTTGGCCACCAGTCCAGGGACCTAAGTGGGCTAGGGGATGGGTCCTGAGATTCAGAGGCCCGCAGCTGTGGCCAAGTTCATGTCTATAAATGTCCAAATCCAAAGGCACCCGTCCAAGAGCCCAACAAAAAGTGCTTCCCTACTTGAGTCCAGAGAGGTCAGGGTCTGTGAGGGCCAACCAGAACGCCCTGCACTGTTCAAGGTAAGAGCCACACTGCCCTAAGTGGCCACTTGGGGAGGGCCCACTGCCACTTTGCATTGTCTGAGTAAGTCTGGCCCACACAGAAATCCACTCACCAGAGCTTAGTATTACACATTTATGATAAAAAAAAACACTTGAGTGGCTTTATCTTTAGTATCTGCTGACACAACACACACAAAGACACAGAGTTATACCATGAGATTTGCTGTTGGCGACATCACTGCTATAAATAGCAAACTGAAACAAAAACAAGTGACAACATTTGTTTGTTGTTTCCAAAATTTACAAAAATCCTTTTCCTTTGTTTTAATGGTGAAAGGCTTGGTAAATACACAATAAAATAGCTGTTACAACAACTAACATTCCTGGAATAACTTACAGATTTAAAAAAAGAACACGTTTAGGAAGATGAACCAGCCCGGCTAGAAAACAAGCCAAGACCTTCCATTCCCACTGAGACATTTAGGAACGGGGCTGGTTTGGCTAAAAAAAGAGGGGGAGGGACAGCACAGAAGGGAGTTCAACTCTGCCCATATCCCGCTCCCTCCCACCATCGCCTAATTCTAGAGGCTCACAGATGCACTGGGCACCTGCAGCATCCAGAAGGGAAGCCCTGAGGACAGAAGGGTCTCGCCATATCCTTGCCCCCTGAAGAAGTGCCATATAAACCTCAGGGAGGGTCTTTGCCTCCGATGGGCTCACACAACAGCACCTAAGCCCAAGCATCACACTGAACACCCAGCCCTTGGGAGAGACCCCCACCAAAGCCCTCTGAGAAATGAAGGCAAAGAGCAATGATCAAGAGTCTCTCTTGGTGGGGCAGCAGCAACCCTGGTCCTGCCTGCTTACCACCTTCCCGGGGTGCTGCGCTTGACTGGAGGAGGGGATTTGGGTGCATGCCTGGTCCTGGTCCCAGAAGTCCCCAGTGCCAGCCAACCTATCCTGGCTCTCAGGTGGCATGAAACAGCTAACTAACTCCAGTGGAGAAAGGGCAAGGGTTGGGGTAAGCCTGGGAACTCTAGGGGAACTGGGGCAGTGAGCTTGGAGCCACAGCCGGTGTGCCTCGCTAGCCTTCTCCAACACTGAGGGACTCAGGAGCTCAGTACCATCCCAAGAAAGACACAGGAGGGGGCAGAAGTCGTGGTCTTGCCCTGCAGCCAACCACCCATTGACTGGAGTTCAGGCTCACTGAGATAGGTACAGAACCATCAAGACCAAACAAAAATACACTGATTCTAAAAGTCGTTTTATTAACACAGCACTAAGGTCTGGCAGAAGTACCATCATTCGGCGTTAACTGCTAAGGTCAAGGCTAAGCCACTTACCAAACACTCCCCAAGTGTTAAGACTCACCACATAGTCTTCTCACTAAAGCTCAAATCTTCATGTTTGGACACTGGCTGGGCAAGAATGAGTCAGCTTCCAGAAGCCAGAGTGAGGCTGGAAGACCTGGGTCAGAGCCCAGCACCACACGTACTAGATGGACGCCTGCACACAAGTATCGATCTTCTATTGAAACTGTGCCAACAAGATCAAATGTGGTCCTCACAGGTAAAGGCCTTGCTTATCAAAACCGCATGACGCCACTGAGCATCTCAGTCACGACTCCTGCAAGGCCAAGCCCCCAAAAGGAACACAGCACCTTTTCTAAACTTGACTTTCAAGTCTCAGAGAAAATGGACAATTATCCATTTTCTTCTCTCCCTACTGAATTTTAGAAAAGGATTTAAAAAAATGTAGCAGTCGACTCTCATACCCTGAAACACATCACTGTGATGATTCACCTCATAAAACAAGCCTGCTCTCTAAGCCAGTGCCTCCAAAATATCTTTCTATGTGATAGAAAGATTCTAAATCTGTACCATTCACCACAGGAGCAACTGGTTACATGTGGTCACTGAGCACCTGAAATGTGGCTGCTGCAACTGAGGAATTCAATTTCTAATTTTATTCCATTTCAGTCCCACTCAATTTAAAGGCCACACCGGCCAGTGGCTCTAATGCCGAGCAGCACAGGTCTGCATCCTCACTGCTCTGAGGGGCCACCACTAAGCTCAGAGGTCATCTACCTGGCCTCTCAATGTGGCTTCAATCTGGCAAACTGACAAGCAGGAACATCCACTGGTTCCAGAAGAAAAAGCACCTTTGAGAATGACAGACAAGCAAGAGGAACAGCACTGCTCCAGGAAGACGTCTGGGCCGGGCCAGCTCGCGGTATCACCCTGCACCTCTGCAGTGTGCAGTGGGGAGTGGGATCCTCAGGGCCACAATGTGCTAAAATCACCAGTAGAATCATCCTTAAGTTGAACAAGAGTCTGAGGAGACCCAGCTCTCCTTGGGGAACAAGTCAATCTGTGACCCCGAGAGACCCGGAAGGTCTCACTCCCTCCCACAGTTTCTTTCCTTCACTGCGCTCAGCACTGAATGAACTCCCTAGAAATCACCTTCACAGTCACTTCATCATAAGCCTCTGGAACTGCAGGAACTGGTGTCGCTGGCCTCCACAGGACTCTTCAAACTGCCTGAGACACAGGTAGAGGACAGAACACGCTCACTGGGTCAGGAACAAACAAGAGTTTTCTCCCTATTGCCAACTTTCAAGGACCAGACATCCACAGGGCTCTGTGTTGAGCAGAATGATCCACGGGATGCCTAAAGCCCCCCACACCCCTGCCCTCTCCTGCCGGGCCCTCCGCCAAAGCCCATTCCCCTCAAAGATAGTTACTGGTCATGCCAGAGGCCCCTGACATCCTTACAAAAAGGATAAAAACCACACAACGTTCAACATGGTGGCCACATTAGGGCTGAGGGGAGCTGCACTAGCACACCGCACAGCCAGACCCAGGGTAGGGGCCTCGGCTCTGCTCCCATGGACAGTAGGGCCACATCCATAACCTCACACAGGCCTCCGCTGTGTTCAGGGGGACCCAGGACAGGCAATTTACAATCTTTCCTCCTTCGTCTGGGCCTGTGTTACCATTCACTAAGCTTTAAAATGAACATAGGAAGGCAGGGGTGGCCATTTCTGGTGGTGGCCATCCTGATAGCACTTCTCAGAGAGAAGCAGGAAGCACACACAGGAAGGCCAGGACCTGCCTTTCATCTGGGCCGAGAAGATCAAGGGTCAGAACAGCTCTGGCTCTCAGTCCACACCACCACCCGGACAGGCTGCGCTGCACCCAAGTACCTACATTTGACCTCTGGGCACGCGCATGAGGAATAAGGTCTGAGAACAGCACTGGGTCTGCTGTCCTCCATGTTTCTGGTCTCACCTGGTCTCCAACCTGCATTACCCACCGCACAGCCCACAGCTGGAACATGGGACCGAATGACGCAGCAAGCCAGAGGCTGGCAACATCCCCCCAGCTCTGTGCTACCTGAAACACCCACAAATGGAAACAAAGAACACTGGGTTTTTCAGGGGAGAAAACAGCTGGGTCAACAGGAGGTGGGGCTGTGCCTGCCCTGGCGTGACTACAGAGCCCGTACTTGGAGTCGCCGTCCTGGTCCTCTGCGTGGTCTCCAGTGCCGTTGACAGCGTATCTGCTACGAGGCTTACCTGAGAGAAGGCAAAAGGGGGAGAAAAGCTAAGAAAACAGGATCCATCCACATACAGGATGATTGTGGAGACACTAAAAGTGACGGTTTCTGGTGGGGAGGGTACAGCTCAGTGCTAGAGCGCGTGTTTAGCACGCAGAAGGCCCTGGGTTCAATCCCCAGTACCTCAGTTTAAAAAAAATAGTGATGGTTTCTAAACTGTGGTATATGCCCACAATGGAATTATTATTCAGCCATTAAAAGGGATGATGTTGTGGATAGTACAATGTGGATAAACTTGAAAACATCACGCTAAGAAACCAGACACAAAAGGACGAACATTGCACTTATATGCAGTATTTACAACAGGCACAGAAACAGAAAGTAGATTAGCACTTACCAGAGGCTGAGGGCAGGGGAAACTGGGAGTTATTGCTTAATGTGTACAAGTTTCAGTTTGGGGCAATGAAAATTTTTGAAAATAGACAGTAGTGATGGGTGTACAATATAGCAAATTAATTATAGTGAATGTAATTAAAGCCACCAAATTGTACACTTAAAATGGTTAAAATGCAAATTTCATATTACTTATTTTTATAACAAAAATTTTTTTAAATTATGGTTTCCCATAAGTTGTGATAACATGGGAAATGCTTTGGCTACTAAGTTAAAAAAAAAGGGGGGGTTTCTATATAAACACACACACACACCCCCTCATCACTAGTGTATGATGGCAACTAGGTTGCAAAAAGCATAGGTAAAAGAAAGAATTTTTAAACTTCCATATACCAACATCCTCCTGTACAAAACACAACCTGTTACTAGAGAAATAAAGTTTACAGACTTAAGGACGTAAGAGGCCCATGAAGACAACAAAATGCTAACAAGGGAGATGAGAATGAAAAGGGGACAGACTGTTCCTGAACAAGAAATTCAACATAAAGATGCCCTTTCTTCCCACTGAATCACCAGGTTTAATGTGGCCTCCAAAACACCGCCAATGGCCTGGGAGGGGCCTAATGCAGTCAATACTACTGTTTACAGGGAACGGTGAGCAGAACTGCCAGAGTGATTCGGAAGAACAGCAATGAGGGACTGATCCGACTGTGTGGTGTAACGGGGTATGAAGTCACAGTAACCCACCAGTGTGGTGCCCACACACAGAAAGACAGAGCCTTGGGAGAGGCAAGAAAAGCCAAAAATAAGCTCAGATAAACATGGGAATTAAGTATGTGATAGAGGCCAGTGGAACTAACCAGTAGGAGCGAGGTGAATTACTCCCATCAGATGATGTCGGGACTAGGAAGCCATATGGAAGAGAAAATCATTTTGGCTCCTGAACCAGCCCTCTCCAGCCATGGGACCCATGTTCTCACCTCCTCCTTACCCACCACAGTGCCTGGTGCACAGGGCTCCAGGAGCCAATGGGGGCACACGAAACCCTCAGCAAGTGCCCAGAAAAGACCAGCTCCTGGTAGAAGCCTCCACCTCACACCAAAGTAAACACAGTTTAAAAACAAGACAATAAATGTTCCACAGGAAAACACCAGAGACTCTTTTTGTTAACACTCTTGGAGAGCAGGAGGCCTTTCTATGTATAACAAAACTCAGAAACCACAAAGAAAGACTGGAAACTTAACTCCACAAAAATCTAGGCTCAGAGGCAAACTGGCTAAGGGTATAAAGCTTTGTCACAGAAGTCTATTTTTATCCTAAATATATAAAAAGCTCTTTCAAATCTGTAAGGAAAAAAAATCAAACAACCTAAGAGGAAATTAGGCAAAGGTTATGAATAGGTTGCTCATTAAAAAGGAAATCCAGATGGCTCTGAAAACAGGAAAACACAGTCAACCTCAATCGTAAGACAAATGCGCATCAGAACTACTATCAGATACGATTTTTCACCTGTCTGATGAAAAAACATAGAAAAATCTAATCTATTAAAAATACACATGCTCATTTTCCCTTGGATAAAACCATCTCATTTCTGGGAAATGATCCTACATTCTGCAGGATGAAAATATATACATAAAGGACATTCACACGGTATTAGACTGGAATCAACTTAAATGCCCAGTAGCAGAGGATTGGATGAATAAATCATAGTGTGTTGCTCCCATGATTCTGATTATAACTCTGAATCTATAACCAAGATGTAAAGAGAAAATGAAAACAACACGGCAGAACAGTGTGTAGTGTATATTTGTGCTTAGAAAATAAAATAATGTGTGTATATGTTTGTATGGACACAGAAGGTTCCAGAAAGATGCACAGGAAAATGGTAACTGCATCAGGCCCTACAAGGGGATGTGGCTGGGAGCCAATGATGGGAAATAACTTTTTCATAACCTAAACCCCTTTGTATCTTTAAAACTTTGTGCCATACTAAAAATTTTAAAGTGCTTTTTAAAATTCTACAAACTACAAACTGCATATTCATGACAGTGAAAAGCTGCAAGTAACCTAAATCTCCAACCACAAGGAAAGGGTATGTTGGTACCAACAAAGAGTGAGGATGATTTGTTTACTTGGTTGGAAAGTGCTCCAAGGCAGATTGTTCAATGGGAAAAAGAGCTACAGAAAATGCATCTATGTGAGGGGAAAATCCCAAAAGCAATACACTATTTTTCTATGGATACATATTTGGTGTCTCTGTACAGGAGGCACAATTACCAAAATGGTAGGTGGTTATCCCTGCAGTGGGGGAGGACGACCACAACTGGGGAGCAGTGGTCAAAGAAAATTCCAGGTATACGTGGATTTCATACTTTTTACAAGCTAAATCCATTCATATAGCGCTTATATAGCTTTTAAAAGGCTAGAAACACCGATGAAACGTGAACAAGAGTGGCTTTGTTATGTTGAAACTAAGAGTGATTTTCCTTTTTTTTTTTTTTTTTCACTTTTCCTATACTTTCCAAACACTACAGTGAGAAGGCATCGCCTGTACGAAGCGGAGAAGAAACAAGTACAGGGTTCACTGTCAACTGTGAGGGAAGCAGCCCGCCGGCGCGCCCGGGGGTGGGGGTGGGGGCCCTCCGCCCGGCGCCCACTTACTTGTCTGGGACGCCGGGTGCTCCTGGCTTCTCTGGAAGGGGTACCTGAACAGCAGCTTATTGCCCCTGCTCCCCGAGCTCACCAGAATCACGCTGATGGGGCTGGTGTTGTCACCCATCCCGCCAGGGGCCCGGGGAGGGGTCGGGGCGAGGGAAGGTGTGGGGAGCCGAGGATGGGCCAAGGGCGGCGGCGCGTAGAGGGAAACGGGCCGGGGGCTAGAGGGGCTCCGAGGGAGACGGGTGATGGATTGGGGGCTCCGAAGGGAACAGGACGGGGCGGAGAGGCTCTGAGAAAGACGCGTCGGGGACAGGGGGGCGGTGAGCGGAGCCAGGCTGACGGAGCGTACCAGACAGTCCACCAACCTACGTGCCACTTAAAGCGCCGGCCAAACTCGCGAGACTTCTGAGCTAGGTCCCGGCAAACCTATGAAGACGCCTGCGCGCGGACCGAAGGCGTTGGCGCAGGCGCAGGCTGCCGAGTGCGCAGGCGCGAGGCCGTCTCTGCGGCGGTATGCTCACGCGCATGCGTGTGGCCGCTCCTTCCTCGTGTGGGGAGAAGAGAACCACTAGCAACGTGAATAAGAAACTGGGGTCGGTTTAACCCTTCGGTTCAACTTAACTTTTCTAGGTTATATAAGTAACAGTTGCTTTGGGCAGAGAGTTCAAACTTAGAAATATAAAGTAGGTTGAAGAAATCACGTTAGTGGATAAAAGACCTAAGTGTAAGAGCTAACACTGTGAAACACGGGGAAAACACAAGGGTGAGTCTTCGTGACTTGGGACTAGGCAGTGGTTCCTAAAGTATGACATCAAATGCACAAGCGACCAAAGAAATAGTTAATTGGACTTCATCAAGTTAAAAACTTTTACGCTTTAAAGGATAACACCCCAAAAGTTAAAAAAAGCACCCACGATGTTCATGTATAACTGAAAAATTGTGCTCTACACTGGAATTTGACACAACATTTTTGTAAAATGATTATAAACCAATAAAAAATGTTTTTTGAAAAAAGCACCCACCGAATGGGAGAAAATATTTACAAGTCATTTATCTGATAAGGGAATTGTATCCAGAATTTTTTTTAACTTTTACAGTTCAACAAGAAAAAGGCAAGTAACCAATTGAAAAGCGGATAAAGGACGTGAACAGACACTTCTCGAAATTAAGACAAATGGCCAGTAAGCATGTGAAAATATGCTAAACATCACTGCTTGTTAGAGAAACGCAAATCTAAACCAAAAAGAGATACCACCTCACACCCAGTAGAATGGCTATAATCGATAAGCGAAATAACAAGTGTTGGCTAAGAGGTGGAGAAACTGGAATCTGTGGACACTGTGCGGGAATGTGAAATGGTGCAGCTACTGTGGGAAACAGTCTGGAAGTTCCTCAAAAGGTTAAACATGGAGTTACCATCTGACCCAGCAATTCCATTCCTAGGTATAGACCCAAGACAATAAAAACCTGTGTCCACACAAAAACCTGTACCATGGTCAAAGCACCACTATTCATAATAGCCCCAAAGTGCAAACAACCCAAATGTCCTTCAGCTGATGAATGGGTGAATAAAATATGGTAGAATCAGTGCAATGGAATAGTATTCAGTCATAAAAGGGGAAGAAATACTGATACACGAGTGAACCTTGAACAAATACATGTTGTATGATTCCATTTATATAAATGGCCAGAATAGGCAAATCTTTGGAGACAGAAGGTAGATTAGGTTGTCTAGGACTGCGGTAGTTGGAGGGTGTTACTGTTAATGGGTATAGGGTTTCTTTTGGGTTGACAAAAATGTTCTAATTGTGATACTTGCATAACTCTCTGAATATACTAAAGCCCACTGAGCTGCACACTTTAAATGGATGAACTTTATGGTATATAAATTCTATCTCACAATATAGCTGTTTTTAAAAAGTAAAAAAAAAAAAAAAATTAACCCACCCACCCCACCCAGTCTTCCCCAGGAGGTAACTGTAGTGCACATTCTACTGCGAAACTGTCTCCAAATCTTTCTCAATTGCATTGGATGCAGGACTAAGTGTTCACTGCTGAAGTAACCTCTCTCACTGAAGCGGACATAAACATATATTTTGCAGGACAGATTTGTGGGTTGGACCTGCCAAGGTGAAGGGTACATGCATTTCAAATGTCTCAAACAGAACCCAAGAAAGTACTGCCCTGCCCGGGGCTACATAGCATTGACTTTATTTTTTCCCAAAATTTCCAAAAAGGGAAATCATGTCTTATGTTGCATTTCTCTGATTATTACTAAGGAGCAGAACTATTACTTGATTATTTGCCAGTGTCTTTGAACTGCCTTCATGTTTCCTTCTGGGTTGTTTGTCCTTTGATTTGTTCTTTCTTTCTAAGGGTTAGTTCCCCTCTGTGACAGATTCTGCAAGCCTTTTTCTCAGTCTAGTATATTTCGATTTTATGTATCATCAAAAGTTTTCTGAGTATTCCCGCAGTTCCCAGGAGCATCCCTACAATGACAACAAGGGCAGAGGGGCAGGAGGTGAGGCTGGGAAGCTGTGTGGATAGGGAAGGGGTAGCCCACTGTTGAGGGGAAATGGCCCACTGTGGTAATGGGCCTCCCCACAGGGTCACTGGGAATCTGCAGGTGTCCAGGGAGAACCAGGACTCTGGCTCAGGCGTCCTTCCTCCGACTTCCCTGGACATGCTGCTGCCCTACTAGATAGTCCTATGGCCGCAGAACCTGGCTGTGTCTGGGCTAGGAGAAGGCTCTATAGGTTAATATCTTTTCATTATAAGAAGCACTGGAATCCATGAACGGTGAAGTGTAGTCACCAAGATCCTGGCCACAGAAGTCCTGGATACATCCCTTCCCGGGCTACCCCCACAGGGCTCAGGTGTAGGCTGTCTAGGGCAGGACTGGAGAAAGCAGGGGTCTGAATTCCATGCCACCTTCACCGACAGCACCTCAGTGGCCATGTTTCTCTGCCTCATTGGGCTGATACAGAAATCAGGACTCATGTATCAGCAGCCAGAGGGAATGATGGTAGGCTGGCCCTGCCATGGGCCTCAAGCTCCCCACCAGGAACAGAAGTGGGAACAAGGGTCTCCTGGACAGCGATGTGCCCAGGGCAGCCTCTGCTCACTGCAGGCCATGTCCTCAGACTCTTCCCTGCCAGCACCCCACATCTCTATGCCCTCATTTTAAATTTAAATTAAAAAAAATTTAAATAACTCTTTTGTAACCTACTTTTTTTTTAGAGGTAAGTGGATTCTTAGAAACTGAAACTCTCGACCCTTCCTCCCAGCCTGGGTCCCCCTGGCCAGGGCCAGGAGGCTGTGTAGAAGGCCAGGCCTTATCGGTCCCGCCACACAGTCTGGGCCCGATAGAGCCACGACCGACTGTCAGAGGGCCAGGCAGGGCTCGCAGGCCCTATCTCAGACCCACCACTGCCACTGCAGTGTTTCTGCCTGGGAAGAATCGCTCGCTCACGACAGTAACTCTAATCACCTGAATTCACACTGCTGTGTCTCAAGATCACATGGCAGCAGAACATGATTCTTACGAGTGAGGTAGAGGTTAAAACAGTGAAACTAGGACTCCTAAGGTGACTTACCCTGCCCAGGGGCTGCTCTTGGGAGAGGGTCTGTAGAACTTTGTCTCAACATTCTGCTGGGAGACCAGGGCCTCTCTGAGCTCAGCCCCAGCTACGCAAGCTCTGAACAAGTCTGGGGCTTGGAATCCAGCCCAGAGACCAGCAGGCTCTGAGTCCTGCATGGGCTCAGGAAGGACCTTCTTGTGTCAGGTGGGAAACCCAGGCTCAGAAACAGAAAAGACTTGCCCATCTCAAACCTCAGTCTCCTCTCCCCGCAGGGGCTGATTCCCTCCTCCACTGACACTTTGATCATGTTTTGTAAACTTTCCAAGACTCCGTTTCCTTATCTTAAAGCATGAAATGATGATAAAACAAAACTCTTGCAGAGCTGTGAGGGTTGCATACCCAGCATGAAGAGTATCCAGTCTGCACCACGCCCAGTACTTTAGAAAGTGCTCCATATGGGTCAGCTAGAGCCAGACAGCAGGCCTCACCCGACACCACACACAGTCAGTCCAACGGGGACTGCTGCTCAGCTCAAGGGACAAGACAGTGAAGTCCTTAGAAAGGTGGCATGGAAAGTTGGCTTCACCTCGGCACACAACTCTTATTCCACTTTTTAAACAAAAATTGAAAGGGGGAGGTTATAGCTCAGTGGTAGAGTGCCTGCTTAGCATGCAGGAGGTCCTGGGTTTAATCCCTGGTACTTCCATTAAAATAAATAAATAAACCTAATTACCTACCCCTCCAAAAGAAGCTAAAAGAAAAAAAATTGAGGTAAAATTTGCATAATGCAAAATTAACCACTTTAAAGGGAACAGTCGGTGGCATTTCCTTTATTCATAATGGGTGCAACCAGGATCATGAACTAGTTCCAGGTTATTTTCATCCTCCCAAGAGGAAACTATGCAACTGCTCCCTGTCCTCCTCCCCACAACCCCTGGCACCCACTCATCCACTTTCTGTCTCCTGAATTTGCCTGTTCTGGACGATTCATATAAAGAGATTCACACAGCATATGGCCTCTCATATCTGGCTTCTTTCCTGGTATAGTGCTTTCAAGGTTCGTCCGAGTTGTAACCAGTGCAGTGCTTTATTTTTGTGGCTGAATAAAGTCTCATTTTGCGGAAATAACATAATTTGTTTATCCATTCATTCACTGATGGACAAGTGGATTGTTTCTACCTCTTGGATATTGTGTATAGAAAGGTACGACATTTTTAAACAGATTTTTTTTTAATCACTAAATTTGACTGCATTTAAATTATCTACTTCTGCTCCACCAAAAACAGCATTCAGAAAGTAGAGGCAAACCACAGACCCTGGGGGTGATAAGACACATGAAACTGACAGAAAGCTTATGTCCAGAATATTTTTTAAATCCCTATAAACCAGTAAGTCTGGCAACACTGTAGAAAAATGGCCATGACTGGATACTTCAAGAAATGAGAACTCCTAAACAAATAAATGAATAAATAAATAAATAAATGAATAAATAAATGAATAAATAAATAAATAAATAAATAAATAAATAAATAAATACGAAACCTAAGTGGACAGTAAATATATGAACGGAGGCCCAACCTCATCAGTGTCAGGAAAGTGCAAATTAAGACCACGTGAGAAACTACTACACACCCACCAGAAAAGCTAAGATTTAAGACCAGGACCGACCATACCAAATGTTTGGAAGGATGTGGGGCAAGAGGAACCCTCATACATCATGTGAGTTGGTCCAGCTGCTCCAGAAAGTATCTCACATTATCTGCTAAAGTTGAGAATTCCCACTGGCTTAGACCCAGCTGCCCCGCTCCCAGGAAAGTACCTCACAGAATGCTCACGGCAGCACTGTTCATAATAGTCAAGAACCGAACAACCCAAACATCCATCCCCAGTACACTGGGGAACTCGTGGTCCCTTCTGACAAGGAAACACAACACAGGGATGGCAGGGAACACCCCCAGCATGGCTGGCAGGGCAAAAACTGGCAAAAACAACCATAGTGCCTGAGGACACATATTTGGTGTTAAAAGGTATTGAAAGCAAGAGGTAAGTCAGGGTAGGGCGTACCTTTGGGGAGGATTGAGGTCTGAGTATGGGCCTCATAATAATTCACTCCTAGGACATAAGTCTATATTTCACAATGAATAAAGGTAAAAAGGAAAGGACCCCTGCCCACACCAATGCCCTGAAGGGCGTGGAGGTTTCAGACACAAGGTGGCTCCTATGGAGGCCAAGGATGGGGGAAAAGAGGAGGCCCTAAGGCCTAAGAGGAGGGGAGGACCGTCCCCATGTTGAGAGCCTGGAATAGGCATCCTGGTGTCCACAGTCATTGCCTCCTGTGCTGTCCCTGGCCACAGGCCCTAGATACTGCAGCTGGAGGGCTTCCCCCAGGCACTTCCCTCACTGAGACCCCTCTGTACTTCCCCCAAGGACAAACCTAGTACCTTCAACCAGAGGACCAGCTCCAGCCTCACCCAGGACCCCCAGACCCCCTCCCTCTGCCTGACCTTCCTTCCACCTGACCCTCAGCCTTCTCTGTCTCACTCGCTGTATTCTGTTTCCTCTGCCAATCTGTCTCTCTGCCTGTCCATCTCTGTCTCTCTCCCTGCTGACTTCTCTCCTTTCTAGGTGCTGAGGCCTTGGGAACAACTTTACACACCCTTCCTGCAGGCCCAGATCCTGCAGGTGGCCCTGGGGTTTCCTTCTGCATCAAGTGACAGCAAGAGGTGACCAGGAAGCACCAGGCTCATCCTGTCCATCTAGGAAGGAACTGAGAGGGGCAAGCCACAGTCTCTGTGAACAAGTGGGGCCCAGAGTCAGCAGAGCAACACTGCCCAGGAAAATGAGCGACAAGCATAAGGCCAATGGAGGGTGGGCACATCCCTGCAAGAGGGAAATTCTGTCACTTAAGAAGAGAGGGGAGGTTGTGAAATGTAAGTAGGGAGAGACAGGAAGGAGAGAGACCCGGCAGTGCTGCCTGGAATTGGCCTCCAGGCCACAGGCAGAACCAAACACCAGGGTATAACACCTGCCTGTCAGCTCAGCATCCATCAGTCGCTACCCCTGCCCTCAAACATCAACTCAATCTCAGGTGTGGAAGTGAGCACCGTAACACAATAAAATGCCAGGCACTGTGTTGGCATACAGAAGGTTCTCAATACTTGCTTGAGTGTACACATGGTTTCCAATCAGAGGGCTTATCTAAGCCTCACAGTTTTCTCCAAGAATAGTTCAGCAGAATGTCTCTGATCTCTCTACCCAGGAAATGTGTTCCTCTGATTCTGCAAAAAGTCCAGCAGACTTTTGTGCAGATAACTCTGACTAACCCTGAAACTCACCTGGAAAGGAGTCAGAACAGCCAAAACCATTTTGGAAAAGAAGAATAAAGAGAGATGAATGACTTTACCCAGTCTTTCAACAGCATTATTGAGATAAAATTCACATACCATACATATCACCCATTTAAAGTGTGCCATTCAGTGGGGAGGGAAATAGCTCAGTGGTAGAGTGCATGCTTAGCATACATGAGGTCCTGGGTTCAATCTCCAGTACCTCCATTAACAACAAAAGTGCTGGTAAAATAGAATAAAACAACATTGCTAACCTGGAATCTCTATTGAAAATATCCCTAGTAAATGAAGGAGAAATTTAAATAAAATTTTTTAATAGTGTGCAGCTCAGTGGGCTTTAGTATATTCAGAGAGTTATGCAAATATCACCACAATTAGAAAATTTCATCACCCCAAAAGAAACCCCATATCCATTAGCAGTCACATCCTCCAACCACCCCAGTCCTAGACAACTTCATCTACTTTCTGTCTCCAAGGATCTGCCTATCCTGGCCATTTATATAAATGGAATCATACAATATGTATTTGTTCAAGGCTCACTCACCTATTCAGTACTTTGTTCCCTTTTATGACTGAATACTATTCCATTGCACTGATTCTACCATATTTTATTCACCCATTCATCAGCTGAAGGACATTTGGGTTGTTTGCACTTTGGGGCTATTACAAATAGTGGTGCTGTGACCATGGTACAAGTTTTTGTGTGGATGCAGGTTTTTATTTTCTTGGGTCTACACCTAGGAATGGAATTGCTGGGTCAGATGGTTACTCCATGTTTAACCTTTTGAGGAACTTCCAGACTGTTTCCCACAGTAGCTGCACCATTTCACATTCCCACCCACAGTGTCCACAGATTCCAATTTCTCCACCTCCTCGCCAACACTTTGTTATCTTGTCTTTTTAATATAGCTGTTCTAGTAAGTGTAGGTAAGGTTAGGGTTAGGGTTTAACGTTAGAATTTTTTATTATAGTCATATTAATGGGTGTGATGTGCTATCATTTTTTGGTTTTGATTTGAATTTCACTAATGAGTTAAGCATTTTTTCATGTGATTATTGGCCATCTGTATGTTTTCTTTACAGGAATGTCTATTAGCCTTTCGTCCAGTTTTCAATTCATTATTTGTCTCTTTATTTTTGAGTTGTAAGGTTTTTTTTTCTATTTTGGATCAGTCCCTTATCAGATATATTCTAAGCAAATATTCCTGCCATTCTTGGGATAGTATCTAATTTTAAGAGTCAACAATAAAGTTACAGTAATACAGACAGTATAATCTGGGTGAAAGACACAGAGATCAACAGAACAAAATAGAGAGTTCAGAAATAGACCTGCAGAAACTGTCCAATTAATTTTTTTGCAAACAAGCTAGAGAAGACAATTTGATAGAGGAAGTATAGTGTTTTCAACAAAAGGTGTTGGAATAATTGGACACTCATAGGACTAACCGTCACACCTTACACAAAAATTATCACAAAACAGATCTTAGATCTAAGTGTAAAATGTAAACTATGAAACATTTAGAAGAAACCAGAGATGAAGATCTCTGCGACCTGGGATTAGGCACAGTATTCTCAGTCATGATTCTAAAAGCATGAATCTTAAAAGAAAAACTTGGTAAATTAGACTTCATCAAAAATAAAACTTTGGCTCTACAAATGACACTATTGAAAGGATAAAATAACAAACTACAAACTAGGAGAAAAATGGGCAAAAGACCAGAACAGATATTTCACCAAAGAGGACCGCAAATGAGCACGCAAAAAGATGCTCCACACCCCTGGCCATCAGGGAAATGCAAATTGAAGCCACAATGACAGATCATCTCACAACTGTCAGACTGACTAACACGTAGAAGCACTGAAAGGATGCAGGGGAAATAAGACTCCCCTTCACTGCTGAAGGGATGCAAAATGGTCCAGCCACTCTGGAGCAGTTTAGCAGTTTTTCACAAAGTTAAACATGCACTTAGCACATGAACCAATGATCCTACTCCTAGATAGGGTATCATCCTAGAGAAATAAAAACTTATGTTCACATAAAGACCTACACAACAAGGTTCATAGCAGTTTTATTTGTAATAGCTCCAGACTAGAAAAAAAAAAACCAATTGTTGCATGGGAGAATGAATGAACATTAACACCACAGAATACTACTCTGCAATAAAAAGAAACTATGCATACAGGCAACAACATGCATGGCCCTCGGGGGTATTACACTAAGTAAAAGAAGCCAGTCCTAAAAGATGCTGTATACTGTGTGATTCCATTTACAGGATATTCTTGAAAAAGACCAAATTAGAGTGATTGTCAGAGTTTGGGGGGACAGAGGAAGGTGAGATGGCAAAGGGGCAGCATGTGGGAGTTTTCTGGGTTGATGGAGCTGTTATGTATCCTGATTCTGGTGAGGGTTACACAAATCTATACCTGTGTCAAAATTCAAAGAGCAGCACACTAAAAAAATCAATGGTGCCATATGTTGAAATATAGTTAAAAGGAGTATTTGCCTCATGATGTTTAAATTATGGTATGGTGAGCAACACTGCAGTCCCTAAAAGCACATGACATTAGAAGGACCCTCTTTTATTGACCTGCCACCTCCTAAAGCTTTTCAGGGTCAGAACCAGTCACTCCCTCCCCCCTCAGAGCCCACTGGGCAAAACCATTGCTTTCTCAGAGAAAATCCAGGGATCCTAGAGCCAGAGGGAGAGAACTGGTATGTGAAAGGCTGGTCTAGCCACAGGACCCACTGAGGAGTGATGCAGGCAACGTGACATGAGCCAGCTGAGGAAAGTGTGTGGTCATCCAGCTTCTCCCATTTTGTGATTCTGAGATGGACAAGGACAGTGCAGAGCTGGGCTGCAAATGCAGGAGGACCTCCTGGGCTGGCTGGGCCCCTATCTCTCCTGGAGTCTGGTCAGGCTGCGGCCAACACCCTCCCTATTCTCCCTGCCTAGGCCCAGCAAGGGAGGCCCGAGTGATAGCCCCTCATCCCACCAGGCCCACCAGGCCTGACTGCCCATTGTCACTGCATCTGATAAGAGACCCCACCACCCAAACCCCCTCCCCTCTCCCAGTGATGACCACAGCCTGGCCCCCACCCTGGCTTCAGGTATATAAGAGGACCCTGGGGGCTGATTACCATGGAGGCCAGTTCTGAGCACACCTAGCTCTGGGTCAGCCGCCACCATGTCTCTGACCAAGGCTGAGAGGACCATCGTTGTGTCCATGTGGGGCAAGATCGCCACACAGGCGGACGTCATTGGCATGGAGGCCTTGGAAAGGTGAGTGCCAGCTGGGCTGGATGTACCCGGGCAGGTGACTGTGGGCCAGAGAGGAGAGGACAGTAAGGACAGCGGTCAGTGAGGAAGGGACAGGGAGGTGCGGTCAGTGGTGGGGACAGGGGATGGTGGCCGGTAAGCAGGAAGAGGAGGTGAACTCGGAAGGGAGATGACTGTAGGGCTGTGTCTCTCCAGGCCCAGCACCCAGGTCTCCACAAACACCTGTTGAATGAATGAATGAGTGAGTGAGTGAGTGAGTGAGTGAGTGAATGGGGGAAGAAGGAAGGAACGTGGGAACGATGGGGCGGTGAGGGTGAGTGAGATAGTACCGGGGCCATACTGGAGCCTGGGGCAACAGGAAAAGTCAGCAGTACTCATCCTGCCTTTACCTGAACTTTGCATATTTCGGTCTACGTGGGTTTTTGCGTTAATATTGATGTTTTAATACACTGCGTGAAAATACCACGTGTCCAGAACGCTGGGTCGGCGCCTGGACCGTCGCGTCCTGGGGCAGTGCCGTCCCGACCTCGCCTCACCCCCGCCGCCCCCCCCGCAGGCTCTTCTCCAGCTTCCCGCAGACCAAGACCTACTTCCCGCACTTCGACCTGCATCCAGGCTCCGCGCAGCTGCGCGCGCACGGCTCCAAGGTGCTGGCCGCCTTGGGCGACGCAGTCAAGAGCATCGACAACGTGGCGGGCGCTCTGTCCAAGCTCAGCGAGCTGCACGCCTACGTCTTGCGCGTGGACCCGGTCAACTTCAAGGTGGGCGCGGGGCTGGGGTCCTGGCGGGGCCCGACCGAGGCGGGGCGGGGTCTGGGCGGAAGGCGCCCGGGGCCCGCGCCCTGAGCCTCCCTCCCTTTCCGCCCCAGCTCCTGTCCCACTGCCTGCTGGTCACCGTGGCCTCCCACTTCTCCGCCGACTTCACGGCCGACGCCCACGCCGCCTGGGACAAGTTCCTGTCCATCGTGTCCTCCGTTCTGACCGAGAAGTATCGCTGAGCGCAGCTGCGGCCCCCCAGGACAGGATGCGCTCTCCGCTGCTCCAGGGGGTCTCCAGCCCACCCCATCTTCCCCAGGACGCGCCAATAAACGAATCAACGTGCATCTTGTCTCTGTGGTCACTGGGGCCACTGCGGGTTGGCAGAGGTGGAAGCGGCTGGGGGTGCTGCCTGGGTCACACGGAGGGCTGCGGGAATCCTTGCACTGACCCCCAAGGTCTCTCGGAGGGCAGAGGGCAGCTCCCGCGACATGGAGGGCACTCACTATCCGGCACAGAGGAGACCCCTTGCCTTTACTTCTTAGGGCGTCGCTAGAGTCCCCCGACCCTTTGTCCCTGTGGTCCGCGGTGACACTTTTTCTTCTTCCTCCGGAATATATACTATTTGCTAGTTTATGCAGGATCTTAGAAAGGAGTTGATGAATCCATTCATCCATCCACCAATTCACTCTCCCATTAAACAAATGTTTATGGCATATAAGTGGCCCCAGTGTCTTTCTAGGCTATGGATACAACAGCTAAAACAAGCAAAGTTCCCTGCCCCATGGAGCTGACAATCTAGTCGGGGATACAGATCACAGTACACACGAGGGAAAAAAAAAAAACCGAAAAGAGGCACAACCTTGCTCATAACAAGAGAAATGCAAATTAATATTAAAAGTAAAACTCCACTGAGAGCCATTTCTTATCCACCCTAATAACAAAAATCCAAGACTTTGACCACACTCTGCTGGCACCCCCTGCTAAGTGGTGAGCTGAAGCTTGCTTGAGGATACACAAAGCAGCAGGGGCAGCTATGTTTGCTAAAGTCTAGAAAACCCAAAAGCCCTTCAGGTGGCACTGACAGAGTAAAGGGTAAACCATGAACATTCACACCACAGAGAACTGGGAACTGAAATTTTTTTTTAAATGAGGGCAGTTTCTAGTAATGGTTGTGATGTAATAGCCAGGATTTATTAAGTGAAAAAAGAAAAAGAAGTAATAAAGAAGTAGACTGGTGTATATACAGCACGGTCACTTTTTTGTAAGGAAGGAGGGGAATTCAAGAATGTGTGAGTACACACTTGTGTGAGCGAGTTCATTAACCCGTGTGTGCCCTCATGAGTGTGTGTGTGTTTGTGCATGTTTGCTTATTTTTGCAAAAAGGCACTGTGGAAGGATGAATTGGAAAAGACCACAAATGACAACATGGGTGGGGTTGGAGGGAAGCTCCTCCAAATCTAACGCTGCATCATTTCGACCTTTGAATCTTGTAAATTTGGGGGGGAGTAATGAAGTTTATTTAATTAATTAATTTATTTATTTATTCATTTATTTATGTGGAGGTACTGGGGATTGAACCTAGGACCTTGTGCATGCTAAGCATATGCTCTACCACTGAGCTATACCCTCCCCCTTGAATCTTGTAAATATTTAAGATCACCAAAAATAAAACTTAAAAGAGCAAAAACTGAAAAGATCAAAGTCAAAAACAAACTTATCCCAGGTTTTGCCACCAAAAAAAAAAAAAAAATGTCCACGAGTTGATCACACACACCACAACCCCTCTCCCACACCCTGTCTTCAAAAACCTTTCCCTGAAAGCCATTGGGGAGTTCAGGCTTTTTGAGCATCAGTCTCCCAGACTCCTTGTTTAGCACCGGCAATAAACACTGCCATTTGACATCACATGGCTCCTAGTATCACCCAAGTCTTCAGCATCACCTATGGTGATAGTCAGATCTTCTCTTCTTGTGATAAAACGTAACATTTACTGTTTTAACTATTTTAAGGTGAACATCTCAGTGGCATTTAGTATATTCATCATGTTGCACAACTATCACCTACCTAGTTCCAGAAATTTTTCATCACTCTGAACAGAAACTCTGTGCCCCTCAGCCCCTGGCGAGCAGTCTGCTTTCTGCTCCTGTGGATTTGCCCATCCTGGACACTTCATACAAAGGGAATCATACAACATGCCAACTTCTGTGTCTGACTTCTTTTACTTGTCACACTGCTTTCAAGGTTGATCTCTGTTGTAGCATGTACCAGTACTTCCTTTTCTATGGATGTATAATGTTCCATTGTAGGGAAATACCAAATTTTGTTTATTCTTTCATTGATTGGTAGACATTTGGGCTGTTTGTGCCTTTTTGGCTATGTCAATTGTGCTGCTGTGCACAGTCTTTTGTTTTCTTTTTAAAAAGGTAATTTTGCCCCAATTTTTTTTAATAAAAGTATTTTTGTTATTTTGGGCAAATTTTTATAGTCCTTATATACAGTAAGACACTTAGGGAAGTAGTGAGCTCCTGCCAAGGATTTCATTTCTTCCATATTTTTACTTAGTAGTTACATATTTAGTTATATTGAGGTATAATTGACCTACAACACTATGTTAGTATAGTGATTTGATATTTCTATACACTACAAAATAATGACCACAATAAATTTAGTTACCATCTGTCATCATACAGTTATCACAATATCACTGACTATATTCCCCATGGCTGTACGTTTCATCCCCGTGACTTGTTTATTTTGTAACTAGAAGCTTGTGCCTCTTCATCTCCCTCACCTATTTCACTCATCTCCTCACCCCTCTCCCCTCTGGCAACCACCAGTTTGTTCTCTGTATCTATGAGTCTGTTTCTGTTTTGTTATGTTTGCTCGTTTGTTTTGTTTTTTAGATTCTACATCTGAGTGAAATCATAGGTACTTGTTTTTCTCTGCCTGACTTATTTCACCTAGCATAATTCCCTCTGGGTCCATCCGTGTTGTTGCAAATGGCAAGATTTCATTATCTTTTATGGCTGAGTAGTAATTTGTTGTATATATGTCCCGTATCTTCTTTATCCTTTCATCTGTTGATGGGCACTTAGTCTGCTTCCATGTCTTAGCTGTTGTAAATAATGCTGCTGTACATTGGGATGCATATGCCTTTTTATGTTAGTGTTTTTGTTTTCCTTGAAAAATGCCCAGAAGGCAATGACATCTCTTTTGAGGCATTTCCACACTGTTTTCCTCCTTACTGTAAATTGCACTGGTTTACATTCCCACTAACAGCACACAAGGGTTCTCTTTTCTCTACATCCTCACCAGCACTTGTTATTTCTTGTCTGTTTGATGATAGCATTTGACAGGTGTGAGGTGCCATCTCATTATGGTTTTGATTTGCATTTCCCTGATGATTAGTGATGTCGAGCATCTTCTCATGTGCGTGTTGGCCATCTGTACATCTTTTGGAAAAGATCTGCTCAATTTTAAATTAGGTCACTTGTTCTTTGATGTTGAGTTGTGTGAATTCTTTGTATATTTTGGATAATAACCTCTTATCAGATATATTGTTTGCAAATGTCTTCTCCCACTCAGTAGGCTGCCTTTTGTTTTGTTGATCATTTCCTTTGTTGTGCAAAAACGTGTTCGTTTGATGTAGTCCAGTTTGTTTGTTTTTGCTTTTATTTTCCTTGCCTGAGGAGACATATATAAAAAAAAATTGCTAAAACTGATGTCAAAGAGTATACTGCACATTGCAAAATGATTATAAATCAATAAAAAATGTTTAAAAAAAGAATATACTGCATAGGTATGCTTCTAAGTGTTTTATGGTTTCAGGTCCTACTTAAGTATAATTCATTTTGAGTTTATTTTTGTATATGGTGTGAGAAAGTAGTCCAATTTGATTCTTTTGCTTACAGTTGTCCAGTTTTCCCAACACCACTTATTAAAAAGGCTGTCTTTCCCCATTATGTATATTATTGCCTACTTTGTCATGGGTTAATTGGCCATAAGTGCGTGGGTCTATTTCTGGGCTCTCTATTCAGTTCCATTGATCTGTGTGTTTGTTTCTGTGCCAGTATCATACTGGTTTTAATTACTGTAGCTTTGAGTATAATCTGAAGTCAGGGAGCATGATTCCTCCAGCTTTGTTTTTCTTTCTCAAGATTGTTTTGGCTATTCAGGGTCTTCTGGGTTTCCATACAAATTTTAGAATTATTTCTTCTAGTTCTGTGAAAAATGCCATTGTAGTTTTGATAGGGATTGCATTGAATCTAGGTTGCCTTGGGTAGTATGGTCATTTTAACAATATTAATTTTTCCAGTTCATGAGCATATTATATCTTTCCATCTGTTTGTGTCATCTTCAATTTCTTTTATCAATGTCTGTATTTTTCTGAACACAGGACTTTTCCCTCCTTGGTTAGATTTATTCTTATGTATTTTATTCTTTTTGATGCAATTATAAACAGTATTGTTTTCTTAACTTTTCTTTTAGAGCGTTTGTTCTTAATGTATAATGCAACAGATTTCTGTATATTAATTTTGTATCCTGCAACTTTACTGTATTCACTTATTAGTTGTAATAAATTTTTGGCAGAATCTTAGGGATTTTCTATATATAGTATCCTGTAATCTGGAAGAAGTGACAGTTTTACTTCCTCTTTTCCTATTTGGATTCCTTTTATTTATTTATTTATTTATTTGGTCTGATGGCTGTGGCTAAGACTTTCAGTATTATGTTGAATAAAAGTGGTGAGAGTGGGCATCCTTGTCTCGTTCCTGATCATAGAGGAAATGCTTTCAGCTTTTCACCATTGAGCATGTTAGCTGTGGTCTTGCATATATAGCCTTTATTATATTGAGGTATGTTCCCTCTATACTTACTTTGTTGAGAAGTAGTGGTTTTTTTTTTTTTGTCATAACTGGTTCTTGAATATTGTCAAAAGCTTTTCCTGCATCTATTGAGATGACTATGTGATTTTTATTTTTCATTTTGTTAATATGGTGTATCACATTGATTAATTTGTAGATAATGAACCATCCTTGCATTCCTGGGGTAAATCCCACTTAATCATGGAGTACGATCCTTTTAATGTATTGTTGAATTTGGTTTGCTAAGTTTGTTGGGGATTTTTCCATCTATGTTCATCAGTGATACTGGCCTGTAATTTTCTCTTTTTTTTAACTTTTTTTTTTGAGTTACAGTCATTTTACAATGTTGTGTCAATTTCCAGTGTAGTAATTTTCTTTTTTGTGATATCGTTGTCTGGGTTTGGTACTATGGTGATTCTGGCCTCATAGAATGAGTCCAGAACCATCCTCTTAAATTCTCTGAAATAGTTTGAGAGGGATGGGTTTGACTCTTCCTTAAATATGTGGTAGAATTCACTCATGAAGGTATCTGGTTCTAGACTTTTGCTTGTTTTATATATATATATATATATATAAAATTGTGTGTATAAAACATACACACAATTATTTAAGTTGATGATCTCTTAAGTTCAAGTGCATTCTAACAACTCCGCATTTTTACTCCTAACATTTAATGTTTTTGAAATCTTTCTGTTTCATTTCCTTAACTATTTATCATGGAAATGGATAATTTTACTACTTCTGTCTTTTAACCTTCCTGCTAGCTTTATAAGTGGTCTTTATAAATGATCTATTACCTTTTTTGTATTTTTGCCTTTACCAAAGAAGTTTTTCCTTTCATAATTTTCATATTTCTAGTTGTGGTCCTTTCTTTTCTTCTTAGATAAACCCCTTTAACATTTCTTGTAAAACTGGTTTAGTGGTGCTGAAATCTTTTAGGTTTTGCTTGTCTATAAGGCTCTATATCTCTGCTTCAAATGATAGCCTTGCTGGGTAGAGTATTCTTGGTTGTAGCTTTTTTACTTTCATCATTTTAAATATATGGTGCCACTCTCTCCTGGCCTGCAGAGTTTCCACTGAAAAATCAGCTGATGGTTTTATGGGAGGTCCCATCTATGAAACTGGATACTTTTCTCTCGCTGCTTTTGAGAGTTTCTCTTTATCTTCAATTTTTGCCATATTAACTACAGTGTGTCTTGGTGTGGGTGGACCTATTTAGGTTTGTGTGGTTTGGGAGTCTCTGGGCTTTCTGTTTCCTTTCCCAAGTCAGGGAAGTTTCCAGCTATTATTTCTTCAAAAAAATCCTCTTACTCTTTCTCTCTCTTTTCTTTTGGGATCCCTATAATGTGAATAATAATACACTTGATGTTGTCCCAGAGAACTCTAAAGCTGTCCTCATTTTTTTTTAAATTCTTTTTTCTGTTCGGTCTGGGTGATATCCACTACTCTGTCTTCCAGCTCACCAATCCATTCCTCTGTATCATCTAATCTACTGTTGATTCCTTCTACGGTATTTTTTTCAGTTACTGTATTCTTCAGCTCTCTTTGGTTCTTCTGTATATTTTCTAACTCTGTGTTAAACTTCTCACTCTGTTCATCCCTATTTCTCTTGAGTTCATTGAGCATCTTTATGATCATTACCTTGAACTCTTTATTGGGCAGACTGCTTATCTCCACTTGCTTAGTTCTTCTTCTGGGGTTTTATCTTGTCCCTTTATTTGGAACATAGTCCTCCATCATGTCATTTTGCCTAATTCTCTGTTTTTATTTCTATGTATTAGGTAGGTTGGTTACATTTCCCAATCTTGATGGAGTGGCCTTATATCAGAGATGTCCTGTGTGTCCCAGCAATGCACTCCCCTCTGATCACCAGAGCTATATGCCCTAGGGTTGCCCCCTGCATGAACTGTGTGGGCCCTTCTCTTGTGGGGGGCCAACTACTGTGGGTGTGTTGGTAGGTGGGGTGGCCCCAGATCAGGTTGGCTGCCAGGCCTTGCCTCACATGGAGGCTGCTGCCCACTGGTGGGTGGGGCTGGGGCCTGGGGCAGCTGGCTGTGTGGCCCTGGGGGCCAGGGGATTGCTGCGAAAATTCTTGTATAAGTTTTGGTGTGGATGTATATTTTCAAAAGTTTGGATGTATACACATAGGAGTGGAATTGCTTGGCCATACACTAACAATGTTTAATATACTGAGGAACCACCAAACTGTTTTCCACAATGGCTGCTATATTTTACATTCCCAGCAGCCATGTATGAGGGTTCCAGCTTCTCCACATTCTCGCCAACTCTTGCTCTTTTGCTTTTTAAATTACTGTTATGGCTGTCCTACTGGATGTGAAGTGGTACCTTATCAGGGTTTTGATTTGCATTTCTGAATGAGTAAGGAAGCTGGGTGTCTTTTCATGTGCTATTCATAGACTTCTTTGGGGGTAAAGTTTATTCAAGTTCTTTGTCCACTTTTTTTTAACATTTTTTATTGATTTATAATCATTTTACAATGTTGTGTCAAATTTGTCCACTTTTTAATGGGGTTGTTTGTATTTTTGCTGCTGAGTGATAAGGGTTATCTCTATGTTCTTGACACAGTTCTTTACCAGACAGACGGTTTGCAAATATTCTCTCCCCGGCTCTGGGTTGCCTGTTCATCACTGACACATTTTAACCTGATCCAATCAAGCCTTTAGCTCTGACATCTAGTGTACAGGAAACACATGGATAAAGTAACTAGCTAAATAACACTTCAAGGAAACCACCGAAGCAATCCAAAATGTGGACCATTCTTCAAGTCAGCTGGTCTGGACTGTTCAGAGAGTCATAGGTATGGGGAAAATGTGGCTCTGGGCTGGAGAGCCTCTGGAATAGGAGAATAAAGAGACAACTGAATGCTATGTGTGAACCTGAGTCAGATCCCAATTTGAACAAATTGACCAACTTTGGGGGATGAATAAGGAATTTTGAGGCAAAGGAAAGTTGTTAGTTCACTTAGATTGGCAACAGATTCATGGCCGTTTATGCTCGGAGACCCATGCTGAGGTACATGTAGAGACAAGTTGCATGATGCCACCTCACCCTTCCATGGTGTTCAGACTAAAAATAAAGCACATTTAGATACATCCCTGTACATACTGACAAAGCAAACATAGCGAGCGTTAACGATTGCAGGATCCAAGTGGCAGGACCACCAGCGATCACAATACTATTCTTGAACTATGAGATCGGACCTCAAGCGTTGCTCCGCTCACCCTCATTCACTCCGCACCAGTCATTGGCCTCCTGTTCTCACCTGAACGATGGAAGCATGGCCCCTCTCAGGGCCTCTGTCCTTGCTGTCCCCTCCACTTGCCACTCACACTCCTCCCCAAACATCTCATGGTTTATTCTCCCTGTTCCTTCAAATACTTGCTCAAATTTACTATCCCAGTGATATCTTCCCCCACTGCCTTATCTAAAAGTGAAACACCTCTCAGCTCCAACCACAATGCTTCCCTGCCTTTTCCTTTCCGATGTCAATGCCCTCTAGCCAGAGATTCCTGTAGTCAGAGTTGAGTATGTTAACTCACTGTCGTGGAGAAGACCACCCGCCACGGGGGACCGTGGGTGTCTGAGTTAGAGGGCTGAGCCTGGACTCAAATAAGCAGGGCTTCACTCTGGACTGGGTGCTGCCAAGAGGAGGGAGTAATCCTATGATTGAGTATATTAACTCTTATCCAGAAGATGAGAGGTGCTACGATTGGCAGAGAAGCAGCCATTATTCACATCAGCCAGGATTAGGGATGTCTGGTTATGCCTGCAGTAAGAATGATTCCTGTTTCCTCTGTTTGAACAGGGTTCTCCTTTGTCTGCAGCAGCACAGTCACAGGCGGCAGGGTTTACCTTCATGCTCCACAGGAGACAGGCTCCACAGAAGGAGCCCGGCAGGGGTGGCCCTTCTTCTCCAAGTGTGTTTGCTGACTGCACTCACTCTGTGCTGCATGGTTTCCTCAGCAGAGAGCAGACGTTCCCACAGGCCCCTGTGGGGTCCCCAGCTGTTAGAGCTGGCCTGGCCCCAGGCAGGTGGTCACACATCATCCATGAAGTTCGAAAGCCTGCCCGAGGCGACCCCTGCCACTCACCTGCCTTTAGGGTCTGGTCGGGGCTGCAGAGACTCAGTCCCAGGGGAGACACCCAAGGTGGGCCCCCTTCTCCAGTGGTGACTCTGACCAGAGGGAGTGCTGCCCAAGAGTGTGCGGCGGGATGTGGGCCCATGTGCCTGGCAGTTTCCCCCAGGGGCAGAAGGGGAGGCAGGAGAAGCCTGGGTCCCCAGAGTTGCTCTCCGAAGGCCCTGGCCCTGCTGCCAGTGGGCTTGGTGACCATGGCCGGCCTCTCCTCCCTCTAGGCCTCAGATTCCCCATGTCCCAGGTAACCCCAAGAACCTTTCAGGTTCCAAAGAATTGGCACCTGTTTGTGCTGGTGAATCTGAATGGCCAGGTGCACCATCAGCTCCATGGAGATGGGAGCCAGCCTCCTCGTCCACCATCGGGCAGGTAATGACCAGCATTCCTGGGCTCCCGGCCCTGAGTTTGGCATCCAGGAGGCAGGGCAGTTAGGACCACTAGCTCAGGGAGAAGGTGGTCATTACACTCCATGGGGCTGAAGCACAAGGACCACCGATTCACTCAGCAGGTACTCTAGGGGAGCTGACCCTGGGCTCCTGGCTGTTTGGGATGCTTGCAATAGACCAGTGAACAAAACGAAAATTCCCTGCTCTCCTGAGCTTGCATTCTAGTGAATAAAAAACACAAACATTTTTCTGTGGAAAAAAGGAAAGTACAGTAGATGGGAGATTAGACAGACGGGGGTGAGGGGTGGTGTGATTTTTTTATGGATCAGGAATGGTTTTATATTTCGGATCTTCGGATTTTTTAATTGAAGTATAGTTGATTTACAATGTTGTGTTAGTTTCTGGTGTACAGCATACTGATTCCGTTATACATATACTCGTATATATTCTTTTTCATTGTGAATATAGTTCCATTGAATATAGTTCCCTGTGCTACACAGTAGGACTTTGTTGTTTATCTATTTCATATACAATAGTGTGTCTGAAAATCCTGAACTCCCAATTTATTCCTCCTGCTCCCCTTCCCTGCTGGTAACCGTAAGTTTGTTTTCCATGCCTATGAGTCTTTTTCTATCTTGTAAATAAGTTGATTTGTGTCATTTTAAATGGGGGGGTCAGTGTGGATCTAGTGACAGTGATGTTTGAGGGAGTGACAATATTGGGGAGCCCCTTCAGAGGGGAGGTCCCAGGTGGATGGAGGAGGACAGAGGGTGGAGGCAGAGCTGGGGGGGGGGGCAGGGAGCTTTCCCTCACTGAGGACCAAAAGCCATGGAGGGGAGAGTGGAGGGTCCAGGTGGACTGTGGTCGCTGGCCTGAGCCTTCAGAAGGGAGAATGGTGCTGCCATCACTGGAGGCAGGGGAGGGGCAAGAGTAGGGAGGTGAGGCTGAAATACTCCCTGGGTAGGAGCCTGGGTCAGGGAGACACTGTCAGAAGTCTCCAGGGCACTGGCGGAGGTTAGTGCAGCCCGGTGGACTGAGGGCAGACAGAGAGAGAGCATGGGGACTGAGCCAGGACACCCCACATTAAAAGCAGTGACCTCAGCTCAGGTTGGTGGGGTCAGGACACAAGCCTCACTCTCCAGGAGAAAAAAGAAAGAGAGGAAGACAGTTGGGGGAGAGGCTGAGAGGCTGCTTGGGTCGGGCTTGCGGGTGGAGGAGGCTCACCGGAGGCCCCAGCGCACAGAAGGAGGGGGGCTACCTGCCCCCCGCCCCCCAGAACTCAGGAATAGTCCTTATCTTCTGCCCTCAGGCCCTCCCTGGGCTCATCCAGCCCCTCTTACATCACAGCCCCCTGCCCCTGCCTGAACCTCTGGGGGCTGGGGTCCCTCACCTGTTCTAACCCAGGCTGGTTTACTGGTGCTGGATCTCCACATGCTACTCCCCTCCACAGTTCATTCCACCCCTCCACACACCTGAAACCTCCATCCTGGCTGGGGGACCCCCTTGGGGAGGAATTTCCAAGGTGGGGGTCAGTCTCCTGTGGTGCCGTCTCGTCCCCAACCTGGAGGCTGAACTGGATGTGGAAACTGTTTCTGCTGGACCTCAGACATCCTCACAGTGACCACGGCAGCACCCGGGCTTGAAGGGCACCCACAGTGAGACTCAGGAACCTGCTTTGCAGATCACCAAGTCTAGGTTTCAGATTTACCTTCCCCTGCAGGCGGTGGGCTCAGGTTCTCCATCAAGCAGACATGACAGGCACACACTTGCTGAGTGAGAGACCGATGGCGAAGTGAAGAAAAATCATTTCATGAAGCTGCATTTTCAAGGTGACTCAGCTAAAGAAAGAGAACCCAGACATGTCAGTGATGACTCTGGCAAAAGTGGTGATTTTTCTCTCCTCCACAGAGTCTGTGTTCTTCCTCGAAAGGTCTAAAAGGAGTGTATACTGTTTGTGTGAACAGAGAGCCTCTGAGGATGAGATGCTAACTGGTCCCCACTGCAGCCAGAGGGGAGAAAACCACAGTGCCCTGAGGACTCTCGGACATAGTTTGGGTTGTTTCATGAACACAGTAATCTACTGGAGTGTCCTTGGAAGTGGGGAGGCGGTGAGAAGGGAACTTTCATTTTTTAAGCTATGCTTTTGCCAGGATAGCTATTATAATTGATGGGTTTAATTTGTAAATGTTAAATAATGTTCATTGAAATACATTCACCAAATGTGTTAAATAAAATGTAGAAAGAAAAGCTTGAGTGTATGAAAATAGTGTATGTAAATAGTGTGTGTGTTTGGAGATTGATGGTGTGTGTATACATAAAACCAATTACACACAACACTGTAAATTGACGATACTTCAATAAAAAAGAATGCAAAAATTTACAGAAGTACATTCTCAGTTCAGTTATCTGTAAAAGGAACAAATAGATTCTAATCATCATGCAGGAAAATGCTCAACCTCAACAGCAAATAGAAACAGGTGCCCCTACACATATTCCCACAGACAGAGAGGAGTCCCAGTGCTGCATGTCGGCCAGGCTGTGTGGAACCTGGACCACGCTGTGAACACTGGCTCCGTCCAGGAACAGAGCTGTCGATGGAGGCCAGCCTCTTTCTCTGAGCACCTCTGGGTGCTTCCTTTGCGCAGCTGGCAGGTGGATGGGGGTATGTGACCAGAGGAGTCACCCCACGGGACCAAGGCCTGGGCTCTCAGATTGGTCTGCAAACTCTTGGCTCAGAAACAGAGACCAGGGCAGGGTCCAAGGCAACCCACAGCTCAGCTCCCACCTCATGGAACGAATGGTTACAGCAGAGTGTGCTCAGCATGGAAGCCCAATGAAAACACAGGCAAAAACCAATCAGAGTTACAGTAACCCCCATCACTGATGGATCATTGTCATTACCAGTTTGGTGCTGTTCTATCTATGCCTTCCTTCTATTTAAAAGAACATTATTGGAGGGAGGTTATAGCTCAAGTGGTAGAGTGAATGTTTAGCATGCTTGAAGTTCTGGGTTCAATCCCCAGTACCTTCTCTAAAAATAAATAAATGAATAAATCTAAGTACCTCCCCCCTCAAAAAAAGTAAAATAAAAATTTTAAAATAAATAAATAAAAACCTTATCATGGAGGGGGTAATAGCTCAGTAGTAGAGTGCATGCTTAGCATGCATGAGGTCCTGGGTTCAATCCCCAGTACCTCCACTAAAAAGTAAAAATAAAATAGGATAAACAAAAATAAAAAACATTGTCATGTAATGTGTCCTGTTTTCTCCCTTCTTATTAAAAAATCCTGTATTTTGAAAAAGATGTGAGGAATGTTTATCATAATTAAAACATTTTAATCAGGCTATAATCTGTTGAACTTAAAAATACATAAAAACGGACCCTTTGCAAGAACACATACTAACTAAAAGGAATACATCAAGCACACTAGAATGGTCACCTTGCGGGAGGAGGAGGGAATAAGCCAAGACGGTAAAGGATACAAATACATAAAGCAGAAGAGGTCTGCAAAGGGTGTGATGAGAATGTGACAGGTAGGACTGAGGTCTCCTGAGACCCCAGGCTTTGCGTGAAGAGGCCAGCCTCCTCCCCTCGGGCACCCACCAGGCTACTGGGGGACTTGACTTATGGGTGGTGGAGAACCTCAGATGGAACTTTATCTGGGTAAGGAGAGGGCTACACAGCAGAGGTGCGAGAGGATCTGAAGCTATAGTTGGGCTCACACCCTGTGACACCTGGCCTCGGTGTCCCTCTATGGGCCTCAGTTTTTTCATCAGGTGGGAATACTGCCCCTTAAGGTAAGAAACAGAGAGTGCTTCTGTGACGGCCTGATGCCTTCCAGGTCATCCTTCTATCGCAAGGCCAGGGAGGCCGGGGGATAATCATTACAGAGTCCAGTCTCTGGGCTAGCCTGATACATGGACCCTTGACCCAGGCCTGGGCCCCTATCTCCCTGCAACATGGGCTCTGGCTGTGGCTCTGCAGGGGAGGCCAGAGTGATAGCCCCTCACCCCACCAGGCCCACCAGGCCTGACTGCCCATTGTCACTGCATCTGATAAGAGGCCCCACCACCCAAACCCCCTCCCCTCTCCCAGTGATGACCACAGCCTGGCCCCCACCCTGGCTTCAGGTATATAAGGGGACCCTGGGGGCCGAGCACCACGGAGGCCAGTTCTGAGCACACCTAGCTCTGGGTCAGCCGCCACCATGTCTCTGACCAAGGCTGAGAGGACCATCGTTGTGTCCATGTGGGGCAAGATCGCCACACAGGCGGACGTCATTGGCATGGAGGCCTTGGAAAGGTGAGTGCCAGCTGGGCTGGATGTACCCGGGCAGGTGACTGTGGGCCAGAGAGGAGAGGACAGTAAGGACAGCGGTCAGTGAGGAGGGGACAGGGAGGTGCGGTCAGTGGTGAGGACAGGGGATGGTGGCCGGTAAGCAGGAAGAGGAGGTGAACTCGGAAGGGAGATGACTGTAGGGCTGTGTCTCTCCAGGCCCAGCACCCAGGTCTCCACAAACACCTGTTGAATGAATGAATGAGTGAGTGAGTGAGTGAGTGAGTGAGTGAGTGAATGGGGGAAGAAGGAAGGAACGTGGGAACGATGGGGCGGTGAGGGTGAGTGAGATAGTACCGGGGCCATACTGGAGCCTGGGGCAACAGGAAAAGTCAGCAGTACTCATCCTGCCTTTACCTGAACTTTGCATATTTCGGTCTACGTGGGTTTTTGCGTTAATATTGATGTTTTAATACACTGCGTGAAAATACCACGTGTCCAGAACGCTGGGTCGGCGCCTGGACCGTCGCGTCCTGGGGCAGTGCCGTCCCGACCTCGCCTCACCCCCGCCGCCCCCCCCGCAGGCTCTTCTCCAGCTTCCCGCAGACCAAGACCTACTTCCCGCACTTCGACCTGCATCCAGGCTCCGCGCAGCTGCGCGCGCACGGCTCCAAGGTGCTGGCCGCCTTGGGCGACGCAGTCAAGAGCATCGACAACGTGGCGGGCGCTCTGTCCAAGCTCAGCGAGCTGCACGCCTACGTCTTGCGCGTGGACCCGGTCAACTTCAAGGTGGGCGCGGGGCTGGGGTCCTGGCGGGGCCCGACCGAGGCGGGGCGGGGTCTGGGCGGAAGGCGCCCGGGGCCCGCGCCCTGAGCCTCCCTCCCTTTCCGCCCCAGCTCCTGTCCCACTGCCTGCTGGTCACCGTGGCCTCCCACTTCCCCGCTGACTTCACGGCCGACGCCCACGCCGCCTGGGACAAGTTCCTGTCCACCGTGTCCCGCGTTCTGACAGAGAAGTACCGCTGAGGGCTGCGCGCAGCGGCTGGATCCCCAGGACGGGCTTCGACTCCTCCCCTTCCTTTGAACCCTACAATTCCAACCGGGACTCCCCAATAAATGGATGAGGATAGAGTGAGCTGGGTCCTGCGTTCTCAGTGTTGGGGCAAAGATCAGAGAATGTGAGGGACGGAATGGGGGCTTGGCAGGAACGCGGCCGATCCTAATGTCACCCCTGGCCTGGAGGCCACTCTAACGGTGCTTTGGGGCTGTCCTTGGTCGTGCGGACCCCAGCGTCGCAGCCGGAGGGAGCAGTTCAGCCCCAGGTCTGCCCATGCCGTTTTCTCTAGTCAGACCTGCGTTTGGGCCTCTCTCCTGCTTCCCAAATTACGCAAAGTTTGTTGCTTCGCTCAGCGTGTTGGATATGTGTCGGGACTCAGGGGACTTTTCCTGAAAGCCTGTTTTTATGGCTTATGCGCGGTAGGGACCACTGATGCTTCCTGGCCCCTCGGGAAAAGGAGGTTCTCCTGCCCCGGAATCTCTCCCAATTCCTCCATCAGCTCCCTCCTAGCGGAGCAGTAACTGCCCTCAGAGGAATAATTGCAAATCTCCCTAAAATCTGCAGCAAAGTTCCCCACATACGGCGTGATTCAGTGCCAGTGACCCAGGGAACCCAGAAACTGTGGCCTTCGCGGCGGTGGGGACCTGGACTGGCCATGTTTCCCCATGCAGTCGCAGGGTCTCCATTCCTGCAGCGCTCCCGCAGATAAGGGCGGGCGGGGCGCTGGGAGGGGGGAGTTGCTATAAGGAGGCCGGGACGGCGGGCGCGGCCCCCAGAACACGTCACGCCAGCGCCATGCTCAGCGCCCAAGAGCGCGCCCATATCGCACAGGTCTGGGACCTGATCGCCGGCCACGAGGCGCCCTTCGGGGCGGAGCTGCTGCTCAGGTGGGTTGGGGCGGGGTCTCCAGGATCTCAGCGAGGCGGAGACTGGAGTGTTGGGTTTGGTGGCGTGCGGCGCGTTTGACCCAGGTTTCCCGGGGTCTGGGCCGTGCTGGCGTGCAAGGGCCACCCTCCCCACTCACCTCCTGCTCCTGTAGGCTCTTCGCGGTGTACCCCAACACTAAGACCTACTTCAAGCACCTGGGCGACTGCCCCGACGAGGTGCTGCTGCTGAACCACGGACAACGCATGCTCGAGGCGGTGGGCGTGGCCGTGCGGCACGTGGACAACCTGCGCGCCGCCCTGAGCCCGCTCGCCGACCTGCACGCACACGTGCTGCGCGTGGACCCCACCAACTTCCCGGTGAGCCAGCCCAGGACTTGGCAGGCTTCGCACAGACAGCCGAGGCGGGGAGGCATTCCGGGAGGAATGGGTGGGGACAGACCCCTTCTCACCCACCTCTTCCCCCGCAGCTGCTGATCCAGTGTTTCCAGGTGGTGCTGGCTTCCCACCTCCAGGACGAGTTCACTGTGGAGATGCAGGCCGCGTGGGATAAATTCCTGACTGGCATAGCCGTGGTGCTGACGGAGAAGTACCGCTGAGTTCAGTGCCCCGCGGACCTAGGTCTGAGGACATCAATAAACAGGCCTCAAAACGCTGAACCTTGCAAGTGTGTGGTCTTTGGGGAGCAGGCAAGCTGACGTCATTGTTGCTGGGCAGAGAAGCTCTGGCTCCCCAAAGGAGCCTCTCAGAGTTGTAGGGCTCGAATTGTAGGGATCAACCCTGAACCTTCGCTGACAAGAGAAGTGGGGGGTGCCCAGGAGCAGGGCTCTGGGCATTCTCCAAACCCTGAATGAGGACAGTTCCTGGGCTGACAATCTGGGGTCTAGATAGGGTGTGGACGCCCAAAGGCTTGAACAGAGCAGTTGCTCTCCTGGGGCAGAGGAACGTGCTGGGGTAGAGTGGGTGCTCGATGTGGGCAGGGTCTTCGGCTGCAACTCGCATCCGGCCCCCCGAGCGGTGCCACACCATTCCCGCAAAGCACCTCTGCGTTCACACGTTTGTGCATCTCCCTCTGTCCCTACCTCCTGGGAGCTGCAAGTGTCAGTTTTCGACTCTTTAACACAGACGCCCCCATGTGAAGTTCCTGGCCTGAGGTCAAACAGACTTCATGGCCCAGGGCTCCTCAGACCCTACCTCTCTTCTTTTCCCATTTTCTCCCCTACCTTCAAAGGTCAATCTGCAGTAGCTTTGCTCTGTGCCAAGTTTAGCCCCTTTCTCTGGATCTCCTGGGGCAGGGAGTCAGGGTAGGAAGGAAGCCCTCTAACGCCACAATCAAGCAGACAGATGAGATTTCCAACCTGATTCACATCAACGTGCTGAGTGATACTAGGCATGTCCCTAAGCGATCTAAGCCTAAAGCATCCCACAGGAAGAAAAAAAAACCAACTTCACTGGGTCTTTGAAATAACTTGAGATCATAATGCAGGGTTGGTGCTCCACAGGCCCATGGCCACCCAACCCCCACCCCAGCCCTGCTGCTGCATCTCAGTCTCTGTGGTTTGCTGGCTAAGGCACACCTCACCTCACTCCACCTCGCCCACCCCCATCAATCTCCCCACTCCAGGGCATGGGTACAGAATCTTAGTGCTCAACCCTGAGACTTTGTGGACACAGGGGCAGAACCCTGGGAGCTCTCCAAACTTTGAATGAGGAGAGTTATCAGGCCTGTGCAGGGCCGAGCAGTCAGCCACCAACTCTGAAGTGTTGTGCTGGAAACAGCCCTGACTTTGGCTCCGCAGTACTCCCGCTGGGTCCATGTGGACACCTGTTAACCCGCTCTGCTTCAAAGGGCCTGCCCACCATTGGGGATCGGAGGCTTAAAAGACTCCCCTCCACATTATCTCCTGCACCCTCGGAAAAGATTGTGCTCCCTTTCCAGACAAGCAAATAGACACTTCCAGGCTACCCCCACCTGGGGACAAATGCAGGTGTCTGGTGGGTTTGGGTGACTCAGAAACCTGTGTGAGCTCCTAAGCCCACAGGAGCGAGAACAGAGGGTACCGTAGAGAGCTGGATTTCAGCCTAGGCGGGAGGACAGAGATGGTGGGGAAAGGGGGATGAGGGCCGCCTCTGGGCGGGATCCCACCCGGGACCCCTCCCTCTTCAGATCACCTTTCATGTCCTGCACTTCCTGGCTCAGCGCGAGCCAATGAGCATGGCGCTGGTGGGCGTGCCCCCTTGCACCCCTGGCATAAAGGCTCACAGTGCTCCCGGGCCTGCACACTTCTGGTCCTGACCCAGACTCACAAAAAACCCATCATGGTGCTGTCTTCCAAGGATAAGACCAACGTCAAGACCGCCTTTGGTAAGATTGGCGGCCACGCTGCTGAATATGGCGCAGAGGCCCTGGAGAGGTGAGCACCCACCTGCCCCGCTGGGACTCAGGGCTGGACCACCCGTCGTGTCCTTGTCCCTCCTAAGCCCGGCTCTCTCACCTCTTCTTCCCACAGAATGTTCCTGGGCTTCCCCACCACCAAGACCTACTTCCCCCACTTTGACCTGAGCCACGGCTCCGCCCAGGTCAAGGCCCATGGCAAGAAGGTGGGCGATGCGCTGACCAAGGCTGCGGACCACCTGGACGACCTGCCCAGTGCCCTGTCGGCTCTGAGTGATCTGCATGCCCACAAGCTGCGTGTGGACCCAGTCAACTTCAAGGTGAGCTTGTGGGTCGGCTGGGAGAGATCTGGGGTGGAAGGCACAGCGTCCCCGCTAGCAGGCTAGTAGGGCAGAGAATGCAGTGTGGTTGCAGAGGTGGAGCGTGCCCCACGCCCCCTGACACCCCTTCTCTCTGCAGCTCCTGAGCCACTGCCTGCTGGTGACCGTGGCGGCCCACCACCCTGGCGATTTCACCCCCTCGGTCCATGCCTCCCTGGACAAGTTCCTGGCCAACGTGAGCACCGTGCTGACCTCCAAATACCGTTAAGCTGGAGCCTTGGCGGTCCCTCCCCTTGCCCGGGGTCCTCCTGTGTTCTGGGCACCCTCACTTTCTGAACTCTGAATAAAGTCTGAGTGGGCTGCAGCCTCTGTAGCCTCATTCTCTGTGTCTGTGAACCGGGCTGGGGTTGGGGGTGGTTTTCAACAGCAAAGAACGGGAGGGCAGAAGAGGGAGGGAAGCTAAGGCTGATGTTTCCCATAATCTGCTTGCTGAACTCAGCTCCTGTCCTGGGAGATGCAGACTCCCAGGGTTTTCCACAAGGTGGGGAGTCCTCAAATGGCCACCCTTTTTTGAAACCTCTGACTGATCCCCCTTAAACGTGCAATCTAGATCAAAATAAAAGAAAGCAAAACAAACAAACAGCAAAAATAGGCTGGTCTGGGTGCAGATGCAGGTGCAGGTGGACAATCTTTGTGAGATTTCACTGCCTTCCTCCCAGAGGGAAGGTGGGTTGGAACAGGGGTCACAGCCCCAGGCATCCTTCCGGGAACTGTCTGCTGTGTGTATGTTGGCGGTGAAGTCAGGGGAGAAGAGCAGCTCTGAGCTGGCTAAAGCCTTTCGCAGAGTTCCTGGCTCCAGTGCAGGAGGCACATTAAGAGCTCACTGTGTGCCCAGCCCTGCCTTCCCCAGCTCACCGCCTATCCCACCCCATTCTCTTCCAAGGCTCTCGGGGTGTCCCAGCAGTTCTGCTTTGGCGCCCAGAGCAACCTTCAAAAAGGCCCCTGTCACACACGCTGCTGCCCTGCACTCCACGCCGGAACCTTGCACACCCCACACATTCTGCAGCCCTTAGGGACTCCATCAGTGCCTCCAGCCCAGCCCCCACATCCAGGGCAACCCAATGCGGCCACTGCTCACCTCTTTCCTTCTGGACGGGGGCCTCTCTGAGCAGCCGGGGACTTATTCCCCACTCTCCACCGTGCACTCTTTCTCTGTCCCACAGCCCAATTCACTTTTATTGAAATGTAGAAAAACACTTATGATATAAATTAAAATCCACCCATGTTTTCACACATGCACATCTTTTCTGTGTTATTCAAACTAGAGAGAGAGAGAGAGAGAGAGAGAGAGTCCCTCTGTCCTGTCCCCTGACCCCTGCAGAAAGAGCTGTGGTTAAAAGTTTGGGAGTTTGGGACTGAGACCATCAGCTCTTATCCTGTGCTGAGAGGGACACAGTGCCTCTACAACTGTGCTTTTATTTTGTCAAAAATATCCTTATAGCTTAGGTATTTTTCTTCAATCTGCCCTTCCCACTGAACTCTACATCTCTTTGGCCAGTTTATTCGGCTCTCCTCATTTCATAGATTTATTGATCATTTTACTATTTCTGTTCATTTTCTGTTCAAATCCTTGGTCAATTCTTCTCATAAGTCATTTGTCTTTTCCTCATATATATGTGGGAGGTCTTCTCATATTGCAAGTATAAGACATTGGCTGAGGAATGTTCAAGTCTTGTCTTAAAAGGGCTTAGGGGCCAGGGAACTAGATTAGGATGCAAGAGGGTTTGTCCCAGGCCTGGGAGTGGGGCTCTGGTGTCCCTAAGCCCCCAGTGTCTTATCCTGTTGTTCTTCAGAACCACGATGAGCCTGAGGCTGCAGATGGAATCAGGAAAAGGGTGGAGGGTAGGAAGGAAAAATGGAAGGAGCTGGGGGGAGGGCCCATTGGGAACAAAATGAGAAGAGTGGAGACAGGTGCGGGGGTGGGGTGTAGGTAGCAGAAGGGATCATTGCTAAGGCTTTTCTGAGCTGCTTTCCTCTTTGTCCAAGTCAATTTGACCATCACTTCCTCCTGGACACATTGGGCAATTCCTGAGTGAAGGTCTTGGGAGAGGGGAGGTGGGCAGAAGGGTAGGCTGACGGATGCCCAAGTCACCCACTCCCCAAAGCAAAGTCTTTCTCCAAGCTCCCAGGAAAAACAAACCGATGACTTCTTGCTCACTGTTCTCTTCACCAAAGTCTGACGTTTTACTTCATCCCTCCCCCCTCCCCCCATCAACTATCCCGGGGACAATCACTTGTCCACTAACCCTGAAAGATATCCTTGAATGCCTCATTCACTCCTGCCATGCCTCCTCAGGGCTTTTAACAAGGTATGCGACCAAATCATCTCCTGATGATCTGTCTGTATCCCTAACTAGACTGAAAGCTCAGGTCTTGCTTAGCCAGTTGCTTTATTTATCAGTTCAACCTTGTGTCAGTCAATCTTGTGTCAGGTGCAATTTGGGGGACTGGGGTGCCACTGAACCAGGACCATTTGCCAAAAGGGAGAGAAAGACCATCACACAGGGGTCCCGAATAGGAGATACTGGCCTCTGTGAGTCTCCGACCTGGGCTGCAGCAACAACCACCCTGGAAGAAGGAAGTTGAACCTGGAGAACTCCAGGTTCAAGAAGGAACTCCAACTCAGCCCTGCAAATTCTATACCTTGGTATCTGTTCCTTCCATGACTGGCACTCAGTGGCACCCAAAGAGCATTCATGGAAAGAAAGAGAACTGGAAGAACCAAGGCTGAAAGGGAGCAGGAGGGATTCGGGGAGGGATTTGTTCAGTAAACGGGAGCGGTGCGCGCAAGTTCTATGTGCAATTTGTCTCTGCCCTGGAGTAGTCGCACTCAATCGCCCATTCATTCACTGACTCTACTCAAGTTAAAAATGTCCAGCTTCGCCAAGCCCCAAGCCTACGTCCAGGGTGGGTGGCACGGACTGATTTGCTCCTTTCTATCCTCAGGAGAGCGCAGCCTGGTGCTAGGGAGCTCAGGGACTCTAAAGGGTGAAAGGGAGGGTATCCATCCCGCTCCACAAACCAGCCCCCGCTGTGGGGCGGGGATATCACTTCCGGGGTAGTTGGAAGTAGAGGGTAGGAAGCTGCCGTTAGGCAGGAGGGAGAAACAACCCTGCCAGGTCTTTGGGAGTCTAAGCTGGGAGCCAAGTACTCGCGGCCCAGCCTGGCCCGGACTGTGCGCCGCGCGCCCCCTGTCGTCCGGTCCCAGTTGCGCATACCGGCCCCCGCCAGCCAATGAGCACCGCGCGGACGGGCGTGCCCCTTGCGCCCCTGACATAAAAGCCTTGAGCACTGTCGGCCCTTCACGTTTCTGGTCCTGACCCAGACTCACAAAAAACCCATCATGGTGCTGTCTTCCAAGGATAAGACCAACGTCAAGACCGCCTTTGGTAAGATTGGCGGCCACGCTGCTGAATATGGCGCAGAGGCCCTGGAGAGGTGAGCACCCACCTGCCCCGCTGGGACTCAGGGCTGGACCACCCGTCGTGTCCTTGTCCCTCCTAAGCCCGGCTCTCTCACCTCTTCTTCCCACAGAATGTTCCTGGGCTTCCCCACCACCAAGACCTACTTCCCCCACTTTGACCTGAGCCACGGCTCCGCCCAGGTCAAGGCCCATGGCAAGAAGGTGGGCGATGCGCTGACCAAGGCTGCGGACCACCTGGACGACCTGCCCAGTGCCCTGTCGGCTCTGAGTGATCTGCATGCCCACAAGCTGCGTGTGGACCCAGTCAACTTCAAGGTGAGCTTGTGGGTCGGCTGGGAGAGATCTGGGGTGGAAGGCACAGCGTCCCCGCTAGCAGGCTAGTAGGGCAGAGAATGCAGTGTGGTTGCAGAGGTGGAGCGTGCCCCACGCCCCCTGACACCCCTTCTCTCTGCAGCTCCTGAGCCACTGCCTGCTGGTGACCGTGGCGGCCCACCACCCTGGCGATTTCACCCCCTCGGTCCATGCCTCCCTGGACAAGTTCCTGGCCAACGTGAGCACCGTGCTGACCTCCAAATACCGTTAAGCTGGAGCTTTGGCGGTCCCTCCCCTTCCCCGGGGCCCTCTTGTGTTCTGGGCACCCTCACTTCCTGAACTTTGAATAAAGTCTGAGTGGGCTGCAGCCTCTGTAGCCTCATTCTCTGTGTCTGTGAACCGGGCTGGGGTTGGGGTGGTTCTTGTCACAGACCAAGGAACTCTGGGAACTCAAGGAACTCTGCAGGGGAAGAGAGGTAAGGGGAATACGGGAGGAGGGAAATGGATCTGGTCCTGCTAGCACTTCCTGGGATTCTCCGGGCAGTGCCCACTCTCACCCTGGAGTGCTTTGCTGAGTACATTCACCCCTTCCTGCATTTCATTCCAGAGCCTTGCAGATTCAACTAGAGTTTGCTCACCTAATGGATTTTTTTTCTGTCTATATTTTATGGTGCACACACTTGCGCTGAGAGTTGGTGGACTCCCACCCTAGGACCTCAGAGCCCTCCCAGGGCTCCTTCCAGAGTAGAGTGGTGGGGACAACACAGAGATCACACTTCTTCAGAGTCACCCTGAGTGCCCCCTCCCCATCAAATGCCTCTCATGTATAGGCACAGTCAAGAGGAAATTAGGGGTGAGCAATGCCATCCCAGGGCTAGACAATTTCCTGAAGGTGCTCCTTTCACCTGGTACAGCCCAGGACATTCACTCTGAAGACAAGGACATCACTGGGCCATTGAGGGTCTGAAGATCTGATTTTAGGGCTCAGCTCAGGATCCACTGCCCTGCCATGAGGCCCACTGACTCACCCCTAGCGCTTCAGTGGAGAGCAGAAGCCAGGGTCAGACCACCTGCACTCAGACATGTGTCCTCCTCATGAAGGATGCCCCTCATGCCTGTGGCTTGAGGTGCCCAGTCCTGACAGTCATCAAACTCCCAAATGAGAGCAGTGTCTTTTCTTCCCTGGGCCTAAGTGTCGTCCTCAGAAAATGTAGTGGCAGATTCCCTCTCTCAGTGTGTGGTGCTTTTAGCCCAGCTAGTGGCCCAGTATGAGCTCCCAATAAGTGGCAGTCTTCCTTATTTTATTATTAGGAAAAATGAGGGCATGGCTAGAGGTGGAAACAACCCCAATGTCCATCAACAGATGAGTGGACAAACAAAATGTGATCTATCCATACAAGGGAATGTTATCTGGCTGTAAAAAGCAATAAAGTATTGATATATGCTACAACCTCAAAAACATGCCAAGCAAAAGAAATTAGACACAGAAGACCATATATTACAGGATTCTATTTATATGAAATATCCAGAACAGGCAAATCCACAGAGACAGCAGACGGGTGATTGCCAGAGGCCAGAGGGGACGGCTTATGGACTGACTGCATCATCTATTTGGGATGATGAAAAAGTTCTGGAACTAAATAGTGGTGATGGTTGCACAACATTGTGAAGGTAAAGATACAATCGTACACCTTAAAATGGCTAAGACAGTAAATTTTATGTCATATGAATTTCACCACAATTTTAAAAAGGGGGGGGAGTTGTATAGAGATGCCTAGCACAGAATGAGTGCCGCATAGGTTTAGCTATTATTTGGAGATACATCCTAGGCACTCAATAAAACTCACTATTCTGAAAGGGGTGTCTGCCACGAGCCAGGCATAACCATGGGAAGAAGGAATAGTTACCTTCATTATATACAATAAATGAGTAAACAGACTCAGAAAGGTGTAATAGACTCGGGCGGTAGGTAGAATAAACGGACTCAACGCCAAAATCCATGCTAAAAGGCAAGGCTACCTAATAATAAAGAATCATGCTAAATATTAGTTTCCGTATAGTAAACACTTCAAAATGGGGGCCTCGGGGTCCAGGGAGACTGGGAAGTTCGGAGCAGACGGTCCGTGGAGCGCTCCCGGGTGCCTCGGGGCCATATTCTGCCACCAGAGGCGTGGCGCCCCCGGGAGGCCTCAGGAACCCGCGGGCCGATTGGCGCAGGCGCAGCCCAGGCTCCACCAAGGAGCCGAGCGCGCAGCCGGCCAGGCTCCAGTATGGTGCTGGCGGCAGAGGACCGGGCTGCGGTGCGTGCGCTGTGGAGGAAGCTGGGTAGCAACGTTCACGTTTACACGACCGAGGCCCTGGAGAGGTGCGCACAGGCCCCGGTGCCTCCGGGCTTGCCCGCTGGGGGAATGAGCACCCCACCTCCCGGCCCCCTTCCTCCCCAACCCCCACCCCCAGGACACGCCTCACTCGCCGTTCCCCCTGCAGGACCTTCCTGGCCTTACCTTCCACCAAGACCCACTTCCACCACCTGGACCTGAGACCCCGCTCCGCGCAGGTCAGAGCCCACGGCGAGAAGGTGGCCTTCGCCCTGACCGTCGCCTTGGACCACCTGGATGACCTACCCCGCGCCCTGTCTGCTCTGCGCGTGCTGCACTCGCACAAGCTGCGCGTGGACCCCGTCAACTTCAAGGTGAGATCGCAGGCGAGGGGGAGGGGACTCCCATCAGAGAAGGGTGTGGGGGATGCACCTGAGTGGGGACGACTCCCTTTCTCTGCAGCTGCTGGGCCACTGCCTGCTGGTGACCCTTGCCCAGCACTACCCCGGAGACTTCAGCTCCGCCCTGCAAGCCTCGCTGGACAAGTTTCTGAGCCACGTGATTTCTGCGTTGGCTCCCAGCTGTCGCTAAATTGAGTGGATGGTCGCGAGACCCTCCAGTGTTTGAGTGAAGTCCCCAAAGCCTCAGCTGCGCATGTGTTCTGTCTAAGGGAGTGCTCCAGGGGCCTGGCCTCGAGGGAGAGGGGCCATCACTTCCAAAGGAAGACGGGGTCTGAGGATGCCCAAGTCGCACACCCCCGATCATTAGATACCGGCGCGGACGCTCGGCCCCCGGTAGCCTAAGGCAAGTCTGGACAGCGGGTCCCAAATTCCACATGGTAAATACCGACCCACCGTGCCCTTGGCCGCGGCCACTTCGAGGTACAGACTTGGGGCTTCCGCTGCTCGGGAATGAGGGGCAGGTGGCGCAGCCGGACCACTCTGCCGGCTGCTCTCAGATCCACCTAGAACGGAGGGCCAGTCCAGGCCACACGCGGCACAGCCTGGGAGAAACTTAGGAACCGGCGCGGACCGGAACTGCACAACCGTACAAAGCGCATCTGGAAGGTGTTGGGGACTTTGGATATCCGGGAGGCTTGGGGTGAAGAGCCCCCGGTTTGCTAGGGCCTGGTGGAAGGAGGTGTGTCAGCGGGAGACAAGGCGGATCAGGGAGCCAGCTGAGAGTCCTGTCCACGGACCACATTTCTCAGGAAACAGATCTCAGCGCTTCTTTATTGCCAAATTTTTTCCTCATAAAGTCAATCGTGCTCATTGCAGAAACTTCAGAAAAACTACTCCAGTTGCTGCACCTGCCTATTGTATCCCAGTAGGTCCCACGCTCCATTATTACTTCCCCCTTGACACATGGGGAAACTGAACAAATGGGGTCTGATCCAGCACATGTGTGAGACAGACAGACAGACAGACAGACACACACACACACACACACACACACACAGAGTCCCCTCTTATCCTCAGGTGGTATATTCCAAGACCCCCAGCGGATGCCTGAAACCTGATAATACCTACCCGCAAGTATGCTATATTTTTTCCTGTACATACACACCTATAGTAAATTTAATTTATAAATTAGTCACAAAAAGAGAGTAACAGCAGTAACTAATAATAAAATAGAACAATTATGGCAATGTACTGTATTAAAAGCTATGTGAATGTGATCTCTCTCTCAAAAAATACTGTACAAATTTAATGCCTTTTCCTATCTTAACACCAGAGCACTTATCACACACCGTGGCTGTAACTTGCTGTTTGAGGTGACAGCAAGACAGCATGAATTTGTTTCCTTCACAATTCCACAGAAGATTCGTTTTTACCGTAGATCTTAGCCAACTTAACATGCAATTTTTTGTTGAACTTTGACCTTTCCACTTAAAGGAAGCACTTTACGTTTTCTCTTTGGTGTATCTGAATTGCTGGCATCACTCCTCTTGTTTTGGGGCCATTATGAAGTAAAATAAGGGTGACTCTGAACAAAACACTGCGCTCCTGGGACAGTCCATCTGATAACAGAGGGCTACTATGTGACTAATGGACAGTATACACAGGACAAAGATGATTCATGTCCCGGGGTGGGGGGATGGAGTGGGACACCCAGAGATTTCATTCATCATGGTACTAGAAAGCTGCCCATTTTAAAACATGAATTGTTTATTTCTGGAATTTTCCATTTAGTAGTTTTGGACTTGGGTAATTACGTTTATTTATTTATTTTTTACTGGAGGTGCCGGGGAATTGAACCCAGGACCTGGTACATGCTAAGCATGCACTCTACCACTGAGCTATAGCCTCCTCCAGTATTTTCCGACTTGGATTGACCATAGATAAGTGAAAGCATAAAAGCGGAAGAGACACCACACAGACACAGATGCCAGCACCCACAGGCAAACACCCCACAGACAAGGTAACGTGTAATGTGCAGTCTTCCAGGCCCTTCTAGGCACATTTATTTAGAGAGATTTCTCTTAAGAAATTGTATCCTCAAAGTGCCCCTGGAAAAAGTGGACGCACTGGACTATATATAAAGAAAAAAACCTCAGTATGGGAGGAAAAGACACCATAAGCAAAGTTAAAAGAGGAATCAGGAGAAAAATATTTGCCACAAACAGCAAAGGGTTGTCTTTTCTCTACAAGATCCAAATTCTTTTTTCTCACCCTATCTTTATTTTTTACATAAGTCAACCCTATAGAAGCAGCAGCCAAAGGACAAACAGGCAACTCAGTGTACCAATGGCCAACAGACATTTCAAAGAGGCTCAAGGACATGCAAATTAAAATGCTCATTGACACCTGTCAGGGAAACATTTTTAAAAAGACAAGATCTAATACACTTCTGGTGGAAGTGTAACTTAGTATAAACCCTTTGGGAGGGTAATCCAGTTGTAAGCAGTTGTGCTCTGGTAAATGTTTAATAACTGGCACTCTGGCAGAAGGGAAAGGGAGCTGATTTGCAGCACTTGGCCAATTTCCATGGTGTAAATAGACCATCGTGGTTGATTTCAGGCTATCAAATAGGCTGTCACCGAATGGGGAATTAGGAAGAGATGTTTAGTAGCTGCTACTGCATTGTATTTCCACTGTCCAAATACAAGAGGCATGAGCATACAGCAAAATGTAACATAATTAGACATGTTTTCAGTATTTACTACTTTTGTTTTTAACATGACCTATTTATCTGTAAAGTACTATAATTTAATTTTTAATAGTGGTTGTGTTTAGCAAAAAGCTGTCAAAAGTCCTGGAAATTTAATCTGAGCTAATACCACTGGTTGTGTCCTTTAAGTCCCCAAAGTGCAAATTCTCTAAGCCTGCAGTTCTGCTTCTGGGATTTATCCTCCAGAAAACAGGCACACACATGAAGATGTATGCACAGTGGCGTTCTTTGCAGAATTGTTTATCAAAGCAGAGAAAAAAATAAGAAAAAAATATGGCACACAACAAACATATTCATCAATAAGAGAGGTTTAAACACAATGGTAGAGGCACACAGGGACGTCAGCCTCCAGGCACAGACACTGAATAATGCCAAGATGTTCTTAAAACATGCTGCAGGTCAGTGTGTAGAGAGTAAGTCGTTTCATATTGACGTAGTCACAAGAAAACTTCAACTATCACCGCACTTCATATAATCCCAGAAAAGGAAAGTGGTAGGGGTATGAGTGATTTTTCATTAGCATGTGTTTTTCATTTTCACAAATAATTTGCTGAAAACTTTACCTTACTTGTAGCTAAAATTCTACACACAAACATACCAACACAATGACCTCCTTGGGGGATCTTTATAGGAGCGGAATTTCTGGGGTGAATGGTATGCCTCCTACTATGGCTTTTTGATAACACTGCCAAAACTGCCCTCCTCACAGCTTTGCCTGCACCCCTCCGCAGCCCCTATTCACCATGTTACTGGCAGTGGTGACCACTGCCGGCTCAGTCCTGACTCCTCTGTGCATGTTGCCCGTTCTCCCAGCACGGCCTTCTCTTGTCAGGTTAACCCACAGGTGACCCTCAGTGGACCTGCAGAGGCCTTCAGTCCGTTTTACACATTGAAATAGCCCATTTTTTTTCTATCTTTATTTCTTGGGGGGATATCTTTTCTGTAAATACCCTAACCCTTTCTTTAGGCCTCTGGACCCTGTCACATTCCAAAGCTTTGCTGGTTCTGTGCTCCATCTCCAACCTGGCAAGACGAGAGGTGAGAGGGCCATTTATGGGTAATTATACATTACCCACATGGATAAAACGGTTTAAACCTTCTTAAAAGCATCAAAGAGCAAACAAGATAAAGAATTTTCAGACCAGAAACCAAGTAAAGGTGAGAACTCAGATGATCACAGCACCTAAGCCAGTTGGGTTCTGAGGTATTTGCCAAAACTACCAAACTTAAGCTGGAATATTTTTCCTCATGAGGCAAACAGGTTTTCATCAACTTTAGATTCAGCTTCCTACTGCTGATGTAACAAAAACTTATTGACTGAAAACAATGCAAGTTTTTTCTCTTTACAGTTCAGGAGGGCACAAGACCAAAATCAGTTTCCCTATGCTGAGCTCAAGGTGTCAGCAGGACTGTGCTCTCTTGGGAATCTCTAGGGGAAAGTCCTCTCCTCACTTCTCCAGCCTCTACAACTGTACCCTTGGTTCTCAGACCCACCCTCCAGCTTTAAAGTTGGTAGCATCTTGCCTTCTCCAGTGGTTAAATCTGTCTCCCATTTATAAGGACCCTTGTGATACATTAGCCCCACCTGGATAATCCAGAACAGTCACCCCCATTTGAAAATCTGTATCACATCTTCAAAAGCCTCTGGCCATGTAAGGAAATATTCACAGGTTGCAGGGATTAGGACCTCTCAATCTCTGGGAGCTACCACCCAGCCTAATGCAGTATACTAAGTATGCAAGCTGTAAATTCTGGGGTAGGAATACAAAGAGTGGAAAGGGTGTGATTTCCAAACTAACAGAGAGTAAAAAATAGAATGTTAAAATGTTCTAAAACAATCCCCTCAAAATGGGCAAAATGGAGAGGTAAAGAAAGGGAAGGGGTATGACAAATGGAAAGCCCCCAAAAAGATGGTATCAACAAAACCAAGTATATTGTTAACTACACTTTGTGACTTACCTGATCCAAATAAAGGGAAAAGATCAGACATGACTTAAATGCATAAATAGAGCAAAAAGAAGTGTCACTAGTAACAATGGTGGACCCCGTGCCCCTAACTCCTGGTGGTCCTCCATGTGGTTACCTTCCTTTGTAGCTCTGCTTTTTACTTTTAATAGTGAAATACACAATACACATTTACCATTTCAACTGAAGTGTACAATTTAGTGGCATTTAGTACATTCACAATGGTGTGCAACCATCACCTCTATCTGGTTCCAGAACTTTCTCATGCTCTAAAAGGAGACCCCGTGTCCATTTCCCTCTCCACACAACCCTTGAAAACCCCTAACCTACTTTCTGTGTGGATTTACTGATCCTGGAGATTTCATACAAATGTAACCACACAGGATGTGGCCTTTTGTGTCTGGCTTGCTAGCTAGCCTTTTTCAAGGCTCATTCAGGTTGCAGCATGCATTAGAACTTTTCAGTCCTTTTTAGGGCAAATAATATTCCACTGCAGGAACAGACATCTTGTTTTGTGTACCCATTCATCTGCTGATGGAGATCTGGTTTCCACCTTCTGGCTATTGTGAATACTACAAACATGTGTACAAGTACTTACATCCTTGTTTTCAACTCTCCTGGGTGTTATCTCTAAGAGTGGAATTGCTGGTTCCTATGGTAACTCCCTTTACATTGTTGAGGAACTGCCAGGCTGTTTTCCAGTGAGGCTCCGATCGCTCCAAGTCCTCTACAGCACTGTCTGTGTCTTTCTCTCCTTCCCTCCCTTTGTATCTTTTAAAACTATGGCCATGCTGGGGGGGGGGGGGGTGATATAACTCAGCGATAAAGTGCATACTTATCATGCATGAGGTCCTGAGTTTAATCCCCAGTACCTCCGTTAAAAATTTAAGAAGTCATCTTAAAATGATGGCCATGCTAGTTGGTACTGAGTTGCTTTTAACCCACAGAATTCAAGAAGGGAATGGGATGTCACTCCAGGACATGTGCAATGCCTATCTTGCTAGGAGATCCTCTCCCTTACTGGCTTTGCAGAAGCAAGCGGCCACGCAGTGGGCTACTCTGTGCTGAGGCTGGGAAGTCACAGAACACTGCACCAACCAGGTGAGCTCCGAAGGACCCTTCTTCCGCACAGCCCCCGATGAGACCCCTTGACTGCAGTCTCTGAGAACCCTAAGGCTCAAAAACTATGAGGCAGTTGAGTGTATTGTGTCAAGCAGTTGGGTTTGTGGTGAATCTTCACATAGCAGGAAGACTGAAGCCCTCCGGCAGGAACTATAAGAAAATGGAGGCTCCCAGGAGCTGGTAATGTTCTATTTGTGGACATGAGGGCCTGCTTCTCATCCTCTGAACAGTGTTTTGTGCTCTCTGAATAGGCAAGAGCCTGGGCCTGGCCTGGGGTTGATTTGTATTGATTCCCAGGCAGACTGGACTTCGGCGGGGGCTCCCAAGGAGGTATACTAGCAGCCTCAGAAGGCTGCTCAGGACAATATAATACCGTATTGCAATATATCACAGTATTATATAATTACATTATTATATATACAATAATACTTTAAGTTGCTGACAGTTTAGCTTAAAGAAAGAAAATTGGGGGACCATGTTTGGGGACAGATGTTAATCTGACTTCTGTTATTACTTCACAATACACACATATACAAATCATTGTGTGGCACACCTGAAACTAAAAACATTATTTGTTAATCATACCTCAATACAAATTTAAGCCTGAAGCTGGCCAGGGTCCAGGTGGGGGAAGTCCCCTTGGCTAGCTGATCACAACTTCTCTCTCCCACAGGCTGCCTGAGTGACACAGGGATGGGAGCTGGCCAGGAGGGGAGGGGAGCACGTGGGACAGTGAGCCAGGAGCCCCAGGGTGGGAAAGAGACGAGCAGAACCAAGAAGCAGGAAAGTGCCAGAGGACTATGAGTGTTGAGACACAGGGACCCTGGGGAGGGAGGGCCGCCTAGTGGCAGACCTTGTGCCTGTCCACAAGCAGCCTCCTGCGCTAGACAGTACCTGTGGGTGTGGTGAGGGAGAGGACAAAGTGGACACTGTGCCAGCACGGAGGGCATGATGACTCAACCTCCTAAGGTCCACGAAGAACAAGAATTACCTTCCAAGTGCACTTAGGGAGACCCCACAATCCACACAAGGTGTTGACCACCATGTCACACTCCATCCCCACCACTGGCCAGAAGCATGGAGTGGTGCGGGAGTCCCTCTGAGAATGTGGTGACAGGGAGGGGCTGAGGGCACCACACAGTCTTGGGGTTAACCAAAAGGGCTTGGAATCCACCAAGACCTCGGGACCTGGAGGATCTGTACCTACTGGCTTAGCTGACCCATCTCTCTCCAGGGTTGCAATCCCCTCCTGACTTGCATCCCTGCTCCTTCCTGATAAACAAATGATTCCTCAAGGGATTGTGTTCTCAAAGAGTTGGGGGGCAGGAGGGGCTCAAGGTGGGTGGTGCCCTTTGGCCCAAACCCCCTTCTCTAAACACCTTCCAGGTCCCCATCAGGAAGTTGCTCTCTGTTGGAACCCACCCAGTGTGAGATGTGGCATGTTCAGAGCACTCCCATACCCTGGAGTGTGCACTGCCCTCACCAGTCTGACTTCTTTCACTGCCCACCCAGAGTGAAGGGCTGCAGCCAGTCTGCTGCACTCCTGCACCCAGGAGTCTGGCCAGCACTAGGAACGTGAGGCTCGGGCCTGAGGGAATCAGGTTCTCCACCCCTGTGGTCACACCTGGGGTATGCCAGGGGCAGGCAGATGCCTCCAGCACTGAGACTGGAAGAGCCTGGTAGCAAGGGCTCCCAACACTTGGTCAGGGATGAGTGACCAGCGTCCACGTGTGAGGGGGAGCAGCAGCTGCCCTCTCGACCGTCCTGGGCATCTCTACCCCTGCCCCATCTGCTTTCTGGCTGGGACCCCAGGCCTACTCCTAAGTCCAAGGACATTGTCTTCCCTGTCTTTTCAAAACCACTCCACGATGGTCATGATTGCACAGCTTGAGCACACCGAATGCCACTCAACTGAATGCTCACAAATGGTTAGAACGGTAGAGTCAAAAAAAAACCCAAACATCACTCCAGGGGGTGAAGAATGGAGGTGAGAGGTACTGTGTGAGCCCGGCTCCTGGCTGTGCCCCCAACGCTTCCTGCTTCAGTCCAGCCCCTGACCACCACAGGCCAGGTTGAAGAGCTGAGTCGGGAACCCACGATCCCAGCTCTCATTCCCTCCCAGGACCACCTTTTTCCCCCTCAAGGCCTTTCACCAACTTGTACCCACTTCCCAAACCCAGGAAGGGGGCACCTCCTCCCAGGTAACTTGCATCCATACCACCCCCCAAGCAGAGATACTCACCCTTGCTTTTTGGTAGTCTCCTACTGTGAACAGATGTTCCAGTGTTCTGGCCCAGCCTGGGTCAGGGTAGCGCCCCTTGTGTGGAGAGACACCATCCTGACACTGCACCCCCTTCCCGTGGAGAGAGCTGGCCAGGGAAGACCCCCATCACAGGGCAGCAGAGCAGCCCACTGACCCACGTCCTCCCAGAATGAGACAGACTGTGGCAGGTGAGCCTGGAGCACATCATGGCACTGGTGGCCACATGCTCCAGACCCAGTGTCCATGTACCCAATGAGCCAAGTAGGCTCTGCAGAGGGGTGGGGGCGACTTTCACAATGTAGCCATCAGACGCTCCATCAAAAACTAAACCTCTTCCCTGCAAAAAGTGGAAAGAGGAAAGAGCTCCCAGTTACACTTTTCAGAAGGGCTGACTTTAGTCTCTTGGTACATGCAGAAGGGCTGAGGGAGGGTAGGTACCACCACCAGCTCTCCCTACGTGTGAGTCAAGCCAGACCCTGACCCAAAAGCCAGCACGCCCTCTTCTGAGGACCTCATGGCTGTCATGTGGATACTGTCCAAGGGCCTTTCTTTGCTCTAAGTAACTCCAAAAGAGGGGATTGCAGCTCCCCTGCACTCAAGCGCCAGGCTGAAGCTGCTGACCAAAACCCAGACAGGCAGCCCTCCAGAGAAATGGGTGCAGAAGAGGGCAGCTCCAACACACAGGAAGGACACATGGAGCCGAGAGCAGACGACTGGACACATCTGGCTCGAGCCCATCTGGGGGTCAAGGGCATGCAGCATGTCATATGCCCAAAGTCAAAGGGAGTCCAACAGCAAGTCACATCTCTAGGATGAGCTCAGAGATGGACCCCCATGTGTCACCCCCACCCGTGGAAGCCTCAATGATGTCTAGTGCACCAGGGACAGCAGAGACCGCACAGCGGCCGTCAGGAGGCAGTCTGTCAGGTTGTTTATTCCCACTCAACATATCCCAGAACACAGGGGCAACTCTGTACATCTCTAGGAACTCACAGCTAGCTCCAAAACAATAGAAATGTTAAACTACAAAAGATGAGTTGTATTCAGCAAATATAAAGGTAATGTTAGGCTGTGTCAGACGTTCATTGGACTATTTACAGCTCCTTGGGGTAGGTTCAGATCTCGCCGGCCTCCTTTTCCTCCGACCTCCGAGAAGCGGCCTTCCCGTTGGCACTCTCCAGCCTCCAGTCGGTGGACCCCCGCTCATTCCGCCCGCGCTCCCAGGACTCCTCCCTCGAGGCCCGCTCTCTGGAGAACCTGGGAAAGGGAACCAGAGGCTCAGCGAGGGCTGGCACTCCCTTCTGGCTGCAACTCAGGTACCGACACCTTGGACCAGGTCAGGGAGGGCCAAGACCCACCATAGCTAGGAGGGCCCCCAGCAGGCCAGAGGGCAGACCGGCCTGCTGTCTTGTGCTCAACCCGCTGACAGGGACTGTCAGGCAGCCACTAGAAAGTGATATTTGCAAAGGTTTCCAATAACAGGGAAGGTTTCACTACAATGTAAACAGCACAAAGGAAAATACAAAAGTTCACACGTGGAACATGATCCATTATATAAGTAATGGAAAAAACAATATTTAAAATCAATCTTACCAAAGCCTACAGTGGTCATCTCTGAGTAAGACTATTAGTGGTGGGTTTGTTTTTCCCTTAAAAAACCATGACAGAGATAAGGAGGGGCTCTGTGTACCAAAGTGACAGTGAGTGTGCTGCCCTGAGCATGCCCATGCCCATGTGGGACCCTCTCTATTGCCCTCCACAGTCCCAGTCCTGAATCCATCTGCTGCTCTTGGCTTAAGGTTCCTGGTGCCTCAAGGTCTTAGTACTCAGTCCCACAGATGACAGACCCCCAGACCCTTGCATACAAGAAGGGGCTCACTCCTGGTTGCAGCTACTGAAGGAGTCAGAGTAGTTACTTGTATTTTGAACTCCGGTCCCTGGATGCCCGGCGGTGGCCCCGGCTGTGGCTCCGGGAGCGGCTTCGGTGGCGCCGGTGTCTGTCTCGGGACCGGGACCGGGAAGACTTTCGCCGCTCTCTGGAGGTAGATCTTGACCGCCTCCGACGCCGGTCCCGGGAACGCGACCTGCAGTGGACGTGCTCTGCTGATGCTTTACTGCTGTCTCTCCTATTCTCCCACAAACTGACCACTTGGGTTCTTAACAGTCCCATCTATTACAAGAATGGTTATGGCCAGACCCTTCCCACCGATGCCTCCTGAAAATTTGCCAGGAAATTCCCAGCTGCCCGACAGACAGGCCTCAGTGGGGCCCTGATCATCCCCTTCATGGACAATGGACTCCCCATCCCCAAGCTGCACTAGTCCCCAACCTACCCCAACTACACACAGGACTTGAGTCTCACCCATGTCCTGTGCCCTTTATGAGCCATCCCTGACCACCACATAATAACTGTGATGTTACCAATTTTGAGTATTAAGAAAAACACATGCGGAAAAGAATATCTTACTGAGAATGCTCTAACAGATCTGGAAACCTACCTCCTGCGATCTCTGGTTCTTGATCCAGACCTAAAATGGAGAAAAACATGAATAATTTCCCCAAAACAGCCCCTTCCCTTACATTTGAGGGGAGGTACGCCAAGTGCACATGGTGAAGAAGGGCCAACTTCCAACAGAGACGTGCCAGGAGGCCTGCCCCCAGCCCCCGCCCCCAGGGGTCCGTGCTGCACTGAGTTTAACTAGAGGCTCTGCAAACTCTTCACAGTGGACACCAGCTCAACTATGCAGACAGTCACATGGCAGACAGAGAGCTGAGAAGAATATTCACCTTCCAAACACAGGTTCACTGCCAGTGAGGGTCACATGAGCTCCTTAGGAAACATTATACAATCAGCAACCCAAGAAATGCACAACAAGGTGTCATTTCACACCCTGCTCTAAGAGGGTGCCACCAACCTGTGCTGAGGAGGAAGTGACAAAAGATGCTCATACACCATGTTGCCGGAGGGTGATATGATAAAGCACCTTGGAAAGCAATTTTTATAAAACCTACCAATATTTATATATTAAATTCCTTTATCCCCAGAATTCTAAATAATGTTATAAACCCTCAAAATATACAAAGATAATCACTAGAGTACTCATTCAAAAATCTCTTTATAAAAACTTAGTCCTCAAAAATTAAAATGCAAAGGCAACAAAAGCAAAAGCCAACAACTGAGACGTTAAGACTAAACAGCTTCTGCACAGTAAGGGAAACCATCAACAAAATAAAAAGGCAACATACTGAATGGGAGAAAGTATCTGCAAAACACGTATCTGACAAGGGACTAATACACAAAATATATAAAGAACTCATATAACTCTAAACAGAAAAAAAATATTCGATTAAAAAATGAGCAGAGGATCTGAATAGACATCTTTCCAAAGAAGACATACAGAGGGCCAACATGAACATGAAAAGATGCTTAGCATCACTAATCATCAGGGAGATGCAAATCAAAATCATGAGATATCACCTCACACCTGTCAAATACTATTATCAAAAAAGACAGGAAATAACAAGTGTTGGCGAGGATGTGGGCTATTGGTGGGAAATGTAAACTGGTGCAGCCACTGTGGAAAAACAATGTGGAAATTCTTCAAAAAAATTAAAACAGGCCCCCATCCCAGTCCAGCCAGCTCACTCTGGCTAGCTCCGGCTCGGGGCCACCCCCGACACACCCCCACTGGCTGGGGTACCCGAGGTGCTGCGCCACGACCCTCTGCACCCCTGCGAACATGGCGCTGCTAGCGGCGCGGAGCGTGCGGGCCACAGTCTGCAGCCTGAGCGCCATCTCTGTGCCCGCCACACCCTGCCTGCCGCGGCCTTGCGGGCTGCGGGTGGGCGCAGTCCAGACACTGCGCACCGGCCCGGCTCTGCTCCCCGTGCGCAAATTCACAGACAAACATGAATGGATAACGAAAGAAAACGGTGTTGGAACAGTAGGAATCAGCAATTTTGCACAGGAAGCTTGGGGAGATGTTGTTTACTGTAGTCTGCCTGAAGTTGGGACAAAATTGAACAAACAAGAGGAGTTTGGTGCTTTGGAAAGTGTGAAAGCTGCCAGTGAACTCTATACTCCTCTATCTGGAGAAGTTACTGAAATTAATGAAGCTCTAGCAGAAAATCCAAGACTTGTCAACAAATCTTGTTATGAAGATGGTTGGCTGATCAAGATGACACTCAGTAATCCTTCAGAACTAGATGAACTAATGAGTGAAGAAGCTTATGAGAAATACATAAAATCTACTGAAGAGTGAAAATGGAACCCTTAAATCAACTAGTTTGAAACAAACAAAAAAATATTAAAACAGAACTACCATATGATTCAGCAATTCCAATTCTCAGTATTTACCCAAAGGAAAAAAAATCAGTACCTTGAAAAGATACCTATACCCCCATGTTCACTGCTGCATTATTTACAATAGCCTAGACACAGAAACAACCTAAGTGTCCACCGACAGACAAACAGATAAAAATGATGTGTGTGTGTGTGTATATATATACACACAGATATATACACACACACACACACACACACAAACACACAAAGGGGTGTTGTTTGGCCATTAAAAAAAAGGAAATTCTGCCATTTGCAACAACACGGATGGACCCTGAGAGCATTATGTTAAATGAAACAAGTCTGATAGAAAAAGACAAATACGGTATGACCTCAGTTCTATGTAGAATCAAAAAAAAAAAAAAATCAAACTCATAGACACAGAGAACAGACTGGTGGTTGAAAGAGGTGGGGGAGGGGTGTGCAAAAAGGGTAGAAGTGGAGGGTAAAAAGGACAGTTGAGTACAAGATCACTGCAGGGTGCTGTGTAGCCATCAAGAGCACACCTGCTATGGGAAGGTCTTACATGTGGAAGCCGTGTACCTGTGCACACAACACGTCCCACGACAGTGGTCACCTCTGTGTAAAAAGACCCTTGTGTGTTTTGCTTAATACAGTTTTGTATTGTTTTAGTCTGTTTATAATAAATCAGAATGTTAGATAATTAAAATAATGAAAATACAAAAAACACAACAAACATTTGCCCAGAGTGATCCTGAAGAATTCCTTCAGGAAAGCCGTTCCTAGCCTTTCAAGGACAAGCAGCTGTGTCCAACACGAGAGCATGGTCACTGCTGGCTCCAGCCTCTACCCTGAACTCTGACTAGATTTGAGTCTCCACCTGGATGTCTCTTAGGCATCTCAAATCAAATACGGCCAGAGCGAAACTCTATTCCCCAGCTCTTCCTCACCCCAGTACAATGCCCCTAGTGGCCCCGACCTTCAGATCAGAAACCATGAGGCCAGTTCCATTCCCCCTCCAACCATCTACCAGCAAATCCTATCAGCTCTATCTCAGAACACATCCAGACCCTTCCTGTTCTCCCATGGTTCAAACTGCCACCTCCTTGGCCTGGACCCTCCCTGCCAGCTCATGTTCTCACTGCTTCCACCTCTCACCCACACCAGAGCCTTTCCCAGGTGGGTCGTGCCCACTGTGGGTGTGACAGTGTGAGAGTGGGCTCTCTTCCGGAATCTCAGCTCCTGCCTGTCTTCCGGGCCAAGTGCTGAAACCACAGGAGGCAGGAGCAGCAGGTCCTTCTGAGGGCCACACCTTTACAGGTGAGAATGAGGTCACCACAGCTGTTCATGCAGCTTGGATGGCACTGTCCTCGCCACACAGCTGTGTACAGGTCCTCTGGGGCCAGCCAGACCTCAAGTGTCACAAGCAACAGGGCATAGAAATGAGGAGTGTTTCCCTAGGCCACATCACAGTGGGCTCACCTCCTGCTCAGCCGCTCCTCCCGCTCCCTTTCCTCTCTCCTCCTCAGTCGATCCTGATTTCTCTTCTCTTGCTTTTCAGCCACAGTTTTCTAAATAAGCGAAAAATTGAAAGATAAAAGCAAGTTACGGAAAGTGGAGTACAAAGGTTGTTTAACAAAGTACCTTGACCTTGGTATTGGCAATTTAAGAACCTAAGATAAACTCAGGACACAGAAACACAATTCTTTTTAAAACCTTTTAAACGATGGAAAATACATGGTGAAAAAAAAACTATTACAGTTTATAAATTCAATGACAAACTGTGTATTCTAGAAGGTGCTGTACTTGTAAGTCACAGAAAGTTTATCACATTGCTTCAAATCAATCCAGAAAGTTACTTTTTTACCCAAAGGAGACCCCACAAACTTTGTGTAAAAGAGAACACGTGTACCTGACCAAACACATCTTGCTGCTGGGAGGCAAGCTCCCTTGCCAAGGAGCACCCTGTTCTGGGGTGCTGATGGCCTCATGGGGACAGCAAGCCAGGGAGGTGGACCATCAGCTCCACACTTGTCGCATCAAGCTCAATTATGGTGAGTGCAACAGAAAAGGAAGCCCAACAGGCAGGAGTGGCCTAGAAACCCCTCTACTGGAGCATCATCCACACAGCTTAGCTCAAAAGACCCCCACATCAGAACCTTTCAATGCTCCCATCCCCTCATCGCTCTGCCAAGGGAAATGAAGCCCCCAGAGGGTAACGTAGGGGGAAGAGTTAGAGACAAAGGTCTATGGGGGATGACTTTAACTCTCAGGCCCCCTGGAAGAGAGGGCATAGCAAGGATGGGGAGAGAGGCAAATTTTCCTCCTCAGAGCACTCTCATGTGCAAGAACCTTCCCACCTGGCACCTCTAACTCTACCCCTCTGATTTCGTTCATCTGGCCTGTGGTCTGGCATCGTCTCCTCTCCAAACCGTCCCTGTTCCCTAAAACACCATGTTCCCCTACCTGACAAAAGCCCTGCCTCTTACCATCTTGCGTCTACCTTGTTGTGGGGCCCTGAGGTGTGAATACCCTTGGGACCACTGTGAGCAAACCCATCTCCAATTAGGGCACAGGACTCCCACCCTCCTCATCGTTAAGAGGTACACTTCCAAATACATTTTCTGTCAATAGTTTAATGACTATTTATCAAAATCCATAATTTATCTGTGTTGTTCTATCAACTATATGCTGTTGATTAGACCAATGATAAAAGATGATTTCCACATTAAGTTAATACTTAAGTTCTTAAGGTTTCGGGGGGGAAATTTCAGTATATCCTGATGCAAAGATACATCTTAAAAAAAACAGAACGCTTTCAAGTATAAAAACTACAAGGACAAAATTTGGGGATGTTATGGGATGAAAATACAATTTAAAGGAAAAATGGGATGCAACAATTCCAACTGCTAAGGAGCAGATTTTTAATGGTGATGGTAGTTGATACCAAATTTTTATTTATATTCTATTGGGTACATATAAAATACTCTACATGTTTTATGTGATAAACTTATAATTTAAAAAATTCCAACTTAAAAATGTGTGATAAAGAGTATCATCTTTCAAATTTCTACTCGGAGCACAGGAGCAAAATGTTTCAAGATCAGTGGTGAGAATATCCTCACTGCCACCCAACTCCCTCTCTTAGTGCCAAGTCACGCATCACCTACTGTGGAACCCCTCCTTGTGTGCAGGGCTCTGCCACCTGTTGCTCCTTCTTGAGGGCCACAAGGCCCAAGGCCTTGACTGTGGTGTCCTACAGTCAGATACCATGTATCTGTCCTTCCACGGACGCCAGGTGTCTGGAGAGAAGGCCTGCATGTTTCCTAGCAGCCCATCGTAGGGTCTAGTACCCAATAGGGAAGGTTCCATCAGTTTGAAGAAGACAACTCAAAATATATGAAACCTGTTTAACCCTCCTTCTCAGCGTTCTATACCTAGGATATCTAATACTTTTAAGCCTAACATGAGGAAGGGACAGAGGCATCCGTGGTGGGACAGGGCTATCAGGAAACCCCCCACCACCTTCTCATCCTTCTAGCCTGATCACCCTCCATGTGTTGGCCTCTGTCTGAAAAGAAAAACTACAGACTACTTACTGGCTCTTTCCCATCTCCAAATACGCTTTTCCAGAGGTGTGCAAGAACTATCTTGTACCCTGGAACTGGATATTGTCATTTTCTTCTGTGCACAAGGGGTTACAGACTAAATAAATACCGAAGGCCCTGCTAGATTCTGCGATCTCAGGTCTCTTACGTGCACAAACTGATAAATTCTGAGTAGTTCACCACAAAACCCAAGGCATGATCTTAGGATCGCAAATTAAGGCTTTCTACAAGCAAAGAAATGTAAAGGTGATCACAAGACTTTTCAGGTTTCTTCAGAAACACAGGACATTAACATACCCTCAATTGATCAAGCTTCTCACGGATCTGAATGAACCCTAAGTGTAACTTGCCCCCGAAGTGGTCTGCAAGACGACGGTCATTGTCATGGAGACCAAGGTAGGCTGAACAGACCTCACAGACACGCAGCTTCTGCTGTTGAAAACTGGATGCAGGCATGGAATTTCTGTATTCTTCCTGGAGAACGGGAACAGAGTGATAAAAGTGAAGTATACTCAAACGCTACCATATACTCAACCCCTAAAATGTAAACATTTGAATGGGCTACAGAGATGACTTTTAAATACACAGAAACTGAATTTTTACAAACCTTCAGATATTTGGAACCAATCCAATGTTAACTGTTTATGTAAGAAATGAACAGTCATGATTTCAAAGCAACAAGGGGTATTCAGAATACTCAAACAGGATGCTGTGTGTTCTAAAAAGGCTAGCAGGGAAGGAAGGTAGGTCTCTGCTATGGTGGAGAGCTCTAGGAGGACTAGAGAAGAGGTGAGAATCTTCAACAGGGGCCTTAAGAAAAGAAAAATACTAAAACAAATTGTCAAGCAAAAAACATAAGAGAATCCATGAAGACTGTCCCAATATCCAGGAAACTATATCCCAGTGCAGCCCTGAGAGTTAAAATTCAGAAGGACAAACACATTAGACACTTTCTTCAAAGGAAGGGTGTACAACAGAACAAACGAAACACACTCCCTCCTGCAGCCAGTGCAGTCTTACCCTACTTACAAGCAGTCACTCGGCCTCAGAGCAAAATACTCAAAATACAAAAGAAAATGGACCAGGACAGGACATCATTATTGCTGCTTGTGCTTAAGTTAAAATGCTCCTTCAAAATCTAAGTTTAAGAAATGCATTTCAATAGTCATTTATCCTTAAAGGGAAGACGGAATGTAATCATCTTCCATTAATTCACACATTCCAAACATTCCCAGGGAATGCAAATTAAAATAAGTTACCACATCATTCACTAAACTGGCAAAGATATAAAGAAAACAGGCACTCTCACACACTGATGGCAGGAGTCTCAGCTGGTACAGCTGCCACAAAGTGCAACTCAATAATCTGTCTGTACAGTGGGATCATAAGAAACTCTCCTTCCAGGTGACATCCCAGGACACTCACACTTGCACCAAAGAACAGGTGCAAGGACACACACAGCAGAACTGGTTGTAAAATGAGAAACCATCAGTAACCTAGAAAACCGCTGCCAATGGACAGCCATGTGCCCCTGAAATGGAGTCCTCCAGCAGTCTAAATGAACTAAATGAACATACCAACTAATGAAGTAAAGCAACTAAATGAATGCATCACTGACTGAACACATCTGCCTGAGGATTCTTGGAAGGAGCTCACCAACAACACAGGTGACAACACAAGAAGACCTGCAGCGCTGACACAGGACTTTTAAATGCCCAAGGTGCACACGTAGTTTACATGTACACGTGTCCTATGAAGTACAGGGACAGCGCTGAAGATTATGTTAAATGCACGCTCTCATCTCTGGGTGGGGAGAGAACTGGGACTAGAGAAAGAAACATTGGGAACTCAAGCTTCCATTATAATGCTACATCTTTCATTAGAAGGAAAAAAAAATTGTAAGCCAAAGTCAAAGTGCTAAGTATGGTGGGTACACAAATATTTGTGATACTATTCTGCCCCTTTCTGTAGTTTTGAAACTTTGAATGCCATCCTCTAATATCTTTCAAAATAAATTGTAATTATGCTGAATGAAAAAAGTCAATCCCAAAGGTTACATATTGTATGATTCCATTATATAACATTCTTAAAATGACCAAAGCTTAAGAATGGAAGACAGATTAGTGGTTGCCAGGAGTCATACAAGTGAGCATGGCTACAAAAGGGCAGCAGGCAGGACCTTTGGAGGGATGGATGTTCTGAATCAGTGTCAGTATCCTTTCCATGAGATGTTATGCTATAGTTTTTTAAGACGGTACCATTGGGGGAAACTGGGTAAACAGCACAGAGCATCTCTGTATTATTTCTTAGGACTCCTAAACAGCCTTGCCCGCTAATGAGGGCAGAAAGGGCACTACAGAGACCAGCACTGCCGAGGTCTCCCTGACACCATCTTGTCTTGCCTGGTGGTTTTAAGGAAGGGGCACTGCCACCTGGGGGCACTTGGGTGATGGAGACAGGGGACAGTGGCCAAGGCAAGGACACTCGGCAGTCCTGGCCATGAGCAGCCCTGTGACCCATATCCTTCTGCCCCTTCAGCTGTCTGCAGACATCCGAGTGGTGACTCCCACATCTACAATTACTTTAGCCTATGCACAAACCTCAGAGACACCTAACAGTTTCTGGTGACTGCTCTGCTCTTCAAAGCAGAAGGGCTTGGCCTCGGGATTCACCCAGAGGCCAGAGCTTCCTTCCTGACCCTCTAGCCTTTCTGCTGAAGCTGTCAGCAGTCCAGGGGGCCTGACTTTTTTCTACATATAAACACAAATTTCCTATTTAAGTATACAGAGATTTAGACCCTCTAAGAATTTTTATGTAGGACTTACATAAACATACAAGGATTTAAATTCTGTGCAAAACTGCAGGACTTAAATATGCAGGTTCACATTGTGAGTGCTTGTCTCCTCCCCTTTCTGTTAAGAATGGGCTATATATATCACCTACAGATGTCACGGAAGGGGGTGCTGGGTGGTCAGGGGCACGATGCATCAGCTCAGCACCATCTCCCCACAGACAAGCGCTGCTGACCTCAATCTGGAAAGCACTCTTGACAATGATCTCTTCACTTACATCACTGCCTCAGTGGGTCTCACTCCCACACCCACAGGTCCTGGGCACTATTCATGCATTCAGCTTATCATCACTGAGCTCCTACTATGTGTCAGACACCATGATGAGCCAGGGGCACAGCAACAACCGAAACCAGCCTTTCACTAGGGAGTCTATTTGCAATCTCACCCCACTCAGCCTCCCTACCCCTCCGTTTTAAGAACCTTCTCATCTGGGTCTCAGCTAAGGGGCCTTCCAGGATCACCCTGCCCTACCTGGAGACACCTTGTACTCCAAGTCACTCTCAAACCGAGATCACATTTATTTTAAGCACCCATCTTCATCAATCAATCTTATCCACTGCTCACACCTCTTCTCTCTGGACCTTGCCCCACACCAGTGCCATCTCCACCAGAGAAGGGAATCTCCCAGCTTGCTCATAACTATAAAAGTGCCTATCACACAGTGAGCACCAACTAAAGCAACACACCTATCCCTGTCTTCCTCTGACTCTACCATTCCCACCACTCTAGAAGCCAACCCAAGCCACATCCAATTCCAGTGGTGAGGACCGGAGAACCAGAGAGGATCCAATAAAGAAAATAATCTAGGAAGAAGACGGTTGTCACTGATAGAAACACTGGGTCCTGAAGGCACCTGGCTACCACCCCAACCGATACGGATCTCTCCACTGAAGACGTGGCATCACTAAGAACACCAGGCCTTATTCTCACAGCATCCACACAAGTCCAGCCCAATCACACAAGCTGACACCCACCATGGCCCCCCAACTTCATGGGAGCCAGAGGGACAGACACGAGGTGCTCACTAACACTCCCCCACTGACTTTTACACTCAGGACTGCACTTCACACATGGAAATTATGCTCAGAGCTGGCAAGAGACTAGTCTGAGGCCACACAGGGGTCATGGGGGCAGAGCAAAGACACAAACTCAAGTGTGTGCTGACTCTCAATTCTACTATCCTGCCAATATACCACCCTATTTCTAACTCCTTCCCAATATTCAAAACATGGAGGCACAGCTTAATTTTAGCCCAAATGGTCAATTCTCTGAAGTTACTAAGTTTCCTCCTTCTCTAAGACATTTTTCTCACCAACCTCAGCCTCTTTTTTCTTTGCACGGACTTTCTCCACTTCCATAAGAATCTTTTGGGATTCATCCACATTTCCTTCTGCTCCCAGCTGCTCAGCTTTAGCAAGAAGTTTTCCTATTTCTTCGTTCAACTCATGTACTTTTTCCGCCTGGGAGAGAGAAAAACAATCAGGTAAGCAGACATCTAAAACCGAAAGACTTTTTAATGCAAAGAAAATGAGTGTTTCACTGCATTTGTTTTTTTCACCGAAAATAAACAGGCTGAAACCCTCACTGATCATATGCGAATTCTAACAATTACCACACCCCTACTGCTACCACTGAGACTGACAGTAAACTAAACCCAAGCACTGCGTTGCAATAAAAGCAGCAGCACCTCTTACTTCCCACAGATTGCAAGGATCATTGTGTTGGTCAGTTTCTAGGCTGTCTTTTTATGTCTTATATTATAGATCATTCTTCCAGGTAAGGGTAATAAAATGTGTGCATTTAAATTCATACACTTACACTGTAAGCAAAATGCCTAATTATTGGGATTTGCTGTCAGAAATAAAACAGCATCTTTGGTCCAGTTAGCAACTGCCTATTTCCTAAGAAATGCTTTTATAAAACTGAAAGGAAAAAAAACACTGAAGAGAGTTCTGCTGAAGAGGCAACAAGAGTAACTCAGACGACACACAGGTCAATTCTAAACAGATCTACTTTCTTCTTCCATGATACGGATGCACCATAGTTTAACCATTTCCCTACTAACTTTCTCCCATTTCCTATTATGGAGGAACATTAAAAAAACAAACTTCAAAAAACATGAACGGTGTGGGGAGGGACAGAGGCTACAGCCCCTTGGGGCTGAGAACTTGGTGATGGCCTTCCCTCCTTAGCAGAACAACCAAGGCTCTGAGTACCATCCACCCTAAAGATGCACAACCATTGCTGACAGTGAGCTGCTAGCTAGCTGGCAGCCCAGTTTTCACAAGACGGTGATTTACATCAACAACTTGAGGCGAAGGCCTCCCAGGCATACCTTTGCAGAAACTTCTGCACTGATTTCCTCCTGCGTCTCTGCCAGCCGCTTCTTGGCAAGCTCAGTTCTCCGATCACACTCAGCGATAAAGGACTCCAAGTGATCCATCGCCTGGTTCAGGGGAAGCAGAGAGCTACAATCAATGACATACAGACAACCCCAGAACTCATCTGTTTGATAGGAAATACACTCCTGGGTTGATTTCTTAAAGCCTGCGGGTTCAGTGGGAAGATCTTAAACTACACTACAGCTAACATGTCCACAATCACATTAAATCAAGGGGCTTTGTTAAACCAAATGATCATTCAGAAGCAAGGTCTTCTCAACTGATTTATTTATTTCCAAAATTTTTCAAAAGAACCCCCATCCCTCAATAACATTTCCAAGAAATTTGTGAGGAAAATTAAAACACTTGGCCATAACTAACAGTGTTCTCTGAGGGACAGAAAAGGCTACACTGAGACTAATGTTAGAGGCCCTCTCCTGGTGAGTTGTGGGAGATGCAGATGATGTACTCACTGGTCTTTGTGAGCCACGTAAATATTATTCCCTCATGTTCTGAGGGTAGAGTTCCCCCTTCCACCTCAAAACAAAACAATAGAACAAATGTTACTGAGAGCTGTGAACACGTTTAGTTATTGCCTACCATCTAAAGTAGCGGGAAAACTGGTTACTACTTACCCAAAGAGATAAAGGAAAAGACACTCTGAAAAGAGTTGGTGGAAAACAATAAAATACTAATTAATAAGTGTTGACAAACGCCAGGCAGTTAGTTTGCCCAAACTAGTCAAAGGCCCCAGTATAACTTCAGATAAACATACAAATAGGCCATCACTTTTCCAACTGTCAGGCACCTCCTAAGTTACACCAGTGAGTCAGCCTGCTAATGTCAGCATCAATTAAATACACAGCAAGTGAGTTTAGCAGTGGATGACAGGGTTAGACAGTGTGATCTACCACCAAAAAATAGCGAAAAGAAAGTTCTGAGTGAAAATGATAAGGCAGATGAAAGTTAGGCCAACACACCAAGTGGTGATAATCTATGTCCCTCCCCCCAAATATGGTCAGGAAAAAGCAGGTCAGCTGATAAGAAAGCACTCCACAAGGATTAGTGTGACCTGACAGTAGGGACACTGAGGGTTATTTCGTCCAGAAATCTCAAATACTCTCTTCAAATGAATGCATACATGAGAGTAGGTCACGACAGAGAAGAGGCTCTGTGATGGTGCCATGTCCCCAGGATGCTGGAGAAAGGCTAAAGCATCCTCATCCACCAAGGCCAACTCCCACATTTCACTCCACACATTTGGAATTGAGGACCTCTTTCCTGTCGTTGGTCACCCCAATAACCTCAATAAACATTTCACTGTGCTCAAGTCAAATAAGCAGTATAGGAAATTACTGGCATTTGTTTGCCTGCATGCACTGCACTTCCAGAAAATACATAAGAGTTGAGCTCTGCTGACAGGTAGGGAGGGACTCACCAGGATCAGAGATCCAGTGAGCTGACTCAAGTCACGCCCCACATGTGCTCAACTGGGACAATAGCTCCTAATAGACCCGCCTGAGATAACCCAGAGTCACTTATGCACAGGTGCTGAGACTTCGGTGCAGAATTCCTCTGTTGTCTACTCAAGAAAAGTGATCTCATACACAAGACAGAGCCAGGGATCCACTCAACAGGGGCTGAGTGGGGAACAGACATCTAGCAATTCTGCCAGTGCAACCACTTGCATCTTAAGCAGATACAAACTGGCTATGGACTCAGATCATCTAATAAGCTAAAAATCAGACAGTAAACTTCACAACATAGAATAGGCAGAGGGTAGAGATATCTGCCACCTTCTCGGCTCTGTTTCACTGCTCCTCCCTCTCTTCAATGTGCTTCTCAATTTCAGATTAGGTTCCTAAACCAAAGAGCAGCTTTAAAAAAAAGTACTGGAGCCTAAAAACTAAGTCCTAATCATAATCCACCACTTACTAGAAGTAATCCAATCCACTCTGTAACTCAGGGGTAGTGTGATAAAACACAAACCACTCAGGGTACCTGAGGACAGGACTGGCACATGGCAGGCACACAGGTCTTACTGCTGCTGGAGGCCGTCCCTCCACACACAGCACCATGAAGGTGCTGTCCCTGACTCTGCCTGCCTGGCAGCAATGACCATGGCCGGCAATCACTTAGCCTGAGACCAGCCTATGTTGTCAACCGAACAGTCACAGAAACAATACAGCCTCAACACAGCTGCACAGGGACCCTCAAGGTACCCATTTCCCAGATGAAGAAATGGAGGCATAGTCTCCAAACTCCTGAGCAATGGCGTTAGGATGCAAGGATCCTTGTGGTTTGACTCCAAAATCCCTATACTTAATTCTCACAGTTCTGAGGCAATTATCGCCAACCCAGTTTATAGATGAATAGGAAAGTACAAAAATAATTTTCCCAGAGTCACACAGGGACTCTAACCAGGGTAAGAACTGACTGATAAAACACAACTATCACACTGCACACCTCCAAGACAGACTAGGTATAATCAGAACTGGCCTCATTTGTATATCAAAGACAGTTTGGAAATTAGCTGAAATGGTGTTGGTCTGGAAACCTGTCAAAGAAACATGCTGCTCTAAATTAATGAATTAATAGTGCTGTTTGCCTGTGTCCAAGTTGAGAAATTTGAAATGTTGAATTGAGAATTGAGAAATTTATAAAGATGACCTAATAGCAGATACTATGCACCTTCTCCTAGGGAATTCCTGGGTATAACACTTCAAGAAATCAAGCCCTGGCATTGTCAGGCTGAGGCTTAGCTGGACTACAAGGAGCCACTGGTAAGGATCAGGAGCTACCGTTTCCCAGATAACCTGTTTTGAGTGTATCCTGAGTGGAAAAGTGCCAGAGGTCCCAGTCATCAGTGCAAGCTGAGGGTCTAGGCAGAGAACACCTATGTAAAGAAACACCTTTATGACAACCCTGTCAGGCCTACAAAGAAATACCTCTCTGACTGGCAAAAACCAAAAGTTTGGTAACTCACTCTATTAGTGAAGACATGAAAATGGGAACTCTCACACATCGCTGGTGGGAGTATTCACCCCTCTGGAGACCACCACGCCACTATCTACCAAAATGACAAAAGCACATCCTCCCTGAGCCAAATGTCCCTCTTCAAGGGATCCCTCCCAGATACACTCACAATGTGGCAATGTGTAATGCAGCACTATAACCATCAACAGGGCACCGGTCATATAAAACTGATAACCATCCTTTGGAATACTATGTAGCCACAAAAAGGATGAAGTAAAATAAACAGCAGAAAATAATCTCAAAGATATACTGAAAAGTTAAAACAAAAAAAGAGAAGGGAGCAGATATAGAACATGTGTACAATAGATTACTATTTGCATTTAAAAAAAAAAAAGAGGTAGAGATACATCTCCCCTCAGGTATCCACACAGTCTCGAAAGGTAATACAAGAAAGGTAAACTGGTTACCTGTGGGGCCAAACAGGTGGCTGAAGAATGGAGCAGTAGAAGATTCACAACATACCTTTCATATCCCTTAAACTTTGAACCATGTGAATATTTTACATGTTTTTAAATTGATGAGAAGTGGCAACCCTAGTGACATAAATGATCTAGGACATAATCCTCAACTGCTGCCTAAAGCATGAGGCCAAAGGCTGGAGGGGGCCTGTACAATCACTGGGTCAGGCTGCCAGTACACCCAGGCCCACTGACTGTTGTGCTGCCCAAGGGGATGCAACAGCAAGTGCCCGGCTCGGCCTCGGCACTATTCTGTCAAACAAGAACAAACTGAATCTGATGAATCTTGACCATCGAGCTCCAGACATAATTCACCGGCTATAGGACATTTCAAAGATAAGGGGAAAATGTTAAAAAAAAAAAAAAAAAAAGACTGCATCATACGGAAACAATCAGCAAAATCCAGATATGAAAGACTTAAAAGTTAATTTCTTCGAACAAATAGACTTAAAAAGGCTTACAAAAGCAGGCTAACGTGTGGCTCTTCTTTTAGATCCCGACTCAAGTGACTATTAAAAAAACCCTTTTTGAGACAATCTGGGAAATTTGATGGCCATTAGATGATGTTAAATTATTTTTAAAGTTATGATTATTTTTAATAAAGTTCTTACCATCTAGCTATACGATGTGCAGTACTTGCTAGTAAAACTGTATGTCTAGGAACTACCATAAACAATCCAGTGAGGAAAGACAGTGTAAAAATGAAACAAGTCTTCATTTGAACAATCACTGAAAACTGGGAGATGAAACCCAGAGATCTCATTCTATTAATGTTTACTTCTGCATTTTAAAATTTTTCCTCAACACATTTTAAATAACACGCTAATAAGTAGATTCTGTCCAAACCAAGTAAAACACCAGTTCTTTAATGCAGTGTAAAGAGAACTTCAAAAGCCAATGGCAATACTGAACTATCTGCAGATGAAATGATAGGATGTGTTAGGTTTGTTTTGAGATTTGTGAGAGAAGTGGGAACAAAGATGAAACATACTTGTCCATGAGCTGATCATTACTGAAGCTGAGTGATGGGCATGCAGAAATTCATTATACCGTTAACATCTACTTTTGATGTTTGAGATTCTCATGTAAAAAGTAAAACAACACAAAAACCTGGTAAATCAATTTTCCTTAGTCTTTTTTTTTTTTAATAGGAAACATACTACATTTAATCACAGCTTTAAACTGTTAAAAAAGTTCTATGAGAATGACTCCCTACCTTTTTGCCAGCAGAGTCTCAGACTGGCTTTGGCACAGGCTCCCAACTGCTTTCAAGCAGTTTGTTAAAAACTAGTCATCAAGGTCAGTTAGTAGCACTTAAGCAGCACGTCGTTGCTTCCTTCCATTTTAAAGCAATGGTTAAGGGACTGCCTCCAGGGAATGGGAGAGGCAATAAAAGGCGGGGTTTCAGGGGTTTTCCATGATAGTCTATGAATTCTGATTCAGCCACACCCGTTCAGTGAGAATACACAAGAAAGTTCAGAGCTGAAATCCCCAGAATATACAATTTTGTCTTGCTCATGACATCACAAGGAATTGTAAGTCACTGAACGGGTTTCACAAACGTTAGTCTCAAGAGCACAGTCTACCATTTGAGTTTATCATAATTTGCTCCATCATTGAGAGTTTTTGTTACATCCTACTGTTCAGTCTTATAAACAACGCTACTACAAACATCTGTGTACCAATATTCGCCCGTGTTTGAACAATGAGGGGATTAGTGGCGGATTGTGTAGTATTGTAGTATGCATTTATTGAAAAAATCCACATGTAAGTGGACTAACACAGTTCAAACTCGGGCTGTTCAAGGGTCCTTAGGATAGCAATTTGTAGAAATAAGTTACAAGGTAGAAATATCTTTAAACTTTTATCTCTGCCTACTATATTACCAATCTGGCCAAGCCTTAAACTTTTATACGACTTAGAAAATGCAATTCTTTCTCCTCCCCTAAAAAATAATCAGTTAAGAGCTTAGTATATACCTTTTTAAACTGTATTAAAATACATATACAAGCACATAACTTTAATTTCACTTAGGACAGCTTTTCAAGTTTTTTTCATTATTACACCAATGCACACATCTTCTATGATCTACAGCTGTGCAGTATTTATTTCACTGTCTTAACACAACTATAACCATTCCAATAAATACATACTTGCATTTTTCACTTTTCACTAATTCAAAACAACACAATAAACACCTTAAGTGTTCTCATACACAGGCAGATATTCTTCTAGGACAATTTCTTACGAATTGCTTAGAGAAGATTCAAAGTCTGTAAGTATTTTAAAACTGTATAAAGGGCTGATGAGCTCTTATGAAACATGTACTGAACAAGTCAAATGTCACCTAAGGTCAGTTCAGGAACTAACCAAGAAATAAAACAAGTTTTAATAGTTATGTTGCCTTCTGTATAGACAGAATTTTCTTTTAAACTAATGCATCAAGAATTAATAAATCCACTAAAAACTTGAGTTTTAAGTTTTTTGATGAAAGGCATCTAGTGTGCAAAGCTTTCATGTTGATCTGACTAGAATATGCTCTTAAAACACCCCTTGTAAACATGATAGGTGATAAAGATGAAAAGATGATAAAGAAGATAAAGATCATTTAATTCAAACACCTGTTATATTTAATATATTTAATTAAAATTTTTTTCAATATTAAAATAAAGTAAATGTTACACGTTTTTGTCAGCTCTCTAATATAACTTGGATAAAAACAGCTCGTAAATACCCGACTGACCCATTAAACAGAATGATCCTCTCCCAGCGTCATTTGGTGTAGCTTCCATTAATTCTGGCAAATAACATCAATCTTACTGCACTTTCAGAGACTTTGGAGATAAATGGTTGGCCCACCTCACAGATTTATTACCAACAGTGAAAAGATTCTATTTTCTAAAATACTTGGTGAGATACACAAATATAAGTTACTAAGAAAAATCAGAACAAATCATGGATTAGTGATGGTTCACAATTTGTAAAAGTGAAACATGTGTACATCTTCCAATAGTGATGACTCCACTGTAGTAACTCCAGAAATCAAGCTCAACACGGGAGCTACTGGTCCCAGCTTGGGAACAGTTCATGGGCCACGTGGTAGGCTAGGAGCCTAGAGCCAACAGCAGGTCATCAGGAGGCAGCAACAGGCCAGCAATAGCAAGAGTCAGCCCACTCACCACTTCTGGCCAAAAAGCTTCTGAAGTGTTCTGGTTTATCAAAATTGCCATTTTGACAAGAAAAATCACAGTAAATGTGAAAAATATATATGTTCATCCTGAGTGGACTATCTTTGAAAGATACAAGTGACCTCCATAGAGGGGTACCAGATGGCCAGTCATATGGAAAGGGGAGAATTTTCACCTGGAATCTGTAACAGTAAGCATGTATTACCTACCAAAAAGATTTAAAAATTCATTTGCATCAAATTCTTTTAACAAATCTATATTCTGAGTAAGGACTTTATTTTTCCTTCTAAGTTTATTCTGCATAACTAAGGAAATAAAGTTATTTCAGCTTGGCATTTTAAAGTCAGGCCACATTTGCTTTTAATTATTAAAGTAATCCATGCACATTGAAACATTACTGATACACACATATAAAAAATTTAAAGGAAGGATAAATTTTATGACTTGTAAATTATATCTTAAAGCCATCATTTAAAAAAAACTTTTTAAGGTAAAAATCTCCCTCTGTAACACCCAGCAGTATCTGCTTAGAGCTCCACAAAACACCATTCACTGTACAACAGGACTACAATTAATGTAAGTAGCCCCCATTAATAAACAGCTCCACTATACCCTCCTCTTCTCACTTTAAAAAAGCTGCAATGCGCATCTTCTTTTCTTTTTTTAATGAGCATCTTTTCTGTGTCCTCATTTGCACACATGCCTAAGACACATTCCCAGCACCAGAGTTCTGAAACAAGTGAATACACATGTGCATGTGACATGCTGACAGTACCCTGACAGATCACCCTCCTACAAACATGGCTGCTCCAGGTGACCCTACTTTCTTCAGGACAGGAGGACCTCCTCCACACGTTTACAGCACTAGTTATCAAACATTTCAAAAGGAGCCATCTGTAAGATCAAAAATGATTTTTAAGGAGATAGGGGAGGGGTGTCTTTTTACTGAAAAGTAATTCCTGTATGTGGTAAATTTTCACAGTACAAAAAGGTCTCTTGACCCACGCTAGCCCTCAAACTAAGATAAGAGTGTTCAGTCTCCCAGCTTCTTCTGAAACTACTCTGTACACCTAAGCTTTAAAACAAATGTAAAACACACTTCCTTTTTAAAAATCACACTATGGAAGCCTTCATATCACACTTGCTCTTCCACTTGGTCTCTCTTGGAGGTAACTCCACATCAGCACACACTGAACTACCTCAGTTCTCTTCCCTCAGCTCTACATCATTCCATTGCAAAGAAGAACAATGAGTTAGCCAGTACCTTACCGAGGAAGTCTAGCTGGGTCTGGCTTTCTTTGTGTCTTTGTACATAGGCAAATGTATTGGTCCAATACACTTTCAGAACCAGCACTGCTGGGATGTGCTTTCACATCTTCAGATGTTCAATTATCCAGGAAGTTTATAAGGATTTCTTAACTCTGCATCTCTTGAGTTCTGAGTGAGGGTGAGTAACTGCCACAGGATTAGAAGCCCACAAGAAAATGTCCTTTGCCCATTTTCCACTGACCTATTGGTATAGCTCTTTTCAATCATGATGAACTACATATAAAGAAAACCTACTCTTCATCATACTGGCTGCAAATATTTTGTCCCCGTTTTTGTCTTATTTTATGTACGGGAATTTTTGACACACTAATATTTTAAGTTTTTATACAGAAAAATGTATCCATCTTTCCCTTATAGTTTCAGACTTCATAACATCTCAAGATGACAAAACAAAATTCTCTTTTGGGAATCCAACTTGGTTTTTCCCCAACTGGCTAATCTATAGTTTCTAATACTGTTCAATGAAAAACCCATCTTCTCCACACTGGCTGAACACATGCCCTTCATAAAATACTAAATTACCATTTATGTTTCAGCCTCCTTCTGCAGCCTCAATTTCTTCTATTCATCTATTTTCTAGCATTACATCAACCAGACCATTTAAAAAGTGCCCTGACATTTTGATTTAGTAGAAATGCTAAGATTTGTGATCCAAAAAACTACATTACTAAAATTGAGATTTTAACCTATATGGCTGTGTATCTATCAGAGTTTCTGAAACCTGATATTCCTATTTCCATAAGCATTTTCAGATTATTGAAGAATTAAAACTCTCAATATAGAAAACTTCCATTTCCAAACCCCATCTTCCATTGTACTGTTTGTTGCTAAAGGCATTTTTAGTTAATTCAAAGATTCAACACTGAGGTTGAAGAATGTACTGGAAACAGAAGTTAATTTTAAATACTTTTTAAGATTACTGATTTAAATAGAATTTACTCCAGCTACAATAGTATCCTCTAGAATGTCCTCTGAGAGGTAAAAAAAAGCCTTTTCTTGGGTTTTGTTTTTCTCTGACTCCCTCACACCAAGCTTAGTCCCTTTTTAGTCTTCACTCAGGAACCTGAATAGCATCAAACCCCTCTGCTGACCTCTGGTCATACTAGGGATAGAGGGTGCAGGAAAAGAAAACTTAAAATGGAGTTACTGTAACTCACACATTCTTGAGGCAGGGATGAAAACTGGTCTTAAAGAGTGAAAAAAATCTTAGATATTACAATGGTTTGTGGCCCAGAAAAAAAATCACAGTACATAAACTGATATGCTAGGTATCAGTGCTATTAAAACTTCATGGAGGGGAAGGGAACGAATTAGGAAAAAAGCTCTAGAAAATGCTTCTTTGGGAGGTAATAATGAAAAATAAGTTATAAAATGCCATTTTATAACCATGAAATTGCAAAACTTTAACAGTCTGGTAATTCCAAGTGTTGGTGAGGATGTGTACACTGCTACTGCGGGTACACTTTATCAAACAATAGGGAGAAAAGAGGAAAAGGCAACATTACAAAATTATCTTGCAAAGATGAACATGTGCATCTTATCCAAGCCAGCAACTCCTCTCCTAGGAACATCCCCTAGATAAATTCTTTGTACATGTGCACCAAGAAGATAGTTAAGAACATTTATAATATTGTTCATAATAGCATTAAAACTAGAATCAACCCAATTGTCTATGAATACAAAATACTCAAGCAGCAGTGAAAACAAATAAAACATACCCAACCAAATAGGTAAACAGGAACATAACACTGAAGGAAAAAATAAAGTTTACCTACACTATAAAACATAAGACTCAAAAGCAAGACTAAACATAATGTCCAAGGAATCATAAAATATGTAATAAAAAATAGTTTTAATGAAAATGATACGTACAAAATGGAGACTGGAGTTGGGATGGTAAACACACAGATACAAAATACCAGCTAGAGAGTGGCAGAGTAACAAGTACCTATTACATTATTTTGCTTCATAACTTACGTATGTTAACATTACTCCTGTTAGTTCAATATTTGGCTCTCCACAGCAGAGAATAATTAACATCAAATGAAACTTACATCCAATTCAAAAAACAGGTCTCTTTCTTTACTTGCAATCTCATAATCTGCTCGGAGGGCCAAGTCGTGGATTTTGGTACATTCTCCTAAATCCATGCGCTGTAAGTAAGAGAAACAAAAATTTACACATGAACATCTATACACTTGCAGAAACCACATGACCTGGTGTTTTAGCTGTCATTCAAAATATATATATATATATATATATTTTAAAGTCTAAACTATAATAAGAAAGTTAACAGAATATGGCTGAGAAGCCTTATTTTCCTTTTACCACCATGTTTATATGACACTCAGAACTGACGCATTTAAGTGCAGTGATTTATTATCTCTTTTAGACCCTGAGATAATTAGACTACTAATGAAAACCACATTAATTACTTTTTGGCAGTTTTATATTCACATCAGCCACATAATAAATGTCTATTCAGTGAAAAAGGAAGCGGGGAAAGTGGAAGGAAAGGGCCAGGAAATAAGAGTACCACAGATAGCAACAAGTTTCTACACACTCCTTGCAATCCTGACTACTAAAGATGCTCAATGCCTATGGTTCAGAGACAAGAAGAAGGAAAGAACAGACAGAAATCAGGTTTTGACAATCACAATACAATCTAGTGCCTGGCTTTGTGTAGCTCTTTGTACACCAAAGGAAATAAAGCAGAACAGGCTGATTCAGTCAAATAAATCCTCCAAACATTCTCCTAACCTGGTAAATGACTCTGGACACATAACTGGGGACAGAGAATTGGACCACTTGGTTGCCACATGTGATAAAACAAAAAGCTCTTTTACTCAAACAAATTAGTTATCAGTAAGATTAGCCTGATGTGCTCATTACGTGTTGTGAGCATATGTAGAACAATTACACAACAAGGCATACTTCTTACCTGAGTACAGGAACCTACACAGGCACCCCACACACACCCTGGCCTCTAAACGGCAACGGAAAAGTTTGTATGCTGAGGATGATGTTATCAAGCCTCAGAGTGCAAGTTAACAAAACCCAAAAGCCCAATGAGAAGACACCTCAGAAGTCCAAGCTGTTGGACACAAGCACAAAGAATGAGGGAGCCCAGGAACTCCTTTAAACTCAAATTACAAGTGTGCTCAAAACAAGATTTAAAAAAAAAAATTCATGTGTTATAAAATTCTTAACATTTTTGGCAAATTAGAGAGGATTGTAGTGCCTGACTGTTAGGCCCCTAATCTCACAGGTGACTGCCATGTTCACTAACAAAACTTCCTTCCATATCACTAGTGACAGAGCAAGCTGCCTGTGTAGAGCTTATCTTCATTTTGACCATGGTCGACTTCTACATGTAAATGTTAAGAGATCTTTTCTCCTTCATTTATGCTTACTTGAAGTCATGTGGAGCTTTCGTATGCTGGTTACGTGGGGGATCCAAAAGGAGGGAAACAGAGGTTCTAGAAACCAAAGCTGCAACTAGAATTGCCGTCCCTGTAAAGCTGACAACTTTTGCTTCATTCACTCTTTTAAGTACCAAACATAATTCTTTGGAAATACATAGCTTCCTACATGCTTTTGTTCTTTGTTTTTCCCATTCTTCCCTCAATGGGCATTCATAGGCTCATGATCAGTGGGTTGGTTAAAGGGTTGGAGCCCAATATATGGACAATCGCTTCCAAGTATGCAAACATTGTGGGTATGAGTGTAACTCTCATTTTTATATATCGTTCTAAGTCTCACTTTCCATTTGTTCTAATTTCTTCATCCACTATTTTTATATTTTATTTTTGTTTTATGTGTTTATGTATATAGCATGAGGCATAAATATTACATATTTTCAATTTATTAAAAAATTACCTAAGCCTTAAAAAAATACATATAGCTCCCACAATGAAATTAAGTGCTACAGTTGAAAAATAAGCAGCTCTCAGAAATTCCTTAAAAGCTAATGAAGGCTCTGTTGCTCAAAGAAAAACCAACACCAGAGGAAGTAAACACCAAAACCCTAAGTACTAAAAATCTAAGTGCAAATCAATTTCCATTTTAAAAACTTCAACTGTCAAGAAAGTTTAGATATAAGGGGACCACACACAAAACAAAATTCACCACTCTCTTCCTTTTGGTATGAGTTTTCAAGTAGCCACTGCTAAAGCAAGTGGAAGATAGGCCATGGCTTCCACAGTCACTTTCCGTAGGTGGCTTTTCAGCTTTACCAAGGAGGCAGGGAAGTACTGGCCAACTCCCCTGGCAGCTAAACACCAAACAGAGCTGAAATACCACACTCATTAAATCCTTCCAAAATATTCCAAGTGGCTGTTAAATCCAACTTCCTAATTAATACAACATTATCCCACTAAGCCTCAGTAACATTATAGCTTCCATTCCTCTGCGCCTCACTCCTACTGATAAGAGATGGTTTTGAGTAAAAACTTGGGCTGGAGCAGCCCTTAACAAGCTGAGGGTTATAACCACTTTCATCTTGCTTGCTGAAGAATTATATTCACTCCACTTCAATTTAACACAAAACAAACTCCTCAGAAGACTCATCGTTCAACTCTTCACCTCACCTCCTACTTCCACGTAGCTCAATCAATGAGGCTCAACCTTTAAAACATCCTCCATCCAAATTATCAGTCTTTATCTTAATTGGCCCTCAGGAGCCCCTAATACTTGTTCATTTGCATCTTCACATGAACATGGGTCTCCTGGGTTTCCTCTCCCTTCTCAGTCTGAGCTGCTCCTGTTCAGTTGCACACAGGAGTGACTGCAGGGTCCATGACTTCTCATGACTCCTTTGATTCCACAGTGTCTACCTCCCTCTCCCGTCACTCACACCTGCCCACACACACACCGAGGCATTTCTGCTTCCTTCTGCTCCATCGTCCACCCAGTATGTTACACCCTAAACCATGCACGTGTGTTCTTTCTCACCGTTCAGGTCTCTGCCCCAACGTCCCTGAGAGGCCTTTCCTTATCACCCTATCTGAAACAGTCCATAATCTACTCATTATTTATTGTCTCTCCTGTTCCTCTATTAGATGAGTGAAGATTTTGTTTAATTGGCACCATATCCCCAGTGCCTGGCACATAGGTGTCCAATAAATACTTGGTGAACTAACCTGTACCTAACAGGGATAAATAAGGAAATGCCCTCATTCTGCTTATTTTCCTCACCAGCATTCCTGAACAGTGCTACACAAGGATCTGATCAAGAAAAACGCAGTTGAGATCCTTCACACTGGTCCACGTCCCTCTACTCCCGTCAACTTCTTCCCCTAAGATCTACTGACAATTCCAGGTTATGATGCCTCCTAGGAGTACCCTACAGCTGAAGTGCTATGACCAGCACAAAGCATTATCTACATTGATGGCACCTACAACAATCCACAGCATGTAGTAGTTATGTTTTCCTACACAAGGCTTAGCATTCATTTTCTATTTGCTGTCAGACGAGCCAGCTTGAGAAGATTCAGTACACCTGAGCAGTTTTCCAGAAGCTGCTCCCCCAAAATGGCAGTAACAAAAGTAATGATTAATCATGGAAAACATATTCCCTAGCACATACAGATTTAACCTTCAAAATGAGTAGACAATTTTTATATTCCATTAGGTAGCTGTGAAATCTTACAACAGTGGTGGGTCTTTACAGGACTCATTTTATGTAAGTGGCTGAATCATGGTAGATAATCCTACACTCTTTAGTCTTCTCAAATCCTATCTAATTTCGAATAAATGCACATTTTGCAAAATTAACATTTATCTGGTTCATCTGACGTGCATTTAAAATTTCACAAGTCTAAATTCACTGGATCATGTGTTGATTTCTTAAAAGGGTGACATAACACGAAACTAGTAAATCAGTGTTATTCCTAACTGATTTTTCAAAAACCTAAATACCTGGGGAAGAAACGTAGCTTGTTAGACCAAAAGTCTAATATATGTTTAACTTGAAAACAAACCAACCCAGAATCTTGGAAGAACCACAGGGTGACTTGAAATATTCTTTCTGCTAAAGCCAAATGGGACCACTATTTGCACTACCAGCTGTGAACACTTCAGCATAAATGACTCTACAAAAACCTAGTAACCTTACAGAGATAATTTTATAGAAATAAAATATGACATTATGTAAAATTTCACCAAACTAACAAAATCTATCATTTGAAGGGCAGTGGGTAGGTAATTTCTGCCTGGTAAAGGAAAACAATTCAACCTGAAAAACCTTCACTGCCTACACAGCATCCACTTCGGAGTGTCTTATGGCACTCCTACCCCAAATGCACTTACCGTCCCAGCCAGGATGTCATGGGGGCAGCAGTCCAGAAGGTGACTCTTGCAGACACGGTCATCTGTAAACTTGACCCTCTGTCTGGTTTCGTCTCCTGAAATTCATTTGTGGTTTTAAATAAGACAATATTATCACATTAACCACAAAAGCATACCTGGTACAATTCACCTGGATGATTTCCAGACTACCAAATACACTGAAAAGCTGATCTAAAGATATTTACAACTGGAACGAAATACAGATGATTTCTGATGCTAAATATACTATGAAGAATCACACTTAATGAGATCTGACTCCATCATTGTGCCAAAGAAGTCAAGGAGTCAGAAGTAAAATGCTGAGCACCAAAAGGCCGTTAACCCCCCACATACATGTGGGCAATGACATACCAAAACCCATGCTAATCAGAGGGCCATGAATCACCACATATGACTTATAGCTGGTAGTTTCCACCAACAAAAGCTACTTATCAACCTAACTGTTTCGCTATGGACAAATGCATAGTCAGTATTTCGCCAAAAATTACTTGAAGAAAGCTTTCTCTACTACTGACTGAGAAATAATCTAGACCTAGTCTACCTCACCCCCTTTCACCCCCACCCTTAAGAAAGAGGGTTGGCACCTGGGAGTCACTTTTAACAAGACAGTATCAGAAAAAAGGTGGGGGGGCGCAAAAAAGAACTAGGTTAGTCAATACACACTGTGAGTTCCAACACATACTGTACCCATCTGCATTCTTCAAGACCTCAGCTGCAGAATTTTATGCCCGCTGTTGAAAAGTTTTAAAGGAAAAGTTTTCTTGCCCAACCTGCAGTAAGGAAGTCAGGGGAATGATACATAAAAATAAAGGCAAAGTGGAATGTGACAAATTTTAAAGCTAATCTGTGTATATGACACAGAGCTGTGTAATACTAAAGGAGGAATATATTTTAGGATTTGCAAGCATCCAGGATTAATGTAGTGTCTTTTTATTGAAAATGTTTTCTTTCTAAACTACACTTTTAAAGTTATTTGTGAAAAAAAAGCAAACACTTTTTTGTTATAACAGCTTAGAAATTGGTTGTGACTCACGGCTCGATGAACATGAGGCTTTTCTGCAACTCCCTTGCAGATTGATGTAGGCAGGCAAAGATACACTGAACCTTTATAAATAAAATAGAGGGGCCACAATTGTTCAGTTTGTATGAAATAAAAATATGGGAAGCAATTCAAAAGCAACTCAATATACAAAGAAAGCTAAAAAGCACTTATTCATCTAAGAAATAAAGTGCAAAGAATCTGCACAGCCCTGCGAATGTGCCAGTGTGAACTTACAACTTCATTACTTCAGTAGAAAAGAAAACACAAACCACAGCAGGTATATAGTTTTGCAAAGATGCAACTGCTTTCTCCTGAGACAACCATCATGATCTTGCATTGCTCCCTACAGTACAACCTACCTAACGACTGCCAAGCGCTGGCTAAACAGAGGCTCTCCTGTATGGCCGGGGGGAAAGGGGGCTGGAAAAGCACGCGGCAGGAACCCACGTTAGAAAAGCTCGATTTACGGCTCCCCTTGCAATGGTACAGAACAAGAACGGCCAGGGTTTCCAGGCCCATCCGGCTCCCTCGGGTGGAGGAGCTCCGCCAGCTCGCTGCCAGCGACCCAAGCCCACGCTTGCTGCAGCCATCGCCGACTCTCGGTTCAAGCGGCGGCGGGGGCCGCGAGGGGCGGAGAAGTCGAAGGAAGGTCAACAGGGAGGGGCTGGCGCCCCACCGACGGCGCGGGCTCCGAGGGAGGAGCCCGCCAAGGACCCACGCCGGCGGGGAAAGCCAGGCCGCGGCCGTCCCCGAGGCGAACCGGCTCAAACAAAGGCCCGGCGCCCGCGGTCGCCGCGCGGGGGAGGGGAGGGCGCCCGCGCAGGCGCAGACAGTCGCGGCCCCCGCCTCAGGCCGCCCGGCGGCCTCGCCTCACTCCCGCCCCAACCCTCGCCTGGCCGGCCGCCCCGACTCACCGTCCCGGGCAGTGCCCATGAGCTGGTCCAGCAGGGCCCGCATCTGCGCCTGGGCGGACATGGCAGCCAGCGGGAGCGGCAGGGACAGCCGCGACGGCTTCTCTCAGGCGGTGGCGGTGGCGGCGGTGGCGGCGGCGGCGGCGGCGGCGGCGGCGGCGAAGGCTGGTCGCGTCGGCCTCGAGCCCGCTTGGCTCCTTCCCGCAGTGAGGGATGCCGGGAGGAAGTGCGTTGGTGCCGGCGCTTCGCCTGCTGGGAAATGTAGTTTCGCGAGAGGGGCGGAGCCTGAGGCTAGAGTGGGCAAGCAAGCCGTCTAAGGGGCGGAGCCAAAAGTGTCAACCCGGATTTTACCCTGGAGCCCAGAACATCTATGCTCCACCTAAGGCTGAACTGCAATAAAGTGAGATAAATATAGACAACCCAAAACAAGAAAACCAATTTCGTGTATCTTCTTGCTAGCCATGAACCTGGCTACCCTCAGACACAATTTTTTTTTACACCTGTGAAAATGGTGCCTGTCATATATGACTTCCGTGAAAGTTAAATCAAGCATGGAACTGGTGTTCAGTTCTGTGACTACTACTTGGTGGTAGTCCCTCTCTGAGCTCATAGTCTGCCATCCACCAAGGCTACTGCAGGTCTAGTACACCCAAGACTGACAATGTACCATTGAGAAGTGCTCTCCTTTGACGGTAGGGGACCGCGATTCACCCCTATGGAACTGCCAATGTATCCAGATGTGTATTTGCTTTTCAGGAAAGCTCCACACCAGCACACCACACGCTATGGCCTGCAGAATGCCTACTTCACTGACATGGGATCCAACACAACACTGCCTCACATCAAGAAATCCATTTGATGATGAAGCAGGTCAATTATTTATCTCTGTGTAACAGGCCACTTAAAAATTCAATGGTGTAAAACAAAAATGATTTATTATTTTTCATTATTCTGTGACATTCAGACAGGGCTTAGCTGGGCCCTGGGCTCTTTGCTCTAGGTGGTTTGGCTGGGTTCACAAAATTGCTTGTATGAACTGGGCTGAGCAAAGAACCCAGAAGACTGCACTGACACGTCTGGCCCCTCTGTAGTGTTCCATATGGCTTCTATCTCTGTGCATGAGATCATATCACTCAGAAGTCTAGCCCAGGTTGCTTCATAGTGAGGCAGCTGGCAGCCCCCAGGGAGGGAGTAGAAGCTGTCACTTCTTTTAAGGCCTAGACTTCAACTCCCAGACCTCCTCACCTTATCTATTGGTCAAAGCAAGTCAAGAGGCCAACACCGATTTGAGAGGAGGGGAAACAGATGCTACCTTTTTGTTGTTGTTGTTGTTGTTGTGGGAAAGTAATTAGGTTTATTTACTTTTTTTTTTTAAGTGGAGGTACTGGAGATTGAACCCACGACCTCATGCATGCTAGACACTCTACCACTTGAGCTATACCCTCCCCTCAGATGCTACCTTTTAATGTGAGGACCACCTTGTGTGCACAAAGATGGGAGGAATTTTCAATAGCCATATTTGGAGACTCTGACTGCAGTCTCCAGTAGCTAAAACATACAGGCTCTGGAATGAAGGGTGGGAAGCAATACTGACATCTCTCCATTGCTCCCAGTGACCACCTTGTGGAATTTGCACTTCTTTCCCCAACAAGGTGAGGTGGGAAGCCCCATGAAAAAGAGCAGGACCCCCAGGCAGGGCCACTGCCCTCCTGCCAGCACCATTCGGTTCCCTGGCCCAGCGGCATTATTTCACTTTTTAAACTCTGAAATGGCTTACTTCTAGGAAAGCAGAACTTACCCCTAAGAGTCTATTGTTTCCTGAGCTAACTCCTGATTGGTCCATTTCTCTCACTCTTGATTGGTCCACTTCTACAAAGCTTGTTCCTAATTAGTCACCTTTGTTATACCTTATTTGCACGTGATATTGCAAAATGTTCCAAAGTCTAGACTGGTAGCCTATAAAAGCCTGTGTAAACCTACAGATAAGGTCCAGAGCTCGAAGTGTTAACTCCTCTGGGCCCGCTGGCATAATAAACCTGAGTTCTCTAACTCTCCGAGTGCTGCTTGGTCTCTCTCCTGGATCCAGGTTGCTGTCACAACTGAGCTGTAACACGCTTTTCTGCAAAAAAGGGGCTTCCCTATTGTCACTGAGTCCTGCCATGAACACACATGTGCAACCCAGAAGCACAGAGGAGTTACATGCTATGTGATGGAACTTAAACTTTGACCAACTGGAGATGGAACCTGGTGGACAAACTCATGTCTCTTCCCATACACACACTCCCAGCCCCGGAGATACAAGAGTAGCCCATACCCTCTCGGAAAGCATGCAACCCAGAGTGCCTGACACTAAGTAGTAGCAGTGACACCAGCAACTTCACTTTAGTTCGTATTCTCCTCCTGACATGCCTCACTCCTTTCGCTGTCCTTCCTAATTCCCTGGGACTGAGGCTTTTAATAAAAGAATTCTAAAGCTTCTGCTTTCTGGGGAGCTAAAGTTAAAACACGGCTAAATCTAGGTCTGCACTAAAGGAATAGATGCCACTCAGAAAGAAAATCATCTTGAAAGACAGTCTGAAATGTAAGAAGGAATGGTGAGCAAAGAGGGGAAAATGGTGAACATATAAAAAATGGAAACAAACACTGCTTGTAAATAATAATAATAAGAATGGTTGTAGACTTTTAAAAAGCCTGATAAAATAATGAACAACAGCATGTTAGTCAGAAGGATGAATAATCAAAGAGCTCTATGATCCTTGTACTGTCCCAGAAGCGCATTAAGATATTGTTCAAACTCAGGCTTTGTTAAAGTAAATATGCATGGTATAATTTCAAGGGTAACCACTTAAAAATATAAATGGATCATATAAATTTGAAACAGGTGGATGGGGAAAAAATAATGAGAACACAAGCAAACAAACTTAGTCTAAAGCATGCAAGCAGCATTGAAAAAGTGGGACAAATAAAAATCTTCAATAATATGGCTAAATACAAAGTGATAGCCTGGATTGGATCCTTGAACAGAAAACAGACATTAGTGGGAAAACTGGTGAGACTGAATAAAGTCTGATTTTGTTAACAATAATGTACTGATATTAATTTCTTAGGCTTGACAAATGTATCATAGTTGTGTAAGATATTAACCTGAGTGGAAACTGGGTATGGGAACATTCGCACTATTTTTGCAATTTTTCTGTGAATCTAAAATTTTTCCAAAATAAAAATTTTATGTAAAAGATAATATGTAGAATCAAATTCAAATAAGTTATTATCCCAATAATTATAAAGAGATTAAATTCATTAGTTAAAAGAGAAAATCAAACAGGATTTCATGAAAATCCAGTTTTATGCAATTTAAAAGCAATATATCTGAAATATAAAGATATGTAAAGGATGAAAGTAAAAGTGTGGGAAAATATGTAGGCAAACACCAACATAAATAAAGCTGATATAGTTACAGTATAAGGTTTAAGGGGGAAAATATTATTAAGAATAGAGAAGTCATTGTATTGAAAAAAGTTTTGTTCTTCACAGTAAGATATAGTTATTTTAAACTTGCATGCACCTAGTAAAATGGCCTCAAAATATGCAAAGCAAAAGAAGACAAAACTGCAGGAAAAAACAAACATACCACCACAAAAGAGGATTTCAATATCCCCCTTTCAAAATGCATTGATTAGACAGCCCCAAAATCTGTAAAGATATGGAAGAGTTGAAAAACAAATTAACAAACTTGATATAAAAACACATGTAGAACTCTGCATCCAACAATTGGAGAACAGACATTTTTTCTCAAGCACACATGGGTCATTTTCAAAAACTGATCATACATAAGCACATAAAGTAAGTGTCAATAGATTAAGAAGAATCAGTGTCATAAAGCTCACAATCTCTACCCCAAGTCAACTAAATTAGAAGCCAATAGTAAATAGGTAAATTTAAAAATACCCACATATTCAGAGATTATAAAGTACAATTTAAAACAGATCATGAGTAAAATAAAATATACTTAGAAACGCGTGACAGTGAAAAGCTTACATATTTAAACTTAGCGGATGCACCAAAAATAACATTTAAAGGGAAATGTATAGTTTTAAATGCTTAAAATATTTTTTAAAAGGCAGAAATTTAATGACCTGGTGAGGAGGGTATAGCTCAGTAGTAGAGTGACTGCTTAGCATGTATCAGGTCCTGGGTTCAACCCCCAGTACCTCCATTAAAAATAAATAAATAAATAAATAAATAAATAAATAGGGGGGAGGGTATAGCTCAGTGGTAGAGTGCATACTTAGTGTGTACCAGGTCATGGGTTCAGTCCCCAGGACCTCCATTTAAATAAACAAACAAACAAACCTAATTACCTCCCCCACACAAAAAAGAAAACAAAAACAGAAAACAAAGAAATGAATAAAACACTTAGTCAATGTGTATATATGTATAAAGAAATATAATAACCTAATAAGTATTCGATTTAAGGAGTTAGAAAAGGAAAAACAGAATATGACTGAATAAAGCAGAAAGGAGATGACAAAAAGAGGACAGAAATCAATGTAGAAGAAAATAGACATACAAGATCAACTGGGCCAAAAGGTGGTTCTTTAAAGAGACAAATAAAACAGACAAACTTCTGGTGAAATTGATGGAAAAAGAGGGAGAGATGGTATAAAATAAAGAATAAAATAATACAATGGGAATGCAACTATAGAGAGAAGGAATTAAAAACTAGGAGAACACTATGGACTTTATGCCACTATATTTGAAAATTTGTGTTAAATGAAAACATTCCTAGAAAAGTAACTTATTAAAATTGACACAATAATAACTATAAAGTCAGAATTGTCATGTAACTGTTATATAAATTAAAAGAATAGTTTAAAATCTTTCTCGGGCTCCTTCAGCAGTTCGGTGAGCTCTGGAAGAGAATGATGGCCCAGGAGGTTCATGTGATGCTTAAGCCCTGAATTCATATATTACAATGTGTGTGAAAGTACAAAGGAAAAAAACCATACCCTTATATACTAGGGAATATTCTATTTTGCTCCTTCTTTAAATTTTAATTTCTCTCAACAGTCAAAAGGCTATAATTGTGCTTCATTTTAAGAACAGCAAGCAAGAACTGTCAAAATTTAGAAATGTCATACATCTTGGGATAAAAACCAGACTTATGCTATCAACCTTTAAAAGCTTTAAGCCTGCTGCCAACTAAAGAATGTAGCCTGCCATCCAGCTGTACAAGGATTGGTTCACTAGCCACCGCAGTCACTGACCTTCAACACACCCTGTAAGGATTTCAGGGCAGAGATGAGGAATGAGGCTGTCTATGCTCTGGGAAAAACTGGCAGAACTGGCCTTCAGATTAGTCAGATGTTTTCAGGAGGAAATTTTATGATCTCAGTTTCTTACATCTTCTCATACCTAGAAAAGCGCTCAAACAATTAATGGAGACATCTGCTCCTCATGACTAGTAGCAACCTTCTAAGAAGGTGCGTGCTTGATTGCACATACCCCTTTCACCAAAAGCATATATACATGGACCTCCTCCCTACCTCTATGGAGCAGTTCAGAAGTTCAGAGCTATGTGATGAGGCTGTCCCCCAGGATATGGTCCTCATTAAGCCCCAAATAAAACTGAACTCATTGCTCTCATGTTTTTTGGTTTTTAGACCCCCTCCCTCCACCATGTTGTATTTTTTTTTTTTTCAGTCGACATTGCCCAGAACTTCACCTGGGTATCTGAAGTTTCCCTGTCCCCTCCTCCTTTAATAAGTTTGTTTTTTATGCACCAGCATTAAGATAATAATAAATCTTATTTTCAAATTCTTCCTCAACAAATGCATCAGGCCCACCTAGTTTCACTGGTGAAAACTTGGTTTTCTACCAAAATCTTTAAGGGCACAAATCATTCCAATCTACAGACCTTTTGAGAAACATAAAAATATGAAATATTCCCCAATTTATTCTACAAGGCCAATATCATCTTGACAGCAAAACTAGACAAGGATAATAAAATAAAGTCAGTATAATCCAATCTCACAATTGTAAAGGTGAACATTTTAAACAGTATCAGCAGATGAAATCTAGCAAAGTGTAAAAGGATAATAGGCCATAAGCAAATTGGTTTGGTCTTGGAATGCAAAGATCAATTATCATCAGAAACTTAATGACATTTACCACATTAAAAGATTAAAGGAGAAAAACCACATAATCATCTCAAGAGATGCAGAAAAAGCAGTTAATAAAATTCAGTGCACACTGATGATTAAAAAAAAAAACTCCTTGGAAATTAGGAATAGAAGGAAACATTCCTAACGTGTTAAAGAATAGCTACCAAAAAAACAAACAAACAAAAGGACAAAAAAAAAAAAACAAACCTCCTACAGCAAATGAGCAACTATTGCAAATATTCCCTTAAAATCAATCAGGAACAGGACAAAGATGCCCACTATTGCTTCTATTTATCACTTCAGAATGGCAAGAAAAATAGACAGAAGGATTGAGGAAGAAGAAACAAAATTATCTTTATTCAGATGATATGATTATATTCTTGAAAATTCAAAAGAATCCAACAAAGTATTAAAAATAATGAGCTTAGCATGGTTGCTGGTTAAAAAGCAATATATGGAAATCTATGAACTATTTTGACATGCTAACAACAGAAAACAACTTTTAAAGACACTATTTTCATTAACATTGAAAACCACAAAATTCCTGGGAATAAATCTAGCAAAAGAAATAAAAATCTTACTGGAAGACATCACAAAAGGCCTACGTTAAGTGCATAGAGAGTCTGCTCTTTGTAGGAAGACACTATCTTGACAGTTCTCCAAAGTGATTTTATAGATTCACTATAACTCTACTAAAAAGCCCTAAGGGTTGCTTTTGTGAAACTTGGGCTGATTGCGATTTTTACTGAAGAATGAACAGCTGAAGCTTTCCAGTAGAAAAATAAGGTGGAGGTACCTGTCCAAATAGGTATCATGAGTTATGATAAGGGTATTGTAATTGAGACTGTGGGACCAGCACAAAAAGAGTGAGAACAACAGAAGAGAATGAAGACCCCCAGAGAGAAGCTGTGGGGAAATAAAACTTCCCTCCACTTCCCAGTGCTCCAGTAAAAGGTCCTAGTTGCCTGAGACTCTTCAAATACTTACGAGAATTAAATCAGTAGCCATTTGTCTAGTTAAGTGCTCTGATTCAAAAGTATAGTAATTTGCCTTATCTCTTTGAAAGGGCCAAATGTTTACAGCCTGGATTAGGTGCCCAGGTACTGGTTGAGGATGGCAGGGCTATCTTTCCAGGCACTTATGTTTCAAGGAGTCATGTCCAAGAATTTGGATGAGTCTCATGGTCTTAAAAGTCTAGACCAGAGACCCTGGGGCTGCCTGGCCCCTGGAAAGAGTCATTCATATAGCAAAGGACTTGAGTCAGGAAGAGAACATTTCAGGAGACTAGTAGGACAGCTGCCTCTTCCTCTTTATGAACAGACGAAAGTCATTTTTCCTAATTCCCCACCTATGTTGTGTGGGGCCACTCATAAAGGAAAAACTTTCACCAATTGTCAATGAATTGCCCCGGAGGGAAAGGCCAGTGCAGGGTGTGAGGGATATTTCATGCTTACTATTACTGTGGGGTAATTAATAAAAAACCTGATATGATGCAGAACACTTTGTGTGAGCATTAGGATAAAATTAAAGGCAATAAAGCTGAGTATTAAAAACCCAACAGAAACTCATGCATATACAAATTAAATACATACATATATAGTCAGTCCCTTTGCACATCTCTGGGAAAAGAGGGGCTAATAGAATATATGGCATGAGGACTTCTGGTTATCCAAATGGAAAGAAATGAAATTACCTTCTTATCCCAAGCTAAATCAATTCCCAACTGAATTAAGGACCTAAATGTTCAAATATGTCAATGAAAAATTTATCAGTCCATCTAAGAAAGAAATGAAAAATTTTATTCAAGCCAAATTTGGGGTTTATAACCTGGGAAGAGCATCTCAGAAAGCCCTGAGAACTGTTTCCCCCGTTAGAAATCAAGGCGCAGTTACACAAGTTTTTTGGAGTCAGACATGCTAGCATTGCGCCACAAGGTCACAATGTAAGTTTTTTGAGACAGAGGACTGTACATCAAATGACATATTAACGACAGTTTACATAACCAGAGCTAAGCATCATTGTGGTGGGTCATTTGACTCCTTACAAGATCAAGAAGGAACGTTATCTTTTAAGGAGTTGTCTTATTGATGCTAAGTGAATGTTGCTCTTTATAGTTGAGCAGGTATTCCTACAGTGAGCGAGGTTTGGTCCATATATAATAAAGATACACAGTGCACGGTATAGGGAGAGAGGAACCCAAAGGGCAGAGAATACTTTTATGTTAAAATTTTTGTCTTGGCATAAAATACAAATTTTACTTCACAAGTTTAAACTTTAAAAACCATTAGAAAAGTACATAGGAGAGTAAGTTGGGGTAGGAAAAGATTCCTCAAACAAGACACACAAAGTACTAACCATAAAAGGTTGGTAGTTTGTTAATATTAAAATAGAAACCTCTGTTCATCAAAAGGCACCATAAAGTGAAAAGAGGAGACGCAAACTGAGATATTTACAACAAACGTCACCTACAAAAACTTAACCAATACAAACTGCCACGAAACAATGAGAAAAATACAAGCCACTCAGCATAAAACTGGACCAGCAGCAGGAGTAGGCACTTAAGGAACAGGAAACGTCAGGCCAACCACGTAAAACTAACGAGATGGTCAGACGTGTTAATAACTGTGGGGCAAGAGCAAAGCCACAGGAGCCCTTCCTTGGAACCCGCAGGACTGACTTGGGGGGCGGGGCAGTGCCGGGTCTGGGGGTTATCCGGCTGGGGTCCCCCGCCACCACCCGCGTTGCTCAGCAACCTGGGCCGGCCGTGGGGTGGGGCCAGACCGCGCTTCCGCCCCGCCCACCCCGCCCTGACCGGAAATGACGCTAGGGCCAGGGCTGAGCCGCCTGGCAGCAGCGCATTCGGCAGCGCGAGGGTGAGGTGGTAGGTGAGTAGCGCAGGCTCGTCCTCCTCGCGCGTGCGCGTCCTGGGGCTCGCGCGGTCCCCACCTTTTCCCTCCTGGACCGAGTCTCTCTGCCTCGGCCACTGGGTCCCGGGAGATCCGAGCCCCAAGGGCACCTGCCCATACTTTCGCCCACAGCCCTGTGTTTGAGTCCACGCGTGTCCGCGCCGCCCTGTGGGTGGAGGAGCAGCCGGGGCAGCCAGCTCCGCGGTCCTTCCAGACCCAGCCTATCGGCAGGTCCCATTACCACGACCTGGGCTTCAGTGGCTTTCAGGTCAGCTCCGTTTTCCCTCACATACGGGATTTAACTCCCATTAGGAATCTTCCAACCTCAATGCTGCCTGCACAGTGGATAAGTCAGCCATTGCTGCATAGGTTGTTGAGAGTAATTAAAACTATATTAGTGCTAAAACAGGATGTCCATGTTGTCTCTCTCCGGGATCAGATCTTCATGCCCTCTTATTAGGGCAGCGTCTGTTAGACAGTTGGCAAAGTAACCTGAAGCTCACCTGACGGTTACTCATCTATAGAGGTGACCACTCACTACAGTCTGCCTTACTGAGCAAAAGGCAAGGCAGAGTTTAAACGGGGAAAGAACACTGTCGGTCTGCGAGAGTTCCCAGCTCCCCCATGAATTGATTGCCTGGGAGCTGACTGATAAGTTATCAGGGTAGACAATTGCAATTACTTGCAACCCTGTGATTTCAGCTGAGGAGCTTGTGTGGTGAGCTCACCTCCACCTACAGCTGATAATGTCCTTCTGAGCCACAACCAGATCACACTGCGGTTACAGCAGCTTAGATGAAGGCAACAAATACTGAGTGTCTGCTGGGTGCCAGGCATGGTACCAGGTGCTGAGAATATAGCATTCAACAAACAGAATTCCTGTCCTAAGGATCTCCAATTCTACGGAGGATATGAGGATATAGATAATAAGTAAGATAAGTAAGCAAAATATGGAGCATGCTAAAGAGACAATACAGAGCAGGGAAGGGTGAATTGGAAATGACCCTGTTGTCAATTGAGTGGACATTTCTTTGGGTATTTTACCAGTTCTCTGAGTCCTTGTCACACTGGTTGGGTGCTTTTGGCTTCAAGTGTCAAGTGTCCATTAAAACTAGTTGAACCACTGGAGGAGTTCTGCTGGCTTTCATTCAGGAAGGTCCAGGGGAGCAGAAATAGATGGGGCCTGTGGCTTAAATGAAATCATCAGGATTTGGTGATGGCAAGTGTAGGTCTTACTGGTCCCCCACCCTCTCATAGTCCTCTTTGCCCTATTTCCCTCTGTGTTGGCTTACTTCTTAGTTTACTGCCCCTGTCCTACCTACTTGTATTAATTATCTTCTGTGTAACAAGTCAACACAAAGTTTAATGGATTAAAACATCAAACATTTATTATCAATTTCTGTGAGTCAGGAGTTTGGGAGTGACTTAGGTGATTATGTTTCAAGGACTCTCCTGGAGTTGCAACCAAGATACTGGCTGGGGCCTCCATTATCTAAAGTCTTGATTGGGACCAAGGATCTGACTCCAAGCTGACTTATTCACTCAAGGCCTCAGTTCCTTGATGGCCTTTGGCTGGAGTCTTTATTTCCTAGCCTAATGGGCCATTCCTTAGGGCCCATTTCCTCACTTGCAGTTGTCTTCCCTCAGAGCAAGAGATCAGAGGGGAGAGGGAGGAAGATGGGAACCACAATACCTTTTATGATCCAGTATTGGAATTCTGTTGCTCCAGCCACATTCTGTTTGCTGGCATCACTAAGTACAAAAGACTTTGTCTTTGAAGAGAGGCATATCAAGAGCTTCTGGGCATATTTTAAATCTACCATCTCACTTACCACTCCTGTGGGAAAAGACTGCCTATTCCTTTTAATTCCAGATGAAGTTCGAGACCTGTTGTTCAATTGTGTCTTAATCACCATGAATCTGATTAGTTAGCTAGGCCTGGGCAAAGAACCCTTCCCAAAGTTAACAGAACTCACAGAGCATGTGAGAAGGTGGATTTAGTCAGTGAAAATCCAGATGCTGTTATAGAGAAAAGGAATGGATGTCAGGTGATCAAATTGACCCCCATATCTGATATATACTCTCTATTTCAAATCAGGTTTTAAAGCCAGGTGCTCCTACAAGATGTAGATTTCAAAGCAAACAGTAAATAAATACTTTAATAAATTACTCTTCCAAGAAAAGTTTATGAGCAGAGCATAGTAAGAATTGGATGTTTATTCAGACAGGTGAATGTGTGTGTTTATTTTATGCCAAGCAGTATGCTTTGTCCTGGAAAAACAGACAATATACAAGTGATGCCATCTGAAGTTCCTCACCATCTGAGGGAGAGGTCTCACCAGTGGCTCACTGAGAACGGAGGAGGTGGGGGGCATCTGGTTTGAGTGGGCTTTGAAGGCCCAGTTGCAGTTGCTAGATGAAGGTGAGCAGAGGAAAAGCAGGTGCAGAAAGATTGGCCTTGTGACTGGGGAACAGAGGCTGGGTAGAGGGTTTGGGGACAGATGACACTAGAAAGATGTGCAGGCAGACTCAGGTGTCTGGGCTTTGCTCTAAAGTTGTGAGGAGTTGTTCGGGGGTTTCAAGCAGAAGAATGACATGATCAGGAGATACTTTAGAAAAGTGTCTCTTACAGCATCAAGGAAATAATATTTGAGAGGGCTACAGTAGTCCATGTGAGAAGTTATAAGGATATGACCTAAAGCAGTGGTCCTCGAAAGGAGGAGCTAAATTGAAGAGATGAGTTATAAGAGATAAATTATGTTGTAATTGAAGTGATAAGTTGGAATCTACAGGATTTGATGGATGTTTCAAAACTTACTGTATACCTCACTAAGAATCAGTCTTTGTCAAATCCTTCACGGAACTTAGGTTGTCTGGATGTAGTGTCAAAAAAGAAGAATGCTGATTCCTAGATGAATAACCAGGAAGCAGATCAAGTGACATATCTCTAATTTTAAAAAAGTCAGAACAGATTTTTAAAATAATTAGAGGTGGGGCCTAGGGAGAAGTGTGCTGGTTTGCAGGTGAAAGTGATTGGCTGTGTGTTGGTGATTGTTGAATTTGGGTGATGGATAAATGGGACTGGTGGGGTCTACTTTTGTGCATGTTGAAACATTTACATGATGAAAGGTTTAAAAAAAATAAATAATAAAAATTAAATCAATTGAAATTAAAGACCTCCTTGTCTTATAGGGTTGGTCACAAATGATCAAATAAGGGTTATTCTTTATCTTTTCAAAAGCTTCTGCTCCCCCCAGGCCCCTCCCCTTAATGTTAGGATGAGAAGAAACACTGATTTGTGGCAGGGGAATCAAAGCAAATAAAATCTGCCTTAGAATTCAGGAAAAAGGCTTACTCCATGCTATTTTATGGACAAACATACAGAACTTTATTCTGTGTAGTAGTTACTAGTCTGAAATGCAGGTAGATGTTCATCCTTAACTTATTTTCAGCAGTATGTGTGAGCTCAGGTACTCTGAAAGTTCTGCGGTCATGTAAAGGAAAAGCTGTGTGCTAAGGGCTGGTTCCTAGGTTCTGACTGTGTGTCCTGTGAAACATTTGCCTTTATCCCGGAACCATAAAATTTTAAGGCATGACCGTAAATTTGTTCTCATTTGAAAGATGATTAAGGGCCTGTTCTTTGTCTTGAGATTATTTGCTTGGTGAAGAGAGGGCATAGTTGTTCAGCTGTAAACAACTGAACACTATAGCTGTCATTGTCTGACTTCTGCTTTGCTCAGCCGAAAATCCAGTGCTGCCCTTGGATTCTGTGGGTGCCTCTCAAATACCTCTGGCTGAACTGCTGTCAGAACACTTGGGCCACTCGGCTGGGAGCAGGCCTCCTAATGTGAACGATGTTCCTAAATCATTTGTATATATTACAGTCAGCTCTGGGGACAAGCATTTGGGCACATGTGCTGTAAGATCGATGACAGAGCATGAGGTCTGTGCAAAAAGATAGGCCCTTGAGTGAAGAGAATGGTGAGCACTGTCTTAGTCACCTTCTGGTCCAGGGACGGCCCCATAAAGCCCTCTCCTCTGTCTAACTGACACCTCCCCAGTGTCTGCCACTTGTTTGGCATGGGGACACAGCTGAGTCCTCCTGCCCTTAAATAGCTCTTAGTTGCCGACCATGGAAAGAGGATCATGAGTGCTTGGAGAGAAAAAGGCTGAGTTCTCTGGGGGTGGGGGGTGGCTAACCCAGTCCGACCAACAGCGCTCACACGGAACTCTCTAAGGCTTTATGCTGGTCCAGCTGAGGCTTGGAGGACTCAGAGACAGGGTGTCCAGGCGGGCGACTGGCGTGGGAGGTACTGAAAATCAGTGTCCCTTACTGCCACATCATCGTGAGGCTAAGTAGGCAAAGGCAATTTGCAGACAGGACAATACAGATGCCCAGTGGGTACGTGACAAGACGGAGCATGTTCTGTTCTATGTAATTCCTATCTTTTAGAAAATATTGCAACCCAGTGTAAATTAGGGGTGGGAGCTCCCCAAGAAAAGGAAGAAATCTGCTCTCCTCTCACCCACACCTTTAGGGGTCACTCCAGACCTTATCTGTGTGCAGTGCCAGAGTGGTGAGGTGGTCTTTTCATTGTTTTAATCTTTTGGCAAAATCCTTTCTGTGTCTGTTACTAACTGTTGAAGCCAGATGGTAAAGTTAATCCATGATCAGAATCTTTTCCTAAGTATTCCTTATGTATTTTTTCCATTTAAAAAACTTGTCTGCCGTTTCCTCCAAGCCTCTCCTCTGCCCATTTAAGTGTATTTTTACCCTCCCTCTCTGTTTTCTAATTTGCAGTACCTTTGATTAAAATAATGTCTACTTTATAAATTAGGAGTTTGGGATTAGCAGACAGAAACTGCTATATACAAAATAGATAAACAAAATCCTACTGTATAGCATAGGGAACTATATTCAATACCTTATTTAAAAAAAGTCTACTTTGTGAAATTGTCACCCTACTGAGGTCAAGTAATGCACAGAGTAGATATTTTTGTATCAGTGGTAGAAAGTGTTCCATTGTCTGTACTGGAATTTCTTGGCAAGTTGAAGTGGACTTCGTTATTCCCTCACAAAAATCAAGCTGTACTATCAAGCTCTCAAAATTCTCCTCCAAAACCAATGTGAAGACTTTAAGGCATGCAGTGAAAACTAAACAAAAATTCTCCTTACTTAAAAGCAGTTTTTAAAATATGCAAACAACCTTTTTGATTGAAGTGCTTAATTTTCAAAGTCTGATTTTGATTTGTTGTCTGAAAATTCCCTTAAAAGAATGCTATAAAATTCAAAATTTAAAAATTGAGGGGAGGGAGGGTATAGCTCAGTGGTAGAGCACATGCTTAGCATGTACAAGGTCCTGGGTTCATTCGCCAGTACCTCCATTAAAAATAAACCGAACTACTTCCCCCCAAAAAACCAAAACAAACAACTTTAAAAAAATTGAGGGGGGATTGTTTCTTATTAAAGTACCCTGACATGATCTTTTCTGCAAAAAAATGAAGTTACCAAATTTTAGATGAATAAGTTGGGGGTGGTCAGTGGTCGAGCACGTGTTTAGCATGCACAAGATCCTGGTTTCAATCCCCAGTACCTCCATTTAAAAAAATTATATAAAAAAAAGTTAAACCTTTACTTTCATAATTTCTGTAGGACTGTCAATAATCTGTTCTGGCAACTTTCCTCCTGTTCTTGTTAGAATTTTTATGCTTTCTTTACCCATTAAAAATAAAATTAGAGTAAGACTTTTTTATTTTTAAATTTTATGTTTTATCTGACTCAGTAAACAGTTCTCAGAGAAAGAACTCTTGGGGAAAGAAGAGACATCTTTATTTCCTTTCTGCAAATACTGTGTATTCCTGCCCCTTCAAATGTTAACTCGCTGTGCAACTATTGTTGGATTTTATTGTCCTTCCTCACAGCAGGAGGGTAGGTTTGGTGCTTAAATGGCCCTGAGCAGACACACCCACAGGAGCTGGTAAGGTTCCCTGGTGCCCAGGGGAGAATCCTTAGAAAAACTTTAAATGGGGACTCTGTTTATTTCTCACAGGTTATCCTTAGAGTCGTAGCTTTTTCCTTAATGTGTATCATGTTGATACATTTACTTTCTCATCCTTCACGTTTTTCTTTCTTTCTTTCTTGTTTTGTTTTACTTGGCATCGAGTCAAAAAGTAGACTATAGTTATCATTTTAGAAGCTCAGAAGTGACAGGAGAAAATTCCAGCCTGACTGTTTGAAAATCCTGTGGATCAGCTTCAGATTTCTGTCCTCAAGACCAGGAGCTTGTTAGAAATGACAGAAAAGAACATTAGATCAAGTGAGGTGAAGATCCTAATCTCTTAACCTTTGGGTCTTTCTCTTTATTATCTTTTCTTTGTCTGTTGTATCTTAACCGCTTTCATTTTAGAAGAAAACTTCTTAATCTTTTCTGTATCTGGGAAGCATTCATTTAATTTCGTGTATATGCGTACAAATGTGGATTTTGTTTTCATTCAAGACCTATTGCTTTGATATTCCCGAGGACCCCTGTTCTCCAGACTTCCTGTGTTGAATTTTGCTAGCGTAGAAATAGGCATTTTTATGTCCAGGTTGGACTTGCAGAGCCTGTCTTTCAAGTGGGCCTGGCTACTTAAAGCCCTTAGTTCCCAGGGGCTGTGGGTTGTTCCCACACTAGCAGGTGAGGAACTGATAAATACACGTGATTTCAGGGATGTGCTTTGTTCCAGGTGTATGGTTGCAGGTGCTTCATTGTGGTGTGAGAGGCAAAACACCTTTTAGGTTTCTCTTGCTCTCTCTTTATGTTGAAGTTCATAATAGCAATTGCAATTTGAAACAAAAATAAAAAAAAAAAGCCCCAAGTTTATAGACACACTGATTCAGTTTAGGGAGAAACCTCGGGTACTGTGTTTTGAGTCTGCCAGAGTCATGTTGGCATTTTGAGCCACTTCTGTTCCTTAGGTTGTGAGCCAGGTGCCCCATAACACACCAGGCTCTGGTTCAGCCTTGTCCCAGGTGCTCTGCAGAGTGGAGGAACGTGGAGACCCTGCCCAGCAGTGCCTCCCAGGGCTTTGAGACTTCTGCTGACCCTGCTCCTGACAGCAGGCCAGAGGGAAGACACCCTGGGGAATCAGGAAGCTTCTCTGCTCCCAGCGGAGAAGAACTGTGTATCCCACTCCCAAATCCCCCGGTAGATGTCCGTGCTCACCTTGCAACTTCTCCGCCAGCTAGGGGATCCAGTCGGGGTAGGTAGGCTTCATGCAGAGGGACTTTCTTCGTGCTGTGTCCTGTGAAATGAAAAAGTACTCATCTGGGGAGCCCACTCTTGGGCTAGAAACTCTAGGCTAACTCTTGGATTGAGAAAGTTTTTTGTTCTTGTTTGTTTTTTCAAAAATAGACAAATTGGGGGAGAGGGTATATAGCTCAGTAGTGGAGCACATGCTTAGCATGCATGAGGTCCTGGGTTCGATCCCCAGTATCTCCATTAAATAAATAAATAAAAATAAGTAATTCCCCACCCCCCAAAAATAGCCAAATGGCCTGACTCCTCATGGTGACTGCAGGGCCAGCACCAGCCTGGAAGGCCGCGGTGACTCACTCCGGCTGGTAGGCCTCCTGAAGCTCTACACTGGGTCGGGGGAGTGTGGGGCCTCCTGTGCACATGCGCCTCTCCTGCTGTTACTGAGTCCAAAATCGTTCTGCTTGCTGCACGACAGGCCAGTAAATCAGGAGATGAGGTGCTGGGACAAGGAATAGGACTTTATTCATTTGGAAAGCCAGCAGACAAAGGAGAAGGGACTAATGTCCTGGAGAACCATCTTCCCCAAGTCAGAACTCAGGCTCCTTTTATACTAAAAGGGGAGAGGTTGTGGTTGGTTGTTGCAAACTTCTTGGTGTCTGAAATCTTTGTTCTTGCAGCTGTCCAGGTAGGTCAGGTAAGGAGGTTCCTGGAAACCTCCAACGCTGACAAATGTTACTCTCTGTTCTGTAACTTTTTATCTGTAAATATGAATGGAAAAGTGTTACACCCTATAAAGGTCAGAGCCTTGAGAATGGGCTGCCCTGTATATTTAAGGCTATTGGTATCATTCTTTTACAAAAGGTGCAGAACCAGCATGACTAAGCACAGGAAACAGAGCACAGGCTTAGACAAGGGAGCAGATCCAATATGGAGTCAGATCTGTTCTTCCCTGTTACACTTGGGGCGAGCACACGGCAGTGAGAGCTCCCAGCCCTTGGGCACCTCTGGCTTCAGCGACCCTTCCTGAACTCTGGCATTTGCTTTGTGCCTTAAGTGTTTTGGGGGTATTCTTGTCAACAAGTTGTCGTGAGGAACTACAAATATCTCCTCCCCCCGCTCCCGGTGGGAAAGGAGAAGAGTCCTGGTGGTTTTCAGAAAACCCGTCATTATTTTGAAATTGTAGCATGTCGGGGGTTTGGCTGTTCTTTCAGATGTCTTCAAGTTGCCGCAGAACTCCTCTCTGATTGATACCCTGCCAAGAACAAACAAAACAAAACAGAAAAAGCTCCCTGCCTTTGGAACCAGAGCTCGGTAATAAGATGGCTTTGAGACATTCCCCAGGGCTGCCCCAGGGGAAGCTCTGACCCCTGCGCCCCCTGCTAAGGTTTTGTTTCTTTTTTGATCTTTTTAAACTGTTTCTTTTGAACTAATTATAGGCTGAGAGGATGTTACAAAAATCTGGCAGAGCTGTCCCCATGCCCTTCAGGCATTTCCCACATGGTGACACCTTATGTAATAACCAGCATGTTAGCAAGAGCAGGAAATGGACGTTGGCACAATGGAGTTCACAACACTGCGGACCTTTGTCCTACTGATTCCACCAGTTTTTACACTCACTCATTTGTGTGTGTCTCATTATATGACTTTTTTTAATTTTAATTTTTTGGGGGGAGGCAATTAGGTTTATTTTTAAAATTAATTTATTTAATGGAGGCACTGGGGATCGAACCCAGGACCTTGTGCATGCTAAGCACGCCTCTACCACTGAACTATACCCTCCCCGCTGACATTTCATCACAAGTAGATGTTTGTGTGGCCAGCAGCAGTTGGCTGTGGAAGTGACCCACCTGACACGGGGTCCTCGTCCCTGCTGACCCACCTCTGCCCTTGGAAACCCAGCAGAGGTGGAGGTTTCTAGAGCCACTGACCTGCTGGACATAACTTATTGTCCTTTCCTGAGGGAGTCAAGCAGTGAGGTTATCTCTCCATCGGTCTAACTCAGTTTATTTTAGGTAAATAAAGTTCCTGGAGTTGGGTCTGTGTTCCCTACCCAGTTTTCTCTCATAAAGAACAGAAGCCTTTAGGGAAGGATCAGGATATCTTTCACCTATTTGTTATAAAGTGTCTTTAACTTGGAACTCTGTTAATGATTAAAAGGAAAGGGGAAAAAAGGATTTGGAGGAATTCAAGTGAACCAGTGATTTATGTGAAAACAGTAAGTGAAGTCCTTGGTCTTAAAGAGATCACAGCAAACTGAAGCTGTAAGACCAGTTTGGGGTTCAGCCTCCAGTCGTAAAATATCAGAGCTGTCACCCTGCGCCAGAAACCTCCATCCGTCTGTCCGTCTCAGAGGCACTGTTGCCTCCCAAAAGGTTCAGCAAGTCTGGGTTTCAGCTGAAATAGCTCCTGTGGCTTCTTTCCTTTGGCCCTGGTCCTACTGCCATCCTTCCAACGAAGCCTTTCAATACTCCCAGACATTACAAGGCAGAAGTTAGTATTTTGCTTTTCAAAATTGTTTATTACTGACCCCAAGGTAAAAATAACGCTGCGAGGTCAGACTCTGCCCACAGTGAGGACTGTGGCCTTTGGCGTAGCTCACCGTGTTCTGTTGTGCGGCCTGGGTGACTAGGTGGCTTGACCGGCAGGACTCAGAAGATGTGATGTGACATGTCCCCCTTAGCCCTCTCCATATAAAAGATGTGCTGCTTTTGGGGTAGTTGTGTTTATACCGTGTGCTCGCTACTGGCTCCAGCTTCTCCAGGGCACGGGTGAAAGAGCGTGGGGGAGGGAAAGGGGCCTCGACCAGCACCTGCAGGGCCCGGCCTCAGGGTGTTGGGTTGTTCACAGAATGGACAACGGACAACCTCCCAGCCAGTACTGGGAGGATCCCACTGAGAGAGCCTTGGAGTGGCAGGGGCCTGGTGCCAGCAGCAGTGTCCCAACGAGACTGCTCTGCCAAGGGCCTTACTGTGGTCTCTGCCACCTCGCATCCCTTATAGCCACTATTTTCTGAGTGTGAGTGTGGCTGGTCTTCCCGTCAGTTCTGAGTACTTACTATCTGATCTCTTTCCAACAGATTCTCTTTTGACCTAAATTAGCTAACGTCTTTTTGACAGACAGGAACCTTGACTGGTGTAGAGGTTGGGTAAGAAGCCCAAGGTGCCTCAGATGGGAGGTAGTCTCCGGTCCCAGCCCCTCAGCTAGACTACTCTCCCACTTCTGGTGAGTTAGATTAGGTAGAAACGGTTCCTAAATGGTGACCTCCCTTTTAAACAAGTATCCCCACTGCCAAGGGGAAAAAAAGCCAGGCTGAAAAACCAGAAAAGGCTTCATACATGAGATGGCATTTTCCATGGGCCTTGAGGGGTGGTAGGATTTGAAGGGGAGGGGAGTTTTAGGCAGACATAGACAACAGGAAACTGTTAGGATGAGGCTTTCCATGTGAGCAGCAGCTTTAAGTGCAGCACGTTACCACCTCCTGAACACATTTTTAATTAGTGCTTTTTTTTTTCTTAATGAATTTTTGTTTTAATGGATGTACTGGAGATTGAACCCGTGACCTCGTGCATGCCAAGCACACACTTGACCGCTGAGCTGTTCCCCCACCACCATTAATGCTTTTCAGACACTTTGAAAGGCTTATGTGTAGAAAAAGGGATTAGATATGATTCCAAAGTGCAGAACCTGGATCAGGAGAGAAGATTTTAGTTCTAGATTTGACCGATTCCTGACAGCCAGGACATGCAGCAGATGGGGCTCAACTTCCTCTTCCGGGAGCTGAGGTGTCACCACCATCTGCAGGGCTGTGGAAACTGTGTTTCCACTTCATTCGTGTACACTCAGGGTTCTACTGTACCTGCAGAATAACTCTACTATTATTTTTACTTCATGCTTGTCTTTAATCAACTCACTTTTTCTGTTGAGATACACTTTAAAAGAAAACACTGGAGGGGCTGAAGGCACAGAGCTGGAGGAGGGAACCGTGTCCCACCCACCCCCCAGCCCAACCTGCAGCTCTCCCACCCCCATAACACTGACAGGTGTGCCACTGCTCCAGGAAACTGAAATAAATAATGGCCTAAAATACCTATAATTTGGCAAAAGTGGTACAAGTTGAGGAAGCTGAGCCCTACCCAGAGAAACCCATGCTAAGGCACATGATAATTAAACTTCTGAAAATAAAGACAAAGAAAAAAATTTGGAAGCGAGAGAGAATTGACGTGTTAGTTACAGGGAAAAGCAGTTCAAATGACAGCAGATTTTACATCAGAAACCATGAAGACCAGAAGGAAGTGGCAAGTGCTGGAAGGAAAAAAACTTAACAAATATCAAACCCGGAATCCTATACCTGGTGGGTTATTCATCAGGAATGATGAAGAAATAATGGCATTATCAAATGAAGGAAGATTAATTTGTTGTCAGCAAACCTGCTCTAAAAGAGTGACTGAAGGAAATTCTTGAAACAGCAATGAAATGATAAAAGGAAGAATCTTGGAACATTAGGAAGAGAGAAAGAAGAATAGAAAAGGCAAAAATATGAGCAAATATAAAAGATTTCATTCTCTTGTACTTTCTAAATTATGTTTGATGATTGAAGCAAAACTAACATTGATGTGGTTTTCAGCGTGCGTAGAGGAAATGTTTAACACAGTTCTGTTACACCCAGGACTGGTTAGAGGACTTACAGTGGGGACTTTTCACTCAAACTAGTAAAATGCTGACACTGGGAGATTCTGATAAGTTAGGTCTGTCTAGTTAATATCCAGAGCAACCACTAAAAATCTAATAGAGATACACTCTAAAGCACTGTAGACAAATAAAACTGGAATTATAAATGATGTTCAAGTAATCCACAAGAAGTCAGGAAGAACAAAAGTTAGAAACAAAAAACAGGGAACAAACAACAAAAAGACAGATTAAAGGCCTAATATATCGATAGTTTCCTTAAAAGCAAGTGGTCTGGGCAGGGACGGTATACTCAGTGGTAGAGTGCATGCTTAGCATACACGAAGTCACGGGTTTGATCCCCAGTACCTCCGCTATAATAAATAAACCTAATTACTTCCCCTGACCAACCCCCCCAAAATAAGTGGTCTGAAAATACAGATTTGCAGAGTGAAGCTGAAAAACACAAAAACAAAAAAAAGCGTCATATGCTGTCTAAAAAAACCTACTTAAATGTGTGATATAGGTAGATTAAAAAAACAGGATAGAAAGAGATATCATGCAAACATGAAGAGAAGAGAAGAAAAGGGGGGAGAATATACTCAGTGGTAGAGCTCATGGTTGGCTTGCATGAGGTCCTGGATTCAACCCCCAGTGCCTTCATTAAATAAACAAACGAACAAACCTAATCTCTCCCCCTTCCACCCCCCCTGCCGAAAAACCCAAACAAACCAAAAAAGAGAAGATGAGAATGACTAATAATACCAGATGGGGTAGAATTCAGAGCAGTAATTGCTTACCGACAGAGTAGGGTATTGTGCAGTGATTACAGGGCCAGGCCACATAAAATACAGCAGCCCTAAATACGTGTGCAAACAAACTGCAAAGCTGCAGTTTCTTTAAAAACTAAACATACCGTTTGGCCTCTGTGTCCACGGGCTCCCCACCCATGAATTCAGCCAAACACAGGTTGAAATATTACCGGGGGGAAAAGTCCAGAAAGTTCCAAAAAGCAAAACTTGAATTTGCTGCATACTGGTGACTATTTACACAGCATTCTCTACGCAGTGGCTACTGTAGGTAATCTAGGGCTGAGTTAAAGTCTACGAGAGGATGGGTGGACTTAAGTCATGTGCGGATACCACCCATTTTGTTTAAGGGACTTGAGCATCTGTGGATTTTGATACCCACAGTGGGGGGCCTAGAGCCAGTCCCCTGTGGGAACTGAGGGGCGACTGCTACTCAGCAATAAAAAGGTGTCAGTGTTGATACAGCAGCAGCAGAGATGAACCTCGAGGGCTTTGTGTTGAGTGAAAAAAGCCAATTGCAAGGTTCACATACTATGTGATTTCCATTTACGTAACATTCCCTAAATGACAACATTTTGGAAATGGAGAACAGATTGGTAGTTGCCAGGGGTTGAGGTGATGGATGTGACTCAGAGAGCACGTGGGGGACTTTGTGGTGACGGAGTAGTTCCGTATCCTGATAGACAGGAACCTACACAGGTGATGAAATGGCATAGAACCTGGAGCACACATTGTGCTGATGTCACTTTCCTGGCTTTGACACTCTGCTACAGTTGTGCTGTAACCGCTGGAGGGGCTGGGCAAAGAGGAGATGGGGTCTCTCAGGATGATCTTTGCAACTTCCTTGTCACTGACAATATGCACAACACTGGAATTGTATTCTTACTTTGCTTGACTTCCTTACATACTAGTTAAGTGTACATTAAAAGTATGTTTACCTTTAGGGAAAGTAACACATTAAAGAAATATTCTGTAAACGTAACACCTTTTCAGTATGTATTCCTGCTTTGTTTCATACATAAATAGCATTTTACGATATGAATAAAACTATCAACTCTTATGGCCTCAAGGTGTATATAGATTCTGGAGTTTAACAAAATGTTCTCTTTATGATTTTATAACCAAGGACATGCATTGTTTAGTGTTTCCCATCAGTCAAAAGACTTGTCATCACAAGTTGTTATTGAACCTGTTCTGCCAGTAATAGACCTTCCAGGGCACTTGGTAGAGATGCCCTGTGTTAAAAAGTCATTTGGTCAAAAGACTATGTTTTTGGAACAACAGTAGGGAAAGTTGCTATTTAAACGTTACTACGCTTTATTAAAACCACTTCAGCTTATCTGAAGAATAGTCCGTGAGAAATGCTTGTTACTGTCGTTTAAGTGGAAGCTGACAGCCCCGAATGTAAAAAACAGTAAAATCAGATGAAACGCACAGTTGTCTGGGGGAAAATATTACATGAAATTCTGTCACAGGAACAGAACCCATACGCTCCTAAATTTTCTAAATTTTATTTTGAATCATCACGTCAGTTAGTTAAAACTTGCAGAGTGAAAATAATTGCACACAAAAAAGCAATCTTAGAAAGGCACACTTAAAATTCCTGGCACAGAACATTTGATTATTTTGTTTTTGTTTTGAAATGACTGGAGGTCATTATTCCTTAAGAAAATATTAACCTGTTTGTTGAAAGACACCTCCTGTCTAGTGATTTATTAGGTAAGCACTCAAAATTATTTTGACATAATGAAAGTAAAAATGAATTTTGTGTGTTGTCTATGTTTCATTTTATCTAATACATCGTTTTGGGGGGCCTTCCCCTTCCTGCTTCTGAATCCTGTCACAGAGACGGGCGGCAGCATAGTTATTTGAGCCAGGCTGTCCAAACCCAGAGCCAGGTCTTTGAGAGACCGACCTTCTGTTCTTGCATGAGATACATTGTTTATCTGATTCAGCCAGGAAAATTGTGTAGTAGAGACAAAAATAATTTGAGCCCATGTTTCCTTTAGTTTTCAGAGATCAGATTTATAACTTGGTTATTCTAGTCACATTTAAAAAAAAAAAAGAACAGGAAGGGTATAGCTCAGTGGTAGGGCACATGCTTAGCATGCATGAGGTGCTGGATTCAGGCCCTAGTACGTACACTTAAATAAACAATTTAAAAAACACACTTTCTTCTTGTCAGTGCACAGAGTATTTCTGGAGGGAGCCGGAAGAAACCAATAACGCACCTCTTGTCTTTCGAGGGCTACGGGAGGAAGGGGATTTATGCCTGTACACCCTTCAGACATCAAATCATGTGTATTTATTGTTGACTTAAACAAACCCCAACTACCTCAGTAATTGTTTTTGGTTCTTTTTGTCCTCGGTTCTTAGCTTAGGGAGTCGAAGGCTGATTTAGGAAAAGGAGCGGTTGGTGTAACTTACTAGGTTGGGGTCTGCACTAGGATTTCTTTTACTAAGCTTGCCAAGAATACAAGGACCAGAACACCCAAGAAGCCAGCCTCAGGCATCTTGATTGGGGTCAGGGGGCAAGGGTCTACCTCCCTTTGCTTTCCTCCAGGCTGGCAGTGGAGAGATGGCATGGCCAGGAGGCAAGAGAAATCTAGCCCCTGGAGGCCAGAGCCAGGTGACCACAGCAGAAGGGCAGACTCCTGGGCCAGTGCTTCTCCACGTCACTGGACCTGGGGTTGATATTCCTGCCTGGCCCCACCCAGAGAGGGTGGTTTTAGTGGATTTTAAATGTGCCTAGGGGGTCTACGGGGAACCACAGCTGAGGACAGTGGCTCGGGTGGGACCTCTGTGCTCACTGCTGCACCCACGGGCTGTCCGAAACGCATTTCACCAATGCTCTGCAATCCCTAGATGCACCCGGGCTTGTGAGAGCAGAGTCCCTGTCCAGACCTGGTTGCCAGGTGTGCCGGTGCCCATCTTCCAGACGCCCCTGCTACAGGTAGGTCTGGGAAACTTGGGTCACAGGTGGGGTGTGAGCAGTTGTATCATTTTGAGCAGGTGCCCTCATGCCTGCAGAGACAGCCTCAGCTGCTCCACCTCTGATGGATGGGGCAGCTTTGGCTCCAGGGACCTTGAGTTTCTTTGCCTGACATTCTAAAGCTCTTAAGAGAACTCAGATAGAGCCTTTGAAATCAAGAATTATAGCCTTCTGGTCTCTCCTTCAGTTTTCTTTCCTTTGCTAAAGGAATCCATGTGCTTTACTTACTTTTTAAAGGATGTACTGGGGATTGAACCAGAACCCAGAACCTCGTGCATGCCAAGCACACACTCTACCACTGAGCTCTACCCACCCACCGCCATGTGTTTTAAATATTTCAGACACCCCCTCAACTGTGGACACGTGACTGGATGTGCTGGGTAGATATCAGGTTCTGTTGCTGGCCCTTTCCCCATTTCTCATCCCACACAAGCCCTGCCCCACCTTCCACCCCCACATGTCAGGGGCTTGCACTTAAAGAGATCCCTGGTCACGAGTCGCTGTGTGATTTCCTGTGTCCAACTCATTACCCTGGCAGGCACCCCTTTTCTAACTGTGAGATGTTAAAACTCATGTCTCTGTACTAAGGAGAATGCACACAGATTTGTTTGGTTTTCTTCTTCAATTGTAGTAAGGTAACACATAATGTTTACCATTAGTGACGTTTAGTACACTCGTGTTTTGCAGCCATTTTTCCCATCCTGGAACAAAGCCATGCCCATTAGCATCACCCCTGTCTCTCCCTGCCCCAGCCCCCTCTCATCCCCTTTCTGCCTCCACAGATCAGCCTGCTCTGGACACTCTGTATAAATGGAGTCGTACAGGATGTGACCTTTTGAGTCTGGATAATCTCCCTGAGCATCGTGCATTCAAGGTTTGTCTGTGCTGTGCGTGTGCTGAATAGTGGTCCAGGGTGTGGATGGACCTACCACATTCGGTTTGTCCATCTGTCAAAGGACATTTGGGTTGTTATGAATACTGAAGTTCTGGGCACTCTTGTACAGGTATTTGTGTGAGTCTCTGCTCTCCGTTCTCCTGGATAAACTGCTGGGAGTGGAGTTACTGGGTCAGGCAGCTTTTCTGTGTTTGACCTTTTGAGGAACCACCAGCCCATTTCCACAGCGGCTGCCCCATGTTACCCCCACCAGCCGTGCCCAAGAGTGTCTCCACCTCCTCGCCTATCACATCACCTTCCATTTTCATAATTAAAGCTGCTCAAGTGGATGCATACAGGTTTTTAAATGAACTCTTTTTATTAAATAGAGAAAAACAGTTAAAGCCAGAAAGTTAAACATTTACACAAAACCCAGCATTCTCTCTTCTCTCTCCATGCCCCATAACCCACCCTTTGAGGGGCCACCTCCAGCTATGCTGGTTTTAACCCCTGGCACATCATCATTCCAGTCTTCGACCTCCTTCTTGGGTCAATGGGGATTATGACTCACTAAGACCCTTTGACCCTTTCCATTCTCTCAGTATACCTTGTGTGACTTAGGACAGTGGTTTGGCTGTTTTAAAAGGACCAGAATAACAAATATCTCACCTCATGCAAGATAAAAGTTTGTTTCTTTCTCACATGATAAAGAACTCAAGGCTCAATTGTGGAGTTTTCCAGCTGTCAGGACCCATGCGCTTTCTGTCTTCTGGTGCATCTTCAAAAGTGTTTTCCATCTTGTTTTTCAAGGTGGCTGCACCAGGTTTCCTCCCCAAACCACGCCTGATGCAGCCAGCAGGAAGGAAGCAGAGCAGGAGGGAGGTGGTTGTGGCTTCTAACATATTTTGTCTTGTATTAATAATAGTTAGCATCTTGTAATAACCTTTAATGAAAAAGTATGAAAACGAATATATGTATGTATATGCATGACTGGGACATTGTGCTGTATGCCAAAAATCGACACATTGTAGTTGTACTTCAACTTAAAAAATTAAAAAATTTTTTAAAAGCTAGAGGAAAAACATAATAAGCTAGTGTTGGAGTGCTTACTATGTGTCAGGTACTGTTATAAGCACTTTGTACACATTTACTAATTTAACCCTTAAAACCATTTTCTAAAGTAGATGTTGTTTCCCTTTTACAGAGAAGGACGCCAGGCGCAGTCAGATCGAGGCGCTCGCCCCAGGTCACACTGTGAGTAAGCAGAGCCTACTTTCACTGGGGGCCGTGACTCTCTGGGCATCCGCCTGTCCGGCCTGTACTTGAGGCTGGCGGAAGGTTCAGAGGTTCCTTAGTTAACGATTAATGTGTGGTTTGTTGTAATCAGCCCAGCTGGCACTGCCCCACCCAGGTCAGCAGGCAGGAGACACTGGGTACTAAGATGACAGTATTTCCTGCCTGCTGCCTCTGAACTACCACTTGGCCTTTCTGAGTTGAAGACCTTCGTAAGGGGAGTCTGTGACTCCCTAAACGTTTGTTCAGCTTGTGTTTCTCAGGCTGATGGTCCACGATCATGGCTGCGCTGGGCTCCTAAGAGGCAGAGTAGGGCAGCGCCCTGGGCAGTCCTGACCATCTCGTTCCGTTGCCACAGTGGCCAGGAGTTAAACTTGGGGTTGTGCGCACAATGATGGACAGCAAGGACCTGGAAGCCGAAATCCACCCCTTGAAGAATGAAGAGAGGAAGCCGCAGGAGAATCTGGGAAACCAAGAGAAAAAGGAAACGAACCTGAAGACGCCCCCGCCGTCCCGCCTCTCCCGATGCCGGATGGTGGCCTTCTTTCTTTCTCTGTTTATCTGCCTTTTCGTGGTGTTTGTGGTTTCATTCATCATCCCATGTCCAGAGCGGCCGCTGTCGCAGGGGGTGTGGATGCTCCATTACAACGAAGCAGGTGCGCCAGCTGGGCTGTAGGCTCCCGCGGGGGTGATGGGTGGGCAGCGCTGTGTCTGGGAGAAGTGTCTTGGACCGTGAATCAACCCTGAGGGGCTGTCAGTTCTCCATCTGCCATTCTCCTGGAACCCATTTTAGGAAGGATGGATGGGTTCATGAAAGAAAAGTAATTACTTTTCTGAATTAAAAAAAAGATTAATAAAACAGAGGAGCTGGCAGAACAGAGATGAAGACGACTGTCCTAAAATGTGGAAACTGCATATTTTGTAGTTAGATCTCCCTAAAGGGCTCCAGCTAACATTCTGACTCCCTCAGCTGGAGTCCCACACACTTTGATTCATCTCATAAATTGGCAGCCTGGAACCTTGACCTTTAAGAAAGCGGCTGGTTCTCTGGACACTTCCCTGCCTGCTCGGAGCTGTGAGCACAGCGACTCCAGACCCCGTATCAGTGGGTGTGGATGTGACAGCCTTGGAATGTGTCTTTGCACAGACTTGACGCCTTCTCTGGTGGTGGAATGAGGCGAATTTCTTGCTTAAGCCCCACTTATCATCAATGTTGTTCTGATTTGGTGCTTAATTTTGAGACAGAGGAGTAATACGTGCTTCTTTGTTTACTTTTGGCAGCTTTATTGAGATACAATTTATATATCATAATATTTATTTCTTTTAAGTAGACAAGCCAATGATTTCTAGTCAGTTTAAGACTTGAGCACCAGTGCAGCTGTCACCACAGTCCAGTTTTTAGAACATTTCAGTCATCCCTGCAGGATTCCTTGCCATCGCGCCCCAGCCCCCGGAGCTGCTGGCCTGCTTTCTCTCTTTCTCTCTCCATACACTTGTCTCTTCTGGACATTTCATGAAAGCGAAATCATGTAAGATGCATCCTTCGGCTTCTTTCACTTACAGTTGACCCGTGTGGTGGCACGTCTCTCTCTTTTTACTGCAGAACAGTACCCGTTTGTGTGGTCAGAAGGGCAGTCAGTCCAGGGACCAGTTGCTGAACTTTTGTATTGTGTTCCGTTTTTGACTTTTGTGAGTAATACTGCCTATGAGCGTTGACGTGCAGATCTTTATGTGGACGTATGTTTCTCTTTCTCTAGGGTAGATTGCTAGAAGTAGAGTTATTGAACCTCACGGTGAGCTTGTATTCAATCGGATAACTGCCAAGCTTCCCCCAGCAGCTTTGCCCGCTCACCCTCCCACCAGCCGTGTTGGCGAGGATTCCAGTTTCTCCACAGCCTTGCTAACACTTGTTATTATCTGTCTGTCTTTGCACAGCTGTGCCGATGGGTATGAAGTGGTATCTCATTGTGTTTATAACTTGCATTTCCCTGATGACTAATGATGTTCACACAGTTATTGGCCATTCTCACAATTTCTTTGGTGAATGTCTGTTCAGATCTTCTCTTCACTTAAAAAGATGATTGTTTGTTTTATTATTGAGTTATATACGTCCTTTATATATTCTAGATACAAGTTTGTTATTGTATGTACGATTGGCAAATAATTTGCAACCTGTCTGGGACTTATCTTTTCATTTTCATAGGGCATCTTCCGAAGCACAAAAGTTTTAAATTTAATGAAGTCAAATTTATATCCGTTGGGAGGAGGGTATAGCTCAAGTGGTAGAGCACATGCTTAGCATGCACAAGGTCTTCGGTTCAATCCCCAGTACCTCCTCTAGACATAAATAAATAAACCTAGTTATCTTCCCCTGCCCCCAAAATAATAATAATTAATTAATTAAAAAATTTTTTATCCTTTTTTTAGTATAGATTGTGCTTTTGGTGTCTAAGAACTCTTTGCCTAATTAAAGGTCATGAAGATTTTCTTCTGTCTTTTCTTTGAGAAATGTTATAGTTCTAGCATACACTTCTTTTTTTTGCAGTTTTTTTGCAGTGCCGTTTTATACTTCTTTTCCTATATTCAAAAATGTTTTCTTTGATGCTGCTGTGATAGGCCTTGTTTTGTGAATTTAGTTTTTAAGTTTTTATTGATAGTTTATAGAAACACTGCTGGTTATTATATGGATTTTTTTTAAATCTTGTCTCCTTGTGGAATTCTTTAATTAAGCTAGTAAGGGTGTATGCGTGTATTTATAATTTTCTAGCAGGGAAGGGTATATATAGCTCAGTGGTAGAGCGTGTGCTTATACATGAGGTCCTGGGTTCAATCTCCAAGTACCTCCATTAAAAAGTTTTTTTAAAATGCATAAACCTAATTACCTACCCCCACCACCAAAAAAAAAAAAAAAGGAAACAAATTTAAATTGAAATTTTTGTCTACATTTTGAAAAAGACAGCTTTACTTCTTCCTTTTCATTCTGGTTGCCTTTACTTTCTCTTACCTGATTTCACTGCTAGAACCTCCAGTACAGTGATGAATAGACGAGGTAAGAGGAGATGCCTTCTTCCGACTTGAGGTCTAACACATCACATCTCCCAGCAGTCAGCGTGGGGATCGCTGTAGGCTACTGTAGATGCACTTTATCAGTTTGAGCTTTTATCATGAAAAGATACTGGATTTTGTCAGATGCTTTTTCTGTGTCTGTGAGACGACTGCGTGGTTTTTATCCCTTATTCTGTTAATATGGTGTATTACACTGATTTTCAGACACTGATCAACCTTGTGTTCCTGAGTTGGAACCCACTGGATCATGTTGTGTAATCACGTCTTCAAGCTGCTGGACCCAGCTTGCTAATTTGTGCTGAGAATCACTGTCTGTATTAATGAGGGATATTGAACACAATTTTCTTTGTCTGGCTTTGATGTTAGTGTTATTATGTGCTCATAAATGTGGACAGAGCTAGGTTCCTCTCTAGTCTCTCCTGACGGTGCATGAAGCCTTCAGACTGCCCAGAACATGTGGGGTCTTATCAGCACCAACTGAGGCAGTTTCTGGATGTCCCCGTTCAGTTTCTGGCTAGTCTTCTTAGTTGTTGTTTGTCCCATCTGTATCTCAGCCTGGATGGAGCTGGCTCCAAAATTGGCCTTCCCTTTGTCTGCCCAGGAGCAGTCAGCCCCTCGGCAGGAAGCTGCTAGTTTTTCAACTGTCCCCCTCCTGGTACCCAGCAGCCCACCGACTCCCACTGTTCTGACCCAAGGCCCAGAAGTGTTTCTTAAATGAGCGCTTCTGGGTCTCGGGTGTGCCTTTAGCCTAGTCCCAGAGTTGCTTTTGACAATTTTGTCCCATTTTATTGTTTTCTGGGGAGAGGATTTGCTAGGCTCTTCACTCCATGATTCTGGAAGTCACGCATCTGGTGTTCAGTTTTGTTTTGTTTTGTTTTTTTTAATGGTGGTAAAATGCACATCACCAAAAATGTCCATTTTAAAGTGAACAATTCAGTGCTGTTAATACATTCACGTTGTCACTATCTAGTCCCAAAACTTTCATCATCTCAGACAGAAATTCTGTACCCAACAGACAGTTACTAGTTCTGCCCTCCTGCCCAGCCTGTAGTCACCTCTGCTCCACTTTCTGTCTCTCTGCATGTGCCTGTTCTAAGTACCTCATCCAACGGGAAACATCTGTTTGTCTTTTTGTGACTGGCTGGTTTCACTAAGCATAATGTCCTCAAGGTTCATCCATGTGTTGCCGTGTGGCCAAATTTCATTCCTTTTGATGGGTGAATGATGATCCGTCGTGTGGATGGGTCACGTTCTGTTTATCGTTTCTTCTACTGTTGGACACTTGGGTTGTTTCCACCTTTTAGCTGTTGTGAGCAGTGCTGCCATGAACAGTCATGTGCTAGTAACTATTTGAGTGCCTGCTTTCAATTATTTGGGTTATTTACCCAAAGAATGGAGTTGCTGGGTCCTCCACTAATTCTATTTTTAACTTTTTGAGAAACTGCTGGAGTGGTTTCCACAGTGGCTGCACCATTTTATGTTCCCAGTGTTAAATAAAGCACAAGGGTTCCAGTTTCTCCAATCCTTGTTTTCTGTTTGTTTTTTTAAATAACAGTCATCCTAACAAGTATGAAATGGTAGCTCATTATTGTGGTTTTGATTTGCATTTCCCTAGTTACTGGTGATGTTGAGCATCTTTTCATGTGCTTGTGGACCAGTTGTGCATCTTCTTTGGAGAAATGTCCATCCAAGTCTTCTGCCCACCTGTGCTTTTATCTTTTCATACTCTTGATGGTATCTTTTGATGAAGTCCAGTTTATCTGTTTTTTTCTTTTGTTACCTGTGCTTTTGGTGTCATATCTAAGAAATCTTTACCCAAACCAATGTCAGGAAGATTTTTTTCTCTATATTTTCGTTTTCTTCTAAGAGTTTTGTAGGTTAGCTCTTAAATTTAGGTCAGTGATCCATTTTAGTTCATTTTTATATATGGATTGACGTAAGGGCCCCATTTCAACTTCTCGGTGTCTGATTTTAAAGCATGGAGTTTATCATTTGAGTCCTTGACTGAAAAGAAGGAGCAGCCTCCGAGAGTGTAGACATGTGGACTCCAGATACCAAAACGATCAGGGACGGGCTTGTTCCTGAACAGGTGTTCAGAACACCCGTTCATGATGCCCAGGTGTCCCTGGCCTCTGACGCTCGCCCACCATGTCATGAATCATTGCTGCTGCTCGGGAGAGGTGTGGGGTCGCCAGCCTGAGAGGGAGCGGCGCTGCCCCTGCAGTCTCCGCCCAGGACAGGCTTGAACTAGGGCACGTCGGGCCGGCCCGGCCTGGGGAACATAGCCCGTGGTTTTCTTTGCAGTCGCCTATGACTTTCTGGCCACAGAAGACGTAAACAAGGACAGGATCCAAGACATTCTCTTTCTTTATAAAAACATCAACAGCAGCAACAATTTCAGCCAGTCCTGTGCTGATGAAGGTAATTTTGTTTTTATTTGAAAAAGGAAGAACTCCTTGGTGGAGGAGGAATCCTCACCCTCTGGCAATGTTTGGGGGAAGCAGTTGGTGGGATTTCTGGAAACTACCATCACCGCCCCCCCCAGGACTAGAAAGTGACCAGGAGGCAGGCTCTGGTCCCCACGCCCTGCTTCCCTGTGTGGTTGCTAACCCTGCGGGGTCAGCACTAGGACCCCCGGGATGAAGGGTTCCAGCCCGGGTGGCAGGGCTGCACGCACAGCCCCACAGAGCCGGGTCTCTCCCTCCAGGCTTTTCCTCCCCCTGCACCTTTGTGGCCGCTGTGTCGGGGGCCAATGGCACCATACTGTGGGAGAGGCCCGCAGCCCAGGACAGGGCCCTCGTGGAGTGCGCCGTCCCCCAGCCCAGGGACTAGCGGGGCGTCTTCTGCCTGCGTCCTGCTCGGCAGACTGGGCTCTTTCCTCGCGGTGGACTTGTTCACAGGTAGGCTGTCCTCCCTGTAGCCACCCTGGGCCTCCACACACAGGAGGCTCCGGGAGGCTCAGCCAGGCTCTCCAATGGTGCAGCTAGAGAGGAAGGAAGGCTGAGGGGGCCAGGGAGGAACACCCCGTGAGGAGTCCCACGTGGCACATAGGCCACCGTCACCTCCAGTTTCAGTCTTACCCACGGTGGGAGCGGTGAGGAGGGGCTGGTGGAGGCACCTCCTGTGGGAGGGGGTCTGGGCCGGTTGTGCTCCAGCCCTGAGGCCGTGCGGCTTTGGGCCTTAACCTGACAGGCCCTCACGCTTTTCCAAGGCCCTAAGGAATTCTGTGCCTTGATGCTGGATTTTTCCCTTGTAAGTTGTGATTTTAAGGATATGGAGGAAAATAAAGAGCAAGCTGGAAATATTTTAGGAAGAGTCAGTCTAAAAGCGGGTGTGGACCAGGTTGTATCTGGGTAAGACGTGGTCACATCAGAATCTGCAGTCCCTGAGTCCAGCCACCTTCATTCTCCTCCTGTGTGTGGGGCAGAGGGTCCACCTGTGACGCTGGTGGGCGGTGGCGAGGCCAGGCCTGGTCCGTCCATGGGGGAGGATCCACCTTGGTCCTAAGACATTTTAGTGCCAAACACTGGAAAACACACAACAAGAAAGGGGGTGCTATGCAGGCCCCAGACGTGATGCTGCCGACATGTGGCTGTGGGCGCCAGCCTGTCTTCACACACGCGTTTGTATTGCAGCACCAGCGCACATGACACACTTGAGTGTGAGGCTGTCGTGGAAGGGGTTGGAGCTGACACTCGGTGGCCCTGTGCTTGGTTGTAGGGGAAACCCTGTGGAACCATCCCAGCCACTTTGGAGGGAGTGTGTCCGTCCTGAGTCCTCTGCTGCAGGTGCCCGACATTGATGCCGACGGGGCCCCAGACCTGCTGGTCCTCACCCGGGAAGAGAGGCAGGTACGGCCTCCTCTACCGTGCACTCCCCTGGCGGAATTAGGGTCTGACCACCTGTCAGGGGCCTTGACCTGGGTGCTCGGGCGCCTGCCAACCCAGCACGCTGGGGTGGCTCTGTCCTGTCGGGCACTTCCAGATGCAGCTCTGAGGACCTTGAGGGCCACCCCATGTCTCCCAGGTGGCTGAGCACAGACATCAGACATGCTTAAATCAAAGCAGTCTTTCCTCGTACTGGGAGAACCTTGACCCTCTTCTCTTTGTGCTGCAGATTAGTGGCTACATCTATTCAGGCAGCACCGGGCAGCAGGTTGGCCACCCAGGCAGCCTGGGTGTGGATGGTGCCAGCGGATCCGTCCTCCACGTCACCAGGGCGGGCGCTCACTACGTCCTCCTCCCCTGCGGTACGTGTTGTCTGCTGCTCCCAGGACCGCCTCCCTCATGGGCCCTGCTGATCTCAGATCAGCTCCGGACCCTGAGAGGATACAGGTTGTGAGGGCTGTGGGCTCCTGCTGTTGTTCCAGGCTCGTGTCTTGGGGACAGAGTTGCTGGGCACCTATGGTGACTTGAGTTCTTCTATGTGTTGATAGCAAACTCACTCTGTGGCTGCTCGGTGAAGGGCCTCTATGAGAAGGTGACTGGGAAGGCCAGCGCACTCAGGAGGGACCCCTTCTGGGAGGACATGCTCAACGCCACCTCTCACAGGCTGCATCCACACAGGTGGGTGGGGTCCCCAGGTGGGCCCAGGGCCTTGTGTTGGGTGTCGTGAGGTCATCCTGGGCTCAGGCTCGGGAAACCAGCCAGCAGAAACCAGATCAAGACCAGGGAGAAGACAGGTCCCCCCCTGGGTTCACTGGTCCCTACCTCTGGTGAGGGTCTTGTTTTAAAGTCTCACATGAGAGAAGAAACGGGGGGCTGAGCCCAGAGGTGGTGTTTGGAGGGTCCCACCTCCCACCCCCAGTCTGAGTCCCGTCCTTCCTGCCTGTGTAGCTCTGGAGCCGTCCGCTACCTGATGCACGTGCCAGGGAAAGCAGGCAAGGACCTGCTTCTTGTGAGTTCAGAGGCCTGCGTGCTGCTGGATGGGCAGGATATGACACCTAGGTGGACCTTCAGCCTGGCCTGGGTCCTGAGGTATGGGGTCCTACTCCAGGTAGCTGGGCAACTCTGGGGATGAGGCTTGTGTGCTTCTGCAGAGGCCTCTGGCCTGTCACCTGGGGCCACTTTGCATGGGATAAAGGTGGAGGGGAGGTGGTGAGACCCCTCGCCCCCCAGTGTCAGCTTTCCACTCAGCACCCTGGTGTGGCTGGGCCACCCCAGCCCTGTCCAGGTGTGGCAAGGAAAAGACAGTGGGGTCCCTGTCCCAGTGTCTCCTGACAGAGTTCCTGTGTGGTGTGAGTCCACCGTCTGCTCTCCTTCCAGAAAACCCATCCTCGGCCACTACAAACCCGACACGCCGGCCCTGGTCATCGAGAACGGGACTGGCGCTGACAGACAGGTCGGTGGCATTCCCTCCTGAGCCTCACCTTTGCTTATAGCTGAGGAAAGTGGGTCTACGTGGCAGGCAGGGCTGTGGCCGGGAGGCTGAGCTGGGGCGAGAGGCCTGGGTGAGTCACCTTCAGGGACGTGACCCCCCCATCATGGCTCTCCCTCCCCAGATCCTGCTCCTGGACCTGGGCTCAGGGGCCATCCTGTGGAGCCAGGCCCTCCCGGGCCTCCATGGGGACCCACCGGCCGCCAGCCTGCCGACCGCAGACCACCGTTCCGCCTTCTTCTTCTGGGGCCTCCAGGAGCTGGAGGATGCCAACCACACGGTACCGGTGGGAGGTGCCATGCTCAGGGGCTGGGGCGGGCAAGCTCAGGTAGCAGACTCCGTGGAGAGTGGGCAGGACAAGGTAGTCTAAGCCAACAGAAGGGGGCCTGGGCTGCAGGGGATGCCAGGGCAACCTGGGCAGAAGTGGTGGGGCACAGGGTTCCAGCTGGACAACACCTGAGAAGGGTCAGGGTCAGGTGGAGTGTGGATGGGCGGACAGTGGGTACAGAGTTGTGGGACCCCAGGTGGGGACCTGGGTGGACACAGCTTCAGGCATGGTGATTGGCAGGAGTGCCCCTCAGGACTAAGTACAGCACCCCACCTCCCGCCACAAGCCAGGGACACGTGGTTTCTCAGCCTGGTCAGCCTTACGCCTGTTGCTGCTGTCTCCCCAGGAGCCAGGGGCTGCCCCGCACCACCTGTACATGTTCCACCCCACACTGCCTGGCGTGCTGCTGGAGCTGACCAACATCTCCGCCAACATCGTCGCCTTCCAGGGTGAGTGGGGCCTCGGGGTAGACCTGGGCTCCACCCGCCACAGGCAGTCTGCCCTGGCCAGTCCTGGGACCTGACATTTATGTTCCCACAGTGGTTTTGCTAGAGCCAAGCCGCCACGCTGCCTGCATCCTCCTGACAGGCCCCACAAACCCAGATGTGCCTGGCCGGGTCTCCATGACCAAACACAAGGTGCGGGATCTCATACCGAGCAGTAGGGTGGTCCACCTGGCCAGGGGTGGGCCCGACAGTGACCAGGCCATCAGGGACCGGTTCTCCCGCCTGCGGTATCGGAGCGAGACCTAGATGTGCAGCGGAGGAGAAGCTCCAGCTCCTGAAATTAAACGTCCTGGGAAGTCGGCCCTCCCTCACTTGTCTGCACGCTGACTTCTGACCTGGTGACACGCCCCATGGGATCCTCGTCACCCCAGGGACACACCTGGGCCTCTCCCGCCAGCACACTCAGTCCTCACTCTTGTCCCCCACTGGGGTCACACACAAGGCCCACTACCTTCCCTATGGTCTCCCTAGGCAGAGCCCATGTCTGGAGCAGCTCACCCTTCCTCCTCCACACCTGGCCAGAGAGCCACAGCCATGGGAACAGCCCAGGCCCCATCTGCAGGAAAGTCCCCTCGCCTTCTCTGCACCATCTCTCTGGGAACATGAGCTCAGAGGGTGGTGGACCCCGAGTTCCAGCCCTCAGCCTGGGGCCTAGGAGGATGTGGTTGGTGGGGCTGCGTGGAGCTGTGCATGTCCTGTGCACCCCCTGGATACACTGGAGCTGTCTGTCCCTTGGGGTGTGGCCAGCGCCCCCCCCCCCCGGTGCTTGGACGCCCCTGCAGCTGGTGTCACTTGATATAAGACTCACCTCTGTGCCTTGTTCACTCCAGACCTGCCTGGTGCTCTGTGCGGCTCAGCCAGGCCCAGACAGAAAAAGCAGTCTGAGGACCCTGGGTGCCTCGGAAAGAAATCAGAATAAACACTGGTTTTGCACTGTCTGGAAAGCCCTGTATGTGCTGTGTCTGTTTGCTGGATCAGTGGGAAAGGCTGCAGGGGAGGTGAGCCCCCTACCTACACCTGCCTGATCAGAGACAGAGGTGTCCCACTTGGCGTCCAGGTGCATCTCAGGCTTGAGGACCCCGCCCTGCTTACCTGCAGCAAGCAAGGGACTCAGCCTATGGATGTGGGCGTGCTCCCACCTGGGACAGGCAGGGGGTCCCTCCAGCACCCCTGCATCCTTTAAGGGCTGAGCTCTGGCAGCCACTAAAGCCCAGGCAGGGGACTTAAGTGAGACCCAGGTTTGGGTAGCAAAGTGATGAGGGCCATTGTGGAGAATCTTGCAGGAATCTCCTGTGGGCATTTAATATATGCCAAGCCTGCTTCCAGAACCAAGTTCATTTCTCCATGTAAAGGCCTGGGAGGCAGTGAGGTTCAACCTGAGGTTGAAGGGCTGGGTGCCCTCCTCCCCAAGAGTGGGTCCCTTTTGTTCCTCTGAGAGGCCAGCCAGCCCACGTGGCCTCAGATGACAGAACTGCAGGGTAGAGTCCCTGAAATTAAAATAACCTGGGGGCTTGAGCAGTGTCCCACGGCCTTCCAGGGTCCCTCCCAACCCACAGCAGTGGACGCAGGAGCCAGCTCTGGGCAGGGACCAGCCTGCAGGTCCTGGGATGATGAGCAGGAGTTAAAGGTCGGGGCCTGGGAGACACCCTCACTGGTGCACCCTGGATTTGTAGATAAAGCAGCTGTGCCCACAGTCACTCTGGGGGCCTTGGGGGTTCTGGTTGCTGTGTTCTCTGTACCTCTGACGCCTTAGGGCACAGCTGGCCCAGGAGACACTGGGTTCAACACCAGGACAACTCCCTGGACTCAGTGTGCTTATTTCCTCCTTGTGCCACCAGAGCATGGACAGTGTCCCCTGCTGTCTCCCCCAAAGCCCAAAACGCAAGTCTGCAGCCTGAGGGCTGTGGCCCCCACCACTGCCTTTGACACATGAACTCCCCATTGTCCTTCACCACCTCCCTCACCGGTGCATGCCTCACCCACACACCATGCTTTACACGCCATGTGCACACACCACACATGTACACCCGCCAACCACACACACACACACACACCACAGGTACGCACACACCCACCATGATTTGGACCACAGCCGGTCAGGCTCAGACTGAGAATCCGAGGGTCTTTTATTTCTGTGCCAGGAGCGGGAGGGTGTGACCAGCCCTGAGGGAGGGGTGTCTGGCTGCACCCCCAAAGGAGCTTTCACCTATCACCCAGAGTCTCGGGGAGGGGGCCTTCTGAGCAAGGACCACTGGCATCTTTCCCCAAAAGGCTCTACTGCCCCTACTGTGAACCAGGACCGGTTGTTGGAGGGGTGACAGGGCTGGAACCATTTCTGTCCAACAGGGTGGCAAAGCTGTGGCCTCTGGGAGACCACAGAAGAGGAAGGCTGGTGCGGCCTGGTGGGAGTGGCACAACCCCCTGCACTTTCATGCCCCCTGCTGGTGACCACCAGACTGTGCCTCTTACTCTGAGTGTCAGTTCCAAAGGTGGGGCTGGGTGCCAGCAAGGAATGCCAGGCCTCTGCCAACTCAGTCCAGGGCCCCCCTGCCTTGTGGGGATCAGCCCATAGACCAGACCCTTCTGGAAGGAGGGTGTGACAAGGGAAAACGAGGATCCCTGGAGATGGCATCCTCCCCCACTTCCTCCCCACAAGGCTGGGCCCTCTGGGCAAGAGGGGACCTTGTGCTGCGGGTCTCAGCAGCTGTCAGGACCCTGGGCAAGAGGAGGGTGACAAGGGCATGATGGCCACCTCCTCCCACTCAGGCCCACCTAGGTCTCCCCATCACCACCCCCAGGGCTACCGGCAGCAGCCTCAGGCTCCCCAGAGGTGGAGGTGGGAAGGAGAGCAAGGCTGGGGCTGGAATGCCGCGGCTTCCACATGAATGGGAACACCCTGTGGGCGAGAAGGGGCCTGAGCATGGGGCAGCCGTCTGCGTCCTGCCCGCCTGCCCGGGGACACCGCCTAGCTCACCGGCGCTTCGTCTCCAGGGGGACCACAGCCTCCGCCAGCAGGTCTTTGTACAGGTCCGACTTCAGGAACCTCGGGTACGAGTCCTGCAAGAGATGACATCCAGCCCTGACCCCTTCCACCTCCTGGTCTCAGCCAGCACTGCAGGGGCCTCCTCTAGGCCCAGAGCCCCTGGTGGATGGGGCCAGACCAGCCCCCCGATACCTGCCCAGGCCAAGTCAGACTCAGGGAGACCCAGCCCCAATCCAGGCAAGAGCCTGGTGCCCAAGTGCAGAGGAGCAAACTAGGGTCCCTCCAGCTGGGGGATCCCGGAGCCGCAACAGGAAACAGGCGTCCCTGGTTCTCCGCATCCCTCGTGGAGTGAGGGCAAGGGCGCAGGGAGGAATAAAAACAGCAGCACAAGACTCAGTAAAGAGGGACAGGAGTCTCTAAGCCCAACTGCTTGTATTATAAAAAGAACAATAAACATTCATTTTAAATTGTTAACTTCAGCTGGAGGGGCAGGAATACCAGCTAGATTTAGTCGAATGTACTTTGCTTTGTAGACTGGATTTTGAAATTGTATAGATATTTTACCTAATTATGAAATAAATAAGGAATCCTCAACACGGAAAGTGAAGCTGGGCGACCAATGGGTGACGCCACCCCAACCACGTGACAGGGTGTCCGAGGGCGTTCGGAGGGATATGGATAAAAGACCAGAAAAAGAAAAAAGTAATCGATTTTCAGCAACTGAATTGTGAACTGTAATGTGCTGTTCAGCTGAGCTACTGAGTAAATCTTGAGAAAAGGCATGTGAGTAGTGTCGGCATTGTTGAAAACCCAGATTTTCAGTAGGGGAGTGGGAGAGAGACACGAGGTCAAAGAGGTTAAGGAGACTCTGTAATCCTGAATTTGAGTTACAAGTATCAGTATGAACTCCTGGTGTGTGTTTTCTTACTGTACAAGAACCATACCACAATAAAGTTGTTAGAAAAAAAAACAAACACGTACAGCCTAGAAATAAACTCACAAACTTTTGGCCAACTAATCTTTGACAAAGGAGGCAAGAATATACAATGGAGTAAAGACAGTCTCTTCAGCAAATGATGTTGGGTTAATTGGACAGCTGCATGTAAATCAATGAAGTTAGCATACTCCCTCACTCCATATACAAAACTAAACTCAGAATGGCTTAGAGACTTAAACATCAGACAAGATACCATGAACCTCTTAGAAGAAAACATAGGCAAAACACTATCTGACATAAATCTTAGCAATGTTCTTCTAGGGCAATCTACCCAGGCAATAGAAATAAAAGCAAAAATAAACAAATGGGACCTAATTAAACTTATAAGCTTTTGCAGAGCAAAGGAAACTATAAGCAAAACAAAAAGATAACCTACAGAATGGGAGAAAATATTTGCAAAAGACGAGACTGACAAGGGCTTAATTTCCAGAATATATAAATAGCGCATACAACTTAATAAGAAAAAAACAAACCCAGTCCAAAAATGGGCAGAATACCTAAACAAGCAATTCTCCAATGAAGACATACAAATGGCCAATAGGCACATGAAAAAATGCTCAATATCGCTCGCTAACTATCAGAGAAATGCAAATCAAAAGTACAATGGGGTATCACCTCACATCAGTCAGAATGGGCATCATTAAAAAGCCCACGAATGATAAATGCTGGAGAGGGTGTGGAGAAAAGGGAACCCTCCTACACTGTTGGTGGGAATGTAGTTTGGTGCAGCCATTATGGAAAACAGTATGGAGATTCCTCAAAAGACTAAAAATAGACTTACCACATGATCCAGTAATCCCACTCCTGGGCATATATCTAGAGGGAACCTTAGTTTAAAAAGATATATGCGCCCCAATGTTCATAGCAGCACTATATACAATAGCCAAGACATGGAAACAACCTAAATGTCCATCGACAGATGACTGGATAAAGAAAATGTGTTACATATATATACAATGGAATACTACTCAGCCATAAAAATAATTGCCATTTGCAGCAACATGGATGGACCTGGAGATTGTCATTCTAAGTGAAGTAAGCCAGAAAGAGAAAGAAAAATACCATATGATAACACTTATAGGTGAAATCTAAAGAAAAAAGACAAACTCATTTACAAAACAGAGACAGACTCACAGACATAGAAAACAAATTTATGGTCACCAGTGGGGAAGAGGGTGGGAAGGTATAAATTGGGAGTTTGAGATTTGCAGATACTAACTAATATTTACAAAATAGATAAACAATAAATTCACATTGTATAGCACAGGGAACTATATTCAAAATCTTGTAGTAACCTATGGTGAAAAAGAATATGAAAATGAATACACATATGTTCGTGTATGACTGAAGCATTTTGCTGTACACCAGAAACTTGATACAACATTGTAAACTGACTATACTTCAATTAAAACAACAACAACAATGTATTTCTTGATTCTGTCCACTCAAAGGCCTGAAACCATGACTAGCCCCAGCATAATGAACAGGTCTGGTGTGCAGGTCAAGACTTTTGAACCCCATCCCTGAGGCAGGACCAAGTTTGCCATGGAAATGGCTGACTCCAGGTCTGGGGCAGGATAGCCCTTTAGAAAGCAAGGAAGCACAAGGATTTCGGGGACACGTCACAGGACTCAAAAACAACCAGCCTGATATGGGGACTTCTGGACATCCTGCGGTAACAACTGAAAGGGATTCAAACCCATCAAATATGGTGAAAATGTGAGTTTATGATGGTATTAAAAACATCCCAACTTCACTGACCACCCTGGGCAGATACTAGGGTCCAACTCCTTATTTTGTAAAGTGGTAATTAAAGAAGAAATCAATCCTTGATTCTGTCTTTCCTATATGATGGTACTACTGGGCTAGCAAAGAGGGGAGGCAGCCTAAACAAATAGGCGGTGATGGGTTAAAACATCCCAAACCTTAATGAGATCATGAATCCAAGCAAGACTGCCAAGGCCGATTTCCTGAGCAGAGAACACACCAAGCACCACCTCAGAAGTAAATATTCTTGACAAAACCAAACAACAACAAAACTGAGGACAAATCTGATCAAAGAACAAGGTGCCTCTAGAAGATGCAAAAAGCAGGGAACGGATTCTCTCCCCTAGAGCCTCCAGAAGGAACCATCCCTGCTGTCACCCTGGTCTTACCTCCATGAGACCCCTGTTAGACTTCTGACCACAACCATGAGAGAAGAAATTTGTGTTGCTTGAAGCCACCAGGTCTGCTGTGTTGGTTACAGCAACAGCAGGAAACTAATTCAGGGTCAGGTGGGCAAGGCTGGACCCTGACTGGCTACTAGAAGGTTGAGTAAATACTGTTTGTGTTTCAGGTGTGATGCTGGCCTCTGCGGCCACGCTGAAGAGAGCAGGTGGTCCAGGAGGTCCGTGGAGGGACCTCTTGCGATGGCATTAATGTCCCCAGGAGGGGCCACGGGCAGGATGGACCATGAGTCTGGACAGGCCCTGAGTTGACCGTTTTTGAAGGCAGCCCGTAGGTACGTGGGGATTCGTGTTACACTACCTGTGTTCATGTCTGAACTTTTCCACAAGAACACTTTTTACAATCATAGCTGGACAAGCCCTTTAGCCCTTCAGAGCCTGAGGGGCATGAGTGCCACCTGACCCCAGCTCAAGGGGGTGATGGGGACCCAACCTTCTTCATCAGCATATAGATGTGCAGCTGGGCGTCGTCCAGCACGTGGCGGTGGGGCCGACCCAGACCCTCCAGGGTTCGCTCCATCGTCCGGCTGTCAATGTTGACCCAGCGGGCAGCGCCAGGGGCCAGGAACTGCCTGGCTTGGGGAAGGGGACCCTGGGTGGGTCTATGCTCTTCAGGCCTGCCCCCCCCCCCGCCCACCGGCTGGCACCCAGCCCTCAGCACTCACTGGTACACGGCATCTACCAGGGCGGGGACCTGGGCCTGCCCTCCGTGGCGCAGCTCCTCACAGGCCTCCCAGAAGCTGAGGTTCTCGGCTAGGGGTCCGGGCATCAGATCAGGCACACCCAGGGCTGGTGGAAACTCAGGAGGGGTGCCCAGGCAGCAGCCTCTTTGATGGGGGGCCAGGAGCAGGGGAGGGGGGCTTCTCACCACTGAACTCTGTCTGGAGAAAGTCCATGAAATGTGCCCGTCCCACAGGGTCCTCCAAGAGCTCCCGGAAGCTGAAGGCCCACTGCTCCACCCGGAGCTTCGTGGGCACAGCCACGCTGCGGGGACGGCAGCAGAGTCAGTAGCACAAGGAAGATGGGGGGCGGCTGCACACCTGCAAGCTCCCAGCCTGCCCCGGCTCACCTGGGTGCATTCATGGCCCAGTAGGTGTCATCGTCGGTGACCCAGGGGTTGCTGGGCAGGCACCCTGACAGGAGGGGGTCGTGTGGCCCACGCTGGCTGCTGAACTTCAGGTACCTGGGGGTGGGGGATGGTGCCGGGGCCAGTGCAGGGGCTGTGGGGACGAGGCACTGGAGGCAGGGTCTGGGCTCTGGGCTGGGGGTCTCCAGCCACCACCCCCATCCCACTCACGCCTCGAGGCAGACAGAGGACTTCACCCGGGTCCTGCCCAGTGCCTTCCGACAGCACTCAATCTGGAACAGGAGACCTGTGAGGTGGAGCCTGGGCTGGGAGCCACCAGCCCACCCCCCAACTCCCACCTCCCCAGCGCCCCCACACACCCCCAGCCACCTACCTCCCGCTTATAGAAATCCACCGTCTTGGTCTGGAAAGGTCAGGGTGGGCTGCAGTTAGAAGGCAGGCCCTTCTGGGGACTGACATCCCACCCCAGGCTGCAGAGACCGGCTCAAGCCCCTGCCCCGCCTCTAATGGAGGGGTCTGACTTTCCAGGAAGCTTCTTGGGGCCTGGAGTCTGGATGTTTTGGGGAACTCACCGAGCCCTCAGATGCTCAAAGTTGCCCTGAGTTTCCCCAACTGTCACTATTTCATATTTTCAAATGTATTTAAACTGTTTTTCGAAACAACTTATATTTGAGGAATGCTGCTTGGAGGGGGTTGGGTTGCACTGGTGCCCCAGGTGTGACTCATTGTGTTCAGAGCTCAGAGCCCGGACTCCTCCTCAGGCCAGCGAAGGAGCTACCTCCGGGCCTGCACAGCCACACCAGGCAAGCCAGAGGGGAAGGCAGACAGCACCCTTGGGTCACCTGTGACTACCATCTTTTGGTCTATTTTTGCCCAACTTCACGGCGGGAATTATAAACCTATCATCGTGAACTACAATTCTAAAGTCAGGAAAATATTTTCACAGTAAGGCACTAGGTGAATCTGTTCTTTTGGGTTCCATAGGATGTGACAGAGGGCTCTGCTGTTACAAAGTCCGGACGTATGTCATGGTCCAGTTCCCTCCATCTCCGGGACCTCTGGAGGGAGAAGGCTCATTGGCCCAGGTCCCTCTGGCACAGCCCGCGGCCCTGCTCGCCGCGCTCCAAGTCCCCTCGGGCCCTGATGCTGCCTGGCCTGGGGGGAGACCTCCCACCCCTACTCTACCCCACAGGGTCCATTGTACTTACTTGCACCCAGGGCAGCAGGTGGGAGGTGAGGCAAGAGAGGGCGAGAGTTAGCAGGGGGCTGGGAGTGGGGTCCAGGGCTAGGGGAGAGTGAGGGGAAGAGAAGCAGGAGAACTGGAGTGACTGAATCATGTGATGTTCGGATGGACAAATGGACAGGCAGCCCCAAGTAGTACCCTCGGGGTGGAGTAGGGGCAGTGGGAGAGGGGTGGAGTGAGGGGAGTTCGGGAAGGATGTAGTGAGGGAGGTGGGGGGGGTGGAGTAGGTAGAGTTGTGGGTGGAGTGGGGTGATGGAGTTGGGGGCAGTGGGGGGGCAGGAGGGGTGAAGTGGGGGCAGTCAGAGCTGAAGTGAGGGATGAAGTGGGGGCTGTGGGGGGGATGAAGTGGGGGCAGTGGGAGGTGAAGTGGGAGATGGAGGGGTGCATGTGTGCAGGGGTGGGGAGTGGGCTGGGGGGTGTCCATGCAGGGTCCTCACCATCTGCACCTGTCTGGCAGTGCAGGAATCCCTCTCTGGACCTTGCTCCAGCACACTGGGGACCCCTGGCTGCAGAGGGAGATTAAATGAAGTGGGGGGCACAGCTCAGGCAGGCCACTGAGACCCCTCACCAGGGCTGTGTTTCTCCTCCATTAACCACACAAATGGAAGCCCTGTGCCCATGTCCCCCTCCAATGTGGAAACACGCTCTGAGGAACTCGGCCTCCTGCTCCTCCTCTCTGCCCATCCCCCTATGGCCACTTGCCCATCCTCGAGCCCACTTCCCAATCCTTCTCCAGCCCTCACTGCTTCCTCAAGTCTCCCCACTCTTCCTCTTCTCAGCCAAGCGCATCTCTCAGCTCCCAATTGCTCACCTGCTCACTGTACCCACCTATCCTGCCACAATGTCCCCAAACACAACTGCTGGCCTGGTCTTCTCCCTCCCCGCCCCCGGCCCCCTCCACAGGGACCCCTGGCCCACTCCACCCACCTAGCCCTGTGCCCTGCATGACCCTCAGGCAGAAGAGTCAGTCATTTTCCCAGAGACAACACCCACACTTGGTGAGGTACCGCCCATGGAAGGTTCCTCTCACTTTTTTTCATGGGCACCCCCCTCACCCTCTGCTTCCATTCATGGTCTGTGACTGCTCCCCCACCCAGTGCACACGTCCCTGTCTACTGGTCTCTCCACAGACCCACACAATAGGGGAACCTCAAACCACCTACCAGGCCCACGCATCTGGGGAAGGCTTGACCTCAGGCCAGCACCCCAAAAGCTCTTGGCCTGTGACCTCAGTCCCTTGTGCTGCAGCTAAGCCCAGTCCCCACTCCCCACCCCTCACTGGCCTTCAGGTGCCCGCATTCTGTTTCCTCAGACCCAGAGAGATAATGGTATGTCCTGGTCTATGGGTAGGGGGAGCTTAGGCCTGGACTGCTGACCTCTGGGTTCTGATGAACCAAAGAACAAGAAATTTTGCCAGGATCTCAAAAGATACATCCTTCCCCAGGGTCAGAAGGCAGGTCCTGAGTGAACACCTGAGGGAGACACACTGACCCTGCAAGGACTTCTCTGCTGTCCAAGAACCACCCTCCAACAAGAGGCTCACCGGGGGCCTGTTCACCAGCCAGTACGTCTGCTCCTGGCATGCGATGACCAGCCTGTCCCCCTTCCTGCGCTGCTTAGCTGCCCTAGGGGGTAGGCAGAGTTGGGGGGACACTGTATCCGTCAGAGCACCCCCCGTGCCAGGGCCTGGGCAGGCAGCCAAGCAAGGGTGTGAAGTTTCTGGCCCCAGGGCTGTGGTGCCTGGAAAGCCGGGAGGGGCCTGCCGAGCAGGGTGGGGTCTCACCGCAGCTGCTCTCTCGCCTGCATCACCACCAGGTCCCATGTGTGGTTGATCTTCCTGTGCAACTGGTCATAGTGGGCCTGAGGGTGGTTGAAGGTCTCCAGTGGGAAACTCTTGCCTACACCCAGCTCTGGGGGGTGTACCCCCACCTCCCCTCTGAGATCCCCTCTATAGGGTGTGTGTGCTTGTGCATCTGAATCAGCTTGGAGCCTGGGCTGTGTGCTCCACTAGTGGGGCTTGGGTTCCTCTGGCTGGACTCAGCTGGGGTGGCAGGGGAGGGGTGGTGGTATCCCACCTTTTCATGGTCAACCAGGGCCCCCTGCTTTCGGATGTTCTTCTTGGCCAGGTAGATGGCTGGAAGGACAGGGCACAGACTGCACCTGAGGCCTCACCCCTGAGGCCACCAGTCCTGGGAGTTTGTCCCTGGCTAGCCCACCCCTCCTCACTCACCATAGTCTAGCTCAGCGGCTGGCCACAGGGTGCTCATCCAGAAATAGGGCGTCTGGGTGCAGTGCAGGTACAAAGGTATCTGTGACCTTCTAGGCTTTCCCACCCAGGAGTTGTCCCTACCCTCTCAGCTCTCTTGGGAGACTGTGCTGGCTGAGGGCAGGGGATGGGGGTGGTGGGGAGGTGTGCTAATGGCCTGGAGGCTCATCTGAGCACCACCATTCCCTCCACCTGAACCGAAGCTCCACTTGATTCACTGACTCTGGGCTCCCTGCCCAGGCCCAGGATGTAGCTGCAGCCTCTGCTGAGGGGTGCAAACTGAGGGCAGGCCCCACCTGGTTCCCTGGTGTGGCCAGGCCGGGCAGGAAGGGGGCTCCATCATGAGTGAGCACACACACTGAGTTGCAGGCCCTTCTAGTCCAGGCCTTTGGCGGAGGGGGCAGTGGACCACCAGGCCTGTGGTGACATCTTGGATCCTGCTCCTGCCCCAGCTGCCCCTTCCAGGAGTCCCCACCAAGGAGTTGTCTGGTGGGAGGGTCCCACCTGCTCCCAGTTGAGCCTGACCTGGAACCTATAGGGTGTTTCATCCGGCCGGAGCAGGAGGCGACGGGGGTCTCAGCAGTGGGTATAGGTAGCCATGCTGCACCAGGAGTGTGCCCAGGTGCAGGGCCTCTGGGGAGAAGTGGTGAATTCTCAACAGGGGAAACCAAGTCAGGTGCGCCCCCCTCGACGAGTCCCCTCCCTAGCTCACTGGGCTTGGCCCTAGCCCTAGGCCATCAGCACAGGGACCCCAAGGCCAGGTGTGGGGGCGGGAAGTGCAGCTGGCTGACCCCTTACCATCCTCTGCGATGCAGTACTTTTGGATCAACCACTCCACGACGTCGTTGCCTGCAGAGCAGAGACTGGGGTGGGGGGAGGCCGAGGCAAGGCGGCACCCCCTCACCTCCCCCGGCGGGGCCTCACCAGTCACTGCGTGGGGAATGACGGTGATAAGCAGGCGCTGGCTCTGCATCTTCACGCCCTGGTCGGGGTCCTGCATACTCACTACCACCCGCTCCATCTGGGCAAAGGGAATGGAAGATCTGCCACGGCCGGCCTCCCCCGCCCTCAGATCCTCATTCCCTGGAACCGGCCGGGATGCCCCAGATCAGTGTGCTCGGAGGAGATTAAGGCGCACTGATGGTGGGATTTCAGGCCGCTGCTGACCGCAGAGGTGCAGGGCGGGGCGGAGGCGAGGGGCGACCCCAGCTCCGGGGTCTCCGCTGCCCCGCCCCGCTCATACAGTGCCATCGCCCCAGGCCCGCGTCCGCACTGGCGCGCTCGCGTAGCGTCCACACTCACGCGCATCCGCATCCACTGCCCTCCGGCCCCTTCCGGCCTCGAGGTCCAGGAAATGGGCAGGGGTGGGGCGGCGGGCGGGACCACCCGCACCCACCTTGCTCAGATGCGGCTTCTGCGCGCGGGGGTGCCCGCCGAGGGGCGCGGGGCCGGCAGCCATGGCAGAGGCAGGCAGGGTGGGGTTGCCCGCGCCGCTCCGCCCCGGCCGCAGCCCCGCCCCGCGCGAGTTAACCCTCAGCGGCCGCGGGGTCTGGGGACGCGTGGGCGCCATATCAGCCACACCGAGGAGGCTCCCCTCATGTCACGAGAAACCAAGGCCTGGCCCGCGGGGACTTGCCGGGGGCTTCGAGAGTGGCTTGGACCTACCATGACAGCGTGGGGGATGTGAGGGAATGGAGCTCAGCTGGAACGGGGGTGGGGGAGATGGGGTGAGAACTCAGGGAGAGGGCTCCGGGAGGGGAGGATCTCAGGGGAGGGGACTGGTGGGGAAGGTGGGCTGGGAAAGGGGACAACGGTTTAGGGTCGACTGTAACCCCTTCGCCATACCCACCTCATGTGGGCGCACATCCTGGATGCAGGCGAACAGCGGTGCAGGGACTGCGGGGTCTGGGCGAGGGGTCTCACTGCCCTAGGAGTGTGTCCCTGAGATTGTGACACCGAGCATGACCTGTGTGGGTGCTACCAGGTTGGTGTAACACTGGGTGGCTGCACAGTTGTGCTGGGTGGGGGTCCTTCAGGCTTGGGGCAGGCAGCTCACTTCCCCTTAGCTGCACAGAGGCCTGGGGTGGGCAGGCAGTTGGGGATCACAACACTTGCCCCTCAAGATTTGTGGGTAGCCTCTGGGCTCAGGGCCCAGCCTGGCCACCCACACCCCCGTTGGTTGGGACCATTTTTAAGTGGTGCAGATAGGTCTATTTCTGCTTCTTGGAGATAGATTGCCCCTCCTTCCCTACCCCTTCCCGGGATGCTGGGGGCAGGGCAGAATGTTGGAATTGGCCTTTGGCCAGAGCCTCAGATATAGGATCTGAATCCATTTTCATTGCTGGCAAAGCCAGGTCCAGCATGAGGTGGGGCAGGGGTACTGGAGGGGGCTCCTACCCCTCCAGGGAACCATCCTCCCTTAGAGTCCAGTGACATCCTCTCACCCAGCCCCACCCACACGGGTGGCATCAGGCTGGCCTCAGGCCTGGCTGTCCTCTCTGGTTGGGTGGGTGTCTGGAGAGGTCGAAAGCCACCAGAGGCCAGAGCTGGCCTCATCTTGGGGCACATAGCTTCCCTGACAAACTCCCCCAACCCCAGGGAAGGAGCAGCAGAATGCAAAGGGCCTGGGCTTCCGCTGGGGAGACTTGCCTTGGAAAGATTGTGGACAGGTGGGGCTCCAAAGGGGATAGTGCCCCTGGGAGTCCAAGTGCCCCTACTACCCACAGCCTGCTGGCCTCCTTCTCAGATAGGGGCTCCTTTGGGCAAGGGCAGATCTGATCCTTGGGTGTTCTCAGAAATGGGGGGGCAAGAGGTGTAAGGAAGCAGGAGGATTCTGGCTGGTGTTCCCCCTCCCCCTCCACGCTGACCCAGCTGTCCCCAGCCTCAAGTCCAGCTCACCCCTTCCCCTGCTCCACTGATCCCCATCTACCTGCCCCAGGGTCTGTTTAGGCATCGAGACCAGTAGCCCCTCTGTGCTCCCCTCTCAGCACTCCACCACCCTGTTCTGTTTTGGATCAGTGTCCTTTTCTCCCCAAAGACAGGGGCTTCCGGAATGGTCTGGGTCCCCAAAGCATATAAAGACTCCCCACCCTCTGCCACACTCACGCAGCCCAGCCAGTAAACACTTGAATAATGGCTGTGTGTCTCCAGATTGCTCCTCACTGCTGAGGGGACCCCCGGCCCCTGTATATGTGGACACTGGCCCCTCTGTGCTAATGACTGTGAACCTCTGGGGTGCGGGGCCAGAAGGCTGTGCAGACACCCATAAAACACTTCCCCACCCTCTATGGTCCCCCAAGGCTGGGCAGACTCCAGGAGTACCCACTGCCCAGACAGAAGCTCCAGCCGAGGTGGGAGTCGTGGAGGGTGGAGGGTGGGGGACTGCTGGGCCCCAGGTGCGGCCTTCACTGCCTGCAGGTAATGAGAGCCTGGGGACTAGGAGGGTGGAGAACACACCTGCTCCACTAGGCGCCCCCAGCCCCACCCGCCCCGCCCAGAGGGCTTCCCCGGAGACTCCCCAGACTCCTGGCGGCGCCGTGGGGGTGGGGCAGCGCTGACGGTCAGAGCGGGGTTCAGGGAGGCTGGGACCGTGACCGCGGTCGTGTGCGTCCGTGCCAGCGGCAGCTGTGCGGGGGCCGGGTGCGCCTGCGGCGGGGACAACCGGGTGCCGGCGCCGTGCGGGCGACACGCGCGTCTCTACGGGGCTGCGCGGGGTCCGCGGAGCGGCTGGGGGCGCGCGGCGCGGGCGCGGCGCTGGGCGCGGGGGGCGCTCCCGGCCGGGATGAGCTCACCGCAGTCGCGCCGGGGCTGAGCGCCGAGCCGGGCGGCGGCGGGGCGGGCGGAGGCTCCTCGGCGGCTCGGCGGCGGGGCCGGGCCGCGGGCCACCATGCTGGGCCTGGACGCGTGTGAGCTGGGGGCGCAGCTGCTGGAGCTGCTGCGACTGGCGCTGTGCGCCCGAGGTGAGCGGGCCCGGTTGGGGCCAGGGTGGCCACGTGGGCGGGGGGCTCGGGCGGGGACTCAGCCCAGGGCGGGGGCCGGCTTCTCCCCTGCGGAAACTTTGGGGGCGCTCGTGGGGACCTCGCGGCGCCATCCCCTGGCCGGGCTCTAGCAGGGTTGGGGGGCTTCGTCCAGACTAGACACTCGTGGGGCTAGGAGCCAAGAGGGGGTGGGTCTGTTTGTGAAGCCAGGGTGGCAGGGGGACCCTCTTCCCTTGGGAACCTGCCCCTTAGGTCCCCTCTCCCTTGGGTGGGGCTGGGGTTCCTTCAGGAAGGGTGTGGATCTCTGGAAAGACTGGAGCACAGTGAGCAGGGACTTAGAAAGACCCGGCCCCAAGGCACCATGGGAACCAACTCCTAGGACTGTGGGAAAGGCTCAGAAAGACCCCTGAACCCAGGCACTGTGGGAAGGGACTCTAGGAGCCTGGAGGCACCTGGGGATGTGGCCCCAGAACATAAGCTGAGGGGTTTAGAGAGAACCACTCCTAGCCTTCAGGAACGCTGTGGGGAGGAATCCCTAGGACTGTGGGAAGGCATTCAGAGAACCTAGTCCCCAAGCAGGGTGCTGGGGATCCAGAGGCATCCAGTAGCATGCTAGAAAAATGGAAAGAGGCTTTGGGGCACTGGGGACCCTAGAGGGTAGTGAAAGGCAGGGCCTCTGCTCTAGGAAAGACCTTGGAGGTCATCACTCTATAGTGGTGGCCCCTACTCCTCTGGGCTGTCCCCTATTTGGAGTCTTCCTTCCTTCAGCTTTGGCCTCAGAGTCAGGGAGGGGCCCTGGATGAATGGCTGGACCAGAAGGCAGCTGGTGCCTCCAGGGGTCGCCTGGCTCCATCTCTTGGGAGGCTCAGTCCCCTGAAGAGGTTGGGTGTGGGTGCTGCCTCTGCATCTTCCCAGAGCACTCACCAGCTTCCTCTTAAGATCTTTTGGGCAGTGGGAGGTACAGCTGGCCAGATGGCAAGCTCCAGTAAAGGCCACGGTCAGCTGGCAGCAGCTGCTCACATACCCTCCCGACCCCAGTCCTCCTGACCGACAAGGAGGTGGGGCAGCTGCCACCAGATGAGGCACTGGATGAGGCTGTGCCGGAGTACCGGGCCCCGGGGAGGAAGAGTCTCCTGGAGATCCAGCAGCTGGACCCAGACGACGAGAGCCTGGTCAAGTACAAGCAGGCGCTGCTGGGGCCTCTGCCGCCTGTTGTGGGTATGCACACACCCAGGGCCTGGAAGGGGACAGGTGGGGACAGGTGCCCCTGTAGACTTCTGGTTTCTCTTCAGACCCCAGCCTGCCCAATGTCCAGGTGACCAGGCTTACACTGATGTCTGAGCAGGCTCCAGGGCCCATCATCATGGACCTAACAGGTAATTTCCAGGATGCCTGGTACACCGTGAGCCCCAGGCAGGGACCTCATGGGTAACCCCCTTTTGCAAAGTACAAACTGATTTTGGGGGTAGAGACTTGGGCTTATCAGTTTGGACCGCTTAGTATCCCCGTGCTCAATCCCAAGTTCCCAGACTGTAGCCCTCACAGGTACAGCCCTCCGTGGGGGTTCCTGGGGTAGGGTCTCAGCCATCACAGGAGTTCATACTTAGCTGCACTTTCCCTAACAGGGGAGTTGGCTGCGCTGAAAAACCAGGTGTTTGTCCTGAAGGAGGGTGTTGATTACAAAGTGAAGATTACCTTCAAGGTGAGGGAGCTGTTGTGGGGAACACCAGCCAGCCACAGGCCTAGCCCCCAGAGGCTCCCCTTAACACCCTCTGTCCCTCAGGTCAACAAGGAGATTGTCAGTGGCCTCAAGTGTCTGCATCACACCTACCGCCGGGGCCTGCGCGGTGAGGGGGGTGTAGGGGGGCAGCCTGGGGGGACTTGGGGGTGGGGACCAGTGGGGCAGAGGGCAGCCCCTAACACCCTCGACCCTCTCTCAGTGGACAAAGCTGTCTACATGGTGGGCAGTTACGGCCCGAGCGCCCAGGAGTATGAGTTCGTGACTCCGGTGGAGGAGGCACCCCGGGGCGCCCTGGTGCGGGGCGCCTACGTGGTCACGTCCTTCATCACCGATGACGACAGGACCCCTCACCTGTCCTGGGAGTGGGGCCTCCACATCCGGCAGGACTGGGAGAACTGAGTGCCCCCTGCCTGGGTGCTGACTTCCCATTTGGAGTCCTGGCTTCCCCCGCCTCTGTCAGTTGCTGCAAGGGACCCCTGAGCATTCCCCAGCCCCCTGTGACCAGCCCCACCAAGCCCTCTGTCCTATCCCGGGATGCCCCCTCCCCAGGCTTGGCACTGTGCCCTAAACAGTCCTATTAAATGTCGCTCTGTCTCAGTGCCCTCGGTGTCGCCTGTCTGCCTCCCCTCCCCCAGGTGGGGGGAACCTCCTGCCTTATCTTCCCTGTGACCAGGCCTACGTGCCACGTGGCAGCAGCCGCTTGGCCCCCGGCCCCCTTATCTGCCCCCACCTGCGGGCCCCGGCACTGCCATGGACGGTCAGCTTCTGCTGGTGCTGCTGTTGCTGCTCGGGGCCTCAAGCCTGTGGGGCCAGGAACCAGGGCCCGGGGGTCCCTTGGAGGAGCCCCTGGAGGAGGAGGTCCTCGAGGAGGATGGGATCTTGGTGCTGAGCCAGCGGACCCTAGGCCTGGCCTTGCAGGAGCACCCTGCCCTGCTGGTGGAGTTCTGTGAGTGCTCAGGGCCAGTGGGGCTAGGGGACCCACAGGGGCCACCCTGGAGGGTCCTGCCCCCCATAGTGGCCACAGAGGCTCCAGTGCCACTATGTCCTTGGGGCTTCATTGGAGGGCACCAGGGCAGAGCCCTGGGGGTCCAGTCCTCACACTGTGGGGGGCATGGGTACAGGGGAGACCTACGGTCATACTTCTGCCAACTCTTCCTGTAAAGGGTCAGCTAGCACTCAGACTTGCCTGTTCGTCTGGGTTTTTATAAATTTTTCACTCGGGAGAGCCATTCCTAGCTGGTGGGCCTCAACAGGCAGCCGCTTACAGCCGGGAAGCCGGCCACAGAGGGCAGCCGCTGGCGGATTCTTCTTAACCTCACTGTCGGGACAGTACTAGCTGCTGCATCCTGAGCTGAGAGCTGTGAAGAGCTGGTCTTGGTCCTTGGGCTCAGGGTGGCTGAGGCTTGGATGGTAAAGGTTGTATGGATAGGACATGCTTGCTCCCTGCTGGACCTGACCCCCGGGTCTGCCGGCTCTGGCCTGGTGGACAGCTGGGGTTGGGGAGGCCAGGGGGCATTCACAGTCCTGTCCCCCAGATGCCCCGTGGTGTGGGCACTGCAAGGCACTGGCCCCTGAGTACAGCAGGGCAGCTGCTCTGCTAGCAGCGGAGTCAGCCAAGGCCCGGCTGGCCAAGGTGGATGTGCCTGCAGAGCCGGAGCTGGCCGAGGAGTTTGCTGTGACAGAATACCCCACGCTCAAGTTCTTCCGAGATGGGAACCGAACACACCCAGAGGAATACACTGGTGCGGGGAGCAGGAGTGGGGAGATGGGGCAGGTTGGGCGGGTGGGCAGGGCTGGGCCCCAGCTGAAGGGAATCTCTGCAGGTCCCCTGGACGCGGAGGGTATCGCTGAGTGGCTGAGGCGGCGGGTGGGCTCCAGTGCCACTCAGCTAGAGGATGAGGAGGGTGCCCAGGCGCTGATCGATGCCAGGGATGTGGTGGTGGTGGGCTTCTTCCAGGTGAGCTGAGGGCATGGGAGCCAAGCCTGGGAGCAGGGCCTGGAATGTCTGCTGGCCTCACAGGCTCTGGCCCCTTAGGACCTGAAGGACAAAGATGTGGCTATCTTCCTGGCCGTGGCCCAGGATGCCCTGGACATGACCTTTGGCCTCACTGACCAGCCACAGCTCTTTCAGAAATTTGGCCTCACCAAGGACACTGTGGTCCTCTTCAAGAAGGTGGGTTGGGCCTGGAGTCAGGGCCAGGGCGGGGATAGGGGTCAGAGCCATGGCTACTGCTGACCCACTTGGTGTTGTCCAGTTTGACGAGGGACGGGCAGACTTCCCAGTGGACAAGGAGCTGGGCCTGGACCAGGGGGAGCTGTCCCGCTTCCTCCTCACGCATAGTATGCATCTGGTTACGGAGTTCAACAGCCAGGTGAGTCAGGCTGGAGGTGCTGGTGTGAGGAGGAGGGCCAGGGCAGTGGGAAGGTGCCCGTGGGAGCCGCCCCACGAGCTCCACCTGCCCTGCAGACGTCCCCTAAGATCTTTGCGGCCAAGATCCTTAACCACCTGCTGCTGTTCGTCAACCAGACGCTGGCTCCCCACCGGGAGCTGCTGGCAGGCTTCCAGGAGGCTGCTCCCCCCTTCCGGGGGCAGGTACTGGCTGGGCCCTGGGGGCGGGATGGTGGGGAGATGGGGCGCCCACTCGGCCTCCCTGTTGGCAGGTGCTGTTTGTGGTGGTGGACGTGGGTGCCGACAACGACCACGTGCTGCAATACTTTGGCCTCAAGGCTGAGGAGGCCCCCACCCTGCGCTTCATCAACATAGAGACCACCAAGAAGTATGCACTTGTGGACCGAGGTCCAGTCACTGCAACCTCAGTTGCGGCCTTCTGTCATGCAGTCCTGGGAGGGGAGGTCAAGGTCTGCTGCTGGGCTGCCCACCAGCGGGTGGGGGTGGGAGCAACAGTTCTTGGGAGAGACCCCTCAATGAAGCACCTGGCCCGGTTCCCCAGCCCTATCACTTGAGCCAAGAGGTGCCCCCTGACTGGGACCAACGGCCAGTCAAGACTCTCGTGGGCAAGAATTTCGAGCAGGTGGCCTTTGATGAAACCAAGAACGTGTTTGTCATGTTCTGTGAGTGTGAAGGGCAGTGGGCAGGGGAGGTGGTGGGGCACCCTGCAGGCTGTGCTGATGCCCCCTGCCCTAGATGCCCCATGGTGTGCCCACTGCAAGGAGATGGCCCCAGCCTGGGAGGCCCTGGCCGAGAAGTACAAGGACCACGAGGACATCATCATCGCCGAGCTGGACGCAACGGCCAATGAACTGGAGGCCTTCCCTGTGCAAGGCTTCCCCACCCTCAAGTACTTCCCAGCAGGGCCCGGTCGGAAGGTGAGGCGGGTGAGGCGGGACCCTGCTGTCCTTGGTCTGGGGCTCCATCCGGGTCCTTCAGGTAGTGGCTGGAGACAGGGCATGGCCTTGGTGGGGTGGGTAGGGTCTGGGTGGCATGTGGCCTTGGGCTTTGAGGCTTGGGAGAGTGTGTTCTCCAGACCCTTCTGTTCCTCCTCAGGTGATTGAATACAAAAGCACGAGGGACCTGGAGACCTTCTCCAAGTTTCTGGACAACGGGGGCAAGCTGCCTGCAGAGGAGCCCAAGGAAGTGCCTGGTGCCCCCTTCCCGGTGGGTGTCTGTCCCAAGGCTCTAGGGCTCTGGATAAGCCAAGTCCTCCAGATGGGTGGCTGATGGGCTGACTAGGGCAGGTCTGGGCTGAGGGTGCAGCTCCAGCTGGGGCTCTATGACCCTTTCCAGGAGACACCAGAAAATTCTACCTTGGAGCCCAAAGACGAGCTATAGCTGCTGCTACTGTCAGTGTTCCCTGGGCACTGTGTTCTCTGGTGCCTGTGGAAGCTGTGGGCTGTGAATAAAGAGCTCTGGTCCTGGGCTATGTGTGGTTCCTGAGCAAGGCTGACCCCTTACCCTTGGTTTTGACCAAGTCTCAGCCTCCTGGGGCCTTTATGTCTTGGATGGCGTCCAGTCCTTTCCCCCAGCCCTCCTCCTGGGGCCCCTCTGGGCTAGAATGGGGAGCATGGCTGGGTTCGGCACCGCCCTCTCCAGAGCTCTGCCAGCACTGGTCCACAAGACCCCACCCCCACCCCTCTGAGGCTGGCATGCCCTCCTTCAGTGCCCAGGAAGGCTACAGGAGACAGGGCACGCAGTGCCAGGAGCCCACCAAGGGCCATGCCCGCCAGCCAGGCCCCACCCATGTTAGGTACATTCCACAGTCAGAGAAGGTTCAAAAATGGTTTTATTTCATTATTATCCAAGTACCTTTGAAAAGATAATTGTACAAGTCAGCGCATGAAAAACGGGCTCAGGGCAGCCCCCCCACTGGCCCGGGCCTGAGAACTGTACATATTTACAGGGGCCCTTAGGAAGGAGGGGCCCGGGACCCGCTGAGCCAGTGCTCGTAAACCGAGGGCAGAGGAGGGAAGGCCTCAGTGCTCCGTTGCCGGGTCCGCACAGTGGCAGGCAAGAGACAAGCTGTGTTGAAGGCACTCGGTGACACGTACAATTGGCAGAGGCCCCGCAGGCCCTGCACCCCAGCTCGGGGACAGGCCTGACCAGGGCAGGCCATGGCAGGCGGCTAGTCTCAGAGGGAGGAGCAGAGCCTGTGGAGTGAGCGCCGGGGGGCTGCCGGCAGTTAGCAGCAGGGGCCGCTGGGGAGGTCTCGAGGCGGCCCCAAGGTGGGCTCCCTGCTAGGGCGGACTCTCTGAGTATTCCTACAGAGGAGTGGACGGAAGCCTTTGGGACCCTCAGGGACCTCCACCCACCTGGAAACAGATGGAGCCAAGGGGCAGGCAGCTGTGGGGTAGGTGGCACCTGGCCTCCCACCAAGACCCCATGTCTTCTACACACTCAAGAGCACGTGACTCCGCATGACCTTGCTCTCGGTGCAGCTGCCCCTGCCCCTGGCCCATGAGGGCCCAGCCAGCGCAGAAGCCAGGCGTGCTGGTCAGTCCACCTTCTCCACCTTTCCGATGATCTTCTCCTCGAAGACGGGCAGGACAGCCTCGTCTTCCCGCACTTCCTCAAACACCACACCACAGTCAAATTCGTCACTCACTTTCTTGAAGTAATATCTGCGGGGCAGGGAGGGGTGGTGAGGGTCACCCTGCCATGCCCTCGGGGCCTCACCACCCTCTATGAGCACAGCAGTGTGGCTCCAGACCCTTCCTGCAGGGCACATGAGCTGGTTCTGCCCGGTGCCTGTGTGCCAGAGGGTTGGAAGGGGACAAGCATGGTGACCACATGGGGTCCCCACCCTGGCTTCTGGGTGCCGTGGGGGAGGAGTGGGTGGGCACGGGGTTCCTGTCATCCTCACTGGGTTAACACCCCGACTCAAGCCCAGGCAGTGGCCACTGCAGCCCAGGCCCTCCTCCAGTGGCCATGCCCTCCAATGGTGCTTGGCCATTCAGTGGACAGAGGAAGCCACACACGTAGGCCCACCACGGACTGACCCCAGTTGAGACGCCATCTGCGCTCTGCTCCTCCTACAGTGCCCACTCAGGAGCCTCCAGGAGCTGGTCTCAGGCCAGCAGGGCCAGGTGGCCCAGGGCAAACCCTGGGGGAGGAGAGCCCGCGCTTCTGCAGTCCAGCAAAACTGGGCTGAATGAGGAGGCTGACATGAAGCTGACTCAGGTCACTGCAGCATGGGGACCAAAAGACCCTCAAGACCCCTTAGTCGATTGGCCTAGAGGCATCAGTCAGGCAGCTGGGCCGGGAGTTGGGACCGGAACCCTAAGGCTACCCATGCCTCACTCATTGCAGGGCTCACGCTAACGCCATGGCTGGACAGGAGGATGAGGTGGAGGAGGACTAAGAGATGAGAGACCCCACAGGCCCCACCCCAGCCTCTCACCTGTAGTTGCCTTTCTTTGTCAGCAGCTCCTTGAACTGGCCCAGGGTAACCGCACGGCCCCTCACCAGGGTCCGGTAGGGGATGGGCTCCCCACAGAAGTAGTAGGCCACAACGATACTGTCGCACGGCTGCATGCTCCCACCACCCGCCTTCCTCTGTGATTTCGTCCTGGGGGCAGAGAAGCTGCAGTGATTGCTGGGCCTGGGGTCCCACAGGGCACCCCACCCTGGACCCAGGCTCCCCAGTAAACAACAGGCAAGGCCTGCAGGGGTGAGCTAGGCCATACTCAGGAACGCCACACGTCCACAGGCCCCAATGCCCACCCCACCCACACAGCCACATCCAACCCCTGTGGGCTCACCCCATGCCGTGCTTCCACCCAGGTTTCCAATCCTGTACCAGCCCACGTGCCCTGCTGCGTGAACAGCAGCTCATTGCCTGCCTGCCTCATGTCTGACCAGTGCCTAGGCCTGCCTACTGCCCTCTTCCACCCACTGCAAAGCCCTGGTTTCCCTGTGGCCTGAGCTGGCCGGTGGGCAGCACCCTGACTCAGACCACACAAAACTCGGTGAGCAGGCCCCTCAGAGCTGGAACCTGGCGTAGATGCCTCTGGGGGCTCCATGAGGTAGCCAGGCAGTGGGGACCACTGCAGCCCTGCCTGCAGGCTGGTCTATACTGCTTGTGTCCCAGGGAAGTCTACAGCCCTAAACCTTCAAGAACACCTGAAGGCCGGAGGCTAGACAAACACCACTGTGACGGGTCTTGAAATGGACTTGCCCCACAGCAGAGAGCTTGATCCCAAGACTTCAGCGAGGGACATGAGGCCAGCAGCACCTTCTGCCCAGGCAGGGGTAGGACCTTCATCCCGAAGGGGTGCTGAGGCAGCACCCTTCTCCTCCAGTGTCCCCTGTCCTGTGACCACCCCAGAGCTGCCCAGTGTGCTTGTGCATAGCCCTTGGCCTGGTCAGCTGGGTACGCCAGCATCACATCAGGAAGGCTGCCTGAGCTCACAGCGGGCTCTACTCTCCTAGGAGACCCTCCCCTTCCTGGTGCTCCTGGGCACACCCCAGGCGGACACCTCAGCCGTGTGGCCATCCACTGTTTGAGCCAGGTGCCCAGGCACCTGTTTCCGTCTCTCAGTCATGCGGCCTCCAATTCAGCCTGTCCTGGGAGCCCCCCAGGGGTTCCTGTGAGGGTGCATGCTCTACAGAGGGGTCTCCTGCATCTTCTGAGGCCAAACCTGGGGAATGACCTTTGGGGAGGCCCTGAGCTGCTCAGCACACTGGGCTGCACACGATGAAGTACTGTCTGGGGTCAGCCCGGCGAAGGCTGAGGTGGGGGACCCCTCCTCCTGCTCTGTCTTGAGCAGACGTGTGGGGGTTGGGTGGTCGGCAGTGTCTACACTGTGGCCCACAGGTGCCTGGGGTGTGGACACGCAGACCCCCACACTCCATGTGAGAACAGAGCCAGCTCACTGCACATACAGTGCCCAGCGCTGATGCTTTTGGTCGGCGGTGGGCCAGGGGAATCCCAGTTGCAGCCCGACCCCATCAAGCCAGGAGGTCGCTGACCAGCGAGTTCCAAGGCTGGGTGGGGGACTTGTAGCCAGAACGCAGGAGGCAAGCAGACCTCCTGTCTGGCCTGTTGGTCACTTGTCACCATGTGGACGGTCAGCAGGTCCTCTGACAGATATACAGCTTGCAGCCCCAGCTCTTCAGGCGCAGTGTCCAAGCTCCCATCCCGGCAACAGCTGCGCCACCGCAGGGCGTGGCCCACGGCGTGGGCCGGGTGGACGGCACCAGGAGGACCCACAGGGGGAGCGCACGTACTCTGTCTCGGAGAGCTCCAGGTCCGACACCGCTGGCACCACGCTCAGCACGGGCGTGCACACTGGCCTGACGCAGGAGCGCCCCCGCTGGATGACCTCCTGCACATACCTAGGGAACAACGGCGTCTGTAAGCTGCATGGGCCTGCGGTGGGGCCTCCAGTGGCCAGCAGGCGGAGCGGGGGCTCCTGGAGCGGTCTGTCACCACAAACAAGGCTCCCACTGCGTGAGGCGGACAGGACACCAAACCCCTTCCTGGGCTGTGGTATAGGGCTGGAGGATCAAGGGCTCCATCAGGATCAGTTGAGAGACCAACGCCGCTTCCGTCCGTCCAGAGTTCCCAGATTCCTCCTACGGGCAGACCCCCGGGTTCCCGGAAACACACTCTGGGATCCTGTCACTTCGTCCTGCACTCACAGGAGCCTCTGCCTTCTGGAGAGGAGATGCCTCTGGCCTCCTCCCTGTGGTGTGGCTCTTCCTGCTCCATCTGCCACAGACTTGGGTTCCGGACGCAGGCATCGCCCTGTCCCAAGGAGCTGGGAGGCCTGTCCTGGGGCTCGCTGCCCAGCAGCATCTCTCCCAGCGGTGTCTACCCCTGGGTGCGACGATGTGCGGCCCTGACAGTGACTTCCACTCTGACCGGCCTGGGTGGGGGCGCCCCACAAGGAGGGCCCAGCGACCTTTGCTCTGTGGTCTGCAGCCGTCTATAAAAGTACCACGCACCCTGGACCCCTGGAGTGGCTGAATAGGCGTCAGTAGCCAGAGAGCGGATGTGCTGCTGGGCAGGCCTGCTGGGCGCTGGCAGGAACAGCAGATGATGCCAGGCAAGGATGGTGGGCAGGAAGCCCCTGCAGAGGGTCTGTGCAGCAGGGAGGAGGTCTGCACGCCTCAGCCACGTCTGCCTCCAAGTCATGGGCCTGTCAGATGGGCGCGGCAACTCCAGCACCAGGTGAGGCCTCCTACACAGAGCCGGCTTCCCCGGTTCTACACTAACTAGACAAGGTCACGGGCTATGAGACAAGTGGCCATACATATGGTCACCTTCAATGACCCGGGGGACACATGCAGACTTCTGGCTGGGCCCGAGATAGATGCTGGGGACAGTCTGCACACTGACTCTGACCTCCCCAGAGCAGGACGGCCCCTCACACAGTGAGGCCAGACCCCAGATGCCCAGGTCTGCTGAAGACTGGGTGAGGGGAGCCAGGACGTCCGAGGAAAACACTGGCCACAGTTTTATGACCACATTTCTCTGATTTTCAGGTCCTTCACAGGGACCCTGATCTGCCTGGGAATCCTGATGGGCCATGCCTGGGAAAGTGACCTTAAGGCCCAGCTAAAGGGTCCAGCTTGGAGAGATCACCTGCCCCCATGAAGGCGAGGTCTCCCCACTCCACTGGGGTAGAATAGGGCTTGGCCTGAGGCTACAGTGGTAGCCAGTTGGGCCATCCTAGCCCTCAAGGCCAAGGAGGGCTGAGGGGCTGGGGTTTCTCTAGGAGAAGAGCTAACACCACACACATTTCAGTACTTTCTGCCTGCCTGCACATGACACATTTAGGGAGGCAGCCAGGAAGCCCCAGAACTGCCCCCTCTGAGCTCAGCCTGCACAGCAGCTAATGGTGATCTGACTGTGACTTCCAGCGGTCCCAATATGAACACCAGGCGAGCACATGCGCACAGGGCAGCCACGATGCAGGAAGGACTTCCTCCTCCTTCCCCAGGACAGTGACAACCACCTGCCCTCCAGCCACTGGCCACACACACAACACAGCAGGGGGACCTCAGGTCTTGGGGAACTTCACCCCCAAGAGTGGTACCACAGCACAGAGAGGCCCTGACAGGAGGCCCCCTGCTCTCCCTGAGGCCCCCGTACCTCTGTTTTGAGGGCAACTTGCTGGCTCTTTTCTCTTCCTCCTCCAGACGCCTGCGGGCCTCCTCCAGCTGCGTCAGAGGGTTCGGGGCCGGGTTGGGTGGCATCGTGGGGTCTTGAATGAAGAGATGGGAGGGCTGGACCGAGTTCCGGAGCTGAGCGCTGACCCAGGGATGCACGGCCCCGGGACGCTCGATGGACAGGGGCCTGGAGCTCTCATGGGCCTGCTGCTTCTTTGCCCCGGATGACCTTTAGGGGCAAGAGAAGAAGGTGAGGAAGGCCTCAGGCCCACTACATTCCTCTCACACTGCGGGTGCACACGGTCCTCTCTCGAAACTTGTTTGGAGTCTTATTTTTTGTTTGTTTTAGGTTTTTTTGGGGGAGTTATTTATTTATTTATAATTTACTTTTAAGTTCAATGGATTGAACCCAGGACCTTGTGCATGCTAAGCAGGTGCTCTACCACTGAGCTATACCTACACTTATTTTTTAGAGCTTTATTGAAATGTTTTGTTTTGTTAGGGCGAGGAGGTAATTAGGTTTATTTATTTTAATGGTGGACCTGGAGATTGAACCCAGGACCTTGGGCATGCTAAGCAGAAACTTTACCACTAAGCTCACCCTCCTTGCCTAGCTTTACTGAAATGTAAATCATACCCTATATGAAGACTTTTTTTCCTCTTTCTTCATGAGGACTTTTTTTAAAAAAGTTCTTAGTGTTTTAAAAAATTATTTTAGTATTAAATACTTTTTGAGAAAAACTTGAAACATACAGGAAATTCAAAGAACAAAGTAAATGCAATTTAGAAATAGCTACTCTCAGTATATTTAGTATATTTCCTTCCCCATTAGAAATACTTGACACAACTGGCATAACTCTAAACATATGATTTTTCCTGATTTCCCCTCAACATGGTACCATGCCTTCTCTTTTGTTACTAACACTGAAAACATGTTTTACGTCTGTGTGATGTGCTGTCACTCAACCACTGAATGGAACTCGAGTGAAAACATAAGCCTCTCTCAGCTAAGACTTGAGGCCTCAGAAAGAGGGGCTGAGCATCAGGACAGAAATAAGGGAATTCCAAGAAGAGGCCCCAGGGGAGTGGGCTGACCCAGCGTCCTTGTGATGTCAGAACTGCCCAAGGGAATGTATCTCAGGGAGAGGTAGAGTCCTCCTGGAAAGTCCTATAAGGCTGGCCACAGGGAGGCCCCACCCCATCCCCCACCCCTCACTCCCTGCGCCCACAGGGCATGAGGAGAGCCTGGGGGAGATCCTGGAGCACTGGCACTTAACACAGCCCCTAGCCCATCCTGATGGCAGGAACCAAGGTCTCCCAAGCCTAGGAGACCATTTCCAGACTCTTACTCTATCCATAGAAACTCTCCATTTGGGATCGGGCGAGTGGCCAAGGACAGAGCCACTCCTCATGAAAATCGCAAAAGAGAGAAATCTGGAGAAGCCAAGAATCCACCCTTACTCCAACCAGAGCAGGAGAGGGGCTCCCAGAGAGGCTGCCCCCAAGACAGGCTCGGTGACTGCAGAGGGTCTGGACCCGGGCAGGGGCTTGTTCCAAGGTCATGTGGAGACAAGACTCAGAATGGGTAGGCAGGTAATCACCTGCCTCTCACACACCACTCAAACCTCCCCACTCGTGGCCAGGTGAGGGTCTGGGAGGTCTGCCTGAGGAAGGAAGGGTGACCCTCCCACAGACATGCAGACCCCACCAGCCCCAGGCCCCTGCTCAGCCCTGTCCCCACCACAATGGGTTAATGGGATGACACCGAGACTGATAACACAGAGCAGAGGGACAGAGATTGATGAGAACTGCTCCTTGGTCAGCTGGGGGACGAGATCAGACCTGGAAGGCCTCTCCTGTGGGCTCTGCCTCAGCTCTTTCTTACGGGAGGGCAGCCACGTAACAGCAGGTCCCTCCTTGGCAGGTGAGCTGCAGTGACTTTAGGCTGATCTTACCAGTGGATGCTCCTGCCTGGGACACTGAAGCTCGTCAGTAACCCCCAACCCCACCACAGGACCCACAGCATTGACCTTACGCTGCCACAGACTGGACCTGATTCCACAGAACTCTTGTTTCCGTAGCACAGGGTCTGCAGTAAGACCAGCTGCTCAGAGCAGCTCTAGAGGCTGGCGTGTCGGCTCCACACTCTGGTGCCCATGCCCAGGTCAGGGGCCTGAGTCCTGCTGCCTCTCACCCATGGCCGGCCTTCCGGTGCCGGATGATCTCCTTCTCGCCCTCGATGATCCACTGCATGATCTTCTGGTTCTTCTCCGCATCTTCTGAGGGGCCTGGTGCCTCCACGTTGGTGTTCTTCCCTGACTCGGCCTTCTTAGCATTTCTTTTAGAGGTTGTGGCCACCTTTCCACTGTAAGAGCAAGACCCAGGATACCTGTTGACTCCAGCTGACCTCTGACCCGTATGGCTCAGGGAGGACAGCCCGGGAGGGACCCCACCTCGAACTTGGAAGCCTTGACCAATTGACGCATTCTCACGGCCTCTGCCCCAGCCCTGCAGGGCTGACAGGGTGTTTCGGGCTAACTCTATGGCAGGAAGGGAAGGCAGGTGTCCAGCATGGGCTGGGAGGGCTGGAGCCAAGGGCCAGGCTGTAGCACGGTCCTTTGCCCTCCTGGCCCAGGCCACCCGCCCAGTGCTGGCATCCAGGGCCCGGTCCCTCCTCCTCACCCAGACACCTCTCTTTGAAACAGGCGCATCTGATCTAACCACATTTCAGGACTGGAGCCTCAGTGGCCAGCACACCCAGGTACACATGCCTGCAGTCTCTGTGGTGACTTCGGTTTAATGACCTTTAAAGGTCACTAAACAGAGTCCACAGAAGACACAGTCTCTCACTTTGAACCCCTCCTCCTGGGAGACAGGTGCAGCTTTTACTGACACAGACATAGGATGAAGGAACCGCAATCCCATCAGTCTCAGAGTGCGGGCTGCTGCAAACACTCACCTGTAGGCCAGATTGTCGCTGGCGTTGGGCGCGGAGCCCAAGTTCTCCAGATGGCCGCGGGGCTTGGCCACGTGGCCGTGTAGCTCTGGACCCCACGCGAAGCTGCTCTGGACCCGGCGGGAGGCCTCAGCCTCGGCTGGCTCCTTGGGCCTGGCTGCACTGTGGTGGCCATGGTGGTGGCTGTGTCTGTGGAGGTGCAGGCCAGCTGAGTCCAGCTTTGCCCCCAACTTGGGCCCGTGCTTCCCATGCCCGGGCCCTGCGGCCCCCAGCACCCCCGCCATCTTGGGCATATGTGCACTGTCTGGGGAGCGGTGGCCGGGCCCTGGTGACTGGCAGCCGGGCGTCCTCATGACTCGCTGCACATGCTCATCCAGGATGCTCTCGGGGTTCTCCTCGTGTGCGTCCCGCAGCCCCACGCAGCCCACGTCCGCGTAGCGGGGCGGGAAGTGGTGCCAGGCTGCTGCTGAAGGCAACTTATGACTGGCCCCTGGGGGACCAGAGGACATGTCGCCATCCTCGCCTTCCTCCTCCTGTAGGGAAAAGGCCATCCATCACCTCTTAGCACTGGCTGCACCACAGACACCCCGTGCTTGAGGAGGCAAACAACAGACAAAGAAGCCTGGTTGCGCTGTCCTGAGGGCCAGAAGCCCAGAGCCCAGGATGAGGCAGGGCCCAACAACGGGCTGGAGGGGCCGCCCAAACAAGACGACTCCTAGAGCCTCTTCTGTCCCTGTGGAGTCCCAGGCGGCACTGCTGGGCCCTGGCCAGGCAGCACAGACAGACGAGGACACAGGATGTGAGAGGCACAGGCACAGACCTCCAGGAAGCCTGGCACTGGTTCCCTTTCCTTCTATGTCTCAATGACAATTCTGTGTTTTTTCAGTTGAGCTTTCCTATTCATCGATCTTCTATTTTCAATTATATTTTCAAAAGGAACGTTGCCCTTGTACAGAAGAGCTCTCGGTGTTTGCTTACCTTGCTATATGTGTCTTAATAAATTCTCACATCAAACTAGTTGAATTCCTTTTGACACTCTAAGAGTTTCCATAACCCTATGTGTAAACATAAACATTTGATCACTTTTAATTCCAAAAAAATACATCTCACATTAATTTTCTTGTCTTCTTGAGTTCTCCAAACTAGAATGTTGAGTAACGTGGTCATAACTGAGAACAGCGGGCAACCAAGCTATCCTGCACTTTAACATCAATAAATCTCCAAAGTGACCACAGAATTTCTCACTGGTGCACAAGCACCTAAATGTCATGTGGACAAGCAGGCAGCTGTGGGAGCTGCACCTCAGGGTGGAAAATGGCACCAAAAAGGACAGAGGAGGAGGAAAGGATGGATGGAAGGGACACTCACCCTGTGGGCACTGCTCAGAGCTGCCCCACAGAGACTCAGGCCCCTAGGTTCCCACATCCCATCCTGTGTCCCCACCTTGACCCTTGTGCTTTTGGGATGAGGGGCTGGGGACTCCGGGAGACTTTATGCCAAGTCCTCCCAGGGGCACCGGAGTGTTGATGCTATTTATCCCTAAGGCAGCAGTAAGCAAGAGGGAACCTCCAGACTCCTGGGGATCTATTTTCTTAATAGCTCTGCATGTGAAGAAATTCCATTTTAGGGTTTTAAAATGTAATAGATTTATGTAACTGTTCAGCTATTAGTTTTCATTTTCTCTTGTCTTTATTTTCCCAATTTTACAATGAAAGTAAGTCATTAAAAAATCCATATTCAAAAAAATTGTAATTAAAAAATCTGTAGCTATTTCTCTTCAGAAAGGACTATCACTTATAATGTATAGCATGACTCATACAGCTTATGAAATCACACCTAGTAACAGACTTGAGACTGCACTGCCAGGTGCTTGGCATACTGCCACACCCTGGGGACTGAGGGACGCCCATGGGAACAGACCAGCTGGGGCAGCCGTGGGCCTGAGGCCAGGCTCTCATGATCAGAGGCCACTGCATGTGGCAGCCCACCTGAGCTTGAGGCCCTGTGCCCGCCAATGAGTTCCTGAATCGACACTAGAGAAACACAAGGGGCTATTCGTGTGAACACTTTCTGTTAAGTCAGAGAACACAGTTGGGTCCAGCCCCTCTCCTGAGAGCTTGTGGGCTCCAGGCACAGCTGTAGTGCACCTGCCGGGGATGCCACGGAGAGAAAGTCTAAGACTCAGATGTCAGAAGAGCACACACAACACCTACAGTCTTAGCCGCTGTAAAACATCCCACCCACAACGCTGACCCGCCAGGACCGTAAGTACACACAGCCCCTGAGCCAAGACTAAACACTTGATGGAATGATTCCAATAGCTCAATTCTGTAGTGAAAAGGTGGTGAATTCGCACTTTCTTAAACTTCTTTTACAAAAGGGTGCACACGCTATTTCATAAGAGTTGTTAACAGCGATGTGCTCAGGGCAACCTTGCTCAGAGAGGCAGTGTCTGTGGAAACGCTACTGGGCAAGTAAAGATCGGCCTCAACACACATGACCTGGGACTGAGCTCCCACCAAGGCTCCCTGTATTTCATGGAAACTGTTTTGATTTGCTTTTTCAGAGAAGGCCATTAGGATGGTAAACTATGCTTCTAACTCAGTAGGCCTCCGATGGACCCCAGATAAGAGCTCCTCGGCAAGCACACAGCCAGTGCCCGCAGCCACTCCCTCCCCCAAATAGTGAGACGAAGTCAGTGGAACCCAACGTGGTGGGTTTCTGTCGGGTGATCTCGGGGAGATCACTGAATCACGGGGACGGTGGAGAGGACAGCTGGACAGCTCAGGCAAAGCCCTCAAGCTGCACCTTCACTGCCCACAGGAGGGTCACTTGGTGGCCATGAGGGAGGGAGGGAGAGGGGACGTATGTGCACACGAGCACGTGAGACGTTCATGCCGGTCACTTCCCAGCACGCACTGCCACCAGGCTGCGACCTCACTTTCAGGTCTGTATGACCACACCTACCTATCTCGTATCTGCTATGAATCCCAGGTCTGACACGCTATTTGAAATCTGCCTGTTGTCTCCAAGTAGGGGGAAGAAGAGGGGAACCAGGCCCCTTGTTTCAGGGCTCAGAGTGACATCCAGGAGATGTGGAGCCCAGGACAGCTGCTGTGGGGCACAGGCAGCAGGAAAGGAGACCGCCAGGTGTGACCACCCACTATGCCCCACGCCCACCCTATGGCAGGGCCTCAGACTTCAGGTGCCCCCAGCCCACCTAAAGGACATGTAATTTGGAACAGCAGGGTCCTCTCAAGGGTGCTGACAGGGTCTGAGTGGGGCTCAGGTTCTGTATTTTAAACAGGAATATCAGATGATCAGGTGGGGAAATAATTCCTTCAAAAAACATCACATTTTTGAGTTTCAGTTGTAGGACAAACCTATCGAGAAGAGAATGGATCCCTGATCTAAAGAAAAATCAAAGGCCTGTGTGCCAGTGACACCAAGGCCCACGGAGTCCAGGAAGGACCGGGCACTGCAAGGGACATTTGTCACCAGCAACTCAGACAGCGTCCCCAACGTGTGAAGCACATCTTATAAGATGACACCCAGGGCAACAAAAGCAAGAATCTTCTGGCAATTATGGGCAAAAAAGTATTAAAGCACATAAATTACAAATATTATGAAACTTCTTAGCATCCAATGTTTCATTGAACAGAGCCTGTGCCCAGACTGAAAAGCCATCCTGCCCTCAGAGGTGACAAGCGGGAGCCTCTGGCCCTTCCTGACACATGAACGCTCCACTTAGCTACCACCACCCAGAACTGGCAGTGCATGTGAGGGGCATCTCAGCTCCACATGCTAAGGGGGCACATGGGACACTGCCGGACAAGCTTGGCGGAGGGAGTGCCGGCACACAGTGAGCCAGGAGTACAGGCCAGGCCTGGGCGTGGGGGCGGGCGTCACAGGAGAGCAGGCCCTGATTAGCCCCTGAGAGGGGGTCAGAGGTGTCGGGAGTCAGTGTGCAATCCAGCGGGGTAGGCGGTGCTCAGGAGACCTGAAGGGAGCACCTTAGGGTCCAAGGGGCCCTAAACTTAACCAAGTGTAATGACCCAACTCAGAGACCTGGCCTGGCCTCCCGCCGGGACCCACTCACCATCCGCACACGCTTTAGCCGCTCCTCCAGCTTCTCCTCGGCCTCCCGCGTCCGCTGGATGGCCTCTAGGCGGTGGATGAGCTCCGCGGCGAACTTGTGGGGCTCCACACGGACTTCCTTTGGCATTCGGTAAGTGCGCTGCAAGGGACACGGTTGGTCAGCCCACGCAGTGTGGACCTGCACCCCAGCCAAGGCAGCCCCACCCCGGCCCCGCTGTGGGTGAGCAGAGAACATGTGGCATCTGAATTTTACTCAGAGCGAGTGTTTACTTTTCCCCTTCCACCTGGGAATCAACTTCCTCCCTGCCTCCTTTCTTGTCAGTACACTGTCCCTTCACCCAGCACTGACCCAGCAGTGGGAACACAGTGGACACCACGGGTCCAGACACTGAGCAGGGCAGGAGCTCAGTCTCTGAGGCAGAGGCCACGAGGCAGTGTCCAGCAGGCCACTCTGGTGCCCTGAGCCCAGATGTGTCCTAGACTCAGGGCCTCCAGACTATCCTGGAGAAGCACTTCTCATGTGATTGGCCAGGCCAGGACCCAGGGAGGCCCGGGGCCTGAGGCAGAGGCGTCTGGGCAGGGAGAGCAACGAAGACCACTGAGGAGGAGGACAAGCCCTCTGGCCTGAAGGACTGGCAGCTCCCTGCAGAGCCTGTCCTACAAACAAGGGGGCAGCAGCCCTGACATGCAGGTGTATGCTGACCAGGCTCTGGAAGAGGGACACAAAATTCAGGCACAGGCAAAGTCAGAGGAGAGGTGGGACTATAGAGGGCTCTCCTTTTCAGAGAATGGTAATTCTACCATGTATTGTATGGCAAAACTTTTGTAACTTTTCTTGGGGGATATAGCTTTGTTTGAAATAATTTCAAATTAAAAACAGGAGGAGCACAAAGGACTCCTATGCAAATTTCGCCTAGACCCCACCTGCCATCATTGGCAACACTGTCAGTTCTCCCGCAGTCATTGTACTGCTCCTGAGCCAGCAGAGAACATGCTGCACACATGATGCCTGTTAACACCTGAACACTGAGTATCTTTAACAAAGACCAAGAACATTCTTGTACCTAACCATAGGACAATCTTGTTACAGTACTGTTATCAGAAACCTTATTTCAACTTCATCAGCTATCCTAATAATGTTCTTTAGAGCAAAATGTGTTCAAAAAACCTAAGCCACCAAGGACTAAGTGAAGGGGGATGGGAGCAGCAGGGGTGCTGCCATGAGGAGGACGCTGGGGTAGGGAGGGGAGGCCCAAGAGAGGGTGGGTCTAGAAGGGCCTGGGGACAGGATGGCATGCAGGACGTCTCAGACCTCTGGGGGGCGACTGGCTATCAGGAACCCTGGCCTTCAGACTTAAAGACCAGGTGGGAAGGCACAGGATGGGGATGGAAACCCTCCCGTCAGTGGGCTCTGGATGTGGTCCTGACTCTGCACACCCACTTCTCATCTAGAAAACAGGAGTAAGAAGAGTCCCTGATTCCTCAGAAACGTGTAGGTTTAGGTAAGAACGTTACCTGAGGGGCTCAGAGACAAATGGGTGGGGCTGATGCTGATCATGACGGACTCAGAGGTGGCCACAAAAATCTGAGAGGGGCCTGGAGAGGGAAGGGGCTGAGTGCGAGCAGAGGCCAACACTTGAGAGGTGGAAAAAGTTGGTGCAGAAGGCCAGGCAGGGGGTTGTCCTAGAGCCAAGGAGGCCAGACCTAAGGAGGGGCAGTGAGGGTGTCCAGTGCTTCTAGATGGTCCTGGAGGACTGGGCAGTGGGATGGCCAAGAGGTCGAGACCCTGGAAGGAGTCTTCATGGGCCAGGCGTCTGGATAGCAGAGGACCTGAGGCCAGCCCTGTCCCACCAAGCTGGCCAGCCAGAGAGGCCTGGAGGCCAAGAGAGCTGGAGCAGAGAGCAACGGGGCTGAGCTGACAGCAGGGTGTCCAGATGGCGAGAGCTCATGGTTCTGGCCAAGCAAGAGCAGAAGGGAGAGCTCTCGAGGAGGCCAGGCCACATGGTGAGAGGGCACGCAGGACGGCTCGACCCTGCAGCCGGACACACACCCGCTGAGTGAGTCCATTCTGGAAAACAGCCTCTAGGCTGCACAGATGCGATTCCAAAAACAGGAAAGCGGTCAGAAGTTACAATAATTATCAAATTTATGGAAGAATGGTAACCTTTCCAGCTTTGAAGAAATAAAAAAAAAACACGCAAAGGAAAAAAATTCAAGTAAATAAAAACGTGAAACTTCTGAAGAATTAAAAAGGCCAAAAAGGAAAAGAAGAGGACCCTCTCTCAGCTTTAATGATTTCAGGACTGGATATTTTGTGACTGGAGGCCACTGGCTCCACATGCTGGCACCTCTGTCACCTGTACACATTCCCCCCACCGGCCCCCAAAACCCCTGGAGTCTCCCAGAGAGGACTGCAGAATGCAGCAGACCGCCCGAGAAATGCCATTTCCCAAAAAATGATCTGCAATAGCAGAGAAGCCCACACAGCTGGTCTGCCCAACTGCGCCCCGGCTCACTGGACCTGCCTCCACCACCTGGTGTCAGGTCTGATAAAGAAATGTGTAGGGCTCCTGGGGCACAAGCCACAGAAGACACGACCCTGGTGAGCAGAGAAGGGAAGCAGCGTTCTCGTCCTTTAAGTTGGAGGAGTCCACCTGAGTTATGACGGACGAAGGGTGGAGTCTCTTCACCTTGAACTTCACACTGCACCTTCTGCCCCAACTACATGGCCAGGCTGAGCATGAGCCACCATCCAGTGCTCCCAAACGATGGCATCGGGGCAGAGCTCCTCCCTGTGACTTGCCCTCTCCGAGTCCCTGCAGCCGCCTGCAGCACTGGGGCTCCAGAAGAAGCCCCCAGGCTACAAGTCAGCTGGCGATGCATTTCTCCTCATGCTCACCATCCACTCAGCATGTCCGTTTCCTCGAGCCTGTGCTCAAAGCATGGGGCTGGGAGACACAGATCCTCCGAGGGATGCAGGACCCCCACTCAGGTTGGGTTCGGTCTAAGTGCCCACACACAGACCCTGAGCCACCTGGCAGGAAGCCTGAAGGGCCTCTCTGCACTCCACCTCCCTGCTGAGTTAGCCCTGACCATCCAGAACCTGTGGGGGAGACTTTTCTCACTTCTGGAAGCTTCTCCCAGTGACACCTTTGGCTCTGGTCCCTCCCTTATTCTCTCTGCGCCGTGTTCTGAGAAGACTCTCCCCGGCTCTGTTCCAGCTCATCAATTTTCTTTTTAGGTTTCATCTAATATTGTTTAATTTTTCAAATAAAAAAGTCCTTATTCTGAAAAAAATTTCAAACTTGCAGACAAACTGCAAGACCAACACAAAGAACGTTGTTTCTGAATCTTTGACAGGAAGCTGCCTGGGGTCCTGCCCCCTGGACTCGCTGGTGGGTTTCCTACAAAGAGGACATCCTGACACAAGCACGTCCGGACCCTGGGTGTCCCCCTCAGCCGGGCTGGTGCTCAGGCCTCCTCCATGTGGAACAAGCCTTAGTGTTTCCTTGACTTTCAAGACCCCTGACCTTTGAAAATTAGAGGCCAGTTCTTGGGCAAAACAGCTCTCAATTCAGGCTGTGTCCTTGCAGATGCAGCACCGGTCTGTCCTGTCACTGACTCAGGAGGGCCTGGCAGGTCCTCCCGCAAACTCACTTTTCTCCACTGGGAGTAAATACTTTGTGAGAGGCAATCGGGGATGATGGAGACACCCTGCTTTCACCAAACTCTCAACTCCTTTGCTACGTCAGCATTGGCCCATAAGTGCCACTCTCTAGCACTCACTCCAATGCTCCAGCCATCTGGGTCTCAGCCAGCAGGGGCCCCTCGAGCAGCTCCCGTGTCCCCTCATGCCCTTACTTTCAGGTACCTCTTCTGCGCCCCCTGCCCAGCCCTGGTCCCCTGAGAAGAGCAGAGAAGATGCATGTGGCCACAAGCCAGGCTTGGGTTCTCCCCAGGGGGCCACCTGCAGGCAAGCAGGCACATGCCTGTGCTCACACATATGTGCACACACACACGTAAACACACACTACTCAGTGTCTTCCAGTCTTCCCTAAGCAGACACCATCAGTGCCTGGTTCAAGCACATTAGTGCCGAGGGCTGGCTGGGAGATGACAAAATGCTCTTCTAGGAAGTAAGAACGAACCAACATCCACTCCTCTTAACCATGAATAATCACTTTTCTCTTATTTGGAAATCAAAGTATCTGTAGACAAACTACCATATATACACTATATGAAATAAATAACGAGGTCTTACTGGATAGCACAGGGAACTGTATTCAGTACCTTATAATAATCTATAAAAAGAAAGAATATGAAAAAAAATACATGTATAACTGACTCACTTTGCTGTACACCAGAAACCAACACAACATTGTCAATCAACTATACTTCAAACATGAAAAAAAAAAAGTATCTGTAGAGAATCGAAAAGACTAAGGAATCTGGATGCAGGGTGGGTGTGTACAACGACCCTGAGGAAACACCCACTCTCCCTGCACGGAAACCACCAGGGAGACATGAGTCCCCTTGGGCGTGGCAGGTACTGGCAGAGCTAGACCTATGTAAGCTTTCCTCATCTTCCCTCCAAGGTATTCCCCGCTCAGAGTCAACATGTCCAAATGAGGCAGCTCATCATTCCCTCCATCAGCAAAGGGGCTCCTTGCTGGCCCCGCCCTGAGCTGGGCTCTGTGAAGCCTCCCTCCGCCCCGGCCCATAATCAGGAGAACTACTGTCATCTCACTATTTTTATCCAGGAGGTGAAGCAGAGACAGCTCTGAAGGAGGCTGACGCCTGGTTTCATTCTGCACAAAGCAGTGCTCGGAGACTCAGGAGCAAGGCTCCGAGAGGCACTGCCAGGCTTTCCAACAGAGCCACCAGCCGACACAGTCTGGCCAGGCCTGGGCATCAAGCTGGCAGCAGAGGCTCAGAGCCACTCTCCCACCTCAGGGAGAAGCACCTCACTTCACACAACGGGAAGGACTGCGTGGAGGGCAGTCCCAGCCTTTCTAACCAACTGCGCGGGCGCAGGCCCATCCGCCACAGGGCATGAAGGCCTGGACCACACGCCACGCCTGCACCTGAGCCGAGCTCACAGGAAGCCAGGTCAGCGCCACGGGCGGCCCAGTAACAGTGCACAGAATGGGTGGAAAGGGGCCCGAGAGGCAGGTGAGCCCCAGCTTGGAGGCAGGGAGAGTGAAGGCTGTGGCGGCAGAACTTACAGGAATGTGAGGTAGAGGCACCCGCCCGTTGACCTGGACGCTCTCCTGCATCTCCCGGCGGTGCTGCTTGCGGATCCTGTATGGTGGGATTCCATCCCTGTCGGGAAGAAACAGTCCAGTGTGAGCACAAGTAGAACGGCTCAGCAAAGCTCAGCTGAGCTCTTTATCATCTCAGAGCAGGGCTGGTGCAGCTGACTTTTCTGAGGCCTGACAGCTAAGAACAACTTTCACATTTCTAAAGTGGAGGAAGAACATGTGACAGAGATGGTACAGGGTCCTTTATAAAAAACACCTGCTGCCCCCTGCTTTGTTGCCTGGGCAGGATATGGTGTGCCTACCCAGAAAGAGTGCTCTAAATGGGCTGGAAACATTTGAGGGCTGCAAAATGGGTGGTCAAGACAATCTCGATGACGTTGGAAAAGATTTCCAAGGTTCCTATACTCTGCTTTCTTCCAGGGTCATTGGTAAAGCAGTGTAATCTCTCTGAGGGATGCTCAAATTAGTTTTCTTGATGTAAGTTTTAGTTATAAACCCTTTTGAAAATTATGATAAACATATAAATCAAATTCTGTACTGCCTTTAACATTACTAAAGCACTCATTCATGAGACAGGCCAGATCTAATGGGTGACACACTGTAAATACGCCATCCCTAAAAGCTCTGCAGCACTCTCCCGCTATTTAAAGCTACTCTGGGGAGCACAGCAGTCAACAGGAGCCTTGTCTGGATCCCTGCTTTCATGTCCCTGAAGGATCCTGCAGTAAGCTGCCTTCTCCGAGAGCTGGAAAAGACGGCTCTTCCAATCCTCTGCTCCAAAGACCCCAACCTCCCAGTTTTCTGATGGGTATAGTGAACATTTGTGCCAGTGATTCCTCCTGACCCCTCACCTTCTTCTCAAGCACTGCCCTCAGGGAAGGTCCTGGCAGAGCAGTGGTGTTCTTACTGGACAGCAGGATGCGAACACACAGCCATGGCAATTCTGGTCTCATTGCACTGACTGCTGGACAGCCTAGTGAAGCCACCACTAAGCCCCTCAGTGCCCCAAGCACAGTGCTCAGTGTGTCCTGGTCTACATCCTGGGCAGATGCACACCCACAGCTCAGTGGCTTCGTTGGCAGGCAGGGCTGCAACATTCTCTCTTAAAATCACACCCCAGAGTGCAGCCTGGGTGAAAAGGGTGCATTTTGGTTCTTTGGTTCAGAGCAGGGCAGAGAGAGACTGTGATGGTGCCCCGGTGTCCCTGGCTGTCAGAGCCCCGCTTAGGAGCCACAGTGCAGCTGGCTCAGCGATCCAGTGGGGGACAGAGTGCTCAAGGGGATAGTCATTAAGACACAAGAGAGTCAAGTGCATCTGAATGCACTTACACGCCCTAGGGTTTATTCAGGTGTCCTGAGCCACCACCCTTGTCTGTTTCTCATATACTCTGGGCACCTGAATCCACACATCTCTAAGGATCAGGCACTGGCCTCAGACATCCACGTCCCAAGTCAGTGGACTGGGAAGCATTTCACCACATGGATGAGCTATTGAGTGCAGAAGCCCCCAACAAAAATAATTTAGATGAAATACACCATCCTATTTATTGCCTCATGTACATTCAAGTGTCTGTCACAAGTTTACATTCCAAATTCTTACCTATTCCTGTATTTCTGAGTCTCAGTGTAAATCAAGATAAACAGAATATCAGGGAAAATTATTTTTTAATTTTAGATCTTCCCTTTAGCAAACATATGTCCTTTTCCTGGAGAAAATGAAGAGATTAATTTTCATTGTAGTAACAGAGTCTCGGGGAAGGAGAAAACAGATCTTATGTTGTCAGCTGCTCCTGGAGGTCTGAGGGGCTGCAGCTCACTGTTACTCTTTTATACAAACTTTATATTCATGGCAGATGCTGTTACAAACCCCCAGTGATTTCCAATAAGAAATTGTTAAAAACATTTTATATTAAAGATTCAAACTAAAGGAGGATGTAATGATGAATGTGAAAATCACACATGGGCTCAACCTGACAGGATGATGTCCACACCACGTGGTCACCAAAGGGGAGAGAGAAACCGTCCCAGACGCATGATGTGGGGCCGCCTAGGGGCCGCCTAAGTCTGCTCTGAGACAGCACGTGACAACCTGTCCTGTTCACTAGAGGGTGCAGGGCAGGAAGCACGCCCCTTTTTAAAAACACAGGCAGTGCAAGGCACGAACTGGGAAGACAGCACACAGAGCAGGTCCCAGCATGGGAACGCATGCTCACCTACAAAGGCAGGATCAACAGCATTCTCCTCACATAAAGCTGTCTGACCTCCAGACTCTACACCCAGAAGGGACAAAGTCCCTGTGATCCACTGACAGCTTTTGGGGCCGCAACCCCACATGCTCTTGCAGGGATAAGACACCTGTGGATGCAGACATGGGCTCAAACCTGCTCACTTCACAGCCAAAGGCTGACCCCCCTGGCCCTGGGCCTGGGCCCAGCCAGAACCTTCCCCTCAGTAGTGCTCAGACAGCAAACAGCTACAACCAAAAGTGAGGCAAGTCTGACACCCATGGGAGGCTAAGTTAGGGCCCCATGTGACCCAGCAGGCAGACAGGCAACACCCTGATGTGACAAGGGCATGTCTGACACCATCAAACTTCTGACACTTGCTGGGGTCCCAAAAGCCACTTGCCAAAGAAGGTGTCAAAAACAAGCCCTTCCCACAAGGAGGGCTTCCCTGGAGAGGACAGTGATAGACGAAGTTCACTGTCACCATTGAGGGATGTAGAGGCACAATATTGCTCATGAGGCCCCTGAGACCTCCTGGACGTGCAGCCTTGCGGCTGCCCCTGAGCCATCGGGCAAAGAGGCTGGCACAGAGCCACAGTGAGTGGATGACATGCATTCTACATTAAGAGGGGGTGAGCACAGAGCAGGATGGGCTGGAGATGCCCTGCACAGCTGTGCAGCCCTCGGGGACAGCATGGTATCACCACCCGGGCCTACCCTGGATGTGCACCCCAGACACGAATACCAGAGAGACCTAGAGCCCAAGGCTCCGTCCCCAGCAGCGCTGAAGCCTGTCTCTACCTCACTCCTTGGCTTTCCCCTTCCAAAAGTTCCAGCAGCCTCAGCCTTGGAGAGGAGCAACTAACGCGGAAGTCGGTTCTGGTTTACATTAGGGGTTTTAATGATGCTCCCGGCACCGTAGATGCACTGACGTCAAGCTGGGGGAGGACCACCAGACACCCTCTGCAAACTCAGCCCTGCTGGGCTGGCCCAGGCTGCCACTCAGAGGGGCTGCTCTTGCCAGGCAGGGGTACTTACACGCTGCTGTCGGTGAGGGACAGGCTATCAGCATCGCTGGACAGGCTCTGCTGCTCACTGTCGTTGGCGCTGGTGGCTGGGGCGAGTGCATAGCCAGAGTTGACGTAGTAGGGGTTGATGGGCTCCCGCCAGGATCCATACCTGTGAACAAGGACGGCACGTCAGCAGCTGCCAAACAACATCCTCTCAAATTAATCCAGAATCACCTGATATCCTAATACCTGAACTAAAAATGCAAACAATTCAGGAAAGAGAGCAGAAAGGGCAGGCATCTCCACCCCGCCTCTAGCCCCACCATTCTTCCCAGAGAGGTCAGCATCTTCCACATCTCTCCTGCGTCCAGGCAGACATGGAAGTGGACACACAGCGTTACCTGGGGTTGTTTTTAATGCACGAAACTGCATACGGGCCACAGCTGTTCTGCTCTTCCTGCTTCCATAGAGCAGAGCCTGCAGACTTGTGCACGAGCCACAAAGCCAGCCCACCCTCCCACCACCTCATGGGGTTCTCACAAGAGCCTGATGACACAGCAGCCAGGACCCCTTCACAAGGGTCCTGAAGCTGCCCAGGACTCTCACACACAAGTCTGAGAACTGTCCCAGGATAGACATGGGGGATGGTGGGTGAGGGGGGCCCGCGGGCTTAACAATGGCTGTCATGCTGTCCTCTGGCCACTTCCTCCCAAAAGTAGTGACCATCCAGCACTCCATGGCTGGGACCACCACCACGCGTCATGTGCCGAACCAGAAACCAACCCTTGGTTTTAGTTTGCATTTCCCTGGTTGATAGTCAGGCTGGCCAGTCTGGGGTGTCACTTAAATTTCTTTCCCTTTATTTTATTATTTATTTTAATGGCGGCACTGGGGATTGAACCCAGGACCTCATGCATGCTTAAGCACACGCTCTACCACTGAGGTATACCCTCCCCTGCAAGTTCTTCCTCTTTAAACTATCTGTTCGTACCTTCTGTCCATTTTCTATTGGGCTGTTTATGAGTATCTTAATGATTTACAGGCGCCTTTTAAATATTCTATTAACTTCTCATTATATATGTGAAAATATTTTCTCTCTAAATGTCACTTTTCAACTATTTACATTGAGTTTGGTATTACAAAACTTTTTTTATTTCTACAAAATCAGATTTACCAATCTTTTCCTTTACACATTTTCTTTGTATCTTACATAGGCCAGCCTTCCTCATTATAAATATATTAAAGATTATAAATATATTACTCTATTTTTCCTGAAATGCTTCAATAGCTTTTTTTAATTTAGATTTTTACCTGAAATACGTGCTTGTAAAATCTACCTACTCCCTCGCACCAAAATGGAGAGCCAGCTGTCAGCACTACATACTGAATAATCCACCTTGTTCTGAATGCTTTCAGATGCCATCCTTCCTCACACCTGACTCCCCTCACACACGCACCCACTCCTGGAGCCTAGGCTGTGCTGCTGCGTGCTTGCTATCCCCACACTGCCTCTTCCCCCCTCCCACTGAAGCCTCCCTTGGCAACAATACCGGTCAGTCTCCACAGCTCACGGTGAAGGTGGGAAATGACTGAGAGGTCTCTGAAGGCTATGACACGCAGGGGGCCCACCAAGCCTGGGTGGGTGCCCCCCAGCTCCCGCCTCATGTCTGATCACAGCGCTGGTGAACAGCAGCCTGCACTGACTCTGGGGACCCAGGCTGAGTCACCTCGTCCCTTGGACTTGAGTGTCCTTGGAGTGGAAAGAGAAGAAACCAGAATGCTTCCACGTCAACGCAGCCCCGTGTGGACACCCACCTCTGGATGAACAGACCCTCTGGAAGGCCCAGTTCATGCTGTGCAAACTCAGGAAAAGGCACTTTAATGAGCAGTCCCAAGCCCTAGGTATCTCAGATGCCTGTCACACAGAGGACAGAGCTGGGTTGGAGAGAGGCCCCACCAAGCAAGGCCATCTCCCTTGGGGACCTAAGCTTCCATGCTCCCAAGGCCACAGACACCAACAGTGCAGCCACAGTGCTCCTCCTATTCCACCGAAGCAACGGCAGTGGATGGTGATGTGGCTCGTGACTCACCCACCAGCTCAGGATCAGGTGCTTGTCACCTCATGCCACCAGGGGTGGGGGGGGTTAGTCACTCAGTCACCAGGGTCTTTCTAACCAACCCACTGCAGCCTGAGGGCATCCTCGGAGACCACTAATGTATTCTGGGCAAATGAGGGCAGCGGCAGGGCTGTAAAGGCTCTCAGGACGCACCACATCTAAAGGCTTTACGGGAAGGGATGGGGACATCTTCTCAGACCTGGACAATCCATCCCTAGGTCCCATGTTTATGCTGATGTGGAGCAGACAAAACGATAGAGTCTGCAATGTCACTTTATTTCTAAATGACAGTCATTCCTCTGGTACTTAAAAAGTAAAACCACCAACAGTGTCACTGTCACAAACACTGTACTGGAACTCTCATCACAGGGAGCTCTAGGTTGTGTCTCAGTATCCCTGTGACATCACAGCCAACACCCCACACACCCTCGGGCTGCCCTCACCTTCCCCCACGTGGCAAGAACCATATTGAGCAGGACCAAGCCTTCAACTCCAGTACATCTGAGATGGCCTGCCTTCCTCCCCAACAGGTCCTGGGTGTGTCTTCCATGCGTAGAGAAAGTCCACCTTTATGGCAAAAAGCAGGAAAAACGTGGATCCCCGCCAGGCAGATCTGCAGCTGCCAGGACAGAGCAAATCCCACTTGAGCTCCACACTCAGACACAAAGGGAAGAAAAAGCCAGACAAGACAGCACAGGAAAGAGGAAGGGCTATCAGTCAAGGAAGGGTTCACCTCTTTAAAGTTCTGGCAGTGAAGCTGGCTCTTAGGATGGAGACGGTTCTGCTCAGCCCTGCAGCTGGGCCTTCAATGCCAGCTGACAATAAAGTTCTAGGAAATTCCACAGGGGACACCTGGACGCTCCCTACAAGACAGCTGGGAACCAGAACTGGGAGGAGTGTGCTCCTTGCGTGTGCAGACACGCCCCGCACACAGACAGGCATTTAGGGAAACTTCGAGCTTTGCTGCATCTTTCGAGTCCTCAGAATAAAACCTGACGGGACCCCGCATTCTGCCTCCGTGTGGCCTGCTCTCTGGGGTTGCTGTTTGCAGGTCTTGGCTTTCCATCCTTTCACATTTAACCTCCCTAGATCCTTTTACTTTTGTGTGTTCTTTGTAAGCAGCCAGCCTCTTCCAGATCCACCTTGGCCATTTTTCCTTTTAATGGCGTCATTTGGTTCTGCTGCGTCCATTTGTGGTTACTGAGAGAGGACCCTCCATCTCGTCATTTGCTTTCTGTTTGTCGTATCTCTTCTGTTTTCTTTTGTTCTTTCTTACCTTCTTTTGGAATATTTATTTTCCCTGTCCTCCCTCTAATAAAGTAATAACCCTTTTACTATTCTTTCAGTGGTTCCTGTAAAGATCACAAGAGGTACCCTTCATGCATCAAGTCCAATTAACACCGTCCAAATCAACCCCACTCATCTCCTCCACACCCATGTGCTGCTGGTACCTGGATTTAATTCTACGTATGTCTCACACCTCACAAGATAACATCATCATCATCATCAGTCTTGTTTTTTTCCGCCAACGGTCACCTAGAGTTACCCACATACTTGCCCTTTCCTTCCTGTAGAAGGCATCTCCACCTGAGAGCACTTTCCTTCTGCCTGAAGAATATCCCTAAATACATCCCTCAGTAAGGGGCTGCTGGTGACAATTTTCTCAGTGTCTATTGGTCTGAAACTTCTTGATTTCCCTTTATTCTTTAATGGTATTTTCACTGGGTTAGAATTCTGGTGGGTAATCATTTTCTATTTCTTGGGAAACTTGTGTGCTTTCAGTGGAAATGTAATATGGTACAGTGACCATGGAACACAGTACGGTAGTTCCTAAAAATTAGAACAGAATTACCATGGTTCAGCAATTTCACTTCTTGGCATATATTCACAAGAACTGAAAGCAGGATCTTGAAGAGACACTTGTCCACCCAGGCACTTTGAAAATATCACTCATCATCATCGACCTCTCCGCCTTGCTCCTAGGAAGGTGAGGAGGTGCCAGACTCGCCCACCTGCCCCGCTTCCTAAGGCCAGAGTGCCACATCACTCCCACATCTGGGATGCACAGGGCTCTGTCCTCTGTCCATCCCCCATTCCTTACTAAATCCCAACATGCCACAGACCAGCAGCTGGCAGCTCAACACTGACACACATACATCTTCCGAGGGTGGGTGGGTGGGAAGGATCCCCTTCCTCCCAGGCCGGCCTCAGCCCCTGGAGGCCAAGGGCCAGCCACTTTCCAGCTTGCCTCCCTGGGCTCCCTTCTCCTCACCTGGGCTGCCACTCCTTCCTGCTTGGTTAGCTCTCCAAAGGCTTCAATCCGGTTAAAAAAAAAAAAAAAAATTTCCCAGCGTTTCTGGCCATTTTCAGCAGGAGGCTTGCCTGAACTGCCTGTTGTCCAAATGTGATTCCTTCATTTAAAGTGAGACCTCCTATCTCCTGGAAACCCTCTGGATGAAAGATGACGCCTAACTTGCATGGCTCCCAGGCGGAATGTCATCAGACCTCTCCGCCCGCCCCACCACCTGCAGCCCGACCAACACACTCTCACCCAGAGAGCAGCCCCACAGAGCCTGGCAGGCGAGGCCTCACAGAAGCACTTCTCCATCTCCTATCGAGCATCCTTGAGCAAGAGTCTTGTGACTTTTTACTCAGAAATTCAGGCACAAACTGCATTATGCTTCACATTATCCTCGTTTGTTGTGGCACAAAAATAATGCCTTAAGTGGCTTACCAAGAAGTCCGCTCAGCATTCTAGAAACAAGCTCAACTTCCTGCCCTGCAGTGACCACACGCAGCATCTGAGCAGCAAGGCTCCCATTCCCTGGAGGAGACAGTCCCTGCGCTGTCACCTTCATGGCAGTTGGTTGGGAACGTCAGGGACCAGACACCTCTCTCCCTAGACTATCTCTCCTAAGCAAGTTGGGAGGTTTCTGAAGAGCACGTAAGATGCGGTTCTGTGTTTGTCTTTTTTAATGTTTTAATCTGGCCAAATAAAACTGCAGTCACCTCAGGCATCTCCTAAAATTATATTTGTAATTCTACTGGTCCCCAAATCCTAAACCTGCCTGTGGGACCCTGATCCTTGCTAGTCACTTGGGCTTGGCCATTCAGAGTTACTAACTGTAGCGTGGGGTGCCCACCGCACTTCTGTCAGGTGAGAAGCTTCAGAGCAGCACCAGGCATGACGTGCTCACTTGCTGATTCAGGGATGCGGCCCAGCTACAGTCTGAGGTTCTGCAGGAGAGGAACCTGTCTCCCAGCCAGCGCTGCTGAGAACACAGCCAGCGAAACAGAGCTTGGGATGCGGCAGGGGTGGTAACAATGACAAAGATCATTTTAGACGAGGAAAATAAACAAAGACTAGAGGAAAGGAGCTAGTTAGCCACGTGGCACACAGTCTCCTCAGCACAGCCCTGTGGCGCCCTCTGGGCCCTGGTCCCCAGCATCACGCGGCCCACTTCCTAACCCTGGGTGGCTAGAGTTGTTTCCCACCTAGGCAGCCTTGTGTCTTGCCCACAGTCCTTCTGCTCGGTGCCACACGTGCTGGAATTGGTAGGGCTGACCCCTAAGAAGTCACTCTCATCTTTACCAAATACCTGCACTTCACTTAGCTCGAGTCTCACCACTCCCCAAGCCCGAATCTTATGTGGGTAGATTGGCCTGGGCTCTGTGGGGTTCCTGCTCACACTAGGGTGCTGGATAAGTACAAGTGCACGCCGTTAACAGAGATCTGCCTTGGGAGCTATCGGGGTGGGATGCTTGTCACTTAGCTGAAATCATTAACCCAAAGGAACATAAAGTCCACTCCTAAGACAGCACCTCCTCCATCAAGACCTACAACCCACTAGTGGGGATGAGTTATACCTTCTAAATGAAACAAACCTTCCTGAATGCGACCAGCGCTCCCCCTGCTGCAATAGCACATCCATACATGTGCGCATTAGTGGTCCTTGGGATTTAGACAACGCCTTTCTCCCTGCCCCCGGGAGGGAGGCGAGGGCACAGCTGCCATGTCTTTAAGAGGTAAACGCATGCTGACGTGACCCAGCCCAGCTCAGTGCCCCTCACCATGCTCACCCCTCCGTCTCTGCATGGGCAGCCTGCCACACCTGGGAGCTCAAGACCTGAAGGCCTCCAGGCCACAGACATTTCAGGGTCTGAGTCACAGGGCCCCAAAAAGTGTGACAGAGTAGGGCTCTGCTGCGCTGCCCAGCAAAGGGCTCAGCTGTGGCTCCCAGTGGTCCAGGACCCTCTGAGTTGCATCCTCCCCACCCCACCCCACCGGTATCCCAAGTGGAGTTCCAGACCAGCCATTGTGTGCACTCCCACAGAGACGTGAGCAGAGGTGAAGTCCACCTGTGCCTGGGCCCCCTCCTTCCACACAGTTCTTCTCCCCCAGCCCACAGGCTACTGCTGCCGTGTATCTTTATTCCATACACGATGTATTCTTAAACCCAAGGCACTTAAACAACAGTGCTCCAAACAATGTCACACAATTTATTCAGACTTTGAGGCTGTTTCCAACAGAAGGGCTGGTCAGAAGACCTTGGCCCTGGAAACAGGAATCTTGCCTTCTTTCATTTAGGGGTGAAGAGGGGGCGGTGTTACTTCTTTCTCCTGAGTCTCCATCAAACTCTTCAAGGTGCAAGGACAGCCAGAAAACCTCCTGTTTCGCAGCATGGCCCATGCTTACCCCCTTGCTCACACAGACGCCAGCCTAAGACGGCTGTGGCTCAGGCTGGCCTGGTCAGCTGCGCCCCGCCTGCCCTGCACCGCTTCTCTCCACCTTCAGCGGGAATGGGCCCACTCTGCAGTCGGCTGTTCTGTGCCCATGCCTATACGCCAAGGACAACAGACCCAGAGCGAGCCCCATGGGCCTGCCCGCACTGGTAAGTGAGCAAGTGGTCTCGTCCAACGAGCAGCCACCTACCCCAGGAGGGCAGAATCCCGCTGCCCCGGAAAAGCGCCAGGAGAGAGGTGGGATCTTGTTCCTGCTTCTTTTCTTTTTAGACCCTCGCATGGCCTCTACCCAGAGCTTCTCTCTCTAAGCAAATGCATGTATTTAGTTTTCAGATCACATAATGCATTTGTATATTCAAAAATAAGAAAGGTTACAAAGTTATAACCTTTATAACTAGATGAGTTTATTTTCCCCATTTCAGAGATGAGGAAACAGGATGAGGGCCACCCCACAAGCAGGAGCAAGGGCCTGGGCCTGCTTCCTGGGTACCAGCCCTACCTCTGCAGGCCTGTGCCCTCCATCCTGCATCTGTAAGAAGATAACATGTCCCAGGTCCCTGAACTAGAAGCCTCAGATCTACAGCCTTCCCTGACCAGACCATTCCCCAGAACAGCAGAACAGAGGCCTGAAGCAGCAGTTTGACCAGTGCAGGGCCTGTAAGGCCCACAACTCAAGGCCACCTTGCTCCCTGCAAGGCCTGGGGTACCTGAGCGGAGGGAGTGTTCTAACTGTGAGATGAAAATTCGAGAGAGAGGGTAAGAGAGTCAGAAGGCAGAGCGAGGCCAGGCCCTCTGTCAGGGGCTACACTGGGGCCTCACTTTTTATCTTCCACACACTGGGCCTCACCAACAGGTTTGGGGAGGAGGAAGTGATCTTGCATGGAAGGAAAAGCAGGGGACAGAGTGAGGGTCAGGTGGCCTGGCCAGAAGGGTGGGAGTTGCAGGAGGGAAGGCGGAGGGAAGGCAGCCTCTGATGAGCTACTCCAGCTGGGTTAACTGTGAGGCCTAAAGTTCACACCTTTTACTGTTATTGGAAACCCTGGTGGAAAGACAGGAAGAGCCAAGAAGGCAGCCTGGCTTCCAGCTTCTCTTTGCTGTGCTCTGGCTGAGCTGCCCCCTAGCACAGCCCTGTCCTTGCAGAGTGCTGCCTCATTGTGCTTCTCAGCAAGGCCACCGAGGTGACATGGTGGCGACACCGCACTCACCATCAGCCCTTCACCGGGTGGATCACAGACGACACGGTCAGCACCCGCGCTGACGGCTCCTCAGGACGAGGGTCCAAGATGTCACAACACCCTAATCCACTCTTCCTCCCGCCCTCCGTGACTCAAGCACGAGAACGTGACCCGACGGATGCACTTGCTGGAGCTCACTTCCTCCTGTCACACCTCCGCCCAGGACAACCTTCAGAGCTCCTGGAAACAAAATGGAGGCAGACGCTGACATGGCACACAGGCGAGCTCCTTGCACAGATGGACATCGCCAGTGTCTGGGGCCCAGAGGACACCAAGCCCACCTCTGGATGCTCTACAAGTGAGCATCCCTGACCTGGTGGCATCCCCTCCTCCCCGCGTGGCCTGGACGGTCCACCAAGCTCCCTCCCCAACACAGATGGGCACAGTTGCGTGGGCCACTGCAAGAGTCACTTGTGGTCACGTGTGGCCACTTCGTAACACAGTGCTCTCCCGCCACCCTCCACACCTGAGAACTGAGCTACATGCACCCTGCTCTGAATGAAGCTTTTGTTCTAAATGTTCTTCAGGCTCCCGTAACTTTCCATTAAGAGTCAGTGAAAACGGTCTCGTCCCCTGAAAGTACCTGACAAATTGCTATCTGCCTGCTGTCAGCACACTGCAATCATCCATGCACCCAGCTAAGTGGGCTCACAGACTACATCAGCTAAACTAGCCACAAAGGGACAAATGCCTTAAAATGACTCTTATGAGGTAAGAAGAGAACACCAATAATGCAACACAGGCTAATGCAGTTTAAACTGGAAAACTACAAAGAGTTACAAATTTATACCGTGATAGTGTCATTTAGAAATTTAGAAAACAGGTCAAGCTTCCACACCGTCCCTTAAACACACACACTCGTAAATTCAAGAGACTTCAGGCTTGTAAATCTGCAAACCTGGAAATCAGGCCTTTCTCACCAAACACCTGAAGAGAACATTGTTAAATCCACTTAATATAAAAATTAACAGCAAAAAAATCTAACATTGAAAAACCAAAAATTAACTGGCCAGCCCAGTCACCCTGGTGTGAGGGAAGCTGCTCAGATTCTCTGACTGAGAAGGCAGCAGAGGGAGCTCTGTCACTAGGAGTCACCAAGAGCGGTGTCCAGATCTGCCTGCCCCGCCTGCCACCCTTCTTCCTCCTCCTGCCACTCAAGGTCCCCCGTCCTCACCAGAGCCTACCCTCTGCCCTTGGCCACACCACTGCAGTGGGTGGACATCACTGTGAAAAAGCACAGCAGGCAACGGGCGCAGGAGAGCACAAGCCACTCCAAAGACCTCTGCTCCTGAGAGAGGGCACAGATGGCTGTGTACACAGCACAGGATGGCATGGCCTGCTGCTGAAAATCATCATGGCCACTTGGAGAGGCCAGTGCCCTTGTCTCCTGCAGTTGTGAAGGACAGAGGTGGCATTAACAGTGAACATGGACACTGGGTGATGGGCCAGGGATGACAGACACACACCCAGCAGTGCTACATGCACAGGCCTACGTGACCCTGAGACAGACAGAAGCCTTCCACGAAGCACAGTAAGCCCACGCGGAGTCTGGACATTCTGGCCCACACCAGGGTCCACGGGAGATGCTCCCATGGCCACAAGCGCCTGCACCCCCTTGAGTCTCTCTTCAAAAAGGGTTGTGTCCTGTCCCACCGACCTGAGCCTGAATGCATGGCTGTGCTGCAGCCCTTGCACTGCCCTGACCATGGGTCTGGGTGGTGTGGCCACAGTGGCAGCCAGAAAACACAAGCTCCACTAAGGACCCAGCTCCCACTGGCCACCCCACCCACTTGGCACACCACATGTGGCCTCAAGAATGTCCCCAGCACCACCTGTCCCTCCTTACGGCCTGTCTGTCCCTCAGAGCCCTCCCCATGCAGCTCCAGATATCTGGTCCCAGAGACCACCACTGGTTCAGGGAACCAGATCCGTGCTCAGCTCTGAGGGTCCTGGTGAGGCCCTTCAGCTTTCCGACGTCCAGAGCACTGGCAGAGACAGCGAGAGGCAGAAACCCGTCTCAAAGCAGCACCAGCAGAAGGCAGGTGGGTGGTCTCGAGAGGCTGGATGATCCCCTTCAGAGCGTCATCCTCGTTCCCCAAGACCAGCTCCGCCAGAGCCCAGAGCACACAGCTGACCTCAGTCAAGGGACTGGCCTCAGCCCCATTCACATCTGAGATGCACCCCCTTGTTCAGGGAAGGGACTCTGGCACCAGAGGGCAGGGGGACAGTCACTGGGCAGACAGAAATCATGGATCCCACTGCCACCAGCTTCTAGAAAGGTAAACCAAGGGTGTGGCCTAGGCTCTGGCATGCGCAGTCCTGTATCCCAGAGGGGCACATGGCCTTCACTGTCTCAGGGACCAGCAAAGAGCCTGCACACAGCCAGCCCAACACATCCAGGACCCTCTGCGTTGGTCAGCAGCCTCCATGGGGTAAGACTTTCAGCCAATTATCAGAGAGCGGTTGTCGACCGTACCAGGGATCAGCATGTGGACACCTCACCGATGATTCCAGTTACTCCAAGTGCACCTTCTTGTCTGGTCCCTCTGGAGCCTCCTGGGAATGAGGAGATGGTGGGGACAGGAGGAGGCTGGAAAGCTCAGGAAACAAGCACTGACTGGAAGGCACCACACAGCAGATGGGCGTCTGCTAAGGTGTGTGGGGATCCTGGGCCGGGTCATGAGCAGCTTCCAGACTGACTGGGCGACAGTGTCCAGCCAGACTTTAGGGGTAAACAGAAGCTCAACGAAAAACAATGTCACAGGCTGCTCACAGCCTGAGAGCACAGTCATAAACCACACACAACTTACGACATATACTGTTTTGATGAGACAAGCGTTAACTTGTACTAGAAACAGAGTGTCCATGTTACTCTCCTCAGCACCACAAAAACCACCAAGGGGGAAGGCCTGCTGGCTGAGCTCAGCCCTGCCAGGGTGTCACCTACCTGCACCCATGGAACCAGCAGACAGACAGGGTACCCAAGCTCGGCCAGTGCCTGTTACCCTGTGAGCACTGGCAGCAAGCAGCTTCCAATGACACCAGTGCCTCCACAGAGCCTGGACCTCGCTGACCTGAGTGACGGCGCCTGCGCAGGGGCCCACCTGTCATAGCCCCACAGAAGCAAAGAGCTGGGCTCAACCCACACCTTCAGGGAACCGGATACTGTGTGCCCTCTGGTTCTAAAAGCCCAGATCCCTGAGATGAAGGCACAGAAACTGCTTTTTAAAAACAGCTTTGCTGAGGTGTGACATACAATAAACTGCACATAATTACAGAGGACAGAGTGAGGAGTTCTGACGCACATCCGTACCCAGGAGGCCATCACCGTGGACCAAGATATGAGGAGTCCTGCCTGTGTTCACCAGGAGGTCATCACCTTGACTGAGACAGCGAGGGCATCCATTCCGTAGTCTCCCTGAGCTCCTCTGTGATCCTGTCCAGCACCCTCCCCAACCACTGTCACCAGAGGTTAGTCTGTGGTTTCTAGAATTCTACAGAAATGGCACCAACAGGGAGCACACGCTCCCTTGTCTAGTTCACTGACTGCGTGCATTGCTTCCGAGACCCACACAAGATGCAGGCCATTCTCCACACCGACAGTCTGTTACTTTCTTGCCAAGCAGAGCGGAGCAGAGGCACCACCTGCTAGGCAGTAGCCCCCAGGCTGGGCCTAGAGTTAAGGGGTGCATGGGGCCTCCTGGCCCTTCACTTTACCAACGGGAAGGAATGGGAGTCTAGACCCACATCTTGGGGGGTGGGCTCAACCTAAGCTCTTTCCTACCGTCCTCAAGGAGCCCTCAAGGAGCCAGCAGCAGAGTGAGGAGGTCACCACCCAAACCCAGACAGACATGGCCAGCCTTCACTCAGGCTCTGCCCAGCGTCCGCTTGTTACTTACAGGCCCGTCCCTCAGGAGGAAGGAATCAGGGCCCACCTCCTAACAAAGCAACTCACTCCAACAGCTTCGTCTTCTCACACTACAGCAACTTCAAAACCAAAAGAAATGACCGAGACAAAGGTACTAGATGGTTAAGATGGACGTTTCCTCATTTCTGACTAACCTCTATGCAAAATGCAGAGCAATGACCCACACATAAGATGTGCTTTTCTGAGCCACAGTGACATTTAAGTGCACGATGCCCACATTCACACAGATGCTGTTACTTATAAAACAAATAATTTGCTACCTTTGCAACCAAAGGTGAAAAAGTTTATACTAAAAAATGGGATAGAAATCAGGCCAACGTCAACTATAAAAATCTCTATTTTACATCCTCCATGCAAAATGAGAAATTTGGCTTCTACGCAAATGATCAGCCCAAGGTTAGCAGAGCCCCCAACAAGCCCCCATCTACACAAGGATTGTGGGCTCTGTTTAGATGACAGACACTTGGGGTCACTGCTGGGGGCAGGAACAGGTGATATCAGAGGCTGAACAGGCACCAAAGGGCATGCACACTGCCTCTGTGACAAAGCTCAGAGATAACTCAGGATGGAGGAGATGCAAGGCTGAGAGAATGAGTCACCTGGCGGCATCAGGTGGGAGCTGCCTGCTCAGTCATCACATTACCTGTGTCATGAAGTTGCCTTCTGGCTCCACATTCTGTAAGGCATTTTATTTATTTTCATTACCAGCTGGCACATCCCACCCACTACTATGAATAAACTCTGAATAGCACAACACATCAAAAGCCACTTAAGGTCACAATCCAACAGCAGAACAGGAGGATATCTGTTCTACGGAACAGGCACAGCACAGACTGGGCATGGTGGCTGCTCACACCTGCCTGCTAAGAGGCAGACAGTGAAGAACCCTGGCTCCAAAATGGCCCCAGGGCCCAATCCCCCTTTACCACGACTTGTCAGCTACTGACCTGGGGAAACGTCACCATTCCTCCCGCAAAGTGGAACGACATGGTCGCCTCTTAGAAAGGGTTCTGAACATGCTACGGAATAGTACACATAAAGTGCTGCCAAGGGCCAATGCAGAAAGCCCTCAATACAGATGAGCAACCATGTGTCCTGCACAGGATCCCTCACATGGAGCAGGAGACAGGCTGGGTGGCAGAAGTTTTGGGTCACAGTTAAATCCCACAGTTCCACTAATTTTCCATAAGAGTCAGTATGAATGCCTAACCAAGCAGATTCAAGGCTCCAAGAAGTCAGAATAATACTCATGGGAAGCCATGACTCACAGAAGAGAAAGTGAGGGGTGAGGGTATCCCCATTTGGTATCATTTCCTTTCTGCCACAATTCTTATATGGGGCTACACTATCAAGCCAGTAACTCTTTAAAATAACTGCTAAAGATTCACATTATGAGTTACATGAATTAGGAGCCCATTTTCACAGGGAGATTCTAGAGGAATCTACATAGAACAGTGCTATCTCTGAGCAGTGGGATGCCAGATCATTTTTTACTTAACCAAATTTTTAAATTTTCCTGCACCAAATACATTTATATAACTGATGATAATGTGTCTCTGGATATTCATTGTTGCAGAGCAGCTGTTGAAATGTATGGAACAATATACATGAAGAGCACTTTGAAAATCACAAAGTATTGTACAGAAGTCACCTACAGAACGTCCCCACAAGGGCTTCAAGTGGTAACTAACCAAACCAGAAGCCCCATTCCCCTCTGCTGGGTTACTGCACATTCAAATGGGCTTTGCTCTGCTAATGGCTATCTTCTCCAATGTCAGCAGAAGTCTCTTTGGGGCCTGGACTTATACAAATGTTTTACATTAGGTTTTTAGGTTACATGGATCTGATGGAGAGGAACTTTATGTAGTAGTGTTTAAAAACTGGAACACGATGTTTCACAGAATCTGCCATCTTGATTTTTAACGAGTCATTCTCATTTCAATGGCAGGGCCTGCTGGAATACCCTCCCCTGGAGACTCCAGCCTGGACCCCTGGAACAGAAGCTCTGAGGAATCTACCAGTCCCAAAGAAGGAGTGCCAGTCACACTTCACAAACTCAAACAAGTCATGACTGTGATAAACATTTACAAGTGGCAACTCCCAACAAATTGTAGGCAATTTAGAGTAATTTACAGAGATACTATCTGTGCCTATCTCTGAGGTCTTTCAAACTGAGCTAGAGACTCTTGGACATAGGTCCCCACTGATTTCAAAATAGCAGATCCCATGGCCCACCCATGATCTCTTTAACACAGGCCTCAATCAGTCATCAGTCAAGAACATGAAATGAGGCACAGAGGCTTACAGCTGCAACCCCGAGATCCCACAAAACTCTGCTTAGGAGACTGGTTTTCAGTGAAGCTACAACATCAAATCAGTGACTTCTAAAAACATGGCTTATTAAAAATTTTAAAACATCTGCTTATGAACCTAGTCAAAGTCAAATTTCTGATCATAAAATAGAATGATTTGTTCTCATGATGCAATTCAGAAATCAGGAACTCCAAGCCTCATGTCACCCTTTCCCTTCACAGCATCACCAGGTAACCCTCAGTTCCTCTCTGAGCTCACAGAGCGCATGGCAGCCCTATACCCACGCAACACACGTTTCCTAGACTCAGCACATACAAGAAGTGTGTTCAGAAAATGAAAACTTGAGGGAGAAAGCCTGCAATTATTTTTTCTAAGAGTTATTTGGAAACTATATTTAATATCTTATAATAACCTATAATAAAAAATAGGAAAATAAATATATGTATATGTTGGTCTGAAACATTACATTGTACACCAGAAATTGACACACTGTAAACCGATTACACTTCAATATTAAAAAAAAGGTAGAAATAGACTCACAGACAGAGAATACAGACTTGTGGTTACCAGGGGGGTGGAGGGTGGGAAGGGATAGACTGGGATTTCAAAATTGTAGAATAGATAAACAAGATTACACTGCATATCACAGGGAAAGATACACAAAATGTTATGATAACTCACAGAGAAAAAAATGTGACACTGAGTGTGTATATGTCCATGAATGACTGAAAAATTGTGCTGAACACTGGAATTTGACACAACATTGTAAAATGATTATAAATCAATAAAAAATGTTAAAAAAAAAAAGGTATTTGATTTTTCCACCTGTGAAGTTTTCTTTCACAATGTTTCAAAAGGATTTTCTTTTTAAAAGAGTTTCACTATATCCAAATGAACTTAACAAGACCACCTTGTGAGGAAGCCCAACTACGTTAAGATACACCCAATGTTCCGTGTGTACACAGAATGTATAGTGATGACTAGACCTTGTGGCAACAAATGGCCTGGGCTGCTTTTACTTGCCAATCTTTTTGTTCACAGGGGAATGATTTATCTTTAAATTATCTCCAACACAACTGCATGTGGCACCACAAAGCAAATGAAATTTCAAAGAAACAAGGTGCAAGTCTGACATTCCTTCAATGCTGTGATGCCCAACAATGTGTCTCTGTCGCTGGCCTAAGCCTGGCTCTGATCGCTACCTCAGAGCACAGCACCAGGCCTGATCAGGCCAGTGTCCCTGGAAGGCTTCGTGGAGGGTGGGGCACAGCCACGTCACTGATGGGAACACCTGGGCGGGGTGGGGGGATGGTGCAAGGGCTCCAGCACAGGTGCATCTGAGGGTCTGTTTTCTGTCCCCAGCAACAGTGCTGGTGACACGGGCTCAAACAGGGGCATCCTTCACATCATGTCCAGCGGGTACATGTGTCCCACACACATGGCACATGCAGGGCTGAGCCAATCTGGTCTGTTCCCTGGGTAACACTACATCCACCAGGGCCCTGATCTGTCTCTCATTTGGGCCAGTTCGTTACGTTTACACTCTGCCCCAACAATGAACTTGGCCACTCATCCATCCAATCAACTCTGTCACATGGGGAATGGGGCAAAAGTGGATGAGAGCAATGTAATTCAGAACACAAAGAAAATCCTAAAGATGTTTACAGTAATTAGCAAAGTCATCTTTACACCTGAAAAATGAATGCATATGTAACAGATCTAGAGCTCACCCTCAATGTATACCATAGTCTGTGATGGACCTAATTTTTTAGGTCACGTCCATTCCTCTTAAGAATATTCCTACTTTAAAATGCATTAAGCATTAAAAATAGAAGAATATGTTCATATTAATTTGTAGCTGCATAAAGACACTTTGGAAGGACACATAATTATTCAGATTATTTACCTTTAAGCAGTATTGAGGGGGCAAATGGGGTGGGTGTTTGGTTCTTGAGAAATACTTGCATTTTATAACCTAAGGAGCATATACTTTGACTTCCACTTGTGCACCTGACTACAGCAGGCCCTTGCCGTGGTCTGCAGAAGGGACACCCCTGAAGAACACAGCTCTCCAGACAAGTGCCATGGTCACCACAGGGCAGAACAGCCTCTGGGCCCAGAGGCCATGTGAAGGCAGGTCTGGAGAAACAGGGACACACCTATAAATACTCAGCTCTTCGCAGATTTTTCTGACTTTTAAAACCACGCAACAGAACTATCTGACGTCAGGGTTCATCTAAATCAAGCTCTAAAAAAACAGCTGATAAGTAAAATAAAGTGGGCTTTGGACTTCCACTTGCTGCATACCAAACCACCTGTGAGGACAATTAGACAAAGATGTTTTAATCTGTTTTAAGACACCAGAGCACTACCAAGGCAATGAGGTCCTAAGGGGCCAAAGCACTAGAGATAAATGGTAAGTCACACCCATAGTCCCACTTCTCCCCTTGACGTTCTCCAGCAATGACTAGTAGGCTGAAAATGAAAGGCAAACTTCCAGAATTCTTAAGTGGGTGCTCATCATATACCAAAGATGTGGGCCCTGGTGAAGACCCCAGGCTTTCAGTCAGGACCCCAAGGGGCTATATCCAAGGAGAAGGCATATAGCAGCCTGCCCAAAGAGTAAAGCCCAGTGTTCCATCAGATGCGTTCCAGGCTAGAACAAGGTGATTGGTCCCCACACTAAAGTCCAGTCGGAAACAAAAGTAAACTCACACTGAAGAAAAATATGATTAGGGATTTCAAAGAATCTCTAAATTGTTCGTATACAATATCTGGTATTCAATAAAAAATTGCCTAACATATGAGGAGATGGGACCAACTGACTCAAGAACAGAAGAAAAAACAGACAATAGAAACAGAACCACAAAATACCCCCATTTAAGAAGTACAGGACATTAAAATACATGTGATTAATGTGTTCAGTAAGTTAAAAGACAAGTTGGAGAGTTTGAGCAAAGAACTGAATATTAAAAAAAAAAGGAATCAGCAGGGAGGCTATAGCTCAGTGGTACATATGCTTAGCATGCATGAGGTCCTGAGTTCAATATCTGGTACCTCCATTAAAAAAAAAAAAGTCAAATGAACATTCTAGAATGGAAAAATACAATAGAAGTTAAGAACTCAACAGAGAGGCCTAATAGAAGGGTACATACAATGGAAGAGAAATTAGTGTAATGTAGAAAGGTCTGAAAAATACATATACTGAAGTATGGGGAGGAAAAAAAAGACAGAAACTACTGAAAAGGATTAAAAAGAAGAAAAGTCTAACACAGGAGTAACTGGAATCCCAAAAGGAGAGGAGAGGAGAGAGACAGACAGAAACAGAGCAGAAGCAATATTTGAAGAGCTAGCTAACTGAGAATTTCCCCAAATTCATGAAAATCATCAAGCCACAGATTCCAAAAGTATTTCAAACCTCAAGTAAGATAAACAAACATGACAGAAAAACTTCAGTAGTTTTACCAAAGACAAAGAAGAAAATCTTAACAGTGTGACCAAAAAGTGACAAGTTGCCTCAATGGTACAGCAGTGAGATTGACTTCACAGACACAGTGGCGTCCAGAAGGCAGAGGAACCAAGCCTAAAGGGTCAACCTCAGGTTCTGTGCCCATCAAGAGCTTTCTTCAAAAGTTGAAGTGAAATAAAGACATTTTCAGGCTATCAAAAACTGAGAATTCATCACCAGTAACTATACACCAAAAGAAATACTAAATAGAGTTTCATGTAGAGAAGAAAAATGACCCCAAATGGGACACTTAGAGAAGCAGGAACAGATAAAATGAAATGGGATGGGGAAATATTTGAGTAAATCTAAGTAAGTACTGACTGTACAAAAATAATGATCATGTCTTAAGGAATTTAAAATACATATACAAATAAAATAAACAAACGCAAAAAGAGCAATGGGGGAGTATGTAATTGGTGTGTTTAACCCTGAGTCTTTGCAATTTCCAGTAAGTGACAAGAACCAACTTACATTATACTCGAATAGGTCAGGGAGGCATGCTATCATCTCTAGAGCAACCACTTAAAAAGTAGTATGCATTCAGCATCACCAAACCAGCTTTACAATAAATGTTAAAGGAACTTCTCTAGTCATCAAACCATAATAAAAGAGAACAAAAAGAAGAGAAAAAAAAAAAAAAAGACCTACAAAAAAGATTGCTTTGGCAATTTGGGGGTCTTTTGTGGTTCCATTTAAATTTTGGAAATGTTTATTCTAGTTCTGTGAAAAATGTTGTATTTTGACAGGGGTTGCACTGGATCTGTAGACTGCTTTGGGTAGTATGGCCATTTTTGATAATGTTGATTCCTCCAATCCAAGAGCACAAGATATCTTTCCATTTCTTTGTATCATCTTCAATTTCCTTCATCAACATTTTAGTTTTCAGAGAATAGGTAACCTCCTTGGTCAAGTTTATTTCTAGGTATTTTGTTGTTTTTGATGCAACGAAAATGTTTATGCCAGTTAAAAAATACTGGTTTTTGAAGCAAAACAAAAACAAAAACAAAAAACAATGAAGGGCCACAAATGGCAAAATATCCTTTTTATGGGTGAGTTGTATTCCATTGCATATATATGCTACATCTTCTTTATCCATTCATCTATTGATGTGTACTTAGGATGCTTCCATATCTTGGCAATTATAAATAACACTGTTAATAGCAGAGTGTGTGTATCTTTTTGGATTAATGTTTTTGTTCTTCTCGGATGTATGCCCAGGTGTGGAATTGCTGGGCCATATGGTAGTTCTATTTTTAGATTTTTGAGAAACCTCCATATTGTTTTCCATAGTGGCTGCACCAATTTACATTCCGACCAACAGTGTACAAGGGTTCCCTTTTCTCCACACCCTCTCCAACATGTGTTATTTGTGTTCTTTTTGATGATGGCCATTCTGACAGGTGTGACATGGTGTCTCATTGTGATTTTGATTTGCATTTCCCTGATATTAGTTATGTTGAGCAGCTTTTCATGTTCCTGTTGGCCATCTGCATTTTCTCTTTTGGAAAAATGCCTGTTCAGTTCTTCTGCCCATATTTTAAATGGGTTGTTTGTTTGCTTTTTAATGAAAGTACAGTTGATTTAAAATCTCATATTAGTTTCTGGTGTGGAATTGGAGGGCATTATGTTAAGTGAAATAAATCAGAGAAAGACAAATACTGTAAGATATCACTTACATTGTGAAATCTAAAAAAAACACAACAAACTAGTGAATATAACAGAAAAGAAACAAACTCACAGATGTAGAGAAGGAACTAGTGGTCACCAGTTGGGGGAGGGGAGGGGAGTGGCAAGATGGAGGTAGAGGATTAAGAGGTACAAACTATCAGGTATAAAATAAGCTACAAGTATGTATTGTACAACATGGGGAATACAGTCAATATATTATAACTATAAATGGAATATAACCTTTAAAAATTGTGAATTACTATATTGTATACCTGCAACATATAACACTGTACATCAACTATCCCTCAATTTTTTAAATATATTGTAAAATAAATACAAAAATACATTTTAAAAATGAAAAAAAAAGTAGTACACAAATGTATAACAAGCTAATAGAGGGGGGAATTTGAATAATAAAAAAATAATCCAAAAGAAAGCAAGAAAAGAGAAAAAGGAGGAACAAAGAGAACATACAACTTAAGAGACAGTTTTAAATCCAAATATATTGGTAATGACATTAACCAAACCAACTATATATGCCACTTAAGAGAGAGAATCTGGATTTTTAAAAACTAGACATACCTAGCTTATAAGAGAAATAACTTGAATATAAGAATTCAGAAAATTTGAAAATTAAAGATTGAGGTCTCATTACAAGAAAAAAAGATTTTATAACTACATATGGTGACAGATGTTAACTAGACTTAAACAATGGTGATCATTTCACACTAAATACAAATACAAATCGTTATGCTGTACACGTGAAACTAATACAATGTACTTCAATTATATCCCCAATACATAAATAAGTAAATAAATAAAAGGCTGGAAAAAACATAAATCATGCAAATACTAATAAAAGAAAGCTATACCAATATCACACAAAGTAGGCTTTAAAGCAAAAAGCATTATTAGACATAGAGAGATTTTATAATAAAAAGGTCAATCTACATGGAACACGTAACGACTCTAAATTTGTAAGCATTTAAACTATGGACTCAAAAAACAAAGAGCAAAACTTGACAGAAAAAAAGAAAACAAATAGACAAATACACATTCATAATGGGAGACTTCAGCCATTAAGTTCAGCCTTGACAGTCAGTGGTAGTGGTGTGTTGAAACACATGAGCCACAGCTTGTAGCTGGAAAGTTAATAAAAGGAATCAGATAGAATCTCTCACTTCATCTGACTGTTTTTTAATTTATCAAAGGTGAGAGGCCAAAAAAGGTAAAAACCAATGCAGATGTAGCCACTGGCCAGGACATAAACCACAGCGGAAGCAGCAGCTTCCTTAATAAAGATGGCATCCCAGGAAGATGCTGTGAACACCAGGCTTGGGTGCACAAAGCCATCCAACTCCGCACGCCCTGAAGGTGTTTTCTAGTAGCCAGAGTCATTCCAATTTAGTGCATACTCATCAAGAGCAGACCTGCACGACCTCACCTAAAGCCAAGGATACAAATAAGACTAAGACACAGTCCCTTCTCAAAGGGCTGTGAGCTCTTTCAACATGCTGTTACCATCTCCCAGCACCACCACAACCTGGGGTTACCAGTAACCTCCATGTTGCTGACCTTGATGACATCAGTCCCCATCCTACTTCATCCACCAGCAGTGCTGACGGCCAGTCATCCCATGTTTCTTGACACACGCCCTTCACTTGGGCTCCACTGGTGTCTCCCTCCTCACTGGCCTGGTCTCCTCAGGCTCCGTGCTGCTTCCGTCCTTTCTCAAGCTGTCAGCCATGGAGTGTCACTGGCCCCCTTCTCGTCCCTGTCTACATCCACTCACTGAGGACATCAACAAGGTCAGGGCTCTAAATAACATCAACATACTGACAATCTGACCATGGCTTTATAACCCAGTCTCAGAAATGTCATGTCACCTCTCTGAGCTCATCTCCTATTCCTCGCCCCTCACTCCCTCTGCTCCAGCTCTGTTGACTTTCTTACTTTTCAGATCCTGCTCTCCCCTCTGCATAGAATCACCTTCCTCCGGGTACACAGTTTGTGCTCTCACCTCCTTCAGGTGCTGCTCAAAAGTCATTCTCTCAAATGAGACCCTCTCTGGCCACTCTTGCTAAAACTGCCATTCTCCCTCTGTCCCACCTTAAACTTCACCATCTGAAATGCTCTGTTTTAGTTGCTTTGTCATCATGTGTGTGTCCTCCCTGTTGAAGAGTAAGCTCCATGACTGGAGGGACTTTTATCTGCTTTGTTCACTAGTAAATCTGCAGCTTCTGGAGAGTATCTGGCACATGGAGGGCACTCAATGAATGAATGAATCTGTATTTCTGCCAATCCTCTTTTTAAGGGGGCGGCTGTATTTGAGCCTCACAGATTTGTCTTTTCCTGTCTGCTCAGACACTGCTCTTCTTGGACATACATGCACCACTGTCCTTGATCTTCCTTTTGTTCTCCAAAACTCCAAAACATTGTGATTATAATAATCCGTTGAGATTATCCAGTTATTTTATCAGCAAAATGGATTTATTCGGAAATAGCAGAGAACTGCAATTCAGGACAACAATGCTATAGCAAAATCTATAGGCAAGTCTAGCAAACAAAGGAGAGGAGCATTACTTTATAGAGAAAAGGAGGAAGCTAGGATGGGTGCTTTGAACCAAAGTCCCCTGAAAGAGAAGCCAGGGTTCAGGGTGGTGATGGCCTCCCACTGGCTGAGTTGCCAGGGTTCCTACTGGCAGGGCTTGAAGCTGGTTCAGGGCAAGAAGAAATTTTCCTTCCTCCTGCAAGGATGGTAGACACCTCCCTGCTGGGATGCGAGATACCTCTCTTCCTGTCAGGTATGTGGCTGAATGGAGTGGTAGGGCACGGGAGCTCCCCTTCTGGCTTCCAGACTCCAATGTAAATGAGGTTTCCTTTATTCAGTTTCACAAGTCCACTGCCAGGATAGGGATCAATTGTCCTAAGAGGACCAAACAGTTCTCAAGAAGATTCAATAAGAAAACCAAGAGTTATACAAGAGTGAGATACAGCACCCATATCTTCCCCAAAACACCAACCCTTCAGCTACGCCTGACACAGAACAAACGTGCTCCTGAGAAGTTACACATATGCATACAATTTTTACTCACTGAGGGATCTCAAGGGTGGTAAAGGATCCCAGGAATCCTTCCACAATGTTACCACCTATAAATTACGTATTTTATGGTCATCACATTAGATCTTCCCTAAATAGCAGTAGTGCTCATATCTCCTTTTCCTTCACTGAATTATTCCCAAAGAACTCTTCTCTTGCTTTTCTATTTAAAATAAGCTTTCCAAACTTATTTCCAAGCCTAGCCCTATAGTTATAGAAAAAAAGAACAGTCTTTCTCCCACATATATGCAGGATTTCTTGGCAATAACCCACCTTGCCTCCCTACGGAGGAGCGGGTAGGAGGCATGATGCAAATGTGAAAGTTAATAAAGAGAAACCTCATTTAAAATGGAGTTGGGAGGCCAGAAGAGGGAGCTCTGGCACCCTAACATCATCACCTGCAGCCCGAACAGGAAGAAACATATCTTTGCATCTCCAACATGAAGGTTACTACTTCACTACCAGCAAGAGGAAGAAAGATTTTCTCTTTGCCCAAGGAACAGCCCAGCCAATGAGAGACTGTCACAACTCAGTCAGTGAAAAGTCACTATACTCTGAACTCCCAGTTTCCTCCAGTGGGCTCTTTGTTTATAACAGCCCCTCCCAACTGTCCCTTCTCCTCTATAAGAGAGTCTCCTCTCCTTTGTTCTGTGGACTTGCCTGTGGCTTGCCATAGATGACATGTCCCAAATTGCAGTTCTCTGCAATAAATCCACTTTGCTGGTAAAATAACTGACTGTTACATTGTTTTAGGTCAACACCATTAAGATTTTTTTTTTAATGTTCTTTTTTGGGGGAGAGGGGAGGAGTTAGGTTTATTTATTTATTTTTTTAAAATTTTAATGGAGGTACTGGGGATTGAACCCAGGCCCTTCGTGCATGCTAAGCATACACTCTTCTGCTGAGCTATACCCTCTCTCCTCAGAAGGATTTTTAAATGTTGATCCATGAACCAAAAAAGAAAGGATGATTTTTTAAGAGTATATATTCAGAAAACAACAGCAGGAAAAATTTAGTAGAAAGATCCGAAAGCACAACAAAAAGAAACGGAAAATAGAAGAAAAAGAGGCTTACAATTTAAAAGATCATTCCAAATGGTCCAACATCTAAATAACAGGGGCTCCAAAATAAGAAGTGAAAGCGGAAAATAGGAAATAACCAGAGATAACATTTTTTAAATTCCCAGAACTGAAGGACAAGTTTCTTCAACACAATGAAAGAAAAAAGCCCCAGAGTAACACACAGAACTGTGAAATAGCACTGAAGATAAAGAAAACATCTGAGAAACATTCAGAGAGGAGGGAAAAGTTACCTCCACGGGAACATAAACAGAATGATGTCAGGCCTTTCCAGTATAATTCTAGAAGACAGAAGATGATGATGCAAATCCTTTACATTTCTGAGGGAGGTGCTGCCCAATCTAAACTCTAAATCCAACCAACCTCTTCTTCAAGTACTTCTGGCACAAGCACATCACAGCAGACACACAGCATGCTGAAGAGCAATCATCTCAAGTGGAGTGAAAACAGGGAAGGTTTTAGGAGACAAGTCTCTTGGGAAAAAAAGAGTTTATCTGACAGGTTTTACAGTGGAGAAGTATTTTAACAGGTATGTTTTAAGCTGATGCAGCATAAGGCAAGATTCATGTCAGAAAGTCAAGATTCTAATCAAATTTTTAAAATGCAACAACTATAACTTAAAAACATACACCAAAAAAAAAAAAAAAAAGGTACAAGAAAGAAAAAATGCTTGCCTAAACTTTGGCTCAGCAATGAAAATACCAAATATGGATATAAACCACACCCAAGATATATTAATAATCAGGGCAGGTGGTGGGAGAAAGGAGAGTGCCAGGAGAGACTGCCTAAAAGCAGACAACTCAAAAAGCACATTACTCAGAAAGGTAGGTAATGATGGATTGAGAGTCCACACTCCCCCAAAACCCATATGGTTGAGGTTCTGACCCACCCGCCACTGTGTCTATATTTGGAGATGGGGTGGGCCTCTAATGAAGTCACAATGGTTAAATGAAGTCATAAAAGTGGGGCCCTGATCTGACTGGATCATTGTCCCTAACAGAAGAGCTACCAGGGAACTGTGTGTCTACAGGCACACACTGAGAAAAGGCCATGTGAACACAAGGAAATGGTGGCTGTCTGCAAACCATGAGAAGAATGGAATGAAACCTACCTTGCCGGTGCCTATAGAACTGTGAGAAATAAATGTCTGCTATTTAAGCCCCCAAGTCCGTGGTACTCTGTGCGGCAGCTTGAGCTTACTAATACACTAGTGTAAGACACAGATGGAAGTGGCCAACCTGGGAAAGCCAAGGGGTGGTGAGACTGCTAAATTTACTTATCAGCGTTTTAGCAGTATTTGAATTCTTCCTTGTCTCCTATGGGTTTTTTTTTAATAAAACTTAAAATTAGTTTCAAATACTGGTATAGTAGTGCAAACATTAAGAGGACCTAAGATCACACTAAAAGGAAATATTTTTATGCATCCTTTTAAGAGTCTCATGCTCTACTGACTGAGCTAGCCAGGCACCTATGCATCATTTTAAAAGAAAAAATATGCTTTTGAAAAGTTGCATATAATTCAGACCTTCTTGTGATACATTTTTGTATATATTAATAATATACTTTCCAATTACAAAGAAATATGTTTTATAGAAATTTGGAAAATGTAGAAAAACAAAAAGAAGAAAATAAAAAGCCTGTGTTCTCTAACCATACAGAAAAAAACTCCTGTGCAGTCAATTCTACTATTAGACATTCAAGTTATTCTAACTGGTAGCTATTACAAGCAATACAGCAAGCAACATTCTACATGAGCAGTTTCAAATGTCTGTTCAAGACAAACTGATAGGCCCTATAGACTAAAGATAGTGATCCAGAGACGGTCAATAACAGATAAAAGTATTTAAATAATTCAAAGAGCACAAAGCTAGCTAAGCAGAGGATAAGGGAATAGGAGCCCCCTGCTGCTGGGGGCCTGAGGATGAAGCCCACCCGGCCATACCATGCAGGGCTCACCTCTGTCTATCAAAACTGGAGGAGTCTGCAACCATAAAAAAGAATGAAATAATGCCATATACAGCAACATGGATGGAGCTACAAATTATCATATTAAGTGAAATAAGTCAGGCAAAGAAAGCCAAATATATATCACTTATATGTGGACTCTAAAAAAAAAAAAATACAAATTTTATTTACAAACCAAAAATAGACTCACAGACACAGAAAACAAACTGTGGTTACCAAAGGAGAAAGGGTGGGGAAATTAGAAGTTTGGAGCTAGCAAATACAAACTACTATATACAAAACAGATAAACAACAGAGTCCTACTGCATGGCACAAGGAATTATATTCAATTTCTTATAATCAAATATAATGAACAAACATTTACATTTTTAATATTTGTACGTATGTGTACATATATAATGGAAATATATACATATATGTATGTATATAACTGAACTGTTTTACTGTACACCTGAAACTAACACTGTAAATCAACTACACTTCAATAAAAAATAAAATTAAAAAAAAGAATAAAGATGAAGAAAAAGAAGAAAACAAGAAACTGGACGAATTTGGTCCAAACAAAAGAACTAAGTCCAGTTGCTACAAAAAGTTTCAACAGTTCAGAGAAGGCTCATGGGCCAAGGCTGTAATCCACCCAGCAAACAGGAGTCCATTGCAAAAGAAGCTTGGAGGGGTGGGAGATGAATCCATTCATCAACATAAGACCCTAAGCATGGCCTCTTTATGGGCTCTTTGAAGATGTTGATGCGATGTGGAGGCTGTTTATTTTAACAAAGTCAGATGGCCAGCCTCAGTCCCAGGAAGGGGCTGAAGAGATTTACAAAGTTGTTTCCTCAGATAAAAACACTTTCTGGAATTAATGGGCTCTGAGAGGACCCTGAGTGGCTCACAAAAACATGCATGTGTATTGATGTGACATGGGGGAAAAATAAAGCAATGCTGATTTTCTTCCACACGCAAGTATTCAGCCTCAAGCTGGACTGAAGAAAGAATTATTAGACTGCTGTCCCTTCTTAACTGAACTACTGCTATTCAGCCAAATTCCAGATTTCTAAAATTGCAAATTGGTGTAAATGAAGTCAGGATTCTAGGAATAATTAACACAGCTGGTGGGAATGAATCAAATTCACATCTCAGTGACACTAACTGGTGCACAATCCTGAGAATGGGCTGATCACCAGGCAACTGACCGACAGGTGTGGCTCAATTTCAAGAATTGCACAGCGAACAAGCACGCTGGCCTGGCCTGCCACGCCCCACACACCAGCCCTAGGCTCCTGAAACAGGTGCTGCACAGCAGAGCCACGGGCATCGTGGGCCACGCAGAGGGCCTTGGTCTCTGCAAGTGCTTCCCTTTCATAAACCCAATGACACGGAGGCCCAGACAAAGGGCCTCCAGAATTCTTCAGTCTGATGGCTAACTACACTTTCCTGGACTTTGTTGAAACCTGCCATCAAAGACTACAGTTTTATAGGACTAAAGCAGAGAAAAAATATTTTTAGACTCTCCTGTAACTAGTTTAACAGCCAGCCTCCCCTCACCAACAGGGATATAAAATGCACACAGTGTGCTGGTACTGCGACGGGGTCCACCACAGACACAACTGTGTCACAGGAACCTGGGGCTGATACTGGGCACAGTGGGGAATCCTGATGTTGCTGGGAGAAGGAACAACGTGATCAGACTTGCATTTAGAAAAGATCCCTTTGGGCGCTGTAGGAAAAAGAGACTGAGGCAGAGACTCAGCCAGAAGGTGGGGTGGTCCAGAAGGAGGTAGTGAGAGCCAGAGTCCAGACAGTGCAAGGCAGAGGGATTTGACACACATGTGAAGGTGGTATCACGTGGTTTGTTGACCTAGCAGATGGTGGTGCCACTTCTGGAGGTAAGGAAGATTATTAAGAGGAACACATTTGGGGTGGGGAATTAAAATGCCTTGCTTTAAGGAAATTTGATTATTCCCTTCTGAATATGTCATTCACCACTTTAAAATCATTCGTAACCCAGATGTGAATGTCACCACCACGTAGCAGATCAGTAAATGGAGAACCAGCACAGGAGGAGCTTTAACTCACCGAGCACCTGCTGTGGGCAGGCACTGACCCAGTCGAGCCACCTGCAGGTTAAGTTATTGCATGGAACCTCCATGACAATCTCCCCTGGCAGGTCCTTCCTTCATCCTCCCCATTTTACAGAAGAGGTGTAGTAGCAGCTTTCCCAGTCCCACAGCTTGGAGAAGGCTGACCCCACCAGACACAGCCTAGTGGAAAAGTCATCAAGCGAGGGGCCCTTAAGTTAAACTACCAAACTTAACGTTCTCCCCGTCCAGCCAGCAAGGTGAGTGAAAAGATCTGTAAACCCTGGTCTTGAGAACCCCACAGCTGCACACTAAAGGCTTGTCTTAAAACATCTCCAGTCACCTACTTTGGGATCATCTGTTCTGTTAAAGGAATTCACCTAGTTAGACAAGTCACACATCTGGAAGGTGACAAGGGGATGGCAGCAGGGCCATGCTCTCTCCCTAAGCTTCGTGCCCCACACTTACAGTAACTACAAGCACAGCAGTAGAAAAAAGAGGGGGAAGGCTACAGGGAGAGCCACACTTTAAAAAGGAGCTACCTTCTATCACAAAAGACCTAAAAATTTAACAATGAAGAGAATTTGCTGGAGGTCAAATCAAACAGGCTCACCATTAACAAGACCAGTGTCCTGAGACACCCACCACCTGTGTTACCGCATATGCACTCCACCCTACTGACGTCAGAGCGCCTCCCCAGCTGGGTGCCCAAGTTACGGCTCCAACCCCACCCCTCTTCACTGCAACTCTGATCAGAAACCCCAAATCCATCTCACTTTTCTGCCTTCTGTATGTAATTGTACACATTTTATGTGCTTCCTCTTTTTACATTTCTTCTCTTGACCTTTTAAGCCATTACCAGAAACACAATCAATAAACCAACAAACAGGCCAGATAGTTCCTCAGTCTGTAGAGCAAAGGCTGGTCACCCACTCTTCACAGGACCCACAAGTCACTGGGTTCCTACTGCTGTGAACAGTAGCTGCAGTCCACTCTGGCCGTGGCCATGATGACCAGCCCTGAACCAAGAGTGACTCACTGGGCTGGCCCACCAGGAAGATGAAAGGAAATGCCAGGTGAGACCCTGTCCTTGGGGAACTTCTCAGCCAGTAAAGAAGGTAGTAAAGGGACAAGGAAAGCAACTGCTGCTGTTAGACATGAAAACCAGCAGTGAACGCTGAGTGCAGCTGGTTGAAGGGCTGAAGCTGATGGCCTGACTTCAGCCTTGACCAACCAGGCGCAGCACGGCACTTGGCAGGCCCAGCCCAACCAAGCTTTTGATGGGGAGTAAAACCAGAGCCTGGCAGCTCATGTCTTAGACCCTGGACCAAACCATTAAGTAAATCAAGAGCCAAAACACCTCTGTATCATCAGAGGCCCTCTGCCAATTCACAACAAAGTTAAATGGTGGGTATGAACCAACCAAAGCTATGTTCAAAGTTCCACTGACAACAGGCAATAAAGACCAGGAAAGTCTTCCACACAGAGAACATGAGAGCAGCGAGGAATTTTGTGACCCCCCCCCCCAGCCCAGGGGCTCAAAATGACCCCAGGTGAGTAGAATCAATGCAGAAAAAGCCAGGGGCAACACTGTTTCTGTTCTGATCAAGATCCAAGTACAGACTCATTTAAGTTTTTTCAAGCAACTATATGGAAAACAGCCATGTGTGCACACATGAGGCAGACAAGGACTGACACTCTGGCTTCCCGCTGGGGAGCAGGAAGCCTGAGCAACAGCCCCGACACAATCGGAGCAGCCTCACAGCAGAGAGCCCATGGGACACGGAAGCTCTCAGTTCCAGAGTCCCTTGGAGTTGTCCTACTGTAAATATATGGCCCTCCTGACACACCCCCACTCCATGCAGAATCAGTGCTGAGACAGGCACCTGCTGTTGATAGGAAACGCATCCCCTAACAGTGAGATGCACAGTCCGCGCCGCCTCTCAGCAGTGGGTGCTAGGTGCCTACTCAGTGCCCACTCCCCTTCTCCCTCTCCATCAACCCCAACCTTCCATCAAAGACCACTCTCCCCTGCTGGGGAGTAGTGATGCTGTCTGAGTTGGGCACCCTGCTTTTCTTCTGGGGTGGCCCTGCCCAGTGTAAGCCTAGCAGCAGAGTCTCAGCTCTCACACAATGACGATGCTGGAGTGGGCAGAACACAGTGGCACACAGCATTACCGGCCACTCACGGCAAACTGGAGGAACTTCCTTCAATGGGAAGCCTTTGTTTACAAACCAAGGGAGCCCAGAGCCTAAGGTCACTGTGGTAGCCACCCTCCAACACAAGGGAGCCAACCTGAGAGCAACGCTGGCCACAGGAAGGCAGAGGCAAAGCATTCAGAAAAGGGGCAGTTTCTTACAAAAGTAAACACAATCTCATCATACAATCCAGCAACTGTGCTCCCTGGTATCTACCCAAAGAAACAAAAACTCATCTCCACACAAAAGCCTGAACACAGATGTTTACTGTGGCTTTATTCATAACTGCCAAAAACTGAAAATCATCAGGATGTCCTTCAGTAGGTGAATGGATAAGTAAACTGTGGTACATCTGTACAGAGGAATATTATTCAGTGCGAAAAAGAAATGAGCTACCAAGCCATGAAAAGACACTGAGGAAACCTAAAAGTACATTACTCAGTGAAAGAAGCAATGTGAACAGGCTACAGACTGTACAGTTTCAACTACATGACATTCTGGAAAAGGCAGAACTATGGAGACTGAAAAGATCAGCAGTTGCCGGGGTTTGGGGGCTGGAAAAGGATGAACAGGTGAGCATAGAGCATTTCTAGAGCAGTAAAACTACCCTGTATGATACCATACTGACAGAAGTATGTCATTACATATTTGTCAAACCCATAGAACGTACAACACTGAGTGATCCTAATGCAAATCAGGGACTTCAGGTGATTACGATGCAGGTTCACTGACGGTAACAAATGACCACTCTGGTGCGGGAGGTTGATAACAGGGGAGGCCATGCATTTGTGGGGGCAGGAGTATACAGGAAACCTCTGTACCTTCCTCTCAGTTTTACTGGTAACCTTAAACTGCTCTGAAAAATCAAGTCTTAAAAGAAAAATGGCTGAAGTCTGGACCAAACCACACCTGAAGCTGGGCCTGCCTCTGGACTTTTCATTTATCTGAGCCAACCAGTCCCCTTCATTGTTTAAACTGGGGTGGGATGGCTTCTCTGTGACCTTCGACTTAGTGCATCCTAACTGCCCACCCCTCCAGGGCATGTAGAATGTGCTGGGCTCCATATCCTGTTAGTACTAATAAACAATGACCCTGACACCAGAGGTCTTCCACCCACAAAGCCACCACAGGCAACCCCCAGTGGGACGGGGTTCCATCGCAGACAGGACTCCTGAACTCCAGGCCTCCGCAGCCACCAGCTGTTCTGCAACAGGCAAGTTGAAACCAAAATGTGCCACGTTCCTTACAGCTGAATGCTATTAAACAGGCAAATCCAACACAGTCTATTAATTCAATAGTAAAGGTTACTTACTGCAAATAGAGCAAACCAAAGAGAGAAAAAGCAAAGATGCTGCTACAACTGACCCCGAGCAAGGACTGAAAAGTGTGCAGGCTGGCTGGCTGGAGAAGGGGGTGGCATGTAGGAATTTTTAAAACTAGAAAACAGAATTGAGCTCAATTTTTTCCCCCTGCAGCTCAGGCCTCAAATTTTATCCCATTTTAAAACTGTTCTAATCAAATATAAAAACTTCTAGGTTAAGTTTTTTTAGGGGGTGGTAATTAAGTTCACTCATTTAATTATTTAATGGAGGTACTGGGGATTGAACTCAGGACTTCTCGCATGCCAAGCATGTGTTCTACCACATGAGCTATACCTTCCCCCTCAGATGAAGTTTTTAAAGCTACATCAGTTACTAGCCTAACTTAACAGGATGAGTAACGGGATAATTTTATAGCACATTCGTTTAAACCTTAAAAATGTTTAATCCTGTTTGTTAGCAAGTAGCCAATTTCTCTGCCACAGTAAGCTTAAAGAAATGACTGAGTTTTACCAACTCCACAGAAGAGACCCAGCACCTGGGGATGTGTTCCCAACTACTGATTAAATCAGTAGGGTCGCACGAATTCCAGGCTTTCAAAGTTTCACAGGCAGGAGTATCTGGAACCAGCTACAGGAAAATGAGTGAAAATGAAAGGGCCCCTGCTAACAGGTTCCAACTCAAGACCAAATAAATCCCCAGTAATCTCGGAAAAGAGAATGAAGAAACAGGCCCCCAAAGTCGTAGCGAAGTACTGATAACACCACTCCACGCCTCCAAATTTGCACTCCAAACTGCCCGTGTGCAAAGACTGTCATCACAACTTCAGGAGGCCCTGGTGTTAGGAACAGACTACACAACAGCACAACTCATTTCCTTGGCCGGGGCAAAGGTCCAATCCTAGAGCTACAACCACAGCCACAGGAAGTTCCCAAAGGGTTTAGACAACCTACCGAGCACAGCAGCCTCCTCATTACCACTTTCCAACCTCTAGGAAGCATCTTAGAAGATGATTATAAAAAGCAATGATCCAGAATTCTCTAAGTACTAAGGCATTTCAGTGTCCCCTCCTCTCTTTATTAAACCAAAAGGATTCAGTTACCAGATAAAGCCATCTTCTGTGCAGGAGGACATAAATTTTACTGCTAAAAGGTAAAGTTTAATCATCATATGACTTCTAAGAATTCCAATGTTCCTAATGACTTACAGAGTCATATCTTAGGCTGTTCTTGATAAAAGTATTCTCAACAGACAAATACTAAAAACATCTAATGAAAAACGTGAAGGTATCGTGAGTAAAAACTAAAACCACAACTCACCCACTGTGGGGCTGAAGGCCGAGACCACTCCTCAGCAACACCTTTCCCTGGCTAGTTCTCCAGGTCTTGGAAGTGAGCACAGAAACGGAGGCCTCGTGTCTGACTCACCTGAATTCTCTGCCTTCGCTGTACCGTCTACTTGAAGAGGCCCTCGGGGCGGCTGTCTCCAGGAGCAGCTTCTGTGCGAGCCTGCCAGGAGGAGCAGGGTCTCTGCCACTGTCTTCGTCTGCATCCTGGTCACACTTCCATTCCTCGTCTTCATTCAAAGTGGGCAGGTATCCGGGGACACCCTTCCCGGTACCTGACCCAGAGCTCTGGTCACTACAGAGCTTTGGGCTCTCCGAGCCTGTCCTCGTGTATTCCAAATAAATATCAGACTTGAGGAATGAGGGGTAGGTATTCTCCTCCATGGTGGACTGGATTTCCGTCTGGGCCTGGTCAAACATGGCAGGATCGATCTGCTGCTTCATGATGCAGTCCTTTATGAAGCTCTTGGTGGCTGGCTTGGTTTGCCTGGACACAATGCCATTGTTGTCAAGGATGTACTTTCGGTAGATGGCTTTGGCCAGCTTAAGCCTCTTTTCCTCATTCGAGTCACAGGGCTCCAGCTTCCTGAAGCCGCTGCAGGCAAACCAGAAGTCCAGCAGATCGGCGCAGTCCTCCTGCTTCAGGAAAGTCCTAAACAGGTTTATCCCGTCTTGATCGTCTAGCAAGGAGTGCAGCGACTCGGCCCACTTCAAGTATGGCGGGGTAGGGGACGCGCTGCCCTCCGGCTCGTACCCCAGGTCCAGATCTGAGCGCCTGGGAGTGGCTGTTGAAGTCTCACCTTTGATCCCAGCACCTTTCCCAGAGCAGAAGCTGTGGCTGACAGGCCTAGGGTCTGTGGACACCAGTTCACCCTCCTCACCGGGCACTGGGGGTCGGGGGGCATCTTCGGTGAAACTTGCTCCGAGGTCCAAAGGGAAACCCTGCTCTTGGATATTCATTTTGGGACTCTGTGCGTCAATGAACAATGAGCGCTGCACCCTAATACATCAGTACTTACAGCTCCAAAGTGAATCAATCTGTCCTGTTGAAACCATTAAGAGGACAAGGATTAGGAAAGGTGGGTCCACGGAAACACGACCACAGGGTTTTCTCAAGACAAGACTCGCAATGATGCCCTCCCGCTTGAACTCAAAGCCAGAAATGCAGTTTGAATTTCCAATCTTTTGTCACAAGGTTTGTATTATATCAAAACAATTTCTGGAAACTTTTATAACTATAGGAATGCCTCTGGCACTAAGAAATGAATGCCCAGAACACAGAGAGCACCACTACCCTCAAGTGTCATTCTGTGAGAACAAAGAGAGACTAGCAGCCAGGGGACTACCCATCTTGGCTACAGAGCTGAGTGCCCAGTCCTTCTTGGCAAGCTCCAGGATGGCAGGAGGACTGGAGGAAAGAAAGGTGCTTCTAGTCCTCCTAGTTGTATGAACTTGAGTGAGAGCCAGTCCCTCAGACTTAAGATGAGGATATGTATCTGAGGATCAGATAGAAAGGAAGGATATATCACACCCCAGGAGGCAGGTGGTCGTGTCTACTCGCCACACTTCCTAGGCCCACAGCCACTGTGCCTTCTGCCTGCCCCCTCCCTTCACACTCAGTGTACCTCCCAACATGTGCAAACACACAGCAAGTTGTTCCTCTAACTCTCAACACGTGCCCAAAAGAGCAGTTCATCATGGTCATTTTCAGCGTTTTCAACAGAGTTGATCGAAGGACATCACTCACATGCACATGCACTGAGGCCTTATCACCCAGATGAACAATCTTAAAAAAGCTTCCATCAGAAAGCTGCACGTGACTTTTAAAACCTTGCTTTTAGGAAACTGTCCTTCTGATAGCAAACAGCAAACAGTTGAGTGCTCTGAGGAACAGAGAAGGTAGAGAAAAACTGAAATCCACATACAATAAGCTAAGGAAGCATACAGCTCATATGATTCAGCTCTGTAATCTGAAAACCAATTACCCACCCTCGTAGAGGTCAGGGAACTCCGGGTTTTGCTTCTGCTGTGAAAAACCTATCCTGTCTGAGGGAAGACTGTCCCGGATCAGGACTCTGCCACAGTCTTCCGTCCTCCCTGTCACTGAGCCCACAAGCTCAGGCTCCATCTTCAACCTGGCCAAGGGGGTCTTTGCAACATGGCCCATCTGATGTCAGTGGTCTGGCTATAAGTTAACTGAAGAGATGCATGACAGGTCCAAATACCTAGAGCACTCAACTGGCCAGAGGAAGCAAAATAAAACCCTAAAACCTAGTACAAACACAAAGAATCGGTCTCCCTGGTTACCACTCTGCACTCCGGGCCCTGGCCTACATACCTGCTTTCTCACATCGCACACGCTTTACCTGCCAGCAGTTGCCAAAGGCTAAAAGTAAGAAGCATCCAGAGATGGAGGATGGGTCACAATTATGTGCCCTAAATGACAGTTATGCAGCTAATGACTTTTTATAAAAACTACTAGGTAGGCTGTAATCTCGGCATCAGCAGGAACAGCCTGTTTCTTAAGGTCAAGGCCCATGGGCTGTGACACCCTGCTGCTCACAGACTACTTCAACTGCGAAGTCGCTTTCTTTGAGTCCCGCCAACAACCTTTGGTGTCTCAGCTCCACACCAGCTCGTGGATGTCTCATGTCCCCTTGTCACTGGACACCATCTCAGGAAAGAGGACCTGCACCTGGCCCCCTGAGCCTCATGCTTGGAGATACTCTGTAGTGCTCTAGCCTTGAGAAAAAACCAACTCACTGTGTTTGAACAGGAGGCTAATTACAAGTAACTGTCACTTCCTCTTAAAGTACTTGTGTCTTTCTTCTATGTAAATTATTTGCAGCAGCCTGATTTAAACATTTTCTGCAGGACCCACAGCACTTAACACAAAGTCTTGCAACTAATGGGCCCCAATAAATATTTAATTCATTGGCATAAAGCAAAATAACATTTGTCATAGACGCCAAATGTTAGCTTTTTACAGGTGCTGAACTATTGTGCTATAGAAATAGCAGCAAATTTAAGATCTAGCCCTTCATTTAGAGTTCTGCACTGTCTTAATAGGACTTTTAATTCATGTGTGAACAAGTTCCCCTAATCACTTAAAACTATTTTTTCACAGCCCAGAAGTAACACTTCTTATAGTTAACATCTATTTTTGGCTGTCAACTGACAGAAGACCTTTGGTGCCCCTGGAAGCACACGAACATCTCTCCAAATTACTGTCGTTATTGAAACATGCTCCAATTACCAAAATCTCTGGATTCCCACAGAGAAGTACACCAAGTATTTAGTGTACACACATGTAAATACTGCACATAAAGCAGTTATAATAATTCAGGTTAAAGTCAAATGCCCAGAAGCACTGAATCTGGCCAACAGCCTGTAACTGCGGTCAGTAAAAGGATTCCATAAAAGGAATCCACAACTCTGATACCTCATTTAAAAATCTCCTTTAGTCACTGCCTAGGCCTACCCCCGGGTACCATGGCAGCCAGCTCAATGTTATAGGTGTGTATGTATATATTTTACTCAAATATCACTTTTGAACTTTTGATTTATGTGGAGTTTGTAAATAATAGAGTGTGACTCTCATATCTTTCCTTCCGTCCGTTAATTAAGCTCTTGAAGGGTTACACGTAATCCATTCCTGCACCACCTACATCCTCAGTGACTAATGTAACGCAAAATAGTCTAGTTTCTCTGAAACTAGGAATCCAAGAAACACCAACACTTGCTGAAAACCAAACAGAAACATTGTATTTTGTACGGTTTCCCATCCTTGTCCCTGAGTAGACGTTCTTAAAATTGAAACCCAGATACTGCTATGTTGAGAGGTCAGGTTTAGACTGTGTTCTCCAAAACAGGGCTGGTCCATGTACGTCTGAGATTCTTTCCAAAGAAGCAGAAAACCCAAGTGCAAGCAAAAAGGAGGGGCTGAGATGCACAATAACTCTTTATAAATTATCTTAGAGATGGGCTAAGAAAAAATCCACAGAGGATTGATGTATTTTTCTCTACTGTCCTCAATGCTGAGCTATGTTTCACTGCCCTGACTGTACAGCTCTGATTTCATGAGGGACTGAATTCCAAAATGAAGGGAAGAGGTAGAATCTAAAATGCACACTCAAGAGAAAGTTCTGGGGGCAAAGCACCAACATGAAACAGTAAAGCCACTCAAGAAAGCCAAACCACAGCGTGGACCCAGCCTAAGGCACCTCTGTCTCGTGGGGAGTGCCCTCCTTGGATTTCAAACTCATTTCTACTTTTTGTTGGGGGAGGGGAAGGGACACTCCACTGTCCTGCTTATCTACAGGATCCCTGCAGACAATGCCTGGCCCCAGCAGCTACTCTGCACCCCACTCACACATCAAAACAGGCCCCAGGGCCAAGGACCCCAGCACGCACCTGGCAACATCCAATCTAACAAATCAGCTGCAGACCCCAGCCTCTTCCAGCAGCATCACCTCCCACCCCTTCTCAGAACCCTCAGTCTTCCTTACTCCCTTCAGCTCACCTAGAGCAAGGGTCTGTCCTTTTTGAACAAAATCCCGGAACTCTTCCCCAATCACAGGCCCCAATGTCAAAAGCCCTTGCCTTTTGCATCGCCTGATAGCATCCCTTTTTGCACACACCTGCCCTCCCAGCTGTGGACCCCCACACCCTCCTCACACATCACGCAGTCTGCACACCCTCTCGGAATAGCCTGCCACTCCTGTCCACCTCCCCTCACACACTCCCGGCCCACACACCCTAGGAGCCCGCACAGCCTCCCTTCACGCACTCCTGGCCCGCACACCCTCGGTGTCCGCACAGCCTCCCCTCACGCACTCCCGGCCCGCACACCCTCGAAGCCCCTCTTCCGGGTCCTGCGCTCTGCCCGGCCTATGCGGCCTACAATGGGCGCCGCAAGGCCCGCGCCCCTCAGGAATGCGCGCTCGGCCGCACTACTCACCCGCGCGGCGGCGGCAGAGGCAGCGGCGGGGCCCCGGGCCCGGCTCCCGGAGCGGCGCAACACGGCGCAGCCCATGCGCTCAGCGGCGGCGCGGCGGGCGGGACGAGGCGGGGGCGCGGCCCCGGGCGGCCCCCATCGCAGCGGCGGCGCGGAGGCGGGAGCGGGGCAGGCCGCAGGGGCGCCGCCGAGGCCGGCCGCCCACTCTCACCGGCCTGCTCCGCGGGGACGCGGCTCCGGCCCGACTCCGGCCGGTCCGGCAGCGGCGGCGGCGGCGGCGGCAGCGGCGGCCGCGATCGCTTCCCCGAGCCGGGAGTCGGAACCCAGAGCGCCAAAGCCCCGGCCGGAGCGCCCCCGCCGGCGCGGCCCGGAAGTGCGGGGGCGGGGCCTGGAGCGTGGGGCGGGGCCTGGAGCGTGGGGCGGGGCCCTGATCGCGGGGCTGGGCCCGGAGTGTGGGGTCGAACAAGGAACGGTGGGTGGGCGGGGAGCGCGAGGCGGAGCCGGGAGGGTGGGCCCGAGAGCATGAGGGCGGGGCTGGGAGCGCTGTGGGAGGCCTGGCCGTGGGGCGGTGTCGGGAACGCCAGACGAAGCCCGAGTGCGGTAACAGGGAGAAGAACGTGTGGGCGGAGCCTCTAACGTGGAGGCGGGGCCGAGAGCGCGAGACGGAGCCGGAGCGCAGAGAAGGGCAAAGAGCATAGCTAGTGAGGCCTCAAGTGTGGGGGCGGAGCCTGGAAGTAGAGGATGGGCCCTGAGCGTGGAGGCGGGGCCAAGCACGTCAAGGCGGACCGGAGGCGTGACGAAGGGCCAAGCGAGGGGGCGTGACGAAGGGCCAAAAGTGATCAATAGTTCCGATTGGGGCGGGGCCTTGGGGTGGGCGGGGCCAAGGCGCTATGGAGGGTGACCCGGGAGGGGGCGCGGGAAACCGCTGGGACCCTGGGGCTGTGGCGACCGGGAAGGTGATCCGCGAGGTTCCCCGAAAGTCCGTAGCCACTGGCGAGGCCTGGCTTGTGGCCCCGAGCGGACGGCCGGCCCCCACGCGGCACTGCGGGTGCATGCCAAGTCACAGCCTTTTTCTGCCGCCCACAAGGCGTCCACCGACCCAGTGTTCCAGAGGTTGGCTCACACAGGCACCGCCCACGCCCAGCAGGCCTGCCACGCCCTCGGAGCTCCAGGGACAGGAGGACCCTTACTGGAGGATGACCACCAACTGCCCACAGCACTGAAGGAAGCAGAGGTCCAAGAGTTGGGTGGTTGGAGGGTAGAGCCAGGCTGACCAGGAGCTGAGCCCCTGGTAACATCCAGCCCCTTTGTTCCCCTTCCCCAGGCCAGTGACCACCAGCGAGCCAGAACCCTGAGGTGGGCTGGAGCCGTGCCCTCCTTGAGTCCCGGGGCAGTCGGGACTCAGCCAGGGCCAGGGCACACCATAGGCATCCAATAAATGCTGGTTGTCACTTGGGCAGGAGCCCCAACCTCCGAAGAGCTATGCATGGGACTGACTGGCTGAGGCCCCACCCCAGCTGGGCCAGCCTGCCTTGATTTCTCCCAGGCATCATCCAGGGTCTGGACAAGGGCTTCACTTCTCACCACCGCTGGCAGGTCCCACTCACCCAGGCCAGCCTGAGAGCAAGGGCTTCTGGGTGTCCCAACCCCTGCAACCACCACCTTTCTCCCCCTGACTGTTTCCATGGCAACCCTCACCTGATCTGTAAGCCCATTTAGCCAACTCCCCTATTGCCCATGTCTCACCCACCCTTCTCAGAGGGAAGGATATGGGCACCCTAATGAATTGCTTCTGCCGCCAACCCGTGATCACCCAGGACCCTGTCCTCTAGCAGAGCCACATCAGGCCTGACACCCTGAGAAGTGTTCTACACAGGGACCTGATCACCACCTCCTGGCCCAGGGCTCCCCAACCCCTCATCCATCTTACACTTTTCCCCAGCAGCTCTCACCTGGCCTGCTCTCTGGTGCTCTTACAGCCTTCAGGGCCCTTCTCTGGAGTCTCACCCATACCACCCTCCCTGGGTACATCTGGTCACTTGCCCATCTACATGCTTCTATTATGCTGCCCCTCCAACTCCCCAGGTCACCTCTAAAGCCACCACATTTGCTAGACACTGCCTACCCTCAACCTTTATAGCTCCCAAGTAAAGGAGTAAGTCCAGACTCAGGGCTCCCTAGACACCAGCCAAACTCCTGCCTAGCTGCCTGCTGGTGTCACCTGCCTGGGGTGTGTGGTACAGAGGCATCCCAGCCTTCAGCCTCCCAGGACTCAGCACAGCCTACGCCACCCAGGGTTTCATAGGAAAGGGGAGCAGTAAGGGATGCAGGCCACCTGGAAAGCATCCCTAGCCTACCAATGGCTCAAGCCACCTCTTGGGCCATCACCATGCACAAGGCAGGCTGGGCAGGAGTGGGGACTGTGGTGAGGACAGCACATTAGAGGAGCTGCACTGCTGAACCCAACTGGATCTACTAGGGTCCTGGTGGCAGGTGTAACTCTCACCCACATCCAGCTGGGATGGTCCTAAGTCCCCAGTGCTGGGTACAGGAGATGCCTTTGCAGCCTCTCCCCTACCCTGCTCAGCCTCAGAGCCTCAGAGACAGAGTGGGTGGCCATCATGGTACAGCCAAGTATCTGTGGGGTGCAGGAGTCCTGAGTGTGTTGGACAGACAGCAGATTCTTCCAGACATTGGTCCTTAGGCTGCCTCCCCACTTCCAAACGTGGGCCCTCAGTGCTTGCCTTGGTTCTGCAGAGCTGCTGCTGTGGCCAGGCCAGCCTCCCAGGGTTGTGTCCATGTCCATCCTCCTCCGGGCCCATGGTGGCAGGTGTCCCCAGGCCCTGGGATCAGAACAGGGCCCTCGCGCCTCTGGCTGCTCAGGGCCCTCACCCTGTGGAGACAAGAAGAGAGTCAGAAAGCCTGGAGGAAATGCTTCAGCCCTGCTTCAGTGGGTTGTGGCTACGAGCACACAAGGGAGACTGGAGGAGGGTACAGTTTCAGGGAAACCAGAGTTGGGAGTTTGGGGAGGCTCTGAAGAGAGGAAGGTGGGGAAGGTATCTCTGCAGGCCTGCCTGGAACAGGAGTGACCTGGCAGGGGGACTACATCAGCCCCGTAGAGCTGAGAGCAGACACAGAGCCATGGGAGCCTCACTTGTGAACAGGGGAGTCCTTGATAGAGCCCTCTTTTCATACAGAGATCTTTTAAAACGCCCCCCTCCCTGGGGGCAGAGATTGCACATAAGCCTTTGATCTGATAAACTGCAGATGACACTTATTCAGGCTTTCCAGGAACTAAACAAAAAACTCAAGAGCACAAATGAAATCATTTTCTTCAACTTAGACATAAAAGGAATATTTAAAATACAGTGACTCTGAAGCCTTACACATTTGTCAGTTGGCTGGGGAAGACCACTTGTAAGAAGTGATCCATAGGAATCTTCCAAGATGCACCAAGGAGGTATGTTGAGGAGTGTCCACCATGGCACCATGTGTGGAGGATGAGCTACAGAGACGGAATGTTGTTCCTTGGAGGGGAAGACACGGAGGGACTCTTCTTATTTGGACTTCTGGAGGAAGATAGGAGCCTCAGGCTGAGCCCTATCTGGGCTCTACATTTTCTGCCTCTCTGGCCCGGCACAGGTATGGGAGGTGGGCGTGGGTGGTGAGCAGGCAGGTGAGGACCGGTTCGGGGAGGGAGGCCTTGGCTCATCCAGTTCTGAAGAGTGCAAGTGGACTTCCCTTCTGAGATGCAGATGCAGACCCAGCCACAATGGCCAGCTGCCTTCCTGGCCGTAAACTCGGCCCCCAGGGCTCCCTCTCTTGTCCCGGAGTGTCCTTTTCCCATGGGTTCTGAGGTCAGCAGGGAGGGCCAGGTATGAACCCGACCCCATCCTGCACTCAACAACTGATGCGGAGACATCACGCCAAGGGTGTGAGCCATAAGACCAAATAGAAAGGCTGGGAATCCACACACACAAGGTACCCATTTTGATGAATGCAGAGCATGTGAGTACAAAAGAGGAACTACCGGAGCCGTTTTTGGTCATTGCTGGAGAGCAATCAGGGCGGGCTCCAGCCTCTTGTATGCATCTAGAAGACCATCTAAAAGGATGTTACTGTTAGGATCTGGGGAAAAGCAGGAAGCTCTGCAGCAGGCGCCATCTTCCCATCAATGGTCAGTAGAAATTAATCCGTCAGAGTAAGACAGGCAGTGGGGGTGAGGACCCTGGAGTATGGGACAGAGGTGACCCGTTGGGCATTGTCAGGCAGGGTGTGACTGTTGTGGTCACCTTGAGTTGGCCCCAGGACCAGCAAACGGGTGCCACCTAGAGCTTCTGAGCTGGCCAGCTCCGTGGGCACCCCAGGCTGGGGCCTCCCTAAGCAGGTCCCCTTCCTCTTTCCTCCTGTGTCTGGCTCCTCTCGCCCTTCACACCTGTGGGGCAGGTGTGTCCTCCAGGCTGGCATGTTGCATCCTTCTTGCTGTTTGGAGTTTTCTCACCAACTTTAGCCAAAGCTGCTGCAGACACGCCCCAGGAGTGACCCCGGTCCCAGTGACAAGCTGAGAGGTAGGGGGATAGGAGCAGAGCTTTGCCTCAGACAGGTTGGTTCCAGGGTCAGCTCAGTGGCACAACAGACAGTTTCTGACCCTGCTGCTCTGTGTAGTCCAGGCTCGGTGGCCCCTGCTCCCACAAGACAGTGGGTCCTGCCCTTCCCTTTCATAGGCAAGATGAGAAGTGAGGCACTGCCATTGCTGCTTGTGTGGCCATGCTCTCAAACATGGCTATGCAGTTATCTGCTTCTTCCCATTTGCTCAGAGCCCAGAGTCCCAGGCCCAGTGAGCCAGTGCTATGCTATACTGAGGTCCCTGCAAAGACGACTCACCCAGCAGACTTGATGCAGACTCCCAAGTCCCTGGCCCCCAAGGAGTCAATGGTCAGGCCCCAAGGCCAGCACATTCCAACCCAGGGTACCCTCCACACACCCTCAACTCGGTTCTCACCGAGTGTCCTAAAGGAGTCCTGTCACTCCAGGCCAAAGGGCACAGCAGGAACACCTTTTTTGCACTGCCTTTCTGAAGGATTCTGACCCCAGAGGTGTGTTTAGGAGTCTAGGAGATGGACAGGCAGGCTCAGGGATGGAGGATGTGTGTTGAGGGTTCAGTGTCCAAGATGGTGCCCATCAGCTACAGGGGCCTAGGAGAGACGTGGGGTGAGCAGCCTGCCCACCACCAACCAAGCAGCTCCCTAACTTGGGGGGCTCAGGGTCATCTGCCCAACTCCTGCCTCCCTGGAGACTTGGGCCAGCCAGAGACTCTGGGCTGGGCAGCCACCTCCTGGAGTCAGAGTATCCTCCTTGGCAAAGTGACCTGATCCTGGGCCCTCAGAGGTCCATGAGCAACCCTCCATGAGTGGGCCCAGGCCACAGAAGGGAGCCCATACTGGCCATGGTCCAGGTCAAGTGTCTCAAACAGAACAATGGGCCTGCTGCCCCAATGCCATCCCCGGTGCCATTTTCCCAGGAGCGATGGTGTTCAAGTGGAGGGGCCAGTTTCCTGAGGGACCTCGGCCCAACTTCTGGAAGCAGCAGATATAGTCTCATGTTCCCAGGCAGCCTTTGGCTACTTCCCCTTCTGGTCTCAGGTATGCCTGCCCTCCTGCTGCACAAATCCTCATGCTGGGCAGACTTCCACCTGTGTCCTTGCTATTCCCTCTCCTGGAATGCCCTTCCCTGTCCTGACCAGCCCATCCCTGGAGGCCTCTCCTGGTGCTGTGAGCTCTTACTCCCATCCATTGGTTACCTTTCCTCCTTCCCCCTGACACACCCCATTCAGCCACTCCAAGCCTGCACAGTCCCAGGGACCAGGGCCACCCCTCAAGCTGCAGCTAGGGGTCTTGGCGACTAGGTGGTGGGGTGCTGCTGCCTCGGGTGGGCCAGCTGCCCTCACCAACAGCCCATGCCCTCCAGGTTGGCCTCCACCCATGGTGGCCTCTGCCACCCGCCCTTCACTTGGCTGTCCGATGTCTCTCTTGGCTGCCTAGGAGCCCAGCGGCCGCTGCGGCCCAGTTATAAGTATGTGATTATGTATGCCAGGGTTCCTCTGGCCCCTTTGTTGCCGCAGAATCTGTCATGGCAAACAAAAGTGCACTGGATTAGCCACAGTGGATTAAAAGATTTGCTTCTCAGAGTTTACCTAATAACCCAACAATCGTGCCGACAGAGGCTTTGAACCTCTGAGACATGCTCGCCAGGCCATCTGGGAGCTCTCGGCCTCTGCGGGCAGCAGGACGGTCGGGGTGATTACAGGCAGCCACCGCCCTTACTCACACCCGGCTACACAGCGGCGGGCCTGTGCTCTCTGCTCCTGCCAGGCCTGTCTGGGCCAAACTTGGGGACGAGACCAGACTCCAGGAGAAGAAGATGGAGGCCCAGGTTGGGGAAAAAGGCCCAGCCAGGACTGCCTTCCCAAGGGCCGGCTACCAGAGGCCAGGTGTGCGTGGTGGGGACCAGGCCTCGCCTGCACCCGGTCCGCCCCCTGGGTGCATACACACATCGCACACAGCAGCAAGGACACCCACAACATGGAGGGTGGCCGTGCCGGGCAGGTGACACGCCAGGCTCCACCACTCCGTGGCGCACAGCCCCACTGCCATCGCCCTGCACACACGCGTGCACACGCGCACGCCCGCACACACACACACACAAGCGTGTCCCTCTTTGATCTCCAAAGGACACTCCATTTACAAGCTCTTAATCACAGCTGCCTTTCGGGGCCTGTCCTCTGAAGTCCCGAGTAATGGGATTTGGCGCTTCTGATCCATCTTGGGCTGACCGCTCCCCGTTATAGGTGGACATTTTTTCTCTTTTTTCCGCTTTTTCTTTTCTTCTTGAAAAAAATCCTTCTTAAACCATGCTGCCTTGACATGCCTGTTGCCCAGCCCTGGGAGCGGTGGCCGGGAGAGGGGCCAGGTGGCCGTTACGCTGAGGGCCCTGGCCAGTTGGGGGTCTTTGATGCCGCCTCTATGTGAAATCTGATGTGAAAGACCCAGGAGAGTGATTTCGGGACCAGGGCGCGGTGGGATTCATTCTGCCTCATGCTGCTTCCTTTGTCTCTCTTTCCGGGACCCTTCCTTGGGACATTTAGGGAGAGGGTCCCAGGGTGAGGGTCAGAGGGCGGGGTGGGCTGAGGGCAGAGCCTCAGCCAAAAGAACAATGGGCAGCAGGGAGCACGTCCACCTGTCTGCCTGTCCGTCCGTCCGTCTGTCCGTCCGCCCACCCGGCTTACCTCACCTGCCTGGCTCCGTGTGCCTGCTCACGCCCCACCGTCCCGCGATCCGCCATGATGGGCTTGGCCGGTCCGAGCGAGCACTTTCAGCCACTCCAGGAAGCGGGTCCCTGCTCTTGGCCACTGTGTGGCTGGGAGGAAGAAGCGTGACTCTAGGCTGCAGCTCGGGCTCCCACCTCCGATTGGCTGAGGCAGGGACCAGATGACGGCCTCGGAACCCTATGGTAGCCATGGCAACCAGCCCCTTTAGACACCGCCACCCCCGAGCCACTCCTGACTGCCGAGGGAGCAGGCGGGCGCCGCTGGTGGGCCCATGCCAGGGTCCCCTTCGAGGGTCGGGTCAGACGTGGCTGGCTGGTGGCTGCTCCTGCACCAGCTGTTGAGTGTTTGTGTATGCGTGTGTTTGATGCATGTCCAGCATAAGGGGTTCCTGTCCCTCTCTTGGGACATGTCCTAGGCCATTCCATGCCCTCCCTGATGTCTTGGCAGAGGCAGGAAGAGTGTCCTTGCAGCCCCTACTGAGAAAAGGACTTCAGGTCAGGCTTGCCCCAGGGGCTGAAGGTCAGGCCCAGTCAGGGTTAGAAAATAATGGGTGAGAGCAGCAGGAGAAACTCTCCACTCCCAGGGACTGCCCCTCAGCATTCTCCTCAGCCTGCTGAACACATAGACACAATCACAGCCCCTTCAAGAGCCTGCAGAGGTCCCAGCATGGCCCTGCTGCTCCACGACCTTGGGCCCCACCCAACAGGACTCTGGGACACTTTCCAACCCCGTGGAAACTGGCCGTACACCATGACTTTGCACCAGCTCTTCCCATTGCCTGCCTCAGGGTCTCTTAGCACCAGCCTTCAGCAAGGCCTTCCCTGATGTCTCAAGGCCACAGCTTTTCAGCAAGGGCATGATGCAGCATCACTCCAAGGACTGACCATCCTGGGTGTTGCAGGACAGTGAACATCCCAGAGCCACCCCGACCCCATCTCTGTGACAGCCCCTCGCCTGTCCAAACGCTCCTGGGATCAGCACCACCTGGTTGAGGCCCCCATGAAGGACACCTGAGGGCCCTGGGAGGAGGCCATGCCCCACTTCCTGACCCAGGACCAGCCCACATCTGTTAGCAGAAGATGGACGGAGGAACAGCTGCAGGGCTTAGAGGAGCAGGCATGAGTCTCAAGCCCCTGGTAAGAGGCCAGGACTAAGGCAGGCCCCTGGGGCCCAGCAGCTGCTAAGGAGGCCACTGCCAAAGCCAGAGGGACCCAGGGGCCAGGGCGAGCCTGGAAAAGGTGTCCACAGGGTCACAAATCTGAGGGAACAGGCACACAGCAGGCTGGGCTGGACCCAGAGCCACAGGGCACAGAAGGTGCTCAGCCAGCACCCTGGACTAGTCTCAGCCTTCTTCACACTGGCCTGGCCCCAACCCAAGCTGCCCAGTCCACCTCTAGTCTTATAGGCCTCCCATCACACACAAACAGGTCTCGTCCAGGGGCAGGGTCGGGGTGGGTACTCAGGCCTGTGTCAGGTGTGGTAGAGGGTGCCAACCTGCACAGGGCTAATGTTGGATGGGTTCATCTGGCCCAGGGCTCCAGCTTGGGGGTAGCAGGTTGGGGTGGGAAGGAGAGGGGCTCAAGTGGGCATCAGTGGATGAAGGCTGAGGTGGATCCCAGCACCGCCAGCTCAGGGAAGAGCAGACAGTGGATGTGGATGGAGGTCCCCCAGCAGTTCCCCTGTGCTCCCAGCACCCTGACAGGGCCAAGGGCAGGGGCGAGGCTGCTCTCTGCACACCTGCAAACATGCAGCCAGTACATACCTGAGCAGGACTCAGGTGTGACCCTCAGGGTGAGGGCTCAGGTATAGAGCTGTTGACTGGACCCCACCGTCTCTCCCTTGCCCTTGGTTGTCCCATCTCAAGATTAAGTCAGTCTTTTCACCCTTCCTGGTACTTGAGGACATCAGAATGAGACAGTGGACACAAGGCCTCAAGACACCATGGTGCTGGTGGCCACACTACTGTCATGGACCTCCAGTGCTTGGTCCTGAGGGCCCTTCCCCAACCCATAGCCAGTGATGGTTCACCCTCCTGTCCACAGCCCAGCAAGACTATTGACACTGAAGCTGACTGGTTGAGCTGTTGTCATGGAAACACATGCAGAGGGAGGGAGCTTGCCCCTAAGGCCTTGGACACGGGGAAGGGTCGATTTAGCTGGTGCAGACAGAGCACGACCTGTTTGAGGCCACAGACCAGGGCAGGGCAGCTCAGGCTTCCACAGGTTCGACCTTGGTCAGTAGAACACACACACAGCCCACACCAATCCAGGACGTCAGTGAGGGGGGAACCAGAGGTTCTCAGACAGACAGAGCAAGGAAGAGATTGGTGGAGGTGTGGTTGACAAGGGGAAAGAAATAAACGCAGCTCAGAGGTCACTCCCTGACCAGAGCCCGAAGGGTAGGACACATCGGACGGCCGGGACAGGTGGCTGATTGGCAGCTCAGCTCCTGGTTCCGTGTGCAGCATGTGGGTGACTGCAGTCCCTGTGTCCCCTCCCAGCCCCACCTACCAGATAATCTGGAGGGGGGGGGGCTTGTCCCAGACCTCAGTGATCTTTTGGGGGTTGGGATTAGATTTTTTTTTAAACGGAGGTACTGGGGATCGAACCCAGGACCCCAGGACCTCGTGCATGCTAAGCACGCACTTTACCACTGAGCTCTACCCTCTTCCCTGGGTGATCATTTTATTTGGGCTGCGGAGTGAGCCTGTCACTCATTGAGGGTTTCTTAACCTTTCCTGAACCAAGGATATTTGTGAGAATTTGATGAAACTGACGTTGCACCATCAGAAAAGGGCTCATGTTTTGGAGACTGAGGGCCAAGGCCATACTCAGACCCCAACTCAGTCCAGCCTCAGGTCCAGGTAAGGTGAGTGATCTGCTCCAGGCATGCCAAGCTCCCATCACTAGTCTGCAGAGGCCAGCCTGGGCCGTCCTTGTGGTAATCCCAGGCTGGAAACACTCTGGCCTGGCCCACTAGTGCTGACAGGGAGGCAGAGTCCACCTTCATCCACCCTCAAGCCCAGCCACGACCCTACTCAGCCCACATGCCCTGTGTAGCCCCAGGTCCCTGGGGCCCCAGGAATCCAACACAGAACACCCCTACTCCTGTGGCCTTAGTTGGGGCAGGAAAGAGCAGGTGAGGGAAGGCTACTTCAGCCAAGGTCAATGAACTGGGGATGTTCTGGTTACACACTGCACAGGGGATCCAGGCAACAGACCAAGGGAGTGTAAAGGGAATCAGTTTGATTCAGTCCAGGGCTGAACATGGGAACCATGAGTGGAGGCCGGGCAGGGCTGGCCCAGAGCACCACCAACCGGGCTAGAGCCAGAGGCCATGGTTTGAACAACTGGGCTGGGCCTTGCTGGCCCACAGAGCCAGGGCTGGGTGAGCTGGGCATTGTCAACTTTTGGTAAAATTCTTTAAAAATTAAAACCGTTCACAAAATAGGGATATTATATGAAGAACTTGTGATTGGGAGCATCAGGACACATGAGTTCCCCAAGTGCCCTCGGAGGAGGCTGGTACTGGTGACCTTGGGACATTCCCCCCCAGGGCTCTGACCCCAAGGCAGCTCCCAGTCCTAGATGACCTTCTTATGAGCCATGGGGTTACCAAGGCCCTCCAACATCTGCAGGCCACTCTGCCTCCCCTCCATTAACACGGCCCAGGGGGGTGTGACCTCCCATAGCACTCCTCAGAGGAGCCTGGTGCCCCTTAGTCAGTCAGCTAGGACCAGGTCAGGGGAACCTGCCTGTCCTCCCAGAGACCTGACTGGCTTTCAATGCTCAGGACTTCCAATAAGGGTCAGCGAAGTGGGTCTTAGAGCAGGAAAGGCCTCAGGGTGCCTGGCCCAGCCTCCTGCTGGGAGTCACATCCCCACCTGGGTTCAGGTCCCCACAGGCCTTGTGATCCTGGCCTCCTTTTGAACTGTGATAGGGTGGGGCTGACAGAAGCTCCAGACTCAAGGCCTTCCGTGCAAGACACAGCCACCAGCAGCACCCTCGGAGGGCCCCTGCACCTCTCAGAGCTGGTGTGGGTGCCCGCCACCCCACAGGAGTGCTGGCATGAACACTGTCAAGCCACTCCCAGAGCCAGGCCGCAGCACCCAGCCTCTGTCTGGAGAATGTTCCAGACAGGTGGGGGCGGGGGGAGGCCCCATCCTGCTATAACACAGGATGCCTCCAACAACACTGGGTTCTCCCAAAGGACAGAAAAGCACAGAAACCTTGCATAGCTGGTTGCATCCCAAGTCTCTGGGGCAGGGTGAGCCCTGATCCTCCAAGCAAAGCAGCACACACACAGCCTGGCTCAGATTTTACTTACGCTGTCCCCCAAGGGTGGTGACCGGCCTCAGCAAGGCCTCCACTATGGGGGAAGGGGAGGAGACCACAGAGGCAGCGAGAGGGCCTCAGGCCTCTGGGGATCCTGAGACAAGAGGCCTCTTGGGGCCTCCACAAAGCCCATGCCACCCGGGAGCTGCGTGGCCAGCACACACAACAATGGGTTCACCCACTGCCCATGGTGGCCCCCGCCACTGCCCCAGGCTCTGTCCATTGTGTCAAAGGGGGTGGAGGTGCTGAGCCCAACTGTGAGGCCCAGGCCTCTGTGTGGTTACTGCCCACTGGCTCTCTTCTGCATCACTGCCGGCTCAGACAGGGCCTGCTGCTGAAGCTGCTCGATCAGCTCCTCCACGTAGACCTTGAACAGAGGGACGGGGTCCTACAGGGGGCAAGACAGGGTCACAGTGAGGCGCTCAGGGGAGGCTGGGAATCCAGTTGCTCTGGCCAAACACCAAGAGGAACTGGGCGTGACAGGCCCAGGCCTCACAGCCTGGGCCACAGGGTAAAGCAAGATTACTCACCATCCCTCAGCCCCTAGCCCAGAGGACAGTGGCCTGTCCGTGGGAGAGGGGCTACCTTCCCTTGGGGATACAGGGATCAGGCGCCAGCCCCCAGCTTCCCTGCCTTAGGGCCCCGTGGCTGCAGATAGAGCGAGCAGAGGGCAGGGGACCAGCAGCTTCTGGGCCATGAGTGAGCTCCCTGTCTCAGCAGCTACCACATGCTCCAGACTCTTCCAGGGGACAGACATAAAAAGGCTTCAACTGGGAAGACCCTGTAGAATGCTAGGGAGCCAAGTAAACCGACAGGGCCAAGCATCCAGCTCTTGTCCCTCTTTCTGTCCATGAAGCCAGCCAGAGCAGGCAGGAGAGGTCAGGACCTAGAGGGGAGGGATTGTGCCCCGCAGAACCCATAGTCCATGGCTCCTGCTGGGCAGGCTTATGCAGCAGTGCCCCTGGGTCTAGGCTCCCCTGGGGCTGGAGCTTGGCAGCTGTGTCCACTCCTGAGAGGGCAGGGCAGCTGGCACTCCCACACACTCTCACCTTCTCCTCTAGCAGCCTCTGCTTCTCCACAGCCTCATCGAGAGTCAGACCGACCCACTCAGCCTCCGCCTCCGGAATGACAAAGGCCTGTGCAAGCAGAGATGGGGCTCGTGGTGAGGCCAGGGGCAGCTGGCCGGTGGGGCCCACCAAGAAGCAGGAAGGACAGGCCCAAGTCCTTACCTTGTACTTGTCATAGATGGCCGCCCTCCTGTCAGGGTCGTCTGGGTGCAGCTGGGGATCCTGTTGGGCGAGCCGCAGAAGCATCCCTCGTTTCAGGTCCATCCCGAACTTGGAGCACAGGTCCTCCTTTGGGGTCTGGCAGGAGGCTCCACGTGAGGCCAGGTGCTGCAGGCAGGGCCCCATCCACCTGACCAGCCAGCCCCTCCAGCCTCCTCCCCAATAGGTGGCAGTCCCCAGGCCAGCCCAGTGGAGCACGTTAGACCAGGTGGGCAGCCCCAGTGCCCAGGCCAAAACAGAGGACGGTCTAAGAGCAGAAAAGGAGACGGCTGTGCTCCCTTGAGTCCCATGGGCAAGGTGGCTGTCCACAGCGAAGGATTCTCCCATGGGCAGAAAACTCCAGCTGGGGCTGCCCAGAAAGGGACATGGTCCTGTTTACATCTCACTGGTGACCCTCCACCTCAGACAGCAACATGCCCCAGCATGGTGGTGATCTGCTTGCCTTGAGGATGTAGAAGTCAAACCCATAGGACTCATCGATTAGGTCCAGGGTGCGCATGGTCACGGTCACGGTGAACTTGGTGTCCAGGATCTCACTGTAGAGCTCGCGCTGGAACAGCTGTGGCTTCCACACCTTCTTCACCTTCTTGGAGAGCTGAGGGGGCAGCAGAGGCCTGGTGTGAGCTGCTGCTTCTCCCACAGACCTGAGCGGTGAATGGGGTACCTTCCTGAGACTTGGAATGTGGAGCTACATGGACCAGCCCCTACCTGGGGACCTGGCTGCCCACCCAGAGAACAGCTTCTCCCCAGACCTTGGCCAGGTTACTGGTGTGTATTCGAGACACACCACACACACAACCACAACTCCATGGTTCGGGGGTCATGAGAATTGGGGAAAGTATGGAGATCAAGCTGACAGGTAACAATAGACCTCACTCTCAACCTCTTTCAAGACTCAAGGCTCCTCCCCATCCTTACACTTGATCTGAGTGATCACTCTGTCTCAGATGCCCAGTGCCAGAACTGTGACCCCTTACTTCTGAGGATACTCAGATGGAGCTGCGTCCCCCACACACTAAGCCCCCTCTCCCCAGGGTCCCTTTTGCTCCCCAGGTACCTCCAGAGTCACGTGGAGCAAGGCAGCAAAAGCCGGGGAAGCACCGCTCAAGCCCATCCTGCTCACCTACCTTGTCGTTGTTGACATATCTGTGACCCAGAATCCAGCCCTCGCCGCCCCAGAGCCCTAGCTGGGACTCCGGAGGGTAGTGAATGGGAATGGGCACGTCCTCCAGGCGCTCCCGTTGCCCGTTCTTTGGGTTGATCTTGAACTTAGCCCCGTGTGGCCGGTAGTGCACGGGAGTGGGCGTCCGTTCCACCTCCAAGGAGCGCAAGTAATGCGAGGGAAGGCGGGAGCAGATGCCTTCACGCAAGCGGAGCTTCTTCCACAGGCCCACCGGGACCCTGTGCAAGGGCATCGCAGCGAGCCTTGGGGGAGGCAGGGGCCGGAGTCACCCGACGCCATGGGCCGTCTCGGGCCCCCCTCATCCTCTCCCGCCCCATTACCCCGCGCAGCTCCAACCTCCAGCCAGGTCCCTCCGCCATGGCTCCTTACCCCTGCACAGCCCCGTTGCCCACGCGGCCCCGACCCCCTGCCCCATCCCCCAGGGCAGCCCAGACCTCCGGCACAGTCTCCCTGGCCCGACCCCGTGAGCCTGCGCGGCTCCGACTACTCGGCCAGCTCACCCATGCAGTAGAGTGCCCTGGACCCCGACCCCCGATCAGGTCGCACTGCCTACCTCCTAGAGCTCAGTGCCCCGCCGGAACCGGAAGTCGCACCGCCGGGCACCTGGCCCTTCACCCGTCGCTGACTGGCTGCAAAGCCCGTCGGTCTACCCCGCACCACCCCCGGGCTCGCCCCGCCCCCTTTTCGGCCTTAGGGACTGTGGAAAATACCCTGCGGAGTCGGAAGCAGCTCCGGGCACCGTTGGCAAGTGCGGGCCGTTTCTCGCTAGCGGCAGCCCCAGGGGCGGGGTCTGTCATTCTTGCTCCCACTTCCCCTTCTCCCCAAAGGAGCGCAAATAGCAATGTAAAAACTTTTGCCTTGAAACATCACTGCAGAATATGAAATTCACCAATCACAGGGAAATCAGAGCTACAGAAAAATATGTCTTAAATGTCTTAAAAATTTTTACCCCTCAAAACACCCTATATAAATATTTCCCCTTTACAAGCCTAGAGGACACTCCGATGGCCAAGGGCTGGGTGACTGCGGGTGGGGGAAGCCTTCAGGGAGGTCACACCCTGGACAGAACCCTGTAGGGAAGATGCCGGGGCCAGGAGGTCGGAGGGCTGTGTGCCCCTCACACTGGGCGCAGCTTGCCATGGCCCCGCTCTGCATTCCTTATACAGACAGTAGCCCTCTGCAGTCATGCCTTAGCAAAGGGAGGGTACTGCTCCCTTGGCAGTTAGCAGCCCTTCCTCCACTTCCCCGACAGTGGAAGGAGAAAGACACTGCTGGGTCTCCAGGGGCCTCCTCCCCAAAGGTCCACCGTGGTTAGGCCAGTGCAGGGTGGCAGCCATTACCTCTCCTGGGAATAACACAAGAGAATCCTCCCCAGACAAGGGCCTAGGAATCCAGGGGGTGGGTGGGGCAGAGTTGGGATGAGGTGTGCCCTGTGGGCCCAGCACTCCCAGAGCAACTTGGGAGCCCCCTCCCCAGGAAGCTTATCTCAGAGGGCTGCAGCTCCAAAGCTGAGAGCCACAGGGAGTGAAGGGGGAGAGCTGCACAGCTAGAAGCCAGCCTCTCCATACCATTCACAGCAGCTAACCCTCACGTCCCCCCAGTGCCCTCAGCTCCCTGGTGAGCACAGTCACCCCTTCCCATGGTAAAAGCATCAGCAAGGGTATTCCCAAGCCAAGGCAGGTTGGCATTCAAGGAGCTAGGGATGGCACAGCTCCCAGCCTCAGTGGCAGGGGCCCATGGGAGGTGGGCTCAGGCCTCCTTTGCCCACCAGGGTCTCTCATATCACAGCCTCACAGGAGACTAGGGCAATGGGGGAATCTTACTCCACATCTCCCTCCAACTGTCCCCAGGTCAGTAGAACAGGAGTCTGCCCCTGCACGGTACCTTTGGTCTCCAAGCAGCCAGGCCCAGGCCCCAGGGGCCACTGCAGATACCAGCTGGGCCCTGCAGAGGGACTGAGTCAGCTGGCAGCTAGTGGACACAAGGGAGTTGGGGGTGTGGTCCTCTCCTCGAGAGGAGAAAGCAAGAGGATGCACAGGGCAATTTTATTCTGTTGGAAATTGATGGGAACAGGGTCCTTCTCCCTTAGTCTTGCCCCTGACTGGAGAGATCACAGCTGTAGGCCGTGTCATGTCACTGTGTACAGCTCTTCCCGGTGGTTCTTACAGATCTCATAGTGGCAGGGGAGCTTCTGGGAGCAGGCCCAGGGATCAGTGTGTTGCTCACGTGGTGGCAGCAAGAACGCTGCGCTCCCTGCCAGCAGCATGTGCCAGATGCTATGGGTGTAATAATAGTTGTCGCTGGTCATCATGGAGGTGTAGATGGTGATGGCCATAGTGGCCATGGAGATGCCAGGCAGGAGGTAGAAGATCCAACGCTGCCAGGAGGTGGGGTAGCAGTGGCGCCGGCGTCCGCAGCGGTACACCTGGAGGAAACTACCACATGAGTGCTGGCACAGGGGCTGCAGCCACGGCTCCCAAGGGTTGTGGGCTGCTTGGAAGGGGCTCCGGGGCACAGAGACTTGGGCATGAAGCCACGCTGGGCCCCTGTGGGTGCCACGAGTAGCCCTCAGAGGATGTGGAAGACTCAGTCCCAGGACAAAGAACATGGCCAGAACGAGGGGCCATGTTCTCTCCTCCCAGAGTGAGGGTCTGTGGGGGGCCCACACTCTTATCCCAATTGCCAAGGGAGGGGGTCTGAGGGGACCACAGGCCTGCTCTAGCTCCTTACCCACATGGTGACCATGACCACGATGGCAAAGAGGCAAGGCCCCATTGTGTTCCAGACTGCCCTGCGGTCCATCTGCAAGGACATGGCGAAGACCAGAGTGCCCAGGAGGAACAGAACCTGGGCAAAACACAGGGATGGTCACAGGGTCACAGGAACCCTGGCCTGGCTCATCTTTGACAGCATGAGGGCCAGCAGGAGCAGGTAGTGGGGACACACTGGTCATCCTGCTGTCCCTCACTGCCCCCTGGGCACCTCTGCCTGCCCCCTTGGAGCTGCTGGCACAATTTGTCATGCTCTGCTAGCTGGAAGGGAGGTGCTTCTCCTCCAGCTCCTACATTGCAGGGATGCATTGGTCCCACTGGTCCATCCACAGGTGAATTTCTGAGGCAAGAACCTGGCCATGCAGGGCACCAGGGCATGCATCTCCATCAGCCAGATCCTACTTCAGCAGAAAAGCCCCCAAGGTGTCCTCAGCACCAGAGGCTCCAGGAGCACAGCTGGGGGCTTCTCAGGGAGTTCTGGCCTAGGGTCAGGGCTCCAGGCCTCCTCTCTGAATGGAGCCCTGGGAGAGAAAAAGGCCTCTCTTAACCCTGCCCACTAATGGTAACCGCCGAACCCTCTTTCTGGTCTCTCCCTTGACACGCTGCACATGAGGGCCTCTGCTCCCCTAGAGCCCAGCTCAGGGGTGTTAGGAGATCACTCACGTATTTCAAGGCTGCCTTCAGCCGCGCCATGCAGAGGATGGTGACCCAGATGGACACTCCAGAGCCCAGGAAATCACAGTACTGCAGGGTGTCATAGTTCAGGATACACAGCACCGCCTCTCCTGGCTGGTCACAAGCGTGGTAGAACTGCAGGGCCAGGTGGTCAGTGGCAGCCCAGACCCCCAACCTCCCCACAACAGGAGCAGGGCTGGCCTACCGTGGAGAAGAACATGGTGTAGGCATAGACGGAGGCCTCTACCAGGTGGGAGCGGTGCACGGAGACGGTGATTGGAGCCAAGAACAAGAGGTTGCTGAGGGTGAGCAAGAGGGTGGCTACCTTCTGCTGGGCCACAGTCTGGGCCGTGCTGTTGTCTGTGCAGCTCCACCCACGCCAGCCTATAAGCCAATGTGACACTGCATGGGGCTAAGCCCAGGCAACTGGGGCCAGGCTTGGCGGAGGGTCCTTCTGAACCTCAAGGTCTACCCTTCACCCAGGACCCTGTGGAGAAGCCTCTTCCTCAACCCAGAACAGGCTGGGACAAGGGGGAAAGACATGGGGTAGGTGTGGGCAGGTATATGGCAGGCATGGGCAAGTGAGGGTAGGTGTGGGCAGGGGAAGCCAAAGTCTGAAGGCAGTACCATCTGTGGGGGTGCCTCTCTATGCCTGCATGGGGGTTGGCGGGCACTGTAGGAGTGGTAAGGAGGCATCTGCCCTTGCTCTTTGGGGTATTCTCCAAACTTGTCCCTCACCTGCCTTGCAGCTACAGCCTGCATACAGGTAGCTGTGTGTGCGCAGCAGGAGGCACTGGCCATAGGGTCCGCAGTCATTCAGGCAAGGCACCAAGTACAAAGTGGTCTCCACAGGCACCAAGGCCTGCTCACACTCCCTGTGAGGAGGGGCCACAGGAAGGCTGGCTGCCCACCAGTGCTCCCAGCAGGGTCTTGGATATGTGAACCCAGAGTTGAGGCCCTTGGGATCTGAGCCCTGGAGGATAGCAACTGAGCACTGCCAAGGTCAAGACTCCCCCTCCCCACTCCCACTGCTGAAGGACCAATGTGTCTGGGACTGGGTCCTGGACCAGCCCCCCTCCTTGTATCCTGGCTCCCAGAGCTGCCGTGGAAGGGGCGGCCAGGTGGAAAAGGGGAACCTCTTGGAACTCCTGGCGTCACCCCCAAACTGGGACACTGGCAGCCCTGTCCATGGTCCTGAGCATAACCACTTGGCTGCCTACCCCAAGTTTACTTACTTAGGACTTTCAGGGCACACAAGCTGCAGGGAGAGGTACCAGTTGTCTGTCTCTGGGTAAGGAATAACAAGGGTGGTCTTGCGCGATGAGGCACTCAGAGACAGAGGGTAGCCCTGGAAGAAGGCTGCAGGGGAGTGGGAAGTCCCAGTCAGAGATGGCCAGAGGGCCTGCTGGCTCACTGGGCCAGACGCTGCCTGCCCGTGCCTGTGCCTGTCCATACCTGTGGTGCAGTTGAGCGAATCATTGAAGCCTGAGGAAGGGCGAGGCGGCAGTCACACAGACCACCACCAAGGTGTTGTTGGCAATCGCGGTCTGAGAGGGAGGACGAGAAGGGTCAGCCCCCTGCTTCCTCCTCAACTTCACACTCCAGTGTCTGGGTGCTGTTCTCTGTGGCTCCCACAGGTTCAGGGCCCATCCAGGACCCTCGCCCTCTAGGCCTGGGACACCCAGCCTACGATCACCCCCTCCACCCTGTCTGCTCAGGCACAGTCCTGAGCCTGCCGACATGGACCTGCTGCTCCACAGACCAGGCTCCCCATTTCTCAGAAGGAGACTATTTTGGCCCAATGCCCACCAGGGTCACTTTGTTGCCTGAAAGGCTGCCCCGACCCAGTCTCCATGCCAAAGTCAGCACAGAAAGGTCTGAGCAGCATCACTCCACCCGGGGAGGTCTGAGCCCTGAACTTTGGGCCTTGGGCCCTGATTCAAGCAGGGTCTCGAGGTGCTCACAGCCAAAGATACCTTGTTGACTTGCAGAGAGATGATGAGGGAGCCCCCACTGTCCATGCCCGTGTTGAGGTACAGCCGCAACACGGAGGGCATGTCTGACTGCACCGACACCTGGTCTAGGGGCCGGAAGCGCACGGACACCACGTCCAAGTCTTCCCGAGGGACTGGGTAGTTCCTGAGGCAGAAGGGGCTGTCACCTGCCCCGCTGCTCCTGTCCAGTTCCTGGTAGCTGGGGCTCAGGGGCAGCAGACCAGTGGAGGCATTTCTGCTCTGGTTTGCACTGTTCTGCAGAAGGTGCTGGAAGCTCACACTCCATGGCCTGCAGGCTGTCAAGAGGACAAGGGGCTCAGTTGGAGGAAGGCCTAGGGGTGGAGGGCAGGGAGCAGAGCCACCCACCCCTCTTTCCATGCAGCCCACCTGTGAGTGCAGCTACAGCAGTGAAAGCTACAGACACAAGCGGCCCCGCCAGGCTCTTGGCTGTCACTTGCAGCCACCGGCCCCAGGGCGGTGAGGGCAGCAGCAGGCGGCAGTCCTGGGTGGGCCCTGTGCAAGTGAGCACCTTCCGGAAGTTGCCGGGCAGGGTGGCTGAGCCCACGGTGAGGCGCACGGGGCAGCCCAGGCTCCCATTGGATGCACAGCCCTGCAGCTCCAACCGTAGCTCCTGGGTGTACTCAGGGACAAAGATTCTGCAGCCAAGGGGATATGGCCTCATTCAGGCTCTGCAGCTTTGACCGGCGTCACCACAGCATTCACACTCAGGCTGCTGGCCAAAGGGGCCAGGGGTCGGGTCCCCACTTCTTAGCACAATCCAGAAACCCAGACCCCTCACTTTCTCACCCACAGTGAGGACAGCAGTACCACCCACTCCACCAAACTCGGAGGCTGGGCCTTCCCCAGGGCCTCCACTCACTTGAGGTAGCTGGGATGGTGGAGGAGAGTCTGCGGAAGGGGCACATCAGGCTCCAGGATAGAGACCTCGACCACCCGCACAACCAGCATGTCAGGCTGGAAGACGTAGGCACAGGTGGGAATAAAGCCCTAAGGAGAGAGCAGGCATAGGGAAGAAGAGGAAGCAGGTGAGGGGGCAGAACTGGGTCAGAGAGCCTGGGGGTTCGGGGGTGGTGCTGGGCAGCAGAGACTAGAGCAAAGTCTGCCCTGAGGTGGTGAACAGCAGGGACTGGCCATTTGTGCACTGCAGGATCCTGCCCCCTAACCATGGAGGGAGTCCCCTCACCTTCACCTCAATCTTCTGGGATGAGGGGGGCAGGTGGGCGGCCACAAACCAGTCCCCGGGTGCTGGGTGGGAGATGTTGATGGAGGTGTTGCCATGCAGCATCTTGACAAGGAAGGAGGGCTGCACGGAGGTGTTGTCGGGGAAGCTGGTGCCCAGTGGGTTGATGACAGGAGGGGCGCCATAGCGGAAATACCTGGAAGTAGAGAGAGTTGAGCAGGCTCAGGTGGGAGGCCCGGGAGGCTCAGGCGGGAGGGCGGCAGGCAGGCACCTACACAGTGATCTCCACGTTGGTGCAGGAGGGGCCGCTGCCCTGGGATGCCTGCAGCAGCCAGCGCAGCAGCACGGTGTCGGGGGGCACACGGAAGCGGAAGAGCCTGGTGCTGCCATACCAGCTATAGAAAGCCAGCTTCTGCGGGGACTGTGAAAACTGCTCAGACACCAGCCTGGCATCTGTGGGAGAAGGTGCTGTCAGCCAGGCCAGGGTACCCAGGACCCCCTCCACCTGGGGAGCAAGGCCTCCAAGGCCCTTCTGGCCTGGAATGGCCAGAGAGAAAAGGTGAGGGAAGCCATGGAGCCCTTGGGATGAATGTCATGCCAACTTTGACCCTGAAAGGTCACTGTCCCCCTCCAGCCCTTGACAAGGGCCTACGACTCAGAAGTTTTCAGTCAGGCATCATGTTCCTATTCATGTCCACACATCCAAGACCACCCTTGCCATCTTTCTAAACCCCTCCACCCCATCGATCTCTGGCTCACAGGCTCAGTCCCCACAGCCATTCCTCTGCCAACTTTCCCCAAATCATCACATCCCACCCACTAGGCATCCCTTATCAGCAACAAGCCCCAGAGCCCCCCATCACCTATCACCCCAACTGCCTCAGACCTTAGAAGCAGAAAGAGCCCCACTCAGAGGGCCCTGCTTCTGCCTACTGGTCACAGTCCCTCTTGGCCCCGCTCACATTGCAGCCCTGGTACATAAGGGGCTGAGTGATGAAGGCTGAAGGACACAAAAGTGGTCAGGGTGGGAGCCCCACTCCTCTTCATGTCTGCCTTGGGCCCTGCACATCAGGATGCTCCCTCACCTCCTCTGAGCCCCCTAGCTCCAGGATTTTTGATCCTGGTTCACTGGACAAGTGAGGGGATTCAGGTCTGGAGGCTGGCTGACTTGGGGTACAGCTCACCAGAGCCTGAGTTCCTCCTCTCCCAGAGAGGTGGCGGGCAGAGACCCTGCGCTGCCTTAAGCTGGAACGACTGGCCCCTGCACTGCAGAGGGGCACAGACACAAGGCAGGGGCCCAGACCAGGGATCCCCCATGGCCCAGTCCTGGCAGGAGCTCTCAGGCCTCCCATTCCATGGCTCCTCAGCTCCCCTCCCCTATACACACCAAAAGTTTACACTTGCTCACTTCCCAGGACAGCTTGGAAGGTCTTCCAGGACTCAGCACAGAGGCCTGAGACCCCACTCTGGATCAGGGCCCTCCTTGGGTGTTTACTAACCGGTACAACCTCCACTGGTGCATATGTCCAGGGCCCACAGTGTAACCACCTGCCCAATGAGTGGGTGAAGGTGCCCACCCAGACCCTCCCTCTTGGGCCTTCCATAGAACAGGCATGCCCTGGGTGCTCTCTGTGTCCAGGGGGTGGCTGACCAGGCCTGGGGTCCAACCACGAGACGCCTGGGCAGCATGGCAGGAAGCCTGGCTCCAGCACCAGCTGGGCCTTGTGCTTGGTATGACCTTGGCTGTCCCTTCCCCTCTCCAGGTCCCAGCTTCCTAGTGAGTTGGCCGACAGCACCTCCCTTCGGGTGCCGCTCCCTCCATTGATTAATAGATGTTAAAGTGCTTCCTGAAAAGTGCACTATGGTCACAGCAGGGTGTGGCCTCATGCTCCACAGGCTGGGTGACTCCCCCTACCCCAATGGGAGAGTGGCTGGCTCACACCACCCCAGCAGCAAGCCCAGGGCCTCTCCAGGTGGGCCAGATGCGCAGGTAAGGGAGCCAGGTGAGCAGCTGGCTCTCCTGCCAGCCTCCTGACCCTCCCCTGGAAGCACCTTGAGAAAAGATAACATGCCACTTGCAAAGCCAGTCTGAGCTCCAAGGAGTCCAGCATGGGGGCTGGGCAGGCACAGGCTCCATACAGGACACATTCCAGGCTTTTCGGGTGTCTACTGGCCACCAGGTCCCACCCGTCTGGCTGTGGCCTGAGTGCTAGGAGACTCGGAGCCAATGAACTAACACAAATTTTCTCCTTAAGCTGCTGCAGCCTCCAGGATAACATAATGACAACAGTCGAAAAATTTAAAAGTGCTGGGAGCTGAGGCAGGACAGTTCCCCACCTCCTCCCCGACAACCTCAGGACCACAGAGCCTTTGAGAAGCGGTCAGCCAGCCTGCTGGGCACCCAACTTCTAGACAGGGACAGGCAGGGAAGATCACACTGCAGTGTACAGCCCCTTGACCTGAGAGAGGCAGAGCCTTCTGGTCCCCACCAGCACAGGACATCATGCAAATCAGGTGGTAGCTGTGAAGTTTCAGCATGTGCACAAGAGATAAGAGAGGTCATCCTAAGACCCAGTGGTCCCCTACTCCCAGAGCCACAGCTCTGCAGCCTAATCTCCCTGCCCAAGATGCCCACATTGTTATGTTGGTCAATGCACCAGGCAATTAACACCATTAACACATCCGTCTGAGCTGGATATGGAAGTCATATTTCTGATACATGAGAGTGCCAGCCACATGAACACCTGCTCTGGCCACAGCCCCTCCAAGGACACAGGGTTGAGGGGAGGAGAAAGAAAGTCCCTGAGCCTGTCCTTGGATCCTTAATGAGGGCATCCTTCACCACACCCTCCAAACCAGGACAGGCACCCAGTGCAGAGACCCTGCCCACCCCTAGACCCCAGAAGCCAAGATCACAAAGCTGCCTGCCCCTTCAGCAAGCCTGGGAGATGAGAGGCTGCCCCAAGTTTTCCATCTACATAAATTCTCCACCAGTGATCCCACACCTAGCCCTGATACCGGGAAAGGAGGAAAAGGAGAAAGTACAGGTTGGAGGTATCCAATGAAGCGATTTCATCAGGGGCCGATCTGGGGAAACCACCTTTCATTCCCAGCTGTGCCAAGCTAGGAAACCAGAGGCACAGCCCTCAAAGAAACAGGAGCCTGGAGGAGCAAGATTTCAGAAAAGAGAGGATGGGCTGGGAGCCAGCCCCAGGCTGTACGATGAGCTGCCTACTACACAGGGGGGCATCTGGGCCTTCTTAGCCCCCACGTGGCCCCCAGGGAGTCCAAGGCCACAAGAGTCAGGGAAAGGGGGGTTACTCAGCATCCCCAAGTGCCCTGCAGAACCCCTCCTGGTCTAGCCACAAGAGTCAGGGAAAGGGGGGTTACTCAGCATCCCCAAGTGCCCTGCAGAACCCCTCCTGGTCTAGCCACTTCCTTGGGCCTCCACCAAAGGAAGTGGAAGTTCCCGAACAACACAGAGGTCCCCATTTCTCAGAACCACTCTGGCGAACTAGAGTCCTGAGGACCACTTGGAGTCTAGCCTCCAAGAAGTAAGGCCAGTTGTTGAAAGTGACTGCAGTAAGATGGTGGTCACCTTGGGAGGGGTGGAGGCATGACACCCACCTAGATTGCTACTCCAGGATCTTAGCAACTTTTTTCCAACTCTGCCCCTCTCCCAAACCAGATAGGGGTCCCAGAATCCCGCTGCCCAACGCTTCTTCTCAGGGAGTCTCGCAGCTCTTGGGAGTCCCGCAGCTCTTGGGAGTCCCAGATGAGTTCCCCACCCCGGCTCCTTCACCTCCACGTCCAGGTGCACGGTGGTCGTGCCCGACCTGCACGGGTTAGGAGCAGGAGTACGAGGAAGGAAGGGAGGGCGAGCTCCAGGGGGCCAATTCGGCGGAACCTGACCCTGGGGACAGAGGAGGAGGCGCTGGCGTCCTTTCCACCTGACTTCGCTCACATGAGGCGCCCCGAAAGGGGCTGCCCTGCACCCCCAACCCGGGGTGGGGACCTGGGCCCTATGCCCGCGCCAAGTGAGCGTACAGGTGTCCCCAGGTGAGTCACAATCCAGGCCCCGCCTCCTAGCCGCTGCCCCCTGCTCCCAGCCCGCGCCCCCCCAGGATGGCGCCCGTGGGTCTACCGTAACTCACCGCTCTTTCTGCCGTCGCCGGCGGCGGCAGGCGGGGACAGAGCGAGCAGCAGCAGCAGCAGCAGCAGCCCCGCCACCGCCACTGCCACCGCCGCACCCCCGGTCCCAGTCCCAGCCCGGCCCATAGCTCTGCGCTCGGCCCGGCGCTACCCGGCCCGCGTCCCCGGCCACCCGCCCCCGCCGCCGCTTGGGCAGCCACCGCCACCACTGCGGCCCCAGCCGCCACCTCTGCCTCGGGCTCCCATCGTCCGGGCCGGTCCCAGCCGCTGGCGCCCCGGGCACTTCCGCCTGCGAGGCCCCGCCCCGCCGGGGTCAAGCTGAAGAGGAGCGCAGGGCGCTGGGCGCCGAGCAGGGCGCGGGGGGCGTGCCGGGACGGCGATTGGAAGGAGGACAAGAGGCGGGGGCGGCGAGGGACAGGGCGACGTGGGGCTGGAAGGGACGCGGGCGGGAGGCGACGCGAGGACCGAGGGGGCGTGCCAGGAAAATGAGTCCGAGGGAGGTCGCGGACTGAGGGGGAACCCAAACCCACAACCGCGCGCAGGTTGGGGAGGCGGAGCAGGAGAGGCTGGAGGGTATCTGGACACGTGGGGCTGAGGGCGGAATGGCGGCAGACCGTGCATGGGAACCAGGGGGCAGTGGGGGGTCTCGGTTCAGAGGGAGAAATAGTGGGGCGTGAATTAGAACGCGCAGGAGATTCCAGGCGACCGTAGAGCACCCCACATGCTTCCTGGAGGCGCTGGGGGCCCCGGGGACCCAAGCATCTGCAGATCCCTGAGCGGTGGTGGGCCGGGCGCCGCGCGAGGTCCATCCAGCCTACAACCGCTCCCGCCTCCCGGAGCTGGACTCCCCGACCGGGCCTCCTGGCGCGACACACCTCAAAGGCGCTACGACTGTGGGACTTTCAAAGAAAGATGAAAAGGCTCCTTGCACATGTTTCGCGCACTTTAGGTGGCGATTCACGTTGGTGGATGGGACTCACTTCTCACCCTTGATACCAGGGTAGATTCCGACAGACGGATTTCAACATAAAAAGGAAACTGTAAAGGGACTGGAAGAAAACTTGGGGAAACTCTTTCAGAGTCTAGGAGAAGCGACAGCTTTTCTAAATATGACCAGAAGACTAGAGGCAAGACTGAGAAATTCAGCTACGTTAAAATCAAAGCTTCCTGAAGAACAAAACTGCATAACCAAAGTCAAAAAAAGAAGCGGTAAACTGGGGAGGACATCCTTACAACTCACATCACAAAGGGCCAATCTTAACGAGAAAAGAGTTCCTACAAATAAATACCAACTCTCCAACAGGAAACGACTGGAATAGATTCCTGGAAAAGATACACAAATAAACATTTCCCTCCTCAGAGAAATGCAAACTGAAAAATACCAAGAGGCCTCTTTTCTTTCACCTAATAAATCCGAGGAGATCAAAAGTTCGATGTTACCAAAAGGCTGCGGTTGTGCGCCGACTCTCCTACGTTTGGAGGCCAGAAATTGGCCTAGACGGAGCCTCACATGATCCTCAGTCATCCCGCCGCTGTGCGTTTTCCCTGCAGAAATGGTCACAGAAACATGGGGTTGATTGCCTTTCAGTACAACATGCACCAAGATACTGGTCTTAAGGAATGGGGTATTCAAATCATGGGTACCGCGATGGATATTCAATGCTGTGATATTTTAAACACTGCTACAGTGGACTGTAAAAGGAAAACCAGGAAACTGTACTGATTGGGAATGGTCTATCAGGTGAACTTTAGCTGAAAAAAGGAAAGGGCAGAATAATGTGTTCAGAAAGCTACTATTTTCTAGGGAAAAAATTTTTTTATTTGGATGGAAGCATACAGCAGCAAGGGAAGGATGGGAACCAAGTGGCTGAGGACTGAGAGGTGGGGGCTGTACCTGTACCTTTTGAACTTTGTACTAGTGGTGGGAGGAGGGTTTCCTTGACTGGTGGTGGGTTTATTTGTAAGCCCTGGGCTACTGAAGGCTGGGGAGAGGAGGTGAAGGGTGGAGGCCAGAAGCACCCCAAGCCCTAAGTGTGAAGCCATAGAAGAGATCCTTTATTCCTCTGGAATCTATGCTGGGCCCTCCTCACCCCTGGCAGCAGGGGGCCCTGAGAGTCTCAATTTAAAGGGACAGAGACCAATTCTGGATTTGCTGAGTTGCGACTTTAGGGCACTGTACTGACCCAGATCCTGCCAGGGACTGCAGTTGTGGTCAGCACTAAACACTGCGGACTGTTCCATCTGCTGCCCCAGGCTGGGCTCTGAGGGCCACCTCGGTAAAGTTCACCAGCAGGCAGGAGGGGAGGCATCAGACACCCGTTTCCCCACCTCTACCCCCCCCCCCAGTGTTCCACCTGGAAGTGCTGGTGAACTTGTAAAGGGACAAGAGTCAGGAGACCTCTGCTAAGTAATAGTATTAGCAATGGAAGGAACCCCCCTCGCAGGGCCTTACTTTGACAATAGGAAACCCAGGCCCAGTGGCCGGAGGGCCCTATCTAGAGGTCTTGCGTGGACACAGTTGTGTATTCCACTTCACACTACACAGGAAGATGACAATAGGGTTGTCAACTGTCAAGAATAAAATGATAAAAATTCTAAAAGGAAACTAGAACTTGCCCCTTAGAATACAGGCATGGGAAAGAATTCCTTAAGACAGGAAACCAGGGAACCATGAAGAAGAAGTTAGTTGTTGGACTATATTTTTTTAAATGTTACGTAAGTATAAAAAATGTCAAAGTAAAAAAGGATAGAAATTATTAATTAAGTCAAAAGACAAACAGGAGAAAACATGTGTTATACATGTGATAAACGATGAATATACCTGAGATAGAAAGGAAATTCACACATTGAAAAAAAGACAGCCCAAAAGAACAATAGACACTGGAAATGTCCTGGCAATTGATGAGAAGATGAGGAAAGATGCAAATGGTCACAGCATATAAGGCTGCTTGGTCCAGCAGCAGTCAAATTGCCTGAATACAAAGGAAAACAAGACACCTGTCCCCTCTCGGAATGCAGGGAACAGGCACCTCCCACTTTGCTGATTGGACTGTGGACTGCCTCACCTTTTCAAAGTTACATTAAAATGCAATAGAATCACAAGGACCCAAGGGCAGATTCAAAGAGGTGTTGGCTGCAGAAGTGATTATGGCTGTGGAAACTTGGGAGCTCTTTAAAAAGCAGGATGGGTGAATAAATTAGGACATACATATACTATGAACTTCCACACAGGTCAGCGGGTCTTCTGGAGCTATACCCATCAAGTTGCTGGAGAGCATGGATACATCACATTTCCAAACTGGAACAGCCTCAGATCCTCTCATGAGCCCTGAGTGTGGACTTAGTGAACGGCTGCCACCCACCCAGAGGGGAGGTCTGGGAGAGGGACGGACGGACAGGGGAAGGCAATTTCCCTACAGATAGTCCCTGTCTAGTCTCAAAGAACATTATTATGTTTGATTTGGATAAAAACTTCAAAGGTTCACAAAAGCAAAGAGAAAGCCTATAATTCAATTTTATGCAAATAATCAGAGGAAGAGTTGCAGGACATGGATTTTAGGGATGCCTCCGTGGCCTCTGGACCTGCACAGGGGAGCAGAAGGAAGAGTGCTGAGGTCCTCTCCAGCTGCCCTCCCCTCCCTCCCACCTGCCTGGCTGCTCTTCTCCCTTCCTCCCTCCCTCCGTCCATTCCTGCCTGGTTACCCCACGCCAGTGTTGTCGCCACCCTGGGCCCAGCACCAGCCGGCTTCATCTCCCACTGCTTCCCTTCCAGCTGAAGGCTGGGCTTAGCCTTGCACACACTGCGGGAACACAGCCCTCAAACCCCCAGCTGCTCTCCCCCATCCTCCAGAATTTGCCCAGGGCTCCTCCCACAAGTCCCTGTGGGGATCCCAGGTCTGAAGGGGCCCCCTGCTATATAGATGGGGAGGTGTCCTGTCCCCTCACCACCCCTGCAGTTTCCCTGAAGGAAGGAGCTGAATCTCCCCCTATGTGGTCTGGGGAGGAGAGGTGCAGTCACCCTTCATCTTTGTCCCAGTGCCCCAACTTGTCAGCATGAACTAGACCAGGGTGCCCAAACATCTGGGTAGTTTCCCCATAAGTTTTTGGAACAACGTAGAGTTTCTGAATCTTTATTGTACCAAGACAAAGTTTTTCTTAAGTTCAACTACCCATATATTATTATTTCATAAAGGAAAGATCATTTTCCTACCAAAAAATTAGGAAGTACATACTCTTAGAATTGTGCTTAAATAAAGATTAGGTATTTTCATGTGGAATCCAAAAAAAAAGAAAAAAAGGGGACACTAATGAATTCATCCACAAAACAGAAACAGACTCACAGACATGATAAACAGTCTTATGGTTACCAGAGGAAAGGTGGTGGGAGGGAATAAATTTGGGAGTTTGAGATTTGCAAATGATAACCACTATATATAAAAATAGAAAACAAATTTCTTCTGTATAGTACAGGGAACTATATTCAATATCTTGTAATAATCTTTAATGAAAAAGAACATGAAAACAAATATATGTATATATATGCATGACTGGGACATTAAGCTGTACACCAGAAACTGACACATTGCAACTGACTATTCTTCAATTAAAAAAAGAGGATTAGTTTTTTCAAGTTCAGTGTGTGTGTGTGTGTGTGTGTGTGTGTGTGTTTGTGTGTGTGTTTAATGGAGGCTCTGGGGATTAAACCCAGGACCCCCTGCATGCTAAGTATGTGCTCTACCACTGAGCTATACCCACCCCCTCAGAGTGTGGTTCTTATTTGCTACCATTTATCTGGGTAAATGAGTGCTTCCCATCCTGGATGCTGGGCACTTACAAACCAGAGGATGAAGGACACAGGTGGTGCCCTCAGGGCTCCTGGCCTACAGTAAGCCTGGGACAAAGTCCAACTGCATTGGAGCATGGTGACCAGAGCAAATTCCTGGTCCCCTTCCAAATGGAAATAGCAGAGGGTGACAGAGGCAGAAGATGGTTGCCAGGGTAGGGGGCCCTTAGAGTGGTGGTGTGGCTTGAGGGCTCCCCTTGCCACCCTCCCCAACATCCCTGGGCTGCCAGGTGAGGGCAAAGTGACAGGAGCCCCTGTTCCTAGAACTGACCCACTCTAGTTCCCCCTCTGGTGAGCAGGGGTGAAAAGAGGTCTAACATGCCTAAAGTTGAAGTCCCAAGAGGACAGGAAAGAGAATGAGGCAGAAAAAAATGTGAATAAATAATAGCAAAAATATTCTCAAGATTTGGTGAAAGACATTAATCTGCAAGTTCAAGCAACTCATTGAACCCTAAGAAGAATCAGTAAAAAGAAAATCATACCCTGGCACAAAATAGTCAACTACCGAAAACCAAACATAAAGAGAAAATACTGAAAGCAGCCAGAGAAAAATGACATTCAGGGGAATAACAATTCAAACAATTTATGACTTCTCATCAGAAACAAAGGAGCAGACAGGATGGGGGAAAGGAGAAAATGGACCTACATGGTTGTAAGATTCTTGCATCTTACATGAAGTGGTACAGTATTAATTCTAAATAGTCTGTGAGATGTCAAGGGGGTAATTACAATCCCTAGAGCAGCCACTATAAAAATAATGCTGGGGTATACCTAAAGAGCCAATAAATAAGTTAAATGGAATTTTAAAATATTCATTGAATCCAAAAGAGGTCAGGAAAGGAGGAAAAGAATACAAATCGGAGGGTCAAACACAAAACAAATAGTAAAACAGGGGACTGAAATACAACCTTATCAATAATTATATTAAATATTCATGGACTACATACTCCAACTAAAAGGCAGAGATTGTCGGACTGGATTTTACACAAAGACCCAACCACCTACAAACAATTCACTGTCAACTATAAAGACACAGATGGGTTGAAAGTAAGTGGATGCAAACATAGAAAACAAACTTATGGTTACCAGGTGGGGAAGCGGGTAGGAAGGGATAAATTGGGAGTTTGAGATTTGCAGATACTAATTACTATATATAAAATAGATAAACAAGTTTCTACTGTATAGCACAGGGAACTATATTTGATATCTTGTAGTAACCTATAATGAAAAAGAATATAAAAATGAATATATGTATGCATATGTCTGACTGAAATATTATGCTGCACACCAAAAATTGACACAACATTGTAAACTGACTATACTTCAATTAAAAAAAATGTAAGTGGATGGACAAAGACACAGCATCCAATAATACACATGAGAACCTGGAGTAGATAAGGTAAACTTCAAGACAAAGAGTATCACCAAAAACAAAGAAAAATACTTCACAACAATAAAAGGGTCAATTCATAAGAACAAAATAAATATGTATGCACCCATTTAAAGAGCTTCAAAAAACATGAAGTAAAAATTGATGGAGTTAAAGAAAGAAATAGGCATTCCACACAATTGGGAGATTTTCACAACCTGCTCACAGCAGTTGGTGGAACAACCTAGAGTTAAAAATCAGTTATGACACAGGCTATTTGGACAATTCTATCAGCCACCTTGAACTTAATAAGTTTACAGGCACTACCTCCACTTGGTGCAGAATGGACTTTCTTTTCTTCCCCAACATGGATCATATGCTGGGCCAGAAACAATTGTCTGTAAGTTTAAAAGAATTCAGGTGACCATCGACAGGGACTTGATAAAGAAATTACAATATACATATATGATATATATATATATATATATATATATATATATATATATATATATATGTAGTGTGTGTGTGTGTGTGTGTGTGTATATATATATATCTCACATACACACACACACAAACACACACAATGGAATACTACTCAGCCATAAAAAGAATAAAATAATGCCATTTGCAGCAACATGAATGGACCTGGAGATCATCATTCTAAGTGAAGTAAGCCAGAAAGAAAAAGAAAAATGCCATATGATATTGCTTATATGTGGAATCTAAAAAAAAAAGACACAAACAAACTTATATACAAAACAGAAACATACTCACAGACATAAAAAACAAACTCATGGTGACCAGAGGGTAAATGGGGGTGGGAAGGGATAAATTGGGAATTTGAAAATTGCACACCCTTGGGGAGTGATGGAAATGTTAGCTATCTTGATTGTGGTAGTGGTTTCATTGGTATATACATCTATTAAAATTCATCAAAGTGTACATCTGAAATATGTGTAGTTTACTGTATAGGAACCATACCACAATAAAGGTGTTTAAAGAAAAAACACCACCAATGCCTGTAGAATTTTGCCAAATGCTTTTACAGCATCTAGTAAGATATATTCTTTATTAATGTACATTTCTAATTTTGAACTAGTTTGGAAGTCCTATGATAAATCTCAGTACTGATTTTACTAAACTGCTAGATTTGACTTGTTAATGATTGAATTAGAACATTTAACTTCCCTTTTTATCTGTATTTATATTCCTTTTCTTACTCCTAGATACTGTATTTTCTCCTTTTTTTCCCCATCATCCTACTTGATGGAGTTTGTTATTTGCTAGATATTGGCTTACCAAATACATATTTTGTTCATTAATGTATTCTTTTATCTTTATTAATGCATTCTTTTAATTTTCTTTGGATTAAAAAAAAAAGTTCCCAGAGAGATTAGCTCGCCCCTTCCACCATGTGAGCTGACAATGAGAAGATGGCCATCAGTGAGGAAGGGAGCTCTCACCAGATACTGAATCTGCCAGCACCATGATCTTGGACTTCCCAGCTTCTAAAAAGTTGAGAAATAAATGTTCATTGTTTATTAAAAAAAACCAAACAACTACTATATTTCATTTCATAAGACTTATCCATTTTCTATCAATGTAATCTAATGTGAAACAAATATTTAACAGTTATTTGAGAGGTGAGCTTATTTCATTAGTATAGACTGTCAAATCGGTTTTTAGACTAAAAATAAAAAACAAAGAAAAGTGTAGCTAACTGCAAAAAAACGGAAAGAATTTAGATGATACAGAATGTGTTCTCTGACTGCAGCAGAATTAAATCAGAAATCCACAACCGTAAGTTATCCAGAAATCAGTGAAAATCAGACTCAGGCTCTCATGGCTGCCGGCTTGCAGGGAATGGGGACTGGGCAGTGTGGAAGCCGAGGCCTGCTTCAGCACAGACTCAACCCCAGCCACACGTGTTTACCAAAAAGGCACAGGTTAGAATCAGATGGGAGAATCTCCTGTAGAGCAAGAGGCCAGCAGCAGCAGGGCTGGGAGAGAGTCTGGTTCTCCTGGTCCTCTTCCCCTTACCCTGCAGGGCAGGGTCCCTCCAAGCACACTGCAGGAGGAACATCCCAGAAGTCCAAGGCTATCGGCCCTCTCTCCCATCCTCCTCATCCTCAGTCAGGCTGTGAAGGTGTCAACCAGGATTTTTGAGGCTGGACTGGGATAGGATCAGCTTCTAAACTCACACCCATGGCTGTGGTGGGCATCAGGTCCACACTGGCTGTTGGCCAGAGACATGGGTTCCTTGTCACAAGGACCTATCCATAGGGTACCTGGCTTCTCCTAGTGTGAGCTGCATATGGGATGGGGGTGTTGGGAGGGGGATGGAGAAAGAAAGAAGCAGGCCAACAAGACCCTGGCCACTGATCTTGAAGATGACCTCCCATCTCTGCTGCTGTTTCTTCCTTGTCACTGGGTCCAGCCCACATTCAAGGGGAGAGGATTCCATGAGGGTGTGGATTGAGTGGTTTTCTGTTGCTGAGTTGTAAGAGTTCTTTTCAAAATTTTCATACTAGGCCCTGGTCAGATACATGACTTGCAAATATTTTCTCCCACTCTGTAGGCTGTCTTTCCTCTTTCTTGATTATTCCATGCTGTTCACCAAAACAGGTTGGTCAGCTGAGATTCTTACTAGCAGTGACAGATTCCAATGGTCCAAACCCTCGTTCATACTCAGAATTTTCAGACTTGGAGATTTGTGCCCTGATTTTATTTGCATTTTTCTGATTACTCCTGAGGCTAAGCACCTTTGCATTCTTACTGGCTGTTTGGGTTTCCTCTGTGGAGAAGTAAATCTTTAAGTACTTGCTCTTGGTCAGTGGTCTTTCACTCACTGATTTCTAGACATAGGGACCTAGACCTGCATAGGTTTTAGGTGGTAGAAATATTATTTCTTATTCTGTGGCTTGTCATTTTTCTTTCTTCATGAGGGGTGTGTGTGCTTGTGTGTGTGTGTGTGTTTGTGTGTGTGTGAATGTGTGTTTTAGGTAAGAGAGTATGGGAAGATTTTTTTAATTGAAGTATGTCTGCTGTACAATATTACATAAGTTACAGTACAATGTAGTAATTCACTATCTTTAAAGGTTATACTCCACTTATGTCATGATAAAATATTGGCTATATTCTCCGTGTTGTACAATATGTCCTGGTAGCTTATTTATACCTAATAGTTTGAACTCCTTATTCCCCTACCCCTATCCTGCTCCTCCCCACTTCCCTCTCCCCACTGGTACCTAGTGGTTTGTTCTATCTATAAGTCTGCTTCTTTTTTGTTATACTCACTAGTTTGTTATATTTATTAGATTCCAAATATAAGTGATATCATACAGTATTTGCCTTTCCCTGACTTATTTCACTTAGCATAATGCCCTCCAAGTCCATCCATGTTGCTGCACATGGCAAATTTTTGCTCTTTTTTATGGCTGAGTAGTATTCCATTGTGCGTGTGTGTGTGTGTGTGTGTGTGTGTGTGTGTGTGTACACATATGGAATACACAAAGAAGATTAAGTTGGATTCACTTTGCTAGTATTTGGTTTAGGATGTTTGCATTTATATTCATCAATGATATTGGCTTTTCTTTTTTTTGTGATATCTTTTCTGGTTTTGGTATCAGGGTGACGCTGGCCTCGTAGAATGAGTTCAGAAGCATTCCTTCCTCTGAAATTTTTAGGAATAGTTTGAGAAGGATAAGTTTTTGGGTTTTTTTTAAATGGAGGTACTAGGGATTGAACCCAGGACTTCATGCATGCTAAGCACACACTCTACCATTAAGCTATATCCCCACTCTCCTGAGAAGGATAGGTATTAATTCTTCTCTAAATGTTTGGTAGAATTTGCCTTCAAGCCATCTGGTTCTGGACTTTTGTTTGTTGGGAGTTGTAAAATTACTGATTTGATTTCAGTCCTGGTAATTGGTCTGTTCATAGTTCCTGTTTCTTCCTGGTTCAGTCTTGGGAGACTGTACCTTTCTAAGAATTTGTCCATTTCTTCTATGTTGTCCATTTTATTGGCATATAGTTATTTGTAGTAGTCTCTTATGGATCCTTTGTATTTCTGTGGTCTCTGTGTGTTTTTTAAATAGATTTTATTTTAAGAGAAGTGTTAGATTCCCAGCAAAATTGAGCAGAAAGTACTGCAAGTTCCCATATACTTTGTCCCTAAATATGCTTAGACTCCTCCACTATCAACATCCTGCACCAGACCATGTGGTACATTTGTTACAACTGATGAACCTACATCATCATCACCCAGAGTCCATAGTTGACATTAGACTTAACTCTCGGTGTTGTACATTCTGTGGGTTTGGACAAATGTGTAATGATGTATATCCACCACTATAGCATCATACAAGGTAGTTTCACTGCCCTAAAAGTCCTCTGTGATCTGTCTATTCATCCCTCTCTCTCCCCAACCCCAAACAACCACTGATCTTTTCACTGTTTCCATAGTTTTGTCTTTTCCAGCATGTTATATAGTTGGAATCATACCATATGTAGCCTTTTAAAACAGGCTTCTTTCCCTAAGTGATATGCATTTAAGTTTCCTCTATGTCATTTCAGGGTTTGATGGCTCATTTCTTTCTTTTTTTTTTTTTTAAATCTTTGTTTTGGGGTGGGATTAGGTTTATTTATTTATTTATTTATTTATTTAATGGAGGTACTGGGGATTAAACTCAGGACCTTGTGCATGCTAAGCACGTACTCTACCACTGAGTTATACCCTCCCACTCATTTCTTTTTTATTGATGAATAATATTCCATTGTCTGGATGTACCACCATTTATTTATCCATTTACCTACTGAAGACACCTGTTGTTTTCAAGTTTTGGCAATTTATGAATAAAGTTGCTATATAAACATCCATGTGCAAGTTTTTTGTGGACAGAAGTTTCCAGCTCATTTGAGTAAATACCAAGGATCATGACTGTCACATCACATGGTAAGAGTATGTTTAGTTTTGTAAGAAACCACCAAACTGTCTTCCAAAGATGCTGTTATTTTGCATTCCCACCAGCAACGAATGAGAGTTCCTGTTGCTCCACACTCTTGCCAGTGTTTGGTGTTGTCAGTGTTTTAGATTTGGGCCATTTTAATATCTTTGTGGTGTTTCTTATGAAGTTCTTCATTTTAATGCAGTTGAATTTGTCAATCTTTTCCTTTATGATTAGCTGCCTTTTTTGCCTAAAGAAATTCTTCCCCTTAGAAGGCCATGCTTATATTTTCTTATCTTCTAAAAGCTTTGTAGATTTGCCTTTCATATTTAGGTCTTTGATCTGCCTGAAGTTTATTTCTCTGTATGTAGGATTAGGTCTCTCTCTCTCTTTTTTTCTAGATGAATACCTGACTGACCTAGTCCTATTTATTGAAAAGCTCCATTTCCAACTGATTGGCAGTGGCATCTCAATCGTATTTTACATGCTCATACATATATGAGTCTGTTTCTAGACTCTGCATCCTGTTCCCTTGGACTATTTGTCAATCTTTGGGCCAGTACAGGGACAGAATTACTACAGCTCCATAACAAGGGTTGATACATCACAGAATAAGCCCCCTTGCCCTTATCTATTTCAAGGGGTTTGGGTAGCCTGGCCCTTTACATTTATGTATTATATTTCAAGTCAGCTTGTCAAGACCACGAAACAACCATTGGGATGTTGACCTGCAAGTCAAGGTGAGGAAAGCTGACCACTGGCCTCTCTGTGGTCCCTGGGCCCTTGCTCTATCTGAAGGGTTCAGTGGTGCAGGGCAGGATGTCTAAGTAGTCCTAAGTCTCAGAAGGAAGTAGGGCTGCCCTGCCAGGAGGGAGCTGACTGTGAACAACTTGGAGACAAGGAAATCATGCATAAAGGGGTTCAGAGACCATGCTGGGGTCAGAATGATCAGGCTGAGCAGGACTAGCCACTTCCTCCATCACACCTGACAAGGACGGAGCTTGAGAGAAGGGCATTGCAGGCCAGCATAACTTGTGCCAAATCTAGCTGGCACGGGGTGGGAGGGAAGAAATCAGTCTTCAACGAATATGCGGGGGTTGGGTGGGGGTTTAATCCACACTAAGCCTGACGTGGGACAGTTGAAAACGATCTGAGAGCCAGGACATCTGCTCCTTAAGAAATGGGGGAGGAGAGTCTAGAAATGTGGTCATGGAGAAGTAAAAACTGTGCCAATACGTTGATAAAGTGCTTCCACGTTCAGTAATGTCATGTTCAGGAAGTAATGATGGAGAAATGAATAGGCTGGTGTTTCTGCTCTGCTGTGTTCCAACGCTGCTCATGAAGTACTTCCGCCTGGTCCCTCCCTGCCTGGGGCTGGGTTTCCCAGACACATTCCCTGATGAGGACTTGTGTGAAACCATGAGAGGGATGTTTTAGGATGCATCCTAAAGTAAGTTGTAAGAAGTTGTCTGAAAAGGGTGGATAAGAAGGCTGCAGGTCATGGAACTCTGGCTCAATCTGCCAGGAATCTTTGAAGACCAAGCAGGTCACACCCCAGAAATGTCACAATCTGGGAGCCAGGAGAATTTAAAGTTTACAATTCAATGGTTTTTGGTATATTCACATATATGTGTCACCATCACCACAGTCAATTTCAGAACATTTTCATCTCCTGACAGAGAAACTCTGTACCCTTAGCAATCACCCTCCCATTCCCCCATCACTCCCACCCCTGCCCTAAGCAACCATGTTTATTACCGTCTCTATAGACTTCTCTATTCTGTATGTTCATATAGGTGGAATCATACAATACGTGGCCTTTGTGACCACTTCTTTCACTCAGCATGTTTCTGAGGTTCATTCAGGTTACAGCATTTGTCAGCACTTTATTCTTTTGACGGCCAAATAGTATTCCTTTGCACGGACAGACCACATTCTGTTATCCATTCATCAGCTGATCGACACGTGGCTTGCTTCCACCTTTGGCTGTTGTAAACAATGCTGCTGCGAACATTTGTGTGCAAATGTTCATGGACATAAGCTTTCATTTATGTTGGGTTTATACCTGGAAGGAGAATTGCTGAGTCATATAATTTTATTTTATTTATGTATTGAATTGAAGTATAATCGATTTACAATGTTGTGTTAGTTTCTAGTGTACAGGACAGTGATTCAGATATAAACATATATATATATATATATACTTTTTCATATTCTTTTCCATTCTAGTTTATTACAAGATATTGAATGTTCCCTGTGCTATGCAGTAGGACTTTGTTGTTTATCTATTTTATATATAGTTATCTGCTAATCCCAAATTCCTAATTCACCCCTCCCTCTGCTTCCCTTTCGGTAACCATAAGTTTGTTTTCTATGCCTCTGAATCTGTCTCTGTTTTGTAAATAAGTTCATTTGCATCATATTTTAGATTCCACATTTAAGTGATATCATATGATATTTATCTTTCTCTGACTTACTTCACTTAGTATGATAATCTCTAGGTCCATCCATGTTGCTGCAAATGGCATTATTTCATTCTTTTTTATGGCTGAAGACTATTCCATTACATACATATATATATAAATCTTCTTTCTCCATTTATCTGTCAATAGACACTTAGTTTGCTTCTATGTCTTAGCTATTATAAACGGTGCTGCTATGAACATTGGGGTGTGTGTACTTTTTCTAATTAGTTTTCTCCCGATATATGCCCAGGAGTCGGATTGCAGGATTGTATGATAACTCTATTTTTAGTTTTTTTAAGAATATCCATACTATTTTCCACAGTGGCCGCACCAAACTTTGCATTCCCACCAAAACTGTAGGAGTTTTCCCTTTCCTCCACACTATCTCCAGCATTTATTATTTGTGGACTTTTTGATGATGGCCATTTGGACCAATGTGAGGTAATTCCTCACTGTAGTTTTGATTTGCATTTTTCTGATAATTAGCAATATTGAGCATCTCTTCATGTGCCTGTTGGCCATCTGTGTGTCTTCTTTGGAGAAATGTCTGTTTAGGTCTTCTGCCCATTTTTTTATTGGCTTGTTCAGTTTGTTGTTGTTGCTGTTACTGAGTTGTATAAGCTGTTTGTATATTCTGGAAATTAAGCCCTTGTCAGTCGCATTGTTTGCAAATATTTTCTCTCAGTCTGTAGGTTATCTTTTCCTTTGGTTTATGATTTCCTTTGCTGTACAAAAGTTTATAAGTTTAATTAGGTCTCACTTGTTTATTTTTGCTTTTACTTCTATTGCCTTGGTAGACTGACCTAGGAGAACATTGCTGTGATTCATGTCAGAGGATGTTTTGCCTATGTTCTCTTCTAGGAGATTAATGGTGTCCTACCTTATGTTTAAGTCTTTAAGCCATTTATTTTTGTGTATGGTGTGAGGGAGTATTCATTGATTTACATGCAGCTGTCTAGCTATCCCAACACCACTTGCTGAAGAGACTGTCTTTTTTCCATTGTATACTCTTGCCTTCTTTTTCAAAGATTGATTGACTGTGTAAGTTTATTTCTGGGCTCTCTTTTTTGTTCTATTGATCTATGTCTGTTTTTGCGCCAATACCATGCTGTTTTGATGACTATAGGTTTTATATAAATTTATTTTTAATCATTTGAGAAACTACCAGACTATCTTCCAAAGGGCTACATTATTTTATATTCCTATCAGTAATGCAGGATGGCTCCAATTTCTCCACATCTTTGCCAACACTTGTTATTATGACTTTTTGGTTCTAACCATCCTAGTGGGTATGAAGTGGTCTCTCAGGGCTTTGATTTGCATTTCCCAGAGGACTAATGACGTTGAGCATCTTTTCATGTGCTTGTTGGCCATTTGTGTGTCTTCCTTGGAAAAATGTCTATTTATGCCCATTTTAAACTTAGGTTGTCTTTTTATTATTGAGTGTAAGAGTTTTTTTTTATATTCTAGATAGAAGTCCCTTATCAGATGTATGATTTGCAAATATTTCCTCCCATTCTGTGGGTTGTTTTTTTACTTTCTTGATAGTGTCCTCTGAAGCACAAAAGTTCTTCATTTTTACGAAGTCCAATTTATCTATTTTTAAAATTTTATTGCTCATGTTTTTGATGTTATACCTAAGAATCCTCTGCCAAATCCAAACTCATGAACAGCTACCCCTACATTTCCTTCTAAGGGTTTTATAGTTTTAGTTCTTATGTTTTGGTCATTGATCCATTTTGAGTTGACTTTTCAAAATGATGTGAGATAAGGGTCCAACTTCAGTCTTTACATCTGGCTATTCAGTTGTCCCAGCACTATTTGTTGAAAAGACTGTCTCTCATTGAATAATCTTGGCCTCCTTGGTAAACTCAGTTAACTATAGATGTATGGATTATTTCTGGACTCTCAATATTGTTCCATTAATCTATATATGTTTATCCTTGTGCCAGTACAACACTGACTTGCTTACTGTTGTTTTGTAATATGTTTTGAAATCAGGAAGTGTGATTTCTCTTGCTTTGGTCTTCTTTTTCAGGAGATTCTAATTATTCTGAGTCTCCTGCAAACCCAGTGAATTTTAGAATCACCTTATCAATTTCTACAAAGTCAGTTTAGGGTTTTGTGAGGGACTTAGCTAAATCTGTAGATCAGTTTGAGGAATATTGTTATATTAACAATGTTAAGTCTTCCAATCCATGAATATGGGATGTTTTCCCCTTTATTTAGATTTTCTGTAATTTCTTTCAACAATGGTTTGTGGTTTTTAGAGTATAAGAAATTAAAAGGGAAATGAGAAAATACTTTGAGATTAATGAAAATGAAGACATATCAAAACTTATGGAATACAGTTAAAGCAGTGTTTAGAGGGAAATTTATAGCTACTAATGTATATACTAAGAAAGAAAAAATATTTTAAAATAATAACCTAATCTCCCATTGTAAGACAGCAGAAAAAGAAAGTCACTTGTATTCAACATTGTACTGAAGATTCTAGCCAGAGCAATTAATTAAGAAAATGAAATAAAAGGCATCCAGATTGGGAAGCAAGAAGTAAAGCTATCTGTATTTCCATCTGACAATCTGGTATCCTGAGGAATCCACCATTGGAACTAACAAGTGAGCTCAGCAAAGTTGCAGGGCACAAGATCTATACACAAAACTCAATTATATTTTTATACAATTGCAATGAACAATTGAAAATGAAATTAAGAAAACAATTCCACCCACAGCAGCATAGAAGAGTATATATGCTTTTCCAAAAACCCCTTATGTAAGATCTCCATTAGATCTCATATTTCAACAGTAGGATGCCAGGATCCCAACCCTAACAATATTGTAATATGAGAATACCTGTGCTTTCTGTTTGTATTAAAGTCACAGTCACTGCAAGAGGGTTAAATATGCTAAATTCCTTCAGTTAGAGGAATGTAGTTACTTCAGAGGCCAGTTGAGAATAAAGGGGGGATGGATGCCCATTTTAAACTTAGGTTGTCTTTTTATTATTGAGTGTAAGAGTTTTTTTTATATATTCTAGATATGTCTCCCCATCCAAATGCAGGGATGCCCTGTCTGACCTTCCCTGACAATCTGCGTCCACCTTGGAGGCCCCTCCCAAAATGGAGGGTGTTATTTCTTAGGGAGACCCGGGTAGGAGAAGGTAACTCCGGAGAAGCCGGCCCTGCTGCCAGGACAACAGCATACTCCAAGACAGGTGCAGAAGTACTTGCATGGATTTAAAATGATATTTAAGGACTGCGTTGGTATAAACATGAGTACAATCCATGCTGAGTTCATCATTATTTTTTTTTTCTTCTTTATTTAACAGAAATTGACATTAAACACTTCCCAGGGGCCCTGTGAATGAAGCAGGGTCTGAGTGAGGTCACAGGAGTTGGGGCCTTGGCAGGGATGGGGGGGGGTGGGGGGGGTGGAGCTGAAGCCACGTGCTGCCCTTCATCTTTCCATCCCCTTTCTCCCTCGTCCCCCTTCCCCCCTCCATCCTCCTCCTGCTCCCTCCATCCTCCTCTCCCCTCCTTCCCCTCACTCCACCCACCCCTCTCCTCCCTCCCCTTCCCCTGCCTCCTTCCTCCCTCTCTCCCTCCACTCCTCCCCCTCCCTCCCTTGGCCTCTCCCCTGCACGCTCTGCCCACGCCTGAGGGCAGGGAGTCATGGGCCGCCTCTCTGCCCGCGCTGCGCTGCGGGGGCTGCTGTGCGGCGTGCGGGCCCCAGGCCCCAAGCTGCTCGCGCGCCCCAGCTCGGGTGAGTTTGATCGCCCGGCGGCCACGCGTTGGGAGGGGCGGGCGGAGGCGCCGCCGGCCTTTGCTGGCGCACGTGCGGGCCCTGGGACTGGGGGCCTGAGGCCTTGGGGCAAGAGGGCTAGAGCTGCACGCCCTTCGGCTTCCCGCCGGGCCCGGGCCCTGCGCGAACTACCCCCAAACTCCCTCCAACCCCTCACCCCACCCCCAGCCCCGCCGCGCTCACTGTCTCCCCGCCCCCGACTTCCCCGCTCACCTCCAAAGCTGGGCTCGGGTCAGGCAGGGCTTCGGGGCTCCTGAGCAGGAGAAAGCCAGAAAGGCCTGGTGGCTATAATGAGTGGGGATCCAAGGGAACCCAGGGCTACTGAGGGTGGTCACTCTCAGCTGATGAACACTCCTCCTGGAGCGTTTTTCCACCTGGCACATCCTTGCCTGGAGCCCTGCAAGTTTCTGCAGGGTCCTCCCGCCCTAGCTGTGAGCCCTCAGGCCCTTCCCGATCCGCAGCTGTCCTGTTGTTCTAAACGGTGGCAAAAGTGAACTGCCACTGTCTGAGGCACCAGCCAGCTGGCAGCAGGCCTGGCGAGGCAGCGGACCACAAGCACTGGGCTTTGAGGGAATGAAAGAAGGGGGCTTCCTCCAGCAGGCTTAATTGAAGGGATGTGGTGGGCACCTACTGCCTGCCTTCCAGGCCCCACACAGGCTATGGTTAATTTCCTCCTGGGGATAGGAAGGCAGCTGCACATGCCCCCCAGGGACACTGGCCCTCCTGGACCCTACTTCTCGTTTCTCCTCCAGTTCTCCTTACTTGCTGGACATCCAGGGCCTGGGCTCCTCTCAAAACACTCTTGACCCTAGACCCAATGCCAAGGGTCATTGTAACTCTGGAAGTGGCTTGGGGCTCTCTGGCAATGTCTCCCTGTGGGGAGGAGGAAGGCTGGGGCAGAGTTCAGCGTTGACCTTGGGTCTGAAAGTGTCCCACCTTGAAACACCACAGCCGCCTGGCCAGCGAAGGTGTGAGAGGAGGAGCCCTCTCAAGTCTCCCCACCTGCAGACAAGACCCCCCCTCTACCTTTCTCCTAAGTCCCCAGGTCACTTTGTCCCTGTGTCTGTGGCTAACCTGGTAGGAAAACTGCACTCCATTCTCATTGTCTCCCTGCCATTCCTTCACTTCAGACCCAGAAGTTGGGCACGGGGTCCCTCCTGATGTGGCAGGTTGGGGGTTCCAGCAGTGTGTGCTAGCACCTCGAAGGACAGGAGTGAAAATCAGGCCATGAGTTGTACTTTCTGGTGCAGCATCTCTGGCACTCTGGGTGGCCACTGAACTGGACTGTGCCTCCCCAACCCTCCAAGCTCGCTAAGATAGATGCCTTCTCAGGGGATACCACCTCCCTCATGGGCAGCGTCTGCCACTGCCATGGAAGGACCCATTGCCCTGATTGTCACTGAGAACATGCCAGACAGCCCTGGCTGTGGGCACCACACCTCTCCCCTCCAGAGCTGCTCTGGTTGAGGCAGACATGCTGAAGCCCAAGGGACACCTGGGTCTTGGCAGGGGAACCAGGTCTGGAGGACCTGAGACGGTGTGGCTACAGCAACCCTGAACCCCCCTCTTCTAAAGGAGGACCCTCCTGGACCCGGGAGCGGACCCTGGTTGCGGTGAAGCCAGATGGGGTGCAGCGGCGCCTCGTCGGAGATGTGATCCAGCGCTTTGAGAGGAGGGGCTTCAAGCTGGTGGGGATGAAAATGCTGCAGGTACCAAGGCTTTCAGCCTGGCCTATGGGTGTCCCTGAAGGCACTGGGGTGGAGGGGCTTCTCATGGACCTCAGCCCTTCACATCTCAGCCCTGCATTGGGACAGTTGGTATCCTGGTGTTGGAAACAGAAAGGGAAGGGTGGGGAGGTGCCAGCCCATGTAAGTGCCATCTGCAAAGGGCCATCTGGGTCAGGACAGCACAGTCACAGCCCCAGTGTCTGGGGGTTCGCTCTCCAGGGGCTCCTCTCACTCCTCCCCCAATGTACCCAGGCATCAGAGAGCGTCCTTGCTGAGCACTACCACGACCTGCAGAGGAAGCCCTTCTACCCTGCCCTCATCAGCTACATGAGCTCCGGCCCAGTGGTGGCCATGGTATGGTGGGGCAGGGGTGGTGCAAGGGGCAGAGGGCCCTGTACTGAGCCCAGAGCCGCTGAGCCCTTGATGACCCTCTCCCAGCTCTCTCACCCTCCTTTATCTTTGTGCTGCAGGTCTGGGAAGGCCCCAATGTGGTCTGCACTTCGAGGGCCATGATAGGACATACTAACTCAGCTGAGGCTGCCCCCGGCACCATTCGGGGAGACTTCAGCATCCACATCAGCAGGTACTGGGGCCCTGGTACACTCAGCACTTGGAGCTGAGGGCTAGCTCACTAGGGGTTGAGGAGGGCCCGGGTTTGGGGTGGCAGCCTGCTCCTAAGGCAGATCTATTGGGCCTGGGTCTCTTGCTGGGGGAAGGTAAAGCCAGAAGAGACTTTGATGGTGGGACATCACACCTAACGTTTCCTAGTGCAATATTTTTTAAATCCTTTCATGCACATAGGTGACGATAAAGGATTCCCTTTTTGTTGTGTTTGTGCTCTGCCATCACATCTGTTACCTCACTCGGTGTTGCCAGACACTCCAGGGGGCTGGCACGGGACGCATGGTCTGGGCTGGTCCTTGAGGTTGTGGGTAAGGAGCCGAGGCCAGGCTGGAATCCAGGTTTCCAGCTCCCCTATTCTTCCTTTCCACTTACACAATCACCTGACTTGCTCCCCTAGACAGTAGGGGATCAGCAGACTGTCCTGGAACCCCCAAGGTGCACACTGAAGAAGGTGCACACTGAAGTCTGTGCTCTACCTCTGCTGCCTTTCATTTGGGACAGGAATGTCATCCATGCCAGTGACTCTGTGGAGGGGGCCCAGAGGGAGATCCAGCTGTGGTTCGAGAGCAGTGAGCTGGTGGACTGGGCAGACGAAGGCCACCGCAGCAGCACCTACCCAGCCTGAACACTCAGGCTGCCCTTGGTCCCTTCAGCATCCACCCAGGACCAACTACCTCTGTCAACAAGAACTGAAGCTCACGCCCATGCTCTGCCCATCCATCCTAGACCATCTCCCTGCCCACCTACTGCCTGGCCCCAGCCCAGAGGGGTGGAGCCACTAACTTTATGTGCCTTTTAGTATCCTAAGCCAGCAAAAGATTGGATCAAATCCTTTTTGTACCAAAGTGCTACACAAGCTTTGGGGTGTCTCCAAAAGTTGGTAGTGTGACCTCCCTTCCCCCAAAGTGGGGACATTAAAATTCAGTGTGCTGTGCATGGGGGTGGAATGCTGTTTCTGAGATAGCAATGAGGCCTTTATGCAAAGTTGTAAGCAGTCTGAAAGTAAAAACGAAGCTTACCAAGTCAGTAACTTTGTTGAATGTATGAGACAGGCAGTGGTCCAGAGACCTCCAGCCTGAAATCTCGGGAATCCAAGCTGAACCCCAGTATTAGTGCTCTCCCTAGAGGAGGAGCCATAGGCAGGACTGGACGGTAGCAGGAAGGGGTAGGCAGGGGGCTATGGCCGCCACCAGGGCAGAAAGCCTGGTGACCATGGCCTCTCATGAGGTCAAGACTGACTGGAGCTGCCTGGGGTCCACCTTGACACTACACACATCATTCCTCACAGCTGGTTCTCAGGTGTGCCCCAGTCCCTTGTCCCAGGTACTGGACAGCACATATCATTACCCCTCTGCAGGCTGACTTGGTCCTCACTCTTTGAAATTTTGGTGACCGATGTGCTGGTCCTGGAATTCACTGGCTTCCGTTGCGACCTGTGCCTCCACATGAGGGCACGGATGAAATGTCCTGACTTTATCATCCAAGAAAGGGTCATTGTTGGGAGCTGACCCTGGGGCTGGCCATGCTACGGAAAGGCCTTTCTAGTTTTCAGTGGTTTTTCTGGGCTCTAGTCTCCTTCCTTCTTCTCCTTTGTCACATTTATGCAACAGGGAAGGGTGGTGTCCTATAGGTCAGGGCCTTTAAATCCTGGCCCTGCCCTACCAAGTGTACCAAGTGCACAGCCGGGCCCACGGTGGTGAGGGAAGCCGAGGGGTCCCTCCGCCAGCCTTTGAGCCCCGCCTTAGCCTGAGAACCAAGTGTCCGCTTGTGTCCAGTTAGGTCTAATCCCCAGCACTGACGCTCAATCTTGTGAAAAGGACTTCGGGAGGGCTCTGAGTCCCAGCTCCAGGCCTCCGCCACAGGAACCGGCCCACCGCGCTGCGCCTGCGCCCGCTGCGGCTCCGGGTCGGACTTCCAGTCCCAGCGGGCCGCGCGGCTGCGGTGGGCGTGGTATCCTGGGAGGAGCGCGGGGGACGGGACGTCCCGGAAGGGGCCGGAGGGCGGGGCGTCCTGGGAGGAGCCGGGATCCTTGGGGGCGGGGCGTCCTGAGCGGGGGCGGGGCTTCCTGGGAAGAGCGAGGTTCGCGGAGACTGGGTGACCAAGGCCCGAGTCGGAGGAGGAGGAGCGCGCGCGCCCGCAGAGTGCCGACTGTCCTGGAGGACAAGGTTGGAGTCCTGATCCGGGCGGGTCCCTGATATTCCCGCCATCCCAGCCCGCACCGAGCGCCATGGCCCAGCCACCGCCCGACGTCAGAGAGGACGACTGTCTCCCGGAGTACCACCACCTCTTCTGTCCGGACTTGCTTCAGTGAGGGCCGCCAAAGGGGCGCCTGCGGGAGCGGGGCGCTGGCCGCCCCGGAGAGCGGAGGGGAGTGGGGACGCACGGGGTGCAGGCGGCACCGGGACTGTGGTTTTACTGGGATGTGTGAGGACCCCATGCTTGGCGACCAGACTGTCCAGATGTACAGGTGGCCTCAGAGATGCAAGTTCTGGTGTTCTGATCTTTGGACTGCTGCTAGCATGTTCTGTTTGTCTTGGCAGGTGGTGGTGGGTATTCAGTGGTAATTCTGGAAGGTGGGAGTGAGGGGCTGTTCCTCGAGTACTGGGTTCACCTACTGGTGGGTGTCCAGCCAAAAGACACAACCAAGCCTAAGACTGGAAGAAGGATTTATTACTTGCAGCAAGTAAAGAGAACAGCGGGGATCTTTCCCAAAGCAGTGTCTCCCCCAACAGTAAAATTGGGGAAGTTTTAAGCTAATGTGCATATTAGTGAAGTGGCTTGGGCGGTGGACAGAGTGGAAGCTTTAGTTGACTGAAGTCATGCAGCTCAGAAAAGGTCATCCCTTAGTTTCCAGTTGATCTGGTGGTAGAATGCTTTAGGCTAACCTTATCTTTGAAACAGAACTGGGAATTTTCACAGCATATATATATCTTTGATATGTTAGTTCTCATTTGTTTCTGCATTCTTCTGAGACCTGTTTAAAAACAAGCATTGTGGTGTAGATCACAAAATGGCTTAGGCCAAAAATGGCTTCTCTTACATCAAGAAAGTCATGCCTGGTTCTCTTTCTCCTGGGACCCCCTACCCTATCTGCTTACCAGGCAGCTGGAGGAAGGCATGTATGTTCTGAAAACATTTCTTAATTAATTAATAACTTTCTAAATAGATTTTTAGGTTAAAATAATTTTTCCCAAAGACCTGGAAAGCCTAGGAATGCAAGCTTCAAAAAGCAGCGTGTCTCAAATTGGATAGACATGCCCAGTGCAGTGGGTCAAAGTTCTCCAAGAGCCTCCTCCTGCCCTGCCCCCATTCAACAGGGGCCTCTGTTTTCTTCTCTCAGGGACAAGGTGGCCTTCATTACAGGTGGTGGCTCTGGAATCGGGTTCCGGATTGCTGAGATTTTCATGCGGTGAGCACTGCTCTGTGTACTTTGTGCCCCGCTTTTGCACCCCCACACGCACCCTTGCATGGACCCTGCTGGACCTTGGGATCCTGGGCAAAACGCCAGTGGGTGATGGGAACCCCTCTAGGCTCTGGGCCATCAGAGAGCATCTGAAAGGAGTCAAGTGCTGTCCTGAGGGAGGCAGGACTCCAGTGTCTCCTAGAGGTTAGTCTAGACTGTGGCTCTGGCCTCAGCACCCCCATTTGCACAAAGGGAGGGTTTAAAAGGTTGAGGTAACTACTGCAGGGCCCCCAGGGCCTTGCTGAGCCAGGGTTAGGGCGGGCCTTGCAGTAGTTGGACCCTGGCACTGTGCTGAATACAGTGTCTGTCTCCTGGGACACAAGTTCTGTGGCCTCAGGCCTAGGTCAACACTTTGTCACCCTCACTTAGGATAGGCCCAGAGTTAGGCCGGGGTTGGGGGAGGTGAAGCCAGTTTCCTCTGGGACCCTGCTTTTCAGAGAAGTGGTCCTACTGAACGAGATGTGGGGATTTGTCCATTCATTCCGGGTAAACTCGTTTTCTGAGCTGGAAGCTATGTTGCTTCTCTGAGCAGAGAGTGGCCAGCTGTACTGGGTGGGGGTTTGAGGATTAGGTGGGATTAGCTTAGCAGGTGGTTGCTGCTACTGTTACTGAGTTTGAGGCTGAGTTTGTCTGGAGGTGAGGCAGGAGAAGTACCTTGACCTCAGAATGGGCTCTCTGTCCTTTACTACAACTTAATGGCAGTTCGGTGGGACGGGGCATGGTGCCAAGCCAGGTGGACTCAGCAGGACTCAAACAGAGCCTGGGCCCCATGTCTGAGGCTCACAGTAGCTTTGGTGCCGTGCACATGGTATTTGGGGCAGGGACCACATCCCTGTGTGGCTGGGATCCTCGTTCCAGAGAGACCCAGTGGTCTCTGGGTGCCTGGTGCCTACCTGAGGTCCCACCACCATTGCTCAGCCCCACTAAAGTCCCTGTGTCCTCTACCAGCTGTGCCTTCAGTCCTGGGCTCCTGTTTCAGCCCGAGAGCCCCTTGGGGGAGGGGGGCTTTGCTTAGAGTGCCAGGCATGAACCCACCTGGGTGTGTCCCTCACACCTGCTCTTTGGCTTTCCAGGCATGGATGCTACACAGTCATCGCCAGCAGAAGTCTTCCAAGAGTGTCGATGGTGATGGGTCCCTCCTTTGCCCACCCTGTCCCTGGGTGGCTTTGGGGGACAAGAGCCTGGGCCTGGAAGATCCTGAGGTCCAGAGGATGATGACACCAACTCTGCTCTGCTCCCAAATAGGGGGCTTCAGTGGCAGTGGCCTCCAGGAATACCCTCGTCTTAAAGAATCTAAATATTGGGTCCTGTGGGGGGACCCTTATGTTGGGTGGCACCATGTCCCAAGAGAGATCTCCGGGCTCACCAAGGTTTTGCGGGAGACAGTCTCCCCTCTGCCCCAGCTGGTCTCTGGGCAGGGCTGGAGCAGCCATTCACCAGTGACTGGTGACCAGTGTTCTGGTGGTGGTGAGAGGAGAGGGAGCGCGGGATGTCTTAGAATTGTCCACCACGGGTCATAGCCCTGGGGAGTGGACCAGCTGCGTCTTCCCAGAGTGGTTTTAGAAGCAGAAACCTGGCTTCCTGGCAGAACCCATACTCACCACCCTCATCGGATTCCTCCAGGCCGAGGCCCACCTGTCTCTTCCTGTTTGGCTTCTAGGCTGCCCGAAAGCTGGCTGCTGCCACCGGCCAGAGGTGCCTCCCTTTGTCTCTGGATGTCCGATCTCCCCTGGCTATCACGGCAGCTGTGGAGCAGGCGCTGAAGGAGTTCGGGAAGATCGACATTCTCATTAACTGTGAGTCACTGTCACTGCCTGGGGGCTTCTGACGGGTCAGCAATAGTAGACCTCCCTATTTGGAGGCCCCAGAACTCCTGCCCTGGGTCCAGGCCACTGTCTTGGCCCAACTCTCCTCCTCCTGGGTCAGTGCATCCGGGGCTTAAGTGGACACCCTGTGAACTGGGCCGAATCACAGAGTAGAGGCACTCTTGTGCCCTGACATTGCCCCTTAAAGAAAAAGGAACACATATTATTTTTAGTATAGTTTTAGGTTTACAGTCTAATTGAGCAGATAGGACATATAACTCCACATCCTTCCCTGCCCCCTCCAATGTCCACTATTAACACCTTGCATTTGTTAAAACTGGGGGACTGATATTGACACATACTGTTAACTATAGTCCCTATTTTATATCCAGGTTCACTCTTTGCTGAAATTCCCTTTAAAAACATTCAGTGCGGCAGTTTCCTGCTGCTCACAAAGTCATAAGCTAGGCAGCCTAAAACAACAGAAATTTATTCTGTCTGAGTCAAGGCTGAGGTGTGTCAGGGCTGCACTATAGCTGAAGACTTCCGGGGATATTCTGTTCCAGGCCCTGCTCTTACTTTCTGGTGTTGCTGCCTGGTGTCCTTGGCTTGGGGCTGCCTCACTCCAGCCTCTGCTTCCTTAACACTGCCACCCCCCTGTGCATGCCCCCCCTCTTTAAGGATGCCAGTCCTTGGATTTAGGCCCATCTTAATTCAGTACCTTGATTATTTCTACAAAGATCATCTTTCCAAATACGATTATGTTCACAGGTATCAGGGGTGGGACTCCAGCATATCTTCTTGAGGGACACAGTCCAACCCACAATATCCATCTTGCCCGTCATTCAGGAATTTGTTCAAATACTTGGGCTTCTTTCCCTGTCCAGCCTGGACTACCGTGAGGGTCTGTATGCTTCAGCTGCCTGGGGCTCCAGCATTATCCCCTGTCTCCTTCCACCCTGTAGGTGCAGCTGGAAATTTCCTGTGCCCTGCGGGCACCTTGTCCTCCAATGCCTTCAAGACCGTGATGGACATCGACACTTTGGGCACCTTCAACGTGTCTCGTATACTCTATGAGAAGTTCTTCCGGGTAAGTGTCCTGTGGCTGGGGCCTTCCCTCTTATGGCTGCCCGCTCACTACCCTCCTCATGTGTTGCAGGACCATGGAGGGGTGATCGTGAACATCACCGCGACCCTGGGTACCCGGGGGCAGGTGCTCCAAGTGCATGCAGGCTCTGCCAAGGCAGCTGTGGGTATGGGCACCCCCTCTGGTCTGCCTTCCTGGGTTCCCACTGGGTCTCTCTTACCTGTCCCACTGGGTCCCTTCTGCCTATCCCTGGAGGCCGGCAGTGTCTGAGTGAAGCTGAGCCCAGTGGTGGGCAGTGGAGAGGCCAAGCCCTGGCCCTGAGCCTCCACCCACTCCCAGGCCACCCCAGGAAGCAGAGCAGCTCTGCTTCTCCCTCATACCTGCCTGACTCCCATGCAGATGCGATGACGCGGCACCTGGCAGTGGAGTGGGGTCCCCAGAACATCCGAGTCAACAGCCTTGCCCCCGGCCTCATCAGTGGCACGGAGGGGTTCCAGCGGCTGGGTAAGGCTCTTGGGGCTCCCAGGCCCCACAGTGGATGCTTCCCTGGGCACAGGCCCCATAGTGCCTCTGTGGGCTGCAGTCCCACCTGGCTGGGACAGGCCTGGGATCAGAGCCAAGTCCTCATGGCTCTGTGAGTCTGGGACTGGCATAGCCCTTCCCCAGGCTGGGGACAGTTAGCACACCCCTATGATGGACTGATGGTCAGCTGGACTTGGGCAGCTGCTCCTTTGAGGCAGAGGCTACAGGGCTGCTGGCCTTGATGTGTGAGCTGCACACAAAGTGGGGCGCCCATTGAAGCCTCCAGAACCTTGGCAGCATGAGCATGGAAAAGCCCTGTTCTGATTCTGTGGCAGTGTTGTCTGTACCTGTCCTGTTTTTCCTCCATAGAGTGGTGCTAACGGTGCCCCCAGCATCCCCAGGTGTGGCTTAGGGAAAGCTGGGCAGGGGAGGGTGGAGGGCCTCAAGGTCCTGGGGCTCACAGGTGCTGAGCCTCCCGCTTCCTCCCAGGTGGCCTGCAGGCTGGCTTGAACGCTAAGGTCCTGGCCAGCCCCCTGAAGAGGCTGGGGAACAAGACGGAGATCGCCCACAGTGCCCTCTTCCTGGCCAGCCCTTTGGCATCCTACATGACAGGGGCTGTGCTGGTGGTTGATGGTGGGTCCTGGCTGACATTCCCTAATGATGTCGGGTTGCTGGCGGACTTGACATCCTTCTCTGCTAAGCTCTAGGTGATGTTCTGCTCCACTTTCCGGGGTCGCCTGTGTCCTTGGCCCTCTCCCCAAAATACACACCTGGTGGGCTGATGATCACTGTGCTGGGCCTGAAATGCTCCCATCAGACTCTTGGATGTGTGTTTAGGTGTGTTCTCAGGCACTTCTGGGTTCCCCTGTTCTACATGTAGGGTAGGGCCAGGGGGTCCTCCGGAGGGGTTCCATTCCCCCCAGTCCCATGGAGCTGCACTGCAGACCTCAGGGCCTCCCTGCAAACCAGGACCAGCCGTGGCCCCTGTGGCTGGCATCCCAGTAGCTAGGATGAGGAGCATTCATTGTGGGGAGGTCAGGGAGAGGGCAGAAGAGGGTATTGGTGTCCAATCCCCAAGAGATGCACAAGGCCTGGCTGCCTGCTGCCCTCTCTGAGCACTGCTGTGGAACCATCACTTCCGGCCTGCCCTAGCCAGGCCACTCACCCACCCTGGGCTGTGCAGGAGGCGGGCGCTGGTCCCCCGTGCATGGGCGTAGTGACCAGGTAGTGACCTGCCCACACCACATAGGTTTCTGCAGGGGGAGGTCGGCGTGCCAGCGCTTGGAGAGTGGTGATGAGGCCAGGCTGTAGGGGTGTCCCTCCCCACCTAGGGTCGAGGCTGTCCTCCCTGCCCAGCCCCAGCCTAGCCTGGCCTCCTTTCTCCTCCTGCCTGTGTCCAGCCAGTACCCCGAGGCGGCTCCTGCTGCCTGGTTGGAGAGAAGGGGGCATTTCAGGCTGTCTTCTCTTCCTTGCTCCCCTACTTTGGGACCTTTGCTCGGCAAAGGGAAGCCAAACCAGGGAGGTTGGAGAAGGGTGTTTGAGCCCTCCCTGCAAGACCTCCTGTCCTGGGTCCTCTGATCAGGGTGTGTGGGCTGCACATTGACCTTTGCCTGGGGGGCATTCCTCCCTGTTGGCCTCCAGTGATGTGGGCAGGGTTGCTCCTCACCTGCCCCAGAGCCCATCCTTTGCTGGGACATCCCCAGAGGAGTTAGTCTTTGGTCATTCAGGGGCTCACATTCTAGGCCCCCCAGGTGGCCTGTCCTTGTTGTCACCAGCGCTCTCCCTCAGGCCCAAGGGAATCTGGAAGTCTGACCCCTCACTTGTTCCTTAATGACTGCTTTTTGACCTCCAGGCAAGGACCTAAGGGAGCTACTTGGTTCCTAGGCTTGTTTTCTATGCTGTTTGTTAAAAACTTCGAGGTGCCCAAAGCTGTTGGTCAGCCCTCTGAGTGGGCACATGGATCCATCCCTCTATCTGCTATCATCCCTTTGCATAAGCACAGGTTCTAGAGTTTTGCCACAAAATGCATTTCCTTAAAAAAATGATCTTTTTACTATAAAGACATCTCTTTACTGGACTTCCCAAAAGTTTTTAGAAGGAAAAGGAGGACACCTGAAGAGAATCACTGGTAATCTGGTCATTTAGAGGTAGTGGGTGTTTCCTTCTTGTCTTTAATCTGTGAGGGGTTTAGAAAACGCTTTCTACCCAGTGCTTGAAGCGCCCCCATCCTCAGGCAGAAGGAGCCCACCCTGAGGCAAGGGGAGGCTGTCTGCTCCCTTGGTGGGAGGGGCATGCTCCCCGGGGTCCCCAACGGTACTGCCTGCTCCCACAAGGTCCTGGTGCTGCCATTAGGGTGCTGAGCTTGAACCCTCTGCCCTAGAAGCCCATGCCCATTTTTTGCTTATCTTGAGTGCCTTCCGGCCTCCACAGGTGCAAGGGAGTGGCAGGGAGGCTCCAGGACCGTGCCAGCTGGGAGGCCACCTGGCAGAGGGAGCTCTGCTTGCTATTTAAATGGAGACCAGAATGTGGTGGCATCAAGTCCACTAGGGAGGCAGGCAAATGGGTGCTTATGATGCTGCTGAGGGAAGAGACTGAACAGGAAAGGCAGTTACTGGGGAGCTGCAGGCAGTGAGAGGCAGAGGCAGTCATAGGCCCCCACAGGCCAGAGAGCTGGGGCCTGCTGTCCCCTGTGGAGAAGGTCCTAGGGAGGGCATCCCGCCAGCCACACGTGAAGGCCGGGACATACGGTTGAGGTGTGATTCCAGCAGGGGGTTTAGTTTAAAAGAGGCCTTGTTCTGGGACTCTACAGTGGCTTAGCTCCAGGAGGACAGAAGAGAATGAGGCAGGTTCTGGGAGTAAGCCTTTTATTACTGTCAGTCAGGGTTCTCCAGAGAAGCAGGACCAGTAGGATATATATAGATACACATGAGGAGATTTATTATAGGGACTGACTCATGTGATTGTGGGGGTTGAGGTGCTGTCTGCAAGCTGGAGACCCAGGAAAACTGATGGTGTGGTTCGGTCTGAGCCCAAAGGCCTGAGAACTAGGGGCTCTGACGGCCAAGAGCCAGAGAAGGTGGATGTCCCAGCTCAAGCAGAGAGTGAGGGAATTGCCCTTCCTCCACCCACACTGGGGAGGGCAGACCTTCACTCAGTACTGAATCAAACGCTAATCTCTTCCAGAAATAGTGGTTTACCAGCTATCTGTGCATCCATTCACCTAGTCATGTTGACACGAAATTAACTATCATGGCTACACACACCATAAAGCCTGTCTCTGTGCTCCGTCATCTGCATGGGGTGGTCAATGTGGCTGTAAGAAGTTGGCCTCGCTGTTTGGCTTAGTCCACCAGCCACAGCTGTTGTCCTGCAGGGGTAGGGTGGCTGCTGGGGGCTCCTGGGTCACAAGCACATCCGACAGGTGTCACTTACCAGGTGGTGAGGCTGGTGGGCTTAAGGACGGGCTGGCAAGGAGGACCAGGTGCACATGGTGATGGAGACAGCATCGGCCCCAGCTGTGGCACATGAACTTGGTGGCAGAGAACGAGGTTCTCCCCTTCCATGTTAACAGTTGCAAAAATTCCCCCTAGAAAATGCCAGATTCTCTGAAAGGAAGGATAACTTTAAAAATGCGAACTGGGGTCAATTTTTTTAAACCGAAGCTGTGGAAGCTGATTTACAGGCCCTGCTAACTCTGAGTCCCTCTTCCTTGGTGTGAGGATGGTGCACTTTCTTTTTTTCAGAACTTTACATAAAAACATCTGCCAAAACCAGGCTGCCCACCACAGGGGTGTGACCATCCAACCCCCGCTCCATGTTGCACATTTTATTTTATTTTTATTTTTAACAGAGGAACTGAACCCAGGACCTTCTGCATGCTAAGCATGCACTCTGCCATGGAGCTATACACCCCCTCTCCATGTTGCACATTTAAAAAAACATCATGTGCCATATCTCTTGAATGAACACATGAATGACCCCAGCCTGCTCATTCCTGTGTGTTGTGAGCTACACAGAGTGTCCCCGAGGTATCCCATGATGCAGTGAACCTTATAATTTCCTAAAGTAGACTGTTAGTCTGGAGGAGTTTCTCTGCTGACTCCCCCTGTTGCCATGGTAACTTGGTAAAACTCCCTGGCTTGCACGTGCTAGCTTTGTCTGCAGTGACCTCAGACAGGCCCAGAGGTTGTGCTACACTGTTTCTGGGTCCCTGAGTTGGCACCCTCCCCATGTGGGTCTCTGGTGGTGTAGGGCACTGTGGTACCTGCTGGGGCTGGACCACCCCCATGGGGGAGAAGTGACTCGAGAGGCTGAGGGTGACCTCCTCGCTGGGACGCTGTCCACCTACCAAGTGAGCCCTTTGGTGCCCTGGCAGGGTCCAGCCTGAGCACAACTGGCCCTCTTGACCTTCCTCATGGCCTTGGACGTGGGCTTGCTGAGTGAAGCAGGGAGAGATGGTGAATCCCTGAGAACTCAATGGTTCCAGGCTCAGCAGATGGTCCCCTATCCTCTGACCCTTGCATCGCTTTGTCCTTACCTTGTGGGTCAGACTGAGCCTCCCTTGCAATGGTTGAGCACCCATCCTGGGCTGCAATGTTCAGGTGAGCGTCCTGCTCATCCCTGGCTCTGCACTGAGGCCCAGTTGTGCAGCGGCCAGGCAGCCCTGTGCTCTTGAGTAGAGCAGAGGGGCTCTCCAGGGTCAGGGCTTCCCAGGCTGGGAAGAGGGCTTGGCATGGACCTCCTCGGGCATTTCCTTCTGGGTACCTAGGCTGGTCTCTAGGATGCTGTTGACACAAACCTACTCAGGCTGTTCAGATAAAAAGGAGATGTGGGCAAGATCCTGGGACTTTCACAGGCTCCAAGGATGGGATGCACTGGAGCTTGGGAACAAAGCTGAGGCCTAGGGTTTGAGGGCCTGGGAATGGGTCTCCCTTCCTCCTCCCACCCCTACCTGCCAGTGAACCCACACCTCCCCTCTCTGCCAGTCAACTCTCTCTGCGTCCCTGTGTGCGAACTGTAGCCCAGCCCCTTGAAGACAGAGACAGGTTCCTTCTGGCAGACTCAGCTCTCCTTTCCAGAGGAAAGGCTCACACTCACTCTGGGACAGGGGCCTGGCTCTTGCTCAAAAAACTGGCCAAGGGTTGACTGCATCATATGAATGTGGTAACTCCCACTTCTAGAAAATATGTGTTGACAGGCATCCCACGTGTGTTGTGACTTACACCAAACAAACTCACTAGAGACCAATGTGTAGACCAGTGTGATGAGAATGTGTGTGAGGATATGTGTGAGTGGTGTGTGTGTGTGAGAGAAATCAAATGAGTCTCTGGTCCCCTCACTGGCGAAACCCAAGGGCCCAAAGGAGGTGGCAGAGGCTCCTGGCTCACATCTTGGGACCAGAACTCTGCCCAACTCAGCTCTTCTGTCCTGGGGGCCACATGGAGACAAGATCCCTCTTTGGACTTCCCTCTTCCTTGCTTGTGCTAACAGGCCCTTCAGGGAAACAGCTCCTTAGACAGGATTGCTGGATTTCACATTTACTGCTGGATTCTGGTTCAGGTCTCTGGGTCAGACCTATGTTACCTTAGTGGATAGAAGTTTCTGTAACTCTTCAGTCATTTATTTACTGATTATGTTGCATTATTTCCTCAGGTAACACATATAATCAGCTTGGAGTTCAATAATTGAACTCTCAGGAGATTATTTTATTTCCAAATTTCGTAGTATTTTGGGGCACCTCATCCCATCTGTACTTCAAAGCACCTTGACAAGACCTGACAGGTGTCTGTTGAAGAAGGAGTAAGGAATGTTAGGCAGGAATATGCAGAATTAACTTTTAACTCTTCCATCATCACATGTAATTTGGACAATTTTTACAAAACAGGAGAGTGATGTGAATTAGATCTTCACCTCTGGAAAATGTGACCCGTGGCTAAAAAGAGAAGTTCTGAATCTGCACAAACCTTTCCTCGCCTGGTCTTCAGTGCCCATCCCCCAGCTGGGGGCTGTGATTTTGGTGGCAGGGGAGGCATGGTGGGTGTGGGATGTGCTACACAGCACTCTGGGCACGTGGGGACTGGAGATGCCTGTCGTCACAGGAAGATAGGAGCAGGTGTCAGCAACTGCAGAGTGAAATGTTAAAATAAGAAAATCATCCAAACCTCAGCTGAGTCAGGAGGAATTAAATTGTGCCTTCCAAACTCATGGTCTATTTTTGCTCTAAGAAATGTACTTGACTAAATTTGAAGGTGAGGAAAAGAAATCTTTCCCCACTGAATAAATATCAGTAAACATGAGTGTGAACTGTGCTCTCAGTTGCTGGAGGCCACTGGGGAGAGTGTCTGTGATCTAGACCTAAAACTGACTCTGCTCTGGGTTAACTTACCCAACACAAAATGTTCACCTCGTTTTCACAATTGTAAGTTAGAAGTATTTGACCAGCAGTTTTTGTTTATTGCTTGATTGAGGTACAATTGACCTACAATAAAGTGCACATGAGTAAAGTGTACAATTTACCAGGTTCTGACGTGTCTACACTTGTGAAGCCAGGATCACAATCAAGAGGATGAACATACGCATTACCTCCTGCTCCCTGGTAACCCCGGCACCTTTCCCTACCCCTTCATCCCCAGGTGACCCTGTGGAAGAGCTGGTGACCCAACCAGGATGGTGGCTCAGGCCTGGGAGGGCGAGGCTGGCCTCTTCTAGTGGGGAGAAGAGGCTCCAGGAGGAGGAGGGGCTGACATCTGGCTGAAAAGTGGGACAGTAGCTAGAGGCACTGGGCCCTCAGCGGGTCCAGAACCCCTTTTTCTGGGGTGCCCAGTTGCAGGCTGTTTGGTGGCCCCACTGCTCCTTCACCCTGATCCCATCGCAGGTCTGTGGCAGGTCCCTTCTCCCTTAAGAATATAGCTCTGCCCCTCTCCTGCTGTCTGTCTCCAAGGCCACCTTTGTGGCCTCCCTGGGGCCATCCTAGCCAGCTGTCCCACAGTGCCCTGAGTGAGGCTTCCACTCGACCACTGACTGGCTCCATCCTGGACTTTGTGCTCCAGGCAGAGGGCTCGCTCCAAGAGCAGTGATCACCGAGGAAGGACCTGTCACAGATGTATCTGCAACTGTCCAATTTGGGAGGAGGCTTCTTTAGACACCCCCAAGAATCTGCTCCCCAACTCTCTGGTGTGGGTTCCCAACATCACTCTGCCTTGGACACAAATTACTTTCAATATTAAAATAGCTGATAGGATGGGTATAGCTCAGTGGTAGAGCACATGCTTAGCATGCACAAGGTCCTAGGTTCAATTCCCAGTACCTTCATTAAAAAAAGAAAAGAAAAGAAAAGAAAAAGGAAAATGGCTAATAGAGATGATCTCACAAACAGATCAGGGAAGGACAGATAGCTTTGGGAAACTGGATCTTTAAGTGAGAGAAATAAAGTCAGTTCCCTATGTTATACCACATTACAAATAAACAAAAAACTTCCAAATGGCTTAAAGACATACTTGTGAAAGGAAAAACTATAAAAAGAGGTGGATATGTTTGAGACTTTGTGTAGAGGATTTATTTATTGATTTTAAAAAGCGTTTATAAGGACCTACTGTATAGCACAGGGAACTATATTCAATTTCTTGTAATAGGCTATAATGGAAAAGAATCTGAAAATATGTATATATGTATGTATATGTGTGTGTGTACATATATATATATAAAAAACTGAATTGCTTTGCTGTACACCTGAAACTAACATTGTAAATCAACTAGAGTTCAATTAAAATAAAATAAAGTGTGAAAGTCCTAAAATATGTGGACAAGCCTGGACAATAGCAAGTGACACCCATGTATCCACTGGCCAGGTTAACCAGATGTTGATACTTTGCCCTGTTTGTTTCCAGTCTGTTCGTCTTTTAAGGAAATAGATGTTATGGTACCTTTCACTACTTTCCTCCTCTGTCCCCCTCAATATAATTCCCACTCTTGTTTTGGTATTTTCACAAGTGAAGGTGTTCAAAAGGAATATATGTATCGATAGTGTTTTTAAACTTTGCAAAAATGGTCTCTGTTCTGTAACCTGCTTTTTCTACACAGCTTGTTTCAGAAATCTGCCCTGTTGATGTGGCAGGTGTGGTTCATTCATTGAAACTGCCCAGTAGTATTCCATCACAACTCATGGACCACACCTCAGCCATCCAGCAGTCTCTTCGTGGAACCATGAAAATCAGTGCTGCCTTGAATACCCCTATCCTGTCTCCTTGGGGACCTTCAGGTGGAGAGGTAAAAATGCCAGGTTAAGGGGATACAGACCGTCAGCTGGGTTAGTCACGTGACTCCCTACACTCTGCTGGTATCAGACTTAATTTTTACTGATTGACTTCAAATGCTATCATCATTCATTCCCTTGATTACCAATGCGGTTAAGCATCTTTTTTTATATGTTTATTGACCAATTGAGTTTCTTCCTTGAACTACTGTTCTTTTACTGTTTTTTGAGGAATTCTTGTCTATTTTGGAAATAAATCCATTGTTAGTTACATTTGTTTTAAATATCTTTCCCAGTTGCTATGGACTGAATTGTGTCCCCCCACATTCATATGTTGAAGCCCTAACCTCCAATGCAATGATAATTTGGAGATGGGGCCTTTGGGAGATTATTAGGATTAGATGAGGTCATGTGGGTGACCTCCTAAAATGGAATTAGTCTTATAAAGAGAAGAGAAAGAGGGAAAGATGGTTCTCTCCAACGTGCAAATATACACTTAGAAGAAGACACTCACCACAAGCCAGGAAGAGAGCTCTCAACAGGAAAGAATTTGCTGGTGTGAAAAACAATAAAGGGAAACCTCACCAAAATGGATGCCAGAGTGGAGAGTTTTTATACACACATCACTCAACATCAACAGGGATCCCAACATATCACAGCAGGGACACTACTTTACTACCCAGCAGGAGGGAGAAAGATTTTCTCTTTGCCCAGCAACAGCCTAGCCAATGAAAGACTCTCACAACTTAGCCAATGAAAAGCCACTGTACTTTGAATTCCTAGTTTCCTCCAGTGGGCTCTTTTGTTTACGGCAGCCCCTCCCAACTGCCCCTTCTCCTCTATAAAAAAGTTTCCTCTCCTTTGTTGGACATAGTTGTATATCCTGAATTATAATTCTTTGATGCTCTTGAATAAATCCATTTTGCTGGTAAAATAACTGGCTTTTTATTTGTTTTGTTAACAGTGGCATCTTGACCTTGGACTTCCAAACTGCAGAATTGTGAAAAATAAATGTCTTTTTTAACCACCCAGCATTTGGCATTTGGTCATAGCAGCATGAGCAGACTAAGACACCAGTCTATGATGTGTCTTTTGTCAAAGAGAAGGCTAATTTTTAAAAGTATTTTTTACTAAGGTACAATTTACCGACAGTAAAATTCATTCTTTGTAGTGTACAGTTCTGTGAGTTTTGAAAAACACATACAGTTATAGAACCACCATTACAATCAAGAGATGAAACAGTTCCGTCACTCCAACAAATTCCCCTCTCTCCCAGTCCCCACTGATCTGATTTGTGTTGCTTCACTTTCGGAAGGCTTAAATTTTAATGTGTTTAACTTTAAATCATTCCTTTCTTTAATGGTTTGTAATTTTTATTCTTGTGTAAGACATTTTCCTGCTCTAAGGTCGTAAAGATATTTTTCAGTGTCTTCTAAAAGTTTGAAAGTTTTGCTTTCCACCTTTATGTGTTTGATTGCTCTGTAACTATTTTTGTGTCTAATGTGACATAGGGATGTAGTTGTGAGGTTTTTGTGTAGACAACTGGCCCAGCTATAGAACAGTCCATCCTTTCCTTATGATTAGCAAAGCCACCAAGGATAAAAATGATCTGTTTGACTACTCAAAATTAAAGATTTATGCCCAATCTTCCCCAACAGATAGAGTTCATGAAGGGGACACAGGCAGGGAGAAGATATTTGCATATCTTGGGATGCAAGGGATTTTATTTAAAGAAAAAGTCAGAGTACCCAATAGGAAAACAAGCAAGTGCTACAGGTGGGCAGTTCACAGATCCTAGGGGCCAGTAAACATAGCAAGAAATGCTCAGCCACAGGAGCACTCAGTTAAATTCGAACAAGACAGATGAGATGCCATTTTAAGTTCATTGGACTAGCAAAAATGGGGGAAATGATATGTAAAGTTTGCTAGAATTTTGGCATATTTTCTCCTGGTTTTTTAAAAATGGATTTGTTATCAAATCTAGCCTGTCATCCTCCCGTTCCTACTGTCAGTGGCCAGATCTCACCTAGGAAGTGGAGAGGCCCTACCCCAGGGGAGATATGTGCATTCTTCAACTGAGGTTTTTTTGACCTACTTTCCATTTGCTCCCCTGGCAGGTCTAATAGGGCTGTGCCACACAGCCAGGAATCTGCTGAGTCACCTTGCAAGCTGACGGGTCTTTCATCTTCCCAACTCCACAGGCCAAAGGTCACCAGGGAAAAGGGATTAAGGAGACCCACCTGCTTGGAGAGTTCCAAAGAAAAGTGTTTATCCCAAGTACCTTTCAAAAAGAAAGACTCACAGAGGAGGTTTTCACAGACATTCACTTAGATGCAAAAATCAACAGATGTGAGCTGCAGCCCACTCTCCTTTCATCTTCTGTGTACCTGTTACACAGGCTAAATTAAAAGGTACAGGGGGTGGGCCTGGAGGAGCACATCAAAGTGGCAGCAGGGGCTGCTTCCACTGAGCTGGTTTATTTTACCTTGAATGTTAGAGATGGAAAATGTCTATAGGCTACAAAGGGAAAGCTCGGGTCTAAATAACTGCCTGGAACTTGTCACTTTTGTTTCAGGATCAGTCTCTTCTACTGGTCTGAGGAGGAAGGCACATGCTTTGCATGCTGGGGTTCTATTTGGGCACATCAGCCAGCCAAAGAATACCGAGTTTTCAGGCATTGCCACAGCAGCAGGAGGATGCCTGCTTCCTCGGGCCACAAGCCCTACCCTCATGTGGTTTCTACCTCCACCACATTAACACCTCTATTTAGAAAGGTTGACCCATCATCATAACCCTCTGAAAATTGTATCTGGCCAAAAGCATCAGTTCATTTTGGATTCTTACCAAAACTGAAGTTGTTTTTTCCCTACAAATGCGGTATCTTTCTCATGAAAGCATACAGCTCTTACAAGAAATTGAGAATATAGTTTTTGGGTGGGTGGGGGGAATCCCTTGCCCTTGTTTTCCTAGTGCCAACCTCACAAAATCTGGTACCACATGCCCTGGGATTTTGTCATGGGAGATGATTCAGTTAATTAACACACTGCTCTCACGTACACTTGGAAACAGAGGTTCAGTTTCCTTTGGTTCCTGACAAAGCTGCTTATGATACATACCTGGTGCTGGTGCTTTCCTCCATACATTTCATTACAGGCTATATTTAGCACCTCGTCTGAGGCCCGGAGGCTCGCCGGCTCCTATGTAGCATGTCTCCGCTTTCATGCCTGCTGCAAAGTGCCTACATTGCTATCTAACACCCTGTGTCCCCACTGAGGATAGTGACATCTAGACAAACATATGTCAGTTGTCGAAGACAGCCCCAGTGCTTGGGAGGCCTGACTGTGCAGTGGCGATGAACACTGGATATCCTGCGGTAAAAACCCTTGTAGATTTGAAAAAAGGTCTCAGTGTTTGACCACGCGTTCCTTCGGTCACAAGTGACGGGCCGCATTTTCGGGGCCCCTTCACACTCCGGGAGGAGCTGCGCGCGCGCCGCCGGAGGGCGCCTGCGGAGGGCAGCACAAACACTTCCCTCGCTCCACTAGGATGGTGTTTGTTGCTTATCAATTTGTTAGAGTGCTTTACGCAGGACTCAGTCCATCCGCACCGCACGTGGGTCTGAGACTTCACACCGGGCTTAGCAGACTCCGACGGCACCCCCCCCCCCCACACTGCGCGCATCAACGCCAGAACGTAACAGAACAGGAGGACTGCACACCACCTCCCAACGCCAACGCCAGCGCCCGGGCGCCTGCCTTTATAGCAAGCCGGAGAGGGGCGGAGCCGGCAGGCGCCGCGACGTAATGACGTCAGGCCCAGCGGAGGGCGGGGCTAGGGCGGCGGCGTGCGCTTGGGTACCTCGGGTGCCTCCTCGTCGTCGTCCTCCTCCTCCGCTTCCCCTTCAGCGTTCTCCTTCTCGCCGTCCTCCTCCGGGACCCCCTTCCCAGCGTCCCCTCTGCGCCCTCCCCTTCTGTTTCCCTTGGCCGCCCGCAGCCGCCATGGGCCCGCGCCCGTCGCGCCGCCGGGCCGAGGACAGCTGAGGCGCGGTGCGAAGATGGGCGAGGGCGGAGCAGGGCCCGAGCGCCAGCCCGAGCAGCCCGGGCGCCCCGCGCGCGCCCGCCCGCGCCGCCGCGGGGATGCCCGCGCCCGCCGCCGCGCCCTGAGCGCCTTTGTCTGCCGCCCGCGCCGCCCGCCTCATCACTGGCCTCGCGGGCCCGCGCCGCGGCCGGGGGCGCGCCCATGAAGATGGAGCCAGGCCGACCGGCCTCCCCCGCGGGCGGCCGGGGCCCGGACCCAGAGCCCGGCGGGCCCGCGGCCGCCCCGCGCACGCCCGCCGCCCCCTCCCCGCGCATGGGGCTCTGTCCGCAGGACCCCGCGGTCGGCGCGATTGCCGGGCGGGTTGCGGGCCCGGAGCGGCGGCCGCAGCGTGCCGGCCAGGAGCCCGACCCTGACCCGCCGCTGCTGGAACTCGGCCCACTTTTTTCTTGGACTACGGAGCCTGAGGGTGACGGCCCCGCAAGTTGCCCGCACAGCGCGTCTGTCCCCGCGCAGGATTTTAGCCGCAGCCACCACCTGAGGGGCGAGGTCGATTTTTTCCCTTCCTTCCCCTCGCCCACGGTGGGCGAGCCGGCGCTGGAGGTGGGTCCCGGGGACCCCGACCGGCCCTCGGACTTCAGCCAGACCCTCCCCCTAGCGAGCGAGCCCTCGGGGTGTCCGGAGGATGGCCCCCGCCTCCGGGCCGTGTTCGATGCCCTGGACGGGGATGGGGACGGCTTCGTCCGCATCGAGGACTTCGTCCAGTTCGCCACCGTCTACGGGGCAGAGCAGGTAACTCGCAGCCTGGGAGCCTGGCCCCGTGCGGTGGTCGCGGGGTGCACTGTTAAGGCTAGGGGTCCCGCGTTCTCTTTTGATTCACTTCTGCCAGTACCTCTTCCCGCTTTAATGAGGTTCTTTATGACTTAATGAGGAGTCAGTTTTTTTCCTTGCCATTCCAAGCCACACAAGCTGGATCGTTCCTAATTCGAGGGGAGCTCCTGGCTTGGGAACATGTCCCCAGGCTGTCCGATAGACGGGCCCCCTGCATGGGTAAGTGCTAGCGGTTCCGCCAACTGAGCGCCCAGGTCTGGCTTGGCTGAAGTAGTCCACTCCTTGGGTCTGCAAAGTCGAGGCTGCACTTGGACGCTGAAGATCATGTTAATAGACACCTATTTTAAGCGCAGTTACTTTACTGTGTGTGATTGGCGTATGTTCTACGTAAATTCGTTATCTTACTGTTTGGGAGACAGTGAACTCTAAAAATTTTCACTTCCGTACCTTCTGTGCAGAGGGGAAAGAGATGAACCCTGGTAGGTGGGGAATGAGCCTCAGAGCACCGTGGTGAATGCAGACTCGAGTAGAACTCCACTCGGGACACCTCCACTCTTGTAGGACAGGTGAGACGCTGGACAGGAATGCACAGTGCAGTGTGGCAGGTGTCCCCTGAAGCTCCCAGTGCCGTGGCTGCTTTGGGAGGTGGGCCTCAAGACCCAGGCCTTCCCTCTCCTCCCCCTCCAGCACTTACAGAAGTTAAGGTGAAGAAGGCATCAGGACTGTGTGTTCTGCAGTTAACCCAAATAGACATTAAGTAGATTACTGGTGTTAACGTTTAAATATTTTATTTAGCAGTGGAAAATCCCTAAAATGCTGATCTGCTAGGTTTTGTATTTTATTGACTTCTCACACGTGCAGACAGTTGTTAAGTGGGTGTTCAGTTTAAGTGGGTGTTAAGTGGGTGTACAGATGCATGTTTAAACCAAGAGATCTTTAAGAGGTAGAATTACACCCTACCATTTAGGGTGTCTGTCATAACATTAAGAACCTTTATCCGTGTACCCCTTGAGGGTTCAGTGTCCGTTAAGCTGTCATGTAAAGAACTGGCTCATCCTGAGTCAGGGCTCCTTGTTGAGTTTTCAGCCTGGGAAGATGTGCAAGCCTCTGTGGGCATCCTGAATGTTGGGGTCAGTGTGACCCTCCTGTTTAGCTCTGGGTTGGAAGATATTGCTCAGGTTGGTCTTCCATCTCTTAGTTTAATGGGCAGAGAGATAGATACATGACTGACAATTTCCGGTATGGTTAACGTGGATTGTGATTGCTGGTTCAAGTTTTTTTATGGTTTTTTCTTTTTGCCCCTGGGCTGAAGAGCACCTTGGGTATCCTTGGTTGTTTTTAACTAGTGTGACGTGTCTTTTCTCCAAACACACCCTTCCTTGTTACACCATGATGTGTCTTTTCTCCAAACATACCCTTTATCATTACACCAATCAAAGATGTTAGGAAAGTGGCACTTTTGTTCCTCTTTACCATAATCTGACCCCAGTCTCTACCTTACAGCTTAAGTGAGGCTCATTTATATTTTCATTGGATCATCAACCTTTCTTATGGTGACAGTAGGCAGACAGGATTCATCCTACTTGACAGGAAACTGGAGGCCCAGAAAGGTTAAATAACTTTCCAAGGCCTCAGAGATTGTCAGTGCCAGAACTAGGACTTGAACTAGGTCTTTTGGCTCTTAAGGTTTAGATGGCTCTCAGCTTAGGTTTGGTGGCCCTAAATATTCCCACAAAGTGTCATCTCATTGATTTCCATAAAATCCTTTTCATTTGAAAACCACCTTCTGTTGAAACATTCTTATTGATCACAGTGGGAAAAACTTTGGGTTGCTATTGGGGGCTGAGATTTTTGTTAGTACAAAGTAGAAATGAGTCAACATTCTTTGCTCTGATAGCTCCTGGTGGAATGTTAAGTTTAAGGGTAAGGCAGGGATGACTCAGGATTTGGTGTGGATGGGCGAGTTGGGGAGATCTGTGGCATTGCCCCTTCTGTCTGCTCTCCTAGACTGCTCAGGAAGAAGTACCTGTGATCTAAGTACCTGACTTACATGAGCTTCCTGGGATGATGAAGAGAGCTCTTGTTTTGGAGCAGATAATTAACAGGGTAATGAAAGGTTGATTTTTGTGTCTGTAAGCTTTGCTAGCCTTGATTATGACTCAGGCTTGCTTTTCCAAGTCCAGTGTTGAAATACGTTATAGAGAAGCAAAGAAAAGAAATACTCTTTGACGGTGAAGTAGTTTGGGAAAAAGTAAAAAATTCTACATTATGATAAATATTTTTTATTTTTTAAAATGAAAAATCTTGAACGTATATAAGAATACAGAGACTAATCTATTGAAACACTCTACCTGTCCCCAAGTCATCACTCAGTGTTCACAGTCTTGGTTCATCTGTAAACTCACCACTCCCCACCCCCAGATATCTTTTGAAGCACATACTTGACATTTCGTCCATAAATAGCTCAGTATATATCTCTGAAAGATAAGAACTCTTTTTAAAACATTCATGATTTTTTTTTAAAAACCATAGGAACAGTTTGGATAAGCTGGATAGATAACAGCAATAAAGATGATAAATTTTTGTACTTTCCACCTGAGATTTCAAAATACTGAATGCATGAGACTCTTAGGCTGGTCACATTACTGTCCTTGATGATAGCAACTAGATTATCCTGGTTACTGTCAAATTTTCAAAGATAGCATGTTCATTCTCTCTTATGTAATCTGTTTATGAAGGAAGCTTTTTAAATTATTTAAGTGGATTATCTGAATTTTTAATAGGCGCCGTTCCCATTCAGAATACAGATGGCTTTTGTGACCCTCTTTCTTTAGCAGTGTCATGGTGTGTTTGGATCTCATTACATCATCTGGTGATAGATCAGGTGTGGTGTAATATAACACAGTGTTAGCAGGAATCAGGAGGAGAAAGAGGACTACTGTGGAGCTTTCTGGTTGTGTTTTCTTGAAATAGGAATTTACAGTCATATATGCCAGACACTAGTTGTGAGTTTGGAACAGGTTATTTTTAACGTCTCTGCTGTCTCTGAAGATTCCTCATTGACATGACCCCTTCATACTGAGAGGACTGATGGTTTTGTACTCACACCAATGTAGAAGGCGGAAATTGCAAAATAAATTATAAGTATTATGAGAAAGGATTAGTTTCTTTTGGTTTTGCTTTCCAGTGAAATTAATTATAATTGTAAAGATTTTCACATTTTATTACAGCACTCACATAAGCATTTATATTTTAACAGTCACTGATTCTTTCCAGAGAACCCTTCACGTTGGAGCACTGAATGCCCTTCAGTCACCTTGTGGTCTGTCTGCCATTCGCAGTACTTGCATGTAGGCTGCTGAAGGAAGTGTTGATGCACAGGTCTCCCTGCCTTTCTTTCCTGCACCTCTGCTGGTAGGCAGTTGGAACTCCCTAGGGACATTTGGCTGCACCTTTTAGTTGCTTCAGTGTCCTTTGCAGTTTCTGTCCTAGCCTTGGATTTGTGTGTGTCTATGTGTGAGTGAGAGAGAATGAGCATGTGTGCGTGAACAGGTGCATATAGGAACTAGTGTGTGTGTCAGGGTCTGTGTGCAGATGAACTGTTAAAAGGCAGATGATCCTGTCTGTGCTTGAATTACAGGCAATTTTGTTAGTGTCTTAAAAAACACCTTTTTTATAATGTAAATGTAATACATGCTTATTATTTTAAAAAAACTGGAGAATACAGAATGGTATAAAATATAAAGCAAAAAATGATCACTGTCTTGAGAAAAACACTATTAGCATTTTAATGCATTTCCTTCCAGACTTTTTTGTACACATACACACACAACTTTCTATAGAAGTATGTAATTGAGATCATATTGGGTAGAAGAAGCTCATTTTTATAGATGTTCCTTGTTTTAAAAAATGAAATAATACAAATAAGCAAAATAAAAAATGAGAATCACCTATAATCCCACCATCCAGAGATAACTACTTAGTATTTAATATGTAAATTAAAATATGTGTAATAAATGTTTCATTGTCCCCAGATGGTATAGTTCCACATCTGTTGTTATGAACCTGCTTTTACCTGTTTTTTAAAAACTGAGGATCTCAGGTGTATACATTTATCCTGTATGGAGGGTATTGCTTTCCAGGACTCGCCACTCCCCCTCTTGGATACTAAAATCCTCGGAAGCTCTAGTTCCTTATATAAAATGGTGTTTATTTGCTTATAACCTACACACATCCTCCCATATACTTTAAAACATCCTCATTTTACTTATGTAATACAATGTAAATGCCACACAGTTTTAAATACAATGTAAATGCTATGTATATAGTTGACAACATGGGGCAAATTCAAGTTTTGCTTTTTGGAACATTCTGGAATTTTTCCCCTGAATATTTTTGACCTTTGGTCCGTTGAATCCGTGGATGTGAAACACAGATATGGAGGGTGAACTATACTTTAATAGAAGTCAAAGGTTTATAGAATATAACCAAGGAAGATTCAGCATCGTTAGGGATTATTCCAGTGTAAGACCTAACATATAGGAGGAATTTAATAACATGTAGACCACACTGACAAGGTTGTAAAGAACACTAAGTTTATGGTTGATTCCTCTTCAGACACTTTGTTCAAATGCTGGAAATAGGGTCTAAACATTAATTATAATCGAAAACATCAGACTAAAGGTTTCGGCATCCATTGAAGACTGTTATGGGGCCCTTGAAAGTACTTTTATGATAGTTGCAAGGTCTCCAGAGTAACTTAGATTATCACTTCTGATATTAGCAGATAGTTGTGTATAAATTGATTGTACATATACCGTGATTTTAACTGTAAAAATTATCCCTGTGAAAAAAGTCTTGAAGAAAATATTTATTTTCAGTAGAAGTTTTCAATAGTTTCAAATAGACTATTGACTATTTTCAATAGTCGATTTTGTTGTGTTACAAAGGAAATACTAAAAATTATTTTTAGTTATGTGAGTGTGTTGGGAGATGTGTTTGTAGGGGTGGGGTGAAAATGGGGCTGGTTTTATTTGAAGTATTGGCCAAATTTTCTATTATGTTACTGATTTCAATTAATTTGAAAAGTAGTTCCTGTACACCTATAAACTAAAGAGTAAAGATGAATCTAGTAAAAAATTTCATTATACCATCTTTAGAAATAAAAATGTAAATAAACCCTAAAGAGAAAATATTTACTTGTTTTACTTTGACTCAGTTAAGATTTTAGGTCAATATACAAAATACATCTAAAGAAACTCAGATTTTCTAGTAAATTTTAAAACTTTATAGAACACTAAACTGGAATGTTAATATACTTATCGAAGATGGATTGTTAATTTTTATTGATACTTGGAAAAATGCATGTTAGAAAATGCCTATAATTCTCGAGGGTTGGCTTCCAGATGGGCATTGTGCTTTCATCAATATTTAACATCAGTATCTAACATAAGTAACTAAGAACTCTCTGGTGAAAAGAATGGCACTGACTGCATTGTAATTTTCAAAAGTTTTTGAGCAGTAGATTAGCACAAATGGATTGAGTATCATTATTAGGGAGGAAAAGAAATTTTTTCGGTAGGTACAGTTTTCTGTCTAAATATTTAGTACTTTTATGCAAGTTGGTATAACTCTGGTTACAGTCTTTAGTATTGTGTTTGTCATAAATTTCAGAACCAGAGCCAGCGGTCCTGCCTCATTGTCTGTATGCCTCTTGCTGGGCAAGTTGAGCCTTGGGCTCACAACAGCAAGCCTTGGTGGGTGCTGCCACTTTTCTGTAGGGACATATTGTGGGTATTGAGGATGGATTCTCTGAGTGTGACAAACCAGAGGGCTGGTAACATTTTAGTATTATTAGTTGTAAACACAGGAAGCACTATCACTGTGTATTATATTAAGCGCTTGTGTACACAGGATCTATATGTTGATAATTTGGGATTTCTAAAATCCCAGGTAATTTTAGCTGTTTTCTTGAAATCCCAGTGATGTTTCTAAAGATCTTAAAGATTTAAGGATAGACAAGTCCTGTAATTCTTGTTTGTTAAATGATCTACTTTGCTTTTTCTTTTGTTGAATACTTTTTAAAAACCTTTGCAAAAGTTTTAGATCCTCCTGTGCCCACAGGTGAATAGTCCTATTATAGTCAGAAATGAGCCTGTCTGTTTATATCCCTGTTTTGAGCTAGGGCTCCAGGGTATTGGGAATGTACCAGTGTTGTTGATGATGGAGGACTTCATGATTCATTGTTCTTTTTTATTTCACATACTTTATTCTGATTTTTCTTTAAACAAATTTAATCAGCTTAAAGCCTAAAACTCAGGTTATGGCTGATGTGGTGGTACCTGTTGGCTCAGTCATAGGTGGTTATCTGTTCAATCAGAGGCATTGTTCAGTATTGTAAAGACTTCTGTTGCCATAAATCATTGGGTCAGTAAACAGAACAATGGCTTAGCATTTTAGTGTCACTAGCAATTCAAGGGTGTTTTGTAAACCTTTTTGTTTAGTTTAAGCTTCCTGCCAGTGAACACATTAATCATATATTTTTTAAAGTTAAATGGAAAAAAAAAAAGGACCTGCTGTATAGCACAGGGAACTGTATTCAATATCTTGTAATAACCTATAATGGAAAATAATTTGAAAGAGAATATATATATATATAACTGAATCACTACTATACACTTGAAACTAGCACACATTGTAAGTCAACTATACTTCAGTGTAAAAAAATAAAATTTAAAAAAGTCAAATGGTAATTTAAAATTTACTAATAGATTGCTTGAGCCACAATAAAAGTAAAAATCCACATTGATTAGAGAGATTAGCATTTTTTTGAAAGCCTACCTTTTAAAATCTTCAGCAGTGAGAATACTTTACATCCTGACAAGGATGAGAGTGGTTGAAAGGTTGTGAGCTGGGGGAGAGACCTGAGAGATGGCAGCCTCCTGGCTCTCCTCTGAGCACTGTTAGAGTTGGTGGGCTCTGTGTCAGGTCCATCCTGGATCTCCTGACCACGCCCTGTGCAGGAGCCTAGGTCTTCACCTGGAAGATTGGGGAGGCACAGCCAGCCCAGGGCACCTCTCTGGCCCCAGTGTTCTTGAGTAGTGGTTCTCAGTAAGATTTTTTAAAATCATATGAGTCACGGATAAAAGGCTGATATAAAAACTCTTAGAAGTCAAAGGGAAAAAAAGACTAAAAGCTGATAGAAGAATGGACAAAAGATATGAAAACATTGCATAGAAAAAGATAAACAGACGGCCTTTAAATATGTGAAAAGATGCTCAGGTTCACGCATGATAAAAGAAATGCATATTAAAATCTCTGAGGTAACATTTCTCATGCATCTTGTTGATGAAATTGTAAAAGCTTGGACACTTCCTTTTGATGAGACTCTTGAGAAGCAGGCACACTCTCACATTGCTGGTGGGACTGCAGAGTGGTACAGTTCTCATCGAGGGGAGCTGGGCAGTACCTTTGTGTGCAGTTACCTTCAGTGTGACAGTCATTTTCCCCAAGGATGCACCTCCACAGACATAAAGCATAAGATGCACAAGGTTATTCACTGCAACATTATCTGTGATATAAAAATGGAAACAACCTGAATGTCCATCCCGGATGAATGAACTGAGGAAAATCCACTTAACAAAGAACTGTGCAGCTGCAGAAATAAAAGAGGAAGATTCCCTATGAACTGGTAGAGAGTCATATCCAAGAATATTAAGTGAAAAAGTACAAATTAATCTGCATAGTATATGGTAAGAAAGAATGGGTGCTGTGTGATGCCTCTTATAGAAGTTTCCTTGAGTTAATTATGGAGACGGAAAGTAGAATGGTGGTTGCCAGGGGAAGGGGGGATGGGGAATTAGTGTTTAATGGGTAGAATTTCAGTTGAGGAAGATGAAAAAGTCCCAGAGATGGATAATGGTGGTGATTGTACAGTGTGAATGTACTCAGTACCACAAGAGCTGTATACTTTAAAACGGTTGACTTACCTCAGTTTAAAAAAAAGAGAGGTTAGGGGGAAGAGATGAAGGATCTGAGGCTCAGAAACCTGAGTGATGGACTTCAGCTCAGAGGAGGAGAAATTGACAGAAAGAATAAGAAACCTCGACCCCTAGACTGGGCTCTTCTCTTCATCCATCTTCCCAGCCTATAGTCCGGATCCTTCACCCATCTGAGGCTTCAGTAGTCACAGGCTCCAGGACAGGGTCTGACTGGAAAGAGAGAAAAAGAAAGAGATGGGGGAGGAAAGGAAGGGTAGGGAGGGAGGGAGAAGAAAAGGAAGAAAGGGAGAAGAGGGGAAGAAGAATATGTGTATATTATAAACCAATTATACTTCAATAAAAATTTTTTAATGAATATGTATTTGCAAAAAGAAACATGAAGGATAGACAAGAAACTAATTAAGATAGTTTATTTGAGTAGGTGGGAGCAAGGTGTAAGGGATCTGGATGGGAGTGAAACTTATCTGAGTATGCCTTTTTGTATAATTTTGACTTTAAAATATTTTTATTTTTTTTATTTTGGTGGTGGTAGGGGAGGTAGTTAGGTTTATTTATGTTTAGAGGAGGTACTGGGGATTGAACCCAGGACTTTGTGCATACTAAGCATGCGCTCTACCACTTGAGCTATACCCTCCCCTCCTAATTTTGACTTTTTGAACCATGCAAATATTCTCCATATTCAAAAAATAAAACAATGATAGAAAAAAGGTGAATTCAAATAGAAACAAATGAACTTGGAAGTATATTGAATTAATAGCATAACCATATAGGAAGGAAAAATTCAAGTCAAACATAGTACTCTATTCTTTAGTGGGATGTATTCAGGAGAAAAAAAAAACTACAAAGAAACAACTACAAAGTAGGCTTCTTGCCAATTGATTAGAGTAGTAGTTCTCAAGTTACTTTGGTTGTATTTTAGGATAGGGCAAATATGTAAACATACTGGTGTTGGGAACAGGTTCTCTGGGAGAAAAGAGATGAAGTGTGGTGTGGAAGAGGTGAGGAAGAACCTTGTTGTCTTGGGGTCAAAATAGAGTTATCAGTATGAATACATGATTTAAAAAGTTCCTAGGTCTGTCTTCTGAGAGGGTCTGGGAGCAATGACCCCAGTAGCAGTGAGTACACCTAGTCCCCAGATCTCAGTTGTCAAGTACCATTTTCCACTGAAGCAATCAGGGATCTTTGGAGAAATGACTTATTCCAGGTTATGGGCAGGGAAAATTCATTGTCAGCCTGGATTATCTTATACCAAAAGGACGGAAGTGTTCGAAAATTGATGGGGTTGTGTCAAAAAAAAGAGCAGCAGTTTCTACTGTGCAGATCTGGGGCATTTTGAGCACACACAAAAAATAATGATAATGGATATGTTAAGTTTAAGAAGTCCATGGTACACAGAGGGTAAAAATCAGTCATAGTGATACTCCAGAGCAGGTGCATGGGGCCTCTTCGGACTACTGTCAGTCAGAGGGGGAAGACTGACATTAGAGAGTCAGTGTTCTGCAGCCACCAGGGTACTAGTTGATTCAGGCAAGGATCATCAGTGGTTGCCACAAAACACTGTGTAAACATGTGTCAGGGGTTGCGGGAGTGGGACAGGATACTCACAGTGAAATATCTTTCCATTAATGATAGATTACAAAGGGGAAAAAATACCTTTATATTGGAGAAGTCTGGCAGACTCCACCTCGACCAGGTAGTCAAACTCAGATTCCCCAGTAATGGGCAGATTATGTGTCCCTCTATGGGAGGCACAGGGAGGGATGACATTCTTGCCAAAAATGTTTGACCTTAGTCATGTAATGAGGAATAATCAGACCCAGACTGGAGGGTGTCTACCCGACAGCTGCTTGGACTCTTCAGATATCAGTGTCGTTAAAAGGGTCGGGAACCTAGATTGAAGAAGACTAGAGAATTGTGACAGCTAATGCCTGGCTCTTGATTGGATCCTGAATTTAAATAAAAAACAAAACAACAAAGGCCATTATTGGGATGTTTGGGAAAATGTGAATATAGACAGAGTACTTGATAATGACAGTGTTAAATTTCTGGGGTGTCATAATGCTATTGTAATTATGTAGGAGGGTGGTCCCTGTTCCTAGGAAATGCATGTTGGAAGGATTTAGGGAGGTATCATGATGTCTATAATATATTTTTAATAGTTCCACAAAAAAAGTGTGTGTATGTATAAAGAGCCGTAAAGCCAACGTGGAAGGACATTAACCATTGATGACTCTTGGGGAGGGATGTCCAGATGTTTCTTGTATTATGTGAACTTTACAGTGAGCTGGATGTATTTCAAAATAAAAAGGAAAAATACAATACGGGAAGTTCACTGATGACCATTTATACTTCATCCTATATGGTATGTTAGATTTTGTAGCTCTTACCAGTCTTGGAAACAACCAACAAAAAGAAACAGAAAACCTCCTTTGTTCTCAAACAAGTGAAAGGAACATTACACACAAAAGAGGTTTTACTTCTCATTAACTCAACCCCCATTCTAGCATTTTTTGGGTCATAGATGACATGGGGTGTGAAATGACCCTTTTTTTTTGACATGGGTTGAAATGGGAGATTGAAAACTCCTCTTAAACTAGGAATAGCTGAGTGGTGAAACCATGTTCCTATTTATTAAGAGATTCTCCTTCCCTGAGGGATGTAAATGTCTTATTCAACCTACTGGTTCACTCAATAGGAAATTTAGAGAGAGCTTCCTTCTCTCCTCTCTAGAGATGGTGTTCAGATGGGATAAACCCATATTTGAATAAATACATGAAAGGAGCTTAGAAGTGCATAGAGGACCTGAAGATTAATTTCTTGTTTCAGGGTAACTTCATGTGTTTTCTGCCTTTTGGTTTGTCATGAAAGTGGTCAGATGCTACTGTGGAGCTGTTGGGTACGTGGCTTGTTTTATTGTGTATGTAGGCATTGACCAAGTGCAGCAAAATGGGTTTGTGGTGGTGGGTTGGTTTAAGCCTCAGAGTTGCCCGTTCTCACTGCTAGTGATGTAGAAAGCATTTAAATGTGGTTAAATATATTTTGTGACCTTTTGGTGATGGTCAGGAGAGTCCTTGTGTAGGTTGTTGATGCCTTAGGCTAATGATTCATACATAAACTTTTTGTCTCAGACCCTGTTACATTGTTCAGTGTTACTGAGGACCAACTAGCTTTTGTTTATATGGGTTATTTCTATTGGTCTTTACTGTATTATAAAGTAAAACTTAAAAAAGATCTAAAATATCTTTTTATTAATTCATTGAAAAGAATCCATTACAAATTTTAAAAATAACTGCTTTCTAAAATGGTGAGAAGAGTGGCATTTTATATTTTGGCAAGTCTCTTAAACATCTGGTTTGATTGAAGAGAGCCGGGTTTTTTTTTATATCTGCTTCTGGAAGCAATTGGTTGTGTTGTGTAGTCTCTGGAAAATTCTACTGTACCTTCATGAGAGAGTGCAATGGAAGAAAGCAAAGAGCGTCTTAGAATGTTTATGAAACTGGGTTTGATCTTGCAGACCCCCCCTTCCTCAGACATTAAGGTCCCTAGACCACTGGTTGAGAACAACTGTCTGACACTCCTAAGTGGCCAAGTTGTCGCCTGGTCTCACACTTAGATGCATCAGAGTCACCTGGAGATTCTTTTAAAACTGACTGCTGGGCCCACTCCACAGTGTGTGGTTTACCTGGTCTGTGGGGCCTGATGGTTTCCTTGGCACCAGTTTCCGTTGACGCTGCTGCTCCTGGTCCTGGGGTTGTGTGTGGAGAGCCACTGTCCTGGAGAGATTTGAAAACATTTGCATCTCTTTAAAGACCACCTGCCAGTCATATTTTAACCTCACCCTGTTCCTCTCTGCTCTGTTTACCTTGATACTAATTTCATAAGTGTGCTTGGGGCCCCTCACTGCTTTCTGTCTAGTAGGGAAGCCAGGACCCTGACCAAGAGGTCCATCCACCTTGGCCTGCCCTTCCTGACATGTCTCTGCTACTCTCTTGCCTCAGCCTGCTACATGTTTTTGATACTTAATTTAATTTTATGTTTTAGTTTGATTTTTTATCATGTGTTTAGTTTATAAAGTCAAGCATTGTTCTGCACGGTGTATGACAAAAGTTGCTGTATTCGCCTTCCTGCCCTGCCTCCAGTTCCCAGACTCCTGGCTGGTTCCTTCTAGTGTTTTTCTCCCCAGTTTTTTAGATAGTTTCTCCTGACTTTCTCTTGTGGAAGTTACACACACGTATTTCCCTTCCATCTCCTCTATTCTTTCAACACAGGTCATCCTAATCCTGGCTAAATAGGCGTTCTGTGTTTATCTTATTCTGACTGCAGCCAACCCATTTCCTATATGTTTTCCTTTGTTTGTTTTTTTTTGTACCTGTCAGTAGTTCTTTGTAGCCTGTCTGCCACCATCTGACTGTTCTGCTTGCACACTGGGGCTCCCGCGGTTGTGTTCTCTAGGGGGGCTTGCCTCCCACCGCTGGGCCTGGGGTCCTGCTTGGGGAGCACCTCTGACTGTGTCTCCTGAGTTGGCCTTCCTGCCTGAGGTTGCCTGTTAGACCCTCAACTAGGCTTTTCTTTTCAGGTCTGATGCTCGGTGCCTGTTCCACATCCTGCACTTTACTGGGGCATCAAGCATCCCCTCTTAACATTTCTGTGTTCTCTGCTCTCAGCGCATTCCCGCTTGTCTGTCCCCAGGTGTCTTCTGGAACATTGGGGCCTCTCCCCTGGAGCTGCATTTTCCCCTGGACTTCCTGAAGGGAGGGGAGAGAAGGTCACGTGTCCCCCATTTAACTCGTTTAAGCCTCTCTCTCTCCTCTCAGCTTCCCACACATGCACCTGTTAGAACAGGCCTGGGAATCTGCTTGTGTGCTTTCCTCCCTGCTCCACCAGAGTCCCGTGACACAGGTGGAGCAGGACTTGTCACTGTCCCCAAGCTGAGGAGCAGGACCGGACTCAGGCTCTGGGGAAATCTGTGTCAACAAATGATTTGGTTTAGCCTGTCTCATCTGTATTTCGTATGTGTGTAAAAGTTTTTGTATTTTGACAAAGTCTACATACACAAACTTGGGTTGTGATAACCTTAGAGTATTCCTTTACGTTGAAGTGTTGTGGTTGGTAGGCATTTATTTTTTCCAGTTTTCCTCTACTCAGACTAATGCCACTATACCTCCAATCATACGGGTTTCTTTTCACGTACCTAACTCCTAAGCAAGACCTAATTTTTGTGCTGGGAAAATTGAGGTTATTGTCTCAGGCTTGGAGATGTTGATATTTAAAAGGGATTTAGTCAGGCTTTCTTAGCCTGTCAGGGCTTTTCTGTGGGATTCATAGTAGGTAATGAAGGGAGGAGGCAGAAAGAAAGTCCTTGGCTGTGCTTCTGGAAATACCTCAACTTTTTCAGCAAAAGCTTTCTGTTACTGGCTCTAAAATGCCGTCCTGAGATGTAAGCTGAGACCTCAGGCTGAGCTGCCGAGTCCCGCCCCTGCCTGGTTTGCAGGCGCTCAGCCCCACGTGCTGGGTGCTTTGAGGAATGCGGTGCTGCCGTTGATGGCCTCTGGCCAGGTGCTGCTGGACGTCGTGTTCTTTGGTGTTTAGGAGCTAGTTTTCCATCCATAAAGTGGATGTTATATGCCTTCAAAGATGCGGGTTGGTCCGACAGCCCTGGGCATTGGTCCAGGCTCAGCCCCTAATTGTTCTTTCACTCAGTGCCTTGTGTGATGGTGTTTATGAACACCATCCTGTGTCTGTGGGGCGATCGGTGCTGGGACATGGTAGAAGCAAGGCTGACCCACTTCCTGTCTTTCTCAAGATGTTAAACTCTTGTCTCCAGGAGCTGCAAGCTGATGTAAATGCTGTGGAGAAAAAGCAGGGATTATCTGAGGTTGTGTAACAGGGAACCCAGCCTAGTCAGGAGTGTTTCCCATGGGGAGTCAGTTTATTCTTGTTGATTCTTCTCTTCTTCTTCTTCTTTTTTTTTTTTTTTTTTGAGGTAACCTGTAACCTGACATTCTGAGGGTGAGTAGAGTTAGTGAGGCAATGGTGGGAGAGGAAGAGCAAGCAGGGGAGGCACAGTCCACGGAGAGGCCTGAGTGGGAGGAAAGGGCACTTGAGAAGGATGAGGAGCCTCAAGGCTGGAGGAAGCGCTGGGCCCTTGGTCTCAGTGTGGTTGGAAGGCGTTAGAGGGTCCAAGTAGAGAAGGGCAGGTAATAGGACTTGCTTTTTCAAGAGATGGTTCAGTTTGGAGAGGACAAGAGTGGTGGGGGAGACTCATCAGGAGGCCAGTGCAGGCTGGTGGTGGCTCAAGTTGGAGCTCAAGGAGATGGGGCAGAGGGGGCCTGGAAGAGACCCTGGGAGGCAGTAATGGTACCACCTGGTGGCTGAATGGGGGTGGGCGGAACAGAGGGGCTTGGCCTGGGTGGGGATGGGGAGGAGGCAGTTGGGAGGTGGAAGTTCTCTTTTAGCCCTTCTGGATGTTTCCAAGGGTGTCCAGTTCCTTCTGGGCTTGGAGCTCGGGGAATAGGTAAATCTGAGAGTTCAACAGCGAGGACTTGAGCAGAAAGTAACAGAAAGCTGAGCTGAGGGGCTCCAGGAATAAAGAAGGTTCATCATCTCATTCAGGACAGGCCCCAGTGAGTGGCCTTCACAGTGTCCTTAAGATCCAGCCCTGTCTGTGCCTCAACAGCCAGGGTCCTGAGGCAAAAAGAGGAACCCCTCCCTGCGTCTCTATTTAAGAAGCTCTCCTCCAGTCTTCCTCAGGTCCACTGACCCCCTCCCCTTTGTTGGCCACTTTGCTCGTAGACACTCCTCCCGCAGTACCTGCCCAGTGGGGTCCCTGGAGGTAGGTTGGGGATGCAGCACTCACTCTGCACCCTCCCCTTTTTCTCCTTAGCATGCCCCACCATCTAGGCAACTCCATGTTTTACTTATTTTCCAATTCGTCACCTCTTGTCTGTTTCCATCCCTGCCTATCCGCCATGAATGTGCCTGCTGGGCCTCCCAGGTATTTGCTGACCTAGAGGAAGGAAGGAAGACCTGCACAGGGTTGGGGGTCTGTCATCAAGGAGAAGAGGGGGAGTAGTCTTGGCGCCCAGCCGGCAGTGGCCTCTGGCGTCCAGCTAGAGTTACTGAAGCCTCAGGAAAACACCACTGTTGAGGGCCTCTGGAGGATGGGAGGGGGCTGACGAAGGGGTGTGAGGGGCAGAGGCCAGGGGCCCTAGCAAGATACTCAACTGCTTTAGGCCTCTCCCTAAGTGTGGGTCCTGGCAGTACTTAATTCACAGGTGGTTGTGAGCCATGAATAGGGCAAGTGTAGTACTTAAACCCTTCCTGGCACTCAGGATGTGGGGGTAGTGCTCTGAGTGACTGAGGGCTCACTGTGTGCAGAGCAGTGTTCTCTGGATTTTGATTCCCCTTTGGGATGTCCTAGGGGAACTTTAAAACACTGCACATGTATTTATGGCTTGTGGCTTAAGAACCTGGCCCCAGGGCAACCTGAAAGCTGGGTTCTGGCCTTTTAGGGGGAGTGGCCAAAAGAAATTAGGAAACACTTTCCTGCCTTCTTGGAGTTATTGGTTTGGGGGCTGTTTGAAATTGGGTAGGAAAAGTAAATACTTTTCTTTTAAAGGGAGGCTCAATTTCTTGTCTGTGGTTTCTGTGTGCTTGTTTTTGCCATGTCAGATTATCTAGGACTGCATTTTTTCCTTTGGTTGATTTTCATTTAATTTTTATTTTGTGAAAAACATTTGTTCTGCCTCCTAGGAATCTCCTGCTCCAATTCTGTAGGTATGAATAGCATATTCAGTATGACCTTTCCATTTTGTAAGTATAGGCATACTGCAAAAACATGTATGTATTATTAATATATGTGGTGAGCTTGTAAATAGTTTCAAAATTTGGAAAGTGCTTAAAATGTTTCTAGACCATACGTTTCTGCTTTCTGGGTTCCTTTTTTTTTTTTTTTTCTTTTCCTCCTGGAAGTTCAGAACATTTTGATTGAAACCAGCCCCTTGCTGTGATTTGCTAGGACATGAGTGTCTTCCCAGCTGGGCTGTGCCCCCATCACTCTGCAGTTAGGACTGTCTCTGGGGCAGATGGCCCTCCTTGACTGCTGGCCAGGGACCACTGACCATGGGCTCTGAGTCCTGCTCCTGCCTGACCTTGGGGCGGTTCCTCTCTACCTGGAGGAGACCACCCATGGACCAAAGGCCTCCTGGGCTTGGCTGGGGACCCTGGCTTTTCTTTTTATTGAAGACTTACTAAGTGGCTTCAAGAACTTGGGGATGGGGAAGGGTATAGCTCAAGTGGTAGAGCGCATGCTTAGCATGCCGGAGGTCCTGGGTTCAATCCCCTAATTACCTCCCCCACAAAAATAAATAAATAAAATTAAAAAAAAAAAAAAGAACTTGGGAATGAAATTGCTTTCTGTGAAAGCCAGAAGTGCAGGGAGAGTTTGGACCAGGGTGGCTTCTTCTCTCTTCTCTTCTTCCCTGAGGACTGTGTCACTGCTGGGTGATCTCCTTAGGCCTGGCTGGCATCTTTAGTCTCTGAAGAATGTTCTCTTTGCTGAAAGAGATCCCTTTGCTTTGCCCCGACATCCTACCTGTTGTTTCACAGAAAGTCAGAGATGTGTCTTGCTCCAAAGATGCTCAAAGGGCACAGTAAGACTCTTACCCTCCAAGGGAGAAAGACTTACTTCTGAAGATACTGTGTGCCGAGTCTGGGTGTTAGTGCTCAAGACCAGCCATCCCAGGAAGAGCCATCTCTGGATGGGGAATGGGGCTCCCTGTGTCCCGGTGGCTCAACTGGGGAGGGGCAGGGGAGAGGAGGACAGAGGCAAGAATGGGCAAGAACACCTCCAGCCACACACATCTACCTTCTTCCTCATCCATCTGCTAGAGGCATGAGGAAGGTCAGCTTGGGTTTGTTTTTCTTCAACATTTGATATTCCTGGTGACTCAAGTCATATTTGTTCATTACTAAAAAAACCAAAGTTCTAGAAGTCTGTACCATAAGACATGAAATCTTCTCCAGTCACTAACAACAGTGGAGCTTGTTCTCACTTGGGACGAATTTGCCTCTCTCCACGTCCACCCCCACCTCCCAGTAAAGTGCTGCTGATTCATTTACAGACCTGCAGGTAGACAAGCAACGGAGATAAAGTACATGAAATTTCCTGTAGTGGTAATACAGGATACTTACACCTGATACTCTGCAGTGTCTGCTACGAAGTGTGTCTGGTTGTGGATAGTTGGCGCCGCTGTCCCCCCAGCTGGAGCGCTTTGCCTTGTGCTGCTCTGTCCTTCCTCATTAAGCAGACACTTGCAGCTCCAGCCCTCTTTCTGTGATACAGTGACAGTCTTCAAGTGACTGGGGTCAGGCATGTACTGTTGACCGAAGTCTTTGAGGCAGGAAGAATCCAGGTTTGAATCCACAAACTGAAATAGGAGATTCCCTCCCTGACAGTGTTATTGAGGTGGTAGGTGTCTTGGGGGCGTCTGGGGACAGTAGTTGGAGTTGTATATTTACCCAAGGTCTTTGGCTCCTTTAACCCTATCCTGTGTGGTCCCATGAAGTCCTCCTGAGACTGGCCTCTGCTCCTCCCTCTATATCAGATGTTCCAAAGCTGCAGCAGCATCGGATCACCTGGAGGGCTTGTTAAAAACACAGTGCCCAGTCTCATCGGCACATCCCTTTTTCAGCAGGTCCTGGGTGGGGCCTGAGAGTCTTCATTCCTATCAAGTTCCTGGATAGTGATGCTGCATCCATTGAAGACTTCCCTCCAGGCCGATGCTTCTGGGCCCGCTGCACCTTGGACAGTTTCAGTCTGACTCTCTTGGGGCAGGGGTAGAGCTGGGAAGAGGTGGACAGCTTTGCTGTCAGGGAAAACCTTTGTCCTGCCTGAGCAGGAGCTCAGTGCCTCTCTTGTGTTATGGGTGAGGACTGTCACCTTAGACCAGGAGCTCTTGAGGAACTGCTCCGAGAAAGCCAGAAAGACAGCTGGGGAGAGAGGCTACATTTGAACCTGGAACCATCAGGCCCAGAGTCCAATTAATTTCCACTTTGGGGCTCTGCCTTCTCCAGGAGAAAGTCCCAGAGCTGTGGTGATGGAGACCGGGGCCTCGCTAGCTGGGCATGTCAGTGGGCCCTTTGTCACCTTTTTAAGTGGTTAGTGAACAAGCATGTTTTGTGGTCAGGCTTCAGGGTCAGTGCTTGGGCCTGGGCACAGGACTCCTTTGTGGTTGTCACCACAGAGGGTACCGCCTGGGTCCTACACTCCTGCCTTGCCCAGGCCCTGTCAGTGTGAGGGTACTCAAGGAGAAATGAGGGGGCGGGATGGCTGTGGGTGCACATGCTTTGAGTTAATGCATTTTTCCTTTTCCTTCTGGAGCCTTTGGTAATTCTCATGAGGCCGCTGGTGTTTGCAGAGGAGCAGGATCTACGGGGCTGTGGTCAGGAGCCAGCTTGCTCTGGCCCGGCTCTTGACGCTTTCATGGAGTTCTGCTCTGGAGCAGCACTCCAAGGTAGTCAGGGGAGGATGAATAGTTCTCTGTGTCGTCTTGTAGTTTTCTCAGATGGAGCTGCCCTGTTTGCCGAGCTGTGGGAAAGCACAGAGATGGGCTTCCCGTGTGCGCTTGAGGGGCGGCAGCACCCGTGCGTGACCCTCTGCACCAGAGCTCAGGCTCTGCCGGTTGCTTCACCAGGTGGCTCTTTGACTGCAAAGGGGACAGCGGGGTAGTCTTTCTGGCCGAGGGGGTTCTCCTGAGAGTCAGAAGAGACCCTGCTGGGCAGGCCCCTCCCTCTCATCCCTCCTCTACCTCCAGCTTCTTCTCTTCCGCTTGTTTATGGTTTTATTTCATTCCAGCATCGGGTGGGGTGGTTTACTTTACTAAAATCCATGGAAAACAAGGCTGACTTTGGCTGCAGGAAACAAAAAGCCCTTTTATGAGAAAGTCCATCCTTATCAACATGGCTCACTGTGGCTGGTGAGGAGAGAGAAGCTGTGAGGTCGCCAGCTGTTCTCTTGGTAAGTTTGTTGTTAAGAACCCCCTTCAAGGATCCTGCCTTATGATGCCTTTTGCAAGAAGTACTGGTTAGTGAGGCCTAATCAGCATTTGGAGGAACATTTGGCTCTCTTTTACATTAAGAACTTTCTAGTAGGAGGAATCTTAGCATTTGTGACATGTGAATCAAGAAGCTGTTCTCAGGTTGGTGTTGCCTTGAAAACAATAACAAGATAATGTACATTTATATAAAGATGTACAAATAAAGGAGAAAACAAAAACCTTATCTGGAATTGTGAATCTTTTCAACGTTTTAGACTTTTAAATCAGTATTTATATAAGAGAAATAAATAAAACCAGAGTCATAATTAATTTACAGTTGTAACCACTTTAAATCATTGTGTTGTCAGCATCTCGCACTGTCAGTATATTTACATCTACAATGATTTTAATGGTTACTTTTTCTTCATATGAGTGAATGTGCTAGCATTTATTTGATTAATTGTCTGCCTTTAGGATTTTAGGTTTTTACTTTTCTGCTGTTATAAGCATTCTTCTAGCTGAATCTCCCTGCACAGTGTTTATTTCCTTAGGTTAAAGTCATGAAAATGGAATTACTGGGGAAACATGTACAGATATTAAAGGATTTTAAAATATTTTTTGACAGCAAATTGCCCTCTAGAAAAGTATTGTTGATCTGATCAGGAAAAATGGTATATCAGTGTCATTTTAACTTGCATCTCTCTCGAGTGTATTTGAGCTGATATTCCTCTATAAGTGTTAGTGAACAAGTATTTCTGTGGGCGTTTATCGTCTGTGTCATAGCATGAATGCTCACTGGCCTCCATTTCTTAACCTTTGATGTGGTGGTTGGCTCAGGTGTCTTCTGAAGTCTTGTGGAGCCATAAAAGTATTATGAGTTTCTGTAGAGTTCCTTTCTTTGTGGTATTATCCTTCTTATAAGTTTCAGATGGGTGCCATCAATCCGTATCATTCCGTAAGGAGTAAATACTGTCTTTGTCTTGATTTAACATTCTGCTTTTGAAGAGCAAAGATGAAGGCAGAGAAAGACAGGATGAGAGATGGGAATAGAATGAGAACCTGGAGAATCTTCATTTTGTGTTGATTTAGAGGTTTTCTCCATTGTTGAATGATCTCTTGATGATTAAAAAAAATTGTGATAATCCTAGACATTAGGCCAGTTGCATAGTTGACTCTATTCAGCAGTAGTGGCCTGATGCTCCAGGATCTATTGCTTAGCATTTTAGAGCATCTGGAATTTTTTAGACCTCTTAAAATTGGGGTCCTAGGTATTGTCCCAGTCTAGGAACTGTTACTTTTAGATTTAAACAAAGTTCAAAACAAAACAACCAAAACCCAGCCACAGCTACCTGGGAGTGGCTCTTTCTGGTCTGGTCTGGTATTGCAAAGTGAGATCTGAAGGGCATTGCCCCCAGTCAGGTGGCTGAACCAGAGGCCTGAATCCAGGTTTTCCTGTAGGGAGAAAAGTTCTGCCAGTAGACCTGAGGGGGCTGCAGGATAGAACCCTTTCTTCCCCACAGTGTGCTTGTTGGGGTGTGCTTTGTGCCACTCTGGGCCAGGGGCAGGCTCCCAGCAGCAGACCGGACAGCCTGGTCCTTGCCTGGGAAGGTGGATGAGGAAACAGAGCACTAGGATGTGCACATCTGGAAGCCTCTCCAGGAAAGTTGTGCTCTGCGTGAGTCCTGAGGCTCTGGGAGAAGCCCTGGTGTGCAGGGGTGGGGCCAGTGGGTACAGGACCAGAGTGCAGTGAGGAAGGGGGAGGAGGTGATGATACTAGGGGCAGGAGTACCAGTCTACCTGGTGATCCCAGACCTGTAGAAGAGAATGCTCTTTGGCTTTTTCTCATCTCTTACTTTCCTTGCCTCTCGCCTCGGCCTCTCTCTGGCCTACGTCATAAGTTGGTTTTCCCTATGGACTGGGAGAAAATATTTGCAAATGATACGACCAAAACATACAAACAGCTCATACAACTCAACAAACAACCAATCAAAATATGGGCAGAAGACCTAAACAAGCAATTCTCCAATGAAGACATACAGGTGGCCAATAGGCACATGAAAAGCTGCTCAACATCACTAATTTATTAGAGAAATGCAAATCAAAACTACAGTGATTGACACAGCATTGTAAACTGACTATACTTCAATTGAAGAAAAAAACTACAATGGGGTATTACTTCACACCAGTCAGAATGCCATCATTAAAAAGTCCACCAACAGTAAATGCTGGAGAGGGTGTAGAGAAAAGGGAACCCTCCTACACTGTTGGTGGGAACGTAAATTGGTGCAGCCACTATGGAAAACAGACTGGAGGTTCCTTAAAAAACTTAAAATAGAGTTACCGTACTATCTAGCAATCCCACTTCTGGGTATATATCTGGAGAAAACTCCAATTCGAAAAGATGTATGCACCCCAATGTTCACAGCAGCACTATTTACAATAGGCTAGATATGGAAGCAACCTAAATGTCCATTGACAGATTATTGGATAAAGAAGTTACAGTGTATGTACACAATGGAATACTACTCAACCATAAAAAATAATAAAATAATGCCATTTGCAGCAACATGGATGACCTAGAGATTGTCATACTAAGTGAAGTAAGTCAGAGAAAGACAAATTATCATATGATATCACTTATATGGAATCTTTAAAAAATGATACAAATGAACTTATTTACAAAACAGACTCACAGGCATAGAAGACAAACTTGTGGTTACCAGCGGGGAAAGGGGAGGGTTGAGGGATAAATCAGGAGTTCAGGATTTGCAGGTACTAATTATTACATTAAAAATAGATAAACAATGTCCTACTATGTATCGCAGAGAACTATATTCAATAGCTATGTTCAGTAGTGTCTTATAACCTATAATGGAAAAGAATATGAGAAAGAATGTATTATATATAACTGAATCACTATGCTGTACACCAGAAACTAACAAAACATTGTGAATCAATTATACTTCAATTAAAAAAAAAGTTTGTTATCCAAGTGAAGCAAAACACTGGTACTACTTGAGGACGGGGGTGGCAAGGTCTGCCTTGTTTTTGGTGATGACTTTGCAGAGGAGGCTCTCCTTGTGGAGGGGTGGAGGGTGTCTCCTTCTGAAGACTTAAAGTCTGATAATTTGCAGGCTGTCCTCCCAGAGTGGCCCTTGGTACTGCTCACCTGGGCAGTGTGCAGTGGGCAGAGGACTGCTAGGGCCTGGGACCAGTGTGTCCTTCAGAAGACACCTGTGTGCAGATGGTGCCCGGCCTGGCTGTTCCCATGGTGCTGCTTATTCACACGTGCCAGGGCTCTTTTGTAAAGCAGAATGATTGTAAGTTTAAATCACATAGTAAAGTCTCTGTGTTGCTTGTGAATTTGCCTTCAGATATACCCAGGTGGAAGCTGAAGGCACAAGGGAAAGAGTTTTGGATCCCAGCTCTGCTTACCCGGTGTCCTGGGTATAACCATCTGGAGCACGCAGTGTCAGTGCTGGGGCTGTGGGTGGTCAGGGATTTTATTTGTAGTTTCAAATGGCCTGTGCAGCTGTATGTCTCCTAATCTAGTAGAGTGCGCAAGGGCAAATCACAGGCTTTGCCATGTTGCAGGATTTGTGCCTGCTGGAGAGCCCTGAGATGTGTGTGTCCCCTGTGCTTGTATGTCCCTTTGTAGGAAACAAAGTTAGGAGTTGTACCATGTCTTCATTATGACCGTGTATGACTGCACATGGCACCAGGCCCTGTGCAGGTGCCGTGCTCCAGCCTTGTCAGTTCTCCACCACTTGGAGCCTGGGCTTGTGTGGTTGGTGTCTTTCCTAGGCAGGCTGTCCGTGCATGGTGGCTCCAGGGTTCCACCCAAGGAGAGAGAGGCCTTTCCTTGAGGCAGAGCACAGGGTCTAGGAGGGCGTTGGGTTCCCTAGTGGGGAGGTGCGGCTCTGTCACCATAAAAGGGGGACATGGAAACCCACTCTGGGCAGCCACCCATGCTGGGAGAAGCAGGTGTTCTTTGGTGTGTGGTGGTTCTGGCTGGATCAGAGGGTCTCGACCTGCGGCTCTCTGTTGCTTCCAGCGGAGGGTCACTGTCTTGGAGGAAACATTTCCTGAGCACCTGTTGTGGGCCAGGGCAGACCCTAATATGCCTTAGGGGTACAGCAGTGAGCAGAATGGACCATGGCAGTGGGCTCCCTAAAAGGGTGAGAATAAAAGCTTAAAATTGGCCTTCAGATAAGCTGAAGAGTAGATTAATTTAAGACAGAAGAGTGGAAGGTGTATCTCAATAAACTGTTTTTAAAAAGTACAGTGGGTGTGGAAGGTATGGCCCCCAAAGTCATCCAGGTCCTAATCCCTGGAGCCTGTGAATGTTACCTAACTTGGCAAATGGGGCTTCGTGGGCAGATTAAACTAAGGGTCTTGGGTGGGATTATCCTGGTGGGCTCTACATGGAACCACAGGGGCCACAGAGAGGGAGGTGGTGTGATGGTGGAGGCAGAGCCGGGTGTAGCAGCTGGAAGGTGGGGGAGTGGGTTCTCCCATGGAGCCTCCAAAAGGAACCAGCCCAGTGGACTCTGATTTTAGCCCGTAGGACTCATTTTGGACTCTGACTCCCAGAACTGTAAGAGAATAGATTTCTGTTGTTTTAGGGTTCTGAATTTGTGGTAATTTGTTACAGCAGCAGTAGGAAGCTAATAGAATAGGGATAAGTTTACTCGATCCAAGAAAGGGAAACTAACAGCTTCAGATGAAGGAGATAGAAGTTCAAAGCACTACAGAAGCTGTGGAGGGAGGATTGGAGATGGGAAGAAACCACTATCGTTTTACATCTAGACACTTGAGATGTAAAACGATGACGTTTACCCAGGTTGTTAAATGTCATGGTGTTACAATCACACTGCTTGTACATGTTTTCTTGTCTTAAGTTATACCATTATGGCCGTCATCAAAAAGAGCACAAATGACTAATGTTGGAGAGGGTGTGGAGAAAAGGGAACCCTCATAAACTATTGGTGTGAATGTGAACTGGTGTAGCCACTGTGGAAAACAGTAAGGAGGTTGTCTCAAAAAACTAAAAACAGAACTACTATGTGACCCAGCAGTCCCACGCCTGGAGATATATCTGTAAAACAAAACAAAACAAAAACATTTATTTGAAAAGGTACATGCACCCTAATGTTCATAGCAGCATTATTTCCAACTGCCAAGATACAGAAGCAACCTAAGTGCCCATCAACAGGTGAATGGATGAAAAAGATGTGGTATATACACACAATGGAATACTAATTAGCTACTAAAAATGAAAATTTGCCATTTGCAGCAACAGGGATGGACATGGATGACATTACGCTAAGTGAAATAAGTCACGCAGAAAAAGACAACTACTGCATGGTATCACTTACATGTGGAATCTAAAAAACGGAACAAACTAATGAATACAGCAAAAAAGCAGATTCACAGATACAGAGAACAAACTAGAACAGTGAGGGGAGGGAAGAAGGGAGGGGCAAGATGGGGTAGGGGATTAAGAGGGACAAACTATTATATATAAAATAAGTTACAAGGATTTATTGCACAGCACAGGGAATATAGCCAACATTTTATAATAACTATAATGGAGTATATAACCTTTAAAAATCGTTAATAATCACTACATTGTACATCTGTAACTTATATAATTTACATCAGCTGTACTTCAGTTAAAAAAAACCATAATGTATTTGCACACCCATATTCCTAGCAGCACTATTTACAGTAGCCAAAAAGTGGAAGCAACTCCAAGTGTCCATGGTCAGATGAGTGGAGAAACAGAATGTAGTGTATACATATAATGACTCTTGTTGCGCCTTATAGAGGAAGCACGTTCTGACACATGCTACAACATGGATGAACCTGGAGGTCACATGCTCAGGGAAGTACATCGGTCACAAAAAGACACATCTTGTATGGTTCCACTTCTATAAGGCCCCTAGAGCAGTCAGATTCAGAGACAGTAGAGGTTACCTGGGGCTGGAGGAGGGGTGGGGAGTTAGTGCTCAGTGGGTACAGAGTTTCAGTTGGGAAAGATGAAAAAGCCCTGGAGGTGGTGGTGATACGGTTGCACAACCATGTGAATGCAGTTAATACCACTGAGTTGTACACTTAGAAGTGGTTGAGATGGTGAATCTTTTGTGTATTTTATCACAACTAAAAGGTAGTAATAGCGTGCCATGATAGCCTTCTGAAGGTGAAGTAGCAATAGGCATTAAAAGCCTTCAGAAAGTGAGGCTCAGCAAAGCAACCCCATGTCTAGGTCAGTATGGACAGGTACTCTCCACACAAGTTTCCACTCAGCATGTGATGCTCAGTTTCCCTTACCAGGCCTACACAGCTGGCTCGTGCGGGCTCATCTCGCTGTTGTCCCCGGCTCAGTCTCCTTTCTGGTTCCTGGGTCCTCTGTCCTCACATCCTCCATCTCACTCACTCCTAGTCTGTAAAGGTGGCCTCTGTGCTGATGACCGCCAGCTTCTCCAGCCCGGCCCACTCGTGGACACTGGGTTCATAGTTGATGTCAGACAGACACCTCACACTCACATGGCTGAAGCTTTGCTTGCCACCTACAGCATCCCCATCACAGTTAACAGCAATCCCCTCTTTCCGGTGACTTGGGCTAGAATCTCTTTTTCTGGCCCTACATCTGATCCATCAGGAATCTTCTGGTTCTGTTGTCAGAATACATCAGGGTCCCCCCCATTTCTCAAGCCTCATCTGTCTCTGCCCCACCCTGCAGGTAGCCAAACAGTACTGTTAAGGCAAATCCTGTGACTCCTTAGGCTCCCACATGTCACAGGCTTGCCGCCTTGAGCCCTTGGCACTGGCTGTGTCCTCTGCCTGGGACACTGTCCCACCTGTCCTCTGCCCAGTGTGTCTGCAGACTTATGTTCCCACCTGGGGTTCAGGGTTTCCCGCCACACTTGTTTAGATGATTGACAGGATTCAGTTCCTTGTGGTTGTAGGGCTGAGATCCCTGCTGGTTGGCAGGCAGTGGCCCTCAAGTCCAGCCACGCGGCCTTCTCATAGCACAGTAGCTTTGCAGCCAGCTGTCTGCTACAGTAATGCCTGCACTGGCTTGGCCCCTCGTGTTTGCATGCAAGCTTTCCCATCATATTCCCAAGCCCTCTCAGGACTCTGCCCTGACAGTGTCCCATCCCAGACCAGCCCTCAACACGAGCTTGGTTACTGCCCAGGGCACCTGCAACAAGGTCCCCAGTTGACAAGCCCACCACACAGACCAAACTTTTAATGAGCTTTTTAGTAACCATTTTTAAGTGGAAAGGGTAGGTCAGGGACCTCAGGTACTTTAGGAAGACCTCCAACAAGAACGGCAAAACCAGAACAGAGAGAAAAGCAGAAGGCACTTGAAGGGGGAGGGGAGTTGCAGAGTCAGTGCAGAGAACAGAAGAAAGCTTGGTTAATAAAGCTTAATTTATATTGTCAGATTAAAGAAGACATCACATTCAGGGAACTAGAAAGCACTCTTAGAAAATTAAAAATGGAATGAAAGTGTTTCTTTAGTAAGAAATTAAAAATGAGGATCAAGTCCAGGATGTATCCCCAAAAGTTCTTTAAGGGGCAGAGAGACTAGGGAATGAAAGATAAAGTGCATAATGAACGACGAGGTGTGCCTGCGGCCTGACAGCAGGGAGTGGGCAGAGGTGTTGACACCTTCCAGATGCTTCTGGAATGTGAGGACTGTGCCTCCAGGTGAAGCAGTGAGGGGAAAGTACCCCCAGCACATACAGCCAATCCTTTCAGTACAGGAAAGTCCTCACCAGCTTCTCAAGATTAAAACAGGCCCGGCACGGCTCTGGAATGGGGTTAGCGTAAGACACTGCAGCCGGGCAGGGGCAGGGGGCGGCCTTCCCAAACTGTGGCTGTGTGCAGACACCTGGCCAGGTGAGGCAGGAGTGCAGTCCGCACGCCCTTCCTCGGGAAGCTCTGGGGGCTTCTCAGATGAGGGAGCATAAGATGGGGACGCAGCTCCCAGCACGGAAGGAAGATGGGCGAGGCAGCAGAGGTGCAGAGGGGGGTGGAAACAGTGAGACGTTGGGTGGGGCAGGGATGGTCTGGAGGAGAAGGTGTGTGACTATGGAGAAGGTGGGATAGAGCGATGGGTGTAGAGACGGGGAAGGGAATGGAGAGCTCAGTATTAAGGAAAGGTTATATAAGAAAGGCAGCGCCACAGTTTAAATGTGGTTCACCAGCGAAAAATATGAACATGGCCCATGGAAGCGCTGCACGTGGCCTGGCCAAACCTGGGGGTGGGGAGGGTGTTGAATCCCCTCTTTTCACCCTAGGAGGCCACAGTGCAACGTGGAAATTTGACAAGCCAAGAAACAGCACCAGGAGCACATTCGACATGGAACCATCCAAGCTGAAGAGCAGGAAGAAGGGCCTCTGGAGCTGGGCAGGGTTGGGAGTGGAGTGGGGAGGGCAAGAAGGGTGGGAGCTGCCATTTGGGTCCGGGCCTGCAGCCTGTGACTTTCTGAACCTACACTTGGTAGCCTGTGTAGTTTCTTTTCTCCCTCTTCACTTATATTCAGGGGCTGGGATTTGGCTGGGGGAGTTGAAGGGTGTCCCGCAGGAATGAAGGGTTAGGGCAGAGGGCAGGCTACCCTTACGCAGCCAGGAGCAAAGCCTAAGCTCGAGAGGGGACACTTTAGCCCTTGGAGTGGGGCTGCGCAGCCACAGTGCCCCCTCCTGGGAACCGACCTGACTTGCAGGAATGAGCCGGAGAGGCCTCTGCCTCCCATCACGCCTCTTCTGTGCTCTGGTTTCTGTGGTTACCTAAGAGTTGACCGGATGTGTTCTCTGAGGACTTATGTGAATTCTCTTTCATTTCTTCAGCACATTTGCATGATGCTTAAATATATCCACTTGACCATTTTCCAAGTATTCTCGCACGCCTTTTAAGACTTTATTGTCAAGGGGAGGGTATAGCTCAAGTGGTAGAGTATATGCTTAGCATGCGTGAGGTTCCGGGTTCAATCCCCAGTACCTCCTCTAAGAATAAATAAATAAGTAAACCTAATTACCGCCCCCCCAAAAGATTATTGTCTTTAAAATAACATGAAGACAGCTCTGTGAATATACTGAAAACCACTGAGTTATATACCCTTTACATTGGTAGACTGTATGGCGTGTGAGTTTTATGTCTGTAAAGCTGGTAACAGAAACCACATGGACGGTCAGAACTGCTGGGTCCCCAAAGCAGCTGGAAGTGCCACTGCCCCAGACCCTGACCTCCCCAGCCCTCCATCCCCCACCAGAGGAGATCTCCTAACAGAATGGGTGGTGAATTTGCCAGAGAGCAGCAATCTGCCAGAATCCTGGTGATGACAGATGTAGGGAGACAGCAGCTTCCGGTACCAGAGACGACCCACGTCCCTGTCCCAAAGCATGGCAAGAAGAGTGTGTAACCGGTTACAGCCTGGTGCTGAGTAGGTGGTACCTTCCGTCCGTAAAGGACACGGCGACATCTATCTCTAGAAGACTCAAGTGGATTCCTGAATATGACACACGGGAATGGCCTTTTCAATGTATGACCAGTACGATGCTTTTACTTTAGACCAGGGTCGGTGAATCAGTTCATCATCCCAGGTCATCTTGGAACTTTAGGCAGAAACGCTCCAGTTTCTCCAGTTGAGCACATTTTCTATCAGTTAACCTACCTGTCTTTCACATTGAAGTTTAGAAATAAACATATCTTGCCTTTTAAGTTGCCCCAAAGTTAACACTAGATTTACTTGAATACTTCATTTTTCCCCAGCAGGACCCAGTAATTCCAGAGTGGTTAAGGTGTTGAGGGAGACAGTGAGTTTTCATCATGTGTTCAGACAGCTGGCCAGTTTTTTAAGAAGTAAATATATTTACTCATCTAGAGAAAGCTCTGAACAGGGTCTTTAAGCCTAAATTGCTAAGTGTAACCCCTGAGAAAGGGGTTACCTCTCCCCCATCCCCCCCACCTCTCCCTCCTCATCGCTCCCCTCCCCATCCCGTTGTCTTTTTTGTGTGTGTGGTCTGTGAACTCAAACCAGTGCCCACTCTGGTGAGCCCACAGCTTTTTCAGGTTTTCTATTAAACGTGTTGCTAAAATAATTTATCAAACCTCCTTACATTCCTAAGACTCCTTCAGGTATCTCTGTTAAAATGAGCCAACCCGCAAAATCGCCGCCCAACTCGAGTATGAGTTTGCTCTTTACAAATATTAATGTCAAGAGTGAAGCCTCCTCAAAGTTCAGCCTGGAATGAGTGACTCATTGATGCCTGCTGCTTGTGGGATTTGAAACTATTATTTTCAGGGGACTGTCTCAAGAAAGATCAGAATTTTTACTAGTAAATTAGTAAATATATGTGAAATACCTGCATTTATTAATAACAGTTGTTTACTGTGCTGTGGGGAACTGCCCTCCTCTCTCCTGCCTGCTGTCCCTTCTCCGTGCATCTGTCCACATCTCTGACTTCCAATGGGTCTGTCTTACGGAATTAAATCAGTTCCTAATCCACCTGTCGTGTCTAGACTTTGTGAGAGTCATTGCATCTGATAGACTGTGTGGCCCATATGATTCCTGTAAGAAGACCTCTTGATAAAGAAGACGAAAGCAGTGCTAAAGGCTTGCATCCCACTCCCACTGCTTCCCAGAAACATGGACATTCAGTTTCGGGTTTTTTCTTTTTAAAGCTGGAGAGATGTGGTTTCTGTGACCTCTGCCTGTAGTGTCAGCTCTCTCATGAGTGGAGAGACTTGCTGCAGAGGAAAGGCAGGTCCTGGGCAGCGCCTGGGCCTCTTAGAAAGGGAGTCATTCCTGAAAAAGAGGGAGACCGATGTGCCCGCCTACCTCTGCTTCCTGCCGCTGGCCTAGACATGATGAAAGGTTTTTACACCACATCAGAGAGGGGGCTCCCTCTTTGGATTGAGTTTTTAATCTGCTGGAAAACTGACTGTTAGTAAGTTACTTGAGGTGAATGTAGACTTTGAAGCAACACAGCAAATACAGGATTTTATGATAATCAGAAGGATTTGGATTTACATAGCTGAGGGTTTTTTTTTCCCTCCAATTAGGTCAGTTAAAATGTCCTCTTAATTAAAACTTGTTTTGCTTTGCAAGTAGGAACCAATTTGAAAATTTCCATCCTTTAAATTATCTAACAGAACAGTACAAACTTCCAATTTTGAGGGGTAATTAGGTGCATTTATTTTATTAGTGGAGGTACTGGAGATTGAACCCAGGACCTTGGGCGTGCTAAGCATGCACTCTACCAGTGAGCTATACTCTCCCCCACCTAGAGTAGTGCAAATACTAAGCCACATGTGTACTTCCATACCCAGTTCTTGCTTTTCTGTGTCTTTGCCTTCCCTCTTTTTTGGTTTATTAAGGTGTACAATTCTGTGCTTCAAAAAAACCTTACTATTATGGAAATTTTCAAGTGTATACAAAAGTAGACAGTAGTGTAATAAACCACTCTGTTCCCATTGCTCTGCTAAATGATCAGCTCTTGTCCTGTCTCCTCACCAGTATTTTCAGGCCAGTCCCAGACATTGTATCATTTTATTCATAAATATAAATATTTCAGTACAGTGATTATTTCTTTTCTTTTCTTTTCTTAGTAAAATGAAGCTTTTCATAAAACCTTGACCCAAGTGCTAGCAACTTCAGGAAAGAATTTGGGTGAGGGGAAGAAGAAAGTTATTTCATTTAGGAGGAACAACCACTATCTTCTTCCTAATCTTCAACACGCACAATTTAAACATATACAGCTGCTATAACATTTTACACAGTTCCCATGTACTGGAGCAATAACAAGATCTAAATACAATTATATTTTTAAACACTGGGTCAAGGCTTTACATAAAAATACCACTCTACTTTCCCTCTAAGTTTCTAAAATATCATGTACTTTCTTCCAGCATCTGCAGCCATTCAGGAATTTTTAGGAAACTTTTGTGCATGATCTTAATTCCTAATCCCTGGCTCTTTGGGCTCACTGACAAAAGATCAGAACCACCAAAATGATGGTTCACATGGTTCACTTGAAGTCAGGTAAGAGACCCCGGCTCAGTTAGTCTCATAGGACAAAAGCAGTGCTGCATCAACTGGCTCCATGTGGGAGGGGCACGTGAAGGAACTCACCAACCAGTCATCTTTATAGTCCAGGTGACAGATGTGCATACAGGGCAGAAATCTAATTGGGTCCCCATAAACAAAGTCCATCATACAGATCACACACTCCTGGATCTTTTTTTCTGATCCATCTCTTCCAGGGTCGTAAACTCCTCTAGGCAGATCCTGTGTAAGTCCTGTTCTTTGAACTGTCCTAATTTGTTCCTCTTCAGTCAGCTGAGTTGCTAGGTGAGTCTGGCTAGGTATTGGATGGTAGACTGGAACTGGAACCTGTTCCTGGTATTGCAGTGGTGGCTCGCCAAAACTAGCCTGGTGGGACTGAGTCTCGTGAAGCAGGGAGATGTCATCTGACGTGGGGGATTTGAGGCAGTTCCCCATCTTCAGGGGCTGGTGTGTGTGATCTGTGCACTGTTCTGACAGTCTTCTCAGTATGTACTCCTAAAAGATAAGGATTCTTTAAAAGAAAATCACATACCGTTATCACATCTAAAAATAATTAAAATAAGTCCTTAGTGTCATCAGCTGTTTTGTCAGCACCATCCAAAGGTAATAGATGCTAACATGTTGCTGTATTTGCTGTGGTTCTTTTTTCAGAAATAACTACAGATGTACTTGTAGCCTTGTCCACCCCTTTTCCTTCCTTATCTCTGTCTCCCTCCCCTGACCCCTAAGAGAAACCATGATCTTAAACTTATGCTAAGAATCATGGCTCTGTTTACTTAAAATACTCCAGATTTAATTCCAAAGGTGCCAGTAAAGAAACAACATATATACCCTTTCTGCCTCCAATTGTTTATAAACTTCGAAAACGATATGACATTCAGCCGTTTCCAATTAAGTCAAAGTGACTTTATTTTTAATCCTTCCCTGAAGTCTAAGTAAGGGAAGTTGGAAGTGGCGTCTTGAGTGTTGGTACTGCTGGGACGCCCTCCACATGCAGAGGCAGGTGGACCTGTCTGTGTCACAGAGCTCTGGACGCCTTGGGCACTGGCTGGTCCTGTCAGGGGCATGAGTGGAGCAACTCAGGGCAGCTCAGAGGGCTTCTCGGCAGCAGGGAAAACCTGTTGTATATATACGACATACAACATTAGCTGCCTTATAGATGCTCTTAGAAGGAAGTGCAGATGCTATAAAGTAGGCGAGCTGCAGGCCTCAGTGTGGGTATTCAGAATGATCTACAGGCAGACTTCTCTCCCTGTCCCTCCTGCCCACTCACACGTCTGGTGTGAAGTTTATGAATAGCTAAAGGAGCTCCTAGGAACATTTTGCTTATTGTCACCAGGGCGGCTGCTGCTTGTCCCCGCCCCGCCCCCATGGAATTCCATAATTTATACATTCTTATGTTGGTGGACATTGGGATTGTCTCCATGTTTGGCCATTACACATGAGGCATATGTGATCCTTCGTGTGCAGGTCTTTGCGTGGACCTCTGCTTTCATTTCTCTTGGGTCAACACCTAGGAGTGGGCTGACTGGATCTTATGGTAGGTATATGGCTAACCTTTTCAGGAATTTCCTGTTTTCCAAAATGGGTGTGTAATTTTACAGTCGAAATAGCAGTGTAGGAGAATAACAGTTCCTCCACGTTCTCCAAACACTTGATGTGTGTGGTGTGGCCAGTCTTTTATATTTCAGCCATTCAAATAGACACATACCTCTTGGTAGTGTGCATTTACATTTCCCTAACCATTAATGTCAACTTGAAACCTAAATCTATTGAAACTTGCTTTATGGTCCAGAATATGTGTACTCTGTCATGGTAAATGTTCCACATGCAGTTGGAAGGAATTGGCTAGAGTGTTCTGTAAATGTTAGCTAGGTTGAGGTGCTTGGTAGTATCACATGGCTTCTGATAAGAGATTTTTTTGGAATGTAATTCAAGGATGGTAGTAATGACAAGATGCAGAAAGGAGGCTTTTTTTGTTTTGTTTTAGGTTGGATAAAATGTTTTAATATATAATGGTAACACTTTTATATCAATGCAATCATAAAATTCAATCTTTTAATCTTTTACTTTAGTTGAAGTATAGTTGATTTACAATGTTGTGTTTCAGGTGTATAGCAAAGTAATTCACTTATACACATATATATGTATATTCTCTTGCAAATTCTTTTCTGTTATAGGTTATTACAAGATACTGAATCTAGTTCTCAGTGCTGTACAGTAGGACCTTGTTGTTTATCTGTTTTATATATAGTAGTTTGTATCTGCTAATCCCAAACTCCTAATTTATCCCTCCCCCCTACCCTTTCCCCTTTGGTAACCATAGTTTGTCTTCTATGTCTGTGAGTTTGTTTTTGTTTTGTAAATAAGTTAATTTGTATCATTTTCTAGATTCCATATATAAGTGATATCATATGATGTTTGTCTTTCTCTTTCTAACTTAATTTCACTTAGTATGATAATCTCTAGGTCCATCCATGTTGCTGCAAGTGGCATTATTTCATTCTTTTTTATGGCTGAGAAATTCCATTGTGTGTGTCTATGTGTGTATGTGTATGTGTGTGTGTGTATACCACAACTTCTTTATCCATTTAACTGCTGATGGACACTTAGGTTGTTTCCGTGTCTTGGCTGTTGTAAATAGTGCTGCTGTGAACACTGGGGTGCGTGTATCTTTTCGAATTAGAGCTTTAGGCTTTAGGAGGGTCATTTCTCCCTGTGAAATGCTGTGCCTTCTGGGTGATCTCTGTGCTTGGTGCTTCCATAGCTGGAGTTAACTGTGGTTAAAGTTGTTCTGGTTTCTTCTGCAGATTATGTCTGCACATCTGTAGCAGAAACAAAATAATTTGCTAGTAAATTTCTCACTTCAGGATAACCACGTGGGAGCCAGGCTGCCCGCCTGCAGCTGGTTGCAGACTGGGGTTCTCTCCTGGGGTATTTCTGTGGCTTCCCGTGTCCCCAGATCATCAGCTACATGGATGTTGATTTATTCTCCAAATTATAAAGAAAACATAGTTAAAGTGGACTTTGAAAAATGCATGCTTTGATTCATCCTTGCTCATTCTAACATGGTTAACTGCCTAATGATTTGTTTAAAAAGCACTGGTTAATGTTTCTGAATGAACACATTGGTACTTTGTGTCCGATTGGTAGCTTCACTGTTGAAATTCTTAGGACTCTTAAGGATAGACCAACCACTGTGGATCTCAGGTCCCCAGCAAGATGCTCCCTAGACATCGTGTGCTTTAGGAATGAAGGTCTTTGTGAGATAAGGAGGGAGGCATCTTGTAAAGAACTCCGACTCAGTTGTTTCAAAGAGTCAGCTGATGAGTGGACTTCCGAGCCCAATGTCTCAGAAACACACCGAGCCCAGGGATGGAGGGACAGGGCTGCCATCTTCTTCCCTTTATGGAGTGGGAGGGGAGACGCAGCCTCTGGCTTGAGAATCCTGGACAGTTAGGTCAGTGAGCTCGAGCTGGTACTGTCCACCGCACGGCCGCAGGTGGTGCTGGGAGGGCCAGATGAGGCAGCACCTGAGGGACCAGATGCAGACACAGCCCTGAGGAATGTTGGTGGGTGGGTTTGGCCTCAGCCCAGGCTCTTTCCTGCTGATTCTCCACCTTTGAAACACCCTGTCTGTGCCCCACCCCCAGGTGTACCCCATTCACACCCTCCCTGTATGGTCCAAGGTCAGCTCTCTGCCTTGCTACTGCCTCCTCCTTTGTTCCCTCCCCTCCCCCATCTTGCCTCTCTTGCTCGTCTTTGCTCTTTTTCTCTCTCATTTTCATTATGGGAAGTTCAGGCCTATGCAAAAGAGGAGAGAATTGTGCGATGCCTCCCTAGTACCCGCCCCCCCCAGCACCTTTTAGCGGTGTCAGCTGGTTACATACATGTCACTATATACGTGCCTTAGCCCCAGAGATTTGAAGTATCTCTAAATATATAAGTATATATCAAAAAAGCAATGCACTTGGAAAAATTACTAAAATATTTCACCTGCAAAAATTAACAGCTGTTCCTTCATATCATCAAATATTCAATCAGTGTTCAGTATCCTGGATCAGTCAGTATTCACATTTCTGGTTTTCTTATAAATATGATTTTAAAACATTACAATTTGAATCTGGATCCAGAAAGTCCCCATGTGGTAGTAGGTTCATATGTCTCCTGAGTCTCTAAATAAAGGTTTCCTCTCTCCATCCCTTTTTCCCCTTGAAGACTGCAGGGCACATATCTGTCTCCTCATGGACTGGGTTTTCTGACCCATCCCTGTGATACTGTTGACCTGCTGCTTTGATCGATGTATTTCCTGTAAATAGGTTGTTGGTTCGATTTAGGCGGTGTCGCACGCTTCTGTCAGGAGACACACAGTGATTGTGTATGGCTGTGTCCTCAGGGGGACTGGAGCCCCGTCATGTGATGTGTCATCACCTCCCCAAGGTTGGCAGGCTGTCCTGGCCCCATCGTGCCCTCGCTGGTTAGCTGGGATCTCTATCAGAGGTGCTTGCCCGCACTCATCTACTGTGGCCTTGTCATGGCTCTGGGAGAGGCAGGTTTGCTGCATAGTCTTCCTCTTAGGTATAAGTTTCCCCAGTAATACACTGGCTCCCGAGCGTCCTGCAGTGACCGGCAGTTACTTTACTGCGCTGCCCTGGGTGGAAGCGTGTTTGATCTGTTCAGTGTCCGCTGCCCTCCTCACTCTCACCAGGGCTCTAATCAGAGTTCTGTGATGTGACCTAGTAAAGTCTTCGGCAGCACCTTTGTCTCCAGGGATGTTGAGATATTCTAGGAGACCTGCACATTTTCTAGCGTTTCTCCAAGGGTCCTGGTTCCTCTTAATGGGAAATGGAGTGTAAGTACCGCTCCCTGGGTGCCAGAGTGCTGACCGCTCCCTGGACGGGGTTAGGAAGTCTTTGTTTTGTTTTAATACATCGTGAGTGATACTTCAAATTCAGATTCAGGATTCTAGGGTATTTGCCTGACATCTTCAGTCTTAACATCTTTTTCTTCTTTTGAGGATCCCAGTTCTCAACAACACATGGAATGATGGAATTACAGTATCCTTACTACTTGGTGTTGCTGCCAAAAAGGTTAATGATAAGCTAATTTTCTTTTATAAAGCACTATTTGAAGGATTTTTTTTTCTTTTCCTTTCAAGTCTAAAAAATTCATCACAATGAGTCTTGGTTGAGGTCTTTTGGGGCTGGGAGTTGATATTCTTAGATATCCAGTATATTCTCTCAATAGGTAAATTTAAAACTTTTTTGTTTAATTTTAGGGAATTTTTCTTAAATACAGCTTTAATATTTGTTCTTTGTCTTGATTTTTTTTCTTAGGGACTTCTGATATCCATATATTAGATCTTCTTTGCCTTCAATATTTGTCACTTTCTCTTGAATTCTTTTTATCTTTTTATTAAAACATTTTTTTAAATGGAGGTGCTGGGAATTGAACCCAGGACCTCGTGCATACTAAGCACGCCCTCTGCCACTGAGCTATTACCCTCTCCCCCAAACATTTACTTTTTAAGAGCTTTGTTGAAGTATAATTTATGTGCCATAAAATTCACCCATCGTAAGTGTACAACTTGGTGAATTTTACTAAATTTATAGAGTTGTGGCTATCAACATAACCTAGTTTCACATTTCCACACCCCAAAAAGATTTCTCATGCTGTTTGCATTGAATCCTTGCTTCTACCCTAGAATCCCGGGCAACCACAGATCTGCTTTTTATCTCTATGGATTTGCCTTTTCTGAAGATTTTCTATAAATGAAAGAATATAGTTTGTAGTCTTTTGTGTCTTGCTTTTTTATTTAGCAGAATGTTCTTTTTTTTTAACTTTTTATTTTTTGTAGGTAGGGGGAGGTAATTAGGTTTATTTATTTTTTAGAGGAGGTACTGGGGATTGAACCCAGGACCTTATGCATGATAAGCATGTGCTCTACCACTTGAGCTATATCTCCCCCCAAGCAGAATGTTCTTGAGGTTCATACATGTTGTAGTTTGTATCAGCATTTCATTCCTTTTCATGGCTGAATAATAAGTCTGTTGTATGGATGGACCACATTTTGCTTATCCATTCCTCAGTGGATGGACATTTGGGTGCTTCTGCTCTTTGGCTGTTATGAGTACTGCCGCGGGCATAAATATTTGCACACATGCCTTTGTCTGGACATGTGTTTTTCTTTCTCTTGCATCGATCCCTAAGAGTGGAGTTTCCATGTCGTATGATCAGCTCTGGTTTTCCAAGTTTGCCAAACTGCTTCCCTTCTTCCTGGCAATGTCTGAGTTCCCATGTCGCCACTCCCTCGTGGACACTTGTTACTGTCAGTTGTTCTGACTGCAGCCGTTCTCATGAGTGAGATCTCATCATGGGTTTAACTTGCATTTGCTCTGAGGACTCCTGAGCTTGACTGTCTGTTCATGTGCTGCTTAGCCATTTGTGTATCTTGTTTGATGAAATGTCTGTTTAAGTCTTTTGCCCGTTTAAAAAAAATGTGTTGTCTCCTTTTGAATTGTACAGTTTCTTTATACATGCTGGATACAGGTCCTCTATCAGATATATGATTTGCAAATATTTTCGTCCAGTCTGTGTCCTGTCTTAGTTATACTAATAATGTCTTTTGAAGAGCAAAAGTGTTAAGTTTTGATGAAATTCAGTTTAATACTTGGAAATATAAACTTTTCTTCTTCTTCCCCTTCCTTCTTCCTTCTTCCTTCTTCTTCTTTCTTCTTCTTCTTCTTCTTCTTCTTCTTCTTCTTCTTCTTCTTCTTCTTCTTCTTCTTCTTCTTCTTCCTCTTCCTCTTCCTCTTCCTCTTCCTCTTCTTCTTCTTCTTCTTCTTCTTCTTCTTCTTCTTCTTCTTCTTCTTCTTCCTCTTCCTCTTCCTCTTCCTCTTCCTCTTCCTCTTCCTCCTCCTCCTCTTCCTCTTCTTCTTCTTCCTCTTCTTCTTGCTCTTCTTTTCTCTGGAACATCAGGTGTGAATTTTCCCACTTAAGATTATTTTCGATATCCAGTGTCTATTTGCCAAAGTCATTTTTACTGAGGCCTTTGCCCAGCTGGAAGGCCTGTGGGGTTGGGTAGATGGGTCTGTGCTGTGCACAGAGCCTAGAATACCTCAAACTTCAGCACAAATAGCAACACGGCTATTGGCTTGAGAGCAGGATCTGATTCCATGATTCATGGTCCCGGTCACTGTTGGCAGTGTCTCTCCAGGATGCCACCTGTCCTCTGGCTAGAGTGGTTGGTGGATTCAGGACGGAGGATCCCATGGCCCTTGGGAGTAGGCTGCTTGTCTGAATGTGGCGAGAAGGTCATGTGCATAACCCCACTCCCCATTCCCCTTCTTGTGAAGCCTCAGTAACATCTTCTCTCGCTTGGCAATTGCAGGTGACGGACTTAACAAGGTACTTGGATCCCAGTGGACTCGGTGTGATTAGCTTCGAAGACTTCTACCGGGGGATCACAGCGATCAGGAGCGGAGGTCAGTCCTCACACCGTGTGCTTTTGTCACCTCCCCCATTCCTCAGCCCCACCCATTATTGATCCTGCTCAGACCCCCTTCGCTGAACTTTCCAGCTTCCCTCCCGGAGCCCCTGAAACACCCAAGGTTCAAGATGCTCCCCCATCCTGTCCTTTTGTCCTCACACACCCTGTCCTCCAGGACTGACTGACTCAACTACTTATTCATAAATCTACTGCTCCTTTCCCTGGAAGTCTTATGAAAACTTTCAAGCATACAATAATACTGCAAGGTGGGGAAGGGTATAGCTCAGTGGTAGAGCGCCTGCCTAGAATGCATAAGATCCTGGGTTCGTTCCCTAGTACCTCCATTAAAAAAATAAATAAACCTGATTACCCCTCCTCTCAAAAAAGAAACAAAATCAAATTAAAAAAACCCAAATCCCCCCCCCCCCATATTGCAAGACTTACACAGTGAGCCCTTGGATGTGTATTTGCCGTCCAGAATCCACAGGCTCCCTTACTGCATTTGTATTTTCTGTCCATCCATCTCTCCCCCAATCCATCTTTTTTAACAGATGCATTTTAAGTCAGTATCCTGCTGTATGCTCCACCCTAAACACTTCATCCTGTGTGTCAGTCATAACCTAGAGCTCAATATTTGTCTGCAGTCTTTTTTCTGATTAAAAATTTACCTGTAGTCAAATGTGCAGATCTTTAGTGTGCTGTTCTGTGAATTTTGACATTCTTACGCCTGGTGATGTAAATCCCTACCCATAGCATTCCCATCACTGGAGACAGTTCCCTCCCAGCTTTCCAGTAATGCCTTCCTCCTACCGGCACCCCCTGGCTGATCCCTGTCACCGTGGATGAGCTCTGCCGCTTGTGGGCTGACATCAGTAAGCTCATCAGCACATGCTCTTGCGTCAGGCTCCCCAGCATGTGATGTGGAGACTGGCTGTGCTGCCAGTGTGTCGGGAGACATCGGTGCAGAGCTGTGCTTGCACGTGTGCTGGTACAGCTTGTCTGTCCCCCAGATGACGGGCAGTATACCTCCAGGTTGGGCCATGATGAGGGAACCTTCTAGTGACATCAGGCTACAGGTCTTTTTCTCGGCTTGGGGGCCCCTGCCTAGGGGTGGGATGGCTGGTCCTGGGATGGCTGTAAGTGTAGTTTCCTACAGAGCTGCCAGCTGCTCTTCAAGGTAGTCATGCCATTTTCCACTCTCACCAGATGCCCATTTACTGTCCTTTGAAATAAAATTCTGAATAGAGCTTTCCTTCTTGCAGAGGGCAGTGCAGCAGCCGGCAGTGCAGTGGGTGTGGATGGGGCTGAGGGGTCTCGCAGACCAGCTGTAGGCAGGCCATCCTCCCGGAGGCCCAGCTTGGGCGAGGCCTGTGTGCTGTGCTGGCAGGGCCGCCGTGGAGGTGCTGACACCTCTGAGGTGAATGGGGCTTGTGGAGGGGCCTGCAGAGCGGGCGGGGAGGAGACCCTCTAGAGGTGGTGTGGGCAAGGTGTGGGCAAGGCGAGCCCTGAGGGAGAGGACCCTGGAGGACCCCCAACTCCAGGCCGAGGCTTCCATACCTGTGTCTATCTGCGCAACCAGTGGGTTGTGGCCCTGCAGGGATTTTTCAAGGTTAGGTGTGCAGTTAAATCACAGAGTTATTTAAATCTTCAGCCTTGCATGAAGATTTTTCTCTTGGTTTCATGCAAACTTTTGCTTCTTCTCAACCTCTAGTGCCTTTTGGTGGCTTCCTGAATGCAATGCCCGGCCCCTGCTCCCAACCCCAAAGCAGGCACTCATGCCGGGCCTTCTGGAAGGTCTGCCTCTCCTCAGGTCACCTCCTGGGCCACAGCCTTGGTGCCCAGGACACAGGGGGTGGCCTTGTCCTCCCATAGCTTTCTCGGTTTACCTTCAGGAAACTCTTGGTATAGGCTTTTTTCCTCTTAGTTTTGACAATCCAGTATGATTTCTTCTTGGACTTAACCAATTATTTAAAACTAATCTTAATTTCTAAGTGCATTTTAAAATCTTGCCATTAACTTCAAACCAGTTGTGTATGTGGTAGAGAATGAGGTATCTGACATGGGTTGGGTTTGTTTTCAGGTCTACCATGTGGCCAGTTTTTACCTGTGTAATGTGTGTGTTTAAAGAACGCTTCCCCCGCGGGGGTGAGTGGTGTGTACGTGCAGGGCTGGAGGCTCACCAATGGTCTGCTGGATCTCAGTCACGAGATCACGTATGGGGACCACTTAAGGAGATCACATACGTGTGGAGATGATATTGGTTCCCAGGAGGGTGGTGGCATCGTCAGTCTTGTCTCAGTTCTATTTCAGCCTCGCTCTCAGGTGACGGAATCAGCCGCAGGTTGATGGTGACGGAGCCAGGGAGCCCAGGACTGGTGGGTCACTGGAGAAGCCTTTGCAGCTCTGCCTGAGGGTTTGGGGTGGGAAGGTGATGGGTGCATGGAGGCCAAGCTGCAGGACACCAGAAAAGCGGTCACTCTTGCTGGGGAAAACAAGACGTGGACTCAGAGGGAAAATCTGCTTCTGGAACACTGCTTGGCCCAGTAATGAACAGTATCTTACATGGTGCTAATAATTAAACAAATTGAATATTTATGTAGCCATAGACTGGAACTAAACTGTTTTGGAAGATTGGGGGAGGGAAAGCGGGGAGTCCTTGAGTACTATATCAGGAGGTCAGGAGGACATTCTAGAGTTCAGGAGCCCAGGGGAACCATGGAGAATCACAGAGGAACACGAGACAGGCTAAGCACTGCCGTTGGCTCCCCTTAGCCTGTGGGCGCTGATTCATTGCCCAGCTTCAGGTGAACAGTGTGTGTGTGTTAGGCATCTGGCAGGCTTGGACTCCCTGGGTTTGTTGTGACAGCCCGATTCCCTGGGTGACCACGGAGCAGCCTGCTGACCACAGGGCACTGGCCCTGCCTGTTAGCAGGAACCTTCCTGCATGAATTTACCCACAGGGGACGATAGCATCAGTGGTTCCTGGGCCTAAAATCAAAGGGGCTGGGAGGAGCGCAGTGGTCTCCTCACCTTCCAGCCAGGGTCGAGACTGGGCTTCCTCTGAAGGGTCAGCATGGGGGCAGCAGTGGCAGCCAGGCCTGTGGGTGTGGGTGTGGACAGGAAGGAGCCCAGGAGAGCGGCCAGCAAGAGACAGTGCTGGCCATCTGTGTGGCTTTGAGGCCCTCTCTGAGCCTCTCTGAGCCCACATCCACAATTCTGTTGCCGAGCAGTGGCCAGTCTGTTCCGATAGACCACGGGCAATAAGAAACGGAGCAAACTCAGCTGTAGGAATTCCTGGGGAGCCTGACCTGGGAGTTCCCAACCTTGGAGCAAACTCAGCTATAGGAATTCCTGGGGGGCCTGACCTGGGAAGTCCCAACCCTGGGCCTTAGGAATCAGGACATGCTCCTGGAAAACTTGTGACTACGGCAGGCGCAACCCAGGGCATTGTCACAGAGCTTGCCAACTGCCAGGCCACCAGGCCCTGGGCAAGGGAGCGGAGGCTGATCCCTGTCTCTCGTGCAGAATGGGTGCCGGCTGCTGATGGTGTGGCTACCCTGTGGGTTCAAGTGTCTCGAAGTTTAGTGTGTGGTAGTTATCAACCTGGTGAGAGAAAATGGTTGTGTGAGAGTGACCTGTCCCCCAGATCCTCATGGTTCCCTTGTGGTCAGCCTTCCACCTGATGCTGAGAAGGGACCTCCACTCACACTCCCCTCCTCCCTCCTTGCCTAGGCCTGGGCCCTTCCCATGGCAGCGGGGTGCTCTTTGTCCTCCCCACGGTTGGCAGAGAGGAACCCGAGGTGGGACCCTGGGGGGCTTTCCCATTGGGACCCGCCCCCTGACCCACCTGCCTGCTGCACTTGGCCCTCCCTTTCCCAGACCCGGGCCCTCTCCATCCTGTCCTGCAGCCGCACTTTCTTCAGATTCTGAGCCTCCCATTCAGGACAACGAGTCCTGCCTCCAGGGCCCCTGCACACTACTGAGTCTCATTATTGCATTCTTTTGGTGCTATTTCCACTTTGATTTAATTAAAAATAAAAACCTCTCAGACAGTCCCAGAGTTAGCATGGACACTCCAGGAAGTGGTGCTGTGGTTTTTTTCAGTGGTGAGAACAGCTGGAATAGCGGCATCCCCAAGGGGTGAGGCTTGGTCTCAACATGATGCCACATTGCACGTGGTGTCTCCCAGCCCCCATTTAGCTTGTGCAGAACAGACCCCGCTCCTGAAACGAGGTGGCAGGCCCTGGACACTGGGAGACAGTCTGCCACTGGGGTGTGTGTTTGAGGGGCAGAGAATGTGGGAGTGGGGCCTGGCCTGGCCAGCAGAGGGGGTGGGGTCCTGGGGGGAACAGGATGAGGGGAGGCTGCTGTGATGAGGACTTGAATCAGGCAGGATAAAAGTGGCTGCAGGGGGAGGGTATAGCTCAGTGGTAGAGCGCATGCTTAGCATGCACGAGGTCCTGGGTTCAATCCCTAGTACCTCCATTAAAAAAAAAAAGTTAAGAAAGAAGGGAGCTGACCTTAGTTCTGGTGGAGGGCAGCCCACAAACTTGGGTGCAGGACAGCTCTGAAAGGTGACAGGCCTCGGGAAGTGGTGGAGCTGGGGTGGGCATGGAGGCCTCCCTGGGAGTGTCCGGGAAGGGGTGCCTGAAGGGGTGCGCCCAGCATGTTTGGGAACCGCAGGGAGGCTGGTTTGGCTGGGTTGAGCAGCTTGGGTGCTGCGGGCAGACCTGGCCTCTCAGCCCAGCAGGGCCAGTCTCCCGGGATGGGTGTGGGGCTGGGCCTGCAAGTGACTTCAGCTCGTGTGGCCTCTGGGAATGCACTGCCAGGGTGGCTCAGGGCTTCTGGCTCAGTGCTTCTGGCTTAGCTTTTCTTTTTTTTTTTCTGTAATTTGTAAAAAATTTTTGGTAGTTTGACTTCATCATTTAACTTGTGTTAGCAATGGAGAGTGAAAATAAAATCTGAAGAAGAGTCAGAGATGATTCGGAAGTTGTTATTTCATAGCATTTGAAAGCGTGGCAGCACGACCGCCCGGACTGCATTTGGGCTGCAGTTCACTTCAGGTCCTCCCACCCGTGTGCCGTTGTAGCTGCCGACAGCCTGTCTCGTCTGCTGGACTTTCATTCTGCATCCGGAGCGGCAGAGCAGGTGACATGGTACATTGACCCAGTTTTGCAGGAGAACGCAAGGAGATTTTTACTGTCATAGCCATAGGCCTTATTTCAGGAATAGAACAAGCTAGAAAGGGAATTGTGACAAATAGGCCGTTGCTCTGGCTCGGTCCCCCACCCCCTAGCCTCTGGAAGACTTAGATAAACATACACTAAAAGTTTATATTTAGTTGAAGTTGTTTTAGTTCTTATAGAGAAAACTGAGAGAAGACTCGTATTGAGTTCCCATCAAGAGTATAGAATTGCCAGCTACCTTTACATCTCCTCTCTACTGAGTGGGGTGGGACTCCTAGATTGATCGCTCACTGCAGGAATCTGAGCCCCCATCCCCCATGGCAGAAAAGATCGGCTGTGCTTTAGAGTTTTGAGTTCTGTGTTTCAGTTTTGGAAGTGCAAAGCAAGACTGTTACTGTTTGGGAATGGAAAGTGGGCAAAGACAGCCTAGCCTCTTAAAAGGGTGCATGCGGTCTCCAGGTGCGCTGGGGGAACTGGGCATTCTCCATTCTCCTGTTCCAGAAACCAAACACTTCTGTCCACAGCAACCCTCTCCCCGTCAAGAGAAGTATACACAGTTCTGCTGTAGTTCACTTACACCCCAGACCTGGGGCCTCCAGGGCTGTGGGCTGGCATGGCAGGCAATGAGCACAGGGTCTGGGTCCAGCCTGCGTGCTCTGAGGCACCTTCACTCCCACCCCAGTCTGAGCCACACTCTAGGGAAAACAGTACAAAACAAGAGCGTTAAAAGTACTTGTGATTCTGAAGACGGAAGCCGCATCAGGGCTTTTGCAGTGTTGAATTGACAGTGACATTTCATCGTTACTGAATGCACTTGAATCCGAGTGATTGTCAAAGGGAAGCGTTATTATTCTGTTTAAATTGAGAGAGCTATTCAGAAGCAACCTGTCGGTGGTGGGGAGGATCCAGTGGTGGGGAGGATCTGTCAGCATCTCCACTTGTCTTCTGTCCCCTGCCCCCGCCAGGGCTGTCTCAGTGACTCCAGGCACTGACCCTCCGAGCCTGGCTGGACACACGGTCAGGAGGACCACATTCTCCCAGGGGGTCCAGGTGCCAGAGCAGAGCGTCCTCTGGCTGAAGAAGCCAGTGCTGACCTTCCAGAGCCCTTTACCCCGGAGTGTCTGGGTGGCTTGCTGGCGCACTTGGCCCTTTAAGTAAGTGACTGATGCTGTGTCAGAATATGTGAAATATATTCAATAAGTAACTGGTATTTTAAATTAGCAATTACTACCATGATCTGATTTTTGCTGACAACTCTGACACCCGGTGTGTGGGTTTTCCTCACCAAGCAGCAATCCAGTGCTCTGGACCTGGCCTGGGTGTCTGCTATGTGATTCCTTCTGATACCAGCCGCTCCAAGTTAAGCACAGGCCCCACTCCAGGGCCCTCACCTGCCTGAATTGACTCCACAACGAGGGTTCCCACTACTCCCTCCTCGGGTTTGATAATTTGCTGGAATGGCTCACAGACCCCAGGGAAGCATTTTACTTATGTTACCAGTTTATTACAACGGGTGCTATGAAGGTTACAAATGAACAGCCAAGAAGAAGAGGTCCTGTGGGATGAGGTCTGGAAGGGTCTGGTGTGGAGGGGCTTCTGTCCCCATGGCAGGGGGATGTGCCACCCTCCTGGCATCTGGAGGTGTTCCCAACCTGGGAGCCCTCTGAACCCCTTCATTCCAGGGCCTTATGGAAGTTCCATTAAACAGGCATGACTGATTAAATTAGTTCAGTCTCCTGTCTCTCCCCCTTTCTGGAGGTCGGAAGGAGTGGGGCTGAAAGTTCCCCTGGCAACCAGCCCCATCCTCCAAGAGTCACCTTATCGGTATAAATCCATGAGGTTGAATCGGGCTTGTTGTGAATGACAGATGCTCCTCTCGCCTCATCACTCAGGCAATCCCCAGGGTTTTAGGCGCTCTGTGCCAGGAACCAGGACGAAGGGCAAATAAATGTTTGTTGTGATGGCACAGTAGTGAGACATCATTGGGACACAGAAGTGTCTCGCGTGCTCTTTGGAAGGTGCTGTGTCCACACTGCTGGGAAGCCAGGAAGCCAGGGGCTTTCCAGCGGGAGGCCGGCCGTGTCTGAGAAGTGATGCTGATGTCAGCATTGTCCCTCACGAAACTATGCCTTTTGCTCGGGATTTTCATTATCAAGTTAAGTGTTTGTTGTAGAAGGTAAACTTGAGTGAAAAAGAAGAAAAGAAAAGCTGCCGCGAGTCCAGCACCCTGGACAGATGTTGTTCCTTGTCCTGCATCATGCCTACACCTCTCCAGACGTGAAGTCTGGCACCTGCTGCTTTCTCGAGCCGTAGTGGTATGGCGTCCTTCTCTGTCCCAACACTGCCAGCTCTTTGACAAATAAACATCTTATCATTCAGCCTTGACACCCCCTCTCAGAGCTGGCACGAAGCCTTTTCCTCTGGGGGCCACGCTACTTCATTCCCCAGGCCTCTCCCAGCTAGTCCAGCCCCGCTCGTGCCCACCACTCATGCACCTCCCCCCTGCCCCCCAGGGATGGTCTGGGCCTCCTGCTGAACCTGGTCTTCTCTCTCCCAGCAGATCCTGATGGCCAGCTCTGCAGCGTCACCTCAGCCCCCGACGAGGAGCCACCCGCCTGCCCCGAGGAGTTCGACGACTTTGTTACCTTTGAGGCAAGTGGTTTTCCCAGGAGAGCTGAGAGGGGATTTGATGCTACCCCCCATATTCATGCACCCTAAATCCCACCTCACTCTGTGGTCCCCAGGGCTGTTCCTGTAGGAAGTGGCAGGCAGGGCCCACTGTGTGTGATCAGCAGGTGTCTGCAGAGGGCCAGGCTCTCCTGTGACATTGTTGTCACCTTCTGCCAGGTTGCCACGCAAGGCCAGAGCATGGGTTGTGTCGTGATATTTTTGTTTTATCAAGAACCCATTTTCTAGTCTAGGGACATTTGACTAACACCTTGCCGGCCTCTGTCCTCTTCCTCGGGAAGAAGCCAGGGTGGTTAGAGTTACATGGTATGGCCTGCAGTTGTGGGTGATTTGCCCTCTGCCACGGCAGGGAGAGGATCTGCGTGCACAGCCACAGAAGACAGGTCACTGTAACTTCATCCCACAATATGGGATTGAGGGCAGACACTGGAGAGCCCACGCGCTGGTTCTGGAATTTTTCTTTTTGAAAATACACTTGTTGCGGGGAGGGTATAGCTCAGTGGTAGAGTGCATGCTTAGCATGCACGAGGTCCTGGGTTCAATCCACAGTACCTCCATTAAATAAATAAATAAACATACATACATAATCCACCCCCTCCAAAAAAAAATTAAAAAAAAATACACTTATGGCAGCCTCCAGCCCCGTAAGCCCTGTTTTGCCCATTGGAGGCTGTGGGGAGCAGGGTTGGGCTGTGACTCAGTGGGCCTGAGGCCCTGCCTTCAGTCCCCTGAGCTTGGGCTCCTTTGTAGAATGAGGAATGGCACAGAGCAGCTTCTGAAAGTCCCTCTGAATGCTGGCATCCACAGGACTCCACTGCTCTCCTCAGTGCCTCGTGTCCCTGCTCCAAGAAACTGCCCCAGGTGTCGGTCACCCCTCAGATAATGCAAGTTCACTTCCGGATTGTCTGTCACTTCTGCCAGCCCAGGCCTCCAGACCACCTCACAGCTTTGTACCAGAATACCAGCTGGGCCTGAGCCCCTCCAGGGCAGGGACCACCCCACCTTGTGTCCTCATATTTAGCAACAGTTGGTGTGTTCATTCCGTGTGTCCCCGGGGTTCCCTGGGGTGCCAGGCCTGGTGTGTGGAGGCCAGGTGCCCAATTGGGACATGTGCTGGCTGAGGTTTGGTGTGGCCGGACAGGGGCCAAGGGTGTGCAGGATCCTGACTTGTCAGCTTTCAAACCGACCACCAGACCCGGTGACCATGGAGACAGCAAGGCGTGGAAGGCTCTCTGGGGATCAACACACCTTGAACTTCCCAGTAATGCAGCTGGGTCGGGGGAGAGGCTCCTTGTCTTATTTGGAGCATCTGGGGAACCTGGATCCCAGCAGCCGTGCAGGGTCTCCTCACTCACGTGGCTGGCCAGCAGCTAACCTCTCATCACACATCTCTCACGGGGTCAGGCCTCGCCATTGACACACTAGTGCACACATTTTGTCATCAGTGCCTTCTGTTTTATTCTCTCTCATATTTCCGGTAGGGCGTTATATTGATTTTTTTGTATTTTATGTGTAGGTGGATGTCATGGGTTAGATGGTAGCCCCTAAAAGGTACATTCACCAGAACCTGTGATCTTGAGCTTATTTAGATTTGCAGATTTAATCAAGTTAAAGATCTCAAAATGAGATCGTGCTGTGTAGAGAGGCCCCTGAATCCAGTGACGGTTGTCCTTGGAAGAGAAAGGGAGATGACCCACCAGGGAGAAGGCTGGAGTGACGCAGCTACAAGGCCAGGACCTTCCGGGGCCACCAAGACCCAGACAAGGCAGGAGGGATCCTCCCTGGAGCCTCAGGAGAAACTCAACCCTGCTGACACCTTGATTTCCAACCCCTGGCCTCCAGCTCTGAGAGAATACATTCCTGTTGCTTTAAGCCACCCAATGTATGGTGATTTGATAATGGAAGCCCCAGGAAACTAACAGAGTTTTGTTGTTCAGGGTGGTAAAAGGCATCAGTGCATTTTGTACTTCAAGTGCTTGTTTGACCTGAAAGGATGAGACCCGCTGATGCTGGGGCTGCCTCCTGAAGCCAGGGGAAGAAGGCATGGGGTGCTGTCTGACTCTCAGCCCCTCTTGTCCTCCACACACTGGTGTGGCCTTCCCACCTTTGCAGCACCTTGGCTCTGGGTGTCCACCCGCTGCCGCACCCGTTGCCTCCAGAAATTGTGGGTGGGAACCTGACGTTTCAAAGAGTATGCAAAAGGAATGTGTCTCAGGTTTTCAGATCTTCATTTTTTTTCAACAAGGAGGAAATATTTCTTTTTAATTTTTTTGTTGTTTTCTAAAAAATTAATACACTTTATAGTTTAGCAGTTTTAGGTTTACAGAAAATGGAGCAGACAGTACAGTGAGTTCCCATTACTGTCCCACACACATACAGTTTTCCCACCACGAGCATCTTACATTTGCTCTAATGGATGAACCAATGTGGATACATTGTCACTCACTAAAGCCCGTAGTTCGCATTGGGGTGGATACATTGTCACTCACTAAAGCCCACTAGTTCACATTGGGGTTTGCTCTTGGTGCTGTAGTTCTGTGGGTTTTGATCAATGTGTAGTGATGTGTATCCACCACTGTAGCATCACACTGAGTAGCTTTGCTGCCTTAAACGTCTTCTGTGTTCCGTTCCTCCCCACTGGCACCTGGCAACCTCTGATCTTTTACTGTCTTCGTAGTTTTGTTTTTCCAGAACGTCTGTCTTCGTAGTTTTGTTTTTCCAGAACGTCGTAGAGTTGGTTGGAATCATACAGTGTGGGACCTTTAAAGTTCCTCCATGTTTTGTGTGTGTGTGTGTGTGTGTGTGTGTGTGTGTGTGTGTGTGTGTGTGCTTTTTAAGGCTTTTGGATGTAATTTTGAGGGAAATGAAACTAGGTAATGTATAGAAACTTACTGCTTTTTAATAGAGGAACTGGGGATTGAATACAAGATCACGTGCATGCTAAGCACACGCTCTACTGCTGAGCTATACCCCTCCCCCAAAAGATAACTGTTTTTAAAAAACTTGCAAGTTGTGTGATCTTAATAAGTCCAGTTAAAAATATGAATGGAGAATACGTGTATTACATCCAATACCACATTTGGGGACCCTCTGCTGGCGATCTTCAGAGATGAATAGGCCTTTTATTGACATTCTGGAGCACACGGTGGTGCTGGTCAGGGGTGTCCTGTGCAGTAACTACAAATGGGCTGCTGCTCCTGTGTCCTTTTCCTGCTGGGGACACTTCAGCGTTTCCCCAAGCATCCGTTTGGCTCCTAGCTTGTAACAGAACTCCCAGGAGAAAGTTACTGATTTGTCGTTTCTGAGAAGGGGAAGAGGTGAGGGGTGACTTCAGCTTTGTCACTGACATTCATTCGAATAGGAAGAAAGCTTCACATCTGACATGGAAGCAACCTAAGTGTCCATCAACAGATGACTAGATAAAGATGTGGTGTTTATATACGATGGAATACTATTCGACCATAAAAAGGAATGAAATAATGCCATTTGCAGCAACATGGATGGACCTAGAAGTTATCATATTAAGTGAAATAGGCCAGACAGAGAAGACAGATATCATATGGTATCATTTATATGTGGAATCTAAAAAGTGATACAAATGAACAAAACAGAAACAGACTCACAGACACAGAAAGCTGTGGTTACCAAAGGGAAAGGGATGGGCGGGAGGGATAAATTAGGAGTTTGGGATTACCATATACACATTACTATATACAAAATAGAAACAATGAGGACCTACTGTATAGCACAGGCATCTATATTTAGTATCTTGTGATAAACCATAATGGAAAAGAATATGAAAAGGAATGTATATATGTACGTGTATAACTGAATCACTTTGCTGTACACCTAAAACTAACACAACATTGTAAATCAACTATATAGTTCAACTGAAAAAAAAAATGTCCAGGTCTGAGAATCTGGGCGAGGAGAAGGGTGGAGAGCGGAAGGCCCCGCCGCCCACAGGGACGAACTCATGCGTTAGGGTTTTTGGAAAGTGGTGGGAAAGTCGCAGAGAGCAGGCACAAACGAGTGATAAGAACTGTCTCTGCTGTGCCTTCTCTGTCCCTCCCTCCTTCTCCCACTCCCGGCCTTAGGGAAATATGTCTTCTGTGCAGACTGTTATCAGAAAGGTTGGAAAATGAAGAACAAAAGCCACTCTGTTTTTAAATCTGACTAAACTGTTTGTTAAAAACGCAGCCAGCACTCTCTGAACTTTGCCCACCTCGTGGGCCAGCTCGGCAGGTTTCCTGGAGCAAGTCTGGGAGCGGGTTAGGCTTCTTCCAAAGCAGTGATGCACCTTCAGGTGAACACACGGGTTTTGCAGAATCTCAGCAAGACTGGCAAATAGGAGGCTGCCGGAAGCTGACGGCTAGTCTGGACAGAGACCCCCGACCTCTGATTCGACGGGGAGAATATCTCCCTGAGCACGCCCTTCCTGGAGTGGGTGTATGGAGCCAGGCCCAGCCTGGACTGGCGTCTGAGGGTAAGAGGAGGCTGTGCCTGGCCACTGGTTTTCCTTGGAGGGACCACGAATGGATGGGGGGGCCCGGGCAGGCTTGTCCACACCTGTGTTCCTAGCCAATGACCATGAGCACGGGCTTCCTTGTCCACCTGGTGGTCCTTGTCCTGTTGGCACGTTTGTGAACTGGTGAGGGATACTCAACCAAGCTTTGTAAGGTGCACTTTGACTCCCACATTAATTCATCCAAACATGTTGAATTTGGTGGTGTAGACGGTTGGCTGGGCGGAGCAAGGTCCTCTCTGGCGGCATGTGAACCTCTGGGACGTCTCGGCCATTCTGTGCTCAGCCAGGGGACCATACTCTCGGATGGTCTTCTGCCCCCAGAAAACTGCCTGGCTTACTGACATTCAGGGCAGCCTGGACCAGTAAGAGCTGAACTCCAGGTCGTGAGCAGGTGGGCAGCATCCATGAGACGACCCAGCCCTGTCCTCCCGGCCCCCTCAGCCTTCCCAGGCTGGGTCCTTACAGAGCCTGTCAGTGTCCAGTGTGTCCTCAGGGACAGACTTGCTCTGGGAGTGACGATGGAAGGTGGGAGTGTTTGTCTTCCTCTGTCTGCTCAGCAGGTAGTCGCCCAGAAGGAATGTGTGAGCGCTCTGATGCGTGGTCGGGTTTGTGCAGCATTCACCTCCTTGTTCCCGTGTCAGTGGAGAGTTACCTCCATCCTGATCCGTCCTGTCCAACGTCCAGGGAGGGTTTAGGCTACAGCCTGGCACTGAGCTGGTCTCACACACTAAGCTGAGCTGCCTGCGGGGACACAGGGGCCACAGGGGCCAGAAGCGTTGTGCGTCTGTCAAAAGTGCTACCTGGTGGCTTTTTAGATGCTGACCTCAGAGTCAAGTGCGGCTCCCTACAGGAAACCATCTCAGAGGGTCCCAGTCAAAGCCTGGGGTATGTGGGCCCTGCCCGCATCCGGGTGGAGGAGGAGCTGTGGACACTGAGCAGTGCTCTTGTAAGAGGTTTTGGCTGAAAGCCCGAGAGCTGGCTTGGGTCTGTATGGTTGTTGCTGGCAGTCTGGGGATTCTGCCCCTTCCCTCCTGCAGGCTGAACCCAGAGCCACCTGCTCAGGGCTGATGAGAACTAGAGTGAGTGCCCTTTGAAGGGATTTCCTGGTTTCAGGTTTTGAAGTGAACGCTCTTTGTGGATTACTTAGTAGCTTTAGATTCCCAGGTACATTGGTTTTCCCTTGGAAGTAGAAGTGCCATCACGAACACCTGCAGCAGGCACCTCTCCCACCAGTCCCTGTTTTATTCCAGCCTGATGAGCAGCTGCAGGGTGTCCACCTCCAGTGACACATGAACCCCACAGCCTTCCCATCTCTGTTCCTGTACCTGTCCGTGTGATCCCCAAATCCCGAGTGGTTGTCACCTTGTGAGGTCAGCACTACAACCTCCGTTTTACAAGTGAGCCGACATGGCTCAGAGTGGTTGAGACCTTGAGGGCCCCAGTCTGGGGTCACACAGCTGGAGGACCGCAGACCAGGGATGGACCTTGGACCTCTCACCACCACACCAAGCTCCCCTGGCCTGGCCCTCTGGGTCTCCTTGTCTGGGCGAGGGTGCAGTCGTGCAGGGTCAGCCAAGGACCTCTATGTGGCTGCGGCACATTTGACCACGCTGCCCACATCCTGTGATGAACTGAGGACAGAGTGCACCGTTCTTGCTGCTTTTCTGAAATCTTACTTGTTTGCAAATTGTTAACCTCGGAATCTTTTGAGCGTGAAATGTTGGCTACTTTTCCGAACCAGAGCAATTGCATTTTAATTAAAGCAGAGATTATTAAATTGAAAATGGCCTGCTCAATGGTTCTTTGGTTTCAAGTTCATCTGTACAATCCACAGATATCTACTGTTGACTGTTCGCTGGGCCCTGTGCTCGATGCTGAGTCCATAAGAGTGATAACAGAGATGTGTTTAGTGGGAAAGTAGACATTTAACCAGCAAACACAATTGATTGGTGAAATAATTGGTTAATTAGTGCTTTGATCTAATTAGGTTAGACCATGTAATTGAATTTGAGCAGTAGCCTGAACGCACTTAACAGATGTTGAGACGACTTTTAAATTTTAAAAGGCATATTCTTACACTGCTGAGTGTTAATTCTTTGGATATAAATCATTGCAGTGATGGAAGCCACAAAATGGGTGATTGTACTGGGGTTTATCGTGTGATATTGATACTTTGTGTCTGTTTTAGGTATGTTTATATAACTAACTTCAAAAATCACTCCAATAGTCTTTTCTGCTCTTGGACACATGCCTGTTTTTCATTTTTTAAAAAACAGAACTGTTTTGTAAGCTAATGTTTCTGCTTAGAAATACAGGAGGGCCGTCTCCCCCATGAAGGCCCTCTGTGCACACGGTGTTTCAGTGCCTCTGCTGTGTGGGCGTCACTTGTGGCTGTAGCCATGCCAGGGCACCGGGACTCACTCTCGGCGCTCTCTCCTAGGCCAACGAGGTGACAGACAGTGCATACATGGGCTCCGAGAGCACCTACAGCGAGTGTGAGACCTTCACGGACGAGGACACAGGCACCCTGGTGCCCCCTGAGTGCCTGGATGCCACGGAGGAGCCCAGCCACGGCGCCCTGCTGCTGCTCCCGGGCAGGTCGGTACCACCTGCATGGCCTGGGTTTTGTGCCAAGGGTGCCGCGAGGCCACATCTGGTGGGCAGATTGGATTCACGGAGGCAGGGACGTCACGTCGGGGTGGTTTAGAAGGAGAGTGTGACCTTGCAGTAGGGCCTGCGCCCAGCTGTCCTATGCTGTCTTCCGTCAGGCGGTGCTCCTCCCTCAGAGACAGGAATTGTAGGACAAGACGTTAACTCAGTCTTTGGGACTTTGTCATCACAGTTCTTAGGAAGCAGGGCAAGACACCCCATTCAGTGGATGTCTGCCGTAGGCTCTAAGAACCGTTCATCCATACAGCACTCCAACTCCATGCATTTGAGGATGGCGTTGGGGAGGACGAGGTTGGAGGGGTGCCAGGCGGCCCACATGCCAAGTGATGGCTGAGGTTCTGCCTTGGATGCCTTGGGAAGCCTCAAAAGTGGTTTGGTTTGGTTTGGTTTTGCTTATTTTTCATTTCATTTCTCTTTTGGCCATCACGGAGCCTGTGTTTTTTCTCTTTAATTGAAGTACCGCCTACTGATGTCCCAGTGCACAAACACACCCGGGCCAGGTGCCCCTGCTCCCTTCTAGGAGCCCTGGCTCCGCACTGCACAGCAGCCCCGCCCTGTGAAGGTCATCACACCAGCGTGTGTCCTCTTTACACCTGGCTGCTTCTGCTCAGCATGTGGCCGTGAGTTCGTCTTTGTTGTGTGCACCGTGATAAATGCTCTACTTTTGTTGTCATTAGAGCGGCGTTCTGCTGTATGAATGTGCCACAGCTCTTTGCTTCATTGTCAGTGGATGTTGGGGAGCTCACAGTCTTGGTGTTGTGAGTAGAGCCACTGTGAGCGTCAGGTCTTTTGGTGGCCGGATTTGTTCCTGGGGTGGCGCCAGGCGCACCTGGGCCCATGCTCATCCATAGGGGTTTCTACGGGTCAGACAGCTACAGGTGGGTTCTGGCTGCTACTGTCCTCACGGCGCCTGATATCGCAGCACCTGGCATCGTGGCGCCTGGCATTGTCTGCTTCCTGGTGCCCGTGGTCTAAGGGTTTGTCTCCAGGGGACTGATAAGGCTGGAGCCCTTCTTGCACTTGCTGCCCCGTGGAGACCCTCCTCTGTGTGGAGCCTGTCCCAGCCTTTTGCCCACTGGTTGATTGCAGGGTTCTGCACTTTCTGCAAGAGGCCAGGTGGTAAATGGGCCCGCAGGCCCAATGGTCTCAGCGCTGCTTGTCAGCTCTGCTGTTGAAACCCACTGTTGGCGGCTGCGTCCCAGCCACCTCTGCAGAGACAGGCTGTGGGTGCGGTCCCCTGGTCTGTCTTCCTCCCTGCTTGGTCGTGGGAGCTCTTGATCTCAGAGGGGAGTCCATGTCCCACATGTGTGTTTTCCCCTCTGGAGGTCCCTCCCTCTCACTTCCCTGGAGCATCTGTGGAATAGACATTTTTCATCGCATCACAGTCCCATTTGTCTGTCTGTCTTCTGTGGTTGGCACTTCTTGTTCTGTTTCAGGAGTCTCTGCTTACTCCATGTCACTAGGACCTCTACTTCTGCTTTTCTTTAAAGGCTCTATTTTGGGGGCTTCATATTCAGACCTGTAATCTCTCCATTACGGATTCTGTGTGTGGTGTAAGGCTGGGTCACATTCCCCGTGTGGATGTCCCATCGACTCAGGCTCAGTTCTGAAGCATCCTCCGTCCTCCTGCCCCATGAGGTGGCTGTGTCTGGATGCTCTGCTCTGCATGTTTGCCCTCTTTGGGTCCTTACCACACAGTGTTTCTACTCGAGTGGTCACCAACTGTGCCGTCTGGCCATGTGCCCCCTCAGCCTCGCTATTCAAGGCTTCATTGGCACCTTTGGCCTTTGCATTTCCACATGGATTTTAGATTCTGTCTGTTAGTCTCTGGAAAAAAAAGTATCTGCTGGGACTTGGGTTTGGAATTGTGTTGGGTCTGTAGATTAATTTGGGGAGAACCAACATCTTGACAACATTGGGTCTCCTGGCCTTACTCCATTTACTTTTGTCTTCTTTGATTGCCACAGTTGGGTGTGACCGTCCGATGGAGGTAGGGAGGGTGTGCATTCACACTGGGCCCTTGCACTCTACTGGGACCTGGAAGTACACTTTTTGGGGGTACGAGGGGCACAAGCCCAGCACGAGTGGAAGTGGAGCTTTGTGTGGCATGGCTGGGGAGGAAGAAGTAAGGACAAAATACAGTGGGAATGGGAATGCCACCTTCATCAGAGCTTTCTTATCAATATTTTATAAGGTAATAAGCTAAATTCTTCTAATTAAGTTTGATTTGCATCCAGTAATCAAAGAAAGTTTAAGAAGAGCTAAGTCTGGGAAACCACTTTGAGGTCTTAAATCTTTCCCTGGGAGTTTCTAGGCTCTGAGCTGTCATGCTGTGTAAGCAGTGACTTGCCTTCAGGATTTGTTGAAGTCACATTAGTGTCAATATGAGAAAATTTTCTATTTTGAAAAGCCTGTTGGCGTGATGATGCCAATTGTAAGCCAACGTCCCCTTTTTCTGTCAACTTGGTAACTCAATATGTGACAGCTGCTTGGTCTGGACCCCTCGGCCCCAGCATGCTGCCTGTGGCCCCAGTGTCCCCTCTGACGAGGGAAATTGCCCTTGGGAGAGGTGGCTGGAGCCCCCTTGTCTGCAGCGGGAGCAGCGGGCTTGCTGTGTGTCCGTCCTCCTCATGCTGGGGCAGCTGCCTCTTGCAGGACCTGGCACGTTGACTCACTGAGCAGCTCTCCTAGACAGATAGGAGGTAGCTCGATTTAAAACGGCCACTGTTGGACAGAATCCTTTCCCGCGTTCTCTGTGTAAGAGGATGCAGAGCTGGAGGCATGCGAGTGACAGTCAAACTCTGGGGAGCACGGCTCGTGTGTGCTGGTGGCTGTGATGGTGGAACTTGCTCTGAGTGGCCAGTGGCCACTCACTCCTGCCCCCAGGCCCTGTGCTCCTTGGAGGGACAGCTCCTGTGCTGGCTCGTGGATTCTCGCGGGGTCTGTGGTGAGGAGCGGGCTGGCCGTTGGGTGGAGGAGCTCCCAAAGACTCCTGGAGGCACCAGAGTGGGCTCAGCCTCTGCGGCCGGATGCGCTGGCCCTGGACGCAGGTTGGCGTGGACAGCGGCCATCCTCTGCAGAGCTGCTGGGGGTGTGCAGCAAACACCAGGTCTAAAGGCATATTATGAAATAAGGATATGAAGTAAAAATCTTGTTTTTGTAATGGTGATATCTTGGTATGTTGGTGAGTGAAGTATGTTAAAAGCAGTCTTGCCGTCCATTCACCTTTCTTGGCACGGCCACTGGAACACCTGAACTGAGCAGGCAGTCTCAGCGTGTGTCTGCCAGAAGGCACGGGTCACGCCCTGGGCTCTGGGGTGCCTGCGGCCTGGGCCAGCAGCCGACACGTCAGTCATTTTTTCCCTTTCAGATCCCACCTGCACTGGCCAGTCTGTCGTCGCGGTGATAGGCGGCGAGGAGCATTTCGAGGACTATGGTGAGGGCAGCGAGGCAGAGCTGTCCCCCGAGACCGTCTGCAACGGGGAGCACGGCTGCAGGGACCCCGTCTTCCTTATCCCCAGGTACCAGCCCTGAGCGGGGAAGGGGCCCCTTCTGGTTCCCAGGCTGGTAGAACTTTTTTATTTACTGGGCTGTACTGAAACAATGCTGGAGTCAAAGTCGTAGCATTTACCGAGATGCACGCACGTTCGCTGCAGATCCCCTGGTCCAGTTGTGTTCCTGGGTCACTGGGGTTTGTGAGGCCTCGGCTAAGTCATGCAGCCTGGAGCCCACACTGGGAAGCTCGGCTTTACGGGTTTCTTAGCGCTGGTTGTGGCTCTCCTTGTGGTTTGTAGTGCACTTGAGGGAGGCTGTGTGTGTGTGTGAGCATTTACATCCTACTCACAGGTCATCTGTGCAGCGCAGGTGGACCTAGCAGACTGCAGTCCCGGTTGTGCTTCATAGATGGTCAGTCTCTTAGGAATTGAAGGCTTGTGGAAACCCTGCGCCGTTTTCCCAACAGCATTTGCTCACTTCGTATCTCTGTCATGGTTTGGTAATTCTTGCGATATTTCAAACTTCAATAGGATCACCTTTGTTGTGGTGACTTGTGACCCGTGATCTTGGATGTTACTGTTGCAAAAAAATGACAACTCCCTGAAGGCTCAGATGGTGGTTAGCCGGTGGGGGGGGAGGGGGTTAGCAATAAAGTATTTTTTTTGTTAAGGTGTGCACACTGTTTTTTTTAGACGTGATGCTATTAAACACTTATTAGACTACAGTATAGTGTAAACGTCACTTTTACATCCACCTTGAAACCAAAAACTCCATGTGGCCCACTTTATTGTGACATTCACTTTACTGTGAGGGTCTGGAACCAAACCTGCAGTATCTTTGAGGTCTGTGTAGTGTCACCATCTGTAGTCACCGTGTTTTACATTAGACCTTCAGACCTTATTCCTCTAGCAGCTGAAAGTCTGTACCTTCTGACCAGTCTATGAGGGAGGTGTTAACATCATAAATGACTCTTTGGATTCATCTTCTTACAATTATCTGATATCCCCAAATTGCCTGGAAAGTTCCAGCTTTGAATAAACTGAACTATGGTCTCTAAAGAGCAAGACCTTTGCTCACAGAGCTGGTCCCTCCTCTCTGGGCTGCCCTGGGAGAAGGCCACCCCTCGTATCCAGATGGGGGGCAGGACCAGCCAGCCCCTCAAGGAGGCCCTGAGCTGGCTGACCTGCCTGCCCATGTCAGTCACCTCTCCTCTCTGCTCCCAGTTCTCCCTCTCTACCGACAGCAGAGGACTGGTATCTTTAAACCGGCAACTGTGAGATTCTTCCTGTGCCAACTGTCACCCAGGCCAAGGACCTGGATAGGAGCAGTGCTGGGCGGGGGGATGGCTGCCTGACAGACCCCCTGTGTCCTCTGGGGGCTGAGAGTCTGGGAGTGGCTTTCCTCTTCCACACATGCTCCCGGTAGCCTTCAAGTAAAGGCCCAGGCGGTGGCCTTGCTGAGCGTGTCTGTCCTGTTTTGGTGGTCTCTCCATTTGTTTTGTGTGCTCCTATCTCTTGTCCGGCATTCTCGCTGTTTGCTGTTTCAGGTGAAACTTCTGTGCTGCAGTTGCTGTTTCTTTAAATTGGCTCCAAAGCCTGGGGGTCCTCACCACCACTGCCGTGAAAGCCCACTGAGTTTAGGTTGCGAAACTCTGTTTTTAACCAGAGTCTTAAAGATGACAGAATCACTGGTGATTTGTTGTCCACCCACAGCTATTGATTCTGGTGGTTCTTAGACAGTTACTGAAAGAGACAGAACAGGAAGTAGGATGCCACCTGGTGACACGCTTTGCTCTCACACTGACCTGTTTTTGACCAAGCTGAAAGTGCCGTGTCCAGTTAAAGCAGGGTTTCACTTTACACTGAAGCTGGTGGGCTGCGCCTGTTTCCTCCGAGCAGGTGCTGAGCTGGGGGGGTGCCATGGGTCCTGGAGGCAGTGCTGAGACCGGGGTCCTCCGCCAGCAGGCCCCACAGTCCTTGCTCTCTCCTGAACTGACACTTCTCATCTCTCTAGCGCTGACCCGCTTGCTGCCAAGCTGCACAGCATCCTCACTGATGAGGCTTTTGAGTTTTACTGTAGCCAGTGCCACAAACAAATCAACCGCCTTGAGGATCTGTCTGCTCGCCTGAGTGATCTTGAAAAGAATAGGTAACCGATGTGGTGCCCAGCCTGCTTCTCATTCAAGGGTGAGGGGGACTCCGCCTGCCCACAACTCCTCACTGGTTTGGCCCCAGGTGCCCATCACTCTGCCGGGCCCAGTCCAGGGGTGTTTCCTCCAGAGGCCGAGGCGAGCGTGCAGACAGCGGACTCTCCCTCTGGCCCTGCCCTCCCCTGCATGTGCTGCTGCGCCCATGGTCAGTGCCCTCCGCCTTGCCGCCCTGTGTTCATGCCACAGCCCAGTCATCTGATTCTGTCCTGCCTGAGAAAATCCAGCCCAGGAAAGAGCGTCTGCTGTTAGAAAGAGATGCTTTTCCCGGTTTATCAGCAGACTTCTCTGATTGAGAGTCACATGAAGCAGTGTTGGGAAATCTAAATTGATATGAGGTCTTTAAGCACAGATATATAAGCCGCTTTCAGGAACGTACCACAGGTGGACCCTGCCCTGCGCCCGTCACTGTAAGGCTGCCTCAGCCTCTTACCAGAAGATCCAGCTTCACTACCCTATTCAAGTGCCCAGGCCCCAGCACATGTCTACTGCTCCTTGTCTGTCTCTCTTCTCCGTCTCCTGGTTCCCGTTAAAGCTGATTCCTTCTCTCTCCATCCCCAGTACTCAGTCCCAGGTCAGAGTTCCAGGAGGAGACAGTCCTTTAGCTGACTTTTTACAGCTTCACAGACTCCGGTTACAGAGAATCCTTTTGGGTAGTTTGCACATCTTGACGTGTTCATGATGCGTATCGTCGATTTAGCTTGTTACATGGATCTGGAGAAGAGATGGGCCCCTCATGCAGCGCACCCAGCAGAGAAGGCGAGTCACCCACCAAGTACTTGTGCTGGACATGAGGGGGCAGTATGCGCCAATCAGTACTGCAGGCTCCCAGGCAACAATCCAGGGTGACTTCCTGGAGGAAGGGGCCTTGAACTCTAAGGAGTTGCACGAAAGGTGAACCATCCTGATGGCTTTGGGGTGTCCACTTACCTCCCAGGCCCACTGTCCTGCCCTTTAGGGCCTTGGCCACAGCTGCTTGGTCTCCCTGGGTGTCCTCGTGACTGATGTGACTCTGTTTGCCTCTCTTGTTCAGTTGAGGGCTCAGTGCTCCAAGAAGGCTGCTCAGCCTGGCTGGGTCATTTGCCATTCCTGATTGGAGGCCTGCCATGTCTGTATTTGGGGGTGAACACAGAGACACATGTCTCAGCTCTCATTTTCTGCAGGTTCCTGAGGTGAGAGTGATCTTTTCCCACATTGAGAGCCTGCCCCAGGATGGCCAGGGTCTCCTCTGCTAGGTTCTGTGGGTCAGAGAACAGACTAGGATGTGGCCAAGTCCAACCAGCCAGTCTAGCGGGTCTCACATCGTTTCAGCCACCTTTTCCCTGAGAGAGACACCAACAAGCAGGTTGATAAACCATCAAAATCCTAGTTATAATCAGGACACAACCATCAGTCAGGAAGTTCCCCCTGCACACTCACTTAAGGTGATCTTAATCTTACCTGTTGGTTTCCACGGAATTGCCTCATAGTGAATGTATTCTGTCGTGGTTTGTGGGTGGTAAAAGGTGATTTTGTCCACACTGTATCCAGAAGCTTTGACATCAGATAAAACATCTATCCAGTGACCCTCGGAACATACTGACAACTATGGTATTTTCCAGGTACCTTGGAGCCTCTGTGAAAGCAGTTCATCCTGTAGAAATTAAGGAGTCTGCTTTACCCAGAGGTCTGTTTTCAAATTGTAAACCCCGTCGCTGTACAGCTATCTGAGAGGTCGGTGGTAAACTGAACAGGGAGGCTCAGTGCTTAGAATTAAGTTAGAGTTGCATTGAAATATACAGTATCAGTCATGGTCCAGTCAGCAGAGGGGAGCCACGAGGGAATTGGACAGGGGAAGTTGAATAGAAGGAATGTCACTATGACAGAAGATGGAGTGGTTTCGGCTACTCAGAAAGCTCAGACAGAGGCAGGAACAGCCTGCTGTGAGGGGCTTGTCAGCAACCCCCCTTCTAGAACTCATTGCCAGAAAATCTCTTCCTTTGGAGGGGCCTCACTAGAGCGGCCTTGCTGCAGAACTGCCCTGGGAAGTGTCAGGGCTGGGGTTTTCGGGTGAGAGCATTGGTGCCAGGTTAGACCCATGGTTTCCTGTGCATCTCTCTCCAGTGCCCTCTGCTGACAAAACACTGCAAAGTACAACTTTGTGGAGGGCCCAGATCCACTTTCCCAGAACCAGTGGGAAGGACGGGTTTGAAGCCAAGGGGCAGTAAGTTGATAGCTGGTACAGCATGTATTTCCCCAGACAACTTAAGAGTCACAGTAACTGAAGAGGGATGTGCCCTGTCTGGCTGTTGTGAGCTCAAAACAATAGCTGTTCTTATTCTTAGAGAGTTGATATATATTTTCTCATAGGTTGAGGCTAATAGTTTAGCAATTAAATTGGAAATAAAACTTTGGACTTCAGAAATGAGAGAGAAGGTAAATTTGGCCCCTTTTCACTGCAGATGATTGCATCAGACAGGCCATACATGCCTGACCAGGTCTGCTGTCCTGAAATGTCATCGGGAAAGTTTTCTGAATCACCGCTCCAGTGGGATTCTGGAGTGTGACAAGTCAGTGCCTAGGTTAAAACCGACGACAAAACTTTCCTGTCGCAGACAAGCCCGTGTCACGCTTCATGTGGGGGACTGTGATGACCAAGCGTTTGGAGGGTAATGTGGCTTCAAAAGCATTTGGAGCGTGGCACTGGCCAATGGCTCAGACACAGCGCAACCACCTGGTGGGTCCAGGCACTGGGGCAGCCTCTGAAGTGAGGTTTGTTTGTAACTCCAACCAAAATCTCTTTGAGAGATGGAGTCGTGTGACTTGCGGAGCCTTGACAAGCCCCTGGGATTGTTCCTGTGTCCCTGAATGTTTTGCTGAGTGAGCCTTTCTGTGCATGGAACTGCATGCCTGTGGACGCGCCCCCATCCCCATATCTCTTTAGCCCAAATTTCCTGTTTCCTCTTGTTCCTCCCTGTCTGTTCTCTGATACGATTTTCCTGTTTATTTTGATTTTGCAGTCCAACGAAGCGGCTGTCCAGCAAGAAGGTGGCAAGGTAAGAAACCCTGCTTACTCACGAGGTGTTCTTCTGAAATATGTCACTCATCACAGCTCTTTAAATATACCATCTTTAGAAAATACCATTTTCCAAGGTATTTTTTAAAAACTTTTGAAATTTACTTCTCATAGTTTGGGATTGAAAATAATTTGAGGGGATGGGTTGAAAAAAGAATTTCCACAGCAGTGGATTGGGACCTGGATTTGTGGCTGGGAAGTCTGTGTTGAAAGCTGTTGTCATTCCTCCTGTATCTGAGTCTTTACTACACGAGGACTATAGGTTAGCCTGCTGGTGGAGAGTCTGCGGGGGGCCTGATGTCACAGCCCTGGTCTGGGTCCACCGCATTCTTCCCTCCCTGCTGGTTCCCCAGGGTGAGAAGGAGGTGAAGGAGGTGTGCCAGACTGCCAGTTTCTAAAGAACATGCATCTGTGACCATTTCTTCATTTTTCAGTTTTGGAAGCTACCTCCTGGCTTCCTGCAGTGAAAGGTGACGTCACACACAACCCCTCCCCTGCCAGGCTAGCCCTAGTGACAGTATTCATGGGTTTACAAGACACCAGCTTTCTTCGAGGGCAGCCGTGTAACATATTACCAGGTTTCCTTTCTAAGACAGGCTGTTGCTTCTCCTGGATTCAGTGATTGCCTTTATGTTTTCATTTGCTTTATCTTCCAGGCTGCTTTTCTGTCTTCACTGCCCAGCCCTCTAATGGGCCCACCAGGCAGCCCTGCTCCTGTCTGGATGGTCCCTCCCAGAGCTTCGGCCCTTTGTGTCCATACTGTGCAGACTGCACGGCTGTGGTCCCCTGTTGCTCCCTGGTCCCCTGTCTTCCTTTTTTTAGTCTCCATTTTTCATCCAGCATTTCATCTTCCTGTAGCTGCTTGAGAAAAGAAGTGCCCAGGGAATAAATTTTGGGGACCTTACTAGACATTTCACTCTCACAGTTTGGCTCAGTGTAGAATTCTAGATTGGAAATGATTTCCCTTTAGCATTTGGAAGGCATTGCTCATTATCTTCTAGCCCTGGGGCTGCTGCAGGACATCTGATGCTTTCTGATTTTTCTTTTTGACTATTTTCCCTCTCTGGATGCTTTCAAGATATTTTCTCTATCCCTGAAGTTCAGACACTTTACATATCTTGTGAGTCTTTTCCCCATTGATTGTGCTGGGCAGAATGAAAGATGTGCTGTTTCAGTCTGGAAGCTTCTGTCCCTGAGTTCTGGGACCTTTCTCGACCATTGATTGACAGTCTTCCATCCCACCTCCTGCTCCTGGAACTCCGTGGCCGGAGCCTCTGGGTCCTTCCTTGAGGCGCCTGCCACTGGCCCCTCCTCCCTATCTCCTCTGAGCTCTGTCTTTCTTGCTAAAGGTTTCCCTCAAACCACAGAGGTGCTGTCTATTTGTGCTGGAGTGGCGGCTCACAGCTGGCACGGGCCTCTGGCCAGCGTGCGAGTGGGCAGTGCTGCCCATGGCAGCTGGCTAGTTTCCCCAGAGTGGAGTCCTGCCTAGTGCCAGCGTTCCAGGGCTGTGCCGGGCCTGCTGTATTGTTCAGACTGTGCTGCAGTCTCTGTTTGTAGGCCCATGTGTCCTGAGTCAGGGTTGTGGTGGAGACCCCTCCCCCTCTGCACTCATCTCTTCTGCCCCTCAGGGGCCGTCCTGACCAGCTCTCCAGCACCCTGATGTCTCCTTTCTGGTGCTGTCTTCTGCTCTGTGTTTCCTTGAGGGTGTAAACCATTTATTTTTCTTTTTCTCATTTTAAGTGCTTGGGATCCAGAGGAAGCAGAGGTGAATCCATCACCCTCCTCACTTGCTCTCTCCATCACCCTCTTAGAAAAGCCCTTTAGAAAAGTCTTAGGAACATAGTATTAATTCCAAACCCCACTTTGATTATAGTTTTAGCATTACTTTCCTTCTCACGCCCATCTTTTACCTGAACAGGCTACAGCTGGTGAGACTAAGGAAGGTAGAACTCCCACTATCCTGTCCTCTCAGACTCCCCCATCAGGGACACGGGTGGACCCAACAGCCACCAGGGCCCGAGCCACCTGGGCTGCTGGGCTTCGTGGCCACTGCTCTCAGAATTTGATTTTTCCTTCACAGATACCCTTTGTTATAAAACAAGCCCAACCCACAGGTATTTGTAGTTAACAAACAGTCATATTCTGCTGTCTGGACACACATCCCCACATATAAATGCAATTTTAACCTGCTGCTGTTTTGCCCTTAAAACTGCCTCCAGACGTCTAACGAAACCCGAAATGCCTGCTGTTGGCCATGTTTCAGCCCTTGCGTGTGGTTGGGTTGTGGCTGGGTCGTGGGTTTGGGAGCTACCAGCCCTGACCTCTGACCTGGTGGTGGGCCTTGACTGGATGCAGATGGCTCCACAGTCGGTGTGCCTGGGCTCCAATGACATTTCGGGTGCAATTCCAGCACCTGCTTGTCTACCTGCCAGACGTGACCTGCCTCCCTGTGGGGTGAATCAGGCACTCCCCCAGTCCCTTCTGCTACTGGGTCTCCTGAGTAGGGGTGAGTTTAAATAAACAAGCTCCCCACTCACCACTCCAGGAACCTTGGCCTTACCCTGAGGTGGCCATGTGCTAGGGCCCCACCCTGGGTGTCTGGGGACCATGTCCTTGGATTCAGACCTTGGGAAGTGCACTGAACCCCTGGTAAGAGCTCAGGAGTGACAACCCCCCTGGCCATGGCCTTTCCTCAGGGTGGTCTCCAGGCCTGGGGCGGGCAGCTTCCTGCCCCAGGAATGGCAACAGGAGCTCACATTTGGGTCAGGGTCGTGGGTGTTTAAGAGGAGCGATTTGGTAGGAACATGGTGGTCCCGTCTGCCTCCTGCCCTTTGGGTTCAGCGCCAGTTTAGGAATCAAATGAAATCTATAGAAAGGTACTCATATGTTCCCCTCACCCAGCCCAGGGCACAGTCTGGGGACTCATGATCCCCGGCAATGAAGATGCCCTTCTTTTTTGTTTCACTTGGAGAATTTCTAGGAAAAAATTGAAGAAAGGTACCAGCTCAGTCAGTACTAGAAAGGACATAGAACTTTGTGCAGTTAATAAAGAGAAAGTTTTTAAGAGCATTTTATAACAATGTGCTGTGTCCTTAGCAGAGCTGATTCTACAGCAGAGTGAGGGGAGTAGCTTCCTCCAGGTCACACAGCTTGGAGACTTGTCCTGGGTAAATGTGAGTCAATACAACATCACCACAGCTGTGTCTGCAGAGCACCTCCTAAGGTACTAGCAGCCGAGGAGCAAAGGAAGGAGCTCTGAGGGTATGGCCTGGTCCACCTGAGCCTGGGCTGCATGGCACCCGACGTGCCCACAGCTGGAGACCTGGCTGCCCTGGGGCTCTCACCACCGCTGCCCCAAGACATGCACCTGAAAGTCAGAAGTGGAGGGTGCATGTAGGTGATGGTGTGCCGAGAAGTCATGACCCTGAATTAATGTTTCATGCAGCTCAGTGCAGGATGAGATGATTTCTTATCACGGAGAGGCATGACGTCCTGTTTTATTGCCTGAGTACAAAGTACCCTCGCCCAGTAGCTGGCAGGGAATGGGGCTGGGGCCGGGCCTGTTGGGCCCCACAGGCTGCGGCCTGCTGGCCCAGCCCCTCAGGAAAGTGTCCTGCCTGGAAGTACCTCAGTGGAAACCTGGCCCCTGCTGCTGGTTCTGCCCTTCAGACTGGCCTAGGGGTGCTCATGTTCATAGGACTGGCTGCTCGGTCATCCCCTTTGTTTGCTATCCTTGTTCTGCTGAAGGGCCATCTCTGGACAGAGCTGTCCTTTCTTCTCCACAGGCACCTACACCATTCGGGGGCCCTGACCATGGAGGCCCTGCAGGACCCTGCCCCAGACCCCACAGAGTGCATGGAAGAGGACATTGCTGACAAGGTAGGCCCTGGACGGGTGGCAGGGCCCATGGCAGGGTGTGTGGAGCAAGGTGTGGAGAGAGCTCAGCAGGAGGCGGTGATAGCACTGTCTGGGCTGGTTAGACCTCCACCAGCCCTGATGCTCTCCAGCAGATTTCCTCAGGTGTCAGTGGTCATGGGACTGACAGGAGCGTTTCATGTTGTACAAGGAGAGGTGACAGGGAGGATGGGAACAGCCTGTGTGAACGTGTGGGTCAGCTGAGTGTGCACCAGACCCTGGGGGCACTCAGCCTGCAATGGTCCCTGAGCCAGGACGGTGGAATGGCTGCTCCTGAGAGGTCACCTGGGTCAGGGCAGCCTCACTATAGCCAAGGCCCCAAGGCTTCAGGACCAGCTCCAGCAGAAATGCAGAGGCAGGGGGACAGCAGACCCCTCACCTCCTCCCCCACCCCTACCTCCTCCTGGACCTCCTCTCTACAGCACCTCCAGCATCTCACACTCTGCAGAGCCTTCCCCGGCTCTCCAGGATGGCCATCACACTTCCCACCACCTGTTGTGCATGCCTGTCTCCTGTCTAGTTAATGAGCTCCTGGAGGAGGGTGGGACCAAACCCTGGGCCTTTCTGTCACTTGCACTCTGGGTGCGTGTTGCCTCCATAGGCTGGGTGTGGCTGAGCCTCAGCCCCTGTGTGTGGGGGCCCCTGGTGATGTCTGCCCCTGTGGTTTGTGGGCCCGGCATATCTCTGTCCTCACCAGTGCCCATCGGGCTGCACTGCCTTGTTTGTGGGATAGTCTCCATGAACGAGACGGACCCAGCTCCAGCCTCATGGGCACAGACCACTCCACCTCCTTGATTGTCAAGCCGCTGTCTCGCTCCCCAGGTTGTCTTCCTGGAGAAGCGAGTGTCAGAGCTGGAAAAGGACACGGTTGCAAGCGGGGAGCAGCACAGCCGGCTGAGGCAGGAGAACCTGCAGCTCGTGCACAGGTGGGCACGGGTGGGAGGGCTGCGGTCTCCCTGGAGGCGGGCCTGCTGCTGTCCTGTAAGGGGACACCTGACCCACCTCGAAGTGTGGGGGTCCTCTCGGGCGCTTAGCGGCAGAAACAAGCCCCAAGTGGGAGCCTCAAGCTCCAAGTCAGCAATAAAAGCCAAGTGGAAGGCGGTGGAGGGAGAGGGGTGCTTCCCTGTCTTCTGTTCTGCAGACTTTTCAGAGCAGATGGTGCCCTTTTCAGTGTCAGGAAGCCAGTCATGACGTGAACCTCAGAGCAGTGCTTCTCCTGCAAAGTACGAGCTGTGGGGACACACCAATTCTGGGGCCAAGCTGGTGGGCACCGGAGGCTGGAAGCGCTGTGCGTGTGGCATGTTTTTGCCAGGTGGCTATTGAGGCCTGGCTCTGCTCGGGCTCCTCCCCCACAACCCAGCACCGGGCGTGTGCACCGTGGCTGCTGGACCCCTGCCTTACTTCCCACCCTGGGCGAGTCTGGCCTTCACGACCTGTCCTCTGGTGTCAGGAAGGCAATCTGCTCTCTAGAGGCTGAGAGCTGGGGTGCAGCATGTCATCGTGGGCTCCTCCACACACTGCTTTGAGGGCTGGGTTTCCAGTGCCGCACCAAGAATGTGATGCATCTCCAGAGACACTCTTCCTCCTTCCCCATCCTTGTCCAGGGATCTGGGTGGGCCACCAGATCCTTTCTCTAGCTGACTAGGGAGGTTCATCTAATCTGATGGGCATTTGTCAGTCATCCACATACATAATGGAGAGTCCACGCTCCGTGCCCTACCCGCCAGCAGCTCCAGGGTCAGCCATGTCCAGTTCCTGGGGATGTTTCTTCTGGTGTTTGCCTGAGTTCCCCTAAACGACATGCTTCTGCTGCCTCTTCTGCTCTCCTTTGACTGCCGTTGTAGGAACTCCACGTGCTTTGTCCGTGTTTGGTTTCTGACTTTCCAGATTCCACAAGTTCTCTGCTTACTCATTTTCTGAACAGATCCCCTATTGCCTGGGAAAGTGTGCTTAGGAGCCAGGTCCTCTAGGACCTCGCACATATGAAAATGTGTTTGGTGTCCCCTACTCCTCCCCTCCCCTTTGGCAGCGTGGCTGAGTCTGTAGTTCTGGTTGGAAGTAGGCTCTGGTAGGAAAAGGGCTGGTGCTCTGGTCTCCCTGCTCTGTATGTTCTCTTCCTGTTCTGTTCCTGGACACATGAGGATCTCATAATTTCCTGTGCTGCGCAAGTGGTTTCCAGCCTCAAATCTGGAGACTGTGTCCCTCCACTTCAGGAGGATTTCCAGAATTATTTCTCTGTGTGGTTTTCCCCTCTTTCTTGTCTGGCTGAACTTCTGTTAATCGAATGTTAGACCTTGTGGGCTTTCCCTCTCATTTGCTGTGCTTTCCTACTCTCTGTTTTCCTTTTTTGTGTGTAGTATCAGTGGTTTTCTCCTTCAATTCTGTTGAATTTGAGACTTCTCCTTATCCCAGTTTTAATTACTGAGTTACTTCTGTTATCCATTCCCTCTGAGACATCTGCTCCTGTTTCATGGATGTGGTGTCTCAGGCTTCTGAGGGTTTTATCTACAGGGCTTTCTGTGTATTTCCTGCGCAATGTATGTTTCCTTCAGGTCATTTTTTCTGTTTGCTTTAGCCATTCTGCGTTAAGAGCTTTCTCGTGGTGTCTGGTGATCTTTGGCAGTCTATTCATTCTCAGATGGGAGGCACCAAAAAGCAGACGAGAAGCCCCATGTGTGTGGACCATGCCACCCATGGGCAGGGTCTGGAGCCCTTCTCTTTGGGATGGTCATTTCGTGTCTCCTGCAGGTGGGCATGGTGGTTTGGGAAGGGGCCAGGGTCAAGACTCCACGTGAGCATTTCCTTTGTCCCCGTGTTCTGGCTAAACCTGCTTTTGCATCTGCTGTGGCTGACCTGGGCAGAGCGGGACTGTACCCCAGGTCCCCAGCCTGGAGTGTCAGGTGAGGTGCCCTGGGGACCGGCACCTGGTGGGCTTGTGCCCAAGAGGGTCTCCTGCCCACACAGAGTGAACAGATGGCAACTGTTGGTGCAGGCTGGGCTGAAGGTGAGTCTCCCCGAGAGTGGTAGGGACTCTCCGTGCTGTCAGGACTGTGCTGTGGTCTGAACCCCGTGCACCCTCAGTGTGGGGGTGGAGGCTGTTTGGAGGGTACATCCCCTGCTTCAGAACTGCCCTTGACTGGGGCTGTGGGTTGTGGGGGGATGTCCTCCTCCGGGTAGGGCCTCTCTCTCCAGGACCAGGCACAGCGTCTCAGGACAGTCTCTCCCCTCCCCATCTGCCTTTGCAGAGCCAATGCCTTGGAGGAGCAGCTGAAGGAGCAGGAGCTGAGAGCCTGTGAAATGGTTCTGGAAGAGACTCGCAAGCAGAAGGAGCTCCTGTGCAAGATGGAGCGGGAGAAGAGCATCGAGATCGAGAACCTGCAGGCCAGGTGCGGGGAGAGTGGGATCGAGACCCTGCAGGCCTGGTCGGGGGAGAGTGATCGTGAGACATGCAGGCAACAACAGCTCCCACCCCAGGAGGGCAGGATACCCAGGCACAGGTTTGACTCTAGGAACAGTGAAAAGCGTCTGTGAAGAAAACTGTACCACTCTACTAAAGGCCACAAAAGACCTGAAATCAAAGGCTGACCCTACACAGATGTTACTTCCGTAATCTTTCTCCAGTGGAGGTCACACCGATCGAAATCAAAGTTGAAATCTCTTTTTAAGGCATCTTGAGAAAATTACCCTGATGCTCCTCTGAAGCATAATCCTTAGCTGAGTCGGAAGAAGGGGAGGTGAAGAGGGAAGGCTATGCAGACCCCACACAGAGGCACAGCCAGGAACCAGGAGCTTGGGCTGGAGGGCAGGCAGCACTCATGGTGACCAGTGCTTCTCAAACCGTGTTTGTCAAAGAAAACCGGCGGAGAACCTAAATGGCCACAGCTTAAAGGTCACCCTGAGGTTCCTGCCTATCCTCCTTCCCCAGAGTTCCGCTCCTGGGTGCGCAGTGAGGGTGGGGATACTTCATAGTTTTTTTAACTGAGCTGGCACCGCCCGAAGAGTTCAGCGTGCAGTAGTTTTACTTACTCGTGTACAACCCCAGGCCCCTTAGTATGTTTGTCTCTAGTTCTTAAAGCCCAGAAAATACACATTGACACATCTTCAAAACGGAGGGTGGCAAGAGGGGCTGCATGCAGAGCTGCGCCAGGGTCTCCCTGGATAGGGAGGCCACCTCCTGGGACAGCCAGGCCTTTCTGGGGCCTCAGCACGGTGCCATCCAGTGGACTCAGAGAAAGCGGTGTCTCTCCGCATGCTGAGGCCCTCTCCACAGGGGCTGTGGATACTGAGGTGGGCCATCCATCTCCCACGGTTGCATACCAGACCCTGAACCTCAGGGCATCCTGCTGGCCAAGCAGGCAGCAGCTGGAGGGGCACAAAGTGGATGGGGCCTCCTGAGGCTCTCAGGGAGTGAGGCGGGACTCAGGGTCACCACTGCTTCTGAGCAAACCCACTGCTTGCTCTGTGCACCTCAGGCCAGCAGCTCTGTGTACCTGGGCCCTATTGGCCTCCCACAGCTCCCTGGGGTTCTTGCTCAGACCTTCAGAGGCCCTGGAGCCCTGGGTCAGTGCCCTGAGGTCAGCCAAGCGTAGGAGCCTCCTCGGCTTGGCCTCGGCCCATTGTGTACAATAGTAGCTGCAGTGTAGCAGGATGATGACAGCCAGGCTGTGGAGGGGTCCAGGGCTCCATGGAGAAAGGGCCGGGTCTGTGGCTGAGCTGGGAGCACATGGAAAAGGCAGAAAGTAGGGAAATGCTCAAACAGAAGGGCACATGGATGACAGTGTGTTGAGGGACCCCCAGTAGTCAGAGCTGATGACACCACTAGACCACCACCCAGGGCGTAGCCCAATGTGAGGCTCCCATAGAGGAGGTCCAAATAACACATGGAGGCGGAAGTTGGAGTGCAGGCTGTACTCCATGGCTGGCTTCCAGAGAACAGAGAATGGACAGGAAGAGTAGAATATGATAGGGGAGACACCTGGCACACACCTCAACCAGGTGATCCAGGTCAATGTCGCCTGTGACAGGAAGGACATCTCACTTCTGTGGGACTCTCCCCACCCCACATCCTGTCCAGTCTGGAGAAAACACTGGACAAGGCAATTTGAGGGACATTCTACCAAATACACTGCTCAAAACTGTCATGGTCATGAAGAACCAGGGATGTCCAGAGACTTTTATAGACCACAGGAAGTTCAGGAGCCATGAGGGCTAACGCCAGGCACTCCTGGGAGGGAGGGACCCCAGACCAGAACACGCACTGGTGGGAAAGCTGGGTGGAGTCCGTGTTTTGGTTACCAGCGTGTCTGGTGTGTCCGGTGTGGGCTCAGGGTCCACAGGACCTCACTCTCTATCTGCAACTTTTCTGTAAACCTAAGATTGTCCCCAAACCAGAGTTGTATATAAACACCATCCAGACTCATGAAGAAGCGTTGGCCCAGAGCCCTTGTGTGGGTGCATGTGGCAGTAGGGGGACGGCTCCATGGGTCCCTGGGCGGCTCCTAGCAAGGTTTCCCCGAGGAGGTGCATTTCCTGGGAAGCGGGTCCCAGCCTTGTTCCTGTGCCCCAGGCTGCAGCAGCTGGATGAGGAGAACAGTGAGCTGAGGTCCTGCACGCCCTGCCTGAAGGCCAGCATCGAGCGCCTGGAGGAGGTGAGCTGCCAGCTGAGCTGTCTCCCCGCCTCTGCGCCTGTTGGGATGTGCTGAGAGGTGCTCCAAAGTGGGGCAGCTGCACAGTCTGCCCATGGGTCTGCCAGGGTGTAGCCAGCCAAGCTGTGCTGCTCCAAAGTGCAGGCTGGTGACACCAGGCCCTATGGCCTGGGGAGGTGAGGTGGTAGACAAGGACAGCTTGGGCCTGGTCGTCACTTTGCTGGAAGATGATGGACCCTGCCCACTTCTCAGGATTCTTGGGCTCAGAGATTCATGCTTAGATTAACCCCTGGTTTGAGTCCAGGGATGATGTCCTTGAGGGCCGACTTCAGCTTGGCCCCTGGTGCCCCTTCTTCAGCCACCCCGCCCAGCGTCCCCTAGACAGCTCTGCACCCTGGGGACGTCTGAGAGCACTTCTAGCCCCTGCTGAGTAGCTGGGGTCACCTCCTACTCTTGTGTCGGTCCTTTCTGCCCTGCCCCCGAGAAACAGTCCCTGGGACCTCGCGGGCACACCTGCCATGTGCGTTGGCTGGATCCACGCCCGCCCGTGATGGAAGTTCCCAGGTGCAGCCCCTGGACTCAGTGCATCAAGAGCCAGGGCATCAACAGCTGAAGAGAGCTGTGCAAACAGTGGCAGGTGTGCATGGCCACACAACTGTGTCACTTGCAGGAGAAGCAGAAGTTGCTGGATGAGATCGAGGAGTTGTCCCTGCGGCTCAGCGATGAGCAGGAGAACAGGAGGAAGCTGGGGGACAGACTGAGCCACGAGAGGCACCAGTTCCAGAGGGACAAGGAGGCTACCCAGGAGGTGAGTATGGCACCCAGGTGCACGCAGGCCAGCCCGCAGCCGGCCCCTGGGATGGAGGTGCTGGGTGCATGGAGGGATTGGTGTTCAGGCTGCCCAGAGGTCCTGAGGCCAAGGCTGAGCTGACACCCACGGCCACAGCTGATCGAGGACCTGCGCAAGCAGCTGGAGCATCTGCAGCTCTTCAAGCTGGAGGCAGAGCAGAGGAGGGGCCGGAGCAGCAGTGTGGGCCTGCAGGAGTACAACAGCCGCACGCGGGAGAGTGAGCTGGAGCAGGAGGTCCGAAGGCTGAAGCAGGTGAGGGGCTGGGCAGGCTTCTGGGGGTGGTGTGGAGCGTGTGGAGGTCAGCGCCCAGACGGGGTCCTGCCCCTGCTGGTCTCTGTGCAGCCTCGGCCGTCTGGGGACCATGGCCCCAGCAGTGAGGCCGCTGTGTTCCCCCTAGGACAACCGCAGCCTGAAGGAGCAGAATGATGAGCTCAATGGGCAGATCATCAACCTGAGTATCCAGGGCGCCAAGAACCTCTTCTCCACATCCTTCTCTGAGTCCCTGGCTGCAGAGATCAGCTCTGTTTCTCGAGACGAGGTAGCGTCCCCCACCCCCGGCTTGGCCCGGCCACCTGCAGGTGCCTGCGGTCTGTATACCAGACACCAACCCTTGCTCCTCCCACAGCTCATGGAAGCGATCCAGAAGCAGGAAGAGATCAACTTCCGCCTGCAGGACTACATCGACAGGATCATTGTGGCCATTATGGAGACCAACCCGTCCATCCTGGAGGTCAAGTAGAGGCAGGAAGGCCCCGCCCCCACTGCATTCAGGACTCACCGCAGCACACACACGGGGGCAGAGACCAGAGGTCCCATGCTGACCACCAGAGCACACAACTGGGCAGGGGCAGGGGGAGGAGAGACGCCAGGACTGAGCCCACAGCAGCTCTCTGTGCAGAGGTGGGGACAGTCTCTCAGTCTAGGGATGAGACTTTCTGACTTCTCAACTACTTCCTGCCTTGTCAGGGAAAGAAGGTAGGAAGGAAATGGGTCCCTGCTGGGGGTGCTGCTACCTGGTGCCGCCCAAACCATGGCCGCTCCTGGAGGGTGTAGAGGCCCCAGGACCCTGGCACCAGACAGGGTGGAGTGGGGAGGGCAGGTGGGCGATGCCAGTGAGAGTCAGGGTCTGACCAGGAACTGCAGGGACCCCCCAGCTTTCGTGGGGCTGCTCAGGCCACCACCCAACCAGAAGGGGCACCTTGGTCCAGCTTCAGGCCACACAGCTTTGCCCTCGCTGCAGTAACTCTCAGGGGCTCTGACTTGAGAATCCAACAGGGTGGAATGTGCTGTCTGGCCTGGGTGGGTGTCACTGGTCCCTGCTGAGTCTGGGGATGCAGGCAGGGCTGGGGCAAGGTGCTGCCTCCCCAGGGGTGTGTCCCCCTTCCCTGTGCGGACCTCGGCTGTCTCTGGGGAAGCCCGGGTTTCCTAGGTCTGAACCACATCTCTTCTGGAGGTTTGAAGTCTTTAGAAGTTCTCGTGCCTCCCCGAGGTGCATTTTGCAGGAGGCTGGGCAGGGCAGGCTCTCCAGGTACACAGATCAAGGCCTTCCTGGTGGCTTGGGGTTCCTTTAAGGAAGCCCCTGCCCGGCGCCTGCACTGCCAGGAGCAGCAGCGTCACTCCACGGGGGCTGCTGGGCCTGCCCCCCACCCCAAGCCTGAGCACTGGCCAGGAGCCTCCGGGTGCTCCCAGGTGGGCCACAACCCTGCAAACAGGCTGGCCACTGCTGTGTGTGAGCACGTATGTGAGGGTGTGTGTACGTGTGCGTGTGTGTGTGAGCATGTGTGGCCCTGTGTCCCTCCACCCTCACGTGGCCCACCTTCTACACTAAGATTTAAGACGTTGCCTCGTATTGTACATTTTGGGGAAAGCCTTGGGTGTAAATCAGTGTAAACTTGGAGGAGAGATTTTTCTATCATGTAGAGTAGGTATTTTTTATAGATTGAAGGTTGATCAATTTTTTAATACTTCCAAGAGAGAAAACTATCTGTGTATACACATGAAATATATATATATGTATGATAATAAACACTGGAACTCTGCTTCCTGCCCTGCTGCGCCCCGCCACGCAGACTGGGTCTGTTTCTGTGCCTCACTTGATAGCTGTGGCTGTGACCTTCATGCGAATGCCAGGCACTGACTTGCACACTGACCCTGTTTTTACCCCTTCGAGAAAGACTTCCAGGCAGAGTGACAGAGGCCTAGACGTGGGAGAGTGAGGCGGGGTGAGGGGTGGGCCGCACAGATGAGAGGTAGTGCTGCCTCTGCCAGGGCTGAGGGGCGGGCAGGAGCTCCCCAAGGCATCATCTGGGCTTAGACAGTGGGAGGCCTTCTGGTCGAGCCAACCCCTCCCAGAGGCCACGGGTTGGTATCTCCAGGCTGGGCCCCAAGAGGAGTCCAGCAAAGATGCTCCTGGGGCAGGGCAGCAAGGTAGAGGACCATTTATTCATGGTACCCAGGTGCAGCCCAGCTGCCAGCACAGTGCCAAGGGCCAGCCTAGTGGGAAAGGGAGGAACAGGGGCAGCATCACAAGTCTCTGGGGCCCGTTCCGGTGGGACATGTAATCAGGAATGAAGAAAAGGGCCCCAGGAGGGGCTGTGAACAGAGTACCCAGATGAAAGCACAGGAAATACAAGGGCTCCCTGGAATTAGGCTGGAGATGTGGGCAAGGGGCTGGGGAAGGAGAGCTCAGGTGCTACTATACTCATGGGGACACCACCAAGGAGGTCCTAAGGGTAAGTGACCAAATCTGACTTGAAAGGGGGGTTGTTAGCTAACAGTCCCCCAACTTGATTCCCCAGTCCAGACTGACGACGGTTGACCTGGCCTGGCCTGCAGTGAGCAGGGCCCCAGGCCTCATCCTCAGCTAGGGTGTGGCATTAGGACTCCAAGGGTCAGCAGTCAGGCCAGGAGTCCTGGGTGATGCACAAGGTGGCACTGAGGAGGCAACTTGGAGAGTGTAGAGTTCCTGTGTGGAGCCAGCAGGATTCCAGGAGAGGGTCTGGAGAGGATGCAGGCCCCCACCTGGGCTCCTGGTGCTCATAGGTGGTAGCTCCCCAGAGTCAATCCAACACATCATCTAGTCCATTAGTGGGGTTGGGACTTGTACCTAACTGCCCCCAGGGCCCAGTCCTTGCCAGGTGGGACTAACTGGCCACACAGCCAGGGAGCAGCCAGGGAGGGCACTGGTGTGTGGGCTTCACCCTCAGGCTTCTGGTGGGGCTCAGCGCTGGGGGTGCCCAGCTGCCACAGCGGGTTCAGGAGGCCACCTGGGAGGGCCTTGTCCCCAGCCCAGCTGCACTGAGGGGATCCCTGATGGTCCAAGAAGCCAGTGCCTCTGCTTTGACTCTGATGACACATCCTTATGTCTCTGCCTGGAGCCTGCAGGGCCAACTCAGCTAGGAGGACAATCCAGGTATGGGGTGGGGCCTCTCCCTCCATCAGGGTAGGGCAGAACCAGGAAGGGGAGGAGCGGGAGCAGCTTCCTCCTCCCCATGCCCACCGGTGCCTGCCAACCCCTCCATTCCATTTCCACTCTTAAACACGTGGGGGCCTCTCTCCAGTCCAGCTGGCCCCACCAACAGCTGATGCTGAGATCCCTTCCCTGGTCTTGAAGGGATCCCCAGCCCAACAGAGAGACACAGCCCTCCCCTCAGGATACGGTAGGGTGGGAGAACATGTAACAAAAACCCATTGTAAATGGAAACAGGGCAGTACCCAGCTGCTGCCCAGGAAGACCTTCCTAGAGAGCTGCTTACAGGTGGCCCGGGCAGAGCATGCTGGCGGGGGCCGCTGTGGGACACATGAGGCCAGTATCAAGGCCCAAGTACATCTCTTCTGTATGGGGACCTTCCACCCCCCAGCCCCAAAGTGTCCTGGCCCTGGGCTCTACTTATGTTGCTAGAGCTGTGGCTTGACCATTCAAAGTCTTGGCCAGTTCTTGACTGAAGAGCACAGAGCAAGGCTCTGCCCCTCCCCTGGAAGAAGACTGCTGGCAGGTGGCTGCACAGGCGGGCCCCTGCCCGTGGTTCCTCCAGTGTCCCATGGGCACTTAGCAGGCCTTCCTCTCAGGCCTGCTCCAGCCTGTCCACTCTAAAGGAATGTGTCCCAGTGCCTGTCACTCCATCTGTGGGTGGTTCAGGACCAGAAGATGGAGGCCTAAAGAAGGTAGCTCACCCATGGATCATTATGTAAAACTAGCCAGACCACAGGTGTGTCACACCAGGGAGGGTCCCTCATCCCACAGAATCTCCACTCCTTAAGGGCATCTGGGTGTCTTATTCACTGCTGTGTCCCAAAGCCATGGCAAGCGTGGGCACCAGTGAGACCTACCCAGGGACGCTTGACCTAATACCTCCCATCCCACCCCAGAGGACTCTTTCTGCCCTCCCCGACCCCTCCAGGTGGGCTCTTTCCTCTCCCCCCCTGGGCTGCTATCCCTTGAAATCCCGTATCTTTTGCTTTAGAGTTAAACTGTCCATCTGTGTTCCTCAGAACATCTGAGGTGATTACAGGCTGACACCACAGATGGTGCTCTGGTCCCCTGCCTCCCCTGCATGTAGAACCTGTTCCAGCTCCCTCCTGGGACAGACTTGAAGACTCCCCCTGAGGCCCTTTTCTGGGGACCGGGGTTTCTCTCCATAACAGGCCTTGGCCCCTTATTGGGGAGGGCTGGTATGCTCCTGCTCTCTCCCCACCCCCATGTAGGGACTGGCTCCACAAAACTGTGCAGTGAGTGGGCAGGAACCTTGGCTATCAGGCCACGAGGCTCAACTTCAGCTGTTCAGGGAGGTTATAGGGCTGTGGACACCAGTCCTGACACAATCACCCCAGGCAGTGCACAGGGAAAGAGGCTGGGAAGGAGAGGGAACCGTGGTCACTGAGCCCACACTAGCAGCTGGCTCTTGAGTCCATCTTCTCGTGATCCCGCAGCCACACTCGGTCAGAGGCTGTTCGTTGTCACTTCCATGCAGGTGAGGAAGTTGGGGGTGGGCTGAGTCCCCGCAGGCACTATCTTGGCTGTGGCTGAAGTCCAACCCTCTGCAGTTGGCTTCTGGGTGACTTGGCTGCCACACCAGGAGAGTAGGACGGAGGTGTTCCAGGAGCAGTGAGTGCTGTCCCTGTAGGTGCTGCTGAGCAAAAATCGCCCAACCTCCGCTTTACAAAACTATACTCCATCTGGAGGTAGAGCTGGACCACAACCCACTTTCCTGAAATCTGTCTTAGCCAAGGGGCCTCGCTTTCTTGTCTCCAGCAAGGCCTGTGCCTTCTCAGGCTCCCCACCCGCCCCTGAAAGCCAAGATCCTTGGAGATCCGACCTTAGCATCCCCACTCCCCCATGCAGCCTCTCCCTCTCTCTGTGCTTCAGTTAGTTGCACTCGGTAAACCGCTGACACCAAAGCCCTTTCCTGCAGGTCCCGCAGCCTCCATGACATCAAGGCGACGGAGGGCAGGATCCCCCCAGCCCCAGTTCCGTGGCTGCTGGGTGTGAGTGACCTCCCGGGGAGTGACCGCACCTGAGGAAGTTCTTTGCGAATGGGGTGGGGCGGGGGGCGGCGAGAGCGCGAGTTCTGCTCAGAGGCCCCGCGCACAACACAGGATTCCTTCCCGCCAGGCACTGAGCTGCGCGCTGTGCCTCCCTCGGTCCTCCCAGTGGCCGGGATACTAGTTTCCCTGCTGGCCGAGGAGAAACCGGTTCAAACAAGCGGCGTGCCCAAGTCACACCGAGTGGCGCGGCCGTGCTCAGCCCAGGTCGGTCCCAGCGAAACTGGGGCTCTTGACCATGACCTGAGGGGAGCCAGGGAGACAGACATGTCCAGAGGGGTCCCAGAAGAAAGCTAATGGGTCCGGTGGCCCCGCGGACCACAGGGATCCCGTTGGGGTTGGCTGCCGCAACCCCGGCTTCGCCGTACGGCAGCCGGAAGCGCCGCGACTCGGGTCCCGCCCCTTCCTCCCGCGCCGGGCATTCTAGGAGCTGTAGTCTGGGTCCCGTCCTCGGCGCCTGCCCCTCGCCCCACGACCTGCAGCGCCTCCTGGGACCCAGGGCTCAGCCACCTACTTGAGCGCCCGCGGTTCGGTAGGCCCGGGAAGTCGGCGGGCCCCTGGAGAGCCTCCAATACTGGCCACCGCCCCGAACTCCGCCTCCCGGCCTGCCTGGCGCGCCGCGCCGCCCTGTGGGAGCCGTAGTCCTAGCGCGCGATTCACAGCGCCGCGTGCGCCCCGGGCGCGCCGTAGCCGCGGGGCCCCAGCCGGGCGCTACGCTACGGAAGCGGCGCAGGGCGCGGCGCGGGCTGGGCCCGGTCGTGGTGCTTGCCGGCTCTGCCACTCAGTGCGGGAGGCCATCGGGGCAGCGCGCCGGCGGCACAGGGGCCGTCCTGCCCTTCGAGAACAAGTTGTGGGCCGGCCGGCGCAGAGGAGCGGGCCCGTGCCGCGGGGACTGAGGAGGCGCCGCGGGGTTGTGGAGGTGAGTCCCGCCGACCGGGCCGGACCGGGGCCAGGGGCGCGGCCTGGACCCCTTCCTAGCCGGGCCGGCCGAGCGGCGCCTGCTGGGCATTGGCCAGTCCTGCCGGGCTGGGGGCGCTGCTGGAGAGGGGAGCCAGCGTGACCTGGGGCGCCGGGCAGCGGGAGACCAGCCCAGGGTGCTGCGGACACGGGAGGCGGCCTCAGCCCCTCCTGCCCTTGAGTGTCCTTATCTCTGGGCAGTGTCCTGGCTCTGGAAGCATTAGGGGATGTGTCCGGGGGTCCCGTGGAGTGGGGAGCGTAAGCGCGCCCTGGGTGCCCACTGGCCACCATACTTCCTCCTCCCGGTTCCTCTCTTGCTGTTGCTGTGGAGAAGTTACCCAAGGTGGCCCAAAGAATGTTTGCCAGGCTACCGGCCGACGGGACTGTTTTACTGCCTAAGGAGGGGCCCTTCCGGTCCTGACTAGTGCACCCTTGTTGTATGGTCAAGTGGCCCTGACTGGACTGGCTCCGGGAGGAGAGGAGGGCCATAACCCACAAGAATTTGTGACCGGACCATGGGCAACAGGACCCCAGTGAGACCAGGCCCGAGAGTTTGGGGTCTTGCAGCTTGGTGCTGTGTTATGCTGTCGGGGAACTGGGGCTCAGGTAGGTGCTGAGTAGGTCCACACTCTTCCTGGGAGCCCCTCCTTTAGGAATCCCTGAGCTCTTCCCTCTGCCCAGGTCTGGGGAGCTCTGTAAGCCACTGTCAGGAAGATGCCCGTGATCACCCTCCTACCCCCAGAGGCTAGGCTGGGGTAATTCCATCCTTCTACTTCTAAGTGACTTTCTCAAGTGTGGAGAGAGAGAGAGAGATTGTGTTTCCCTGGCCAAAGTGGCAGAAAGAAGGCCCCAGGCAGACAGGGGAGCCTGGGAGGCACTGCTCTGTGGCCTGGCTGGTGGAAGTGGGTCTTGTGAGAAGCCAGCTCAGCCTAGCCTTGGTTTTGGGCTCCTCTTACTTCGTCTCAGGTCGTTCTGCTCCCAAGAGTAGCACCCCTCTTCCCTTCTGCATCTGAAACTCTCTCAAGCTGCTTTTCCTGTCAGGCTGATGACCTCGTGACCTACTGAGAGCCAGGCTTAAGCCGTCCTGGGCCCAAGGCTCAGTGACTGCATGGCTTTAAAAAGGGACTTTCAGTCTGAGATACACTGTCTCTGCTTTGACCCCCCAGACTTCGGGCTCCAAGAACAGGAAGTGGATGGGCACTCTAATCCTGTATCCATGAGGGTTGCTCTGAGCTCCTCTGCCCTTCGTGATAGGGTGCCTTTGCTGAAGCTCCTTGCTCTCAGGGCTCGTGTCTCGCGGGTCAGGAGACAAGGCTGAGGGGCAGCCGTTGCTGGTGGGGGAGGGGCAGACAGACTGCACATTCAGCTCTGATCTTCCAGGATTGCCTTTCAACTTCCTTGTTCCACCACCTACTGTTTGTCTTTTATGCACAGAGTAGGGAAGGATTCTGCTGCCCTAAAAATCCTCGGAAACCACAGATGTCTTTGTGGGCCCTAGCTGGTCAGAGGGCTCTGATCAGCTGGTTCTTTACCCTGCTCTTCTGCCTGGACTGCCTCTGGCACCTCCCACCCCATAATTATGGCACCCCATTATTCGGCTTCCAGCACCTGTGGGAACATCCCAAAGCAGGAACATGGTTGTGTTTCTCGCCTACTCCCTTCTGCCAAGGTCTCAGGCGTGTCCAGCACTGCCCCATCCACACCGAGGGGGTGGTCCAAGAGCGTCCTTAGTCATCTACTTACAGGCAGGCAGCTCTGGTGACCCAGCTCTGAACTTGGAGGGGAGCTCCCAGGGTGGCCTGGAACAGCACCCACAGGGTCTTTGGGATGAGGGGCTCACCTGCCTCTGCCTTCTTTGAATGAGTAGTAGGGAGGCTGTGAGTGGAGTTTGGGCTTGGAGACCTGCCTAGCCACACCCTGTCACTCTGGCAGTGGCCCAGGGTGGGGTCTGAGCAGAGGCTCACAGAAGCTGTTGGTGCTGCCAGGAAAGCGCAGGGAGCTGCAGGCTGGAGGAGGACACCATGGAGCCTCCTGGTGCCTGTGGGATGTGCTGTCCTTCCGGCAGGACCTGTCCAGGGTACCCAGTGTGGATTCATACAAGACCAAGTGGAACACATGGCTTCACTCTCTGCCCTAGCAGCTCTGTCTCCCTTGGACAGCTGCTCCACACCCTGTTCCCTGAGGTCAAGGACTGCACCGTTCCCCTCCATATCCCCTGTGGCCGGGCTAGGGGACGTGCCTGGATGGTGCTGCAGGATATCAGGAGGAAAACAGGTCGATAGCTGCTGTTGGGAAGAGTCACAGCGTCTGGGTCCCAGGGAAGGCAACCACATAGGTTCTGCTCCTCTGGGTGGTCACAGCCCACACATAGAGTAGAGGAATTCCTCTACACCCGTCCACCTCCACATCAGTGCTTCTAGGATCTCCTGCCCCAGCCCCGGTGGAAGAGGAAGGGCAGCGTGTTTGGAGCCCCTGCTGCTCCTGAAGAGGTGGCTTCAGAGGCTCCCCTACTCGACATCTGCCTCCCTTTGGGGTGAGCTGGAGGCTGAGTGCCCTCATGTCCCTGTGCAGCAGCTGTGCCACTAGCGAGGCCCGAGGTCACCAGGCTGACCAGGCCAGGGTTGCTCCTGCCACCACTTGGCAAACAGAAATGTGGATGTGCCAGAGAGCAAGAGTGCTCGTCTGGTGCCTCTCTTTTCCTGTTAAAAATAGTATTAAAAATAGTGTTCGTCACTAGACAATATTGAACTCATGAACTAGAAACTGGTGGCGTCCCTGACAGTTTCCTTTTTCACAATGCATGAGTGAGGTGGGTTGGGCTTCAAAGATACCAGAGGATACACAGTGACCTCCTTCGCCTTCCGGGAGGTAGCCAAAGGCCCCTGTGTGCTCATGCTCTGGCCTCCCTGCTGGTGAGCTGCCCCTCCCCTGTGGGTTTGATTTTGAGGGACCCTGTCTCCGCTCCTCCACCCCAGCCAGAAAGCAGGGGCCTCGGGAGCAGAGCAAATCCCGCCGGACACTTGCCAGTCGTTTACGTCACCAGCGTCAGTGGCTCTGAGCATGCAGGGCACCCTGACCCTTCAGGGCTGACAGACACACACAAGTCCAGAAACGCCAGGCAGAGCATCTGCCTTGGAGCACACGCGGGCAGGGGTTTGGGGCCCACGCATTCCTCCCAGGAAGTTGGATACTAGGAAGTGCTGGTTATGATTTTGTTCCTGGACCTGGTTCTTAGAGGGATGTTTATAATAATTTTCAGCAGAACCTCTACAGTCCACTCTCAGAGATTGATAGTGCTGTTGCAGGGTGCTGGCCCAGCAGGTAGGGGAGGCATCAGGCCTCACACTGGTTTTGGGAAGGACAGGAAGGGGCACATGTACCCTGTGGGCCAATGGAGTGGCCAGGTGGTACCGGGACCTAGGTCCAGGTGAATCTCCATGGCTACTGGCTGCTCACCCAGAGCCCTGCCCTACCTGGGCACCTGTCCCTGGTGGCCCTAGCCATGGGCAGAGGACTATCCCCTGTGCCCCTGACTGACTTAGAGGTGGTCATGGTCTTGGAGCAAGCAACAAGGAGTGGCTGGGTCACGACATGCCCCTGGGGCCTCCAGCCTACTCTGGGTGAGGGACATATGTGGCTTCTAAACAGACATGGTCCCTGACTTCCTTCCATAGGACTGTTCTTGGGGTGGGGACAGAGTCCTCTATTAGGAGTTCAGGTGGCTGCCAGGCCCAGACCACGTGACTGGTTGGTACCACTCTCCAGTGGACTGTGGCTCCTGCTGATAAGCCTGGGGGTTGGGGCTGCTGCTCCAGGGCCAGAGTCCTGACCCTCCCAGGAGAGCGGGGCTTGCCCTCTGGATAGACGTGTTCTTGGCAAGTTTGCCATGGAGCCTTGCCTCCCAAGACAAAGATCCAGGCATGAGCTCTGTGGGTTTGTCCTGCTGCAGTGGAGCCGTGTGGGCACCCCCCTGAGGTGGTGTGCAGGCCTGTCTCAAAACCCTTGATTCATAGAACCTTTCCAAGACCCACTTCCCTGACTCCTGCCCTGACCAAGCCTGGTCCTCACAGCCCTGTGTGCCGCCATGCATCTGAGGCCTGGGGCTGTGGTCCCATAGTTCCAAGTGCACTGCAAGGCAGACTTTTGGCTGGGCTGTGTCTGTAGTCCCTTTGGTGTTCCCTCCACATAGAATCCCCACATCCCTGATGGCCCCACCTCTGACATGAGCTGCTGATGCAGGCAGCTGACCACTTTGAGGGAGGGTGGCTGCCAGAGGATGCTGTCCCATCGATGCTGGGGGCAGAGAGGTCAAAGTCGAGGCCCTCCCAGGGTGGGATCCCAGCCTGGTTTCTGGAAGGGACTTAGGAGGGTTCACTCACTGTCCTGGCCTATGCCTCACTCAGGCAGAAGTTTCAGGTCCTCTGCATTTCTGCCCAGGGTTCAGGCTTCACCTCTAATGGGTGCAGCCTTGGTGGCCCAGGGAATGATGCCCCAGAAAAGCCTGGGGTCCCCTCAGCGAGCCTTTCTTCCTTTGCACCCCATCCCAGGCCTAGTTCATGCATCCTGTAAGGGTTGTTGCAGTTGGTGAGAACACCATTATTACGGGATGGAGAGATGGGTCTTGAGATTTAATGAGACTTGGGCCCTGGGCCCAAGGTGTTGTGCAGTTGGGACAGGCCTGCTCACCTGGAGAGAATCAGCCAGGCATCAGGTGCGTGGGTCCTGAACACAGACCTGGGCCAGGTGTATACACACATGTCTGTGTGGAGCCCCCGAGTTTGGGGGGATGAGGCATGAGGACCGTGCACCCTCCCTGACCAGTACCTGGGGCTCAACTTCTGCCAGGTCTCGGCTCCCCAATTCTCCCAGTCCTTGGCCAGGTAACTCGCTTGGTGGGAGCAACTCACCTGTCACCCGCGGGGAAGTGCCCTCGAGCCTGTGTCCTTGCCTCATGGCACCTGCCCCCTTCCTGCCTCAGGTGTTGGAAGGCTCTGGGGAGCAATGAGAGGCACTGAACTGGATGAGGAAGTGGGGTGTCGCCCCCAGGGCCTGGCCTGCCACCACTGAGACAGATGTGCCCCACACAGGGTCCTGAGGAGAGGGTCGCCCTGATTGAGCCCTTCGTGCTCTCATCACTCTGGGGGAGAGTCCCCTGCTGTCTTCTCAGGCGCCTAACGGGGGTGCTGGTTAACCCTGGTCTTCAGTTGGGGCGGGGAGTGGCTGCAGCCCCACCTCCATGTTTTCTTGAGGCCAGATCTAGGCCGCCATCCCATTCAGATCTAGGACAGTGGTTCCAGAATGAGGACAAGGAGGAGCCAGCATGGTCTGTGGGTGGTGGGGCAGGCACCTCATCCCCTGCTACCCTGTCCTGGAGCGCCCGCCCCTCGTGCTGGCGGGAGGCTGGTGCTGCTGGCATGTATGCTCCAGCTTCTGCTGGGAGGCCTGCTTACATAGTGCTCTGGGTGCCGGCTTAGTAAGCGAGGACGCAGAAAGGAGGGGATGAAAGGACTTGGCTCTTGGGGCAGGAGCAGAGGTGACGAGGCTCTTGCCTGGGGTCTGGGTAGCTGTGTTTGTGAAAGCCACCTCCCTGGTGGGTTGTCCTGATATGGGTTTCCACGCATCACCCCAGACAGGGGGACCCTTGAGCTAGGGCAAGCCAGGGCTCCTCACCACCCCCGCAGGCCAGAGCTAGAGTGTGAGGGTTTTGGGTTCTGGCATCCCAGGAGAGGCCACTCCAGAGCTGGCTGCTTCCTAGGGGGCATCCATACTTTCTCTTGGAGCCCTCAATGAGGGTGGGCTACATGGTGGCCTGGCTGCCCCAGACCCTCTTATTTGCAGGGTCAATGTTTCCTGAAGGCAGGTCAGGAGGCCGGCACATGGGGTGTGGCTGCTGTTGAGACTTGGGTGCAGAGCTGGCCCTGCTCAGTACCGTGTGCTCTGCCCACATGCAGTGGGGTCACTGGCATGCACCCCAAATGTCTGTGCAGGCCTGAGCACCCACTACCCCAAAGTTTAAAGCATCGATGAAGAGTAGGCGGTCCTCGCAGGACTTTGGTGCCCTTTTCTCCAGGCAGAGCCAGGCCCTGTGGCCCGCAGATCCCCCATGGGCCCAGGGCTACACCTCACTTTTCACTGGGGCTGGTTTCCTCCCTGGCTGTACCTGCATCAGATGCACATGATGCCAGCTGACCAGGCCTCGGGCACACTGTCTACTCTCACCCGTGCTCTGCTCTCACAGTGGACACGGGTTGAGCTCTTACTCAGGGGCAGAGCAGCCCTGGATCGGGCTTGAGCAGTTCTGCTCCATGGGCAGCTTCGCTGAGCTCAGCTTCAGCTCAGGCCATCACCCACCCAGGATATGGCTGTGAAAGGGGAGTGTCAGGAACACCTCAGCTCTCTTCCCGTGAGGGCCTTCTGGATGCGGTGGGGTTCAGGAACCTGGGGGAGCTGTTCCAGTGGTTCTAGTATCCGACTCATAACCATGGGCAAAGCAGATGTCAAATGACCCTGCTCACCTCTGGCATGCGTGGCTGCTGCCCCCGGAATGTGGCCGGTCTCCGTGGAGAAGAGCATCAACCACCGTAGGGGAAGGACCTTGACTGAACACAGGTGGCGCGTGAGTTGCGTGGGGCTTCATCCTGATTTCCAGATGACACAGTGATGTTTTGGATATGTTGGGTTACCTAGGATAGGTTATCAAGACTCCTTTTACCTGTCTTATCTTTTTCACGTGGCTGTCGGAGGGTTAGAAATGACACATGTGGCTCACACAATGTTCCTACTGGGCTGCACTCGTGTAGCCGGAGGCCCAGCCGTTCTTTCAGGGTCCAGGTGGGCACTGTCAGCTTGTAGGACACGGGGCCTCTGTACCACCACTTGGCTCTGGTCCTGCTGAGCAGAGGACACTTGAGTGGTAGGTAACTTTCAAGGTCGTCAAGCCTGTCAGGGCCTTTGCTGCTCTGTCCATGTCCCTCAGAAGAAAGGGTCCAGGCAAACGATATCACTGCAGGAGACTCAGCTGTTGTGACTGAAGCTCTAATGGGGCAGTGGGCCCAGACTTCTCCCACCCCTGTCCTGTGGCGGTTGGTGCCCCAGGTTCCAGAGCTGCGCATGCTGGTCACTCCAGGTGTAGGCAGACTTACTTGTATACCCTGGATGCAGCATGGACCAGTATTTCTAGGGGGCTTGGGCGCTCACTGGCTCACCTGTATGCAAGGACAGCTCCCCTCGGTTTTACCCCACCGCTGACCCCTGTGCCCAAGGGACTTACTAGGAAGCTGGGGGAGGGTGTCATTGGGTGATGCAGACCAGGTGGTGGGGGCAGAGCTGCTGGTCACCTGCTAGGCCAGAAAGCCAAGCAGACACCCACAGTGGGCCAAAGCCCAGCCCAGGTGTCTTTCCTGAACCTGACTGGGACTTGCCTCGTTTGAAATGGGATGCACCTGGTCTCTTGTTACAGGGCAGATGCTCTTGGACCCATCGGCCTTCCCGAGAGGGCAGGCAGTCACCCTACTGGAGGCCTTGCAGCCTCCCTGGTCCCTCTCGGGTCACCCATCTCTAGGTTGGGAAGGCTATCCCTCTAGAAAGGCCATGGTGGCCTCCCTGTGGCTGCGGGCAGCACCCAGTGCCCCTCTCGGAGGCCATCCTGCCAGGGCTCACCTGCCCCACTGGGCTCTCTTCCCTTACTTTCCTTTCCTCTAGTTAAATATCTCCTCCTTCCTTTCGTCTAAGGATAACACCCTCTTTAAAGACCAGTGGCTGTGGCACAGCCGTCTCTCCTCCGTGGGTGGCTGATGGGTTGGTGTGGGTTTTCAGAAACAGAGAAGAGGGCGTCATTACGCACAGAGGCGTGCCGTGTGCCTGGGTGCAGCTCTGTCAATGCTGAGCCCGAGGCCCTGGTAGGACCCCTTGCTGTGGGGGCACTGGAGAACCTCCCAGGGCTTCTGGGGACTCCATGCCTGTAAATCACGCTATCTTTTCTCTTTCTCTTTATTCTGTGTTTATTTCTGTTGTTGTCGTGTGACTTGGACCAGCCCAGCTGCCCTGTCTCCGGTGTGGGTGCTCCATGCTCCACCTCGCCCGCCACCGCCGGCCACATGTGACCAGGCCCGGCTCTCAGCGTGGCCACTGTCGCGGAGGCCATGGGGAGCTCCGCCTCCTCGCTGGCCGCCGAGACCGAGTCGGACCACGGCTTCCCCGGGGGACCGTCCTACCCAGGGCCCCCGGCAGCAGCCGGCTGGTGTAGGAGTGGCCCCGGGGGGCCTGTCTGGGGCAGCACCCTGGTCACCCGGCAGCATCAGCCCCCACGCCCCCGGGCCCAAAGGTAAGAAGGTGGGGAGGGGTTGGCCCCAAAGGACCCAGAAGGGTGGGTGCTGCTTTGTCAGGGTGCCCCCTCCTTGACAGAAGGGCTTTCAGAGAAATGGGTCTCTGTTCCTTAGGGTCCCCTGGGGTTGCTCACCCAGCAGAGAAGGTCTGGGATGCCGGCCCCTCCCTTAGCATGGCAGTGGGTCTCAGCCTGGCTGGCTGGAGGTAGTTGGGACAGGCACACACTGCCTGCCTTTGGCCCGGGGCTTGCTTATCTAATGCTGAAGCTGGAGCTGCTGCTGGAGCTTCTTGCAGGGGAGGGGCGTGCACAGGGGATGCTGGCTTGCTTCTCATGGGACTTTGGGGCACTACCCTGGCCCCCTGCCTGTGTGGGGGCGCTCCTGCTCTGACATGGCTGCCTGCAGGGGTGCAGTGGGGACTATGGGGCCCTACTGGCAAACCTTCACCTGTCAGCTTCTTCCAGCTACAGCTGTGGCCGGACACAGCCCAGGTTTCTGCCCAGGCTGCCCCAGATAACCTGGAGGGCTTCCCTGCTAGGTGCTGGGGTAACAGAGTGGGGCAAGTTGGGCTCCAGCGTCCCAACCCACACTGACACCCCTGCCTTCACCACATCCTGTGGCCTCACTGGAGGGAAGGATGCCCAGGGCTCAGCAGACTTTTGGGTCCCCAGACCTTGGGCCAAAGACAGCCCTCACTCCTGGGCGCCCAGGCCTGGGTTCGTGGGTAGCAGACACCATCCTCTGTCTCTTGAAGGCACCTGCAGTGGCCCTTTTCTGTCACTTCCCTCAGACCCAGCCCACTTGTACAGAACATTCCCCAGGGTCTGTGGGCCCCATATGTGTCCCAGGCCTACCCACTAGGTGACTAGCAGGCAGGGCCCTGACAAATGTGCAGGAGCAGGACCAGCCTCCTGGGAAAGTCTTGTCGCAAAGTCTTGTCTGTGTTATCTTCAGTGGACAGTCATGGGAGCTTGAGGTCCTGAGGGATGTGCTGGGAAGCAGATGGTGGCAGGGACAAGCGAGTTAGCAGATCGCTTCAGTTCTCTTGTTACTGTATCGATGACACTTTTATTGAGGTGTAACTTACATACAGTCAAATTGACCACTCACAAGTGTTCAGCTCAGTGGTTTTAGTCCATTTGTGGGGTTGTGCAGTTGTTACCACAACCCAGCTTCACAGCATCTCGGTGACCCCAAAAGATCCTGCCCACTTGCAGTCACCCCCTCCCCTCCAGCCCCTGGAAACCACTCATCCATTTTTGGTGTTTGTGGATTGCTTGTTCTGGACGCTTGGTATCAGGGGAATCACGCAATGTGTGACCTGCTGTGTCTGCTTTTGTGACTGAGCCTCGTGTTCTCAGGGCTCATCCACGTTATAGCGAGTGTTGGTGCTTCTCTTCTTTACAGCCAAGCAACACTCCACGCATGGAGTTGGCCTGCTCATTAGCTGATGGACGTTTGAGTTTGGATTTTATGAATCTGCTGCTGTGAACGTTTCTGTGCGGGTTTTTGCGTGGACATGTTTTCACTTCTCTTGGGTAGACACCTCGAACGGAATTGCTGAGGTTTATTTAAGTTTATGATTAACTTTCTGAGAAACTGCCAGGCTGTTTTCTCTAGCGGCTGTGCTGTTTCGCGTCCCCAGCAGCCATGTGGGGAGGGCCCTGGTGTTTCCACACGCTCCGACGCTGTTACTGCCCGCAGTCCCAGCCTCCCGGTGGTTTGGTCTGCGTCTCCCTGGTGGCTGGTGCATCTCTTCACACCTCTCTCCAGTACACATGGCATTTTATTTCCACATATTTGTTTCCTCAGGATAAATTGCTAGGAGTAGAATTACTGGGTCTGAGGAGGGAGGCTGGGCCTGAAGCAAGCGGCAGTGAGGTGGAGACCCCGTGCCCCAGGCTGCTCGGGCCTGTTGGACCCTGGCTCACACTGTCCTGCGGGTGGCCTGGGTGACATTGCCCTTTCTTCTCTCCCTCCTGCCAGGCCTCTCCCCAGGCAATGCAGGCAGGCAGCCCGACCTCCAGACACCACTGAGAGCGGATCAGGAGGAAGTGCTGTTAGTGACCTCGAGGAGTCCAGACACCCAGGCTAGCAGTGAGAAGGGACAGTGCAGGGAGCTGGACATGGCAGATGGTGGGAAGAGGGGCAGAAAGGCAGGCGGCCCAACAGAACCCCTCTTTGCACCTACACTTGGACACCTGGACACGCACATGTGCTGCTCTGGCACCTCAGGGGCAGCTGGGCACGTGCATGGGACACAGTCAGGCAGACCCTTCCTCTTGCTCCAGTGGGCATGCGCACGGTGAAGAAACCAGCCCTAGGCTGCCCCACTCACTGAACAGCCTCCATGTCTGGGCGTGTCACCCATCCCCATTGATATGGGTGTCAACCACCTGCAAGCTCCAGGCCTTCCCTGGGGACACAGACAGAGGACAACCGAGGCAAGCTGAGCGTGACCTCAGAGGGAGGCGCCTAGGTGTACCTCAGTACCAGCGAGGGTCAGGGGACAGGTAGCCACATCCTGCCCAGGAGCCTGGCCTCAGGTCTGGTGGCCTGACTGAGGTCCTTGAGTGCAGAGACCACTAACTGCTCTCAGCTTCCCTGGGAAGGAGGAGGCCATCTCCCAGGCCTGGGCTGCACCCAAGGTGGTGGTACGCCATCCCTGCCTGTCCCCAGTTGTCCCCGGAATGTCCTGGGCACCTCCGTCACCTCTCTCTTGAGTTGGGGCCAAGTGTTGCTGCTCCCAGATAACTGAGAGCAGAGCAGGCATTCGGTGTCAGGTTTTCCTGGACAGTCACCTCAGTTTCCCACTCAGCCTTTCTGTCGTGAGGAGTAACTTGAGTCGTTTCCTCTATGTCCTGGAGGTGGGCGTGCTGGCCTCTGCATGAGCATGGGAGGGGTTGGGTTGAGGGTTTGGTTTGACCCTGGGTTCTGGGTGCCTGTCTCTTACTTCCAGGCTTTGTCTGTGGTCTGCCCTCACCTTCACACATTGTAAGGATCCCAGGCCTGGGCCCCCAGTGAGGCAAGGTGGCCGTGAGAGTGACCCTGGGTTGTAGAGACTGGAGCTGGGGAGCTGAGTGGGACTCAGGCCCAGGATCCCCTCTGGCAAGCTCCCTGCTCAGGGCTCCTCAGGACACCCGATCACCAACCCCTGAGTCACCTTGTCTCAGCCCACCCGGTGATGTTGAGGTACGGACTGAGGTGTGGGCCACAGGGGTGAGAGAACGCAGCCCCCACTGCCTCCTTCTAGCCCTGGGCTTCCCTCTGCCTCCCTGGGGCTGTATTTGACTTCCAGGCACTGTTTTCAGGCAAACTTTCTGAACTCCACACACAATCTTCCTGATTCAGCGGGTCCACCAGAACTGCTGTGAAACCTGCCCTGTGTCACGCTGTCCTGGTCGTGACACCCCATCATGGGGTCGTGAGGGTGGGTGAGACTTGGGCTCCCTCTCTCCCCCAGGGTCTGCTCAGCGCATCTGGAACCATTGGGAGCCAAGGGCAGGTGTGTCCTAGGAGGGCCCCAGCCCACCTGTCCTGTGCTGGGGGCAGGGGCCTGAGTCTTGTCTCTGGAGACCTCTCCCAGCAGCAGGTGGTCTACAAAAGGTCAGACCAGCTCTGCAGGCCCATGTGACCAGGCCAGGTGGGGCACACTGGGAGTGACCATCCTCTGAGCCTGGGGCCTGGGCGGAGGCTGCCCAGGACCCAGTGTGTGTGTGTCTGTCTGTGTGTCTGTCTGTCTGTCTGTGTGGGCACACATGTGCCCATGCCTTAAGCATGGACCCTTCTCTGAGCAGGGAGCCCTGGTTGTAGGGGAACCCCCGGTCGTCTCCAGGCAGATTTCTTTGGCTTTTCGTGGTACAAAGGCCAAGGCCAAAGCTGACCTAGCCAGCCCACCCTGCTGGTGCTGGATGCCCCCACCTACCCACCCTCACCAGGGCCCATCCGCGTGGGCGCCCTGGGCAAGGCTGTGGGCAGCTCTTAAGTCTCAGGCACACAGGGCGGCTTCACAGTTTGCTCTGGGCCGAGAAACAGTCGTGCTGCTCGGGGGAGGTTTTTGGTTTATTGTTTTTGAAGAGGCAAGTTTTCTTTCTTCCTGAAGGGTTTGGCACAAACGTAGCATGAGAAGCACAAGCTTCATGCCTTGTTGTGAAGAACAATTGATTTTTCTGCCAAGCAGAGTGACTCCAAACAGTGTGGGAGACTGTGTGTGCTGAGGAGTGTGAACACCCGCTTGCACCTGGATTAGCCCTCGAAAGGCAGGTCAAAAGGCCGGCGCTGCCCACCCCCAGATGCTCCCATTCCCTTCCTCCCCTCTGGGAATTTCCAGCTCCTTTCCTCCCGCTGAATTTGCCCGTCCTGAAGATTTCCTGCAGACAGAATCACACCGCACATGGCCTTTTGTGTCTCTCAAGGCTCACCTGTGTTGTAGTGTGTTGTGCTTCATCCTCCATGGTGGCTGAATAACATTCCACATTTTGTTTATCCATTTATTCATTGATGGATACTTGGGTGGTTTCCACCTTTTTGACTGTTGTGAGCAGATCTGCTGTGTGTGTTTGTGAAGTGCGCCAGTGTTCAGCTCTTCGAGTGTGGACCCAGGGATGGAATTGCTGGGTCACGTGGTGGTCCTCTTCAACTTTTGGGGTAACTGTCAAACTTTTCCAGTCCCACCAGCAATGTAGGAAAGATTCTGGTTTCTCCATGTTCTTGCCAACACTGTTTCAGTCTCCCTTTTGATTCTGGATCTCTTCGTGTCTTCAAGTCCTCTGCCCATTTTTAAAACAGGTTGTCTGTTGTGTAGTTTCAAGAACTATTTACATATTCTGGATACTAGAGCATTATCAGTTACATGATTTGCAGATACTTTCTATGCTGTGGGTTCTCTTCACTTTCTCAGTGGTGTCTTTTAAAGCATGAAAGCTGCTAATCTTGATAAAGTCCTCTTATTTTCCTTTATTTACCTGTGCTTTTGGTGTCATCACTGCCAAATCCAAGGTTGTGAAAGTTTACCTTTCTCTCTTCTTCTAAGAGTTTTCTAGTTTTCATTCCTACACTTAGGTCATTGATCTATCTTGAGTTAATTTTTGAATATGGGGTAAGGTAGGGGTCCAATCTCATTTTTCAGCATTTAGATCCAGTTTTCCCAGCACCATTTGTTGAAAAGACCATTCACTCTCCATCAAATGATCTTGACGGTCTTGTCAACACTCCCTGACTGCTGCCTTTCCTTGCAGCCACACGCACTCGCCTGGGCCCATGGCCGCAGTTGGGGAGTGGTCCTGTGCACGCTGCACCTTCCTGAACCCTGCCGGCCAGCGCCAGTGCTCCATCTGTGAGGCTCCCCGACACAAGCCTGACCTCGACCAGATCCTGCGGCTCAGCGTGGAGGAGCAGAAGTGGCCCTGTGCCCGCTGCACATTCCGTAACCTCCTGGGCAGGGAGGCCTGCGAGGTGTGTGGCTTTGCCCCGGAGCCCGTCCCTGGGGCCTCCCTGCTGCCTGTCATCAACGGGGTCCTGCCTAAGCCACCTACTGTCCTGCTGGAGCCCAAGGGCAGCTGCAAGGAGGAGGCGGGGCCAGTGCTGACAGCAGGGTCTGTGGAACCAGCTGGGGGGCAGCCTGAGGAAGAGCAGGAAGAGGAAGAAGGGGAAGGTGGGGAGGCGGCAGCAGAGCCTGGGAGCGGCTGGGCCTGCCAGCGCTGCACACTGCACAACACGCCCGTGGCCAGCTCCTGCTCTGCCTGCGGGGGCCCCCGGAAACTCTCACTGCCCAGGATCCCTCCTGAGGCCCTGGTGGTCCCCGAAGTCCTGGCTCCTGCTGGCTTCCATGTCACACCTGCCCCACCGCAGCCAGGGGAAGGCATCGAAGCTGACCCTCCCTCTGCTGTCGACCAGGAGCCCCCCCGGGGGCCACCCTTCAGTCCCTTCTTGCCCACCCTTCAGAACAACCCTGTGCCTCGCAGCCGCCGCGAGGTGCCCCCCCAGCCGCAGCCACTGGTGCCTGAGGCCACCCAGCCCTCCCCCTCTCCCAGCTCCAAGGGGCCCCCACAGGGCCTGGGACGGACCATGGCTGGGGCTTCCCGTCTAGCAGAGCTGCTCTCCGGCAAGCGGCTGAGCTTCCTGGAGGAGGAGGTGGCCGAGAGTGGCCCCACGTTGCGCCCACCTGGCCCTGCCAGCCCAGCCCACTGTGAGGCTGGCGGGGCCGTGCCAGGCAGCGACGTCATTGACCTGGCAGGTGATACTGTGCGCTACACACCTGCCAGCCCCTCCAGCCCTGACTTCACCACCTGGTCATGTGCCAAGTGCACGCTCAGGAACCCCACGGCGGCCCCACGGTGCACAGCATGTGGTTGCTCCAAGCTGCACGGCTTCCAGGAGCACAGTGAGCCCTCCGCCCGCTGCCCCAACTGCAGTGCGGACAAGTCCGGGCCCTGCTCAGCCCACAAGGCCAGCCGCCTCTTCCCCATAGCACCACCTGAGCGCCCAGGCCAGTGGGCCTGCCCTGCCTGCACTCTCCTCAACACATCCCGGGCCAAGCACTGTGCCGCCTGCCACACTCCCCAGCTTCTGGTGGCCCAGCGCCGGGGTGCAGCGGCCCTGAGGCGCAGGGAGAGCATGCATGTGGAGAAGCGGCGGCAGACAGACGAGGGCGAGGCCAAGGCCCTGTGGGAGAACATCGTGGCCTTCTGCCGGGAGGTGGGTCCCAGGACCTCCCCCTTGAGCCTCCCTAGCCCCAAGTGAGGCCCCCTCTGCATTGCTTGTCCTTCCCTGCTGTCCCTTCTCCGTCTGGGGAGAGAGTAGGACCCTCCTGGCTCTGAGCTTGGGTGGGCCACCACAACACCCCTTGCCTGAGTGTGCTGGGCCCTTCTGCCTCTGTGCCCACAAGGGTCCATGACCCCTTGGCTAGGGCGAGATTTCTTACAGATGGTGCCGAGGGAGGTGGGGATGCAGGCAGTGGCTTCATACCAACAGGCAGGCCTGGTGCTTCCTGCAGCCATGGAGACCCTGCTGAAACTCCAGGTTGCGGCACCCCCTCATGCTCTTCTGACCTTGGAGCTGTAGTAGATGTGAGCCCAGGGCAACATCACCCCCAGGGTCAGCCGGAGTGGGTATCTGTCTCCCCTTGGGCTGCTGCCCTCCATCACTGCCAGCAGCCCACCCAGAAGCTTGTGTTCTGGCTGCTGTCCCCCACCTCTCTTCCTGGGGCCTTCAGTGCAGCAGATGGTGCAGGAAGGCAGCCCAGGTTCCCCGAACCCCATGCCCACCCCCTCCCCCTGCAGCCTCCATGCTGGGGGCTGCACCATCTCCCTGGGTGCACACACCTACTGACCCATCACCAGCCTGCAGCAACGTCCTGATTGGCAGTGGTCCTCCATGCCTTGCATGGGGTGGTGTGGGCCCCACAAGCCACCCATAGGGATCAACGGTCTGCACGCATGCCCACTTCTTCCTTCTGGGGCTCAGGCAGAATTTTCAGGGTGCTCCCCTGGGCAGGGGTCCAGCCCAGCCTGAGCATGTGGCCATGGTCTCTGCAGAACAGTGTGAACTTTGTGGACGACAGCTTCCCCCCTGGGCCCAAGTCTGTGGGCTTTCCTGCGGGCGACAGCGTCCAGCAGCGTGTGCGACAATGGCTGCGGCCCCACGAGATCAATTGCTCCGTGTTCAGGGACCATGGCACCTCGTGGTCTGTGTTCCACACTGTCCGGCCCTCGGACATCCTACAGGGCCTCCTGGGGAACTGCTGGTGAGTTTGGGGTGCCCAAGTAGGGTGGGCAGTGGGCGGGCCATGCTCACCATGACCCTGGCTGTGGCAGGTTCCTGAGTGCATTGGCGGTGCTGGCCGAGCGGCCTGACCTGGTCGAGCGGGTGATGGTCACACGCAGCCTGTGTGCAGAGGGCGCCTACCAGGTGCGGCTCTGCAAGGATGGCACATGGACGACGGTGCTGGTGGATGACATGCTGCCCTGTGATGAGGCCGGCTTCCTCCTCTTCTCACAGGTGGCGGTGGGCATGCGCGGGGTGGGCCTGGTGGGCGCAGGCCCAGAGACGGGCCTCATGACTCCAGCCCCTCCACATAGGCTCAGCGCAAGCAGCTGTGGGTGGCCCTCATCGAGAAGGCACTGGCCAAGCTGCACGGCTCCTACTTTGCCCTCCAGGCCGGGCGTGCCATCGAGGGCCTGGCCACGCTTACTGGTGCCCCCTGTGAGAGCCTGGCCTTGCAGGTCAGCTCTACCAACCCCCGCGAGGAGCCTGTGGACACTGACCTCATCTGGGCCAAAATGCTGAGTTCTAAGGAGGCTGGGTAAGAGGGATGGCTGCACTGGGGCCTGGAATGGTGGGAGAAGCAGAGCCAGCATCCTCTGACCTGCACTTAACGTTTCACAAGATGTTTCTGGCAAGGGCTGGCCACAAGCCTAGCTCTTCCTGCTGGGCCAGTCTTCCCACCTGCCCACGCTAGGTGGGAAGCAGGCGGGATGCTGCCCATTGGCCTGTACCTTGAAGGCCCCATCCTGACCTGGGCCTATGATGGCCATCCGCATCCAGTTGGAGTCGTGGAGAGTGAGCCCCATGGAGGCACCTGGCAGGAGCAATGGGGGAGGGGCATAGCATGAACTAGCCAGTGTCTATGGGGAGGGCCCAGGACTCCAGGCCTGAGGGAGACAGATCATTGGTACTGGGACCCTTACACTCAGCTGTACACGGCCCCACCCTCTCAGGGAGCTGTAGCCCTGAGCTGGCTGGCCCAGCCAGCCTCACAAGATCTCCAAGGGACCCAAGCCTGCCCGTCCTCCTGCCCAAGCTCTCTGAGCTCTTGGGCCAGCACTTCTCACATGGGTCCCCCACCCTGTGCTGTATCTCCCCGGGGGCAGTGCCAGGGCCAGAAGGGATCCCCCAAAGAGTGAGCCCACCCCCACACCCCCATAATTGAAGCCTCTGGTTACAAAGGGGCCCTGGTCAGCAGGGATGCTCTGCCCTCACAGGTTCCTCATGGGCGCCTCCTGTGGGGGGGGCAATATGAAGGTGGATGATGCTGTGTACGAGAGCCTAGGCCTGCGCCCCCGCCATGCCTATTCCATCCTGGATGTCCGGGATGTACAGGGCTCCAGGTGAGGACTGGGCTGGCCCCGGACAGCTAGGCATGTGGATGTGTGGTGGAGGCTGTGGGGGGTGTGGCTGTGGCCCTCAGCCCCATGGTCCACAGGCTCTTGCGCCTCCGGAACCCGTGGGGCCGCTTTTCCTGGAATGGCAGCTGGTCAGACGAATGGCCACACTGGCCGGGGCACCTGCGGAATGAGCTCATGCCGCACGGCAGCAGCGAGGGCGTTTTCTGGATGGAGTACAGTGACTTCATCAGGTACTGGATGCTGGGCAGCAAGTGTCTGATGTCAGCCCCAGATACTCACCCCAGCATGTGTGGTCCTTCCCTGGGAGCCTGGCCTGTGCCTTCTGCCATCCAAGGGCCTGAGCCATCTTGGAATCCAGGTCAGCAAAAGCGGGGGTGGGGGTGCTTCTGCCACCAGGGCTGTCTGTGGGCCATTTTTAGGGCCTGGTGCCCCCTGGTGGTGTCCGCATGCAACAGCCAGGACCAGAGCTTCCGGGAAACTGGTCCCAAGAGATGCTAATGGGCAGGGACGCCTGCCACCCAGCCCAGGGACGTGCTCTGTGTCTGGAGCTGGGGTGGGGGCTGTCCTCTTGCCATCCAGGTACTTCGACTCTGTGGACATCTGCAAGGTGCACTCAGACTGGCAGGAGGCACGGGTGCAAGGCTGCTTTCCCAGCTCAGCCAGCGGGCCTGTGGGCGTGACAGCCCTCACAGTGCTGGAACGGGCATCCCTGGAGTTTGCTCTTTTCCAAGAGGGCAGCAGGTGAGCGGAGTCAGGCCTGCGGGGGTCGGGCAGCAGGGGGGCCGGGCCTGGCTGCCCATGACCCCTTCCTATGGACACAGGCGCACGGACTCAGTGGACAGCCACCTCCTGGACCTTTGTGTACTGGTGTTCCGGGCATCCTTTGGCAGTGGTGGCCGCCTGAGCCTGGGCCGCCTGCTGGCCCACAGCAAACGGGCCGTCAAGAAGTTCGTCAACTGCGATGTGATGCTGGAGCCCGGCGAATATGCCGTGGTGTGCTGTGCCTTCAACCACTGGGGCCCCACGCCGGGTCCACCGGCTACGCAGGGTGAGGGCCCTTGGCACCCACCCAGCATGCACTACCACCCACGCCCCGTAGTGGAATCCCTGCCTCACCCAGACCCAGCAGTGTGACTCCGCCTACACCCATCGGCCACTGCACAGAATAACAATCCCCTCCACACCCTGCATGGCCTCCCCATGCCGGCATGCCCCTGTCCCCACTTCTGGCCACCTGGTGGGAAGAGCTGCCTACTCCCCTCACCCAACATCTCCCACAGCCTCTAGCCCTTCAGTGGGGGTCCCGAGGAGCACCCCAGAGCCGCCTGGCCACGTACTGGCCATATACAGCTCCAGGCTTGTCATGGTGGAGCCTGTGGAGGCCCAGCCGACCACACTAGCTGACGCTATCATCCTGCTCACGGAGAGCAGGGGCGAGCGGCACGAGGTAGATGGGTGTGGGTCCGGGGGGTGGGGAGGCAGTCTGGTCTGCCCACCCACCCACACCTGCACTGCCTATGCCCAGGGACGCGAGGGCATGACCTGCTATTACCTGACGCATGGCTGGGCGGGGCTCATCGTGGTGGTGGAGAACCGGCACCCCAAGTCGTACCTGCACGTGCAGTGCGACTGCTCAGACAGCTTCAACGTGGTGTCCACACGCGGTAGCCTGCGCACCCAGGACAGCGTCCCGCCCCTGCACAGGTGGGCACCGCCCTCTCCCCGTGGCTCCCCAGCCTCCGCAGGCCCTCACTGCCCCCCTCCCCCAGGCAGGTCCTGGTGATCCTGTCCCAGCTGGAGGGCAATGCCGGCTTCTCCATCACCCACCGCCTGGCGCACCGCAAGGCAGCCCAGGCCTTCCTCAGCGACTGGACAGCTTCCAGGGGCAGCCACAGCCCCCCACTCACCCCCGAGGTTGCTGGCCTACATGGGCCCCGGCCGCTGTGACCGCCCCACGCCTACCTGCCTGCCCCCACACGCACTTTATGAGGGAGACCCCAACACAGGACGCTTGAACCAGAATCTCAGGACCCGACCTAGGGAGTGCCAGCCGCAGGGTGCAGCTTCCCCTGGGCCTTCCTCCCTGCCCCTTCCTCCTGTCCAGGGCCTCCCAGCCCAAGCAGAATACCTCGAACTGGCCTTTAGCTCAAAGGGGCTATGTGGCAGCCCCTCTGACCAGCCCACCTTGAGGTCGGGCTCAGACTGCTAGGGCCTCCTTCCTGGGTGAGGCAGCCAAGAGCTCCGTTCAAAGAACCAAATCTGGGCGGTTCAAAGGCCAGGACCCCAGAGTGAGAGCAGAGACCAGCCCCTCTGTGGGAGTCAGAGGCCAGGATGCTGGGGTGAGCAGGGACCAGAAGCTGGGACCCCAGGATGAGAACAGGGACCACCTCTTTGGGGGGTCACAGGCCAGAACCCCAGGGCGAGAGCAGGGACTACTCCCCTAGTGGGGCATGAGGTCAGGAGCTTTTTCTCCCCAGTTTGGCCCTGGTATCCGTCTCCCCCCTCAACCCCCATGAGGCACGTAGGAGTCCCTGGAGTCCAGCAGTGTGTCCCAGGAAGCAGGTGCCTGGTGACCATGGGCTCAAACAAGGGTGGGGAGGGACACTATGCAATTCCTGGAGCGCCAGCCAGGATCGAAGCCATGTCCCGGGCTGCGGTGGGGGCAGCAGGTCAGGTGGGCCTGGGCCCAGCTCTGCTGCTAGGTGAGGTGGGCACCACCTGATCTCTGCCGGGAGGAACACAGTCCAGCAGAAATCCTTGGCCAGCCCTATCCAGGCACACACAGGGTGCGGCCCCTCCCAGCCTCTCCCCACCTCAGAAGCCCAGCATCCTCCCCATGGCTGCTCTGCCCTGAGTTCTGTATCTGCCCAGGAACGTCTGAGGCCAGCTTCCCCGAGGCCCATCCGGCCCCCTGCCCTGCGCCCCCAGGTAGCAGGTGGCCCTGCCCACTGCCCCTCACTTCCCATGGGGCTTGCAGGGGGTGGGCTTACACCTGGAGAAGCAACCAGAAGCACTAGGCTACCCCTTGGGCCTCCTTTATACTTTCTCCTTTTACCTGAGCTGTGAGTATTTTTAACCCTGTACATACGGCAGCTCTTCTGACACAGAGACTATTTTATCAATTGTCAGTACCATCCCTATAGGATGACTCCATGGGTGTTCCCAGACTCAGGCTCCGAAGGACCAAATAAAAATGTTTTGTTTTGTAACGATTCCTCCTCATCTGTTCCCCTCTCCCCGAGGGGTTCCAGGCCCCTCCCCTCCCCTCCAGGGGCAGAACTATGCTGGAGAGCACCCAGGCCCACCTGGCGACAGCTCCTGGGAGGTGGGGATTGCTCAGCCAGGGCCTGAGGTCAGCCCCACAGGGAGCCTTGAGGGACACCCTGCTCACTAGCTGCCTGTGCCCCAGGAAGGATGGAGTGCGGGAATGCTCAGGCCAGACCTCACGATGGTTGGCAGACTGGTCCCCACAAGGCCTCAGCCCCACGCAGACAGACTGTATGCATGCGCAGCTTTTCCCAGAGAGACACCTGCGTTCGGAGGGCCTGTCTGAATCCATCAGCGTCATTCAGAGAAGCAGATAGAGCAAGGGGCTGTGTGGAGAGAAAAGTTGGTCTGCGTGCCCCTTCCCTGCCGTCCTTGTTGCACAGGTGGTAGCCGAGGCTGGGCACGCAGTTGACAGTCTCAGCCTGGGCACCTGGGCAGGATCCACAGCAGAAGCTGGTCTCCCTGGACGGAGGGCTGCCGAGAGGGGAGCTAGGGTGCAGAGGCCGCTTGGTGGGTGTAAGAGGCCTGTCACAGGCCAGCCTATCGAATGTGAAAGCAATTAAAGCCACCAGCAGTGTTCGCTCCGGGCGGGCCTCGGGCAGCAGGGGAGCTGCCACAACACATCTCACCTCGGCGCCCGCAAATGCCCGCCTTCCTCCACCACGGCTGCGCTGGCCACACTGGACCTTGTCCCAGGAGTGGGGGTTGCAGGGACAGCCGTGTGCACCCCCATGTCGTCATAGAGCTGGCTCCACCACCCCTGGGGCCTCCTGGGCAGACTGGACTTGCATTCCTCCAGCCCCAGGAAGGCCGAGGAAGTGAAATTTGACAGCAGGTGCCTAACATCCTTGTGCAGCCAGGCAGGGGTCTCCACAGTGGGATGGGGCTGCATGCCCACCCCGTCAACTGGCCTGCAGAGCCCAGCTTGCCCCAGCCAGCACCCTCTCCCCACCCCTGCTCCATCAGGGAGGGGCTGAGGGAAATGAGGGCCAGGAGCCCCCAACCCCAAAGAGTACAAAGTGTCAGGAGTCAGGGACCTGCAGGTGGGATGCTTTGTCAGGACGTGAAAGCTCATGGGAAGTGCTGGCGAGGGTGGAGGTAGGGGCCTGGCCAGGGTCGGGGGCTCCTGGGGAGGTAGCTCCTGTGAGGAGAGGATGGGGGAGCCAGCCTGAGAGGGGACTTTGTCCCCCATGCCCTTGGCCATCACAGGGTGGCACCTGGGCCCAGGCCAGGTGTCAGAAGCGGACAAGGGCGAGCCACCTCTGCACTGTGGCCCTGGCTCCCTGCTCAGCCTACTGCCCACTGCGTCTCTGACCCTCTGACCACTGGGGCTCCTGGTCCTGAGCCCACTTCTCTCCCTGTCTCATCCCCACCTTCCCCTTCCCATGTCCCTGGCCCCCTCCCCATCTCTGCCAGGCCCTCTGCTGGGCAGCTCCCCCTACTGTCCCTCTTCCAGCCCCTCACCCAGGCCGCCTGGTTGCCCACCCATTGGCCGCAGCCTTCCTGAGGCAAGTAGTGGTGTGTTCTCACTTGTGAGGCAACCCTGTCAGAAGCACTTAGTGTACAAATTAGCCGCGGCCTCCCGCCTCCCCGCTCAGCTCTGGGCTCTGGGCGCTTGGGCTGACTCTCCCGCCTGCTCCAGGCACCTGCCCACAATGGAGCAGCAGGCCGGTCCCGCCTGCTGGCCGGGGCTCCTCTCAGGGCCCCCGACCTTGACCTGGATGGCGATGACCACAGTGGGCAAGCGTCCAGTGGGATATCGGTGGTCTCACGCTCCAGGCCCAGCACCTGCATCTCCCCGAGTGGCAGGACCAGTGCTGATGGACCTAGAGCGGCTCCGCAGCCCCCGCCCGCTGGCCGGCCTGCCACTCAGGCAGGGAAAATCGCCTGTGACAGGCCCAGGAAGGCCGGGCCCCCGGGGCCGCAGAGGGACGCACACAGCTCCTTTTCCAGCATATGGTTGCTGTCGGCCCCGGGCGCTGCTCGGCTAGTGCAGCTCTGAAGCTGGGTGGGGGCTCCGTGGCCTGAGCCGCTCCTCCCACCCGCCTGGCCAGGCTGCTCACTCAGTGATTTGAAAGGCCCCTGCCCCTAGCTTGCATGCCTCCCACGATGGGGAGCTCACTCCCACTGCAGCCCCTTGGTGCCTCCAGAGAGCATCCTGGAGCCCGTCTGTCCCAGGGTCTAAGGCGAAGAGGGTCACACCACACCTTGCCCCAGGGGTGTCCGATGATCACACAGGTCCTGAGGTGGAGCACATTGTGGGGGATGGTTTGGGATAGCAGGTGGGGGTCCCAAAGGAGGGAGCTAGTTGTGGGGAGGGACTACAGTGAACAGATATGGGGCAGGCTGGGGTCACTAGGCAGGGGTCAGCCACCCAGCAGTCAGACAGGGGCCTTCTCCTGGGGTGCCAGGAGCCTCCAAGATGGAAGCCCTCTCCCTCCATGTGAGCCTGCCCACTGCACGTCCCTGGGCCAGCTTGGGCAGACCCTCAAACATTCCCTGGAGAATCCCTGGGCCTTGCGTGTGCCCCCGTGGGCCACACTCTGCCCATCCTCACAGGTCTATAGTAAGGGGGCTCCCCCAAACCTCCTTGCAGCCCTGACCATACAGTCACCCAGCCTCATCACTCTGGCTCCACTGCTCCCTCACAAACCTGCTGTGAACCTGCTATGGCTTCCCAGAGCTCTCAGGGTCACAAGACTCAGACTGGTGTCCAGGGCCCTCAGGTATGGCCCTGCCCACTTTGAACAAGATCGGGGTCCCTGAGGCTACCTTGAATGGGCAAGGAGGAGGAAGTGCCTAGGACAGCCCGTGCTCTTGCCTGGGGCTAGGGGTGGGGCTCAGACCCTCTGCGGGCTACCATGTGTCTCAGGGTGAATATGAGCCATGGCCATCATCCTGCTTGGTACTGACCCCTCCCAAGGGCTCTGAGACTCTGTCTAGGGGCTCAACACCCTATCCCTCTACCCACTGGGCATGCAGAGGCTGGCCGACCTCCTACACCTGTCCTGGTGAGGGCTATCTGTGGACACTGAGGGGATGAGACAGGCCTGCTCCAGGCACTGCGCCACTGTTCCCTACCTTCCCTGTGCCCACTGTCTGTCCTGCCAACCGTGCCCCTGGCACACAAGTACTGGCATTAATGGAGGTGACAGGCAGGAGGCCGTGGGTAAGCGGGCAGAGGAGGTTAATGGCTGAGATGCCTATGGCTGGGGGCAGAGGGAGGGGCTGCCTGCACCAGGACCAGCTGAGGAGAGAAGGCTGCTCCCTAGGATCCCACTGGTGCCAGAAGCACCCAGAGACCAAATCTGCCACCAGCCAATCTGCAGACGAGGGGACTGAGGTCCAGGGAGCATGGGCAGTGTTCTCAGGGCTCAGGGCCAAATGGGGACCAAGCCCCAAAGCATGAGGCTTCCTGACACCACCTCAGGAGGCAGGGGCTACCTCCCTGGGCCCATGCTCATCCCAACATGTCGGGGGCGGGTCCCAGCAGGCGGGTCATGACTACTACCACTCCTTTTCGGGTGGAAAGTGGGACAGGCCTCGGGCACAACTTGTGCCAGCTGTGAAGGAGCAGATGTGCCTAGGAGTGCCTCAGGCAGAGAGCATGGGGCACCAGGGGCTGGCACTGCTGTCCCAGCCTCGCTTGGCCACGGATGGTGGGATGTCATCAGTGCACCGATGAGCTGACCTGACTCCACCCCCATGTGTAAGCCATTAGGTTGCAGCCACAGCAGAGATCTTGGGACCCCAGGAGCAAGCTCAGGGCCCCCTGCACTCCCAGCAATACCCCACCTGGAAGCCCAGACACTCCCCAGGTCATGAGTCTCCTTGGCTGCTGAGTTCCTCCCACTTGAACTTCTGGAAAGGCCTATCCACAGGGGCTGCCTCCACAGCTGCTGCTGAGCTGTCCTCCCTGGACTTCTGCTTTTCCCAAGGCCCAGAGTCCTGGCCCCCTCCCCCTCCCCAGGGCTCCTTGGTTACCTGGCTTCACTGGCTGTCCTCTCCACATGCTGAGAGGCTGGGGTGCCCAGAACAAGGGCTTCCCAATCCAGCCCCTTCCTTCCCCTAGAAGATGGCAATGGCCTCCAACCAGCCCACCCCCCATGTTGGCAGCATGGCCTCTCCCAGGCCCTCAGAAGGGGCAGAAGTCAGGGCCAGGAATCCCAGAGCCGTCCCTGGGACCCCCACCCCCACTGTCTCAGAGTGAGCAGTGCCCAAGACAAGGGGCCCAGGCCTGGCTGAATATGTCCGGAGTGGGGTTCGTGGGCAGAAGGAGCAGAACTCCCGGCCCCCACTCTCCACAGGGCTGCTGGCGTCACGACTGCTCAAGCTGTCTCCTGGCCTCAAGCAGCCTGCACGGTCAGCTGGTCAGCTGGGCCAGGCCAGGCGGGTGGAGAGGAAAAGGCTGGGGCGCTGTGCCCTGCCCCAGGGACTTGATGGGGAGAAGTGGGGCTCCCCCGCTTGTATCAGGGAAGGTGACACTGGGTAGTCACCCTCACTTCAGTGTCCTTGCACTGGATGTCTCCAGAACCACGGTGTCCTGCTCCTTACAGACACCCGTCATGGTTGACCATAACTCCAACAACTAGGCTGTGACTTGTCACCTTCCAGCACAGATGGGGAGACCAAGGCCAGGCTCACAGGGCCCAGGAGATGAAAGACTGTGGACCCAGTGTTCCCCACCCCTTGGATCCCTGCAGGGTACTCCTTCCTTCCCCAGAGTGCCCCTGCTCCACAAACTGAGCTGGGATACCCCAGGAACCTGTAGCTGAGCCTGCAAGGAAAGCCAAGTGGACCCTCGTGGGGCCCTCTGTGCCTCCATGGAGTGAGCTGGGAGCAGCACGCACCCCTCCAATGGCAGACCCTGTCCCAAGCCCGCGGTGGCACACCACACATCTGTGGGTTAAGGCACCTTACCCTAAACAAAGGCAGAAATTCCCTGAGAAACCCAACTGTCCTGTCCTACGTGTCTGTGTCCAAGTCTGGAATGGAACTGGCTGGTCAGACAAACTTCTGCTAGGATCCAGCTGAGAAGTGGGACCCCAGACTGTTAAGTTTGGACAGCTTGGGGATCAACATGGAACCTGGTACCCTGGGACGTGGGGCTGGGAGCAGCTCTGGCCATGAAGCCCTTTCTCTGTCCCCACCTCATTCACCCCTGGTCCTCCCAGGAGGGACAGCTGGTGGAGATGAGTGGTGCAGCCTCCAGCCCAGCAGCCTTCCTTGGGCACCTGCAGGGGAGTAAGGAGTGATTGCTACAGGGTAATGCTTCCAGAAAGGGGAAGTAAGTGCATGTGACCCTCCCTTCCTGAGCCAGTGGCTGTCAGTGGGCAGGGCAGGGGTCTGGGATGCAGACCCATTCAGCCTCCTGTTTGGAGAACAGGGAAGGGCACTGGAGGCAAGTCCTGCCCAGGGAAGTAGATGTGCTCCACTGTATGCACCAGGCTCCAGCCCTCCAGGAGCCAAACTCTGTACCCTTCTGGGCTGGGCTGCAGCTTTCCCTAGGCTGGCTCTGCTCCCCAAAGACCCCCTGTCCTGGGGCTCAGCCCTCAGCCTGACAGATGAGTGCTGACGTCCCCACTCCCTGAGCCCTCGGCCAATGACACCCCATCACACCGCTGTGTGGACCCCGGGAGACCTGACCACCTCTGCTGCACCCCCGCGGCAGCCTGCAGGCAATGGGGGCGGAGACCGTGCCAGGCGCCCCTCATTCGGCCGCACACCTGCGTCTCCACTCCGGGCTCCTCCGCGCCGCCCCCCATCCTTGCCCTGCTCGGGTGGTGCCACCGATGTCACCGGCCACCATTCCATCCATGAGTTACGGGAGCTGCGGGTATTGCTGAGCGGGTCCCGAGCGCGCAAGGCCGGTGAGTGCGCGGGGGATGGGGTGAGACAGTGGGCAGTAGACGGGAAGAGACTGGGGCAGGGGACACCTGAGGTGGCGGAGGGGAGACGGCTGTTGGCTTTCCCGCACCCCCCTCCCCCCGCGAGCCCGGGTTGGAGGTCGCTGCGCCCCCCGGAGCCCGACGCCGTGGCGCAAGCGCGGCCGCTCCTGCCGCCAACTTCGGTAGGTGCGAGTCGGCGTCGGGGGGACGCGGTCCGTGGCTGACGCTTCGGGGACTCGCTGCCGAGTGAGTGACCGCAGACCCCGCGGGGGCTGCTCCTCAATTTCCCCTGCGGGAGTCCGAGTTGCGGCCCCGAGAGCCTGTGCGGGTCCCGCGGGGTGCCGGGTCGCGGCGGGCGCCGGGCGGGGACGGGCGCCAGGCGGGGCGGAGCGGGAAGTTCCCGCCGGTCCTGCGGCCACGCGCAGACTTACCCGGGCGCTGTCCGCTCCGCTCCACCCGGGGCGCAGGTAGGGCGGGCGGGCGCGCGTCAGACGAAGTTTAAGGGCTGCGTGGGGCCGGGCTGGGCGCAAGGGGCGCGGGGGCGGCGGGAAGCTAGGATTATCGGGGCGCGGGCGGGTCAGCTCCATCCTCAGTGTCCCCCACCTCGCGGCGTCCAGGCTTCACGCACCGGGACCATTTGGGCACAGCAGCCCCATCCCCGTGGGAGGGCGCCCTCCCCAGCGAGGTTGGGGAGGATAAAGCAGTTGGGAAGGGAGGTTGGGGTCGCGACTTCTGCCAAGGAGCCTGGTCACCTCCTCTGCACCACATCCTGTGGGATGATCCCCAAGTCCCCAAGTCCCAAGGGAGCCAGCAGGGAAGGGTGAGCAATAATCCCCCGGCGGCTGGTGGTGGCTCCAGGAGATGGGTGCCCCCTCTCCCACCCTGGGGTGGGGCCTTCGGCTCCTGGCCAGTCACTAGTTCTCTCCCAGACAGGGAAGGATAGTGGAACCAAGTGTTTGGGCAGGCACACTGGGGGTGCAGGCCACCCTGGGAGCATGCACCTAGTCACGGGTTGGGACACGTGTGCGAATGAATGTGCCTTTGGGTGTGTGGGGGTGTGTGCTGGTGTCTGGGGGTATCTTCTGCTTGTGCACAAGCATGCTGGGCTGGGGCCAGGCATCCTCTGGGTCTCCGGGGAGTCAGCAGCTGCTGAGATGGCTCCCAACCAAGCCCCCCCCCACAACCCCGCAACCAGGTGACTGATCTGAAAAGGGGGCACAGGGAGAGCCCTTTGCTTCCTTAGTCCAGAGGCTTAGGAGGAGCCCCCCCCCCAGTCCAGGGGCTCGGCTGGGAGGTGGGGTGGGTGGTGGCACCAGGCAGCACAGCTGTGTGGCTCCCAGGGCTGGGTGATCGATGGTCCCAGCACAGCCGCCTCTGTCTCCAGATCTCACACACCCATTTGTCATCTGTATCTTGGGGGGTAGGGAGCGGGGAGGGAGCCTGCCTCTGCACCCATCGTCATGTCCAGTGAGTGCCTGCAGCTCCTTGGAGAGCCGCAGTTCCTTTCTTGGCCCCAGCCCCGTCCTCTCAACCCCTGCACACCTCTCAGAGCCCCGTCCCCTCCCAGATACAGACATTCATTCACAAGCCGGTCAGTTAAGCTCTGCTTGTGCTACCCTCCACACCCTGGCCACAGCCATGCCAACCTCCCCTCTGCAGGGTCCATTCAGATGGGCAGTCCTCTCCACCCCTCTGGCCGGTTCCATTAATGGAGGTGCCTACCCAGTGTTTGGGGGCAGCAGACACGACTGCCTGCTGTGTGCAGAGCCCAAAAACCAACAGGGAAGATGGCCTGCTCCTAATGTCCAGCTGCCCCAGCCCTGCCCTGCTCAGCCCACTGGCAATCCCTGAGCCCTGGGTAGCAGGGCGAGTGTATGTGTGTCCACAACTATGAGTGGCTGTGATTGTGTGTGTTCTGGGGTTGGGGGTGTGTGCGTGCTGTGCTGAGTGCATGCATGTGTGCACTGACCTTGCCCCTCTGAGTGGGGTGTGAGCCTCATGTGTACATGTGCTCGGGCCCCTTGCATTTTGGTGGCCCACCCTGTTCTCTGTTTCGTGTCAGCCCAGCCATGCAGAGGTGGTCCCTCCAGGCACCATGTGAGGGCTCTTTGGAAGCCCTGCATGCTTGTGTGCACACACTCACCGAGCACCCAGCTAAGACACGCACTGGGGCGGTGGATGGCCCAGGTGGCAACCCAGATGGAGAGCGTCTTGAGCGATTGTGTGGGGCGTGGGGAGAGGAGGGTCTTGGCCAAGCTGGGCCGCTGCAGGCTTGGCCACTGACATGCCTGCAGCCACCCAGATGGAGCCAGGCTGAGCAGGTGGCTGTGCCATGGGGCCGGGGCCGTGTTGGGACATCCACGCCCCCCAGCCTGGACTGGCCCACGTGAGGCTGGCCCCCTCTGAGACCTCAGTGCCCACCTGACGCCCTGCGGAGCAGAACTCACATTGTTAATCAGGCTCTTAGAGCATCTGCTGGTCTCTCATCTCATGGCTTTTATCTCTGTTCCCACACGGGCATGGGTCTCTGGAGGACCTAAGACAAGGAAGGGCTGTGTCCCCTAGGAAGGAATCTGGTCATACTTGGCTTCTTCCCGTCACTCTCCAAATGCCTGTTGGGTAGATGGAGACTCAAGCTCCGATGGTGTGGGGGCAATGGGCATGGATGGAATCACCCCAGGAATGAGCCTCCTGGGGGCTGGCCAGGCCTGGGGGGCAAGGTGTGTATAGGCTCCATCAATCAAGTAAACCTAAATTTCAGATAAACAACAAATACATTTTTAGTGTACATTCCAAATACTAGCCAGGCCAGACTTATACTAAAAAAGTATTTGCTATTTGCCTGTGTCGGATTTGACTGGGCATCCTGTGTTTTTATCCACCACGTCTGCTGACCCTACAAGTGCAGGTGAGATGAACTAGGAGGGAGGCGGGGAGGCTGTTCCAGGCCGGGGCTGCGCATGCCAAAGCCAGGGAGCCCGAGGGCCAAGGGGTGACAGTGTCCCAGCTCTTATCCTTGGAGCTGTGACAGAGGGGAGGGGGCGTTGGTCAGAGCAGCCAGTGCTGACCGAAGCCCCCCTCCGCAGGTCGCCATGGTGCCAGGGCCAGCCCACTAGCAGGCTGTCATGTCCAGAGAGGCAGGCTCATGCCGCCTGGGCCCCGGTGCGCGGGCCCGGGCGCGGAAGCCCAAGAAGCCGCACTACATCCCGCGGCCCTGGGGCAAACCGTACAACTATAAGTGCTTTCAGTGCCCCTTCACCTGCCTGGAGAAGTCGCATCTCTACAACCACATGAAGTACAGCCTCTGCAAGGACTCCCTCTCACTCCTGCTGGACCACGCCCCGACTGCGCCCCGGCCACGTGCACCCACCCCGGACTGCGCCTCTGACCCCACACACCCCGGCAGCCGGCCACGAGGAGCGCGGCTCCTGGATGCTCCTGCCACACCCGACCTCATTGTCCCCGATGTCCTTTCCCTGCGCCGCCGTGTCGGGGGCCCCAGGCCAAGGGCTGAGGGGTCCCCAGGGACACCACCCCCTGAAGTCAGGGACACTCCAAAGAGTGTGGGCCTCAGTGGTCTCCTGGCCGAGTCGTGGAAGCCAGGGCCGGGTGAGGGATCAAGGAGCGCGGCCGTGGTGGACACGGCTGCTGGGGGCCCTGAGAGCAGCGTCCCCTGCTACCCACCCCCAACCCCCAGTGAGTTCCCGGAGGCCCAGAGCCTCCACCTGTCCCTGCTGGGTGTCAACTACCCTCTCGGCCCTGGCCTCTTTTCCTACCTGGGGCCCTCCCTGGCTGCTGCAGCCCACATGCCCTTCCTGGCCTCAGCCAGCCCCCTGCTGCCCCCGGCCGCTGCCTTCCCTGCCCCACAGCCCCCGGAGCGCCCAGCCCTGGTCCCTCGCCTGTACTACCCCCTGCTCCTCGAGCACACCCTGGGGCTGCCGGCGGGCAAGACTGCCCTGGTCAAGCCCCCTGCCCCCCACAAAGGGCCCCCCGGGACTCTGGCCCCTATGTTGCTGAAGGCACCGATACCTGGGCTGGGTGGGTCCTGGCCTGGTGGTGCTCTCAGGGGCCCAGGGCAGGAGGGGGAGCTGGAGAGAGCTGCCCAGAGTGACCCCAAGAGGAGACTGCCCCTGGGAGGCAGGCCGGAGCCCCCGAAGGCCCCCTGCAGCAGGCTGAAGTTCAATTCCCACAGCAGGTGGGTACTAGGGGCCCAGTCATGGGGGTGTGAGGGGAAGTGGGAGGAGGACTGGGCGGGAGGCTGGGCCCCTGGCTGGAACTCAATCACCAGGAGTACGGGCTTCAGGCCACAGAGCAGAGACTGAGACCAAAGAGCCAGCCTGTCCTTCCTTTTGGGGTTCCCAGGCTGTAGGCCAGGGCAATAGACTAGACTCGCGCGTGAGGGGGAAGAGGGCAGCCCAGCCTCCTGACTGGCTCCTACCCACCTCCAGTCTGCAGGCCGGCCCCTCCATCATGTTCTGGCCCGAGGACAAGGAGCCAGGTGACCTCAAGAACCCTGGCCCTGAGACCCCTCTCCCCCAGCAACCGCTGGGCCTCGTGCTGGGGGGCCCTGGGCATGTGGGTGAGGACCTGACTCTGGCCCTTGGCGACTGTGCCAGGGTAGAGCGGTTCCTGGGCCAGTTGGCGCCTACTGAGGGCCTGGCCCCACGGCCTCTGAGGGAGCAGTTGGGGAAGATCCGCCGGGAGCTGCTCACCATCCACCAGGCACTGGAGCGGGCCGCGTGGCCACCTGACACACCCCTCGACCTCTCTGTGAAACGGGCATCCACCAAGGTGCCTGAGGGGGCCTGGGGACAGCCAGAGCTGGGTCCCACGCTGGCGCAGGGGACCCCTGAGCCACCCAGCACGCTGGCCACCCAGCCTCTGTCTGGCCATACCACCAAGTGCGAGGCTGACTCCAGTGTCCACCCCCCCGGTCTCCCTCTCCAGGCCCCAGAGGACCCTGTCATTCCTGGCAGCTGGGGTACCCGTATCGGGGCCAGGGGCTCCTGGCCCTCCGAGGCTGTCCCTGGCCTGCAGAGCCCCCCAGGTGCTGAGGTCTGACCACAGTTCCTGCTGCCACCTCTGTCTTTAAGGGACAGGGGCCCTTCTAACCCTGTGCCCACCACCTGGCCCCGTTACCTGTCCCAGCATGCCCATGGATAGACCCCACCTGCTGTGACCTCGCCTGTCTGGGGCCACACAGGCACAGCAGAGAGTCACAGCTCTTTACTGATCACAGTGTGGACATTAAAATAGAAACCACCTTCACACACTCTGTCTGGGCCTCCTTCCCTTGCTGCTTCCTCCGTGGAAATGTCCCCAGATGGGACATAGAGGGCAGTGTCCTCAGCCTCCTCTTGTAGACTGGGACCTCCTGGGGGGGCCGAAGTCTGGGGAGAGAGTGGGGGCTTTCCATGGAGGGGACAGGGCAAGGAGGGGTACAGAGGCAGGTGTGCATGGTCTAGGAGCTGGTCAGGCCTGTGTTTCTGCATATGGGGGGTGGGTGGGGGCCTCTAGGAAAGCCTCCAGCCCCCGCGTCTGGCAAGGCAGTCCTAATATCTGATTCATGTGGGAGGCTGCTCCCCCTGTGGTGAAACAGTGCCCCCCACATTCTGTGGCCTGGGGCTGCTCGCCTAGCGTGGCCTCTGCTGGGCCCCTGCCAGGCCCTGCAGCCACGATAGGCATCGGGTGGCCTTCACAGCTCACTGCCTCCCTCCTAGCACCACCAGACTTGGCTTTCCCACAGTGGGGGGCTGGAAGGGGAGGCGGGGGACAGGTAGGGAGGGGTGCCTGGGGGACTGTCGGACCCAGCTAACAGCTTCTCTCCCTGGGAGCTGGCCACACCTCCATGCCCACCCAGGAATGGCCCTAGGGAGTGCGGTTCCTGCCTGCGCCTGGCTCCTTGAGCTGGGTTGACCAGGCTGGGCCAGTCGGATCAGGACCCGCAGCTGCCCCATTAACTGTGCCGAGCAGCAGATAGCATCACTAACCTGCCCTCTGCAGTGTCCAGAAATGGGCTGCAGGCAGCCAGGTAGGGAGTGGGTCACAGACACGGGCTGACCCCTAACCTTCCAGGGGTTTCCTGTATGGGCTTATGGGGGCTGTGGGCTGAGTCAGGAGGTGTCTGGAGAATCCCCAGGTCCTGAGTCTGAGGGAGACACTCCTTGCCCTCCCGTTAACACTCCCATGTGCCTGTGCACCCCAGTTTCTCATCACTGGACAGACAGAAGCCTGTCCCTGCTGAGAGGGGAGGGCATGATCCCTGCTTCATAGGTGCAGAAAAAGGATCAGAGAGACAGCACTCAACCTGCCTAGTCTGTGGGAGGCAGGACAGACCCCCTAGAGGTCTCCCACCCTGGACTCTGGTAGGTGACCCAGCTAGCAGGTCAGGGGCACAGCTCCTTCCCTGAGGTCTTGACCTTGTGGTCCTGCTGGGGGACGGTGGGAGTGCTGTCTCCTGAGTACCAAGCCCTTGATTCACATTCAGCAGGTTGTGGAGGCACTGGGCCCCCTGTGGAGAGGGGCTGGGTGGACCAGGATTACATCTAGCTGTTCAGGGGCAGAGTGAAGAATGTTCCAGAGGCCAGTGCAAAGGCTCTGAGGCAGGAATGCAGCAACACTGGAGAGCACCTGGGAGGTTTAGCAGCTGAGTGACAGGATTCCTTAGAGCTTCTTTGGGCTGAGGCTTAAGGTAGCCATGGCCAGAGCTCCGCCTGCCCCTCCCCGCCCCCCAGGCCGAGGTGGCTCCTCCCACTCCCTTGAGCTGTGGTTTCCAACAACAGAGGCTAATGCCCAGCAGGGACCAGGGAGACTGGCTCCAGGTAGGAGACCCCTCCCCACGGCCTCTTTCAGTGGGAGTGGGCAGAGAGGCCTAGGAAAGGGCCCCTGCTTTACCCTTCAGGGGTTGGAAGTCTCCAAGGGCTATCTGGGGCAATGGGCGAGGGCTTGGGCTGCCCCCAAGGAGGGTCACTTTCCCTGCTTGAAAGAGTAGTTCCGTAGGCAGATGAGTCTGAGAAGTACCGCTCATCTGTCACCCCAACCCCCACCTCGGACATCTAGGTGCCCCTGAGATCATTTGGGCCTCAGAGTAAAACCCACAGTATCCTTCCCAGGGTCTGTCTCCCAGATTTGTGTTCAGGGACCACATCTGGGAAAATGGGGCCCTGAGCCATGGCTGGTACTTGGGACCTGGTGGAACTGAGTTGAATCCTTCTCATCCCCCAAGCCTCCATCTCCTCATCTGTGAAACGAGGTCACCTGCCTGCCAAGAAGTGTGCAGGGGAACCAATGTAGCACTGCATGGCACGGGGTGGGGTGTTATTTCTCTTGTAGCCTCGAACTTGGCCCAGCTGTAGGACTGGCTCGGAGAGGCTGAGGCTGTGACATCTGTCCATCCACCTACTTCGACCTCCTGGACCTCCCCTACCAGTTCATCAGCCACCCCCCAAGGACTGCACCTCACACTGGATTTGCCTGGAGACCCTGTTCACTCCTGGCAGCCCCAGCTGCTGGGGAGGATCCCGGTGCCTGAAGGGGCTGCAGGGGGGCCCCGGGGCCTGCACTGCTCCCCAGATGGCCTGCTCTTCCTGACAGCGGGGACTGTACCCTGCATCCACGTGCTGGACCTTGAGGGACGCCCTGTCTGCCACCTGCCCTGCCACGTTCCAGGGGCTGGGGACTTCGTGCCAGAGGATGTGGCTGTGACAGCTGCTGGCCTCGTGGTAGTCAGTGACCTCGTCCACGGGGCTGTCCGTGCGCTCCAGCACACTGCCCGAGCCCCTCAGGGCCGCTGGGTGACAGTGGGCAACTTCTTGGCCCCCCAGGGGCTGGCTGTGGATGCCTTTGGCCGAGTCTTGGTGACAGATTATGTGCCCGGGGCTGTGCACAGCTTCACACTGGGCCCTGCCTTAGAGCCGCTGGCCCCTGCCTCCATACTGGGCCTGGAGGGCCCCTGCTGGGTGGGCCCAGGGCCTGATGGGGGCCTGGCTGTGAGTGAGGAGTTTGGGGATGTGCGGCTGTTTGGCAGTGCCTGCCAGCCCCTGGGCTCCCTGAGAGGACTGACTGGGCACAGCTTTGGCAGCCCAGCAGGTGTGTGCACTGATGCAGCGGGCAGTGTCATTGTGGTGGACGAGCAGCAGTGCCAGGTGACCCTGTTCCCCCGGGCCAGGGCACCCATCTGCCTGGTGTCCGAGGGGCTAGGGCAGCCCCTGGGTGTGGCCTGTACACCCCAGGGCCAGCTCGTGGTGGCGGATGCAGGGGATGGCTACATCAAAGTGTACCAGTACCATTTGGAACTGGCCTGATCTGGTGGGCTTGCAGGGGAGACCAGCTGTGCGTGGGCCCAGCCTCCAGGGCCCAGACCATGATGGGAGGAATGTTCAGGGTTGGTGGGGTCCTGGAGGGCTGCTGGCCATGCCTTCCTGACCCTGCATGTTTGTGACACTTCTGAGCCAGGCCCTGGACTGTCCTCCTGTCTCTCTCACAGAGGATTCAGACTTCCTTGACAGTCCTAGCTCCTAATCAGACAGAGGCAGGCAGGGAGGGTGTGGTTGGGCTGAGCTGGGCCGGGCAGTGTAGTTTGGGCAGGGGTGTGGTCCCCTCACTGTCCCCCATCCTCAGAGGCCCCAGGTGCCGAGTCTCCTGCAGCTTCCCTGGGCCCAGCTGAGGTATGGGGGGAGCAGAGGAGGGGCCACCCTGGAGGAGCCCTGGGGTGACACATGGCTGGGTTGGAAGCCTCCATGCCGTCTCTTTCTCCCATGTGAAACTGTCTGAGCCTTCATTTTCTCCTCTGCACATGGGATCAAAGAGCTGCAAGCTCATGTGGGGGTGCTGGGAGAGTTCCCTGGGCAGTAGTCAAGTGTAAGAGAGCCTTCCTGTGAGGACAGACTCCTGCTGCTTAAAAACAGCACGAAAATGAAGCCAAAAGTGGTGGGGAGGTTTGGGGTTACACTGAGTCTGGGGCCCAGCTAGGCTCCTAGTTCTAGTGAGGGGTCTTCAGAGGGAGGAGACAGTGCCTAGTCCTGTCCCTGGGAGCTGGTGAGGGGATGCACCAATCACAAGGACCTGTGGAGAAGAGGGTGGATTAAGTGGGTCGGTGTAAGGAGATGTGTAGCAGGTACTCAATAAACATGAGTTAGTTGTTGCTGCTGGTATTAGGGATATCGTTCCCTGGAGCAGAAGGCTCAGGGATGCCTCCTGACTATCAGATCAGATGGCTTCAGCCTCCAGGCTGGCCCTCCAAACTCCCAAGCTCTTTTGGCCCTCGAGGGACCTGGGTGGGGGGCCCTATGTAGGGACCAGGGCACAAGGGGGTCAGCCTGGGACTCTACCCAGGGCCTGGGAGCCCTATCATCTGGAAGGGTGGGTGTAAGGTAAGGTCTGGGACCCTCAAATGTCGAGTCCACTAAGTCACTCACGTGAGGAAAGCAGGGATGGGGGAGGTTTGGTGGCTGTGGGAAGGTGGGGAACTGGAAGGCAGAGGTATTGGGGGCACTAGGTAGACTGGAGTGGGGACAAAGATTCTGAGCGGGGACAAGGGCGCCGCACGCAGGCCTCTAGCTCCGGGGGCCGGAACGTTGCGTGCACGGAACGCACGGGCCAGGGGCTGGCGGGCAGCCCGGGCGCCTTTCGGGGAGGACCGTCACGCGGCAACGCCTGGAGCCGGCGGAAATGGGGTTAGTGTCCCGCGGCACAGCCGCGGCTGGGCTGGGGCCCGCGAGAGCCGCCGTTCGCCCACGCCCCCCCGACGCGGTCCCCAACCTCATCTCGACCCCGCCGCCCGAGGGCGCGGCCCCGGGGAGCAGCCGGTGAGCACTTGGGGGGCGGGCCGGCGTCCATGAGGCGCGACCTTGGGGAGATGCCCCCGCCGGACCACGGGCTCCGACTCCCGCTGCGGTGGTCCCAGGCGCAGTCCGAGGAGCCCAAGGGTCTCCGGAGCCTCCTCTCGGAGCGTCTGTTTCCTCATCCGTAAAATGGGGGCTCTGCTGGCCGCTGGGAACGGCGGGTCTGAGACTCGGGAGGGCTGTGAGGCCCCGCCACCCGCTTCAGGAGCGCGCCCACCCACCCCCGGGTTTGCGGCAGGGCCGCGTGAGTGCTCTTGGCCGGGGTACATCCCACTGGGGTGCACCCCAGCCCTGTGGGGTGGAGAGCGCCTGGCTGGTTTCCTCTGCGCCACACCAACTTGTGTCCCGATGTGGAATCTTTCGAAGGACATTCAGGGTCAATGGAACTGGCTGTCAGCGCTTTACAGTTGTCTTTGACTGCAGTAACTGTGGAAAAAGAGTCCTAGATTCATGTCCTTTCTGAAACGAGAGGGGAAAAGCACTGTTTACTGAATGCTTGTTGTTTTTTAAACACAAACACATGGAGTAAAAACGAATTCCTGTGAGCTCTTGAGGAGCAGTGAGGGTGAGACTCTACAAAGAAGAGTCTTAGTGAAATGTCCCTGGCCAGTCATAACTGGGTTTTTGCCCTGAATCAGTTCATGCAAGGGATGGGAGGCTGTCCACTTCCTAAGGTAGACTGTTGAGTTCAGGTTGTGTGACAAGGGGCGTCCCAGAGACTGCGTTACCTGACTGATCTGGGAGTGGGCCAGGTCACAGAGAACTGGGCATCGTTCTTAACGGAGGCAGCATTCCCAGGCCTGCGCCCTTGTTTTTATCACAGTCTTTAAAGCTGCACACGGTACCGAGTTACTGCCCTGCTTTCTCCCATCTGTACCTCTGCTATTGATTGCCTGCTCTTTCATCTTTTCCTGGCTGTCTGATCAGAGCAGACTTCTTTGTGTTGGTTACTCCCAGAGGCTGAGGTGCGGGGTGGGAATGGGAACTTGCCCTGTGATTTGAATTCTCTCTCACTACCCCATGGATGGGAACACCAACCTCTGCCCTCCACGCTTCCCGAGACATGAGGAGGTTTGTTTGTTTTTTTTTAAGGTAAACTTTGAAGATGAAGCATAAGACACACAAAGAAAGTGCACAGATCGTACATGTACAGCTCAGTGAATTTTCTGAAAGTGAACCCACCATGTAACCAGCTTCCCCCAGAGCATCTGATTACTGTTTGCCCAATTGTGTTTCTTTTCTGACAGTAGCTTTGGCAGTTTTCCTTAGCTGCTGTGAAAGGAGTCCCCAAGCAGGGTATGATCTTGTCATTTGGCTGAGCTGGTGGTCCTCACAGGCTGGTGCTGAGAGACTTGGACCATGCTGGCTGGTCCCCCACAGTGGTCACCAAGCCAGATGCTCCAGGAGCCTGACAGAATTGCTCTGTCCCTCTCACAATGGTCCTGCAGAAGTGTCAGGAAGACAAGGTGGCCCTTGATGCCCTTGCTGATGGCCACAGGGACTTCCCCTGTCGACACCCATGTTCCCTGCCCTTTCTGGTCACTGGGGGGTGGGCCATTTGGGAGTCTGGCTATTGCTTCACTCAGAGGGACCCTTTTACTCAGAACCTACAGGTGGGAGAGGCCTCATCCCTCCAGCCCTGCTCTGGACCACCTGCAGGGGAGGAAAGCAGCTGTACCAGTTGCATCTCCCCAACACGTGTGTCCCTCTCTGTCCTCCTGTCCTCACCTGTGTCCTTTCCTCAGGTGTGGCTCCAACTTGAGGGGGTCTTTGCTCAGGGCAGCTGCTCTGCCCTTTGTGCTGGTGCAGTGGGGTCATCAGTGTCTGGGAAAGGGCCAGCCCCAAGGCAAACCCCTACCCAGGCAAACCTGCTGTCCATCAGGCCCCATCTGGGAGGGCTCAGGTGGGAAATGGGGTGCTTACTGAGAGTTCACATCTGCAGCTGGCTGAAGCCGGGGCTGGGCAAGGCTCAGGGTCACACAGAATTCAGGAGTCACAGCCACTTGGGGCTGTCCTTGCTGCTCAGGGGTCAGGTGAAGGTAGTGGAGGACAGGAAGGCGGGCGTCCCCTCATCCATTCTCCAGGGCTGGAGAACTCCCACCCCCCTTTCTAGAACACTTCCTGCTTGGGGAATAGGTCCTGAAGGCAGTGTTTGGCTGTGACAAGAGGATGGGGCTCCCGGGGAAGGATGGGCACCACTGGAGGCTGCAGGGTCAGGGCAGAGGCAGGAGCCCCATGGAGCTGGGCCTGTTGGCTGAGCACTGAGGCTTCCCCAGGGGCTGACTGGGCAGCAGATGGACTTGGGCACCAGGCGTGTCCCCAGGCACCTTCTGGGGCACCTGCAACAATGCCCACAGCTGTCAGCAGCGTGCGATTTCCCTTAGCTCAGCAGCAATTTGTGTCAATTTTTATCTTTATTCTTGCTAGCTTAGTAAGTTAATCAAGGTTTGTAAGATTTTTAATCTACGTTACTTTAATTGTTAATGAGATTGTGCATTTTTCCACGTGCTGCACATGAACTGTAATCAGTTCCCTTGTGTTCAGCCCTGTGCGCCCTGGTGAGAAGGTCATGTGACCTCACCTGTTCTACCTGCTTGTCTCTGGGGGTGGGAGGGAAAGCACTGACCTCTCTCAGGGTAACGGTGGGGGGTAGCCTGGGCCTATGCTCACAGCAGCCTGGACTGGAGATGGATACCTGGGCCCACTACCAGCCCTGTGACCAGACCCAAAGCTGCATTGCCCCAACCTATGGGCCCAGTGGCTGTGTGGATGTGTCTGTCAGGGCCATTCGTGTCATGTATTAGCCAGGGCCTGCAGCCCTGGCACTGCCAGCCACCCTGGGGTCATTGGGGCACCACAGCAGCAATGGCAGCAGCTCTGAGCTGAGCCCTGCTCCTCTCTTCTAGCATTCCCAGCATGGTGCTGAAGGCCTTCTTCCCCACGTGCTGTGCCTCGGCGGACAGTGGCCTCCTGGTTGGACGGTGGGTCCCGGAGCAGAGCAGTGCCGTGGTTCTGGCCGTGGTGCACTTTCCCTTCATCCCCATCCAAGTCAAGGAGCTCCTGGCCCAAGTGCAGCAGGCCAGTCGGGTGGGCGTGGCTGTGCTGGGCACCTGGTGCCACCGCCGGCAGGAGCCCGAGGAGAGCCTGGGTCACTTCCTGGAGGGCCTGGGTGCCATCTTCTCCCACGAGCCTTGGCTCCAGCTGTGCCGGGAGAGGGGCAGCAAATTCTGGAGCTGCAAGGCCACCCGCCGGCAGGTGCCCACCTGCCCAGCCACCTCTGGCGAGGACCAGGTCATGCTTGTTTTCTACGACCAGCGCAAGGTGCTGCTATCTCAGCTGCACCCGCCTGCAGCCCTGCCTGACCGCCAGGCTGGGGATGCCACAGCCAGCGCTGTGGGCCTGGCTGCTGTCTTTGACACAGTGGCACGAAGTGAGGCGCTCTTCCGAAGTGACCGGTTCGATGAGGGCCCCGTGCGGCTGAGCCATTGGCAGTCAGAGGGCGTGGAGGCCAGCATCCTTGTGGAGCTGGCTAAGTGGGCAGCGGGGCCTATCTGTCTGCTGCTGACCTGCCTGCTGTCACTCGTCTCCGCCGCCAGTGCCTGTCGGTAGGTGCCCCTGGGGCCAGGGCAGGAGGGAGTCAGGCCCCTGAGGCCTAGGCCCACTCCTTGGTGTACAGCAGTCACGGGGGCCCAGGTGGGTCCTTCTGAGGCTCATGGCCGCTCCCTGTTCCTGGCTCCCATCCCCTCCCTGCGCCCTCTAGCTCAGAATATGTCCCAGTGGTGGCTGCTGTTTTGGTGCCTTTCAGGCCCAGGACAGAGCCAGGCTTCCTGGCAGCCTCCACGGTTTCATGCGACCCACCAGGTAGGGGTATGAGGGGACCCTCTGACAGCCTGGGTCCCTGAAAGGAAAATTAAATGATGAACAGACCTTGGTTGTTGCCACCCAAGGGCCACTGTTGGCCCTGCTGGGGAGTTGTTTGTCCTCCTGCAGACACACAGGCCCTCCTGCTTTCCTGGCCCTGGTACTCACACGAGAGGCAGCCCAAGAAGGCTGTGGGGGCAGCATCCACTCACGGTCCAAAGGGGGTCTGGGCTGGTGGTTCCCAGCCTCGCCTGCTCTCTAGACTCTCCAGAACACTCCTGGCTGCAGGCCTGGTCAAGGGATTTGTAAAAGCTCTTGTGGTCCCTGGAGAATCCTGGGGCAGCACCAGGGAGTTCTGGCAAGTTAACCCCTGGGCCTGAGCCGTGGACCCCTCTCTCTATAAGAAGCCACCTCCCCAGTGGCACCACCTGGTAGGGAGCAGCTGTGCTACATCCTTGGGTTCAGGCTCTGAGATACAGGGCTGGCCTTCCCTGCTTACCAGAGGCTCCAGGAGCACTTGGTCCTGTCCCAGCAGAGAGACCTCGGCAGCTGTGTGTGGACAACACCTTGGGTAGCGGGGACTGCTGGGTGTCTTGACGGGAAGAGTGGGTTTTGGATCTTCATGAACCTCTTGGAATGAATCATATGAAAATGAATGTCTGAGCCTGGGTGCAGCTTTGGGAAAAAAAGCTACTTTGCTTTTGTCAATTTCAAAGGATGCAAGAAAGGTGAATGGCTCATGTGTCCCAAGTCCCAGTGAGCCCCTTAAGCAGGAGATGGTCATCAGTGGTGGATAAGAGCACCGCAACGTGAACGTGAATCATGGCTGTCACTGCAGGAGTGAAGCCCCAGCGATGCTGCCAAGGGCTGATCTGAGCTCTGGGGAGACCCCTGCACAGGGTCCTCTGCAGCAAGTGCAGGGCTGCCTTCCGCTGGACTGGGATGGAGGAGGGAGGGGCTGTGCTGACCACATTTCACTCTTGGAATTGATTTCAAGTTGCTTGGTTGAAAACGAAACCTTTAAACCTTCCAAACTCAAGACCTTCCTTCCGAGGGTCTGGGTGTGGTCATTTGGTGGCTGCACATGCCCATGAACCCTTTGGGCCCCTCCTGCCAGTGGCACAGCTCTGAGTGGAAGCTAGGCACTGGCCCAGCTGAGTCACCTTTTGGCACTTTCTTCACCTTTGCTTGTGAACTTCTCAACTGAATAGGTCTGTGAGGGGTCCTGGGGCCTCCTTTGCCTTGTGAGAGATGAGTTTTGGTGTATAGCTCTATAGCAGTAGGTCACCTGAGACCCTTGACAACATCACTCCTCCAGGCACTCAGCTTTAGGTGTGCCTGGAGTCAGATCTGAGTGACCGTGATCCCCACTGGGCTGCCCACTTGGGCAGCTGAGTTCAGGAGTGTGGCCCCTAGTGTTTGGGGCCACCAAAGCCTTGGGCTGAGCCTGGCCTGGCCCTTCCTCCCTGCAGTAGAGACGTGTTGGCGACAGCCTCGGTGGCCCTCCCTCCCTGGCGAACAGAACCCCAGAGGACCTGAAGGTCCATTCTCCTCCCTCCTCTGCAGGATGTTCAAGCTGTGGCCACTGTCCTTCGTCTGGAGCAAGCTCTCCACATGTGAGCAGCTCAGGCACCGGCTGGAGCAGCTCACACTGGTCTTCAGTACCCAAAAGGCCAAGAACCCCACCCAGCTGATGAGGTGCTGGGCCTGTCCTGGGCTCCCCCACCGGGCCACGGTCCCAGTCCCTTCCCCAGGCCCTTTCCGGCTCCACGCCTGCCCCTCTGATCCTTTCCGGCCAGGCCACCCTCATCACCCACTCCTGTTGGACTCCTCCTTCCAGGAAGGCCAATATGCTTGTCTCTGTGCTCCTTGATGTGGCCCTTGGCCTTGTGCTGCTGTCCTGGCTCCACAGGAAGGACCGCATCGGGCAGCTGGCTGATGCCCTCATCCCCGTGGCTGATGTGAGTTGGTTTGGGTGGAGCCCAGACTGGACTCAAGCTCCTGTTTTCCCAGGGTGGTGGCAGCAGAGGCCCCTCAGTCAGCCAGAGCAGCTCATCCCTGACCCCAGGCAGGTCCCATGGGTGCCACTGTGTCTCGCAGGATCTGTGGGGCTGTGCAGACCTGGGCCCTCCAGCAGGTCATATCTCAGCTCCTGGCCCCTGCTTTCCCTGCCAGGTCCACTGTCATGGCGTCCCCGTTGTCTCCCCACCGTACATGATCTTTCTGCTCTCCTGGCTCTTCAGGGTGGGTGATTTTTGGCCTGGGCTCTATGCACAGTCAGCGTCACTGGGTCCTTTCCTGTGCTCAGGGCTGTCTGTGTGGTTGATCTTGGCCTCCCATCCTGCTCCCAGCGCTGCTTCTTCAGCTCCCACACTGAGAGCCAGAGGCAGCAGCTGCTCCTGAACTTGCCCTTCATGATCTGTGCACCATTCCCAGGGCCTAGGTGCTGCCCCACCCTCCTCTCCCTTCCATGGTTATCCTCCCACTGTCCCTCCATGCTGGCTCTGAGCCTTTGCCATCTACCTCCTTCAGAGGCCCTATCACGTCTGTTGGGCGCTTGTCTTCCTGCTTAGGGCAGGCCCTGCAGGCCACTCCCAGATCTCTGTGGGAGCTTCCTGGCCTGTGATGTAGTTGAATGGCTGTGGCCTAGGTAGGTGGTCCTTATGGGCTAAGCCTCTGCCTGCCATCGTCAGCGTCCAGCCATAGGTGTGGCTAGACCAGGACCCTGCAGGGCAGGAGCCCTACAGGCCGAGAGTTCCATGGCTTCTCAGGGAGAACTGGCCCAAGAGGGAGGAGGGAGGAGAGAGGGCCTAGGGGCTGGGGATGGGGCTTGGCTGCTTCACTCATCCACACTCTGCCTTTTGGCTAGCTTTGCCTTTTGCAAAATTGCTCAGAAATATAAATATTTAATTTAAAAATGAAAGCCTCTTCCTGCTGCCAAGCTCTTATCCTTTAAATATTAAATAAGCTCTCTACATTCAGAACACTCTGTTCTTCTTCTCACTGTTCCTGACACGGCAGAGGCCTTCACCCCAGGTTAGGAAAGGCCTGCTTTGTGGGTGAGAGGGAGGTGGCAGGCTGTGGGGCAGGGATGTCGCTCCTGTGGCCTCAGTGTGGGTGATGAGGCCAGGGGTCTCTGGGGCCTGCCCACTGCAGCTGGCACAGCTTTTCCTCCTGGCGCGGCCAGGACAGTGGGCAACTTCCCTGCTTGCTTTTGAGGGTCCCTGTGCTATCTCTGGCCCTTACTTGACATTGTTCTTCCCTCTAGGGGACCCTCCAGCCCTCCTACCTGCTACCTGGGCCCCTGACGGGCTTGACACCCTCACGTTCACTCAGGGTCATTCAGACAGGTAAGCGGGGTGGGGTCAGTTGATGGACAGTGTGCCCCTCCTGTGTCCTTGCAGCATGTGGCTGAGGAGCTCCAGCATCTGCTGCAGTGGCTGATGGGAGCGCCTGCTGGGCTCAAGATGAACCGGGCACTGGACCAGGTGCTAGGTCGCTTCTTCCTATACCACATCCACCTGTGGATCGGTGAGTGTTGGTGGGCAGGTGAACAGGCTTCACCCGGCCCCTGATCCCTACCTCAGCTCCAGGGACAAAAGCTCTGGCTGAGGGGGTCAGTGGGGCTGGGCCAGGCCCTGTCCCATCAGGCTCTGCTTCCTGCCCCCGTTATCCTGTGTGTGGAGCATTGCTTTGCTGTGCTGGCCACTCAGTTTCCTGAAGCCTCAGGCACCCTGCCTCAGTGAGGACTTGGGGGAACCAGGCACTCCCTGGGCACCCCTTCAAGGCTGTCTCCCATCCTGCCAGGCTACATCCACCTCATGTCCCCCTTCATTGAGTGCATACTATGGCACGTGGGCCTCTCGGCCTGCCTGGGCCTGACAGTCGCCCTATCCATCCTGTCGGACATCATTGCTCTCCTCACTTTCCACATCTACTGCTTCTATGTCTACGGTGCCAGGTGGGTGTGTGCCCCCTACCCCTGTAGGCCAGCCCCGTGTAGCCTTCCAAGCTAGGCTTCTGGGACTGGGCGGGCGTGGGGTTCGCCAGCCCCCACCCTGACAACACCCGTGTCCTGCAGGCTGTACTGCCTGAAGATCTATGGCCTGTCCTCGCTCTGGCGCCTGTTCCGAGGGAAGAAGTGGAATGTCCTGCGCCAGCGGGTGGACTCCTGCTCCTATGACCTGGACCAGGTACTGGCCTGGCCCCAGTCCCACTGGCCCTTGAACAGGCCTGGCTGGTGCAGCTGCTTGGGCACCACAAAGGGCAGCCACACTCCTGTTCTGTAGGACCTGGGGGACATGGGGCCCTCAGACAGTGCAGAGCCCTGCCCCTGGTGGTAGATGGACCCTGCTCCCAGGGGCTGCCGGGCAGCGGGCACTAGAAGTGATACGTGCACAGGGCCCCAGAGGTGACCCCCAGAGGTGACCAGGCACCAGTCTGGCTCTGGCTCATCTCTTTAGCTTGCTTGGACCTGATGCAGGGACCCTGAGTGCTGCCCTTTGGGGGCATGTTTCTTCCTGCCTAATTTTCACCTCTCTCTGTCTTTGGCCTACATGGCTGCTCACCCTGTCAGCTGGTCCTGTCTGTCCAGCCCCCGTCTCCCCTCGTGTAACTGAGTCTGGAGGGCAGGCTGACACATCCCTCTTGGTGCAGGAGAAAACTGTTATGAGCAGGCTTTCCTGGGTTGTCTCAGGAAGCTGGCTTGGTTGCAAGATGGGTGTGGGGAGGTGGGCAGCAGGGGAGTGGCCAGTGCTGCCGGGGTGTCGCCCGCCTGGCTGGGGCTCTAGAGCTGCTGATGCTGATGCTGATGCTGGTGCCCTTTCTCCGGCAGCTGTTCATCGGGACCTTGCTTTTCACCATCCTGGTCTTCCTCCTGCCCACTACGGCCCTGTACTACCTGGTATTCACCCTGGTGAGCCAAGGGCCAACGTGCCATGGGTAGTCCACCCTTGCAGGCCCTGTGGAGTGTGGCTGTTCTGGACCCTGGGCCGTGTGTGCTGGGCCCTGGAGTGGACACCACCCACTGCTCTGGGCCATGAAGCTGGGTGCACAGAGGGCAGGACCCACAGTGGGTGGGTCATGGTGCTGGTGTCCCGCATATGGGACCCGGTGCAGGGGAGGGGGAGTGCAGATAGCAGGAGGGACATGGCACCCATGTAGCCCAGGCCGAGGGGCCAGTGGCATGTTTCCCTGGGTTGGAGCACCATCTCCTCTGACTGCTCCTGCCTGCTGCTTCCTGGCTTCCTGTGCTCAGGCCTCAGGTTCAGGGCTGGGTCCATGCCCTCCTCTTGGGACCCATTGGGCTGCTCTGCTCAAGGGCGTGCTAGCCTGGTCCTGGCCACAGTCCCAGCTTGGAGGCCCTGAACGCCGTCTCTGCTGCAGCTCCGGCTCCTGGTGGTCACTGTGCAGGGCCTGATCCATCTGCTTGTGGACCTTGTCAACTCCCTGCCACTCTACTCACTCGGCCTCCGGCTCTGCCGGCCCTACAGGCTCGCAGGTAGGTCTGCATGCTGTCTGGGCAGGGGCACACCCGTGGGCCCTCCAGAAGCACCAACTGTGCCACTCCTTCCTGGAAGTGGGGTGGGCAGGGGTGGGCAGGAAAGACAGAGACCCCTGGTCCTGCGGTGTCCGCTGGGCCAGCTGTCTGCTGTGAGCTGGAGGGAGAGGCCCCATGCCACTCAGGTTCAGAGTCCAGAGGCAGCGCTTTCTCTTTCTCACCCTTTCCTGTGATGAACGTGAATGTTTGCTCTCAGGGCTGTCTGCAGCAGTAGGGTAGGTGGTGCATGAACGTGGCTCAGAAAAGACGTGTCCCATGTGGTTGTATGGAGCTGTGTATGCCTGCTGGTGCCCCTCAACCTGGAGGGGACGGGCCAGGGTGGAGGACGCTGGGATGGCCAGACCACGGCCAGGATAAACACACACCATCCCAGCTGCCCCTGATGGGAGGCCATCCCCACTGCAGGCCTAGGGAGGCCCAACCCAACTGGTCACAGAGATGTGTGTTGGCCCATCTGGTTCAGGGGCTTTGAACATATTAGAGAACTTGTGGAGTTCTTGGCACAGCCTGTCTAGCAACTGTTCAGATGGCCCCCGACGTGACCAGCACACCCAGGAGGCCCTACACTAGTTTGTGGCTGGTGGTTTGGCTGTACACTGAAGCTTATGGCAGCTGCTCCCAGCCAGTCCAGTGCCAGAAGACATGAACGTGCATGTTCCATGGGCTTTGGACCTGGAGTCTGCCTGCTGGGTGTCCAAGCCACTTTCTCAGCAGACCCCTGGGTGGCCCACTCCAAGGACCCTGCTAAAGTGCTGCCCAGGCTGACTTGGCCCCCCAGCCCCCTCTACGCCTCAGAATGCCAGGGCGGGGCAGGTGGAGAGCCTGGGACCCGGCACCTTCCTCTCCCAGCCCTCAGCTCTTGGCCAGAGCAGGGTCCTTTTAACGTCATAAAAGGCCACAGATGCTGCCTCTTCTCTCCACTGAGTTTGCCTTGGGGCCTCTTCATCAGCTGATAATTAGTTCCTGTTTCTCCTTTCAAGAACCTTCCACCTTGGAAATCCCCAGGCTCAAGCTCGGGAGCCTAAACTTTAGGCCAGGGGCGTGGTGGGTCCCTGAGTCAGCCATGCACACAGGAGTCAGGAGGCGCCCACCACCCAGCAAGTGCCTTGTCCGCTCTGTGAGAAAACCCGTGTCCCACTCGGAAAGCAGCACAGCTAGTGCCCTGATGCCTGGTGGTGCCGCTAGACCCTTGACTTTTGCCTTTTGGTGAGGTTCTGCAGGAGGCTCTGACGAGGGCCAGGCAGCCAGCTCAAAGAGGCAGATGGAAAGGATGGGCTGCCTAGGTGGCCTGCAGCCCTCTAAGTGCCACTCAGAGCAGGAGGACTGATGTCACTGTCTGCAGGGCCCTGGGAGCCCTGGGGGACCGCCCTGCTCCCTTACAGGGACCTCGCTCTCCTTGCAGCTGGCGTGAAGTTCCGAGTCCTGGAGCATGAGGCTGGCAGCCCCCTCCTCCTCCTGATGCAGGTAAGGCCTCCATGCACCCCTCATGCTGCTCTCTGGGGACAAATCCCCACCTGACACGATGCCACCCACATTCTGGGGCACGTTCTATGCCTCCCTGTGGGTGGGGCCACATGGGTCCAGGGTAAGGTGCTAGCAGGAAGACCCACCAGAACTGAGGCTCCCCCACCCACAAGGCCTCTGGGCAGCATGACCTGCTCTGCCTGGAACCTCCCCCAGCAGAGCTTGTGCAAGGGGTCCCCTGTGCTGTGCCAGATACCCTCGGCCACCCAGGGCTCCTGCCCTTGGCCCTACAGGCTCTCCTTCCAGGTGGAATAGCACAGATTTGGCGAAGGCCTCAGGACACCCAGGCACACTCTATTGGGCTCTTATCTTAAATAGCTTGGGGCCTGTCCCGAGGGAGGGAGCAGGTTGCGAGGCACCAGATCCCAGTGTTGGGGCCAGGCAGGCAGAGTTGTCCTGCAGGGCAAGATCAGATGCTGAGGCAGCCAGAGCCTGTGTGCTTTTCTCAGGGGTGTTTTGAGTCCCACTTGAGGAGGCTCCTTGGAGCTAAGTGAGGCCTGGAGTGGAGGGGTCGGCACCCCGCCAGCCCGGCCCACCATCCCTCCCCACAGCATGGTCACAGCAGAGCATGCCCAAGCCTCCCTCCCCAGCTGCTCCCCTGACCCCTGTGTACCACAGGCGAGAGCACGACTGGCACGGAGCTGGGCCTGCCCCACAGTTGTTCAGCCCAAGGACCCCCCATGAGGGCCTGCCAGGCCCAGAGAACTGGAGGCCTGGGGAGTTGGGGGCCATGTCCAGGCTGATCACTGCCCTTGTGCTTCCAGATAAACCCCCTGTCCTACAGTCGTGTGGTGCACACCTACCGCCTCCCCAGCTGTGGCTGCCACCCCAAGCACTCCTGGGGTTCCCTGTGCCGTAAGCTGTTCTTCGGGGAGCTCATCTACCCTTGGAGGCAGAGAGGGGACAAGCAGGACTGAGGGAACCAGGCCACCAGAAACCCCAGCACTACCAGCTGCCAGGGTGGCGTTGACTGTCAGGGCAGCACACGTCCCTGCTCTTTGCCTTCCCTGCCGCCAGTTGTCTGGGGCCTCTGCAGGCCCTGCTGGGGCCCTGCCTGTCGCATCTGCTTACTCTGAGGTCATGGGAGTGGTGAACTAGAGGATGCAGGAGTGGCCAGCCAGGCCAGCTGGCCTCCACTCTGGCACTGGCTTGTTTCCCTTGGGACCCACCTGCTGATCTGCTATGATGCACTGTTAGCCCATGCTCACCAGCCTCCCAGGACTGCCCCCCCCCCACACCAGACCCTAGCAGAGGTTTGCTGAGCTCCACCTCTACCCACTGGGTCAGTTCCCAGTGGGGTGAGCTGGCAGGCCTTTCCGGCTGCTCCCCGATGCCTGACCCTGTCACGGGGTAGAGGGACCCTTCCTAGGGTGCGTTCAAGAGTCCTTGAGACTCTGGCCCCCAAGCATCTCCTTCCCTGAGGGGTTTTCTGCAGGATACCCTCCTGCATCCCCCGTTCCTTCCAGCTGTCTCAGTGGAGCAACAGCCAGCCAGTCTAGGGGGTCCAAACCACTGCTGACCCCCAGCCGAAACCAGCAGCCTCTGAGAGCCAGGAGGGGCCCTCCAGGAAGCTGAGTGGCAGCGCCCCTCATGCCCTGAATTGCACAGGCTTTACTTGATGCTCCTGGAGAGGATACTCTGTAGGAGGAGCTGCCCACAGGCCGTTGGGTGTCCCTGTGTTAAGCCAGGCCACACGGGGTGCCCAGAGCTGGCAGCAGAGCACCTACTCACCCAGCTGCCCCATTCCTGCCCTGAACCCCTGAGCCAAATCTTCCATTTCATTCACTGACTTCTCGCAGAAGCAGGCAGCTCCTGGGCAGATGCTTCTGTAGTCCCCAGGGAGGGGTCCTAGCACTCAAGCTGCATCTGCTTGCTGGCTGCAGGCAGAATTGAGTGTGGGTTTGAAGCCCAGAATCCCAGGGGGAGGAAGCATGGAGATGCGAATGGCTTCACGTCCAGTGTGTCATCTTGGGGTTGGAGGTGGGGTGGGGGAGGGCAGTGCTCCCTGTCCATCCCAGGCAGTCTGAGCTGTCCACTTCTGCCACCCACACTCCTTGGCTATGGGCCACAGTGGGGGGCCTCTGGGGGAGTCCCCACCAGCCCAGTGTTGGGTGGGAGGGGTCCTGGCTCTGTCTTTTTCTGCTGAGACAATAAAGCCTCTCACGTGTTTGGAGTACACCTCTGCCTCCCATCACCATGTAGGCAGTGGGTCTAGGGAGGCACCCCTTCTCTTGGGGCAGTGGGACAGCTGGCTTCCACTGTTTGTCCTGAGCTGACTACTATGCCCATTTCCTGTTTGATGCCAAGCTGGGGGTCACTGGGAACCTTGTCCCCTGAAGCAGGCCTCTTTGCAAGTCAGGTGGGTGAATGTGTAGGCTCTGGTCCCTTGAAGATGTCCTGGCATGGGTGGATGGACCCAGGGCCACTTACTTTCCATTTTTGGCCTTGCCCTGGTGTCAGGGAGCTCCCAGGACAGGGCCGAGGGCAGGGATGCAGGCTTGTCTGGGAGCAGGGTGGTGGTGGTGGTGAGCCACTCCTGTCTCTGATGAATATGTCATCACCTGAACCCTAAGGACTCCCTGCAGGGTAGGGGCACTACCTGATGGACTCTACCTGTCCTGCAGCCTCCAGGGACCCTCAGGTAGCTTCCTCTGCCTGTTGTCCAGGCTGTAGAGGGGAGGGATTGGAGCCCAAAGAGGTCACTCAGCAACTCCCAGGCCTGCATCTCCACCAAGGGTCAGCAGAGGGCCCCACACGAGTCATGAGGGCAAGACTAACACCCAGACCTGCTGAGAATAGCCTCTGTCACCTGTATTTCTGGGGCCGCCTTCCCGGTCACCAAATGCCAGGACTCGGAGATGGCACATGGGGTCTGTCACCCCTCCCATTGAATTTTCTCCCCTGATCTGCCCAGCCCACCAGGCAGTGGTGGCCATGTCCCAGGCCTTGCCTGGCAGCTGTCACTCTGTGCCGGGTGCGGGGCTCCCTGCCCATCTCCCAAAGGCCAGCCCCAGCCTGCTACCAGAGCTGGCCAAGGGAACACTGGTCACTCTAGCCACTGGCAGCCACGAAGAGATGCCACTTGCACATCCCAGGCTGCTCCTGTCCTGTCTGTCGTCCCTGGACCCATACAGCCCCTGCTGAGGGATGGCCTTCATCTGTGCTCTCATCCCTAACCCAGGGCTCTTGAGCACACCTGCCTCACTGACTTGGCAGAGCCTCAAGCTGCAGCCTCTCCTAGGCTGACCCTCAGGCTGCCCTGAGAAGTGGACTTTCCCCCCACAGCCACCCACTGAGAAGGGCCTCAGAGAGGAACGGTGATCTGTTGAAGTCCATTCTTGTCAGCTCCCTCCTGTGCTTGAAAATTTACTTTGATGTAATTTCAGAGAGTCAGCTAACACAGTACTTCACACCCTTCACCAGAATCCCTGTTGCTAACATTTTGACACAGCTGCTTTTTCATGCTCACAGTCTAACGTTTCTGAACCATTTGATTATCAGTTGCCCCTAATTGTGCCCTTAAAATGTCCAGTGTATCTCTTGTAAGGCCAAGGACTGACCTATGTAACCAGAGCATAGTGAGGAAAACCAGGGACATAACATGGATGGGGCCACCTTACTTGAATGTCCCCAGCACCTTCCTGTGCTCCTGGGCACCAGTCTGGAGGGTCCTTTGACCCCAAATGTGCCCACGTCTGCCTCCCCTGTGGTCTTAGAAGGTCCAGCCAGTCACTTGGTAGCATGTCCCTATATGGGGTTCGTTTGACGATTCTTGAGATTCAGCTCCTGTGCTCTTTGGAACAGCACGTAAATGTCACTGTGTCCTTCTAAGGCATTGCCCTGGGAGGAACACCATGTCTGTCCATCCCAGTGACATCAGCCTGATCCACCAGTTTCTCTGTAAAGCTACTTTCCTTTTTAATTAACAAGTGATTTGTGACCATGTGACCATCTTGTCTCCTTTCCCCCTTTGGCCCGCTGGTTGCGTATTCAACCATGGGTTCTTGCCGGTGCACACAGGTTTCAGGCTTGCTCCACCTGTGGGACTTCAGTGGGGCCTCTCCTTGGCAGCAGGCCTGGGCTGGGGGGCCGAGAAGCTGAAACTTGTGTGAGGGCTGCCAGAGCACCAGGGCCAAGGTCTGTTTACCCCAGTGGGTGATCACCAGAACCTTCTCAGAGAGGAGGGCTTGAGGTACAGCACAGAGGGCAGTGGGTATCCTGGAGGGGAGGGGCGAAGACACCCCAGACCACTCCTTCGTTCTTTCCTGGACAGAGGCTGGGTCTGGAGGCCTGGCCCCCATCCTTGTCTAAAGCCAGTGGGTGGGGAAGCCGCAGGGGGGATCGTCATAGGGGGCTCTTCACCAGACATTTCCCAGGCCTCTAGAGGGCCCAAGGTTACCCATGACCACCCAACACCTGGGCGCCTCGCAAGGCTGACCCAGGACTTGTGAGCAGAGGGCTGTCCTGGACTGCTCTGTCCTTGGCCTGAGGTTCCCCCATGGACATATAGGTCCCCAGCCTACAAACCAGGGATGGTCTTGCCTGCTGCACAGGTTGTGCTGGGAAGGACCCAGCTGGCCTCACTCTGTCCTGGGTGATGGAGAACCAGACAGCAGAGCCTACAGCTGCTGGAGCCCCTTCTAGGGGAAGTCCTGAGGCACAAAGGGTACTTTTGACTTAAGTTCTCTGCAAAGTAGAATGATGACAGCTTCTCACCCACCCTTCTTTCTGGGCAGACTCAGAAACCAAGAAGGAAACATCAGCCCCACAGTGCTTCCTGTCCTGTCCCTCAGTGACTTCAGAGCAGGGAGTTAGGTGAAGCCAGGTTTCGGGGTGGCAGGTGGTGGGTGCTCAGTTCTGGCCCCTGTGGGGGCTCAACTCCCTGCTTCCACGGGCTGAGGGCTCACAAGACTGCCCACTGGCTCTTGTTTGTGTAAATGCTGTGTGATGCAGGTGGCTGTGCCCTTTTTGTAAATGTTGGGAGCTGCGTCTGCTATAACCCAGTACTCAGGGTATTACGAGTACTGGGATTACGAGTGAGCCAAGTGGCCCTGCCTATCCCTAGCCAGCCTCTGCCCTTGAGTGTCCCAGAAGGCCAGGAGGCCACCAGGAGAGTTTCTTTGTAAAGGCGCATGAGAAAAGCCCAGGTGCTTGCTCACCAGGTGCTGCCCACCCAACAGAAGGACCAGTTCCTTAGGAAGCCTCCCCAGGTACCTCCCCAGAAGGGGTTGGCGGCAGCTTGTGGGGGGTGGTCACTTGGTGTTACGGCCCCCATACAGAGGTCTGCTCTCTTTGAAGGTCACCTACTGCTGGAGACACCACCCGGGCTCAGTGACCCCTTGGGAGAGAGTCCCTGCTGCCTGTTCCTTGCCTGCTTGACAGATGTGCTAGTCAGGCTGTCCTCAGTGTAGCCCACAGAGTCTGGCCGCTGTGATGACATGCTGGTTCCCTTTGCACAGATCTGCTTCTTAGGGAGCCCCAAATCACATGTGGCCTGTCCCTAGCATGCACCCTCAGCGCCTTGTCTGGTAAGGGCTAGGCTTGGCTCAGCTTTGACAACTCACTCCTTTGATTGTTTATTATTTTTAACAGCTTCATTATTTTACAGGTGTATTTTACGTATTATAAAGTTTACCCATTTCAAGCATACAATTCAATGACATTTATTTATTTAAATAGAAGTACTGGCAATTGAACCCAGGACCTCGTGCATGCTAAGCATGCACTCTACCACTGAGCTACCCACCCCTCCCCAAATTCAGTGATTTTCAATACCTTCACCAGGTAGTATGACCATCACCAGTTTTAGAACATTTTCATCACCCCAAAAAGAAAGGTGCCATTTCCCCCAACCCCCATACCCTGGCAACCACTAGTCTACTGTCTTCGGGTTTGCCTATTCGGGATGTTTCATATAAATGGAATGTAGCACATATCCATGCTTTATTCTTTTTTATGGATGACTATCCATTATGTGGATAGACCACATTTTGTTTCTCCATTGATCTGTTGATGGATCTTTAGCTTGTTTCCTCCTTTCGCCTATTGTGAATAACGCAGCTGTGAACATTCACGCGCAAGTTTTTGTGTAAACATATATTTTAATTTCTCAAGGAGCGTTGCTGTGTTCTTTGGTACTTTTATGCTGAACTTTTTGAGTTACCAATCGTTAGCTACATGTCATATGTGACTATGTTCTCCTGAAAAATTTTATCAGTGAGGAGAAAGTCACCCTCCATCTCCGACCCCAAAAGAAATGATGCTGTCTATTTTGGTGAGCATCCTTCCAGACTTTATCCTATGCACACATTATGTTTCTCTATACATAAATCTCGAATGAATTGATTTATTAGGTTTTTTAAAGCATAATCGTTAAAATTACACTGGATATACTATACGGTTATTTGCACTTTTGTCTTCCCAGGTCAGTGTTGTCTGCACCTTACCTTGTTCACTGTAGGGGCTGCATGAGCCTGGTTGATTTAATGGGACCCTATGGGGGCTCTAGGTGGTTTCACTAGTTTCACCCTAACTATAACGCAATAGTGACATTCTCTGAGCTAATTTCTGAGAACTTCTTTAGGCTAAATGATATATGGAATAATTAGGCTGTCCAACCTCCCTCCCAGTGGGCTATTCCCCACATCTTGGCCCCCAAGCGATGTTGCCAATAAGTGAAGAGTATTATTTTGCTTCATTTTCCATTTTGCATAGTAGAACTGTATTTTTACACGTGTTCACACGCTTTTCGTAACCCATCCATTCGGTAAACAACCCCAAAGTCACTTCCTGCTGTTGGCCCCCATGGTCAAGCCTCAGAGCCCCAACGCCCTGCCCCTCTTCCCGGCCCATCCTAGGTTCCCCACCTGGCCTGACCCCGGCTCTTCCCCGATAGGCGGCTCAGAGCCGGTGCTGCCGTCGTCTCTGGGGTTGGAGGGCAACAAGTCCGCTGAACCCGACGTTCTGCAGCGTCGGGCCTTTGGAGCCGCGCTGTCACCTGTGGGCCTTGCCCAGGGCAAGGGGCAGACGCGACGGGCCCTGGCAGAGCCGCCCCGCCGAGGACTCCGCGCCCACGCCAGTACCCGCGCCTCACCTTGCCGCCCCCTGCGCCCCTCACCGTAACCCTGACTCACTTGACTTCCCCCCACCCCCTGCCTTGAATCCCTGCCCCCTACGCCCTCACCCACCCAGTTCCCCCTCGCAGGTCCCTGCCTCACTTCACAGACCCCTGCACCCACCTCGGCCCCGCCCGCAAGACCGAGGCCGGAAGTTCCGCCTCTCCGGCAGCCCCGAGGGCCGATTGGCCGCCGTCCTCCCACCACGCCCCCGCTGTGGAGAGGGCTGTTTCCGAGGGCGCAGTTCGGTGGGGCCGCGCGTTTTCTCCGGGGTCTCTGCGGCTGCAGCTTGCTAGAGGGTTTAGTCCTCCCAAGTCTAGCCGCGTCACCTCACCTTGGGGACAACCACCCTCCTGCTCCGTCCGCGGGAAGGAAGGGGGCGTATGCAAACAACTTGGAGTTCTAAGCTCCTGATTGGTGAGCGTATAAGGAAGGGGGCGGGAAGCTCTGGGCGAGCGGGGCGGGCTTAGAGGGTTGTGATCGACGTGTAGGCAGTCCAGTGGCTCTGGGAGATTGGCCAGCAGTGGCCAATGGAGAAGGGGAGGGGGCAGGCGAGGGCTGAAGAGTTGCGGGGTCAGTGAGCAGGGTTACCGGTGACTTTGGGATGCTCTACGGGAAGCGGCAGGGGCGGTAGTAGTGCGGATGGACGTGCCTATGGACCAGTGGCTTTCTACAGGAAAGTGGGAGGCGAGGGGCCAATGGCGACAGCGTGAAGACGGGGCGGGGAGACTGGAGGCTGTGTGGGAATTGGCGGGGGCGGGGCATCTGTGATGGACGTTCCCACAGGCCAATGGACGCTGGAAGGGATGGTGGTGACCAATGGCGACAGCGTGGGGCGGGGCGACTGGAGGTCTCGCGGGGCTGTCTGGGAAGCGGGGTGGGCAGGGGAGCTTGTGGTGCTGACGGACGTGCGGGCAGGCCAATGGCCGCAGGAAGTGGGGCGGCGGGAGCCCAATGGCGGCGCGCTGGGCGGGGCGGGGCGGCGGGGCTGCGCGGCGCCGTGAGGGAAGCAGCGGGGCGGCGGCGCTGAGGCGAGGCAAAGCGAAGAGAAACGAAGCGGGGGCGGCGGAGCAGGTGCAGGCTGGGCGGCCTCACCGTCCGCCGGCCCTGCTCACCCGCGCCCGCGCCCGCAGGTCGGCTGGAGGTCTCCACCGCCTGGCTCCGCGGCGCCGTGGGCATGCGGGCGCGGCCTGCGCGCGCGTGAGCGACGATGGGGACTCAGGGCAGCCCGGTCAAGAGCTACGACTACCTGCTCAAGTTCCTGCTGGTGGGTGACAGCGACGTGGGCAAGGGCGAGATCCTGGAGAGCCTGCAGGACGGCGCGGCCGAGTCCCCGTACGCCTACAGCAACGGTAAGGCCGGCCGCTGCGCGCACCTGGCGCGGCCGGGCGTCCTGCAGTCCGACTCGCATCTCGGGCCGGGGTCGTGGGGGGAAGCAGCGGCCCGAGCTCGCGGAGGCCCTTCTGGGGCCCGCGACGTCGTGGGGGCGGAGATTTTACCATGGACCTCCTAGGAAGGTCTTGTCTCGGGCCCGCACCAGGTGTATCCACCTGGGCGTCTTTAAAGGCAGGCCGTTGGCTCACTGCGTAGGGCATCAACACCTTGTGTTGGAAGAAAACACCTTTTCCTGATGGGATTAAACGTTCTTTCCCCGTCTCTGGATGTGTGGCGAAAATACACATCAATAGTACCTGCCTGAGCTCCCCTCCGCCTCCATAGTTGACGTGGCCAGTGAAGCGGTGTGGCCGGTACCCCCTGCCCTCCGGCCCATCCCAGGCCGCTGGGTTGGCTCCTCCCGAGGACCTTTGTGCTCCTGGAAGGGCTGTCCTACCTGACGAAATTTACTTCGTGGAGCTCTTGTTCTCCACACCCTTTGTGGCTTTGTTTCCTGGGCTCTTGTCAGTCCTACCTGACCACTGTGAGCCTTTGCTGTTTGCTAAATTGCTGGCCTGTGGCAGCTGAGTGTGGAAGCTTCTTTCTGACCCTTTCGTTTTAGGACTCGTTGGGGTTGTTGGGTTACCTGGGCTGGCTGAGCACCCTTCCTGCTGGAAGGTATGCCACCTCCCCAAGCACATGTTCCCAGCCCCAGCTTGGAGACATCCCTAAGGGTGAGAGAACGGGAGCCCTGGGTTCATTTTAGGGGAAGGAGAGAAAGTGCGAGGCCCCAAGGGGTGTAAGAGTGAGGTCTCCAGGGGGCTTAGCTGGCCCCTTCACTGGTGTCCCTTCAGGATTAGACACTGGGCATCCGAGTTGCTTTCCCAGAGGTGGTGTTGCTTCCTGGAGCCCTGCTCTTAGGAGGCTGGTGGGGGGTGTTTGGCAGAGCTTGAGGGGTTGGGTCTGTCAGCGCCTTCCCAGGACGTTGATTTCCACTTTTGAGGGTCCTCCAGCTCGGTGCAGGGAGCATTCAGGTAACACTGAGCCACAGGTGGAGACAGGGGAGCTGCCTCCTGTCCCTGCTGTTAGGGTGCGGTGTGCTGCCACACTTCTTAGGAGATGGTGAGTGGTGAAGCAGGGCATAGGCCAGCCTGAGATGGCAGGGATGTCAGAGACTCATGGCATACTGGTCCAGCGGGAGGGTTCTCTGCCCGTAATGGTGAGGAAAACCCACTCTTAGAAAGTCCCGTATGCTGGTAGGGCCTGGACATGCCCAGATGATCCTTGCAAGTCTGCGTGGCACCCAGTAGAGAAGGCAGGATGCCTGGGCCCCATGTCTAGGGTCCTTGAGGTCAAGACCTGTGCCATGCATGTGGGGAGTGGGTCCTCATGGTCCAGGCATCAGCTCATTGGGCAGGCCAGTGCTCTGTATCAGTGTGAGGTGGGTGAGTCAGAGAACTACCTTCCCCGCTGAAGGCATCTTAAGCTCTGGAATTGCTGGTTTTCAGGATTTGGCATCATGTGAATTAGTGCTTTGAAAGAGTTGTACTGTTCAGGAGCTTTTGCTCCCTAGTCCTCTTATGGTGGGTACACATGTATTTCTTTCCTCTTTCCTATTAAGAGCCCCTCACCATGTCTCAAGCTTTTTGTGTTTGCCCCAGACTTGCACAGTTGCTCTGAGTGGGAGCAGGTGACCATGGCAGGGAAGTCTCCACCTATTGAAGGGTGTGTAACCAAACCCCCTTTCTTTGGGCCCACCAGGTTACTTCCCTACATCAAAGTCTCGCCTTGGTTGTTCCTCAGCAGATTCCTAAGGGCACGTCACTCTCGCCAGCTTCACCAACATGTGATTCGTCAGATGGTCTTTTCTAGCAGTGGCACCTGAAGCAGCAGAACCATGTGTGACAACTTGCCAGTGCCCTGGGAGCCTACGTGGGCTGTGGCATCTGGTCATGCTAACACACCCCATATTTGGGGGTCTCATAGTTCTGGAAGTCTCCCCTCAGGAGGTTTGGTTTCCCTTTCTTTGTAACCCCCGGCAGTGGTTTTAGGGGAGGGGTCTGTTCTCTCTTCAGGACTTTGCACAGAGGTTCCTCCTGGGCTGTGCGTCCAGTGGGAACTTTCTTTCCAGAGCATAGGCAGCAAGAAGTGTGCTATGAAAGCTGGCGGGAGGGAGGTTCCAGAGCTTTGTGAGCACCTTCTCCCCAGTCACCACCAGACCTGTCCCTGCTCTGCGGAGCCCAGGAATCATTACTGTGGGTCTTGGGCTGTTCCCCCTTTACTGAGGGTGGTGAGCATCCTCCATTAAGGCAGTTCTGTCCTCTGCATCTTGGCTCCCATGAGTCTTTATGTGGAGGATTGTGATTGATCAGCCCACATCCTAGAAGACTAGAGGGTGGGCACACCCCATCTCCTCGGGGTCAGTGTTGGTGGAGCTATGCAGCATACAGGAGCTCACCTTTTTTGAGTCCAGGGCATTGGGGAGGGAAGGAAGGAGATCTGATGGGCAGGAAAAGCAGGGGCATGGTGACGGGTGTGCACAAAGCAGGACAGGTGTGGGGGCCTGCCGTGAACGTGTGGGGTCTGCTGGTTGTTTCTGTTTCTGGGACCCAGTGTGCCAGAGCATCACAGTGTCCCTGGGCAGTTCCAAGTGTTTCTCTCGCTGGAAGTTGGTTTTGTTCTCAGTGTGAACCCAAGGGGAAACCACATCTTCAGACGTTCCTGTGCTTTTTCCCAAGTCAGGACGTGTCTCTGGACTGTATGCCCCTACTATCTTTGCTGCTTTGTCCCCAGTGCTAGCAGGAGACCTGCACACAGGAGGCACAAACTAAGTGTGTGTGTTAGATGAAGAGCAGCCTGATAGCCTGTTCCTTGTTCTGACAGTCACCTTTGCACTTGCCTGGGCCTGCTGTTTGGATCTCACTCTTTTCTGGCTGAGTTACCAGGTTTGCTGTTCTTCTGTCAGGTGACAGATTCTGAAGTGAGGTGTGGCTCTGGGTGTGATGTGTCCCCAGTGCCTCTCATCCTGTCCTCCTGCCACCCTGGATGAGACACCAGCATTCTCCCATTTTACAGGTGACAAACCAAGGCTCAGACAGGCTGAGAGTCTGCAACTGCCGTAGCAAAGTGGGGCCAGGTGCCCACCATTTCCTAGGGGTTGGGCAGCTGGGCACTTAGCTCCCCTAGCCTGGCACTGTGGTTGTGGGGGTGACCCCATTCTCACCACTTCTTGTACCTTCACCCTTACCTCCACCCTGGGCCTGGGCCTGGGCCTGGGCCTGGCTCCTCTCTGATGGCCACAGCCCTCCCCTCCAGCTCTTCCTCTCCTCAGTGCATCGCAAATGAAGCTTTTTCCTTCCTTCTTGCACTTTCTCTTCCTCCCAGCGTCTCTTTCTCAGGTCCTGGGACCCCTCTGTCTGCTCTGGGGCCTGGGACCAGTCACTGAGGCCCATTTGTTCTCCCTTCACCATATTGCTCCTGCCCTGCCTGCCTCCTGGCTGTGCCACCAGAGCAGAGCCCCAGTAGTGCCCAGGGTCACCCACTGACCAGGACAGCAACCTGTTAGTTTCCAGAGGAGTTTCTAGAGGTCCAGAAAGGGCCATGGGTAGACCCATCTGCAAGTGTGACAGGATTCCTCCAGTCCACCCCTTTGTAGGAGGCACTCATCTGCTATGTATGGTGTGAAGACCAACCTACCCTACCTGAGAGGGTGACTGGCTGGGAGGGACAGATTTTGGTACCTACTTCAGATTATGCTAATTACATTGATTTGTAATTTGGACTGGTGTGGTTTTTCCTAAATTTTCAGGAAACTAGTGTATAGGTAGAGTATTTGCAACTTAAGGTTTTCCCCCCAATTTTCAGCACTTGCTGTAAGCTCAAGCTAGGCACAGGAACAGGCAGCGCAGAGCTGGCCTCCCTCCCAGGGTTGTGTGGTTGCAGCAGCACTGCTGTGTCATCATGCATGTGTGATGTCATTGTTTCTATCAGCAGGAGTATTTGTGTCTTAGATGATGAACCAGGAAGGAAACGGGACGGGGAAGTAGACAGGAAGGGTTATGGGGTACTTCCACCTCTGTTCTATTTGAGTTGGAATTGGCAGGGTGTACAGTGGCTTGTCTCTGAAGAGCTGGTTGCTTACCTGTTTTGGGCCTTGGGGAGGGAGGAGGAGGAGGAGGAGGGGACAGAGTTGTAGCCAGGCCTGGGAGTGAGCAGCACCTGGCATGTGGACATGCCTCTCACGAGGTGGTGTGGGGCCTGGGGCCAGTCAGTTAGGGACAGTCCATCAGACATTTGAGGAAAGTGGGGAAGGTCTCAGTGTCCAGCACCCTGGCTTGGAGCAAGCTGCAGAGGGAATGCTAGAAAGGAGAGAAAGATGGCTTGTAGGACTGGATTTACAGCCCTCGGCGCTCAGGAGAAGGGTCTTGGGACTGGTGAAAGTGTCAGAGACCAGGAGAGGGACTGGCTGCACCAAGACCGGATGTGTACAGTCATCCTTACAGTGGGACAGTGGGTCCTTTCAGTCGTTTGGGGACAGACTGGGAAATAAAAGTGAATAAAGTGAACCTGAACCCTAAGCACAAGATAGTAACTAAGGTTCCTGGTTGTGGTTGTGTGAGCTGTTTGACAGGTGGTCTCTGGTGTCCATGGTACTCACTTTTCTTCTGCCAGGATCAGAAAGGTGAGGACTTCATCAGCTGTGGACATGTGTCCTTCGGAAGGTAGAGGAGGGACAGGGGACAGAGGTGACTGGGTAAACCCAGAACTGATGGAGGTGGGGGACCCAAGAACATGAGCAGAAAGCCTTGGCTCTTCGTGGTGGTTTGGTTAGGTTGCAGAAGAGAGAACTGACTCGTGCAGAAGGTGGGGGTGCCTGGAAGACAGGCTTCCAGGATCATGAGGAGGGAAGGAAAGTGAAGAGGGATCTGACCAGGGTTTAACCAAGGAGTGAAGAGGGTGTGGTGTCAGGAGGCCAGCATACTGAGAGAGCACGCCCCCATCCCCATAGAGGACAATGAGTGGAAAAGGCCCGAGTCCTGCAAATGGGCAGGCTCTCTACAGGTTTTGAAAAGCATTTAAGTGCAGGTAACCAGGTATCAGATCTGGGCAGGGCAGTTAATGTCAACCCTGGACAGAGATCTTGGCTGGTGATAAACACATGTTTATGAGCCCGGGAGGCCACTCAGGTGGGTCAGACAGAACAGGTTGGGTTGCTGTGCTGGGCCTGAGGCAGTTCTTGGGGGTGTAAGCTGGACTGTGGCCAGCGTGCATCTTCCTGGGCAGCAGTTGTCCATCACCTGGGCCAAGGTAGGGGTGGGTGCCTGCAGATCAGGTCTGTGCGATGCCTCAGTGGGAGGAGTGGTAACAGGGATGTAGAATGCTTTGTGCAGCTTTGAGTGACTGAGGGAACATGGTGACATCTAACAGGGTGCCAAGGTTCTGTATTAGTTCCAGAAGCCACTGCGGAGGATTTGGGAGCTCTAACTTAGCAGCAGTGTTGGCTGTCCACCCTGCCCACCTTTCACTGTTGGCTGTTGTCTCCTAAGCCCTCAGGCTGGTGCCCCTTATAGGAATCCCCTACCTAGTTTTACCCAGTTGTTTTGCATTAATCTCTGCTTCCCAGTGTTTACTCCTCTCTCTCTTCCTGGGTCCTCTTTGCTTCCTGTTCCACACTGCTGGAAGGCATTAGTAGCTGAGTCTGATTTTCCTTCTGATGTAGTTTGGACAGGAGGAGGTGTGTCCCTGAGCACAGGGCTCAGGTGCGGTGTGGCCAACAGAGGCCCTCATCAGCGTGCAGCAGCTGCCACCCTGACCTGACAGACACCTCCTGTGGAGTTATAGTCCTTTGTGCATGCTCTCTCAGTCACCTGTGCGCTGGCACACCCGTGCACACCACATACACGTTCACGTGTACACGTGGGCACAGACACATGCACACTCACGTACTTGTTTGTTTGTATACACTCTACACATGAACACACAGCTGGGGCTGCAGTGGTTTCATTTGTGTCCAGGTTAGCAGCAGCCAGATCCCTTAGTGGGTGGGAGCAGCGTGGTAATGGTATCATCACTGGGAGTGTTTTTCTCATTTTAAGTCACTTGGCAAGGGTCCCACGATAGTCTTCTAATGAAAGATACATGGGAAGATGTTTAACCTTAAAATTCAGTGGAATGGAATGCTCACCTGTGAGCTTATCACAGGGTAAGTCTGATGACACTCGCAGGGATGGTGCCTGCCATGCTCTCTCTGAGGGACTCAGCAGCACATATCCCGAGCTGTGACAGTCTTCCCTTTTCAACCAAGCAATTAGGAATCTGTCCTTGTTACGGCTTTTTTTTTTTTTAATAAAAATGAAAAACTTGAAAAAGCCTAAGTGTTTGGCAGTAGAGATGTGGTATATTTGTTGGGTGAGATATTACATAGCCTTTAAAAAATGCAGGTTTGCGGGAATATTTAGTGAGTATTCAGTGATATAGGGAAATCTTTATTATCTCATTAAGTGGGGGAAAAACACGTCTAATTACATAGTGTGTAAATATACGTAAAATGGACTGAATTTTTGAGTGAAATATGTGAGAACATTAATGGTGGTAACCTTTGAGTTTTGGGGTTGTGAGTAGTTTTGTTTTTTTGTTTGTTTTTAGTTTTGTTTTTAAGGTTCTGTGTTTTGCCATGTTTGTGTGTGAAGTGAGCTTGCTCTATATGGACAACAGGAAGCTTTTACTTTGGTTTGGTCTGGTGTGATTTTTCAGGCATTAAGGAAACCAGTCCACAAAGTAACTGCCCTGGAGCTCCCCAGCCCCTGCATGCCAGCCTAGAAGGGTTTCTTGAACTGTATCAGGTGCCTCCATGTGCTCTCTGTCCCTGACCTGGCCAAGTGGCAGGCTTGTGTGTGCACCTGGTGTGGGAGACCATGGCTGGGGAGGGCAGGCACTGGGGCCAGCGGGTCATCCTTATTCCCAGACATCCACATGGTCAGCACATTAGTGAACAGCCCTGATCGAGGTATGGAATGCTCCCCCTAGCCCAGAGGTTCTCTCTGGCCCCTGCCCCACTGGCCTGCTCCTTGTGTCTGTGGGTTACTTTTACCAGAACTTCCTGTGAGTGGACCACACAGCGTGGCCTGTCTTGTCTCTTCTTGTTTTGCTCAGCAAGTCCACTCACGTTCACATACCACCTGCCTTCTTGTCCCTCGGTGGCAGTCCTTTGCACGAATACACCGGATTTGTTCATCCTTTTACCTATCAATACGGTTTAGGTTACTTCCTGATTTTGGCTACTGTGAATAATGCTCTCATGAACATTCTTATACAAATCCTTTAAAATTTTTGAATTCATTTTTGTGGGACAACATGCATGTTTATCATGTTGGCCTTTTGTAAGTGTAGGTTCAGTGGCACAAAATGCATTCCAGCACACCAGTCTCTGTGTGGATGTGTCTCGGGAGTGGGGTTTCTGGGCCACATGATGAGTTCTGTGGCTCTATATCTTAGTCAGCATTGGGTATTGTCAGCTTCTTTTCCTTTTAATCGACCTTATTGAGGTATTATTTATGTACCAAGAACCTGTATCCATGTAAAGCTTGCAGTTCGATGTCTGTGGACAGGTGCACTCACTCCACTCTTAGCAGACCATGCCCTATGCCCGGCCTGGCCTCTGCTGACTTTTACATCACAGGCTGGTTTGCACTTCTAAAATTTCTCTGAGTGGAACCACATGGTGCGTATTCATGTATAGCTTCTTTTTTTCTCCATGTTGGGTTGGATTCAGCCTTATCACTGTGTGTAGTCATGGTTCACTCCTTTGTGCGCAGCCTTCCACATGTGAGGAGGCCGTGCGTTCTTCTGCTCTGCACGTGGGCTTTGGGAACGCTTCTGTGTTTGGGTCACTCTGAGCAGTGCTGCTATGAAAATTCTCATCCGTATTTTTTGGTGAATGTACATGTGTGTTTCTGTCAGAGAAACAGTGAGGGGTGGCATTGCTGGGCTGCAAGGTGCAGCCTTTGTAGATCCTGCCAGTTTTCCAGAGCAGTTGAGCAATTTCTGTCCCGCCAGGAGGGTGTGAGAGTTCCGCTTGCTCCACAGCCTGCTTCCACTTTAGCCCTGCTGAGGCCGGTGGCGCTCCACCCTGTGGGTCTCCTGCCATTACCTAACCTTCCTGAGGGGATGGATTGTTAGCCTGTACCTAGTTTACCTATAATAGAAAATGAAGCTGAGATAAATGGCCTTTAGTTGCTTGTGCACTTGGATGTTCCTTCTCTGTTGCTGCTGTGCCCGCCATCTTACAGTCCTGAAGGTGTGGTGAGCCGTCAAGGTGTGGGACCGAGGGCCCTGTTTCCTTGCTGGCTGTAAACGGAGGGCTGTCCCAGTTTCCTGCACTCTGTACAAGTCCCCTCCTCCCTCTGCAAAGCCAGCTCAGGTCCCTTCTTCCATCTCATCTCTCTGACTCACCAGAAAAGGGTCCCCACTCGTAAGGACTCTTGATGACATTGCCCCACCTGGGTAACCCAGGATCCTCTCCCCTTGAGGACCATAACTGAGGTCACATCAGCAAAGCCCCTTTGCTTAGGAAGCATGGTCACAGGTTCCAGGGACTAGGATGGGGACATCTTTGGGGGCCTTTCCTCAGCCCACTACAACTTCATGAAAAGTTCTTTTTGTTGTTTTGTGTTGATTTTTGTAGGCTGGTCAGAGGAGTGCATGTTTGCATTTCTGTTCAGTCCTGCTGGGGTTAGTTACTGCTGGAAACTGAATGTGTGTCCCCCCAAATTCACACATTTATACCTGACCCCCAAGGTGATGGTGTTTGGAGGTGGGGTCTTCGGAAGGTGATCAGGTTAGGAGGGTGAATTGGTGTCCTTAGTGATCCCAGAGAGCTCCCTTGCCCTCTCCATCATGCAGGAACATTGCAGGAAGACAACACTGTCCCTGAACCAGGAATCTGCCCATGTCAGACACAGAGTCTGCAGGTGCTGTGGTCTTGGACTTCCAACCTCCAGACAGTGGGGAATAAACATCTGCTGTTTGTAAGTCCCCAGCTGTGGAATTCTGTCCTAGACACCTGAGCTGACCAAGAAATACTGAGTGGCTTAAAACAGCACCCACTTATTAGTGCCCAGTTTCTGTGCATCTGAATCTGGGCCTGGGTCTCTCACATACTGTGATCGAGTGTGCTCATTGTCAGCACCTGGCCACAGACCTCTCTGTGGGGCATCTAGCCTCGTGGAGCCCACAGGACAGTCTCGTGTGGTGTGACTCCAGAGGGATATCTGTCACCTGGTCCCATCTAGGAGTCAGAAGCCAGTCTTAGCTCCCACCACCCTTGGCAGAGGGGTGTGCTCAGTGGTGGGAATGCCCACCACACTGTGCTGAGGCCTTGCCTCTGCCCTTCGCGCATGCTCTGGCTAGAGACACGTGACCCTGGCAGAGGCCTGTTCTGTGGTCTCCCCCTTGGCAGAAGACGTATGAAGGCTGGTCAGGAGGTCACCTTTGTCTGGGGCTGCCTGCACAGCTAGCCTGTGGATTCCAGGCACTTCTGCGTGTTCACCTGTGTTATGGAACACTTCTTTTGATTCCAAGAAGACCCAGATCTTTTTTTGCTTTTGTCTATCTCTGGGAACTTGGTGAGACCTTATTTTCTCTCCCTAAGGAGTAACATCAAGGGATGGTGGCTGCCTGTCTTGGGTTTTGGGGGCAGTGCCCTCATGCTGTGTGTTGGCTTGATGTTGGAAACACACAGGAGCCTGACTGGGGGCCAGGAGGGGAGATCCGGGAGCTCTACATGAAGACCAACAACCTGGCTTTTGACATAGCAGCATCTTCTCCACGGTAGGGGACCACACTGCATCTGAAGCCTCCTGTGAAGCCGCAGGGTCACCTACTGGGCTGCGAGGGTGCTGCGCTTGGGGTCCAGCCTACAGGGAGTGCCATTCCAGTTTCAGGTGCTGGATTTAACAATGTAAAGGAAGGCATCAGTTAGCTTTTTCTTTTTCATTCTTTTTTGTTGTTGTTGTTGTTGTTACAATTCTTTTTATTTTATTTTTTATATACTTTTTTATTGAAGTATAGTCAGTTTACAATGTTGTGTCAATTTCTGATGTATAGCACAATCTTTTTCATTTTTAATCCAATCTTTCATTACTCAGTTTTTATTAATTGTTTTGAATTTTTAAGAAGTTCTTTTATGGCTGGGGGGAGGGTATAGCTCACTGATAGAGCACATGCTTAGCATGCATGAGGTCATGAGTTCGAACCCCAGGACCTCCATTAAATTAATAAAGCTAATTACTTTTCCACACCCCAAAAAACCAAAATAAATAAATTCTTTTTTAAAAAGAAATTCTCCTATGGCTTTTAATCATGTTGGAAATTAGCTGGATAGTTACACACTTAGTGTTGGCTTTTTTTTCCTGAAGACTGGACCTCACACTGAAGGGAGGTTGGGAAGGATGCTGTGTGGGGTAGGACAACCCTCCTTGCCACTCCCCCAGGTGGGTCCAAATTGAGCCTGGACAGGTGCATGGAAAGTGCCTCCACCTCCAGGTCAGCCGGGCTGTGCCTAGTGGGCTTCGTCTTGACAGCTCCTGCTGCCTCAGAGCAGTGGAGAACTGAGTTTAGAAACTTTCGCAGTCTGGACTCACAGTCAAAATACAGCTGAGTGGGCAGGTCTAGGCGGACAGCTGAGAACTAACTTGGTTTGTTCCTTTCGCCCTGATCACCTCGTAACTTCCTAGACGTGGAGTGAAGATGGGCTTTCTGGAGATCTGTTGTCCTGAGCTGGTGCCAGCAGATGTGGGAGTGGGGAGATGCCTGAGGGGAGGGCCTGCCACGCTGTGGCAGTGAGAGAAAAGGGTGCCCAAGGAGAATGGCTCTCATACCAGGTTGTCCTTGCTAGGCTGGCCACATGGCTGGGGATGCTTCACTCAAGTGGAAATGTCCTACTCCCGAGTAGGGGGGCAGGCAGAAGACAGAGGTTGTGTCCTGCTGGTCAGTGCCCCCCTGTCCTCAGCCTTCCTCCTGCATGTCCCTGCAACTTTGCTTACAGCCCTGGGGAAGTGGGTCTTGGGGGGCCTGAGGGAGTGGGTGCCTGGTGGACTCCCCAGATCACTACAGTGTGGGCAGCTGTCTGGATGAAACTTGAATGCCCTTTTTTGTAGTATTCTTCCTTCCTGCTCCTCCCTCCCCTGAGTGTGTGCTCTGAAGCACCTCTAGGAAGGGTGGCAAAGTCAGCAACCAGGCAATTAGTTGTAGTGTCTCTGCTTCTCCAGCCTGTCAGCGTTTTCCCAAAGCTGGCGAGCTGCTCAGTATCTAGCTCCTCCCTGCTGGATGTGAGGCCAGTGATGCAGGGACACTGGTGTGGGAGGAACACAGCATCAGGAGGGACACAGTGTTGCAGGAACACTGCATCAGAGGCTGGCAGGCCCTTGTGGACCGCTTTGAAGCATCCCCTTTATTGTCTTGAAAAGGAAAGAAATTAGTAATCTGTCCTACTCGTGCTCAGAACTAAACACACACACATGTGTATATGCACCTGTAACATAAAGGAGGAAGAAAGGGGTGCTGTCCTATGTCAGAAAGTCATTTGTGGTTGAGTAAGTCAGTGCTTGGGGACAGTTGTGCTTGATGCTGAGAAGGTGACAGTAAAAAATATACCTGCTCTGGTGTGACTGTGGTTGACTTTTCTTTCCTGAATGGTGAACAACTCTTAGTAAAATTCTGAACAAACAAGGCACAGTCTGCTGTGATTCACAAGGTAGTAGCACCCCTGCACACTGTGGAGTGAAGGGAGGGGCACACATGCCACATGGGCTGAGTCAGGGTCTTGGCTTAGAATGAGGTCCCCAGGTCTTCACTGTGCGAACCCCCAGCTGGGTGTGGGCACACTGGTGGGAATTGGAGGCTCCCGTGCCCCTGAGGGGACGTGCTGCAGCTCTTGGCTGGGTGCAGGTACGAGACAGCTGGGTGCCTGGTAGAGGGTCAGAATGTAGAAGCCACTTGTGTCAAGTGAATTGCACTCCTTTCAGGAACCTTATGAAACAATAGACAGATGTTCCTATGAGTTTGGGTATCAGTCAGGTGAGGGAGTCTGACAGTTTGGAGGGCAGGTGCCACTGCCACTGCTGAGTTCAGAGAGCTAGGCTGTGAGGGCCGGCAGGGACCCCTCTGAACTCAGCTCAGGGACAGTAGGCTGAAATCAGGGCTGAATAGCCCCCAGCAGGGACACAAGTGGTCTGCTCTGGCCCCTCACCCTGGTGGCCTCCCAAGCCCTGTGTCCATCCAGGGAGTGTCTGCAGTCCCAGGGCCTGAGCCCTCCCCACGTGTGAGCTGTTCCTGCCTCCTTGTGCATTGGACACACCACTGAGTGCCTGGGCCCAGCCCTCAAGATACTTCATGGGCCTGTGTGCACGGGGCAGCTGCTCTGGCTCTGGAGAGCTGGTGTGTATTCTCAACGGTCATGCCCGTGCTGTACGAGGTGTTAAATGCTTGCAGTGAAACGTCTGGTTGTCCCTTTCTCAAAAAGCCACTTGTTTTTTAAGGACTGGTGGGGTGAAGCAGGGGCAGGGATAACTGTGAAGTTCTGCAGCAAGAAGTGTCAAGCTCTGAGAGTTGTCTGAGCTGGTTCAGTGGTGAGATCTGGCTGGTGCTGTCCTTACTCACGGTGGTAGATGCTGCCTCTCTGGGCAGGCTTCTCTTTGAACTTGGTGAGTCTGTATTTTCTATGCATTTATAAAGCACACCTTACATTTTTATCCAGATTTGGGAGATGGGCAGGTGAGAGGCAGAGCCAGCATGATGAATATACTTGAGATGTTTCTGATATCCGGGTGAGCATGTCAGCCTTTGGGCTCCCTGGCCATCCTCAGCTGGCTCCTGCTGTCTACTGTAGGGACCTGCCGTCCACTTTCCTCAGGCCCCTCACACAGGCCACTCTGCCTTCCTGGGGGTGCCCGAGCCAGGCCATGGAGGCCACCTGTCCCCAGAGGCTGTAGCTGGGGCTGGAGGGCTCGTGGGCAGGTTGTGTTCAGAGAGAACAGCTGCCTTCTGTGAGTCTAAGTCATTTAGTGGTCTCTTCCCTGGAAGTCCTGTTCTCTATGAGCCCTCTGACCCAGGTGGTGGGCTGTGCAGTGGGGCAGGATGGGGGTGGCTTGGGAAGAGAGCTGATCCCTCCTTGGTGCCGGCTCCCAGCTCTGAGTACCTGTCCCCACAGGTCCCTCTTGGGCATTTGGTGGAGCGTTAAGCAGAGCCCCTGGAGGGTGGGGACCGTTCGTCCTTTCTGAAGTTGAAGTCATGAGTAATGAGTTGGGCAGGACTCAGGCAGGTGGGTCAGCGAGGCGCCAGCTGCCTCTCGGTGCCATTTATGGGAGGAGGCCTAGTGAGCCACCACCGCCGGGACTGGCGTCCTCCCCAGAGGCAAGTAAGGGCAACAGCACAGCTCCCTGCCTCCTGCTTCCTCCTGGGCCCTTCCTGGGTGTCTCTCTCCTCCCCGCAGCCCAGGATATGCCCTTGAGCCGTGGACCTTGACGTCCTTTCCTGGGGGCTGGCCTTCCCAACTGACACCTGTCCAGTCCCCATGGCCCAAGCTCACTGGGCTCATGACTGCACGGAGGTGACGGCCCCTGGAGAATGGGTGCCTACATCCACAGCCTTCCTGGAAATCACTGTTTCCAACGCTGTCCTCATGGAGTCAGCTCACCACAGGTGGAGAGCCAGGACTGAAAGGAAGGTGTCCTGGGCCAAGTTGGAGCGTCCAGTTTGACAGAGAATTCCAAGAGTGTCCACCCAGAGAAGCTGGTTATCAGCAGAGAGTTGGGGGGAGGGGCAAATGCAGAGGAAGGACAGTGGAGACAGGCCTGAGTTCTGTTTCCCCCTAAAGAATGTTTCTTTTGCTTAAGAATATGTGCAGAAGAAAGAAAAATAGTGGTAAAATACACACCATGTAAAATTGACCATTTTAAATATTTTTAGGTATATAGTTTAGTGGCAGTCAGTATATTCATCACCATCCATCTCCTTTTGGGCATTTGGTGGAGCATTGAGCAAAGCCCCTGGAGGGTGAGGACTGGTCGTCCTTTCTGAAGTTGAAATCATGAGTAATGAGTTTACTTTCCGTAACTTTTTCCTTTTCCCAACTGACACCTGTCCCCACGCACTAATTCCCCACCCCTCCTCTAGCCCAAGGCAACCTCTAATCTCCTTTCTTGTCTCTAAATCCGAATGCTCTTTGGGCCTCATAGGAGTGGAATCAAACAGGATGTGTCCTCTTGCATCTGTCTTATTTTATGGAGTGTAATGTCTTCAAGGTTCATCCATGTTGTAACATGTGTCAGACTTTCCTTCGTTTTTAAGGTTGAATAATATTTTGTTGTGTGGATGGACCTCATTTTGCTTATTCATTCTTCCATTGATGGACACTTGGGTTGTATCCAACGTTTGACAATTGTGATTAATGCTGCAGTGAACACAGGTGTGCAGATACATACATATTTAATTCCCTGCTTATACTTTTTTGAGGTACAAACCTGAAGTGGAATTTTTGGATTACATGCTAATTCTGTGTTCAATTCTTTGAGGAATTACCATTATTGTTTTCCATGGTGGCTACACCATTTTCCATTCCCACCATCAGTGCACAAAGGTTCTGATTTCTCCACATCTTTACCAATACAGGTTATTTTCTGGGTTTTGTTTTATAAAAACTATCTGATGGATGTGAGGTGGTATCTCATTGTGATTTTGATGTGCGTTTCTCTAATGACTTGTGGCCTTGAGCATCTTTTCATGTGCTTGTCAGCCATTTGTGTATCTTCTTTGGAGAAATGTCTATTCAAGTCTCTTGCCCATTTTTTAATTGGATTTTTTTTTGTGGCTGTTGAGTTGTAGGATTTCTTTATATTTTCTGGATATCAGTCCCTTATCAGATATTTGACTTGCAAATACTGTCTCCCATTTCGTGGGCTGCATTTTCATTCTTTTGAGTGTCTTTTGATGCACAGGAGCCAGGTTTTGACACAAAGTTAGAAGTCAGCCAGGTGGAAGGACCATCGTGGTAGCAGCCACACATGCAGCGCTCTAAGGTTGGCTTTGCATACACATACACAATGTGTGAGAGCAGTATCCACGTTAAAAGTACCTATTTCCAAGCCTTCTTGGAACAAGTGTGGTAAACAGCCAAGAAACTGATGAAATTTTTAAGGCTTAAGAGAGGAGGAGGAAAGACAGCTTTTAGGAAGTTTTGTGATGTCCCATAAACCAGCTGAAGATCTTACATGTAAGGTAAAATGTCCAGCACTGCCTCCGCTCCCACCAACCTTTCTTGGACTGACTTTTTTTTTTTTTTTTTTGCATAAAAGTATAAAAAAGTAAAAACTAAAGATATGGCAAGCAGAGATTCTCCAGAGAGTGCTCCAGAGAAGTGGCATTTTAGAAATTACCTTACCCTTGACAGTGCTCCAGGCATGCTCTAGTGTGAGGACCTGGAAGTTATAATGGACCCAAGAACTCAGAAAGCCGAGTAGCTATCCTGAAGTTTGGTTCCCAGCCTGGCCGCCTTCCCTTTGGCCAGTGCCATCGGCACCAGCACAGGCCTCTGGGATGACGTGAGGGCAGCCATATGGGGTCGCTGGGCTGGAGCCACAACTCTGCTTGGCTGCAGGGGCTGGGCCCTGGCCAGATGGCGCTCCTTCAGTTGCCCTCTGCTTCCTTGCAGGGATCGACTACAAGACCACCACCATCCTTCTGGACGGCCGGCGGGTCAAGCTGGAGCTCTGGTGAGTCCGTGGTGCAACTGAGGTGCCCGGGGCGGGGCTACTGCTCTTCAGTTGTTGTGTGGGGCCAGGATGCCTGGCAAAGTAAGTCGGGAATCCTTAAAGAAGCAGAAAGAACCCCTATTTACGTGTCCCTTAGAGTAGCTGTTAACACTTGCCACCGTGCGAATGTGGAGTGGAGTGCAGTGCAGGACCCAGACAGTCTGGGGCTGCTTGTCTTGACAGAGCTTAGCTCCCTTTTGCCCTTAAAGACTCATTTCCACAGGGGCCCTGGCCCTATCTCCACAGCCTTTGCTAAGCTCCACGTTAAGGGCATTTCCAGAGCCTCAAAGTCGAGATGTAAATTTGCACAGGTTTGAGGTTCTCCAGTCCCGCAGGACAGTCTTCCAGAGTGCCCAGGCCCACAGAGCAGGATAGGAATGGGTGGCGAGTGCCTTGCAGGGATCACACGGTGCATGCTGGGGTCCCTCGGGCTGTATCCCCAATCCTCCTTTGTTTCAGGGACACGTCGGGCCAGGGCAGGTTCTGCACCATCTTCAGGTCCTACTCCAGGGGCGCACAGGTAAGACCAGGGGTGCTGCCAGGGCTGTTCTCCAGCGGGGCCACTCTCCTTATGCTTGTTGGCCACCTGATACCCCACTTGCAGGATTCTTTCCCAAGAAGTTTTGATATTCGAACATTAGGCTTCCATCCAAGAGCCCAAACAAGGTTGCCCTCTATTGGAGAGGCCTCAGCTGTCAGAGGGCGCCAGGGCCCCACAGCCAGCTCTGTGTCTTTGCGGGCTCCTGTGGCCCCCACTGCCCAGAGCTGCTGCAGGAGGTATGCTGGGACCCCATACTGTAGAGATGTCCCCCATCACCTGGTTCACTCGAGGTGACTTCTCCACTTGCTGAGTGAGTGAGGAGGCTGCTGGGGAAGCCAGGTTGGTCTCAGGGCAAGGGCTCCCAGGGCCAGCTGGGCTGGATCACTAATCAGGCTGCGGGGACTTTGAGTCCAAGCCACTCGCAGTGGGAAGGGCTGGGAGGGATTACTGCAGGTCCTAGGCGGGCAGGGTGTCGGCAGGGAGCCAGAGGTGGAGGCTGTCCCAGGGGGCTCACTGGGGAATGTGGGGGTTTGCTTGGGGTGTGGGGACTTGCTTGGGTGTGTGGGGACTGAGGGGCACATGAGGATTTGCTCGTCCCTCTTTGTGTCTCCTGGGCCCCCCACGGCATACTTGCGTGCTGACCAAATCTGTGAGCGATTCGTCCCTGGAGGGAGGGCATGAAGCAATTGTGTGAACAGACCCGCTGTCGACTCACTGCTCCAGCATGCGAGGTCTGGGGACCAGTCCTGCCTGTGACACAGGGTGGGCCTACAGCTTCTGGAATTGCTGTGGAGACCCCTGCAGTCAGCCCTGCCCAGCCCTGACCCCTAGGCGGGATGATCTGCCAGGATCACACTTGTGTGAGGAGGAGGCATTTGGGCCTATGGGGCTGTGTAGGGATGCACTCAGCAGGAACGGGGGCAGCCTGGTTAGGGCTTTGTGAGCAGGAATCGATGACGTCTCCAGGTGCCCAGGCACCTCTCCATCTTGCTGTTCTTTCTGCTCCATGGAACCTGGGCAGGAGCCAGGCAAAAGTCTGCAGTAGGGCTTGGACTCAGTATGCTTAGGTGTTGATGTTACCAGCCTTTCCCCAGGGCCTTCCTGAGCCAGAGCCTCGCAGATGTGGCGAGAGGCCGGGGAGACTTGGACTAGGCTTGGCGGCTCCATCCTGGGAGCTCCTGCAGAGGTGTGGACGATGGTGCTGCCTGTCCACCAGCTCCATCCCTCAGTGTGTGCCCAGTATCAGGAGCCTTCGGAGCTGGTGCTTAACCTGGCACTTCCACCTGGAACAGCTGATCTTAAATGATCAGAAAGACAGAAGTGCTCAGGGTGCAGATTGCACCAGATGTGAGATTGAGTAAGGAGAACTTCCTCACAGCCCAGTGTCCTCAGAAGACACATGGGAGAGCTCATGTGCCAAGAGTGTGTCCCACGGGCCCTCTTTTTGTAAAGGAGGGACTGCGTGCATGAATTTATACATACGAGGAGGTGAGAAAGCTAAATTCTGAGGGGTGGTATCCATTATCTCTGGACCACTGATAAATTCTGTTGTCTTCCCTTTGATTTTGAATATTTCTCAGTTTTTCTGCGACACACCCGTCAACTTTTATAATGAAAAATGGAGAGATAAAGGGAGTAGTTGCCTTGGGTTATGATAACAGAGGGTGATTGGGAAATATTGAGAAAGGCCCTGGGAGATTAAACCTAAGTGGGCTCAGCTGTCCGCTTGCTTTGAGTGTAAATGCAGAGTGGACCGGGGACTGACAGAGGACACATCTGACAGCCTGGGCAATGGCCAGAGCACACACTTTGGGGAAGGGATACTGTTACCACGTCCACATTCTCTCCAAAGCAGCCAGGACAGTTGGTGTGTATGCATCCTTGCATCCTTATGCTGAATTCTGTGCTCATTCTGGAGGTTCCTGTTGCTTCTGGGCTGGCGGAGCCCAAAAGCAAGAAGACACCTCTGTGCCTTGATTGGAATGGTAGTTCCTCAGGACATTTGCTGGAGGAGCCCGAGTGCACATCTCAGGCCTGGGGTTGGGGGTGGGGCTGGTTTCCTTGGGTCCTCCTACTGAATTATCAGTGCTTGGCCATCCGTTTCCATCCTGCTTGGCAGGTGGCAGTGGAGGTGAAGGTGTTTTCCAGATCTTTCAGCAAGGGGCTTTGCAAAGCCCCTGATCATACAGACTAGCAAAACCTTTCCAAGTCAGGTTTTGTATTTCCTGTCACCCTCCCACCCTCAGTGAAGACCAGAGAGGCCTTGCAGTCAGTCCCTCAGGACCCAGGTCACAAAAGCCACCAGCCAACTCCTGGCTGCTGTCGCCTGTGCTACACAGGACTGTCTTGTGGCTTTTACTACTGCTGCGGGAGAGCCAGCCCCTGTGCGGTTCCCCCAGGCTGGATGTGTGGAGGGAGCCAGGGGTAGGCAACATTCTGTTTAGTTGGGGGTTTGGGGTCAGCCAGACCAGTACCAGGGAGAGTTTGGCCAGGCACTTGTCTCTTTCTTGGAGGGAGCAGAATGGATCAGTTTTCTGAAAATGGGTTTTAGGTTCACATGAGAATGGTCTGGTGTGTGCTGGGCATCAGGTGGGTGCTGACCAGGGTACCAGTAGCCACTTGTCTCTGCCAGGTAAGGGGCGTGCACTCCCCTTTCCAGTGTGTGTGCTTCTGGGCAGGGCCTGGTGCTTGTGGGGCAGATGCTTCCAGCCACAGCCTCTTATTCCTTGGAAGCTTGACTACATAAGTGCATGACACATTCCAAAATAAATTTAATAAAAAATGACACCTCTGTGCCTTGATTGGGATGATAGTTCCTCAGGACATTTGCCCAAATTCATCGAACCTAAAGTCTGCATTTTCTGGTATATAAACTGTAGCCCAGTCAATCGCCTTGGCAACAATAAGGGCACCTACTTCTAGGCCCAAATTCTATGTCTGAGGAATTTCTCTTACAGCTTGAGTTGTATATGCTCAGTGGTAATAATACTGTGTCCATTACCGGAGAGCCAGCAGCTGTACCATCTAATTAGCCTGGGTCAAGGTGCAGGCCACTGTTAGGAAAGAGTCCTGGGGGTGCAGGGTAGTTTGCACCATGACCCTGTCTGTGTTAGGAAATGCCTGGGAAACACTCGAAAGTGAGTAGCAGGTAATTCCTGGAGAGCTACAGGGTGGGTGGTTGGGGGAGCAGCTTCTATTTATTCTATTGTAAAAGTTAGTAAGTGCCCTAGAGTCTTACTAACTTTTAAAAACCTGAGCCAGAAAAAGGAAAAAAGTATATATATACATATGTGTGTGTGTATATATATATAGTGACAATCTATCTGCCCCTCCTTCTGCCTCTTTGAGACACACAGCTGACTCTGGAGTCCTGAAGGGGTGGTCCTGCTAATCAGGAGCCTCGTTTTGGTTTCTCAGCCATCCTGCTTGTGGTCCGCCACAGCTATTTTCCCCTGCCAAGTCCATGAACATTTTGGTCCCTGCCAGCAGTGTGATCAGCTCTGTGTGTGTCCTTCCCCTGGTGACTCCTTTGTCACCCTGACCTGTCAGACTTGGGTGGTGGTACTGGACAGAGACTGGTGCTAGACAGGAGGGGCAACCAGGGGCTCCCCAGCAGACTTGGAATGTGGTTGGAGCCTGAACCCAAGAGATAGGCTTCTCCTCATTTGCTTGAGCTTTTAAACATTACATAGGAAGCATAAGAAAGAAATGATTCCCCATGCAGCCCTTCAATGTGTGGTCACGTCCATGGAAACCTTTTTTGAGCGGTATATTTATATTTGTATTTTTAAAATACTGCCCTCTGTGTAACTTTGGGATCTGCATTTGTTACCTCACACTCTAGTGATAAGCATGTGTACTTCTCAAGTACTGTTACTTACATTGCCCGCCTGGGGAGTCTGCACCTTGCTCCAGCTGTTCAGCAGCACTGGGGGCTGCATATTTAGTTTGTTTCTCAGTTTTTTTGTTTTATGGGCAGTGCTTTGATGAGCATCTGTGAAGGCTGGTTTTTGGACATAACCTCAATTATTTCTCAGAAGAGGGTTTCTGAGTTGGAGGGCCAGTAGCCCTACCCCCACCCCCGCATCCAGGGAGAGGGCTTTGGTCCCTGTGCCCCTGACAACAGGATGAATTTCTTTTCAGTCATATTCTGTTGCCCACCATAGTGGATGATTTCCCTCCAGGCTTAGCTCTTCCTCCCCAGCAAGCCAGGGGCCTTCCTGGAGCTACATGTGGAGTTTAAAGTAATCTTGATCTTCATCTTAACGGCCTACTCTTCCAGAATTTGAAGGGCATTTTTAAGAGGAAGGGATTTAAAATTCCTTATTTTGAGATGGAATATGCCCTGTTCCTTCAAACTCAGCTGCACTTTTCTCCTCCCCTGTGTGTGATAGAAACGTGGGCTGAATGAATGAAGCCTTCCTGATACAGGGAGGAGTGTGAATCCTGCTTGCAGATGGGTTTTGGTGGCTGAGCCTGCTATGGAGTGGAATGTAGAGTAAGAGACAGGCAGTGGGCCGAGGGGTTGCGCTAGCTTGCTGGAGTCGCCTTCCCGAGGCTCTTGACTGGTCGCCACTGAGATGTTTAGGGTAGGGACAACAAGGAGAGCTAGGTGGGTGCAGTAAGTGGTCTCTGAGGGATGCGATGGGAAAGCGCATGCAGCTGCTGGAGTGACTGAAGTCCTCTGTAAGTGTGGGTTGGAAACCACAGAAACACCTCTGCTCAGCACCTCTGGCACCCCCCAGGAAGAATGCACTGTTGGACAGTGTCGGGGACATGGCCCCACACCTGCCTGCCAAAATTGTCCTCAGGGCCTGCCCTTCACTATAGTCCCATGTGCCCCTTTCTTAGCTCAAGTGAATTTTAAATGATCACAGGGTAACACAGTGTGCTTGGAGGAAAAGATGTTGAAAAAATGCCAGTTGTGCCCCCTTCTGAATCCCCAAGGGGAGAGAGGAGGCAGCCTTGAGCCCAGGAGACCCCTGACAGTCAGACCACCACCCCACATGGCAGGTGTCAAGGGCCACAGTGAGGAGACGGGAGACATGGGTAGCTGAGCCCTGTGCACAGAGCCCCTCTTAAATGCAAAAGGAAGGCTCAAAGCACATTTTCCACATTGCCCCGTGTTAGGTAAATTGTATGGTCTACCTGACACCTGTCTGGCTGGTGCCCGAGTGTCCCTAGTCCTTCTTGTGTTGGGTGGGAGTGAAGTGGGGCAGAGCCCCAACAAGATCCCTTCCATCCAGGTGGCCCCTGGGCCTCACAACGCCTGAGTTTCCCTTGCAGGGGATCCTTCTGGTGTATGACATCACCAACCGCTGGTCCTTCGACGGCATTGACCGATGGATCAAGGAGATCGATGAGGTAGGTGTGCTTCTGTGGACACCCCCTTCCAGGGTCATCCCCTTCCTAGGGCATGTGTACTCGTATCCTGGTGGGGAGTCTCTGTGGCACTCTAGGGTGGGGGTCCTGTGTCCCAAGGGGACTCACCTGTCACAGAATCAACAGAGGGCCCCTCCTGCTTGGGGGGTACAGCGCAGAGAGCGGGCACCCCGCGTTTGTGCACCTGATGAGTCCTGTACCTCCCAAGCATGCGCCCGGGGTCCCCCGGATCCTGGTTGGGAACCGGCTGCACCTGGCCTTCAAGCGGCAAGTCCCGACAGAGCAGGCACGCGCCTACGCGGAGAAGAACTGCATGACCTTCTTTGAGGTCAGCCCGTTGTGCAATTTCAATGTCATCGAGTCCTTCACTGAGCTGTCCCGCATCGTGCTCATGCGGCATGGCATGGAGAAGATCTGGAGACCCAACCGAGGTGAGGCGGGGCCAGGTTCAGGGGGCGGGGCCCCGGAGGACCATGGGGTGGGACTACAGAGGGGCAGGGCCATGCTGCAGTGGGTGGGGTCTGGGAGGGCCATAGGGCATTGCAGGCCTGCCCTCCAGAGAAGCCCAAGATTCCACCCCATCTACCAGCACTACCCGCAGGGGAGCAGGTTCCAAGCTCACCACCGCCCCCACCCCCACCCCACCTCCCAGTCCTCCACCCGCTTGGTGCCCAGTCCCTTAGGCTCAGCAGTACCACCAGAGCGGAGCTGCCAAGATGGCAAGGGAAGCTCAGTCCCTGCCTGGCTCCCCAGGGCACCTCTCAGTGTGTGACTCCAGGGCGGAAACGGGAGCAGGGTGCCTGGTGCAAGGTCAGGGGGCACCCAGGTTAGGGAATCCTGGGAGCTTGGTAGACCTCCCCAGTCCGCAGCCTCCACCAGGCATCACCTGTGCTCATCTGCAGGTGAAATGGCCGCTTGCCCCTCAGTGTCTCCCCGCACTTCACTTCCCCACCCCTCTACAGTCTGACCCCATTCCCCACAGTCTGACCACCCCATCATCTGACTCCCATCTGCAGTGTTCAGCCTGCAGGACCTTTGCTGCCGGGCCATCGTTTCCTGTACCCCCGTGCACCTCATCGACAAGCTCCCACTGCCTGTCACTATCAAGAGCCATCTCAAGTCCTTCTCAATGGCCAATGGCATGAACGCCGTCATGATGCATGGGCGCTCCTACTCGCTGGCCAGTGGTGCTGGGGGTGGCAGCAGCAAGGGCAACAGCCTCAAGCGGTCCAAGTCCATACGCCCCCCTCAGAGCCCACCCCAGAACTGCTCACGGAGCAACTGCAAGATCTCGTAGTCACCTGCTGTCCTGATGTGCCCTGGGAGGGCTGACGCCTTTGGAGAGTTCCTGGCTGGGCCTGGGCCCAACACAGTATACAGGGAAAACTTTGGCCACACAGCCCCTCCTGGGAAGCGTGGGGATGCACCTAGTAGGCTGGGGTCCCAGCCAAACCAGTTCCACAGGATGGGGAGGGCCAGGCTGCCGGGATTGTGGACAGAAATGTCCAGGCCTCCAAAGGGCGGCTGAGAAGAGCCCAGGAGGCAGCTTGGCCTGGCCCCAGCCTTGAAGGGGCTGTCCCTGGGGACTGAGAGGCCAGATTCCCTTTCTTATTTATGTAAAAGATGGTTCACCCCTTTTGTACATTTTTAAAGGAGCAGCAGGGAAGCCTTGATGCAACGACACGGTGACGACTATGGGGATGAGCTTTGGGACATTGGGAGAGGGGGTGTATTTGAGGCAAAGATGGGAAGGAATCCACCATCACAGCTTGAATCTGAATTCATCTAATACTTCACATGGGGGTGTGGGCTGTGTAGGGGACAGTGGGGACATGTGGAAGCTTTGGGCAGCAACCTTGGACTCCCCAGTTACACTCGTTGGCTTCTCTGAGCATGGTGAGCAGTGTGCCCACCACGTAGCTCTGGGCAGCGGTGAGCGTGCGGGCCCCAGCAGTCTGCACAGTGGGTCTGCAGCTTCAGGCTCCCGCCAGCCTTCTGGAGGTGTTCCAGTGTGTCATGGAGCTCTGGGCTCAGAGCCAGGGCAACTCACAGGTTACCTGAGTGGAATTTCCATGTTTCTTGGAAAAGGGGACGTGGGGTGCACCCCCTAACTCCTTCCCCAGCTCCCCCTCCCCTACACGGGGGCCAACAACCTTCCTTCCGTGATTCTGCACCTCTGGTTCTGTTTACATCTGTTGCTACGTGAAATTGGCTCGGCGTCTCTGAGTTGAAGGCACAGAGCTACTTATAGATGATAAGTACTCCCTGGGGCCACCGGGCCCTGGGCAGATCTGGACTGAGCCCACCCCACTTGCCTTCTAGGGTGTCTAGACCCTGCTCTGGCCAGCTTCTGTCTCCTGACCTTGGGTGTGATCCCATAGCTGCTCCTTACCTGGTGTCATCCCTCTGTGAGGTCACCTGTCACCAAACCTTTCTCACCCTTTTCTTAGTGGTGGATGCTGAGCCCCTCCTCGAGGACCCACCAGCCAGCCTGAGCTGGAGGCCAGGCCTCCTTCCGTCCACCTGGCTGGTGACGTGGCCACTGGTCACACTGGTGCTCAACTCTACCTCCTGCCCATGGGCCCTTCCCTGGCCTGTGATACCCCACCCCAACCCCCTGCTTGGGGACTGTCCTGGGTGCTGCTGTTCTGGGAGGCGAGGCAGGGAGGGCCTGCAGCACGTGTGAGCTGGGAGTCTGGCTGAGGCCTGGCTGCCAGCAGGGGTCAGGCAGAGGAGGCCCCACCTGTCCTGTCCTACCAGCAGGAGCCCCTTCTCTGAACTTTGTTTTGAGGAAATAGATGATCCTGCACTCACCATATCAACACTACCCTTTGCTACTGTCCACACTTGCACCGTTCCTGGGCTTGTTTTGGATGGTTTTAGTTTCTTTGTACAGTAAACATAATTCAGCTCTGGACTCCAGGCTGCGTTTTGAGTGAATGGCTGCATGTAGGTGTTAGGGTTTCACTGCAGATTCTTTGTCCTCCATGGCTGCCCTGCTTAGCTTCCATGTCCTGGCCTGAGGGCTGCCGGGTTTCTTTCAGGCCTGCCTGTGTTCCTGGAGGGCCAGGAAGCAGCTCTCCTCAGCCTGTCCCTGCCTGTGCAGTACTGCAGCCCTCAGCCACTGGGACCACCTGTTGCTTGTTGTCCCTGGGGCCAGAACTTGGGACATTGAGCTCTCTTTAGTGGCCTGGGCAGGACCTGATTGCCAAGTTCACACTGCTCCCTGCGAGGGTGCTGGGCTGGAAGGACCATACCCCAAGACTCACCAGAGCTGCAAGAACCTGGGTCTTGGAGTTGGCACCCTCAGTGGGAGAGCCATCTGCTTAAAGGGTGTGCAGGGCTTAGCTCAGGGACATGACAGATGCCCTAGAGACCAGCAGGGCTGCTGTTGGGGCAATTCCTCTAAAAGTGGCCCCCACTCTCGGGAACCACTGCCTCTGGCTGTGGCTCCACAGGGGTGTCCTGGGCCTCAAGCCCTTATGCCTGGGGACACCATATAGGACAGGGGACTGATGGTGTCCTCCACAGCTGGGGCATCTCTTGGTCTCATTGGGACCAGACAGGGTCACAGGACATTTTTCCATCCAGTCTCAGAGCAGACACTTCCTGGGGCCCCAGCCCCCTGGATAGGGCACATTATGGCCGTGGCTGCATTTGATGTCCCCACCTACCCCCATCCCTGGGAGGGGCTCCATGGTGCAGGGGCCTGAAGTGGGCAGGGGAAGACCTTTGGGTCCTGTAGTTCCTTAAGCTCTCCTGTGACATGCTGTTTTCAGGGTGCTTTTAGGTGCCTATGATTGCTGTCAGGACTCACCCACGGGGCCATGGACACTGAGAATCACAAGTCAGACCAAGTAGATACCCTCGGCCACATTTCCAGTGTTCACAGCTGTGTGACTGGTCAGCATACACAGGCCATTTCCTCCCTGCCCACTTCTCTGGGACCTCACTTTTTTGGCACCTATTAATCAGTTGAGGAAGGGCCTAGACCAGAAGTTGGGCACCGGGGTTTCAGCAGGGAACTGGGGAGGGGTGCTCACTAAATGCAAAGTCCTGCCATGCATCAGCCTGTCCCAACTCCGTCAGTAACTGGTCAGAGAAAGGCCAGGCTGCACCCATCAGGCATCTTTCTGCTGCAGAGGGTTAACCCCCCCTCAGAAAGGGCTTAGATTTGATCCCAGAACTTGCTGGCAGGGTATGACCTTCAGAAGCGGCATGGAGGAGGTTGTGGAATCACTCCTGGGAAGGGAACAAAACCCCATTGTTGCTAGGTGGGATGCAGAGCCCCTGCACCTCTTCCTGGACAGTGACTTCCAGGCGGCGGGCCAGCCTAGGCCTGCTTTGGGAAAGATCCTGGCCCGGGGGTGGGGTAGGGGAGCCCGAGGGGTTGTCCAGCCCTGCCCCCTCCTACAGGGCAGCTTTGATCCCTGGGCCTTTCCATCCCTGAGCCCAGGGCCTGGAGGAAGGAGGGGCTCCGGTTACAGGGTTCCCCCTCCCTCTCCAGCCAGAGCCAGCCCTTCTCCGCCCCTTGGTGACCCTTGTGGCCAGTGTCTCTGTGATTCTGGGTGCTGGCCCCTCCCCAGCCTTCCTCGCCTCTCCCCGCCCCCTGCCCTGAGCTGACCAGAGGGGCCAGGCGGGGGAGGGGCCAGTGCCACATGCACAGACTCAGCTCGGAGAGACCCGGACCCACCCAGCCCCTGGGACAGCGTCTACCGTGAGCTCCGACCTTGCTGGAGAGAGGGGAGCCCAGGGTCAGAGGGCAGGGGTGCCGACCACAGGTGTGGGAGGGTGGATGCCTGTAGGGAGTGGGGCTCGGCAGGCCCTGAGGAGGAGCTAGTGGCCACACACCCCCACCCCTGGTCCCACAGTCCCCATGCCTGCCTCGAGGCCGCTCCTGCCGCTGCTCCTCCTGGTTGGGCTGACTTCAGGGGCCAACCTGCCGCCAGGGCCCGGGAGCCATCCGGGTGTGTGCCCCAACCAGCTCAGCCCCAACCTCTGGGTGGACGCCCAGAGCACCTGTGAGCGTGAGTGCATCAGGGATCAGGTGAGCAGTGGGCACATCCCTGCTGGCCCGGTTGGGGGGTGGGCAGACTGTAGGGGCCCAGAGTGTCTGGAGGTTCTGGCCAGCCTGGGGGAAGCCCAGACCTCACCCCTGCCCCAGGCCTTGCCTGCAGAGGGGACCCTGGCAGCACTCAACCCTGGGAGTTCACTCCCTCCTTGGGCTCCCCACTGTTCTGCTAGTTTCACACTATGCTCTGTATGATGATCCCAGGGGAAAGACACCCCTAGTCTTTGCCTTCGTGTGTTTGAAGATTGGGGGCCCCCTCCTTACTCCCCAGACTTGCACACCCCCACCATGCACCACTGAAGTGGCCTTAAACACATTTTATGTCCTCTTCAGCCTCAGTGTCCACATCTGTGTGACAGGAATAATAAAAAAAAATCTGCTTTGGGGACCAAAGGATTCAATGAGGTTCAATGAGATGACATGGGTGATGGGCATACCAGGGAGCTGTAGTTCATTGTACAACATGATATGCAAACTTCTGCAAACCTGCTCAGCTCCCAGAGGGGAAACAGAGATTCAGGGAGAGGCAGCAGGAGATGCACCCCTGACCGTGCTGGGGGTATTAGGGTGTCCACTGAGCTGTCCCCCACCCCCTAGGACTGTTCAGCCACCGAGAAGTGCTGCACCAACGTGTGTGGGCTGCAGAGCTGTGTGGCGGCCCGCTTCCCCAACAGTGGCCTGGAGGTGGCACCCGTGCAGGCGGCCTCCTGTGAAGGTTTTGTGTGCCCGCAGCAGGGCTCCGACTGTGACATCTGGGATGGACAGCCCGTGTGCCGCTGCCGTGACCGCTGTGAGAAGGAGCCCAGCTTCACCTGCGCCTCGGACGGCCTCACCTACTACAACCGCTGTTACATGGATGCTGAGGCCTGCCTGCGAGGCCTCCGCCTGCATGTCGTGCCCTGCAAGCATGTCCTCAGCTGGCCACCCAGCAGCCCAGGGCCCCCGGAGACCACCGCCCGCCCGACGCCTGGGGATGCCCTGGTGCCGCCTGCCCTCTACAGCAGCCCCTCCCCACAGGCAGTGTATGTGGGGGGCACAGCCAGCCTCCACTGTGATGTCAGTGGCCACCCGCCACCTGCCGTGACCTGGGAGAAGCAGAGTGACCAGCGGGAGAACCTGATCATGCGGCCAGACCAGATGTATGGCAATGTGGTGGTCACCAGCATTGGGCAGCTGGTGCTTTACAACGCTCGGCTCGAGGATGCCGGCCTCTACACGTGCACCGCACGAAATGCTGCTGGCCTGCTGCGGGCTGACTTCCCGCTCTCCGTGGTCCAGCGAGAGCTGGCCAGGGATGGGGCCCCTGCCGCCCCGGCTGAGTGCCTTCCCAGCACGCAGACCTGTGTTGGCCCCGACTCTGGCCTAGTCCTTTGGCACTTTGACCCACAGCGGGGTGGCTGCATGACCTTTCTGGTTGGCAGCTGTGTAGGGAGTGCCCAGGGCTTTGAGACCTATGAGGCGTGCCAACAGGCCTGTGCTCACGGCCCCAGGGATGCCTGCGTGCTGCCTGCCGTGCAGGGCCCCTGCCAGGGCTGGGAGCCACGCTGGGCCTACAGTCCGCTGCTGCAGCAGTGCCACCCCTTCGTGTACAGCGGCTGCGAGGGCAACGGCAACAACTTTGAGAGCCGTGAGAGCTGCGAGGATGCCTGCCCTGTGCCGCGCACACCACCCTGCCAGGCCTGCCGGCTCCGGAGCAAGCTGGCACTCAGCCTGTGCCGCAGCGACTTCGCCATCGTGGGCCGGCTGACCGAGGTGCTGGAGGAGCCCGAGGCAGGCAGTGGCGGCATCGCTCGTGTGGCCCTGGACGATGTGCTTAAGGATGACAAGATGGGCCTCAGGTTCTTGGGCACCAAGTACCTGGAGGTGACGCTGAGTGGCATGGACCGGGCCTGCCCCTGCCCCAACGTGACAGTGGGCGACAGCCCACTGGTCATCATGGGCGAGGTACGAGACGGCGTGGCCATGCTGGACGCAGGCAGCTACGTCCGTGCTGCCAGTGAAAAGCGAGTCAAGAAGATCTCAGAGCTGCTAGAGAGGAAGGCCTGTGAGCTGCTCAACCGCTTCCAGGACTAGCCAATCCACCTACCCAACCCCACACCCACCCATCCCACCTCTGGCAGCTGAATAAAAGTCCTGGACCGCAAGGCCTGACCCTTCCCCACCTGGCCTGCTTCAGCAGGGATCCTGCCACCACATGGGACTTTGGCTCCAGTCTGAGGTCACCAAGGAGCACCAGCCTCCTTCTGGGGAGCCTCCTGTGTCCCTGCAGAAGCACAAGTGAGGACCAGCCACTGAGGTGGTGCCACCTCCCATGGTAGAAGGCCAGGCATCCAGTTCAGTGTTGTCTCAACGATCCCTGGGTCCTCCCTCCCTCTCTCCCTCCCCTCACTGTCCGAGTGGAGCAACAGAGTCCAGGATGCCCCCAAGCCCTGACCTACAGGCCAAAGCCCTCCTGCCCACAGTATGGAACCCTTGGAGAGACAGCCTGCCTACCCATCATCCTCCATACCAGCAGTGGGGCAGCAGGAAACACTTTTATTTCCAGGCTCTCAGCAGCCTTGTGGCCCCTGGTCAAGAACTCCTAGCCTGGGCAGAGCCAGTCCCCATAGTGTGGCCCAGGGAAGCAGGTGCTGGTAGTCTGGGTTTATCCCAGGGACATAGGCATACTGGAGGAGGGGGTTACTCTTTCCGGAAAATTAGGCACTTGTTGTTGGCTGGCATGTCCACCTATAGGAGACACTTTGGCTGGAGAAGCTGCCTCTGGTCCCCAGGGAGGCTGCACCTGACCACAGTCCTCTCCACCTACCATCCTCTCCAGGAGCAGGCCGCTAGCCTGGCCCAGGTCTTCCAAAAGGGCTGTGTCCCGCAGCCCCCACTCTGGATTTCTGCAGGAGAGAAGGAGGTGGAGTCGTGGCCTGGGGGTCGCTCAGCCCACCTGCCCCCCGAGCCAAGCCCCCTACCCACCCAGCTCTGACCTGCATCTGAGGGTCAGGTCAAAGTCCACGTTACTCTGAGGAGAAATCTTCCCATTGATGGCATAGGGCTGTGGAGATGGGGTACACAACTCTGCCTGCCGCCCACTGCCCCAGGGTCAGCCATCCCGTCATCCACTGGGCAGACTTGCAAGCTGGCACCGACAGGATGGAAAGGACACACCCCTCCCTGCCCTCCAGAGGCGGGATAGCTGAGGACCAGCTACTGAGCCAAGGGGGTGCAGGGAGACTGGCAGGTGGGGTGGGATGGGGGAGGGTATTGGAGAGAGGCAGGCCTGGGTGTGTTACAGTGATGACAGGTAGCTGGGGAAAAGAGAGAATAAGGGAGTCCAGAAAGGCAAGAACAGCCAAGGATGGCTAGGGTGGTCCTGCCAGGGCAAGCCCCACTCTGGCAGGGGCACTCACCCCATAGGTGATGAGCAGCGCCTTGGGTTTGAGCAGGTGTCCTGCTGCTCTGAAAAGCCCCTGTGGAGAGGGGAGGCAAGACAGCAGTGAGGAACTTTCCTCAGACCACTAAAAGAGCCCTGGGCCCCGTGCTGGAGGCTCAGCCTGACTTCCCCGGCCTGAGTGCCCCATCTCTCATATGGGGCAAACCTGGCACCCCACTCCCTCCCAGTGCAGGGGGAGGAATGCGCATGGAGCAGGTGGGTGGCCCCTGGGTAGCTCACCCACACTCCCACACACCTCAGTGCATCTCAGGGGGCTGATGTGGATCATGTTGATGCAGAGTAGCAGGTCCAGGGATTGCGGCAGAATCCCGCCCCACTGCTCCCAATCCCAGGTCACGTCCAGGTACAGAGGGGCTTTCACGTTGGGCAGCTCATGGGCCTGAGTGGTGGCTGCAATGCTGTGGAAAGGCAGGCCGTGGGTGGGGGTGGCCTCTGCAGCCATTTCTGAGCCCCTGCAACCCGGCTTGGTAGAGGCCTAGAAGGGTCACAAAAGCGTATGGAGCCAGGGGCAGCGGGATGGGGCCCGGTCTGCCATTGAACCTGTCCAGGCAGCGCTGGTCCACGTCGGACGGCTGCCACTCGGCGTAGGGGAAGGCCCGCGCGAAGTGGGCCGCGTGCTGGCCGGAGCCCGAGGCCACCTCGAGTACGCGAACGCCGCGCTGGGCCGGGTCCACGTACTGCCGCAGCACGCGCAGGATGGGATCCTTGTTCCGCTCCGCGGCCGCCGCCATCAGCATCGTCGTAGTCTGGTGCCGCGAGACCTGTCGGGAGCTGTGGCCTCGCAGCCGCGTAGCACGAGACCCACCTCACCACGGACTACAATTCCCAGGAGGACGCGCGCCATGCGTTAAAGGGTCCGCAGCCGCTGGAGGCGCTCAGCGAGCGGCTGTCTCCGGCGGCGGACCGGGCGACGAGCTGGGTCACCGGCTTACAGGTGCCTATCGGCTCAGCACCCGGTGTCCGTGGCTGTCCTAGCTTTTTCATCGCGCTTGTTACTCCAAAACTGTGTCGTTCGCATTATCACCTGAATAGATGCTTCCCGCTTGTCTGGCTTTTTTTCGTTGATGAAATCTCTTAGGTCAGAGAGTTTTTTGAGATGGTGGGAAAAAAACCTCAAAAACTCAAAAGCCTAACTGTATAGCACAAGGAAATATATATAAGATCTTGTGGTAGCTCACAGCGAAAAAATATGTGACAATGAATATATGTATGTTCATGTATGACTGAAAAATTGTTATTTTCACTGGAATTTAACACAACATTGTAAAATGACTATACACTGGAATTTAACACAACATTGTAAAATGACTATAACTCAATAAAGGGATGTTTAAAAAAAAATAGACTGATATAAAAAAGTCAAAAGTCTACTGCGCCGCCCGGGAATCGAACCCGGGTCGCAAGAATGGGAATCTTGCATGATACCACTACACCAGCGGCGCTACTTGCTGAGCGTTGGCCCGCGAGACTTAGGGTTTCGTGACGCAAGTTCCCCACACCACTCTCACACCACACAGAAAGACCAGAACGCGTGCGCCGCCGCCGCGCCAACAACAGGGATAGGAGCGCCGCGCTTGGAGAAGGACGCGACAGTGGGGGTCTCGCGGTGCGCTTGGGCGCCCTGCTCTCGAGAGGGAGGAGCGGGAATGAGGGACGCGGGCTTGTGGGCAGCCTGGATTCGGGTTGCACCTTGGAATCTGTGGCAACCGCCGCATTCCAAAAGTGATGGGGCGGGGCCGAAGCAGAGCTCTTCAGGGGAGGACCTTCGTAGGTGGGCGGGGTTGTGTTGTGGGTGGGGCTTCCGGTGGGCGGGATTGTGCTTGGTAAGGCTCCTTGTCGTGGGTGGGGCTCCCGTCGGGGTAGAGCTGTGTGGTGGGTGGGGCAGGCCCAGCGTGCAGGAACTGGATACTCAGGGTTTCTCTGTGCACCGAGATAACCAGCGCTAGCCCAGGGTTCACGGGTGTTGTGAAGGGTCGGTGAACCCAGGAATCAAGTCGGAGGCCGATCTGTTGTGTCCAGGGTACTTCTCTGGTTGTCTTCTTGGGGTCCATGTCTCAGAAGGGGCCCTGTTAGCAGGCTAAAGGCGTTGCTCCTCAGTCAACACTAGCTTATCTCCTTAGCTGGACAACTTTTCTCGCTTGAGACTCCCATACTCGACTTCGCTCTGGCAAGGGCTCTGAGGATGGCACTGACTGGAACTTTAGCCGGGGGTTGCTGTCGAGGGGACAAGGGCCCAGAGTCTGACTGTGGTCAGACAGAGGACAACTTTGCAGCTTCTGGACAGGAAATGGTATAGGGTTGGCTGGTCTGGACACACCCCCTGGGAAGTTTCCACTCAGTGGGCCAGCTTGCCCACCTCCATCCCGCCCCGGTGGCACTCTGCTCTACAACCACCCTGTTTTCTTCAGCAGACTTTCTCGTTTCACGGCCCTGAGCTTTCATTACCTGACTCACGTTTTGCCTCACCTCCTCCTAGTTTGTTGGCTGAGCCATTTCTGTGTCTCCAGGTGGAGAAGTGTTCCTCAATGCAAATCCCTGCCCCTGCCCCCATCTGTGAAGATCAGTGGTTACCTGAGTCCTCACCACCCAGGCCCCTTGGCCCACCTTGCCCACTCAAGAGGCACCAGGCTTCCTGGTGGCTTCACATGGCATTCCTGGGCACAGGCCACTCTGTGCTCTTGTCATGTAATAAGAAATACATATTTGGTCTTCATCCTGGTTCCTGGCACAGAGCTTCTAAAACCCTGGAGATTTCCAGGGGTGAGAGGAGCATCTTTTATTCGTAACAAGCCCCTTTCAACCTTACTTGGGTATGTATCAATGAGGTGACTTTTGGGAAATGGGAGCTGGTTGCTAAGGAACCCTGTGATTAGAGGGTTAGAACTTTCTGCCCCACTCCAGACTTCTGACTCCTAAGAGTGGGTGGGGCTGGAGACTGAACAAATCACCAGTGGTCGATGATTTAATCAGTCATGCCTGTGTCCTGGAGACTCCATACAAACCCAAAATGAAAGGGTTCAGGGAGCTTCCATCTGTAAACTCATGGTGGTGCAGAGAGGGTGGCTCCCCAGGAAGGCATGGAGGATCTGCACCCCTTCCCACCCCTTTCCTGGGCATCTCTTCCATCTAGTTCTTCCTGAGTCATGTCCTTTATGATAAACCAGTAAACAGAAGCAAAGTGTTTCCATGAGTTCTGTGAGCTGTTCTGGCAACACGAGGAGGATTACAAAACTCGTTTTACAGCTGGTGGGTCAGAAACACAGGTAACAGTCTGGACTTGTTGCTAGCATCTGAAGTAAGGCCTGTCTTGCGAGACAGACACCTTAAACTGTAGGGTCTGCACTGATGCTGGGCAGTCTATGCCAGGATTGAGTTAAATCATAAGACACCCAGTTGGTGTGCAAAGGGATCTGGAGAATTGCTTACTGAGAAAACCCCACACATTTGGTATCTGAAGTGTTGTGAGTACACCTGTGTTCTGTAAGAGGAAAGGAGACTGAGACAGATCCATTTCCGAGCTTCCCCATGTTGGATGGTGCTGCTTTCAGAATTGCCCAAATGACCAGCAACATCTTCTGTTTAACAGCCTTTGACCTCAGGTTGATATATGCCTGCCATTCATTACTCTGGATTGGCTGCTGTGTGAACTGACACCTGCCTTCAGCACTCACCAAGCTCTGCGCCTGGGACCAAAGGAACTGGACACAACTGAGCAGTGGCCTTTGCTGTGAATATGTGTCAGCACACACTTTCAGGAAAGCCAAGGATGCAAGGATGTATGTCAGACTCTGGGAGGATCCAAGACCCCCAGGGGATGCTAAATATTGGACCCCTGGAAGCATCCACACCTTGGCCTGTGCTGTATGATACCCCCTGGGGTTGTGTCTTCTGGGGATTATTGATGGAGCCGGAAATACCTTCTCCTAGTCATGCTCATTGACAAAGGGCTGTGGAGTGAGCCCCTGGGTGCTGCCCCATGATGTCCAGAGCCAACGGCAGGGTCCAGCTTCCCTCTTGAGGTCCAGGCCTGTGTGCCCACTGAACCCCCTCCCCACCCCATGTGAGTCTGAACTTCTTCCCAAGCCCTCCAGTACTAGATCCTGGGCGAGTCACCACCTCCCGTTCCCTCCACTTCCGTTCCTATGTTAATTTCCTAGAGCTACTGTAACAAATTACCCTCAAGCTTGGTGGCTTAAAACAAAAATTTATTTTCTTACAGTTCTGGAGGCCAGAAGTCCAAAATAAAGGTGTCAGCTCCCTCCAGTGGCCCTACAGGGAGATCCTTCCTACCACTGCCAGCTTCTGGGGGCTCCAGGAGTTTCTGGGCTTGTGGCCACCTCACTGCAGTCTCTGCCTGTCTTCACCTGGTCTTCTCCTCTGTGTCTCTCTGTGTCCAAACAGCCCTCCTTTCTCTTACAAGGATGATCATCACTGGATTTAGGGCCTATCCTAATCTAGGATGACCCTATTTCAAAATCCTTGTTTTAATTATATCTGCAAAGATCATTACTCTAAATAAGGTCACGTGCTGAGGTTATTATGATAACTGGGGTCTGTGAGGTAAAGGCCTTCCCTTACCATGACAACCATTATTTCTGCTGGGTGAGGGCCCTTCCCTCCTGTCCAACTGCCCCTGACTCTAACTCTTGGATGGGTTCCCAGCCTCTCGGACAACAGGGAATGTTGGTGGCTGCAAAATGCTGTCTCTACCAGGACTTCGCATGCTGACCGCCATGATGGACAGTGTAGTCCAGGTAAAGCCAGGCTGACCAAGATTCCGACCCTACCAGGAGATCCCAGCTGAACTCATGGCAGCTGGCCCATTCGGACCCTGACCCCTTGGGGGCGCTCTCCCCAGGCCAAGGCAGATCTGGTGCTCAATTGGGTCCTGGGAGCAGTGAGGCTGGGAAGGCCCCTCACAGGGAGATCAGCCTCACCCCTCTCCTCCCCTCCAAGTGTCAGGGCTTTGCTGTCTGTCCTCCACAACCTGGGTTTCCTTCACCATGGATAACCCTTGCACTGGCTCAGTGTCTCTTAGGGACCACTGGGTTCTCTCACCTCCCCACCCCAACTGTCCCCCACCTGTCCTGTACCTCCTCCCCTCATGCCTATCAGGACCACTCATGTTTGGCTGCTCTTTCCTGGGAGCTCTTCCAAAGGCTCTGGACCCAACCTTTGACCTTAGACAAGGCCCACTGGCAGGGCTGGGATACTAGGGCCTTGTAGCCTTAGCCACCAGAGGACTTAAGCAAAGGCCAGGCCTGTCCGCCCACCAACAGGCCCTGTCCTTCGCCTTGTCCATGCTGGCCTGAGAAGGGTGCCTGGGAGAGGAGGAGCTCTTAGCTCATATCAGCTTGGGGGAGTGGTACTCCCCCACCCCAGGGCCTGCCAGGAACACGTGCTCTCAGGACACAGGCCCCCCACACCAGACCCCTCACCCTCTGGGGTCTCCTCAGCAATACTGAGTTAGCATTATGCTTGAGGCCACCAGGGAGGCCAGGGCAGCCAGCACAGATAACAGAGGACTGTGCTGGCCTCGACACGGCTGGGGAGAGGGAGAGGGATGGGCACCTCAGGTGGAAAGGCAGGTCAGGGAGAGGCTAGCTTGTTGGGGGCCTGCTCAGGTCTGGACTTCCTGAACATGCTCTCCCCTCTCAGGGTCACAGGCCTAGCCCAGCCTGGCCCCGCAGAGGGGGCAGCTGGGGAAGAGGGGGGCCTTATTCTTCGGCCTTGAGTAGGACAGGACTCAGAGCCAACGGGCTATGAGGAGGGGGGTGCAGATGAGAGGAAGGACAGCTAAGCCACCCCTGGAATGCAGGCTTCCCTGAAGGTGCCCAAGCAGGCTCAGTCACCCCTGCCACCCACACAGGTGCATGGCATAGCCTGGTAGGAACACAGCACAGAGCAGGTAGGGTGAGGGGTTCCTCTTGCTGGTTGCCCCCACCCCCTACCCTGCCAGGAGCCACCCCTCGCTCCTCTCCATGTACTGTGCTTGTTTGGACACTACACAAGCAAGGCCTGCTCTGAAGATGCGGTGTTGGGGAAGCTGGGCTAGTTTGCTCCAAGCCTCACTGGGCTGTGGCTCCCAGGTGGAGACAGAGCCCAGGCGCTGGTGCTGGTCCAACAGTCTCCTCAGATACCTGTGGGAGCAGCGCAGGAGCCCGGGGCACAAAGTTGTCTCCACTAGCCTCAGAGGCAGATGCCACAACCCCTGGATAACTCTGGGCAGAGTTTTTTCTTTTTGGCATTAGGGACTGAACTCAACTACAGGGAGGATGGGTGCCTCCCGCAAAACCCACAAGGCCCTCAGGCTCACAAATCCAAGTGTGCTGTGGCTCCCCCCACCTCCAAACCCAGGCTGCTGTGACTCCCCCTCCACTCCAGCCTGGGGCAGCCAGGGAGCTGGGAAGAAGGGGCACACCTCCATCTAATTCTCAAGAAGGAACCCTGTGGGTACAGCCTGCCTGAAGGGGCTACCTGGCAGATTAGGGCTCAATGGCCCAGCCTCCCCTCCTCCCTGGGCCTCCCAGTTCCCTGGGGTCATGGTCGCCCAGCTCCCTGGGGGTCATGGTCGATGGGCATCACAGACAATGGTCTTGAGGCACTGTCACTGCAGTAGGTGACGGATCCTATGGCCTGGGGGTTGGGAGGAATAAGTGCTCTTTCTCCCCTGTGGGATGACATAAGCAAGCTGGGTCTCCTCATCCACCTTCTCCAACCACAGGATCCAGCCCCTGTGCTGCGCCTGGACTGGTAAGGGGCCCCCTGCCTCCCTGGGGTTGGGGGAGCACATCAGCATGCAACGCTGAAATGCAGCAGAATGCAGTAACTGCTCCTGTCCCACAGGGTGACAAGGAGATTCCCAGAGTCTCACATCTCTGCCCAAACCCAGGGAGCTAAACTGCCTTTTTCTCATCTCTGACTCCCTAAGTCCCATAAGAGTGAACCCTCACACTGGCCCAGGCACCTTGGCGGAGGATTTCAGAGGTGCGTGGAAACACCCTTGCTTCTAGGGTCCGCAAAGAGCACCCCCAGCTTCTGTCAACGCCTCGGCTCCTTTGACATCACTGCCGACCCCAGGATGGCCTGGGCTGGAGGAGCCTCGCCACGTCTGGGTTCCCCCTGGCTCGCCTAGCCTCCGGTGGCCAACAGGCGGCTCGGGCCTTAGGGAACTTCCTCGGCCTTGGCCTTGAGCCCGAGGGGCGGGCGCTGCTTGCAGCCGCCCCGCCCCAGCCTCGGGCCGCGCCGCGGGTCCAGCCACCTTCCCAAAGGCCCAAGCGCCACTCTTGCTGCGTGCCTCGGCGCGGGCCCTTTAAGGTCCGGGGGTGTGTGACGGGCCCGCCCCCTCCCCGAGACTCCGGCCTCCCGTTAAAGGGGCCGCGCCCTCGGCGCCCGCCAAGTGCCAGCCGGGCGGAGGGCGCGGAATCTGGCCGCGGGCCGGCGGGCGGGGAGGGTGAGGGCGAGGGCGCGCTACGGCCCCTCCACACCATGTACACCATCACCAAGGGACCCAGCAAGCTGGTCGCGCAGCGCCGCACAGGTGCGCAGAGGGGCCGGCAGGGCAGGGAGGGCCAGCCGGGGTCCGCACGCGGTCCCCTCCCCCGGCGCGGCGGCGGCTGAAGCGCCTTCCCGGTGCCCGCAGGTCCCACGCAGCAGCAGGTGGAGAGCAGACTCGGAGAGCTCCTGAAATGCCGGCATCCCGCGCCGTCGACCCCGCAGCCCCCACGGGCGCAGCCGCCGGGACCCTGGCCCCTGTCGAGGTGAGACGCCTGACCCCGGCTGGAGACCGGCCCTCCCCTCCCCTCCCTTCCCTCTCCGGCCGCCGTGGGGCCTGGAGGGTGACCTTGGGGAAAGGTTAGCCACATGCTTCGGGCAGGCACGGAGGGGGCGGGGCGCGCCGACCCCGCACGCGTGTGCAGCTTAGCCTCCCCACCTTCGCGCTTCCGCCTCACCTGGCGCCTTGCTGGGTCGGAGGGGCCTGGGCCGGATACCCCTCCGAGCCCTGTGGTACCCCGAGGACCCTGAGACGAGAGAAAGCCGACTGGCTCGGAGGGGCTCCAGGCGGCTGAGTCAGGTGCCCTGACCGACCTTGGGCTGCGAGGGCCAAGGTTTGAGATGAGCTGCCGGGGATTCGCCCTGGAGGGCGGTAACAAGGTGGCCCAGGAACTGGCTCTGGCCCTGGCCCACAGGAAGCCTACCTCTGCCCGCAGCGGGAGGCTGCCAACCCTGCGCTTGCAGAGCAGCTGGGGGAGAACTGCACGTGGTTCCCTCTGGCCCTGCCAGGCCACTGCTCTCCTGCCCTTCACCCCAAACACCCTGGCTGGGTGCAGAGACCCCCCCGCAGATGCTCAGGGGTTGCTGGAGTTGTGGGTTTTCTACCTTTTCTGACCAATTTTGCTGTAGGAATCTCAGTCCAACCACTTAGGCCTCCAAGTGACTGTGACCTGGAGGTCAGATCCCTCATCCTCCTAGGCTTAACCTTTAACTTTTTGGCTCAGGCCCTGGCCTCTGGTTTCACTTATTCTGTGCAAGTCCTGGGCCCAGGGCTTTGGACCAAGCCCACCCAGGCCTGAGGGCTCCTGCCTCCTGCCTGTGGGTGGTTGGGGGCAGCAGACTTAGGGCCCGTGAGGCAGCGCTGAGGCAGCCTTGGTACAACTTCCCAAGCCGAGGACAGACAGCTTCCAAGGCTGGCCAGGAGGTTAGGGGCGGTGTGCTGTGCCCTTCCCCCTCATTATTTATGCCCCGCTCAAGATGCTACAGGTGGGGGCAGTGTGTTGGGACCCTTCCAGGCTGAGGCCCTTCCCAGGGGCCTCCTGCAGGGAGCATGTTGACACTTTGAGGCTGGTCCTAGGGAAGAAAAGTTTCTAGGCCAGCCACAGGTGCCTCCTGGGAAGGGAGGTGAGTGGGACTTTGGGAGATACTACCCAGGACCGGGGCTGTACTGTGACACTGCCCTGTGACATCAGACTTGGTCCTCACAGCCACCCTACCTCCCAGAGGAGGGAACAAGGCATAGGCGTGTAGCCACCCTGCTCACCCAGTCAGGGAGCCTCCCACTCTTTTACCTGGAGAAACCCATTGCCTTCTTCTCCACAGCCCCTTTGCTGGGGAATGGGGAAGGCAGGGTGCATCTGTGGCAGGGTCAGGGTGCTGGGGAGAGAGGTGGGAAAAGTTGTGCAGAGCCCTTAAGTTGCTGCAGCCAGCCAGGTCCCAGGGATTGGGGTGCTGGTGTTTGGCCCCACAGCCTGCCACAGTCCTGTGTGGTGCTGTGTCCTGCTAGCTGCAGAGGAGCTATGAGACGGGTCCCCTCTTCCTGCTGAGGTCACACCCCCTTCCCTAAGCTGCCCCCAGCAGGTCCTCCACAAGGGGGAGCCCCAACCCCAACCCCTGAACCTTCTCAGGGGACAACCCTCTAAAATCACTTCACCCAGACTTGCCCTCGAAGAAGGGAGTGCTTGGTGCACCACCAACGCTTAGGTTCCAGTTGGGTGCAGGTCTGGGTGCCACTCAACAGGCCACACGAATCTGTACCTCTGATGAGCTCTCACTCCCAGCGAGAGAAAGATGAACAGAGTCGATATAAACTCTCTGGGAGAAGAAAACCTGGGGCCATGTGACCACCTGATGGTGTGGGGAAAGATGGGCACATGGGCTGGTAGGGAAGGGGGCTTGGAAGCTCTACTGGGTTTTAGGCTTTGGGGTCAGATAAGCATACAGTTAAGTTCTGATACTGCCATCCAGTCACCGCAGGTGACCTTGGAGAGGTCACTTTCCTGTTGAGCCCAGTTCCTGGGAGCCCAGTGGTCTACCTTGGTGGGTAGTGAAGCAAATTAAGTCAGAGAATGCCCCTCTTGGCACTGAGCAGGGACTGGGGTGCTGTGGGATGGAGCTAATAGTGTCCCTGGGAGCTGGCGCAGAACAGGGTGGGAGGTGGTGTTCCTCTGAAGGTGCACATAAGAGCCGTGCCCTTTCCCCTAGAGGGCCCGCAGAGTAGCCTTATGTAACTACCAGCCGGGGTTGGGCATGTGCCTGCCTGCTGGGGCCCCTTCTCAGCCCCCTCCAGGACACCATCTAGGTCCTTATGATTCATAGCTCTTGGCCCTAAGTCTTCCTTTTTTCCCTTTTACGATCTCTGGTCTCCAAATTTTCCTAGAGTTCATGGCCTTGCAGGGATTGGGGGAGCAGGTGAGGGGCCGTCCCAGTTGAGGACAACTCAGGCCTGAGAGGAGCCCTGCCCCTCTACATTCTCTATGGCCACGACCCTGTCAGCCTGGAGCTGGCGGGACCGGTGCCCCTCAAGATGCTCCTCTTTATTTTAGTGCCCCTCTCAACTGAGGAGGAACCCCGAGCGGCGGTGGGGCACCTGAGCCCAGGATGGCGAGCAGGCCGGCGGGACCGCGAGTGCCTGGCGGAGTGGCACGTGCAGCCCAGGACTCCCGGCTCCCACCTCCTGCTGTAGGTGTGGGCCCTGTTCCCTCCATGGCCCTATCCCAAGCTTCATGTGTATAAGGGCTGGGCCAGGTGCCACCAGCCAGGGCAGCCCATCAATGCCCTGGGCCTGGCTGGCTGGGATGGGCCCAGTGGCCACCTAGACATTGAATGCCCACCAGCTTAGCTCCAGCACCCAGGACCATCTCCTCACTCAGCATTCCTGCCCCTGTGAGCAAGAGAATAGCCCCTTGTCTGGGGCCTGCAGGGATGGGCCAGGGTTGCAGTCACACCCTCCCCACTCAGGATGGCCCACTTTGCACTTGATGCTCTTGGGCCAGACCAGAGCTGTCCCTTGGGGCTCTTCCCTGCGGGGCCTGGGGCAGCCAGGAGAGGGAAGGGCAAAGGCCACCAGCTTTTGCTTGGGAGCTTCCTCCCACATTGGGGGTGTCGTGAGATGGAGAGGCTTCTGTTGGGGAGAAGGGACCAAGAACTGTGCTTGGTGGGTGGGGTGGGGCCAAGTGACTCAGGGCAGAACCTGGGCTGCTGGGGTCCTGGCTGGTCCAGGGGAGGTGGGAGGCAAGTGGCCATGGGGGTTCCTGAGAGACACTTGGGAGGCAGCCTATGTGCCTTGAGTCCAGAACTCTGCTGGGGATCTGGGACACAGAGCTCCCCGCACTCCCACCTGCAGTCTTGGGCCTGCCTCAGGGCCGGGGGCTGCAGGTATGAGCCGAGCTGCTGGGGGCACAGGCCTGCAGGGGAAAGGCCTGGGCTACTGTCTGTGCATGTAGCTTCCCTGGGGTTCAGGGAAGTGCCCAGGTTGAGCTTGGCCAAGGGGTGGTGGGTGTGGCCTGAGGCTGCTCCAGGAGCTCTGCCAGGTAGCACCTGGCTTGGAACAGTTGCTGACCGTCTCCTCCCCCTTCCTGCAGTCCAGGGCCGAGGCTCGTGTTCAATCGGGTGAATGGCCGGCGGCCCCCTGCCACATCCCCATCCCTCGAGGGTACCCAGGAGACCTACACACTGGCCCACGAGGAGAACGTCCGGTTTGTGTCCGAAGGTAGTGTTGAGGTCCGAGGTTGTGGCCTGGACTACTGGTCCTCTTCCCACTGTAACCTGACTCGAAGTGGCCAGAGAGCTGGGCTGTTCCTAGGCTGTTGGCCTGTTTCTCTACCCAGCAGGCTGCCCACTCCCAGTTCTGGGCTGGGATCCAGGGTGGCCACCAGGCCCTGGGGCGGGAGACAGGGTGCCAGGGGCCTGGCTCAGACTGACCATCTTCTCCCCACAGCCTGGCAGCAAGTGGAGCAGCAACTGGGTGGTGGCCCAGCCGGTGAGAGTGGGCCAAGGCCTGTGCAGTATGTGGAGAGGACGCCCAATCCCCGGCTGCAGAGTGAGCCCTCCCCCGTCCTCAGGGAGTCCCCTCCACCTCCTCCAACCCTGACCTGGGCTCAGCCAGGCTCTAATCCCAGGGGATCGGGAAGAGGACTAGAGCCTGACCCAATTCTTCCCAGTGTCTGCTACATTTGTGGTCTGGGGGATGTGCCTGTGGTCATCTCAGGAGGGTGGGGCTGGAGGGATGCTGGTGGTCTGGGAGGTGCATCACCACCCAGCCTTTTACTCTCCCACAGACTTCGTGCCCATTGACCTGGATGAGTGGTGGGCACAGCAGTTCCTGGCCAGAATCACCAACTGTTCCTAGTCGCAGCCTCAGAAGGAATGCTGCCTGTGCAGGGCCTGGCCCTGCCCCACGCTGGACCCTCTGCCAGGAGAGGACCATGGTGCCCTGTCTACCCACGGCGGCAGGCCGTGCTTCACTCTGGGCCTGGCCAGGCGCCAGCCACACCTGAAGTGCCAGCATTTGGACTTTTGCACTTGCTGACCCCTTGGCCCAGCTGTTCCAGGCTGCCAGGGACCAGGGGCTGAACCTGACTGACCTCAGTCCTGCTCACTGTGCCCAGGGACCAGCCCGTGGGGCTGGTGGGGAGGAGCTCCAGGCTAATAAAGTTGAGAAACTGCCCTTAGGGAGAAACCTTTACTTGGTAGGGGGGATGGGAGGCCCCTTGTGTCCCAGTACCAGGTCCAGCCCAAACTTCCCTTGAGGCCTCATCTCCCCAAGGCTTAAGTTTTGTCCAACTCTGGCCTTTGGCCTCTTACCCAGACCTCCTGTGTTCTGGACCAGGTCATTTTGTATGGAAGCCTGTGGACACCACCCTGCCCCACCTGACACCCACTTCCCCTTCCTCTTCTTGTTGGCATTGGCTAGTGTCTGAACCTGGCCTCAAGATGGGAGAGATGTTACATAACTGGTCCTGGGATGGGGTCCCAGTTACCCAGGATGGGGGCCAGGTCTCAGAAATGCCTGGTGCTGACTCTGAATCCCCCAGGTCTGGCTGTGGGACAGTGGGTGAAGCTGTCCCACAGGTTGGGAGGGAGCCCTTGGGGTCCTGTGGGATACTGCTTTGCCTGGGGGTCAAGCTGACCTTTGCGTGCAGTTGACACACAATGAAGTGTTAGTACCCCGATTGTGGACGCTGCCTATAGAGAGCTAGAAAACAGGGTAGGTGTGGAACAACCCCTGCCAAGCGCAGCCCACAGTGTTTGGAGTGCGTCTCATTCCCAATATAAAGATGGGCCCCACAGAGAGTTAGGAACGTCCCTGGATCCCACAGCGGGTCGTGCAGGAGCCTCCCCACGGGGTCCCGGCTTGGGACTGGCTGCAGAGGCCAGGCGGCAGAGGCACCTTCCTGTAGCGGAGAGGTAGTGGCCTGCCAAGGTCCTGGGGCGTCCCGGGAGGATGCAGGTGAGGAGGGTGTTCCGCCCGCTGCGTAGTCACGTGTCCGGTCCAGCCCCGCTGCGGTCACGTGCCAAGCCAAACCCCCCCCCTCCACCGCCGCCGTGCGGTCACGTGTCACCCTGTCGCGTCGGGTCACGCGCCAGGCCCCGCCCCTGAGGCGCGGTCACGTGCCCTGCGCCGTGACGGCAGAAGTGGCGCCGTTGCCAAGCGGCCGTTGCTAGGCGCACGCTGCGTGCTTTGCGTCGGGAGCGCGGCGGCAGAGGCGGGAAGCGCGAGCGGCGGCGCCATGGCTCGAGGTAACGGCGCGCGGCTGGCGGGTTGGGGGCCGGGGTCTGGGGTCTGAGGTCCGGCGCTACCGCGGACAGGCTGGTGCAGAGACTCTTGCGGAGCCCAGTCCGCGCGCTGTGCTTGCTGTCATCGCTGGGGAGCGCGCAGACCCTGCCCCAGCCCCTCCCTGGTCCCTTGATGGGTCTGGCTCCTGGGAGCAGGTCGTCATGCCTCCGTGTCCCCCAGCGTGTCAGCACCCGTTCCTCAACGTCTTCAGACACTTCAAGGTAGATGAGTGGAAGCGGTCCACTAAGGAGGGCGACGTGGCGCCCGTGACGGTACGTGGGCCAGGACACCTGGCAGCAGGAGCCGGAGGCCTCCGCTCTCTTTTGGGACGCTTTGCTGCATCTCCCCTGGCGCTCCCTAGGTCTCTTCGGGACACCGCGCCTCTCATGTCTCTCTCCAGGACAAGACCCTGAAGTGCACCGTGTATCGAGTTCGGGGCTCTGTTTCTGCTGGCAGTTACATCCAGCTCCCCAAAACCAGCACCCAATCACTGGGGCTGACAGGACGATACCTATACGTGCTCTTTCGGCCCTTGCCCACCAAGCACTTCATCATTCACTTGGATGTGTCCACCGAGGTGCTAATCTGGGGAGCAGGGGCTGCCTTTGGGGACCCTGCACTACTGTTGCCTCAACTTTTCACGGCTGTATTGTGTTCTCACAGGACAGCCAGGTTATCCGAGTGTCCTTCTCCAATCTATTCAAAGAATTCAAATCAACAGCCACGTGGCTTCAGTTCCCTTTTATCTTTGAGGCTGGGAGGTCCAGGAAAGGTAATACACGGATAGGGCATGAATGGGACACAGATGGTCTGAGACAGGAAGCTAGAAAGCCCAGGGGGCGGTGGGGCAGGCTCCCTCTTGCATGGCCAGGGGCAGCCTGGGTTTGGGGGCAGGTGGCTGTGGCCATAGAAGTAGGGCCAGGCCAAGGACAGAGAGTGCTGTGGGCTGGCTGGTGAAAGAGTAGACGCTGACCTCAGTTTGTAGACCTGGCAGGTATGATCCCTGCTGGTACCCGCTGGACCTGCCTGCAGATCGACCTGCACGACATCCTCCTGGTCTACCTGAACCGGTGCTACAGTCACCTCAAGAGCATCAGGCTGTGTGCCAACCTGCTAGTTAGGAACCTCTACACCAGTGACCTGTGCTTTGACCCAGGTAAGGGCTACCCTCCACACCCTGTGTTTAGCCTGCCACCCACCTGCTCCGACTCTCTGTATGTTGGCCTCCCCACCCTCCTTCCCAGGTTCTCAGCCCAGAAGGGGTCCACATCCCTGACACTTGATGAAATACCACCTTGGAGCCTCCTAGCTCCCGAGGCACCCATTGAGGAAGGTGGTGGCTGGACCAGTGGCTGGGCAATACCCTGCCAGCACCTGGTGTCGAGTCTTGCCTGGGCTGAGAAAGTGAGCTGGGTGGGTTTCCCTGGACCTGGAAAAACTCCACTTTTTGTAGCTGTCACCATTGCTGAAGCCCGGAGGGCAAAGCTGCCTGTCACCCCTGTACCTCGAGAAATGGCATTCCCAGTGCCGAAAGGGGAGAGGTGGCATGACCACTACATTCACATCCGGTAAGCGGCTCTGCTTGTCCTGAGGGAGGCTGGGTGCAGGGAGGGCAGGGTGGTCCCTGGGAACTGACTCTCCCTCCACCCTGCCGAGGTTTCCAAGTGACAGCTCAGAAACATTCTCCGAACCGGTTCAGAAGAGCTGTTCCCTTCCTGAGGCAGGTGGGCCTGTGGGGCCAGTGGGGACCTGGGTTCAGGCCTGCAGGGCCCATGGAGCTCAGTGGGAGAGGGGGGCCTGATGCTGCATCTGGGGAGGTGAACTCAGCAGAGTGGTGCCTGCAAGGGAGGCTGTCCCAAAGTCCCAGAGCAGTGTGGGAGGGTCTGATTAGGGCACCTAGTGGCCTCAAACTTTCCATCTGGGAAGGGGTGCTGGGGCCCAGGGTAGGGTGGTGGGCTACAGCAGTTGATGTGGCTTTCCTCTTGCAAGTGGGCAAGGCTGGGGCCCACTGCTGCCTTCCTTCCCAGTGCCTTGTGGCCCCATTCTCGCAGGCCTGTCTGTACTCTCCTCAGTGAGCTTTGCGGTCCCTTCTGCATTGTAGTCTTACCGGGGCATGTGCTGCAGCTTCTTCCTCATCCGGTGGCCTTCAGCAAGCAAGTACAGGACAGTGTGTCCCTCAAGGTCCAGAAGCTTGGCCCTACAGCCGTGAGTACCCTTTGCCTTGGGAGATGTGGCAAGGGGTGATGCCCCCAGGGTGCTGACAGGCACCTGTCTCTTTGTAGTCCCGCTGGGCCCCTTCGGCACCCAGACCCCTTCCAGAAGTCAACCTGTCCTGTGAGTGCTCAGAGGTCTCCAGTGTGGGTGGCCCTAGTGGCCATTGCCAAGAGCCCTTCCCCTGGGTTGACAAACGTGCAGCTGGTGACAGTATTCACATATCTGCTCAAAAGCCTGCTGTGGAGCCTGTGGCCCCAGAACATACAGCCTCACAAGAGGTAAGTGCCTGTCCTAAGGAAGGTGGGGGCTGGGCTGTGCCTTCAAGGGGGTGGGGATTTGATGATATATGGATAGTGAGCTGCTGGGCCCTAGCGTACTCAGAATACGCGTGGGCCAGATAGTTCCTTGTGACAGTTGCTTCTCATTCAGTTTTTTGGCAGAAAGCAGAACCAACAAGAGGTGGCTGTGGGCAAGAATCGCTTTCAACAAAGAATAAGGAGGTGGTCTGTGGGGGGCATCTCAGGCTCTAGGCTGGGGCAGGACCCTGGGTACTAGAGGGTCTGGCACTGTGGCTGGCATCTTGGCTTCCTACCACAGAGCAGCTGGCAGATGCCACCAGGACCTAGTGGCCTTCTTGGGAGGGAGGAAGCAGCTCTGGGTGGAGCAGCCTTGGTGAGACAGGGGTCTTGCTACATGGGGTCTAACTGTGAGTTTGCCTCTTTCAGAGCTTCCTGCCAGATCCAGTTCTGAGGCTCAAGGGGGTCATCGGCTTTGGAGGTTACAGCACCAAATGGGTGAGGGGTCCCGTGCTCCTGTTGGGTCCTACAAGTGTCAGACATGCAGAGGGGCAGTGGGAAGACCCCCACTGGACGTCTGAGTTCCCCCAGGTGTTGGCTCCCTTCACTGCTGTGGACACCCATCCCTGCCCAGATCTGTACATGCTCAGTGCTTCCTCAGTGTGATGACTTCCAGTTGCAGGCATCTGTTCCCTTGTGTTGTAAACACTGAGTCAGTGCTGGTCCAAATGCTTGAGCTTCCAGAGACCTGTGAGCTTCCAGAGAGCTCTCGTACATCCTTTCAAGCTTTGGTGCGTGTTATCCAGCCAGGATCCAGACCAGCCATGTGGGCTCAGGTGTGGGTGAGACTTGCAGGTCCCTGCGGGGGCAGCAGGCCCTCCTGGATGTGGGCTTTCAGTCTTTGTAGGCTCTCTGGCCTTTTGTTACCTGCACCCTGAAATTTCTCATGTTGCAAACAGGGCTTAGAGGAAGCTCTAAACGTGCACACACATGTGCATCCCGTTGACTCCTGTGTGTATGACTTGGAGGAATGCAGAGGTAGGGGGATGAGGCCAGCCAGCCTGTGACCTCAGCCTCTGGCCTATGTATGCAGGCCCTGTGGACCCGGGATGGGGCTGCTGTCGTGTACCCTTGCCATGCGGTCATTGTCATCCTGCATGTCGACACCCGGGAGCAGCGTCTCTTCCTTGGCCACACAGACAAGGTGGGCACCCCTCCCACCCGCCCCAGCCCAAGGGTGGCTAGCATCTGCAGGCATGTGCCCTCCCCAAACCTGCTGCCTCTCCAGGTCTCTGCCCTGGCCCTGGATGGGAGCGGCTCACTGCTTGCCTCAGCCCAGGCGCGGCCCCCCAGCATGCTGCGCCTTTGGGACTTCCAGACTGGGGAGTGCCTGTCCCTGTTTCAGAGCCCAGTCCTCACCATCTCCTCCCTCAGGTGGGTGCAGGGCCTCCAAGGCGGGTGGGGACCGGCCCCAACAACACTGACCACCTCCTCTATGTCTGCAGCTTCTCGGACAGCGGGGCGCTGCTCTGTGGCATCGGCAAGGACCGCCATGGGCGGACGGTACTGGGGCCGGGCCAGGGAGGTGGAGCCGCCTGTTCCAGGGTACAAGCTGAGTCCAAACTGCTTAGGGAACAAACATCCCCCGCTGACCTCCCCCAGCCCCAGTGGGCACCCCTGCCCCACACATCCTTTGGAGTTTCTCGGTTTTTATCCCTCCTGGACGGAGCGAACCTTTTAATGACTCATCTCACCCTCTTTGGTGGTGGGTTCTGCAGGCCTGAGACAGCCGTGTTTTATGTGTCAGCTTCTATGAAGTTGGGTGTCTCACCCAGGGCTTCTCTTCTACTTGTGGTTGGCATCTTCTCCTTGTTTCTGCAGATGTGTCTGTGGGTGCCTGGGGTGGGCACATGTAAAGTTCCTCCAGGCTGTGGGGGCTGACTTCCTTACACCCTGCTCCTTGAAGGCTCAGGCCAGCTTTGTAGGGAGAGGCCAGACAGGGAGGCGGACAAGTGAGTGGGTGCTCAACGTGGGCCTGTTGCAGATGGTGGTGGCGTGGGCCACAGACCAGGTGGGGCGAGGTGGAGAGGCTGTCATTCTCGCGAAGGCACACACCGATGTTGACATCCAGGCATTTGAAGTTGCCTTTTTTGATGAAACCAGGTGACCAGCTGCCCACCTGCCTACCCTTGGTGCTGGGATGGGCCAAGTCATGAGCCCTCCCCTTCTACCTGGCTCACCCTCTCACCCCTTGCAGGATGGCATCGTGCGGCCGGGGCAGTGTGCGGCTGTGGCGGCTGCGAGGCGGGGAGCTGCGCTTCTGCCCTGTGGACCTGGGGGAGCACCACGCACTGGAGTTCACTGACCTGGCCTTTAGGCAGGCCCAGGACGGCCACACACTGTGAGCACTGCCCTCCTTCCCCTAACCAGCCAGGTGGGGTCCTGCTCCTTCCTGCCTTTTTAGCTCTCACCTGTTATCTCTCCAAGCAGCTATGTGTGTAGCCGCAGTGGCCACATCCTAGAGATTGACCACCAGCACATGGCCGTGCGGCATGCTCGCCGCCTCCTGCCCATGCAGACCCCTGGTGGCCCCCTTCCACAGAAGCAGACCTTTAGTTCAGGTAGGTGGGCCCCACTGTGTTTGGGGGAACAGCCCTGATGCTTTGGGCTGACCCTGCATCCCCACACCCCAGGCCCTGGCATCGCCATTAGCAGCCTCAGTGTCTCCCAGGCCATGTGTGCTGTGGGCTCCGAGGATGGCTACCTGCGCCTCTGGCCCCTGGACTTCTCTTCTGTGCTCTTGGAGGCAGGTGGGGCTGTGGTTAACACGTTGCCACTTGGGTTGCCACAGGAGGGCAGTGTCTCTGGGCTGGATGGCAATATGTGGGGCTCAAAGGGGCCACATCCTGAGCGTGGGGTCCACCATTGCTGAGCCTAGGAGTGGGTGGTCATGGGGGAGCTGCCTGTCCCAACCCACAGGGAGACAGGGCTCCAGACAGCAGGGAAACAGGTTTGTCTGTGTCCTGGGAGGGGGCGCAACCTGGATGTGGTCAGCCTGCTCAAGTTGGCCCTGGTGCCAAGCCCACCCCACTTCAGGCCTGGGTGGTCACTGGCCCATCCTGCCCACAGAGCATGAGGGCGCCATCAGCTCCGTCCTCATCAGCCCTAATGGCCTGCGTGTGCTGTCCGCCACCTCCTTGGGCCACCTGGGCTTCCTAGATGTCCCATCCCAGGAATACAGTGTGCTGGTACGGTCCCATGCTGCTCTGGTGGTGGCCCTGGCCACTGACTGCAGCCGGGGACAGCTGGCCACTGTGTCCCAGGACCACACTGTCCGCATCTGGGATCTGGCGACCCTGCAGCAGGTAGGGTGTGACGGGAGGAGAGTTGGCCAGGAGGGAGGGACTAGAGGGCCACAGTCCATGTGAGGCTAAGCTGAGGCCTGGTGGGCGGGGCCCAGGATCCTGCCTGTGTTGTGGAGTGAAGGTTCAGGCTACTGGGAGAAAGACTAGCTCTCAGGCCTTGTGGCTAGCTGGTCTCCCCATCCTGTCTGTCCTCACGTGGCCCCACCCTCTAGTTGTACGACTTCATGTCGCGGGAGGAGGCCCCGTGTGCCATCGCCTTTCACCCCACACAGCCGACCTTATTCTGTGGCTTTAGTAGTGGGGCTGTCCGCTCCTTCAGCCTGGAGGCTGCCGAGGTCCTGGTGGAGCATAGGTGAGTGCCTGGCTGGTCCCTGGCCCCACAGATACCCATGGTGGAAGCTGGGGTGGTGTGTGGGTTTCCCTGGGGTGTGTGGGCATCCAGGTAGGGCTGGGGAGGACTGTCCTTCTACAGGAAGCCCCGCCTTCTGCTGCTCCTTGGGGACTCAGCCAGACGAGCTGTGGGAGGTCTGGGATGATACAGCTCAGGGCCACAGTGGTGGGCATCGTGTGTGGTACAGATGTCACCAAGGAGCCATCACCGGCCTGGTCACCAGCCCTGACGGCAGCTTCCTGTTCAGCTCCTGCTCTCAGGGCACCCTGGCCCAGTACCACATCGGTGGCCCCTGGTGCCGAATCCTGCGTATGGCAGGTCAGGCCTCCACACCCTGTCCCACCCTGGCCTCCCAGCCATCCCCTGGTCAGGTCCCCGTAGGGGTGGGGCTCGTCTGGTGCCTGCTGATAGTGGTAAACTGCATTCCATAGCCTCACTATCCAGACTGCTGGGGCAAATGGTTTAAGGACTCACCAGTCCCCCAAAATTTAAAGTCAGTGAGGGTTTGTGCCCACCCTGCCCCAGGAGGAGATAAGCAGCAGTAGGGGTTGGCCCACCTGAGGACATCTGCTTTTTCCCATGGCCACTGTAACTCTAGCTAGCCAGGCTGTCACTTGGTGGTCACTCCAGGAGAACTACTAGCTATCCTGGCAGTATGCAGTGCCCACTGGAGTCTTGGTGCCTTCACATCCAGGCCCCATGCACTGGCTGCTGCGGGATCTGCCCAGCCCAGGCTGGTGGTACCTGTAGTTGAGGGAGGGGGCAGGTCCCTGGCCAGTGGTGCCCACTGCCTGCCCAGCTGACTGCCTCCCCTTGTGCTGCCAGCAGCTAACGTGGTGTGCCTGGACTCCTGCCCGAGCCCCAATGCCCTGGCGGTCAGTGGGGACAGCCGCCTGCTGGCCTTTGTGGGTCCCTCCAAGTACATGGTGACTGTCATGAGCACAGCCTCGCTGGATGAGGTGTGTCCAGTGTGGATGGGGCCACACCAGCCTGGCCCACAGACCCAGTGGGTACCCCTGAGACTGGTTGTTGCATGGCTCCCCTGGGATCCACCAGGGTGGATGGCGGGGGCAAAGGTGGGAGGCCACGCTTACTTCAAAGAGGACCTTGGCCCTGCCCCCGTCACGGACACAAAGGATGCACGAGCTACGGGTGGGCCAGGCAGGGTGGGGTGCCGGATGGGTGACCAAGGCTGCCCACAGCCCAGGCCCTGGCTCTGGGGGCTCAAGCTCTGCCCAGAGGTCGTGGCAGAGACACTCGCTGCTCTCCCTCAGCTGCTGAAGATTGATGTCAGTGCCCTGGACCTGGCTGGCAGCCACCTGAACTCAGCTATGGTCGTCTGCTTTGGCCCCACACCCCCTGGCCACCTACTGGTATCCACATCATCAAACATGGTCGCAGTGCTAGACGCCTCGTCGGGCCGTGTGGTCCGGGAGGTGAGCCCAGGACCGTGGCTGGCAGCCTAGCCTCCCCATCCTTCCTGGGTCCAGCCTTGGTGTCTGCAGTGCCTGGAGGAGGGGGGCCTTGGGCCACCTGCTGCTCCTGAGAGGTGGCATTCTCTGAGAAGAGTGGTTTCCCTGTTTAGTGGTCCTATATGCTCTTATCTTCTCCCCCAGCTGTGCTGTGTCCACCCTGTGGCCTGCTCCTCCCTAGCTCTTAGTGGGGATGGCCGCTTCCTGCTAACAGCTGCTGACCGGGCCATCAAGGTGTGGGACTACTTGGCACAGGCCAGCCCTAGCTGCCAGGTATGTGCCCTGGGCGGATGCATGGCAAGGTGGGGGTGGGAAGGAGGGTGGAGGATAGTCCCCCAGGTTCCCCCTGTGCCTGCTGGGGCCTGACATTGCATGAGGGCCTCTTGGTTGGTCCCCAGACTCTCTGTCAGGCCTGGGTGCTGGGAGGACGGTGGGGTCCCCAGCTGTGCCTCAGGGGTCTCTCTGTATGTGACACTGCTGCCCTCAGGTATACATTGGCCACTCAGAGCCTGTGCAGGCCGTGGCCTTCACCCCTGACCAGCAGCAGCTCCTCAGTGTGGGAGACGCCATCTTTCTCTGGGACATTTTGGCCCCCACTGAGAGGTCCCCCCCAGGAAGGCAAGTACCTGCCCTTGATCTACATCTACCAGGCCTCCTGCTGTGCCCTCCTCTCCTGACACCCTCTCTTGTTGCCTCTGCAGCGTTCAAGGCTCGCCCAAGGCCCCTCCAACGTGCAAGGCTAGTGAGTGGTCCCACCACACTGACAGGCTCTGTGGTGACATCTAGTGCTAGCACTGTAGCCGCTATGGGTGGCCCAGCACTGTTCTTTTCCTGGGGGTCCCAGTCAGAGCTGGTGGGTGTGAGGGGCCAGGCATGCCTCCTGCCACATGCTATGATCTCTTGAGGCCCTGAGCACAGCTTGGTTCTTTCCATCCTCAGGCCTCGGGGCAAGACAGCTGGAGGACGTGGTATCTGGGGCCAGTGGGCTCCCCCGGCAGCAGGTGCCTGTGCCATCCTGGGCATCCCCACTCCAGCTGGGCATCTGTGCCAGGCCCTCCAAGGGCCTTGATGGTGAGGGCAGGGGTTCTGAGAGGGCCTTTGGGGGCATGGGCATCCAGCTCCCATCCTGACCGCCTTGCTGCTTCAGACCTAGGGGAGGGGTGGGAGGGGCTCTGTTCTCTCATCTCATTGTCTCCCCCACCTCCCCAGGCACTTTCTCCATGTCAGATGAGAGCCATGGCCTGGAGGAGCTCCGCCAGGCCTCAGGCCTACCTGTGCTTATGCAGAAGGAGGCTGGCAGGGCCGGTGATGGGGCTTGGGGGGGGGGTGGTTACAGGGGTCCCCTGGGACCTCAGCAGGCCTTTCCACTCCCATGGGTGGCCCAGTAAGCAGGGGAGGTGCAGCAGGGTGGGGCAAGTTCATTTATAACTGGACAGGGGCCAGGTGCATGTGCCCTGTGGACTTCAGATGGTTTCAGAATGGGCAGTGCCCCTGACAGCCTGGGGTTTGCTCTATGAGATAAGGCATGCTCACCTACAGGGCAGATGTAGAGCCTGCAGCCCTATTGGGCTAGGTGGACGGTGGGGCATGAATCACTGTGCCCTCTGACCCCAGGCATCTCGCCAGCCAGGGTAAAGTGATTGCAGGGACAAATCACTGTTTGGTTACAGGTGGTTTGATGACATTTTGTGGCCTCTCTCCCTCCCTGACAGCTACCTGCAGCACCAGGAGAGCCAGGGTTCAGCCCACCACCCGCCCAGACTCCTACAAGCACTTCATGGCACGCTACAAGGCCTCCCCGCTGGCCAAGGTTGGCCACGGCTGGAGGGGTCCTCACAGCCCCCAGAGGCCCAGGGGTCAGGGCAGCACAGCCCTGTAGTTTCTGGGGATTCTCTTTCTCCCCAGTAAAAACAGATGCCATGGGGTTTCTCTGGGGTTGCTCCAAGTCACCACATGGGTCACCTCTCTGCCCTGAGCCCTGTGCTCTTGCTAGGCTAGTTAAGGCTCTTGCTGTCTTGCCGTCTAGACCCAGGCAATGTTCTAGCTGAGCCCACCCTCTCCAACCCACCATCCTGACTCCCTCCTACCCCCGCTTCTGCATCCTCCCCTGTGCCTTGTCCAGCCCAGGTCACCTTCCCTAAGAGCCCCTGGGTCCTGCAGTCTCTGCCCAGCCTCCCCCTGCCCCAGGTGCTTCCCACATCTCCATCTGCTTCCGTGTCTGCATACCCAGCTCCCATCCCTGGCTGGCCACCTTATACTGTCTTTGGTGCCCAAAATTCTCTGTTTGCCTTCTCCTGGGAGCACATACCTCCCAAGGCTCCGTCCCAGGCCCCGGCCTGACAGGCAGAGCCTGAGATGGTAGGGGTTGGGTGGCCAGGCTGTGCTGGGGTACCAGTGTCCTGGGTCCACTTCCTCACAGGATCTCTCCTTATCCCCCGCTGGCGACGAGCAGCTGCACCTGAAGGCTGTCGTGGGCTACAATGGGAACGGGCGGGCCAATGTGGTCTGGAGGCCAGACACAGGTGGGGGCCGCAGCACAGAAGCTGCAAGGTGGGGCTCAGCTCTGACCACCTATAGGCCAGGTCCCAGAGTGGGCATATTCTCCTGGTGGCACTGGGTGCTGCAGCTCACACACACTTGCCTCCCCTGATCAGGAGTCTGGGTGGGGGCAGGGGGGTACACTGCAGCCACAGCTGACGGCACTGCCTGCCTGCTCTCAGGCTTCTTCGCCTACACGTGCGGCTGCCTGGTGGTGGTGGAGGACCTGCACTCTGGCGCCCAGCAGCACTGGGTCGGCCACCCCGAGGAGATCTCCACACTGGCCCTCAGCCACTATGCTCAGGTGCCCAACCCGCTCCCTACCCTGAACGCCCCGGGCCAAGGTGCGCCTTAGAGGCTGGGTCCTTGAACCACCTCTGGTTCTTGCCTTTGGAGCACTGTGAGGGGCACCCTTAACCCAGAGCAAGGGTGGGCCCATGGCTCGCGCCCTCTCTGCTCACCACCTGCTGTTTTGTCTTCCAGATCCTGGCCTCTGCCTCCGTCCAGAGCAGTACTGCCTTGCACTGCCAGATCCGCCTCTGGGACGTACAAGGGGGCTCCTGCCGGCAGCTCATCTCTCACCACAGCACTGCTGTCCAAGACCTGGCTTTCTCGCCAGATGACGGGTTTCTTGTCACACTGGGTCAGCAGGGAGGTTGGTGGGGGGCACTGGCCTCCGGACTCCCCTGCCTATACTGGGACCTCTGGGTAGCTGACTCTGTGCATCTCCCCCAGGGGACTATGGTGACCGCACCCTGGCCCTGTGGAGCACAGCCACCTGTGAGCTCATGACCTCTGTGTGCCTCCTGGAACCAGTCCATGGCGTGGCCTTCGACCCCTGGGATGGTGGTGTGCTCGCCTGTGTGGGCCGGGGTGCTGTCACCTTGTGGCTTCTGCTGCAGCTTGGGGCTGACGTCAGCCTCCAGGTGCCTAGGTTCAGAGGAGGTTTTGGAAGATGGGCTCAGGCTGGGCCCTAGGGCATCGTTGACCCACGCTGCCCTCATGTCCCTCCAGATCCACCAGGAGCCCATCCCGGAGGAGGTGGGGGCGTGCGAGCTGACCTCGCTCTGCTTCGGGCCTGCGCCCCTGCTGTACTGTGGCTCCAATGCTGGGCAGGTGTGCGTTTGGGACACACGTGCTGGCCGCTGCTTCCTGGTCTGGGAGGCCGACGACGGTGAGATTGGTGGGTATCTCATGGAACCCCTGTGGCCCTTGATAGCTCGGGGTTCGGCTCTCCCTGGGACCCCATGTTGGGTTCCAGGTACCTGGAGACAGGGCTCATACCACCTCCTGCCCCTAGGAGTGCTGCTGTGCTCAGGTACGCGGCTGGTCAGCGGCAGCAACACCAGGCGTCTGCGCCTGTGGGCCGTGGGGGCTGTGCCAGAGCTGAGGCGCAAGGGCTCCGGTGCCAGGTGAGCCAGCTCTCTGCCACCAGCTGGGTCTGTCCCCAATGGGACATGCTCAGGCAAGGCCAGGGCCCAGGGGCCAAACCATTTGGCTCCCTGAGCTCTCACTACTGCCACCCCTTTGACCCACTGCCCCACTAGGTCTCACTCTGTGTTCATGGAGCATGAGCTGACCCTTGATGGGGCTGTCGTGAGCGCGGTCTTCCACGACAGCATGGATATGGGTGTGGTGGGCACCACGGCTGGCACTCTCTGGTACGTCAGCTGGGCCGAGGGCACCAACACCCGCCTCATCAGCGGCCACAGGAGCCAGGTAAGGTTGCAGAAGCCTCCAAGGGGCTTCCCCCTGGTGCAGGCAAGGCAGCCAGCCCTCTATCCCCCCCAGGTACTCTGTGCCCAAGCCCAGTTGGGAAGTCCCAGGAGTTCCAGGACGAGGACTGCACACACCTGTGGGCACGGGGTCCATGCCGTGTCCACTCACAGCCCTGAGCCTTGTGGTCTTCTCAGTCTTTTCTCTTTTCTGCCACTTCTTTTCCTTTGTAATTTACTTGTGGAAAAAATCAGGTCATCTGGAGTCTCCATGACCATTGTTGGACCTGCTTCTCTGGCGTCCAAGAGGTCTGGAGGCCAGGCCAGGGTCTGGTTAACACCAGTCAGTCCCAACATCACCTCCTCCTGGGAACGCTGTGCGTCCCACGAGGAAGCATGGAGGGCTCGTGCCTCTTGGTGATGCCTTTGTCTGAGGGCGGGGGTTTTAGGGGGCAGCAGTCAGAGCTGTTGTTCCTTCAGGAGGGATGCAGCCTCGCGAGCTCATGGGTTTCCTGAGGCTTGGAAGGGGCACAGGTGGACAAGTCTGTCCTTGTGGACCAGGTCCCCAGCATCTGCCAACAGCAGCCATTACTCTCCAAGTGTCTTTAAGGGCTGGTGGGTGGGAACGTGGGTCCGGCTTCCCTGCTGTTACTTCTCTTAGTGCTCATGGAGTCCTGACCTCGGCCAGTGGCGGGTTCTTAAGTTGGCCCCAGAGACTTCTTTCCCAAGAATCTGTGTTTGTTTGGACATAAAAGTAACCATCAAAGGAACTCCCACCTGAAGTGGTGACAATTACGTGCTTTTCCCTTTTTTTGGTAACAGCTTTATATTGAGGTATAATTTATGTGCCACACACCTGTTTAAAATTAGTGGTTTTTGAAACGTTCACAGAACCATACAACCCTTGTCCCAATCACTTCCATTCCAGAAGGAAACACCATACCCATTAAATACTCACCCCCATTTAGCACCCCAGCCCCTGGCAGGCACTAGCTGACCCTGTGTCTGTGGGTTTGCCTATTCTGATGGCCCATGTGGACGGAAACACACACTCCTGTCTGGCTTTTCTCACTGGGGCATCATGTTTTCAAGGTCCACCCGAGTTGTAGTGTCACTGCTTTACTCCTTTTTATTGCTAAATATGCTTCTGCGGTACAGATAGGACATGTGTTTATCTACCCGCTAGGGTGAGCTCAGGGGTGCTGAGTCCTTGACCTGAGCTGATGGTCACTGGTGACCTCCCTCTCCTGTGGACCACAGGTGCTCCAGGCTGTCCCCCTGCAGCTCCACCCAGGACCAGACTTCGCTGTCCCAGAGCCCGTGGCCTTGCCAGTGGGAATTGAACTTAGAGGTCACAGTCTGAGGCCCAGAGGGTCCCATCTCTTCTCAGCCAGACAGAGCTAAATCATTATTTTTTAGGATGAAATGCTTAAGTTCATACTTACACTTGAAATTCAAATTCAGCATTAGGCTGTTTTATTTCGTCCCATGGTGCCTGGTGTCTGTCTTCTTTTTGTTACACTGAAGATCCTGATTTTCCTTTGATATACACAGTGCGTATATCCGTGCACATGTGCACACACGAGACAATCTCAGCCCCCTTCCCCCCACCCTCTCCCGCTGTGATGAGCCCCTAGGAAATAGCCCCTCCTTTGCTTCCAGTCTGCAGCCCTCTGGGATCACTGTGTTTTAGATTCTGTCAGGACAGTTCCTTCTGTGTCCTAGCAAGTAGTCAGTCATGTTCAGATGACCAGTGGGCTTCTTGCAATTTGGACTCCCTTCTGGTCTAATTTGGGGACACCTGGGACAGTTTCTTCATGTCACATGGAGGGGTTGGGGCCAGGCAGACTTGAGGGGGAGATCAATGCCCTGGTGAACAACCTGGCCACACTGTGTCCCCTCTCTGCCTGATGGCCATGTGGCCTCAAAACACTGGCTTCCTGCAGGTGAATGAGGTGGTCTTCAGCCCCAGCGAGTCCCATTGCGCCACGTGCAGTGATGACGGGAGCGTGAGGGTGTGGTCCTTGGCCAGCATGGAGCTGCTGATCCAGTTCCAGGTGTTAAGCCAGGTATAGAGGGCAGGGGCACCTGGGCCTGGGAGTGCGTGCTCAGGGTGGAGCCCAGACCAGGTCCTGGCCCTTCCTGTTCTTCCTCCAGCCTTGCTGTCTGTCTGCAGCCTTGGGCTTAGGCCCCCATCTCCCCTTCCCAGGGGAGTGCTGATATCTTCCCACCATGGGTCCCCAGAGCTGCCTCTGCCTGGCTTGGAGCCCCCCGTCCTGCAGACGCCCAGAGCAGCAGCAGGTGGTGGCGGGCTACAGTGATGGCACCCTGCGGGTCTTCAGCGTTTCCCGAATGGCGATGGACCTCAAGATGCACCCCCACCAGGCTGCACTGACAACCGTTGCCTTCTCTGCTGATGGTGAGGGGCGGGGCTCATGCAGTGACAGCGTGGCTTTTGCCCGGCCCAGATCACACCTTTGGGCTGAGGGTCAGGGGCTCACAAATAACAGCTTGGCTCCTGCCTGGCCCAGGGCAGACCATCCTTTCTGGAGACAAGGACGGGCTCGTGGCTGTGAGCCGTCCTCGCACGGGGATGACCTTCCGTGTACTGAGTGACCACCGAGGCGCTGGGATCTGCACCATCCAGAGCACGAGAAAAGAGGTGAAGTGGCCTCATGAGCCGGCAGGGCCCGTCCTGAGGATGCAGGCAGGGAAGGAGATAGGCAGAGTGGGGTGGGAGGCACCCACCAACTCTTACCTCCCCAGTACGGAGACTTCAGGGCAGAGGGCATGGACCTGTGGCTGGCCGCCAGTGGAGACCAGCGGGTGAGCGTCTGGGCCTCTGACTGGCTGCGGAATCACTGTGAGCTCGTGGACTGGCTTAGCTTCCCTGCACCCGTCGTCACAGAGGTGAGAGCCCTGGTGGCCCTGTGGGCAGGATGCTGCCCACCGTGCTAGAACACGAATGTGTTGTGTCCTCTGCAGGCTTCCGGCTGCCTGCCACCCACCCTTGCTGCCTTCTGCCCCTGGGATGGGGCACTGCTGGTGTGTGTGGGCCTTGGCGTGCACCCTGAGGTGGTCTTCTACAGCCTCTACCAGAAGCAGGCAGGTGCACCCCTCCATGTGGTGCTGGGAGCCCGAGGGACCTAGGGCTGGGGAGGGGTGGGTCTCGGGGCTGTGGGAAACCCCCCAGTGCCTCGTGCTTGCTGCCTGCAGGTGGTGAAGAAGATCCCACTGCCTTTCTTTGCTATGTCCATGAGCCTGTCCCCCAGGGCCTGCCTTGTGGCCGTTGGCTTTGCTGGTGAGTGCTGGTGGGCATGGACTCTGGCCTTTCTTGAGTAGGGCTGAGTGGGTACACCCATGTCTCCACACTGAGTCATGCCTCTCACCATTGGGCCCTGGGTTTCTCCTCCCTGAAGTGCGATGAGGACACCTGCTCTGGGGGGTCATAGGGTCAGGAGATGAGGTGGGTGGGGTGCTGGGTTCCCCCATGAGGCATGGCACCCAGCTGGAGACAGAGCCAGGGTGGGCTGGAGGACCCCTGTGTCCTGAAGCCACACAGACACAGGGCCAATGGCACCCTACCTGCACTGCCCCACCTCACCCTGGGCTGTCTGCCCACAGAGCGGGTACTGACACTGGTGGACTGTGTGTCTGGGGCCGTGCAGGACTTTGCTGGCCATGACGACTCGGTGAAGCTCTGCAGGTTTGCGCCATCCAGCCGGCTGCTCTTCACCGTCGCCCACAATGAGATATTGGTGTGGGAGGTCATGAGCCACTAAGCTGCGGTAGGGACTGCAGGGTCAGGCGTGCCCTGTGGGGCAGCTAGGTGCCTGGCCCAGGCAAAGGCTCAGCCAGGCAGTTGGGTCGGCCACGGGCCCCATGCTGGGTCAGGGTGGCTGGGGGGCTGCACCCCTCCACCCTAGACTGGCCCAGGACTATGTGAGTCAAGATCTTGAACATAGGTGATGTGTTTGTTGCTTCTTTTCCTGAGGGCTTTTTGTGTTTTACCTTGTACAGTTCAAATAAATGTGGGTGTTGCAATGTGACACTGTCTGCTGGTCAGTCTGGACTCCTGCCTGGGCTTGGCCCTCCTGCCTTGCCTGAGCTCAGCTTCTGCCCAGTCCCCATACCTCCCGCTTCCGGCCGGGCCACAGACCCTGACCTGGCGGCAACAGTGCGAGGGCTGAAGGCCAGCCCACCTGCGAGAGGGGCCTGAGCCAGAGCAGGAACTGCGGGGGCTGGGCGGCACGTGGGCCAGAGGCCCCGCCCCTCCGGCCGGCGCGCCACCTGCAGTTCCCGACGCGCTCACGCGGTGGCGCCGCAGCACAGCCCGGCCTCTGGTCTGCCCGACTCGTTAGTGCGGCTGCGCGGACGGGAGCCGGAAGTACCCGCGGGAAGAGGGCGGGCCGGGGCCGGGGCCGGGGTTGCAGTGGCGGTCGGAGTCAGGGGCTGGTTCTGCGTTGGGGTCGGGCAGCAGCTCCTGGTGGCCGCCATGAAGCGGGATGTGCGTATCCTGCTGTTGGGCGAGGGTAGGCGCTCAGGCGGGGGTCGGGCTGGGGCGGGGGTCTTGGGGCTGGGGCCAGCCCTGTCCGGGGCGGGGCGCCGCGACCTTGGCTGCCGCGCTGACCGCGCTTCCCCGCGCAGCCCAGGTGGGGAAGACGTCGCTGATCCTGTCGCTGGTGGGCGAGGAGTTCCCCGAGGAGGTAAGGCCGAGTGCGCCCCAGTGCCCAGGTGGGGCCGAGGCCCTGGCACCGCCGCCCTCAGTCCCTCCCGGCTGCTCTCACGGCCTTGTCTGCCCCAGGTCCCGCCCCGGGCAGAAGAGATCACCATTCCCGCAGACGTCACCCCAGAGAAGGTGCCCACGCACATCGTGGATTATTCAGGTAGAACCGCTTGCCCGCCCATAGTGCTGTTCAGGGTTCCGCCCAGGAGCGGGTGTTTCTGGCATCTGCAGTGAGGTCTTTTTTTCCATCTAGAAGTTGAACAGACAGCCGAGGAGCTCGAGGAGGAGATTCACAAGGTACAGTGTGTCCTAAGGGCTTGGGAAGGAGGTGCTGGGCACGAGTGTCAGGGCTCGGGCCAGGGAGTGGTGCTGCCTGAGCTTGATTGGCTTCTCTCTGAGGGATTGGATTAAAGTGTTCAGGGTGTGCACAGCCTCACTAATCCTGCTGTGACCTGTCAGCACCGAGAGTTATTGGAGTCTCTGTGATGCACCCTGCTGGGAGCTGGAAAGGAGAGGGACCTATCTTCCCTTCTGCACACATGGCTGGCCAGCCCCATGGCTCTCCAGGCCCAGCCTTCCCTCTTCAATGGACCCTGGGGAACAGCTTTCAAGTCTTCAAAAGTTATCCCTTAAACAGCTCTGTGCCCAGCTACCTGATCCCCACCCCATAGTCCGGTCCACACCCTGAGACCCTGGGCCACAGTAGGTGTCTTGACCGGGGCTGTGGGCTACACAGCCTTCTGTTTTCCTGTTATTAGGAAAACCTGTGCCTGAAACAGGCTCCTGGGGGTTGGTGGCATTGCCCCTGGAACCTCTGCTGTGTCATGGGAATGCCACTGGGCAAGGGTATGGGCTGCAGCTGTCTTGGTGTCACCCTTCTTGTACTGTAGTCCTTATCATTTTCTTTGCCTGTAGTGACCAGAAAGCAAAGGGCTGAGACTGGGGCTGGGGTGCCAGGTATCAGGGTGGTTGTGTCTGTCTTGAGCCCTTGGGACTCGCAGACTAGAACTGCAGTCCTGGGGCTTGGCATCCGCAGTGGGCACAGTCAAGGAAGGGCTCGCCAGAGGTGTGAGTGGCCAAGTGCCAGTCCCAGCGTGACTTGGCCAAGGAGCACTGGCTGGAGGAGCGGGCTTCCCGCAACAACCTGTGGAGCGTGTGAATGAAGCAGGAAGCTTTAGGTAACACTGTGCTTCCCTTCCCTACCATAGGCGAACGTGGTGTGTGTGGTGTATGACGTGTCTGAGGAGGCCACCATTGAGAAGGTGAGCAAGAGAGCTCTCTATCAATCCCGGATTCCTGCCACTGGCACCCAACCACTGGCCTGTTCACACACACCCTAGGTGGATGCTCAGCTGACCCGGGCCTTGTGCGGCTTGCACCCATGGCCAGCCCCATCTCTAACAAGTGCTTTGGGGGAGCCTCCCAGAGCCTCCCTGGCCAGGACCCCCACAGCTTCCCCAGGGAGCCCCATGATCCAAAGAGTGTGGCCAGCCATGTGTCTGAACCTTTTGGGCCTGGGAAGTGGTTGCTGACTCCAGGCCCCTTATGGGTGTTTGGGGAACTGCTGGGATCAGATGAGTTCCACGTGGGAGTTGTGTGCTGGGCAAGCTTCTATCCTCATGGCGTGGCCTTGCTTTTCAGATTCGAACGAAATGGATCCCACTGGTGAATGGGGGCAAGAGGGAGCCCAGGTAGTAGGGGGGCCAGGGGAGGAGGGTTAGGCACCACCAGCTTCTTGATTCCTGGTGACCATAGGCCTCTCCCCCAGGGTCCCCATCATCCTGGTGGGCAACAAGTCAGACCTGCAGCCGGGGGGCTCCATGGAGGCCGTGCTGCCTATCATGAGCCAGTTCCCTGAGATAGAGACCTGTGTGGAGGTGAGCATGCTGGGCGGTGGGGGTGCCAGGACTGTGGAGACAGGGCAGGGGGCCTTCCTGCCTCACCTCTCTGAGTCTGTTCCAATGTGTCCCAGTGCTCAGCCAAGAACCTGAAGAACATCTCAGAGCTGTTCTACTACGCACAGAAGGCCGTGCTGCACCCCACAGCCCCCCTCTATGACCCTGAGGCCAAGCAGGTGAGCATTGCGTACCAGCAGGGAGGGCAAGTGGATGGGAGCAGTGGGGGCATGCTGAGCCGGCTGTCCCCACAGCTGAGGCCCGCGTGTGCCCAGGCCCTCACGCGCATCTTCAGGCTCTCAGACCAGGACATGGACCAGGCGCTCAATGACCAGGAGCTCAACGCTTTCCAGGTGCAGCTCCCTCTGTCTCCTTCATCTCTGTCATCCCTTCAGCTGCAGCTGCCCTCCACGCCTCAGCCGCCCTGGTGACAGGCCGTGCGATCTCAGGGCAGCTGGCTGACCAACAGCTGCTTTCTCTCGGAGGCAGAAATCCTGTTTCGGGCACCCCCTGGCCCCACAGGCCCTGGAGGATGTGAAGATGGTGGTGAGCAGGAACGTGGCGGGAGGCGTGCGGGACGACCGGCTCACCCTGGATGGTGAGGCTCTATGTCCTGCCTGTCCTCGGGTGTGGGGAGAGGCAGGGCTGTGCCCAGTGCTACTTGCTCCTCTGCTCCTCCTGAGCAGGATTCCTGTTCTTGAACATGCTGTTCATCCAGCGAGGCCGTCATGAGACCACGTGGACCATCTTGAGGCGCTTTGGGTACGGTGACTCGCTTGAGCTGACGGCCGACTACCTCTTCCCACCGTGAGTGGTGTTTGGGCTCAGGGCTTGCCTCCGCTCTGTGTCAAATGGGGCCTGGAGGCTTCTGGACCCTGTGCTGGGGCCCCTCAGGACGCTTGTCTTTGGAGGAGGTTGGAACCCTTATTGTGGGCTGAGCACTAGGTGGGATGGGGCTGCCTGCCTGGTGGCCTGTGGAGGAAGGAGGTGCCCTGCACTGGGGGGGGCCAGTTGGGACACACACTCTGGGAGTCACCCCAGCCCCAACCGCCTGCCTGCCTGCTCTGCTGAAGGTGGGGAGCAGCAGCCAGCAGGGCAGGAAAGTCCACAAGTGGGAGGCTTGCCAAGCTCAGCTTCCCTGGCACCCTGCAGGCTCCGCGTGCCCCCTGGCTGCAGCGCTGAGCTCAACCACCGTGGCTACCAGTTTGTGCAGAGGATGTTTGAGAAGCATGACCAGGTGAGGGCACTGGGCCCCCCCAAACTCCCATTATGGCCTCTTGCACGTGTCACCAAGCCCCTCTGCCCACAGGACCGGGATGGCGCCCTCTCACCAGCGGAGCTACAGAGCCTCTTCAGCGTGTTTCCAGCTGCTCCCTGGGGCCCCCAGCTCTCCCGCACAGTCCGCACCGAGGCTGGTCGGCTGCCCTTGCACGGGTATCTCTGCCAGTGGACGTAAGTGCAGCCCTCACCTGTCGAAACACCCCCCACGCCTTCTGCCCCGCAGTGACACATCTCCACCTCTTTTGTCTCCAGCCTGGTGACCTACCTAGATGTCCAGTGCTGTCTCGAGCACCTTGGCTACCTGGGCTACCCCACTCTCTATGAGCAGGACTCTCAGGCTCATGCCATTACAGGTGGGTGCTTGCTTTCATACCAGCCTCCTGCCTGGTACCTCCCCAGCAGCCCCTCCCTCTCACTCATCCTTGCCCCCTGCCCACAGTCACCCGGGAAAAGAGGCTGGACCAGGAGAAGGGGCAGACACAGAGGAGTGTGCTCCTGTGCAAGGTGGTGGGGGCCCGTGGAGTGGGCAAGTCCTCCTTCCTGCAGGCCTTCCTTGGCCGTGGCCTGGGGGTGAGCGTCTACTGTACGGCAAGGGGCCCGGGGTGGGGAGGGGTCCTGGGGGGAGTCAGGGCAGCGAGCTTCAGGTGTCTTCCTCCTCAGCACCAGGGTGCCCAGGATCCCGCTGAGGAGTCCTCCACTTATGCCATTGACACAGTTCAGGTCAACGGGCAGGAAAAGTACCTGATAGTGAGTGTGGGATCCCCATCAGATCTGGGCTGTGCATACTGGGGGAGCTGTCCTGAGGTGGCCCTGGGGAACCAAGCCCTGTGCCCTTCTGAGGCCACCCTCTGTTCAGCTATGCGAGGTGGGTGCAGACAGCCTGCTGACCGTCGCAGCTGATGCTACGTGTGATGTTGCCTGCTTGATGTTTGATGGCAGTGACCCTGCGTCCTTCACACTGTGTGCCAGTGTCTACAAGGCAAGTTTCCATTAGCCCCGGAGGCCCTGCCAGGTAGCACAGGCACAGGCAGGGGTCCACCAGTGTGCTTATGCACCCCTCCCCCACTGCAGCGCCACTACATGGATGGACAGACCCCTTGCCTCTTCGTCTCTTCCAAGGCTGACCTGCCCGGAGGCATCTCGTCACCTGGCCTGTCCCCAACCGAGTTTTGCCGCAGGCATCGGCTACCTGCCCCGACCCCGTTCTCCTGTGCTGGCCCAGCCATGCCAGACACCACCATCTTTACCCGGCTCGCCACCATGGCCACCTTCCCGTGGGTATCAGCAGCACAGTCCTCATGTGGGAGACCTGTCCCTGTCACTGGGAGGGTGGGACAGCTCTGGTGTCAGGACTGGAGTCGGTTAGAGTTGCTGGGTGGGCCTTGGTGCCAGTGCTAATGCTCAAAAAGGGCACTCAGGGCCTGGTCTCACAGGCTGCTCTGTCTGGGGGTCTTGCTTTGCTGGGCGCTGACAAGGAGCAGTGATGTGGGGCTGCATGGGTTTCTAGGAGACGGAGATGGAGGGTACAGCAGCAAGGATCACCTCTCTCCTACAGACACCTTGTTCATGGGGAGCGACATACTACCTCCTTCTGGCTCCGGGTGGCCCTGGGGGCCGCTGGGGCCGCCGTCGCTGCAGTCCTCAGCTTCTCACTCTACAGGGTCCTGGTGAAGAGCCGTTGAGTCCCCAGGACCCCTTGGTCTGATATCAGGGCCCACAGGGTGCTGGTATGGGGCCACCTGCTTGGGGTGGGGAGTGGGGGGCTTCTTTCTGTCTCAGCTTTCCTTCTGAGGACAGTCTTCTCCCTGCCATGCCTCTGCCGGAGCAGCAAGAGTGGGTCCTCAGGACCCAGAACCCTGTGTCCTGTCCCACTGCAGATGCTGGGCATTGCCCTCCTTTGTGGGCTTCTTGTATTAGAGGGACTGTGGGGCATGGGTGAAGAAGCCAGTGACCCCAGAGCTGAATTCTCAGGGCTCTACTCCTCCTTCCTGGTCCCAGGTGGCCAGTATATGTGAAGGGGGTAAGAAGGCAGAGCTTTGGGCCAAAGGCAGGGGGTGGGGACAAGAAGTGGCTGGACCATTGTGCCCTTCCCCTTCCCCCCATCTGAAGACAGGTCCAGGGCTGTGCCCCTTACAGAAGACAAAAGAGATTGGGTTTCCTGATTAAACTTCACTTGTGTCTTTTCCATCTTGGGTCCTACTTTCTGAAGATGATTTTTTTTTCTTTTTAACACCTTTATTATAGTATGATTCCTATACAGTAAAGTACACATATTTCAGATGTACGATTGGATGAATTTTGATAGATGCACGTATACCAGTGAAACCTACCACCACAATCAATATAGCTCACATTTCCATCACTCCCCAAAGGTGCAAATTTCAAATTCCCAATTTATCCCTTCCCACCCCCTTTACCCCCTGGTAACCATAAATTTGTTCTCTGTGATTTGTTTCTGTTTTGTAGATAAATTCATTTGTGTCTTTTTTAGATTCCACATATAAGCGATATCATATGGTATTTTTCTTTTTCTTTCTGGCTTACTTCACTTAGAATGACGATCTCCAGGTCCATCTATGTTACTGCAAATGCATTTTATTCTTTTTTTATGGCTGAGTAGTATTCCGTAGTATATGTATTACCATATCCATCCAGTCAGCTGTCAGTGGACATTTGGGTGGTTTCCATGTCTTGACTCTTGTAAATAGTGCTTCTGTGAATATTGGGGTGCATGTGTCTTTGAATTATATTTTCCTCCGGATATGTGCCCAGGACTGGGATTACTGGATCATATGGTAAGTTTATTTTGCGTTTTTTAAGGAACCTCCATACTGTCCTCCATAGTGGCTGCACCAGGTTACATTCCCACCAACAGTGTAGGAGAATTCCTTTTTCTCCACACCCTCTCCAACATTTATCGTTTGTGTACTTTTATTAATGGCCATTCTGACTGGTATGATGTAATATCTTTTAGTTTTGATTTGTATTTCTCTAACAATTAGTGATGTTGAGTATCTTTTCATGTCCTTGTTGGCCATGAAGATGACTTTTCTTAAATCAACTAAAACATGTCCTTGGTCTGGATATGGGCTGGAAATGTTACTCCTGGCCACACCCCTCCCTTCTGGTTTTGGGTTACCATCCTGAGGCCTCAGGCCAGGGTAAGGTCCAATTATGGCCCAGCTGCAGCCTCAGAGCCTTTACATTCAGTGATGTCCATGCTGGCCTGAGGATAAGAGGCTGGAGGGGGCCTGATACCTGAGGTCGTTCTGATGTGAATCCTCCCTAGGTGTGCCCGCTCCCCAAATCTCAGCATCCTGTCAGTTTGAATTGTGCTGAGGATTTGGGGTTCTGAGATGTGTAAGGTGGCTCTGACCTGGGGGAGCTGCCCCATTCCTCATTCCCCACCCAGAGGTCTCTGCCTCTCCCACTGGGCAGAAGACAGCCAAAGAGCTCCAGCGTGAGGAGACGGGACAGAACTTTCCTGGCCTGAGGAGGGGGCTCATCTTAGGATTAGTCTTTGGCACTTGCTGTTCAGGTGTTCTCTCTGGTGAGCAGAGTCAGCCCATGGTGTGCCCAGGTGGAAGACCCTGGCTCCTCAATTGCCCCTCCACATAATGTGCTTCCTGTGCAAGGCAGGCTTGCAGTCCAGGGCTCCTCCCCCAGCTTGATATGTATTCCGTTTATAGAGGTTGAGGAACAGCCCACCTGGTAGGGATGCTCGTGCCTGACCCAGTAGGAGCTGGGGTCAGGCCCTGAAGTTATTTCAACCATCCAACCAGCTTCCCAGTTCCAATGGCCAGAGATCCTCGGTTCAGGACAGGGCAGGATGCTATTTCTAGCTGCTGCGACTATCCTGAGGCCCAGCTGCATCACGGTTATGAGTGGCCCTGGTAGGGGTTGCTATGGTTGCACGTTCCCAGAGTCGGTCCACCTTCCTGCCCTCCCCAGGAAGTAGGGCTTCTTCTCATCCCCGCTGCAGTCTTGTCCGCTGGGGGCTCTTCAGTATTGTGGCCACAGGAGCGGTCAGGAACCTCTAGCCTGAAGTGTGTGCTATGGGTTGGTGTCCACCCGTTGAGCAGAGGCAGCTGCAAGGACCTTCCCCTTTCCCTGCTAGTAGCCCTTGTTGGCTTCAGCGCACCCTGGGGAGGGCTAGGGCCGTGGTGCCGTCTTACTAGCAGGACAGGCGAGCCTGTCTTGCAGGGAGGCGCCTTCAAGGAGCCCCTGCCTGGGGAGTCTCAGCTGTGGGCTGTTCCCTTAAGACTTCCCGGTGGAGATGGTGTCGGCGCCGCGGCCCCAGCTCGAGACCAAGGGGTGTGCGCGGTAGGGGCCTGCGAGCCCCTCATGACTCAGTTTCCCCGCTGCGGCCTGGGGGCGCCTGCACGCAGCGCTCGCTGATCAGGGTGGGAACTCGGCGACCCGCGCGCCCTTCTTTCGGGGGCACGTCCAAGTTGGGGGGGTGCGCGTGTGGCTGGGCCGGCGGCAGCGCCGTGTGCGGCGGAGGCGGGCGGCTCCGTGACGCGGCGCTGAGCGGAGCGGGCGGAGCCGGAGGGCCGGGGCGGAGCGGAGTCGTCCGCAGAGCAGCCCCTCCCGGCCGCGGCCGCCGACCCCGGCCCCCGGTCCCCGGCCCGGCCTGGCTCTATGGATAGGAGCTCGCTGCTGCAGCTTATCCAGGAACAGGTGCGTGGGAGGTGGGGGTGGGGCGCCGGCACCGCCCCCGACTTGGTCTTCCGCCCTTGGGTGGGCTGTGGAGTACGGAACTCCCAGAGACCCTCAGCCCAGTCTTCTCCCTGCACGACCTTGGTCCTTTGACTGAGACCCCAGAAAAGGGCATGCCAGACCACGGCGCTGGGTGAAGGGCGGGAGGGAGGGTGGTTGTCCTCAGACCTTGGCCCTACCCTTCCAAGATGGGCAGGGCAGAAATGAGGTGGGGAGACCCCTGGAGAGCTGGAGAAGCTGGAGGCCTGGGTCCCAGGCACCAGTGCCCAGAGCTTCTGTGACCATGTGAGCACAGGGGCTTGGACTGAAGGTGCTTGGAACCTGCCTCTCCCAGCTGACCTGGTCCAGCCCTGTGGTCTAGCGGCCGGGCCCACCCTCAGGCCTTGGCCACTGCCCCCACCCTGCCCCAACCCCAGCAGCTGGACCCTGAGAATACAGGCTTCATCGGTGCGGACACCTTCACTGGCCTGGTGCATAGCCATGAGCTGCCCCTGGACCCTGCCAAGCTGGACATGCTGGTGGCTCTGGCCCAGAGCAACGAGCGGGGCCAGATCTGCTACCAGGAGCTGGTGGACCTGGTCAGTGCACAGGGAGTGGGCAGCTGGGTTGGGGGCCCAGGCCTTAGCAGGCACAGTGCCCTGGCTGGAGTGGGGTGGGCAGGCGGCCCCTCCTCCCTGCCTTTCCCACTCGGGAGGGCTGTAGCCGTGGAACAGAGCCTCAGACCCTGTGAGGAAAGGGGTGGACCACTTAGGCAGGGCAGCCATGGGGGGAGTATGGTGGCCTATATGCCTAGGCCCCGCCCCCCAGATCAGCAGCAAGCGCTCAAGCAGCTTCAAGCGGGCCATCGCCAACGGACAGCGGGCACTGCCCCGGGATGGGCTGCTGGACGAGCCGGGCCTGGGTGTCTACAAGCGGTTTGTCCGCTACGTGGCCTACGAGATCCTGCCCCGAGAGGTGGACCGCCACTGGTACTTCTACCGGCACCGCAGCTGCCCACCCCCAGTGTTTATGGCCTCGGTCACCCTAGCTCAGGTGGGCCTGCTTGCCCACCGCCCCCACCCTGCCCTGGGGAGCCTCCATCCAGCATCCCTGGCCCTGCCTGGCCTTAATGCTTGTCGCCCTCCAGATCATTGTGTTCCTGTGCTACGGGGCCCGTTTCAACAAGTGGGTGCTGCAGACCTACCACCCCGAGTACATGAAGAGCCCCCTTGTGTACCACCCCGGCCACCGTGCTCGAGCCTGGCGCTTCCTCACCTACATGTTCATGCATGTTGGGTGAGTGGGCTTCCCACCCCTGGCACCCCTCAGATTGAATCAGGAGGGTTTGGCCCCTTGAGGTGGGGACAGGGGGACTTCACCCTTCGTACCTGTTTGCCCCACACAACCAGGCTAGAGCAGCTGGGGTTCAATGCGCTCCTGCAGCTGATGATCGGGGTGCCCCTGGAGATGGTACACGGCCTGCTCCGTATCAGCCTTCTCTACCTGGCCGGTGTGCTGGCAGGTGAGGCAGGCGCGTGCACCCTGGCCACCTCACTGGCAGGCCTCACCTCACAGCTTTCCCCTTGCTCATACAGGTTCCTTGACCGTCTCCATTACTGACATGCGGGCCCCTGTGGTGGGGGGCTCCGGCGGGGTCTACGCCCTGTGCTCCGCACACCTGGCCAATGTCGTCATGGTAATGGGGCAGCCCCAGCGGCGGGCGGGGAGGGGTCCACAAGGCCTGCCTCGCAGCTTCTCTTATTCACGCTCTCTCAGAACTGGGCTGGGATGAGGTGTCCCTACAAGCTGCTAAGGATGGTGCTGGCCCTCGTGTGCAGTAAGTAGAGGGCCTGGGGGGTGGGCCTCAGCCTACTGCTAGGGCACCGCTCACCTGCTGCCTCCCTCTGCAGTGAGCTCCGAGGTGGGCCGGGCTGTGTGGCTGCGCTTCTCCCCGCCACTGCCTGCCTCTGGCCCGCAACCAAGCTTCATGGCACACCTAGCGGGTGCAGTGGTGGGTGTCAGCATGGGCCTGACCATCCTGCGCAGCTACGAGGAGCGCCTGCGGGACCAGTGTGGCTGGTGGGTGGTGCTGCTTGCCTATGGCACGTTCCTGCTCTTCGCCATCTTCTGGAACGTCTTCGCCTATGACCTGCTGGGTGCCCATGTCCCCCCGCCACCCTGACAGGGTCCCCAGGGCCACACTAGCCAGGGTGCGGCATCTGTGGGCCAGCCACCAGGCAGGTCTGCATGTCCACCCTCTGTGAATGTACGTCTGGAGGCTACTTCTTCCCCGCGGGGTTAGGTGGCCCCAGTGGCCAAGCCCAGGCCAAGCCTTACATCAGCCCTGGCTGCCCCCTCCCAGGCCTTGGGGGAAGGACTGCTGGACTGGGCTGGGTGGTGGGGGTCCCCAAGGGTGGCCCCAGAGGAGACTGTGCCCGGCCTCTCCTCCAAGACTTGCAGTCTGAGCCTTTTTGGAGAATGAATAAATATTTTACACAGCATCAGGGACCTGTACTGGTACTTTGGGGGCTGATCTGGGCTCTCCCCACTGGCTAAACAAATTGTGAGGGCCCTTCCCTCCATGTGGGCAGCATGGGCTCCCCCCACCCCTTGATCCTCTGCATCTGGCAGGAGGTACCTCTGTGTCGGAGGTGGGAGCCCCTGGGGAGAGTTGTGGGCCTCAGGATCACATGTGAGTACAATAAGCATTTATTGAGCTTCTGCAGCAGCCAGCCTCCTGCTCTGCCAGCCTGCTGTCCAGAGACACTTGCAGCCTAAGGTCATATGGCAGGTGAGCAGGTTCTGGGCCACAGCCAAGTTAGTCCACCTGGGTCCTGCGCTTCTTGGCTGGCCTGGTGTCGTCGGGGGTGGCTGGGCTGGGACTGAGATCAGGCAGTAGATCAGGGCACAGCTTCTGCCCCATAGCCCATGTCCACAGTGCTGTCTCCATGTGGTGAGGGGTCCACAGCCCTGAGGCCCTGCCTAGGGAGGAGCAGAGGGAGTCTGGGTCTCAGGGCCCCTGGCCACCCTACCCTGCTGGATAGCTGTGCCCACTCTACCCTGACCAGGGTCCTGGATGCCCTCCCTGGCCACCATCGTCAGTCTCCTCACCTCGGCTCAGGGCTGTGGCACGCTCTTGCACCCTGCACAAGTACAGCAGATAGTGCTTGAGAGTGTACTGCAGGGCTGGCAAACCAGGCACTGCGGCCACTGCCTCCTCAGACATGAAAGCGGCCACCTCGGGAGCTCCAGCAGCCAGGATCGCTGCGGGCAGTGAAGGGCCAGCATTCAGGCCCCATCAGTCCCAGGACAGACTCAGCCTGGGGCCACCCTTACCAATGATCTCGGTGTGGTGTCACGTGCGTAGCCGTTAGGCAACTTCACAGATAAGGACGCTAATAGGCCAGGTCCCGCCCGCAACCCCGCCGGAGTGCCCAGGTCTCCCGACTAACCCAAGGCAGTAGCGGGGCCCACACCCTGGAGAGCGCACAATTCCATGACCGCTGCGTGCATGTCTGGCAGGAGGCGGAAAGCGGCGGCCGAACGCTGCACCACCAGCTCCGGGGAGTTGACGGTCACGAGTTGCTGCAGGCGCGGCCGGAAAAGGCCCCTCTGTGGCCAGGTCGTGTCAGGGTTCAGGGTTGGTAGACCTCGTCGGGGTCCCGGCTCCCAGGAGGAAGCCACGCCCACGCCGTGAGGGTCCGCCTCAAGGAGGAGGGCCCGCCCAGAAGGAAGTCACGCCCACGTGGCTGTGCCCCGCCCCGGGAGGAGACTCCACCCTCCACGTGGGAAGCGCCTCACTGCCAGTTTCCACGCCAGCAACTGCTCCAGGTCATCTAGTGTCACATGCTTCTCTACTCGGCCCTTGATGGCCGCAGGCAACTCCTCTCGATACCTGGGGAAGGGCGGTGACGGGGAGTCCGGACAAAGAAAGTCGCCCGCCCGCTCGATCCTTCCACAGCCCTATCATCTGTCCAGGGCTTCCAGCCGTCCCCGAGGGCCCGCGCGCGCCCTCAGCACCTCCGGGTGGCGCTTCAGGACAGCGGCCCAGCGGCTCGGGTCCTCAGTCCCAAAGCCCACAGGACGCCGCCATGTCTACGCGCCGGGGCGGGGCCTCGGGGGTGCGGCGTTGGAGCGCCGGGGCGGGATTCAGTCAGAACCAACTCCGGGCTTCTCAGATTTAGATGCCGCGCGTCGTGTTGTCTTGAGTGCATACTCCCTGCCTGCCCCGCCTCCGACGTGCTTCGGGTGCACGCGCGGCCCCGCCCGCCCCTCTGTCCCCGCCCTCCCGCGCGACCGGAAGTTCCGGTGGCTGAGATGCTGGACCGGGCCCGAGCGGATCGCGGGCTCGGGCTGCGGGCGCAGGGCGGGCCGGGCTCGGAGCCTGGGAGCGGAGCCCAGGCCGTGCCGCGCGGCGCCATGAAGGGCAAGGAAGAAAAGGAGGGCGGCGCACGGCTGGGCGCCGGCGGCGGCAGCCCCGAGAAGAGCCCGAGCGCGCAGGAGCTCAAGGAGCAGGGCAACCGGCTTTTCGTGGGCCGCAAGTATCCGGAGGCGGCGGCCTGCTACGGCCGCGCCATCGTGAGTGCGCCCGCGCCGCGGGAGAGGTTTCGCGTCTGGGCCAGGGGTGGGGCCAGACCGCGGCTTCAGCCCAGCGTCCTCCCTAGAACCCCTGCCCGGCCGCCCTCCCCAGACCTTTGGGCAGGGTGGGGGTGGGGCGCTTGGGCTCTGAGGATGACGGTGATGGGCTTTGAGGGTGATGATCTTGTTCCAGAGGGGTCAAGGCTGCGGCTCCCAAGCCAGTGCTGGTTGCCAGAGAACTGTGGCGGATGGGAGTTTCAGGGTGCTTGAGGCCCAGTGGGATGAGGGACCCTTTCCCCTTTAGAAGTCCGAGTCCAAAACAGGATCTCCGCAAGTATGGGAAAGCTACCTTCACAAGACTCCTTAGAATGGAGAGGGTGGGTCAAGTAGGCTCCACCCTCCACCCATCCACAGAACCCAGGGAATTGGAAGCCAAGAAACCTCTAGTGTCTTGATTCCAGCCATGGGCCTCAAGCTGGGACAGAGGGAGCAGGGTGAGCTCACTCCCTTATGCTGGCTGGTCCGACCTTGGTCCCCAGACCCGGAATCCCTTGGTGGCAGTGTATTACACCAACCGAGCACTGTGCTACCTGAAGATGCAGCAGCATGAGCAAGCCCTAGCTGACTGCCGGCGCGCGCTAGAGCTGGATGGGCAATCTGTGAAGGCACACTTTTTCCTGGGGCAATGCCAGTTGGAGATGGAGAGCTATGATGAGGCTATCGCCAACCTGCAACGAGGTGGGCCAACAGGCTGGCCAGTTCCAGGGCATCTGGGACCAGATGGGTGTACTGGCTGGAGGATTACCTGAATCCTCTATTCCCCCAGCCTACAACCTGGCCAAGGAACAGCGGCTGAACTTTGGGGATGACATTCCCAGTGCTCTGCGAATTGCCAAGAAGAAGCGCTGGAACAGTATTGAGGAGCGGCGCATCCACCAGGAGAACGAGCTGCACTCCTACCTCACAAGACTCATTGTGGCCGAGCGTGAGAGGTGGGCTGTGGTGATGACAGGCTCCCCTCACAAATCACCACTCTAAGGTTAACTGTGAGTCACAAGTGTTTATTGAAGGCTAACTGGTAAGCAGCGGATGGAGGGGAACAAGGCCTGAATAAGCTCAAGGTTGGAGTGGAGTCTGACCTCTCCTGGCCAGACCCACTCCTGATCAGCTTTTGGTTGACCCCCCAGGGAGCTGGAAGAGTGTCAGCGGAACCATGAGGGTGATGAGGATGATAGCCACATCCGAGCCCAGCAGGCCTGCATTGAGGCCAAGCATGTGAGGGTGCCCTGGCCCAAGCGTGGGTCCTGTGTGTGTTTGCACGCATGTGGTGTGAGGTGCCCCTGGCTCCGGTTGGGTCTGTGTGTGCCAGTGCCTGGGGAAGGGAGTTGGGGTGTTAGACCCATGTGAAGCTGCTTGGCTCTTTGCAGGACAAGTACTTGGCAGACATGGATGAGCTCTTCTCCCAGGTGGACGAGAAGAGAAAGGTGAGCTGGCTTTCCTCTGGGGTCTGTGGGTAGGAGCCAGAGCAGCATCCTTTCCTGGTCCCTGACCTGACCCTGTGTGCTGCAGAAGCGAGACATCCCCGACTACCTGTGTGGCAAGATCAGCTTTGAGCTGATGCGGGAGCCCTGCATCACACCCAGTGGCATCACCTATGACCGCAAAGACATCGAGGAGCATCTGCAGGTGAGAGCCCATAGGAGTTGGGAGCACAGCCCACACCCACTGAACATATTCTAATCCTGATCCTGTTGTCGCTGCAGCGTGTGGGCCATTTTGACCCTGTGACTCGGAGTCCCCTGACCCAGGAACAGCTCATCCCCAACCTGGCCATGAAAGAGGTCATCGATGCATTCATCTCCGAGAATGGCTGGGTGGAGGACTACTGAGGCAGGGCAAGTGCATGGGTCACTCACCCTGCCTTGCCTGGTACCCTGGCACAGTAGGGCCTTGGGGCAGTAGCCTTTAGCCTCTGTACATAGTTTATATCCCTGGATCTCTGCCCTGGTGTCCCCATCCCACCCCCATCAGTTCTACTGGGCCATGAGCTTCCGCTCATCCCTCTTATAGACCAGAAATAGTGGGTGAGGGGCTGAGGCTGCTGCTGCCAGCACTGTCCCTGTAATAAAATCTGTGAGCACTATAGGGGCGTGTGCTGGTGTGCAACAGGTTCGCCAGCTACCCCCTTCCTTTGGCTAACTGAGGAAGGTAGAGATGAAGACACTGGTGTCGAGGTTGAGTGTGGCATGCCACCACCGGTCAGGGAAGTACAGCACCTGGTGGAGGATGGGAGGGCACAGGGATTGGCTGGGGGCCCTCGGTTGCGCCCACCCTGGCTCCAGCCTTCCAGCCACTGACCTCACCAGCCTGGATGGTGCATTCCAGGGGCCGTGCAGATGGTGCCAAGGCCGGGTATGTGTCCCGGAGCCAGGCCAGCGTGGTCTTGTTGGGGTGGAACTCTGGTGTCTTCTCAGGGGGGTACAGGAACCAGCGCTGAGAATGGAAGCAGCAAGGTTATTCTGTGTGTTGTGGTCAGTGAATCCAAAGTCTCAGCCACCACCCTGTGCTGACCTTGCGACCGTAGATCACCTCCGAGAACCCGGGACCATGCCAGTGGAAGGGCACCCCAGAGCCGGCTCCTGTGGGTTATTTATGAACAATCGGTTACCAAGCTTAATCCTCTCCCCCTTCTCTCCAGCTGCCCAGTCCCCAAGTCTCCTGGTCCTGAAAGGCACACTCACCTGCAATTCCAAAGCTATAAGCAGGAGTGGTACCTAGCAGACCAAATGGAGGTGGAGAATAGTGCCGAAAGAGTGATGCCCATTCAGTGAAGTTGTTGTCCCCGAAAAAGTACAGGGTGTCTGTCAGAGAGAACACGGGAGAATGCAGGGATCTCGGCACCTAGGCACTCCTAAATCATCCCATGCTACCCTAATCTGGCTCACCATTGCCCATGGAGAGGGGGTCCTGAGGGTGCAGCATCTGCTCCACATACTCCTGAAAGGGCAGATCCACTGCAGTGTGAAAAGGAATGGTCAGGACTGGTTTGTGCTGGTAGCACAATGCTGGGTTCCGGGGTGGGGCAGCTCACCTTTCCGGTAGGAGTAGGTGTTGGCAGTACTCAACCGGACCACGCTGTCCCCAAAAGAGGCCAGCAGCCTCTCACGGGAGCACAGGACCCGGAACCTCTGCAGGAGTAGGGAGAGGACTTAGGGGTCAGGTCTAGCAAGGGCGAAAGGTGGTCGGGAGAGGCGTGAGCACTCACCGAGTTGTCTGTGAGCCCCTGCAGAATGACAGGTCTGGAGAAGGCGTAGCTAGAAAGAAGGGCAGGGTCACCGCCAGGGCTAGTCCGCGCCTACCACCGTCCCGCCCACGCGCGCTCGCATGAGCTCTGGGGGAGGCAGCCTAGGGAGTTCCGGGGGAACGGGCCAGCAGACCAGTGCACGGCCTCAGAGGTGTAGGGTGACGGAACCCCAAGGATGGTTTTCGGGCGTGGGAGGTGTGGCCACACAGGAGGATGCACATACTGCTGCATGAACTCGGCGTAGCTGAGGTCCGCTCGGCGCTCCACCGTGCAGCGTTCCTCCTCCGCCACAGCCACCGGTGCCCCCGGCCCATACTGCGGCCTGCGGACACAACCGGTCAATGCCCCGGGCCGTCCCGCCGCGCGCCCCGCCCTATCCGGCCGCCCAGCGCTGCTCACCATCCTCCGTGGTTCGCCTCCCCGGGACTCCGGGCGGAAGACGCCAGCATCCAGAACGCGAGCAGCAGAAGTGGTCGCAACCCAGGTGCCATGAGCCCGCCGCCGCGAGGCATGCCGGGAACTTCGTCGTCGTGGCAACGGCGCGGCTCCCGGAAGCGGCCTCCTTTGGCCCGCCCCGGAAGGAGGGGGTACTTCCGAAAGGCGGGACGAAGGCCACACCAGAAGCAGCTACTGGCTACTGACAGCTCACTTGGCGACACAACCTCCCGCGGGGATCCGACCTTAAGCGACGCGACCAGATGACAGGTAGCCCCAGACTGCGGCTCCTGCTTCCTTTATTTGGTTCATAAGCCCCACCCCCCCTCCGGGTCCGGCAGGCTGGTCAGGAGTACTCGCACAGGTGGCCACAGCCGGCAGGGCAGTGGGAGCTGCCCTCCAGCCACTTCATGATGTGCTGCAGGTGGCCGCCATGACTGCAGCCCTGGCACCACACGAAGAGACCCTTGACCACGTGGTGGCAGACGGCGCACATGCTGGCGCAGCGGTGGCACCTGTCGCAGACCCAGCCCCGGCTGCTCATGGGCCGCTTGCAGTGACTGCAGTTGACGTGCAGGGTGGTGGAGGCCTGGTTGAGGCAGCTGATGGCGCGGCTGGTGCTGAGCTTGACCACCTGGTTGGACACGTTCCAGAGGCAGAAGCGCTGCAGCAGGTCGATGTAGGACGTGTACCAGTGCTCCTGGTGGTGTGGGGAGGGGGAGGGAGGTAGGAAGCCAGGGTCGCAAGCGCACTGAGGGGCCTCACCAGACTGTGCTGGGCACAGACACGGGTATGGGTGCAGGGGGACCGTACAGGGGCAGTCCTGGGGGTAGCAGCTGCTCCAGGAAAGCCCCCTAGACCCTGTCACCCACCTGGGTCTGCTCGTCGATGTCCTTGCGCACACGTTCACCCAGCACGATGAGCACGGATACGGCCATCTGCACGTCACCCTGCTCGGCATAGAAGCGCAGCATGTCACACACCAGGGCGCTGAAGAAGTCAGGCGGTAGGCGGCTGTCGTACAGTGCGTGTGAGACAGAGATGAGTGAGAATGAGGAGTCCATAGGCACCAGGGAGGCTGCGTCTGCCTCACTGCCGCTCACGTGGGGCGAGTCAGCCTTGTCCTGCAGGTGCTCAGGCCCGGGCGGGGTGTCCACAATCTCGTGGCGCAGCGGGAAGGCCTCCTGGGGCAGCACGTACTCTGGCTCCTCGGCTGTGGTGCAGGGCGGGGTAGGCAGGGTCTGAGTCTCTGGCCCCGCCTCCCCTCCCCTCCCCCTCCCCAAGCCCCACTTACAGTGTGCATGCTCTGGGTCCAGGAGGTACAGCTCATCCTCCTCACCCTCCACATCGCCCAGCAGATAATCCGCAGGCACATCGCTGCCCTCGGTCTCCTCGTTATCTGCCCAAGGGAGTGAGGGCATTCAAGGGCCGGCTTGCTCTGGCATGCCCCAGTCCCACTCCCATGAACGCTCTGTGCCTGCCCTCTAGCCTACCTTCATTGGTGATGAGCGTGGCTGAGGAGTCCAGCAGCACTGTGTCACTCCGTGTGTCACCCTTGCTGCGGTCCAGCCGCGTCTCACTGCCCAGCCCTGGGGCCATATCCTTCAAGTTGAAACTGGGGGGAGGGAGGGTCAATAGGTGGGTGGGCTCCAGCAATCCTACCCACTAGGGAGTGCCACCCCCAGGTGTCTACCTGTTCATGAGTGGCAGGCCGCAGGAGCTGCCCTTGCCCACACTGTGGTTGAGGTTGGTGGCAGGCACTAGGCCAGGGCTACAGTAGATGATTCGTAGCATGGTCCACGTCTGCGCCACCTAGAGGTGGGCACTGGTCACTCACAGGGTCCTAGGTCCCTGGCAGCCTGTGCAGGTACCCCCCCCCCCCCACGGAACCACAAACCCTCAGCTTTCAGCTGCCCCAGGGACCCAATGTCCTGGCCCACCCCAGATAGGGGAGCTGAGGCTCTCTCGGGAAAGACAAAAATCCTAGCCTCCATCCAGCAGAGGCACAGAAGGAAATGTGGAAACGAGCCTGGGATCCACGGAGGTGATGAGAGAAGCACTGTGGACTTCTGCAGGGCCAGATGCCTTGGGAAATCCAAAAGCAAGATAAGCCAGAAAAGGGGGCTCCAGCCCCACAATACCCCAGACCGGCACCCCAAGAATGGCACTGGCGTCTGGCCCACTCTTGGGGCTCTGGACACCCTCAGTTACTGGGGCAAAAGCCAGTGGTAGCCTTGACCAGAGCCAAGCACCAAACTCAAGACAGGGTCTGGGCTTAGCAAAGTCAGAGAAGCCTCCTGATGCTGCCCCAAGGTCATGGCCCCCTCAGCCCAGCCTCACCTACCTGGTTGCGGCCAAGCTCTCGAGCCACTTTTGCATTGTGGTCACAGAGTTCAGCCAGTGGCCGGCCAGCCAGGGCATAACGTTCAGCCGTGTCCACAAACCAGCTCATGCTACCACTGCCAGGCTCCATTTCAAAGACACTGAGGGCACTGGAGGCAAGGCCTGCAAAGGGCTCAGCTGGATCCAGCTTGCGCTTGAAAAAGATTGGGTGGCGCCGATCCCCGGTGTAGGGTTTGCGCCCCGATTCAGTTGCCACTAGGCTCTCCTTGGCTGCAAAGGCCAGATCCCCAAAGAGACCGTAGCAGAGACCCTCAGGGTTGGCGCGCTCAACGGGCTGACTGGCATCACGGAACAGGTGCTGGCACAGGGTGCTGTCCTTGGAGCCGGAGAGCAGGAAGGAGGGGTCATGTGGGTGGCGCCAGGCGATGCCTGTTGTGACGTCGCGGTGTTCCTCAAACATGGCGGCTGGCACAAAGGGTCGGCGCACATCCCACACGTAGATGTTGTGGTCCACCATCATGGAGCACGTGGCTAGGTGGTGGCGGCACTCAGGTCGCCACTTGACTCTGGCCACAGATGCAATGGTTTGCACACAATGCACCTCCTTAGCTCGGTGTGTAGTCATGTCCCAGACCTTGACCATCTTGTCACGCCCACCTGTGGCCAGCCAGCCCCTGCAGAAAGCCCAGGAAGCTCTCAGTGTCCTCTTTTGGGATGGGAGGGCTCCCCACTCTCTGTCTCACATGCCTTGAGGCAGTGAGATAGCCCTTCCATAAGCCCCACCTGCCTTGCCCCGTCGCCCCAGCCCCCACCCCACCCCACACCTGTCCTCTGGGTGCCAGTCGCAGCAGAAGACAGGCCCATTGTGGGCTGTGAACATTCTCTCACAGCGGTCCGGCCGCCGAATGTCCCAGAGCTGCACGTTGCCGTTCTCAAAGGTGGAGGCGAAGGTGAAGTAGTCCCGGATGCTGAACTGGACGTCACGCACACTCTCAGACTGGCCTGTGGGCAGGACATCAGTGGAGCCGAGAAGGTCAGGGGGCCAGCCTCCAGGGAGCTCCAGGAGGGACAGCAATCAAGAGCGGAGCCCTCAGAATGGATGTGGACTGATGTCACATCTGCCTGTGACCCAGGTCAGGAGGCCTGCCCAGGGCAGACGGGGGTACAGAGAGGGCTCACAGAGCAGACAAGAATAGCCTGGGCTGGCAAGCAGGACAGGCATTGGGTGTTTTTTTGACACAAACTCCTGGACCTTGATTTTTCCTGGATTCTGTGTCTTGACATCAGTCCTTGTGCAAAGCTGTGGCCAGCTTCAGGACTGGGTATCAGAGCATTGAGTGAACAGGAGCCTCACTGGGCCATCTGTCCACAATACGTCACAGGCCTCAGGCCCAAGGAGGCATGAATGGGCTGCCCCCACCTCTGCCCAGTCCCTTCACCTTTAGCTGGAGCTGCCAGGTCAGCTCCAGAGGACTGGAGGCCTTGAGGGTCATGTCCACCCTTGTGGACCACTCCAGCTTTGTCTCAGCACAGGTAGCTCAAGGTCTGTCTTAAGAGGGCCCCCAGTTCTCTGAGGGCTCTGCCCTATGCTTCACTTGATCTCATCAAGGTGGAAGAGGGAAAGCTGGCTCAAGTTGGGCTGTCAGGGGGCTGGGCCTCCTGGGAAAATAACTGTAGGAGCAGCACCAGGCTGTGTGCCACACCGCTACTGCTTCCCTGGGCTGAGGACCCTGGAAGTAGAAGACATCATGCAGTAAGGTGGCCTGGAGCTCTGAGACAAGGGAAGAGGCAGTTAAACAAACCCTTTGCTCAGCTGCCCAGGTTAGTTGTGGATCTGCTCAGGCTCTACCCTCTCCCTGATCCTACACCCAGCCTCAACTCCTGCTGACCCCACAAGTGCATCAGAGCTACGACCACACTCCAGGTACCCCTCACACTTCCATCAGGCCTACCCCTCCCCTGCTGACCTCCATCCACTCTTCCAGCTAGGCTGACCCCCTCCTCCAGGAGGCCGTCTGGGAGCACATCTGAAGGCTTTTAATGCACAGAGCACTTCTCAACATGCCTAGACAGGCTAGCTGCCTGCAGAGATGCACACCTGCCCAACCCACCTCCAAGGGCCTCACCCGAGAAAGTGCTGACAGAGTCCTTCCTGCGAAGATCAAAGCACTTCATGAAGCCATCCTGGGAGCCACTGAGAAGCACATGGGCCTCGGTGGGATGGAAGCAGACTTTGTTCACTGTGCGCTTGTGCTCAGTAAACAGCTGGTCCTGCTTGTTGCGGGACGGCCGGCCCAAGTTCCAGGTGACCACCACACCATTGGTGGCAGCTGTGGCCAGCAGGTTCTCATCCATCTGGTGCCAGACAACATCTGCACAGCTCAGGTTGAGTGAGGGCTTGCGGCCCACACGCAGGTTCAGCTTCTCCACAAACTGCTCCTCCTCGATGGCATAGATCTTGAAGATGCTGCGACCGGCCACCACTACCTGGGCTGCATCACGGCACACACTGATGGCATTGGCTGGTGCATCCAGGTGGCAGTGCATGGTGCGGCCCGTCAGTGCGCTGCCACCCAGGGCTGTAGTCACGCGAGACATCTTCTCCATGGCTTCACAGGTGGTGGGGACAGGTCAGTGAAGTGGGCAGGCCTGGTCAGGCTGGAGGCAGGGGCCTGTCAGTTCGGACCCTTCACCCCTGGTGGTTCCTCCAAAACTGCTTAGGCCTGGACTGGTCAGCCTTGGTGAGCCATTCCAAGGCAGTCCACCGTTAGTCAGTCTGATAGGCAAGTTCCACCACTCTGGCCAGGCAGTCAGAAGGTACTGCCCTGAGGCTAGTCAGTGCCATGTCTGACTTCTGGGGAAGACCCTACCTGGTCAGTCCCAGGCCAGGCCACCTCTCGAACCGCACTCCCCCCCAAAACAGCCAGATCAGAACGGTCACTGGACCTTCAGTCAGTCAGTTAAGTCAGGTTGTTCCACCGTCCGCACAATTGGCCTCTGGGGAGGGGGGTAGAAGGGCTAACGGGGCCCAGAAGACACAGGCTGTAGAGGGGCGGGGGACACAGAGGGACTTCAAGGATCAAGCTGTTTAAGGAGCCTGGGGGTGTCTGGCGGGACCGGAAGCAGAAGAGGCTGGCGGCGCGGAGGCTGCGGGAACAGAGCCAGAAGAACCGTATAAATCGCTCCTTCCGAGAACACCCAAACCATTTCCTAAAATTACCCAGCCGAGCCGGAACCGCCGCGCCGGAAGCAGCCCGTCTCTTTCCCGCCCCCACGCCGGACGTGGTCCTTTACTTGCCAGCCCCTGGCTGGAAGCGGACGCCCACATCACCAAAGTTCCGGATTAGGGAGCTGCGCTGGTAGAGGCCGAGGTGTGTGGTTCAGGACTTGGGTACAGAGGCTCCCCGATTGCGTATCGGGGGTTGTTCTTTTTGTCGCAGTATATTAATACCAGTGTTCATCTCTCCCCCAAGGTCCGTCGGCAAGTCTAGGCTTCCTTAAACGAGTCCCGAATCCCTCCGTCGTCTCCGCCTCCTTCCTCATTCTCCGCCAGACCCCGTGAGCAGCTTCCTGACAGCTTTCCCTGGGTCACTCGTTCCCCCTGATCTGAACCCCGCACAGCAGCCAGATACCACTCTTTGGCCTAAGGTCCCTCTGAAGTTTCCACCGGACTGTGAATAAATCGCAAACTCCCGGCGTCTTCCTTTCCCCGCGCACCTCTAGGCCCCGCAGCTTCCAGCCCGCCGAGTTCTTTCCTGCCTCACCGCCATCACACGTTGTCGCTCTCTCTCCATAACGCGTCTTCTTATCCTTCAGGGTTCAGCTTAAGTGTCACATTCTCAGAAGCATTCCCGGACCACTGCATCTAACACTGCCTCTCCGGTCACTGTCACCTCCACCTCCACAGCACTTGTCACAACCTTTTCCTTTGTATACTGATTATCGTCTGTCACATATGTGTGTGAACTCTACCAGGCAAGGATCACATCTTTCTGTGTCTCCAAGAGCTCCAACGTCTGACATGACCTGTTCACAACCCGCTCAGTGACCATCTCTGAGCCTCCCTTTCTCTCTTGGGTATGATCCCTGGTCTGTCCTTGCCGTGTGATCTTTAAGGACACCCTTGACCCTCTCTTAACCTCAGTTACCCTGTGCAGGAAACAGGGCTCATTTTTGCCCTTCTGAAAGGATAGGTTAGATCCTAGATATTTTGGACGGAATCTTATGTGTAATGATTTTAGTGTCTCTCCCTACTTAAGCAGTGAGAGGTTAGGGACCTTCTGTGTTGGTCACTGCTGGGTTTCCAGTCTGGCACAGTGTTACCAGCCTCTACATGTTTGTTGAAAGAACCAATAAGTCTGATGAGAGGTGCACAAAAATTCAGATGTATGCCACTCAAGACAGATACACCCTCCCCCACCATGGTCTGATGACCTAAAAACAATTCAGACCTGTGTTTTTACAACTTTTTAATATATATTTTTATAAACAGGTCACGTGATAAAATAGCACAAGAAACACTTACCAAATATAAGGTTATATCTTCCGCATATACAGGAGAATGAGGTCGTTATGTACAATAATAAAATGATTTTAGGGGTTGGTTGGTTTTGTTTTCCTCTCTCCCCTTTTTTCCTCCTACAGTCATTGGAAATATCACAGCTTCAGTTGCATTAATACTTTGGACAAATGGACAGCTGCCCCTCCCCACTAGGGAGCTGTGGGGAGAAGAAGCTGAAGAAACTGGCTCCTGACCACCTCAACCCTGGAGCCTCTGGCCAGTGCTCCAGGGGCAGGGAAATCTTTGGGCTGTTGAACTGTTTCTCTTCAACAGCATCTCTCTCTCTCTCTCTCTCTCTCTCTCTCTCTCTCTCTCTGTCTCTCTCTCTCTCTCTCTCACTTTCTGGCTCTCTGGAAACTGGTTACTCTCTTCCAACCAGATTGGGGGGGTGTCCCAAAATTGGATGTGGGTGCTGTACATCCTGGGGCTCAAGGTTGGGATGGAAAGGGGTCCCAGCCCCCTCCTCAGCAATTGCCAAGATGTGCCAGCACCCCCAGGACATCCCAGCGTCTTGGGATTGGACAGAACATGGTGAGCCCATGTGGGCAGACAGAGATTTGGGAAGATGGGTTGAGGGGTGCAGCTAGAAAGGAGCCCTCCCTCCTCTGGGTGTTAAGGGTGTGCTGGCCACTGGAAGATCAGAGTTGCTGGCTGGCACTGGCCGTAAGCCTCAGCTGGGGCCCCCCTTTTCAGCTTCCACCTAATGGAGACCTGCCCAGGGTGAAGTGTGGCGCTGAGGGTCCTGAACCCAGCTGGCTACAGGGGCTGTGGGGTGGGGTCCACCCAGGACTGCTCCCAAGGCCCCAAGGCCTGCAGGCCATGAGGTTCACTCCAGCTTAAGGTCTCACAAGGCAGCTGTACCACCACCGCTGGGTTGAGGCGGACTGGAGCCAACTGGGCTAATGTTGATTATGCCAAGGTCATTGTCAGCCTAGCGGCCCCTCTCCTAATCCAATTCTGCCCTAGCCTGGCGAGGGCCCAAGGACCTTAGGCCTTGGAGTCGGGGTGGGGCGAGTAGGGACTGTTTCATACGGCGGCAAGGAAGAGGAGAGGTCGTTGGGGTCAGGCTGGCATGAGGAGGGGGGAGGGTGGGTGGGACTTGGGCTCCTGGGTGGGCCATGGCTTTGGCGGCGGCCTGTTTCCCCTCGCACCCCTCGGAGGGCTCCAGGCGCGGTGCAGTGGAAGATGCGGGAAGCCCTAGGGCTCTTCCGGGCCCCTAAGTCCTGGGAGACCCAGTTCCCCTCAATCCCCCTGGGCCCTGCCCGGGGTGGGGGGACGGCGGGGAGACAGAACAGGGTGTGGCGAGGAAGGCGGTAAGGGTGGCCGCCTGGCGAGCTCAAAGCGCTCCCAGGACCAAGCCCCAGTCCCCCACCGCCGGCGGGCGGGCGGGCTGGCGAAGGATGGAGGCGGCTGTGGCGTGGTGGAGGGCGGGCGTGCAGTGCGGGCACGAGGGGCATGCACAAAGTCCCCGAATGTGCGTGCGTGCGCGGGGCTGGTCAGTCCGCCGCCCTCCCTGCCCGGGGCGGGGCCGGGAGGAGAACAAGGGGCCGAGGAGCCGCGGCTCAGCGGCGCCCCGGCGTCCCCGCCCAGAGCGCGGCGGGCTCCTGCGACGGGGGCGGGGAGGCCCTGCGCTACTCGATGACGAGGCAGCGGGGCAGGTGCTGCGAGAAGTACTTGAAGAGCTCAGGGGTGGCCCCAGGGCAGTTGGTCAGCTCCAGCTCCTCCAGCTCCTGCAGCTGCACCAGGCCCGACAGCCCTGTGGTGGTCAGCAGCGGGCAGCCTGCGGCGGGCGGGAGGAGGGTCGGCGGCTGAGTGGGCGGGGCCCGGGGCTCCGAGAGGCCGAGGCGGGGGGGGGGGCGGGGGTCCTCTGACTGAGACCTGGGCCACAGCGAGTCAACCCCAGGTATGGATCTGCACAGGGGACCCGGCAGGGCTGGCTTAGTAGGACTAGGTGTGGGTAGGTGGTCACCGTCCAGGAGGGCACCAGGGGGTCTCACCTGCCAGAGACAAGAGACGCAAACTCCTCATGGCCAGGAGGTGCTTCAGCCCAAAGTCCTGCACCTGCGCGGGAGGGCGAGGCGAGTTTATTTACGTTGGCTCCCTGAGGGAGCCTCATTCCTGGGGTCAGGCCATAGGGGGCGGGGGATGGGTTCAAAACGGGGGTTTCTCAGCTCCCCACAGAGTCGGTGAGGGCCCTGGGGACTCCTTTCTCTCCAATTATGTCGGCCGCTGGGTGTGGGGGGATCCCAGACTTCCCTACAAGATCTGAGTGGGCCGGGTGCAGGTCAGCTGCTTGTCTGGGTGGGGGATTTCCCCGTGCCCCCCACCTCCCCTGCCTACTCCCCAATCTCCAGAGGCGTGGAGGGCTGGTACCTGGCAGCACCATCGCAGGTAGAGACTGCGGAGGGAGGACATTGTGGACAAATAGCTGAGGCCAGTGTCCGTGATGCGTACACACCTGTGGTCGCAACAGAGGGGGGCTGCCCACCTTCAAATCACCTCGCCCGGTCCCCTCAGTTTCGACCCCTTCCTTCTTTTTCCGGAGTGCCCCTGGCGTGAACTCCCTGCCCGCCACCATGGCCCCGCCCTTTCCATAGCCCCATCCCAGCCAGACTTCACCCCTACCTGGTCACTGAGTGCTATTCTCTACTCCAGAGGACACAGCTCAGCCCTGCCCTCACTTGGCTGGTGTTTTATCAGGGCCCCGCCTCCCTAGCCACAGCCCTACTCTAGCTACAGGCCTGTCCACTACTGGAGGCTCCCTAGTTAGAAGGTCCAGTAAGCCTTACCCAGCCCTGCCCTCCACAGCCCCAGGATGGGGGGATACGCATACCTGTCCAGCACGAGCTCCTCCAGGCGGTGCAGATCGCAGGCCACGTACTCGAGAGCCATGTCGGTGATGCGTGGGCACCACGAGAGGTCGAGGCTGCGTAGCTTGCGCAGGTTCTCGGCTACAAGCTCCACGCCATCATCGGTGACCTTGGAGCAGCCAGAGAGGCTGAGAGCAGTGAGATTGGGCAGGCTGTGCACCACATTGACCACACCGTGGTTGGTGATCTCCCAGCAGGAGAGGAGGCGAAGCGTGTGTGTGCTGTGGCCTTGGCGCGCCGTGAAGTAGGCCAGCGCTGTGTCCGTCACGTGGTAGGCCTGCAAGCTCAGCTCGGCCAGGTTGGGCAGCAGCTGTGAGATGGCTGCAATGGCGTCATCGGCCACATTGATGCAGTCGCTCACGCTCAGCGAGGTGATGCGAGCACTCAGGCTGGACCACAGCCCAGCCTCGGTGAAGTCGTTGCAGCCCGACAGCTCAAGGCGCACCACGCCTTGCATCTGCTCCAGCATCACCTGCAGGCGGGCAGGCATGGGGTCAGGAGGCCTCAACCTCGCCCTCGCCTTGGTACAAGCCTATCACCGATTCCCCAGGTGAGCCCCTCCCTGCAAGGCAGTGGTGAGGATGGTAGGAGTCAGGGCAGAAGGAGCCCACTGAGGGGCAGGAAGCTGTGTTCTTGAGCACGTAGATGGTATAAACATGCATCAAGCTGTATGCTGACAAGTGCACTTACAGTGTGTTCATTACACCTGAACAACATTCAAAAAAGGAGGCAGGCCACAGGAGATCTGGGAGCCCAGGGCCTGGCTGGAGTAGGTGCTCAGAGCCGTTGGTGTTAATGGTTTGATTATTAGAGTCTAGGTCCTGCACAGCTGCTCCTCCAACCTCTGCCCCTACTCCTCCTACCTCCTCCAGCATCCTCCCAACCCAAAGTGGGCTTCAGAGGCATGCAGGGCCCCGAGCTCAGAAGGGCCTCACATTTAATCGGCTACTTTGCTGTCACTGGCTTGAAATTGTTAGTCATCTTGGAACATGGGACCTGACTTTTCAGTTTGGACTGGGTCCCCCCAAATTATGTAGACAGTTCCCCACCCCAGAGCCATGCTCCTCCTCAGGGCACCAGCCCCGCTCTTGGCTGCTTTGCTGCTTGGTGCCCAAGCTTCCTCTCGGTACTGCCTCCCACTTCCCCCCAACACATGCTTAGTGGTTGCTGCCTGCCCCTGCCCCTGATCCCTGCCCCTTCCAGGCCAGTGTCAGGGCGCACCTCCAGGCCAGCGTCAGTGATGGTGGAACGCTTGAGGCTCATGGCCTTGACACCCTTCTTGGAGAGGGCATAGTTGTCGATGAACTCACAGATGTCCAGGTCGGAGACTCCAACCAGGCAGAAACCCTCAAAGCCGCGTGCTGCAAAGCCCTGCAGGCTCACAAATTCCTTCTCACCTCCAGGCAGCACTGTGTAGAGCTCCTTGGCGTGCAGCACAGGTGTGAGGCCCGCCCAGAACTTGGGCTGATAGAGCACACGCCTCCAGGCCTTGCACACCTGAGCCAGCACGCACTTCTCGCAGGCAGAGAAGTACCAGAAGAGGCCATTGAGGATTTTCTCGTCGGTGGCCAGTGGTGGCCGTTCTGCTGGGGGCCCAGGCACCGGAGCTGAGGCTGGTCCACCAAGGGGGAGCCCCGCCGGGGGGCAAAGGCCCCCGGCCAGGGCAGCCCGGGGCGGCGGGGCAGCCAGGCTGGGTGGTGGGAGGGAGAGTGGGGGTGGGTGACAGGGTCGGTTCTTGGCAGCTGGTGTGCCCTTGGTGATGCTGGCTGTGCCCAGGCCGTTGGGCTGGCCTGGCAGCTTCACCAAACCATTGCGAGGCAAGCATGGAGGCTTGGGATCGCCGTTGATGCCCGGGCTCGACATCTTCCTCACTCGGTCTGCAGACAGGATCCAGGAAGAGGGAGTGAGTTTGCTGCCGGCGTAGAGCTGGGCTCCTTTCCATCCCTGGGCAACCCTTCCCACATCATTCCCAGAACCACCCAAAAGAAGGGGTCTGAGTGCAAGTCCCACCCCCCAGCTACAGGAGGGCAGGGCTGGTCATGACCACGACGCTCCCTGAGCACCTTCTATATGCTCTTAGCTCAACTTCCACCCACTCACAGAACATTTTGCCACATAGGTACTACAGCTCCCATTTTACAGATAAGAGAACAGAGGCTGAGGGAGACAGACACTCACCTGTGACTGCTCCCTTTGCCTTTGCTACCCTGATGCCTACTGTCAGTGCCTGCGAGGCCTGCCTCTACTGGGCAGGGGCTGAAGAACTGAGGGTTTGGGACATTCTCTGGTCCCTCCTCTATGGGGTGCCAGGGTACTCTCTGGAGTGGTTCCAGTACCCCCTCTGAAACTCACACACCAACCTCGGAGAATCTCAGTGGCTACAGGAAGTTCTGTGGTTCAGAATCTACCCAAAGAAAGGGCAAGTGTCTTCCTGGGGTGTTTACCATGATCCAGCACAGTTAGCCCTGGAAACATTATTTCTTCAATCCTTCACTCAACCCATTGAGGATGATGCTATGATGACTGTACCCATTGTATAGGTGAGGAATTCATGGCTGAGGCAGCCGAACTGCTTGTCTGAGGTCATAGTAAGTGGTGGAGCCAAGACTCAGACACAGAGCTGGCTGTGGAAGGCTATGTGTAGGGAGCTTCCCACAGGGTGGGGCTAAGACCATCACCCAGCTCCCTTCCTCAGGCCTCTGAGGCTGTGAATGGTTGGCAGAGTTCACTGGGCACAGATGACCCTGGAGACAAGGGGCAGTGGGACCCTCACAATGCCATCATCTATTCTTCATTCTAGATCTCCTGCCTGCCCCTACCTCAGACATTCAGCAAGAAAGTAATGTACCCAGTGGCTCACCCCACCCTGGCTGTATAGCCTTGGTGAGCCACTTCCCTTCTCCATGCCTCATTTTCCTCACTTCAAAGCCTAGGAGGTGATGATATCGCCTCATGGGACAGTGTGGGAAAAGGACAAAGTGTAGTGCATGGCTTGTAGTGAGCCTGCTGGCGAGAGGGGAAGAGGACGGGAGTCACCAGGAATGGGGGAAGCCCGTGGTCCCGCCTGGCTCTTCCCAGCGCCATGCCCTCCACTGGCTTCCAAGCCCTGGACAGGACAATACTTGCCAGGATTTCACGTCTGGGGAGGGGGTGCATCCTGGCCTGGGACCAAGGGTCTTCCTGAAATACGTGGCCCTTGTGGCTGCCAACCCACAAGCCTTTGGGTCCAAAGGCCTTCCTGCCCTGGTAGCCATGAACCTCCCGGCTGCAGTCCACCCTGGGTCCTCCTTCCCCAGAGGAGGCTCCCACACCCTGGTTGCCCCTACTGCAGCTCATGACCACTCTTGCTCACACTGGCCGATACGGGACATCCATAACAACGTTTGCTGAATGCCCACTGGGTTAATTGTATATTTCAATCTCACAGCAGCCCTGGTGGGGGCACTACTGTTACCACCGTTTTCAGATTAGGAGCCTGAGGCGCCCAAGAGTTACAGTTTGCCCACAGTGGCAGGGACAGCCTGACATGAGGGCTGCTCCAGATCCCTTAATGCCAGTACGTAGGAGGGGACCATGATGGGACAGCAGTGCCTCATTTTGGGACAGGATGAAGCCTACGACTGTCCTCCTCCACTCCTGGGGCCAGGGGTGAGGCTATCCTGGCAACTCCCTCCTGTGAACTGTGCTGGTTACAGAGAGGCAGCCCCAGCTTGAATACCTTCTGTGTCCCTGAAGCAGGGCACGGCGGCTTGCCACAGACCGGGCGCGGCCGGCCTGACGCCTGCCGGCAGCACCATGGACAGCGTCCCTCCAGCCGCCTTCCGGGGGCTCGGAGGCCAGGCCAGGCCAGGCCCGGCCCGCCCGCTCCACCACGGACAGCGGCAGGACCTCGGGATGGCCTGGCAAACCCAGCTCAGCAGGGAGGGGCCCTGGAGGCTGGAGGGAGCGGGGAGGGGACGCCGGCTCGGCTAAGATTCCGAGGAGGCGGCGGAGGCGGCACCAGGGGAGAAATAACTCAAGAGCAGTACCGATTTAGGTTGAAAATGCTCTGAGCCATGGGTGTGCACGTGGAGTGCCTGAGTTGACGGGATCACGTGTATGCCCCGGGCATCTGCGGGGCTCCCTCCGCATCCCCCGCGGGAACTCACATTTGCATACACCCACAGTCTCATCCCCACCCTCCAGGCCTCTGGGTCGAGGTGGCCCATGGAAGAGAGCTCAAGGGAGGGAAGGGCCAAGCCAAAGATGGCCCTCAGCAGCCTGTGGGGAGTGTCTGAGGCCCCTTGTCCCACACCCCCATCCCAGGCCAGAAGGCACTGGCCGGCCTGTAGGTAAATTCTCCTTCCTCAACCCCTCCCCCCACCCTAGATTGGAGCTGCCTCCCCAGAGGCAGCCTTGCTGCTCTACAATCTTGTCCATAGTCTTGCTGTGCTCCAGCTGCTCCCTATACTCCAGGCTCATTGACCTAGCCTCAGTCCTGAGCTCATGTCACAGATGGCTCTTCCTGCCAGTTAGGCAAGAGGTCCCTGGGGGGCTGAGATGAGGGCTCCTCTCCTGGCCTGGCCCCACCCACCCAGCCAGACAGGTTGCAGAGCCCCCTATCTTCTTGGTACCTGTGACTGCCCCCACTGTACCCTGTGGGGTTAGGAAGACCTGCTTGGATTTTCTTGCCAGGATGGGGCAGGGGCAGCTGTCAGTCCACTGGGGACTATCTCCCCGCTTTGGGACAAGCACCAGGAGCTAAAACCAGGAAAAGGGGCTTTAAAAACAAAGATGGCCAAGTTTGCACTCTTCTTAGCCTCAGCCCCTGGTGTGTTGTGTCTGTGCAGAGTGGAATTCTGAGGGAGGTCCCCTCCTGGGATGGGCTGCGGGGATTAGAGGTTCCTGGGTTCATTCCAGGGGAAGACAGGAGATGCTGGTCACTACTTTATTTGTTTTGTCCATACCAGCCTGAGCCAGAGCTGGATCAGGGTGCCACTTGGGAGAGCTGACCATGGTCTCTGTTTCCCCAGCTGACTCATGTCAAGCATGGGGGCCAGAGTGGACCTAGGGAGCATGATGGGGTCCTGGGGACTCCTGGGAGGACTTCAGAACTTGGTGACTTCCTGGCTGACAGTCTGCAGATCACCATGTGGGACTTCCTAAGGAGCTGCCTCTTCTGCAGGTCAAGTCACTGGGCCCTGAGACCCAGCAAATCCACCTTACAGCCTCACTTCCAGTTCCTTTCCATCCCTGACCCTAAAGTCCAGCCAGACCCCGGTACCGCATTCCTCCTTCCCTCCCCGTCTCTGCCTGGGTACAAGCTGGTTCCCCTGCTTGCTCAGTAGACCTCCCTACTCCTTAACCCTGCAAGCTTGTTCTCTTGCATCTTCAGTGTGAGTACTGCCCCTGCCTCTCCCTGTGGGACCCCCACATCTCCAGAGTCTCTGTCATCACTATCTACCTGCCTACTTCTCCCCTTGGCTGGTGACTCCTTGAGGACAGACAGCACAATGGCTGAGTGGCCTCTGGCAGTTTGCTGAATGAATGAAGAATGGCAGTTCATTTATCAGGGTCATGCAGAAAGGGGTGCAGCTGCCAGAGGCCCAGGAAGCAGGATGGAGGGCAGTCAATGCAAGAGCTGTAGTTCAACTCGTCAGTCTTGGTTGTGACAGAGGCCAGTGTCCACATGGGAGGGGGGGCCACTGGGGTTGGGGCTGGGCTGGTGTCAGAGTCTCTGGGAAGTCTCACAAGACCCTGGGGCTTGAGGTGGGCCTTGCCATTATTCAGACCCTTGGGAAGAGGATGGCTCAGGTCTCCTTTTTGGCTGAGTACCCCATTGAGTGCTGCAGGGTTAGGAAGCTGGCTGCCTGTCCCGCATAATCTGGCCAGACCTAAGGGGAAAGGGACAGGAAGCACCAGAAAGGAGGGAAGCCTGGTCCTGTCCTGCTCTCCCAGCACCACGTCCACCTCCCCATTGCTGTCTGAGCCCTTCGTATGCCTCCAGACCACAAGTGGGGAGCCAGAAAAACTTACATCAGGTCCATCTGCAGTGGCAGCCCCAGGGTCTGGGGTGACACCTGAGGTATCTTGGGATTGGGGACACACTGCGGGCTGACACACTCCATGACAAGCCCCGTGACTCAGGCACATTCACATCCCTGCCACTTTGCACATGTCCTCGCAGCAGCGCAACCCTCCCGCCCCCAGCTTGGAGATGCTTCTGAGGTGCAGGCTGCCCCACCCATGCACCAGGGGCTCTGGGAATGGAGCATGTGGGCCTTGAGGGAGACCTGAGCTGGTGCTCCAGCAGACTGAGTCCTGTGGCCAAAGTCAGGGCAGCTCAGCCATATGGGACTGTGGGCACCTTGGGGAGTGGATCCTGGGCTCCAGGCCTCATCTTGGCCCCTCTGCTCTGAAGGACCTGAGCCCCCATCCAGTCCCTGCTGCTTTGGGCGGCTGCCCCAAACCCTCCCAAACGAAGGAATGTGGCCTGAGCCCACTCTCTGCAGCTGGTCTGCCTAGGGCTCATCCTGGGCCATTGGTAGGGAAGGTTCTGGGCCACCCACTTACCCCACAGAGCTTCCTTTGCCACCACCTCCACTTTCCCCCCACGCCAGACCTCCGAGACACAGCAGCAAGCTCCTACGTGTGACAAGACAGGGGCGGCCAACAGCTAAGCTGTGCTAGCCAAGGAACCCCTTCCCCGACCTCTGGGTGAGATGTCTCCCTGGCTCTCAGCCATGCAGTCCTTCCTGAGGCCAGACCCAGCTGTCCTGAGTGTCCTAGGTCCCCTGACCTCAGAGGCCACTTGTTTCCTTCTGACCAGTGGGAGATAGGACTCGCTCAAGTGGCCTGGAAGTGGATGTAAGCTGGAGGATGGGATCTGTCCAGTGAACCTCCATAGCATTAAAGGTGCTTGTAGGCCTGGCCCAAGGGGTAGTAGAGGTGGGGGCACTAGGCAGTGGAGGTGGCAGGCACTGGGCCAGATGAGTCCTGGGGTCCCCTGGGGCCCAAACAGCCCTCTTTGCACTGCCCATGTTTATGACTGGGGCTTGAATTTCCCTCCTCCCCAGACAGCTCTTGGTCCAGCCCTGTGGCCACCTCCTGCTGGGCCAGTAGGTCTCCATCAGTCCTCTCCCCTGGTCTGTGGGACCCCAAACCTCTCAGGGTCCCAACCCAACCCAGGCCTTCTCCAAGGCTGCTCTCTAGTAGTCCTCAAAGGAGTCTGCTGGGAGAAGAGGCCCTATGCCCCGCTTGGCACAGGGAGGCCTGAGCTGAGCCTGGTCAGTGGGTCCTGGGAAGTGGCAGGTGAAGCAGCATCCGCCATCTGCTCCTTCCATGGAGGGAAAGCTTCCTGTGCAGATGCTGGGAGGGGCTGGAGGAGTGGCCACTGGCCCATGGCTTCCCTGAGGCTCCAACAGCCAGGCCTCCTCTCCTTCTGGGGTCATAAGTGGGGGACTCTCCCCATCCACTCAAACTTCCAGAAAGACAGGACTCCCCCCAGCAAGTCTCAGAGTGCCCAGTCCTCCTTCTGGGGCCCTCCAGCCTTGGTCAGCTCCCAGCCCTCCTCCAGAACCAGGCACATGGCCAGCTCCCTCCCTTCCCCTTGTTCTCCCACTGTGGCAGCTCCACACAGGGTTGGGTCCAGGAGGTGTCCAGGGGCAGATCAGCTCCAGGCCAAGCGTCCACAAGCTCCTCCGGTAGTGTAATTATACCTAACACCTCTCTCACAGGCCCAGGGCTCATGGTGCTGGGGTGGGGAACCCAGAGTGCAGTCGGGTCCAGGACCTCACCTAAGCAGCCCAGCTGGGGGTCTGCAATTCAGCTTCCACAGGGCCACAGTCAGGTGGCACCAACCTACAGCCCAGGTACAGTTGCCATGGGGATTGAGTCTCGACGAGGCGGGCCACTGGGGTGAAGGGCTGTGGGAAGGTCTGGCAGGGCCAGAGGCCCAGCTGCAGCAGCCAGGGAAGGGGCTGCGGTTACGTAAGCCCTCTGGGGGTGGCAGCGGCGGCGCTGTCCCAAGCCCCCTCCCCACCCCCTCCTCATTGTAGTATCCACGGTGTTGTGGCCTGGCCTCCTCCCTGCCCTGTAGCCTGGCCCGGCACACACACCTTACCTCGGCCCGGGCTCCTGGCTCATGCCACGCTGTCCACCGGGCGTCCTCCCGTCATGGGGAGCCCGGCATGCGCACCGGCGAAGCGGGGAGGCGGCCGAGGTGCTGGCCTGGCCGGCAGGGCCCGGCCGCGCCCCGCGCCCGGAGCCCCGGCCTGGCCGGCCCCCTCGGCCGCGCTCCGAGAGGAACTCCCCGGTGGGAGAGGATCGGCCGCCCCAAGCCTCCCACCGGGGAGGCTGAGGCTGTGCCCAGATAAATAAGGCCGCTTTGCAGGGAGCCAGGAGAGCACCTCCTCCCTCCCTTCGTCCTCCTCCCCGCGCTCCTCCTCCGCCCTCCTCCCAGCGCTCCTCCGCGGCCGCCGGCGGCGCCGCGCGCGCCCCCCACCCAGCCTTACGCGCCGCGCCTTTGCGCGCTCCCGGCTCCAGGAGCCAATCCGGTTTGGCGAGCCCGGGCGGGGGCGCCGAGGATGCCAAGCCCGGCCTCGCCAGCCCCGCCCCGCCCCGCCCTGCCGCGCGCACAGCGCGCTCCCGCCGCGGTGCCCACGGGCACGCGCCAGCGCGGCTTGCACCCCTGCCCTCCCTCGCCACGGGCGCTCGCACAATAACAAACCTGGGCGCATGGCCGGGAGGGGAGGGCCGAGTAAGTCAGGGCGCGCGGCCGGAGAGCGGGCCCGGAGCAAGCTCTGCCTGTGTGAAGCGGTGGGGAACCCCAAATCCTGAGGGGCGAAAAGGACTCGAGCCCTTGGGCGCCAGCGGTTGGCCCAGGGGTGAGCGAACGGTCCGACCCTCTTCCTCCTGGCTCCTCCTGAGGAGCAGAAGGTGAGGCTCCCTTCAGGGCACTCATCTGCGCACCTGCTAGGTGCCAGGCACAGGAACCTCCCTCAGTGGGGAACACAGTTGCACACCTGCAAAGCCAGAAACAAGTGACTAGGAGATCATTTCAGAAAGTGATGAGTGTGATGAAAGTAAGAGAGCCACGGAATGGTGACCCCAGGAGGGTGATGGTGATAGTGGAGTTCCTGAGGACATGACACCAGAGCTGAGACCCCCCCAAGGGTGAGAGGGCAGAGAAAGTTGTCCAGGGAGGGGTGTGCAAAGGTCCTGAGGCCTTAAGGAGCCTGGCGAGTACCCTCTGGAATGGACTGGAGGTTTCAGTGGTGGCAGCTTAGTCTGGACAGACTGGGAAAGAGGGTGGGGTGGGGTGTGGTGGGAGGGTGTGGAGGGCTCTGTCTGGGCCACTGGGGACACCAGGCCTCCAAGCCGGCCCAGGACAGAGGACAGAAGCTAATGCTGTCCATTCTGGGGTCTCCTGGGAGCAGAGATGGCAGAGGGAACAGGTGTGGGGAGAGCAAAGTGGGGTCTTCGCATCAGAGAAAGGCCTCAGAGCTGAGAGACAGCCCCCTTGAGAGAGCCTTAATAGAAATGAAACCAGTGGTGTCTGCAACATTTTGACAGGAAGTGGGGCCCAATGAGGCTGGTGTAACGGGAGGGCAGTGGGAGGGGGAACCAGGCTGGTCTGACCCTGGCTGGTTTGAGGGGCATTGTGCCACTCTTGCTGTGTGTGGGACACTGGATGGGGTGAAGGCAGCTCTCCCATGTGGCTGACTGCAGAGTCACAGTCTCGCTGACGCTGACCAAAGGAGGAGGCTTGGCCTGGGCAGGAAGGGTGGGTTGCCCGAAGACTTCGAGGTGACTGGGAGAGTGTTTGTTGTCCAACCCATCCCATTCCCTCCAGTGTGTGGGTCTGGCAGTTTGGCCTTCCAGCTCAGCCTCCACCCCATGTGTGCAGGCACGGGTCAGCATGGACCCTGGTGTAGATGGTGTCCTGACTGGTGGGCAGGGTTTCACTTGGTGCTTTGAGGGGGTCAGGAGGTCACTTGCCTTGGGAGAATCTGAGCACTTGCTTAGAGGGACATGAAACACTACTGTGGGGCTCCTCTTCCCCCTGCCCCCACCTGTTCTAGTTGTAGAGGGGTCACTTTACAGGCATGTTTGGTCCCCATGCTCCCAGGGCTCCCTCTGCTCTTTGCTGCAGCCTGCAAAGCCCTGAGTCTCTGTCACTGCTGGCCTGAAGCCTTGCCCTGTACTTGGCCCCTTGCTCTTAGAGCTTCAGCTACACTGGCTTCCCTCCAGGTCCAAGGGGGCACCATGTTCCTCACCTGGAGCATCACCTCATCTGGAGAACCCCTCACCTGGAGCACCTCTCACATGGAGCACCCCTTATCTTGATGCCTAGACACCGAAGAGTCTCTTCAGTCCAGGTGGCTGGGGGTTTCCAGCTCTGGAGTCATGAAGGGGTGAGGACCAAAGGCTGTTGGCATGTCCCATCCTGAGACCTTGGAGGGCTCTGAAAGAGGGAGCCACTGTCACATCAGGGAATCGGCTGCTTACCACAGAGTTCCCCACTGGTGGCTCTTGAGGTCTGGGGCAGTGGCTCTGAAACTCCTTGAGGCTCCTTGCAGGAGGTCCTCAGGCCTTTCCTTGGGGGGCTCTGGAGTGGAACGTGTGCCCTGGAACCACAGGCATGGGTCCCAAATCCTCCCTCCCTGGATGAGGCCTCAGACAGGTAGTTCTCCTCCTGGAAAATGAGTCGGGGGTCCAAGAGGATGCTCTGAAGATCCTAGTGCAGCACAGGTGGTGAGAACCCCATGCTCCAGAGTGATCAGGCTGGCTCTGAAGCTTCCTGCTCTGGAGCCATGGGCCAGATGGACACTGCTCCTCACTGCCTCTGCTCCCCACACAGAGACAGGGGCGCCAAGAGTGCCTGGGGAGGGAAACATATAGGGTGGGCAGGTGTGTTTGTCTGTCCTGGCCACTCTGCAGCCAGAATGGGCACCTACGACAGTGAGGACCTCACAGCCTGGGGCGACTGTGGCAGCAATGGGTGGCGGGCAGCAGGCAGTCGGCCTCTCTGCTGTTTCCAGCTTCTGTTTCCCTGCCTTCCCTCCTCCTAGGACCCAGGCCTGGCTCACCAGGGGCAGGGGGGCGGAGCGGCCAGAGCTGAGGATGACTCAGGGCCCAGCTGTCACCATGGCAACCCTGTTGCCTAGCAATGGCGGTCTCCCAGTAACGGCTGTCTCCTAGCAATGGGATATTTTCCCGGGCCCTGGCTGGAGCCTGGCAGTTATTTTTAGTTCGGCTGCAAATCAATCTGCAGCTGCATTTTTGGCTCCTGGAGAAGATGCAAGGTGTATGTAGGGGGGTGGATTTCTCATCAAAGGGAGGAAATTTGCCACGTGTCCCAAGGTACAGGCTCATGGGTAGGCGAGGTCAGATTCCACCTGGGGGTGGAGGGCGGGGGTTGTGCAGGTGAAAGGGAACCAAAGGTTGCAGAGTTGGCAGATATGACTCCCTGATGGGGTCTCTAGGAGGACTGGTCTCTCCAGCACCCTGGAGTTCCCTAGGTCAGGCTGGTCAGGAGCAATCCAGGCCAGTCTTCATGGTGGACACCATTGGATTGTGTCACTGGGTGGTCCAGATTCTAGCTGCTTTCTGGCACCCCTTGGCTCTCAGTTATGGGAACTGCCCTCATCGTCTCCTGCCCCCAGCTTCTCCCAGGGGTGCAGCACCCTGCCCTGGGCAGCTGAAGCAGCATATTCAGGAGATCCTAGCTGCAGAGGTCTCAGTGGCCACAGGCTCTGCTGGGGACACATCTCTCCTTCTACCCTGCTTTTCCTGAAATGGGAGCCCAAGTGGGCAGTCTTGGGCAATTAAGAGAACCTGACCTCTCTCTGGGCTTTCTCACCATTTCCCTAAGGGCTGTGTTTGCTGTCCCTTTGAAGCCAAGTTCAAACTCCTCGGTGGCTGCTGGGCCTGGGGCTGTCCCTGCCCACCTCCCACTGGCCACCTTTCCAGTCCCTGTTTTGCCCTAAGCTCCATCCAGGCCTTGGGCACTCTTCCTCCCAACCTGCCCGCCACTGACTCTGCTTGGCTTTTGTGTTATTCCCACAGGCCCTGGACCAGCCCAGCCCCTATCTTGGTCATGAGTGCTCCTGCCTGTGCCCTTCACCCTGTGGGGTTGCCTCCCCTGTCCCAGGCACTGTTCAGGGAAGGGCTCACCTTGGACGGCTCCTTGTCCCAGCATCTCCTCCAGCCCCCTGCCAGGCCAGGACCTAGATTTTGAGTGTGGCCCATTTGGAGGGTCAGGGCACTGAAGGATCTGGAGCTGGGGGACTTTGAAGGAGCCTCTAAACTGAGCACAGACATCAGGAGGGGATACCTGAGGTTTTGGATGTCAGTTGTCTATCCAAGCACTCACACTCCAGGTGTTTACTGAGCACCTGCAGTATGTCTGCTCTTGCACCCACAGCAATTGAAGCCAGGTATGGTCTTCTGGGCTCCCTGTCCTTTGGGCAACAGACCTCTGATGGCTAACAACACTTGGTGCTTCCCTGGTGGGGCCAGGAGCTGTGAGAGACAGCCCTTGTCTGTGAGTGATAGCCTCACCAGTCCCCTTGAAGAAGCATCTGGGGCAGGAGGCAGGGGAAACCTGGTGTCAAAGGGCCAGCTCAGGGCCAGGCATGTGCCCATTCTGGACCAGGTTACCCTCAAGGAGCCGCTCCCTGGCACCAACATACACAGGCCCATTCTCTGCCCAGAGTGGGGAGGTGGAGGGTGAGGGTGGGTGAGCCAGGGGCCCAGGGCTGACTCCTCATACTGCCACCAGAGGGCGCCAGGAGCCCACTGTCAGCCTCAGAGACTGGGGCATGGGCAGTAACATCCTAGTGACTCCAGAAGTGGAACCCCCCACCCAGTCTCTGCTGGGACAGCTGACTGGGGTTCCCCCTCCCTTCCTTCTACTGAGCCTCTTCTGCCTTCTCTGTGCCCAGCGCCAGGGCCTGTGTACCCCTTTTTATTTTTAATTGGGGAATATATACATAAGACTTACCATCTTAACCATTTTTAAGTACACAGGAGCGTTGACTCCATTCACATTCCCCTGCCCCTGGCACCCTCCATTCTACTTTTTCCCTATGAATTTGGCTATTTTAGGTCCTTTTGTGACTGGCTTATTTCACTGAAACCAATGTCTTCTAGGTTCTTCCATATGGTAACGTGTCAGAATTTCCCTTTTAAGGCTGAATTATATTCTACTGTATGGATGGACCCCATTTTGTTTACTATCATCCATCAATGGACACTTGGGTTGTGTCCTCCTTTAGGGGTTCTCACCCCATGTTGCCCAGGGCCAGGAGCCAGCTGAGCCCTGCAGGTGCCTTGCCCCTCTTTGACCTGGAAGGGCCCTGGGGCCAGGGGAGGGGGATGTGGTACACTCAGTTTGGCAGTGCCTCCGATGCCCTACTTCCCCTTAGTGCCATTTGCCCTCATCTGTCTGCATGCACTTCTGGTCCTTGGTAGCAGGAAGGCTGGGGTTGGGGAGATAGTGGGGTAAAAGACTTCACACCCACAGACAGCAGAGAGTCTTATGCTGGTCCCTGCAGATGCCAGCCAAAGCTCTCACTGACTCCCAAGGGTTCCAGTACCCGGTTGGAGTCTTGCGTTTGTGCCTAAGGCCTCTATAATCTGACCCCAGGGTGTCACAGGCTGTTGGGAGCCCATCTACTGGGTTCACACCTTTGCCACAGCTGTCTATCTGCTCCTCCCCTCTGCCTGGAATTCCCTCCAGTCTCCACCTGGCCAGCCACTCCCCACCTCCCTGGCCTCCACAATGACCCTAGGTGTGGGGGGAATCCTTTATGAGAGTAGGCCCCATTTCAGCTTGTCTCGATCTATTGGGGGCCTAATTCTGGGGCTCAGGGCTGTCCTTACTCCTGCTTTTCCACAGTGCCTGCAGCCCCAGCGCCCTGGCCCCTCATCCCTGGTTTCAGTCACCCCCACCCCCTGCCCGCCGCGTGTGGCGAGTCACCAGGATTAGACTGGGGCGAGATGGGGGATGGCAGCCCAGGTCCTACTCTTGGGAAAAGACACCGGAGATGAATCCCCCTCCTCTAGAGGTTCCGTGGGCACCACCCCCACCCCGGCCAAGGGCTTGAAGGACGGTGGCCCAACCAGGACCCAAGATGGCATACAAGTCGAGGCTGGAGGTGAGGGGACTTCGAGGAGGCAACACGGAGCATGTCCAGCCGCGGAGCCCCCTCCCGGGTGCTTCCTGGACTGCAGGCTGGTCCTCCCGCTCCTGAGAGCGCCGCTGTGATTGGCGGAAAGTTCGGGGGCCGCTGCGCGATTGGCCGCCTGGCCTGTCCCCCGCTCCCTGGAAGCTCCCAGGCGCCTCGCGGGGTGCGCGGCCGGCCGGCGCAGGCGGTGGGGCCTGTGCGGGGCCGGGCCCCGCGCCCCAGCTGCTCCCCACCGCGCCCCCGCGCGTCCTCGCGCGCCATGCCTCCCCCTGCGCTGCTCTGCGCGCTTTGCTGCGGCCTCTTGGCCGTGGCCGCCCGCGCCGGCTACTCGGAGGACCGCTGCAGCTGGAGGGGCAGGTACGAGCCTCACTGGAAGCCCTCGCGGACTAACCCTCTGGGGCTGTGCGCACCCATTAGGAAGGAGCCGTGTCATCCGCTGTTTTGGATGGAACATTCCGACCCAGCACCGCACCGAATCCTTGCTCTCTCCCTCTGAGTCCCGGAACGCTGGGCCTCAGTTTCCTCTTCCACAAAGTGGACGCAGCTGTTGGTAGCTGCAGTGAGAGGGTGCACGGGGAGCAGGCTGGCCGGGTGGGGACGCCAACCGCCCTCCTCACCACCGCCCGTCCTGTCCGCAGCGGCCTCACCCAGGAGCCCGGCAGCGTGGGACAGCTGGCCCTGGCCTGTGCGGAGGGCGGGATCGAGTGGCTGTACCCCGCCGGGGCGCTGCGCCTCACCCTAGGCGGCTCCGACCCCGGCGGGCGGCCGAGCATCGCCTGCCTGCGGCCGGCGCGGCCCTTCGCAGGAGCCCAAGTCTTCGCGGAGAGGGAGGGAGGCACTCTGGAGCTGCTCCTGGCCGAGGGCCGAGGCCCGGCCAGGGGCCGATGCGTGCGCTGGGGTCCTCGCGAGCACCGGGCCCTCTTCCTGCAGGCCACTCCACATCCCGATATCAGCCGCCGCGTGGCTTCCTTCCGCTTCGAACTGCGGGAAGACGGGCGTCCAGAACTGCCTCCGCAGGCCCAGGGACTTGGTGCAGATGGTGAGTGCCAGTCCGAGTTGGAGACCGGTGGGAGTCTTGGAGTCGCACCATGGCCGGGTGGGGTGAGAACGTGTCCGTCTTCCCCATTGCACAGAGGGAGAAACTGAGACCCCAGAGTGAAGCAGCCTATCAAAGGCACTCAGCTAGTGAGAAGCAGTGCCAGGACAGGTGGGAGGGAGGAAATGAGGAAGGGGTGATCCCTCAGCCTGCCGCTTAGGGAGAGAGCTGGTAGGGGGCAGAATCCTGGAAGGGGAAGCCAGGCAGGGCTACCCAGGCCCCTGGTCCCTGAGGAGTTCAGGGGAGGGGATGATGGGGGACAGAATCAAAGCCTCCGGCCAAAGATGTCCCGGGCTCCCTGGCCCAGCGGTGACCTCCCTCCCCTCCCCCAGCCCAAAACAACAGAAGTCCAGTGTGAGCCCAGTCACCATGGAGATGAAGCCCCACCTCCTGGCAGGGCACCAGGTCCAGCTCTTTGCTCTCCTGGAGCTTGCAGCCTGACCTCACAGGGGATGGGGGTCTCTCTCTCACAAAGACCCCCTGACCTCAGAGCCCACCATAACCTCCTGCCACATGGGCTGGGCTGGTGTCCTTGGGCCCCAGGAGGCAGCCCTGGGAGACTAAGGGGTTATCGCCTGCTGGTGCCTATATGTGAGATGCTTGCACCCAGACACTTGAGCTCCAGGTCAGGGGGTCTTTGTGCTGGCATGCTGGGCACAGCACCCAGGCCCATGTCTGTGTGTGCATGTTTCAGGCAGGCACAGGCCTGTGGTGTCACCTTGGGTACTGGGTGTCTTCAGGGTGTGCACACATGCTCTCTGGGATCTCCAGTTGCCATCAGGCCCTGAGAGGGGTCTGGTAGCTTGCCCTCTCCCTCCTGTGTCCAGCTGGGGGAGGCCTTTGGTGGTCCAGGAGAAGGCAGGGCCTCCACTCAAGATCTCCCCTGCATGCCAGGTGCCTGCAGACCCTGCAGTGATGCTGAGTTCCTTCTGGCTGCATGCACCAGTGACTTTGGTGAGTGTCCCTGCTGTGGGGAGACCCTGGGGCCTACCTTCCCCTGCATGCCACTGGCCAACATGTGTCCCCACAGTGATCCTCGGAACCATCCATGGGGTAACCCACGACACAGAGCTGCAGGAGTCCATTATCACCGTGGCGGCTGTCCGTGTCCTCCGCCAGACGCTGCCGCTGTTCCGGATAGGGGGCCCTGGGGCCCAGGTGCAGGCCTCCATTCGCACCCCACTGCGCTGTGGTGTCCGCCCCGGCCCTGGCATCTTCCTCTTCATGGGCTGGAGCCACTTTGGTGAGGCCTGGCTGGGCTGCGCCCCCCGCTTCCGGGAATTCAGCCGTGTCTATGCAGCTGCCCACACCAACCACCTCCACCCTTGTGAGGTGGTGCTGGACTGAGGCGCCTGGGAACAGGATGCTGGGAAGGGGCTGGGAGGAGGGTGGGGGGATGCCTCCAGATGGCATCACGGTACCCACTGCTTCTGCTGTAACAGCAATAACCAATAAGAACACTGACTACATTCACCAATGGATATTGAGTGCTGGTGCCTGAGCCCAGCCCCGGGCCTGCCTCACTGCATTTTATTCTCCCATAGCCCTGGGGACTGCGCGATTCCTGCTCCACAGAGCCAGAGACTGAGGCTTGAGGGCAGTGGTGCTGTGTCTGAGGCCACCTATTCCCCAACCCGGCGAGGGGCTTCTGCTGGGTGGGAGGTGTGACTCATGTGAACCTCGGCTCTGCTGCTCCTGCCCCCAATGCCAGTGCTTCCGTGGCTCAGAGCAGGAGTGGAGAAGTGGCCATAATTCCCCAGGTCTGAGGCGGCTGGGGTCCCTTGTAGGGGCAGGCAGGCGACACCACTCTCAACCTGCAAGGGAAGGGGTTGCAAACTGACGGGCAGCCGACTTCCCTGCATAATCCTCTGCAAGCCTGGCAGAGTCATCCTGGCCCCATCCTGCCCTCAAGGAAGAATGGACCCCTCTGTCCTGAGGCCCTTGATACATGCTGAGCATCCCGACGGCGGTAGGGTCTCCCCTGCGGGGCCCTGTTTGTTGCCCATTTCCGGCGGGTGGGGCACACAATGGGTTCTCTAAGGACCGTTTCCCGCCACTGGTCCCATTGTTGCTACCTCCGCCTTTCTCCTCAGCCTCAGCCACATAAAGGGCCAGCCTGTTCTGGACAAAGCCAACAGCTCTGAGGCTGAAAGGCCCCAGGATGTGGGCGCACGTGGGACTACTGAACCCGAAATGAGTGGACTCTGCTGTCCCAGTCCCACAGCTCCTGGGAAGGAGGGCCACAGCTCAAGTCTTGGGGGGCACTTGTGAAGTGCCCCAGAAACCACTTTCCATCTCTACCTGGTGGCCTTCACTGGGGAAGTGTCTGTCATCTTTCAGGCAGGAACTGAGGCTGGGAGAGGAACATGGCTGTGCACAGCCCCCAGGCAGAGCTGCTTCTGCCAGATTTGGCTGATGTAGGTACTTCGTGTTGCCACACCCTGTGAGGACACTCAGTGTTACTCCAGTGGCTGTCTGGAGTTTCCGTGGGGCTGGCTATCTGAAGCTGCATTCATGGGGCATGGCCTTTCACTTGGACTAGCTGCTTGCTGTGAGGACTGGTGAGAATTGTGGGTGGGAGCATAGCCACCCTGGACAGCAGGCTGCCCTGGTTTCCTCCCACCTCCCACCACTCCTGAGGCTTCTTGCTGTGCCCTCTCACCTCCCCAAACTCCCATCCATGGCTTTCTCAGGGCTCAAGCACTAGACCTTTCTGTTGACATTCCCACATTCCCTCCTTGGAGAGCTGTACCAGCCTCCTGGCTGTAAATACCATCAATATGCTGATGACCCCACATGTGGATCTCCAGCCTGGACTTCTCTCCTGGACAGCAGACCTTTGTATCCCTGTTCTTCCCTCTCCCCCCACCAGGGAGTATCTCAGTAAAGGCCAGAGGGGGAGGAGGTGGGTGTACTCTCCCATCCCCCTCCTCCTCTCTGTCTTGGGAGGCTTTTGCACCTCACCCTTGACTCTTGCCCTGATTGTCTGGCCAGCTTCCCACAGCCTCTGGTTTGGACAGAGGCCTATGGCCACACTTGGTGGTTGCTGTGGCTCGCCTGTGGGACCATCTGTCCACAAAAACGTGGAGTAGCTGCTCTGGGGTGGGCCCTAGGCTGGACACTGGCCTCTACCCACCTGCCCCAGGAAGTGCCTCCTACTCACACACCTTCCTCCAGAGAAAAGTACTGGCTTTTCTCGTAAGGAGCAGGAAGCCGAAGTGGGTGCTGCCAGCAGGGCCAAGGGAGCCCAAGGGAGCCCAAGGGTGTTCCTAGGAGGAACCTGGAAGGCTTGGGTGAGGGCTTCATGCCAGCGCTGGGGAGTGGCCAAGGTGAAAATGTGGGCATGCAGGCCGAGACTATGGGAACAGGTGCCTGTGGGGCACCTGCATGGCTTCTCTTGGTGTGTGCACTCACACAGGTGCACTTGAGTGCCCAGTGCCCAAAGGAGAGGAGCGGACATGCAGGTGAGGTACCTGTGGGTATACACACTGGGAAGTCTGGCTAGGTGTCTTCATCCAGTCAACCAGCTTTTATTGACTGTCTGCCAGGTGCCAGGGGTTTGTATAGACACCAGGAATAATGCAAGGAAGAAAAGAGACAAGGGTGAGATGGCTGTGTAAGCACTCCACCAGCCTAGAGCCCAGTGCATGTCCTTCCTTTCTAGGGAGGGCCCAGTGATAGCCAGGAAGGAGACAGGATGTTCTGATCTCTGTGCGGTGGGTCAGCCGCCCTCCTCTCCAGTGCTCGGATCTTGGGAGCAGGGCACCTGGGTTTCCTGCAACAGGGGCACCTGTCCTTCAGGGCTGGTGGTAGCTGGGGCCAAGGGCAGGTAGGCGAGTGAGGCGGCCTGTACTTGAAGCGTGGGGGCAGTGGGCTCTGGCGTGCCCACATTGTCTGAAGCACCTCTGTCAACGTTGGGGCTCCTGACCAGTGTGGGGAATGGCGGAGAAGTCCGGCCAGGGCCTGTGTGCAGGCAAGCCTCTGTCACTCTTGGATGTTTGTCTTCAGAGTCTGGTGAGGAGGAGGTCCTGGCTCTGTCCCCGCACTTGCCTCTCCCTTTCCCAGGCTCTGCCAGGTCACCTCCAGGAACTCAAATCTTTTCTGTGAGTGACCTTTTCTGGAGAAGGAAGGTGGTCTCTTCCTCCCAGCCGCCGGGCTGGGTCAGCTACCAGAGGGCCCCGCCCCTCACATCCGGCTCCCCTCCCACTATGCTCGCAGAGAGCCAACATCTGTCCGCTCGGTTGTGCTAAATTTCTCCTTGTAAGCCCCCTCGGCCCTGCCCCTCAGCCGAGCTCCAACTTCCACCGCCCCCGCGGACCCCAGCGCATCCTGTTTCCTGCGCACTCGGGCTAGTTGCCTTCAGCTGTGGGAGGGGCCCCGATGTCCTCCCCGCGACTGCTCCTGTGCTTGGCGGGTTATCTGGATGTGTAGGTCGGCGGAGACGCCACTCTAAGCCGGTGAGCCGTTCCCCACTGGCTGACCGCTGCCCCAGGGCTCCAGCCACACTGCACTGGCCTTCACGGCCAGTCAGCAGGCGCCACAGCATCGCTTCTCTTAAACGTATCCCCGCGCTGGGATGTGCGGCCTCAGGGGTCCGCAGCGCCCGGGACAGGCCCATAGCAGCCGTTTGAGGAGTGGGCCAACGCTGCTGACTGCCGAGGGCTTCGGCCAGGAAGCAGTACGGCCAGAACCCGCAAGGGTCGCCCTGGACCCCAAGGCTCCAAGGCCGGGAACCCGCTGGAGGGTCCCTGGACCCGCGCGGAGAGTAAGGTGAACGGACCTGCAGCGCAGCCTCTACCAGCCGCTTCCGGCGTCTCGCCACGGCCTCTGCCCCGCCTCTTCCGGCGACGGCGCAGGGGGCCCAGTAGGCGCAGGGCGGGGAGGAAAGGCTTCGGGCTATGAAAAGGGCTTTCCCCTCCAGCTCCCGGCCGGGGCGTGAGGGTCTCGGACCTGAGGTGGGGAGGGGCCTTGGGGCGTGACGACCCTGAGCCGCTGTCCCGCAGCCATGGAGCAGGATGACCCGGCTGAAGAGCTGACGGAGCTACGCGAGCGGCCGCTGGGCGCGTTGGCCCTGCTGCAGGTGGCGGCGGGCTCAGGCCTGGCCGCCTACGCCGTGTGGGCGCTGCTGCTGCAGCCGGGCTTCCGCCGCGTGCCGCTACGGCTGCAGGTGCGGTGCTGAGCCCGGGCCGGTGTGTTGGGGACATAGGGGCGTGACGGACCGGGGATGGGGGTGGTCTGGATTGAGATACTGAGCCTGGGTGTGAGAGGAGGGTGCTGCTGCCCAAGGGCCAGCCGGGCTGTGGGTTGGGCCGGACAGCGCGCTCTAAGAAAGGAAGCCTAGGAGGCGGCGCCTCACTTCTCCCTCTGTCTTGCTCGCCTCCTTGCCCAGGTGCCCTATGTCGGTGCGAGTGCCCGGCAGGTGGAGCACGTGTTGTCGCTGCTGCGAGGCCGTCCTGGAAAGATGGTGGACCTGGGTTCTGGTGATGGCAGAATTGTAAGGACTTTGTGTGTTAGGTGGCGGTCCTTGCTGCCCCCTCCCATGGGTATACCTCCCCATCTCTTGGCCTGACGCTATCTGTGCCCTCAGGTGCTGGCTGCCCACAAGTGTGGTCTCCGCCCAGCTGTGGGCTACGAGCTGAACCCGTGGCTGGTGGGGCTGGCATGGCTGCATGCCTGGAGGGCAGGCTGTGCAGGCAGTGTCTGCTACCGCCGTGAAAATCTCTGGAAGGTAACCCGGGGAGTCCTAGATCCCCTCAGACCCCAGCCCTGATCTCCATTCTTTCAGTTCTGGCTTGGCTGCCCTGCTGACAGCCCCAGGTGCTTCTGCCTGAGCAGGCTGGAGCTGGGACTTGGAAGTTGCAGTGACCCCATACCCACCAGTTCTCTTCCCCTGGTGGGGCCCCATTCCCTGCTGGGGTGACCTCCTCTTCCTACAGGTGAGCCTGAGAGACTGCCACAACGTGTCTGTGTTCCTGGCTCCTAGCGTGGTAGGTCTGGGGTGTGCCAGCCCCATGGAGACATAGGCCATCCCCAGTGTAGGTGCCGGCTAGGGGCAGCTGTGTTCCACCTGGCCCACCCCGCCCTCCTGCTCTCTCCCACAGCTCCCACTGCTGGAGGACAAGCTGCAGGCAGAGCTGCCTGCAGGAGCCCGTGTGGTGTCAGGGCGCTTCCCCCTCCCCACCTGGCAGCCGGTGGCTGTGGTGGGTGAAGGCCTGGACCGTGTCTGGGCCTATGATGTCCATAGGGGTGGGCCAGCTGGGCAAGTTGCCCCAGCACCCACTTCTGCTTCAGTACCTGGGTCCCCCAGTTCTCAGTCTGGCTGACTGGACACAATAAAGACTCGGTTCCACTCTGATTCTTTTTGGGTGGAGTGATCTCCCAGGGCGGGGCTGTGGGGACGGCTTCATGCTGGCCATGGAGAATTCTCGAAGTTTATCTGATGAACAGTTAGCGGCTACGGGTCCTTGGGCGCTGGGGCTTGACTGGAGGTGTGGTCCCCACTTTCCAGGGATTCCCTGACCCCACCAGCTTCCTCAGCCTCAGGATCTCCTGCTTGTACCTGCTTAGAGAGAGACCAGGCTTAGTCACCAGCTGGCTGTGGACAAGCCCTGCTGCTAGTGCCCAGGACTTAGGCCCTCAGTCATATCCAATCCACCTTTCCTAAAGCCCACCTGCCCAGGTGCTGGTCCACGTACTCCTGTAGCTCAGAAAGTTGCTCCTCAGCCATTGTGGCCCGGACCAGCAGCTGTGCCCGCTCCCGTTCCAGTTCTGCCTGGCATGGGAGGGGGGTCATAAGCCATGAGCCTGGGCTCAGTGAGAAGAGAGGCCTCCGGCTAGGCCTTTCTCACTACCTGAGTGCCACGGGAGAAGTCCTGTAGCTTCTGGTTTATCTGGGCCCAGGATGCAGCTTCCAGGCCCCTGTGAGAGGAGGGGAATGGGTGGGTGTGAGAGCTGGCGTAGGCCAGGTGCTGACCAGTGACCCTGCTCAAGTCAAGGCACCTAGATTTTTGAGGTGCCTGTTGGGAACAAAGTGGGAACAGCATAGACCTGCCTTCCCACTCTGGGCCCTGCCCAAGCCTTGGAGCCATCTATGCATGGGGGTCCGCTGGCCACTCGGACAGCTAAGCCACAAGGCCAGCTTGGACAGTGAGGATGTTTATGAGAGGGGTCTCCCCTTAATGCTGGGGATTTGTTTCCCAAAACCCTGGGAGGTGGGCTTGTACCAGCTTCTGCCCATCACACAATTGGGAACATGAAGGCCCAGAGGCAAAGGCTGTGAAGGTCACCAGGTAGCCTTGTCCTAGGACCAGGACCTCTGCCAGCCATCTCCCAACAGGTCTTCATCTTTGGGTCCTCTGAGTCTCAGCTGAAATTTCCTCATGGGCTCTCCCTGACCCTTCCATTCAAGGAGGACCCATCTTCACTGAGGCATTTGGGTTTTCTGCGATTATTAGTGTCTCTTAAACAGACTGAGACCAGAGAGCACAGATGGGCCACATTGTTCACTGCTGCAATCAGAACCCACCCAGCAGTTAGAGCTGACAGAATAAATGAATGAGTTTCCCCAGCACCCACACCAGGGTACTCACTGTGGCTCTAATGTGCCCCGCTGGGAGGTTTCACCTGGTCCCTTCTGTGGAAACAAGAGCAGTGCTGTAAGTCTGTCGGGTTGTAAAGGCTGCTTGATAGGGTTTCTCAGTTGCTGAACAAGACAGGCTGCACAGAGGCCCTGGGGTTGGGGCTTTGCTAAGCCTGGAATGGGCCCTGGGGTGAGTCGTGGGGCAATAGGGAGGGGTCACCTGGGCCTGGAGCTCCCGGAACTTTGTCTCCAGCCTAGCCTGGTCCTCCTGTGGGTGGCCGAGCTTGGTGACCTCAGGAAGGGGCAGCGGCTCCAGGTCCAAGGTGGCTGCACCAAAGGTAGCCTTGGGGGCCCCATCGGGGTCTGCCAATGCCTGCTGCACACTAAGCCATGCATCGGGTTATGTAGGGCCATCCTACCCCAGGTCCCTATATCAGGGAGGCACCCACCTGTGGGCAGCCAGCAGCTCCTCATGCCTACGGCTCAGATCTGCCAGGCGCTTGCGGTAGGCACGAGCAGCCTGGGCCAGCTGTTGCTCACGACTGTGGTATGCCGCCCGAATGTCTTCCAGAGTGGTCTCCAGGAATCTCCGAAGGACTGTGGCGGCAGGCGTCTGGCCTCCACCATCTGCATGCTCCTGGAGGGGAGAGGGTGGGGCTGGGGCGGGGCCACAGCTGGGGAGGGCGAGGCTTGGTTGGTCCCATGCCAACCACCGCCCCCAATTCCCTCCGAGGAACTGGTCTGACAGTGTACTGGGCAGGCTTATAGTCTCCCACCAGGTCAGGTCTCCCAGAAGTGGTCTAGCACACCCAGGCCCAGAGGCCGCTCAACCACCCACCGTAGGGCCACCCAGCCCAGGGCTCACAGTCACGACTCGGGCACAGTGCTGCAGCCGAATGGTGTACTCCTCATTCAGCTTCTTGAGCTGCAGCTGTAGCCGGGCATTCTCCGCCTCAGCCTGGCTGAGCTGGCCCTGGCAGGCTGACAACACCTGGGGGAGGAGGCGCCCCTGAACCCATGTCCCACAAGGTGGACCTTTGTTGAGCTTGTAGAACTCACACCCACCAGGTCTCAAACAAGCAGGCCTAGGCCTCACCATGGCTTGTGCAGCCAGTCGCTGTCCAGCTTTCCTGGCCTCCTCCTGGGCTCCCTGCAGCTGCTGGCCCAGGGCTGCCCTGCAGACATGGGTGAGGCTCAGCTGGAGAGGGCAGGGGACTCCCTCTGCTCCTTTGCTCACTGTGCCCTGCTGGGCACTCCCCATCCCAGGTGAGGCAGCCACTCACACACGCATCTCCAGTGCCTGCTGCTGAGCCCTTTGCTGCCTCCAGTACCTGCTTTACTTCTCCCTGCAGCTGTGGCGTACACAAAGGCTGGCTAGATGAGACTCCAAGCTTTAGGTCCCCTGCACTCCCCCACCTCCACCCTGGGCTGGGAGAAACTTTGACAGACTCCTGGGCTAGGTGGCTGTATACTCACGCTGTTCCCCAGCTTCTGCTGCTGCTTCTTAGGGGTCGGGATGTCCTTGGGCTGTGCCTGTACGAAAGAGCGAGTCTCAGCCTCACTGTGCTCCTGCTGGACCCCTGTTTGGCTTGCATGCAGCCAGGCCCTATGGTACTCATGGTGACCTGGTGTCTGTGGTGATCAGACTGTCCCTGCACCCAGGCCTTGCACCCGAGCTCCTGTGTCAGTGCCTGGCAGTGCCCTGCATTAGCCTCTGCTGGGGCTGCCTGCTCTCCGTGCAGCTCCAGCTCCAGTACCCGGCTCTCCAGCCACAGGACCTGCAGGGTAACCAAGTGCCAGGTCACCTGGGGCCAGTCATCATCTATCTGAGCATCCTCAGAAATACACAGTACACGCAGCACAGGTGGGGACTCACAGACACCGAGTGTGCACAGTCACATGGGGCACACCTAGACCCCTCCCAGTGCTGGTCCCAGGTATGCACCCTCCCCCCAATGCCCTGAGGCTGGCACACATGGGCACACTTCAGTGCCCACCTCACTCTTCAGCTCAAAGATTTCAGCCTCGTGCTGCTCCTGTAGGTGATGGGTTCTGATCTGCAGGTCGACCATCTCCTTGCAGACCTGTGGGTGGCCGGGATGAGAGGTGGAGCCTGTGGGACCCTGTTGGTTCCCTTTCTCCTGCCAGCACCCCAGGACCCCATACCCACCTGCAGTCGCTGTTCCTCACTCAGCTCTAAATCTGAGGGAAGCTCTGTCTCAAGGCTGGTGGCCCAGGCTGGGGCACCCCCAGGGACTCCTGGCAGCCAGTCCTTGGCCCGTGGCAGAACCTGGGGAGGCACCACCACCCATCCCCCAGGTGCGTTTCAGGCCTGGGCTGTGGCCTCCACTCCCATGGAGCCACCAGCCATCCACCCACACACTCAGCCTGGCTGAATTGAATCAGTCTCTCCCACAGCCTGAATCAGGCCCAGGTCATGGGTACCTACACCCTTCCTGACTTCTGAGGGGACAGGGAGAACCCCGGACCCCAGAAGCAGCAGTGTCCTGGGAGGACTCACATTTTCAATGGCCCGAGATGGGGCCCCTGGCCTGGGAATTGAGGCTGAGGCTGCTGCATGCTCCATAGGCAAAAGGGACAACCACCAGCCCCAAGCCTACTGCCACTTCGCCTACTGGCCTGTTGCTGCAACACGGTGGCTTGTGTTGCCAAGGCCTCTGTTGTTCCCAGGAGACTACCGGGGCCCCGCCCACCAGGGCAGGCAGGACAGTTCAGTGGTTGAAGAGGTGGATGCAAACTGTCAGCTTCTTCCATATTTGGCCACCCTTTCTTTCTGGCTTCCTTTTCCTCAACGAGGAAACGCAGACCGGCACCCCTGTCTTCATCCGGGGAGCACACAGAGCCAAGAGCGCATAGCATCGCCCAGCATGGGGAGTTGTGGAACAGCGCACACTGGAATGGAGCTGTCGCTGCTGTTAATGTTCTCAAGCAGGGCGCCTTGCCCTACCATGTAGGTTCGTACACTAACTAGGCCCCTTCCGGTGCTGGCTGAGCGCTGGGACAGGCAGGCGAGCAAAGTGGACATACCCCTGCACCCCTAGCCTGACGGAAATAGGCGCAGACGTCCCAACCTGGGGCCTGGTGATTCGATAGAACGGGTTCAGTCGGTTGCCAGAAGGGCTTCGCGGAGGAGGCGCCATAGCGCCGGACGTGCGCGCAGTCCCTTCGGGCACGCGTGCACTCCCTCTCGCGCACGCGCGTTCCCTGAACCGCGCTCGGGTTCCCGACGCGCGCGGGCTCCAGGCCGGCCCCGCAGGAGGGCGCCTCGGGGGCGCAGGCCGTTGGGGCTGGCCGGGCAGAGCCGAGCACTCCGTCCAGGTCCCGTGACCGGCGTCCAAGGCCCGCCTATGTCAGGCTGTCCTTCAGACAGTCCGCGCGACCGGCTGGCGTAGCCGGTGGGGGTGAGTGGGCGGCCAGGGAAGGAGGCGGGCCGGGACCGGGGTCGCACTGCCGCGGGAGGGGCCCTGGGAGAGATGGGGCCTGAAGGGATCGGGGCATTGGGGGCGGAGCGAGAGAGGAGCTGGTCCAGGGTCGCGCTGCGGCGGGAGGACGCCTTGGGAGGGGGCGGGGCCTGGGAAGCAGGCGGGTCCTACTGGGGCAGCGGCCTGGCTGGGGACAGGCGCGGGGAGAGGGCGTGGCTCGGGCCCTGAAGTGGGCGGGACCTTGAGGAGGGATTGGGAGCGGCAGGTCAATTTAAGGCTGGAGCATGGACTTCCACACCACTCTTCCCGGAAGTCCGAGAGTAGGGAACAGGGCTACGTTTTTTAGCCCCCAGCGTGTATGTGGAGCTGACTCTTCCCGGGCACAGCCCTCCCTAGGGTCTGGAGAGCGTAGCCCCATTCTGAGGAAGAGGCTCAGGAGGCGCGAGGTAGCTGAGCTCTGCGACCATGAAGGTCAAAGTCATCCCTGTGCTTGAGGACAACTACATGTACCTGGTCATTGAGGAGCACACGCGGGAGGCTGTGGCCGTGGACGTGTCCGTGCCCAAAAGGGTGAGGGCAGGCTTCGGGCGGCAGGAGCACCACTCTGAGCCTAGGAATCGTAGGTCGTAACCGCCAGTCTGTGCTTGAAGCAGCTCCCCCGACCACACTGCTGGGAGCTGACTCTTCCGCTATTCTTTGATCTCAGGTTATTTGGTGTTTAGGATTTTTCTGATTATCCTGGGTCTCCTGTGAGGTTAGAGCCTTCTCTGGCCTCCTCTTTTCCCTTCGTTTGGTGCCTGTGCCATATACACCGGGTGCTCAGTAATTAACTGCTGAATCGCCCCTACCCACAACCCCATCCTGGCCTGCTTGGGGCACTGTGCAGCCAATCCTGGCTCCCAAACACAGGCAGCCACCTGGACCATCCGCATCTCCTTAACTCCTGTCCCTTTCAGCTGCTGGAGATCGTAGGCCGGGAGGGGGTATCACTGACCACCGTGCTGACCACCCACCACCACTGGTGAGCACCGTCTGGGCGGGCTGAGGCACGAGGGTGTCACCCCAATCCTACCCCAACCACATGTGATTATACTTCTACCCATCTGCAGGGACCACGCTCGTGGCAACGCGGAGCTGGTGAGACTGCAGCCTGGGCTGGTGGTGCTGGGCGCGGATGAGCGCATCTGCGCACTGACCCGCAGGCTGGTGCATGGCGAGGAGCTGCAGGTAAGTGGGCACCTGGGAGGCGCGGGGAACACCCTGGGCTCAACTGCCTCACAGGCCTGCCTGCCTCTCTGCTGTAGTTTGGAGCCATCCACGTGCGCTGCCTCCTAACCCCAGGCCACACCTCTGGCCACATGAGCTACTTCCTTTGGGAAGACGAGTGTCTGGACCCACCTGCCGTTTTCTCAGGTTCGCGCTGCCCTGCGCCCCTCTGCCCCCCCTCCTTGTCCCCTTCCACCTTCTCTGACCTGGCCAGCTCTCCAGGGGATGCACTGTCTGTGGCCGGCTGTGGCTCACGCCTGGAAAGCACAGCTCACCAGATGTACCAGAGCTTGGTGGAGACCCTGGGCACCCTGCCGCCTGAGACAGTGAGCAGCCTGTCCCTTACCCTCACGGGGCCCAGCCTCTCACATAACTTGGGTACTCTGCACCTGCCTTGTGCTGGGGTTCGGAATGACTGCTGGCCAGTTGAAGGAGTGGGCGGGCCACGTGTGTGGGGAGGGGTACAGGGGTGTGTGGAGGGGCCAGACAGAGGGGTGAGTGCCTCTGCTCACCTCTGCCTGCGGTGGCGCTGTGCACCTCAAGTGCCTCCTTTCTCCAGAAGGTGTTCTGTGGTCATGAGCACACGCTGGGCAATCTCGAGTTTGCACAGAAAGTGGAGCCCTGCAACGATCATGTGAGGGCCAAGCTGTCCTGGGCCAAGGTGTGGGGACTCCTCCCCTCTTGATGGCAAGGCTGGAGGGTTGGGCAGGAGCGGGTGGGTCCAGGAAGGGCATTGCTGGGGGAGTCAGCCATGGGCATGCTGCCAGCCAAAGCTCCCACTGGTGAAGGGAGGGGTTGGTGGCCTTGGGTAGGGAACTGGGCAGCCTCTAGGACTGGCCCACGAGTGCCTGCCCTCAGGGTCTAGCCTCCAGCCCCGAGGCTGGGGGTGAGCTGGGTCAAGCTGCCTGGAGCTGCCAGATAAGGCTGTGACAAGGGCCTGTGGTCATTCCAGAAGAGGGATGATGACGACGTGCCCACGGTGCCGTCGACCCTGGGCGAGGAACTTCTATATAACCCCTTCCTGAGGGTGGCGTGAGTACTGGCCAGCATCCCGGGCCTTCCTGTGGGGCAAGCTGGGGAGCACGTGGCAAGGCCTATGCCTGCGTGTCTCGGGAGGACCTCTGCCCTCTCCAGGGGCCGTGCTGCAGAACAGGCTGGCACAGGGCTGGACTGTTGTCCTCTGGGCCTCCCTGGCAGTCAGTGGGACACTGAGGGAGGTGCTGGGGGATCGGTTATTTGGCTGTCTGGCACCAGGGAGAGGCTGCTCTTTAAGTGCCCTCTGCCTAGCAGTTCCCCGGAAGCCCCCATGGTGCCCCTCTCCCTGCAGAGAGGAGCCTGTGCGCAAGTTCACAGGGAAGGTGGCCCCAGCCGAGGTCCTGGAAGTGCTCTGCAGGGAGCGCGCGAGCTTTGAGAGGGCAGCTGAGCCGCTGCAGCCACAGGCCCGGGCACTCCTCGCACTGCAGTGGGGGCTTCTGAGCACGCCCCAACAGAAGTGAGCCCTGCACAGGCCAGGCCACACGTCCCTCCTCTCTCAACCTGTCTCAACCCTGCCCAGCCTCAGAGGGTGGGCATTCTGGCACTTCCTGGCGGTGGACACCCAGACCGCTCTCTGGGCTACAGTGAGTTCCAAGACCTGGATATTTGGGAGGCAGCCTACTGGGGTGCACTGGGCTCCTGAACTTATGAATAAAGCTTTGAAAGGCCTCTTTCTTGATGGTGGCAGACACTCTTGGAGAGAAGCAGTTTTCAGATAGAGTTCCCTTTACTAGAGATGAGCTCCTTGGGGGCAAGCTTGGCTGGCTGAACCCAATTGGCCCACCCCCTGTCCTGTACGTGGGGATCCAGCTGTGGACATAGGACTCAGCCTGAAAGACCACTAAGGCCTGACACTAACAGAGCCTGCCTCCCACAAGGACTCAGCCCCCAAAATGCAGGTTCTCAGGCCCCAGAGGCCACAGCTTGTAGAACACCTGGTTCTAGATGGGGGTCAGGGGGACCCATGCCCAGGTAGGGTGTCATGGACCAGGTGCCTGTCTCCAGCCTAGTGTTCTCTGCTGCCCAGTGTGGCAGAGTTCCCCCGCTCTGCTGTGAGCTCAACCAGCTGGGCAGGTTCAGCCTGTTACCACCCTCCATATCCCAACTTGGAGTGACTCTGGAAGTGAGGGATGAGGAACCCCCCTCTTGCTCTGCCTTAAGCTCCCTATGGGACTAGCTGAAACCCTCACAGCTCAGGCCACCACAGCCAGGAGCCAGAGCACTGATCTGGGCTCCAGGCCCATAGAGAGGTTCCAGAAGTTGGTGAAACCTCCAGGCCCCTGCAGTGCAGAGTCCAGGTGAGCGCAGGCTGGAGGTCAACTTTACTGACTGTGGGTCCTGAATCCCATTTCTATGTGGGTTCCAATGTCCCCGCAGCTCACCCAGCATTTTCAGGGCAAGCCTGGGGTCTTGGAGTGACTTCCCTGCTGGAGACTCCACACGCCTTGCTGGGAATCCTGGTACTGGCTGCGGTGGGCCCGGCAGACACTGGAGGGCTCCTACCACCTGATGCTAAGGCCAGAGCCAGCCTTCTCCACTGCGTGGTAGCTTGTGTGCAGCAGGCGGCTGGCCCTCTCTGAGCCCTCACCCTGCAGCCAGTGCCCATACAGCTCCTGGATCCCGGGCGCTTCCTCTGGCACCTCTGTCCTGACCATGCTGTACAGCCTCTCAACCTGCTGCAGGAGCTCCTTGCCAGGCCTGTCGGGAGCCTTGAGCTGGCCTCCGCCATTCAAGCAGCCTGTGGCAGAGAAGGACAGGCAAGAGTATGGTCATGGGAAGGGCATCGTCACCTGGGGGTCCCAGAGGGCCCCACCCTGTCTGCGCACCTGCGGGGCAGGCCATGACCTCCACGTAGTGGTATGGGCAGCGCCCCCGCTTGAGTTTCTGCACCAGGTTCTGGATGTTGCGGAAGCCATAGGCCACAGCAAAGTGCAGCAGGACCTGACCCTCCCTCTCCAGAGTCACCTCCTGCAGGTCCTTGTTCCTGGGGGAGCACAGACCCGGTTGTCCACACAGTGTGCCCAGTCCCTCCTGGGTCGGGACAGTGACAGGGGAGGGTAGAAAACTCACTTCCACGAGCTGGGCGGGTGACCTTACACCCAGCCTTGGTTTCCTGGTCTGACATGGAGGCCCCAGCCCTCCCACCGAGGACATGGGGACACACCCTGTGCCAGGAACACCATCCTGCCACCACGGGCTGCTCAGGGCCCTGGGCCACCATGCTGTGGGCAAGGACATCGACTCCTACGATGAGGAGACTGAGGACTAGAGACTTTGGCCCTTTCATGTGAGCTTCCTGGTGCCCCAAGGTCCACGCCAAGCCCACCCTGATATCCTCCTCCATGCCTACTGCAGTGAGGGGACCTGGAGCTCCAGCTGCCCCGTTCCCCAAGCTCCAGCTTTTGCCACTGACCTCAGGGGTCTGTAGGTGACCTCAGTCACGTGGATTCCAAAGAGCTCCTGGGCCGCATGCCGGAACACGTGCTCCAGGTAGCCCCCTGAGCCCCCACCCCGATGGCTGGTGGGCTCCTGGGGGGACACGCTGCTGTACCTGGGGAGGAGGGCATGGCCTCAGGTGGTAGTGGGGCTGCTGTCTGCTGAGGCTTCTGGGTAACCTCTGTCTCTCACGTTTGAGAGCATTTGCTTTCTAAGTGGAAAATGAGTCATGGACCACAGGGGCTTTGTGGCCCTGTCAGGAGGCAGCTCATGGGGAAAGGGCTGTCCCCTCCGTCATGTCACCTGTTCTGGGGAGCTGAGACCTGTATGAAGTTGGGGTCAGCTCTGATGACTATCAGCCAATTGTCCACAGGCCTGTCTCATGAACTCAACTGTCTCTGTGGACACCGAGACATACCACGAGGCAGAAGCAAAACCAATCAGAAAGGAGACATAGCAGAGAAGGCAGGAAGGGACAGTGCCTAGCCCCACATTGTCACATCTGCCCACCAGGACACCCATGACCCTAATGTCTTGAGCACCCTGATGCTGGAAATACTTCCTGCCCCTCCACCGTGGCAGGTGGTAACTCACAGACTGTCCAGGGGAGCTGGCTCCAGGTCTGACAGTGAGACTCCTTCCTCTTCCAGCAGCTTCAAAACTTCTCCTGTGATGAAACCACAGAACACGCTCTTCAGCTGAATCTCAAGGAAAACAAGAGTCAGTTCAAGAACACCCACGTCACCTGCATCCACAGCAATCTGTGACCTGGACACAGAGGCCACGTGTCCACCCCTGGCTCGTGGGTAGAGGCTGAACCCAGCCACAGAGGCAGGGTGGATGCACCGTCCCCTGGGCGCCTCACAGTGCGCCTGGAGATGGGCAGGGCACTGTGTCCCTGGAGGGCAACCATCCCTCAAGCTATCTGGCTGCTGGAAGGGTGTTCATTTCTCTGCCTTTTAAGCACTTGAGAGCCTGTGAGGCTGCTCAACTCAGAGATGGGGTGACCGACGTGAGCCAGAGGGGCTGTGCCAGGGCCTGCACTGGGGACACAGCACCAGCTGGGCTCAGGGATCTGCACCTGTTGTGATGACACAATCCACATCGCGCGACTGGTGTTCCTGGCTGAAAAAGTCGGGTCTGGAAGCTTCCAGCTTTTTGTCATAGCAGGGCATCACCGTCACGTGGTAGATCTTGTCAGGGGTCAAACGCTGCATGGAGAAACGCGACTGTGGAGCAGCTGCCCGACCCGGGCAGCAAAGAGGCCAGGCTGAGGCAGGGGTGACAGCACAGGCACAGCAGGGAACACAGTTTGGCGTGTGGGTCCATGAACTCACTTTTAAGGAAACAACACAGACTCTCAACAGCAGCAGGGTTCCCATTACCTGTTGCTGGGCGAAGAAGTCCTTGACCAGGGAGCCCATGACCTGCTGCGGGGACCGGGCAGTGCTAATGTAAGGGAGGAGGAAGCTCCCATGGGTCTTCTCGGCGTAGCAGATCCAGCCTGAGGCCGACATGGGGAGCACATGGGGCTGTGACGTGAAGGTTCTGGGGGTAGACACACTTGCACAAGGAGTCAGGGTCCCCGAGGAATGGCCCCACTCTGCTGTCCCTGTCACGTCTCTAGCATCCCTGCAATCACTCCTCAGGGAACTGAAGTGACTGCAGGTGACTCTTGGGCTCCTCCCACCCCCCAGCACTCCCGTCACCCACATCCAGGTGTCAACATCCTGTCCCCAGTGTGCACACACCTGGGCAGGCGGAAGTCAGCACAGGCAAGGCCTGCCTGGAGTCCGCCTGTTCTCGGAATCGCTGCACAAACTCTCGCTGGCTCTCAAGGAGACTGAAGTTCCGTGAGAAGGCGGTATCAAACACATAGTGTGCCCCTGGAAGGAGAGCACCACCTCACCCCTAAGAAGGACACCCGGAGTGTGAGGTGCTGCCAACCATGCCCCCCAGGAGTGTCACAGGACCCGCTGGCATTGTGGCCAGCCTGGATTCCTTGGGGCTCACCTCCTCTGAGCTCAGTGGCCACCAGGACCAGGCCATACCCTACACGGTGTCCAGGACAGGAGCCTATGCCACAGCCTCCCCACACTCTCCCAGCCAGCTCCCGGCATAAAGAGGTCAACCAACCTTTATTTTTTTCTGAGCCAGAACCCAGCTCAGACCTGGGAAATGCTCCTTGATGGTGATAATTTTTAAAAAACACAAGGAGGGAGTGAATTCCAGACTCGCAGAAGTGCAACATCAGAATTCAGACAGTTTTCTCTTAAAAGGCACTGCTCTCAATCATCAAAACTTTAAGCTAAAGTCAACTTCAAATAGGGTTTCTGATACGTTTAGGTCCAAAGACCAGAGGTGTGAAGACCGCCCCCTCAGCCTTGTGTCCAAGCTGGAGTGCTCACCCAAGGTTCAGCACCCACCTATTTTTTTAAAGAATGCAGTTAATTTCCTGGCAGTGTCTGTAGGATTTAGCTGAAATCTCGCAGCCAGTGATGCTCTGGACTGGGGTGAGACCGAGATGACAACCAGCCTCTGCTGACCAGGTGCCGCTATCTGCAAAGCAAGGGACATGCCACTCACTCTGTGTGTTTTACAGACTCCCAGTGGGCCAGGGCTGACAAGACCAGACCCTAACTCAATCAAGGCATGTCATTTTTGTGTACACAGAGAACCTAACATTTAGGGCTAGTACCTCAACAATGGAATACTGACCAGTAATTCACTGAGATCCCACTGATGAGACTTAAAGATGCCAAGAGTCACCAGGAGATGAGCTGCTCGGACAACACGAGCAAGCGAGGCTGGGGCTGATGTCGGGTTATAGCAGAGTCCTGAGGACCACCCACTGCTTACCTCATTAGCACCTAGAACCTTCTGCAGCTCCTCGTGGCTCTGCTGAGTGATGAGCACGGTCTCTGCCGAGGTGACACAGCCACTACACGCCAGGCAGTCATCCAACGAGATCTTGGCCTTCTCTAGCCTCCTAGTCCCTCCGTCCTGGAAGCAAGAGAACTCGGTACACCAAGAGCCCTGCTGCATGAAGACATGGCGCGGTGGAGCTCAGGGTAATGGAACCCACAGGAAACCTTCATTCTCTGGCTCACAACACTGACAACCAATGGGGTAGCTGAATGGCTTTATGTGCCCACTAAAATTTTAGAAATTAAATATTTACTACAGAAATATTTATACACATTCTAGATTTTCATAGTGGCACCAAATTCTAACTTTGGTACAAACTTGGCTGGCATGTCAGAATCACACTAAGGAGGCCTCAAGCATTAAATCTACAGAGAAGCAGCTGGCTGGTCACAGAGGTCTTGGAGGGTCGTTGGTCCCCAGGCTGTACTCATGGGGCTGTGGAGACAGGAAAATGCCAAAGGCCAGGCTCTAAGAGGAGGAGGAGAAAGGCCAGGGTGTAGATGAAGGAAGAAAGGACACAAGGACGAGGAGGGGGCAGAGACAGGAGATGGTGGGAGCTTGTGCCCTGCTGGGCTGTGCCCGCCAAATGTTGGCACTTGGAGGAGTGTGGAGTGCAAGAGGGACATGAGGGGCACTCACATCAGACTCAGCCAGACAGTTCCAGAACTTGGTGTTCAAGGCCTCCAGGCTGACACGCAGCAACTCTTCTTAGATGCAAGTGATCCCAGCAAAACCCCTTTACTCCCGCTTCACACGCAGGAAAGATCTGAGCCAGGGCCAGGTGAGCTTCAGGGGCCCAGAATGTGACCTAAGGGCTGAAGGAGACTAGAACTCCCTTCCAGCCCAGCTCACTAGGCCTCACTATGCACCTAAGCCACAACTTGAGTTCAATGCCTTTTCCCAAGTTGGATGGGCCTGAAGGCCCAGACTGTGACGCTGTGCTGAGCAGGAGGCTGGTGTGCTTCTGACTTCTCTCCAGATCAACCACTGCTGCCCTGAAGCAGGGCTCACTGGCACTCTCACCTACCCTGGGTCCCCGTGCTGTGCCAGGATTGGGTGGGACCCATGGTGTGCTGCTGGGTCACCCTCCTGGACTAAGTAGACAGTGGCTCTTTCCCCATGACCTTGGGATCCCACTTGTCTGGCCCCACCATGAGCCATCCTGTAGCTCTTCCCCTGCTTGGGAGGGGTCCCTGGGCCGGTGAGCCTGGTGCCTCTGGTCCATGGGATGGCAATGGATGTTCTTGAGAATTCAGATGGCAAAGAGTTGGGGTAAATTTTAGCACTGATAGAATAGGATCTTGTCATTGTTAAATCACACAGGAAGTAGGTATTCATTAAGAACAAGTGACCTGGACTAGAAAATCTCACACAATTAGAATTCAGACAGAGAGGGAGAGAAGCATGGGAACTGCCATCTCTGCTCCATGTTCAGCCTCTGTTCTCTTTCCCCACCATCCCCGAGGGTTCCCATCTCTCCCAGCCTCCCTGGCAGTCAATGAATTTGACTAGTGAGAAAAGACTGGTGGGAGGTGGAGGGTCCCACGGTCACTGCACTTGTCATCGGATGGAGCAACGAAATGTGTTTCAATCACCTGAGCTGGAACTCACCTGACTGACTTGGAAGTAACTCCCATCATCCTCGATGTGGATCTTGGCCATGCCGCTTCCTGGCCTCTTATCCACTTTCATGGGCTTGATGCAGTCCTACACCAGTAAGAGATTGCAAACGGGGACCTGAGTGTGCAAAGGTTCCACAGGAAGAGGGGCAGCCTGATGGCCACACCACTGCTGCGGGGGACAAAGGCTCTGCCCCGATTCCAGTCTTCCTGCCACAGAAGCAGTCTTGGCAGTGTGGCTACTTACGTTCACACCCCACCTACACTAAGGGTCACTCTGCAGGTCACAATCAGATGGAGGCAGCGCTAAGTGGGTCTGTACGCCAACCTGTCTGCAGACAGCCAACCCCGACCCTTCACCCTTCCTCAGTGTCAATGGGTGGCATGGCACTGCACAGAGGACCAGTGGCCAGTGTTTCACTGGCTACTGAGAGGAAGCCAAGGGGACAGAAGGAAAGTTTTGCTTGGAGGTCACCTCCCAGCCCAGTTCCTGGAAGAAAGTTCCTTTCTCTCCCTACCTCCTTAAGTTCCCGCTGTCTCTCTCAGCACTTGGAGAACCTCCCTGGCCATCGCATTCCCAAAAACGACCAGCCCCAGGAAGCCTTGGCGGGAGGCCTGTCTTCTCCCTGCTGCGGTGCTCTGGTGCGGTGCTCCAGCTCTGCCCCCTCCTTCTGGGACTCCTTAACTATGGCCCTCAGAGCCCTGGTTCTGGATGGCTGGTAGCAATCGATAAGCAGGTACACCAGATAAAGGCGGCCACCTTTCAAGTGCAGCTATCCCGTTCCCTTTAGGGGCAAGCTCTGCCTTACTCCTCGAAGGCGACACCGACGACCACCTCCCCTGCCCTCGCAGCTGGGTGGGGCCGTCCCACCCCGCTCACACGCAAGAATCCGGCCAGAGAAGCCTGGTAGGGTCTCCCCGGCCCCACTCCTGAGTTCGCCACCCCAGCTAGGTGACTCCTGTTGCCATGCCCGCCATGGAAGCGGACGCGGTCGCCCCGGGGCTGCACGGCCCAACAGCCCGGCTTCCGAGCCCCTCTCTCAGGGGTGACACTGCGGTGGGGGGGGCCTCCCCGCGCACGACCGCCGCCCGGCCCGCCCACCTGAGATGGCGCGATGAAGTCGTCGAGGTCCGTCAGCTGCAGCGCCCCGCTAAAAGGCGACGCCATGGCGCCACACTGCCGCCGGCTTCCGCACACAGGGGTCGCCAAACGTCGCGAAACGGTGAGGTGGTTCCGCCACGCTGCCGGAAAGCGCCAGTGCGGCGCATGCGCATCAGGCCCCGGGACTGGGCCCCTGTGCGGCGCGCGTCTCCTGCTGGCGGGCCCGGGAGCCTCTCACCTTCCCCGCCATAAGGGTGGAGGGGCGGCGGGGCGGCGGGAGAGGGAGGCGCCTCCTGGGCGGTCCCGGGCTCACCTGACGATCAGGTGTGCGGCCCCGGCATCTCCGCTTCGGGAGCTTGCAGAAGTAGTCCCGGGCGCAGCCCAAGAACCCAGAAGGGCCCCAGGCATACAGGGGCCCCCAGTTCTGTTGAAGAGGGAAGAAAATGAGAGTGATAGGAATGAGGAAAAGTTCCTCCCAAGGCTGCAACCTAGTGCAGAGCCCAGAATTCTGGGGGAGGTGGGGAGAGTCTGGTTATTTCGGGGACCAGCCTGAGAAAACTTCATTTCCTGTATGATTTCATAACCTGAGACAGGACTGCTGCCTGCTGGACTCAATTCTCGAGTCATCATATACATTTAATGACTTCTTATTGCGGCATTGCAGAAAACTCCAGTGGTGGAGTCTGGCACATCTCCAGGCCCCACCTCGGCCTAACCCTGAAGGTGCCCTGGTAGGCTCAGCCCCAGAATACTGGCTAGGCACAATCTCACATTCTAGGGGGCCCATCCCAGCCTATGCTCTTCTTGTGGTTCTTGTCCTCTCCTTGACTCTACCTGGTAACTCTCCACCTGCCTAGGGGTTAACTGTGGGGTTAACTGAGGCCCACCAGCTGGCACCTGCAGCTGTTCCTCCTGGCTTCCAGGACAGAAACTTCCTTCTCAGCAGCGAGAGGGGCTTTCCCCAGAGGCTGTGTCTGGTGGGCTTCCAAGCCCCAGCACGCCCTATCCTGGCAATATCTGACCAAGGTCTGGGGTACAATGCCTGGAATCTCAACGATCTCACTCATTATTAGAACCAGACAAGTACAAAAAGAACTTAGTTTCACTGAAATGCCCTGGGGGAGGTTACAAAATACGTGTGAGAATAGCAAGTGCTGTTGGGATTTGGGGGCAGGATGAGGGTTGGTTAGGCTGGGGTAGTGGAGAGGGTTTACAGCAGAAGGGGCTCTGGTTGAGGTTGGAGGTTCTTCCAATGCTGGAGGGGGAGAGCCTGATGTGTAGAGTGGTTTCAGTCTTCGTTTCCCCAGAACCAGTGGAGCAAAGGTAGGGGCTAGACAAAAGGTGGAAACAGCCCATGTCCATCAGTAGATGTGGATAAAGGAATGTGGTCTATACACACGACGGACTATCATTCAGCTATAGAAGGACGAAGAATGGACACGCTATAATGTAGATGCACCCTGAAGACACGATGTTCAGCGAGAGAAGCCAGGCACAAAACACCACTAGTATGTGATTCCACTCCTGTGAAACATGCAGAACAGACAAATCCATAGAGACAGAAAGTAGATTAGAGGCCACCAGGGCCTTGGGAGGGGGGTTTCAGTTTTGGAAATAGTTGGTGGTGATGTTTGCACAACGTTGTGAATGTAACTAATGCCACTAAAGTGTACACTTAGAAATGGTTACAGTGGCAAATTTTGTTACATATTTTTTAATGGAGGTACTGGGGATTGAACCCAGGACCCCTGCATGCTAAAAATGCATCTACCACTGAGCTATTACTTTCCCTCACCTTGTTACATAATTTGAAAATTAGTAATGTAATATATTAAAAACCATTGAGTTGCACACTTTAAGTGGGCAAATTGAATGGTATGTGAATTTATACCTCAATGAAACTATTTAAAAACGACAGGGCTAGAGGCTGCCACTCAAGCTGGCGACTCCAAGGTGTTCCTGAGAGGCCCAGGCAGTAAGTACACCCTGGTCTGTCCAGTTTCAAGCCATTGGCCGAACTGTCCCTGAAGGAGTGCCTGGGTGACTACCAGAGTCAGTTTCTGGTTAAAAAAAAACAGAGCTCTCACTCGCTCGCTCACTTGCTCCCTCTCTCTCTCTCTCTCTCTCTCTCTCTCTCTCTCTCTGTCTCTCTCTCTCTCTCTCTCTCTCTCACACACACACACACACACACACACACACACACACACGCACACACACATTGAGGGCAGGTCCTCCTCCTGCCTGCTCTGGGTGGAGCCAGGATTGGGGACTTTTCAGCCCCTTGAGGGTCTTTTATTAACTCACAGCCATGTCTGTCCCTAGAGACCCTCAGCTCTTATGCCAGCATTACACCTTGCCTCTGGTGTGCCCGCTCTCACGTTTTGCAAATTGTTTCATCATCATCATTATCAAGTTTTCACCATGCACTTCCCATGTGCAATACCAGAGTTTACACACGTAGGGGAACGCAAGGGCCAGATGAGGACACAGGGAGGGGCCGGAGCTCCTAAGCCCAGGCTGGTGGGCCTGTGCAGCTGTCCTGACGCTGTGGCTGTGTGTGGGTATCCCTTTCCGTGAACTAGAGCAGGTGCAGAGCTCAGCCTCTGCTTGCTCTGGACATGCCCACAAGATCCACTCTGGCCAAAGCCAACCATCTGATCGCTGGATGGGAGCAGCAGGGTTTCCACCAAGGTATGTGGAGCTGCTGACCCTTCCTGCCAGTTGGCCTCAGAATTTCACCCTGCGAGGGACTGGACCTGTGTTAGTGTCCTGCGGCTGCTGGAATGAAGGACCACAACTGGGGGGCTTAAAACAACGGAAATGTATTCTCTCAGTTCTGGAAGCAAGAAGTCTGAAATCAAGGTGTCGGCAGGCCCATGCCTGCTCCAAAGGCTTCAGGGGGCCGCTTCCTGCCTCATCCAGCTTCTGGGGTCTCCAGGCCTTCCTAGGTTTGGGCTGCATCCCTCCAGTCTGCCTCCATTGTCACACGATGCCTGTGTGTCTTCTCTCCTTTTTTATCTTATAAGGACTTGTCGTTGGATTTAGGGCCACCCTAATCCAAGATGATCTCCTCTTGAGATCCTTGACTTAATTGCATCTTTTTCCAAATAAGGTCCGATTCATGGGTTCTGCTGGAAAAACATCTGGGGGTTCACCATTCAGCCTGCCACAGGCCACAGGTCCAAGTGTTTGTGGGACTTCCAGGAGTCAGAGGACAGCTGCCTAACAGAAGTGTCTCACCTGGCCATAGACCACCTCCTACTTGGGCTAGGTTGGCCCTCAGGGGACAGGTGGGAGGGAGGGACCATCCTCGAGGGCTTTGCCACAGAGCCGGGGCTGGGCCAGTGGCCATCTTTTCAAGGCAGACAGCCTGTGTGCAGTGGGAATAAAATGACCCAGGGTGGGCACAATTAGAAGGGATTTTGTCTTTTCCAAAATAAATTAAAAATGTTCCTAAACATATAATTTCAAAACATTTAGTGCATCCTCCAATGTTACTGTGTTGTGGGTCAAGGCCCCCCAAGAAATTATAAAGAAGTGGGGCTCCGAGTGGCTGGGATGTAGGAGCAGGCATGTGCAGCCCATGGAATCAAGGTGCCCGTGATCCGCAGGACCTACCAAGACGCCCCCTATCAGGGACGTCCTGCTGTCCCCAGCACTGTGGGGTCACCTGCTAAGAGGTGCCTAGCATTAAGTTTAGGGGCCCAGGAGTGGCAGGTGGGAGGAGTGGGGAGACTGCTGGGTTGGCCAGCCCCTGCCTGCGTGGCCGTGGTCGTATGGAACAGGGGACTCGTTTCCCAGGGGCCTGCCTCAGAAAACTGTCCAAGTACTAGGTTGGCCTCATACCCAGACCTTCTCAGGCCACCTCCATACCTTTTATAGGCTAGGGGAAATGTTGTTTGTTAGTTTGGATGGTCAACTAGGGTTCTCCTTTTGAGGTGAAGGTCTTCACACTCAGGGGTTCTCGGTAGATCCCTCAGATCTCTTCTGGTCCTGCGTGCTCCCCCCACCCCATCTCAGTGGATGTGGAAACAAAAAGCCTCCAGGTCTGTCCCTGCAGACCCTTCCACAGCCCTGTAAGTCTTCTCCAGGCTCTGAGCTCTGGGGTGGGGGGACCCCACATAGGGTGGGTCTGATGTGAGAGTGGGCCCCTGTGCCTCTTACTGTAGAATCTGAGAGAAAAAGTAGCCTTTTGTAGGCAAATACGCGGGCCTGTTCCCCGGCTGCGTGAGGGGTCCCCACCAAGCCCCCCATGCTCTCTGTGAAGCCAGATCGCACCCCTGGGTTAAGCCATGCTTTATTTGTTGAAGGGAATTACTGTGGGCAATGAGCACATCATTAGCAGCATAATCAACACCAGTGCCTTCCCTCTGGGGCCACCACATCTTGTCAACAGGTGTGATCCCAGCAACAGCCCTGGGAGGCCTGATGCACATGGCAATTAGCCACTAATGAGAGGCCTGCTTGACCTGCTCAGCAGGCAGGGCCAGGCTGGGAGAGAAGAGGGCCCAGGGAGAGCCTGGCAGCCCTCCGGGGTTCCCCCTCTGCTCCTGTCTGGTGGAGCTGCAAGAGGCAGCAGAAAGAGATGGTCACAGAGAGGCCCTGGCCCTGCAGTGGTGACACTCCGACCTCGGGAGGACAGGTGCACACACATCTGTCCACAGGCATGGAAGGTTGGCCCTACCCTGGCCCCAAGAGGACCAAGCAGGTGACCCAGAGGCTTCATCTCTGTGGGGACAGTGGGCCAAGCAGTACCAGCGGGCAAGCTGAGAGGAGAAGCCCCTCTATTGCCTGACCAGGCTCTGGGCCCAGCAGCTCCATCCTCTGCCACGGGTCCCAGGGAGGACGGCCAGGCCACTGGTCTGTGCTCTCAGGGGGCAAGCACCGGGCACAAAACTAGCTTGGATGGGGCAACTCCAAGCCATTTGTTAAACCACTGGCCTGTCCTGATGGCAGGTTTGCAAGTGGTTTGCAAGTGGTTTACGGTGCTGTTAGCCATGGCCCCATTAGAACATCAAGGTCAGGCTTGCTGGCAGCCCCGAGTTGCCTCTGCACCCGAACTTTGTACTCAGCTCCCAAGTCATCAAGGAGCCATCTGGAGTATCTGTGGCAGAGGCGTGGGGCTGCCAGGTAGAGTAGGGAACCTCTGCAGGAGCCCCAGTCCCAGGACCTCCCCCAGGCCTGCCCGCCCTATGGTGCTCCACACCCTTCAGATCTGCAGGCTCACCCTGCAGGTCTTGGTAACCTGGCTTCTGGAGAGGCAGCCCCTCTGCGTGTTGTGGGACCTGTGGGCCCCTAAGTAGTCGTAGGCCCCAACCCTGCAATCACAGCAGGTCTGGGGCTGGTGTACCCCAGGCAAGGGTTGAGGGGGGCATCCAGAGCTGCTCCACCAGCCTGGCCTGAGAAGATGACAGACCTAGAGATGTCTGACTGCCCACTCGGACCTCCCTGGGGTCAGTTTTTACAAACATGTCCATCTCTGGCACGCTGGCGACCAACACCCCCACTACGGGGGAACAGGCAACATCACTACTCCTCCACTGCTACGTCTGACCCCCTCCTTACTCCCCCATCTGTAGATCCCCCACCAACCCTGTGTGTGACCCCCGACGCTGTCCTTCCAGTCACCCCTCACCCAGCCCCTACTGCCTGGGACAGGCCCTTCCCTGCTCAGCCCTCGGCCCCGCCACCTTCTGGAGCACTCCTTGGACCTCCCCAGTGAGGGGAGCTCAGGCAGCCCCCACCCCAGGGGACAGCTCAGGGGCTGACCTGCACCGTGACTGGAACCCACTTGGCCATTGGAAGCTCAGCTAGTTTTCTCTGTGATGTTTTTACTGGTTTGTGAAGGTCAGGTCTGACCACTGACTGTGGGAGAGTCACCCTGGAAAGTGTGCTTTTGGGACCCAGCAGCCAAACCTGGGGAGCACCCAGCTTGTGAGATCATGGGCTCCCCTCAGGAGACCCCACCCCAGGCTCCCTGTCCTTCTCCCCTGACAATCTCTGCTCACCCAGCAGGGCCGCCACAGCTGGGAGTCCCCTGTACCCGCTGGAAGAGGAGGTCTTTCTTGTGCTGGGGGCACCTCCACTCTCAAGGAGGGAGCAGGCGGCCTTGGGGTGTGTGGGGGACAGGGAGCCACTCTGCAGAGCAGACCCCGACAGGGCCCCCCGTCACGTGTGCCCGGGGTGCTGTCCTCCCACTGTTCTGGCCCAGGAGAGCTGCAGCCCCGAATTATCTGAGGTTCTGGCCCATGTCTCCACATCTGCCTTGGTTTCCCTTCTGTGGGGGGTGTGGAAGAGGTGACCTAGGACCCCTCCAGGGTCAGCCCTGCCCTCCAAACCTGCCCTCCCTAAGCACCCTGGGCTCCTCCTCCTCCTCCACACCCCAATCTGGGCCCTTCTCTATTAGGTCACCCTCCCCACAGGCAGCCAAGGCAGCGGGCAGTTATGTGTGTGTGTGTGTGTGTGTCTGTATAGCCTGTATTCTCTCAGAACTGGGGACATTCTGGGAGCCTGAGGACAGTGGGGAAGCAAAGTCACCTCAATGGTCTTGAGGGGTGGCCCCCCCCCACAGCCCGGCCACTCACCATCTGAAGCTGTCCTGGAACATGGTGGGGGCCTCGCAGGCGGCAAGGGGCTGAAGAAGGACCTGCCATGTGGGGTTGGCAATGCCAGGCAGGGCACAGGAGTAGCCCGAGGGCAGGATGGGAGGGGCCGAGAGCACCACCCCAGCTGCCCAGGATGCCTGCCATGCCTCGAGGCTCACCTGGTGAGCTCCAGGAAGAGCTGGTCCAGGGCCTGGTCCACATCCAGCTTCCAGGTGATGGCACCTGAGGTCATAGGGAAGGTGGCCAGCTGCTCCAGCACAAGTCTACCCAGGACCTGGGCCTGGGGTGTGCACTGCCTGTCAGCCTGGCCGTCCTCTGGTGTCTGTCCTCCCACTTGTCTGCCCGAGGCACCCCACCCTCGCGTGCCCGCTCCCTGTGCTCCCCACCGCTGACCCTTGGGTTCGAGCCCAGCAGGTGCTTAGTTGGACACGATGCTGTTTCCCAGGTGCGTATCTAGCCACAGCTGGGAGTTTGCACCCTAGGGCCACTCAGATGTGTCGAGGGGAAGGGGTGCCCAGGGGCCCCTTCTCAGCCCATGCTGGGGTTCAGATATCTGCAAAGGAGGCAGCCCTCAAGCCTAGGACCTGGGATGGGGCCTTCAGGGTCCAAGCCTGACCTCTGACTCTAGCCAGGGCTGTCCCCAGTGACTGCCCCAGGGCCTGGGACTGTGGTGGGGTGGGGGGTCAGGGGATTAAGATGGCTCTGCCCACCCACCCTCACCCCCAGACACCTGCAGGTCAGGACATTTCTGCAGATGCTGTGGGTGCCGGTTCTGGGAGCAGCTGGAAGACAGTGAGGGGGCCCTTCCTTCTAGGGTCAGGGCACGTGTGGGTGGGGTCACCACCCAGGCCTCCTCAGACCCAGTGTCAGGGCTTCCCATGCCTGCCTGCTCCTACATCTGCTGGAAAACGTTGTGGGAGGTGTCCACCAGGATCTGGGCCAGGACAGTGCTGTCCATTACCAGCACAAAAGGCCACAGGGGAGCCTGGTGACAGAGTGCCACGTCCTGGCTGCACGGCTCTGGGATGCTGGGCCCCAGGCAGCAGGAGAGGTCCAGCAGGGGGTGACTGGGCAGTGCTGGGCAGCCAGGCATGAGGAACAGGAGGCAGCTGGGCAAATGGCAGCCCCACGGCCTTCTGCACCCCCAGCCCCATCCTTGGCCAGCACACTCAAGTACACAGCCAGCAGAACCAGCTGAGTTAGGGTTCGGAAGTGGTGACCTGGAGCAGAGGCCCACTGTATGTCTGCCCCAGGCTCCAAGCCAGCGGACTCTGGTCCCCTTTTCTATTTTGCCCAGACTGGGGGACAGGTTTTTTTTTTTGAGAAATCGGAGCAGGAGCCAACCTACTGAGCTTTGGGCACGGCTCCTGTCCCCTGGGAATGTGGGTCCTGCCAGGAGACCTGGCTGGCTGCCCTTGGCTTCATGGGGATTACTGGATCAGAGCTACATGGGTCTACACTGGCAATGGAAACAGCCAAGCCAGAAGAGATTATTTATCCCACTTCTTAGGTGTGGCTGGAGGTGCCCTGATGGGAGCAGGCTCAGCCAGGTGGAAAAAAAAAACGCAAAAAGCTTTTCTTTTTTTTTAATTGCAGAATAAACAGCCCCTAAATTGTTTTGTTCACTCAAAAATGGTGAACAAGCCAAGGGTAGCTGGAGGGCAACTCCTGACAGGACAGGCAGGGGGTGTGCGTGATGGGTAGGCGAGCAGGAGGTGGGCTGTGCACCAGGACTGCACCATGAGGAAAGGCTAGAGGGGCCCCCCCAGTGGGCTGCAGGGACTGGGCAGGAGGTGGGAACCAGGGCAACTGTCATCTTTCCACATTTTCTTACATTTCTTTAAAGAGCATCACATACTTTTGCATATTAGGAAAAAAAATCTATTGCTGGGTTTGTCTCAGCATATGGTCACCAACACCTGCTGTGATCCACCTTTTGAATTTTGTAAATCTCCTGGTTTGAGTTCGAATTTCTAGGGTTCCTGCAAAGGTTGAAGCTGGCTTCACAAGCCACTAGCTCCTCAGTCTCCTGAGAATTCCTGCTTGCCTCCTGGGCCCCCTTCCTATCGGTTTCTGGCTTTTCTTGTTGATGTGCGGTTCTTCACGTGTCCTCCCAGTTTCTGAACCACACATGGCATTATAAGCTGTTAGACATCTCTTCTCTCCTTCTGACAGCTGCCTGTTAGCTGCCGATTTGTTTATTGCATGGGAATCCTTAACTCCAGTGACGTCACGTTCACCCACCGGCTCAGGGCAGGTTCTGTTGTGGAGGGTCTCCACATCTCCCTGCGTTCCTCAGGCCCTCCTTTTTCTGTCCATCTAATCCCCTCGGTGGTACACAGGTCTTTAATGCACCCGGTATCCAACTTGTCTGATGTAAACAAGGGCTCTTGCTTTACTTTTCTTCACTCAGGGCGTCCCATTTTCCAACACCATCGGTCCTGTGGATCTGTCCCTCCCCCGACACTGCTCTGCAGAGCCACCTTTTCCATGAGTGAAGCTCCATGTGCACAGGGTGTATTTTCCTTGAAATCTGTAGACTGTGCCTTTGTTTCTATCTTAATCACTGTGGTGATGTCTTAATATCTGGCAGCTTGCCTCTTCGCCTCTTCTGTTTAGTTCATGGATATTTATTCCCTTTATGTTCAATGAATCTGTTGAGTTCTTGAAAAACAATTCTCCTAGGGTTGAATTGACTGTTAGGGTTGAATTGACTTTATAGGATAATGTCAGGGGAACTGACACTTAATCATGCTGGGTTGTTCCAGAAAAAATTCTGTGTTATCAGATAGGCTGATTTCTATGAATCTACTTTGTGGATTTCATTGTTATTAGAAATTATACATTTTCCTATTAAATTTGTTCTGATTGCTGACAGACAGGAATGCTATTGATGTTTTATTGTGGTAAAATACACATAAATAATTACATTGTAATAACTTTTAGGTGTACAATTCAGTGATGGTTAAGTACATTTGCAATGTTACGTAACCATCACCACCACCAGTTTCCAGAACTTTTTCATCTTCTGAAACAGAAACTGCACCCAATAAACAATAATTCCCACTTCCCTTGCCTCCCTGGTAACCTCTGTTATACTTTCTGTCTCTATGGGTTTCCCTAATGTGGACATTTCATATAAATGGAATCACACCATAATTTTGTTGGGGGGGGCAGATATTAGGTTTTATTTATTTATTTAATGAGGCACTGGGGATTGAACCAAGGACCTTGTGCATGCTGAGCACACGCTCTACCACTGAGCTGTACCCTCCCCCGACCATTCTTGTGTATCTGATTTCTTCCACTGAGCATGATGTTTTCAAGGTTCATCCACGGTGTAGCCTGTCTAAGAACTCCATTCCTTTTTATGGCTGAATAATATTCCATTGCATGAATTGTACCACATTTTGTTTATCCATTCATCCACCAATGGACACTTGGGTTGTTTCCCTGTCTTGGCTCTTCTGAATAACACTGCTATGAACATGGGTGCACAGGTTATCTGTTTCAGTCCCTGTTTCCAAATCTTTGGGGTGTATCTTAAATTGCTGGGTTATGTGGTTATTCTGTGCTTAAGTTTTTGATGAACTACCAGACTGTTTTCTACAGCCCCTGCACCATTTTACATTCCTACCAGCAGTGCACAATGTAACAATTTCTCCACATCCTTGCCAACACTTGTTATGCTATTGATTTTCAAATCAATGTTTTCTGGTATAATTTATGCACAATGAAGGCATCCATTTAAAGTGTACAGTCCAGGGGGGAGGGTATAGCTCAGCAGTAGAGCATGTACTTAGCAAGCTCAAGGTCCTGGGTTCAATCCCCAGTGCCTCTATTTAAAATAAATAAATAAACCTAATTACCACCCCCTACAAATAACATTTTTAAAAAAGTGCACAGTCCAAAGAGCTTGGGTGGTTACACACCCCATGAAATCTCCCCCCAGTAAAGACACAGAACATTTCCATCACCCCCAAAAGTTTCCTCCCTGCTTACTCCTATGAACAGGAATCCTTAATTTTGATGAAGCTGCCTGGCCCCTGGCCACCACTGATGTGCTTTTTGTCATAATAGATTAGTTTGCTGTTTAACATTTTTATAGAAACAGAATCATACATCACGTCCTCTTTGATGTTGGCCTCTTTCAGTCAGCATGATGATTTTGAAATTCATCCTCCCCGCATCAGTAGTTTGTTCTTTCTTACTGCTGACTAGGACGGCATCATGTGAATATATCATGTTTTGTTTATCTGTTGATGGGAAGTTGTTTTTCCCCATTTTGGTATTGTGAGTAGAGTTGCTAGGAATATTCACGTACAAGTCTTTCTGTGCACTTATTTGTTTCTCTGGACCAGTTACTTAGGAGGAGAATGGCTAAGTTGCATGGTTAATTGTATGTTTAGCTTAGTAAGAAAATGCCAAACAGAAGTGCCAATATTACCTTGTGCTCCCGCCAGCAGGGTTCGAGACTCCCAACTGTCCCACATCTGTGACACACTTGGCCTTGTCAGTGCCTTTAAATGCTGTCATTCTGGTGGGTGTGTGTCTCCTTGTGGATTTGATTTGCATCTCCCCAGGGAGTGGTGGAGTTGGGCATCTTCTCATGAGCTGATTGACCATTAACCGTTAACTTCTTTTGTAAAGTGTCTATTCAAGTCTTTGGCTTGTCTTTCAAAAACAGCTTCCCTGAGATAGAATTTCCACACCATGTAACTTACCCATTTGACGTGTAGAATTCAATGTTAGGATATACACAGAGAAGAGCTTCCTTTAATCTGAGTCATCGAACGCCGGATGCCTTTGGAATTTACCTTTTGCTTCTGACTTGATAATGTCTCTTAACAAAGTCAACCTAACATTACAAGGGAGAACAGAACTTACAGGCAAAACATATAATGCTTTACCGTCATCTTAACAACAACAAAAATAATGTGTTTCATATACTTCTTATGCAATCAGAGTTAAAACCAGACATGACCCCTCCTTTCCCAGGCAGACCACAGTCGCTGTATCTTTTGAGCTCAGACTGCAGTTCCTCCTTGCAGGCACAGAGGAAACTGCCACATCTCACAATCCATTTAACTGTGCAATTGGGTAGCTCCCACCTAACCCTCAATTGGAAGTGATGGATCCGGTTAAGTCCATCCAGGGAATTTTTAAATTTCAGATTTTTCATTTTTAATATTTCCTGTTTGGTTCTTTAGAAAATACTGTCATTTTTTCCTACCTCGGCATTCACAAGAGCTAATTTTCCATTCCCTCGATGTCTAATAATGCTAATAACTATCTTAACTTGGCATGGATTCTCTTCCCTGGAGAATGGGTCACAATCTCCCAGCTCTCCCTATGCCAAGTCACAAATGTTGTGACTATTTTATTGTGTGGACACTGCATTCTGTTATATTCCTACAAAGACTGTTGATGCCTCTGTTTTGGTGGACAATGAGCTCAGTCAGACTTGAGCTGTAACCTCTGCCACCCCGAGGAGGGCAGAGGTCAGTCTTGGCCAGTTTGTAATCTGAGCTGTTTCCCGTCTGCCCTGCACACGTGGCTCAGGGGTCAGCAGGAGGTCTAGGTGGCATCCATGCACAGAATTTGGGGTTCCCTCCTCTGGCTCTCTCTTTTTCAGGGTTCTCCATTCACTCTCTACTGTCTGGGGATTCTGGGCTCCTTCCTCTCTTCAGCCAGAAACGTGGTGTGATTTCTGCTGGAGTCTAAGTGCTCCACCCAATAAAGCCCCTCACACAAAGGGAAACACACCCCATGCTGGTATCAATTCCCACCTGAAATCTGTCTTGTTTCCTTCACACCCCAGAGCCCTTAGGGAATTGGTTTTTTACATCTTGTCCAGAAGTTTTCAGCTGTTCTCTGCGAACGGAACTTTTTTTCCAGGGCACTTACTCTATGCATAAGTTGGTTCTTATACCTGGCAGCCTTCCTGAATTCTGTATCAATTAGCATTTGGCTCCACTGCACGTAATAGAAGACCCAGCTCATGGAAAAAGGTCAGAGACGGGGCAGCTGTACATACTTGGATCAGCCAACAGAAACCTTTGCAGATGTAAAATGCAGAGACAGACTTCACACAGGGGATTCTTGTTCACCAAAATGTTGGAGCACACAGGGTTGGGGTGGGCAGTGAGGGAGCCACAGGGACTCCATCTGCCGGGGTGCACACCAAAGCCATGGAGCAAAGTCAGATCGGCATGCGGATGCTGGCATCCGGCCAGCACAAAGACACACACACTGTCTAACCTTGTAGCCACAGCAGCAGGAAGGTGGCTTCCACCTCCCACCTGGGAGACAGCCGGTACCTCAGTAGGTGGGCTCCTTCAGCCCCACATCTGACCACCCCCATGGTGATGTGCAGGCCAAACGGCCCTGATCCCGGAACTCGCTCCCGGGAGTCACATTCTGGCCAAGTAGCCACCACCCCAAACCTGCTGACCTTGGGCTTGGAGGGGTGGCCGACGGAGACTCTCATGGCACCAGCTGGGAGAACACACCTCACCTTGCTGTGTGATTGTGACCTCCCTGCAGCAGCGAGCCTCAGTTTCCCCACCTGAGAAATGGGAGAGTAAGACCCTAAGAGGCAAGGGCGTGGCTCTACACACACCTGGTATGTGGGTCAATCTGCCCGAGGCTCCCACACCCGCCCACAGTGGGAGAGGCAGAGGCAGCTCTCCACCCCACAACCCTCCCCAGGACTCCATCCTCCCACACATTCCTGTGGCCTGAGTACTGCCACTCCCAGCTGCCGGCCAGTGCCTCATTTGTTTGCCTCGACAGACCTCAGAGGCTGCCAGCCTCTTGCTTCCCAGTTGATGAAACTGAATCAGAGGAGGCTCAGAGTTGGCTGATCACCCTGGAACATCAGAGTCACCACAAGCAGGGTCCCCCAGATCCTGTGGAGGTGACTGGGAGCTCCCAGCCCAGGGTCCAGGCTCATGACCATGGCCTCATCTGTGTGGAGTGGGGTCACGTGGGAGGGCAGGCCTGCGAAGGGGAATGGGGGACACCTCTGTCAGCACCTTTAGCCAAGCAGCTCTGGGTAGGAGCAGGGATTAAGTGGAGGCTGGTACTGGGACCCACCCTGCAGGGGACCCTGGCCAGCCCCACACAAGCAGGCTGGGGTGGTGGGGAAACCCCACCCCTGCCCCCTCTGTATGCTCCCTCCCTAGTTCCCACTGCACTTGGGGAGCAGTGAGGATCACCTCCCCTGTTCTCAGAGGGCAGTGCCCTCAGGGTCAACTCTACTCTAGCCCTAGCTGCTTCTGACATGCTGTGTGACCCCGGGCTGGCCACACAACATCTCTGTGCTTAGGGCAGATAAAATGACCCTGTATCCAAGACCCTAAATCTGTGATCCATGCCCCTGCCCACCCTCACCAGAGGAATCTGAAGCTGGCAGGGAATGTGGTCTAAATTCATTTTCCATCATTTGAAGGCCAGACTTTGGGGACTGTGGTTGAGCTGGGGTGGGAGGTTCTGGAGGTGGGTAGGACAAGTGGGGCGGGAGAGAGCTTCAGCCAGTGTCCTGCAGCTGCACACCTGCTGGAGGCTATGAGCTGATGACCCCTGGGCTCGGGGGTTGGAGCTGACCATTCCTCTGTCACAGTCACAGCTACCTCTGTCTCACACACCACTCTGCTCAGCTGGTGGTCCACTCGGATGCCAGACCCCATAGGCTAGCAGGGCAGGGACAAGAGGGCAGGAGCAGGGCCAGCCCTCTCTGTGGCAGGCCCCACCCCTAGGTCCTGGGTAGGGCTTGAATCACCTACCCCGGTGTGTATCAGCGTCCGTGTAGGGCCCAGCACACAGTAGGCACTCAGCGAGTATGAGGTGGTTAATGAGTGACAGGGGTCCAGGGGAACACTGGTCTTGGAGGGCTCAGGGTTGGAGATGGGACCATCCCAGCCCAGAAGGGGAAGCATCAGAGCAGCCTTGCATAGGGAGGCAGAGTGCCATAGGGGACTGTTCCCTTGTCACACAAATATGCCTGCCCTAGACTGGCCGAAACAGATGTGGCTTCTGCAGGTCACACCTGGGCTACTCTGGAAGCTGCAGCTCCAAGACAGCTGAGGTGCATCTGTGGCCCAATCTGGCCTACCTGGGGGTAGGTTGCAGATTCCAGGGCCTATAGTGGGAGACCCCAGCTAGGGCACTAGGGGGGGTCCCTGGTTACATGGGATGGGGGTAGGGGCTGAGAGGAGACAGCAGGGGCTGCACAGCCTTTGCCTGGCCTCACCCACCCCACAGGTAGGGGCCCCAGTGAGCGGCCCATTCTCCAGGGCACTCCCCCAGGCTGGGCTCTTTGCCTGGCTGAAAGCGGTTGCTGAGACATAAACGTGCCTCTCCCCCATTTCTGAGCTGGGGTGGGGCCCGACACAGGCCTTGGCGAAGGTTTGGGGGAGGGTATGGCTCCACTGCCCTTGGCTGTAGGCGGCCTCCCACTCTGGGTCTCTCTGGGAGGGCAAGAGTGGAAGGTGGTTCGGTTTCCTGCAAGCCCCCCTCTTTAGGGAGCAGCACCCCACCCACCTTCCACTCACACTGGTCCAGGCCTCTGTTTCCGGAAGGACCTCAGAAGGGAAACCAGGATGGCAGGTGGGCTGTGGCGGCCTCGTCCACCTAGGAGGGCCCTGGGATTACACAAAGCCAGGCACCTGTGGCTGTGGGTGGGCGGGGAGGACGGCCATGCTGCAGGTTGAGGGGTCAGCGTGACCCCCAGCCTCCAAACTGCTCTGTCCCTCTGCTTGGGGTGGGGACACCAAGGCCAGCCAGGCCCTGCTTCCTTGCACACGAAACTCTCCCGCCCTGCCCCATGGGGAGAGAGGATGGGCGCCCGCCTGGGCTCTCACAGCTGAGGGCCAGGCTGACTCAGACCTGACCCCTCTGGCAGAAGGGCAGGTTTCCCGGAGGAGGCGGGCCAGGCAGGCTGGTTGGTCCTGAGAGGAGGGCCAGAGGCCACACACACAGACACTGCCGCTGCCGGGGAGGCCTGTGAAGGTTTGAGCTGGTAGCCCTCCAGGGCCCTGAGACCCCTGCAGCCCCACAAGGCCCCACACTGGCCTGGGGCAGTATCGTGGGTGCAGGGAAGCGGTGGGGAGGGGAAGAAGTGGGGACATCAGAGTGGCTGTCCTCCACAGACCATGGCTTTGCAGACTGCTCGAACCCCACTGGAGTCCTGTGGGACCTCAACTCATGGCAGCCTCCTGCTCCTGCTTCTCAGCCTCGGTGAGTAATGACGATGAGCTGCAGCAAAATACTGGAGTGCCAGAGAGTGTCCAAGGGTAGCTGTGGGTCCCTAGGGCTCGGGGCCTTAGGAAAGGCGCTACCTGCTCTATGCTTCCTTCCCTGGCTGTGGACAGTGCCCCCCGACCCTGCCCTAGGCAGGTGCCTCGAATCCTGGGCAGATGCTCTGAATCTAAGTAGGTGCCCTGAGCCCAGACAAGTGTCTTGAATCTCATCAGGTGCCTCAAGTCCCAGGCAGGCTGTCAGCCATATCTCTGCCCTGAGAGGTGACTATGTCTGGCACCCATGCTGGACTGCGGTGACCTACGGGGTTGGAGGTTGAGGCAGGGTGGTGATGGGGGCACAGGCCAAACTGAGGGTGCCCATGAGACAGGTGTCTGACTGCCCTGAGCAGTAGGGCCCCAGGAGGAGGCCTGTGCTCCCTGGTGTGGTGTTGCGGGACGTGATATTGTGGGGTGCAGGGGCCTAACCCTCTGCTTCTACACCCATGGGGTGTGCACGGGGCTGGGAGGGGCCAGCTTTGTCTCCTTCCTCGCCAGGGTGGGGGACTGCAGCAGGCATTGCTGGAAGTCCCTGGCCATCCCTTGAGCCTGGTGTGCCCTCCCCTGCAGGGTGGATGTTACCTTCCAGGGCCCAGGCTGCAGATACGGGATTGGTAAGGCCCCTCTGGGGAATCAAAGAGGGTTTTCTGGCCCTGGGTGGGGGTCCTTGAGCGCCAGGCTTCTCTGCTCAGTCCCAGCGCTGCTTTGTTCTCAGGGCCTCACGACTTCATGGCTGCAGCACACCTCCAGGGACCAGTCCTGGCCACAGCCTGAGCTGACCGTCATCATCCCAAGGGCCCGGCGGGGCACAGAGAGTGAGCACAGTGCCCAGCCCCATTAGGCGTCAGAAGATGTAGGGTGGGGGCTGGCATGTGATGTCTCACCTGCCTGCGCCTGCGGCCCTTCTTGTCAATCATGATGACCCAAGAGAGTGAACAGAAACACCCCATTTTGCTGATGGATAAACTGAGACCCAGAGAGGTCATGTGTTGCCCAGGGTCTCAGCGTGGGTGTGGGAGGAAGAGGTTGATGGGAGAAGCCCAGTCCCGAACCCCCTGCCTACCCCTGCAGAGAAGGCCTGCCCCCCGGGGCGGAAAGCCCAAGTGGTGGATGAAAAACTCATCTTCTACGAGGAGTGGGAGCTGGAGGCCTGTGTGGATGGGGCCCTGCTGGCTGCTCAGATGGACCGGGTGAACTTGATACCTTTCACCTACCAGCAGCTCCACATTTTTAAGCGCAAATTGGACGAGGTAGTTCAGGACTCGGGCTCCCACTTGCCTGCCATAGCTCGGCTTTCCCAGCTGCCCGGGGAGTGGCTGTGGCCCTCATGGTCACTTTCCGGGGAAGTTCTACCCACAGGGATACCCAGAGTCCCTGATCCAGCACCTGAGGTACTTCTTCCTTTCGGTCACCCCCGAGGACATCCACAAGTGGAATGTGACATCCCTGGAGACTGTGAAATCTCTGCTCGAAGTTACCAAAGGACACAAGATGGATGCTCAGGTGACCAGCTACCAGGGTGGGGAGGGGCAGACACAACATGTGAGGTTGTGCAGGTCCAAGGGGATACATCTCTCGCTGCCCCAAGCCACCTAGTGGCCTCTTCCCACAGGTGGCTGCCCTGATTGCCCGCTATGTAGTGAGAGGGGGCCAGCTGGACAAGGCCACCCTGGAGACCCTGGCCACCCTCCACCCTACCTACCTGTGCCTTCTCAGCCCTGAGCAGCTGGGCTCCATGAGCCTCAATGTTGTCTGGTGAGTCCAGGGCTCTGTCAGGTATTGTGGGCGTGCCACGCTCCCAGCTCACTGCCTGGCCCTGTGCTACCTCCCCAGGGTGACCAGGCCACAGGACCTGGATGCGTGCAGCCCACAGCAGATAGCCGTCCTCTATCCCAAGGCCCGCATTGTCTTCAAGAACATGACAGGGTCTGAATACTTTGAGAATATCAAGCCCTACCTGGGTGAGCCAGGGAGGACATGGCTGGGGAGGGGAGGGTGATGCCTGAAGCTCCCGCATCCATGCTGCCAGATTCCCCCCTCACTGGGCAGCCTGTTGGCCGTGTGACCAAAGTGTACCCTGTGTCCCTCCAAGTGTGTATAGGCTGAGATCCTGTGAGTTTTGGGCACCTCCAGCCTTTCTTCCAACCCAGAGGGTCAGGTGGTCACCAGGCAAAGGAATTCTTTGGGAAAACTCTCAGGAAAGGAAGTGGCTTCTGGTAGCCTGTGGTCAGAGGGTGAGACTAGGGGCTGTTGCAAGCTCTCACACTTAGGGGGCCCTCTCCCGTGGGCAGGTGGGGCCCCCATGGAGGACCTGCGGGCTCTCAGTCAGCAGAACATAAACATGGACCTAGCCACGTTCAAGAAGCTGCAGACAGAGGCTGTGCTGGTACAACCACAGAGAAGGGGGGCATCTAGGGGTGGGGCTTTTGAGGGGTAGCCAAGGCCCTCTCCAAAGTCTGGAGGGGCCAAGGCAGGGTCTGGATGGGGAGGCATAGGGTGGGTGGTTTGGACACAGTAGAGGAAAGCAACCTTCTGGGGAAAGGCAAGTGGACCCTGACTGCCGTCTGGGGGCCCTGGCAGCCGCTGACCATTGCTGAGGTGCAGAAACTTCTGGGCCCAAACCTGGTGGGCCTGAAGGCTGAGAAGGGGAACAGCCTCGTGCGGGACTGGATCTCCCGGCAGTCGCAGGATGACCTGGACAGCCTGGGGCTGGGGCTCCGCGGCGGCATCCCCAATGGCTACCTGGTTCTGGACTTCAGTGTCCAAGGTGGGCTGGGGTGGCCGGGCGGGTGGGGTCGGGGCAGAGTGAGGGGGAGGGTGTGAGTCTTCCCCTCTCCGCACAGAGGCCCTCTCGGGGGGCCCCCACCTCCTCGGACCAGGACCTGTGCTCACTGTGACCTCAAATCTGCTCCTGGCCTTCATCCTGAGCTGAGCCCATTGCTCTGGAGGCCCTGCTGTGGAGGCCCTGCCTGGCTGGGAGCAGGCCTGGGTGGTCCCTGTCCGACCTGAGGGCACCGAAGCACAATAAAAGAAGACCCATACCCCCCTCGCAGTGGTGCCCCCTGGTGTTTTGAGGACTGGGTGGGAGGGCCCCCGACGGCTGTGACCCCATAAGGCATGGTTCCCTGGGTTGCAGCCCCCTCCTGTTTGCACCTGGAAAGAGGAGGGACTCCAGGCAGGAGGGCTCTTGGGACTTTCCTGCTGCTGTTTCCCCTGAGGCCAGGCCAACACTCAGTGTGGCTTCTAGTGACACTGTCACCCCAGGGGACTCTCTGGGAGTCCTGACCCCAGCTAAGAGGGTCTCTGTGCCCTCCTTAGGCCCAGAGCAAGGGAACACAGGCAGGAAGATCCCCTCGTCCTTTATTCAAATCCATCAGCAAAATCAGCCCCTTTGCCAACCCCTGTTCTTCATCTGGAAGAGGCCAGAGGGCAGGGCAGCGTCTCCCTCACTGGCTGGGGAAGTGACCCTGGGCTCAGGTCCTCAGTCTGGCTCCAGGTCCTGGGAGCTGGGTGTGGGCAGGGACCGGCCCTGTAGGCCCCAGGACATGGGGCGTGGCCAGGTCCCCTGGGCCTGGTGCCTGTATCTTGGCCTGAGTAGTCGTCCAGCTCCACTTAATAGCCCCAGTTTTCCTGCATGTGGTGCTGGGGCAGCGCTGCCTTCAGAAGCTATGGTGCAGATGCCCCATGAGTGGTCCCAGCTAGGCTCCAGGGTGCCCCAATACAGCAGCCACAGGAGGCCTGAGGGCAGGGCTATGGCAAGTAGCAGGTACCCAAGGTGGGCTGGAGGGCTGCCTGTAGGTGGAACAAGGAGGGAGCACCCTTCAGTCTTGCTGGGTGCCCCCCGTTCCCACTCAAGGCTGTCCCACAGCCTCCGAGGCCTGGACAGCCCCTGCCCTAAGCTGGAGGCTCACACCGTCCCTGTGGGTGGGAAGAGCAATGAAGACCCCCATGCACAGCCACTCTTTTGGGCCCAGACAGGGACCTCATAGCTTCCCTACCCTCCACCTTCTGCAGCTCTGTGGATTTGGGGGAGACAATTGTGTCCTTCACTAACTCGGCAGGTGATGCAGGGGAAAGCCAGTGTCACCCAGATGTCATCCGAGGAGGCAGATGGAAAGAGTTGGCCAGCAGAGAATGAGATTGGGTGAAGACGAGAAGCTAGTAGCAGTCAGGGGTCTGCAGAGGGCCCAGGGCACAGAGGGCAGAGGGGGGATGTCCTGCTGAGGGGGAGGGTGGGTGCAGTTGTACCTGAGCTGGGGGCATCACTCCCAGGCTGGTCTGAGGTGGGGGCTAGCTGGGGCATCCAGGGTGTGGTGCTGGGGGTCCCAGTGGTTGAGTGGGCTGGGCCAGTGGGGCCAGTAGGGTCCGTGTCCAGGCCCAGCTCACCCAGGGCTGACTGGTTGAGGCTGCGGAGCCAGGAGCTGATGGTCGGGTGGCTGCGAGCCTTCTGCAGGTCCCCTACATTCTGGCCTAGCAGTGTGGTCACATTGCCCACACTCAGGCTCTGCAAGGGAAGCCAGGGGGCCATAGAACGAGGGACATGGATCAATGTTTAGCCAATCCAGGGGTGAGACCTGGCAGAACCAGCCTGGAGAAGTGACCTGGGGCCCACACTATCTGTACACCTCCAATTTGGGGGTATTGGGGCCTGCAGACGTGACCTAGGGCTCCCCAGCTCGGCCAGCCCTGCCCCACACCTGATGGGCAGCCCCTGGGCCCACCTGAAGCACACGGGGGTTCAGGTTGGTAAAGGTGTCAATGTCCATGGAGACGTTAGCCTGGGCCAGGTGCCGCAGCTCCTCCACCGGGGCACCGCCTGGGGGTAGGGCAGTGGTGAGGGCTCTGCAGGAGGGCAGGGCTCCAGAGGAGGGGTGTTGCACACAGGGCGGGGTCTCACCGAGGTAGGGGCGCATGAGGCGGTAGTAGGCAGCCACTGTCCTGGCACTGCTGAAGGCCTCTCGGGCCTTGGCGTAGAGCACGTTCTTCTGGCTCTGAGGGCAGGAGGAGATATCCAGGGTGCCGGCCAGCCTGGGGGAGGGTGTGGGGCTGAGGGCAGGCCAGCAGCCCCTCATCCTCTGGACATGGGGCCTGGCCCTCTCTCCCTGAACCACAGCTTTCCTCTTCACCTTGGCACTGGGCTGACTAGTGTCTCCCCCAAATTCACATCCACCCAAAACCTCAGAATGTGACCTTATTTGGAAATAGGGTCTTTCCTATGTGTAGATATAATCAAATTGAGATGAGGTCATGCTGATTTCGGGTGAGCCCTAAATCTAACCACTGGTCATAAGAAGAAATTTGGACACAGACATGGGGAAGATGGTTATGTGATGATGGAGGTAGAGATGGGGGTGATGCAGCACCAGAAGCTGGAAGAGGTAGGAAGGACCATCCCCTACAGGTTTCAGAAGGAGGTGGGCCTGCGACACCATAATTTCAGACTTCTGGCCTCCAGACTGTGAAAGGATACATCTCTGCTGTTTGTAGCCACTCCCCTTGTTATGGTGGCCAAAAGAAATGAGTCTACCTCTGATGGCCTGGCCTGGGCCCCAACCTGAGCCTCAGTGTCCCCCAACCTTCCTTGGCTAAAGAGTGGAGTTGGCTCAGAGTTGTGGAGGGTGAGTTGCTGGATGGGCTTACCGGAACTCTGAGGGCTGGATGGCCTGGATCTGCTGGGAGCTCATCCAGCAGAGGCGGGAGCCCCCGATGGCCACAAGCAGGGCGCCAGTGACAGTGCCGTTGTGGTCCAGGAACTTCTGCAGGATGGCCTGTGGGTAGGGTTGGGGTCAGCAAGGCTGGAGTCAGTGGAGCCTCCTAGAGCCCCCACTGCCCTCACCTCCGTCTGGTTCTCCAGGGCCCCATCTGGGGCCAGCAGGGCCACAACTGTGTCCCTGGATGTGATGTGCCACCGGCCGATCTCCCCACAGGAGTAGAGGTAGACCAGCGAGGGGATGAGCCGCAGCTGCTCCTCAGGGATGCCGCCCGGGTAGACCTGCAACGAGTGGTGGGCGGGGGTCAGGCCACACCGCTGGCCCCCAACTCACCTCCCACCACTGGTCCCCAGCGCACCCGAGCCAACTTGGTCTTGACGACTTGCTGGCACTCGGCAGGCAGCGGGTGCTGCAGCAGGGGGTCCAGGTTGGCCCTGAGCACGTGGTTGCCCAGGCAGGACTCGAGCTGTGAGCAGTCGTAGCGCACCAGGAAGAGGTTGTCCTGCAGTGTGGCTGCAGTGATGTCGCCGCGGATGCAGGTTCTCCCTGTGGCTGCGTGGGGTGCTGGTGTTGAGGACCGAGCTGGTCAGCCTCGGCCTGAGCTGACAACTGCTGCTGATTTTGGGCCCCACTTCACTCCTAACCATGACCCACCCATGACTCTCGTCAAACTTGACCCCCTAGCCAAATACTTGGCCCAGACCAGACTGAGTCAACCCTGACCTTGACCTCAACTCCCAGTCCTGCCCCACCAGACTCTGACCACTCTGCTGAGGCTGGATGAAGACCCCTAGGCCAAGCTCAGGGGGTTCAGTGTGGGTTGCCATGTCTCTGGTGCCCCCACTCCTGGATGAGGACCCTGAGCAGGGGGAGATGCAGTGTCCCCAAACATGGTGGCCACACTGACCTGTGTCCCTCTTGAACCGTGAGGAAACCAACTTGGCCTTGGCCTCAAGGAAGCAGGTGACAAAGCGCCTGGCATCACGCTGGCTGAGCTGCCCCTCCCGGCACATGGCCACCATGCTGCCGAAGAAGTCCAGGCCCACGGCCTGGAGGGACGGGCCTGGAGAACCCACACCCTAGGGAGGGCCACCAGAGCCACCCGTCCCCTCCTCCCTCTCCTCAGACAGAAACTCTGTGATGGAGAGTGACCAGGGACACGACTTGGGCATCAGAATGTCTGTACAGCCGACCCGCAGGCTTAGACGGGCTGATGGAAGGTCGGCTGGAGCCCCTACCCTGCCCCGAGGCGCTGCCCTACCTCCTGCACCTGCATCCACAGGCCAGGGCTGATATAGGTGGCCAGAGGTCCCAGAGCCTGCAGCCCCTCCAGGTTCCAGGAGCCAGGGGGCCTGACGTGCAAAGGGGGGCTCTGTATCAGGTCTGAGTACAGCTCCCAGGGCCTGCCCAGCAGAGATTCTCCCATCCCAGGCCTCTGGGGAGGGGGACTGCGGGGCCCAGCAGGTGGGGACAGCACCCCAAACCCATACACCGTAGGCTGCAGGGTCAGGGTGGGATGTGAGCTGGGTCAGAGGCTGGAGGTCAGTGGGGCTGTGGACACCAGTCTCCAGGCCGCCTCCTCTCTCATCTCAAGGAAGGGAGGCCTGGGCAGAAGGGACAGGCCCCCACCCACCCGAGCTTGGTCCTGCCACTGGCCAGCAGCTTGTTGAGGGCGAACTGCTGGGTGGCTGTCAGCCGAGGGCAGCGCAGCAGGTTCTGCAGCACACAGGGGTCTGCGGCCATGATGCTTGATGCGTCCATGTCACACACCAGGACCCCGAGGAGCAGCAGGTCAGAGGCACTGAGCCGTGGACGGGGCCCTCCCTGCAGGATAGCAGGTCAGCATGAGCTTGGTCCCACTGCCCATCACCCATCCTGTCCTGGCCCAGCCAGCCCACAGCGCCTACCAGGCAGGCCAGGGCCCTGTGCTGCAGGGCGGCCCTCTGGTCAGGCAGGTTGGCCAGCAGTTCTGTGTCTCCCTGGGCGGCACGGTGGATGAAGGCCCGGCAGTTGGCTTCTCTCACCTGTGTCAGGCTGTGGGAAGGTAAGGGGCTGTCAGGAGGGCAGGGCCAGCTGGGGGGCCTCCAAGTGACTGAGGTGCCCCTGGGAGCATGCTCAGCCCAGGCAGCCAGATGCTGGGCGGGGAGGGGCACTCACTCATAGAAGAGCAGCAGGTCCGGCGGGTGGAGCTCAAAGTCACGCTGGAGGCCTTGCTGGGCGGCCAGGTTGGCCAGGCAGCTGAGCTGGGCAGGGCAGGCAGTGTGTCATGCCCTCGTCCCACCTGGGGCCTACCCAGCCCCTTCCTCTCTGCCTGTCACCCTTCCCTCAGTGTGGGGCCCTCCTTGGGCCAAGCCCCTCACCCACCTCTCCACCCTCACCCCAAGTCCACCTGTCCCTTCTTTCCACCTGCCGGCTCTCTGTTACTGGACTCCATGTCTTCCTCTTCTTGCCTCAACCTCCATGTCAGAACAGGCCTCAGAATGGGTCAAACCTAGCCTGAGAGCCCCCAACTTCCGGCATCAGGCTCCTGCCCACCCCAGCCCCCACGGCACCACAGTGGTTCCTGGAGTCCACTTATCCGCTGCCAACCCCGCCTGGGCTTCTTGTCCCACTCACTTGGCCTACTCTGGGGTTGTTTCAAATTTATTACTAGTTTTATATTAATTTTATAACAAGACAAAATGATAGCTTTTCTTCCTTTCTTTTTTTAAACTCAGGGGCTGGTGACTTTGTGTCAGCTGTAGGTCCCGGTGGGCTCAACTGGCCCTTCTCGTGGCCCAGGTAGGGGAGAGGCTAGCAGGCTGGAATATCCCCCTGGGAGTCCGGACAACTTGCCCCAGGTGCCAGATGGAGGCCAGGTGGGCAAGCCCTCATCAAACCCAGAGCAAGAGGCAGGAGTCTGTGGGCAATTGGCTGAGAAATCCTGGCAATGGCCCAAAGTGGGCCGTGCTGGAAAATCACTCAAGGGAAGGAGATGCTGACCTCAGAGGCCAACTTCATGTCCCATCAGGTGACCTGAGAGGTGCATCTTAGGTGGCTGTGAAATTGGCAGGTTGGCCTACAAACAATGGATGCAGTTCTCTAGTGCGGGGTCCCTGTGCTCCAGGAGAGCTGCTCTATGTCCCGGCCCTGAGGTCCTGGCCTGGGTCCTCTGCTAAGGATGCCTCCCCTCCTGCCTGTCCCCGGGGCGCTTCTCCAGGGAGTCTGCCCTTGCCCTCGACACCCAGGTGCTCACTGCAAGTGCCGCTGCTGACCTGCCAGGCTCTGAGGGGGACCTGCTGCAATGCCATCCTCCTGATCAAAGCTGCAAGCTGGTCCCGGGACAGCTGGCTGGCCGGCTGGCACCAGAAGCCTTGCAGGAGGGAGGTGTTGGCACTGGGCAGAAAGGAGGCAGACAGTGAGGGGCAGAGGCTGGGGGCCTCCAGGCTGCAGCATGCAGAATGGAGATCACTCTTCAACACTGGGGAGTGAGACAGGAACTGCAGACGGCCAGGCTCTAGTTTCACAGACACGCATGTGCACACACTCATTCCTCTGACAGTACCTGGTTGGTGCCAGGCACCAAGCCATGGGCGGGATTAAAAGTGGCCCCTGAGTCCAGAGTGTCCAGACTCTGAGTTTGCGCTTCATCTGAGGCCTGGTTCCAGAGTTTAGGGCTCCATGGTCCCAGCGATGGCTGAGAGTTTGGAGAGCACCTGCCAGGCACCCACAGCCAGGCCTTCCTCATGATGTGAATCTAATACAATTCATGCACGGGGAGGGGGTCATGTCTCAGCTGGTCCAACTTGGCCTCCAGCTCTGCCTGATCAGTCAGAAGAGTGGTCAACTGATTCACAGCAGATGAGTAACTTCCAACCCCCCTGCATGAGAACCCTGGAGAGAGTCCCAGTTTGGAGCCTGAGAGGGAAGCAAAGCTTGAGGGGGAAAGGGACGCTGAAAGGCCTCAGGACAAGAAGTGATTGCCTGCCAGGCCAAGGAGAGTAGTGCCAGCCATGTGGGCATGACTCTGTGCAGGATACCAGCCTCCCTGAACCATCTCTGGTGAGTTACCTAGGCAGGCAGGGCCAGGCCCCCATGTTGGAGCCGGGAGTCAGAGCCCTGCCCCAGCCATGCCTGGGCCATCACACGCAGACCCTGGAGATGGTCCTTCCTTGTCCCCTACCCAGGCCTGCCAGGGAATCTGCTGCAGGAAATGTGATTGTCGACTTAGAACTTGCACTCACCTGGCCCACAGGTTGGCCCTGCTGGCATCCAGCCCTCCCTGGGAGGCACCCTTGGTGTTGGGAGGAGAGCAGTGGGCAGTGAGTGACACCAGGAGGGCAAGGCCTGGGCTCACCAGGGCACCTGGAACAGAACAAGCTGTGAGCACGTGTGGGAGCATCCAGTGTGGGTCTGCCCAGGGCCTCTGTGTCTGCCACAATGGTGCTGGTCACCTGTCTATGCCAGCCTGAGCCTGAGCACATGTGCCTGGGTGTGCTTCTGATCAGGTGAACATGTGTGTGACAGCGTGTCTAACTGTATAGATGACTGTCTTTGACATTGTACGCGTGTGCCCCTAATGGTATGTGGTGATGAACACACATATGTGGTGGGTTGTATGTGTGTGGTGGCATGCATGCCCACACAGCACGCCTGTGTGTCTGGTGGTATGATTGTGTACACACCCGTGTGATGATGTGTCGGCATGTGCAGCAGGTGGCATGTGACTATAGAAGCTTGTGCACATGTATGTTGTGGCCTGTATACATGCCTACCAATGCCACGTCTATAATGGCACATCCACGTGTGGATGGTGTGGACCCCTGTGTGTGCCCCTGGCAGGTGTACATGTGTGTAAACTCCTGCCTCCACCCCTCCCTCCACCCTCTGTCCTCACAGTCTGAGCCCCAAGATCCCCAAGCAGAGGGATGGGGTCAGCTACCATCTTCTCCTGAGCCCCTCGGTAGCTCCGTCCCTTCTAGCCATGGTCCCCCTCATCCATGCCTTGTCCCCGCCAGGACCCCCAGGCCCAGTGCCCCATCTGTGCCGTCTCAATTCCCTTCCCTAACGCCCAGTGGGGGAGCCCTGGGGCAGGACCCCCAAGAGCAGACTAGAGGAAAGAGGGTGGTCCTGTCCCACTGGGGAGCTGCTTCCCGAGATGGGGAGGGAGGGTCATTTCACCTGCTCTGGGGCCCATGGCTGTGCGGCGCGCAATGGTTTTCCTTGCAGGAAGGCACCAGGGTCACAGGCAGCCAGTCCAGGACAAGCTGGAGAGGAGACAGGAGGTAGTGAGGCCCGGGCAGGGCACAGAGGGTAGGTCACCATCCAGGGTCACACAGGATAGGCACTGTGAAGGGCCTCGAACTTTGGGCTGCAACCATGTCTCTCTGTCTTGGGGGAGGGTACAACCCACAAACAATTTGTCTTTGGAATAAAAAGGAGTGGCAGATGGGGAGCCAAGCCCAACCCTGGGGCCTTTGTCATTGTGGGTCAGGACTCAGGGGACCCACGGGCTGGGCTGCCGTGTCTCCAATGAACTGATATCTTAACAGCTCTAGGGGTTGGGTGGGTGGTAGTCCCAGTGAGTCCCTGTAGCATCAGGGGTGAGAGGCCTGGTGGCCCCCAACCTATTTTGGTGCAGCCTTGGCTTCAGACCCACATCTGGCGGCCTAGGCAGCCCCCTTTCCCTCTCAGGGCCTCAGGTGCCCAGTGAGACCTGACCCCGGGCACCACCCACGCTGCAGCCCGCTGGCTGCCCTGACCAAAGTGGAGATGACAGTTGTGAGGCCTGGGGAAGGTGGGTGGGCCGGGGAGCCCAGGCCACGTTGCTGGCTCCTGGGCCACAGCCTTGCACGGGCTGTCGACTTCGGACACCCGTGGGCCTCTGGACTCTGCATGGCCCAGGAGGAACACAGAGAGGTGTTACTGCCCCACAAGACAGCGGCTCAGAGGGACTCAGCTACCTGCCCAGGGCCGCACAGAGGCCAGACTTCCAGCTGAGGCCCCGTGCGTCCAGCTGGTGGTGATTCCCGCTTGCCCCTGCCTCTCACCTGAGCATGAAGAATTCCGTCTGTCCTAGAGGGAGGCTGCTCCAGGGCCAGGCGGCAGCTGTCAGAAGCAGCGATCTTGTAGACCAGGTGCTCCAGACACCAGCAGTCCCAGTCCACCCAGTGAGTCAGCCCCTGCAACTGAGCCTTGGGGTACAGGGATGGTGCAGGGTAGTGGCACCAGGGTCCCTGCTCACTTCCATGCCTCACTCAGCACCCTGCCCAGCTGGCCACCCACTTCTGCAGCGATGCCCGCCAGGCAGACGTGTAGGGGAGGGGCCAGGGCTATGCCAGGTGACGCTGCCATGTCTGCCCCTCGGGGCCCCAGGCACAGCGGGCACTTGCTCTGCAGCCCTGCGAGAGTGAGAGGTTGAGCTCACGGTTGGCAGCTGCCCAGCGCACACCCCTCGCCACTGGTGGGGCCCCAGCCCAGCAGTGTCCTTGCCTCGAGGTTCATGTGTGTGTTTGTACATGAGCACACCTGCACTTGATGTGTGTGCTAGCATCTGTGTGAGTACATGTGCACGTCCGTGTGCACCCAGGAGCACACACATCTGCATGCATATGTGGTGCACGTATGTCCCCTGCAGGGATGTCAGGCATGCGTGGACCCTCTGTGCTGCCTGGGTTGAGTGACAGGTGTGGTGTGTTTCCGTTCTGTTGGTGCTGTCACAGAGCTGGCCATGTGTGTACATCTGGGTGGGGAGAGTGTGCAGGCAACCTTGATGGTGCACAGCCATGCCGGCCACACACGCCCTGGTGTGCAGCCTGCTGGGGCCCAGGATGGGGCTGGCTCCATTGGGCAGGTCTCGAAGGTAAAGCAGGAGGTGGGGATGCAGGACGGCTGAGGATGAAGGTGCCCACAGATGTTTCCCTGCCAGCTGAGGTGGATGGGGAGCCAGGTGCCCCAGGATGGCCCTTGACCTCAGCTTTCACCACATCTGCCCCTGCTTAGTGGGGCCAGGAGGCTCTGGAACCTTGAGCCCCCACAGCACGGTTCCATCTGGCAGGGCGAGGGGCAGTGAGGCCCGTGACCCCCAGAGTCCCAGAGTCCCAGGGGGCAGGGTTGGGGCCAGGTCCACCAGCAGGGGCAAGCTCACCCTGGGTCCCAGCACTGAATCCCTGAGGTGGGCCATCAGCTCCACCCAAGCCCTGAGCACTCGAATGGGAGCAGGTTTTAGCTAAGGGCCTGCTGGGGCTCTGGATGCTAAGGGGTCTGTGGGGAGGAGGTATCACTTAGTGGTGGGGTCTCTACCCACCCCAGGGCCCAGGCCGGGGTGGAGGAGGCTCCTCATAGGCTAGCGAGTGCAGGAGGCCAGATACTGGCTGTCCCATTCGGACTTGGCCCCCAGGGCAGGCTCAGGCCGTGCAAACAACCACAGCAACAGACCGATTGCTGAGCTGTACAGAGCCACACCCCGCCCCCAGTTCTCCCGAGTATTCTCACGGAATCTGGCCCCACCAGCAGCACAGTGCAATGCCCGCTTTGCAGATGAGGAGACTGAGGCCCACAGAGCTGAGCAGCTTACCCCTGGCCATACAAGGTGAGCAACAGTGGGACAGTCCTGTAGCTGGACTGTCCTGTCAACACCGAGTTCCCTGGGGCGTGACATCTGTGGCTGCCCCACAGTCAGCTGTTGGGGCAGGTGCGCTGGGTGGACCGTGGGAGGGGCAGGCAGCCTACCTGTAGGGAGCAAGGTCGGGATCTGGCCCTGGGGGCTCTCAGAGGGGCTTTTCAGTGGGAGGAGCCAGGCTGTGGGGCAACATATGCGGAACATCCCCCAGGCAGTCCCGACCCACAGGCCGCCTGTCTGCCCTTCTATCGCACTTTCTCTCCCTCTGCAGCTGCCTGCCTGTCCAGCCCGCCCATCTTCTGTTTTGCTGCTTGCTTTGCAGGCTCAGCCCATGGGCCCTGAACCAGGTCAGTGTTCTGCAGCTGGTCGTACCTGTCCTCTGGTCTCCCCCAGATCCCTCCCCAGCCTACAGTTCCCACTTGGCAGACTGGCAGTCAGGGTTGACCGAAGTCCCCAGCTCCTGGCTGACCTCCTAGTGCCTCCCCAGACCACTTGGCACTAAGTAGAAGCTGGAGCTCCCGCCCTCAATTGGGTGGGATAGAGTGGAGGCTAAATCCTGGCCCTACTGGGACTCCTGGCTCCAAAAGGGTGGGGATGGGAGTAGTAGGCTGTCCTCAGCCCCCTGGCCTCCCCAGCAGCTTCTTGGGACCTGAGGGTGGGTGAACAGTGGTGATGCTATCTAGCTGAAGAAAAATTATTTTTTCTGTCCTGGCAAGAGAAATGTCCTCTTGACTTCAGGACCTATGCCCCAGGGAGATATAAAGGGACCCCTGGTCTCCCCTCCATGTGGCTAGCTGCTGGGGGACAGGGAACGAGACCTGGACACTCTGGGATGTTTTGGGGTAGCCCTGCCTGAACTGGGCAGGGAGAGACCCCTGGGGGCATACGTGGAAGGAAGGGCTGTCAGGGTGGTCCTGGCTTGGCCACAGGACCCTGTGGGCCCAGATCCTCTGGGAGGTGCCAGCAGTTGGGAAACGACTGGGTATGTCCAGGGAAATGGGATGCAGAGCTTCCAAAGGTCACTGCAGGCTCAGGTGGACGGGGCTGAGAGACCTGGAACAGCAGTGACCCCATGTGGCAGCAGCAGGCATGACGGCCTCTGAGCACCGCCCAGGAGGTGTGGAGTGTAGGGGCGTGAGGAGGGGGTGTAGGGGGTGTGGGGAGAAGCAGGAAGCCTACACAAGGGCTCCTGGCCTTCCGTCCTTTGGGGAATCTTCCTTCATTCTCTACTCACTCACTGAGCAGTGTGTGTGAGCCAGGACCGTGCTCCAGGTGAGGGGCTCAGTACAGAGTGAGCAAGGCCAACACAGTCCCCAACTTGTGGGGCGGATGAGAAACAGGGAGCAGACAGTGGAGAAGTTCCGGGAAGGGAATGAAGTGAGGGAAGTTGATGACAGAGGCGGGGGGAGTGGTGGATGGTCGGGAAGGGGAGATGAGGGCAGAGTGTGGAGGGTGAGGGCAGTAGGAGGGAGGTTGGGGGAGGTGGGGCAGTTCTCAGTGAGGAAATGAGGGGCTGAGAGGGCAGCAATGGGGATACAATCCCATTGCACCCTAGTCCAGTGAGAAAGGTCATGCTAGGCACATCACTGTAACCATCTGTCTTGGGTGCTACTCCATGGGCCCCTCTGGTACTCCAGTTACAGAAGAGGAAACGGAGGTGCAGGGGGCAGTGGCTGGCACCTGCATTTCTGCAGAGGCCCCACTGGTGGGTGGGTGGCTGCCTCTGGCTCCATCCTGGCTGAGATCCCACTGTGATTACAAGTGGGGCCAGCCCAGGAGCGCCACAACAGGGCTTGCCTGCCTTGGATGGCTGAGAGGAGGGGCCTGGCCCAGCTGGGTGAAGGGACAGATGTGTGACCTCAAACTGGCTGAAGGCCCAGGCACCAGCCCTCTCATGGCATTCTGAGATTTTGGAGTGCCCCAGGGTAAGCACTCAGCGAGGCACCCTGGTAAGACCAGATGGATGCGGTTTTTGTTGAGGATCTGGGGGTCCTCCAGGGATATGACTGGCCCAACTTGTGCCAATTCAGAGTGCAGCCCCACACCAGGGTGGCAGGGTGTTCACCACATGAGGGGGTGGGTGGCAGATTAGGCTCACAAGGGTTGTCCTGGCTGCTGCTGAAGGCCTTGAGCAAAGGTCTGCCCAGTGCTGGGATGGGGGTGGGGGTCTGGGTCCCCCCGGAACCCCACATCAGGCACATTCATGGTTACTTGCAAAGTCAGTCACTGACCGTTTATTCTGAGTCCTTAGAGCCCAGCTGTGGCTGGGGCAGTGTGGGCATGTTGTGGGGGATAGGGGAAGCTCGGGGTGACTGCCCTTGTTCCCAGGCTGAGGCCTGATGACCCGTGGCTAACTGGGAACTGCCAAGCAGGTGGTGAAGTCAGCATCTGTGACCTGGCGCCCGGAAGACCCCACAGGGGCAGCGCTTACATTGGGTCTGGAGGAATGGCAAGCGAGGTGGAAGCTGGGGGTGTGGCTCATGCCCACTTCCATGGGAGATGCTCCGGATGTGGGCGGATGGAGCAGTTTGGCAAAAGTGAAGGCACAAGGTAGGACCTGCCTAGCAGGGAGGGTCACGGTCAGCAGGTGGAGAACCCAGCCAGGCTGGGGTGACGGGCACAGAGGGTCCAAGCACAGCAATGTGGAGTGGGGCACTGCAGGCCCAGGAGGAGCCCACCTTGAGGCTGGCACAGGTCCTGGCTCTTCCTCTTCTAGGGTGATCCAGAGCCAGTCTACAAGTCAGCCCCTGGGGGTGAGGCTTTGGAGCCAGGGAGGAGCTCTGGGGCAATAGCCACGATTTCCCCAGAGGGGCTAAGAGGGAGGCCGTGTGGGTCCCACAGCTCAAGGGCTCCATCCTCTGGAATCACAGCTGCCTGGCTCCTCTGCTGGCCCTGCCAGCCCCTCTTCAGGCCTGGCCGCTGCAGGGACTGGTCCAGGGCTCTGACCCACAGCCCCTGCCCCTTGGGGTCCCAGTATGCCATCCCCACCCCAGGACAGTGTTCTCAGTTGTCTGGCTCCAGAGTCCACTCCGACAGCCACTGCAGGCATGAGGCCCGCTGTGCCTCTGTCTCAGGGGGCTTGGCAGGAGGTGGTGGGGGCCGGCCTGGCCCTGGCAGGGGTGTGGAGGGGCTGCAGGGCCCAAGGCCCCCATCTATGGGGTCAGGGTCCGGGGCCGCCCGCAGGACCTGGACGAGCTCATCCAGTGGCTGCACCAAGGTGTAGGGGCTCCAGCAGGCATCAAGGGCAGGCACGAAGGGGTCAGGTGTGCAGGCCTCCACGCACTCAGTGTCTGTGGGGATGCGCAGGTAGAAGGCGTGGAGCATCATGCGGAAAGGCTGGTCCTCCTGGCCCGAGGCCTGGCCATAGGTGAGGTCCCCTACGATGGGGTGGCCAAGGGCACTGCAGTGCACGCGCAACTGGTGCGTCCGGCCTTTGGGGAAGAGAGGGGGTCGGTCAGGTGGGGGTGCCACTCCATGCCCACCCCCTACCCGTTCACGTCATGCCCAGCACTGTCCTCGACTGTGGCCTTGGAACCTCAGGCAACTCCTGGGGACAGCAGACCTCTCTGTTTCATGCCATAGATAAAGATGTCAGAGCTCAAGACAGAAGCAACTTCTGGGGTTGCCTCTGGTGAAGGCAGGGCTGGAGCAGTGCCTGGTTCACATAGACCAGCAAAACCCCATGTGGGGCAAGAGGCTGCAGGCTGTGGAGCTGAGCGTGGGGGAGGAATCAGTTTGGCCAGTGATGCTAAGGGAGCCTGGGGAGGTTCCCTTCCTTCTTGACGGAGATGCCTGAGGCAGGACACCATCAGAAGCAGGACAACATCAGAGACAGCAAAGAGACCCCGGCAGCTGCTGGGCCCCCACCGCAGGACATACCTGTGAGGGGCTGCAGCAGCACTTTAGAGACAGGCTTTCCTGCATACAGCCCATGTTCCAGGACCACCAGCTCCGTGAGGCTTGGTTTTGGGTTCTCACAGCCTGAGGGGAGTGAGGCAAGCTCAGAGTTGGCTGGACCATCTCTGGGACCGAGTGCACCCCAGCCTAGGTCACCTGCCCAGGTTGCCCCAGTCCACCCAGGGTCCTCACTGGACAACATGTGCCCCTAGCCCCCACCCCCTGCTTTTCGTACCCTCTGTGCCCTCAATGCACATGGTGTGGGTCCGGCCTTCTGTGCTGCTCTTGCCGATGGAATAGCTGACGGTCATCCGGCTTTCTTGGACATGCCCCCGCACCTGCCAAGCAGGGGTCACATGCTGCTTGCCAGGGTACCTGCCACTTCTGGGGAGCCCACCCAACACCCAGAGCCTGCCAAAGCGGACTGAGAGTTGGAGACCCCTGCCCCAGAGACCAGCCACGCCTTACTAGAGCCAGGTAAGCCTTGGTGACACGTCGGTCCTTGAAGCACCTGTAAGCACTGCCTGCGGCTGCCTTGTTCAGAGCCACACAGAGTGCCCCACTGGTGGAGAAGTCCAGCTGGTGGCAGAACCTGGTATGGGGCAGAGGATCAGCGGTGGCTGGGCTGGGGGTGACTGCTTCCCCCGATGGAGGGTGCTGTGGGAACCTGTACCCAACTCCCGCACACCTGAACCCGTAGCAGGTGTCAGGGTCTGCCAGCTCTGGGAAGCGGTGTCTCAGCTGCTTCTGGAGGGTCAGCGTCTCCCGCCAGGCCTTGCTGTCGATGCGCACGTCCCAGTGCTTGTTCACCACCAGGAAGTCATGGCTCCGGTACACAACACACAGGTTCTCCATGCTGCCTGGCTCCATGGTGGCACCTGCATTATGAGGCAAGTGCGTGGGGCGGGTGGGGTGTGTGTCATGGGGTGTTCAGCCCCACACCATGGCCCTGCCCACCTAGTGTGGACACTCCTGCTCCCCTGGGCCCCCGCTCTGAAGCTACCAACCCTATGCGGCAGACAAGCTTGCAGACCTACTGTGTGCTTGCATCCTCATCTCTGAGTCAAGTAGCAAGTTATCTACCTGCTGGGGTGAGGGATCCGGCTAAGGTCAGAGAAGCTAGTGTTGCTCTGGGCTCTGGCTATGGGGCAGTCCTGCCCAGATCCAGGCCTGGGGAGAAGCAGCCTTCTCCTCCAGCCCGCCCCCACGGACCCTTCCCGGACAGGCCATGGACGCACGATAAGAGTTTTTCTGAGTGGGGTCGGGTGCAGGGCGGGGAACAGGGTCCTCTCTCGCTCACGCAGACACCCCCTGCCCTGCCATCCCTCCACAAAATCCCCGCTCTCGCGTCTGATGGGCACAGGCAGAGCGTTGCCGAGAGGAACCCGGCTGCACTCCTTCCCCGAGCCCCCGCCCATTCCAGGGCCGACCTGCAGCTGGGCCGCGCCGTCCGGGTCCCCGATGCAGCGGCCCAGCCCCGGCTCCTGCTCCCGCGACTCCGCACCTGGTGGTCCAGCGACCCCAGAGGCGCCACTCGGACCACTGAGCCGCACCTAGCCCCGCTCGGCCTGCGCACGCAGCCCCGCCCACGCCCCGGACACGCCACGCCCATGCAGCGGACGGGCGGCCGTGCTGACCAATGGAGAGCTCCGGAGCCTGCGGCTTTGGCTCCGGAGCGCGGACTCGGCCCTGCCCAGCCTGCGCGCGCAGCCCCGCCCACGCCCCGCCTCGCCTGTTGACCAATGGAGAGAGCCGCCGGGCACGTCGGCTATTGATTGGCGGCGCCGGGTCGCTCGGGGCGGGAGCGGCGCGCACGGCGCGGGAGGTTCGGACCCTGCGGCGCGGGAGGTTCGGACCCTGCGGCCCGTGGCGGGTCAGCAGGCGGCCATGGAGGACTACGAGTGGGAGCTGTGCGGCGTCGAGGACGACTTCCATAGCCAGTTTGCGGCCGAGCTCGAGGTGCTGGCCGAGCTGGAAGGTGGGCATGGGCCTTGCCGCGGCCTCGTCCCCGGTAGCCCGGCAAGGGTTCTGGCGCCCCCGGGAGTTCAAGAGGGCTGCTCATAGAAGGGGAGGCGCGAAGGTCGAGAGGTAGCAACTGCCTTAGGCAGGCGCGTCGGAGGGAGCAGGGCCTTTCAGCGCCGCCGCCTGTGTGCAGACAGGCTGCCGTGGGCGGCTGGTGTACGCCTTCTTTCCGCAGGGACAGCCCCCCTGTCATCCTCCAGTGGCCCCCGGCCCACCGTGGGCCAGCTTCGCCTGACGTTCGAAGAGGCCCTTGCTAGAGGGAATGTTGCCACTTACTACTCTCCAGCTGGACCTCCAGGGCATTGCAAGGACAGTGCCAGGAAGAGGCAGCTGCCCGCTGACATCCAGGGGGACGGACCCCTGCCCTCCAGTACGTTTGCGGGGCCCCAGGGCATAGGGGTGGGGTGCAAGAATGGGGAATAATATTTCTTACTTCCATATGTCTCCCAAGCCCCCAAAGTCAAACGGTCCAAGCTGGAGGCTGCCAGGAGACTGAATTTCAGGCCCGACGAGATGGAAGAGCCCCTGCTTCCTGACTCCCTGAGTCGGGACATCACCCCCCCACTGAGTCCTGAGGTCCCTGCTGAGCTGTGGAGCAAGGGGTGTGTGGCTTGGGGCACAGGTGTCCAGGGGGCCTTGGAAAAATCCCATTCCTCAGACAAGATTCCTGGCCTGTGGGCCTGTGGGAGTGCTGGGTAGCTGGGAGTGAGTCTGGGCCCCTCCTCCTCTGAGAGTAACAGGAGGTGAGAATCCCCACATCACCTCATCCCTTCCCAGGCCTTTGGACACCGGGGCTGATGTGGATCTCAGTCCGGCCCCACCAGCCACCCGCAATCCTGTCCTGAGGCGGCCCCCTGTCTTGGAGGACTATGTCAACGTGACCTCTACGTGTGGTGACCGGGCCTTCCTGGTGCTGCGGGCTGACCCACTGGGCACTGGGGTGCAGGTGGGTGCTGTGTAGCCACAGGTAGGGGCCTGGACATCATATCCCCACTCTGACCCAGGAGGACCCCTCTAGAGGTCCACCTGGCCTCCAGTCATCCACTGGGGAGGGCCGCCTCCCTCCTCCCCCCACCCCCTCCTTCTTCTTCCTCCTAATCCTCCTCCCCCCTCCCCCTTTTCTTTCTCCCTCCTTCTTCTCCTCTTCCATCTTCTTTCACCTTCCCTCTTCTCCCTCTTAGAGCTGGCCCCACCCCAGTGATTTCTCCCCTTGGGGTCCCTGGTGAGAGGGGGCTCCTTGTGGCCTGCTTATGCTACGGAATGCTACCTGGGTCTCTGAGCACTGTTAGGAAGGGGACTGAGGGAATCTCATAATGGAGGAGGGGTTGACTGCTGTCCTCCTTCCCCTGCAGAGCCCTTTCCTTGATATCCGGTGGCGTGGCGGTGGCCAGCTGGACCTACTGGGTGTGTCCTTTGCCTCCCTGAAGGAGAAAGTAGACAGCGAGGTGGGGTCTGCTGGGGTTTGCTGGGAGGGGAGAGGTAGTTCTGGGGTGACTGGCAGAGCCATCCTGATCCCTGTTGTTTGTACAGCGGCGGCAGCGACTGCTGGAGGAGGCCCAGCGGCTCTCGGAGACACTGTGCAGGTGACACGGTGGTGGGCCCCTCCACCCCTCGGGTCCTTACCAGACTTTGGACTGCTGATCCCCAGCCTGTATTCTGGGGGGTGTGTGGTCCCTGCACGTGGTTAAGGCCTAATGGCTCAGTGTATGATGTTCTCCAGTCTCAGGTCAGAGGAGGAGGAAGCCCAGCCTTTGGGAGCCCCGGAGGAGGAGGTGGCTGACGGCCGAGATGCCTCCCAGCATTGCCTCTGGGTAGATAAGTTCGCTCCCCAGCACTACACGGAGCTGCTCAGTGACGATGTGAGACCTTGTTTTTGCTCAAGTGTGACTGGCTTCTTTGTTACTGAAATGAAAAAACTCAGGGTTTAGCACATCTTTGTGTTGCCAGTCCACGGAGGTGTCAGGATTTAGGGGAGGGCTTTGGTCAGCCTTGTTGAATTGTAGATGGGAAATTGAGGCCAGTACAGGGCCAGAGTGTTGCTGGTCACTTATGTTTTATGTTTCTCACAGTAGCTGATGCTGAGATGCTCTTGGAGATAGTGGGCAGGGGTCCTGGAGGGGTCAAAGCCTGGGCTGTGGGGAAGGTGGCCTTGGTGTGAGCCTGACTCTGTTGCTCACCAGCAGTGTGACCAGGCATCACTCTCTTGTCACTCAGTGTCCCTGTGTGTGTCTTTGAGCTTGTAAGGGCAAGTTGATGTGAGAGGCAGGCAAGAGGAGTTCTTGGTGCTGGTGTCTCCTCCAGGCCAGGCCTCTCTTCCCACAGTTCACTAACCGCTGCCTCCTCAAGTGGCTAAAGCTGTGGGATCTGGTGGTGTTTGGCCGAGAGAGGCCCGCCCGGAAGCCCAGGCCCAGTGTGGAGTTGGCCCGTGGAGGCAAAGAGACTGCGGCCTCCAGCAAGTGGAAGAGCCATGAGCAGGTGCTAGAGGAGATGCTAGAGGCTGAGCTGGACCCAAGCCGGCGGCCCCGACAGAAGGTGAGCCACACCTGACTGTGCTGCACAGGCCTCTGAGCCCAGGGTCTGGACTCTGGGGACCATTTACTGCTCTTTTGGTTGTGGGTTTATGTCAGGGTCTTGGTGTGGAGAGCCAGCTCCACCCCAAGGGAGTTGAGCTGGGGCTTGAGTACTTTGTCCTAATGACTTAGGTGAAGTCAGCTCTCTTTGAAGGACCTTAACATCCCCCCACAGTGATCACGGTGGGACTGTGGGTGGCTTCTAGGCGTCAGTCATGTCAGTAATGGCTATGTCTGTCAGATCTCCTCACTTCTTGCTCTATGCCACGAGCAGGCTGGGGCTTGTTCTTCTTTGGTGACTGGGGTGGCACAGGGGGACGTCTTTCAGCACCAAGCTTCATGGAACAGACAGGATTTTCACTCCCTGGCAGTTGGGCTGGGGGCTCCCAGAGTCCTCAAGGTGGTGGGGGTTGCAGCACGTTTTCTTCTGCCTCGACTGTAGGTGGCGCTGCTGTGTGGGCCCCCAGGGCTGGGCAAGACCACTCTGGCCCATGTGATTGCACGGCACGCTGGGTACTCCGTGGTGGAAATGAATGCGAGGTGAGTGGAGGGAAAGGCTGGGCCTCCTGTCTGCCCTGACATGTCTGGTCGAGTCTGGGACACAGCCCTGAAAGCCTGGATTGAAGGTGGAGCTGGGGTCCAGGGTCCAGGGGCAGTGGAACTTGTCCATTCTTAGGGCTCACTGGGATTTGGAATTTGACCACAGTGTCATGGGGTAGCCTCGTGTAGTACCCTTGAGGTGTAGGCATGGTGGTTCTGCCCTGGGAGATCATCCTTCCAGGGAAACTGGCCGTCACCCTGGCTGAGGCCATGGCTGTTCTGACAGCCTTTTCCTGGCCTTATGGTTCCAGTGACGACCGCAGCCCTGAGGCCTTTCGCACGCGCATTGAAGCGGCTACGCAGATGGAATCAGTGCTGGGCACTGGTGGGAAGCCCAACTGCCTGGTCATCGATGAGATCGACGGGGCCCCCACGGTGGGCCTCCTGGGTGTGTGGTGGGTGGGCTGGCAGGTGGGCTGTGGGGGCTGTGGCTTACCACACTGTCTGCATGTTCTTTCAGGCTGCCATCAATGTTCTCCTGAGCATCCTGGACCGCAAGGGCCCACAGGAGGCAGAGCCAAGGGGCCCAGCCATGCCCATGGGTGGGGGGCGGCGGCGCCGGGCAGAGGAGGGGCTCCTGATGAGGCCCATTATCTGCATCTGCAATGACCAGTGAGTGGGGCGGGGCAGGGTCTCCCCTGGGCAGGTGTGCCCCCACCTGGCCCCTGATCCTTTACCTACTGGGCTGTTGCCTGCTCCCTGGTGCCCAGGCCAGGCAGATAACCCTTTGGACACTGATCATCCCCCTAGGTTTGCGCCCTCCCTGCGGCAACTGAAGCAGCAGGCTCTTCTGCTCCACTTTCCACCCACTTTGCCCTCCAGGCTCACACAGCGGCTCCATGAGGTCTGTGGAGGCTGCCCTCCCCTCTGCCATCAGGCTCCCCAGTCCCCCCGCTGGGCCCAGGACGTGGGGTGGAGGAGACTGGTGGTCTCGGGTGGTGGATGGTTCCAAGCAGTGACTGAGGTCCTTCCATAGAGATCTACAGCCTTTGCTCCTTGTAGAATAAGAGCTGTTCACTTGTTTCTAGAGAGGAGGTGGCCACAGGGTGGGGCCCTGGGGGCAGACACCCACCCTCCTACCTCCCTGCAGATTGCCCTGCAGCAGGGCATGCATGCTGACCGAGGTGCACTGGCAGCCCTCTGTGAAAAGACAGACAATGACATCCGCGCCTGCATCAACGCCTTGCAGGTAGGCAAGTGACCCTCCTCTCCCCGCCTGCCCCTGACCCCTTGTTAGATTTCTGCTTGGGCAGGTGTCAGCCACCTCTTACTCCCCACTCCCTGTGTCTAGTTCCTGCATGGGCGGGGCCAGCGGGAGCTGAGTGTTCAGGCTGTGCAGACCACACGCATTGGCCTCAAGGACCAGCGCAAGGGGCTTTTCTCTGTGTGGCAGGAGGTCTTCCAGCTGCCCCGGGCCCAGAGGTAGGTAGACCAGCCTTGGTCTGGATGTCCCTGGTGCCTTGGTCCCGGGATGCTAGCCAGTTCTGCCTTTGTGGACAGGATCTAAGGCTGCATGGGCCCTGGGGGCTGCTTTGCTCTGGCTCGAGCTCCCCCATCGCCCCTTCTGTGGGATTTCAGGGTGTGGTAAATGTACAGGAGCCAGTGCCACTGGGGGGAATTAGGTGGGTGGGGCTGGGGTACAGGGTGATGGGTTGGGGGCTCCACCCCAGCCTCAGCACCATCTCTGTAGGCACCGCGTGGGTCAGGACCCGACCCTACCCACCCACGTGCTTCTGCTCAGTGATGGGCACGCAGGCTCGGAGCCCCTCGCTGCTGAGGCACCCATGACCCTGGCCTCGCAGCGGTTCTACCACATTCTGCACATGGCCGCCTCTGCAGGGGAGCACGAGAAGGTGGTCCAGGTAACTGTGCTCCACCTCAAACCTTTGTAGGGGGATAGGACAGGAGACCAGCATCTGGCAGTGTTCTTTGTCTCCAGACAGGGCTCAGCCCGAGGAGAAACAGGTGGGACAGGAGGGAGGGGAGCAGGCACAGGGCTTTGGGAGACTTCTTAGAGGAGTGATGAGCAGGGATAGGGGGCCAGGAGGAAGGACTGACCCATGCTAGGAGAGGGAAGGTTGGTGTGGGCGTCGTCTAACGGGGTCACTCTGGCTGCTCTCTGGGAATTATCTAAAGGTGGCAGCAGTGGCTAGGGATGGGGTGGGGATTCTGGATGTGAGCTGCAGGAACGTGGATGAGGGTGTGTGTGGTGTGGAGAGCAGGTGGCAGATGCCCCCCACCCGCTGGGAAGCCTGGTATAAGCTGCCTCCCTAACTAAGCAGCTTTGGATTAGCAGCTGGGGATCCTTGCAAATCCGGAAATCCACTCTGTGGAGGGCAGCATGGTGGCGGGAGAGGAGGGACTCCCACGAGGAATGAGTGGGAACTCCATGCTCTCAATTGTGGTGGACAGAACTTTCTTTAGGGAGGGGCTGGGGGTTTCTTTCTCACATGTCTTGGGGTTTTGGTCAAACCAGAGTCGAGGCACCAGGATGGGCCTTCCTGGCCTCCCTCAGGGCCCCGGGCCATTCACTGGTATTTGCAGTTGTGCCTGAGCTCCTTGGCCTCACAGGCAGGTGGGAGATGAGGGGTCCTGCTGGGTGGTGCTTGTACTGGGGGGAGGGGGTGTGGGACTGTAGGGGTTCAGGAACTGGCCTGTTGCCCACAGGGCCTGTTCGACAATTTCCTGCGGCTACGGCTGCGGGACTCCAGCCTGGGCGCTGTGTGTGCAGCCCTCGACTGGCTGGCCTTTGATGACCTGCTGGGCCAGGCTGCCCACCACAGCCAGAGCTTCCAGCTGCTGCGCTACCTGCCTTTCCTGCCCCCAGCCTTTCATCTGCTCTTCGCCTCCAGCCGTGTGCCGAGGATCGCCTTCCCCAGCAGCCAGCAGGAGGTGCGCCCTGCGCCCTGCCCATGCCCATGCCCAGGGTCCAGCCTAGGGGTCTTGAGTGATCCAGTCCTGATTCACCCTCCACCCCAGGCCCAGAATCGCATGAGCCGGACACAGAACCTGATTCAGACACTAGTGTCAGGCATCACACCAGCCACCCGCAGCCGGGCAGCACCCCAGGCCCTCGTCCTGGACACCCTCTGCCTGCTTCTGGACATCCTCGCACCCAAGCTGCGCCCCGTGAGTTCCTCGCCCAGAAGAGGGTGTGGCTTCTGGTGGGGGCAGGCCCCTGGCCATGCTTAGCACCCATGCCCGCTGCCCACTGCCCCACAGGTGAGTACGCAGCTGTACAGCGCCCGAGAGAAGCAGCAACTGGCCAGCCTTGTAGGCACCATGCTTGCTTACAGCCTGACCTACCGCCAGGAGCGCACACCTGATGGGCAGTATGTCTACAGGCTGGAGCCGTGAGTCTGTGCAGTGCCTGGGGTGGGAGTGCCTGGGGGCAGGGAGGCTGTGGGGGCTGGGTGCTAGGTGCCTTGGCTATCGCTTGGCAGGAGTCTGAAAGTGTGGCCTTGGTGAGATGTGTGAGTCTCAATTTCCCTGTTGGAGGGTGGGGAGTCAGTTCTAACTCAGCCCTTACCCATATGTGACTGTGGGGTGGGGGCCCCCAGGTGGGGCACAGCCCTGGGATCTAAGGTTTACTGCAGGGTCTCTCTCTGCCTTAGTGCCCCCCAGGGGCTGCCCCTAGAGGGCCCTTGAGTTCCCCAGGGCTCCAATTCTCTGTCCTGAGACGGTCATGGGGATGGAGGGCTGGCACCAGTGGTGTCCTGGATGCAGATCCTGGAGGCAGCGATGATGGTGGTTCCCAAGTCCTCAGCCTCAGGCCCTGCCAAGTTTGTCACACCATCCCTGTTTAGCCCTCTTCATCCCCATATACGGCTAGGGAAACCAAAGCTCACGTTAGATAATCCCTGCTGCTGCCATGAGGCTAGGGCACGGCAGTGCCAGGATTGGACTCCATACTGCAGCTGTTGCGTTCCGGCAGTTGGGGTCATTGTGGTGAGTAGCTCCTGTCCCTGTCCCTGCTGACTGGGTGCCTTGGTGTCCTGCCCTGCCCTGCTCACCCTGAGCACAGGAATGTGGAAGAGGTCTGCCGCTTTCTTGAGCTTCCTGCCCGCAAGCCCCTCACCTACCAGGCCAAGCAGCTCATTGCCCGCGAGGTTGAAGTGGAGAAGATGCGGCGGGTGGAGGTCTTGGCTCGGGCTAGGGACAGCCCCCAGGTGAGCCCACCTAGGCAGAGCAAGGCTCTCAGAGTGGACACTGTCCCTGGTGTGGTCCTGCTCAGTCATCTCTCACTATACTCAACTTCTTGCAGGTGGACGGAGATGCCCTGGGGGCCGAGGGTCCGCTGGGGAGCACTGGGGAGAAAGGGGCGCAGCCACCTGCCCCATATAGCCACAAGCAGCAGCTGGAGTGCATCATGAAGAAAGCCACTCTGGAGGAGCAGGTGTGGGGTGGATGTAGGGGTGGGAGACAGTGGGTGCGGGGCTAGGTGGCTAGAAGGTGGAGCCTGCTGGGCTGGAGCCGGTGACCTTGAGGTGGGCTGATTCTAAGCCCTGCAGGTCTGGCTCCCTGCTGATCAGCGTGATGGTTTTACCTGGGCTCAGCGTCCCATCTGGGCAGGGTGCTGGCACTTCCTACCCCAGACCTGACCTTATTGAAGGGTGGAGGGAACATTTGCTAAGGTCAGCGCTGGAGTGAGGGGAGAGGGGTCATTGCCCAGAGGTTCCGCAAGACCCCTCCTCACTGGGAGATGGCCTCTGGGCCCTCCTTCTCTCCAATGGCCCCTGGGGTAGGGGACTGTCTGCTGTGGGTCAGTCTCCATGAGCCTGACCAGCCTGTCTCTTTCAGCCTGAGAGGGACTTCTTTGGCCGTGTGGTTGTCAGGAGAGCAGCAGCCCCAAGCACAGGTGTGTAGGGGGCGGTGGGGATGGTGCAGGGGTGGGGTCAGAGTCAGGTGTAGGAACAGCTCTGTGGCCCCCACAGAGGATGCAGCTCCTGAGACCGACACAGCTGAACGGCGCATGGGCACTGCGGTGGGCAGGAGCGACGTCTGGTTCCGCTTCAAGGAGGGTGTCTCCAATGCCGTGCGTCGCAGCCTGTACATCAGGGACCTGCTGTAGGTGGGCCACACTGAGCCCCTGGGATCTATGCTGGACATCCCTGTGTTGTGCTGGACGTTTGGATCTGTGCTGGACGTCGTTGGGATCTATACTGGACATCCTGATCCACGCTGGACCACCCTGGGGTCATGCTGGGTGCCCTGGATCCACCCCAGATGTCCCCAGGATCTATGCTGGACACCCTGGTCCTATGCCAGATGTCCCCAAATACACACTGGACGCCTGGACATTCCTTTCTCTCTGCTAGAGAATGTACAGAAGACTTACAGCCTCAGAAAGTCTTTTTTATAAAGACTTTTATAGTCCCCTTTACAGAGCTGTCCTCTTTAGAGGGAGGTATGAGCTGGTTGCAGGGGCCTCACAGGATGGCGCACTTGCCCTTCTCCACCCACGGGTTGTTCTTCATCAGGTCGGGATTCAGGAAGGGATCCTTGGGGATCCCATCCTCGATCCACTTGAGGAGCCTGTGGGTGGGCAGGGTGGGGTGAGCAGGTGGGCACGGGGCCCCCCAGAAGTGCTGCCTGATGGCAGTGTGTAGGGATGTGGTCTTGGCTCAAACAAATGAGTACAAAACAGGGAAATGAGATGCAAATCACAGCTGGCCTTGTGTGGGGTGTGGCTGTGGCTCCAGGGGGTCTTGGGGACTTACTCAGGGATGGTTTTAGACGACATCTCCCTCTTGAAGGCCAGCTGGTACTTGAGGCTCTCAACTTCCTTCTTCATCTGGGGCACATCCCACTCCTCCATGGCGTCGGGAGCTTCGGAAGTGGCCAGCCTGGAGCTAGAGGGTATGGGAGAAGGCAACAGAGCTAGGGGGCTACCAGCCTGCCATCCGCCCCGCCCCAGGTGCTCTCTCCCCACTGGTGAGCCTCCACCCTGACAAAGGCAGAAGGGAGCTCCACCCTAGCACACCAGTGCCCAACTCATTGCCTGGAGAGGTCCCCAAAGCACATGTGACCCACTGGGGTACACAGCCTGGAGCTGAGGCCCCACTAACGAGGCCTCATGTGCCTGCCCCCCACCTCCCTTGGGGCTAATTAACTGCGGAGAAAACTTTCCACACTTAGCTCTGTATCCCTACCCTCCATCAAAGCCTCACCAAGGCCAGGCTTCTGGGTTGGAGAGGGACAGGGCAATGTCCCTGCCCTGGGAGACAGCAGCACAGCACACAGCAGGACAAATCCCCCGACCCCCGACTGTGAGGCCCACTTCCCACTCCTGGTTGCAGAAGGGGCAACCCAGACCATCGTCTAAGGGGTAGGGCTCTGATACACACACCCGTGTGCCTCCCCCTGATTTGCATGGGCCAAGCCCACCCTGAGGGTAGGTTAATCCTGGAGAGTGAGGCTGCTATTTGCATTGCTCTGGCCCCAGAGATGGGGGCAATGCTGAGGATCTTGAGGTCACAGGCTGCGCAGCTGGTCCAGGACTTGGAACCCCTGCAGCCTCCTGCTACCCGGTGTCTCCTCTGACCTGCCTACAAGCCCCTGGCCAGGTCCCTAAGTGTAAGCCTGCCCAGCAGAGCCACAGGTTCAGATCTCGCAGGAGACCGTGTGAGCTGGGGTCAGCTAAGGGTAGGTTGTTCTCTGCCTCCATTGCCCCAGCCCACTCAAGGGGCCCAGGGAGCCCTGCAGTGTCCCCTCAAGCCCTGCCCCCATCACTGAGGCTGCGAGCCAGGGACCCGGGTTCCTTGACTCAGGATGGGTGAACAGGGGCTACCAGGAGTGTGACCCTGCCTGCCTCCTGCTGTGGAGGGGGTCCTGGAAGGGTCGACCAGGAACAAGGGTGAGAGCCAGGGCCGGGGGAGGGGGCGGCCAGTGGGGGCGTGCAGGGCTCCCCTCCCAGAGACCTCGAGTTTGAGCACCCCACCCCGTGAAAACTCAGAGTCACGTGGGCGAGGGCTTCTCAGGTAGGGGCGGCAGCCCTCCCGCAGTCCCCTCCCCGCCGCCGCCCCTACCTGCGCGCAGCCGCTGTCGCCGCCGCTGCGGGAGCCTGCCGCCCACCCCGCGCGCCCCCGGCCTCGGCGCACGGCGTTCGCTTGGCGGGCACTGCGGGCGGCGCGCACGGCGTGCAGACGCGGCTCCCCTTGCGGCCCTCCTGCAGACTGAGGCTCCTCTCCAGTCCGGCCAGCCCTTTAGAACACGCAGGGCCGCTGCCTATCCCGAAGACAGGCCGGCAGGGGCGTCTCTGGGTTAGGATGGTCCAGGTCAGCCCAATGGGACATGGGCAAGGCCCAGAGCCGCCGGCCTCGGTTTCCTGCTCAGCCGAGAAACGGGCCAGTTCATCAGACCTACCTTGGACTGTGACCGCGAGGATGAAGTGATGACAAGAGCCAAGTGATGGAGAGGGCGAAGTGATGGACTGGACGAGTGAGCCTGGCACACAGGCGGGCAGAGCCCAAGCAGGTGCCCCGCCCACTCCTGCCACCTGGGCCAGGCCCTGGCACCGCCCCCACCTCCGCCCTCCCTCCTCAGGGCTGAGCTGACCCCTGGGATCTGGCTTTGCCAGGCATGCTCTGCCAGCCTCCAGGGGTTAGAGATGCAGCTGGGGGCAGTTTGAGGTCAGCTCTGGCCCTGGATGGTGAGGTGTCTTCCCACTGGGCTGTGTGGGCTCCTGGGCTGCCACGTGGTGCAGCACCAAAGACCTTCAGCCTTAGATTGTACCTCAGCCCCTCAATGCCCCTCACAGCCTGGAGTCACCAGGCTACATGGGAATAGTGGGGATGGGGCCAACTTGCTGTGCCCCACCTACCCAGGCCTCAGCAGCATCCATTGACCAGACCAGAGATAACCCACCCATGGGTGTGAGCCTGTTCCAGCTAGGGTACTTGGGCCTGCATAGAGTTGCTTCCTGCTCTGACCCCTGCCCCCTATTCCCAGGCCAGTGGTGGTGGGCAGACTGGGCAGCTGTGGAAAGTGGCAGGGCGCAGCTCACCAATCAATGCCCATGGAGGCCAGTCCCCAGAGCTCCCTGGGGCAGCTTGGACCAGGCTCTTGGCAGGTGTTCCTGCAGCCACCCTGGCTCACTCTGCTCCCACTTGGAAGGCAGGACAGAGTGTTCCCTGCCCCCTTGGGCTCCTGGGCCCTCCCTGTTGTGAGTGCATAAAACAAGGTCAGCTGCGCCTGCCGGCCTCTCAAGCATCAACGTGATGATGGATCAGGAGGCACTTCTGGAACTGGGGCATGTTAGGGAAACTAGGGATTATTTTTATGGTGGATTTACAGGGGGTGGGGGGCTTAAAGCCAAGGGTGCCAGCATCCTCCTTAGAGCAGATGGCCAGCAATGCTGGCGTCACTCCACCTAAGGGCATGCACCCTGTCGCTCAGGCTGTTAGGGGCTCTCCTCTGCCTGGGGGCCCTGCTCACATGAGGTGGGGGCAGGGTGTCAATTCGGCCCCAGAACTGTGTCAAGGTTTGGACTGAGACCCAGGCCAGCCAGGCCCCACCACCTAGCCACACCTTCCCCTTGAGGGCGTGGGCAGAATGGGGCACCTAAGACCAGGTTCTGGCCCAACAGTTTTCCAAGAGTCCCCTGGGAGAAGCCCTGGTGTGACCCAGCAGGGCATGGCCCCCTGTGGTCTGCTCTGGGGCCTGCTTTGCAGGTGCTCTTTGATCTCTCCACCGTGGATCAGAGCACTCCATTGTGAACACAGCTGAAATCAGCAGGCGAGCTGCATGCAGGCCTTAGTGGTAACACTTGAACACATCTGGATGTTGCCATCAGGATGGTGGGAGCTGTGGGGCACAGGGTCCTGCACTCCCACTCTGCAGTGCTGTTTCCAGTCTGTGAGTGCTAGTCATGCCCACTGCCCTGTGGACCCTCAGGGTTCAGAAGTGGTCTCTGTGTTGACCCCGGTGGCCCCGTGTGATGGAGGCCATAACTCCATGTGGTGACTGAGCTGACGCACGCCTGCTCCTGTGAGCCTGTGAAGCCCCCCATCCTTGGTGAGAGTCAGGGACCCTGCGGCTCCTATTTCTCACCTTCCTGGGAAGGTGAACTTGTGAACCCTAGACACCCCAGGGGGAGTGCTGGGTCTGGAACTCGCAAAAGTCCAGTGAATTGAGGCAGGAGGAGGACGCTCTGGAAGCAGTGATGGCTTGTGCTCCAGCTGATGCCACCTTGCAGTCCCCCAGAGCTGGTCCAGGGAGACCAGATGCCTTTCTGAAATTAGCTCCACTAACTGGGCTGCTGAGGAGAACCAACAGGGCTCCTCGCTGTCCTAGAAACAGCTGCTTCAGGCCCCTCACCTGCAGGGCTCCTGACTGGGACAGGCAGTGCAGGCTGGGCTCCCAGGAATGTGGCAGGCTTGGAGGCGGGTGCAGTGCTGATTTTAGTGCTCAGGAAGAATCAGACAGTAGTGTGTGGGGGGTTCTCTGACCCCTGGGGCAGTGTCTGAATGAGGGCTCGGGGAGCAGGGGGAGGAATCACTCCAACCAGATGAGACCTGCAGCTTGTGCCGTCCCAATGCCACTGCTACCCGTGGCCTTGCTGGGCAGGGCCAGAACTGAGACTAGCCTCTCATTCAGTTACCTCTGAGTGTGAAGGGCATGCTGGCAACCCAGCAGCACCCTGGCTGTTGTCAGCTCCTGCTCAGGGCCTCCTGAGATGGGGGCTCTCCCCTGCACAGCATCCCAGCGAGTGAGTACGCAGCCCGGACAGATCCAGCACCAAGTGCAAGTAAGACAAGGTCTGTGCGAGACCACCTCCCCTGGGTATGCAGCTGCACTTCAGGTCTTGGGGATGGGGGGTCAGACCCGACTCACAACCCTCCCAGGGCCATAGGCCTGCCCTCCAGTGAGGAAATTAAAAGGCAAGTGGCCCACACGGCAAGACCCAGGCCTGGAAAGGAATGGAGGGGGGCTGTCTGGCCAGCACTCCATCCCGGAGTGGGTGTGGGACCCTCAGGGTTACAACAAGGTGACCCCGATTCCTGAGGTACAGTAACAGTGGTCCCTGCATGAGGGACATCATGCCAACTTGTTTCCCATCCCTGGAAACAAAACTGGCAGAGGAGAACATGGGGATTGGAAGATAACAAAGAAACTTTTTATTTCACCCAGTTAAACAGAGGTCACAAAAAAAACCAAGTAGTCCTGGGGGAGTAGGTATAGCTCAGTGGTAGAGCACCTGCTTAGCATGCAGGAGGCCCTAGATTCAATCCCCAGTTCTTCTGTTAAAACACAAAAAGCCAAAATAAACAAAAAAACCTAGCTCTCAGATTCACATGTACAAAATATACAACCAGTGATTCCAGGGACTTACGGGCTCTAGTCAGAACAATGACCTCTGAGTCACAAAGTGACTGGTGAAGTGGTATATTCTAACAGTTCTGTGGTCAGGGCCCAGGGTCTGCACCTGCCCAAGCACACAACACTCCAGTGCCCACAGGCCACCCAGCAGTCCCCTCCTAATGAAGCCAGCGCTGCTCATGGGTTCTGCGCATTGCTGCTGAGTCTGCTGGTCTGCATCCCCAAAGGACCATGTGCCCCAGAGGTGGGTGAGTAGGGTGGATGCACACACCAGGCCATCAGTGTGTCCTTGCCGAGGTCTGGGCCTGGCTCTCGGTCTTCCCTCTTGGCTTGCAGCTGCAACCCCAGATCCGTGCAGCACTGCAGAGAATTCTGCCCGAGCATGGGGCAGTGGCAGCATGCAGCTATGTGAGTGGGACTGAGGTGTGCAGAGGACCCCTTCTGCTCTATGCCTCACAACTGACCCCACACGTGCACCCTCTGATGAGAAGAGCAAGGCTGACCCAGCATGAGCACAGCCAGCTGCGGCTGGTTCCAGAAGCAGCTCACCTTTGCTGCTTCACAGAGGAAACAGGTGCAGATGGCCCTGTTGAGCCTTCTAGGACCTCCCTCAGGCCAGTAGTCAAGCACAGTGGGACTCAGGCCTTAGCAGGTGGGATTCTGGGAGCTCAGGTCCCAAGGGATAGGCCCACCACATCGAGGAGGATGGAAGAGGCCTCCTGGATAGAGTACTCAGGGGTTTTCCACCAAAGCAAAGGGAGGAGACACCTTGGGGGACATGGTTCTGTCAGGTCTCAGGCCACACCCCCCAGGCAAGGACAATGTCCAGCAGTGCTCACTGTCCAAGATAGGTCCGATGAACTGGCCCCTGTGCTGAGCAGGAAACTGAGGCCTGGGGTTCTGGGGCTTGCCCAGGTCCCACCCTCTTCTGTGGGTTTTGTGTCCTTCATGGAGTGACTTCCCTCAAACACCTGGAACCCTGGTCATCTGCTCATTTCATCAGAAGCTGACAGAAGCTCTGGTGACCACAAAGCACAAATGACTGAATAGGGACCCTCAACTATCACAAAAGTCTCTTCCCAGAAAGGACCCCTGTCCTGTGCCAAGGGACAGGTCTTCATGGGAACCAGGACTTTCACCCCTCCCAGGTCCAGGGTAGGACTCCCTCCCCTGTGCGCGTCTTCTGCCTCAGGATGCAGACTGTGCAGAGGACTGCTGTGGCCAGTCGGGGTGGAGAAGCTGATGTCTTAGACAGACGCCAGGTTTAAAGAAATCAAGACATCCCTGACCCTCAGAATTAAATCTCCCGTGGGGAGGGTCTGTCATCGGACACGGGAGATGATAAAGCCAACTGGAGTCCACGCAAGGAGCAAACTCTGGCTTGCGGCCTCCCTGGGTGTGTGCCCTGGACAACGGAGCTCGCTGGGCAGAGACGGGCAAGAGCTGCAGCCATGGCACATTCACACTGCTCGGGTTCACACAGAACGTATCTGTTCTTGGGAACCTGTTCCATGGGGACTGGGGGGCAGCGCGGAGGGTCAGCACAATCACCCCAAGGAGAGCTAACCCTCCAGGAGTAGCCCACGCACCGCGAGGTCCTGGCTGCGACCTTAGCCTGGACTCAGGCCCCGCTGCTCTGCCACCAGGACGCAGAGTAGGGTCAATGGGCTTCCCCTGAAGGCTGGGATTTCGACAGGAAACCACGACGCGACAAATACTATGATTTAAAGTCCTTATTAGACGAAGTTTCCTAGGACCGGAGGCTGATGACCCGTTTATCTAAAGAAATTGAGCCAAGCAAAGGTTTCTGGCACTCTTAATGGCATTAACGTGGTGGTGTTTATCATGAAAAAAAGCACTGAGCGGCTCCGGGAGGAAAGGTCCGTTCAGCAGGCTACGGACCCCTAGGCGGGGCACAGGAACAGCGAGCACGTCCGAGCCACCCACTGCTTCCACTTTCCACCTGGCCACGCGCACTCGAAGCGCACTTGGGAGATCCCTTCCGGATCGAAGCCGGAAGAGGCGGGACGTGCCGGAGGGGGGGCGGGGGCCCGTCCACCGGCACCGGGGCGGGGCCTTTGCGGTACGTCTCCGTGCGTGTCGCGGCCATCTTGGAGCCGGGCGGCGACGTCTTCAGGGGCGGAAGCGTGGCGTGGAGGGAGCTTCCGCTGTCACATGTGTGACTCAGATTTTCCTTTCACCTGGCTTCCCAGGCTCCTGCTAAGTTATGGCAGGTGACCTTTGAGGCGGTCGGGCACTCCCACGCCGGTATTGGTGAGCGTGACCGGTCGCGGGACTCCGTGACAAAAGTTGGAGACTGAGAGAGCCAGAAGTCTCTCTGCCCAGCTCACGCCCCGCTCTCAAGTCTTCCCAGGTTCCTCCACCCAGGTCCCCCTCAAGTCCGCCCGACTCAGGTCACCATCTCAGATACCCCTTCTCATGTCCCCTCTCAGGCGCCTCCTCACGTTCCCTCCCTCAGGTCCTCCCTTCCCAGGTCCCTCCATCCCATGTTGCCCCTGTCAAGGGGACACCGTCTTTCCAACTCAAAGAGCTTTCTTGGAAACCTGAGCCACATTGCTACAGCTGTGTTTTGAGGAATGTCGTGAAGCTGTACATCAGGCACTTCTGTGTGAAACGTGTGCAGACAGGCGACAGTGGATAAAGATTGTCTTCCGATGTGACTCAGTTAAGGACTTTGGTCGCTGTCCTGGTGGCCTGTGGCTTGCACAGCAAGGAGGTGAGGCTTACAGGGAGCAGGAGGGGCATGTTAGAGACAAAATCCAGCGAATCAAGGCACAGGTTTGCATACGATTAAGCCTGGTATCCTGAGACCCACATCCAACCTTGCCCCAGCTCTCTGCCAGGGTGTGGATGGCGGCTCCCACCAGAAGTGGTTGTGGCATCTAGAGGGTGGAGGCCAGGGGTGTTGCTCAACACCCCTGTGCACAGGGTGGCCCTGCCACTACCCTATGTTGTTAAGTCCCTGAGTTCTGGCCTCCAGGCCGCCTCTCCTGGTTCCTTCACAGCCCTTCCCTCCTCAAAGGCCCCTGACCTGGCCATTGGCAGGTTCTGGGTTGTGCAAGTCGAAAAGACCCATGGTATAGAGGTCCGTCTCTAATGGGCAGATGCGTGGTGGTGTCAGGCAGCTCTGTCCTCCCTTGTCCCCTTGCTTGGTTCTTACCACTAGGTGGAGCCACAGGCCCACGCAGTTGCAGTCTGCCGGTCCAAACGCCAGGCACAGCTTTCACATTCAGTCTCAGAACCCTGCTTCTATTAAGAAGTGACATCTAGGTGTATTTACTGTGTTAGAAACGGAAATGGAGAAGCCATAATGCTTATGCTTTTCACTTAAAACCAACAATTATAATTCCACTACATGTGAACAACATGCTTTAATGAAAACCAGCATTATTTTCCCATCGTTTTACATTTGTGCAGATCTCCTAAAGGAGCTGCATTCTCAGCTCTGCTTCTGCCTTCACGTGATTTCGACATTGCCTGTCCCATGGCCTTTGGAACAGCACACTGTGCCCTTTCAAGAGATCGCGGGTGAGAAAAGACAGTTCTTAGCAGCCCTATGAAAACCAGACCTTGTGCCCCTGGACCCACCTAGAGAACCATGTATGCCTGACTCACGCACTTTCTCATGTTCTGTCCACACTGATTTGCTGCATTTTGTTTTCTTTCATTGAAAATAAGGAGGGTCAGACATAAACTATTTTAAGTGATTTTTATGGGGAGAAACGAGCTTGTGGAAATCTGATTTGTAATCATGCTTACCCTGCCCCCTAGTCTTGCTGAGGCCCAGATATTTGGGATTCCCAGAGGACACTGTCTGTGTCAGAGACTGCAGGTGACCAAGGGGATCCTGGTCCTTTCACTTTTTGGGGTCATTGGAGAGACTGGGCTGGTATGATTATGGGGCTGTCTTGCTACTTTAAATAAATAATTAATAGACTTTAACTTTTTTAGAGTAGTATTAGGTTTATAGAAAAACCAAGCAGAAAACACTGAATTGCTCTGTGCTTTCCTGCCCTGCGCATCCCTGTCAGTGACCTCTACTTTGGTGAGGTGCACTCATCACAATTATGAACTGATTTTGACCCTGTGTTAACTAATATCGGTGTTCTATCCAGAGTCCTCTTCCTGCCCCAGACCCCTGTGATGTGTGGTCCTCATGTTTCCCGGGCTTCTCTGGGACAGGGTCTTGGACTTCATGGAGTTTTCAAGGCCTTAATCATTCTGAGGTGTACTGGTCAGGGATTTTGCAGGATGCCCCTCAGCTGGTGTTTGCTGGATGTTTTTCTCATGGTTAGACAGGAAAATGGTGGCTGCTTTGGACCATGATCTTTCTGTATATCCTTCTTCCCTCCCCGGAGACTGAGAGGGACTGGAGGCACAGAACAGGGTCCTTCCTGTCCTCCTTGAAGGGAGAGGGAGGGAGGGAAGGGACATGAGAGGACAGCATCCCTGGGCCAGGAGAGCACACATGTCATAGGAGCAGCAACAACAAAGCAAGACCTGACACCCTCGAGCACCTGGGGTGAGCATCTGGTAGGAAGATCTGGCTGGGAACACCTGGTGGCAGCACCTGTCGGGGAGCCCTGCAGCCTTTCATGGACTGAGGCCTTGTCTCAGGGGGAGCGGAGGCTCTGCTTTGGTGAAGGGCTCTCTGGTCCCTGTGGCTGGACTCTGTCCAGGGAGCATCTGTCCTCCCAGCTCAGCCCATGGTTCCTGGGATCCAGTGGGCACCCCTAGCCCAGCCAACCTGCTGTCTCCACGCTGGGCTTGCTCTTGGGTAAGCTAATGGGATTGTGTGTTCAGTCTGCCACCTCCCCGGCATCCCTCTTTGGCTTTTCTGGGAGGCTTCACTCTGGCCTTGGGGTTTTCCCGGTGACTCGAGGCACTGTTTTCATCTGCTTTACCCCTGAGGATCCACGTGAAGTTTTGTGGACCCCGATTGTACTGGTCATGGGCCACTGACTCTTGCTGAGGGCCAGGCTCCACAGGGACAGGTGGGAGGGAGATGGGGAGCATGAGTGTGCACACGGACAAGGTGGTGACCATAGGGGTTGGGGGATACTCTGGGCTGAGTGGTTCGGGCTGGACTGGGAGTAGGGGTCCACTCCAGGCTGTCCCCATCACCTTCCCAGTGCTTGGGATGAGAGCAGCCTGGAACCCCATGGCCATCTGGATCTCACTCCTCATTGTCCTGGTGACAACTGGTTTGTGGAAAAGCCTGTTTCCTTCTTAGAAAAAGTGTGTTTGGTTCCATTCTCTGCTGACATGTCCTTACCGAGTGAGGATTGAGGCTCCTGGCTTTTCATAGATATTCTTAACAAGCCCCCGTTTCCTGTTGTCTCTCAGACACAGCTGATGGGCAGTCTTCCCATCTGCAGGACCTGCCGAGGCAGCCCTTCTGGGCAGCAGGATGTTGCTGCAGAGGTACTTGCTGCCTTTGGGAGACAGTTTCCTGGCCCTTCATTTCTGTTGGCTCACAGTTTCTTCCAGACCCTTCACCTGTGTACACCCCCTGCCCAACAGCCTCCCCAGCTGAGGAATCCACTAGCAGTTAAAGCAGAAACAGAACCAGCCCTACCCCCTAAAACTGAACTTTTGTTGTTTGTCTTCAGAAAAGGAAACCAAATGTTGAGTTGGGCTTGTCTGGATTGTTTCAGCCGTGGATGAACAGCCAGACCTTCCCGTTTCAACATCCAGATGCCTCTTTTCTCCCTCCTTAATGGCGGATCAGAAGCGCTTTTGTTGTGTACAACACAAGCCACCCCATTTCACTGCCTGAGAGCTCAGAGCTCTCTGTGTAAGAAATGGAGGTAAGAGAAAGGAAAGCAGGAGGGCTCCCTGCTGACTGTGCACCCATGATCCTCTGTGCCCTGGGAGCTGGGTTCATGAATGGTCTGGTATTTCAGGGACCCACCTTATTTTGGAGCCAGACCACTAGGGTTCACACTCTGGTGGTGTCCCTTCCCAGCTGTGTGGCTTCAGCTTCTCTGTGCCCTGGTTTCTTCACTTGCAAACAGGGATTAACCCACCGGGTGTGAGGGTTAGATAAATTAATACATGGAAAGGGCCAATGATTAGTGCCAGGTAAGTGGTGGCCCAAGATGATGGTGGTGGTGATGATATTAGGAAAAAACATATGAAGAAATGTAGTACATAAAAACAAACAAGATGTGTGTAAACTCATTAAATGTCAAAACATAATTTAGAGAATGACTTGAATTATGAAAGTACTCACTGCTTGGTTCTTTCTGGTGCTGTAGTACATATTGAATTGACAAAATATTTGGTTCTCAGACATTTCCAAGCACATGTCTCTTGTAGGGATTTAAGAATGCTTGTCCCTGTAGTTTTTGGAAGGGGAGGGGGATTTATTCATCTTATTCCAAGTGGGAAAAACTGATGTATTAGGACAGAAATCTTGCCTTTTGTAATTGTCACAAGAATTCATCAGATGCCCTAAACACAACCACAGTTTCACTTCTCCACAGTGGGTGGGCTCCCAGGCTGCCACAGGGGCCGCACTCTCCTGTTGGTTCCTTCTTCACTGGGTATTTCAGTCACTCTCTCTTGGGAGATCGAATAGCCCTTAAAAGATCTGCTGGGCCTGGTCTTAGAGGAAAGAGCAGATACAGCCCACACAGTAGCAACTCACGCTGACCCAGGTCACCAAAATATACCACCTTGGCATGAAGCCGAAGGCAGTTGAGAATCAACAGATGCAGAAAGAAGCCTTTTTGGAGCTTTCCTCATCTGACTAAAAGCAACTTCTGGGAAATAGGGCTGCCGTAAATTCCTTCAGTAGGGCAGGTCCACTTCCAAAGGGGATACTTCGAGTACAGCCTACCCCAAATCCCATCTGGGGAGGGGAGACGTTTATGGCCCTGAAGGAGATGGAAAGACCACTCAGACCTGTGTAGACATTATCACCAACTTCCTTATGTGTGGATTATTCTCCTACAACCCATTTGTCTTATCTAAAGAGATTTATTTGTTTTTCCTATAAGAAGGCTTTTTTCTTGACTCTCTTTTCCCTATAAAGCTAGGTAGATAAGCATCAAATTGAAACCATTTACTGAGCCAGCTACTTTTCTTGGCTCCCATGTGCATGCAAGTGGACTTTTTCCTTCTATTAATCTGTTGTCAGTCCACACGCCCCAGTGACTGAACTTAAGAGGGTAGAGGAAAAGGTATTTCTTCCCCTACAGCCTCCACCACAGAGGCTCCCTAACTTAGCCAGATATGAAGATGGGGTGAGGCAATGGGGGTGGAGGGGGCATGGGGATGTGGGGGTCGGGAGGTGGGACTGAGGACCCCTACACCCGCCCTCTGTCCCTACTCGTCTTAAATGTGACACCACGCTGGCAAAACTCACCAGAATGAGCGAGAAGATCAAGATTGATCCCCTCAGCAGACAAATGATGGCTTTTCATCAGAAACAAAACACTGTCAGGTAGTGACAGTGAGTGAGAAAAGAGGTCCTAGTGAAGGCAGGCAGAGGCTGTGGAGAAGGGAGGGGCGGGCCTTCTGCAGGGCGGGTGATTCCTTGTGGTCTTGGGGGGCTACACATATCGGAAAGTTGGGAAAAAAAACTTCTTAGTTTTTTTCCTGTTTGGTTTAAATTGGGTTCAAGATGTCTCACGTAGGAAACCAGAGGAATTTACTGCATGCCATCACCACACCCAAACTTGCCATCTCCTTGGCGCTCAGAGAACCATGAGTCCATCGGGTCCCTTGCCTGGGCCAGCAGGAGCCACTGGGGCTTGGCCAGCTCTGGTGAACCTCTGACCTCAGGAGGAGCTGGAGCAACCTGCATACTGCAGACGTGTGTCTGTCCTCCTGCATGCCTCCCCATAACCAGGGGCAGATGTGGTGGGCAGAGGTTTGCTGAAATGACTTAGAATGTTTATCATTAGAAACCTTGTTTTCAGGTTGCAAGTGTAAGAAGTCATACCCCTGTTTTCCTGTAGATACAGAAGAGCATAGTTTCTGAATTTTGGGTAGCTCCTTTAAATTGTGCTGGTTGTTCAGGGAGAGACACTGTAGAACTTAGAGTTAAGATGCAAAATGCTTTTAACACGGCTCCCTAGCATTGCATGTGCTTAGAACACATCTGGTGAGAATTACATGGGCCCTGCTTTTGTAAACGAATCTATTGCCGCTTTATCAAAGGCAGAAAATTAGGGGGCTACTGAGCCCACTGTGCAGGGGATGGACGTGGTGGCACAACTCTGAAGCAGTAGAAGACATCTTTACGTGTGATATTTGCCACTGTTTTAAGCTTAAGAGTGACATTTGGTATTGCAATGCATCATCTGGCTTTTTTAGACGAACTTTGGTCCTTCTGACTCTCTCCAGGATTTGAGGTTGCAGTGCACTTGCATTTCAATGGTGTGGAAGCCCTGGCTGCTATCTTACCATGCACACAGCTTGAGGTGTCGGCCTGGCCTCTGGGCTGTTCCTTATCCTCTGGGATAATTGGGATCAAGTTCTTCCCAGGAGAAAATAAAATATACTGGATGAAAATGTCCTCTGATCAAAGAGCCTTAACAAGGAAACACCCAGGAGGTCATTAAAAGGCTGAGATCACCCGTTCCCCTGTTTCCAAAAATCTACCTAAAGTCATAGCCTGGGAGCTGGGCGGGGCATGCTGGAGAGCCCTGAGAGCCTGAGGTGAACACTAGGACCCCATACGCCCAGGGCCCTCCTTACACAGTGGGCTAAAGAAAGACCAGTGGAAACAGGAGAAAGACAAACAACCCAATTAGAAATGCACAAACAGACATTTCCCCAGAGAAGATGGGTAGATGGCCAGCAAGCACCTGAAAAGATGCTCTTCAAAATGCAAGTCAGAACCACCACAGGCACCACTCACCCCTACCCTGGTGATTATAACAATGAAAATGCAAAACAACAGGTGCTGGCGAGGACGTGGAGAAACTGGAAGCCTTGTGCGTGGCTGGTGGGGACATAAAACGATGCAACCACCATGGAGAACAGTCTGCGGTTCCTCAGCAGGTTAAGCCCAGAGCAACAACAAGACCAAGCAACTCCGCTCCTGGGTATACACCCAGGAGAATCGAAGATGGGCACCTGCCCGCCCATGTTCATTCCAGCACAGTCACAGTCACAGCAGCCTAGGGTGGAAACAGCCCAAGTGTCCATTGAAAGATGATGGATAAACAGAATGTGATCCGTCCATACAGTGGGGTATCCTCCAGCCCTAGAAAGGAATGAAGTGCTGATATGCTACAGCCTGGATGGACCTTGCAACCATTATTCTGAGTGAAAGAGGCCAGACACAAAGGGCCACATACCTGACATGAGTCCACTTGTATGAAACGTCTAAAACAGGCAAATCCAGAGACAGAAAGCAGATCAGTGGGTACCAGGGCCAGGGGTCGGGTGGAGAGGGACTGCTGATGGGCACGGGGTTTCATTTTGGGGTGATGGAAATGTCTAGAACTGGGAAGGGTGATGGTTGCACCAGGGAGACCAATGAGGCACCTCCCCGTCAGCCTGGGTGAGGACAGTGGTGGGGGACGGTGTTACGGGTGGCTGTGTGGCACTGAGAGGCAGCCTCTCTCCATCTAGCCCTTCCCACAGGGTTTCATGAGCTGAGAGCTGTAAACGGGTCTGAGAGGAGACACCCTGTCCTCCCCAGCAGGAGGAGGGTCTTTGCTGTGATGGCGAGGGGCACTGAGGTCTGGGAGCCACGTTCTAGCCCCACGGCTTCCCACACAGTCCCTTCCCTTGGCAGGTTCAGCAGCGATGAGTTTTATGCGGCTGTTAGACATCTTCCTAGCAGAATCCCTGGAGAATTCTAAATTTCAGTCGCACACTTTAAATTTTCATTAAGAGCTTTCACCCGGAGAAAATGATGGATTAGATTTTATCGTTGGAAAGAAGCCAGATAAAATTAGATGCCTTTTAGTCCCCATGGCCCACCCCTCACCCCCTGCTTTTTTCTAAAGTCTTTGCTTTTCTCTCTTGGTTCCCAGCAAACAGGTGCCTGCGGATGTTTGTTCGTTAAAAACACTGGTGTCCGCAGCTGCCTCTGAGCTTTTCTGCTTTTGTTTCACGAGTGATCTTTTTTTGCTTCAATCTCTGCGAGCCTGGGGCAGTTTTGGGCCTTGGACTCTGCACTGGGGGTGTGTGTGTGGTATCTTTCTTCTCTTCTGTAAAGCTTGTTAGTTGTTAGAACTTTGTAGCTGTTGCTGGTAGAATATTTTGCTGCACTAATCCGAGTCCTCGTCTGTCTCTTTTTTTCTCTCCAAGTTCTCCTCCTTCTCAGAAGTAACCCTCTGCCTTCTCATCAAAGTACAGTAGAGTTTGCTTCAGCAGCACGTGCACTAAAACTGGACCAGTACAGAGATTAGCAAGGATGACACGCAAATGCGTGAAGTGTTCCGTATTTTTCATGTGCGTTTAGTCAGTTTACCAGAAGAGTGATTTTCCGATGGATACCCTGCCCCATTTCTGGGAGGCTCTGTCAGGATTTTGAGACGATATAGGCTGAAAAAAAATCACACTAAATTTTACATTATGGTTAGCATTTGGAAAATTTTTATAAAAATAAAACATTTTTATTTCACACTAACTGTGAATCAGAAAGTGTGACAAAATCTTGGCTGGTAAGGCTATGTGGGATATAGATTCTAAGAGTGATCTTCAAGGTGGAGAGAGACAAGTGTGTGTGAAATTTTTGTGATAAACACAAGACGGCTTTAGAGCTGATTCTCCATTTCACCTGTATTCCTGCAGTTCTGTTGCTCGCCACTAGGTGCATGTGATTGCTGTTAAAGATTGCAGTCATTAGGATAACAAATCTATTCTTGGCAGTCCGTCTCTATATACCTCTGTGTCTCTCTCTGTCTTCCACGTGGAATCCAGCAGAGCCCTTGAGCAGATTTCAGACTGCCTTGCCCTCACGTGTCCCAGCATCTTAAATTGATCGTGTGGGAAAGATAGATCCGTTTGCAGGGAAGGGGATTGTTTGTGCTGTATTCAGAAGTGGGCAGACCAAGTGCGTGTTCCGCGGAGCCTGAGAGGAACCTGCAGGTTGGGCGCGCATGGTCAGAAGGACCCGGTCATAAACGGCAGGCTTCCCCAGGTGAAAACCTCCCACTTCTCCCGAGCCTGTCTCCTTCTGCAGTGCTAGTCTTGGCAGGCTTACAGCCCCCACTGAAAAGTGTTCCTTCCACCCCCACCCCATACCGAATTTTAACGTCCCAAAGGTGCTCTCTTGGCAGCTGACAGGAAAGGTTAACAGACAGTTTTATTGGTTTCGCGATGCTGTTTCAGGATGATGTCGCCCAAATCCCTTGGAACATTTTTGGGACCTCGGATTCAGGGGACACTGGTGAAGCCCCAGAGGCGGAGGGGGGCCATGCACTGAGGACCCCTGCAGGTGAGGGGTGGCTGCCGGCTGCCCCTCAGGCTCTGAATGAGACTTCAGAGCCAGTGTCTGGTCACAGCAGCCATTAGGACAGGCGTTCTATTTTTCGCCTTGTCATCACCCACGGGGCCAGCGGGGCTGTGGGCTGTTTTGTTGGTGGTTTGTTCCTGCTTCCACCCTCCCCTACCAGTGCTGGTTACACAGCATCGAGCAGAGACGAAGAGCTTCCCGGTGCCCCAGCCAGCCATACTCAGCCACTGAGCCCTGGAATTGCTCAGCCCAGACTGAGGTGCTCTGAGTGTGAAATGCACACCAGATGCAAAAACGACACAGAATGACGGATTAATAACTCGTACATTAGTCCACGGCAAAGGGGGAATGTGGTATATCTGTCAGGTTAAATGCGTTATCTAGATTAATTTCATCTGTTCCCTTTTATTTTGTGAATGTGTGTGGCTGCTAGAAAATGTGCAGTTACATCTGTAGCTCACATGATATTTCTCTTGGATAGAACCCGTCTTCTTGGAACACATACATGCATACACACTCACATGGATGTAACAGTGCAAGCACATACGCATGTGCACACACGTGTGGGGAAGTTTTGGACTCACGGCCTCACAGGGAAAACGAAGCCGCCCGTCCTGATTGTGCTGAGTGGCCTACAGGGCTGAGAACCCTGCTCACCTTCCCCTGTGACAGTGACAGCGGGACGTGAGACTCACCAGCCTGTTCTGCCCCAGTTCTCCCTGCCACTGGTTTTTACCGGTTTCTTTTCTCTTTTTAAAATTGAGATGAAATGCATGTCATGTGAAGTTAACCATTTTAGATTCAACAATTTGAGGCATTTGGTGCATTCAGGGATGTGCAACCACCACCTCTGTCTGGTTCCAGAACATTCTCATCCCTCAGGGAAACCTGTCCTCATGAGCGTCTCCTCCCTACCCCCCGCTCAGGCACCCGCTCCTCTGCTCTCGCTCTTGCGGACCAGCTGGTTCTGGATGGTCATGCAGAGTCACACACCACGTGGCTTCTCTCACTCAGCATCAGGTTTTTGAGGTGCATCTCTGTGATTGTGTGTGTCCTTCCTTTTTGTGGCTGAGTCACTGCCCTTGTGGATGGATAGACTGCTCACCTGGGAGGGGTGCTCAGGCTGTGGAGATGGGAACAGCTGCTCTCACTGCCTTTCTAGAAGCACCCAGGACCTGGTTTCCTGGCAGAGCCAGACACGCTGTGTGCTGAGCGCAGCTGCAGGGGCGCAGGGGCCCAGGTTCTGTCCTGGTGCAGGAGCAGAACTCTGCCGGCGCGAGGCCTTTATCAGGTGGATCCAGTTGCCCAAGGCTGTTAGGGTGCAGCGGGCCCGAGCTCACCTTCCAGCCCGAGGCTGGGGGGCGGGGGCCTTGTGTGGGACTGGGCCTGAGGCCTGTCTTTGTGCCTGAAAGTGCTGGTGCTTCCTGTCATTGGGCTGGGCAAGGCCAGGCCAGGCCCCTCCGAGTGCTCTGAGGCAGGTGTGAGTGTGGGGCTGTTGTTCATTTGGGGGTCGTCCTCTTGGCTTCTTGGACAGGTGTCTGTCATGTGGGGGTGTCAGTTGGGGCATGTGGTGGGGGAGCCTGAGGAAATAAGAGGAGGCCATAGGGCTCAGCACAGCCTGGGCTGAGAAGGGGTGTGGGGGCTGCAAGGGATCTGAGGAATCTGGTGGGAGAAGCTCAGGAGAGTCACATGGACCGGGAGGGAGGGGCTGCCGGTGTGTGATCCGAGGGGCTGCATCCCAGAACCGCCCTCCGTCCTGGGGACATCCTGTTTAGCCAAGCCCAGGGGCCTGCGACCTCTCATTTTTGAGGTGAGAGCCCTGTGAGACACAACAACCATTTTGAAGTGAACAGTTCATCAGCATTTGGCACGTTCACAATGTTGTGAACCACCACTCTGGTTCTGGAGCATTCCCCGAATGAAACCCTGAGTCCATTAGCTGTCACACCCCATGCTCAACCTACCTCCCACTTTCTGTCTGGTCCTCGAGAGAGACGACTCACATGCTGTCTGTCCTTCTGTCTTCCTCTGTCTGGCTTCTCCCACCGAGCACCACGCCCTCCGGCTTCCTCCACACTGCAGCAGGTGTCAGAGTCTCCGTCCTTCCCGAGGCTGAGTCATGTCCTGCTGCGTGGATGGACCGTGTTGCACTGGTCTGATGTCTGTCGTGAATGCTGGGTTGGGAATCTCTCGGCCTTGCGACCACCTGCTGGGTGGGCCTGCTGGGCCCTGGGTGTCCGTGCGGAGCCTCGTTGAGAAGGAGGAGCAGGAGGATAAGCTACTTCGCCAAGGGTGCCACCTGCAACCACTGTGCGGCTGAAACAGCACGAGGGTATCTGTCTGGGCCATTCAAGGCCGAAATCCAGAACCTGACTGAATTAGTGTCCCATGGCCGCCACAACAAATGGCCACAAAGTGGGGGCCTGAGCTGACACTGACTGTCTCACAGCCTGGAGCCGGGGTCAGAGGAGGTGTCTCAGGGCCACGCCTCCTTCAGAGGCTCCAGGGAGGATCCTTCTGGGCTCGGTCAGCTCCTGGGGCGTCAGGTGTCCTGGGCTGTGGCTGTGTCACTCCAGCCTCTGCGTCCACCTTCATCAGGCTTCTCCTCTTTGTCTCTCCTCTTCCATTTCCTGTAAGGACAGTCATTAGATTTAGGGCTACCCTGATCCAGGATGATCTCATCTCAAAGATCCTTCACTTATTTATATCTGCAGGGACCCCATTTCCAAATAATGTCATAATCTGATGTTCAGGTTGTATTCATCATGTTATACAATTTTCTGTATCTTTTAATGCTTTGACATCATAAAAACCTGTGCTTCCAGACCCCACACCACCTCCTTGTCCACTCCTCATACTCTGTGCCAGTATTCCTCTTGTCCTAAGTCACCTGGGGCCAGGGACTAATCAGCTGGGGCAGCCCCTGTGCCCCTGGCCCCAATAAAGGCTCTGCCTGGCCTCCCCTCTCCTGCTTCCACCCGGGTGCTTCCAAGTGGCCCTGGCTTTGTGGCCCAAGCTGTTCCTCTGTCTCTACTGTGGCCGCACCTGACCAACCATCTCATAAGAGAACACTGAACAGACAGGGCACAGATCACAGTGAATATGGGGACACTCAGCCCACTGCTTGGACTGCATACATATGTGCGTCGATATTAGGCCAGCAGGTCTGGCCACTGTCCACCCCCTTGATGCACGCTGGGACAGGGTGACCAGACACCTGCTGGGATGCCCCATCCCAGGCCTCAGCCCTGGGAACCTCTGTCTGGGCTCTGAGGTGCTGCTGACTCAGTGCATTTCAGACAAGCAGGAAGTTCCTGAGAGGAAAACCACAGCTTTATTTTTATTTAATTCCAGCTATTCTGTGGTTTTTGGTGATGGCCTTTAAAGATTCGTCTTTGATTTTTATCTCAAAGAGATTCAGAAAAGCCCACAGGTCGGGCTCCAGAGAAAACACACAGAAGAGAAGAGGGGAGCTCGCGCCAGGCAGCTGCGGGAGCGGGCAGGACGGGCCTGGGGCGCGCGCTCCGGAGGAGGAGCCACAGCCTGGAGCCCTGCCAGAACCGCGCAGGGTCAGTCCCCACAGGCTGCAGGCTGCGCGCACCTTCGGGTTTTAGGGGTGGTGTGGTTTCATTGTCACTGGCCGGGAAAGCACTACCAGGTCCCTTGTTGCTTCCTCTGGCCACAATGAGGGTGCTGGTGCCTCAGGGGTCCCGGTGACCTTTCGATGCCATGGAGGCCCAGCTGGAGAATGGAGAAATGGCTTCCTAGAAAACACCACAAGGGGCACCCATTTGGGGCAGGACCGATGGCCGAGGACAGAGGAAGGGCCTTCTTCCAGGGAGCTGACCCCGGCCCCAGCCCCAAGCCGCTGCTCTGGCTGCACATCGGCCCCTTGGTTGTTCCCCCGACTGCTGACATCCCATGCCGGCCCTCTGAGAGTCCAGCTCTTGCCTGGAGTCCTAAGTCCCTGAGGTCCTCCCTTGGGGTCAGGCCCCCTGGATTCTGGGGCTGGTCTCTGTGCCAAGGGAGGGTCACAAGTTCTTAGGGGAAAAACCAAAACAAACTAAACATAGAAGTTGATCCATGCAGTGGGATCCTTTTGGGAAGGGGAGACACTATGACAAGTCGGCTTGCTCCAAGCCCATCTAAGGGACACCATACAAGTCGAGGACACGTGGTGGGCCCTGGAGGACCAGGCCAACATGGGAACATCTCCCTCCCGTCCGTCTGGACTCAGTGACCATCAGCTTTTGAAGACGAGGGCCCTGGCCTTGTGGGGGACCCAGACTTGATCTGTCTGATGTTGCTTTATGACAGATGGTTTACACGTGTGCATCTGTGCAGGATTGCTGCCTGGCACAGCCTTTTGGGAGGGCATGGTTTCCACGGGGTCTGTTTCTGGCCATGTTCACTGTGATGGCTCAATCAGCACCGTGACCTCAAGGCCTCTTGCCCCTTGGGAACCTTGAAACTAAAAGTCTTGCTCTTCATCAGACTCTTCATTCATTCGTTCATTCATTTCCCATTTCATGTTCATGCTCTAGAGTATGGGCCTTGGCCTGTGGGTGCCCCTCATTTGTGGTTCTGTCCTTTCTTCCGGGACTGAAGATGTTCAGGCTCTGTTGTCCGTGCCCAGCCCTGGACATGGCTTCTCTGCAGAGCCTGGTGCCTTTCAGCGGGTGGTACGATTTGGAAGGTATTCTAGGTGCTCTTGGAGGATGGAGCTAAGGAACTCGTGAATGTGAACACACACATTTGTTTGTGCGCTTGTGTCTGTAGCCACTTATATTGAAAGTGAGTTCATGCCTGTGCCCCCAAGTCCACTCAGCTCTGCAGCCTCACTTGTAACCCCTCCCAGCCCTGCCTGCTGCTGCTGCCCACCCTGTGGCTCTCATCCCTGTTGAGGACGCCTGACTTGTCCTGTCCTGCCAGTGGCTCTAGGGTTGCACATTCTGGAAAGGGCAGAGCTGGTCTGGGAATAAGTGAATAAGGAGGCAGAAGGGCCCCGGGGGGTGAGGGTGTGGCCCCTGGTGGGACCTCGGCTCCATTACCACCTGCTTGGGGCAGAGTCACATCACCTGCCTCAGTTTCCTCCTCTGAGAATTGGGGATAATAATGATGCCTGGCCTATTGGAATAAGGTCATTTATGTAAGGATGTGAGGATGGGCCTGCCTGGCGGGCCCTCAGAGCTGAATGTGCTAGGTATGGCTAGGACATTAACGTGTGAAAAGAGTGAGGCGTGTTTGCCGTGGCCCCTGCTCCTGCACCTGCTCAGGTAGCAGGGACCTGTCTGGCTCCTCTGCGCCCAGTCAGGTGAGTGGACACCCCCGCTGACACCTGGGGCTGACAGTCCTCTCTGGGTAGACACAGTTCTGTTCAGCTGCACTAGTCACCTGGGGTGCAGCAGAGTCCTGTCCCAAGCTGGACACTGGTCACCAGACTCTGCTGGGGGCTCTGTGGCTGTCTCCTCCGCTCTCTGGTCTGGACCGCACCCTCTCCAGGCAGCGCACAGACGAAGCACAGTGTGTGCAGGCCCTCTGTCCGAGGTGGGTGTGCCAGGCTTCCTGTCTCCCTCCCATCCCTCCTCTCCCTCTCCCAGCTCCTTTTAGGTCTTGGCTTTGCCTGTTACGTGGTTTCCTTTCTGGGCCCCCTGTGCATCCGATTAGCATTTGAAAGAACCCACATTTGCACTTAACAAGCCTGAGGTGGTTTCTGGCTACAGCTGGGGCCTGCGCTACAAGTGTCTGGAGTCTACATCTGGTGAAAGGGACCGACCCCGGAGGGAGCATCCCTGCCCTTCGGCGGGAGCGCCAAGGCTGGCTGACGGGGTCCCTTGGACCTTTGCACGGGGGGCTCAGGCTGGTCTGCTTTCAGGGTCTGTGTTACTTTAACAGGGCTGCCTAACAAAGCACCACAGGCTTGGGCTCAAACCACAGAAGCACGTCCCCTCACGCCTGGGGGCTGAGACCAGGCCGCTCTCTCTGAGGCTCCAGCGGAGGCTCCTCCTGCCTCTTCCAGCTTCTGGCGCTGCCGGCAACCCCTGGGGTTCCTGATCTGCAGATTCATCACCGTCTGTCTCGTCTTCACATGGCTCTGTCTGTGTGTCTCTTCTTCCTCCTATAAGGACACCAGTTTTAGTGGATTAGGGCCACCCTGCTCCAGTGGGACCCCTTCTTAACTAATTACATCTGCAAAGACCCTATTTCCAGACAAGGTCACATTCTGAGATGCTGGGGGTCAGGGTGTCAGCATCTTTTTTGGGGGACAAAAGGATGGAAACAACAGAGAACATCTTTGTAGAAGCTGAGCTCACAGGCACAAGAGTGAACTCAGTTCCTGCAAGGAAGTGCTGGGTTTTGGAGCGTGAGCATTTGTAATTCAGTTCTTTAACTTTTCGTTGTGAAATAATCTCACATTTAGAGAAAAGTTGTAAAAGCGGTACAGTGAATCCTGCATTCCTTTCTCCCAGATCAGCCAAAGGTCAACATTTCCCGTGTTTGCTTTGTCCTCAGGGGCTAAGTTGCATTAAGGTGCCCCTACACTAAATATTCCAGGGGTGTGTTTCCTAAACACGGGACCTTCGTTCTCCTGTGACAGTGGCACAGGTCAAACTTGAAATATTAACCTTGATGCAGTACTACATGTTCTCAAATCTGCAATTTGTACTGTTTCTTTTATTGTCCCAATGATGACTTTTGCACACTTTTTAGGTTTATTCCGAAGTATTTCATCTTCTTGGTTTCTGATGTTGATGGGGGTTTCTGCACTTTCACCGCTGGTTATTTTGTGTGGACACGAAGCTCTGGATTTCTGTGTGTTAATTTCATGCCTCGCTGCGCTCACCTATTGTTTGAGTCCGTTTTCCCCATTGATTTTCTAGGGCCGAGCCTCCTGTCCAATGTGATGGTCATGTGTGGCTGGGAAGTTTACGTGCACATAAAATAAAATGAAGTGAAACCAAATATTGGTTCCTCAGTCACAGGAGCCCCATTTCAAATTTCAGTAGCCGCCTGTGGTGGGGGTGTCCTGTATCAGACACGGAGGGTACAGAGCATTCCATCATCACAGAAAGTTTAACTGCACAGCATTCATTGTTCCAGGCTTTTCCAGGTATACAATCATAGCCTCTGCAAATAGAGACAGTTTCTTTTCTTTTCACTTTTTTTTAATGATCTTCACGAATTTTTCTTATCTGATTGCAGTGGCTAATGCCTCGGTACAATGTTGGCACTAGCATCTTTTTTAGGGGGGTGATGAATTTAGGAAAAGGCATAAATATTTTATTTTGTTAAGAAAATATCAATCAGTTCCTGTTTTCCTTACAGTTTTTTTTTTTTTTTTTTTTTTTATCGGGAATGGGTATTAAATTTTGTCAGGGCTTTTTTGTACCTACAGAGGGAATCATGTGGTTTTTCTCCTGGAATCTATCAGTATAGTGAATTTTATGTGTGGAATTTCTGATAGTGAGGCAAATTTGAAGTCTTGGGATAAATTCCCCTTCGTTGTGGTGTATTATTTTCCTTACATGGGGTTGTATTCTATTGGCCAATGTTTTTGGTTAGTGCTTTTGCATCAGTATTCATAATTGATATTGACTAGTGAATGTTTTCTTTCCTACTGTCTCTATCATGGTTAGGTTATCAATGTTCTTCTTGCATTAGAAAGAGAATATAAAAGCATTTTCAATGCTGTGGGATAATTTGTAAAGCTTTGAGACCATCTGGTCCTTAAAGATTTGGTAGAAGTTATCTGTGAAATTATCTAGGGCTGTTGCTTTTTGGGGGGAGGACGGGGTTGTTCCTGGTAACTATTTCTTCCATGAAAATAGGTCTAAGTTTTCCATCTCTGATAGGGCCAGTTTGGGGACTGTATTTCTCTATGAAATTATCTGTTTCATCTAGGTTTTCAAATGTGTTTGTAGAGACTGATGCAAAGTAGCCTGTTTTATGATTTGTTTTGTTTTCATGGTTATTTCCCCTTATGTATTTTGTATATTTGGCTTTCTCTTTTCACAATTAAGTTGACTAATGCACGACCTATTCTGTTAATTTAAAAATCAGGATTTTGGTTTACTAATCAGGACCATTGTTTTTCTGTTCTTTACCTCATAATGCCTATCCTCATTTTTATTATGTCCTTATGTTCTTCACTGATTTACTTGGTTCTTTTTCTAAGCTTTTTGGGGTTGGGAATTTAATTTTTCATCTTTTTGTATAAAAATATTTGATACTATTAATTTTCCTGTGATCAGTGCCTTAAATGTATTTCATAGATTCTGAATAGTAGTGTTTTCATGTCAGTTTTTAGAAGTTCTGTAATTTTAGTTGTATTTCCCCACTCATCCAAGAGTTAATAGGTTAAAAAAATTTCCACATGAGGGTCTTTTTTCTCTCTGTTTTTTGACACTGTTAATAACTTGTGGTCTTACTGTATTGTGATCGGTTTTGTAATATTTCTAGTTCATAGAAATATTGCTGAGTGCCTCCTTTGTGACTGTTAGATTTCTGTGGCTGTGTAACAAATTTCCACAGCTTGGCCTCTTAAGCCATACCTGGTTACCATCATCTCTCAGCTCTCTAGGTAGGAAGCCCCGCCCACCTAGCTGGGGTCTCTGCTCACCTGGAACTCAGGGTTGCCTGAGGCTGTGTGGGCTTCTCAAGCAGGCTCAGGTGGACAGCGTGACGTCTTTAAGGAGCGTCACCACGTCCTGTTTCAGGCCCCGCCCACTCTTGGGGCGTGGTCACGACAGGCTGGGTCTCCAGGAGGGGCCCTTGGGCCTGGGCTGTGGTCGGCAGGGCTCCATCCCCCGGGCCACGCCCTTCCCCGCGCTTCTCACCCGAGTGTGCTCCTCGACCTGAGCAGAGAGGTGAGTGGTTCGAGGCGGACGCCTGAGTACGATGGTCCACAGGTAGTGGCCTTGGCTTTGTGCATGAGCGTGCGTTTCACGCGCCCGTTCCTAAGGGCACGTCAGCATCTCCTGAGCGAGGAGAGATCAAGTGGACTGGTGGGTATGTTCATGGGACTGCGTCAGGGTTAATTCACTGCACTGACGGGGTGTCAGGATGGTCCCCCGGGGAGGTCAGTGTGAGCAGCGGGCTGGAGAGCGGTGTACTTGGGGCCACAAGGAGGTGGGGGCCAGTGAGTGGGGTGGCTGGGGGACTAGGGGCCTCAGGCCCAGCAGCTGAAGCTGTGGTGGGGGACATGCTTTTGGTGGGGCGGTAGCAGTGGCTGGAGGTGGCTGTTGGGAAAGTGTTGGGACAGAGTTGGAGGGAAGCAGCCTAGGGGTCAGGAGGTGGCCGTGAGGTGCCTGGGCGGAGGGCCTGGCTGTGTCTGGGGTCTCCTCAGTTATGAGGCTGTTGGAGTGGGGTCGCGGGCACAAGCAGACTCTGAGCGGGCCGGTTACATGTAAGAACTGGAGAGGGAGGGTCTCCAGAGGGTCACCAGAGGGCGGCCCAGGTGAAGCAGCAAGGGTTCATCCCCTGGGGATGCCTGCAGGGCCAGAGCCGGCCCATCCCAGTGGTGGCTGCACAGCAACTGTCTGGTTGGCCCTGGTCACCTTCCTGCAGGACAGAGACCAGGAGACATGGGTCATTGTTGCCATGAGCAGCGCCCCAGTGTCATCAGGAGAGGTGTTTGAGCCATGGCCAGGGAAACAGCCCAGAAGAAGGTGGGTTTCTTCTTGCCCTGTGTGAATGAGACCAGGACACTCCTATCTGTGTGGCATCTGCAGGCCCACCCTGGGCCCAGGCACAGCTCAGCACTAGACCTGGGGAAAGGTCAGAGGTCAGGGGCCCCCTCCCTGCTGAGCAGTGTGAGTGTGAGGGTGGGCCCTGAGCGGGTGTAAGAGGGGAGCAGGGTTGTGGGAATTGGCTTGAGGGTGGGCTCTCGGGGCCACTGTCCTGTGTGTGAGTATGTGAGGCCTCAGCTTCGTGGAGCCCTTGGGGTCACAGGTTATGGTGGGCTGAGTGGTGCCCCTCAAAGATGTGTCTTTAGAACCTGTGAAGGTGGCCCTGTTTGGAAATGGGGTCTTTGCAGGTGTGTTAAGAGTGAGGGTTGGGACCCTCAGAGCCATAGAGGTCACCTGGGCCGTACCCTCGTGTGCTGATGAGGAAACTGAGGCCCATAGAGGACCACAGCCTGGGGGCCCTGCTCCTGTTCTTTTTGCTCCTAAAACCAAGGTGTGATTGCTTAGTGTGAAGATGTGGTCTGGTGAGTTTGGCGGGTCACATGCCAGCCCTGAGGGCCACTCCGGAGGAAACTGCCAGGGTCCCCCACCAACCCCAGGGTGGCTCTGGAACGGCTTTCTCTGTTGGCCTCCAGGATGACACTGACAGGCCGATGTTCTGATCTTTTAGGGGAAGCACCAGCCTTTCCCACTAAGCAGCTGTGGGTGTGTAGACGTCCTTCCTCAGGCTCAGAAAGTTCTCATCCTAATTTGCTGAGAAGTTGTTATTTTTTAATCACGAATAGATACTGAATTTTGTCTAATTTTTTTCCTGTGTCTATTGATATGATTATGTGGTTTTTCTTATTTGGCCTTTTAACTGATTTTCAATTTTTGAAGCAGCCTTGCGTTCCTGGGCAGTTCATTTCCTATTTCACGAGGGATGTTGATCTGTGATTTTCTTGTTTGTCCTTTCTGGTGTTTGTTTCTGGGACCTGCTGGCCTGGTAACATGAACTGGGAAGTGGTCCCTCCTTTTCTGTTTTCTGGAAGAGATCAGAGAGAATTGGTGTTATTTCTTCTTTAATGTTTGGTAGAATCACCAGAAAAACTGCCTGGGCCTGGACAGTTCTCTTTCGTATTTTTAACTGCAGATTTGATGTCTTTAACAGTTACAGGGCTATTTAGTATATTACATCTTGGGCGAATTTGACTGTGTTTTGGTGGGAGTTGGTCCATTTCATCTGAGTTATCAAAGGAGAAGCACTTCTGCTTCTTACTTTGGGTATGTCCAGTAAAGCCGGGGCCAAGGTGAGTCTTGAGCTGTGAAGGTCTGCTGTACCCTAAGGGCTGCCCAGAGAAGTCAGAGGAGGTGGGGCCACCCCATCACACTGTCACTAAGGCGGGTGGTGGGTAGGTTAGTGTTAAATCACCAAAACCTGGTGGCTTGAACAGCAGACCCTTATCCTCTCACAGTCTGGAGGCCAGAAGTCTGAGATCAAGGTGTCCCAGGGCTAAGCTCTCTCCAGATACTGCAGGGGAGGGTCCTTCCTGCCTCTCCCAGCTTCCGGGGCCCAAGGCGCCCCTGGACTTTGGCTGCCTCCCTCTAGTCTCTGTCTTGTTCTTCATGGCTTCTCCTCTGTGTCTCTCCTCTTCTGTCTCCTGTGAGGACACTGTCATTGGATTTGGGATCTATCCTGGTAGGTCGGATGATCTCACCTCAAGATCCTTAATTTAATCACAACCACAAAGACTCTTTTTCCAAGTGAGGTGACATCCACAGGTTCTGGGAGTTAGGTTGTGGACGCATCTCGGGGTCCACTCCTGAGCCCTCTCTGATGGGCCCCTGGCAGCGGCGCTCCCACCGCCCAGCCCTGTGGGCAGTTCTTTGGTGTGGCCCTCTGTGCGTGGTTTGCCTGGCTGGTACTGGAGCAGGGGTGCCTTCCCTTCCTGGCCCCGATTTGGAACTGCAGGCCCTGAGAAGGCTGAGCTGGCAGCTCTCTGAGCCGAGGTTTCAGCTCAGAGGCTGGGACTGCAGGACCATTAGGGCTGGCGAGTCTTTCCACAGAGTCCCTCAGCTTCTGGCCCCTACCTGTGAGGTGCCCGTGGATTCCTTTCTTGTGGGCTGGTGGGGAGCTCAGTGCTGGCCCTGGGCACCTCTCTGGGAAGGAATGGGACCTCTGCACCTCATGCTGCTCGCAGGGACCTGGGCTCATGCCCCTGCCTTGTTTAGGGACCCATCCATGGGTGTCCGGCTGAAAGTGGACACTGCCTGCCTCTGGGCTTGCCAGCAGTGGGGTGCAGATGGGAGTTTTGGGCGCAGTGACTGAGCTTGCTGATCTGTCTACGCAACTGTGGTGTCTGGGCCTTGATGGTGACGGCCAGCTGCTCCCCGCCCGGGGTGGGGCCTTGTCCCTCTCAGCCCTCGCCGCAGCGGCTGCCACCTCCCCACCAACCTGCCCCAGGGATTCCACAGAGTCCAGGGATCCCAGCGTCTTCCTTTTCGAGGTGCCTGTGGTCTCAGGGGCCGTCCCCTCCTCTCTGGTCAGCTCTGCCCCCTGGCCTTTAAGGCATGACCAGGCTGGGGGCAGGTGGAGCTGACTCAGGAAGGCACAGAGCCCCTCCAGGACATCCTCTGCCAGCCCTGGGACGGAAGAAGGAGAGGAATGAGGTGATGTGTCTTGGTGGTATCAGCGGGCAGACCCATCTTGTGACCTCTAGAGCTTCTGTCTCCCTTGGAGGCCCCTCTGGGCTTTGCCGCCGTTCCTGCCCCAGCACTCGGGGGCGATAGAGGGGAGTACCCTTGATAACTGTGTCCCACCAGCCAAGACCTCATGACACCAGCACATGTGGAAGGAGCCGGTGGGCTGTGGGCAGTGGGGGCTGATGCCTGGGCGCATGGCTGCCACAGCTGCTCTGGATGGGCTGGTCATTGCAGCCCCAGGCCAGGCTGGGGGCTCTTACAGGACCCACCACAGCTGTGGGCAGAAGCCCAGGGGTCCTGCAGCCAGACGGGGTCCTCCTGGTGCCACCCTGGCTCCAGAGAGGGGCTGGTGGACACTGTGCTGTCGGACAGCGTAGGAACGAGTTGACAGGACTGCAGGTGTGGGTGTCAGACAGTGGAGGGCACCCCCACCCCTGGGATGTTGGACCTTCCTTTGGAAGAGGCTTCTGAACCTGGGTGTTCTGAGCTCACCAGAGCTTGTTTCCAGCTGCTTGGAGGCTGCCAGTGGGGCAAACACCCTTGCCAGTGTGTGGGACAGGCTGGTGTGGCTGCCTCTACTATGGCCCCCAGGGCAGAAGGTCAGGTCCTATTTCCAGAATATTTAGCTATTCACACAATTTATGAAACTGTTATTAGTATAACAAGTCATACACACAACTGCATACTTAAGATGAACACATGTGCCTGTGTGCACATCCATGTGTACATGGCTATGCCTGTGTTCACGCCTGTTCATGGGTGTGGACACGTGAGTGTGGGGCCCCACCAGCCTCCAGGATTCCACTGGCTCCTCTTTCTCTCCTAGGGAGGGGTCTCTCTTCCCCAGGAAAGTCCATGACAGGATGCTGCCTGCAGCCCTGAACTGCAATTCCAAACCCCAAACACTCTTGGAAACCATTCCTCAGACATTTGGCAAGAACACGCCGTGCTCTAGCCTGCCCTGCGTCTCTGCTTCCCCCGGGTCCCTGCAGAAACCCCGAGTGTTGATGCTGATGCCTGGGCTGCCCAGGTCCTGATTCCCTCTGAACCCCCAAGCTCACCTGGCCCCAAGGGTGGCAGGTAAGGGACCAGGTGACCCATGTCCTCAGCTCCTCAAGGGGTTGGTCCATCCAGCTCCCCCTGAGAGGGTGTCAGACAAGGTTGGTGCCCTTATGGGAAAGAAAGAGAGATGGGGCGGGTCCCCTCCCAGGCAGGGGGCTCTTCCCCTCCCAGAGTGGCAGCCTCTTGGTCTATCCCTGACCCATCCTTCTGGTCATGCCTCCTGGGAAGGGCCTGTGGTTCCATGGTGCCTGTTATGTCAGTTCCAGTGTCTTCCTGCCTGGACCTGCCAGCGATGGAAGCCCCTTCTCTCTGCACCGGGTGCAGGAGCTCCAAGAGCCTGACCCTGGGCTGCAGGCCTGCTGGTACCTCCTGGCATGGCCACCTGGGGGAGGAATTTGAGGATGAATCTGCGGAAGGGTGTCTTTCCTTCTAGACCTGCCCTGGGCGGGGGCAGCAAGGCACTGGGGGCCTGGGGCCCCTGCCCTCCCCAGTTGTCCCCCCAAGAACACCTAGCACCCCATCCTCCTAGGGATGCATACCCAAAGTCGCCTGTATCTAGGGCAGTGTGCTACCTGGGCAGGGGGGCAAGGAGTCTGGGGTGACTCCTGGCTGAGTGTGAAGGACTTTCGGGGGCAGGTGGGGTCAAGGGCCCAGTGCTTGGGAGGGGGCACTGCATGAGCTGGTGGGGCGGGACCGGCCCCCAGAGCAGAACCAGTAGTCTCGCTGCCCCTCACCCCTGACCTTTGGTGGGGTCACTGTCCCTGGAGGCACCTGCCCACCTGTGCCCCCAGGTTGGTGAGGATGGCGGCCATGGGGGCCACCCTGGGTCACATGCTCTGCATGGCTCTCCTGGGTCTAGAGGTGCTGCCTCCGCTTCTGCAGGGTGTGTGGGTCTCCAGGGTACCCAAAGCACAGGACCATAACCTGGGGGTGGGTCTGGAACACCAGGAATGTCCCATCTCACAGTTAGCCCGGACGTCTGAGCTCCCAGGGGAAGAACCTTCCCGCCTCATCCAGCTTCTGGGGGCTCTGGCGTCCCTGGGTTGGGGCTGCGTCACCCGTCTCTGCCTCTGTCATCATGGTCTCTCCTGTGCCTCTGTGTCTCCTCTTAGTGTGAGGACACCAGACATTGTTTTAGGCCCACCCTCACTCAGCATCCCCTTCTCTTAGCTGACTACGTCTGCAAAGACCCTATTTCTAAGGTCATGTGCTAAGGTTCTAGGAGGATGTGAATTTCAGGGGACACTATTCAACCCACCACAGCTGACCTGCTGGCCCTCCCTGGTGGAGCTGACACCGAAGCAGGAAACACTGGTAGTACCCATCCCAAGACTTCCAGTGAAGGATGGGCAGGGGTGGCCAGGGAAGGCCTTTCAGGCGGACCTGTGCACTAGACCCAGGGGATAAGGGAGCCACCCTGCCCGGGACGGTGTACAGTGACGCGGGGGCTCACAGTACAGGCCTCACTTGGTTGATGAGATCCACCAGCGAGTCAGGAGAGGATCTGGGGATGCGGGTGTTGGCTGGGGCTTGTCCCTCCCCAGGACAGCTCATGAGCTCTGAACATGCTGTTCACTTCCACTGGATGGGATAGTGAAAGGGCTGGATGGCCACAGTGCCTGGTGGGGACGGACAGACTGGACGCAGGGACAGTCCAGCCGGCGGCTTGCCCAGCGCCAGCCCTGCAGCTGCACAGCAGCTACAATGGACTGAGGGGCATTGATGGGCACACAGTGGCCCCTGATAACGCGCTAATGGCGCTCCACGTTTTTTTCGTCCAGAAGAATTGTGTAAGTGTGAAGACCAGCGGGGAGATGGAGGCCACTTGATGAAGCGCCTCGAGCCACCCCTTAAAGGAACAAGGCGCGTTTCTCCCGAGGCTCCGACAGCTGGCTCCTTCAGCTCCAAGCAGAGTTATTGAGATGCAAATGTGTGTCCTCCGCAGAGCGCAGCTGCTGGCTGGCGCCGGAGCCCTGCGCCCAGGTGCAGCCCCGCGCAGCCAGCGGGGGTGGCGACTCGGACGAGTCTCCCGGGAAGAACGGAACCATGGACCCTGCGCGGCAGGAAGGCAGGTGAGAGGGTCATCTGGTCCTAAGACATGGTGTCCCTGCAGGTACATGTAGGCCACTGGGGCGGCTGCCAGCTTTGTAAACTTGTTCTGGTCCCTCTGGGTTCAAAAGTTGACTTCAGAAAGAACCAACCTCCTGGGATGGAGGGAGGGGCGTCTGTGGCTTTTGAGTTTCACCTAGCAGGTTTAAAACTTCGGGAACAGAAAACCCTTCCACACGCGGTGGCAGGGTGGGGGTGGGTGAGGGGTGGGCAACCAGCAACTGGAAAGTGACAGTCACAGTGCAAGAGGGAAACCCATCTGGAGCCCAGTGGGCGCAACAGTGTCTTAAACGTGTTTGTGAAGACACACAGCTTGTGACAAACAGTGGAAAGAAAGTAGGGTCTGACATGTGACGATGAAATCAGATTTCTGTTTAAAACATTTCAATTGTGAATTGGAACACATACATAAGTCCACAGAGTGTGAGCTCAGAAAATGTTCACAAACTGAATGTCAGTGTAACTGCCCCCCAGTGCCCCCAGTGTGCCCATGACGTGCCCTTAGCGCCGCGGAGCTGTCCTGCTCGCTCACGGTGCTGTGAGCGTCACATTGTGAATGGAATCATGAGGCGTGTATTCAGGTGTGGTCATGTCCCATCATGTGTGTGCACGACCCCGTCTGTCTCTTCACTCCTGATGGATGTTTTTGGATTTTAATGACAGTGCCGCTGTGACATGCAGTGCATGTCTCCTGGGGACATCTGTCCATGCTTCTGTCATGGATGCCCTACTGTGGCACTGCTGGGTCCTGGGCATGTACAGTGTGAGCTTTAGTAGATGCCGCCAACCTATGCTTTTAACCAGTGTTTCCATTGCTCTATGGCTTTGTCAACACCTGGCATTAAAAGTCTTACTTAGTTTAGCCTGCTGTACTCATATTTCAAGGTTTCTTTGTTTCCTTTTGTTTTCAAAACCCACTAGATTGAGGTGGGTGGTGTACCACAGCTGGCTTGTTCTACTGTGTAAGACCGACCATGCACACCCCTTCCCCATTCTTTGCCGAGTGATGTGGTGGGAGTATTTAGATCATGGAAACTAAAAAAAAATCTACAAATCAGGGCTTTATCCAGGAAGTCAGTTGTCATTTACACAACATAAAATGCACCTATTTTAAGTGTACAGCTTGATGGTTTTTGACAAATGTGTACACCAGGCACCTACCATACAGTTAAGATACAGAATGTTTCCAGCCCCCAAATATTCCCTTGTTCCACTTCCCAGTCAGCCCCAGGTCACCGTGGACCTGTTTTCTGTCCCTGTAGTTGAGACTTTTTTCCTCCCTAGAGTTCTGTGTAAGTGGAATCATATGCTATGTATTCTGTTTCTAAATTGATTAGCTCAGCACAATGTTTTTGAGGTTAAACGTCCATCAGTAATTTGATCTGCTGATGGCTAAGGATTATTTGTTGTGTGGATACAACACAGTGGGCTCATCTGCTTGCCTGCTGCAGACTCCTGGGCTGTTCTCAGCTCTTTGGTTATTATGAATAAACCTGATAAAAACACTGCTTAGTCTCTGTGTTTTCATACCTTGGAGGGGAATGGTTGGGTTGTATGGTAGTACATATTTAATGTTTTCAGAAATGCCAAACTGTTTTTCAGAGCAGTTGTACCTTTTTATATTCTGATCAGTAGTGTATGTTCTCTCCACCTCTGTTTTCTGAAGGTTTGTTTAGGATGATACCGTTTTTCATTCAGTGTTGGCTAGAACTCACCAATCAGGTCATCTTGGTCTGAAGTATTCTTTGTGAGAAGGTTTTAAATTATGAATTCAATTTCTTTCATTGTTACAGAGCTATTTGGGTTTTCTTTCTTTGTCAGTTTTAGTAATTTATATCTTTTGTGGAATTTTTACTTCAACTAGGATGTCAAATTTGTTAGAATAAAGTTGTTTACAATATTCTTATTATCCTTTCAGTGTCTATCGGATCTGTAGTGATGTTCCCTTTTTCCTTCTTGATATTATAATTGTGTTTTCTCTCCTTTTTGCTTAATCATTGCAACTAGAGGTTTATCCCTTTCACGGATATTTTCAAAGAACCAGATTGTGTTTCTTGATTTTGTCCTCTAATATTAGTTTTGGCCCTGCAAGGGTTCTAGTTTCATGCAAAGGCCTTTATTGGGAGTCCTCATGTCATCAGGACAAGGTGCCTCTTCCCTGCAGCCTCGTGTGCACTGCTCTGGCTTTCAGTTTCCCTTCTTGCACTGAATTATCTTTGTTGTGAGTTCAGATACAAAGTTTGTTTTTCCCCAACATTTTTATGTGGTTTCAGCCACAGGGTTTTTGCAGTAGACCAGCTTTATTATGATGAGATTTCTTAAAGAGACAACTTCTAGATTAGAGAAAAGAGAAGAGGTCATAAGAGAAATAGGGGGCCTTAACCTGGAAGCCAGCACAAGAAACAAGAGCCGTGGGCAGGAAGAAAAGAAACAACACCGTCCACTATCTGCACATAAACTACAGGCACAACTCAGAGATACTGTGGGTTCAGTTCCAGACCACCGCAATAAACAGAACATTGCATAAAGTGAGTCACACTAAGGTTTTGGTTTCCCAGAGCATTTAGAAGTTATGGTTACACTATACTGTAGTCTGCTGAGCGTGCAACAGCAGTATGTCCAAAAAACGTACAACCCTAATTAAAAATGCTTTATTGCAAAAAATGCTAACTATTACCTGAGGCTTCAGCAAGTTGTAATCTTTTCTCTGGTGGAGGGTCTTGATGTTGTTGGCTGCCGACTCACCAGGCTGCTGGTTGCTGACGGTTGAGGGGACTGTGGCAATTTCTTAAAATAAGACAATATTTACCACAGTGATTGACTTCCTCTCATAAATGATTCTTTGTAGCCTGCAGTGCTGTTTGACAGCTTTGTACCCATAGTAGAACTTCTTTCAAAGCTGCCATCAGTCCTCTGAAACCCTGCTGCTACTTAATCAACTAAGTTTATATAATATTCTAAATCTTTTGTGCCATATCAACAATCTTCACAGCATCTTAACTGGAGTTGATTCCATCTTAAGAAACCACTTTCTTTGCTCATCCATAAGAAGCTCCTCGTCCCTTAAAGGTTTATTATGAGATTAGAGCAGTTCAGTCACAACTTCAGGCTCCACATCTAATTCTAGTTCTCCTGGTACTTCCACCACACCTGCAGTGACTTCCTCCACTGCAGTCTTGAGCCCCTCAAAGTCATCCATGTGGGTTGGAATCAGCTTCTTCCAAACACCTAAATATGTTGATAATTTGACCTCTTCCCATGAATCACAAATGTTCTTAATAGCATCTAGGATGGGGAATCCTCTCCAGGTTTTCAATTTACTTTGCTCATATCCATTAGAGGAATCACGTCTATGGTAGCTATAGACATACAAAATGTATTTCTTAAATAATAAGACTTTGAAGTCAGAATGACTCCTTGATCCACGGGCTGCAGCCTGGGGGACGTGTCAGTGGGCAAGAAAACGGAATCTTGCTGTACGTCTGCATCAGAGCTGTTGGGGGGCCAGGTGTATTGTCAATGAGCAGTAATATTCTGAAAGGACTTTTTTCCCCCTAAGCAGTAGGTCTCAATAGTGGGCTTAAAATAATTCAGTAAACAGTGTTGTAAACAGATGTGCTGTCATCCAGGCTTTGTTGTTCCAGTTACATAACATAGGCAGAGAAGACTGGACATAGTTCTTAAGGGCCCTAGGATTTTCAGAATGGTAAATGAGCACTGGCTTCAACTTAAAGCCACCAGCTGCTTTAGCCCCTAACAGGAGAGTCAGCCTGTCCTTTGAAGCTTTGAAGCCAGGCATTGACTTCTCATTTCTAGCCATGAAAGTCTTAGATGGAATCTTCTTCCAATAGAAGGCTGTTTCATCTGCATTGAAAATCTGTTGCTCAGTGTAGCCACCTTCATGAATGATCTGAGCCAGACCTTCTGGATAACTTGCAGTGGCTCCTACATCAGCACCTGCTGCTTCTTGCACTTTGATGTTACAGAGACGGCCTCTTTCCTTAAACCTCATGAGCCAACCTCTGCTGGCTTCCAAATTTCTTCTGCAGCTTCCTCACCTCTCTTAGCCTTCACAGGATTGAAGGGAGCTAGGGCCTTGCTCTGGATGAGCCTTTGGCTGAAGGGAATGTTGTGGCTGTTCTGATCTTCTCTCCAGAACACATAAGCTTTCTCCACATCAGCAGTAAGGCTGTTTCACTTATCATCCATGTGTTCACTGGAGTAGCGTTTTTAATTTCCCTTAGAACTTTTCTTTCGCATTTGCAGCTTGGCTGACTGTTTGGTCCAAGAGACCTAGCTTTTGGCCTGTCTCAGCTTTTGGCATGCCGTCCTCACTAAGCTCAGTCATTTCAGGCTTTTGATTTAAAGTGAGAGACGTGTGACTCTTCCTTTCATTTGAACACTTGGAGGCCATTGTAGGGGTTACTGATTGGCCTAATATTGTTGTGTCTTAGGGAACAGGGAGGCCTGAGGAGGGAGAAATGGGGGACAGCTGGTCCGTGGAGCAGTTGGGACATACACAACATTTATCCATTAAGTTCATGGTCTTAGTTTGTGGCACCCAAAACAGTTACACTAGTGACATCGAAGATCACTGATCACACATCACCATAACAAATGCAATATTTCAAACTTTTTCATTATTATTATGAGAATTACTAAAATGTGACACAGAGACCTGAAGTGAGCAAATGCTTTTGGAAAATGGCGCCAATAGACTTGGTGGACGCAGGGTCGCCATAAACGTTCAATTTGTGGAAAACATGGTATCTGTGGAGTGCAGTGAAACGAAGTCTGCCTGTATTAGAACAAGAAACCGCACCTTGCTTTCAGCAAGACCAATGACAGTCAAGGCAGTTTTGAGTGGTGGGGGCCAAGACCACCAGGTACCAGGACTGATTATAAAGCTGTAATCTTGTGCACTGTGTGGACCACTTGTGCAGATATGACCCTAGAACAATGAGCCACCCAGCCCAGAGGCAGGGTTCAGCTGCACCCACCCAGTCAGGTCGGTCCCAGTGGATAGCTGGGACCCAGCAGAGAGAGGTTGGCTCATGAGGTTTAAGGAAAGAATATATATTATCAAAGTGGAGCAAGGCCACTGAGCACCTGAAGAGGAGGGGGCATGACCCCAGCTGTGCCCCAAGGCTTTGCTGAGAAGCCGGTCTGGGTAAGGGTGGGGAAGTGGACTTGCCAACCTGATGCAGCCACGGCCGCCAGTTCACTCGCTTGCCTTTTCTTTGGCTGACTGGTAGTTGCACGTGTGACTGTTGCTCCCTGACCATCAGTTAAGAGTACTCACGGGAGGTCATGTGCATGGACGCCCACTTTCCATCCCACTGGCTAATTGCTGCCTCACGTGAATCCAGACCTATGTACTCAGCAAATAAGGGATGAAACACTTTACCTGCCCCCATGCCCACTGTTCCCACTAGATCTTGGTAGTGGGAAGTCTCCCAGTCCCTGGGGCAGGGAAGTCCAGGGTCTCAGGACACTTAGGAAGCTTTTTTGGTTTTGTTTTATTTTTAAAAATTGAGGTGAAATTGGCTTAGCATAACATCAGTCATTTCACAGTGAACAACAGTGTCATTTAGTACATCACAGTGTTGTACAATCATCACCTCTGTCTAGTTCCAAAATATTTTATCACCTCAAAAGGAAACCCTGTACCCATTAACAGTCACTGTTAGTGAGGACGGTATAGCTTAGTGGTAGAGCACATGCTTAGCGTGCACGAGATCCTGGGTTCAGTCCAAAGTACCTCCATTAAAATAAATTAATAAACCTAATTACCTTCCCCTCCTCAAACAAAACAACAACAAAATAGTCATTCCCCATTCTCCGCTCCCCCAGCCTCTGGCAACCACAAGTCCACTTTCTGTCTTTATAGATTTACCTGTTCTAAATATTCTTATAAATGGAAGCACAAAATAGGTGACCTTTTGTGTCTGATTTATTTTACTGAGCATAATGTCTTCAAGGTTTATTCACATTGTGATTCCTTTTTGTGGCCTGCATAATGTTCCCTTTTATGTTTTATTTATCCATTCACCTGTTAGTGGACATTTGTGTTGTTTCTATCTTTTGTCTATGGTGAATAATGATGCTGTGAACATTGGCATACAAGTATTTGTTTGAGTCCCTGATTTCAGTTCTTTTGGACGTACATCCAGAGGTGGAATTGCTGGATCATATGGTGATTGATTCAGTGTTTAACTTTTTGAGAACTGCTAGACTTTCCCATAGCAGCTGCACCATTTTGCATTCCCAACTGCAGTGTACGAAGGTTCCAATTTCTCTATCTTCTCGTCAACACTTGTTTTTTTCTGTTAAAATAAATTAGAGCCATCCTGATGGGTGTGAAGTGGTATCTCATTGTGGTTTTCATGTACATTTCTCTCATTAAGGATTTTGAGCATCTTCTTATGAGCTTGTTGGCCATTTGTATGTCTTCCTCAGAGAAATGTCCATTCAAGTCCTTTTGAATTGGGGTGTTTGTCTTTTTGTTGCTTAGTTGTAAGAGTTCTTTCAATATTCTGGATACTAGAGTCTTGAGATACATGCCTTTTGAATGTTTTCTCTTGTTCTGTGGGTTGTCCTTTCATTTTCTTCAGTCTTTAGATGCACAAAAGTTCTAAATTTGATGAAGTCCAGTTTACCTATTTTTTGTGTTGTTGCTCTTGCTTTTGGAGTCGTATTTGAGAATCTACTGACAAATCCAAGGTCATGAAGATTAACCTATGTTTTCTTCCAAGAGTTGTAATAGCATTAGCTTTTATGTTTAGGTTTTTCATCCATTTTGAATTAATTTTTAAATATGGTGTGAGGTAAAGGCCCAACCTCATTCTTTAGCTTTTAGGCCCGTTTTTCCCAGCACCATTTGAAAAGACTATCCTTTTCCCATTGAATGGTCTTGGCATCCTTGCCAAAAATCATTTGACCATATATGCAAGGGTCTATCTCTGGGCTCTCCGTTGTGTTTTCTTGGTCTTTATGTCCTTGTGCCACTACCACAGTTCTAACTACTGTAGCTTCGTACTAAGTTTTTAAATCAGGAAAGCAAGTACCTCAACTTTTTTTTTTATTTAGTTTTTTTTGAGGGGAGAGGTAATCAGGAATTAATTAACTAATTAATTAAGTGGAGGCACTGAGGATTGAACTCAGGACCTCATTCATGCTGAGCACGTGCTCTACCACTGAGCTATACCCTCCCCCTCAACCTTCTGTTCAATTTCACTTTCATTATTTGGGGCCCCTTGCAATTCCATATGGATCTGAGGATTGCCCTTTCCACTTCTACAAAAAAGGCCATTGGACTTTTGATAGAGATCTCATCAACTCTGTAGATACTTTGTTAATACTGTCATCTTAACAATATTAAGTCATCAAATCCAGGGACAGATGCCTTTCAATTTATTTAGGTCTTCTTTGATCTCCTTCAGCAATGTTTTGTACTATTCGGTGTATAGATCATTCACCTCCTCGGTTAAATTTATCTCTAGGTATTTTATTCTTTTGGATGCTATTATAAGTGGTATAGTTTCCTTTTAGTTTCTTTTTCAGATTGCTTATTGCTGGTGTATAGAAACACACCTGAGTTTTGTGTGTTGGTCTTGTGCCCTGCAGCTTTGCTGAACTGGCTTATTAGCTCCAGTAGTTTTGGGTGGCTAACTGGCATTCTCTGTATTTGTGATTGTGTCATCTGTGAATATAGTTCTACTTCTTCCTTTCCAACTCCAAAGGCTTTAGGTATTTTCCTTGACTGATTGCTCTGGCTGGACCTCCAGTAGTGTAGAATGGCAGTGGTGAAAATGGGCATCCTTGTCTTGATCCTGATCATAAGGAGAAAGTTTTGTCTTGCACCATTAAATTAGCTGTGGATTCTGACTGATTGATGAATCACACTGACTGATGAACCACATTCCTGGGATAAATCCCACTTGATCATGGTGTATATACAATCCTATTAATATGCTGTTAGATTTCTTTTGCTAGTATCTTGTTGAAGATTTTTGTATTTATATTCATAAAGAAGAGTAGTGTCTTTGTCTGGCTTTGTTACCAAGGTAATACTGGCCTCATAGGATGAGGCAGGAAGTGTTCTCTCCTCTTCTAAATTTTTGGAGTTTGGGTAGGTTTGGTGTTAATTTTTCTTCGAATCCTTAGGAGAATGTGTTAACAAAGCCATCTGAGCCAGTATTTTTCTCTCTTGGGAGGTCTCTGATTACTGATTCAGTCTTCTTATTATAGATCTTTCTGCCTGACCTGAGTCACTTTTTTTTTTTAACAAATAATACATTTTATTTAAGTTACTCAACACACGTACGTTTAAAGTAAACCATTTAAATCAGATGAAATTCAAACTACAAAACCTATAAAACCTATTTAGAAATCAACTTAACTTCTCATGGACACATATTGTACATTATCTTCTAAATTAATTTATCCTTATTTTTAAAAACAATTTTATTAAATTTTTGTCCTTCCAGTTTTATTGAGATGTGATTGACATACAGCACTGTATGCTTTTTTGGCGGGGGAGGGGAGGTAGTTAAATGCTATTAACTTACTTATTTTTTAAATGGAGGCACTGAGGATTGTACCTAGGACCTTGTGCTTGCTAGGCAAGCACTCTACCACTGAGCTATACCCTCCCCCCCTTTTTTTTTTTGTGGGGGAGAGGTAATTAGGTTTACTTAGTTATTTATTTTCAGAGGAGGTACTGGGGATTGAACCTAGGACCTTGTGTGTGCTAAGCATGTACCCTACCAGTTGAGCTATACCCTCCCCTCCTAATCCTTATTTTTGACGGTAGCAACCCCTCCCTGTTGATGGGGTCTCGATATTGGTGGTGAATCGTCTCCGCCGGGTCCATGCTGGTCACTTCTGACTCATGCTGCCCAGCTGGCCGCCCCTTGCCCCCGACCCTCACCGGCGAGCTCTCCCGCTCGAGTGGGGTGCTGCCCCCAACACACCGGGTCCTGGGGGCCAAGCACGAACTGGGTCCCTGGCCTGCTCCGAGGCAGCCGCCTGGCTAGGCCAACCTGCAGATGGACACGCTGCTGCCCCCACGGCCCCAGGGAGCAAGAACGCAGGTGGGAAGTGAGCTGGGTGATCCAAGACTCGACTTTCTGAGCTACTTTTAACAGTTGATGCGTCTTTAGAAATGTATCTAATATGTCTAGGCTACCTAATTTGTTGGCTACAATTGTTCATACTGTTCTCTTGTAATCCTTTTTGTCTGTAATGTTGGTAGTAATGTCCCCACATAACTTTTTTGACTTGATATTTACATATTTTCTTTTTTCTTCATCAGTCAAGCTAGGATTTTGTCAATTTTGTTGATTAGGAACTTTAAAGGTCAGTTCATTGGTATATGAGTTCTACCTTACTTAGTGGCTTTGGCACTGAATCCCTGAGGACAAAGGAAGGAAGGTCGTGGTATCCTTGGGCTGTGGGATACAGGGAAGGGGTGGATTCGGGGTCAGGAGAACGGTTGTCATGTTGTCAAGGGAACCCCTCAGCAGAGGGATGCAAGCAGCTGTCTCAGAACTGGGGAAGGTGTCCTTTCCACCAGAATCTATTCACTTCTGAAAGGGGTGTTTATTGATCCTGTGGGTGCTAGAGGCATGGGGTGAGGGGTGCTGGGAGAGGCCAACACAGCAATAAAATTAAAGAAAAAGGTTGCCTCCCAAATCCATTTATCTGGACATTTAAATCCCCACCTCTATCACATGATGTGTTAAGAGGAGATCACAACCTCCAGAAGGCCCACAAGAGCCAAACAGAGCCTGCAGGTTTGGGGGTGGGGTCCTTAGATGCGTCTGAGAAATCAGGAGGAACAGAAAGAAATAAAGCAAGTCTGCAACCTGAGAAGACAGGATGCAAACCTGAAAAAGGCGAAAGGAAATAAACTCATGTATGTGCATGAAATAGCAGAAGAGGGCAGTTGACTGAAGAACCCGAAGGCTGGAGCTTCAAGGAGACTGGTGAGGGGCTGAGACAAAAGCCCTGGATGAACATCGGGAGTGGAGGCCCTCCGCCGCAGCAGGGGTCTGGAAGTTGTGGGGGCACCATGGACCAAGCACTCAACAACCGCCCTGGTGTTTAGTGCTGTGCTCAGGTTTTCTGAGTCTTCACAGGACAGTTGCAATAACTGGTGACATTCTTGGACTCAACATGAATTGATTTGGAGATCTTCCCTGCTCCTGAAAGGCCACCAGGCCGGGTGGGTGGGGGAAGGGGCCTGACCCCGTCCCGCCAGAGCTGGGAGGCCTAAAAGCACAAAGTGTCAGGCCATCCCCATGTGGACGCAGAGGCCCAGGGAGCCGAGGGCTCATAAATTCTGCCCTCTCAGGGAAGAAGGCTCTGATCTGACCAGGGCTATGAGGAGGGCAGACCTTGGCCTCAGCAGATGCTGAAGATGCATCAAAATCATCTCTGAGTGAAAACCTCAAGGCAAAGGAGAAGACACCCAGAGCCCCTAAGATGGAGGGAGGCTCACACACACCCTCCTCCTGGGGACAGGACCTGTGCCCAAGTCCCTCACCCCCTCAAGGTGGGTGGGACCTCCCAGCCCTGGCTCTGCAGGCCAAGCTCAGGAGAGATGGGGCACCTTCTGCAGCAGACAGGGCCCCAGCCAAGTCTGGGCATCACTGCCGTCACCAGGCAGCCTCCCCATCCAGATGTGTGACAGCTGCAGGGGCAGAACACTCTGCAGGGGAGAAGCCCCTAGGTAGGGTCGAGGTCTCAGGAGGGCCGGCATGTCAAGCAGCGGCTTCCAGGGGGTGTTGGCTTGAGAAAGAGTGGGTGGGAAGAACAGACCAGATCTTAAATCCCCAGCCCCTTGGGCAGGTCAGAAGGCCCCGGCCACCCACTGCTTACCCCTCTGGAAAGCCTACCCAGGGTCTGGTGCCCCCTGCCAGTGGGCTGTCCATCCTGTGGTCAGAGGAGACCTCTGCTGCCCCCCCACCGCAGGAAACTTCGACTGACTGAGTTTTAGAAGGTGAAGGCAGCACCTGAAGCCAGACAGAAATGCGGTTTTCAACATGAGCCTCTGCTTCTTGTTGAGAAGCAAGGGGGACCCTTGCCCACAGCACCCCCCAGTGCCAGGTGGATGACTCGCCTGGATAAAGCTTCTGGGAATGGGAGCCCAGGCCTCACCTTGTGTCGCTGAGGGCCCCACTCCCTGTTTCTCTTGGGTTGACAAAGAAACAGCAGACTTGCGTGAGATGGGATGGAGAAAGTGTCCTGGTGGAGCAGACAAGACCATGTCCGGGCCTTTCTTTCATCAGGTCCACAGTCTGTCCAGCCCTGAGGAACCAGGCCTGAGGCCCCCACCAGCATGGAGTCCCACAGAGGCAGGAGAGGTGGCCCCGAGGGGCGTGGGTTGTGCAGGTGTCAGCACCAGGAGCTACCAGTGCAGAGGCTCTGGGGCCCGACTCAGCTGGTGAGTGTGTGGGATGGGGAGGATGCTGGGGAGCAGGCTGGGTGATGGGCAGGGACCCCAGGCTCACACTCAGTGAGACGGGGGCCACGGAGGCTTTGGGTGGAGGGATGCTGCCTGGCTGTCCTCAGCAGGAGGGTGTGGTCTCAGGACAGGTCCCAAGGGTGGGGTCAGTGCTGTTTCTGACAGATGGATGGGCCCTGGGGGACCCAAGCCTCTGTAGGGGTGAGGGGCTGCAAGAGGAACACATCTGATGGGGTCCTGGTTTGTCAGAGGGCCACATGCCCACCCAGGCCTAGAGTCACCTAGGATGTCCCTCTGGGTGAGAGGATGCTGTCTTGTTCCCAGGAGGGGTGGGACTGCCTGGTTCCTGGGGTGCCTCTGAGCCAAGGGAGCCCGTGAATGGGCTCAGGGACTCCTGTGTCACTCAGGCCACAGGCTCCAGCCTTGCCCCTGCTGAACCCAAAGCGGTAAGCACTGCCTGTGTGTCTTGTGGTGGAGTGGGTCCCAGGAGCCTTGGGAGGGGACAGTTGGACAGAGGCTCAGAGAGGAGCCCACACCAGGGGGTGCTGAGTCCTGGGGGCCTCCCCTCCCAAGCCCTGGGTGGCAGTGAGCCCAGAACATGGCAGAAAGGGGACCCACCATGGATCCTGGCAGGGAGCCACCTGTGGTTCTGGGGTTGGAGGGCCACCCAAGCCAAGGCGCAGCATCTCCTCAGGCCTCCTGCCCACCCTGGGCCCCACAGGGGCACCCGTGGTGCTCCCACCATTGGCAGGGCCCCCAAGACAGCCCCCTGGGAAGGGCTGCCCAGGCACAGCAGCTCCACTCGGCTGCCGTGGGCAGACTTGCTGGCTCCAGGCTCCTCATGTGAGGCCCCGTTTGTCCTGTGACAGACACAGGGCGCCTGTTTGCCTGTGAGCAGGAACACGGCCTCTCTGTTGGCACCTGGGCCGACCGGCCCCCCAGGCAGGTGTGGGTGCTCCACACAGACCTACACTTGTGCCCACCTCGGGCTGGCCTCCTGGCCTGAACCACCTCGTTCTCGCCGGGACCCTCTGCAGTGCAGCAGGCGCCCCAGACGGCCAGGGGTGGGTGAGAGTCTGTCTCCTTGCAGCTGCTGCCAGGCCGTAGAGGTTCAGGCTGCACCCCAGTTCTTCCTGCAGCAGGCCCAGGAGGGCCACCCAGCAAAACATTAATCCAGTTCAACCTGTGGCAAATGGGCTCAGAACCGCTGCCCTGGGGACTCATGGGCCCCCATGGTCCAAGCTGGAGGTGAGGGCTCTGCTGTCCCATCCCCTCTAATGCACATCAGGAAGCAGGAGGCTCCAGGTGTGAGACTGGGGGATGTGGTCACAAAGGAGAGGAGGACGTGCCTTGCTCAGGGCCCATGGAGGCGGCTGCCCAAGGAGGACAGAGAACTTCTGTCCATGCTTCTGGTCATGGGTTCTGAGGAGGGAGGCAGAGAACACTGGCTTTTCCGTCACACAGGCCCCTCCTGGATGTTGTGGGGCCCCCAGGAGAGCAGAAGAGAGGCAGACAGGGTTTCCTCTTGGCTACACCAGGTACACAATGGGGCTCAGCCACGGACCTGCCCCATAGATGCCCAGGATCCCAGGTGGGTGCTGGTGGGCACAGCCATGGAGGGGGGACCACGCGGGCAGGTGGTCCTGGGACAGACCAGGGCTGGGAGCAACATCAGGACACTGCTGTCTAGGGGGCCTGGTGACAAGGGCAGGCACCTAGGATGGGGAAGGGCTGGGGGCTTTCTGTGGTTCTCGCTGATGAACCCAGAGTGAAGGGACTTGGGAACCACGGGGACTGACTGTGGCGAGACAGGAAGCACAGACAGCCTTCTTACCGAGTCTGCTTCCCCGGACATCCTTGTGAAGACCCCACTCAGCAGCGGCCCACGGTCTTGCCATTTTATTTCTTGGGGCACAAGTCCTGGGCCGCCTCTAGCTGGGCTCTGGGTATGGCCACTCCCGTGACCTGAAGTAGCCCTTCAGGTCCTGGAGGCTGAGCGGTGGGAAGTAGGGGCCGAGCCTCTTCCGAATCCACCACTTGCCCTCGGCCGCATGCCGGCCCCCTGGGCGGCTGAACTTGTACCTGTAGTGCTCTGCCCGGACCCACCTGCAAGGTGAGGGCAGCACAGGTCAGCTGGCCCCACGCTGGCCAGGAGCCCTCGGAGGGAAAGGCTGCCCAGGGGAAGCCAGAGGGGACCCCGGCCAGATGATGGGGGGGCGGGCAGGGTGAGTTCTCATCCTTCTCAGGCCTCAGGGGAGTGGTGCCCAGGCATGTTTCCAGGGGTTGGGCAGGCCCAGTCCTGGAGCAGACCCCTGCATCTGGGGCAGAAGCCCTGAGAGGCAGCTGAGCTGTGGGGGGGAGTCTTACCTGGGGGGGGCCCTGCCCGCAAAAGGGTTGAAGGCCAGCAGGGACAGTGCCTGGGCGTCGTTAGTCAGGAGCTTGCCGGCCAGGTGGATGATCCACTCGTTGTGCTCGTAGGTCTGGGGGGTGGCAAGAGGACGGGGCACGCAGAGCAGAGACAGCTGGACATTGGTAGCCACCACCTGGGCCCTTGGAGAGCCCTCTGGACGGTGCTTTCTGCTCCCTCTCTCCCTTCAGCCCCACCCTGGCGCCGGCCATGAGTCTGCTGTCCCGGGTGCATCTGACTCAAGTGTGGTTCCTGGATGGGGGCAGCCCTGGGGGCCTGTGCCCAGTTTCTTTGGTCTGGGGTCGACTCCACAGGGGCCACCTGCTTCCTGCTCTTGCCGGTCAGCCGGACATCTGTGGATCGTTCATGTGTGTGCCTGGTCCTGCTCATGTGCCTGGGCACCCCCAGCCACTGTCCTGTCCTTGAGACCTAGATGGGGCAGGGCTAGGCCTGGCTGTTCCAGCACACCTGTCGGCTTCGCCACCTGCCAGCCCAGGGACCTCAGGCAAGTGACTGAGCTTTCCTGAGGCTGTCCTCCTGGGCAAGATGGGATGGCAACTGTCCTGCAGGTTTTAGCGGGAAGACCAGGAGCCTCCAGCCTCGCTCTGACCTGAGCAAACACTCCGGTGATGCTGGCTGCCCCTCCACCTCTGGGGAAGTGCTCTGAAAGCCGCTGTGAGGCCCGGACCTTGGCACCCACAGACCCTGGCAAGAGGCCTGTCCTGGGAGTCTATGAAGATTCCCCATGCTCCTCGTCCTGTGTCCCCGGGGGCCCCCCACTGCCTGTGTCCCCACCAAGTCCTTACCTGGAAGGCGGCGAACCACATGAGCCAGTCGAGGCGGTAGTGGTATGGGGAGATAAGGCACGGCCGCCGCCTCAGGTTGCCTGGCTTGCACTTGAACTCATAGTCCTCCCACTCGGCATCAGGCGAGCTGGCATTGGAGCTGGCCGTGCCCTGCAGGATGACCTCTGTGCGCTCCTTGGTGATGCTGGTGGGTGGGGGGACCAGTCAGGGCCACGCCTGCCCACCCTGGCTGTCGTCCCGAGCAGATCAGGGTAAGGCTGCAGGTGCGGGCTGGCCTCCCCCGCATATCCCCTGCCAGGGTCACTGTGGCCCCGAGGTACCTGCCGAAGGCCCCGTACGTGTTGACGATCCGCAGAGGGTTGAAGGAGCTGTTCATGACCTGCTGGGGGCTTAGCAAGTTGACGACCACAGGGATGCTGAGCCACGTGATCAGGACACCCAGTGCCAGGTTGGCAGTGCGCCGTGCCATGCGGCCTGCCGGGAGGAGGGAGAGAGCCGGGTAAGCTCCTGCCCTAGGCCTGGCCTCTGGGAAGACACCCCCACCTCAGCCCCCTTCTCCTTGAGCCCAAAAGACTTTCCAAGGCTGACGTAGAAACTGAGTCATGACAGTCCCCTCTCGGGCTCTCCTGGCTGTCCTGGGTCCTGGGAGAGAAGCAGCACCTGAGGTTTCTTCCTTTCCCAGGGACCAGGACACACGGTCCACACTAAGCAGACAGGAGAGCTGCCCGGCGAGGAGTTGCTGCCCTGTCTCCCGGGCCTCTGGGTGGGAGGAGGGCTGGGTGCCATTGACTGGAGAGTTGACAGGCACTGGACACGAAGACCACCCACCACATGTCAGTGGGGCCTGGGGCTCCCGGGTTTCCTCCTCCTGCATCTTCAGGACTCGGTCCTTGAGACCGCCAGGCCCCGCGGGAAACAGGAAGCCCAGAGTGGCGTCATCGAAGCAGGCGAGGCTGGGCACGATGGTCAGCCAGTTCAGGAAGCTCAGGTTCCCGCTGATGATGAGGACCACCTAGGGGGATGGAGAGAGGGACCCTCCAGTGCCTGTACTGCACACACGCCAGTCATGCGGAGGCAGAGGGTCCCTCCCAGAAGCCTGTGCTGATCCCCGAGGTGCCCAGGTGGCTGTGGCCTAGGCCTGCTTCCCTCCATGGGCCACTGGCCCAGCCTCACTCCAGCCAGTCCCAGAGACGTCCTTGTCCCAGATGATCCTGGAGACAGATTCTCCCCAGAGCCTGGTGAGGACCCCTCTTGCCAACACTGGCGGAGTCTGAGCCACACAACTGTGAGATGACAGGTCTGTTTGTGGCAGTTGTTACAGTGACTGTTACTCAACACAGGCCCAGGGCAGCCTCACCCACGAGCCCAGAACTCCAGCCGGCTGGGTCAGCTGTCCTCCCAAGTGTCTGGACAAGGGCCAGACCTACGGATCCTGCAGTGTGTGTCCCTCACTGGGAGGGGTTCAGGACAGGTGAAGGTGAGGGTGTCTGGGGCCCCGTGGCCTGGCTGGTGTCACTCTGGCCCACTCCACAGCCCCTGGACATCAAGGCCGGTGCCCGGGTCCCATGGGAGGTGGACAGGGCTCCCGTTACTCTCCCGGACTAGGATGGGGAAGTCATCGGTGGACGTGACTGTCTGCTGCCCTGTCTTCCACGCCTGAGTGACCATGCTGGAGGCTGGCCGCCAGGTCTGGGGGTGGAGGGTTCCTGGAGGCCTGTGCAGCCCACTTTCCCTTTTTTTCTTAAAGCTTAAAATCCCCTCTTTTATTTAGGAAAAATTATTGGAATATTATTATAATTTTGTTCATCATTTTTTTGTGGGGGTGAGTCTTAGATGTGACCAAAAAGACTACAGAGAAGTTCATCACATAACAGTATTAAAATACATTATATCTAAAACTTTTGGCCAGTAATGTAACACAGAAACTATAACATTTGTTCTTTCGCCTTCTAGCTAAGATTTATCATGTCTTTTTTTTTAAATAGACTTTATTCTTTTAGGGCAGTTTCAGGTTCACAACAGAACTGAGCAGAAAATACAGAGTTCCCACACAGCCCACCCCACCCACACATAGATACTCCCCTACCCTCCACATCCCTCATCAGTGTGGCATATTTGGTACATCGATGAACCAACATGGACACGTTATTATCAACCAAAGTCCATAGTTTACATTAGGGTTCACTCTTGGTGTTGTACATTCTATGGGCTTTGACAAATGCATAATGACATGTAGCCACCACTATAGTATCATTCAGAATAATTTCTTGCCCTCGAAATCCCTTGTGCTCCATCTATTTATTCCTCCCCCCCCCACCTCTCCCCAAACCCCTGGAAACCATGATCTTTTTATTGTTTCTGTAGCTGTGCCTTTTCCAGAATGTCATTTGGTTGGACTCGTACAGTTTGTAGCCTTTTCAGACTGGCTTCTTTCATTTAGTACTATGTCTTTTTAAGTTTCTTCTGTGTCTTTCATGGCTTGATCTTTTTTTTTTTTTACTGCACATATATTTTATAATTTACATATATGTACTGTTCATTGTTTCTAAGAATATTTAGAGCTTTAGCTTTTTAAACTTGCATAGTTATCAAAGGCTTAAAGCCAAGCACAAAATAAGAATTAACTAAAAAAGATATATACCCTGCTATTAACAGCAACATTTATAATTGCCAAGGTATGGAAGCATCGTAAGTGCACATCAGTAGTTGAATAGATCAGTCTGCTTTCCCTTGGATGCAGCTCAGATGGAGCTCGTTGTCCTGAACTCTCATAGCCACAGCTACCACAAGGATGGGACAGGCCCAGGGCCATCTGCTGGGCGGCTGCCTGAGAGGCCAGTCACTGACCCTCCTCAGAGACCTTGTTGGCCCTGCTGGTTCTGCAGAGGGTCTGGGGTGACCCTGGACGACATGGTCCAGGAAGCACAGATGTGCCCGGACCTGCTGGGCACAGTCCTATGGACTTGGCACTAACCAGATGACCCGCAGGAACTAAGGTTACAGCGTGCGTGGCTGCAGGGGTTTCCATGCCAGCATGTCGTCGGACTGTGTCCTGGAGCTGCCTCCCAGCCAGAACTTCTGGAAGGTTCCTTCTGGCCACTGCATATTTTTTAAGTTGTTTTAATGACTTGAAAATGGCACCTTCAGCCTGATTTTGACCCTACTGTCAAGGGTGTAGGTGGGAAAGCAGAGTGGGAGGGGTCTTCACTTGAGGGGAGGAGAGGCTGCCGGGTTCATGCCCCGCCTCCCTGCCAGGTGCCAGGCTCTCCTAAAGCAGAGGTGGATGTGGCTGAACGCAGCCCTGCTGGCGCCCCAGGCCAACGCCTCTAATCATGGAGCCCAGGGACCCCAGCGCCAGCAGTGTACAAAGCTTCTGGAGGCTCTGGGCCCCTAGAAGAGCCGACAGACCCAGGTGAGGCGACTCCCGGTGACCACAGTGGGAGGGTGAGCTTGAGGCAGGAGACCTTGGGCCCCATGGCCTCTGTGTAAGGGCACATACCGGGACACCCCCGGTGAGGCTGATGCCCCCAGCATGAGCTCACTGGGGATGAATATGGGGGTGGGGGTGTGACAAGACTGCTGAAGGTTCTATAAAGTGATACCACAAGTGCTGGAAATGAAGCTGGAACAGGAGGCCTAGAGGAGTTGGTGGCAACATGGATATAAGACGTCTTCCTTCTGAGTTATTGGTACAAAAGATAAAATGCACCCATTTTAAGTGTGTGGTTCAGTGCTTTTTGACAAATCGCACAAAACCCAGACTATCACACCCCATAAAGATCCCTGGGCCTGTTTGCTTCAATCCCCGCCTCCCACTTGCACTCTGAACCGACTTCTGTCACCCCACAATTCTGCCTGGTGGTGCTGGAACCACCAGTGTGGGCTCCCCTGGCTGAGCTCGAGGCTCTGAGAGGCGGGGACGTGCCGTGGGCGTCTCCTGTCCTCCTTGTGCACTGGCCACCCCTGGGCGTGGCTCTCAGGGGTCTGGCTTCTGTGGCTGCTGAGGCGTAGCTGCTGACTGGATTGGGGAGGAGGTGGTGGTGGAAAGGCCATGTGGGCGGTGGGTCTGGGACCTGAGTTGAGGCAGGGATGTTGAGGCCACTTAGTGTGCTCTCATCCCTTCCCATGTACAGAACAGCTGGAGCCCTGACGAGCCCGGATCCAGTCGTCTGCCAGATGCATGAGCTGCCAGCTGGTGGCCTTTTCCTGTTTGTTGTGTAGTTTTAGAAGAGGTGAAGTTTTACTTTTTCAGGAAGTCCAAGTTATCAATTTTTAAAACCTTTACAATTTGTGCATTTTGCGTCCCATCTAAGCAACGTTTTCCTACTCCAAGGATATAAAGGTCTTCTAAAAGTTTTACAGGTCTAGTATTATGGTTTAGTTCTCTGATCCACTTCAAACTAGTTTTACGAAAGGCACGTGGCAGGGATCACACCAGCTGGCTCCCCGCTCTGGTCCAGGTACCGCCTCTGGGAGGGGGAGGCGGAGGTAAAAGACTCTCAAGGGAGTGGGGCCTCTGGGATGACCTGGGGCCACCAGGGGAACCACAGGCTCTCAGTGCTGGGAGGTGAGAGCACACAGGTCCATGGCGGGCGTGGGGAAGTGTTCAGGGGGAGACAAGCTGCGTCAAGCACACATCTCAGGAAAGTCGAAGGGAAGTGGAGAACAGCACCCCGCCACTGGTCCCGCAAAAAGGTGTCCCAGACGGACTTGAGCAAATAAATAAAACCCACAATGGAAATGGTATAATAGCCTTAGCAACAAGGGGAATGAAGAGAATTTCATGAAGTTCAACCGTCCAACCAAATAGACACATTCCTAGAAAAGAGTAAGACCCAGGTTTTTCTGATCAAGATGGCGGAGTAGTAGGACCACGAGCTCGCCTCTCCTCACGACTACAGCAAAACCACAACTGACTGCTAAACAACCATCAGAGACTAGAACCTAGCAAAAAAGATCTTAAACTGGAAATATAGAGGGAACCACAGTGGGACGGTAGGAGGGGTGTGCTCGCAATATAATCGGGCCCCATACCCCTCAGGGGGAGTGACCCACAAGCTGAAAAATAATTGAGTCGCAGAGGCCCTCCCACAGCAGTGAGAGCTCTGAGCCCCACGTCAGGCTCCCCAGCCCAGGGTTCCGGCAGTGGGAGGAGGAGACCCCAGGACATCTGGTTTTGAAGGCCAGCAGGGCTTAACTCCAGAAGCCCCATGGGACTGGGAAACAGAGACCTCATTCTCTTGTGAAGTGTACACGGAATCTCACGTGCAGCAGGTCTAAGGGCAGAGGCAGTGATTCATAGGAACCTGAGCCAGACCTGCCTGCTGGTTTTGGAGGGTTTCCTGGGGACGTAGCGGGTGGCTGCAGCTCACTCAGGGGACATAAAAGCTGGTGGTGGACATTCCGGGAGTGTTCATCTACATGAGCTTTCCTGGAGGTTGACATCTTGATTGGATCATTAGCACCAAGACCTAGCCCCACCCAACAGCCTATATGGAAGCCTCAGGCCAAACACCATACAGGATGGGAACACAGCCCGCTAGAGGTCCAGGACCAAGCTCCACCCGGCAGTGGGCAGGCACCAGCTCCTCCTGCCAGAAAACCTGCATAAGCCTCTAGTCCAGCCCCATCCACCAGGGGGCAGATACCAGAAATAAGAAAACAACAATCCCAAAGCCTGTGGAAGGAATCCACACACACAGGCCAGACTCTACACTGGGACTGGCTGGACCTGGCCCTTGGGTGACAAGAGAGGAGTGTACTGCTGGGACGCATAGGGCATCTCCCACAGAGGGCCACCTCTCTAAGGTCAAGAAACGTAACTAACCTACCTAAAAATACAAATAGAAATCTAGACAATATGAGGCGGCAGAGGAATATCTTCCAGGCTAAGGCACAAGATAAAATCCCAGAAGAAATAAGTGATGAGGAGACAGGCAATTCATCTGAGAAAGAGGTTAGAGTGATGATGGTGAAGATGTTCAGAAAACTCAAGACGAGTACAGATGCACAGAGCAAAGTTTTTAACAAAGAGTTGGAAAATACAAAGAATACCCAAACAGAGCTGAAGAGTAAAATTACTGAAATGAATAACACACTAGAAGGAAGCAAGAATAAAGAGACTAAATGAGGCAGAAGAACTGGATCAGTGAGCTAGAAGACCGATTAGTGGAAATCACTACTGCAGAACAGAAAAAAGAATGAAAAGAAATGAGGATAGTTTAAGAGAGCTCTGGGACAACATGAAGCGCACTAATGTTCACATTATAGGGGTCCCAGAAAGAGAAGAGAGAGAAAGGACCTGAGAAAATTTTTGGAGAGATTATCACTGAAAACTTCCCTAACTTGGGAAAGGAAACAGTCACCCACGTCCAGGAAGCGCAGAGAGTTCCACACAGGATCAACCCAAAGAGGAGCACACCAAGGCACATAGGAATCAAACTGACAAAAACTAAGGATAAGGAGAAAATATTCAAAATTAGCAAGAGAAAAGCAACAAATAACACACAAGGGAACTCCCATAAGGTTATCAGCTGAATTTTCAGCAGAAACTCTACAGGCCAGAAGGGAGTGGCATGATTTATCTGAAGTGATGAAAGGGAAAAACTTACAACCAAGAATACTCTGTCCAGCAAGGCTCACGTTCAGACTTGATGGAGAAATCAAAAGCTTCACAGATAAACTAAAGCTAAAAGATTTCAGCACCACCAAACCAGCTTTACAACAAATGTTAAAGGAACTTCTCTAGTCATCAAACTACAAGAAAAGAGAACAAAATGAAGAGAAAAAAAAAAAGGCCTACAAAAGATTGCTTTGGCAATTTAGGGTCTTTTATGGTTCCACATAAATTTTGGAATTGTTTGTTCTAGTTCTGTGAAAAATGTTGTATTTTGACAGAGGTTGCATTGGATCTGTAGACTGCTTTGGGTAATATGGTCATTTTGATAATGTTGATTCTTCTAATCCAAGAGCGTAAGATATCTTTCCATTTCTTTGTATCATCTTCAATCTCCTTCATCAATGTTTTAGTTTTCAGAGTATAGGGTAACCTCCTTGGTTAAGTTTATTTCTAGATATGTTGTTGTTTTTGATGCAATGGAAATGTTTATGCCAGCCATAAAATTCTGGCTTTTGAAGTGAAAAAAAAAAAAAAAAGTGAATGAAGGGCCACAAATGGCAAAAATATCCTTTTTTATGGGTGAGTTGTATTCCATTGCATATATATGCTACGTTTTCTTTATCCATTCATCTATTGATGTGCACTTGGGCTGCTTCCATATTCTGGCAATTATAAATAATACTGCTGTTAATAGTGGGGTGTATGTATCTTTTTGAATTAATGATTTTGTTCCCGGCTATATGCCCATGAGTGGAATTGATGGGCCATATGGTGGTTCTGTTTTGGGGTTTTTGAGAAACCTCCATACTGTTTTCCATGGTGGCTGCACCAATTTACATCCCACCAACAGTGTACAAAGGTTCCCTTTTCCCTACACCCTTGCCAACATTTGTTATTTGCGTTCTTTTTGAGGATGGCCATTCTGACAGGTGTGAGATGGTGTCTCATTGTGATTGATTTGTATTTCCCTGATATTAGTGATGTTGTGCAAGTTTTCATGTTCCTGTTGGGCATGTGCATTTCCTCTTTTGGAAAAATGTCTGTTCAGTTCTTCTGCCCATATTTTAAAAGGGTTGGTTGTTTGCTTTTTCATTGAAGTACAGTTGATTTGAAATACACTAGTTTCTAGTGTACGGCACAGATGGACTTAGAGGGCATTATGCTAAGTGAAATAAGTCAGACAGAGAAAGACAAATACTGTAAGGTATCACTTACATGTGGAACCTAAAAATATATAACGAACTAGTGAATATAAGAAAAAAGAAGCAGACTCACAGATGTAGAGAAGGAACTAGTGGTCACCACTGGGGAGAGGGGAGGGGGAGGGGCAAGATGGAGGTGGAGGAGTAAGAGGTGCAAACCATCAGGTATAAAATAAGCTACAAGGGTGTACTGTACACCATGGGGAATATGGCCAGTATATTACAATAACTATAAATGCAGTATAACCTTAAAAATTGTGAGTTACTATATTGTATACCTGTATACATATATACTATTGTACATCAACCATATTTCAATTTTAAAAATATGATATTGTAAAATAAATGCATAAAAAAAAAAAAGAGTAAGACTGGAAGGAGCCAACAGCCCTGGCAGCAGAGCAGCTGTCTCCCTGCCCAGGTCCCTCGGCTGGCACAGCTGCGGGGCCCAGAGAGCTCACGACTGACCAGAGCCACATTGGGGCATCAAGGCATGAGGCAAGACACATCTGACATCCCAGCCCCTTGATTTCTGGTTTTCAATTAAAGCTGGGTCTTGATCCCAGAGACAGAGAGAAGGTGAGATCACAGACACCGACCTAATGGGGGTCTGGCGGGAGGAGCCGGGCTTTCGATGGGTCGTGTCAGTTTCACGGATTACGATGGGTTTTATGATGTGTGATGTGAGATGCTGTGGATTCATGGCTCTCCCTGGATTAAGTTGGAAAACTACTTTTCCTGCTTCTGAGCCTCAAAATAATTTCTCATTCTTCACTGTCTATGATGTTAACAAACCGCTGGGCTGGCGGTCTCTCCCAGTCCCCACCAGCCCGTTGGGCCCTGGCCTCTGGTCTGGAGCTGACTGGGCTGCTCGTGGCTGACAGGCTTCGCCCTGAAGTTTGCCGAGAGCCGCTGGCTCCCGACAGTCTGGGAGTGTGGTGCCGCCAGTGGGGGCAGCTCAGAGCCCCCACCCTCCAATTCTCATCTCCCAGACCAAGATTCTGATGCTCCACTAGCTCCTTCAGCTGCGTCAGCAAGTGGCTTGAGGGGGACAGTCACTGAAGCTTGGCTGCCTCCTTGTGCCCCTCTTGACACCTCTGACAACTGCTTTTTGCTTGGTGAGTGGGCTGGTCAGCTGCAAGGGGTCCCCTCTCTCTGTGGCCCAGTTGTGCAGCTGTGGCCACTGAGATCAAGAGTGAGAGCTGGCTGCTCCTCAGAGGGCCTGCCATCCTGGTGTAGCTGTCGGGCCACGAGGGTGCCCAGAACACCGCCCTCGAGTGCTCGTCTCTTGGCTGAGATGGTGGCCAAAGCAGAGAAGACACCTCGACCCCTGGCCTGGGGGTTCCTGTGAATACACGGCAGGAGTGTGGTTGAGGAGGACGCCCAGCCCTTACCTGCGTCCCACAGCCCTTGCTTGGGGCGGCGTGCAGAGACCAGCCCACCTGGTCGCCCATCACATGGCCCCTCAGGGCTGGTCTGCACTCAAGCCCTGCAGGCAGCTGATGGGCACCCAGGAGCTGCCCTCTTGGCCTGTGAAGCCATGTCCTCTGTAGCCGCCAGCACCCACCTGCTCCCTGGGATTGGTCTGGGCTGCATACTCGCTCCACCAACGCTCTACCCACTGGAGACACAGCCACCATCATGGTGCAGAGCAAGGCAGCCGGGGCTTCCCAGGGGAGCCCACCTGCCCGAGGTCACCCCAGATGGCCCGCTTGCCAACCGCTCCAGGTGTAGCGAGTGCAGCCTTCACCCCCTTCCAGCCACTCGCAGGCTCTGAAGATCCCAGAGGCATCCAGAGAAACCCAGGGAAGACGCTGCTAATTTGAAGGACCTTGATCAGCAAACAGCATCTATTCATCTATACCCTCATATGTAACATGTACAACATGAAAACCCTACCAGGTGAAAAGCAGAATGGACGAGGCTGAAGTCTGAATTCGTGATTTGGAAGACTGACTTGAGAAATCCTTCCAGAATGAGGTGCAGAAACAGGAGAAGCTTTGAGGAAATGATACAGATCAGCAGAGTCAATGGCTTCACAGTCGACTTCCCAGGACCAGGATGATGTAAAAAACAGAATCAATACTCTCGGGGCAGAAGGAGGCCTGGGCCTCGGGGGACAAGGGATGCAGGACCGGTCACCAGAGCAAGACCCAGGTCCACACATGTTCTGGCTGATTCTCGTTTTTAAGGATGAATCAGACATGAAACAATATAAGCATTTAGACTGAAAAATGTAAAAATGAGAAAAGGGAAGTGAGGGAAGGTGGCCCAGGGAGCGCTGAGCCTCGCCTGGGGTGGGGGGTCACCTGCCTGCTGAGCTCCTAGACCCCCACGGTGGTCGCCACTCACCTCTGCGAGCATGAGGACAACAAGGACGCAGCCACTGGCCTGGCTTCCAACCAAGAGCTGAGCTGAGCATGAGGGCTGGTGTGGCCCCAGCACTGGCCGCCCCCACCCAGCATAAGGACCGAGAGCAAGGCCAGGGACAACCGCCCGGGGCCGTTTGCTCCCACATCTCGACCTCCCAGGCGCACACTCCCTCCTGCTCCGCCAAGACTGCACTGAGCGAGGGGGCTGGCCTGTCCCCGCCATCCTCCTTTACCCTTGAGAAGCAGGACTAGCACTCAGGGCCCGGGTCCATGGCCATCTTGCTGCACTGCTCAGTGGCCCCGGGTTGCTCTGACGTTAGGCTGAAACTTCACCAGTGACTTCTGCTTTAGGCCAAAAGGGAGACAGTGGGGCTGGACCCTTCACACAAAGAACTGGACGTCAAACAGATGAAGCAAGTGTCTGAGACCTGGCTGTGGGCACTGCAGGGCCTGACTCAGAGGGGGACCCCAGGAGGGAGAGCAGGGGGCAGAGCCTGAAGCTGGGAAGTTGAGGGGCACAGAGAAGGCGGCACACAAAACTAGGAGCTGTGGGTCCCTGTAGCCACTGAGCTCGCAGCCCCGGGGCCTCCGAGAGGCCAGGGAGAACATGACTGGAGGCCAGGTCTCCACACAGGTCTGGAAGACCTTCGAGTTTCACAAACCCATGTGGAGAGCCAGGCATGCAGCAGAGCCTGTGAGGCCCAGACCTGCGAGGCAAGCCCTGTAGGGACAGCGCGTTTAGACCTGCCCAGGAGGGTCTGTGCAAGTCAGTTAGCTGCCGTCAGAGAGTCCAGCACCCAACCAAAAGTTAACAGACACGAAACTGGTAGTAAACAGCCTGCAAGGCACAGACAGAGACCAAACAGGCTGGCAGGAAAATTCAGAAAGCAGGATGTCTAGTAAATAAAGATGTTAAATCTGTCAAAAACTAAGGGATTTAAAAGAAAATGTGGTCATTAGTAAGAGAAATAAGAAAACTACAAAGAAGAACCAGGCAGTAACTGGAGCGTTTAAAAGGTAACACACGATGTGGACAGGCTTTCTAAAATTACTGCCCCTATAGAGGAAAGTCAGCAAATGTGAGGCCAGAACAACAGGCACTTTGTAAAGTGAAGCCCAGGGAGAGGCAGTGCGGAGCAGAGCTGGGTGCCCCCAGGGCCGGGGGGAGAGCCGGCACCAGTCTGACAGACGTGCGGTTTAAGCCCCAGGAAGGGAAGGGTGGCAGAAACAACATGAACAAAATTCTCCTCATTGATGAAAACTGTAAACTCACAGATTAAAGAGCCCAAGAAACCATGAATAGGATAAATGCAAAGAAAGCCACACCCAAGGCACATCCCATTAGAATGCTGAAAACCAGTGAAAAAGGAAAATCGTAGAAGTGGCCAGAGGGGTAAAGTCGCAGACAGAGGAGCGGAGGTCAGGGTCCTGTAAGTCCCCAGCAGAGCCGCTGCCGGGCAGCAACCACAGGCGGCTGAAGGGAAGGCATCCATCAGCAGCCCCTGCTAAGCAGTGTTAAAAACAAATGAAATGTTCTTCCAGCAGAAAGAACTGGACGCACACAGGTCAGGGCATTGGAAACTGTAAACATGGGGGTGGAGAGCGTTAAACAGACAGCTGACTTTAAGTAAAGAGCAGTCATGTGTCATGGCTGCAGCTGCTGGAGTGACGGCTGCGAAGATTTAACAGCCTGTGAGGACCTGTGGTTGCAGTCAGGCACGTGAGCTTGTGGCAGGAAGACCCCACGTGGGACCCCAGGGGCCCACGGGGGCCTTTCCTTCTCTTGTTTCTGTTCCAAACCAGTTATTTTCCACTCAAAACAAGAAATGCCATCGGGGGACTTCTGGCACCTCTGGACCCATGAGGGCCACACTGTGGGGTGTGGAAGCAAGGCTCCCACGGTGATGACGCCACACAGGCTCCCCTGGCTTTGGTTAGGACCCTGCTGTCTTGCTGGCTGTAACCCGAGCCTTCCTGGAGGGACAGATGCCCAGGCCACAACCCCATCTACCTATGGTAAACAGGGGGTGGCACACCCGGCCAGGGCCCTTGGGGGGCCAAGGCAGAGCCCCAGGGGAGGGGCCAGGTGGCTCAACACAGGTAGGGCTGGGACTCTATGCTTTCCTGAAGGGGCTTCTTGGCCAAGCAGCCGCCCCCTCCCCACCCCTTCACCCTGCAGCCCCGATGCTCCAGCCAGCGCTGCAGCGGGGGCAGCACAGCCTGGGCGAAATGCAGCCTGGTCAGCCTTCTGTTGTGTGATGGGCACCTAGCCCTAAGTACGAAATACTGTGACCACTACGGACGACACCGTGATGTGACCCTATCCTCCCAACCACACGTTAAATACCACACTTGCTCAACACAGACACTTTCTGAAACTCGGCTCCTACCTGTCTAAGAAGACCGCGTGACTAACCTGTAGCCTCACCTCATGGGCATGTGCACTGTCCTGGCCTCATACCCACACACATGGCCCCATCCTCTAAGTAAGTAGCCTCGAAACACATACATGTCCTTCTGCCGTATTCAGGCCACGTCTGTAACAGCACGTGCTGCGGGAACGTCTTCAGTTCTGCTCTAGCAACATGCGCACGTCTGTCTCCTGCAGCCTCAGTGACAGGACTGCTCATACTGTCTCGTACCCGTTTGGAAGTACTGGTTGTCGCCGGCTCAGCGTCGTTTCCCTATACTCGATCCTGTCCCAGTAATCCTGTTATAATCAGGCACTACCAGCCTAGGAGGTGATAAAGCTAAAGGAAATCTGTAAAACGTGCTTTTGCTCACATAAAGGCATCAGGAGAGATTTTTTGTCCATCACGCTGGCGTCTTCATCAGAGGGAGGCCCTGGAGGGCGGTGGGAGGATGTGCAGTGAGGGTGGCACCCCAGGCCCAGGAGAGGCAGCTGCAGATGCCTCAGAGGGAAGGGATGGGCTTCTCCCCTGCTGGACTCTGAGCTCCCACAACCTCACAAAGGACATGCATGCTCGCAGGCAACTTTCTGCGGCCAGGAGCCCAGGGGCAGTTAGCCTGTGACCCAACTTCGGATAGGCCCCTCAGGGTCTGGTGGAGGCAGCTGTAGCGATGGCACCCACAGTGATGATCCCCGGACTCTGTCTGATGTCACAGAGCTAGAAAGATCAGGACGTGGTGGGAGGCGAGGGAGGGGAGCTTGGGATTTGAGCTGTGTCTCTGGACCGACTGGAAGGCACGGCCTGGCGAGTGCCCTGTCCACACTGGGACGAGGTCCAGCCGAGCTCCGACCACTGCCCCCCTAGGGTTCCTTCTCGGCGTTAGAGTGAGGGTCCAGGCAGCGGTGCTGAGCCTCTCCAAGTAGACGACGGCTGCCTCCAGAGGCCGTGCAGAACCTTCCGGAACAGCTGTGCAAACTGAGAGTGGGAGGGGGTGCGTGTGCTCACATCCGCAGCCCTCTCCTGAGGAGTGGGTGGGAACAAACAGAACCAGGGACCCTTGGGGTCATGGATGCAGAGACGGGCGCGCAGTGAGGTGTCCTGAGGAGACCCACGCGCCCCCACGCTGCCTGCAAGGGGCCACTGGCCCTCTCGGCTCTGGGCAGCTGAGGCCTGGCCCGTGGGAGCATAAGACTGGGCCTCAGAGAAGAGCTGCAGCCCGAGGCTGTGTCCTGCCTTGTTCTGGGCATGGTGTGGGTGGGGGAGGGTGGCGCCAGGGACACGCCTGGACCGGGTCTCCCAAGGCGCTGGGGGATGGAAGGTGAGTGTGTGGCTGGCCTTCGGGAATAATGTCCGGGGCTGCAGGTTGGCAACAAGGCCTTCTGAGGTCCAGCTCTGGCCTCCCTGCCGGGTGTTCCTGTGCCACCACTGTCCATTGGGCAGCAGATCCAGAACCAGGTCAAGACCCAGCCATGTGGCCTAAGCTGCTGGGCGCTTATCTACACTGGAGCCCTGGGCAGGATACAGACTCAGCCGGGCTGTGTCGTGTTAGCTGGTCCTCGTCCTGAAGCACCATGAGACTTGTGCCAAATGCAGTGGGAACAAAGCAGGGCATTTCGAGGCGACTGGGTCAAAGGTCAATATAAATTCTTCTCAAATCCTATTTTCAAGCAGCTGAACCCTTCCACTTGCAGTAGTAACTCAAACTTCCTTCAGTTATTTTTTCAAGTGATCTGACAATTTGCTTTTTTTTGGCACTTGCCAAAGCCAGGCTTCGGATTATTTGGAGAGAAAGCAGTAGGCAGAAATTGGTCAGAGCAGCCTGGGGGTGCCTGGAGGGTCCCTGTAGGCCCGGTTGAGTTTACAGCCCTGAGAGGGTCCCCGTGGTGCAAGGCTTGTAAAAGCAGCTGAAGCAGCAACTAATTAACTCCCCGCAGCCTTGAGAGTGACCCTTGGTCACCGTGGTGACCACGAAGTCTGGGCAAACCCGGATTCCTGCTGAGACTGCGCCAAGCAGGTCCTCAGAGTAGCCTCAGGAACTGGACCCGAGTTCTCCATTGGCAGAGGAGGGCAGAGCCAGCGGGCTGGGCATCCTGTGACAGTGAAGGGAGGGCCAGTATGAGGTGCCTACAGTGGTAGACATATGCAAGGATGCTAAAGCCTCTGCCTGGAGCCTCTTGCCACCAGCTTGGGACAATGTATCCTCTGGGTGAACTGTGCGGGGGGGCAGGCAGAGTGCCCCAGCCTCTTGGGTGTGTCCCTCATCAGAGGCTGTTGGGAGCAAGGATCTCCAGCCAGCCAGGGTTCTGCATTCCAGCCAAATCCGGATAGTTTATGGATAAACTGTGGCACATCCAGACAATGGAACAACCTCCAGCAATAAAAAGAAATGAGCTCTCAACCAACGGCAAGACATGAGGAACGTTAAATGCATATCACTAAGTAAAGAAGCCAGTCTGAGAAGACTATACTCTGGATGATTCCAACTATATGACATTCAAGAAAAGGCAAAACTATGGAGACAGTGAACGGATCAGTGGTTGCCAGGGGTTAGGGGAGAGGGAGGGATGAATCTGGGGAGCATGGAGGATTTTTAGGGCACTGAAATAAGTCCGTAAGAGATTATGGTGGACATGCCGTTATACATTTGTCCAAACCCACAGAATAAACCACACCAGCGTGAACCCTATGTAAACTGTGGCCTTTAGTTAATAATAAAGAAGCGATATTGGCTCCTTAGTTGTAACAAATGTATCACACTAATGGAAGATGTTCATGATGGGGAAACTCTGTGTGTGTGGCAGTAGGAAGGATATGGGAACCTTCCATACCCTCTGCTCAGTCTTTCTGTAAATCGAAATTGTTCTTAAAAAGGTCTATGAATTTTAAACAAAACAGGGCTTAAAATACTGGCAGCGAAAGCAGGTGAGTAGGTAGGGGGAAACAGTCAAAGCACCTTGAGGCCACAGGTCCATCACGGTGGCAAGGAGGGGATTAAACTTAGACTTTCAGTTAGTTAAATGAGCACATACTCACCTGAAAGAAACAGGGTGTGTAACTTGCTAATTAGGAGATGGAAAATAAGTGGAAGGAGAAAAACCTCAAAAGAAAGCTAAAAGAACAAAAAGAAAACACAAAGATGTGGAAATAAAATGCAAACGCACGAACTAAGATACAGGGACTTGTTACTTAAAGAGTATCCACCCCGCTGGAAAAAGTATCCTGCTCTGTGCCGTCACAAGAGGCAACACCGAAGACAAGGACACAAATCCAGACTCTGCAAAACAGGAGATTACTATGGCTTGTTTCTTGGCCAATACATTTGAAAACAGATGAAATGGACAAATCCCCAGGAAAATACTTGCCACTAAAACTGCAAAAGAAATGGAGACTCTGCATGTCCGGCAGCCACAAGTTTGTCAGTGGCCACAAAGACCCACCAAGGCTGGGTGGTGATGCAGGAGCACCAGCTCCGTCCTGTCTGTGAGGGTGAGAGCGAAACCTGGAGCAGAACCAGGAAATGCCAGTGTGGGGCAGAAAACTGCAGACGAATCTCACTGATAACCATGAAAAACCAAAACAAAATCATAGCAAGTTACACCCAGTAATGTATTCAAACATACACAGCAAGACCAAGTTGATTTGTCCTAGGATGTAAAACTGGTTCAACGTTAGCAATATTAATGTAATTCACTTTACCAAATTAAGGGGAAAAAAGTGATCTCACAACCGATGGAGAAAAAACCATTTGCTAAAATTCAACACCCATTCATTTGGGATAAAAATATCCCAAACAAAAGAAAACAAAAAACTTCCTAGTAAACTAGAAACAGAAGAGAACTTGTAGAAGTGGCCACAATAAACAACCAACCAAGAGACAGCCAGGGCCATGAACCAAGGGTCACCCAGTCCTGCTGCTGTACCCGCTGCCTGGGACAGCACAGCACATGGACTCCCGGACAGCCAGGAACAAAGACGGGGCACTGCTGGGGGGCAACAAGGAACGACAAACACAGAGCGTGGGACATGGGAACTTAAGATCCCACCCGAGTTTTCCTCGGGAACCGCAGCGGATGCTCACCTGGAACAGGATCTGTAAGGCCCCGTGGAGGACACACATGCGCCGTCCGAGAAAGACAAAGAAGGGCACCACAAGCTCCAGGAAGTGGTTGCTGAAGGTCTCAAAGTGGTGGAACCACCACGGGGAGCGGTGCAAGAAGTAGGCCATGGGGTTGGGCACCGGCTGTGTCTGTGGGAGAAAAGGAGGCCCAAGTGAGCTGTGCCTGGGGCGGAGCACCACCCCAGGGGACCTGCCCACCCTGGCCCTGCCTCGTGCCCACTGGCTGCCGAGGGCGAGGCAGGCTTCTGGGGAGAGGCGGTGTCCTGGCTGGGAAAGGCACAGGGCGACCTGCTCTCCAGCAGCTCACACACAGCTAAGATGAGCCACCAGGATGGTGACGGTGGGGCCACATCTCTCAACCTTCTCTACCTGCTTGGTTTCCTGTCATTCTGGCACTGACCCCTTCAGGGGACCCCAAGGGCCCTGGTGACATGGGAGCTCAGATGCTGAGAGTCTGTGGTCAGAGCCCTGAGCAGCATGGGCGCCCGAGAGGTGAAGGGACAGCACAGGGGGAGGATGTGGGATCATGGGATCCTCACATATGGTGGACATGGAGGCTGGGGCAGTGGCCCCATGTGTGTGTTCCAGGGAACAGCTTCCACATGTGTGAAGGGTAGGCGGGCGAGGCAGGTCCCCAAGGCCTGCATGTTGACTCAGCCGTGGTGCTGGCCACCAAGAGCCCAGCTGACGGGCCCTGCACCTCTGACCACAGGCTCTATCCTCCCTGCACATGGGGCAGTCCATGAGGGGCCAGCTGTGACACCATATGGAGTTGGGGTGGCCTCAGTGTGGACATCCAGATGTTGGTGAAGGGTACTGTGTGCAGGTACCCTCCACATTGAGCCTAAGGGCTGGACACCAGGCTGCGGCGGCCGCAGACCCAGTGGACCTTGGTGCCTACCCTGATGCTAACTGCTGGCTCCCGTCTGCAGGGAGTGCAAGCCCGTGAAGGGCGCCAGGGTCCGCAGGGTCCCCTCCCCCTAAGGCCTGGAGCCCGGGCCTCACTTCTTAGCTGCCACCACAGTCTGACACAGGCCTCTCGCATGCTGCCCTTCTCCCTCCTGGGGCCTCATGTTCTCCAACACACATGCATGCACACGCGTACACACGTGCGCAGACACCACGGCTGCCATCCACCATCGGAGGGAAAGGCTGGGGCCAAAGAGAGAGATGGTAATATCGGTGGTTCCAGCACGGTTCCAACTTTCAAACTTAGAATGTTTCTGATAATGTTTAAGTGACTTCACTTGAAACATGCTGTTTATATCCTAGCAGAAGTGCCCTCCTGCAGCTGCTGCTGGAGCGCCAACCAGCCCGAGCAGGTGGCGCCCAGCACCTGGCCCTGGGCCTGGCTGCAGCTGACCCTCACCCTCCACCTGGGCACTAGTCAAAGCACCTTGGCCTGGGTGCCCTGGAGAGGGCGGCCTCTGGTTTCACACTTGGGGCAGCGGGGGAGGGACACAGGCAGCAGGAGGAAGTCATGAAGTGGCCGCTGGTGAAGGGCCGCTGTCCCACCTGGGAGAGTTTCCCTGCCAGCTTCTCATTTGGACACGATCTCTGACTTAACAATAAACCCCAGACTCCCGACCTCCCAAACACCCCTGCCCTGCCAGGCCCGTCTCCTCTTACCACAGATGTGTTTTCTGCACCTTTTGAGAGCAGCTGTGGGGACCTCAGTGTGAGCCTCCCAGAAGCACAACACACTGGTCAGGACTGGGGACGGGGGCACGGGGGGGCTCTCCTACCACTGCCAACAATGCCCCTGTGAACAGGAAGCCTGAATCCGGGCCCTCAGCTCCCATCTCTCTACCCTCCTCCGCTAGGCACCGGGACAGACACTGGGGCACAAGCTCCCTGCAGGACATCCCAGGTGTGGGGGAGCCTCGCACTCCCCGTGTCAGGTCTGGGGCTCATACTTGGGGCAGGAAGACCCCAGGGTGGCAGTGCGTCGCAGTTCAGGGTTCCCACCCAGCCTGGTGGTTCAGGGGCATCAGCCAGGGGCTCCCCTCAAAGCTGCCTTTCTCCCCTTTGCAGTTGGAGGCTGTGAAAACCGCCCATCAAACCCAAGCTTCCCGGTTTCAGCTTCCTCTGAGGACATCCGCAGACTGGGCAGCTCCACTGGCCTCTGAGCAGTGGGTTCTGGGCCCGTTGTCCGTCCTGCATCTCGTAGCTGCATCCCCTGTGAGGAGGGTGTCTCTCCTCTGCACTCTGTGGCCTGTGTGGGTGTGGATGCATGGCCGCTGGACTCGCTGGCCTGTAACCTTCACTACCACTCCAGGTGTTTTTCCACTTTCTGGCTCTAAAGATGCTCAGGATCCCCCACCTGCTCCCTGCTGCAGCTTGGGGGCAGCCACTCCTCCAGGAGCCGGGTCCCTGTGCGGGGAGGCTGCCGTTAGAAACCCGGCCTGGGTGTCACTGTCTCTGGGCTCCTCAGTGGGGAGAGCTAGGAATGTGCAACTGCGTCTCACCTGCCCTGCGTGAGTGCCAGCCCAGCCTGCAAACTTGCATTCACCCGCCTTCTCTCACATCGTGGCTGCAGAGGCTCCCAGTGTGTGAATGTGGAGGGTGGATCAGACAGGGAGGGGAGCCCCTCTGGGGAGGGGGTCCAGGGCTACGAGGGTAATGGGGTGGGGGAGCAGGACTATCCTGCTCAAAGGCAAGTGTTTCCTGACGCCAGATTCACCACACGCCACTCAGCGCCTGACTGGAGTGAAACCACTGTGGTCCTAAAATTGGAGATATTCTGGTGGTTAGCAACAATTTCACTCAACAACAGGAAAACACAGCATCAAATCAGTTCCAAATGTTTCAGCAAACAGCACAGTGCTTTCTGAATACAGTGTGTACACGTGTGCACGTGTGTGTGAGAGTGAAAGCAAGGCTGCCTGAAGGTGCTGAGGTCCCTGGACAGGAGCGTGTGGTGGATGTGAGCGCAGACCCCTCTCCCAGCAGCACCTGGAAGGGCGCCCAGCTGGTTCCCCTGGGTCAGGAGCAGCCCCTCCATCACGTCTGGGAAGAGGGACAGTGGACCCTGCTTGCTCCTCAGGGCTGAAGACCTCACCGTCACCAACAGCCACGGGCAGCAGGGAAAGGAAGAGTGAGCTTCGATGAGACAGCTGCACCCCGTCCATGGTGAGGAGAGGCTGGGACCTCCACTCAGAAAAAAAGGGAGTCCAGGGCCCTCTGCACCCCCACCCCAGTAAACAAAGGCAGGCAGGGCCCACTCCAGGTGAGAGATGTGCTGCTGACGTGGATCTGTGGGCTTCCTTCTCCTATTCCCACCCCTTCCCAGACCCAAGTGAGGTGTCCCGGCCATGGGGAGGCAGCTTCTCTGATGGCCTGGAGGTGGGGGTCCCTTGGGCTGAGAGGGCCTGGCACCTGCCAGCCAGCAGGGAAACGCAGACAGTCCTGCTGTCCCCAGCCCTCGAGGCACCGGGGCCAGGAGAGCCATGTACCCACAGGCTGGGGTCCCTGAGGGTGGGAACTGCGGTGGGGTGGTGGTGGCCACTGTGGTGGCCCCAGTGAGGACCTGCAACCTACTGCCGAGGACATGCGTCCACGAGGCCTTTGGCCTTTGTTTTGCCCCTCCTGGGGTTTCTCAGGGCCAAGCCCTCAGCCCCAATCCTGGGACCCAGGAGTGGCTACTGCCCCTCCACCCGAGTGGACAGTGGCAGGCATGGGGGCAGGGCTCTCAGGTCACCTGCTCACAGGGAGCAAGCCCAGTGCAGATCCCAGGACTCGGTCTCCAGCTCACTGTCCCCAGCTGACCGGATGGTCACATCAGTCGAGCAGAAACGCTCCCTCTGATGGGCCCTTTCTGAAGACCCACTCGGAGCCTGTTGGCCTCGCTTGCAGCTCCTGGCGATTCAGGACGCAGATGAAAGAGAAGTGTGTGTGCGGGGGGCCTGTGGGGCAGAGTCTCCTGGTCACCAAGCCTGCTCGTCCTCCTCCAGAGCCGCGTCCTGAGGGGCTTCTCAAGGAACCTGTGCGGGATCCTGTGTGCGCCTCCCAATGGGCAGCCCCCGCTTCTTGCACTGCTTACTGTAAAAGTAAGAAAATACACGGCTCCCCATGCTCGTTCAGAGCTGGGAGGGAAGTGAGTTCCTGCTGGGGGGCTGCAGGAGCACGGGCTCCCCATGGCTGCGGCAGAGTGCGGAGCCCTTCTCTGGAGCCAGGCGGGCTTTGGCATTTCCATCTGTGGCTGGGGCGGGCATCACTGGACGAGGGACCCATCCTGGACTTGTTAGAACGACTCTGTTCTTCAGGGGCAAGTCTCCGTGGAAGGCGTGGACGCAAGGGACTGCAGACTACTGGCGACTCCCCAGCCAACGCGGCCTCAGGTTGGTGAAGGGCCTCAGATGCAGACCTGGGAGGGGTGGGGGGGCGCACATCAGACTTTTAAACAGGGGAAGGACATGACCAAGTTAATGGGCTAGGATTTCACTTCAAGGTAAGGTGGGCCTCCCTGAGCCTCTCTGTGCCACAGACATGAGAAGAGGTGCGGGGCTGTGGTGTCTGCATCTCCCGCAAAGAGGATTCCTTGCAAGGTTTCATTTCCAGAAGGCTGGTGCTGCTGGTCGAGCCATGTTCCCGTCTGCAGGTTTACGATCTGCCGAGAGATGTGTTCGCGGGGGTGGGGCCTGTTCTGTGCTGACCTGACGTCAGCAGGGTCCCCGGGCCTCCCTTCTCCAGCCAGCCCAGTACAGCTTCATTTTTGTTTGCACCGAAGCTGGAAAAACCACCACGCCGTGAAGTCTGGTTGTAAACCGTGGAAGTGGCGACTGGAACATCGCACCCCGTAAAGCTCGGCTGCAGCGCCAGTGCTGCCCGTGCTGCGTCCTCGCCGCGCTCACCTATGGGGCCGCAGCTCGTTAGAGAATAAGGCCCTGTGTCCAGGGCTGCCCTACCAGATCCCTGTAACATTTTACAATTGGTTTCCCTAAAAAGAGACGATTTAAAATAAGAAAAACGTCAGGAAAGTGTGGAGAGTGATAAAAATCGTGTAGGAATCTAGCAGGTACAAATCTGCAGGGAGATCTTCCTGTCAGGGTGCCAGTCCCCTCCTCAGGACAAGTCCAAGGACAAAAATGTTTTCCAGCCAGATTCCCATTTTAGGGACTATAAATAACGTGTCTGGGTTTGAATGAGAAAAGACACTCTTGTAACTCTCCTCTGAAGAACAAGTTTCTTCAAACTCTCAAGTCCCCCAAGCCCGTTTAACACACCCCTGGGCTGCACACCCTCTCTGTTGATGCACAGGGCTGGGAGGTGAGGGTCCGTGGCGGGGGTGGGAGGGGGCTTCGCTGGGCACAGGATGCCGGTGTGTGTCCCCAGATTGCAGGGGAGGGGAGACTGCACCTCTTGGGATGAAGAGGCCACATTGCTGTGTGCTCTCACGTGTGGTGGAGAGTGGCCCCATGGGCACTGGAAGGGGCAGGGCCTTTGGGTGTCGGCTGAAGGCTCCTCGCCTCTGTCTGCAACACGCACACAAAACACCTTCTCACAAACTCAGGAACTGCCCTTGGACACAGCCAGCAAGCTAGGACCCCCAGCCTCTCAGAGGTAACTTGGTCACGGTGTCTGCAAGTTCACATTCACTGCTTTCCCAGGAACGTCTGGATGAGGCAGAAGTTCTCTGGCTTGTACAGCTGTGCCTGGGCACTCAGTGACAGCTGGACAGGCTCAAGGGCCACAAAACCTGCAGGTCACAGGCGGCTGGGCTGGGCCAGTGTTCACACTCAGGTTACGGCAGCTCATCTAGAGCATCAGGACACAATGGCCAGTGTTTCCCTGGATGACGCCCTGTCCCAGGAGGGTGCCTGGCCCCTGGAAGGTGGGAGGGCTCTGGAGTCAGTGTGCTAAGAATGAGAACAGGTGGGTGGGGCCGGCTGCAGCTGGTCACCAACGTCTCTGGTGCTCAGCGCATGAGGTAGGTGTGTCTGGAGACCCAAATACAACCTTAAGCCAGGTGCCCCGTGTGTCCCCGGGGGTGCCAGTCAAACTCCGGGACGCCCCTGCCCGAGGACAGCCCCCTGCTGCTCTGTCTTCCATGCTGGGTGCCTCCTGAGCTGGTTCTTGGGGGGTCTCCTGCCCACCTGGCTCTGCCTGCAGCCCTAAGCTTAGCTGCTCCCAGGAGAGACAGTCCTGGTGCTGACCAACCATTGGGGAAGAAGTTCCAGACACTGCACAGGGAGCTGTTTGCCAGTGGATGTAACTGCTCTGCATGCAATTTCTGCAGATGAGCCCACCTCAGCCAGGCTTTCAGGGAGCCCCCAACTACAGGTCCTGAGGTGGAACCTCTCAGAAGGAAAGCATGGGGGACCCTGCTTCCCTGTGCCCAGTGTGGAAAGCCGGCTCCCCAGATCCCAGAGACTGGTCGAGGGTCCAGTTCAGGCTGTGGAACCGAAAGTCAGTGTTAAATTTCCCCGAATCTCCAGCAACACAATGGAGCTAGATGCCCCCAGAAGCACATATAAAACTGTTGGCAATGTTTGTAGTTGATTTACTTGAGACCCAGCTGAGAATGTTTCCTCTTGTATCAAAACCACGGGGGTCTGTGCCTGGCTCCTTCCTGATAATGGACCTCGTAAAACCTACGTGGACATGGAGCGCCCCACCGCGCAGCTGTTCCCAGCGAGAGCTGGTGTCCCTGCTGCCGGAGCTGGGCCGCGTCCGCGGGTGTTCTGAAACTAGCAGTTGCATGTGCGCCAGGGGACAGCTCACACGTTCAAGGCTTCTCCCTGTGGGGCTGTGGCAGACGGGGCAGAACGCGGCGAGGAGCACACTGGGGACACCGTCCTTGCCCTGTGTGGGCCTCTCGGGTACATCCCATGGGGCACGTGGTCAGCAAGTGCAACCCGACCAGACCTGCACAGAACGCGCTGCGTACTTGCCACGATGCTGGGTCTCCACACAGACCTCGAGGGTTCGCCATGATGCTGCTCAATTTTGAAAATTTCCATATAAAGACATAAAGTCACAACAGCAGAAAACCAGGTTTCAGCAGCAACTTGTGAGCAAACCCTGGGCTACAGGTTACTCCCAACTGCACATAACAGGTGCCCAAGACGCAGCCCACGATGCAGCCACATGCGGGCCACGCCCCGTGGTACCTGCCTCTTGGATGCCATGACGACCGCACCTAGGACTTGATGCCACCTTCAAAAGCTCTCCATGGATGTTATTTCTGTGAGACAAGCATCTCAAGTGTTTCACATAAAAACAGCACATGGTGCTGTCTTTACAAGTCTCAGAAACGACAGTTTGAGAGAATGGAAGGGAATTCTGGGATTCGTCAACTCGTCTTCCTTTGTGATGTGCCAAAGCCCGCCTAGTCCAGGTCCTTGAAATCACTGCCTTGCAAGCCACTTCCCCAGAGTTTTCACAAGCACCTGCCCTACATGGGATACACACAACAGTGGACAGATGGGAGACATGTGGTCGGGGCAGAGGCTCTGAGCATGCGTCCCTCGAACTGCTGTTGTGGACCAAGGGAAACAGGGCCTCGTGGAAGGGAGAAGCAGGGTCCAGCCCATGGGAAGGGGTGGGGAGCATTCCCTGACCAGCATCTGACACCTGCCCTCACAGCCACCAGGCTATGTGGATGTGTTGGGCAGAGTGCTTCCACGGATCGAGGTGGGGCAGGGACAGTGCCTGGACAGTTGGATCTCATGGTCACATCTGCATGGGGGCACCTAGCAGCAAAGGCCACCGAGTCGTAGGTCTGCTGTGGCCAGCAGTGTGGATGGCCAAGAGCGTTATGAAGAAGAGCAGAAGGGCGCTGCATCCCTCCCCCGATCCCAGCTCTCTAAGGTGGGCAGGCTCTCAGAGAGATGACCAGATACAAGCACAGAGCCAACTTCTGGCCCTGTCACAGTTGGGCACGTAGCTCCTGCTCCACGGTCGAGGCTCTGGGGTGGATCCCGACATGCCCTGCAGGTCAGTGGTCCCACGGTGAATGGATACAAAGGCTGCCTCTGTGGGCGAAATGCTGCGGGACTTTACAAGTAACAGGAGTGGAAAGTGATTTATGTCCTGGGTTAAAGGTCAGCTCTGAGTGCAGGACTTCGGAGCAAAACAACAGCGTCACTTGTTTACCTCGTTCACGCACTGGGGGTGGGGGAGAAAGACCAGGCCCAGACCAGCTCCCAGGGACACGGCAGACAGGCCCTCGGAGACCACCCAGCGGCCAGACCGTCTTCACAACCCAGTGACCAGAACACACCCCCTTACAAGCGAGTCGCCAAGGCTTGGGGTCACGGCTTTCTCATGCAAGTGATAAGTCCAGCACAGAGGAGTTTTAAGGTATCAATCTGCAGAATCAAAGTACTCCAAAGAGAAAAAGTTCAGTCTTGATCAGTCTGCACAGAGAAGAGGCACCTGGGAACACGAGTTTGCTGCTAAGAGCATTTTGTGCATCTTGAAGCTAAGTGGGCGAGATGTAAACCCGCTGGCACGTAAACCACTTTTACTTTTCATCCTTCCTGCAGCGTCTGACAGTGGCCATGTGCCCAGGGGTCTTCCTGGTGCCCTCACTAAGCGGCCGGGACTGGGAACAGCCATGCAGGCAGAGAACGGACAAGGACGGAAGCCATCGGTGCACTGCTCCAAGGGATTCCGACCTGTGCATGCTTGGGTGGCCTGTGTGTCTCAGCCACAACGATGGAGGCCGCCTACCTCTTCTCTCGTGGTGCCTGAGGATCAATGTTCCTTCTGATAGGACAGACTGAATTCACCAAAAACTGCCCTTCAGTTACGATGTTATTGCCCACGGGGAAGAGCCCCTAAGGTGGCTCTCAGGCCTGGGACTCACAGGGATGCCCTCTGTGAGACAGCTGCGAGACTCTGCCAGGTGCCTGGGCGCCACACAGGAGGCAGTGCGATGCCCCCAGACACGGTGCAGCCTCACCCGACCCTTGGTCCAGTTGGTGAAGATGAGAAAGACGGCACAGGCTATGGGCTGCCCACACCCCTCACAGCAGACCTGCCTCCCGCCGCCCCCAATGCGCTGCCGGGTCCAGGGTGAGTATGGGCCCAGGGCCTGCTTCCTCATTGCCTCTCAGGGTCAGGGTGCTGGGGCTTGGCTCCTGTGACCTCCCGGGGCCTGGTCGTAGTAATATACCTCAAGGACGGCATCCCCGTCAACAGCCAAGTTCAAGGTGAAACAGAAGCACCAGCAAGATGAGAGATGGGCCTGAATGCTCCTCTCACAGAGGCCCCTCCCTGCTGCTCACTTAGGGCCCCTGGTCCTGCCAGTGCAGCCTCCTCTCTCTTCTCACAGGCCCTGCGGTTCCTGTGGCCCCTGCTGCTGGTGGCCACAGACTGGAGTCCAGGTCACCTAGGACAGACCACGTGGCCCAACTGTCTTTGCCCCAGGGGCACAGACAACCTCAAAGGGATAAATCAAGCGGTTCTGCAATCAGCCAAGGGCACGAGAGAGTTCCAGCCCCTACTCCTGACATCAACCCAGTGCCCTCACTCCAGTTCAGTTTACAAAGTGGCTGTTGAAACAAGATTCCACTGAGGAAAGGCTTTTGGTGCTAGAAGGGGCCCACCCCTCCAAACGGCCTCTGAGGGCTGACAACCCCGCCTGACCCAGATGCCATGGGACCCACAACCTCGGTGGCCGACGCCCTGTCTTGCCAGCCCAGCAAACGGGACCCTCTGCAAGCCATCTGTGACCTGACGCCCGCCCGCCCCAGGAGACAGGCCCAGGAGCTGTGGCAGGAGTGTAGGTGGCCACGCCGCTCACCTCATAGTGGAAGTCCATGCAGGTGAGGTCCCGCCAGCACCGATCCCCACGGATCTTGATCAGACCCTGCCAAGGAGACAGAGAGAAGTGTGAGCCACTTCAGAACCAACACGTAAGAGATGCAATGTCACCTGACACCTGACGTGATATGAGACAGAAAGTTTGAATGATGCTTCAGGAAAGGCACCTTCAGGGTGTCTGATGACTAAAAGTAGCCAATGCAGCTCAAAAGAAGCACTGCCTCCTTTCTGTAGAGTCAGTTCCTCCTGTGTTTTCCTTAAAACCCCGTTTTTAGACTCTGACCTTCATCACAGTAGTGCAACCGTGAGGCTTTGGAAATGGGCAAATTTGCAAAAGCACAAGAACACAACCTGTCTCACACGTCTGGAGACGCCACCTGAAATGTGGAAGGGACAGCGTCCCAACTGCTAGGGTGATGACAGTTCAGAAGCTCTGGTGGCCTGGGAGAGAACACTCACCAGCTACGGCACAGGAGATCCTGGTGCTCAGGCCCGGGAGGGGCTCAGGGCGCTGCCGTGCTGCCCAGCCCACCGAGAAAGCTGCCGCGGAGAGCACAGCCTTGCTGAACGGCCCTCAGGCCAGCTTCTCGGGGACCCTGCCGGACTCCCTGCTGTGCAGTGTCCAGGGTGGCCTGGACAGGTGGCCTGGTCTGCAGTCGCAGGGGCACTCTGCTCACGTGCCGGCACGCATCCCCACCCGCCTGCCCTTGGGAATCACAGCTCCACACGATCCCTTCAGAGTCAGAAGCAAACTGCTCCCCGACAGGACCAGACTGGTGCTTGAGACGCAGAGAGCTCTTAACGTCTGTGTCTCATGTGACGGCTGGACTGGAAGGGGAGAAGCTGTGTCCATAACGAAGCAAGCCTGGATGGCAGTGGCTCCCTTGTGGTGCTGGTTTCTGCAACTGCTGCTGCTCCAGGGGCAGGTCCCGTGGCTTTAACCCACACACCCGACCAGGCTGTCTGCGGGGAGCCTCCTCACCGGACGCAGCTGACCGCAGCCCGTGACCACGTCTGCACAAAGCACCTCATAGCAACACCAAGACCGGAGTTCGGTTGAAGACCTGGGGTGGCAGCCCCACCAGGCTGGTGCATACAACTGACCTTCCCGCAAGGGAAGGACTTGAGGGTGGTTGAGGGCTCTAATCCGAGGACAGGACAGTGTGGTGGCCATGGAGCCAGCAAGACAGGATGACTGTCCAGGATGTGAGTCACGGCCCTCTCTGGACTCATCTGGAATGTGAAGCCCACAGGATGGGCTGAGGGAGCAGCCAAGACCTCAGGCCTGGGCCCTGCTGGGCTCATGGACACAGCAACACGAAAAGGAGCAGGGATTATGAAACAACAGAGAAGGTGGAGCGGAGTGTGGCAGCCACGCTGGCTTCTACAGTGAGACTGAATGACAGTGTCCCTGCCGTGCACGCAGGCCAGACACGAGGTAACTGTGCAGCCTCCCAGGGGGTTCACAAATACATCCGAAAGAAACTCCACTATTCACTTCCGGGCACTGTGAAGACCCAGGGGCTGTTTCAAAGTTGGTTTTGGAGGGGCCTGCTGCCTATTTCAGCACCACCTCCCTGGGGTCCTGTACATCCTGCGGTGTAGGGGCCCAATCCTAGCATCACGGGAGCGCGTGTGCTGAGGCAGACCTGTGCTCCAAGGACCTGAGGGTTGCTGTTTAGAGACTCACAGGATGAATCACTTTGAGAAGCAGAAAGTCACGTCTCCCTGGAAACTGGGTTTGCTTAGCCCACAGAAGTGCCAGAGAAGTGACTTCCAGTTTGAACTCTGCTATATAGTCCCGTCTGTATGAAAACAGCACTTGGGACAATCAAACGTGTCCTGCTGACCTAGATCTGACCAAGCCCCTGCCCTGCTGATGCGGATGAACCGCTGGTTTCTGATGAAAACGCACCTGCCCGTTCGGCAGGGAAACTCAGCTGCTGTCACACGATGCTCCCCTGTGGGTGCGGCTCCGCTCCCTGCATCCTTCAGAATCCGAGAGTGGTACTCTTTGGAGACTCAAACCAGGCAAAGGAGAAAAAAAACAAAATAATTAAAATGTCATTCAAATTCTAAGCTGATATGAGACACTTAAAAATCTGAAACATTCTTTTGGGAGCGGAAGATAATTACATTCCTCCCCATCTATTGATTTCTCCCTACAATGCAGATGTCAGATTTTCCACGGATTTTTTTTTCTTCCAGAGTAAGTGTCAAAGGAACAAAGCCTTCTTTCAGCCTTTTTCAGCCCAAAATTAATTCCAAAAAAATGGCACAGACAGGCCAGCAACACACGAGTGACCTACAGCTGTCCACACAACCCCTGCTCTCCCTGGGGAAGGGAGAGTGCTGGGATGCTGGAACATTCCGGGGCGACCGGGGAGACCTCAGGCCTTATGGGCAGCGTTTGGGGGCAGGTGCCCACGGGATGCAGAGGGGCTTCTCTGAGGCTCACAGGTCCAAGAACACGATTCTTAATATCTCCCATTTGGAAATGAGAGAAAGCAAGGCCCCACGCCACAGGAAGAACATCCATTTCTGTAACACTGCAGCAGTCCCATCACACCTAACTGGGTAGGGGGGGCTCCCAGACCTACAGCTGTGGAAGAGGGGGTGGCCCATGGGGTCCTGCACCAGCACAGGGGCTCCCTCCACAGCACCCCCATTTTGTAGACACCACACCCCGTTCTCTCACTGTCACAGCCTCTGCGTGATCTAGAGATCCTTTCTTCCTGATGCAAACACAAGTGACTAGTCCCATGTTCCTTTTCCACAAAGGACAAGCCTCTTTGACCTGGGGGTGGTGAGCACTAACAAAGGGTTTGCAGGTGCGGGAGGAGTGGTGTTCCACCCCGAAGCAGGCTTGCTGGTCTGGGACGCGCTATCAGCCACGCTGGGTGGGGGCCGGCGTGCCCAGTCCTGTCTGACCCGGCAGCACTCTGCATCTCTCCTCCGAGAGCTGAGCTGGGCCCATGGGACCCCACATGCTCTGTGAGCAGGCGGAGGGGGATCCCACGTCTCTGGGCACAGAGACCACTGTGTGTGAGGCTCACTACTTAGCGCCCCTATCCACGCAGGTGGTGGGCAATGCGTCAGCTACAGGGGATCCTGTGGGCTGAAACACGCAGTCGCTGATACTGTTTGTGTGAAATTTCACTGTGCCCACTCCCCAAATCCGGGAAAGCCTGTGACAGCTGCCATGACATCTGTCTGTGACAGCCCTGCAGGGGCTGTGCCGAGCAGGTGGAAGGGACTGTCGCAGGTCCTTCCTCGCAGCTATTTCAGGCCTCAGGCACGACCGTCCTCGTGCCATGGCTGTTCCGAAACCAGAAAGAACCACAAAGTGGGTGCGCAAGGCAGGGGTTGGGGTGGGGTCCGCTGAGGGCCACAGCTGGGGCCAGAGGTCAGAGCACTGCAGCTGGCGCTCTCCAGAAGTTCCTGGATGCCTTTGCCAGGCTGAGGAAGGATGACAGAGCCCAGCAAGAAAGTCCCTTTCTTTGGTTCTGCCCACGCTAATGCGATAAAGCAAATTAGAATAATCGCTCTCATCCCAGGACTGGGCTGGCTCATCAAGGAAGTGGCAGCGACGCCCACTTGACTGTGGTCTTGGTGGGGCACGTCGCATTCCAACACCGATTTAATTATGTTAATTAGATTTTACTGCAGGCACTGACTCTGAGAAAAACCCCCGACTGGAAGCCTCCTTTTCCTTTTTACTTAGCTCCTTCTCCTCGCTAACGGTGTCTGGCCTCCTTTGCTCACCTTTCAGCACCAGTGGCTGGAGCATCTCCAGGACCGACATGCCAGTGTGGAAACTGCTTTAAAGGAGTTCACCCACTCGGAGCAGTCCAGGCCTCCGAGGGAAAGCACAGGACCCAAACGCAGACTCCATGGGCTTCCTGGTGGCAGCCTTGATTCAGCCAGGAATTCTTCCCAGCAGAAGAAGAGAGACTCCGTGGGCCCAGCCCGAGGTCCCAGCAAAAATGGGTACAGGTCTGGACAAAAAGAGGGGTGCCTGCTCTCCAGCGGGGCTCCAAGGGCTGCAGTGAATTACGACCCACCTGCTCCTCATCCTCAAGGTGTCTGGAGTTCAATGGGCTGCATCTCACAGCGATCCTCGTGTGAAAAAGCAAACTCATGATGGCTGAGCTACAAGTCACGTGAAACAAAACACTCCCGTCTTAAATGTTCAGTTCCATGTGTTCTCACGGTTGTGCACAAGCAGGAATCCACCCAAAACAGGACACAGGCTTACGCCCCACAGGACATTCCCCATGGCCACTTCCATACCCGCTGGCCAGGAGGCCATCAAGGCCTGCCCCCACCTCCACTCTGTCCCTGGATCTGGCTGCCCTGGGGTATCACACACAGGGGCCGGTGCCCTGTGGGCTTTGGGTCCGTCTGCACTGCTGCCTTGGGGGCTGGACCCCTCTCCTGGCAGAGTGCTGTCCCTTGAGTGAATGCACCACAGGCTACCTGTCCTGTAGATGGACACCGGGTTGGTTCCCAGGGCTTCTGTTTGGGCAGGGCTGCTGGGGACATGTGTGGACAGGCCTCCGTGTGGACATGGGTTTTCACTTCCCAGGAGTGGGAGACGGGCTCACAGGTAGGTGCAGGTCTCGCCTTGTGGGAAACTGGCCAGTGGCTGTTCAGCGTGGCTGCAGCACCCTACACCCTGCCGAGGAACACACCTACGAGGAATCTTGCCACCCGCAGGCGCACCGACTCAGCGTGCTGACATCAGGGTTTCACACTCAGCCCCTCTTGGGCCAACACAGCTTTCCCATCCTCATCATTGCTCCTGTCCCTTCACTGGTGAGTATGTCCAAGGCCCACACCTGCCTTCCTATTGTGTTGTGCATGCTCTTAAGGTTAGTTTTTGGTCGAACCTCTGCACTGCAAATGTTTCCCAATCTGTGGTTTGCCTATTCCTTTTCTTCTTTCTTTTTTTTTTTTTCATTTTTCAGTTTTACTAGGTAGAATTGTTAACAATTTCATTGCACATATACAACATATTGCGTGTAAATACATATATACAATACACTGCACTTTTTTTTTAGTTTACATATATGTACTAATTGTTTCTAAGAACAGATTAGGGCTTTAGCTTTTTAAACTTACATAGTTACCAAAGGAATAAAGCCAACTACAAAATAAGAATCAACAGAATGTGGTAATACAATCATAAAGGACAGTCAAATGTGCTTACATATATTCAAGAAATTAATCATCTAAGTTATAAATAATAAGTAGTTCATTTGTGTCCTTTTTTTTTTTGGTTCCACGTGTAAATGATATCATATGGCATTTTTCTTTCTTTTTCTGGCCCACTTCACTTAGAATGACGATCTCCAAGTCCATCTATGTTTCTGCAAATGGCATTATTTTATTCTTTTTTATGGCTGAGTAGTATTTCATTGTGCATATGTATGTGTGTGTGTGTGTGTGTACACCACATCTTTATCCAGTCATCTGTTGATGGATATTTGGGTTGTTTCTCTGTCTTGGCTATTGTAAGCCTATTCCTTTTTTTAATGGTGTATTTTGATGATGGAAAAATTTAATATCAATGAAGTATAATTTATCAATTCTTTTTCTTAATGGTTAGTGCTTTTTTGTGCCCCATCCAAGAAATCTTTGTCTACCCCATGGTAATTACCTATGGTATCTTCGAAAAACTTTACAACTCTGGCTTTTATGTTTGTAAAAAACCAAAAAACAAAAAACAAAAAACAAAAAAACTTTTCTTGCCCCATTGATTTAGCCAAGCCCCTTCATTGAAAATCAATCAACTACGAATGTGGGTCTATTTCTGGGAGAGATTCTTTTATGTTTTCTGCTAAGAAATTTTGGTTTTGCTTTTATGTTTAGGTCCATGATCTACCTCAAATTAGAGTCTGGTATAGATGAAATAGCAGCCAAAGCTCATTTTATTCTTCTACACAGACACCCAGTTATTTCAGCACTATTCGTAAAAAATGACTCTTCTTTTTCCATTGACTTGACTTGGTACCTTGGTTGAATATCAAATGACAGTAGAGGTTTGGTCTATTTCTGGTCTCTATTTTCTACTGATCAATGTTTGTAGTTCAGATCAACACCAGACTTCAGTTTTAAATTAAGCTGTAAGATCAGGAAGTGTAAGTCCTCTAACTTTGTTCTTTTTCAAGAGTCTTCTCTTGTCTATGTAAATTTTGGAATCAGCCTGTCAATTCTCACCAAAAAAGATCACTGGGAGTTTGATAGGAGTTATCTTGAATCTCTATATAAAAATATGGGTGAAAGAAATATCTTACCATAATATGGTACATCTGTTTATCATGTAGATCTTTTAAATTCATTATCAGCAATGCTTTACTGTTTTAATGTATGTCTCATACATCCTTAATCAGATTTATTATGAGGTATTTGAGGGGTTTTGATGCAATGGCAGGTAGTATTTTGAAAATTTTATTTTCTAATGACTTAGTAGTACATGAAGTACCATTTACATTTTGCGTTAACCTTGTATCCAGCAACTTGCTAAATTCATGTATTCACTTTAGAAGTTGGTTTTTAGATTCCACTAGGTTTTCTATATGCATAATCAAGTCTGTGAATAAGTTTCATTTCTTCTTTCGCAATCTTTACACGTTTATTTCTTTTTCTTGTTCTACTGCACTAAGACTTTCTAATACTGTGCTGAAGAGCAGCAGCAAAACAGGCATTGGGCCTGTTTCTAATTGCATGCGAATGCTTTCAGTCTCTCGCCATTCTGGAAGTCTCTGACAGAAGTTTGACTTGGTGCTGCACTGTACCATTTGCTTTTTGCATCTGTTGAGATGATAAATTGGTTCTTCATCTTTATTCTGTTGCTGTAGTGAACTGCATGCATTGATTTTCAAATATTAAACCTGACCTTGCATTCCTGTGATAACTGATGTCTTTTTTGATTGCCAGGTTTGATTGGCCAATATTTTGCTAAGGGTTTCTATACCTCTGCTCATGAGGAACACTAGTGTCCACTTTCCTTTCTGTACTGTCCTCGTCAGGTTTTGGTATCACTCTTACACTGGTCACACAACACAATCTGGAAAGTGTTCCCGCCTCTGCTATGTTCCAAAAGAGTTTGTGTAGGTTTGCTGTTATTTCCTCTAAATGTTCAATAGATTTCACTGGTGAAGCCATCTGGGCCTACACTTTCTTTCTGGAATGGGCTTTGATTACAAATTCGATTTATTTACCAGATATGGAGCCATTTCAATTTCCTGTTTCCTTCTGTCTCAGTTTTGGTAAGCTGCATTTGTCAAGGAATTTGTCCATTTCACCTAAGCTGTCATATTTATTGGCCCAAAGCTTTCTTAATATTCCAGGTGACTTTGCAGCAGGATCTCAGTTATCTGAAGACCCTGTTTCCTCACAGCGCCCTTCAACACAGCCTGGCCGTGGCTCCCAGGCCTACTGAAATCTGACCTGAACAAGGCAGGTCCTGTAGGTCTGTATTTCCTCTAGCTGCACACAAGGAGTGTCAGGGCCCCATGGGGTGTGTAGGAGGTGTGAGCACACAGAGCTGTGGGCAGCACAGGTGGTCAGCAACCCTGCTGATGAGGGAGAAGGGACTTGAGGCCGCTGTAGCTTGCAGGTTACATGGAGGTTCACCAAGGTGTGAACAGGAACACACACCTTCGTGCCACCTCAGGGGGCTCGCAAGCTCATCCTCATGCCTGACTCTCCAGACCCTCCTCTTGTGCTGCCTCCCCTCCATTCACTTCTGCCCTGCGCCCGCAGGAAGGCACAGGTGAGGACCCTGTGCAGACCTGCGCCTCTGCTCCAAGGAAGGAAGGGGGAGGGCTCACTTGGGCCATGCCAGCCCTCGATGCAATGCGAGGAAGAAGGGGTAGCAGGGCCTGGTCCGCTTTCTCCCACCAAGAACTCGCTGCTCGCAGCCTGGCCTCAGGACACCCAATGCACAGAACCACCTGCACGTCCCTCAGGCCCCAGCTGAGGCCTGGAGCCACACAGACGGAGCACTTGAATTCCAGTTCCAGTTCCAATTATGCCAATGTGGGGTGACCACCCTGGCCCTCTACATCAATGGGAACAAATAACTAAACGAGAGGAAGCAAGACGTCCCATCACTCAGCGCAGGTGGCGGTCAGCATGGGTGGGCAGCCGCGCCTGAGGGGCTGTCTTGAGTTGCAGCATCTGGCTGGGCTGATGGTCTTTCCAGGGCTTGAAGGCACATGGTGTTTGTCTGGTGCTCAGTGGAGGAAAATCCAGCTTAGTGGGGTCTGCATGTCTCTGCTCTTTGTAGGGCTGATGGGCCATCACCTGAGGCTCCCCCTGCTGTGACCTCTTGTGAGGTTTCAGGAAATAACTTACGTCCTGCCCTGAAACACGTGACTTCTGTGGGACCCTCACCCCACTGCCCTGAGAATTTCCAAATTCCCCTAATCAACCCACACCCCATATCCCAGAGGTGACAGTTTCCCTGGCTTTGCTGGTTCCAGAACCTCCCATACAAGGACTCATAGGGACACCCTTCCGTGGCTGGCTCCTCTCACTCAGAGCGATGCCTGAGGGATCAGCACTGGGTCCCCGTCCTGCTGGCTGGTTTGCTTCTGGGGAACTTGGCACGGGCTAACCCCACCCTCCTGCTGGTGGACTGGTTGGTTGGGGTCTGTCTGCCCCATGTCGACACTCAGCACCCGCTGGTGGAAAGACTTTTCCTTCTCAGTTGAACTGACTTGCTGTCTTGTCTGTGATTTCAGTGTGGGACTTTTTCCAGACTCTGACTCACTCCACTGACACCACTCTTAGCCTTATGCCTCCCCAGCCACCTCGATGGCTGTGTCTTCTGGAAAGTCCTGGATCCAGCTGTGTGACACCCACAACATTACTCTCATTCAAGACTGTTCTGACTTTTCTAGGTCCTGGGCATTTCCACGTACACCTAAGAATCAGTTCATCAATTTCTAAAAAGAAATCCCTTCTAGATTATGTTTGGGGCTGCATGAAATCTACACATCAGTCTGGGGACAATTAGCTGTTAAGCAGTAATGAGACTGCTGATCATGAACATGGACAATCCATCTGTACAGGTCCTCGCTACCTCCTCCCAGCAAGAGCACACGTGGCACACTTCTGTGAAACTTCCCTAAGTATTTCATGGTTGTGGGTGTTTTTAGTGCTACATTTTAAAATTTCATTTTCTGACAGATTTTGCTAGCATGTGGAAATATACTGATTTTGTACACTGGCCTTGTAGTCGTGCACTCCAGTTAATTTCACTCACTAGTTCTGCCGACAGCTTGTGATCTTCCACATACATGATCTTTTCGTCTGTGAACACAGATGACTTTACTTCTTCCATTCCAATCTTCAGGGCTTTTATAACTTTTCCTTGCATTACTGCATAAGCTAAGATCTTCAACACACTGTCAACTAGGCAGGAGGAAGGTAGACATCACAGCCCTGTTCCCAGACTTACAGGAAAAATGTTCAATCTTTCACCATTTACTAAGACATTAGCTGTAGGTAGTTTATATAGTCACCTTTCATCAGGTTGAAGAAGTTTCCTTCTATTCTGAGTTTGCTGAGAATTTTCTTTGTTAATTATGAATAAGTATTTAATTTTGTCTAATGTTTTTTCTACATCGATTGAGATGATCATATCATTTTATATCTTTTTTCCTTAAATCTGGTAACTTGGTGAATTACATCTATTCAGTTATACCCAACCAATCTTGTATTCTGGGAAAAAAATCCCACAAGGTCTTGACTGATTATACTTTTCATGTACTCTGGATTCATTTGCTAATAATTCCTTAAGAATTTTTTGGTTGTGCTCTTGAAAAATATTTCTCTGTAATCATCCTTTCTTGAAATATCCTTGTCTTCACTGGCCTCTGAAAACTAAGCGGGAGTGGTTCCCTCTCTCGTGTCCTCAATGAGTATGTGTCGGATTTGCATCGTTTTTCCTTAAATATTTTATAAACCCTCATCAGTGACATCATCTGGGCCTGGAGTTTTCTCAGTGGGAGGTACTTTCTGTTTGTTTTAATGACTCGGTTTATAAAATGAGTCCGCTTTTCTGCCCCTTCTGTGTCAGTGTTGGCAATCTACATCTACGTTCCTCTAATTGCCTCCTTCATGTGCTTAAAGTTGCTCACACTATTTCTCTTTAACTTTTTATCACTTCAGTTCTACTAAGCCACCAACCCCATTTGGATTTCACCAGCTTCCCAGTAGCATCCTTTCTATGAACCAGTGACAACCCAGGGTGATGACACTTAGCAGCCGTGCTCCCTGGCTGACAGCCCCTCAGGCAGTAACAAAATGCTTAACTTTATGACACTTGAGAACACCCATCAGAACGTTTGAAGGATGTCCCTCAACTGATGTTTTCTCACAATTAGATCAGAGGATGCATTTTTGTGACAGAAGTGATGCTGTGTTCCCGGAGATCTTTCTCTGCACCAATACCTCCTCTCTGTACTCTGCCCCCCGCCTCCAGCAGGAAGTCCTCCAGCCTTCCATCACCTTGACTGCCTCCACTTGGCAAGGTCCCCTGGCCCCCAGGCAGTCCAGGGCTCAGCTCAAGTGTTTCCCTCTGGACCCCCATCCCACCCTGTCTGTTGTCTGGTGTGAAAACAGCTGCATTACCACTGTGTCCAGTTTCCAGCTGCTTCCAAAGAAGGGTCACCTGGTTCCATCTCTTCAGAAGAGCTGAGCTCACAGAGGCCCTACAGATGGGGTGGGGAGGCCGCACTGACTCTACCCTGGGCATCTGGAGGACCAGGCCATCCACGGGCACAGTGGCCAGGAGGGCAGCTTCCTTTCTTTCTGCTCGACACCTCCACCTGCATGGCCCAGGATCCCCTCTGAAGCTTGAGGCTGAGCTCTGAAAGAGCCCATCTGTCCTTCAGGGGATGTGAGCCACCACCAGACCACAAATCAGCAGCAGGCCTAAACAGCCAGGACAGCCTGGCTGAGCAGCAGGTCAGGCCTGGCGGCGTGTCACAGGCAGCATCACACTTGCCAGGTCTGCTCACCATCTGTGGATGGACGTCCTGCTGCCGTCACTCCTTTTTATCAAGTCACCTCTATTCCTCTGCTTTCCAACGAAGGAAGATTAATAATATCCAACATGCAGACTGAATCGAGTAATTACACCTTTTAGTGCACCTGATAATTTTTCACCCAGCTGGCGCTAATAGTCAATCAAAACGCCATAAAAGGTGCTTTAGAACATGCTAATGACTTGCCGCCTCTGGGAGGCATGTGGGAGTTTGTGCTCCGCACAGTCTGACAGCTCTGTCACCCAGTGCTCTGCACCCAGCGGGCTGGTGTGCTGCTGGGGCCTCGCCTTATGTGTCCCACCCAACGATGCTGCTCTTCCAGCGGGGTCCCCGAGAAAGTTCTCTGAAACACTGCTGTTTAAAGCTCTCTGACAGAGAATCCAAAATTAAATCCTAGACAGACGAGGAACTGCACACTGCTAAGAAGATCTGTACGGCGACGAGACAGCTCACAGTTTCAATGTTTCATTAAAGGGAGCCATGAAAACAACTCCTATCTTCCTCACTAAATGGAAAAGAGAGTTTAGAGAAAGCATCACACTTTACTGTGGAATCTGGACCTCAGATCACCCGACATGGTACTTCCAAGTATGTACAGCTGCTCACACCCTACTGGGTCGGGAACCTTGCCAACTAGGCCAGTCCCTGATGGTGAGCTCTCCGACCACCATGCACACCTGTCCACCCCTCCTGCTGGTGCTGCCGCTGCCCTACACAGAGCTTGTCCCTCTGCACCCTAGCTGTCTGCAGCGTCCCTGGAGCCCTGGCCATATGGCACAGACGCAACAGTTAACCGAACCACGGCATGACAGCCAATGCCCTGGGTGAAGGGAAGCCCAGGAGCATGGGTGCTGGCAGAACTGATGGGAATGGGAGGCCCCTAGAGGACGCCCGACCTGCTCGAGGACCGGTGTGTCCCCTCCATGGGGCAGAGGCCATCAACTGCGAGCTGAGAGTTGGCACCGGCCAGGAAGCAGGCATGATGGGGGCAGCAAGACAAGCTCCCATGGGCCAAAGCAAAGACAGGGGATCAGATACAGACAGCAGCAGAGGATATGACAGTGTCGGAGGGACAGGGATCCAATGTCACATACAGAAGCCTGGAGTAAATGGGACGTCTGATGAGGAAGGGACGGCCTGTAATTTAGTAAGTAGCCCTTATTAATCACACAGTGAAAAAAAGCGACTTCCCAGGAGGACCAGCTGGGCCTGCCTGAGTTGTGACAGGACAGTTGGACGCTGCCCCCGAGGGGAGAGTGAGAAGGGCCTCCTGCTGGTCGGGACACCTCGGACGCCAGCGTCGGCCCTGGACAGGGATGCCAGCGGGTAGTTGGTCAGGAGCTCACCCACTGCACTGTGCCCTGCTCTTCCACAGGCTTGGGGCTATTCTTCCCAAGAACAACTTACAGCAACAGATAAAAGAAATGAGTATTTTATACTGATCCTAGTGTAAAAGTCAGGATCCTACAAATGAAGAGCAGAGGTGGGAGAAAATGTGCACAGTCACCAAGCCCTTTGCCTAGCGAAGCGCCTCACTCCTGATTTCAAGGTGATGTTTCTGAAAACTTGAAGGTGCAGTCAAAAGCGAGACGTGCATCTTCCAAGGCTGCTTGAATGTGGGAGCTGTGAAGCCTGGTCCCAGGGCCCAGGAGGAGGGTGTGAGGGGAAGAGGCTGAGCTGCCCCGAGCCCAGACAGCTGAGCACCTGGCCTTTAGGAGAGACGCCCCGACCACATGGTGAGGGGTCCGGGAGAAAAGACTCAGCCAGCAGAGGAACAGACAGAAAGGTGTGAGGCCACTCTGGGGTGGGGTCACAGACGATGTCATCTCCTGACCTGTTAACACGCATATCGATGTTTCAGACACTCCACACACCAGAGGAGGGCTGGCAGGGACAGGGCAACTGGGGGGCCCTCCTGCCAGTGTCCCCACGAAATGACTTGAGTCCTGGTTGTTTCCCACAGAAAAGGTCTGGGCTAAGGGCCAGAGGGGCCAGTGGAACATCAAGTGCTCAAAAATAGGCCTCGGACATCACGGAAGCTGCAGAAAGGGCACCACTGGCCTGGCCGGCGGGAGGACAGCAAGGCAGTGACTCGTTTCTAGAACATTTCCCTCCAAATATGAAAAACAGAGGTTCTACTTACCGCTCCGAGCATGATTCTGAAAATCAGCCACCGAAAGCCCCAGAGGACGATGCGGGACGTGGGGGTCCCCCTGGGCAATGGGGACAGAGTCCAGAGAGGGCACAGGAAGATTCCCAGGAAGCCTGTTTCCAGAAGCTGGGACTCCCATCCTAAAATGAGGAAGAGAGCATGACAGACACATGAGCAGCAGCCGGACACTTCCACAACAGCACCAAACTCAGCTTAACCCACAACCCTTAACACAGGACAGTCAGCGACCAAGCCACAGCGCCCAGTGAGCCCCGCAGCTCAGACCACAGCTGCTCTTGCAGAGTGCCCCCCAGAAGCGGCCCGGCCCAACCCTGAGGATTCATCAGGGTGGACACAGGCACTGAGGAGGCTGGATGACCTGGACGGGAGGTTCTGAGCACAGAGCAGGCTGTGGCCCAGGGGGCAGGGGAAGCAGGCGCAGGTGTGGAGCCAAATGTGCACAGTCACCAAGCCCTTTGCCTAGCGAAGCGCCTCACTCCTAGCGAAGCCGCCCCGCCTGCCCCACCCAGGCTCTGCTGGACGTGGGGGGCCAGTCATGCCTCTTGCTGGGAAGTGCACTGTGAGGAACACTGAGCTCTCGCCCCCACGTGGAGACGCCCCTCACACCGCAACACCTGGAACACGGTGCTGGTCTCAGGCCGTGTCAAGCCGCCTTGGAAGGAGCCTGCACAACCTCCTCTCACTCCCATACTGACGAACCTCAAAAACATTCTGGTATGTCAAAGACACTTCAGACAATGGCACACACTACGGTTCTATGGATGGAGGTTCCAGAACAAGCTGCACCGATGCAGGTGGAAGAAATTGGAACATGGCTGCCTGGGGCAGGCGGGGGGGTGGTGTCTGCACCCTCAGTGGGGGTGCACTGGCCAGGACTCACCAAAGATACCCTCAGGTCTGTGCATTTCAGTGTTTAGGGCTGGATGTACAAATTTTGACATCTGCAACTTACTCTGAGATGCAGCGAATGCTGAGATGGGGAATGAGCAGACACGTGAGAAGCCGGTAGGGCAAAGGACCAACCTCACAGGATGTAGGTGGTAGTTTGTGGGTTTTCACTGTACAACTATTTGACACTTTTCTGTATTTGAGATTTTTCATAATAAAATGTCGAGGTAGAAATATCATTTACTCTTGGATGCTCTGTGGATTTCTGAAACCCAGTTCCAAATCAGTTCTTCATTTGGAGAGAAACAGGTGAGTCTGCAGCAAAGCAGTGCCTGGGAGCAGCAGTGACACCAGCGCTGACAGGCGACATCAACAGGTGGACCATCGCCCAGCTAGCGTCTCCAGGGACTTGCTGCTTTGCTGAGCCACATGCATCTGTGCTGGGTGCTCTGGGGCCGCCACAGTGTACTCTGCACCCATCTGAAGATGATTCCTGAAGCAGACATAAGCCTGGACAGGGGTGCCCTGAGGAGGGAGCCAAGCGAGGCGGCGGCCAGAGCCCACAGCAGCACCAGGCTGTGGCCAGGCCCCGACTGAGGGTGGGGGAGAGGGCCCTGCCAGCACAGCTGTCACTCAACAGAAGAGGGAAGTGCAGAGCCGAGACGGGGATGCGTCGGTGCCACCCTTCTTTGGGGACCTGGTGTGTGGGACGCCCCCGCCCAACACTGGGCACACACCTGACCTCCCTCAGACACCACGAGGGCAGAAAGCAGGAAACGTCGGTGTTTGGTTTGTTTATAAGACTTCAGACAACACACCCATCGCTTGTTTCGTCTCCTTCCTCCCTGTTCACGGGATGGGAAACCTTTGTGTCACAATATGCTTCAAACTCACCTTTCTTGTCTCAACAGGAAAAACTGAACTTAGTTCCTCATGTGACAGCTTCTCTAGTTTTATCCTGAGAGATCATTTTCATCAAATTTGGACTCCTTTCACATGGGGTGCACTTTACTACATATGTGATTTTATGAGAGCAGAACATGGAGTGACGATCACGGCTCTGAGTGGACCGTACACAAACTTCCACCTTTTGAGAAAGTACCTCAAAAGTCACTTGTTCCGACCCCTTCTCTACTTGGCTGTGAGAAAACTCAGGGGCCACAAGGCCCATGCCTGAGGCCCACATGGCTGCACAAGTAGGGCAGGTGGACACGGGTGTCCCGGGCAGAGCCAGACTACGGAGAAAGCATGGCTGGAACACCCCAATTGCCCTGCCGCAGGCATGGGGACCCCGCCTCCCTCGTGCTCCCTGGAAATCCCTCAAGAGCTAGCAGACCCCACGTGGGCATGCGGAGCGGCCCCCAGAGCACGGGCCTGCCTTCACTGTCACCTCACTCTGCACAGACTGTGGTGCACAGAATTTTAATGTGCAGCGTGAGTGACACTAATCAAAGTGACATGCAAGTGGCAGAGCCCAGAGACCCGCCTACATGCCAGGAAGCAGGTGCTGGGCCTGCTGTCACCTTAGGGATATACATGTCACCTGGCCCTCCTGCCTCCTTCTGAACTGGGGGAGCCTTCCTTACCCTGCTGGGTGCATCTCCCGCCACCCCGCCCCCAGCTCACCAGAGCTGTTTTCCAGGCCAAAGCTGAGGCTGCCTCCTCACTGGCCGCCCCTCCAGCCACCAGCGCTCGCTGGCACCGCTGGGGAGGAGAGGGTGGCCTGCACCCACCTGCTCTGCTTCCTCTGTTGGGGTCCCGCGGGTGTCAGCAGCTGCGCTGCCGGCACAAGGAGCACCATTGTTCTCTATGGGCCAGAAAAACAAACATGCGGGTGCTGCTGGGTGGTGCCGAGGAAATGCTGAGCCCTCCGCCAAGATGCGCGCTTGTGCACGGACCTCTCCGGAGGGATAGCATCTGGCCCCTTCATGGGGGCCCAGGAGGTTCCACCCATGGGAGGGGGCATCCCACCAGTGGCTTTGGGGTGACAGTGAGCCAGCGCCCAGGAGCCACACTCGCCTGCTGCTGGAACTCTCGCCTCTGTGGCTACTGGCTCTTTTTCCAGTAACGCAAACCAGCCTGGACCAGCCTTATCTGGGGAGCAACCACATGAATGGAAGCGACACCCCAGGGGCTGAGGACCAGTGCCCTGCCCTCCACGCTGGACAGAGGGGTGGCCTTAGGCTGAGGTACAGGTGTGGGCGGCCTCCAGCTTGCCAGCTGTCTCCAGGGACTGCCCCCCACAGGCAGCAGGGCGGAATGGGCCGTTGGGGACGTGCAGGGTCGCCCAGCCCCACCCTGAACAGAGCTAGGGGCTGGCCGTGGTCGGTGGCCTCCAGGTTTGAGGGTGGCCACAGCCCTTTACTTTGCTGTCTATGTGCAGCTTGGGTGCCTGCAGGCTAGACCCGCCGCGGCCAAGCAGACTCAAGCGGGTGGAGCTGGTGGACACTCGTTGCTCTCCTCCTTCTGGCTTGTGTTTCTGAACCCACGGCCCAGGACACATGGCTCGTGTCTGCCAGAGCTGCACGCCAAGTCTGAGGAAGGCCCACGATGTGCTGAATCTGGACTCCGGGTCTGACCTGTGACTCGCAACTCCCTTGCTCCTCCACGCAGCTCAGACACTTGCTCCCCAACTACTCCCACCTACACGTGGTGCTGACGTTCGGCTCTCTCCTTGGGGGCCTAGGAAGATCAGAGAATCCCCCTCCAGGAGGCCTGGCGACATGAAGCACTCAGTCAACGGGAAGCGGGTGCTGCGTCTCAAGATGGACGCGGGATGGGCCTGGCCGCTCCTCGTGGGGGAGTCTCACTGACTGTCTGCTCTGGACGGGGAAGCCGGTGCACCCACTCCGGCTGACGAGGAGGCTCAGAGCAGGCTCTCCAGGTGCCAGGCACTGTGGTCACCCAGAGTCAAGGCTGCACAGGCTAAGCTGCTGCTGAGCAGGGAAGAAATGTGGACTAAAACAAGGTTTCCATGGCGGAGACCACCTGATGGCCACTCTGATACCAACTGAGGCCTCACAACCTCCTCGAAACTCTCAGTTACTTAGAGAGAATAATTAAGTGTCGCAGGCGTGGATTCTTCAAAGATGACAGCACCATCCCCGTTATGAGCAGGAAACCCATTAGCTTCATGGTTAAAAATGGGAAAAGGAGAGAGCACTTCCCTCCTGATGGGCTGTCACTCGCCTGAGCCAGCCCCGCCCCCAGCTGCCCTGGGGAGCACTTGCAGCTCTAAGTCACTCTGTCTGTAAAGGGTATGTCTCTGTCACACCAGCCCATTTTGCAGTCACTGGTGGCAAAGGGCAGTTTTACACCTTGGGGACAAGAAAGTGCCCAGATGCAGTTCTGGGGCCACCGTGTCCCCACAGGTGCCAACACCTTGCTCTGTCGCCAGCATGCCACCGTTAAGCGCAGCTAGAGCCATGGGCAGGTGGGGCTCAGAGACCAAAGAACGAGGTGTGGGGCAGCAGTAGGGGTGCCGTCTGGAGGGATGACTTAGACTTTGGCCCTGGCAGAACCACTGTGAGGTTCTGCATCCTGCTCACGGCATCCGCAGGACCTCACAGTGGCCACATGCTTGGATCAGTGGGCCAGTGGCGGCACTGGGGGAGGGCTGGGAGGGAAGCCCAGGCAGAAAACATGGTCAGCAGTGGTGGGACATGGAGGCAGCCCCAATTCCCTCTGCTGTGACACCCACCAGGTGCTGTTTACCCACTCCCTGCTGCCGCTTGCCGACCTCAGGCAGCGGGAGAGGAGTGTAGACTCTGGGCTGGTAAGCTTGGGTCTGTACTCAACATGTGAGGCCCGAGTTACTGGAACATCTCCGGCCGTCGAGGTCCAGTAAAGTGACTTCTGTGAGTGATCAACACCTGAGAAGTCCCAGCTCCACAGAAGCGGCCGACCTTGGACTGGGCTCAAGTGGCAGGTGGAGAAAGGGCCCCTCTTCTGGGCAGAAGGTCCAGGGGTACAGGATGCGCCCTCCACAAACCCTGACAAGTCCGGTCCTGCTTCTGCTACTGTGTTCCCTCATGACACTCCTGTTCCGCAGAGCTGGGCCTGAGAGTTCTTACTATTGCCACTCGGTGTATAAGGGAGATTCCACTTGAGAAAAACTGTCTTGCGAGAGCACAGACGGTCAGCTGCGTGTGGAGGTGACCCCGCACTGGACAAGCCTGGAGCTCACTCCCTCAAGCCAGCTGGTGCCCTGACTCCCACTGGTGCAGAGCCACAGATTATGGAGAAAAGGACAGGCCTTGCTGTGTTGTGTCTCCCTGAGAGCTGGGCCTGGGTGGGGAGGGACCGCACAGCAGCCAGGAGTGGAGGGAGATACTGTCCCTGAACCGCCAGCCCACCTGTCACCCAGACAGGATCTGGGAGAGCCACAAGCTGCCAGGTGACTGCTACAGACACTGCTCTCCAGAAGGGCACACTCCACCAGACTGGCTGAGACACTTTCCTCTTTGGTTGAGACAAAGCACAACATGAGATCAGGTTTAAAAAAAAAAAAAAAAAAAAAAGGGAGGTTTTCCTTCAGACAAAATCCACCTGTCCTTCACCTGGAAGGGGCATTGGGCTACTGTAAGGTCAGGAAGCCCACCCGGCCTGCAGCCTTACATCCCCCTCCTAACAGTCACCAGGCCCCCAGCCACAGCCAGGATGGCTGCATGTGCACGGGGAGGGGAGGGCATCAGCTTGCCCAAGTCCACACACCCCTTCCGCTCGTCAGAACTGCTTGGCAGAGTTGTCCTCGCTGTAAGGAGAGACTGGGGCCCGTCCTCCACTGTCCTCAGGGCCCAGGAGATACTAACACCAACCCCGCCCCAGAGATGCGGCCACCTCCCCGTGAGAGCTTCTGCTTATCTCCTGCCGGGCCTGGTCTAGAGCCTCCTGTGCCTCCTGCCCCTAGGAATCCTCCAGAACCGGCATGAGGCGGGCAAGTCTCTTAGGACACAAGCCCCATCTGCCCAGTCTCCTGGTCACTTCTCAGGCACATGAGGATTTACACCAGAGATTAGATGGTAAATGGGAGCGCATTTTCCAGCAAGTAAGTATTTCTGAAAGAGTTCATTAAAGGCTTCACGCTCTAAATAAAATCATTGTAAATCGCATGCTACCAATTAGGAAGCATTTAGAAAATTGCCAGTCTATGTCTTAAGGATGTCCTTAGGCACTGCAGGCAATAGGAAGTGACCTGGTGACCCACACAGGAGCCCTCCTCCCACTGCACTTGGTCACGGTGCTGGATAATACTCAGTTGCTGTGGCAACTAGACTTCAGAGCCCCAGGTGTCCCCTGCTGCTCAGATCCACACAGGTGTCACTAGCTAGCCTGAAAACAAAATCCGTAGTAATGACCTTAGCTGGCTTTATTGGTTTGGGATAAACACAAGAATGCTTCCTGTCAACGGAAATGAGACTTGGCAACAAAGGTTTTTCAGGATTAATATATTCCAAATATTTAACATATATCAGGCTGAAGGGCACAGGGCCTTACTACTTCTTTGTCTTTGTTTTCTGTGCATGAAAATTAGCTGAAGCTCGTCGCAAAGTGCCTTGTCAGACTCCTAATGAGACGCCAGGCAGTGCTGTCCCAGGGCTGCCTGTGATGACGGGATGTTCTGATTTGGCTTCTGCCTGTGCTGTCCAGGACCCTGGCCATGTGGGACGCTTGAGCTTGAAACACAGCTGGACATGGTCAGGGCAGATCTGGACCCTGCTCTTGGTCAACCCAGGAGGCACGTGTGTCCACAGGCCTTGCACAGAGTGGCCAGCCCATCCCAGCACCACAGAAGGGTGAGCTTCTGCCCCCTCCCCACAACCTTGTGCTGTGAGAGTGGGGGTCACCCTCACTCCTCTTAACCTTGGAGGATGACCCATTTTACCCACAGCTTCTCGAAAGTGTCTCTATATACTTGTGAACACGGTGCCAGCGTCCTCCCTGCTGCCCACAGCAGGCCCATCACACAAGGGAGGGTGGGCCTCGCTTGCAGGAGAGGCCGGCGTGTCTAGTTACTACACAGACACTCGGACTGTCAGAAATGACGGGGAGGGTCAGCTCATCTGGAAAGGAGGGAATTACGCACACTTCTCCACCCGGTAGGCGGTCAGGTCAGAGGTCATGGTAGCCCTTAGGCCTCTGCCTCACTTAGACTGGGGGTCAGTGCCAGGGAAACACCAGTGTTCGTCCTTCCCTCCCCACACCTCTGTTTGTCCCCATGCCTGAAAATAAGTGATCACAGCTTCATAGCCCTGGGAAGCTGGTTGTCTCTGGCCCTCCAGGAAGGTCAAGTGTGATGGGCACCCCACCCCACAGGCCTACAATGGGCAGTGTGAACACCCCACGAGGATGAGGAGGGGAGGGGCAGGCATCTTGGCCACCGAACCAGGACCCAGTAGGCACTTCTGGCAGCCACAGTCTCAATCAGGGTCTGTGTGGTGGCTCAGTGACCCCGGGATGGGTAGTGATGACCTCAGGCACCATGTCCTTGTTGCCACCAGAAGTTTCCAGAAGGACTGGTGTACAGGAGAGGATCAGGTTTCAGGTGAGTCAGCTGATGCATATCATCACAGGAAAATACAATGAGTGACCCACAGTAGAGAGGGTGAAGCTGACCAGTGCCCCACTGACTGCCTCACCCACTTGCTCTGCCCTGGGGTCTCCTTCCTGGCAGGCAAACCCAGGCCCCATAGATCTCTGCCCCCAGTGCCCGTCCCGACTGCCCTCGGGTCAAGTGTCTGCTCAGACACCACCTTCTCAGGAAGGCCTTCGTAGATGTAATGTTTGCAACTAGGCTTCAGTCCACCCTGACACTGCCTCCCAACAGCACTCACCAAGCCCACACACTGCTTATTTCACTTCCTCCTGTTCTCCATTCCTTCTACATCCAGGACACAAGCTCCAAGCAGACAAGGCAAAGCGTCCATGATAAGTATGTTCAAGGATGTAAATGAAAATATGATCATAAGACATAAACAGATAAGAGAACTTGGAAGAGAAACAGAACTATACAAAAAAAAAAAACAAATTCTAGAAGTGAAACTATAATTCAATAAAATAAAATTTAAAAAAAATTCCGGAAGTGAAAAATATTTGAAATTTAAATTCTACTTGATGAGCTTAATAGCAGATTGGAGAACAGAGAATAAAAAGGTGGTAAACACGAAGAGAGTTCAAAGTTATTCAAGCTAAAGAAAAGAGACTTAAAAATTGAATAACAAAAGAACAGACTTCCAGGAACTGGTGGAATAACATCAAAAGTTCAAACATATGTGTAATTGGAATGTGAGGAGAGGAGAAAGAAATGGGGCATAAAAAAACTTTGTAAAAAATACTGGCAAAAATTATCCAAATTTGATAAAAGACATAAATTACAAATTCAAAAACCTTAGGGAATCATAAGCAGGATAATATTCTTCCAAAATGCCACGTGTAGGCACATCATAGTCAAACTGCTGTAAACCAAAGGCAGGACCTCCAAAGCAGTGCCAGAAAAGACATTACATTCAGAGAGCTGACATGAGGAATAGCAGCCGACTCCTCGTCAGAAACAATGGAAGTGAGAAGTCAGTGAACCAAACGCAGTCTTGATCCTGATGGGCTGTCTGCTCCGAGATGGGAGCCAGGAATCCAGAAGCTTTTTAGACAACAAGAGACCTAAACTGCCTGCATGAGGAGGAAGTTGAGCGTAATCCAAGAACATTCTGGCGATCCCAGTACAGGTGTGAAGGGAAGAATCACTAATCTCTATTAGCAGCCTCTATCAGGCTGTTTGTCTAAGCAAGGCAAAGGCAGAATGCTATCTGTCATAGAACATGCTGAAAAGGCACTCGATAAAAACAGACCATTTTCTTTTGGACATAAATCAAAGAGGTAAGACTTTGACCTAAGTCCTTATACTAACAACAATGAATGGAAAAAATATTACCCATCATTATAAAAAACCTTGTGGCCTATGGATGAGAAAGCAGGAGAAACTTGTCTAACATTAAGTAAGATCTGCTTTCATTCCAGGCATTTTCATTTCATTTTCCAGAATACTCTAGCTGCCATTCACACCATTAACTCTGTCCTTCCCCACCAGCCACTGAAACCAAGGATCTCATGTGGAAAGGACAGGACACAAGGGTCCTGCGGAGTGGGATCAACTGAGCAGGCCCTCTGGGAAGTTATTGGAGGAGCTTGGCACGAAGCAAACCTTCCCTCCTCACAGGGAGCATCAGGTGGGGACCAAAAGTCCTGTGAGTTCTTACCCAGACTCAACCTTAGAATAGAACAGATTCAGTCTTACCTTTTCCCATTACCTAAATGGGAGTGGTGACTAGTTGGGAGAGAGCACAAGGGGACTTCCTGAGGTGATGGTAATTCTCTGTGCATTGATGAGGGTTTGGATTACCCAGGCACATGCATCTGTCAAAACTAACAACATCTACTTATGATCTGCACATTTCATTGTGGGTGAATTCTTTGTCAAGGCAAATACCTGAACATACACTGAGCTCTTGTTAACAGCCTGCACACTGAATCTTTTTAGGGGCAGAGGCACTGATATCTGGCATTTACTTTGAAATCCATCAAAATATATGATGGACTGACGGGTAGAGAGTTAAATAAATTAGCTAAATAACAAACTAGTAAAATATAAACTGTAGAATCTAGGTGGGTCCAGAGATAGGTTTTTTTTTACTATATAATTCTTTAAACTTTCTCTGTACGCTTGAAATTTTTCATAAATGATTTTAAAAGTCCTATTCAACACTGTAGTGGAGGTCCTAGCTACTGCAATAATGAGAAAAAGAAATAAAAGTTTAAGGTTTGAAGTGAGAAAAAAAAATATGACTGTCTACATAGAAATTAAAAAACAATAGGAAAAAAACCCACAAGAGAATCTACAGAAAATGAGCTCAGCTACTGAATTTAAGGCGTTAACAGAGTGATTGGAAGTGACATTAAATGGAGTCCTCTGGGATGCTTGGGACCAAGTCCTTCTGAAAATTAAGTAAAGGAAAGGGTGATGGGTTTATTCTGACTGCCCTAGAGAAACTGCATTTAGAGCAACTGAAGAGTTGATGAGGAAACATTACTTTGATTAAAAAAAAAATCCAAGACAACAAATGCAAGCAGAATCAACAGAGTTGGAACACCAGCACCCTGCAGGCCCTAGTGGGTGAGTTCAGGCAACGACCAAGGCTACCGGGGCCCAGCGGTGTGGCTGGTGGGGACTTTCTAAGGATGGAGCAGGCTGGGAAGGCCTTCCCTCAGCAATCTTACCACCACAGAGGGGAAAGGCAGGCTGTGCCCCGTGACTGGCTGCAACAAGAAAGTCTCTGACGTGGTCTGGTGCTCTCCAACCAGCTCCTGGGCGGTGGGGGGCCCGGGGAGGGAGTTAGCTCCGTGCAGCACGAGCCTGGCGCTCCCTGACTGCAACACGCTCGTGTCAGAGCTCATCAATGAAATGTGTCGAATCCTCATCTGGACAGATTGACTATAGACAGGGCATTTGTTTGAGACAACCGGCAACATTGGAACGCTGACTAAATACCTGATAGAACTGGTCCTAAGTTTTTAGGCACCATGATGGTACTGTAGTTACATTGCTCTTAAAGGCCCCACCCTTTAGAGGTGTTCAATGAAGAATTTCTAAACGAAGTGACACAATGTACGGGGTTTACTTCAGTAGAGGAGCGGAAGGGGAGTCGGTGAATGGAAGGCCAGTGTGTGCCTGAGGATGGTGGCGTCTTAGATGGCTCACTGGGCACATAAGGTCACTCTCTTTGCTTTCACATTTGCTTGAAATTTTTCATAATCAAAAGTTAAAGAAAAACAAGCAAGGGATTCCCTCATCTTCTGCCTGGACGTTTCAAACTGCCCGCTGGCGCTCTCACAAAACGTAAGCAAATTGTGAAACGCTGCTCTTTACGCTGCCATTTGTTCTAGAAGCCAAACTTACAGTGTATGTGGGGAAAAGTCTTCAAAATACGTATTTAAAAGCTTTCTGGAGAAAATCATTAACCATTTTGGAGGGACACAGAAGATAAATTAAAAAAAAAAACTCAAAAGAATGAGCATGAGTTCTACAGGAGAAGCCATCAGAACAGCTGTAAGTCATCATCCTGGCAGCTGGGGTGACCCGCCTGCAGTGGTTGAGTCTGATCAAACCACTCAGGCATAACTCTAAAAACAATTACAACTCTTTTCCAGGACAAGACAGGAGATGTGTTTTTCCGAGTGACTGGTTTCCCAAGGAGGCTCAGAACTGGAAGCTGAAATAGGGCTGAGACGCTTCTCTGACTGTTTGGACCCAGAGGTCCTCCAACCATAGCCTGAGGTAAAGCGGGATGTGGGCAGAGACCCTGGCTCCACACGCCTGATGCAGTGCAGTTGACCCAGAGCGTGGTAGTTCTGTAGGGCAGGAGGGAAGAAAAGCAGGACCCAGGATCCAGGTGCAGATGGCCACATCCTCAAAGAGAATGTTCTGCTCCAGTTCAATGTTCACATAAAAAAGAGGGTGCACCCACCCAAACGTCCAGTGGTATCAATTGTCCTGAACCCGGGTCCTGAACCAAATGGTCGGGGGGCAGGGGCCAGAATTTCAACACTGAAAATGGTGTCCTAGTGTTTATGCTGCAAGGCTGACACTTGTCCTGCTGTCACATGCAAATGAACTAGGGTGAGACCACCCCCTCCATCCTGCAACAGCCAGCGCTTCTCACCAAATTAGAACCTGAGACACACCGATGTGACAAGACCTTCTTGTGAGCCTCTCAACAAAACCACACACGCAGACTTGAATCGTAGGAAGAAGGGGCCGGGCCACCGAGAGTCCAGAGGAGTACGAGGCCTGGAGAAGTCCGCTGGCATGACCAGAATCAGGTCTTGTTTCCTGTGTCACTGCTTTCATCCTCCAAGCCCTGCTGCCTTTCTTGAGGCAGATCAAATAGCTCTTCCTCAGATGAAAGGACATTTCTTGCCATCAAAAAATACAAAACCCAAGACACAGCACAAATGAAACGGGTAGAAGGACACTGAACTCACCAGGCCCTGAGGAAGTGCCAAGCACCTGGCTGGATCCCGGTGACACCCCCTCCCCATGTCTGTAGACCTGCCGAGCACTGGGCACAGAAAAGGGAAAGTCTTGAGCAGCTTTCTGTCGCACCCCTCCGCCGCTCTCCTGTTTGGCCCACCGCCCGCAGCAGCACATCAGCGAAGCTCAGACCATGAGGCCATCATGACCCCTCCCTGTCTGCTCTACGGTGTGGATGCGCCCTCCAAGAAGCATTGTCTCCAGGACCATCTGTGGGTCCAGGAACCCTGGCCAGTGCCTCCTGCCAGGCAGCAGTGCAGAGAGCAAGTCAACTTTAAGACTGGGCAGAAACTGGCCCCTCCTCTGTGGCTCAATACCCTGCCACCCACCACAGACCTCCACCCTCCCAAGTCCCAGCACACTGGGTCCCCACAGCCCCCAACCCAGATGGGGCCTGAACCCTGCCTGCATTCTGCCTCCACCTACAGCTCACTGAGACCCCTCCCAGAGAAGGAAGCGCCTTTCCACGGGCAGAGGCACTCCTCCCACCTGAGCACCTGGCCAGCAAGTCCCTTGGCCTCAAGACCCCCCCACCCAACTGCCCAGGGTTCTCAGAAGCCTGCCATGAACACCGGCTCCTCATGTCTGAGTCCTGCTCATATATGTTCATTTTTATTTCATTTTGTTAAAACTAACATATTGACCCTTAACTGAAAGCGGAAGTGTTCAGTGAAGATAGATCAGAACTAGAAAGAAGAATAAAATTGTCTGCTCACCCAGAGATAAACCTGGTTAATACCTTGGTCTCAGATTTCAAAACAGATTTGACAGATTTTTAAAGAAGCAAAATGGAATACAGTGCATGTTGCTTAAAACCAATGTTAAAATATCACAAGTGTTTCTTCATATACTGAACGGCACTGTGGTCACCAAATCATATTGTACAAGGACCCACAGAGAAGAGACACACGTATATGGAACTAGTTGCCAGTGGCTGACCCTCTGAAACACCTCTTTTCCTCCCAGCACAAGTAGCCCTCGGTCTGGGCCTGGCCCTGCTGTAGCAGCCCTGCCGGGGAGATGGTGACCAGCCCGCACATGCACAACCATGCTGACGTCTCGTCCTCCAGGGAGGTCCCTACCAACTCATCTGCCCCAGTGGCACCTGTCCCCAATCCCCAACCCCCAACCCATCCAGTCATGAGAAAACACCAGATAAGCCCAACTGGAGGAACGTCCTACCAAATATATGACCAGACCTGCTCAAAACTATCAAGGTCATGAAAACCCAGGCAAGTCCAGAGACCAGAGGGGACGAAGGAGCCATATCGGCTAATGCAGAGCAGGGACCCTGGACTGGAAGGGGCACTGGCAGAATCCAACAGCATCTTAGTCCAGCTGTAGTGACTGGTGCTGTGGTAAGATGTTGACTAAGGGGCTGGACGAGGTGCCCTGGTGACTCTGAACCATCTCTGTAACTCCAAACCAACGTTGAGATCTTTTTAAGGTGTTGTTGACTCATTTCATCAGGATGAGCTGCCTAAAGAATCTGGGACACGGGGCTCTGTCTCGGATGACCTGGCTGAGGCCACTGCCCCTCTAGTAGCCCCCTGGGCTCAGGCCGAGGAGAGCAGACCCCAGACGGCCCTGCGGCCCTTGCTCTGTGGCTGCCTTCCACTCTGTGCTGCCTTCACTTGGGTTCAGGAACTAACTGTGAACGTTCTGCTCAGCAACTCCTGTGTTGGCTCAGGGTGCCATTCCCAGCCCGGGGGCTGATGCCCAAGGAAAGCTACTAGAGCGTCAGTGCACACGATCGCCCAGAAACACGGGAGCACACGCGCAACTGCACCAGCATTTCTGGGTTTGGAGATATGTGCACTGAAAATCAAAGAAAACACGGCATCAGGTTTCTTGATGCTGTGTGCACCCACTACCAGCATGGCCTCCCAAGCTGAGGGTGGCCTGGAATAGGTGTGAGGCTTCTCTCCAGAGTGATGACCGTCTGCCTTCTCATGACAGCTCAGAGGACCTAGAGTCCTTGATTTCAAACACAGGCTCCCCGTGGGCCAGCCGAGCTGTAATTAAGCTTCTCTGTCCTATTATCTGCAGGGACAGTGTGAACGGGGCAAAGCCCGGCCCTCGTGGGGCTGACAGACTGTGGGGGAGGGGCACACAGCACATTCGGAAGATCCAGGGCAGAGGTGACAAGCTGGAGAAGAACAGGACTGGGACTGGGGCTGGGGGAAGCCTGCCTGCAGGGGAAGGAGACTGGGGGAGCACACGGCTCCCCGGGGCACATCCCACAGCAGGAACAGCCCGTCTGAGGCCAATAAGTGTCAACGGACGTCACGCAAAATTGACCCCTGAATCCTGTTGGAGGTCCATCTTCTAAATGCCCAGAAGACAGTTACTGAGGCTGAAACCAAATGGAAAACCTCGTGAAAGGGACATCAATCTGAGACCAGTCAACACACTGGTGATAAATACAGGGGAACCTACTTTAAAAGAGGTAGAACATTTTTGGTAGGAGGATGACATAGCCATTAAGAAGGGATTTGTTATACGCACTTGGGAACCATTAATGATACTAAAACTGCATCGGTGTCTGTCTCCATTCAACGAATCCACACAGACAAGAGCTGCTATTGTAACAGCAACAAAGCATGGCTTCCTCGTTTAAAATTTCTGTTTTAAAATATCAAAGCATTTACAAAAGAAACTGGCACACAGCTGCTGCTCCAGAGCTAACCTAACAATGCTGCTCCCTGTTACTGCGCTGGCAAAGGTCAGGCTTGCCGACGCTGTTCCCCCCGTGCCAACAATGGGGCATTGGAGCCAGGAAGCTCCAGGGACACACACCAGACTCTGGAGGTTCCAGGCCAGCCAGTGGCTGAGATGGTGTCTGGTGAGACCAAGAGCCCTTCTCTGGCTCCTCAGCACTCACTGCAATTCAGGACACACAGGTGGTTACCTGGCAGGGAAGCCTGTCCGCCTTGCCTCAGACAGGCAAATGTTAAAGCTGAAGAAGTAGAGAGAAAGACCCATGTTACCAGCTGCTTTTAGCTGTTTTATATAAACATGATCAATAAAAGGGTTTAAAAATAATCCTCCCTGAGAATACTGCTCCAGACCACAACAGGGAGAAACGCAGTGGAGATGTGGCTGGGTCTCTGGCCTCACCTCCATCACAACGAGGCACCTGCCCTGCGAACCACAAGGATCCTTCAGATGGGGAGACAAACGAAACCTAATCTGGCAGAGGGTTAACCTGCCCACCATCTCCAAATCCAAGGCCTCAAAACCATGTGCTCCTGGCCAAAACAGAAAGCTCCATGAAAGGGGAGAAGGAACTGATAGATTATCTGATGTGTCTGATTCAGTAAAAAATAGTATTGGGAGAAGTCAAGCAGTTGTGCTGGTGAACTTGGAACAAATTGCTGAAACATGATCAGAGATGAAAAACAAAGCAAAACAAAAAAGGAGAGGCAACTATCAACTCCAGAAAAAACAAAGAGTTACTAGGAAAAAATTATTATACTTCATTATTGGCTCAGCAGTCAATAATATTTATGTAGTTATAATAATGTAAAGACTAAATACTAATTTCATAAAAATTGTATTTGTGACATAGTTCAACTGAGATGGTAAGGGGAAGAGTGTTAGAAATGTGGGAGAGTAATGACAGGAAGTACATGGATAACGTCTAAAGGTGATGCATTAAGAACGACTTGTGTAAACATATAACTCAGAAGTGTGAGGTAAATTCAGAAGTGCTGGAGGACACGAAGGAGTCACTCTGAGAATAGGACGGGGAGAGCAGAGGTAAACAAAGGTAAGCTGTTTCTGTTATAAGCTGTATAATACAACTGGAATTTATAATCCATTCACATGTCTAATTTTTCAAAAAAATACTTAAAAGAACAATCTTCAGGCCATATTATCTAGGTGTAGTGTAATAAAATCAGAAACTGCCCAACAAAAAGTAACCTATAAAACCTTAAGTGTTTGGGATTTTTGATGCTTGTCTCTAAACAGCACTTGGCCAAAGAGGCACCAGCATATGAGGGTTATAATACTACCTGCCACTGTCAGGGGACACTGAGGTCTTAGCGGACAGGGCCAGGGACACAGTCAGAGGGGAGTGACCACCTGTCCCCATGCTTTTGTTTGTAGATAAGAAGAATGGAAGATTAATGAGTTAAACAATCAGCTCGAGATCTTAGAAAATAATAAACCCCTTCCTCCTAGAAGGAGGAAGCAACCTGTAAAAAGTAAGAATTAATGAGCCGGAACACACTTAAAAAAAATCTGATAAATAAAACCAGCTCTTTGAAAGGACCCACATGACTGCCGTGACACCGGAGAAGGGAGGAGACAAACACGCATCATGCAGGAGAGTCTGGGGGCGCCGAGAGGAGGGGGTTGGAGGGGGAGGGCCGGCGGGCGTTACACAGAGCCTAGTCTGTGGGACCAGCAGCAAGTCTCCAGAGAACAGGTGGTGATGAGACTGCCCTCAACACCAGAGAGCCAGCACCAAGAAACTCCATAGTCAACTGCGATACTAATATTGATTATACTATGAACTAAAAAGGAAACACTCATCAAACGTCTACTCACCTTAATAAAAATAAAAGATAAATTAGAAGCATTTCAGACAAAACCCACCTGAATGGGTTCAGGACTGGAAGTATGAGTTACAGCAACAAGATGCTTCTTCAGTATCTAAAATTCTGCATATTAAAGAGGTGAACATGTTTTTAGAAGCAGAAATGGGTAACTAGATGTGATAGAACAAATTAGAACAAGCCAAGTGTTAACCATACGAATAAGAAAAAATGGTCTTAAATACATTTTTTTCCCAGGTTCCACCAAGTAATTTTCATCAGCTATTACCAAGAGAAGAAAGGCCCATCTGGGAAACACTGACCCCAGTCTAATGCATCTGCTTGTGCGCAGATTTGAGCAGGCACCTAAGTAAAGTAGGTACAGACAGGGAGGCGGTTAAGGTGGGACTACCTTCAGTCTCCCCCAGCCCCTTACCTGCTGCTCCTCCTCCTCCAGCAACAAACAGTGACTGCTGGGCAGCACACTCCTGCAACTGGTGCTCCCAGTGACCCAAGAGAGGGGACAGAGAGGAGAGAGAAGGCCATAGCACCAAGGAGGAGGCCCAGGCTGGGGGCAGTAGTGGGGGGCGAGGGGGTTTGAGGCCAACCAGGGCCGCCGACGGTGAGACCATGGCAAACACGGTGACTGTTTCTCTCGCATTGGAAATAACCACCTCTGCTGGCTGAGGTGGTTCACACTCTCCATGTATCACGTGGTGGCCCTAAAAGTCACCCAACTCAGGCTCTCTGTCTGTCCTGAGGAACCGTCACGCAGAACTCACCGTCCCAGGGAGTTGGGTGGAGGGCTGGGGAGGGATCGAATCACCCAAGTGCAGGGACGAGCAGGTGGGTCTGCAGCCTGGCAAGCTCACAGGATGGGGCTGGCAAGGCTGCCTCTGATTATGGGAATAATTTAATCACAAGAAACTGCTTTCCTGGACACTGGGCTGGGGGGAGAATCAGACAAACCATGAATGAAAGCAGAGGATATGAGAACCAGGCGAAGCTTGGTGCCGGGGCTGACAAGGGTCTGGAAATGGTTTGGTGGACCTGCTGCGGCCAAGGCAGCTCAGGGTTGTGAGGCCGGCTAATCGCTTCCTGCAGGCAGGCTCCACTCTGGCACCAAAAGGTTTTAATAAAAACTCCCAATTGGGCCAGTAAACCCCTCATTAAGCTGTTTTTAAAGCATGAATTTAAGAGCGGTAAGGGTCACAGGGAGCATTTAATTTACAATGGCTGGCGAGAGGTGCTGCTGTGACAGGGAACGTAGGGTTCAGGTGTCCAGTCCGACATGGCCCTCGACCTGCCTGGAAGTGGAGTTTGGCGGAGTGAGGCGGCAATAGCAGAGCAGGGCACCAAAGGACAGCGGCAGGTGACACAGCTGAGACTCAGCCCATCCACTGAGGTCCCTACACGTAGCCCAGGCCCTCCATGACTGCATACCTGTGGCCACCTGCACATCAACTCCCTGCCAGACACCCACCTGTCCAGGACACTGCCACCTGTCCCACTCCCCACCCCGGTTCACCTGTCTCACCTCCCTGGCATGGACCTCCCACTGCAGCCTTGGTGTGTTTAAACGCGGTGATTCACTCCCTGTATTCACTCCCTGTACCCACCACGAGGATGGCTCCTACAGGGATCCAGTGTGTTCCCAGCTCACACAGCATATTCCGGGTAACCCCTTGGATGTCTCTGCTGTGGGCCTGTTCCCTGGCCCTGCGGTTCACGACGAGACTCCAACATTCGCCCAGCCCTAAGGAACAGTCTGGACCAGCAGACACTTCGTTTTCACAATAACAGGATAAAACAGTAATTTGTCCATTGAGCTTCTCACTGAAACCAAGGATCCCTAAAATGTCCAATTCGTAGCCTGATGGGCCTGCAGTAAAACATGAATACTCCTTCCCTGAAAAGGAATATCCCAGGTGGAGCCTTTCAGAATCCTTCCCTAAAATTCCCTCCACACCTCTCCCTCCCCTGCAAGGATGAGAAATAGGGAAATAAGTCCCTTGAGAGAAAACTCCTAAGGAATAAATCAAATGCACTTACGTTGTGCCTTTTAGGAAGGCAAGGCTCCTGGGCTCCTGACAGAGGAGCATCAGTGCTGGGAGATAGAGACAGGGAGGAAGGTGCCCGGGGGTCACCTGCCTGGGGGCACCATCTGCATATACTGAGGTCCCTCAAGATAAAATTAAATCAAAGAAGTTACAAAACCCTCCCAAGGCCTCGGAAGCCTTGAAAGAAGATGGGAAGCCACAGGAAAGCACAGGCTTCCTCATATCTGTCTGTCTGGGTGTGAGGACACTGTGAAATGGCCAAGGCCTGGGGCCGGAAAGGACCCTCAACACAGCTTGGCCAGTGTGGATCGTTCAATGTCCCGCAGAGTCGGCCAACACAGCACCCTGGCCTGCAGCCTACCCCTCTGGCACTCTTGCCTGCCCAGGTCTGGGAGGGGCCTGCCTCTGGGCACAGTCACCCTCTGCTCACCCTGACTTCAGCACACACGGGCAGAGGGAGCCTCCTTCCTGGAGTGTTGACTCCCTGTCGCTTGGCCCGGGGCCCCACAGGAGCACTGGTCAGAAGGGCATGGGCCAAGAACAGCCTCATCCTGGCGGAAAAGGCCAGAAAGCCCTTCCCGGAAGCCCCAGAGCCACACCTGCCGGGTTCCTGCGCTGTTTTCAAATGCAAAGAGGCTGGCATAAAGTTCAAAAAAAGTTCATAGCCCCAGGGTCACAAATATCAAAAAGCACACTTCCTGCAGGGGAGCAGAAAATGGGCCACACTTATAGGGTGCAGAATAAAAGACGTTTTAGACCCATTCTTTGAAGTGAAAGTTACCAAGCCAGGGGCCTTCAAAGTACACAGCAGAGATGCAGCCACAGCAGAGAAGCGAGTCACACAGGACGCTGCGGTTTCCTGCATTCGTGTGGCCTCTCCTCAACCAGCATCACATCCACCTACAAGTGGACGGTGGCTGGGGACCCCATGGTGGAGATGTGGGATGTTCACAGAAGCTCGGACCTCCTGGGAAGTGTTGGTTCTGAATGGAGGGAGTGACCAGGAGGAGGGGTGGCTATGTGGACCCTCTGGGCAGGGACTGTGCCCCATGTCCAGATGAGGGGTCACACCTGCAGACTGCACCCAGGGAAGGTCAGAAAAGATGGGCTGGTGGAGGCCCCAGAAGAAATGACTGCAGGGACTCCTCCAAGCAGCGCTGCCAATGGAAATCTTTCTCCACAGCAGTGGACACCATCTGAGATCTGTGTGGCCATGGGGTGCCTGAGCCCTGGACGTGGCAGGGAGATTGTGGAGCTAGGGAGCAAGCCCCAGGGCCCCGTATTTCCTGCATCTCAGTGGCCTCACACCCATCAAAGAAGGAACAGAATGTAAATGGATGTAGAAAAATAAGTATAAACAAGACGATCGACTCACTGAGAAAACCCAGTTCTTGCTGGGGGCCTGAGGCAGCTGAGGGAGGAAAAGCCCCAAAGGTCCAAAGCCCCTTAGGTCTGGCTCCCCAGGCCCGGCCCAGGGGTCACGCCTGAAGCATCGGTTGCCTTCTCTCCTCTAGGCTTAGTGAGCAGGGCACAGACAGAAGCACGGCAGGTGAGGGTGAGAGGCTGGACCAGGCGTCTGGACGGTCAGTGGGAAACGACCAGCGAGCTGCTGCAGGGTAGACACCACACTGATCCAGTCATATCTCAGGGGCCTCATGAGGGAAAGGTATGGATGACCTCTGAAGTCACAGCCCATTACCACAGGGGCAGAGAAGACTTGTGAAAGACACCCCACAACACCGATGGAAGTGCAGACAGAGCCGCCTGTTTAATTCAGAGCTGGTGGCTGCGCCTCCTGCCAGTGATACCCCTGCTCCCACAAAGGCTCACATGCCACTTCCACGGGGATCCCAGGGCTGTGGAACCCTCGTGCCATGGCCTCACGGCTCGTAGCTCGAGACTCAATGAATGGTACCCACCCTCCCCCTTTCCCCTGCAAAACACAGGACTTTATAACTACCCAGGACCCAAGCCCGGAGGCTGCTCCCACAAGTCAGGCTCTGATACTTTTGTTCATCACAACAACTGGAAAGGAGAATCAAGTAACTTTTACTAAGCAAAGAGGGTTTATCTGAATGCCAGGCAAGGCCGCTTCCCTGAGGGAAGCCTGACCTCAGACAAGCTGGACATGGAGCTCGCACAGCCAGGCTGTGACCAACCATGCAGGCTGGACTTGCACTCAGGACAAGAGAACATTCCCAAGTCGTCCCACTGCTTCTTGCTTAAACCACCAAACCCTGAGCACAGAGACAGAGATCCAGGCAGCTTCCGGTGCAAGGACCGGCCATTTTGCCAACGCTCAACACTTGATTGTTTAATTCGGAAGGTGAGAAGCGACACCGGCCCACAACACCCTGATCACTGTGCTTTACATGTTAAATTAAAACTACTGCTTTGTTACCTGCTTTTCTAAGGCAATTACAAGTCAGAAAACTTTTTATTTACCGTTATCTTAAATCCCACTGCTCTACCTTCCTTCCATCAAGTGGACCCGAACTCCACTGCTGTCCCTCTGACTCCATCCTCTTGAAGAACTCGCTTTGCATGGGGGCTGTGGGGCCAGTCTGCCTGTTGCTGGACAATGGCTCTGCTGGGTGACAGTGGGGCCTCCTTCCTGGGACCTGAAGCTCCAGGTCCCTGTCCTCTGTAGGCAGAGCCTTAACAAGAGTGGGGATTATCATCTTTGTCCCTCTGGATGTCCCTCCTAACTCGGGTCGCAATTAAGATCTTCATGCTCTGCCTCTGGCAGTTTGCTATAATGTGTCCAGGACACGTTGTATGTTAGTGGTCTCTGAGATTCTAAGTCAGTGGCATTTTGCTTTTCATTCATTTTGGAAAATTCTTGGCCTTAACTTCTTCAAATATTTTCCTGCCCTTCTTTTCTCTCTTCTGCTCTGGGTTCCATTACCTTCATGTTAAGTTCTTCATTCTGTATTTTTCATTTTTTTCCATCTGTGTTGGATATCTCAGGTTCACTGATTTTTTTCCCTCAGCTGTGTCTGCTCTGCAGTGGGTACATTTTTGGGGCGTATGTATGTGTCTAGTAGTTTTTTGTCATGTCAACCACTGTGTGTAGAAGCCAGTAGCTACTGAGTTGCACATAATTACCCAGAAGTAAGCATGCACGGCGGGGCAGGGGGCAGGGCTGGACAGTCTAGCCAGAAAAGTTGTTCAGCCCCAAACACAGGCCATGCAGGGCCCGTGCTGAGCAGCCCTTGGCCCTCAGCTGTCTTCACCTCTGGCTGGGAGGCCTCACGTCTGCCCTGTACACGCATATGCAGTCCTGGGTCATGAGACTGGGCCCAAGTCTGTGTGCAGAACTGTGGTTCCCTTCCCTGGCTCTCTCCTCCCGGACCCTCAGACCAGAGGAAGGCGGGCCTCCCTGCAAAGGACGGGATGCCCCACGCGAGCCTTCAGCCCTAACACGCCTTCCTGGCCTGTCCTTCCCCAGGGCCTCTGGCAGGGAGGCACACACATTCCCACAGAACCTTCTCCTGTCTGGAGCTTGGTCCACAAAACCAAAAGGGAGCTCGAAGCAGAATTAAAGGAAAAGTGACATGCGGATCTGTCTGTCCCGTGGCAGGAACAATGGTAGGACAGCACAGGAGTCCTATCTCCACCCTCCAGTCGATTCTACCAGCAGCAGGTCATCTGCCTGGCTTATCACTATGGCTGGCATGGCTGGTGCTCAACTGACGTGGAAGGAATGAAGAGAGAAGATGGAGGTGAGGCTGCTGCAGTGAGGGGAGCATCTGCAGGAAGCAGAGTCCGTGCACGAGCATCAGAGGTGGAACAGCCACCCAGCTCCCTTTCCGCCCTGCTCAGATCTCAGCACCGCAGACCAACGGGCCGCAAGAACTTCGCCCTGGAACTCGCAGTTCTGCTCTGCTCCCCAAGCTCCCCGAGAACCTGGGCCAGCCCTGCACTAAGCATGCCTGTCCGGGACCGACTTAGGGGAGGCCGTCCTCGCTGCCCCCAGTGGGAGCCCCGGTGCTCGATGGCTCCATGACTGCTCTGCCTGTAGCTTTCCCGCAAAGCACAGCCAGGACCTAAAGTCTACCCACCCAAAACCAAATGCTAGCTTGTACCTGGGAAACCTCCTCTGCACAGTGTGTCCACTGAGGAGGCAGGACCGTCTGGGAGGAGAATGTGGGTCCAGGGGACACTGAGGGGCTCACGTCACCAGCTGCTCCATTCCCCAAAGGGAACGACCTGTGAGGAAGCAATGGGACCTCCCGCACAGGATCCATCTCCTGAATGGAGACCACTGTTAGCAGGAAGGACCTGATACCTGAGGTCCCATTATGGCATGAGGCCCTCACCCCAACAGGAGGCCTGGGTGGGAGGCAGGTCAAGTGCAAACATGCTGTCAGACCAGACTGTGCACCGAAAGCAAATAGGGGGGCCAAGCAAGAAAAGCCAGGAAATGCAGGAAGATACATACCCCAGGTTAATGCTAAACTCGGCATGTGATATCCTAAATGACTGTCACTTACCAAATGAATACCTGAAAAACAAAAGAAAAATGTATCAATTTAGGCATGTTTTACCAAAAAACTTCCAATTTAAGCATCATGTTACCTCATTAAATACAAAGCAGCCCAGTGACTCCAGGACAGTGTGGGGACAGGCAAGAGAGCTTATGACACTACTGAGGCATGAGGTGAAGTGAGGGGAGATCTGCCCAGTTGAATGTAAGCTTAGGGTCCACCCTCTGTCTGTGATTCAACTGGCGGTGGGTTGTTAGTGGTGAGTATGATTTAGTGAAAAAACCTGGGAACAAGTGGACTCATAATTCTAACCTGTGTGTTCAAAGGTCAACTGTACTTGGTTTTCCTGCAGTGAATAATTTCCATCAAACACCATGAAAACGTCATACTCTGGAATCTCCAATTTCAAAGGAGCCCCCCATTATCCCAAGCACAGTTTTTAAGAGAAGCAACTCTAAATGAAGGACTTATAAGACATGTCTGTGGATCTGAGGGGAGTTGGGGGACTGGTCCAGGATGCACCCTGGGGTGGGAAGACGTACTGAGCACAAGAATGCTTATGGACCTGAGTCATGGAAGTAACCCCCAACGTAAGAGAAGGGGACCCGGATGGGACTGCACTGGCCCTGGAACAGCCACTCCTCATATTTGAAGCCTCCGGCCTGCAGCCCACATTAACACCAACGTCCACCAGCGCACTCCAGGGTAGAATTGCCATCAGTATCTTTAACTGACCCTGTGACTGACTATGCGGAATAAAAAGGAGCGAGGCACCGGCACTCACAACACCATGCATGAGCGTCTGCTCCGTGAGAGAAGCCGGACGCGAGGCCTCGCGCTGTGACCACACAACTATGAAACATCTGAGCAGGTGTGTCCAAACAGAATGGAAGCAGACGGGCGGCCAGGGCTGGAAGGGGACATGGCTGGGAGGGTATGAAATGTGTCAGACTAGACCGTGATGGGTCTTGCACACGTTAAATGGTTACATTTTATGGCACATAAATGATGACGTTAAGAAAAACAAATAGCTGTCTGATGAAGTACGTGTGAATGAAAGGGTGCGAGGATGGTCTATTGTTTTGTTTTTTAAAGAAACTCAAGTTCTCCCTGCTCTGAGAGACTTAGATTTTGCTCCCAAACAGTGTGTTAACGCCTTACCCCCACCTGTCTGTTAAGGACAGGCACTCCCTCTCGGAGATGGCCAGCTCACTGACAGCTCATGTCCATGGGAAGGACAGAAATCAGAGAAGCAAGAAGGGGTCTGTGCCGCCCTGCACATAAGCCAAGTGTCCGTAGCGCCTCTGCCTTGTCCTAGACAAGCGACTCCTTCACGAGGCTCTGATTTTCACAGGCCTCTGATTGGAAAATGACACCAGGATCCAGTGACTTCTCATTTTGTGAAAAGTTATCACAGATAAATATTTGTTAAATTACTCTCTCCTGGCTGGGACCGGTTAGTCGTGAAACTGCAGAATCCTCCCACTTCCTTGTCCGGTGCAGAGCTTCCCGAAGGCCTGCTCAGGAGGCAGGGAGATAGGAATTTGTAATGAAGTGTGTTCTAACAAGCCGCACAATTCCTGATGTGTGTATGAATGTCACGAGCCGACGGCCAAACAGCAGCAATACAAGATGGAAAGGCCGCCAGGACACCGCCCTCACCGGACGTGGGACCCGCCACGGCACTGGCAAGCCACATGCAAGGGCAGGGAAGCCTTTCTCAGTGTCTGACGACCACTGCCCCCTCCTGTGTCCCAGCTGAGGTGGCTCTGGGCAGCAGGTGGAGCACTCCCCTGACGAGGACGTGGGGATGAGGGGGCTTCCCTACGAGTGCGGGAACTGCACCCGACAACGCGCCTCAGCTCCGCCCTGCCCCAGGGGACAGGGCCCTGGCATCGCCAAACAATGGAGGGAACGGCACCTTCCTGCTGCCAGGAGCTCGTAAGACTCCAGCAGGGATTTATTTCTATGCAGCAAACATATTCACACCTGTAAGAGTGACTGGACCACAGGCAGGGGCAGCAGAGCGTGTCACTGCGTTTCAGGCCCAGAGCCAAATAAGGTTTTCATTTTCAACAGTCCGAATGCAGCAGCCAGGCAGAGCGTTCCCTCCATGTTTCTGCAGCTTCTGGCATCTGCTCTCGGCACTCTTTGAAATCGATACTCTGTCCCTTCTGCCAGATTGAAGTGCCAAGGTGGCTTCCTTTGCAGGAAGGGACCCCTGGAGCCCTCGACCTTGGTCCAAGTTTAGGGAGATAATCCTTTCCTCTTTGTGGGGGGCCGAGAAGGTAGGAAGAGGAAAGGGCAGCTATACAACCATCCTTAAGAGCAACAAAAAGGTCCTCTAGGATCACCAGCCAGGCAGAGCACAGATAACAGAATCAGAAATCTAACTTTCTGGAAAAGTTGATGTTAACGAGAGAAACTGGAGCAGAAGGGACAATGAGGACTTCTGATGTTGTTTTAGCAGGACAGTGCCAGGCCCTGTCAGGTTCTCCTGAGACCACTCCAATTTTATGCAATAATAATTAATGAACTCTGGCCTTGTCTCTCTTTCAGGGTCACTGATTTCCAAGATGTTTAAACTCCTAGAGCAAGAGGACTAGCACCCAGAGCACCAGAGTAAATACGCATGAGTCCACAATGATATGACCAATGCTGAGTAAATATGGGACACGGGACAGACCTGTGCGGAAGAACCTACGTCACCGTGTGCACGCTCTGCCTTCAAGGATGGGCCAACTCCCCTCCCTGTATGTGGGCTGCGCGCCCACCAAATGCGACGTCCTCCAAACAAGAACACAGAGTTGACTTCGGACAAAAAGAAGACCTTGACAGTGGAGATACCTGAAGGCATGACTCCAGCCAGAGGTCAGAGTCACTGTCAGCAGAACCAGCTCCCTGATACATGTGTGGACAACAGCACTACACCTCTGGTTTTCCTCCCAAACCCACCATCACCCTGTCAACAATGAGGAAACCTCAGACAAATCCTGCCGGAGGGACATTCTACAAAATCCCTGTCTGGTCTTCCTCAACACCATCAAGGCACCAGAAACAGAAGAGTCTGAGATGAGATTGTCCCAGTCCAGAGGAGCCCAAGGAGGCATGACGCCAGAGGATTCCTTCCCAGGGAGGGAAGAAGCAAGCAGATGTGAATAAACAACTGTGTCGGTACTGGCTTGTTAAGTGTGACAAGTGCACCGTCTAACATAGAGGATGGTAGCAGGACCGGGAGTCAGGTACACAAGAACTCAGCACTGCTTCTGCAGTGATTCAGTAAATCTAAAACTATCCTAAAAATGAAGTTTGTGAAATTAAAAAGAAATTGATGGAGCTGGGCAGCAACGGAACCTGTGCCTCAGAAGAGCTGCCTCCAATTCCGCAAACAGAGCACAGACGTCACCGTGAGGCTAGCCCAGCATCCCTCCTGCGAGCGCAACACCCAGGGCTCTGGCAATGTCAGGTTCTGGCCAAAACAAGACAACTCACCCCAAAATGAGGAACCCAGCGAGGCACCTGGCTGCTGACCCAGTGCCCAGCTGCCTCCCGCCTCAGCCCGCCTGACAGAGCTGTGCCCCCAGCCAGCAAGGTTTCCTCTATAGAACCAGATGGAACTACATATTTCACAGAGTTGCCCACCCTCGGGGACGACTGTGACTACTGCCACCCCCACCCCAACCTCAGGTACCACTAAAACCCGCTCCTCCACGCTCGATTGTGAATGATGGCAGGGTGTGATCACCAAGCACTGGCTTGGCACTGCTGCACTTGTGTCTCCCTGCACGTGGCCCAGGGGCTCGGGGGGCTTCTCACTGATGGGTCACAGTGGCTAACACTTTCCTCAAGGAGGAAGCTCTTGGAATGGCCCATCACCTAAGCTAAGCGGCTCTTATGCTTCCGGTCTTCCAGAATACTGTCCAGTGTCATCGAGAAGACACCACAGGCACCAGAAAGGCTCCGTCTAGCAGCTGGCTGCCTCCTTCCCTCAGGGGTAGAGAGCTTGACCAACCAAGACGGAACAAAGTCACAGCCTAAGAAAATGCCTCGAAAGAAGTGGGTCTGCTCCTCCTTTTCCCTTCCACCAGCCAGTGAGGCCCCAATGAAGTCCAAGGAATTTTCTCATCCATCAAGAAGCTCTGAACTGCCGGGCCTACTATATGAGACTGTGGAACCTGGGCCCAACGGAGCCCCCCTCTGGGGGATGGGGGTTGCTCCCATCTCCTATAAGGAGCCTGACAGTAGCCCTGGTTTGAGAGATGACAGGGCCTGAAAACCAAGACTGTGCCCACCCTGGTCCTCAACATGAGGGCAGCAGGTTGGGGGGATGGCAGGTGGGGTGGGGAGGGCTGCAGGTGGCAGGGCAGGTGGTGGGCGGCAGGGGTAAATGAAGAAACCACAACTCACACCTTAGACCTGCCCACACATGGAAACACAACCTTCTAGCTGCCACGCCTTGAATGTCCGAAACCCAAAGGATGCTGGCACATGTGTCCTTGACAAAGCACAGGGGCATGTGAGAAGGAGAGCTGACGGCCACCAGGGACTCAGGGCCACAAAGGTGCTGGCAGCAAAAGAAGGTTCTGGAAACATTTTGCAGGTAAAATCAAGAGGATATGGAGGTTGGTGAAACACAGGGGAAGTGGGGAGAAACATGAAAGAGTCCCAGGTCTCCCCGGGGTCCCACCTGGGGTAAACAGGCAACGTGTGGATGCAGTGACTTGTGGAACTGGGGACAAAGGCACAGCAATGACACAGCCCAGGTATTCACAGGGCCGGTACAGGGCCTGAGCAAGCTGCACAGACTCATGGGACCTGGGAGCAGACTGAGGGAGCAGCAGGGCAGCGCTCTCACTGCCATGGCGGCCCCATGCCTGCCCGCGTGGCAGAGGACCCGGGAGAGCAGAAACCCCGGCGGGGGCAGACCACCGGCGTGACCCGTCTCGGTTCCCTTCCTCCTGCTAGAGGTGGGAACACTGGGATCTCACCCTCCCTCCCACTGCACCTCCTGCCACCACCAGACAAGGAGTTAATAAAGCCGTCTTTTCTGGCTCCTTTGAAAACACTCGCTTTCATGAATCTGAGGACCTGGGTCATCACCCTGTGAAGCACTGAGTGCATAACTGAAGAAGCCGCTCTCCCCGATACGAAGGTCTTCGACCAGCACCTCTGTGAAGATTCGTCAGGCTCCGCCTGCTTCGCAAACACTTATTGGGACCACATGGGGAAGGCCAGAGAAGGGCGGTCATGGTCCCAGAATGTGCAGGCTGTCGGGGAGAATTGTCTGACTCCGCCCAAGACACTGACATGGGGCCTCCCTTGGTCTCTCTGCAGCAATACAGGAGCCCACTTCTACTGAGGATGTCACAGACACTGGTCTGGGTCCGCAGGAGCAGAGAGAGCACCCACTTAAGAGAAAGGAGAGAGGGGGCCCTAAGCAAAGCACCGGCACACACGAGCAAGGCTGGGCAGGCGCCGTGAGGCCACGAGACCCCAGTGCAAGGGCTGTGGTGCAGGGAGAGATGTGCCTGGTGCCTCTGTGCCCCAAGGGGGCTTCCTGTCCCCACCGCAGAATGCCAGTTGGACAACACTTGAAAGACAGCCCATCAACGGTGTCCATTATCTGAGCATCTCATCCCAAACAGATATCCTTTTCTCTCAAGTTATAAAATAAACGGAATGTGAAAGAACAGAGTGTGTCTAACTTTCGTGCTGGGGTATCACAAAAAGGAAGCCAGACTTCATTTAAGGTGTCATCACTCTCGTAGTAAGTTTCCAGTGTCACTATGACAACCCAGAAACTATCATCTGTCAGGGGAACCCGAGTCAAGGGGGACCTGAATTTGCCTTCCAGGCTGAGGGGCCTGACCATGCTGACAGTCTCATCTGGGGCCCCATACCTGGGCCACAACCAGAGGCCTGCAGTTCAGCTAGGAACACGGACATTTGGCATCAGGAACATGGTAAATAATCCACTGGTCTCCACTGACAGATTATTTTTTCCTTTTACATTTTTCACCTAAAACATCTCATGCATCCTTTCTGAGAAGACATAGTTTCATTTTATTTTGCTTTAGTGAGCTTAAATTAATTTGAATCACATTTTTTTAATATACCCAAGTGAAGGGGAGCAGAACATCTTTTCCAGTGAAAAAATATGACTATTTTCGGCCACGTGTACTCACGACAGGTTTTCAAAACTCTTCCCTGACCAGTACATCCTAGATGTGATAAGGAAATGCTGTTTAAAGTAAAACTGACAGTGGATATGACTTTACTGGTTGCTAGGTGCAGGACGGCACCCCCGAACCACACGTCAAAGAGCCGAAGCAGCCTCCCTGCACCGGGCACTGCACTCCCACTCTTGGTAACTCCAGCTGTTCAAACGGGACACATGCACCTAGAAGTCTCCCTCCTCTGGCATGACTTAGAATCACATGTCCCAAGAGACAGTAGCCTCTTAGACATCAAGAAAAACCCACCCAGAGTCATCTTGTGCTGGTAAACACCCACTGACTGGAGAGGGGGCAGTGACCATGTGTGGCCGCCGTGGAGGTCAGACGCATTGAGGTGGCAGTGCCCTGTGAATCCCAGGTGGGCAGGAGCAGACGGGAGCGAGGGCAGCTTCACCTGCCTCGCAGCTGCCAGATGGGCATGAGGCACACTCCACCTCATGGGTGTCAACCCCTATTTCTACCCTACCCACCTGGGCCTTAGAAAAGAAAATATCATAAATCAAATGTAAATCTCCTCCCTTCAGGAACCCAGTGCAGTTTCTGTATGAACTGAACCCATGGTGCTGACACACAATACTACGTTGCCGGCGACCCTGTGGAAACCTGGTAAGTGACACCTGACACCTGTGGGTGTTTCTTCCGATAAATGCAGCTCATGCCACGTGGCCAATCACACTGAAGTTTCCCAAAGTCTTTGCATAAGTTAGAGCTCTCACCACCAGGTTGTTTGCTGGGCAACAGTAACATGTCCACACCAGGGCCCCAGGAAGCAGGGAGGGCAGCTGGGGTGACTGACGTGCCCTCCTACCTGCAGACTGGATTGGGAGGAGGTGCCTTCTGCTCGCACACCAAGTGTCACTCAGACTTGCTCAGGGACCAGGGCCCAGATGACAGGAGCTGGGAGGGATGCCAGATGGCTCCCAGCCCACAGGCACAGCCCTGGGACCACTCTAAATAAACCAGCAAGTGGCACTGAGGGAGTCAGGCATCTAAGTTAAAACCTACTCGCTGTCGTGGTCCAGGACCTTGCCAGCCCCACGGCCTGAGCCTGCACCCCAGACTGTCAGGCCACCAAATGAAGCTTTCCTCCCAAAGGGCAGAGGCCCCCAGTGGGAACATTGTTGCAGCAGGAGCCCCAGAGGTGCTTAACCTCCTGCTCATCTACACAGACATCTCCTTCTCTGCTTCCTGCTCGTCTACCCAGACACTACCCCCTCCATGTCCACACAGACCCTGACGTGTCTACAGAGACACCATCCCCAACCCCAGAACTTTCCTTACAGAGACCTCTGGTAAGTGATCTTTCCTGAATGCTGGCCTACAGCCTGAAAGAAGAGTGGCATTGCCCGCCCCTCCTGGTCTGACTGCAGCAGAGCACCGTACGGTCCCTCAACTTTCATCTGGGTCCATCCCAAGCCATATACTGTGCTGATGCCCTGTCTTTAGTCCCATATGACTTTTTTGGTTGTCTGGCCTCCTGGAGCCAACACCACCTCTGATCTGCCGGTACTGGAGCCTGTTCTCCCCAAAGGGCCAGCCTGACCTCTGACCTTTGGCAAAGGTTCCTTCAAACACAGGCTGGCAGTATGACCAAAGGTCCATGCTCTGGAGGTGACCTTGGTAATTGCTTATTTTGCAAATTGACATGATGTTTTGTAAACTTTTCTGAATCCTGCTGTTTGCATGTCACAATACATTGCAAAAATCAATCTAATTCAACTCATTATTTTAAGGTTCCTTTGGAACAAGGAAGGAGAGGTGGGAGTAGGAGCAGAAGCAGACCTCCAAATGAAGCCCCACCACCAGAGGGCTCCCAGCAGCCCCCCAGCCACTCCCCCTCCAGTTCACAGCCTCCCAGCTTAGCACACTGGCAACGCAGTCTCAGGTGCGGCCATGAAACTCCCAACAGAATCGAAATTATTCCTAAAGAGAAAGGCTCCTGGATTTTGGTTAACTATGTTCAGTAGCATTTACCATGGCCTAATTAAAATGGTGACATTTTCCGAACTGACATAAGAAGAAAGCTTGTTCAATCTCTCCTCCTGCCAGGAGGCCTCGGTGTGCTCTGGGGGTGACATCCCAAGACCCTGAGTGACCACACATCTGGACTATACGTGCCTCAACCTTCCCTCTTACCAGATCTGCCCCACGTTGACCAAGGACATGTAGAGGACCCAGAGAGCAGCCATGAGAATCATATTGGCGCAGCCGAAGACCAGGATGAAAGAGGAGATACCCAGCCCAAGAAGCGCAAGGGCGTCTAGGTTGGAGTCCATGTGAGACCAGTCCAGCAGCCAGAGGATGGTTGGGGCGTAGCTCACAGCATCCCAGCTGACCTGCCCCCGGAAGTGCCGCTGCACACTCCTCAGGTACGTGCTGCAGGGCAGCAGGCCCCTGTCTCCAATTAGCTGCTTGTTCTGGTGGAGGGCCACCAGGAATGCCACACCTGGAAGAAAAGAAGACAAAAGTAACATGAAGAGGAACACAGTCCTCTGTGGATACCAATGGGCACTTTTTAGATGTGTAGGTGGCTGGGCCAGGCAAGAAGATGAGGAACAATCTGACCAATGGTTTGGACTCCAGGTGTCTGAGCATTTCACAAAATCTTGAGGGTCTTAGAAGACCCAGCCTTAGAAGCCACAATGCACATGTATATGTACACATACCTATGTGTGTTATATCTACTTATACACAATGTATATATGTATATAAAATATACACATTTAAATAAAACATGTGCCTATTTACATAAAATGGTTAGTTAACTATCCCAGAATGAACTCTGCTTACAGAAAATTCACAATAAAACATTCATGTCAGAAAAATAAGAAGGCCTCAAATACAAACTTCCACCTTAAGAAATCAGAAAGAACAAATTACACACAAAATAAGCAGCAGAAAAGAAATGTTTTAAAGGAGGCGAACACCAAAACAAAAGAGAAAGTCAATAAAACTACAAGTTGATTCTTAGATAAGATCAACATAATTGATAGAATTCTAGCCAGACTTATCAAGAAAAGGAGAGAAGATATCAATATTAGAGGTGAAAAAGGGAACATCATTATGGATCCTACAGACACAAAAAGATAATAAAGGAATACCACAAATCTCTCTAGGGTTGTATATCTGACAACTTAGATGAATTAGACGAATTACTTGAAAGACTACCAAACTCAAAAACATTGATGGTTTTTTTCAAAAAACCATCAGTGTAATTCAGCATACTAACAAACTAAATAAGAAAATCATATGATAGTATAAATAGACACACAAAAAAGTACATGAAAGAATTCATCCCTTCATGATTAAAAAAAAAAACTTTCGGGGGGACGGTATAGCTCAAGTGGTAGAGCACATGCTTAGCATGCATGAGGTCCTGGGTTCAACCCCCAGTACCTCCTCTAAAAATAAATAGACAAATAAACCTAATTACCTACCCCCTCAAAAATAACTTTCAGCAAATTAAGAACAGAGGGAACTTCATCAATCTATAAAAGATAGCTATGAAAAACCTACAGCAAAGATCATACTTAAAGATTAGTGACTGAATACTTTCCCCCTAAGATTTGGAACAAAGCAAGACTCTCTCATTACTCTTATTCAGCACTGTATGGAAAATCCTAGCTAGTGTAGTGTGGTAAGTATAAGAACTAAAAGACATATAGATTAGAAAGGAAGACATAAAACTATCTTAAAAAAGTTTTTTTTAATTAAAGTACAGTCAGTTTCAATGTGTCAATTTTTGGTGTACAGCACAATGTCCCAGTCATGCATATACACACATATATTCGTTTTCATACTCTTTTTCATTAAAGGTTATTATAAGATATTGAATATAGGGTGATGGTGCCTTCATAGAATGAGTTTGGGAGTACTCCCTCCTTTTCAATCTTATGGAAGAGTTTGAGAAGGACCAGTATGAGTTCTTCATTGTATGTTTGGTAGAATTCCCCAGTGAAGCCATCTAGTCCTAGGCTTTTTTTTGCAGGGAGGTTTTTCATTGCTAATTGTATTTCGTTTCTAGTGATTGTTCTGTTGAAGTGGTCTATTTCTTCTTGAACTTACCATATGATCCAGCAATCCCACTTTTGGGTGTATATCCTTTAAAAGATACATGCATCCCAGTGTTCATAGCAGCACTATGTATACAATAGCCAAGACATGGAAGCAACCGAAATGTCCATCGACAGATGATTGGATAAAGAAGTTGTGGTATAGTTATACAATGGAATACTACTCAGCCATAAAAAGAATAAAATAATGCCATTTGTAGCAACATGGATGGAACCAGAGATCGTCATTCTAAGGGAAGTAAGCCAGAAAGAGAAAGAAAAATACGATATGATATCACTTATACGTGGAGTCAAAGAAAAAAAAAGACACTCATTCTATGAAGCCACCATCACCCTGATACAAAAACCAAAGACACTACTGAAAAAGAAAATTACAGGCCAATATCACTGATGAACACAGATGCAAAAATCCTCAAAGCTATCTTTATTAATAGATGGCATTATTGCCTATGTAGAAAATCCCAAAGAATCCACAAAAACAAACCCTGTGGCACAAATAAGTGAGTTTTTCAAGGTCACAATATACAAGATCAATATACAAGTCAGCTGTATTCCTATGTATCAGCAATGAACCACTGTAACCTAACTTTTTGTTTAAAATTATAATAGCAACCCCACAAAGTGCCTAGATAAAAAACTAACAAAATATACACAGAATCTATATGTAGGAAACTACAAGACATAATGAAAGAAATAAAAAAAAGATGTAAATAAATGGAGAGATTCATTGTGTTCATGAACTGGAAGAGTCAGCATTATTTAGATGTCAGTTCTCCCCAATTTGATCTATAGATTCAATGCAATCTCAATCAAAACATCCAATAAGCTTTTCACAGATACTGGCAAGTTGATTCTAAAATGTATATGGAAAACCAAAGAAACTAAAATAGCCAAAATAATTCAGATAAAGAACAAAGTTTGAGGACTCTTATTACTCAATTTTAAGACTTACTACAAAGCTACAGTAAGCAATAGTGTGGTACTGGCAAAAGGACAGACACGTAAGTCAACAGAAAAGACCAGAGAGCCCAGAAAGAGACCTACACAAAAACAGTCAACTGATTTTTGACAAGGGTGCAAAGACAGTTTAAAGGAGAAAGACGTTTTAACAAGTGGTGCTGGAACAACTGGACGTCACATGGACAAAGATGAACCTTGAGACATACTTCACAACTTACAGAAAAATTTATTCAAATTGGACCAGAGATCTAACTGTAAAACATGGAAGTATAGAACATCTAGAAGAAAATATAGAAGGAAATTTATGTGACTTGGGTTTGGCAATGAAGTTTTAGATACAACACCAAAGGCACGATCCATGAAGGAAAAAAACTGATAAATTCTACTTTATCAAATGAAAAACTTTTGCTCTGTAAAAGACATTTTTAAGAGAATGAAAAGACAAGTCACAGATTGGGAAAAATATCTCCAAATCACATTTCTGATAAAGTACTTGCATCCAGAATACTTAAAGTACTGTTAAAACTGAATGATGAAGAAAAAGAAAAAGAAAACAAAAAATTCAACAATGAGAAAACAAACAACCCAGCTTTAAATGGGCAAAAGATCTGAACAGACACTGAAAGTCATCTGCTGCACACAAAGAAGATACACAAATGCCAAATAAACACATGAAAAGATGTTTAATATCATTTGTTACTGGGGAAACGCCAATTAAAACCACAGTGCAGTATCACCACACACCTATCATAACAGCCCAAGTCCAAAAAATGAAAATACCAAATGCTCCAGAGGATTCAGAACAACAGGAACTCTCATTTGTTGCTGGTGGGATGTAAACTGGTGTGGCTACTCTGGAAGACAGTTTGGAAGTTCCTTATGAAGTTAAACATAGATTTACCATATGACCCAGCAATTATACTCTTAGGTATTCACCCAAATGAACCAAAAACTTACACTTACACAAAAGCCTGCATGCAAATGTTTACAGGAGCTTTGTTCATAACTGCAAAAACTGGAAACAACATAGACGCCCCTCAGCATTGGAATGGATAAATAAACTATGGTGCATTCATACAATGAAATGATATTCAGAGAGAAAAATGCAGAAGCTGCTGATTCACGCAAGTGCATTTCACTAAGTAAAGGAACCCAGACCTAAAGTCTACACACACTGTAGGATTCCATTCACCTGACATGGGGCAGAACACAGATCAGAGTGTGCCAGGGGCTGGCTGGTGGCGGAGGCAGCCGACTACGTGCACAGGAGAATTTTCAGAAGATGGAACTATTCTGTATGGTACTTGGGTGATGGATAACTATGCATTTGTCAAAACTCATAAAAATGTACATCACAAAAACTGAACTTTAATGTATATAAACTCAAAACAACCTAGCCAGGAGGTCAGGGAATGCCAGGATGGAACGCAGACTGTGACAAATGATCCAACGCCACTGCAAATGTATAGAACGGCCACACTGAATGGAAGGCATGAGGGAGACCTGGCCTAAGTAACTTTAGAAATTGTTTGAGTGAAAATTGTAAGTACAATGGCAAAAGGAACTGTATACAAACACTGGAGTCTAATTGATGTTCCTCTCAGGGGTGGGTGAACAATTTTGTAACTGCTTTGCATGTGCACTGGGGTTGAGCAAATAAACAAACCATGGGAGATGGCGGGGCAAGATTTCTCACTAGCGGAGAAAGGAAGTTCCAGACAAGCAAGAAGGGAAGGACAACACATATCCTGAGTACTGGATTAGAATCGGAGATGTGAGTATGATCGTGTTTACCCTAATATATAGTGAAATGGACACACAGAGAAATGGTCACATGTGACTGTGCACACACATGTATGTAACCTAGCTCTGTCTGCTAAGAGTCTGGAAGCAGTGACATGCAATGCAATGGGCACTCTTGGCAGCCAGATCTAGGTTCTTAACATCACTCTCCAATCAAAGGAACAAGGGCTCCCAGAGAAATGGCTGCTTTTAGAGCTGAGAAATAAGAGAGGAGACTGCAGCATCCTGCAGCACCCTGCAGCACCAGGAAGTAAGGAAGCACTCACAGAACGAAGAACAGAGGCACGGCACAAGGACAAGGGAGACAATTGGGAAGAACCACCACTGACTAGAGCCAGACAATTTGATACCACAATGGTAACAGTGTGGGACCATAACCCAGAGTGTAAACAAACATGGCGACTGCTAAATAAATTCCTTACAGAGGAAATCTAAGTAATACATGAAGATGCCCCCTTGGGCAGGGGGTGGCGGCGCTGATGACCCCTCCCCTGGAGAGCAGGCTGGACCCCATCACTGGCTTCCAGAGGACATAGAATGGATGGGAAGAGTAGAATCTGACGGGAGAAACACCTGGCACACACCTCAACCAGGTGATCCAGGTGAACATAATCCATGATGTGAAAGGGACCTCACCTCTGTGGGACTCTCCTCAAATCACAACCTGTCCAGTCATGAGAAAATACTGGACAAACCAATTGAAGGACATTCTACCAAATATATGACCAGACCTGCTCAAAACTGTCAGGGTCATCAAGAACCAGGGACGTCCGGAGACTGCGAGTGTCATCGCATGTTTACCCTAATATATATTTAAATGGACACACGGAGAAATGACCAGAGGGAGCTCAGGAGTGGTGAGGGCTAACGTCAGGCGCTCCTGGGAGGGACCCAGAACCAGAAGGGGCACTGGTGGAAGTCTGACAGTCTGGAGTTTGGTTAGTAGTTTTAAAAATAAAAGGGTGAATGTTTCTTGAAAGCCTACTATGGGCAGCTCACTGCCCTGTAGGAAGAAAACTGAGACCTGAGCCCACCTGTGAGAGAAGACATCCAGGACGTCATGAATAAAGACAGAGTGCTAGACACCTGGTCTTCTCCCTGCCCCCTTCTTCCCACACCCCTCCTGCTGCCTCCACCACTGGGCAGAAACTACCCAAGTCCACGTGCCACTGACTTTCCTGGTAACGTCGAGGCCATCCCACCGTGGTGCCCACCCAGCCCTGGCCCTATGTGTGTGTGCACGCACATGCATCCAGGTGGAGCCTGTCTCTCCTGACTCAGACTGCTCCTGCACACTCCAAAACCCACTCTGGGCTCTTCCACACAGGGGGACCTAATCAGCAAAGGCTGAACAGCTGGATGTCCCCCCTCCCCATAACCACAGTTCACAGTTCAATGCCATGAAAGAAAAATGAGATTTGGCTTCGCCAATTAAATAGTTTAAAAAAGTAAACTGAAGACGAGCAGCATAGGAAACTTCCAACCTTACCTACAGGAAAAAATGAATATAGAAGGGATTTAAATTTCAGAAGAAAAAAACCTATTTTTCACTCCTGTTACAGAAATGGCTAAGTAGAAAGAAAAAACAATTCAAAAAAAAAAAAAAATCACAGGATCTCAAAGCTAAACCAAACAACCAAACTTAGAAAGGCTCAGTCACCCCCACCCTACTCTAGGAAGGAAGGAGACAGCTCCCCCAAGACTCAGCTCTAAGAAGGAAGGAGTCAGCCCCCAACCCAGCTCTAGGAAAGCTTCTCAGCTGCTCCTTGAAGGGGTAACTCAGAGACTGATCTAGAAGAGGGGACCAGGTCACCTTACGCATTATCAAAGATGTCTGCAAATATTTTCTTCAAAAATCAAAAAGAAAAAATTTAGTCTTCTCTCCCCTTCAGATAAAATGCATTAAAATTAAAACAGAATCATCTGCAAAATGTCACTCTCCACTGGGTGGTTTTATTGACTGCGGTTAAAATCTGGGACTTGGCACAATAACCACCAATACTTTTTCTTTAAAGGCGTGTACTATACAGAGCTCAGAAGTAGGGCAGTGTTTGTTTTTTAAACAAACTGGAAGCATTTTACAGAGAAGCTTGTAAAACCAAGCAGAGCATTTCATTAGAATTCATGGGGCCTGGAGGAAAGAACAAGAACTAACTTCCCATGAACTCTCAGAACCGCTGAAAACTTAGAACAGAAAACTACACAAGATTCCAGTATTCTTTTGGTTCCATTTTTTCCCTCAGATTTTCCAGAGAACAGCTAAGAGTGCAGCAAATGCAGGTGTAGGTGGGTCTGCTGGGCCCCGTCAGTCCTGGGCTTGGGCACTGACCCCACCCGACCCCAGGTGACACTCCTCTTGACCACGAGTGTGACAAGGTGCCACCTTTAGAGGGTGCGGTCTGGGTTCATCTCAGACTCTCCAAGAGATCATTAGCTGGCGGGAAAGACGTAATAAACTCCACTACATGTAATGTTAGCAAGGAAAGATGACAAGCATGACACCACACAACGCATCCAAACCAAAAGGACAGTACCGCGAGCTGGCAAATCCAGGAATTAAGAGTTAGGCTGAAACTAGCTTGAGATCCTTTTGAAGTAGAATTTTTAAAGAAACATTATCCCGGGGACTCCACAGTGACAGTCTGGAACCAGGGAGATAAATAATTTTACTGATGCATCAAAAAAATCTTCCGCTGGCTCCAGTGCTCACAGCTCCTTCTGGAGAGCCCTGCAGTGGCAGTCACCTTCACACGGCTTCTGACGATCACGGCAGTCACAGAGGTGCGTCCACGTTGGGAGTAAAACTCCAGGGCCCAGGAGGAGCTCACCTCCTTTTCCATCACATCCTCATTTAGCTTCAGGCTCTGGCCGGAGCTGGGAGTCTTGGTGGGCTGGTGGTCCCCAAATAGGGTGCAGCTGGGACCCACTGGGGTATCTGGACAGACATGAGCCTAAAGTCAGCAGACTGGGCAGACCCAGAAGAGCTCGTCCAGAATGAGGGCAGGAGTCTTTTAAGTCCAAGTGAGCTCACTGAGGCCCTGAGAAGGAATGAGGGAGGGAGCTCACAGAGCCATGCTATTACATGACAGGGACAAGGGTGGCAAGGCAGCAGGCTCGAAAAGCTCCCAGAAGGAAAGCAAGTCCCTATGGTACTGTAATATCATAAGAAATATTTATTTGTTCTTCGTCCTGGTTCCTGGCACAGAGCTCCTAAAATCCTGGGGATTTCCTGAGTGATGGGGTGAGAGGAGCATCTGTCATTCATAACAAGCCCCATTCAACCTCACCCGGGTTTATACCAATAGGCTCTCGGGGGATCGGAGGATGAGGACTGGTTCCCAGGGGAACTTTCAGCCCCACTCCTGACCTCCAAACTCCAGAGGGGGAGGGGCTGGAGACAACTACTCTCCAACTACCAGGGATTTAATCAGTCATGCCTATGTACTGGAGCCTCCCTACAAACCCTACATGAAGGGGTTCAGGGAGCTTCTGGCTGTGAACATGTAGAGGTGCAGGGAGGGTGGCTCCCACAGGGGGTATCAGGGCTCCACACCCCTTTTCTGAGCATCTCTTCCATCTGGCTGTTCCTGAGTCATGTGTCCTGTATGATAAACCAGTAAACAGAAGCAAAGTGTTTCCCTGTGTTCTGTGAGCCATTCTGGTACCCTGAGGTCATGGGCACTCCAATTTACAGCTGGTAGGTCAGAAGCACAGGTGACGACCTGGACTTGTGACTGGTGTCTGAGGTAAGGGGTCTGTGGGACTAAGCCCTCAGCCTGTGGGGTCTGCACTGACGCCTGGCAGTTAGCGTAAGAACAAAGTGATGTGTGGGACACACAGGTGGTGTCTGGACAATGAGAGGATTAGTCAGTGTGAGACAGAAGCCACATCTGGTGTGAGCAGAAGAGATGACAGTGTTTCCCTTTAATCACCTGCAAAAGAGCAGGAGTCAGACTGGGTAAAGACTCCTCAGCACCACAAAACTCCAAGGAACACTGCTCAGACTAAGAACCACAGACCCAGGCATATGGATACTTCCCATGTGTGCAAGGAAGGACAGGACACAGAAGGTTCACCTCTCCACATCCTTTTTTGGAAAGCTGTTTGGGGATACACACCAGCCAAGAGAGAGAACAAACTAAAAAAATAAGATGTGAGATCAGAGGAATCATGACTACAACTCCGAGAGAACCAGGGACCTCAAGGGTGGGCACTCTGTGAACTGAGTGATCAGCTGGGGCACTGACTGGAGAGGGAGGAGGACACAGTTGGAAAGGTATCCCGTGGTGACACAGAGTGATAAAGACTGCAAAAAGTCCAGGAAATTTTACGGAGCAGGAGCTGCTTCCAGAAGACAGAGGATGGAGGTATTAAACACTGTCCCTGAATGCAAGGAGCTTCCGGGGAGATGCACAGATAGGTAGGCTAACAGCAGTAAGGACGCTGTTAGATGTGCAGAGGGTATAGGAAGCACAGGACTGGGGTCCATTATTCAGCTTCCTGGTTAGCAGGCCATGAGAGCAACGATAACCTCCAACATCAAGGGAAATGTGTGAAGAGCCGAAGGGATTGTGGGAAATCCCTGGAACTTAAAGGACTCTGAGGTACCTCTCAGCCCCCATGAGATCTGGAACCCTCTAGAAAGAGATCAATGCAGGATGACTGCCCACCTGCCTGGGCCATCTCAGCCACAGAATCTCATCACTGGAAGATGGGAAACTGGTTCCTTTGCAGAAAAACACTGATTCTACCCCAAATAGAGACAAAAGATAGGGGGGAAATGCATCTACCAAAGCAAATCATTCTGTTCTCAGCACCAGGCTTAAAATACATGCTTGCCCCGGTGGTGCAAAACAGGTTTCATCCTGAATTGAATAGAGCATTCCTATGGAGATCAAAGGCTGGCCCACTCATCGGAGAGCTGAGCTGGGTTTTATAAACTGTGCTCTCTCCAAGCAAAGCCACCAGGGTCTTTCCACTGTTGCGGGGCCAGTTTAAAGGTCCATTGGAGTCTCGCAGATCAACTTTGTCTTGACTCCGTCTTTTGCTAAGAAACAGCTCAAACGTTTAGAATGACTATTTAATCCTGCGGGGGATAAAGCAATACTGGCAAGAACTATTTTTTTTTTTGCAATAACTTAGCACAACAGGAAGAGCTGAAAGCCGGTACCGGAGATCCCCCATTTTGGTGCAGAGGCCCTCCGAAAGTCTCGCGGCGACAACTGGCCTCCACCACCACGGTGACCCCACAGTGTTTGCTGAAGGTCGCTGTGCAAAGAGCTACATCCTCACCCCTCCTTTCGCGTGCGCGGGAAGGGGCTTAGACTTGAAGCTGGCACGTTTGGTCCCCGCGGCACGCAACCACGGCCCCCGCGCCAGGGACCAGAGCCCTCCGGAACCCACAAGAAGGGGAGCTGCCCACTCGCTCCAGGCCGTCTCAGCCGGGGGCTGCCCACCATCCCCACTGGCCCCCGCACTTCCAGGTTCCTTTGAGCAGCCCAGTTTGGCTTCAGGCACCGCTGCTCGGCTCAGGGAGTTTGAATACTCCGGGCGTGTGGGCCGGACCAGGGAATGCACTCCGCGCTGGGTGGGAGTCCAGCGGTGTTCTGGGAGGTGGGCCTCGGGGCAGGCCACGCAATTCTCTGCCTGGCTAGCACCAAACCCCGCAGGTGAGAACGAACCTGCTAACCAAGCTTCAAAGCTGCCATACGAGGGGAGGACGCCTGAGCCTCTCAGCCGGAGTCGCAGGGGCCGCAGCTCGTGGAACCTGCAGGCGGCAGAACGGAGTCGCGGCCGCACAGACTCCTGGTCAACGCGGGGTCGCCGTGGGGGCCCCACCGGCCCTGCGCTACCTTCATCTCCCCGCCTGGACCCGCCCGATCCGGCAGGGCGAGGAACGCGCAAAGCCGCGGCTCGGCGGCGAACCGGCTCCGGGGGCGGTAGGGGGGTGGGTCGGGGGCAGGGCGCGCGCAGAGGAGCCACACAGGGGGCCCAGCCCGGCGGACTTACAGTAAACGAAAGCGAGGGCCCTCAGGAGCACGATCCTGGTCAGCCAGAAGGTGCCCGCACGAAGGCGAGCCGGGCAGCCCGCGGGGTCGCGCCCCGGCCCTGGCGGAGACCCATGCACTGGGCCCGCTGCCTCGGCCTTCCGCTTCCTCAGCGACTCCTCGGGCGCCGCCATCACCGGGCGGTCAGGACGCATGCGCGAGGAGAGCCTCGCGCCGGAACGCCCCGCCCACGCCGAGAGGCCCCTCCCGCAGCCGGAGGTCACGCCCACTCCGCCGGTCACGCCCACGCCAGGGGGAGTGCGGACCAGGCCCGATCGCTCGCGCGCCCCCCGCAGGCCTCGAGGAGCGTTGCACCCGTGAGGTGGGTGCCTGGAGGACCGCGCAGCGCCCTACCGGAAGCTGGATTGACCCACTCACTCACTCACTCACTCACTCATTCGTTCATTTACTCACTCACTGACTCATTCATTCACTCATTCATTCACTCACTACATCAGCCAAGGTTGCAGAGGCCCTCGATGCACTCCCCTAACCATGTGCCTGTCTTCTTGGGAGGGGCAGAAGGTACTTCAGAAGCAGAAATGCAATGTAAAGGAGACTGTTGGAAAGCGAATGTCTGACCACAAGCCTGGTCAGCGTCCAGGGCAGCTGGGATTTGGTAGCCAAGGACCCCGGAGGGTACTGCACTCCCTCTGCGTGCCCTGGCTGTGTGTGGACTTGAGTTCCTGCAGAGGAAAGGCTAGAGCAGCAGCTTCATCCCGGAGCTCTAGGCTGTCACCCCTTGTATGGGATGTGTGGCCAGGTACCTCACAGGTATCCCCTCACCAACTCCCCATCTCTGCTGTCTGAGGAGGATGCCGGAGTGATGGTCACACAGCTAGTGAAGGACAGTGCAGGCAGCAGCTGGGCCCTAAAATTCAGATCCTCCAGCTTTTTTCCCTCTTCCCCATCATGACCTCACAATTTATCCTCACAGGACAAGAAAGTTCCCTTAGACAGTATTCCTACTGGCTCTCAAGTCTGGGCATCCAGCCACAGGGGAGAGTGATGCACTGAGGATTCAGAGGAGGGAAGAACTTACTGACTAATGACCCAAGCAGAACCCTAGTGAGGACACCAGCAACTCTACATTTTGAAGATACAGGAGAGGTGTCTCTAAGTGGGTGGAATCATAGGCATTCCTCAGAGAAAAGAGGAGGTGTATAAGAGAGTAGGCATTAGAGTTATTAGGTAAACTGTGGGACACTGGAAGCAGATCATTGAGGTAGGTGTGGGTTTTCTTATTAATTTTTTAGAACTCTTTAAATATTAAATATCCTATTCTTGTAGGTATATTGCAAATATCTGTCCTGCGTTTTTTGTTTGTTTTTACATCTTGTTCCTAGTGTTTGACATATAAATTATCAATATTTATGTGGTCAAATGCTCGGTCTTTCTTGCTTGTTTAATTACATCTTCACCACCTATAGTAGGAGCCCCATGAAGTCAGAGACTGGCTCCGGACATAGGATCTCCCAAATTAGGCTGGACCAGCAACTTCTAGAACCCCTCTTCAGCCTCCAGCTCCCACCCTTATTGTTGGTGTAATAGCGTTTATGTGCATCTTAGTGTGATTGTTTTTTTAAAGCTCCCCTTTCTTTCTATGAAAAATCCTTCCTTTTGACCTCATCTGTGAAGTGGGACTTGTGAAATATTTTCAGTGCAGGGTGCAAACACCTTCTGCATCCTGGTGAGCCCCCAGCAGGGAAGCGTGTGCCCTAGGGCTTAACACTTAGCCTTGGCAATGCCCTGCTTCCAGGTCCTTCCACATGAACCTACAACCTGCACCCCCACCCCCATGTTGTTCGGGCGCTGCTTTCGGGATGGGCCCAAACAGCCATTTGGGGAAAGTGGGGAGAATCCAGCACCCCCAGCCCATGCCTGCCCAAGCTTCCCTGGGTCCCCGCCCGGATGTGGGAGCTGTGCAGAGGATGGACTGGAGGCAAGGAAGGACAGCTCTGCTGTCAGGTGTGACCCTGGATGCTGCTTTTCAGGTGGGGACAGTTCTTACAAAGGGCCCTTTGTCCTCAGCTTCCCCTGGCCGGGGCTGCATTGTTCCCCCACCCCCGGAGAAGGGCACAATGGGACATTGTGTAGAGCAGAAAGGGGCCCCTTGTCCAGCTTCCAGCTCACTGGGCTCCGGGCTCTGGGCTCCCTCCCCGGGTTTGCCCAGGGTGGGCGAGGCCATCAGAGAGGTCTGCTGGGAGCTCATGTTCTCATGTTTCCTCTGGGGTCCTCCTTCCTGGGAGCTGACTGCAGAGGTCCAGTCCATCTGAGGGTCTAGAACCATCATAGGAGTGAACCCCATGGAGCAGGGCTTGGCAGAAGAAAGACTGGCCAGTGGCTCAGTTCTTGCCTGTTTCAGCCTGAATTTAATCAAACAAGCTTGGGTGTATTATTCAGCCATAAAAAGGAGTAAAGTATTGATACAGCATCAAGCTCAGTAAGAGAAGCCAGACACACAAAGCCGTATATTGTATGATTCCATTTATATGAAACGTCCAGGATAAGAAAATCCACAGAGACAGAAATTAGATCAGTGGTTCCCAGGAGCTGGGGATGGGGGGTTGAGGGGTGATTGCTAACAGGGACAGCCTTTCCTTGTGGGGAGATAAAAATATTGTAGAATTAGACAGAGGTGATGCTTGCCCAACATGGTGAGTGTACAAAATGCTACTGAATTGTACACTAAAAAGTACTTAATTTTATGCTATGTGAATTTCACCAAAATTAAAAAAATAATCTGCCCTAGTCCTTGTTTTGGAATCTCCTAAGAAAGCACTGCTTTTACCTATTGGAATAGATCACGTTATTTACACATAACTTACACCTTCATCTATAGCAGGGAGCATCCAGCAGTTTTAAGATAATATTTAGATATACGTACATCTTATGCTCCATGAAGGTGCTCCACTCAAAAACAAACCTTTTCTGCAAACCCTGAGCCTCAGGGCTGGAGGCCTGGTGCTGGGATTGCAGGGCAGGGGTGGGGAGACAGAGATGCTTTCCTCTCGCCCCACAGCTCAGCGCCTGCCAGCCACAGGCACGCTGGGGTCTCTACCAAGCAGCCCTTCACCAACACCAGGGACCTGGGGGAGCCTCCTGAGCCTCGATTTTCAAGCCAAAAACTACATGAGAATAAGTCAAGCAGATACAGAAGAGGCCAGAGGTGCCCAGAGTGGGCCTGACTGCCCTCGGCTCTGGTTGCAGGAGGACCCAGAGCTGAGCTCCAACTGGACAGAGCCAGAAAGGGTGGAGACAGGCGGGGAGGGAAAAAAGGGGGTTTCCCTGAGAGGAGCCACTAGTTCAACATGGGCTGGTGTCCTGGGAACCCCTAAGTGGGCTCGCCTGCAGCTCCCCCAGTGCAGCCCTCCCACTCCCAGTGTGGCCCCAGAGCCAAGGCGCACAAGCTCTGGCTGGCGGCACTCCCAGCAGCTGCGGGATGGCTTCACTGACGAAGGAGCCCCATGTCGGCACCTCGTCCAGCTGTCCCTAGACACCCGGGCCTGGCAGCCCCCACTGCATCAGGATGATTGTCCCCAACGTGCCTCTGCAGCTGTCTCTGGCACCCACCAGAACCCAGCGTGGGCCTAAGTCTAATCATGCACCCTTCATTTACCTTCATTTTTCATGTCTTGACATCTGTTGATTGTGGGGGGTGGGCAGGACCTGCTCGTGTTAACATCTGTCACTCTCTTTTGGAGAGGTGGTCAGTTTGGGCTGGCCCTACCCTTATGGTCCAGTGGCCAAAACCCCCTGGTGAGGCTGGCAGGTGTGGGCAGGGGTGGGCGAGCAGGTGCAGACCATTTGCTGGTTGTTCTGGAACCGTGACTCACGGACGGCTGTTCTGCTTGGCTCGCCCATCTCCTCTCCTAGCACCTCAGCTCCACGCCATGACCACTCCCAAGCCTGTACCCCAGAAGGAGATGTTGCCCCATGTGGCCCTCATGACTACAAGGTAGAGAAGAAAGCAAAAAAAAAAAAAAAAAAAAAAAAATCCCCATGCAATTATATTCTCTGGTTGTAAATCCCAGTGCGGGTAAAGAACAGACAGTTCAGTTATTTTCATAGAATCATATTATGAACTGGAATAAGTCTTGGAAACTGCCTAGGCCAGGAGTCACAAACAGGCCTGCAGGTGAATTTGGCCCACAGAGCTGTATCAATTACCAATTGCCACAGTGATGCCACATAACAAACAAACCCGCAAACCACAGGTCGTTGTGTTGGTGGGCAGTGCTTTCCATCCAGCTGGGCTCAGAAATGCCTCCGTGGTGAGCTGAGGTCTGGGTGGCAGCAGGGCCGTGGGTTGCCGTTAGGATGACTGTGGCCTCTATCCAGCCCCCCGCAGGCCCCACCATTCCTCACAGCCTCTCCCACAGCAGCTTCCACACCCTCTCCCTGCCTGGCTCCTGAAGGTAGCCGCATCCAAGACCCTGGATTTGGCCCAAACCTGCAGGTGCTGAGGGCTAGGTTGGGGAAGCTAGTGCCCAATGCCATCCATCACTAGGTCTTACCTTCCTGTGACCTTTGCCCAGTGATTAAAGCAGACGATTCATTAAAGAGTGGGCAGCATTGCTGTTACAGGCTCTCCTGAAGTGGGAGATGTGCTCTGAAAGTTTCCAGCTTGGAGTGGTGGTGAGCTCCCAGACAAAATACATGACACATCAGGCATTGGCTACTACACACCCAGCATCCTGCATAGGTCAACTCATGAGGGTCTGGTGGGGCCCCTCCAAAACAGATAGGCACTCTGGACTCTGCTGCCCAGAGTCACCCCATAATTTGCCCAAAGCTACAGGCCACAGAGGACAGCATCTGGACCTGTGACCTCGAAATGCCTTCCTTTCCAGAACTCCTTCTTTGAGGAGCCCCACAACCCCCTCCTACACTTTCCACACCCCAAGGGCAGGAGGCAGGGGCAAGGACCGGCACACAGCCCCAGTTCACAAAGCAGCCAGGGCACCTTGTTTTACTTTATTGGAATGCTTTGCTGGCACAAGCTTCTGGAGGGCAGGGTCCCCAGGAACTTCACCTGCTGTCCCAGCACCAATGCAGGCTTGGCCTCAAACCCCAGAAGTTTTTGCGGAATGAGCCAGAGGATACAGAACGCTCTAGGATCTCGTCTCATGGACCTGCACAGAGGCTGTGGGGAGGTTCTTCATCATATAATAGTGATAGGTAATGTTGGAAGCTGCCAGAAATTGCTTCTAACCCCTCGGGTTGAATCATTGCTTTTTTTTTTAATGGCAGTAATGGAGAGTGAACCCAGGACCCTGTGTATGCTAAGAACTTGCTCTACCACTGAGTGTACTCTCCTGCTGAATCATGACTTCTAACTGATGCCCAGGGGTCATGTAATCAGGAGCTTCCAGAGCTGGCTCATCAAGGCCACTTCTGCACCCACCTCTGCACAGCCCACTCAGCGCCTCTGTCCCAGGGAATGGTGGAGGGAGCAATGGACTCTTAGCCATTGCTCCCAATCCACTACCCCCAAGGTCCCAGCTACCTCCTTTGATACTGGCCAGGGCATGCAGCCTGGACAATGGGTGCTCCTGCTCGTGCCGGGCTAGGGAGCCAATTTCTTCTCAAACCGGCACCAGGTGAAGGGGTGGGAAATGCCAGTTTGAATGGCAAAGTTGGCCCACATCTCGATGTCCTCAGGTTCTGGGGCCCAGGAGCAAGTGACTGATGGTCCCGTTTTACACATACCAGGTCCCACAAGGAAGAGGGCCTTAGGGTTTGTAGCCAAGGAGGCTGGGTCTCCAGCCCTTCCAGCTTCCCACGCCAGGCCCAGAGGAACCAAGGAGGAAAAGAATTTCCTGCGGCATCTCTGCCCCAGCCTAGTGCCTCTGGAGGCAAAGCTTCACCCCAGCTATGTCTGAACCCACCATGCCAGCTCTCACCTCACTGCAGAACCACCCAGCTCCATTCCACGACCCTAACGTGCCTGCCTGAGAGCATCTTAATTAAATTGTCCTTCACCATGTTCAGAAAGTCAGTAACTAGGAGATGGTGGAAATCTTTTGACAGAGTGTGTTTTAATTTGCCTTCAACACCACTGGGTCTCTGGAACCTCCCATCGTGGCAGAGGTGGCCAGGGCCTAGCCGGCTGGAGCTCCTTACTTGGAAAGGGGATTTTCTCTGTGACACGTCTATTTCCAGCCATGTTGTTCCCTCCCAGTCACCCTCAACACAGGGCTCGAGCCAAGGGGTTCAACTTGGACAAGAGGCCTCATAAAACCTGAGAGTCGAGCTTGGAAGGAGGAGCACAGGTCTCAGCAGCCTGTTAAGGCTCAGAAAGCTACTTTTCTGTCGTGAGAGTCAGTTTCAACGTCCTGTGTCCCCTCCTGTAGGTGGGCCAAGAAAGCCTTTCCAGGCCCCTTTTCTTCTCAGAGAAGCTTGAGGCTGGGGTATAGGAGGCGAGTAGGGCCCGGGGGTTCAGGAGACTGAGTGTTCAAAATGAGAGTGGAGTCCAGGGCCTAGGGGAGTGTGGGCCCAGAATGGAGCTGAGGTTCAGGGACCCAGGATTCTGGTATCCCCTGGAGCCCTTCTGCATGGACAAGGAATGGAATTTATTGGCCTGTGGGGTCGAGATGTCCAGAGGGAGAGATAGCCTGATGCCGCAGGCATAGCCTGAGTCTGCAGCCCTGGCCTTGGGCCGCTCAAACTTTAGCACTCAAGTTTCCTTTGTGGAAGATGCTGCATGTGCCTGGCCCTGACCTTTTGGTGCTTCCTCTACCCCTGGGACTCTGCCTGGAGATGGTCAGTTTTTGGCTGCAGAGTCACCCTCTGCCCACAATGGCCGCTGGTGGAGTCAGCTCCAAGCCCACTGGCTGGAGAGAGACGGACGGGCACAGCCGGAGGCTCAGGGACTGCTACCAGAGGGGGTGAGTGGAGGCCAGAGCAGAGACCACAGCTGTTCCAACACATCTGTGCAGGCATATCTCCCTGGGCAGACAATGTGCACTTGGGTTAAGCATTGCCCTCTCCCTGAATCCTTTCAAAGGAGAATGTCCACAGCCAGGGATCCGACCAGCTGTCAGTGACTGACCTCAGGCAGGGTGGGTTTATTTATCAGGAGGCCTCAGAACTGGTGAGAAGGTGCAAAGGGATAGCCTGGGGCAGGTTCACCCTTACCTGAAGGCAGGAGGCAGCCTGTGGATGGGCCCACAGAAAGCAGTGACAGGGCTCTGGAACAAGCTGCACGGGGCCAGCACCTGCCACAGACTGGCAGAGAGGGAAGGAATCTGGGAGTGATTGTCCAGTATCCTCTGCATGGAAGGATAAGAAACAGACACACGGCCAGCTTCTGAAGGGACATCAGCCCAACCAAGGGGACGGCTTCGGCTCAAACTAGAACTTCCACGCCAGCTGGCAACTATGTTGGGGAGGGGAGTTTCAGCAAAAGGCCTGGCCCAGAGCCCCAGGAATATGTTACCGGGGATGCTGGACCCCTGGAGACCCCAGGAGACCCCTCTTCTCTTTCTGGAGACCTGACGGGCCCGAATGAGGCTGTCTTTATGGAGCTGCTGCTCAGAGCTGCTCCCTCATCTCTGGCTTGGATGTTGGGTTTCTGAAAGACCGGCCGGTAATTAAAAGTACCAATTAATCTCCGAGGTCAAGCAGGGGTTCCCAGGATGTGATGCCAACTGCCTCAGGCCAGCTTGCCAAGAGGCCCAGGCCAGGGCTGTGGACACACAGGGGACACACCGGCCCTGGGGCTTCTGGGCTCACGTGACCTGCCCTCAATGCCTTTCTCTTAGAGACTGTAGTAACTACAGACATGGCCTCCCTGACTGTCCAGAAGGAGGACCAGGCAGGGGCCAGGCAGAGGACGGACAGGGCAAGGAGTGAAGGCAGAGTGCCCTCCTCTGTCGTGGCATCTAGCCCTCAGCAGCCCCTTCACACACTGACTTCTTGAGCTGGCCTAGCAGCCAACGGGTGGGAGGGCTGGGGGGTTTTGCACCTGGAAAAGGTTTCCATGGAGCTCTCCAGCCCTAGACTGGTCAGATCTCATAGTTACGGGGGGTGGGGGTGCCTGCCACCCCACATCTCCTCTGAAGATACCCTTGGAGCCTCTGCCAGGGGTGTGGGTTGAGAAACATTGTTCACATCAGCTTTCTCAAGCCCCAGGCTGATGGTCCAGGAGCAGGGACCTGGTCCAAACTTGGCCAATTAGATCATCTCCCTGACACTGCAGAGCCCACTGGATGAAGACAGGCGCAGTGGACTGGGGAAGGAGATGACAGGAAGGAAGAGCTAAGAGAAGAGGGGAGCCAGGAGGTGGACTGAGATGTGGTCTAAAGAGCCATCTCTCAAGTTTAAAGTCACTGTGGCCTTGCTCTGTTCTCAGATACCCTGTGCTCTTTGCTGCCATGGGGCCTTTGCACATGCTCCCTCCCCTTTCCGAATGCTTTCTTCTCTGTTCAACTGGTTGGAAGCTTCAGGCCTCAGCTTGCCACATCCTCAAAGCTGCCTTCCTGGGCCACCATACCCTCGGCCTGTGGTAAATGTCTCAGCCTCTTGGTGTGCTCACTGTTGGCCCCCTCCTCAAACTCCAGCATCTCCTGGGCACTGTGTCGTGTGGTTCTGTGCCGTGTTGCCCAAAAAAGCCCCAGCACACAGCAGGAACTTCAATATGGGTGAACACTCAAACCAACCATGGCCACCTCCTCCTCTGAAGGCTACGTCCTAGTGTACACTCAGGGGCTCCCTAGTGACTGAGGATATGAACCGAGGTCAGCACTAATGGATGGGGCCAGATAGTACACTGGCGAATTTTACAGACCTTCAAGACTGCCAGGGGGCTTTGAGGCACTTCTGGGCACCACCTCCCATGTCAGCAGCCAGCCTGAGTCAAGCCCTGCAGGAATCTGCCTTCCCCAATTCTGTGGGTGTGGTAGCCTGCACACATATGATGAGGCTGCCCACCAGCACCCCAATCAGTCCCTGGGGCCATCACTGCAGCCTGGTGGAGTCAAGAGTGGGGCCTAGGACCACAGATGCCACACACTGTGACCCAGGTCTGGCACTGGACTCCCCGAGCTTGGCCTCTATTCCTCTAAGAGTCCTAGCAGTCATCTGTCTGTGTCCTAGGGACTAGGGACACAGCTGTGTAGTGGCCCTGTACGGGTTGGTGGGAAGCAGGGAGAAGCTGCCCTACCTGGGGTACCCAACACAGCCTGTGCTCCGTTTTCCTCAGCAAAGCAGAGCTCTTCGTGGAAACACAGACCCAGTGCCTGATGGCATGCCAGCACAGGGAGTGGTGGGATCTGCTCCCCAGGGCAGGGTTGGGGGCAGGACAGTTTGGACCAGGTATGTCATCCCCGCCTCTGTCGACTGAAATAAAGGCACAACCTAAAAGTTGAGAGTTACGTTTATTTGGTGGACATTTCTGAGGACTTGAACCCCTTCAAGCCCAGGGTGACAGCCTCTCAGATTGCTGAGGGACTGGTCTGCAGAGGCAGGGGAGGAGCCAGGATATATAGGAGCTTTACAACCAAGACCAGGTAGTCAGAACATTAAAAGATTACTGTTAACTAAAGAAAACCAGACATCTCAAGTTAAAGAATTGAGTACTTTTCTATGTGTGGGAAGGCACAAACATCTAGGCTCGTTGAAATCATTCCTTTGATATGCACCGTAGCTATCTAGGGCCAGTGTCTTGTTCTTTGACGTCCTTCAGGGGGCACCACTGGGGGTGGCAGTAGAAGCCAAGCTGCTTGCTTGTCTATATCCTGAGTTGGCAGTAATGGCTGATGACTTGATGGCCACAGCATTCTTTGTTTACTGATACGGCTTGCAGTATTTTTGTTCATACCTACTTCCACCACTTCCACCCTGCTTTTACTTGTATGGGTTCCCAGAGGCCAATAAGTTTGGTGGTGGTTGCCCCTGGGGCAGCCCCTACTTGGGCCTCCCTCAGCATCCTCAGACTGCAGTGCAGGACCCCAAGAGGAGGGCAGGACCTCCAAAGGAAAGCCACTTAAGACCAGCAGGAAGGGTGTTCCTGGCACGTGATGGAGCAAAGGCAGGCAGGCAGGCAGCAGGAGGAGAGGCAAGAGAACAGGCCACTCTTTAGAGGCTAGCTCTTCCTCTGCCGTGGAGGGGGTTGGGGGGACTCCCAGCGCATTATTTACCTTAAAGAGTAAGGCTCCTCGTGGTGGTGTTTTCCTGGAAGGTTGGAGGTCAGGTTCAGACTTGGGGCAAATGGACTAGCCCAGTGGCAAAGAGAGCCCTTCCATCATCCAAAGTTGGTAGGGACCTGGGCAGCCTGGGAGCTGGCCCCTCCCTCTTAGGCCTGGGTACCAGCAGTTTCAGATGCAGGTCTGCAGCATCCTGGGCAGCCCCAAGAGCCAGTTCAGCATCCAGCTGAAACTGGCTCCAAGACCTAGTCTGCAGAGTACTCATTTCTAAGGAGTTCACTGACCAGGCTCTGGGGTACTGGGATGGAACTAGCAAGGGGATACTGTCTCCCGTGAAGGTGGAGAGGGGTGAGGGGGCAGGAGACCCTTCCTGCGAGGTCAGAGCCTTGGTAGCAACCCTTGGATTGGTAAAGGTGAGAGGGGGAGGCCCTTCAGCACCACCGGCCCCTTTTACTAAGGCTGTGGGAGGCCACTCGCCCGGGTATCCATAGCTCTGCGGGAGGCGCGCAGTTGGGGAGCTCAGTGCCCTGGCCTAGGCTCCCCCGGGTCACGTGGGACACAAGCTCGGAGTTGCGCGTGTTCGAGTTGGCCGCCGAAAGAAGGAAGTCTATCGAAGCTCTGGGCCGCCGGTCCTTCGCCTCCCGGCGGGTTTGGCGAAAGAATTCAAGCTGCCCTCGGGGACCGCCGGGCCCACGGCCAACTCGCGGGGGCGGCCTCGGGCGGGGACTCGGAGCCTCGTCCCGGCGCTTGCCTCCAGGGAAATGTCCCCTCTCCGACCCCACCGCCCCCACCAGGGCGGCACACCCCGCCCCCTTCCCTCCTCCGCGGGCGCACCCACCTCCTCCACTCCAGGCGCCCGAAGTGGCCTCCGCCTCCGCCAGACCACCCAGGACCGCCCCGCCGGGCGGCCTCTGTGCCCCCACCCCCCGGGTCACGCCCGGAAAGCCTCGGGCCCCCGCGTCCGGCCACGCCATCCGCTGGGCCGCCCCGGGGACTCCACAGCTAGGGTCAGCCTAGGCCCCGCCCAGCGCTCCCGCCCCCTCTGGCTGCCCTGGCTCATGGAGCCGCGACTCCGCTGCTCTTTCCACGCTCGTGCGGAGACCGGATCGGGGTCCTGGGATCGCCCAGCTCTGAGCCGTGGCCCCTGGGTGCGCGTTACCTGGACGTGCGCGGCCTGCTGACTGGCGCGCTGGAGGCTCCTGCACGTCGCGCCTGCCCTGTGGGCGGCGAGCCGGGCTTATGAAACTACGCGCCGAGCCGGCCCACTCTGGGCCGCAGGCTGGCAGTAGTTGACCCCGGCGCCTCTGGGCTGCGGGCAAGACGTCGGGGCTCAAGGCAGCCTGGTGGGGAGGCTCTTGAGGACCCGCCTCCCTACGCAGCGGGCTGCCAGAGGCCGAGTGATGGGACCGGGGGCGGGACGCACAGGAGAGAGCGCGCAGCGGAGAACCCCGGCAGGCACAAGGCACTCCGGAGCTCCCACCGCTCTCCGTCCCTGCCCCCTTTTTCCTTCCCGCCCCTCCTGGAAGAGGGGCCCTCGGCTTGATGCACAGCCGGGACTCGGGTCCTCTGCTGCTGGGCGCGCCGGCCCCACGTGGTGCGGCGCCGGGCGGGGCGGGCGGGGGCGCAGCGGAATCGCGGCGCTTTCTTTAAGGTGGGGGGAAGGGCGGGGGCGACCAAGCTCCGCCCCCGGGGGCAGTGAGGTGCGCGCCGGCGAATTGGGAGCCGGGAGGGGGGCGGAGCCTTGCGGCCGCCGCTTAAAGAAACTTGTTGCGGGTCGCCCCGCGGGGACTGAGCTCCAGCAGCGGCGGCGACGGCGGCAGCGGCGGGAAGAGGGCCGGGGTCGAGCGGCGGCAGGACGCAGGTCGGGCCACCGCGCGGCGTAGTCTTGTCCCAGAGCGGCTGCAGCGCAGCCGGGCATCGGACCCAGTACACGTCCCTGGTGCGCGCTTCCCAGCGCGCGGCCCCGATGCTGGACATGAGCGAGGCCCGCGCCCAGCCGCCCTGCAGCCCGTCTGGCACTGCCAGCTCCATGTCGCACGTGGAGGACTCGGACTCCGACGCGCCGCCGTCGCCCACCGGCTCCGAGGGTCTGGGCCGCGCGGCGGGCGCTGGGGGCGGCAGCCGGGGCGACGCGGCGGAGGCGGCGGATGAGCGCTTCCCCGCCTGCATCCGCGACGCCGTGTCGCAGGTGCTCAAGGGCTACGACTGGAGCCTAGTGCCCATGCCAGTGCGCGGCGGCGGCGGTGGCACTCTCAAGGCCAAGCCGCACGTGAAGCGGCCCATGAACGCCTTCATGGTGTGGGCGCAGGCGGCTCGCCGCAAGCTGGCGGATCAGTACCCGCACCTGCACAATGCTGAACTCAGCAAGACGCTGGGCAAGCTGTGGCGGTGAGTGCACTCCCGAGGCCAGGGGCGGGGAGTGGGTCCTGGGGTGCGCGGTGCTGGGACGTGGCGCAGCGCCCGGCCTCGGCCCTGCTCCCAGTGGCTGTTCCTAGGGCGAGTCCTAGTGGAAAAACCCGATCTGGCCAGGCGGGACGATCGCGGGGTACTGGGCGGTCTGGGCAGGCAGAGGGGAGTGGGAACGGTGTGCAGCCCCCAGCATATCCCCCAAGTCCAGGAACAGCCTACTCTAGACCAAGCTTGGCAGGCAGAATTGGAGACCCCAGCTGTGAGTGGTCCCAGAGCCCGGAGGCCTGTCTTCCCACAGAGAGGTGGCTTCTGTTTGGAAGCAGGACACAGCTCTCCCTCTACTCTGCCACCCCTGCACCCTCAGCAGGGAAGGAAGGGGATGGCGGAGTGTCCAGCACTTGTGGACACTTTGGCATGATGAGACTGGCCATTTTGCAGGATCTAGGGCAGCAGTAGTGATAGGGTTGCTGCTCTGGACAGCTGGTCCCTACCAAACACTTGGATTTAAAAGGCACAGCTCTTGAGTTCAGGGTCCTGGTCCCTGTTCCCTGCTCCTCACCTCATGAGTGCGCTCTCAGAGCTTCTGTGAATGACTTCAATGCTCCTGTCTTTGTCCAGAGTGGGTGTTGCGGATCGTGGCAGCCCCATGCCTCTGTACCCCTATACCCTGTCTCACAGGCAGTTAGAGGTGAGCTTCTGGAAGGCTATGAGGGGCCAGTGTGTGTTTTGAGCCTCAGTGAGGACTGCTGGGTTTTGCCAGTGTTTCTGGAGGTCTGGGAAGCCCAGCTGCCCACAGAGTCCCAGCTTGGTTCCTGGGAGCCTCACTTTGTCCACAGGGTATTCTCAGCTAAGTCCTGGCCTCTTTCCCTGCCTGCCTTAGAAAGTCCCAAAGGGAGAGGACAAACACAGGCTCACAAAGGAGGGAAGTAAGAGGAGGAAGAAAAAAGTGGGAAGGTTAGGGTCTTGTTCTGGTTTGTTCCTCTGACCTCACTGAATGGCCCCTGTGGCTTGAGTCCTCCAGTCCTTCGAGATGGGGAACGCCTGTCTGATGACCGTCGAGGCTCCCTGGTCCTCCCCAACACCTCACCTAGTGCACAGGCCAGCCCCCTGGAGCATCTCAGGCCCCCTTGCCACCCTGCTTTTGCCCTTCCCCCTGCAGCTTGCTGAGTGAGAGTGAGAAGCGCCCATTTGTGGAGGAGGCAGAGCGGCTGCGGGTCCAGCACAAGAAGGACCACCCAGATTACAAGTACCAGCCGCGCCGGAGGAAGAGCGTGAAGACTGGCCAGAGCGACTCAGACTCGGGCGCTGAGCTGGGCCACCACCCTGGTGGTGCTGTGTATAAGACTGATGCCGGCCTTGGTGACACACACCACCACGGTGACCACACAGGTGAGCTCCTGTGGGTGGGGAGCAAGGGCTCACTCCCAGGGAAGATCCCCTCGAGAGAGCCAAACCTTCCCCATGTGCCCCGAAAAAGCCCCCATAACCCTGAGAGGCAGTCGTTTCTGACGCCCACAGGGGTCTCTTTAGCCTCCTCTGAGAATGAGGGTCTGATAGCTTTCCTTGGTCCATAGTCCTGTGACCTGGGTGTTTTTGTCCTTCTTCTTGAAGATGTTTCTGCTCTCCTCGCCTTTTTGCTGGTTCTGACCTAGGACTCACTCATGCCACCAGCAAGGTGGTCAGCAGCGCAGTTTCAGGGTCAGACTGACCAGGGTGGAGTCCTGGCCAGCCGAGTAGTCTCAGTCAAGCTGGCTAAAGCCATGGACCTGGGGAGACAGGTTTTGTGTGGATAGCATTGCTGCTGGAGACGCAGGGCTTGGCGCTTCCTCTCCTTTCCCCTACCTTGGTCTTCATGATCGGGCCTCCTGGGCCCCAGGTCCTCCCCTAGAACAGCGCTTAACGGAATTTCCTTGGACGAGGAGTGAGGTCTGGGTCTGGCTTTGCTGGAATTTCTGGGAGACATGCGGGAACAAAAAGCCGTTGATTCCTACCTGCGGCAGTTAGCGGGGCTGGTTTTCCTCCTGTGTGCATGTTGCCAGCCCCGCCGCCCCCCACAGAAGGGGCATTCATCCCTGAAATGTGCTCTGTCCCCAGGGCAGACCCACGGGCCGCCCACTCCGCCCACAACCCCCAAGACGGACCTGCACCACGGGGGCAAGCAGGAGCTGAAGCTGGAAGGGCGCCGCCTGGCGGACAGCGGACGCCAGAACATCGACTTCAGCAACGTGGACATCTCTGAGCTGAGCAGTGAGGTCATCGGAAACATGGACACCTTTGACGTCCATGAGTTTGACCAGTACCTGCCCCTCAATGGCCACTCGGCCCTGCCCTCAGAGCCAGGCCAGCCTGCGGCCACTGGTTCCTATGGAGGTACCTCCTATTCGCACTCCGGGGCGGCTGGCGTCGGGTCGTCCCCCGTTTGGGCCCACAAGGGAGCCCCGTCGGCCTCGGCGTCACCCACTGAGGCGGGCCCCCCGAGACCGCACATCAAGACGGAGCAGCTGAGCCCCAGCCACTACGGCGACCAGTCGCATGGCTCTCCAGGGCGCACTGACTACGGCTCCTACAGTGCCCAGGCCAGCGTCACCACGGCCACGCCTGCTGCGGCTGCCAGCTCCTTTACCAGTTCGCAGTGCGACTACACTGACCTGCAGGCCCCCAACTACTACAGCCCATACCCCAGCTACCCGTCTAGCCTCTACCAGTACCCCTACTTCCACTCGCCCCGCCGGCCCTATGCCTCGCCCCTGCTGGGTGGCCTCTCCGTGCCACCTGCCCACAGCCCCCCCAGTAACTGGGACCAGCCCGTGTACACCACCCTGACCAGACCCTGAGGGCACACAGCCGCGCGGAGGGATCAGCTTCTGGGGAGGACAACCTTTATCTCAGCAAAGACAGAGCCTCCCTCTGAGGGCTTCCAGAAGGTGTGCGAGGCGAGGGGAGGAGAGGTGGCGCCTACGTGTGCCACGGCTCCATCAAGTGCCTGCTGGAGTCTGCGGGAAGCCATGCTTTGTAAACGACTCCCTTCCGCTTCCAGATTTCCAAACTCTTATCCACGGACAAAGCCCTCTTTCCCTTCTCTCTCTTTGTGGCAACTGCACCTCTGAAGGACAGCCGTTGGGTCCCTCTCTGAGCAGACCCAGCTTCTGGGTTTTGCATCCCAGTGGATGCAAAGCGGCAGCCACAGCACAAAGGACAAAAAGAGGGAAGAGGCGTGAGGTCTCCAGGTCGCCCGAGTTCTGAGGTCCCAGCCAGCCTTGGCACTGAGAACTCCCCAGGACTAACAACCTGCATTCCCGTGGCGAATCGGCAGCCACAGCCCAGCGGGGATACAGGGATGCGTCCGCAGGAGCACCTCTTGGGACCAGCCTGTTAGACCTGAGGTGTTCCTTATAGTTAGGGTTCTTCCGAGCAAGGTTTGGCTGTGATTAACATTTCTTTTTATTTTATTTTTTTAATTTTTATTTTTGAAGCTTAAATGTGTTTGATTTGTTTGGGAAGCCATTAAAATGTATTTATGTTCTGTATTATTTTATCTTTAATTAATGAAGTAATCTGTGCAGAGAGTAGAATTTAAGACAAAATGGAAGCCAGAGGGCCTAGGGTGAGGGGGCTGGGGCCGGTGTGGGGCCGGTGAGGGTGGAGGCCCTGACTCTGGGTGTTTTAGAGGCTGGCTGCTGGAAGATGTCAGGGAGAGCCCTAGCTCTAGGCCCCCAGGTGGTGGCCAGGACCCCAAGGCAGAAGAAGGGATTTGTCTTATGGTGTCTCTGATCAGGCTGGGGTGCCCTGGCACCCAGCATTAAGTCAAGGCTTAGAAGGCAGGGCACCATTGAATTTCATCCCTGCCCACAACCAACTGTGCCAAGTGGTGGAGGCGGGAATTTCCTGGGACGTGGTGGCTTCAGAAACGCATTAATCTCGGCTCTTAGGAACCAGGCGCCACCTACAAGCTGTGAAACTAAAACCTTCTCCACTAAGCGTTTTTAGAGTCTTAGTTTTAGAAGAATAATACCTGATTTACCTGTCCTGCTTCCGCTGTTTGCTGAGCAACGATAACTGCCTACTTCCTGGAAACTTGTGCCTTTAAAACTTTGTAAATTTAAGTACATCTCAGAAGTTGCTTCTTTTTACTTTTTCTACTTTTTCCTACCTTTTTCTAGAAAAAAAATTTTTTTTTTGGTGTATCTCTTCCTGGGGGTGGGGGCAGGGAACTGCAGCAAACTCATTTTTATGCAATCTATTTTTCAGTGTTGAGTTTGGACTTTCGCTGTCACTTACCTGCTGTGTTTCGCTACTTTCTGACCAAGCAACGCTAACTTTTGTACAGATCAATTTGATAAAATTAAAAAATACATTTTATCTACATGGGCTGCGTGGCATGTGTTGCTTTCTGTAAGCCTGGGGAATGCGGGTCTCTGAGACTGTGGGGTTTTGTTTTGAAGGGGCTTGGCCAAAGCAGGAGTGAGCTCTTCGAGGGTTAACCCCAGGCTCCCCGGGGAGGGTATGGGGTGGGGGGATGAGGCCAGACCACCCTCCCTCTCCTGTGCTGTATCTGAATTTGAACAGGACAGATCTCAGAAGCCAGCGCTGCGTCTTCCTTCCCCTGGGCCTCCTCAGTAGGCAAAACGGGTCCAGATGGGCCAGATTCGGGGCCGCGGTTTCCTCCCAGGCGAATCCCAGAGCTGGTTTCTGGGTGGCTGACGGCATTTTTCGGGCGCTGGCTCAGGGCCAGGCTGGGAGCTGGATAAAAGCCGCCCTGCAGGCACCGGGCAGGGCTGTCTGGTTGGTGGAAAGGGTTTCTAGGGAGAAACGGTTGTGGGAGCAACAGCAAGTAGGGGCAGCCTTGCTCCCCGGCTGGGCCTCCCCAGCACACGTGGCCGGTTCGGGGGCTTCACGGGCCTGGAGGGTGGTGCCCACCTCTGAGCTGTGCAGATGCATCTGGGGGTGAGAGGAAGATTATGCTTCTCATGAGAACCCAGATATGCCAGGCAGCTGCCTCTGCAATCTTAATGGGGTGGCCCCGGTAGGGGGGCATGCACCCCGTCCCCTTGCCTGCCCAGCCGCCTGCGTGGCTGCAGTCCAGGGCGCGTCCCTCGTCCCGCGCTGGGGAGCCATGACCAGGGCCTGCCAAGAGCAGTGTTTGGAAAGAGCTGCCCGGATTTATGAGGGTTCGTGAGGCCAGTGTGTGCCAAGCATCCCGGGTGAGGCGGGCCTGGGAGGGGGCTGCAGAAAGCCGGACTCATGGATGCCCGCAGCCTTTGCAGCCCGCCGCCTGCGTGGAACCAGCCCAGCCTGTCCTGCATCCAGCCAAGGGCTGTCCAGGTCCATATGGCCCTCTGAATTCTCACATTGACACCCCAAACCAAGGAAAGCCCCCGGCGTCTAGCTTGCTGACAGAGGAAGCAAGGCCTCCCTTTGCTGCTCTGGGATCTCTCAGGCCTTGCCAGGTTCCCGAGGGCTGGCAGCTCTGCCAGTGTTGTTTGGACTTGGAGGGGCTCCTGCGTGTTAACTCCCGGGGGCCCGGTCTTCTTCCTACTGACCCACCCTGTGTAAGAGCCCCTACGGCCCTGGGTGAGATTTGCGTGGGTTTCTTACATCTGAGCTTTTGAAGCCCCAAGGGAGAGGAAGGACGGCTACACCCATGCCTGGGCCAAGGGCACAGAGATGCCATGCCCCACACTTTGCCCCTCCAGGGCCCTCCCATCTCTGGAGGTTGTGTTGGTGTCCTTCCCTTTGGGAGCATTTCGGGTATTGTGGACTGACCCCATGGCCAAGAGCCCTGGGAGTTGTGGAGTCTCTGTCTCCCCAAATGCTGAATGCCCTGGTTACACTTTGAGAAGGGAGCCAGGGGTGGATGCCCCAGGGGTTAGGGCGGCTGGGATGGGTCCCTGGGCTGCCCCAGTCTTCAGGTTGGCGAGGGTTTTTCCAGCAAGCTCCCAGCTGACAACGTTACTCACAAGATTGGCCTTGCCCCGCCTTGCCCCAAGTCCAAGGGAGCATTTGCTCAAGCTTGTTCAGAGTCCCATTCTCACTGAGACCATTCTATCTGCCCATCCCAGGGACAGGCTGGCAGGAAAAGTTCCTCATTTTTCATTTCCTCACCCAGAACAGAGCACGTTGCCTCTGATCTCTCCTGTTCACGGAGAGAAAGGAAATGGCATTCAAGATCCAGGCCTGCTCCGATGCATCGGAAAAGCCCCTCGGTTCACAATCAGTCTTCCTGGGATATCAGCTTTCAGAAGTGGATTTTCTGTCTGGATGTGCGTTCACGGCTGGTGTGGCTGTCGGCTCCAGAGAGGGCCTATGTCCTCTGAGCAGCTGCCTGGGGGAGGCCCATAGCCCTGCTCACCAGGCCTGTCCCAGGGGTCAGATTCAGGACCCACCCAGCTTGCTGTGACTATGGGCCGTATTTATCGGGACAGCACCCAGGCTGGGCATCACAGACTTGGGGTTCTGGCCTGGTGTGGAACTCAATCTTTCCTCCCCAAAGTCCAGCCTGACCCAGGACTGAGGGTCTCTGTGGATGCCATCTCTGGCCCACCAGGTTTGCAGGGGCTATGGTCCCCAGCATTGGGCAAGCCTGGGGGATGTGTTTCTGGGTGGTGACTTGATGGCCACTGGACAGTAGGCAAGCCCTCACACCATGTGTGGATCGCCTCCTTGGGCATAATCCAACAGGCTTCATGGAGAACCCATGCTGACCAGGACTCTGGAGGCCACAGAGCAAGCAGTACCAAATCCCCTACTCTCACCCTAGGGCCAGTGTAGACCCCAAGACAGGAGAGTTGGGCTGCCTTGCCTGGCACTTGGGACAAGGAATCATTCTCAAAGAAGGAAACTTGTAACCATATGATGCCCTCAACTACAATCACTGTGGCCCCCCTGGCCCAGACACTGCTCCTCCTGGAGGGAGCAGATCTGCAGACATCTTTCCAGGATGGGGCTGCGGGAGGCTTCCAAGGGGACAAGTCAAAGAGGGGAGGAGCAAAATGGGGAGACGCACCTAGGGTTCGGGCCCCACCTTCAAGTGAGGAACATCCTGGAGGAGAGAGTGGGGCGGAGGCCTGACCCTGAGAGCCTGGTGCTGCCTCGCTGGCCCCAGCCATGTGCCTGGGCATCTGGGCTCTGAGCACTGCCCCGTCTTCTGCTTCTTCTGGCTGGCATTGAGGCAACTGGCCTCCCTCTGGGAGCCTCAGTTTCTCCACCTGTAAGATGGAAATAACCCCCTGGGGTGTTGGGGGTACTCAGTGAGATAAGGACCTGTCTGTGACCGAGTATTTGCACAGCAGGGGAGGGTATGGCTCATGATAGCTTAGCAAGCATAAGGTCCTGGGTTCAATCCCCAGTACCTCTGTTAAAAAAATAAATAAATAAACCTAATTACCTCCCCTCAAAAATTAAAAAAAAATTAAAAAGAAAATGGTTAGCAGAGTATTTGCACAGATGCCTGAGAGTAACTCTTGGTGCTGTTATTAGCACCTCCAATCGCGTGATACTGCTTCTTGCTGTCTGCAGAATAAGCTGGTTCTGCTGGTAAGAAAATCAAGTAAAAGTGAAATGGATAGAGAATGTGTATTCAAAGGGCGGGATGCCCTCCTCCCAGCCTCACCTCTGGGACCCCTCCTGCTGCACCCATGTGTCCTCCAAGCTTCCCCTCAGGAAGGCAGGCTGGGCTGGGGGCTGGGAGTTCTGGCACTTGCCCGTTGACCTCCCTGTGCCTCAGTTTCCCCCATGACTATGTGATGGTGACGGCCTCACAGAGGCACCCTGAGGATCAGCACAGGGACACAAAAGACAGGAACCCTTCCTGCTGGCAGACTTGTCCCCAAACCCCTGGGGTCTTCCCTCTGCTCATCTCACTTCAGCCTCACAGTGACTCCCTCAGCCCATCCCCAGAATGGCTGGTGGAGACCTGGGCAGCTTTCCTGCCTCCCCTGCCCAGACTAGGGGGTCCTGTGTGAAACAGATGCCTCTCTCTGCACCCCCCAATCCCTGCTCTCCATAGCCCCTGCCTCCCCCAGGGGGCTGGGGCCAGAATGTGGGGCTTGGTCCACTGAGGCTGCCATGGGAAAAGCGTGGGAACCCTCACAAAGCTCCAGAGACTCCTTAACCGGGGCAGACTGGGAATCTCTCCGGGCAGGAGCTTTGCTCGCCCGGCTCCTCGTGCCAGGGGGCAGCCAATGGCCTCCCCCAGGACCCCGCAAAGGGTTAAGGTGCTGGAGGCCTGGTGGGAGTGTGGGCGTCCCGGGCGGGCGGGCAGAGCAGCCGGGCTGGTGCAGGGCCAAGAGCTCCAGCGAAGGCGCTGCATTTTAATGAATCATTATTGCCGGGGAGGCCTTTGTCTTGCTTTATCCGGTGCACAATAAAAGAATTAATTAGACAGAAAATGGCAGGGCAAGGAACTGACAAGTCATTAAGGGCTGCTGAATGACCGATGAGATGCACGCCGGGGTGGATTTCGGCTCCGGAATGATAATGGCCGGGCGGGTGCTTTGTATGCGCGACCAGCCAGCCTCTGTGCCGCATTGTGGGCGCTGCCATTGTGGCCGGCCAGGGCGGGCCAGCGCGGGCCTGACTCTCCAAAGGCCAAGCAGGCAGCGGGGATCGGCCGACGAAATCGATGTATTAATTTTTGTGTGCAGACACAGCGTAAATATTTGGACGCAGAGGGGACTTCGGGGTGGGCCTTTTGGCCCTGGGACTCGACTTCTCAGCTCAGGGGACAGGGCTGGCTGTGGGGGTGCTCCCCACCCCGTGAGAGGCAGAAGGCAGGGATGGGGGTAGGAGAAGGAGGGAGACGAGAGGAGAGGAAAGAGGAGGAGGTAGGTAAGGCGAGGAGGGGAGAAAAAAAAGAGAGGAGAGGGGAACAGGAGGGGAGGGAAGGAGGAAGGGGAGAGGATAGGGGGAGGGGAACCTTGAAGACCCAGAAGAAACTCTTCCCAGAGCCAGGCTCCGCCATCCTTAGCTGCTGCTGTCATGGTTATTTAGACGTCACCAGGGGAAAAGTGCCACCCACAGATCCGGCTCTCCCACCCAGAAAAATCCAGCTCCTCCAGGAGGGCAGGAGAAGAGAGCCTGTGAATTAGGCCTGCATCGCAGGGCCCGTGGGAGACCTGCCCCTCCCTGTGGTCCCCCTGGGGGCTGGGTTTGGAAACTGCCCAGCTCCCTGGTTTCCTGCTTCTTTACAGCAACTCCAGTGACCCACCCCAACTCCCGGTGTAGTCTTAGGGACAAGAGGGAGGGGGGTCTCCCCTGCCCAGAGTGATAGGAATGTGGGAGAACGAGCAAAGTGTGTCAGCTGGTCAGATGACGCCCCTTCCCCGGCTGGATGTGGAGGGACAGGTGAACACACTGCTGGGACCCTCTGACCAGCTTGAGATCCTGGCAGGAGGCAACGGCAGCCCCAGCTGACAGAGGATGAGAGTGCGAGGATGTGTCTCTTGTCCCAGGACTTAAGCCCAGGCTGGGTGGCAGGGCTGGGTCGCAGGCACTGCTCCTGGGCTACTGAGACCCTCAAAGGATGGGGACTCCTCTGTCCAGAGGGTAGCCTCTTGTTCATGAAAAGGGCGAGTGCTGGATAGGGGGGACTCCACCAAGCCAGGGCTGCAGAGAGCAAAGGCCACACTTATTTCCAGATAACAAGTGTCCTGTTGGTTGTCAGGGCATCCAGACACCACTGAAAAGCACTGCTGATGCTTTTGCAACTTGCCATCCTATGCATCCTATGGTTGTGTGTCCTCCCTCCCCATTTGAGCGCGAGACTAAGGTGGGCCTGACAGCCTGGATATCACCCCTGAGGAGGGGGAGCTTCCCCTCCCTTCTTCCCACTTCCTGGGACCACTTGGGTTCTCTAAGGGACTTGTTAAATAGTCAGGGAGGGAGGGATAGATGAAGGTGGCCAGAGGGCCTGGGTGACCCTGGCTCTAGAAACCTGAGTCTTCTACCTTTTCCCAGGCAGGGAGAGGGCTGTCAAGGCAGGGTCATGGTGCCTGATGTCTGGGGGCTTGGGCCCCCCAGGGTGCACAGCACTGGACAAGTTAACGGTCTCTCTGGCCCCTCTGTAAAATGGGAAAAATAGTCCCCAACTCCACAGGAACTGTATTCAGGAGCGTGGGAGATGCATGTGGGCAGCGCTTAGCACACAATTTGGTTAGAAGCAGTCACTAAAGACACATCACCCAAAGTTGTCATTGAGATAAAGTGATAGGACTCACACCTCAGCAAGGAATCAGCCTGCTGTACAGGACTGATGTGCTCTCCATCCCTCATCCAACCATCCTTCCTTCCATCCATTCATTTGTCCTTCTTTCCATCCGCCTGTCTACCCACCCACCCTTCCATCCTTCCATTTTGCCATCCATCCTTCCTTCCATCCATCCAGTGACCATCATACACCAGGCACTGGGCTATGAAGGAGAAGGAGACTGACCTGGCCCTGCCCTCTCTCAGTCTGGCAGGAAAGAGTCACACAGGACAAGTGCAAGGGACTGTAGGAACCTATACAGGGAGCAGCCTGCTCTGTGGGTTGTTAGGGAGGTTTCCTCAGAAAGTTGCTTCTCCCTGAGATGTTTCCACCAAGTCTTGCTTCTGAGCAGGGGTCTGGGAGCTGAGCCCTCACCTGGTTCCAGTCCTGGTAAACCTGCATCATCTTTCGCTCTTTCACTCAGCCCTTGGGAGAGCTCACCTGGTCAGCTTTGGCTGGCTCTTTGCTTGCTGGACCTGACTGCACAGCAGCACTGAGGAGACCTAAGTCATGCCCAAGGCAGGCTGAGCTGCAGTGGTGAGACGCAGGAGCAGCCCCTCACAGCTATGGGTCCTGGGGCTTGGTGACCAGTAAGATGCCTGATTCACTCCAGTTTCTCCAGACATTTCCAGTTTTAGCACTGACAATCGTGTCCTGGGAGGCCCTCTGTCCGTAGAGAATGAGAACAGTGGTCACTCATTAAACAGGTGTGGGAGGTTCCACACTGCCCAGGACTGTCTGTGAAAACACACACTTTCGGGTGGGAGTGGGGGTGGGGGCAGGGATGGGGCAACCACATCCCCATATGGGCGGCATGCCCCTGGGTGGCCTTACAAGCTCAACAGGGTCAGGGCCATGACTGTGCTTGACCTTCACCCATGACCTCGGCTGTCCTGGACAGAGACCAGATGCTCAGGGAGTGTCTGCTGAGTGAGTGAATCTGTGAATTAATGAAAGAGCAAGATAAGGCCAGTCTCAGCTCTTCCAAAGAGTGAAGCCGGATGAAGGCCCAGTGGTCACAGAAGGGCAAGGCAGCAGGAGGGAGGGAGACCCAGGGTCCTTACTGCTTCCTCTTTCAAAATTTCCCAGGTGGTGAGAACAATTTGTACAGGAGTGGCAGGGAGTGAAAAGGGGTGGCTGACAATGTCAGAGGCACAGAGGAGGCTTCAGGAGCCCTGGGCATCTCTGGTTTGCAGTCTAGTGGTCCATGCATGGTGAATTGTGAAATAGAGATGGTGGTGGTGCTAAGTGCATGATATGGGGAGGGCTGGCTTGCTCTGAGCTATGTAATTTAGGACAGTGACTAACATTAGTGATGGTAACCTTGAGTTATCAAGAAATAGCTGAAGCATGTGCTGAACTCCCTTCTCCAGAAGGGGTAGCACCTGACAGAAAGGCCAAAATTAAGGAGGGAGAACTTCAAGTGCTGGAGAGGACGTAGGGAACCAGGTCCTTATCCTTCAAAATTGCTCCAGTTCCACCTGCTGCTGACATGTGGGGTGCACTAGGTTCTCTGTAGGATGCAAATGCCCTTCGAGTAAGAAAATAAATTATGATCTTTCCAACTCGGGGCCCAGTGCAGCTAGGAGAAGGAGCCAGGCATTGAGGAACCTCCCAGAGGCAGAGATCACCATGAAATACCATCCATATCCAGGACAAGAGTTTCTGTGTCTTGTTTTGGTTTTGTTTTTTAAGGCAGGGCAGTGAGAAAAAAAAATTAGGGAGATTTCTTCCAAAATCAGTTCAAAGTTCTGTTGATTGCTGTCTGGAAAGCAGAGTCTCTGGAAATTTTCTCCCCAGAGTCTGGGGACTCATGTCCTGAAGTCTCCACATTCTGGAACATTCTTTTCTATTCAGCAAATGGAAAGAAAGTGTCCCCAAGACAGGTAAGTGGCTGCAATGAGAGCCTTTTGTCAATTCTCAGGTGTCTGGGGGCACTTTTCCTCCACTGAGGGTGAGGAAGGCAGGAGCCCCCTCGCAGTTTTCCAAATCCCCAGAGAGGATATTGGGGTGGGAAGTGTGGGCCTCTTAAAAGGGGAAACCTACACTCTCTCTGGGGACCTTGGGAGATGCCCATTTAGTAAGGGGCTGGGGAGCAGGCAAGAGTACAGAAGGAGGTAGGGGTCCTGAGGACAGCAGTCATGTATGCAGTGTGCACAGGGCCCCAAGCTGGTCTGTGCTCAGCCAGCATGATCTCAGCAAAGGTCTGAAGGGTCTGTGATTTCCCCACGGTCACCCTGCTGGCCAGGACCCCAGGTTAAGCCCTGGACAGAGGAGCAAAGTGGGACAAAGACCCAGCGGCAGGACGAATTAATGAAAGGCTCTGCTGCTGTAAAGAAGGGCGCCCCACACCTGTCTGCCCTCTGAGCAGTTGGGGGTGACTGGCCTTTGCCATGTCAACGGACAGAAGGGACTTGTGGGCCCAGATGTTCCTCCTGGGCTCTGCCTCCCCCTGTCATGCCGCATCAACCCCGAGCTGTCCTGCAGGGGGACCAGAATGTACTGGAGTTGCCCACTGAGGAAGCATTCTTGAATGTCTCAGTTAGAGGACAATCCTGAAGCTGAGAGAAGTTCTGGACCCCTCTGAACGCCCCCGGGGAGGGCAGTGGGCACATTTGGATGCGCAGGCTGGCCCTGAGGCCAGGGAGGCCCCATAGGCACCCTTGGGAGCTGGCTTGGTTGGTGGGTGAGGGTCGAGTGCACACAGGGGGCTGCTGGACGCAGAGTCTGGCCCAGCCCTGCACCGTGACCACCAGGCTGGGTGGGAGGTGCAGGGACACCAGGCACCCTGAGCAGGAAGCCCTGGCTGGAGTATTTCCTTCCATGAAACACCAGCCCCAGTCCCACAGGCTGGGCAGAATGATGTCACAGGCCAGGCTGAGCGGGGGTTTTCATCGCCTTGGGAATGCCTACGGTATCGGGGATGGAGCAGGCGCTGTCGCGGAGGAAGACAGAGCTGGAGATTTGGGGAGGTGGACGACCTGCTCCCATCTGGCAGGAAAGTTGATTTCTTGCAGAGCAGAGACACAGCCAGCTCGTGGTGCCTTTGGAAAGGAGACAAATCACATCTCAATTGTGATGGGGTGATGGGGTCACGGAGCCCTCGCCCCCGCCTCCCGCTCCGCACAGCCGGGTGTGCATTCGGCGGGGCTGATTCCCCTCACGCGGGCGCCCCGTCACCTGTTCCTCCCATTTGTGAGCTAATTCCGCAGAGTCCGTGGGCGGCGGCAGGCGCGGCAGATCCGGAGTGTGGGCGCGGCCGCTCCCTGCCGTTACAAAACAGCCCAAGCGGAGGTTCATTTGCATGAAGCCCCGGAGAGAATTCCCACCCAAATCCTTCTTGATTTTGAGCCCCTGAAGCTCTAGTCTGTAAAATGACTCCCCACCTCTGCCACCCGGATGGATACTGGGACCCCAGCCAGAGGCCGCTTCCATGATGCCTCCTGGTTCCCCTGGGCCAGGCACATCAGGGAAGGCTCAGACTCAACTTACCTGTCTGGGAAATGGGCACCCAAGTCTGTCTGCCTGGGGCCCTCAGAGGGGCGAGAGAACCACTGGGGAAGAAGAGTGGCTTCCCCCACCGGCGACAGGCGATCCTGGTGGAGCCTAAGCAACAAGATTGAAATGTTGAGTGTGAGATTTGTCTGCAGCCATGGGGTGGAGAAGTCAGAGCCAAGAATGCTGGGGCCATGATCTGAGGCTAGGTGGCCCTGGGGGAGGATGCCTATGAAACAAAGACTCGTCTGCCCAGTGGTCCCAGAGACCCTACCCTGGGGCCCTTGGAGGTGCACACAGGCCCCAGGAGCTCTTGGAGCAGGCAGGGGAGGGCACCCTGGGGGAGGTGCCGGAAACAATGAACATGGTGTAGGGACTGGTTCCTGGGTGGGAGTTGAGCACGACACAAATTGCCTGGCCCAGTGGGTGCTCCAAGAAGACATCCCTGGGTGGGGACCACGAGGAGGAGGGTGGAAGAGATGGGCAGGGAGGGAGGATTCAATGGGGAGAGCCCAGCCCAAGACTTTCCTGCACCCAAGACTTAAAGGGAGAGAAATGGGAGAAGAAGGAAGCAGTTGGCTTGGCTGGAGCGGCTGGCACAGGCATTTGCCACTTCCCAGGAGACCTGATGTGGACAGAGTGGGTTACCTGTCTGTTTCCAGAGTGGGGGAAGAAGGGGATGACGCTTCAACCAGATCATCCTACAAGCTGCTACCATTAACAGGGCATCTCTTCTGGGAGAAGGGGCGAGTGGTATCCTCGGCCCCGAATGTGCCCACCCCACCTCTCCCTGGCTGGCCCCTCTCACCGATGGCTCACACGCCTCCTCTTCCAAAATGCCTCCTACACTGCCTCTAACAATAAGCCCAATTGATTATTTCCCCTGGAGCCCAGGTCCCCATCAGCAGTTGTCACAATGGGTGGGACTCCTGCCCACACCCCGTGAACTTGGAGAGTGCAGTGGCTGACCCCAGCATCTCATGCTGGGCACAGGAGCTGCTCATCAGCGCTGGATGGGGGCTCTGGGGGCAGAGTCTGGGTGGGAGGTGCTTGGGCACATCCCTGGCCCCACCTGCAGGCTGAGTTCTGGCACCCTTCACCCCTTGTGATATCTCTCAGATTCCCTGCCTAGGCAGGCGTCTCCCCATTTGGCTGATGGAGGACTGAGGTCTCCAGGTCATAAGGTATAAGGTGGCAGAGACTGGTAAATCCTCTTGGGTTGCTGTCCAGATGATGTAGGGTACAGGGAAGTGTGTAGACCTCCAGGGAGCAGGAGGGCCTTTTCCTTGTGACCCCAGACCTGGAAAACCAAAGTAGTCTTGCAGACTTCTGAGAGCCTGGCCTGGGAGAGACAACAGGAGCCCCCTGGGGGACTCCTGCCATGAACTCTGGGTGACCAGACCCTTCCTGCTGCCCATGGGCTTGGAACCCTCCACCTAGAGGTGGGCACAACTGACACCTCTGACCTCAGACAAAGCAAGAAACGGGCCCAGGTGCTCAGGAGGGCCTCACCTCGGTCCACAAGCCTGGCTGCTCCGGGATCCTCCCTGTGCAGGGGAGCTTACTACCTAGCTGGGCAGTCCCAGGGAAAAGGGAGAACCTGTGACACCAGGCTGGGGCAAGATCTCCCAGAAGCTCCGTGGGGTCCATTCTTTCCCTGCCCAAGTTTCTTAGTGACCTTGATAAGTGGCCAGTCCAAGCTCAGATGCTGGCTCTGTCCAAGGCGAGGCCGGAGGGAGCAGCGCCCTCGGATGGGAGCCCCAGGCCCTGGAGAGAGGCCACCTGTCAGCAAGCTCCTGCTCCTGGACACGCCGTGTCTGGCTGAGAATCGGCGGGACTGGCTCTCAGGCCACGTGGGCTGAGTTTGGGGGTCTGGCTGCTCCAGAAAATCAAAACCACATTTTCTCCCCTGGAGCTACCCAGAGCGTTTTAAACTAGACTCGGAAAACTCATTTGGACATATGCCGTTTCCACCCCGGAGGATTTGATTTCCCCTGGAATGCCAGCAGAAAATCAGCTGGAAACTGAGTTCAGGACAGTGGAGAGGGAAGGCCCGGATCCTGGGCGGGCTGGGGGGCTCGGCAGTCTTGGACATGCCTCTCAGCCTGTCTGGGCGCTGCTCCTCACCTGCAGATGGGGCTCCATGGGGATCAGGCCACAGGACACAGGTGGTCCCTTTATGCCTGGCTCGAAGTCTGCTTCTGGAATGATGGGGACTGCCCCTCCGTGGGGACAGTAGGCGTGGAGTGACCTCCGAGAACAGGGAATTAGTGTTTCCACACAGAGGGGCAGCTGGTTCAGCCACCAGGACCTGCAATGTGACACCTGGGCTGTTAAAATTAGTGAAATCCAAAGCAGCCCTGGAAAGCCTGTCCCCAGAATAAACCGCTTCAAAGCTGATGCCTGGTGTGCAATGGCTGGAGATGTGGGCTGGAGCCAAGCATGGAGGCTCAGAAGCCCTTACTCCCCTGGTCCTGGGAGAATAGGTGACAAGGGTCAGACTAATGGGTGACCAAATGTGGTCCATCCACACTTGGCATATTACTCAGCCACAAAAAAGAATGAAGCACTGACACAGGCTACAACACGGATGCACCTCGAAAGCATGATGCTCAGTGAGAGAAGCTAGACGCAGAAGGCCACATAGTGTGGGATTCCGTGTGTGCGAAGCATCCAGAACAGGCAAATCCACAGAGACAGAGTGCGGAGGGGAAGGGGCATGGGGAGCGGCTGCTGATGGGGACCGGGTTTCTTTTGGGGCAATGGAAAACTTCGAGAACTTGATAGAAGTGGTGGTCCCAGCACGTTCTGAATGTACACTTAAAATAGTTAGTTCTATGTTATATGAATCTCACCTCAATAAATTAAAGTAGAAAGACTCACAGCAGCCAAAATGACTCAGATTTGGGGGTGACTCATCCAGACTATTTGCATTATGGTCATTTAGAGAAAAATCTGACCTTTTCCCAAAACTGAAAGACCAAAGTGACATCACCCGGGTGGCAGAGGGCAGAGGCATGATGGATAAGCAGGGACCCCTTCCGCCAGGTGGTTGGTGTCCCTTCAAGGAGGGAGGTCCCCCAAGCAGTGGTGAGGGAGTGGCTTTCCACTTGAAGAAATGAAAGTCCTTGTCAGGGCTGGACCCAGCAAATGCGACCAGAGGCCTGGACCTGGCCAGGGTTGTGGGGCCAGGAGCCTGGACAGCCTTGGCCTTCTCGGGAGAAGTTGGCCTGGAGAAGATGCTACAGAGGTGTGCGAGGGCATGTGGCCTCCCTGGGGGCGTGGACGCGGCTTGGCGAGCACCCAGAGGACCCTGCTCAGAGCCGAGGTCTCAGAGTGAGGAGATGATACTGGAACCAGAGCCTCCTCAATCCATCCCCCCCATGTCTGGCCCCACGTGCTGTGTGCACCCCTGGTGAGCACCTCAGACACACACACCCTGCACCTGTCTACCCAGTCCTGTGGGGCCCAGGGGCTTCGTCCTCCTCCCCAAGTCACTCTCCGAGGAGTGGGCAGACCCCAAGGAAATTCTCCAGGCTTCATGGAAAGGGCTGCCTATGGCTGGAGTCCGAAGATGGGACCCCTCACACCTCTCAGCTAGGCTGGAAGCCCAGACGTGGCCCCTGAAAGGACTGGAGTAGCCGCTGGTCCCTTAGAGTTCCACTTGCCCTGCTACCCAGACAGCAGCACTGAGATAACTTCCTCCCAACCAAAGTTTGCCCATGTAACGTGTCTTTTCACTGTTGTCGGCTGTCAGGCCCCATTAACAGTCTAACAGTCAGGTGGGACGCTGGTGGATCCCCAGGGGGTGCAGGAAGGCCTTGGTCTCCAGGGAGTACTGGCCCAGGGCAATGGCCCCTGGTACTCCAGAGGCTGTGGCATCTCAGGGAGCAGTGGCTCCTCTGTGGCCAGGCCTCAATTTTGCCAGGGTGGGCAGATGGGGCTGGCCTGCATGGCAGAGATGGGCACAGGGGCCACTCCTGCAACAGTGGCAGCGGTGGCCCCTGGGGGCAGAGAGGGAGGAGAGGCTTTCTGGGCACAGGCCACTCATGCCTGTCTGGGAGCTGCCTCTGGTGGGCAACTGTGTACCCTCTGCCTACCTCTGCTCCTGAATGTGGTGTCCCGATCCATCACATCGCTGGTAGTAGTGATGGCTGCTGTGGAAAGGAGACCTTCTCCTCCAGCACCAGCCAGAGCACTTACACTCATGACCTCAGGTGGGGACTTGGTTGTACCCACTTTATAGGTGGGGATACTGAGGCTCAGAGAGGTGATGCACCTGGCCTAGGTGTGGCCCTAGCACTCCCAGGGGGTGAGACAGTAAGTTAAAATTCTTCTCCAGCATCTCCCCACACCCTGCCGTCCTGCATGCCCCCTGGGGTTCCCATGAGCAGAGGCCTGGGATCCCTGGACAGTGAATGTGTCCCCATCTGCACGCCCTGCCCCAGGCCTGGGAATGGGGGGATTATAAGTGCCCTGTCCATGGGGCCAAAGGGGGATGATGGACCTGCAAAGCTCTGAGCCCCTGGTCGGTGATTCTTTTTTTCACCATCACCTGGGATGATTGTCAGAGATAAGCTCTCACAGGCAGAGTGTGTCCCTGAAATTCCTGTGTTGAAGTCTGAGCCCCTCTTCTTCAGGACTGACTGTATTTGGAGAGGAGGATCTTTAGAGAGGTGACGAAGGTAAAATGAGGTCCTTAAGGTGGGACCTAATGAACGTGACTGATGTCCTTAGGAGATCAGTACACAGATACGCAGGGAAGACCACAGAGGACACATGGAGAAGGCAGCCGTCTGCTTGCCAAGTACAGAGGCTCAGGAGGAGCCAGCCCCGCCGACACCCTGATCTGGATGTCCAGCCTCTGGGACCAGGGGAAACACATTTCTGCTGTTGAAGCCACACGTCTGTGGGGCTTGTTTCTGGCAGTCCAAGCAGACAGAAGCCACTGAAGGATTTGCATGTCAAGTGCAGTGTGACTTAAGGCAGCTGCGTCCACATTCTGGGAGAGGTTCCAGAAGCGTCTGTGATCTTGACGTCTACCCATCAGGGTTCCACGCTACCTGTGCAGACCCCCCTTTGCAAGAAGCACAGCGCGGACACACACGGCGCCTGGTCTCACGCTGGCCGTCCCCCAAACCAAACCTTGGCATCAATACCCCAAGGAGAAGCCGCCCCGGAATGTTCCGCCCTGGCTCCACGCCTGCCTGGGCTGCATGGCAGGCACAACGGTGAGGTTCACACTCCTGGTAGGTTTAATACCAAGGTTTCAAGGCTTCTTTCCCCCTCAGAAGCCATTAATGAACTTTTCATGACAAAAACCCTGTTATTTTTCCTAATGTAAAGATGGTGCCCCACGTGGAGCCTCAGGTGGTTTCCAACCCTGCACAAACATTTCAGGGGCCCGCGAAGCGTGGCAGGCATGGGCGACTCCACAAGCCCCCTGTGGGCCACTGGGCCCCCCACTCTTGGGCTGGGTCAATATTGATGCAAATTGAAGCGGGCCCTGGCCAGGACTTCACGGCGGAGGGAGCTTGCAAGGCAGCTGTGGGGCTGCCGCCTGAGGTCTCGGGCCCCGAGCTGGACGGAATCCCAGAGACAGGCAGAGATGGGGTGCTCTGGGCAGAGATGAAGGTTGTGACAGAGATGGAGGCTGTGGGCTGGGATGCGGCTCCAGCACCTGCGTGGGCACCACCCCTAGTCTCACAGAGGCTGATTCCTTTTCTTTGCAAAATCAAGTGAGGGAGAACTTCCCTACCTTATCTCAGTTAAGGCTCAGTTTATAAAATGTCAGTTTCAGATGGGCATCTGGGTTGGTGAAACTGTCCCCATTTCCCTGAGCACCCTGCTTGTCCCAGACCCTGCAGCAGCCCCTGGCCACAGAGGGATGGTCTCTCCAGGGGATGGTCATCCTGACCCCAAATGCGTTTTGGAGCTGAAAAGTCAGTCTCACAAATCCAGGGCTGCGGGGCGGTGAGCTGGGAACTCTCAGTGAACCTCTCTGTCTCCAGTGTGGACATGTGTGTGGGTTCAAGTTCTACCCTTCTCGGCCTGCCCACTGCCTCCTTCCAAATCCTTGCTGTTGGCAGGAAGAAGCAGCCCGGCCCAGTGGCTGCAGACCCAGGCCCATGGAGCACACTGTTACTGTCATGGAGCAGGATGTCATGGGGCATCCTGGAGAGGCCTCAGGTCCACCTGACCCAGCCTGCTCTCTGGGACTCCCCATCTTCTCCTTGCTTACAACCAGAGCTGGAGAGCTCACCCTCTGTGGTGGCAGGCACACTTGGTAGGATGGCTTGAAGCGCAGCAAAGCTTCTCTGATGGCTTCTTCCTTCAGCTGGTCCTCCTGGACACGTTACAAGGCTCCCCGCTCCCTATGCCTGTCTCACCAAGTTGGGACATTCAGGGGCTGGGGGACAGGTGGAGGCAGTGTCTTCAAGGTCCTGTCCAGCAGCAGCCAGCCTGGCTAGAGAGAGAAGTGGGCCTGTGAATGAATGAGTACATGAGTGAATGAATGTATGAATGAATGAATGAGTTTGCCGCAGAGACCGTGAGGCTTCAGAACTTTTTCTGAGGAGCCAGCCAGGGAGCGGGCCCACCCCTGCAGCAGCTCCGATTGGTGGGTTTCTCCAGCCTCCCAGGCGGCCTTGCCAAGTGTTATAAAAATACATCAGTGCGCCAGGCCGCCCAGCGTCACACTTACTGCCGTGGGGTGATAGGTTAAACAAATTCCACCTCAGAATTTACTGCGCCCGCTCGTTCTTGCCTCAGCGCGTGGACCGTATTTCATACAGAAATACCTCCCTAAGTGTCCAAGGGGGAGGGGCCCGGCTTGCAGAAGGCAGCTTCCAGATTTTTATATGAACAAAGGTAGCTGTATAAACGCGCCAAAAACAAGTCTTTTACAGAGGGCCGTTTGTGAACCTTGCTTTCCAGTAACCAGTACACTGGGGGGTAGAGCGGGAATTGTAGCAATTTCATTCGATAAATTCTGTGCAGATTTGAATTTTTGGAAAACGGTGTGGTGAGGGAGTGGAGGTGGCCCGGGGGTCTGTGGTCAGCTCTGCCTCATGGGCTGACCCCTGTCCCTGTCAGGAATGGGGTACCCGTGTGCCGCAGTGACTGTCACCCACGGTTGTCCCAGCCTCATGGACAGTGGCTGTGGGCCCTTTGCTCAATCACCTGGCAACGTGGGAGCTTTGAGACCTGGCCCAGAGCAGGGTGGTGTGGACCCTGAGAGAGCATGAGGATAGTGGTGCAAGTCTCACTTCCCTCTTCTGAGTGGGGACACGGCTTGGTGTCTGGAGACAGAGGGCTGGGCTTGGGACCCTAGAAGGGGAAGCTGATGGTCCCGACATGGGGATACCCAACACGGGGGACCCCTGCCATGGGTCCTGGGGGAGCAGAGTCCCTGGGGGCCACCTGTACTGAGACAGTTGGCGGCCCGATGGCGGACATGAGTCACTGAGGCTCACAGGGCCAGGGCGCCCTGGCAGGGAGGGCCCAGTGGGCGGGGGCCATGCCCTGGCCTGGCCAGACGGGTAGTGTCTCCACCAGGCGCCTGAAATAGCTCTAGAGGCGTCTAGCACTGGGAGGAGAGCATGGATGCCTAGCGGGATGGATGTGCCGGGAGCCGTGGGCAGCCCTGCCAGGCCAGGTAACCAGAGCCTGGCCCGGGGACACCCCTCTGGCCTAGGGACAAACAGCAGGGGGTAGGGGCAGTTGGCTGTCTACACTCCTCCCCATGGGGTTCCATGTCTTCCTCCTACCCCTGCAGGCTCTGCCAGGCCCTGAAGGGGAACCTGGCCAGCTTTGGCCAGACTTCTCAGAACTCCATATTGCCTCCTTCCCCTGGGGCCCTGGGGCGAGGGGGCTCCTGGAATCCACAGTGCTCTGCCGGTCATCAAAGCCCCAAGGGTCTCCCTGCAGATAGGCCCCCGCAGACCCCATCACCCACGGCGCCCATCTCCACCAATAGCTGGGACGACGTGGCTGGCACCCTGCCCTCCCTGCCCCTGGCCAGTGGACTCTTGATCCTCATAGGGGATGAGACAGTGATGAGGTGCCTGTGTCAGTGTCCTGGGGCCATGGAAACCACCCCCACAAACTGGGCAGCTTGAAAGAGCAGCAATTTACCATCTCCTGGTTCTGTAGGCCAGAGCCTGAAGTCAGGACCCCTCACCACAGTCTGGCTCTGTCTGCCTGTCTGTTCTCTCCGCTGAGAACACATGTCAGTGGATTAAGTCCCTCCCTAATCCACGACGACCTCTTCTAACTTAATTAAGTGGGTGAAGACTATTTCAAGGGTCTCATTCTGAAGTTCCGATGGAGGTGAATTTGTGGGATGCTATCCCACCGGTGCAGTGCTTACCTGTAGCCCAAGCAGTTGAGGGAACCCCCAGGTAGCTGAAGGAAATGAGCTGGTTGGAGGAGGATGCCCAGGGACCTGCCTCCTGGGGGACTGTGGGGTCTGGGAGGTGGGGCAGCTTGAGGGGGTCCAGATGGACCAGGCAGTCCCAGAGCCCTGTCCTGAACAGAGGTTTGGGCTGTGATTTTAATAAAGGAAGGGGGCAAGTGAGGGCAGAGCCCCCGCGGGGATGAGGGCAGGAGATCACAGGTCTTGCTCGGGGAGGGGGAGGCTGGCAGGCAGCACAGAGAGTTCTGGGGTGGAGTGTGCACAGCTGGTCTGCGGGCTGAACACACAGTAGGTGTTCAGACAATGTCTACGGAAAAGGCTTTGTGGAAACAAGACAGAAGTGTCCGTTTCTAGGCTGGCAAAGGGAAACTTGTAGCCCCAGTAGCCTCTGCCACAAAGTCTCCATTCTCCTAAAACACCCGCAGGACACGTGCCCACAGCTGGGATGCTGAGAACCCGGCCTGTGGGGCGCTCTTGGAGGGACAGGTCGGCACAGCGTCCGCCAGGCGGGTCTATCAGGAAGCAGTGCCTGTGGTGAGGGGTGGGGCAGATGGTGGGGGGGCGTGGGGGCTACACAGGTTGAGGCCCTGGACTGCCCTGCCCGTCCCAGCCCTGTCTGGGCTTCCCTGGCCAGCAGCTGCTCCAGGGATAGCTACTGGCCAGCAAGGCCTGGCCCGAGTCATGCTTCTCCAGGTGACCACTGCCCCATCCGGCGCCCATGTCCAGGATGCTGTTCCCCCAACCTCCCGGGGGAGTGGGGTGGGCGTTTCATAAAAAAGGCTGGGCATGGAGGGACCTCAGAGGGCTTTCCACTATAAACTCTCAGTGCCGGGTGCCAGACCGTGGCATTAACCCTGTATTTAAAATGCTGCCTGTCACCAATCAGGGCAAACCAGCATCTCCTTGGTCTCTGGGCATTGGGGAAGATGCCTGAGCCCAGCGTATCCCAGGCCAGGTTCTGAAGACAAGGATTCCAGGAGGGATATGATCCCAGGAACACCGGGGAGCAAGCAGGTTAGAGCCATGGGCACTGGGCTCCATCCGTCTTGTGGGAGGAGTGGGCACAGCCCGGAGTTGTCCTGCCTGAGGGAGACGTTGAGGAGACAAAGGAAGAGGCCGGGCCACTGAGGCCACAAGCCCAGGACCACCCAGGGTCCTCAGGAGCTGGACGAGATAGGAAGGATCCTCCCTGGAGCTTCAGGAAGAATTCAACCCTGCTGACATGTTGATTTCTGACTTCTGGCCCCTAGAACTGCGAGAGATTAAGTTCCTGTTTTTTTAAGCCTCATTTATGGTCCTGTGTTCCTGGGTCCTCATCTGCATTGGTTTCCTGCAGCTGCTAGTGGTCACATCCCTCTGGCCTCCCCCTTCATTGCTGGCCCCTTGTCTGTCCCGTGTGGTGGGGGAGGCTCCCAGGGGTTGACTCTGTCTTGCCTCTCAAGGGCCGTAGGCTCCTGGGGAGGAGAGGTTAGCCGGAGGGTGGAGATAGTGGGAGCGAGGCACTTAGCTGGCCCTGGAGGAGCCTGAGAAAACCACCTCCTTGCCAGCCCGACCAGGTGTCCATGAGACCAAGGGCATGACTCCTTCCCTTTCGGGCCAGCGACCTCACTTCCTCTCCCCTTGACTCGGGAAACCCTGGGGCTTGTCTTGCCTTCCCTGCTCACCCTCCTGAGGGTATCACAGCTCCCAGGTTTCAGGGATGACACGCTCTTCTCTGCTTGAAGCTGCTCACCTGGCAGCATAGGCCTGGGCACAGTGTAGGTGCTGAAAGATGCCTGCTGACCTAATTTACCTCCCTGACCCCTATTTGGACGTGCCGACAATCAAGGGGGACGTTGACAACACTGTTTGCCGTGCTGGACCCATGGCCACCTGCGCCACTAGTGACCTACTTTTCTTCAGAATCCATCCATCTTTGAGCTTCAAGTCTGTTTGAAAGAAGACTTTCTAAGGTGGGTTTGTGATGCGCATGTTCTCTTTCCAGTCCATACACACTGAAAGAAGCACAGACCTGCCAGCAAGAAGGGTTCTTACCTGAGGCACCGAATCCTCAGTGTGGGGCTCATTTTGGGGCGATGGAGAAGACTTACTTTTCCCCTCAGTTCACTGATACCCAGGAGACCCTCACAGGCAGGTGGGGCCAGGTCTCAGGGAGGAGGAGGCCCAGAGTGACTCCAGACCCCAGCACCTGAGGCTACAGCGGGGGCCATGCTGGGAGGAATAGTCGAGCTGGTTAAATCAGGTGGAAAATCAGTCTTCAGTGCTCTCCGGTGGCCACCGTGTCCCCAGGAAGGCGAGGATTACCCCGGCGCTGCCAGGCAGCGTCTGTCTGTGTTTTCCAAGGTGATTCGATAGCTGAACAGCTGCTCTGGAATCCACACTTTCAGGAAGGCAGCCCAGGGTCCCCGCAGAGCGCTGGGAGGGTGCCTGCCCTGGGTCCTAGGACACGTGAGCTCAGGCCACCGTCCTGGTCATGGCTGTTCGGCCTTGGGGCATCTGGCCAATGCTGCCCAGTCCTGGGGACAGGCTATGCTGGGCCCCACTTCCCTGCCTTTGTCTGTGAGGTTGCCCTGCCTGACATGCCTTATCTACAGTCACAGAGCAGGAGGGGGCCATCTGAGGTGGTGAAGGCCAAGGGGACTGCTCAGTGCCACCCCAGGCCCAAGGCCAGGCATCAACAGTGTCCCAGAGGGAACAGATGGCTTGGCCATTCACGGCTCCCAAAGCTCACAGGAGCATCCCCCAAGTTAGATGCATACACATACACATGCATGTGCACGTGGCCACAGATGCACACACACCTGCACACACTGCCATGCTCCCAGATACACACATGTGTGCACGCACAACAAGGACGTGCACTGGATAGGTGTGGTTCTCATGCCCCTGTGCAGGTTGCAGGCATGTATGCCTGGTTCTTACATGTCCTGTTTTCCCACTAATATGCCTGTGAAGCTGATGCCAGGGTCTTCCTGCCCAAGTGCCCCACCTCCTCTCAACCCACTCAGCCTCCAAGTAGCTCCTCCAGGGCTATCCCGACCTCCAGCGGCTCCAGCGCAGTCCTGGTGGCGCTGGGGACAGAGAGCTGCAGGAAGAGCTGTCCAAGTGCTGGGGGAGCAGAGGCTGATGGGGTGGAACCCAGTCCAGGGCAGTGGTCCAGCTCTGACTGAAGTCCCAGTAGCTGGGGAGGGGCTGCTGCAGCTGACCAGGAACCCCTTACTCCACCTGCATTCAACAGGTGTTTAGAGGGGCCCCACTGTGCTCAGGGCTCTGAGGCAGCTGTGCTGGGAGGCAGGGCCCTGGGTCTGCGGTCATGCTCTGTCTCTGAGCAGCTGTAAGGCCCTGGGCACCGTGACCTGGAAGGACTCTGGGGTGACAGAGACAGGCAAGGGCTGCAGGGATGGACAGCGGCTGGCTTGAGGGACCCACTCACCCTGCAGTGCCCCCAGGGGAGCACGTTCTCACCTGATGAGGTGTAGGCCCTGGAGACCTACCAGGGCTGGGCTTCCTGGAGGGAGATGCAGTGGCCTGAGGGCTGAGATGGGCTGGGAGTCTGGGGTTCTTCCAGGCCTGACACTGCAGTGACAGTTCTCACCGGCAGCCATTCCTAGCTCCAGGGAAGATGGAGGTCAGGGTCCAGACTCCCCACCCCCATGGCAGCCTGAGCCTGGGTGAGTGTCTAGGCCCCTCCCTGGGTCTGTCCACAGAATTGGAAAGGCGAATTGTCCCTGAGTGTAGTCCAGGCATGGGCTTCAGAGCTGGTGGCCCCTGACCTTCTGAGCCTCAGTCTGCCCATCTGAGCAGTGGGATGGCACAATACATGCTGTCCAAGTGTAGGGACAGTGATTAGGGGGTGTCATGATCCCATCAGCCTCAGCAACAGAGATGGTGTCCTGGATGCCTGGTATCTGCTCCCCCTGGGAGGCTGCTCCCGGCCAGAGCTCTGGGCTGTATGTGTTGGGGCCGGGCCCACTCTCTGTGGCTGAGTCTGCTCAGAGCAGCTGGGCAGGCTGGCCACTCAGGCCAGGGTCGGCGGAGGACAGAGGCCTCCAGGGCCCAGGATGGGACAGGCAGGCATGTAGCCCTGTCGGGGTCCCACGGGCCCTCCATGAGCCCCAGGCCCTGGGCCATGTAGACAGGAACACCCAGAGCTCCCATCACCCATCAGAGCAAGCTGTCTTTCACTGAGGTGGAGCTCACAGGGCGTGGCCTTTTGTGGCATCAGGTGTATGGCATCTGTCATGGGTGTGACTGTGCTGTGTTCCTTCCTGCCCCTCTGTGGAACCCTCTGTGGCACTAGACCCGAGCTTGGTCAAAAGTTTCTGTGGCCAGTTTGCTAGATCCACATGGGCTGCGTGGGGCTCTGGGTCTGGTTCCTGGGACCCCATGTTCCGGGGGGTGGGGTGGGTAGCATATTAGTGTCGTGTGGCTGCTGTACCAAATCCCCAAAAACTCAGGACCTAAAAGCAGAGACATTTTATTCTCTTACAATCTGGAGGTAGGAGTCCCACACAGATCTCATGGGCTGAGATCATGGTGTCTGCAGGGCTGGCTCCTTCTGGAGGCTTCTGGGCAGAATCTGTTTCCTGCCTTTTTCAGCTTTTGGAGGCGGAGGCGCCGCATCCTCGGCTCGTGGCCCCCTCTCCATGTTCACAGCCTGAAATGGCCGGTCGAGCTCTTTTCATGGCATTGCATCTTCCCGGTCTCCTCTTCCACTGCTGAGGCCCCTGGAGATGCTGCTAGACCCAACTGGATAACCCAGGAGAATCCCATCTCAGGTTAGCAATTGGCAAACTCTGTTCCACCTGCAATTTAATTCCCTTTACCACGTTGTGGCATGTAACCCTGGCCCTGGGCCCCACACGGCAGGACCCCAGAGACCCCATCCTCTGTGTTCTTTGTTCCCAGTACTACCCATCGGGCCTTGGCACCCCTGGGAACCGCCTCCCCTCCCCCAGCCAAGCCCTGGAGAGACGCCTTCATGCCAAGAACCTGCACCCAGGTCAACAGTGGTGTCGGGTGTGGCCCCCTCCCCAGCACGCATTTCTGTCTTCCACAAGTTGTGTTGCTGTGCAATTCCGGTAGGGGGTGTTAAGGATTGAATTGCATCTCCTTAACATTCCTGTGTTGACGTAGTGACCCCCAGTACCTCCAAATGGGACCTCATTTGGAAATAGGGTCATTGCAGCTGTAATCAGGAGAGGTAAGATGTGGTCATGCTCAAGTAGAGTGGACCCGATCCCAATGGGACTGGTGTCCTTTGGAGGAGGGGTTGTGGACACAGCGCACTTAGGGAGACCACCGGTGAAGACTGATGATTCACTGTAGGGGGCCTAGGAACCACCAGCGGCCAGAACAGATCCTCTGGTGCCCCGTGGGAGTCCCCGGCACTCCGATCTCCCCTAGGGGCCTCCTGTCCAGGAGGTGAGTCTGTCTGGAGCTCTGACATCTGGGCCTGGGCCTGACCAGTTGTCTAAACTCCAGGCAGGAGGGGTGTGGGTAGCTCAGTGGTAGAGCATGTGCTTAGCATGCACGAGGTCTTGAGTTCAATCCCCAGTACCTCCATTAATTAAAAAAAAAAAAAAAAGAGAGAGAGACACTTCTGGCTAGGTCACTGCAGGGCCAAGCAACACCTTCTCTCCAGGTCCAGTAGAGGGAAGTGGGGTGCAAGCAGCCTTGCATCCTTTTGGCAAAGGGCCTCAGGGTTTGCAGGGGTACAGACCCCTGGCCTCTGAGCCGCGCTCCGCAGGAGACCTGAGGCAAGCACATTGACCGCATGATTGGATGCTGGCGTTTGATAATTGGGCAGAGTCCACTGCAGAGGTTCCCAGGAAAGGCAGCAAGCAAGGAGTAGGCTACAGGGACCCTTGGGCCTCCCCCTTCTGGTGGAGCCCCAGCTGGTGGGGAGGAGGCCTCTGATGGGGCGCTAGCCATGGGAAATGTGGCCTCAAGGCGCCTGCTTCCCCCTCGACTTCACCCCAGGGAATAGTGGTGAGGAGGAAGACACCGCAGAGACCACAGTCCGGAGCCCTCAGGGCCTAGGGCTTCAGAGAGACAGGCGCATCTGGACAGTTGCCCAAATCCATGGCATGCATGCTCCTGTGTGCATGGAGCCGGGCCAATGACCGGGAGGGCCCAGGGTCGGGCCAGGAGGAGGGCCAATGACCGCAGGAGCCAGGGTCTCCCCATCCAGGGGCCAAGACACTCCCAAGGCCCTTGGGAAGGCACGCTTCTTCCATAAAATCCTCAAGGCTTCAAACACTCTTTAAACTTTGGTCACGGTGACAGCCAGAAGTGGCCTCTCTGGCCAGCATGCTTCTGTGATGAGCCCTGGACATGCTCCCTGGGGCTGCCCCCAATCCTGCAAATCAGGGGACACCCAGCTGGTCCTGGTGAGAGTCACCCTGTGGGGGAGTCTCCCTCCATCCCCCACCGCCTGGCCTTCAAGAACAGTTTACAGAACATCTTTTGGAAAGGCCATGTATGGCCACTTTTGCTGGTGGTGACTGCTCACATCTCCATGGACACAAATGGGCAAGTGGGGAGGGGGCAGTATGTGAGGAGAGCAGGAAGCCTGTCTGGGTTCTACCATTCACCAGCTGGTGATCTTGGGCCTGCCTTGGTTTCCTCATCTATAAAGCCAGCCGCCAGCCCACATCTGATGGGGACAAACTTGGCTGACACACGAGAAGTGTCTGTAATGGGATCATGTAGCAAAAGTACTGTTATGTGTATGTTTCCATCTTTGCTCTGCCTACTGGGAAGGTCCAAGCAGAGGGTATGACCGAATGGTTCTGGGTGCTCTCTGAACTTCTTGTGTTTTTTTTTTTTTTTTTTTTTTTGTATTTCTTCCTTTCTTCACTCTTGATTCATTTTTTTAATAATCACTTTTCTTAGATAGACTTCACCTATCATAAGGTTTGTCATTTTAAATTGTACAACTCAGCGGTTCTTAGTATACTCACTACAGATCCTGGACCTGAGCAACCATGATCAGAATCAGTTTTGGAACATTTCATCACCCCCTAAAGGAAACTCCATACCCCTCGGCCATCACTCCCTGATCCCTCTTCCCTGGACAACCACTATTATACTTCTGTCCCAGTGGATTTTCCTGTTCTGGACTTTTCATGAAGAGGCAATCATACAGTGTTTCTGTCTTCCTGTATCTGGCTTATTTCACTGAGTGTGATGTTTTTGAGGTTCATCCATGCATCAGTGCTTCATTCCTTTTTATGGCTGAATCGTATTCCATTGTGTGGATGGACAACATTATGCATATGCATTCCTTTGTTGGTGGACATTTGGGTTGTTTCCACTTCCGGCTGTTGTGAATGCTATGAACACTGGTGTGCAAGTTTTTGTGCAGACATATGTTTTCAATTATGTTGGGGGTCTACCTGGGAGTGGAATTGCTGGACCTCATGATGATTCTGTGTCTAACCTTTGGAGGAACCGCCATGCTGTTTTCCCCAGTGGCTGAACCATTTTACATTCCCACCAGCCATGCTCAAGTTTCCAGAACCCACATCCTCCTCAACACTCATTATTTTCTGGGGTTGGTTTGTTTGTTTTGGTTTTTGATTCTAGCCACCCTAGTGGGTGTGAGGTGATATCTCACTATGGGTTTTACTTTGCATTTCCTTGATGAGGGGCAGCGTTGAGAATCTTTTCATGTGCTAATTGGCCTTTGGAGAACTGTCTGTTCAACTCCTTTACCCATTTTTTAAAGTTGGTAATTTGTCTTCGTATTGTTGAGTTGTAAGAGTTTTCTGTACGTTCTGGACACTAGTCCTTTATCAGATACTTGATTTGCAAACATCTTCTCCCGATTAGAAGGCTGTCTTTTCACCTTCCTAATGGTGCTTTTGAAGCACAAAAGTTTTTAACTTTGGTGAGATTAATCTATTTTTAATTCTGTTGCCTATGCTTTTGGTATCTTTATTCATTTTTTATTCAACTGCAATGGACACATTTTGCAAGGTGCCCGAGTCCTTCGTGGGTCCTTTACTGAGGGTGGTAGGGAGGGCAGGCTTGGCTTTGGGCACACATTGTAGTTGTCAGCGGAGCTCAGGGAGGTGGAAGCAATCAGGGAAGGCTTCCTGGTGGAAGAGGCTTGTCCTTCACGCTGCTGGGTGGGACCTTGCTCCTTCAGCCTGGCTGGGTTCCTTTGTGTGGAAGTAGGACCCCAAAGCCTCCCCCACGTGTAGGACTGTCTTCCTCTCCTTCACCTGCCTGCCTCCAAGCCCCTCTTTCTGAGCCTGGCCCCAGAACGGTGAATGGGAGACCATGGGGCTGGAAGCATACAGGGTAATTAATTTTGACTTACAGAAGCTGTATTAAATTGGATAGAAACTGGTGAAAATAGGATTAGGAGAGAAGCTGAGCCAAGAGCAAACAGAAGGAAAACTCCCCGGGCTGGGCCGCCCGGCAGTGCTCTTGAGGCAGGAGGCGGGAGAAGGCCTGGACATTTCTGGGCGATCGCGTCATGTCCAAGGCTCGGCCTCCCCACGCCACCCCACTGAAGGGGCGGCCAGCCCGGGGCCGGGAAGATGGGAACGCAGCAGCTCCCCTCCCTGCGACCGGCTTATCTGTGCTGAGCTCACTCCAGTCTGAGGATTAATTTGGAAACAATTAAAATTCTGTGCAAAACAAGCCGCAGGCTGGGCTGCCCGGGGGCTGGCACGCATGGGGCCCTTTCACCACCAACGCAGAAATCTAATTAGTGCGGGATTAGGTCGGCTACAAATCAGCAAGCAGGGGACTGCTCTCGGAGGGCAGCTGAACCTCAGCGAGGCCCGCCGATCAGGGCCGGCAACAGACCCAGCAACGGTCTGTCCAGGTCGGGCTGGCGTGTCCGGTCTCTGGCCCCCGGCCGTGCCGACGGCTGTGCCCACAGGCACCGCCTGGCCCCTCGGTTGTTCCGCTGCCTCAGCCCACAAGGCTCAGCCATTCGCACCCATATCAACAGGAGGCAAAGCCGTTCAAGTCCCAGGCGGAAGGCGAAGGAGGGGCGGAGGTCCCTGTGGGCTCCCTGCGCTGGTTCCTTGCTCTAGTAAATCCTGCCCAGGCTGGCCTCTTGCTTTCTCTTAAACTGCATTTTTGGGGTCCCCGTCACTCTTTGTTGGGCCACTGAGATACTTGTGGTTGTTTGGCTGGTGTCTGGAGGGGCCAGGGTTTGGCTGTGACAGAGCTCAGTGCTCCTCCGTGGGCATGTGGGGCAGGTCCTCAGGTTTCCTGCCATCCAGGTGCAGACACAGCCAAAGGGATGCCAGAGCAGCTGTCCAGGATCGGCCTCCTGGAGCAGTGGCTGCAGTTCCCTGTGTCCTGGAAGTCCTTGGAGACAGTGGCCCTCTCTAAGGTTGGCCAGAACCTGCCCTGCACTGCGTTTGGGCACATCACAGATCTGGGGCCAGATATGTGGGACTCATTCCTCTCCATACATGAGAACCCCTAGCAGCTATGTGCTTACCCTGTCAACCTGGGACAGAAATTCTGTGAAAGCGCAGACTCTCCCTCTAGGCGAGTGCCTGCCCACCCACATTTTCTCTGTTCCCTCAGGCTTTTCACACAGGTCCTGGGTGTCCCCTGTCAGAATAATGGCCTCTGCACTAGGGTTCGTGAGGCGGAGTGCAAGGACATTCTTCTTTTAAAAAGAACAAAACAAAAACCTTTTTTAAAAAATGGCGGTACTGGGGATTGAACCCAGGACCTTGTGCATGCTAAGCATGACTCTACCACTGAGCTACACCCACCCCTGCAAGGACAGTTTGCAGCTCTGCTCTCGCCTGCATGTGCATGCATGTGTGAGTGTGTGAACACGTGAGCTGCTGTGTTGGGGGTCAGCAGGCCGAAGATCTGTGTGCAGATGTCTCCTTCCCGTCTCGGGGGCCTGAGGGCACCATCTGGGGTGGGGGCGGGGGGCAGTTTCCAGGCATGGCAGCTGGAGGCAGAGGGCTGGGGGCGCTGGAAGGGGGATGAGCAGTGAGGGAGCTGGGACACCCTGTGTTGCCAGCTTCTCCCCTCACCTCTGGGGGCCACACAAAGCTAGTGGGGGATGGTGCTCCTGGTGGCAGGGGACCAGGGCCAAATGACGTCTCAGTGACCAGAGCAGGGTGAGGAGGGAGGGCTGGTGAGAGGTAGGGAGGTCAGGGTAGGAGGATAGCCTTAGATTCCCATTTTGTGTGTGCTAATGAGTTTGAACTCTGGCCCGGGCTCCAGCTCGCTGGAGGGGTCATCCTGGGAGGGGCTGCATTATCTGCATGCCTAGGGGCTCCAAGCGAGCATCTATTGGTCCCTCTGCTGTTTGGAGCCAGACACCACTGGCTGGGGCCAGGGCACACCAGGAACTGATAGATTAATGCAGCTAGCAGCCCCTCCCCACCAGGCTGGCCCAGCGCCAGGGGTGGCGGAGGGTGGACCCAGCAGATGCTACCCCCAAGTTGAGAGGGAGACCCAGTTAGCTGGGTTTGCAGCCAGGCCAATGTGGGAATAGGGGCATGGGAGGCCTTCGATCACTGGCTGATACGTGCCTTCTGTGACCTGGTACTCTCTCCACCCAGGAGGAAAACTGGGCTATGCCATGGAGACACCCCCTCCCCCAGGTTTTGCTTCTGAGCTGGGGTGTTGGGGGTTCCCCAAACTTCCACTAGTGACTTATGCCCCCAGGGGCCGGGCGAGGGGTTGACTGGGAAGGCTTCATGTCCCTCACCCTGTGGTGACCTTCACCGGGGTTTCAGGTGATCTAACCCACTTCTGCTTCTGGGTGAATCCCTGGCAGAGTGAGGGAAGTGGGGTTTTCCTGGCTGGAATGCAGGGTTCAGACAGGGGTCTGGTGGCCTAGGGCAGGGCTGACAGAGGCCACCCTGAGCGGCCTTCTGGCTGCTGTGGGGACAGGCAATGGGCGTTGTGTTGAACCACATCCTATCAGGTGGCTCCAACTCCAGCACGAGCTTGTGGGTCAGATTTCTGCCCCGAGAACTGGGGCCTCTGCAAGTGCTCGCAGTCTGACATATCACTCACTCCCACCCCACCCATTCTGCTCTGCAGGCACGGGCCACACCTAGAAGGCATCCTTTCCTCTTCTCCCCTGCCTGCTCCCCCAGGAGCTGGTGTGTCTGGTTTCCTGACTGCCCAGCACAGGGTGCCTGGCAGCAGGAAGATGGGGTGGGGGTCCAGGGGTCGCCGCTGGCAGGGGTCCTGCTGAAAGTGAGCCGACAGTAAAGGGTCTGCCCTCCCTCCCTGGGGGCCGGCAGTCCTCCCTCTCCCACCCTGCGAGGGGCTGGATGAAGAGCTATTTCACTTCCTGATCAGCCTGGAAATCACCCCGGAGTCCACTCGGCCAGTGGCCAAGGCCCCTCTGCATGACGCTCCTTCTGCTTCCACAGAGAGCAATGGGGCCTGGAGGCCCTACCCTGCCGGACATGTGGGTGGAATTCCCTGGGGTGACTAAGGGGTATCCGGCTCCCAAAATGATGGGCAGCTCCCCTATCTGCGGGGCTGGGGGTGGGGATGCAGAGCTGGTGGCCAGGCAGCTTCTCCAGGTGGGCGAGCACCCATTGTCACACCTGCCAGGCCAGACATGCTGGTTTCTGCTTCCTGGGGGAGGCAATGCAGCTGGGGTGCCCCGACTCCCATCCCAGGGCATCTGGGTTGAGGGAGCAGCTCAGATAAGACTCTTTCTTGTCCCTCAGCCCTGGGACTGCAGTTGGGCCTGGAGGCCGCTGACTCAGCACGTTGACTGGCAAAGTTTGAGGCCCCGCTTTGGACACCTGGCCTGATGGAGAAGCTGTGGGGGTGGTCCTGAGCACCAGCTCAAGCAAATGCAGGAGATATACCAGCCAACTGGGTGCTGCAGGGCCCTCCCCAGGCCTCCATTTCCTCCCTGGCAGGGCTGCCCCACCACAGTGCAGGGAATCCATCCTCTTGAACCTAGAGGCTGGCAGGTGGGTGGTGGGGAGGACCCTCCTCACAGCTAGTGACTCAGAGGATCCCTGCTCTCTTAAAGCTTCAGTCCTCACGTATGTGACATGGCTGCACCTACTTTCACCCTTGTTGAGGGCAGAACAAGATGCTGTGAGTGCTTCGCTCTGCGCTGTGTGTAAAAAGGGGTCTGTGCTTGAGGAGTGGTCACTATGAATATTAATTAGTGGGTAGAGAAGATTGGAGCTGGAAAACCTGGGTTTGGGTGGCAGCCCTGTCCTGGTCACCAGGGTTGGGCACTGACCTGATCCCAAGGCCGTGTTCAATCCAGAAGGTTAGTGGGGACATCAGCAGGGAACCCTGCCCTTGCTGACCCTCCTTGGGGGCCGACACAGTTGAGGGGATAGTGGTGATTCGGACAACGCAGCTGAACAACGCAGACCTCAAGGTGCTGGGGGACATTGTCAGTGGAGAATTGGCTCCAACCGACCTCACTTCCAGGCAAGGAGCAGAAGGCCATGATGGCAACTTGCAGGTAAAGTGATCCTGTGGGGCAATGATTCGCTAGGAGCAGCTCACCAGCCAGGTCCCGGGGCATCCCAGAGAAGGTTACCTTCCCCGAGCAGTGAGGGTGGTGTTGCCATGGAGATGGCGGAAGGCACAGGAGGTGCCCTCTGAGGAGGGGTGTGGGTGGGGTTTCTGTGTTGGGAGCATTACAGTGGCCGCTGGCTGAGGGCTAGCCTGTCCCAGTGACCTGGCCCCTTACGAGCAGCAGCACGATGTGGTCAGGATGCGTTGCCTGAAAGGATTTGACAGGTTTCCCTCCTACCTTCCTCCAAACATTCAAGCTTGTTCCATTAGAAAATGAATTGTGAGGAGCTTGCTGGAGGACACCTTTGGAGGACAATTTCCTTTCTTTCTTTCTGAAACATCAGAGCCCTTGACTTTTCCTTGTTTCAGTGCAATCTCGCTAAGGAACAGCATGGTCAACAGTCAGAATGCCGGGGCTTGTGCCCTCCAGCCCTGCACTGGCCAGCTGGGGCTGCTGGCCATAAATGTGGTTGGTCCAAATTGAGATGAACCATCAGTGTGAAATGCCAGATTACCAAGACCTAAAAAAAGAAAAAAAAAAAAAAAAAGAATGTGATGTGGTGGGTCAGTCTGATGGAATATTATGTAGCCATAAAAGCGGAGGAAACACTAACTCAGATGAACCTTAAATATATAATGCTCAGTGAGAGAAGCCAGACACAGAAGACCATATCCTGTGTGAGTCCATGGATGTGAAGTGTCCAGAACAGGTAAATCCACAGAGACAGAGTGATTCTGTGCCTGCTGGGATCTAGGATGGGAGAGATTGCTAATGGAGACAAGGTTTCTCTTTGTGGGGAAGAAAATTTTCTAAAATTGACTATGGAGATGGTTGCACAACTCTGAATATATTAAAAGCCATTGAAGTGTAGACTTTAAAATGGATGACAGTGTGTGGCATGTGAATTATATCTCGATAAAACTGGTTCTACAAATGTAAACCATCTCATTAACAATTTTAATATTAATTTCAAATGGCAATGATAATATCTAGGATACATGGGGTGATGGAATCTCAGTTTGGGAGGAAGGGAAAGTCCTGAGAGGGTGGTGGTGATGGTTGCATAACAACGTGAACGTGCTTAACGCCACTGAACTGTGCCCTTAAACTTGGTTAAAATGGTAAATCTTATGTTATGTGTATTTTACCACAAGAAAGGGAAAAAACTCAGTCATACAGCCGTCTGTCGCCAGGTTCTCACGCAGGTGTTTTGTCTTGGGACAAGTGCCAGGGCTATGCCGTGAGCTGGACAGCCTGACTGTACAAGCCCACTTTGTTTAGGATGAGTCTGAGGGATGACCGCCGAGCAGAAGGGCAGCACCCTTTCCTAACGGGTTAGGGGTTTGGAAGCCCAGTGCCCCAAAGGGCCATGCCAAGGGGCTTTCCATCTTGGGGGTGGGGATCCCCACACACAGCAACAGCCTCTCAGTCTCTGGGGGGCCTTCTTTCCGGGCAGCATGGGGTCTCAAGAGACCCCAGGCCTCATGTGCAAAACCGCAACCATGGACAAGGGGCTGAGGTGCCAGTGGGCTGTCGTGGGGGTGAGGGTAGTGCTCTGGAGAATTGGGGAGATCCTGCTGCCACCCTATTCCTGCCTTGAAACCTTCTGGGAGTCTCAGCCTCCTTGCCCACTGGGGTTTAGCCAGGACAACAGGGCCGGCCCATGTTAAGCACGGCACAGGCGGCCCAGCTGCCTCGTTCATTCTCCTATTTCTGCACGCGGAGGGTGGGGCAGGTGGGCAGAACGCCCCACCTGGGTGGGTGGCCCCCAGGCCCGAGGGGGCAGCCCCAGACTGTGCTCCTGACACTAAACAGATGGCCCTTTTTCCCCTGGAGCCCATGGACCAGGAGCCCAGGGGATACTCTGTTCAGGTCCGGGGAGGCCGGGATCCCTGCTTTGCATTCTGAGACACATAACTGTTTCCTCAAGTCTCAGCCCCAGGAAGGCAGTCTGGTGTCCTTCACCCACTGCCTTCCTGTGTTCCCGCCAGACTCATGGCCGCTACTGCCCCAAACACATCGCTTTCTCAGCTGACTCTCCCTGTGATCCCTCTCCTGACAGGCCCCTCATCCCTGCCGGACAGCTCTGTCTCCCCTCAGCACCATGGACACCGGTCACCAGGGAAGGCCAGCTGTGGCCATCCAGTCCCCTAGACAAGTGTCTGGCCCCAAGGACTGCCATCTCTCCCCCAGACTCTCTGCACCTCTCCTCCAGGCCTGCATGTGCCCCCCCCCCCAACCTGCCTGGGTCCTGCAGACCCATTTTCTCTGGCTTCGGTTCTTCTTCATTCCACAGTCCTGCTGCCTGCTCCCTTCTGGTCACTCTGTGAGCATCTACTGACCACTGCGTGTGCCACACACACATGGTGAGCCAGCTGCACGGCCCCATTGGGTCCCCATCCCAGAAGTCCCATTTCCTCTCCCACTCCCAACCTCCTGGCCTACCCCAAAGCCTCCAGCAGCCCTCCTGCTGCTTGGCTGCATTTTGGCCCCAGGACCTGGGCACCACCTGCCCTGGTGGCACCTACACTGAGCTCTGTAGGTGGCTCCTCTTTTGTCAGACATATACCCCGCCCCCTGGTGTCCTGATGCGTAGGCCTCTGCTTACATCCTGGGGCACTGTACTGGGTCCCCTCAAAGTTCACATCCTCCCAGAACCTTATAAATTGACTTTATTTGGAAATAAGGTCTTTGCAGATCAATTAAATTATGATGAGGTCAAACTAGAGTGGAGGGGACCCTAATTCAGTGACTGGTGTCCTTATAATAAGAGAAAGCCAAGACACAGACACTGGGGGAGGACGGCCGAGTGATGACGATGAGGTGGAGACATGAGGGATGCGGCCACAAGCCCAGGATTGCCAGCAGCCCCGGAAGCTGGAGGAGGCAGGAAGAAGCGTCCCCTGGAGTCTCAGAAGGAGCCTGGTCCCACAACACCACGATCTCAGGCCTCTGGCTCCAGGTTGTGAGGGATTGACTTTCATTGTGTCAGGCTGTCTAGCCTGTATTCTTGCACCGCAGTGGCCCCAGGACTAAGTGGCTGCCCCGCCCACCCCTGGTCTGTCCACTCTGCTGGCAGGGCTCCCAGATCCAGTCCGGATCTGGGCCACTGGGTTGAGTGTGGCCACGCTGCTGTGGGCCCTGTGAGCATCTGTCTGTAAGATGGGGTGAGGGTGGGCCTGAGGGCAGGGCATTACCCAACGGCGGTGCTGGATGAGGCCACTCCTTGAGGGGTGCCCCACCTGGCCCCGACAGCCCTCTCCCCTGGCAGCCGATGGGCTGAGCCTCCTGGTTTAAATTGCCGCCTGGTTGGGTTCCCGGTGGCCCCTCTGGCTTGGCAGTGAGGTGTCCTGGTCTCTTTTTCCAGCAGGCGTGGGCTGAGCGGAAAATGACCTCAGAGGGTGGGGAGGCCGGGGAGGCCTGTGGAGCTCAGAGGGCATCCTAGGGGCCGGGCTGGGGATCCACCGGTGGGTAAGAGCCCTAGCATTCCCAGCCCCTGAGAAGAACCCTGGCCACTCAGGCCGGCCCCTGTCCAGCTTGCACCTGTGGGCTGTGCTGACAGAGGCCTGTCTGGGAGGAAGTGGGGGAAGACATAGAGGTGGGCGGCACTCCCACAACCCTGGACACCCAAGCACTGGCTGCACGGAGCAGGAGGACTCGGCCGGGGCTGGGCATGAGTGCTTATCTGTGCTCACAGCGTCAGCAGGGCTGTCTGCGACCACTTAGCCAGGTGGGTGGTGGGAGGTGGTGGGTGAGTCAGGATGCGGCTCTGGGCTGTGGGTGGGAACTGGTGGCTTCATAGCAGGTTGGCAGTATTGATAAGAATGGCTTCTCAGTTGGGGAATTGCCAAGAAAGAGAACCCCTTCCCAAGGCGTTTATACCAGAGGGTGTGGAGTGACCCCTGATGGGGGCGTGGAGGAGGGGTGCCATGCAGGGGTGGGCAGTGTAGGGGTGGGTGATGGAAGGGAGCTGGGGCCCAGGGCTGTAATGCTGCTGAGACACCGTGGGCAGGGGGTCCGCAGTCTCTCTCAGGCCCACTTCCCCAGGGGCAGGGGGATTGGGTTGAGTGGGGCAGGGAGGGGAACTCCTGCACTGTGGGCCTGAGGCTCAGGGAGGTCAAGAAGATGCCCAAGACAGTGTTCCACATGCAGCCAGGTGAGCCAGGTGAACCAGTTGTCCAGCCTCCCCTGCCAGGGCGCTGGCTTGGTGGGCAGGGAACAAATAGCCCACTCAGGTGGAGGGAGTGGAGTGCCAGCCTGAGGTGGGCTGGCAATTTTTTGATGCTCCTTGGCCAGTGGCATCATCACTCCATCTGTGCCTCTTCCTCTGTGTGTCTCTCTTCTGTCTCTTACAAAGACTCAGCATTAGATTTAGGGCCAACCCTGCTAATCCAGGATGACCTTACTTAGAGATCCTTCACCTAATTGCATCTGCAAAGAATCTTTTTCCAAATATAGTCATCTTCATAGGTTCTGGTGGCATGAACTTTGGGGGGGCACCATTCAGCCCCCTGTAGACAGGCACAGACAGGTCTAGAGACAATGGGGTTTGGACCCACCCACTGCTTTCCTGTCCCTCTGCCCTCAGCATCACCAGGCAGAGGCTGATGCCTGACTAAGTCCTTGAGAGAAAGAGCCCAGGCAAGCTTTTGGGTCACATGGGATTTGCCCGCATGTAGAATTAACCACCAGTTTCAAGGGTCAGGGTCAGGATGACTCGGGTTTCATGAGTCCCTCAGGTGAGGACCAAGGCTGGGCTTAGCATCCTGGCTGGTGGTTCTGCCCCCATGAGCCCTTGAGAAAGGAATTGAAGGCTCTGTTTGCCCTCCTAGACCACTGCCTTCCAGGCCCTATTAACTCTGTTCATTTATTCAACCATCCATCCTTCCATCCATCCATCCACCCATCCATCCATCTACCCATCCATCCATCCATCCATCCATCCGTCCATCTGTCCATCCATCCACCTACCTATTTATTAACCCATCCAATCATCTATTTGTCTGTCCATCTATCTGTCCATCCTCTGTGTGTCTGACCTTGGGTGATTGATGAAGGAGAGGGGAGGGGAGCCCCAGACAGGCCTCACGGTCCACCCTCCTCCCCAGGGCCTTGGCCTTCCCGCCGGCCGCCAGGCAGGCAGCCCAGCCTGCAGCTGTGGGCTCCGGGTGGGAGTCTGGACCTGCTGGCTCATGTCGCTGCAGCTGAGAAGTGTTTCCAGTTTGTAGCAGCATAATTACTCACCCTCCTTTGGACGAGGAAAACTCAGGGAGAAAGATGTGTGTCTGCTGGTCCAAGCTGATTCAGACCAGGAAGAGGACAGAAAGGCTAGACAAGGGTGGTTTAGGCACGAGTAGAAGGGCATGAGGAGGGGGCTCTGAAGAGGGAGAGACTCCTGCGTGCTCCCAGTGTCCATGGGTCCAAACTTTGCTAGGGCCTGAGGGTGCCCAGCCTTGGGGTAGGGGCTTGGCTGAGAAGAGGGAGTTGTTGGCCAGGGGGTGCAGGCTGCCAGGGCTCTGGGAACTCAGTGCGTGGGGCTGGCTTCATGGCATGGCTACATAACTGGGGCATCTGGAAGATGCCCAAGGGGACACCGCCTGGGGTGCAGTGACCAACACCCTCTGACCCCAACTTGACAGCATCTCCACCAGGCTCCTGAAGCAAGCAGGGATGGTCCAAGGCTGCCAGCCTTGGAAGTGACCCTCAGGGTGCCCAGAGGAACCTGTCTGGGGCTGTGGGAGGAGGGTCAACCACAGGCAGCTGCAAGGAGTTGCAGACTTTGCTTCGGATGAGACCCTGGTTTCTGGAGGGATGTGAGGAGGAGAGGACGTTTGGTGAGTGCTGGCCCCATGCCAGCACCACCTGCATCACCTCCTCATGCTCCCAACCTCCCCGAGAGGTACAAGGGGAAACCGAGACCCAGTTCCACACAAGTGGGAAGTGAGGGGCTAATGTTCTTGGCTGGCCTGTGCTGCCACTGTGGACAGATCCCCATCCTGGAGGCCCTCAAGCTGGCCACCAGTCCTGAGAGTTCTAGTGAGCATGGCAGTGGCCTCCCCTGTGGTCCTGCCAAGCCCACGTGTGCACTGGACAGTGGCCTGACGTCCCCCCCAGCCCCTGGCGTGGGCTGCAGTAGACAACGGGGCCCTGTTTGGAGCTGGATGAGTGGGCATTGGGGGAGGGGAAGAGTCCAAAGGGTGGGGAAGGGCCAGCATGGGGCGCTTCTCACCTACCAGCCTGCCATTAACCCCTTGAGGCCTGGCCAAGAGTTGGGGAAAGGTGGGCCAGCTCCGCACACAGTGGTTCCCTGTGGGGCAGATCTTAGCTCAGCACCTACTGTGGGCAGTGCAGGCTACGCTAAGGCTGGGAAGGGAGCAGGATCCCCTCATTTGCTTTGCCAGTTCTTCCTAAGAGGGCATCTGCATTTATTAAGCACCTCCTATATGCCTGGGTGCACAGGAATTGTCCCATAGCCCTGTATGCTGGGCCATGTTCTCTGCCCTGCACAGGAGACCCAGAGGAGACACAGTCAGCCCCACTGTGGGGCTTCCTATCCATTCCCCCAACAGCCCACAAGCCCCAGCACCCTCTGGACACTGGAAAGGCCCCAGGAGTTGGCACATAAACACCTGGCTTCCCGCCCCACAGATGGAGCCAGGAGCCTCCCTCGATGGCTGCTCCTCCCTGTCCATCTCCTTACATACCTGCAGACAAGCCACAGGCACTGGGGCCTTGTCTGGAATCTGACTCTGGGTGGGGGATGGGGCCCATCTCTTGGACCCCTGTCCAGGGGCTCAGAGGGCTAAGTGGGAGTTCCCAATGCCCCCTTCATGGCTGCTTTGCCTGGGGTCTTGGAGTGGGAAGGGGGCCGGGAAGCTTTGCCTTCTTCCCCTCCTGTCTGTGGGTCCCCAAGTCAGGGAGGGGTGGAGAGACCACCCTCAGAAACCTCAAAGCTGAGGGAGAGGGTCCCAGCCAGGAAGGGGCCTGTGTATCCCGCAGCTGCCCCCTGCAGCCGAGTTTCCAGGGGAAGTCACCCAGTGGCCGTAATTCATTTCAGATTGCTGTCTGCAGTGCTGCCAGCCCTGAGCGTGTAATCGTCCTGTTTCCGACGGCCGGTGATTTCCGCACACTTATAATTAGGAGGACTCACTCCCCTGGCCGCGCCAACCTCAGGCTCCAGCCGAGCAACTTCCGAAGGAAGCCCCTGCCGTCTGCGGGAACAGCGCGGCTTCCCGCGGGAGAGCCTGGAATCCCGGAGGCGCCAAAATGAGGAGGGGGCCCGGAAGGCAGGGGGGCCAGCCCGGGGGACGCCTCGGGAGGGGCTGTGCTGGCGGACCATCCTGGGGGGCCCAGGAGGGGCCAGACGAGAGATCCCACGGCAGGGAGACAGGATCCGCCTGGAGACACCCCTTGTCCCTGGGAGGCTTGTGCGTTTGCTGCTTTGGGAATTTGGGACAATTATGTACAGTCGTTTGTGGTTTTCTTCTGTAATTGCTGGTTACGGTCTGTGACTGCCAGGGACTGAGGCCAGAAGGCCAGAGGCTGACGGCACCTGGTCGGTGGCTCCGGAAGTGTCCCAGTGCAGGCCGGGGCTCCCTGCTGCCCCCCTCCCCCTGCAGGTGGTTTCTGCTGCGAGGCAGGGGCTCGGCCCAGGGTGTCTCCCATTCCACCCTTCCAGTCAGGTGACCTCAACATGCCCCTTCATCTCCATGGGGTCACGTGTCCTCCCTGTGCAGCTAGTGGAGATCTGGGGGGCCTCTGAGGCTCCCAGACATATCAAAACACAGCCACTGTGTTGGGGTCTAGGGCTCTGTTGGGACCTGGGTTGGGGTGCGTGGGTGACAATCCTGTGAAGTGGCACCCCGCACACGCCCTGGGTGCCCACCATGTGCTCAGCCCTCTTTCCCAGGCTGCCGTTATGGTCACCAACACTCAGGGGACCCCACCAGGGCCTTCTAAGTGAGACAGGCGCCCCCCTCCCCGACCCCACTGCAGCCCTGGGTGGCTCTGTGACACAAGGGAAGATGGACGTCCCTTTCGTGGGAGGTGTCAAATATTAGCCCAGAGCTTGGCTGGAGAATCCTCACGATGGCCAAGCTTCTCCCTCCTATTCGTGACTTTCAGTCAATAATTCTGTGTATATAGTCAGCCCAGGTGACCAAAGAGCCCACCAGAAGAAACACGCCTTGATTCCTTCAATAATAAAGGAAAGAGTAGCTGAGAGCCAGACCTCAGCGATGACTATTTGGGATGAGAGCCTTTGCCCGGGAGGACCAGATTATCTCCTGCCTTCTCAGGAGGCTGGACACAGGGAGGGGTGGTCTGACCCGCCAGGCAGCCTTCAGTTCCAAGGTCAGAACTCAGAAATCTCTGGTCTTGCCCACATTCTTTATCTTTTGCATAAAATTTTAAACATTATGATACAAATAAGGCATGCTCATTGCAAAACTCTTAAGAATGTGCCACTGCAACAGACAGAACACCAGCATTTCTACTGTGGCCCCCAATACACAAATATCCCCCCAGGAAATTTTGGGCCACACGTCTCTCCAGACGACTTTCCTATAAATGCAGGTGGAATGTATCCATCCGTTTACTGGTTGTAAAATCTTATACGGCAAAATGGAATCAAATCTCTGTAATCCCATGTGGATGGCCAGCCTCCAAGATGGTGCCAATGGTTCTCATCCCTGGGTGTGGTCCTTGCCTCGACGAGTAGGGCTGGCCTGTGTAAGTGGTAGGATACTGCAAAGTGACGACGTGACTTCTGCAGCTGGGTCCCTAAAACCTCTTTCAGATCACTCACCCAGGGAGATGCCAGCCACCCTGCTGGAAGGATGCCCATGGGTGCTGAGGCTCCCTGCCTGCCATCTCTGACTTGCCACCCCCAGAAATAAAAAGTGGGCCCCCTTGGAAGTGGACCCTCCAGCCCCTGACAAGCCTCGAGGTGACGCAGCTTGACCACATCTTCACGAGGACCCAAGCCAGAACTGGCCTGTGAAGCTGGGTTCCTGGGCTCAGAAGCTGTGTAAACAGTTAAATGTTTGTAGTTGTGTTTTGTTTGGGTTTCTTTTCTTTTTTCTATCTTTTCTTATCTTTTTTTTTTTTTGTAGCTGTTTTAAGCAGCTAAGTGTGGGGGCAATTTTTTTGCACAGCTACCCTCATGTGTGCTAAGGCCACCATAACAAAACACCACAAACAAAGACAGGATGGCTTGAACAGCAGAAATGTGTCTCTCACAGTCCCAGGATATACAGAAATCCTGGATGTCCAAGATTAAGGCATCGGCAGGGCTGATTCTTTCTGAGGCTTCTCTCCTTGGCTTGCAGACGGCTGTTTTCTCCCCGCACCCCCTACATGGTATCCCTCTGTGCATGACCATATCCTGAACTCCTCTTCTTATAAGGACATCAGTACATTGGACTATGGTCTACCCATATGGCCTCATTTTACCTTCATCACCTCTTCAAAGCCCCCATCACCAAATATGGTCACATTCTGAGGACCTGGGGATTAGGGCTTCAACATAGGAGCTTGGGAGACACACTCAGCCCACAGCAGCAGCAGTGGAAAATACACCACACTAAGCTGTTTTGCCCTTGCCCTGGCCTTTGCCCTATTGAAGCATCATTTTGCCTGGTGAGGCCTCATCATTGGCTGACATTTCCTGCAGGTGCACCTCCCCTCTACAGGCATTTGGGTTGTTTGTTGTTCTGCACTGTGGCCACTGTTGGGTGGCAGGCCACAGTCTTGTAACCAACCCCCTGCCCCGTGAGTTGTTCAGGATCGCTTCTGGGGAATGCGGGTGCTATGGCAACAAGTGGAGGGCATCTTTGGGTTTTCCCTCCAAAACCCTACACCCTCCTCGGAGCAAGAGGGAGGCATTATTCCCACTTCTATCTTTCATCACCGGTCACCTCAGGACCATTTGCCAGTGAGGCTGAAGGTCATGCCCCCAGCAGCCTTGGCAGAAGCCCTTCCCCTCCCACCCCCTCTCAGGTGTTCAACAGAAGCTTTGGCTGCTGGGGGACTTTCAGAAGAACAGCCACCCTACTGGGGGAGAGCACACATAGAACCTGGGGCCGGAATGGCTCACCTCCTTTCTACTTCCCAGCAGAAGTCTCACTCATGAATTCACACATTCATTCATTTGTTCATTCACACATTCATTTGTTCGCTTACAAAGCTCCTGCTGAGTCCTCCCTGTGTGCTGAGTCCTGGGGACACACGGTGAACACAATCCCCAGAACTTGCTTCATGTGTGTGGCTGGACCTGGTCCCCCCTGCCCTGTCCCACTTCCTGCCTGCAAACTGGCTCCCAGGGTCCCTGAACTTAGTGGAACTCTCCAGACAGCTCGCTCCAGACACCTCAAGCTCCAAGGAGTCATAGTCCAGGTTTCCTCACGACAGCCAGCTGAGGCACAAACGGTTGGCCTCTCCCTTCTCAGGGTGGGTAACCGAGGCAGAGGGGGCTGAGTAACTAGCCTGGTATCACAACCAGAAAACCGCAGAGCCAGATTCAAACCAGGTCCCCGGCGAGTCTAGAGACTTAAGCTCCTCGTTTCCCAGGCCTGGGGCCTTTGCCCGCTCTACGAGACGGGCAGTGGGGTTTTGGGCTCCCAACGCCATCCCTGATTTCTCCTTCAGGTCAGGGGAAGGCTGAAGAGAGTCCAGAGGAAGGCCCCCTCCCTGGGCAGTGCTGCTGCTCAATGTGGGACCCAGGCCTGCTGCCTGGAGAAGTCCTCACTCCTTCTCCCGCGTGGGCAGGACAGGCCTCACGGCAGCCACATCCCAGCCATGTGCTGTGGCCCCGGCTGCACAGGAATCCTCTCTCTCAATCTCCATGGCTCCCCCAGGAAATGTGAGTACTATAATTCCCTCTTTGTGTGCAGAGACAGGACTCAGAGAGGTGAAATGACCTGGCCAAAGTCACAGCCGGTGGCTACGCTTGGATGTGGACCCCAGTCTGAACGGGGCTGCAGCTGAGAAAGGAGTCTCAGTCTGCAGGCCGTAGGGAAAATGGCTCTTGGGAGGGAGACCTGGCCTGGCCGTGGGAGCCTGGCCTGGGACCTCGGGGCATAGCCGTTCCCACCCTGTGGGACTGAGGACGTTCCTGGGAGCCTGCAGGGTCCCTGATCTCCTGGGGCCCAGAGGCTGGAACCCTCTGTCAGAGACGACAGCCAGGCCAGAGACTGCCGCCAGGCTGGCCCACCGCGGCCCCAACGTGTAATTAGGGAAGTGGGCTTTCGGCTGGGGCCGCGGATCCCTGGGTAGACTAGCGGCCCGGAAGCCCCAGCTCTGGCTCCGAAGCGAAGCCGAGTCAGCAGCCGCCTGCCAAGCCTGGAGGGCGTTTCCACCCGACACCCTGTGCTGAGAGGGCCGCGCCCGGGCTGGGGCCTGAGGATGGGGCTCCCGGCTGGCCGCCAGCCTGTGACAGCCAGAGCCTCCTGCTTGAGCTCAGGCAGCCTCCTCAGCCCTGGGCACCCCAGCCCCACCTCCCCACTGAGGACCCCCTCCAGCCCCATCTTCCCTGGGGACCCCCCAGCCCCTACCTTCTCCTTCCATCCTCCCCGCCCCCTTCTCTCTGTAAGTCCCGGAACTGAACTCTGTCTTGCCTGGTGGTGAGCTCGCTGGCTCGCTGTGTGAGCACAACTGGGACACCTAGCTGTAAATCAGACCAGTCCTGTCCCCTCGCCCAAGCTGCTGATCCCAGAGCATTTTCACTTCTTCCTATTCTCTTCACCATTTGGCTACAATCCTCCCAACCAAAGTTTCTGATTTCCTTCCCTCTAGATCACTCAGCTTCACCATAAACTACCACCTGACCACCTGGGACCCAGGACCGGATGGTCCCTGGGGCCTGCAAACTGGACTTGGTATGAAGTTCATAGGACTCAGCCCCGCACTGGCCAGACTCTCCCACACATGGCCGCCTGGCCACCGTAGAGGGCACGCGTGCTCTGTGCCTGTGTGTCAGTAGAAGCTCCCATATAGTGGCCCAAGAGACGCTTCCCTCAATAAGCCTTCCTGAGTCCCGGGCTCCCTGAAAACAGTAACAGTTAAGAACCCCATCCTTTCCTGTTCCCACTAAGGACCACCTGTCCTCCAAGGACCACCTGCCCTCACATCTTCCAAGCTAAGACTGTGTCCTCTCTCTCCCACTGGCTCCTTTGTTACTGAGGCAATGTCACCTCTGCCACCATCTGTTGCTAATTTTTAACCTTGTCCAGTGCAGGTGGCAGTGTAGTTCCTGAGGTATTTAACATGTCTATGAAGGAGCCTTGATGATTTCTGGCCTTGGCATCAGGCTAACACAATTTTACTGCAATGCTATCATTTTCTTGTTCATGTTAACAGCTTCCGCAGGACTTGGCATTCATTTTGTGTGTGGTGTGAGGTAGGGATCTGACTGTACGTGTATTTACTGGTAAATGGTTGTCCCCACACCAGTCGCTGTAGAATCCACACTTCCCTCCACTGATTCCGGGTGCGCTAAGTTCCCCGATGTGCCACGTCTGTGGCTGAACTCTCTGTTCCAATCCATCAACTCAAATCAACCTGCAAAAATGAATTTAATCAGCCTGGTTATGCGTGACTCTGAAACAGCTGGTTAATTCAGTGAAAAGAATCACATGCCAGATGTAGGCAGATCATGTAACCAAAAGGCTGGGTCACTATTTTCAGTTTCGCTGAGGATTCGGATGGCCGCTTATTCACGACTCATGCAGCATTACGCCTTGAATGCCTCCTGGGTTTCAGGGCTGACTGGGCTGTGGGGCCATGGTAGTGAATGGAGCTCACATCCAGACCACCTGGAAGGAGGAGATGGACAACCAGGGAGGCAGACACACAGGAAGTCACTGAGGGTCAGTGCTGGGAGAGGACAGCACAGTGTGGGCATAGTGGCTGGTCAGGAAGGACTTCTCAGAGGATGCTATAGACCAAATGTTTGTGCCCCCAAAAACCCTTGTCTTAAATCCTAACCCCAAATCATGTGTTGGGAGGTGAGGACTCCAGGAGATAACCAGGTCATGAGCCTCGTAACTGGGACCAAGCTCTTCTAAAAGAGACCCAGAGGGCTCCCTCACTGCTTCTGTGAGGAGGACACATCTAGAGGTCAGCCCTCTATGAACCAGGAAGCAGGGCCTCACCAGACATGGAATCTGCTGGCACCTTGATCTAGGACTTTCAGCCTCTGGGGCTGTAAGAAATCGAGTTTTGCTGTTTAAAATGCCCAGTCTGGGACAGTTTGTCACAGCAGCCTGAGGGGACTAAGACACAGGAGGTGGCCTCTTTGTCTGGATTTGATGGACAAGACTGAGCCCACGTACAATGCTCTGGGGTGGAGACATTCCGGGAAGGCTAAGTGTAAAGGCCCTGGGGCTTCGTATCACTTGGTTGGTCTACCTGCCCCTGTCGGGAGGGAGTCAGAAAGGGGCTGTCGGAGAAGCAAGAGGCCTTGACCACAGATGGGGCCCAGGTGCGAGGAGGCTGAGCCTGCCTACCTGGGTTCACTGACCCAAGTCGGGGGGTCACCCTCTTGCACAGATGTCTGCAGCAGCACCCCTTGGTGGCTTTGTGAAGCCCAAACGTCTGAGCCTGCTCCTCGGCCCCCTGCATCGAAAACCAAACCACCTACTACACGTCTGCTCAACTGCCAACATCCAGTTTTCTTTTCTTTTCTTTTTTTTTAATGGAGGTACCGGGGCTTGAACCGAGGATGTCGTTCATGCTAAGCACATGCTCCATCACCGAGCTATACCCAATGTTCCTCAGTGTGCAGTTTTCTGTTACTATTGTCCTGGCTGGGGATGTGCACCCGACCAACTCACTCAAAAGCCAAATCCAGTTGAGTATTTTAAAATGTGAGAAGACCTGGGGACAAGCCATGTGGTGTCATTCCGTAGCCCTGAAGCCCAGTTTCAGAGAACACTTACAATGTCCAGACAGACAGACTGTCCCACCAGGACCAGAGCTCATGGGCTGGGGTGGCTCTGAGCAGCCACCAGCAGAACTGCTGGAGGGAGGGGCAGAGCCCAGTCCTTGATGGGATGGCGAGATCCCTACCTGGGGTCCAGCTCCTGCCTGTCTTGGCATGGGGGCAGTTGGCAGACGGAGATGCAGTCTGGGTGGGGGTGGGGCACCCGGGGCCTCTAAGGGCATCAAGCTGCCCCCTGACCAGAGCCGCAGGGCATGACGTGAGGGAGCGGGTAATTGGGCTCTGGCTGTGATTTGGGCTGGTGGGGGGGTCGGTCGGGGAGCGGGTTTGTTCAGCATTAAGCCTGGCTCCGCTCCGCCGGCTGTGGAATTCCTTGTCTGATCCAGCTCCAGATTGGCCCAGGAAGAAATTGGGGGAGAATTGATTTGTGCCACGTCCAGGCAACCGCGGGCAGGGAGCCCCCCTGCCGTCCCCACTCTCTCTGCCTTCCGCATTCACCCCTGGCCAGCCTGCTGGTGCCACCGGGAAAGGTGGAGCCAAGAGCGATGGTTTGGGCCCACCCATAGGAGGTCCTGGTCACCCCCAGAGGCAGAAGCCCAGCAGGATCTGCCAGCCAACACTGAGCCAGGCACGGGACCCAGGGATGATGGGCTCGCCCTGGCCTGAGTCCCCCAAGGACAGAGACATGCCTGTGGGGAGTGTCAGAGGCTGGGGGGGCATTCCCAGACCCAGGTAGCCGAAGTGGAGGATGAATGGAGAGCACCTATGCAGCCCAGTTCCCTTCCTTTGGCTCTCTCACCCTCTGTGAGCCACAGGGAGGAGAGGGTGGTCTTAGGCTTCCTAGAGGAGGCAGCCCTGAGTTGATACAGTGGGGACGGGCAGGGTTTGGATGGGCAGGGGCAAGATGGTGAGGCCTGTAGCCCTGGCCAAGCCAAGTGTCCCCCCGGTTGGGCCGCAGTGAGGTGGCTCCGTGGGCCAGACCCTGGTGGGCAGCCCTCTCCTGGCTTTAGCTTTGGTGAATCCACGTGCTCTTCCCAAGGGCCCAACGGTGACTACGGCTTCTCACGCCCAGCTGAGCACTCTCAATTGCCTGGAACATCTCTCCCTGACACTCCGGCTTCCCCAAGTGCCAGTCAGCCCAACAGACTGGCATTATGCACCCAACCCCTTCTGGAGAGCCAGCCCTGGGGGGCCTCCTCCGCTGGCCAGCCCAGGGGCAGAAGGAGTCGGGCAGGGGCCGCCAAGAGGCCGGGCCAAGATACTGTAGAAGGGGAGGCCCCAGGAGGGTCTGGCATTCAGAAGGGAGCTCAGCAGAGACCTGGCCCTGCTGGCAGCGCAGGAGACTCTGAAGAGATGGTTCCTCCTTGGAGGGGGGCCGTGGTGGGGCTGGTCCAGGAAGTGCCATCCCACACCGACTCTGCCAGCGCCAGCCCAGAGGCATCGGTGGGCTCTGGGCCTCAGTTTCCTGTGAAGTGGGGTTGTCTGTGTTCTGCTCAGCTGCCCAAGGCCGTTGTACGGAGGTCACAACGGGCAGGTGACCTCTCCCCACCCCGCAGCTGCTCGTGGGTCTCCCTCGGTCCCCCACTCCCTGTGGCTTTGTGTCCACGACAGGGCCTGGGCTGCCCTTAGGCATGAGTTAGTATCCACACCCCTGCAGTCTTGGGGGAGCCCAGGCCCGGGGCCAAGTTTTATTTTGACTCAAATCCTGCTCTTGGGACTGGCTATTCCCGCCTTTCATTTCTGTCACATCCTGTACATTAAAACTGTATTAACATGAACCTCTTGTTTTGAAGGACAGCTGTGCCAACAGCAGCCGTGAGGCCCCTGATGGCCCCAAGTGTAGGGCCGCCTGCCTGCTGGTCTGGGCCCCGGGCAACCCTTTCTGACGGCCTGGGAGGGTGAGGAGGGGTGGCCTGACCCAGGGCCCTAGGCCGGCCAGGGAACCATGGTGAAACCAGCCCGGTGTCTAGTTGCCAGAGGCCTGCCTGACCCTGGGGCCGGCCAGCCTCCCCGGCTGGCTCCAGCTGTCCTTACCTAATGCCGCTGTGGGGAGGGAGGCTGGGCGGCCGCCCCCACATGTGTTCCCGGCCGACGCGGGGTGGGGGACCGGGTGGGAGCCAAGCCCCAGCCTTCACTGGAGCGGCCTGCCCAGTGTCCAGACTGGGGCGGCCAGGCGCCGGCACGCTGCCTGCATGACAGGCCCCTGGGGGCAGGGCTGGGAGGAGTCAGGGCCGAGGAAGGCGGAGGGCAGAGCCCCTCCTGGTGTCCGACCCGCCAGCTGCCGGAAGACGGCCCAGCGAGGTGGGGAGGGGGCTTCCCAGGGAGGGCCCATGGAGGGAGGGCTTTCTGGCTTGTGCCTTGTCTCTGAGCGGAGAGATACCGCTTACCCCAACCTGGCCTGTCCATGGGTTAGTTTATGTCCTCCTCTCTGCCACCTCCAGGGCAATTCCAGGGCTCTCTGCCTTCCATGGACAGGGGGAGCCAAGGCATAGAGAAGGAATGTCCACTGTCTGAGGATGTAGGTGGCCAAGAAGGGGTGTGTCTGTGCTCAGCTTGCCCAAAGGTGCCCAGCGGTTGCCCTTGGCCTTGCCTGGCCCCTGGGGGCCTCCTTCTCAGGCTGGACACTCTTGTGGCCCACTTCCTGCCCCTTTCACCTCTCACCACCTCCAGGAAGCTGCCTGGACTGCTCTGCTCAGAACCAGCCCTGTGTTGCCAGTCCCAGCCACTGCCCAGGCCACGGTGCCAGCATCCACGTCCTAGGTGCGGCCAAGCACTGGCCTGGGGCCTGTTGAGGGGTGGGGGCTGCCTCACCACATGCTGTCCAGGCCGAGCAGGCGGGGCCAGGGCAGGGAGAATAGGCACCTTCATGCTGCAGCCTGGGCTCTGTGTGTGCTGTGCCCTGGCCCAGCTCGGCCCACCCGCTCTCCCCACCCCACTGGTGCCCGCGGTGCCCTCCTCCGCTCGCGCGGCTGGCGGCAGGGCCTCCCCGTGTGGGACCGGGCAGCCACCTGCTGCCCACAGCCGCAGCCACACAATGGGGCCCTTGTGCGCCTGCGGCCAGCGGGTGGCGGGCAGCGCCTCCCGGCCCACCCCAGGCTCAGAGCCCCGTTGTGTGGGGCGGCTGCCCTGGCTGGGCAGCACGGAGCCGGACAGGCGGGCCGCACCCGCCTTGGGCCACAGAGATGCCGGGCCCTGTGCCCCCAGCCCCGGGTGGTTCCTCTTCCAGCACCGTGCTGGGGAGAGGTGGGGTTACCCAGACTGAGTTCCATTCCAGGGCCCCTTCCTGGGTGTCTGGGGTAGCCTGGTGCTGAGCAGCCCCTGTGTGCTGCCATCCACTCCTGGATTTACCTTGGCCCCCAGACCTCCTCTCCTCCAGGCCAAGCAGGGCAGGAGGTGGCAGGAAGTGCTTTGTCGATGCTAAAGCTGCCCCAGGCATTGTCCTGGGGAGGCCCATGGACATGTTCTGTCAGGGAGAGGTCCCCAAAGATCTTGCCAGGTGCTACTCTGGGGGCAGCCACCAGACTGAGGAGGGCTGGCTGTGTCTCCACGTAGGGGTGGTGGGAGGTCAGGCAGCAGCCGGCCCAGGACACGGCGTTCAGGGGTTCAGAGCTAAGTTGCCTCTCGTTGCAGCCGCGTGGACTGTAGGGAGCTTATCTTAGGCACAGAAATGTCCAGCCCCCAGGCTGGAGATCAACAGCCTTGAGCGCCAGCCCTGAAATAAGGTTCTTTTAGGCTCAGGCCCCAGAAGTCCTCCGATTGGACAGTGGCCTCTCTTCCCCTGGCTACCTAGGCTCTGTGGAGTGGGCAAGGGGCTTTATCACAGAGTTGTCTTTTCCACCGTGGATGTGACATGTGACTACAGGGTCAACTTGAGCCACCCCTGAGCTGGACAAAAGAGGGACAGGCCTCTCATCCCCAGAAGCTCAGGGCACAGAGGAAGCCATGTTCCCTGGGAGAGTGAAGGCACAGAGAAGCTGAGCTGAGAAGAGAGACAGGCAGGAGAGCTGAATGCCTGGATCCAGCCATGCCTGAAGCTATAACCCCAACTTCATGATCCAAGAAACTTGTGCTTTTCACTTAAGTCAGGGAAATTGATGTTTCTGTTATTTGCTTCAGAGGCCTTCAGGACACTAGATGGATCCTTAGTGGGGACAGGAGCACAGAGACGAGCTCAGGGCCTGTGACAAGTGAGCCCCATTCCTTTCCCTTCTCCTGGGGAGCCAAGGCTTCAGAGGCCAGGTCTCACCTCAGCTGCCTGTGCCTACACCCACGTGTAGCCCTGAGGAGCATCACTGCCTCTCTCTGGTCTGGAGGACACAGTCGGCCCACCCCACCATGGGGCCACCAAGCAGCCCCTCCTCCTTGGGGACCTGGAGACAAGGTGCCTGCCTCTCAGAGCAACGCATACCGGCAGGGAGATGCTGTGGCTGTGAAGGGCTCTCGTGACAATGTTGCCATTCAGCCAGGCCTATTGGGGGTCTCAGAGCAGTGGCCTGCTCTGCCTCCAGGTCACACATAGTCACTAGCTCCCATGCCTAGGGTGTTGTCCTGTGTCTCCCGGTCACACCAGACTACGGCCTCATGGTCCACCAGAACTGCTCCAGGGATGGCTGGGAGAGGGGGCCACACCTCCCCTCAGGCTCAGGGCCCTACAGTGTCCCTTCCCGTTCCACCTTTCCTCCCTCAGTCCCTGGCTGTGCCCAGAACTCTGCATGTCTCAGAGATAACTTGGTGATACAAATTCCTAGGGTTGTTTCCTGGCAAGGGGAAGTCAGGGGGCTGGATCTTACACTGGGAGCTGTCACAGCCACTCAGGGGGGACTGTCCCTGCCCAGAGGTAGGGGGTGGCCTGAGGTCCCAGCGCCTCACCTGGTGCAGCCCTGTGAGGGCAGCAGTCCCCACCCAGGGAAGAGGATACAGACCCCACGACCCAGGTCTCCTCAGTGGGAGGAGGTAGATCCTTGAACTTGGGGGTACAGGTTCCCTGGTGGAGGGTCTCCGAAGAGCAGCCCTGCCCCGCCCACCTCTTAAGAAACGGTGCCTCCAGCCCCCCAGGAGTGGGAGAGCAGCCCAGTGATCGCCCCCACCATGAGCCTTGCTCCCTCCCAGCTGTTCCAGACGAGCAGCGTGTCCCCGGGGGCCTGTGCAAAGCTGAGGATTTCCTCCGGCCCGGGGGCCCACAGCTGTGCTCACACGTGTGGGAGGAGATGAGGAGTGAGTCGGGGTTGCAGGCGGGTGCTTGCTGGAGCCCCTCCCGGCCCAGCAGCTCTGGGGCCTCGGTGGGGGGAGGCGGGCTGGGGCTGACTCGGGTCCCAGAGCCTCATAGCCTGCGTCTATGGGGCTGAGGAGCTGGTGTGCCCACATCTGAGGCCAAAGCCTGGTACTTGCTGTCTGGGGGACCCCAATGGGTGCCAAGAGGCTACTCCACAGCTGCCTCCTGAAGTTCCCAACCATCTGTGCATGGTTCACTTTGCACTAGGCTCCTCAGACCTGCATTGCGTCTGGATATAGGGAAAGGTGGGGGAGGGTGGGGGACGGCAGGAGGCATTCCCACTGTTGGCACAGGGTCCTAGGGTGGCCGCAGCCCCCTCGGGCTCCCCCCTAGGGCGGCCACCTGCATCAGTGCAACGTGGTGCCTGCTGTCATCAAGTGCCAGAGACAGACTGCAGCAGTCTCAGCAGGGCTGAGGGGGGCGTCCCCATCACATCATCCCAATAACCCCGGCTACTGTGCTCCGGCCCCTGGAAGAGCCGACAGAGGGCTCGTACCTGCCCCCTTAGCCACCCAGGTGCACATCCTGGGGGTCCTTCAGGGGGGCCCCACTCCTATGAGGCCAGCCATCCACTCTGCCGGCCTCAGGATCCAGGTAGGGAGGGGAGGCTGGCCGGGTCCCAGGCCGATTGGTCCTGTACGGGTGGGCTGGGGAGCTGGTCAGGGGCAGACAGCACGGTCACCGCAGGGCTGAGTAAATTAAGGATCCCTCCCTCTCCCCCGAGAAGGAAAGGCTGAGTGAGCCCAGGAGCATAGGCCTGCTCTCTGAGCTCTAGGACCCAATTTTGTTGGCGATTAGCCAAGTCAGTCACAAGACAGGGAGGGGCTCACAGATGGGAGACCCAGAGAGGAGACAGTCCCCTCAGCCTCCTCTCTGCCCCACTGAGGCAGCACACAGGAGGGGCAGGTCTGGACCCCCAGGTGCCCTAAACCTGCTCAGTCAGCAGGTCTTCCTGAAGTTGCCCCTGAACCCCTCCTGCTTCATTCAAACCCCCTCCTCCAGCACAGACACCAGGTCCAGCCCGATGTTGCCAGGGACAGCTAGTGTGGCCCTCTTCCCCACCTGCCAGCTCTGGCCCATTGGATGAATGCTTGGCCTCTCTGGGCCTCAGCTTCCTTGTCTGGGGAAAGGGGCTAATAGTCATTCACGTGTTGAATTGTGGTGTAGAGAACAGAGCTCACATTTGTGCAGCTCTTCCAATACTGTCTGGGCACTGGAACATGCTAAAAGTTTGTTAAATAACCACCACCTCTCAGAGCCACATGCCCTCTCCATGAGGGAAAGGCCACTAACGTCAAGTTTAGCAACAAACTGAGACAAGCCAGTGGCACACAGTCGATACTTAATGAGGGCTCAATCTTCTTAAGGGTCTTTCTGGGGAACACTGGCCCTTGCCAGAGCCAAGAGTCCCCAAGAGGTGACAGCCACCCCTGGAGTCTGCCCTCCAGGGTGGTGAAGTGCCTGAGGGGCTCATGTAAGGCCCAGCTTTGCTCCCGAGCGCCTGGCCCTAGTGTGTAGCCATAGCATGTGGGCTGAGCCTTGGACAGGCGTTTTGGGACCAGGGGTGCCGGTCAAGCCCCATGGAGCTGCTGCTGGCCCGGGGCAGCTGGGTCCAAGACGAGGAATGGTAGAATAATCTAGCTGAAATAAAGCTCTTAATAGCAAAACCACTTCTTTCGAGGGAAAACATGATATTCGGCCAGCCGGCGCAGGCACATGGGGGTCTGGAAAAGAAGAGAAATCTGCGCAGAGCTGCCCCAAACCTGCTGCTAAATTATTAAACTCCTGCATGGGGAGAAGCGATAAAATAAACATCCACTGCTTCAGTCTCTCTCAGAAGTGAAGTGTTCCCGGAGATGGGAAATCCAGACCACGCAGAGAGTCGTTCCGTTGAAATAAAACCATCAGACGTTGGTTTGAAGATGCTGGGGAGAAACAAAGCCCAGATAAATCACCCACTTAAAGCCAGCTAGCCGCCTCGCCCCTGGGATGGGCTGGGCTGGAGGGGCCTGTGCCTGGAGGGGCAGCTGATGGATTGGGTGCTGAGGAGCGGAGGCTGCAGTAACCGACGCGGGATACGCCTGGGGCTCGGAAGGGGCATGGGGACTGTGTCTTCCATGGCCAGTCATGTCTGGCCCAGGCCTCCTTTCCTAGGGGGTCAGGAGAGGACCAGCCTGGGGGAGCTGGTGTGCCCACGCCCTCCTCGTCTTGTCAGGCAGCCCAGAGAGTCAACTGGAGACCTGAGGCCCTGGCCAGTTCACTCCAGTCTGAATGTTTGAAGTTGACCCGGAGTGGCCTGGAGCCCTGTTCCGAGGCCCTGAAAAACCCCAGGCTGCGGGCTGGTTGGGAAAGATTTTTTTTTAATTGAAGTATAGTCAGTTTACAATATAGTGTCAATTTCTGGTGTACAGTGTTATATTTCGAGCATACGTGTACATACATATATTCCTTTTCATATTCTTTTTCATTATAGGTTGCTCCAAGATATTGAATATAGTTCCCTGTGCTATACAGTAGGAACTTGTTGTTTATCTATTTTATATATAATAGTTAGTATCTGCACATCTTCAACTCCCAGTTTAGCTCTCCACCCTCCCATTTCCCCCCCGGTAACCATAAGTTTGTTTTCTATGTCTGTGAGACTGTTCTTTTGTAAATCATCTCATTTGTGTCTTTTTTTTTTTCTAGATTCTACATATAGATATATGGTATTTTTCTTTCTCTGTCTGACTTAACTTCACTCAGTATGATAATCTCCAGGTCCATCCATGTTGCTGCAAGTGGCATTATTTTATTCTTTTTAATGGCTGAGTAGTATTCCATCATGTATATATACACCACAATTTTATCCAGTCATCTGTTGATGGGCATTTAGGTTGTTTTCATGTCTTGGCTATTGTAAATAGTGCTGCTATGAACATTAGAGTGCATGTATCTTTTTGAATCAGAGTTCCCTTTGGATATACGTCCAGGAGTAGGATTGCTGGATCATATGGCAAGTCTATTTTTAGTTTTTTTAAGGAATCTCCATACAGTTTTTCATAATGGCTGCACCAAACTACATGCCCAGCAACAGTGTAGGAGGGTTCCCTTTTCTCCACACCCTCTCCAGCGTTTATCATTTATGGACATTTTAATGATGGCCATTCTGACTGGTGTGAGGTGATGCCTCATTGTAGTTTTGATTTGCATTTCTCTGATAATTAGCAATATTGGGAAGGACCTTTAGAGGTTGCCTGGTTATCCTGATCCCTCTCAGCCAGGTGGCAAGCACTGGCATGCATAGTACCACTTCTCAGATTGATGCCCGTGGCAGATATCACTAATCAAGCCTCACACTCACTCTTGCAGAAATGGCCTCCTGACTTTTGTAGCACATCCTGGCAGCTGTGTATGTGTGTGGGGATTGGGGGGCGGTAGGGGGTGGTCTAGTGGCTCTGGACTGAGAGGTCCACTAACTCGGCCCTCTGTCTGTGTCGGACCTACCTACAGCTGGTGGGCTGTCCCTGTGACAGGAGAAGCAAGCAGTCTTCTCTCCACCCCAGAACTCCCAGTCCTGACTCTGTATCTACCTCAGGGCTGACGCTGCCCTCCTCGATCCGAGGGCTCCAGCTCTGTGCCCCAGGGTCAGTCTTGTTGGGAAGAGGACAGTCCTGGGGAGAAGAAGTGGATGTCAGAGGTGCCACAGTCTCTCCCACTGTGGGGTGAGGGACTGTGACCAGGGCCCTGTGTCTCTGAGGCCTTGCTGCCCAGCCCTCTCTGCAGTCCCACATAGACATTTCTCTTCCCTAGCCCTGTCCAGCATCCTCAGGTCCTGTATGCGGATCTCAAGCTGTCCAGCTGTTTCACTGTCTGCCCTCCAAGTCCCTAATGGCCACTGCCCCGGGATTTGTTGGAGACAAAGACTTAGCCCTGCATGTAACCAGAGGCCTCCAGGGATGTGGGCTGATTGGAAACACATCTCTCCGGGCACATGTGGCAGTCTGACCAGGCACAGTCAGAGGCCACACAGGTGGGCTTCTGATCTCGGAGCCCCAAGATGTCCCGAAGGCTAACCTTCTCCCACAGGTCTGCTCCCGATTTGGGGTCTCTGCCCCACCCTGGCCCCCCAGGATGAGCAATTTCACTGACAATGTAGGTTTAAACCCAATGCACAAGCCCAGTGACACAGTCCATGAGCGAGGGCCCCGGAGCTGAGCCTTCACCTCCAGGGTCAGGAACCACAGCCACAGGCCGTGCCCTGGGTGAGGGTCTTGGCGATGAGGCAGGGACAGGAGGACTGGTGGAGTGTCCAGAGGTGACTGCTGGGCACTGGACACTGGGCACCAGGCACTGGGCACTGAAGGACAGCTGGGTCACAGCCAAGAAAACAGTAAGTCCCTGCCCCTCATCCCTGCCATGTCCATGGATGGGGCCCGTGTTAGTTAGTGTCCTGGGGCTGCTGTACAAATGTTCACATTATGTGAACTTAAAACAGCAGGAAGTTACCCTGTTTCAGTCTGGAGTCTGGAAATCAAAATCAAGATGTGGGCAATCCCTCCCTTTCTCTGGAGGCTCCGGGGAACCTCTTCCTGCTCATCCAGCTCCTGGTAGTCCCAGATGTCCTTGGCTTGTGGCCACGTCCCTCCAGCCTTTGCCTGATCATCACCTGGACTCTGCCCTGTCCTGTCTCCTTATCTCTAAGGACGCTGGTTATGTTATCTGTGCTCACTCAGCCCAGTGCATCCTCATCGCGACTTAATCACACCTGCAAACAGGATCACAGCTGAGGGTCCTGGTGGACGTGAATCTGGGGGGACACTATTCTGACCAGGACAGGCATCAAGTGTACAAGGAGGGGTAGCCATGTGAGGCAGCCTGGCCTGGCTCATGCCCACCCGTGGCACAAGAGCCTTCTCAGAGTCCCAGCCTCTCCTCTGTAAGGTGGGGCCAGCTGCCCTTGGGAGTCCCTCAGCCAGCACTCCCGTGCCGTGTGTCCTAGTTGGAAGCAGCTATCTGTCCTTGGAGGGTGTGCTGGTGGTAGGCCCCAAGGGACAGAGACAAAGTGCTGGGTGGGGCAGAGAGTCAGTGCCTAGCGCTGGTTCAGGGGGCGGAAAAGGGGTTCCCCAGGTTGGCCTCTGGTTTGAAGTCTCAGTCTCTTTTTCCTGTGGCCATGGACGGCCCAGGAAATAGGCAGCCAGGACAGGTGGAGCAGAGCCAGACACCTGCTAGAAGCACCCCAAGGCAGGGGGGAGACCCCTTGACAAATGTTCACAACTGGCCTGGACAGCTCTGGGGACCCCTCTCTTGGAATTAGAGTGGACAGTGGGGAAAGGCTCACAGGTCAGGGGTATTGGGGTCTCGAGGGAAGGGAGCAGCATAGGGCAGGGCCCGGCTGAGTCTGGGCAGGGGTTGTGGGGGTGGGTTCCCTGGGCTACTCACTGCTGCCCACTCAGGTGGCTGGGAGTAATGACACACCCTGCCCCAGGGACCTTCGACGAAGCACCTGTTCCGGTCTGCATGGCTGGCCCTGCAGTGTCGGTGGGTGTGACCACAAGGCAGGGCCCATTCTTGGCTCTGGCCACTGCCCACAGGCTGGCCACAGGGGTCCTGGCCTCTGCTGCCACAGGCCTGAGCACCCTGGATGCCAGTCCCGGCCCAGGGTAACCCCAAAGCTGAGCAGATGAGGATGAGGTGCTCCTGGTACCTCTGGGATCTGCCCTTGGCAGGCTAGGCTGGGCCATGGGGGGCACACCTGCTCCAGGGTGGGGGTGGGGGGCTTCCGGGCCTGCAGCTGTTGGTCCCTAGGACAGACACGGCCTCCCCAGCAACAGCTGGGCCGGAGGCTAGAGAGCCAGGAGAGCCCAGAGCCCAGGCTGCTCCCGCCCAGGGATCGGTTACGGTGGCTGCAGACGCTTGGGGGAGGACAGGGAAAGGCGAAGAAGGGGTGGTGAAGGGGGGCGGGAAGAGAGCACAGGGCTGACCTCAGACCATCCCCCCATCCCCCACCCTCCCCTGGGTGGGAGGCCTCATGTACATGACCACCCAACCCCCAAAGCCCAAGAGTCCTGCTGTTCACAGGGAACTGCCTCTTGGTCTCCCTTGGTCTGGGTCTGATTCTGTGTTCAGTGGCAGACCCCAGCCTCAGATGCAGGAAAACTGCCTCCCATTAACTAACCCCCTGGGCAATGCATAGCAACACCCAGAAGCGGCCCCCATCCCCATCAAGGGTGACGGCCACACACCAGCATCCTGGGGCTGAGTGAATTTGGGGAGGTCAGGAGGCAAGAGGCAAGATGTGCAGCCTTGGTGAGAGACATCCCAGGGGGTGGGGGCCAGGAGGGGGCTTCCCTGTGTGGGCACAGCTGGGCGCATGGCATAGAGCAGGAGTCAGCAGGGCCAGTGTGGTAAAGCGCTGATCACAATCTCGTAAGTCACTTCCATGGGTGCCTGTCTTGCTTCCCACAGTCTGAGATTTAGGGAGTCAGGGCAGCACCCCACCCTGAGCAGGGGGCTTCACCCCAGATGTCAAGCACCGGCCAACAGGCTCCCTACAGGGCTGGACCCTTCTCTCCCAGCCATGCTGGCCCTGCGGTCCCTGTCATGACCGTGGGCCAGGGCCTCCCACTTGCCACTGGACCACAGAGGGACGATGCCTCAGACTCTCCTTCCTTCTGGTCCAGGTAGCGAGGTGGTCAGACTCTTGCTCCAATGTCTCTATTACTTTTTCTGTTGAAAAGTGGGTCTGCAGACCCCCAAGCGTCACTCCAGCAGTGGGGACATGTCTACCCCACCAAAGGCCCAGGGGTCTGCACAACCTGGCCTGCCTGGAGCTCCTGGCATCTCTGGGCACTGGGGCTGTCTGCCTGCCTGCCTGGCTGCAGTCCCTGACAGCCAGTTCAGCGAAGGACAGGCCAACCGTTGAGGCCAAGGACTCCCTGGCCTGGCCAAGCAGGACCGGTTTTCGGGATTTGGGGATTTTGAACCAGCTGCTGTGTGCTGTGACAGGTGTGGCCGGCCCGGCTGAGCAGAGTCCACTGGCTGCCGGGCAGGTTGCCAGCCAGCTGCTGGAGGGTGTGGGGTGGCCAGGCTGGCCCCTTGCCCATACAGCAGAGCCAACAGAGGGTGAATGGGGCTGGGGGCAGCAGGAGGTGCCCGCGTAGTTCACCCCTGTCCCAACCAGAGACTACAACCCAGCTTCTCTGGACCCTGCAGTCAGCCAGGGTGGTTGGCTGGCTCTTGGTCTTAGCCTGAAACCCCAGGTTCTCAGTCCCACGTGGGAAATCCTCACCATCAATCAGGGAATAGGCACTGCATGGACATCCCCTACCCCAATCCTCAGGTCTCAGCTGTGGCTAGACAGCTTCTGTTTTGTGTCTGGAGCGTTCGTGAGCCGCTCGCACCCTCTAGTGGCGAGAGCCAGCTTTGTTCCAAGTGATTCACAGAGGCTGATAGAAGCCCAGAGATCCAGGGAGCCACCAGGTGGCGCTGTACTGCGATCCACTGAAAGCACAGGATCAGAGAGGGGTTCTGAACTCTCTTGGTGGTGGCAGGTTTAGGGGACTGAGGTAGAGGAGGGGACCAAGAAGAGCTGCCTTGAATTGGGATCCTCAAATCAGACAAGGACCTTAATGCCAGCAGGAAGCCTAGGGAAGGTGGAGGGCTTAGGTGTGGGTCCGAGAGCACCCTTGGGCCTTGGGGGCAGCTGTGTGGGGTGTTTGTGGCTCCTGTCCCAGCAAATGGGTATGCCAGTCACCCAGGTGACTAGGCACTAGCTGTCCCTGTGTAGGAATCGTGAGCACTGCATGAGCACTGCAGCCTGGCCATGGACCAGTGGACACAGATCTTCAGGCAGATCCCTGAGGAGGGGGCACAGGAGTGACCTGCCCCCTCCTCTCCTGCTCTGTCCATGCCACCCACACTGTCCTGAGCCTTACAGCATTGATCCCCAAGAGAAGGGATCCCCATGGAGGGCTGTCTGGCAGGGAGAGTCACTGAGGGAAACACTGGGGAGGCACTGGGGAGGGGCCCCAGGGACCCCAGCACAGGCTGCAGGAGGTCTGGGGGACTGACTTAGGCCTGGGGACAGACCCTGGGGAGGCCCAGGGCAAGGATCTCTTGGAAACTTCCAGTGGACTGGACAAGAGCAGTAATTATGACCCTTATGTTGTTGAGTTGGACGTTGAGGCTCAGAGAGGTTGAGTGACCTGTTGAGGCCACACAGCTGACACAGCTGCTAGGAACAGCGCGGGGGTGGTGAGGACTGGGGGTGTTGGGGCAGCAGGAAGGACCTTGGGGACCCCAGGTCTGGTCACCCCTGCTCTCACCTCAGTAAGCACCAGGGCTGGAGAGCCACAGTTGCTCTGCAGCTCCCCCTACCCCATTGCTGCAGAGCCCATGGGATCCAGCAGGTGGCGCCAGAGGCCAGCTGTTGCATCAGGCCGCGTCTGCCTGTGACCCTCCCAGCGTCTTGTCCCTGGGTAGAGCCCAGCATGGGAAGGAAGGGCTAGCCCCATGGTGCAGGGTCCAGGCCTTGGCTCCCGTACCCCTTCTGTGCGAGCATGGGGTTGGTTTCTCTTGGGGAGCATGGAGTCAGAGGGCTGCCTCCTCCCAGGAACCCAAGGGGGAGGGGAGGTGGGTCCTAGCCTCCTTATTACCGTCCTTTCCCCATAAACCTTCCCTTCACTGCACCCCACTGGGGGGTCCTGGCAGGGAGCAAGGTGGTGGGAGGAAAGGGAGAGCTCCATGGGGTCTAGGACAGGTGGAGGAAACATGGCAGGGGAACTGGGGGTCCCAGGAAGAAAACCCTTGGCGGGGAGCAGTGACAGGAGAGGACAAAAAGGCCTGAATGCCCTCAGGAACAATTGAGAAAGGGTGGGGTGGGGGCTGGGGCCCTTGACCCCCTATGTCCATACCTCCTCCCCTCCCCCTTCACTGTCCCACTTTAGCTCAGAACTGGCCCCGCCCTCAGCCCATTTTCCTCCCAGCTGTGTTGAGAGCCTCTAATTTGTCCTTGCCTAATGCCTTAATTTGTCTTTTCAGCCAATTATCACAATGTCAATTTGATGCTCCAAAGACCTACGTGGAAGCACAGGCAGGGCCAGCCAGTTCTCAGTGGTTTTGAACATTTCCTGCTGAGGCCTGAGCCCTGCTGTCCTGGGAGGGGGTTCTCGTCAGGGTGCCCTGGCATTTGGGAGCGGGCACTGCAGGGCTGGGGGGCTTTATGCCTGTATCTCGCCCAGCTGTCACAGCTGTGGGCACAAAGCCTGGGGGTTTCCTGATGTTTCCCCCTCCACCCCTCTCCCTGCCTCCACACCCTCCCTCCCCCAAGTCAGCATCCAGGTTCCAGGTTAGGCCATCACATCTTGCTGGAGGCTTGGCCTGTCTCTTCACTGTGAAACCCTGGTTTTTTCTGCACCTCATTCCCTGTCTGGGTCTGGGGGATTCCGTCAGGCCTTCCCCCCAGCTCTTTTATTCTCTTTTGCCCACAGACAAGCTGCTATGCCAACCATCCCTTGAGGTACTTATAGCTGTAACCACACTTCCCGTCCTGAAGGTTCTGTTTGGTTGTTTCCCAAATCTGCTGTGCCTTTTTTCATGCTATTGTATTGGCTTTTACTTCCTCTTTTGTCTCTTTAATCATTTTATGCTTATTGTAGGATCTCTTTTGAATTGTTCTGCTATTATTATTTCTAGTTCTTAAAGTGCCAATGTGTCTGCTGTCTCCCCCTGTGCTGTGAGCTCATCTTCGTCAGGGATCATATCTTCCCTGGAGCCCCTGCCCTGGGGTGGACACTGGGGACATTTGCCTTTGCTGGACCCTGGGTGGTCTCTGTGCCCCAGAACAGCCCCTGCAGCCCTCATCCCCATCCCACCCCTACCGCTTGGTGTTGGTGGTGGTGCCCTGCTGATGCCAAAGACCTCCGGTGAGAGAGAGGCAGTGGGCACCATGGTACAGACACAAACCTCAGTGTCCGCGTTGGAGTTCAGCCCTGTTGCTTATCAGCTTCATGGTTGTGGGCGGGATGTGTGGAGGTGGTAGCCAGCACCTCCCTCATGGGTGCCGAGAGGACAAAACAGAGTAATCGTTGTCAAAGGCTTAGCTCAGTGAATGCTGGTTCCCCTAGGCACTATTACTCCATTTTTCCAGCAGCCCCTCCTGTCCAGGGCTGGATGGAACAGACTTGAAAGCCAGTCCCCAGTATCTGCCTCATGGCGAGGCCAGAAGGCGGTGAACTGTGGGCCTTCCCAATGAGTTGACGGCTACTGACAGCCACACAGCTCAGCCCACCGGGACGGGGTTGAAAATACTTACGGCTTTTTGTTCAGTGATCGGACAGTGTCCTCGCAGGGCAGGGCAGGGCAGCTTCCCGGTAGCAGCTTCCAGTCTCACTACCTGGGGATTGGAGGGCAGGGTGACCCTTGGCCGGCAACACTGGTGGCCCCTTCTCGGTGGGCAGGATGCCCTCCCCAGCCTGAGTGCCTGAGACAGGAGAGGTTTCCAGAGACAGGGGAGGTTTCCAAAGCCAGGGACAATGTGTGTGGTGGAGTGCACGGGTTTTACAGCCACCTCCATCCTCAGGCCAGTCCTGCATGGCAGGCAGTGGGCAGCCAGCTCGGAGCTCAGGCCACTTCTGGTCGGCCACCCCTAATGAAGTTAGAGGTGGTGGCTCTTAAATGCCTTCAGGAAGCCGCTGAGAGGCCCCCAGTCTCTGGGGAGTCTACCCAGCCACCCAGAAGAGCCCTCCCAGGGCCCCACTGAGGCCCAGAGTGGACTCCTGGTTACTCTCAGCCACTGCCTCTTTGCCTTGGGTCACTGGGGGTGGGTGGGCACAGGTCCTACCCTCCTCCTGGCGTTCCACATGGTCCCTTCATGGAGGTGGAGGAGGGCCCAGCACTAGGCCTGGGGAGGAGTTTGCTGACGAGCAGGACTGCCCAGTGGTCACTGTAGCCAGAGGCCTGGGGCTAAATCCATCCCTGATGCTAGAAGCTGACAGTATGCGTTGAATCATCGAATCACTGTCTCCCCAAAAGATATGTCTCAGCCCTCTCTCCCAGTAACTGCAAGTATGACATTATATGGAAATTGGGTCCTGGCAGAGGTGACCAAGGTACTTGGAGGCTGTATCGGGTGAGGGTGGGCCCCCATCCAGTGACTAGCGCCCTGGTTAGAGGAGGGAAACTTGGACACAGACATGCAGGGAGATGGCTGTGTGACCAGAGGTAGAGATGGGGGTAAAGGAGAACTAAAGAGGTGGGTGACACCAGCGCCAGGACAGTGCAGGGGGCCCCCAGAGCCTGCAGAGGGAGCATGCCCTGCCTGCACCTTGAGTTTGACCTCCAGTCTCCAGACTGAGAATCCGTTTCCATTGTGTTAGCCCTCACATGTGGTCCTTTGTTGCAGCAGTCCTGGAATGTAAGGCCCTGGACTGTGGTCAGTGCTTCGCCCTCAGGGCCTAAGTTGCCTCATCTCGTCCTTTGCCACAGGGGTGACTGACATTTGGGAATGGCACTAGGATCCAGAGCCTAGCAGGTGCCTTGTGAATTCTGGTTTCAGCCCTGGTGGTCCTGCCTCACATGGGTGCCCCCCACACCAGCCTCCTGAGACATCACGAGGCAGCTGGACACTCTGGCCCTGGCCACTGCCACTGGGGCCTTGTCACAGCTCCAATTCTGATTGAATCAGGTCCAATTTAGTCACCATTTAAGGGGCTTTGGCCTCGGCATGGGGAACTAAATGGTGGTTCAGGACTGCTGGGCACAGAACTGGTTCCACGGCCAGGGTTGCCGGCCACCAGGCACCTGCACCATTGGTGGGCACTTCCTGCAGCCCGTCTGTTCTAGGGCCTGGCTCTAGGTCATCTGAGTGGGGCTTGGAGGTGGGACATGTTTGTGGCCTCCCTCGGCCCCTGCGATGTGAACCTCAGTCCACACAGCGGTGTCCCCATGATGTGATCTTCGATGCTGCAGCCATTCCTTCCCTAGGAAGCCTCAGTCTTCTGCTTGGACGAGGTCCGCCCACCTGAGGGAGGTCTGTCTTTACTTAAAGCCACCCAGTGGCAGATGTAAAGCACCCACTGTGTGTGTGACTGAGCAGCTGGGTAGAGCCTCGCCAAGTGGGCCCAGAAAACTTTTCATCACAGTTGGTACCATTAATTTTTATTATTTTTATTGCCGACCTCTTACAGACAAGGAAGCAGCAGAGAGGTGACCACTGCCCTGTATCCACAGCTGGTCAGTGCAGAGCCAGGGTCCCTCAGCTGCCACCTTACCTGGGCCACCCCAGGGAGGCTAGACTGCCTGGTCAGGTGTCAGAGAAAACACAAGGCCCAGATGCACTGGGAGGCTTGGCGGATGTCGTGGCTGGAGTTTGCTGATGGCGTCTGTGATTTGGGGCAATAACAGTTTTTCTCTTGAAAAAAAAATCAGAAGTTCTGGTGATGCCGGGCCTGTGTTCTTGAATGGTTACCATCAGCTGGAGCTGAGAGGGGACCCTGGCTTAGACAGTGGCTCACAGGTGGCCCAGCCCCACCCCTGACACGGGTGCTGTCCCTCATCCAAGTTCCCGGCCAGCCCCTGAGGACGAGGCGTTTGGGAGTGCGGCAATTGCTCCTCTGCTGGGGGCTCAGATGCTCTGATGAGGTGGGGTGGGGATCCATCCCCTAAATCCCAGCACCCTAATTTGCCGCTAAAACAGAGCAATGTGTGTTCTGTGTTTTCATGCTGACTTCTTCATGACTTTGTCTCTGATGGTGAATTCTGCCTCCAAATGCCCTTTGAGTCTCAGATGTAAACTGGACACAAATAGGTTGATGAATCACTAAATTCTAACTTATCAGAAAAGAGCACTCCTTTGGCATCTAATGAGCGAAATGGACATTTTAACTGATGTAAAAGCTGGTTGATGTGAACAAATCAAGGCCAATGCACTCCTTTTGATTTGCATCCAAGTAGGAAATTAAGAGACTCGAATGAACTTTGAATGTGCCAACATCAGAACATGTTAAGTGTGGAAATGCAAAATCCCACAAAACTCTCGTATTTGGGGGGAGGGTGGGGAAGGTGTGCCTCTCCCTGCCTGGGGAATGCAGCCCTTCCTTCCCCAGGGGGAGCTGGGGCCACAGAGGACATCCGACCACAACCAGCAAGGTTTCTGAAGGGAAACCAGAGTCAAGGGGATAAGGCCAAGACGAGGGTCTCCGGGGGTTATCAGGGAGAAAGATAGGGAATCTGTAAGGGTTGATCCTGTCCAGTGTCCTGGGACCACCAAAATCTGGTGACTCGGAGCAACAGAAGTTCATTCTCTTACAGTCAGGAGGCCAGAAGTCCAAGGTCAAGTTGTAGGCAAGGCCATGTTCCCCTCTCAGGCTCCAGGGGAGGATCCTTCCTGCCTCTTTCAGCTTCTGGGACCCTAGGCAATCCTCGGCTGTGGTCACATCCCTCCCGCCTCTGCCTCTGTCTTCACCTGGTGTCTCCTCTGTGTCTGTGTCTCTCTTCTGTTGTCTCTCATAAGGATTTAGGGCCACCCTCATCAAGATGATTTCATCTCAAGATCCTTCATTTAATTACATCTGTAAAGACCTCATTTCCAATTAAGGTCACATTCTGAGGTTCTGGGTGGACATGAATTTTGGGGAGACACTGTTCAGCCTACTATGGGCTCTTTGACACTTGCGAGCCCACGATGGCCACAGAGCTTCAAGGAGGAGGGCTTCCTGGAGGAGGTGGTAGGGCTCTGCTGCCCAGAGAGCTGACATATCTCCCCCTCAGGTTCCAAGACCAGAGTTTTTTGGGCAAGACCTGTTTGGCCATCCAAAACTAGCTGTGACCCCCGATGTTTGCCTGGCTCCGTACCAGGCCTGGTAAGGGTGAGATGGGCCCAGGGCAGTTTCCAAACAATCTTGTTCTGGAAGGGTAGATTCCTGAACTGACCCCTGCCAGGCCATGTGGGCAGTGAGAGTGCACTGTTTGGGGATTTGAGTGTTACGTTTCGGGTCCCTAAGAGGACAGAGGGCTGGGAGCAACCCAGATGTCCTTCAGTGGATGATGGATAAATAAACTGTGGTCCATCCAGACAATGATACATTATTCAGAACTAAAAAGAAGTGAGCTATTGAGCCATGAAAAGACAGGGAGATACCTTAAATGCACTTGACTAAGTGAAAAAAGCCAGTTTAAGATGGCTGCAACTGGATGATTCCAAATACATGGCATGCTGGAAAAGGCAAAATTATGGAGACAGTAAAAGAATCAGTGGTTCCCAAGTGCTGAGGGGGAGGAAAGGATGAACAGGCCGAGCACAGATGATTTTTAGGGCAGTGAAACTATTCTGTATGATTATGTGATGGTGAATACATATCTGTATACTTATCTGAATACATATTTGTCCAAGCCCATAGAATGTACAGCAAAGAGAGTGAGCCCTAATGTAAGCTATGGACGTTAGTTAATAATGATGTGTCAATATTATCAATCATTGTGATGCTCATTGTAAAAAATGTATCACAAATGCAACACCGATAATAGAGGAAATTGTGTGCAGGTGGAGAGCGGTATATGTGAACTCTCTGTACATTTGCTCCCATTTCTGTAAACAAAAACTACCCTAAAAGTGCATTAATTAAAAAAGAAAAAAAGGCAAAGAGCCAGTTCCTGGGTTTCGGGCTGCAACCAGGCCACAACAGGCTGGCCAGAGAGGTTCAGGTGGGAGCCCCCAGTCCCTAGGACTCTCTGTCAGGTACCCTGCCCCCTGGGGCCCCTCCAGGGTGTGTGTGTCACCCTGTCCTGGATCATCACTGCCCCAGGTGCCCCACGTCACTCTCGCAATCCTCTGGGTTGATTGCTTTGTGGCCACTGATGTTACATCACACTTGATGGGAGACCTGCAGGCTGGCTCCACGGTGTCCCTGAGGGCACTGTGGGGAGATTAACTTCAGCCCAGGCTGCAGAGAGGCTCCAGGTGCTGGCCGCCCATTGTGGTTTTTGCAGACACAGTGGTCCTGCCTCCTCTCGGCTCTGGGGTCTGAGGCCATCATTTTGGCCTAGAGGAGTGGTCACTCCTGGCCCAGCATCTCCTTCCAGCTAAACCCAGGCTCTGAGTAAGGCAGTGACTTCATAGCTCTGGTCACTGGGCATTGAGAACACAGTGCAGGGAGGAAGGCACCACAGGTGACTGGTGTCTGCTGGGGCAGGCCTTCCCTGGTTGGGGTCTGCCCACCAGCTTTGTGGGGCACTGGGTTTGCGGGGCCGGTGCAGTGGATGGGGCGTGTGCAGCCTGCTCTGGGGCTGAATCTGTCCCTCTGCTATCTTTGCAGGGCTCACTCTTTTTTGCGGGGAGGAGGTAATTAAGTTTATTTATTTTTAATGGAGACAACGGGGATTGAACCCACGACCTCATGCATGCTAAGTGCAAGCTCTACTACTGAGCTGTATCCACCCCCACCCTGGGCTCGCTCTTGCTAAACACCTCTTCCATGTGCCAAGGTCCTGCGCAGTGCCGGGCAGGGGCCAGGCAGGAGTACGAGTCAGTCTCCTCTCCCTTCTTGGTGGTCCCTCCTGTCTGTGCTCGGTTCCCTCCTCCCTCCCGTCTTCCCTGGATGAACAGACCTGGAGCAAGATGAGAACACAGGGCCTATGTTCAAAAATCGGGGGAGAATTTCTATCAATGGTCCTAACACAGAAGATGTTTTCCTTTCCTCTGCAGTCTCTGCCAATTTGTCTTGGTGTTTTCGTTTGGTTGTTTAATGTTGTTTGAAGTGGGGAACAGTTTTTAAATTTAAATTATGAACGTGAACTCTACCGTTCATCTCCGTATTGTGTGATGTCCATTGTAAGTACAGCTGTAAGACTCTTCAGGGAAACCACCCAAATTGCCAGTTCGTACTTCATGGTGAGTCTGCGCATGTGCATTTGGTTGTTACCAGATTAGTGGAAACAGCCACCCGAGATTCAGGCAGCTCTTCTGATTTTGCTCCTGGATCTTCACGTTCTGCAGCCCTCTGCCTCTGTGACCCCCGAGATGGGACGGAGGTGAGGCCTGGGTGCTTTCTCTTCCCTTTCCTTCTGTGTCATCATTTCAGTGTAGCAGGGTGTCTTGTAGGGAAGAAACATGGGTGAGGAAGGATGTGATGGGGTCCCTGCCTGCGTGGGTTCTCAGGATGATACAGGAAAATGAATGTGGGGCAAGAGGATGGCTATGTTCCAGGCCTCGGTTGAGTCCCTGGGACGTGCCCTGTCGAGTGCGGGTCCTTGACTTCGTGCAGGAAAGAATTCAAGAGCGAGCCACAACTGAGTGAAAATAGGTTTATTCAGAGAGATACCTACTCCATAGACAGAGTGCAGGCTGTTTCAGAAAGCAAGTGAAAGGCCAGGAGGTACGAGGGTCGAGTGCTCAGTAGATACACTCTCCACAGACAGAGTGCTGGAGGTCTTGGAAGGCAAGGGAGCAAGAGGCCACCAGGCGTGGTGTGGCTCATTTTTATGGGCTTGGTAGATTCACATGCTTACAAGAGGGAGGATTGTTCCAACTACTTTTGGGGAAAGGGCTGAGAGTCCCAGGAATTGGGCCCCCACCCACTTTTTGACCTTTATGGTTAGCCTGAGAACTGTTGTGGCCCCTGTGGGAGTACCATTCACCATGTTACTATATTGCAATGAGCGTATAATGAAGCTCAAGGTCTCCTTGAAGTCAAATCTCCCACCATCTTGGGCCTCAAGGCCTGTTGGGAGTTGAATTTTCTGCCACCTCGGTGTTAATTGCCATGTTTTTCTTGAATGGCTGTGCCCTGCCCCCTTCCTTCCTGTCTCAAGGACGCTGGTGCCTTCATTCCGGTTCCAACAGAGGGCAGGGACCCTCCACTGTCAGCTGCCTCCCCCGTCAGCTGCCTCCCCCTCACCTGCGCTCACCCAGGGTACCAGATTGAAAAGGATCCTCCCAAAGTCCATGTGACCTTATTTGCAAATAGGGCCTTTGCAGATGTGATTCAGGATCTCACACTCATCCTGGGTTTGGACCTACATCCAGTGACTGCTGTTGTTATCAGAAGAGGATGTAGAGAGACACGGACAGAGAGGAAGGACAGTGTGAAGATGGAGGCAGAGGTTGGAGTGATGTGGCCACAAGCCAAGGGATGCTGAGGCTGGCCAGAACACCGGAGGCTCAAGGAGACAGGAGCAGAGTCTCCCCTACAGCCTTAGGAGGGAGTGTGACCCTGCTGGCACCTTAATTTCAGACTTTTGGCCTCCAGACTGTGGGAGACCACACCTCTGTTGTGTTAGACCCTTCAGTATGTGGTCCTTTGTTACGGCCACCCCAGGAGACCTTACACTAGCTCTGGTCTTATTGAACTCCATGCATGGTGGGTCCAGAATTGTGTGCTCAGGGCATCATGGGTCCTACATGCACACCGGTCGTGATGGACACACACACTGCATGCATGTCCCCTGCTCCCACACTTGTACCACTGTGCCATCAGATGTCACTTACAAATCACTGTTTCAAAGATCAAATTATTAAGAATTTCAAGATGGCCAGAGCAGAGGGTTCAACCAAGTAAGTGACCACACGAATCAAACAGTATGTAGGGAAAACACCCCTGTTTTTCTCTCCTACACCCTTCTTCTCCCAGAATACTCTCAAAACTTCAGTTCTGACACCAGATGTATCTACACATCAAGTGATTCTCAGACACCTGCTGGGTGTCCTACAATTTGACTCTGGTCTACCTGGAGATCGTGCCAGAACTCACAGGATAAGAGCTCAGTCCCCACAAGACAGCCTCCACTTGCAAGCAAGTCCTGTGCTTCTTACCAACCAACCAGCTGTAGATCCACGGAGAACAGAGGCTGTTTTTCCAGAATTTGCTACGTTTAGCAAGTGTCAGCCACCGCTGGCTGCAGGTATGTCCCATGGAGGCTGGGGCAGCTCTGAGAGGTGGGCGCCCTGTGTGATGGGTCTGGGGGGCAAACTGGACTTTCTCTGACTGGTCTCAAGTTGGGAGTGGGGACCATACAGGATAGCTGCCATCTCCGACCAAGTCCTGACCGTTCTGGGTGGAGGAGGCTTCCAGCCTGGTTGCTGCACGTTGTAGGTCAGGGTCCCCTTGTCACATGTGACTGGCCACTGTCTGTTTGTACATTCAGTCTCCAACCCCTGGAAGGCACTGCCAACCAGGGGCTCCCCATGTCTGAAGCTCCCTCTCCCCACCTTTGGGCATTTCTCATCCGTAACCATGGGGGTTCAGGGTGCTGGAAGGGGACAGCAGCCCAAACCCACCAACATGGCCGGGGCCACAGGGGAGGCTGGTCCATGCAGTCTGCCCCCCTGAACAGGGCTGCTTGGCCTGGCCACATCACCACCTCCCGGCCCCCAGGGCACAGCATCCTCACCCCTCCCACATTCCAGCACTGCCATCTCCTCATCCCTGGGCTCCAAACTACAGGTCATCTCCCCCATATCTCTGCCTACCCCTTTGGTAAGGCAGCTGGGGAAGCCCGTGGCCTTGGCACTGGGCAGGGTTGGATGTCACTCTGCTGTCTACTCCCAGTGACCTCAGGAAAAGGGACAACCTCTGTTCACTATGTCCAGGAAGGCAGTGCTAGAATGTTTGTTCCCGAGGTCCCAGCCCCTAAACACCTCTGGGCTCAGGGCCAACACTTGGTGAGTCTCCACTGATCAGTGATGCTGTCTGTAAATGAGCAACAACAGCCCCCACTTCACATCTGCTAATTTGGGAAGCTCGCCGCCCGCCTCCTCCCCGGAGGCCTGCCTTCACACCCGCCGCTGAGTCAGTGCCAACAGCCGCACCCGATGCCTCATGCCCTTTGGGCAGCTGTTCCTTACACAGGCAGGGTGGCCCTGGAAACGGCCACGCAGCCTGCATGGATGGGCCTCGCCTGCCTTCCCCACCCTGAGCAGGTGGAGCCCACAGCCCCCATAAGCAATGGCCTGAGGAGTTGAAGGACGAGGAGGACCAGTCCCCCTTCTGGGGAGTCTTTGGCAAGAATGGGGCTTCTGAGTCACCCTGGGAGGCCTCTCCTGGGTGATCCAGGCCCTGCCTGAGCCCCTCCATTCCAGGGACAGGAGGGCAGGCATTCTGACCAGGCCCTGGGCTGGATGTCCAGACCCTGGGATCCAAGTCCAGCTTTGCCTTGCATCCAGACAAGCCCCCTAGCCTCTCTGGGCCTGTTTCCCCAACTTCAGATGAAGAGGTAGAACCTGTAGAATTCTGCCTCTCCTGCCCCCTGGGGGCCACAGAGGGGCCCACGTGTGCAGGGCAGCTGTGTCTGGCCCGGACAGGTGCGCCCCCACCCGGTGTCCCCCTTCCTTCACACATCCATGTCTGGTGGTGAGTGCCCTCCGCTTGGTGGTCTAGACTCGTGGGAGCGCACACCTGCCTGGCCCTGACCTGAGGCTCCAGCTCCTTTACTAGGCCTGGGAGGGGCCAGGCTCCCCTCAACAGAGGGTCCTGCCCCTCTCTCAGCCCAGACAGTCGGGGTGCTCTGGGCAGGCACTCTGGGCGGGCACGCGGCCTCACCGGGGCAGGTGAGGGGAGGGCAGCCTTGGAGGCGGTAGGACTCTGAGGGTCCCTGTGATTTCCCAGGAGGGCCGATTTTTCACCCCAGTGCAGATGCCAAGGCTCCCAGGGGGCCTTGCACCCAGATTCCTCGTCCTCCTTCCCTCTTTACCAGGAGCTGGGTCTTGGGGCCCCCTCTGTCCCTGCACCTCCATGGTGCCCAGCACAGCACGGTGCCCATAGAGCCCTACGATGAAGCCCCATCCCCACCCTACCGCCCAACCTGAAAGCTGGGAAGCAGCATCTTAACAAGTGCGGGCCTGAGACCACAGCCGGGAGGGTCAGCCCAGCCGCCTCCAGCTCCCCAGGGGCTCAGCCCCTGTAGAAGGCCCCCTGTCTCCCGCAAGCCCATAGTGGTGTCTACAGGCTGGTGGGTGGCAGATGCTCACTCACCAACATTCACACCTTCTGCAGCCAGGATGGATGTCACAAGGGGATGTGGTCTGGGAGCTGTGGGCGGCTGAGGGATAAACAACCTGAATGGGGCAGGTAGCTGGGGTGTGGCTTCCTGGAGGAGGGGGCATTTGAGCTGACAGGTGGGAAAAAGGAGGCTGAGTGTGCCAGGCAAGGATATGGCTGGGGCAAAGGCTCTGTGGTGGGAGGCAGTAAGGCCCATCTGGGGAGTGGAGGGAGGGCCAGCTTGGGGGGAGGACAGAGGGTGCCTCACAGCCCTCCAGGACCTGCCCCAGCTCTGGGGTGTTGCCAGGTAAACTGGAGTCAGCCTCCCTCGTTTTTGAATAATCATGGGGAGCCTCAGCACTGGTGCCTGAGTACAGGCGGGGGCAGAATGGCTGGTGAGGGGAACGTCGTGTCCAGCAGCCACTGGCCACAGCCTCAGGAAAGTGGGGTTGGCAGACCATGGCAGAGCTGTAGCTTGGGTGGGTCTCTGCAGGGAGGGGTCCAGAAGTCATCCGTGGGGAGCCCATCAGGCATTGTCCTGTTGCCATGGCTCCCGAGTGCTGCTAATCCTCACCCTCCTTGTTGGTACTGGCGTGACCTCTGCACAGTGTCCCCAGGCTTCACCTCACTTGATCCTCCTGGGGCTCAGGACCAGGGCTGAGAGGCTAGTGGATGCCTGCCAGGAGCCAGGGTGACAGAGGAGGGGCAGGCAGCCTTGGGGTGGACAGGCTGCCTCTCTGGGCATCTTCTCTCCTTTCACATCAGAACCCCCAAGAGGGCCCAGGTGAGACTACCCAGGTGTTAGGGTGTTGGGTGTGTCCCAGCCTGATGCTGTAACTGACCAAGCACCTGCCCACCCACGGGCCACGTCCCTGCTGTGTGACCTCCCACTGAGGATGGAGGAGTTTGATGGGGGCCTTGGGGTCTGGATAGCAGGAGTTGAGCCAACACAGCCTATCACCAAACGTGAACCCAGAGGATGCCAGAGGTTGCGGGAGGCTGAGCGGAGGGCCCAGCACATGAGGGTGGGCTGGGAGGAGTTTGGGAGGTCACACAGGGGTTCTGGAAGGATCTACCTGGGGAAGCTGCTGCTGTGTGTGGGCAAGGGGGAGCCTAAGTCTCTCCAGAGAGAGCAGAAAGGCAAAGAGCTGACACGGGGCAGATTCTGGGAAGGGGCCTGGGGCCTAGCTTCCAGCCCCCAGAGCCTGGCCTGAGTCTGGGCAGGGGAGGGGCCCAGAGCAGGAGGTTCAGCCTGGGCGGGGTGAGCAGGAGTTCTAAGTGGGCCCAGGAGTGAGGGGGGCCGGGGGACACTGAGCTGAAGTGGGCAAGGGGGTTTTGGGTCCTGCCTTTGGGCTAGAGGATCCTCCCAGGCTGCTCTGTTCCCGCAGCCCCAGGGGCCCAGGACCAGGTCCTGGCTGGGAAGGATCATGGTGTCTCTGGAAGGGACCAAAGTGGCCGAGGGCCTCAAGACAGAACATCCAGCACCCACCATGTCCCAGTGCAGCGCCCTCTAGTGGCTCATCCCCCCACAGGGTCCCAGGAAAGAGGATGTGGCCCCCCCCATAGCTTCACCAACACGAGCCCTTTGTCTGCATCCTCAGTTTGCCTGACTGCACAATGGGGTGGTTAGACTGGCCGCTGTGGTTGGTTGCTGGGTGGGGAGGGCAGACTGGGGGCTCAGCAAGGACTCGGGGTGCCCACACATTCCCTCTCCCCTCTTCACTGGACGCTAGAGACCTGGGCAGGTGCTCAGGAGTCCACGCTGTTGCTCTGAGATGATGGGTCCACCTCTCATCACCCTCTCTTGCTCATGGCCTGGTTAAAGCCCCAAATCCTGGCCTGCATCACTTGCCTGGCCAGGCCCCGGGGCACCCCAGTCCCAGGCTAGCCAACCTTAGGTTCTGAGCACAGAAGCCCATCCCAGGCCAGCAGCCAGGCTGGGAGCAGGGGTGAGGCTATACCTGGAGCAGAGCAAGCAGCCAGATGGAGGGGATCAGCCTCTGGGAGGGGGCTGGGTAGAGAGCTCCAAGCCCTCCTGGAGGGACCTGAGACCTGAGAGGGCAAGAGGCAAGATGGACCACTCATCTGGGATGAGAGCTGCCTGCTCCCCTGGCATTCCCACCCTGGCCACCTGGCTCAGGTGTGCACACCACGGTGCAGCCATGTGTGCCAGCTTGCTTCCCTGCCTTGCTGGCAGTCCCCGAAGCACAGGCTGAGTCTGGGGTACAACTCGAGAGGTGACCCTGTCATGCAAGAGAGAGGAGTGGGGAGGGTGAGACTAAGAGGGTGTATGCACAGGGTGGACTCAACCCACCAGGACAGGTGGCCTCCCCAAACTGTCCTTCAGAAAAATGGGGCTGGTACTTTTATACTGGCTCCTGTCCCCCACTGGTTGGGGTCCCCCCAGGGGATGAGCCTCCTATACTTCTGGGCTGGCTTCTTGTGGGGGCAACAGAGCCTTCCCTGCACCAAGGAGCCCTGGGCAAATCGTACTGGGAACAGATCCTGCCTGGGGTTGGCTGGGGTCCTCTAGGAGCCAGAGGTCACAGACCCCACTTACAGGGGAGCCACAACCTGACCCAGGGCACTGCCATGGACCTTTGCTGACTCTGACTCGAGACACCCTGAGCTAGTGCATGGGGAGGCCAGAGCTGACTGCTCAGGCTGCAGTGGCCCCTGAGTGTGTTCTCAGGATATGAATCCAGTGCTCTCCATTGTCCTCAGCTCCCAAGTCCCTCCCTCTGGTCACTCTCGGGGTCAGGTCACACCCCTTGCCGCGGAGACTACTTCTGCTGTTCCTTCTCTTTCTCACCTGGAGACTCCTTGCTGGAGTCAGGCCCCTTCTTGGAGAGTCTATCCCAGCCTTCCTGTCCCCACTGCTCTCTTTCTTGTCACCCTGATCCTCTGCATATATTATCTGCAAAATTTAAAAGTGCCTCTGTTAATTTTTTCTTTTTTTTTTTTTTTTTTGGTTTATCACCCCCTCTCCGCCAGTCTTGGAGCTCACGGGATACAGCCTTGTCTGCACAGCGTCTGCATCACCCAGTGCGGGCGTGGTACCTGGGAACACCGGGAACTCTGTGTGTAATGCATCCAGAGGGTGTGCGAGACCACCTTCCCACCTGGCCAGCCAAGCAGGACATGCAGCCCGGGCCTGGCTGGCCACCCTGTCCTGTCTGTTGAGCCCAGAAGGCCTCCCACACCAGCACATGGGGACAACTGGACCTCAGCATGGGCCGTGCCTGCTTCAGTACCAACATCAGGCCCGTTGTGCTGCAGCCACTGTTCCCAGCAGGACGTCAGGAGGGACACCTGCCTCTTTGTGGGCAGCCAGGCCTCCACTGCAGGCCAGGCTGGCAGCTGCCCATCGGATGGCCAGCAGGTCTCCTCAGCCTGTGGATGGAATGGGCTGAGAGGGGCTGTGGGGGAGGGCTGCACCACTAGGGGGTGGTTTTCCACTCCCTGGTTCCATTTTTCCTTGACTTGGCTCCTGGCCTCATGTCCTTGGGGGTAGGGGGAGCTGGGGGATAGCTGGGAGATAGGTGGGGGAGGGGAGCTGGGTGACTTCTAGAGCATGGGAGTCGGAGTCTGGCTGGGAAGGGGGTGCTCTGTGCTCCAGGGAGCCTCCAGCCTCCCCAAGTGGAGCCTGCATGAAGACAGACACTGGCCTCTGGGCTGGGATGTTTGGATCTCTAGGTGCTTTTTCTTGATTAAATCATAAGCCACAATCCTGGTAGAAAATGTAATATCACAGAGAACCACGAAGAAAAGAAAGGGTCCAGGCACACAGCCCCACTGAGTACCCCAATATAACAGGTCAGCATGACACTATCCCCTCGGGCGAGGGGCTTGGTGTCTTGGGGGTCTTGCCATCATCCGGGAGCACCTCATTTCATTCAATTGGGAGCTGAGCTCCCCCAGATGGGGGCAGGGTAGGAGCACTGGGGGCTGCATCCCAGGGAGGGACTGTCCAGCCACCCACCCAGCTCTCCCCGCCTGACAGAGCCCAGGTACTAGACTATGGTTAAAATCAGAAGCTGTCAAGGTGGGGCCTCTGAAGCAACAGCACTAGCATCACCTGGAAACTTGGCAGAAATGCAGATTCTCAGGCCTGCCCACTATCAGAGTCAGCATTCCCGGCCTGAGAGCTGGGAACCTGTGTATTGATGCCTCTATTCAGACGACTCTGATACCTGCTAAGGGGAGACCCCACGGAGTGACCCACCCAACCGGCTGGGCCACCTGCTGCCTCTTGGTCACAGTCTTGACCCCCATGTCTCCCTCGAAGCCCCACCCATCAGAGGCATAGACCTCCTGCGCTTCGTGCCTCCGAGTGAGAACTTCGGATGGATTCTTCGGGTCCCCTCCAACCCCTGCTGGGGTCAGGGCCCCCAAGCTCTGGTTTGCGGACCGAAGAGAATGAGGTGGGGGCGCCGATGTCATTGGAGTTGCCGCCAACTGGACAAGGGCTGAGAGCGAACGTGCGGAGGCCTCAGGAAGAAAGAGGCACAGACGGGGCGTAGGGCTCACGGGGAGTCGAGTGCCCGCCCCCTGCCCCGCCCAGGGCACCCCACCTCCCTCCGACGCGAGCCCCGCCCCGCCTCCCCGCCGGCGCCCCAAGCCCCAGCCTGGAGCCCTGAGTACCAAGGGACAGCAGCGCAGGCACTCGGCGGCTCCCCGCGGGCCGGAGGGCACAGCCCCGCCCGGGTGAGTGCCGCGTCCCTACCCCTTACCCACTCCCGCATCCCTGCCCGCGCCCCTTCCCTCCGCTCTCACCCGGCCCCGCGCAGATCCCCGTTATTCTCTCCGGGAGTCTCACCACACTGCGCGCAGTCCTGCGCCGCCCCGGCCCCGGGGCCCTCCGCGGGTCCCCCACCTGTGGTCGCCCTGTCCCTCCACGCACCCCCTGTGCACCCCTGGGATCCACCTGCGGCTGCCCTGGGTCTATCGTCTTCCCTTTCGTCTGCTCCTCTGTCTCCCCCGCCCCGTTCCCTCCGACCTCCTAGTTCCCGTATCCCTCGCCATCCGCTGGCCTCTGGACCCGATGTGCGAGTCAGGGCAGAAGCCGCAGGGAGACTGGGTCGACCTGCTCTCCCCACTGCGCCTCTCTGGGCCCGACGTCCCCGCGGTGGGCGCTGCAGCTGGGCTTGTCCAGGGGCTGGCAAAGGTGGGCGGCTCGCCCGCGAGGGTTTGCTGGGAGGCTGTGGCTGGGGTGGATTTGGGAAGCAAGCGGGATTGCGAGCGAGCAGGAGTCTCAGGGAGGGGGTGGGGCACGCGGGGTTGGGGGGCGTGGCAAGAGCCGAGGTCTGCCCTTTGGCCTGAGGGGAGGATGCGGGAAGACTGTCCAGGGTTCTGCCAGTAGCACACACAGAGTGCCTGGTCCTAGGGTTCCCAGGGTGTTTCTCCTGGATTGGGGAGGAGATGCGGTGCTGTCCTGCCGGCTAGGAACAGAGGCCCTGCCTCCCCAGGGCTTGGCACCTTGGCCCACTTGCCCCCTCCCCAGAAGGGAGAACACACCCTGGAAATTCACCTGTGTGCCATCTCCCCACCTAGGGTCCAGGTAGGGCCCTAACCTGCCCACCTGCCTGGCCCACTGCCCCTGGTCCTCCAGCCAGCCTGGGGTCCTGGGAGAGGGCAAGGTCCTGGAGCCCCTGTGGCTAACCCTGGGGACAGTGGCCACTTGAGGGGAGGACAGGGGAGGACAAGGAGCCTCCCAGGCAGACAGTAGTTGATGGCACCAATGACAGTGACCCCCATTAGTTCCTAAGAATCACAAGAAAGTGTGCTGGGGGTGGAATGTGGCCTTGGAAACTTCTTGCAGGATGTGCAGACCCGGGTGTGCAGACCCCGATGTGCCCCTGAGGAGGGGCCTCTGCCAGGCCAGCCTCCTTGTTGCTACACAGAGCCCCCCACACCCACCTCAGTTCTCCCCTCGAGGGGAAGGGATACCCCAAGACCAAGGCTGCCTTAAGGACAGATTGGGGCTTATTTAGGGGAAGGATAGGAGTGGGGGTTTCCATGGGCTGTGTGCACGGGTAAGGGTGGGGGAAGGCAGGCCTGGATGGGGCCCTTGGATGGTGCTGGGGCCTGACCTCTTAGTCATGACATCCCTGAATGTCTGCCTCTACCCTGTGCAGATGAGGCATGAGCCCCAGAGCACCAAGATTTGACCTTGGTGGTTTCCACAGCTGCCCTTGGGTGGAGGGGGCCAGTTCCCTCTTGTTGACCTCAAACCAGGCCAGCCTGGAAGGGGTTGGAGAGCCGAGGTACCTCCCCCAGGCATGGAGCCCTCGAGCTCCAAGGCTCCTCCCTTCTCCCAGGCCCAGCGGAGCATCTGGTCCCTTCTCTGCAGAGCCCCAGGCAGGTGACTTTCCTGGCCCTGGGGAGGAGACGCTGGCCACCTAGGCAGGCGGATCGGGAGCAGTGATTGAGCACCTATTGTGTGTCAGGCACCGAATGCAGCCTCTTGCTCACCTGAGCTCATTCCTCTGCTCAGCAACTTTGAAGGGGTCACTTAGCATGGAAATCCAGGGTTCAAAGAAGTGGCGTGACTTGCCCAAGACTACTTGGCGAGTGTGTAGGGGTGGGCTGGGCAGGGACAGGGACAGGGGCCAGCATCTGTTCCTGTGCTGCAGCAGTGGGTGGGCAGTCCCTTCCTGGAAGAGGGGATCTGGGTGAGAAAGCTAGAGTCGGCCTTTGGTCCTTCCACAGACCCTCCCCCACTGAATCCCCCAGCTGCAGAGGAAACAGACCAAGGGGATGATTTCCCCATGAGTGTGTGATTTCTGTAACTAAGAAGATTGCTGCCTCTGAATGAATAATGGCTTGGAATTACGTTCCAAGAGGCGGGTGCAGCCATGTCGACCTAATTTTGTTTACTGCTCTGAAGTTTAACTCAGGAGTTGGGGTGTCCAGGGGATGGTAGGGAGCCCCGACCATCTACTTGGCCCACTCTGGGTTCTGGGCAGTGGGGAGACCTGGCAGCGGCCTCAGAGGAGCCCTGAGCGGTGGAGAGCTTCCTAGAGACAAGGTGCTCATCTGCTTTAGAGTCAAAATCACATTCAGGTGCTCTGAACCCTTCTAACCCCTTCCTTCAGAGGCTCATCATTCTTCACCACCCAGCCCCGTGAAAGCCCCTCTTTGGGCATTTTCTGGGGAGGGTGTAGCCCCTGGGACTCTCCACCTAGATGCCCGTACAACTAACCCGGCTGTCTCCAGACCACTGTCCTAGAATTCATTCCCCACTAGCGCCTCAAGGGGGCTTGAAACCTTATTTTATGTTTTTTATTTTATCTTTTAAAAAATTTATTTTTATTTTTTTTTTTATTTTGTGGGGGAGGATAATTAGGTTTATTCATTTATTTTTAATGGAGGTACTGGGCATTGAACCCAGAATCTCGTGCATGCGAGGCATGCATTCTCCCACAGAGCTCTACCCTTCACCTCTTTTATTTCTTTTTAAAATGTGAAGGGAGCCCCCTCTGTGCCAGGCCCCAATCATCAGACCGATCCTGCCTGAGGGAGCAAGCCTGCCCCAGGAGGCCCTCCTCCCAGCTGGGTGCAGAGGCTGAATGAACACCGGGGAGTATGGGCTCAGCCCTGCCCTGCCTCCACCCCAACCCAGGCTCACCTCTTCCTGAGGGCCCAGAGCTCAGCCCGAGGGACCCAGCTTTGTCTTGAAATGCAGTCATCCCCAAACATCCTACCTTGGCCTTTTTTGGGTCACACACCTCAGATTAGGTCACAATATACAGAGCAGCAAATCCAGTGAAACACAGAAAAAGTTCTCTCTCCCTTCTGGCTGCTGGAGCCCCTGTGGCCTCAGCTACCCCCACCTCTGCTCCTGCTCTTCCAATCCCCCAATTCTCTCTTCAGCTGTATCCAGACGGCAGTTGATCCTGACTTCTGTGGGGCTTTTTTTTTTAACCCAGATGATGATTTTTCACACCCAAGAGTTGTAATTTTCAAAAATAGGCTCTTGTTCATTTCACTTCTTTGACAGAAGCCAAATTCATTTCATAATATTTTTATCCATGCCTTTTGAGGACCTTAAACATTTCAAAGTGTCTAAGCATTTCAGTGTTTATTTACTTTATTTCACCTGAAACAAGTCCACTGATCCACCTTTTTATTGCTGATTTTCTGGGTCTTGTTTCCCAGGGTCAGTTAGCATGAATTTGGACGTCCAGGTGTGTCTGCCCATCCGGAGCGGAGGGCTTCTCTCTATCACTGTCAGCATTGTTTATTCTGCTTCCCACATTGTCTACCAGATTTCAGTTTCCCCTCAACCCAGGGGTCCCCAGTCCAGGCCTGGCAGCTGCTGGAGTATCATCTACGTTGAGGTGGCTCGTGGGCATGGGGTCAGCCGACCCTGGCTGGTCATCACAGCCCTTTCCAGCCCTGCTCAGGCCCTTATCGGGCCCCCTGGAGGCACTTAGACTCCCTGCCAGCCCCCATCCCCTGTGTAGTGCTTTCCGAGAGTTCAGCCCCCATCTTCCCGTCCTCAACTTCTCATCAACGGAGGTGTTTATTTTCTCTTCTGTGTCACCAGTTTTATGAACTATCTCAAACACACAGAAAAGTCCAAAAATGATGTAACAGATCCACGTGTGCCTGTCATCTGGAACCACAGATGCCAAGATTTCCCTCTGCGTCCTGGCTCTTTCTCTACAAACACATCACACAGCTGAAGGCTTTCTCTCCATCCACTCCCCAAGATGATACACTTTCACACTCCCTCCTCCCAGTTTCCCCCACACACATGCATGTCCTCCTGGCCTGTGGCTCAGGCAATAATTCATCTGTGCCTGTCATGGGTTCGCTTGTTCACGGTATGTCAGGGTCTTCATCTGCCTATTCCCACTCCAGGTCCTCTGCCTGGGGCTTCAAACGTGGTGTCCTTGGGGTAGGGGTGATGGACCCACCCCCGAGTGTGTGCCCTCATGCAGCCATGTCCTGGATCATCTCTTTGGCCCAGCGACATCCATGCTATGGGCAGGGGGTAGCCGTTGGGGGCAGGGAAACCAACTCATCGTGGCCACATGGCCAGGGCTCACTGGAGATGGCACAGACATGGCTCACCAGGGTACTGTGTTCTTGAGAGCCTGGTAGATGCTGGCAGAACCTCTGCAGCCTGGGTCTGCCTTTTCAGCCACATGGGAAGCCTGACACCCTCCTAGAGGTTCCAGGAGACCACCTGGAGTCCAGCTCTGGGGTCACCCAGGAGAGCGGGTCTGGCAGGTGTCACTGCACTTCTGGCTAGCATGGGCTAGCCATGTCTGGCTGATGTCTCAGCCTCCTTATCATCCCTCCACCCCACTCCACCACCCTACAGGTCTCTAAGGAGGTGACTCCCACTGTCCTCAGTCCCTTACCTGCAAGTTGGGGGCTATCAGGTCCACTCCCAGGACTCCACAAGGCCTCGGTGAGAGGGTGCTAGCCAGAGGCTCGAGGATGGCTGTGGCTGAGTGGAAAGGGAGGCAGCCAGGGCGGGGAGGGGCGTGGGGGTGGTTGGGTCTCTGGGAGCCATCATGGTATCGACAGACGGTGTCGGCTCATGGGGCTGCCTGCCCATGGCCCCCACAGCTGCTGCCCCGCTGCTCCTTCCTCTCTGGGCTTGTTTTCCAAACAATTTGCTTAATGTGATTCCTGGTCCAGTTGAACATGAGTAATCGTGTTTACCTGACGCCGTGGGGTAATCCTGTGCCACCCAGGGCAGGTGGGGCTGGGCACACGGGAGATGCCCTCCAGGTCAGTCGCTCCGTGTCCTTCATTCTCTTGCAGAGGACGCGTCCAGCGCTCCCGCTCGCCCTGCCCTGCCCTGCCTGCAGCGGCTGCAATGGAACCTCTGTTCCCGGCCTCCCTGCCCACCAGCTGGAACGCCTCCTCGGCAGCCACCAGCAGCGGCAGCAGTGAGAACGGGACGCTGGTGGGGCCAGCGCCCTCACCGGGTGCCCGGGCAGTGGTGGTGCCCGTGCTCTACCTGCTGGTATGCACGGTGGGGTTGGGCGGCAATGCACTGGTCATCTACGTGGTGCTGCGCCACGCCAAGATGAAGACGGTCACCAACATCTACATCCTCAACCTGGCCGTGGCTGATGTGCTCCTTATGCTGGGGCTGCCCTTCCTGGCCACACAGAACGCCATCTCCTACTGGCCCTTTGGCCCTGTGCTGTGCCGCCTGGTCATGACTCTGGATGGCATCAACCAGTTCACAAGCATCTTCTGCCTGACCGTCATGAGCGTGGACCGCTACCTGGCCGTCGTCCACCCCATCCGCTCTGCCCGCTGGCGCCGCCCCCGGGTGGCCAAGCTGGCCAGTGCCGCGGTCTGGACCTTCTCGCTGGTCATGTCGCTGCCGCTGGTGGTCTTCGCGGACATCCAGGAGGGCTGGAACACCTGCAACCTCAGCTGGCCGGAGCCCGTGGGCCTGTGGGGCGCCGTCTTCATCATCTACACGTCTGTGCTGGGCTTCTTTGGGCCGCTGCTGGTCATCTGCCTCTGCTACCTGCTCATCGTGGTGAAGCTGAAGGCGTCAGGTGTGCGCGTGGGCTCCACGCGGCGGCGCTCGGAGCGCAAGGTGACACGCATGGTGGTGGTGGTGGTGCTGGTGTTCGTGGGCTGCTGGCTACCCTTCTTCATTGTCAACATCGTCAACCTGGCCTTCGTGCTGCCCGAGGAGCCCGCCTCTGCTGGCGCCTACTTCTTCGTGGTTGTGTTGTCCTATGCCAACAGCTGCGCCAACCCCCTGCTCTATGGCTTCCTCTCTGACAACTTCCGTCAGAGCTTCCGGAAGGTTCTGTGCCTCCGCAAGGGCTACGGCACAGAGGATGTGGAGGCCACTGAGCCGCGGCCTGGCCACAGTGGCCGGCCACAGGAGGCCACGCTGCCTGCACGCAGCTGCGAGGCCAACGGGCTCATGCAGACCAGCAAACTGTGAGGCCGAGGGCGGGTGGGGCGGGTGGGGCGGGTGTGTGGGGAGGGGCAGACAAGGGCGCAGAAGCCCACAGCCACCTCTTCAGCTTTTAGTCCGGAGAGGGAGGAGGACTGGAGTAGAAGAGGGGAAATATCCAGACAGCAGCGGAGGGGGGCGGGGGGCAGCCTCGCAAGGCAAACAGCAGACTGGAGAGACCGCGTGGGCGTACGCAAACGCCAGGTCCCCAAAGAATTCTGCTTCCCAGTCCGCAGCTAGAGCGGTCCTGTCCATACCCCAGAAACGCCGGCTTCCCCCGCCCCCAGTTCTGAAACAGGTCCTGGAGAAGATGCCCGCCAGCCTTGCTGGGAGAGGCCTGTGGGATCCTGGGTGCCTGGGCCTCCGCGAGGCTGGAAGGAGAACCAGAATGTAGGGGTCAGCTGGCCCACTTGGGCTTCCCAAGTCTGCGCAGAGCCAGACGCTGACCCCAGGAGGGCGCGGGGAACACACAGAGCCGTGTTGGGCAGGAGGAAGGCCAGCACTGCCTGGGCCTCGGCAAGGACCCCAGACAGAGGCCAAGCCCTGGAAACGAGATCACATAATGAGGGCGCTTGTGTTTGACAACCGCTCCCTGAATAAATTAGAGAATAAATGTTTGACTCTTTCCCAGAGCAAATATTGTCCCTGGAGCCGATCGAAGCCAGTGCAAATCAGAGCAAGTGGATCGTCCGTGGCTGGGAAGGGGGTGGGCAAACACCCAGCTGGAAGTGGGCAGCAGGGCGCTTAGACGATAAGGCGGGCAGCGTGTAAACAAGTGGCCAAAAGAAGTGACAGGCGGGGCTGTCCCATCACCTCCTGGGGGTGGCAGGATCAGCATTTGTCCTGGAGGATGTGGGGTGGGGGTGAGGGGTGTCTGCTCCTTCCATGGCTGGTGGGTGAGGGGAGTGGGAGGCTCATTTGGGACCCCTACTCCCATCCCTGGGTGCTTGGGGACCCAGCTGCCTCCCTGGCCCCAGGCTGAGTCTCCTCCACTCCTGGGCTCTGTCCTGGGTAGTTGCGGCCACAGAGCCTGGCAACAGAGTCACCGGGAGCTGGTGACAAAACCCACCCCAGCTGGGCCCTGGGGACCAGCATCCAGGGAGGGGCTGGTTCCCTGGGAGAAACTGAGGCCTGTTCAACCAGCCTTTCCCCAGTGCATGGTCAGGCCACCCCTGGGTTCAGATTCAAAGTGCATCCGCTCAAAATGACTTTGGCGAGCGAGCAGATGGCTCGGAAATATCTGCCCGGGTCAATTTCTCCCAATTGATCTGACATCCCGAGCTCCCTCCCCAGGGCGGTGCCCATGTGGGGACTGCAGACGCCAGCAGCGCCCTTACCAGTTCCTGCCTATGAGGCATGTGAGTGTGTGGGCGTGCTTGTGTGTGTGTGCGTACATGTGTTCTTGAGTGAGAGTCTGTGTGCATGTGCCTGTGTGTGTGAGAGTGCATGTTATGTATCTGCGTGTATAAGTGTGTGTGCCCAGGGCCTGATGGACCCAGTGGGTGGAGGAGCCTGTGGGATGTTCTGGGCGATTCCAGGCAGGCTGTGTACCTTGGGTCTGAGTGGGAGCTGGGGACCAGGCTTGGCCAGTGTGAACAGTCTCCGAAGTCCTGGGCACCCCGAGGGCCTGTTGAGGAGCAGGGACAGGAGAGTCCCAGGAGGAACGTGAGCCCAGAGAACCAATGGACATGGCCCGGTGGGCCTAGGGATGCAGCCTGGCCTGGCTACTGCCCTCCACACCCAGCACAGGTTAGGGACAGCTGTGGGGGCCACAGAGCTACCACACTGCTTGCAGGTCCCAGGTCTGCAGGCCCTGAGTTGGGGGAGCTCAGAACAAACACCCTCGGCGGCGGCGGGTGGGTGACCGACCTGCTTTACCGGCTTTCTCTCCGCATCAGTGGGTTTTATTGGCCACTGGGCTCCAGTGGCTCCCAGAGTGACCCTGCTCAGGAAATCCGGCCTGGGGGGCAGGGTGAGGCAGCATCTGGGATTGGGATGGGGCAGGGTGGGGTACAGGGTAGGAGGAGCAGGTGACTGTGGTGCAGCCCCCACAGGCAGAGCCAGTGTTGCAGCCTACCATCAGGGAAAGTGAGGCTGGCCCACCCTGGGGGCTGAGTGAGGGGTGCCCTGGGTGGGACTCAAAGGAAGGGTCAGGAAGGGCCCACCCTCTTGGGTGTCTGGGGCAGGAGGAGGGCAGACCATGGGTAGACACCAGGTAGAACTTCCCACGGGAACCTGGAGGCTGGGAGTTGTGATTCCCTTTGGGGAAGTCAGGGAGCTGATTAAGATTGAGAAGGTCTTTGTGGGTCACTTTTCAGGGCCCCACAGAACCCTGGATCTCAAGGGCTTGGTGGACTGAGGACCTGGAGGGACCACTGGGTCTGTGACTGCCTCCTCCACTCTGGCTGATGGGGGAAATCAGCCCCCACACCACCACCTCCCCTTCATTGCAGGCAAATGCACTGTTCTGTCCTGTACAGACTGTCTGGTGCCATCCTGACTCCTGAGGGCTAGTCCAGCCACCACAGCTCTGAAGCATGTTTGCTGAATGAATAACTGAATGGCATTGAGTGATGGGGGAAACTGACCACTGGGCAGTGGGGACTGGCCACGATACACTTATGCTCCACACCTACATGGTTCCCCACGCCCCTCCCACATTTCCCCCCCACCACATGCACAAGGAAACAGGCGACCCCTCCACTTGGGCAGTTGGAGGAGGATTTAGTTAAAGGACATTTTGCAGAGCGGTGGGCGAGTGGTGCCTGGTGGGGGGTGTACCACCTGAAGGGTGGGGTCAGAGTTATAAGAACAAGAAGACTGAAGCCCCTCCTGCAGCTGAGGGCAGCAGCTGCCTTGGGGACTGAATGCCCACTCTCCCCTCTCCCTTCTACATGCTGTCAGGCTCCTGTTGCCGACACCTGGAAGGTGGTCTGGTCCTTTGGGGACCATGTTCTGGAGGTCATCAGGCCTGAGTGCAGAGGGGGAGAGGACCGAGGCTCACCTGAGACGGGACTGCGCTGCCTGGGGTCTCTCCTCTTGATGCCTGGCTATGGCCTCCCTCTGTGTGTCCTCTGGAGCTACCTGCTGGGGCCCACGAGCCCTGCCCATGGGTTCCCCAAGGATCAGGGATGATGGTGGTGACCAGACAGCTTGGAAATAAGAATATCTGGTCACTGATGCCCTTGGTGGCGAGGAAGGAGCACTCCGGGCCCACAGCCACCAGGATGATTTTCACCCCTTCCCTCAAAGATGAATCTCCTATCTCCTCTCAAGTCTTCTTTGTCCATCCTGGGGGCTCCTTTAGACAGCATGAGCACCCTCACTCTCCCCAAAGCAGAAGCACTTCCTAGGGTTCTACATTTTGGCTTCAGGACTGATGTAAAGCAATATTTTCTATTTTTACAAAGTCAAACCTGTCATTCTTCTGCTTAGGAAATTCCTACACTTTAAAAAAAATTTTGAGAGGTCTTTCCCATCAGAGGTTAGCTAAGTATTCCTACATATTTTTAATTGTGGTAGAATACACACGACATAATATTTTCCATAACCATTTAAAGTGCACAGCTCAGGGGCGTTAAGTGCATTCACACTGTTATGTGACCATCTCTACCATCACCTCCAGAACCTTTTCATCTTCTCAAATGGAAACTCTGTCCCCATTTTCCCTCCCCAGCACTCTGGCAACCTCCATTCTACTTTCTGTCTCTAGGAATTTGACTCCTTCAGGGCCCTCTTGTAAGTGGGATCAGACAGGATTTGTCATCTTCTGTCTGGCTTATTTCACATAGTATAATGTCCTCGAGGTTGACCCTTAGTGTAACCCGTGTCAGAGAGTCTTGAATAATATCCTAAATTTACAGATAAATCACATTTTCTTATCTATTCATCATCAGGGGGTTGGGGGGTGATGGCTTGTGGGCTTGGGGTTTCTGTGGGGGGCTGAAAACGTCCTGGAACTAGAGAGATTTGTGGGTTGCATCACATTGTGATTGGAATAAACGCCTCTGAATTGTTCACTTAAAAATAATAAATTTTACGGTGTGTGAATTTCACTTGAATTTTTAAAGTGGATGTTTTGTTGGAGTTCCACTAAATGGATAAACTGAGGTGGAAAATCGGCTCCTTGCAGGATTCCGGCTCTTGGGCTGCCCTGTATTCCGGTCTTCTCGAGCTTTCTTCTCCCTGAGCAGGCACGTTCCTGATTCCATCCAAGGCCACTCAGCAGGAGCTTCATGGCTGCTATTCTGACTGGGGCCATTTCTCTCTTATCTCCTAAGTGGTCGAGGCAGCCGACAGGGCACATTGATTTCTGCCTTCACTGTGCCGGGCGCAAGGCTGCGTCTCAGGTGTTCATCACTTTGCAGAGATGATGACTTCACCTCATTCCCTAGCTCTCAGTTGCTGTTTTTAAATAAACCTGGAGGGTGAGTGGGGGACGCAGGAACTGCCATCTCCTCCTGGACCCCCCAGCAGTGTCCCCTGGTATATCTCCCAGAGCGCCTCCACGGGGAGGCCCCCAACCCACCCCTGGTTCTCTGAGGATGTGGGTGGCCTTGGACTTGGAGTTTATCAGACACCTTTCTTAGCCTGACCTGCTTGGCCCTCCTGGGTCAGCAGCTGGGAGCAGGGCTGTCCTGGGAGGCTCAGCTGAGCTGCCCCAGCTCCCCCCAGTCCAGGCACCCTGGACAGTGAGGTGACAGGGAGACCAAAGAGCCACCAGGTCTGCAGGCTTCCCTGGTATGCCTGCTTTCAGCCCTGTAACCTCAGGGCCCCCAGAGAAGCACGGAGGGGCTCTGTAGCCAATGCTGGACAGGGGAGCTGAGGCCACATGGGAGGCTGGGAAGAGCACAGACTTTGACTGGAGCCTTTGGGCAGGGGCTGTCCACCTGGCCTCGCCCAGCCAGGCTGGCCTACAGCAGCACACAGGGGTCTGGGATCCCAGTCAGGGTGCGAGGGGAGACTGGGACCTGGGAGGACAGAGGGAGGATGGGGTCCTTCCAATCCCCCATAGACCCCCACTCCTGTTGGGGCACCACTGTCTCCAGTGGAGCCCTCCCTGCTGCTGCAGCCCCGTTAGTGCTCCGAGGAGGCTCCTGACGCCCTGCTGGTTGCCAAGCGCCCTGGGCGTGACCAGCTATCCCAACCATAAAAGGACACAGACTAAAGGGCCAAAGTGCAGCCTCAGGTTTCTCGGCCCAACTCAGCTTCCCAGGGGGGCCATGTCCTGGGGTGGAATCCCACCGCCCTCCAAGTACAGAGCTGGCCTGAGACCCAGACCCTCATAGCCCTCAAGGGCCAGGCCATGGGTGGGCAGCTGTGGGTAGACATCCGCTGGGCAAGACCCACCTTGGTCCACGGGGGATGCCTCCTGCCCAGGAGGCTGCAGGTCCAGGCCTCAGGGTGGGCTGCTGGCAGAAAGCCCCCTCCCCCTATAGACAAGGGATCCAGCAGCCCCTCCCCAAGTGGGAGCCCCCTCTCCTGCCCCTCCTTTGTCCGGGGACACACTGATGGGGGGGACAGCCCAGCCCATGGTGTGGGGGCAGCTCCCAGGATCACACATGCTCAGGGGTTCTACATACCCTTGCCAGGCCTCAGTTTCCCCACCTTCAAGGGTGTGGCCTCTGTCCCAGGACAGGAAGCCCCAATCTGTGTATCTGGGAGGGTGGTCCCTGCTGTCCATAGGTGGGTGTGGAAAGTTCCTGGCTCCAGCCTTACTCAGGGTTGATGTTCCTGAGGGATAACTGAGTTCCGTGGAGGCAGGGGAGGGTCTCTATGTTCCTAGCGTCTCCTCCCCCTGCATGGAGATGAAGGTGTGTGTGTTTGCAAAATGGATGAAGGGGCCTCTACCCCCTTCTTGCCTCTCCCCATCAGCTGACCATTATCTGGAGAAGTCTGTCCAGGCCATGTGGGGGCCCCAGCCAGTCAGAGATTCATCTCAGGATGGGCTGGGCTCCTGCTAGGAGGGAGCGGGGCAGGGCAGGCTGTGACAAGGAAATAGGACCAGCCAGGCCAGCAGTCTTTGGGCTCGGGACCCCAAGGTGGCTGAAGACCAAAGAATCCCCTATGCCTGTCTAGCCCCCATAAGCCCCGGCCAGTTCAGCCCAGCCAGCCTGCAGCTCCAGCCCCCTCAGTGCAGCCCAGGACCTCGGCCAGCTCTGCGGGTGCTGGTGATTCCAGACGCTGCTCCTGCCAGGGCCCTGGAGGCCTCACTGCCCCAGAATCCTCACTCGGGAGGGAGCAGCCCAAGGAGGAGATGCCAGGGGAGGTCCCAGGAAAGAGGCAGCAGGGGATGGGGACACAGGGGCTAGACAGAAGGTCCCAGAGTGGCCAGAGGGCACATAATAGGAAAGGAACAGACTCATAGTGGACATGAGGGCGGGGCAGCCTGGTGGCTCCAACCATGGGTGGACAGAGGCCTCCTGGGATGTGAGCATGGCCAACCTCCACCTCCATCTGCCCGCAGGGACCAGGCTACCCAGCTCGCTGCTCATCGCCGCCAGGCCCAGCTTCAGCACATCTAAGTACATGGTGATACTGTCAGCATTTGGGGCCCCGCAGGCTCAGGTACACATCAAGATGTGAACTTCCTCCACCTTCCAGCCCGTTCCTGAAAAACAAGGGGATGCTGGGAGCAGAAAATGGGCCCAGCAGAGCTGGCTGCATGTTCACCAGAGGATGAGTCACACCTAGGCTGGGGCCAGCACCCCCCAACTCCACTACTTCCTGTCTTGTGGCCTCTGCTGCCCTCTGACACCCTGGAATTCAGCCTGTTTCCTGCTAGAGTCTAGAGTCGGCTCCAGGCGGGCCAGCCTCTGTGTTTGACCCCCTGGACTCTCCAGTGTCCAGCCTGGTACTCAGTAGGCGCTTTGTGAAGGTCTCCACGGCGGTGTTGCCTAGCACAGCCTTTATAAGCAGAATAGGTAGCTCAAACACAGGGGCAAATTCCACTGCATTAGAAGTGCCCCCCCGCCGCCCCTCATGTGCCCAGAACACAGGTCTGTTTCCCGAACCCTTGGTGTGAACACTCAGTCCGCGTCCGCCCCTACCACGGCAGGCCTGGTTTGTCTTCCTGCTCCTCCCACATGCCTGGCGCTCAGCTCAGCACCCGCAGGCAGCGCTCAGTCACTGCTGGCACTGATCTCAGCTGGGAGGGCTCAGGGGTGAGGGCCACCAAGGGCTGGGCATGGCACAGGGGCGTCTCCGCAGGCTAGAGTTCAGCATCTGGCTTGACCAGGTGGCCGCTGAAGGTGATGTAGAGGTCGCCATGCTCACCGTAGATGGCGTTGTCGCGGTCCCGCTGGAACATGCGCACCCAGACAGTGTCGCCAGTGGCCAGCGACAGCAGCAGGCTCTGGGTCTGCATCACGCTGCGCTCGCTAGGCTGCGCGTACAGCACAGCCGTGGCCTGCCGGTTGCACATGATGTGCAGGTACGTCTCCTTATAATTCCAGGTGTGCACATTGAGGCTCAGGAAGTAGACACCAGGCACAGTGCAGAGGAAGCGGCCGGAGGCCAGGTCAAAGGCACCATCCAGGTTCACCAACTCCGTGTCAAAAGGCACAGCCTGGAGGGCGTCGGAGCTATGCAGCCCCTCCCGCCGGCCCACCGAGAAGGCTGCGTAGGCACGCTGGCATGGGGTGCCTGGTGGCCCCACCTGCCCCTTCTGGCCCTTGCGGCCCTGGAGGCCCTGGGAGCCTGGCGGGCCCTCCTTCCCGCTCCTGCCTGAGCGACCTCTGACCCCTGCCTCGCCCTTCTCACCTGCAGGGGGCAAGGGGAAGCTGCCAGTCAAGGTTTAGGATCCAAGGTCAGATTCTCCAGCCCCTTGGCCTTACCAGTGACCTCACCCTTCCGAGCCCCAGTCTCATCTGTCAGGTGAGTGCTAACCCGCCCTCACACACTGAAGTTGTGGCCCTTCTGGGACAGTGGGGACAGTGGGGTCAAGCAGCTTCCAGAGGAAGGGTCTAAAATGGGCTTTGAAGGACAAGAGGGCTGGGAAGTTGGTAGCCAAATCCAAGTTCAATGTGGCCTCCGGGTGGTGCCCTCTTGGAGCTCAGCCTCACTGCCCTCTCCCAGGAAGATGCTGCTCATGTGGCCTCAGGGACCTCAGCCCCCTTTTCTGCCTCACCCAGGGGCTGGGCCAGCTGCCAGCCAGTGAGCAGGATTAAAGGGAGCCTCAGGCTCCACTCTGTTCACAGCCCCCTCCCCAGGCCACCTTGCTTCCCAATTGTTGGGGTGGCCAGAGGGCTGAGGCCTTCACAAGGCTGCGAGGAGCAAGGAACAGCCACTCGGTGTGTCCCTACTCCAGGCCCCAGCCTTCCCAGAGCCTACCCAAATCAAGGCCTCTTCCCTGTGCTTCTCAGTGTGGGGTGTTCCTGTAGGGACAGGGGTGGGGAGGGGCTGCCTTTCCAGGGACACTCACCTTTGAGGATTGAGATGTTGATGGTCGGCTGCACTCGGGGCAGGCGCACCCACTCGTCTCCATCACTCCTGTGGGCAAACGAGCCGGGAGCAGCTGGGGGCCAGGCTGGGCGGCAGCAGTGCACACACGGCCGGCGGGGCAGCCCCAGGCCCGGCCAGGCCCCTGCAGGCAGCACCAGGAGGAGCAGGAGGGCAGGGGCTGCCATCTGGGCCAGAGTCTGGTAAAGTGGACAGGAGGGGAGGGAGAAAATGGGACAGGAAGACAGGGAGCGGAGGGGGCATGTAGGAAATGCCCCAGCTGTGCTGCCTTGTCTGTGAGAGACAGTAGGGAGACCAGGGAGCTGCCTGGGTGGGGATGGACCATTGGGACCAGAGAGCTGCATCCTGGCTGGCCCTCCTGGACACTCAGGTCCCCACCCCAACAGACATCACTAATGGATCCCCACACATTTTCACCTGGACTGGATGCCTCAGAATCCTCCTCAACATAGCACTTGGGGATCACTGCTGATCCGAGGGGCCAGCACAGGGGACCACTCACACTCGCCCTCCCAGGGCCCCAGCAACTGGCCAAGGCAGCCCCACTCTGTCTGAGCTGGCACATCCAGGCTCCTCTTCAGAGGCTGCTCCCTCCTTGCACCCTGCCTCTCCCCAGGGCCGGGGCCTTCATTCTGGGCTATAGCAGGCACCCTAACTGCCTGCAGTTGGGGAGTCCTGGTCCCCAAAGCCCCCATGACTGGAGACCCAGCACCCAGCAGATGCAGGGGGAGCAGTGAGGGGATGGGGGCTGTGAATCAGCCCTCGAAGGCCCCCACCCACCTGGACCAGGCAGACTCCTTGGAGAGGGGCAGCTAGGCTGCTTCAGGGAAGGGTAGCCTTGCCCCCCGCTGCTCCCCACCTCAGCAGCTGGGCCTGGGGCCCAGGTTGGGTGGGGCCTTGCATGAGGCACAGTTTCTGCCTAGCTAGGCAGAGGGTGGCACCCACATCCTGACCTCCCAGTGGAGGGAGGGCAGCAGGGGAGGCTACCCTGTGTGGCCCCCCACCCAGCAGAGGGGAAGAGGATCTTTAACCCCTACCAGTCCTGAGCCTCCTGCTTCCACCTTCTCTCCCCCGGGAGACCCTGCCTGACACCTGGCCATCCGTGCCAGGTGGAGGCACCACTTTCCAGCTCAACCAGCTACTGCAGGGCCCTGGGTGAGCTCCACATAGACCTGGGCCTAGTTCCCCCGGCAAGTGGGCCCTGTCTACCCTGGTCTCCCCATGGCTATATCCCAGAGGCTCAGCCAGGTTTGGTCTCCAAGGGCAGGCATGTGAGGTCGGGTCCTCACTCTTCCCTGTAGCCTGGTCATGCTGGGCAAAGACCCAGGCCCTCTCCTCCAGGAAGCCCTTGGGGACTGCAGCCCAGGGCGAGGTCCCTCCTCTTATATAGTGGGTCTGAGACCCACTCCCAGGCTGAATTTCCCTGGCAAATGGGAATCTTTCTTTCCACTACCTTTCCCTCAGAGCCCAGCAGACCCTTACCTGCCCCTCTAACCACACTGGACCCTGCAAGACCCCCTTGAATTCCTCCCGTGGAGGGATCCGGCAGGAGTGACTATCTCCTGGGGATCCCACCCCATAGGCAGGGCTGTGTTGCTGAGGCCCCTGGAGTCTGGGGTCCCAGGCATTCTGGCCACCTGGCCCTGCCCAGGGTGGCTGTGAAGACCCTCATCCACCCCCACACACCCTGTTACCATTTCACGATCCGGTGCTGCTGTCTGCCTGGCTGTCTCCGGCGTCACTGCCCCAGCGGCTTGTGAAAGAGCCCTTTCATGCCTTCCCCAAGCGCCCGTGGCTTCCCCCTGGGCCATCCAAGACCAACAGGCCTCAGGCCAGCTTCAGAGCTCCCAGGCAGGAGGCTCACCGGGCCCCACTGCCCGCCACCTGCCGCGACTGTGCAGTCCTGCCATGGGAGCTCCAGGGTCCTCCTGCCACGTGTGGCTCTGGGGACCTGGGGCATCGGGGACCTGGGGCATCTGGGACTGGCTGAGGGTGGCACCATGAGCTGACCACCGTCCTCCAACTGGGGTGCAGCAAGTGGAATCCTTAAGGGGGAGTCGGGGAGGTTGGAGCTGAGTCTGAGTGGAGACTGGTGAGGTGGCTGGAGACCAGAGCAGGGGGAGACGCCTTCCTGTCTCTGAGTGGAACGTGAGGGCTGGGCCTGGCAGGTGGAACCCTGGAGAGCCACGTGTAACCAGGCCCGTGGTGAGCCGGCCCCAGCTGCACCCTCCCAGTGTCACGCTGCCCAGTGGAGTGAGAGGCCTGCTCTGACACCCTGTTGGAGGCCCTCGGCGTTCACCCAGCTTTTGAGTGGATGAGAGTTGTGTCCCTGGGATGCCAACCCCCCCAGCAGGAATGACTCACAGTGTCCTCAGGCAGTGGCGGGTGGGGGCTGTGCCCACACCAGGGCCTGGCCTCATCCTCCTCTGGGCCTGGACAGCTGAACACTAGGCCTGGGGCAGGGTCTGGCACCTCCGCCTCTGAACATGGGGACGTGTGATTCCCTGGGAAGTGTCCGCAGCTATCCCCGTCCCCATCACCACCACCAAGCCAGGCTGCCTGGCTGGGAAAGGCACCAGAGGTGGCCTGGGGAACTGTGGCCGCCTTACCGGGAAGGCAGCTGGGGCCGGTTCACTCGTCTCTGCCAATCTGTGCACAGCCCAGGGGCCAGCTCTCCCGTCAGGCTCCCCTCGCCAGCCCTCCTCACTGATGACCAGGGAGGGGGCAAGGACAGAGGTAGAGGGGGCTCTGCTTTTGGGGGTTCCCATGCCAGGCTAAGGGGAGTGGATTTTATGATGGCTGTGGGCGGAGGACCACACCAGCTGGAGCTAGTTCCCAGACATCCACCCCCTACCCGCCCCCACCCCCTGGAGATGACAGCTCATACTCCAGCAGGGCTCAGCGACCCCTATGCCTTGTCAGCACTGCTGGAATCTGGATTCAAGTGGGTCTGACTCTGTGTGGCCTAGATGCAGGCTTCTGCAGGCACCACCCAGGGCGGGCTAGCCCAGGCTCCTGCGGGAGTCACTGGGCCAAGGAGCGGGCTGGGGGCTCCTCTCTGCCCACCCTACTGTTGTCTCTGGGGCCTCCTGGGGCTCCCAGAGAAAGGCAGACACCAGAGCTCTGCTGCCCCCTGCATCTGAGCCTCAGTTTCTCCACCTGTAAAATGGGCACTAACGGACTAAGAAGCAGCCAGTGTCCCCCATAGTGGATGGAAACACCACAGGCTTCCGCCATGCTGCAGGGCCCTCATGTCCCTCCCCCGGCAGGGGCTGAATCCCTGCTGGTGGGTGTAACCATCTGTCCTGGCTTCAGGCTCCCCAGGGAGACTGATTCTCCAGCGTGACTGACGCAGCCAAAGCCTCAGGAATTTGCTGTGTGGCCTGGAGCCACCTCTCAGATTGCTCCAGGGCCTGGTCATTTGTCTCTACATGAGGACAAAATTTCCCCTCTCACAGGTGGCCATGAGACAATGCAGATAATGAATCCCCGGCTGGTGCAGCGACCCCTGGGGACCGTGCTGTGCCCTCCCAGCCTATGGAGATAATGACCTTCACACAGCACCCCACTTAGCTCCCCATCAGCTGCCACTCTCCAGGGGGCTGGGACGAGGAGGCCCTCAGCGCTGATGGTGACACTGCACAGCCTGCCTCGGCCTCGGGCGATAATGGGGGTCTGACGTGCATGAGGCGGAGTTATTAGCCTTTTTAATGGATGCTTCCCACTTCCTGTTGATGAGCTGCTGCGGGGGGTCGAGGTGTAGGAGGGTGGACAGGTGGTTGAGAGCTTGTCTGTGGGGCTTGAGGGGCACAGAGAGAGGGCCTCATTGCCACCCGCCCCTCCTCAGTGCCCGGCCATCCTGGAGGAGGCCCCGATGCTGTGTGCAGGGGGGCTGCAGTTTTGCCCAGAGCCGTGGACACAAGGCGAGGGCAGGGTGGGGCTGGGTGGGCAGGTGGGGGCTCTGTGGCCCCCCTACACCCTCCTGACTCACTTGCTGAGTGAATGCAGGAAGAAACAGTGGAGCACAGATGCTCCCCGGGAGACATCACTGAGGAGCCACATGGTCCCCTTCTAACTTGGAACATACTCTGTCCCACCCTGGTTGGGCTCCCTAAACTCACTGGAAATTTATGAACTTGAAGTTACTTGAAATGGTTTAATAAATGGGATGAAGGTATAGACAGCAGAGACATCTATGAAACAGTACACCTTGGAACTTAAAAAAAAAAAAGGGAGGGGTTGGACAAGGAGCCTGGCCACAGAGGTGACCAAGGCGGCTGAAGGTGGAGGCCCCCTCCAGCCCTGACCCCGCCTCCTGGCTCAGGGTCTGCCCTGAGTGCCGGCCCTGTGCTGGGTGGGGTGGGAGGCAGAAGTCCGAGGTCCTGTCTGGTGCCCTCAAGGGGCTTGGAGGCACTGCATGGACACCCGCAGCCCTGGGGCCAAGTCCCTCAGGGCAGAGCCGGGCCAGCAGTGTGTCCTGACACCTCTGCTCCAGGCTCGCCTCCTGCTTTCCCGCTAATGGGGGAAGTGCTTGGCCGGCCTCAGGTGACAGCATCAGGGCACGAGGAAGAAAAGGAACAGGGCTTCAGTTATCACTGTGGTGACCAGAGCTGTGATGAGTGATGGGGGGGCCTCGACTGCCCTTGGCTGACCCCTCTCTCCAGGTGGCGACTGGGTGGGCCCCAGGCTCTGACCCCTGGCCTCCCATGGCTGAGATGATGGGATCCACAGGTAAAGCCCACCTGCCCAGGAACAAGCCCCAAGTAGAGAGCTCACGCGTTCTTTATTTGAGTAGGGGGACTGGTCCCTGCGCCCAACTGGATGCCGACACTGTCACTGGTAGCCAGCCAGCTGGAGGACGGTGGGGTAGCGGGCACGGTGAGTCATGCACTTCTGGCGGTCGATGAAAAGGCTGTTGGTCTTGATGGCAATGTCCTTCTCCAGGCTCATGCGCGTGTCCTCCAGGTTGCGCAGGGACTGCTCCGCTTCCAGAAGCTTCTCTCTCAGTGCCGCCAGGGACAAGTTCAGCTCCTCCACCTCACTCACCAGCCTGTGGGGTTGGGAGGGGCCGGTGAGCTGGGACTGAACAGGGATGCCTGGCCAGCTGAGGGGGAAGGTGAGGCCCAAGATTCAAAGACTGGGACCCCTGGTGGGGGGCCCTGGCCAAGACACTAGGCCACAGAAGGGCCACAAAAGGCTGGAAGGGTACACCCAGCAGCCCCAGGGAGGGGGCTGGGCCAGGACGTCACACGAACTTCTATTCCTTCTGGTCTTGGTCCCTCAGCTCCAGGGGCAGGCCCCAATTTCCTGAAGGAATTGAGGGGCAGGAAAGGAGGAATGCCCAAAGGGGGCACTTCTGCTTACAAGGGTGACTGGGCGCTTAATAAATTGGAAAAACGGAAGATGTGACCCCACCTACACCTCAGGCGGGAGACGTGGGTCCACTGCGACATCAGAGGTGTGAAGAGCCGTGAGCAGGGTGGGCAGGGTGCCCATGTGGCCTAGGGGCCTTGGCTTCCCAGACCCGGAAGGCCTCACCAGGGAGGTCACACAGCATGGGGGGAAGTGGGAAGTCCCCCTGACACTCAGTGTTCCCCAAAGAGCATCCAGCGTCCCGTCATGCTGGGGCAGGAGGGGGGATGTGGGAACCCCAAGTGTGTAAGGCGTGCTTGCGTGGGGCCCAACATCTTTCCTCTTCACGTCTGCAAGGCTGTGTGTTGGGGGGGTTAAGGGAGCCCCAGAGGCAGGTGGATGGCATGTGGACAGTGGATGGTGACTGGGCCCAGCCCAGAACAGCCATGGCAGCGGCAGTCACCTAAACTGGGCAGAGTCTCGGCACAGCTCCACGTTGGGCCGCTGTGAACGCTGGTACAGGCGGGTCTGGGACACCTTCAGAGGTGCCTCCTTGTCCCTGATGGCCTGCTTCAGCTCTGCAACGTTGTGCTCCTGGTCCGTGATCTCCTGCAGTGTCTGCACACAAAACAATCTCCATGGGTCTCCGCACACACCCCAAGCCCTGGGCCGTGTCAAGCAGGTGGCCCTGTCTGCTGGCTTGGGGGGAGGTGTGGAGGGAGGGAGGATGTGCATGGCCACCTCCGGCCTCCCATCGGCACCCAGAGGGCTGGGGTGGGACAGCAAAGCCTGTGGGACAGCAGCTCTGGCCTGAGAGCCCCTAGCCCCGGGGTCACCAGCCCCTGAGCCTGGTCAGGGGTTGAAGAGACAAAAGCAGCAAAGGTCACCCTGAGAGCCTTGGGTCAGAGTCCTGCCAGGCCAGGACCAGAACCGGGGACACCCAACTAGGCAGCGGAGCCCTTCCACCTTCTTGCACCTTCATGCCTCCTGCTTGCAACTGGTCAATGACTGATGGCAATGCCACCAACCCCAAATGTCACTTGGTTTCCCAGGGAAGAGCGGCGGCCCTGCTTCTCGGGTCCCTCAGGATGGGCAGGCAGAGGGGGAGCAGGGGCCAGCCCAGGTCGTGACCAGGGCATAGTGGCCAGTGAGGCAGGAGAGGGCTGGGCTATGCTCTCTGAGCCTGGTCTTTCTTTGTGGTTAAGGACCTCGGCCTCTGGGGCTGCCCTAGGCGTGGCTTGGTGGTGGGCTGGGCGTGGACTGACGTGGGTTGGGTGAGGCCAGGGCTGCCCCACCTTTCGTAGATGCTGCTCCAGCTTGTGGCGCGCATCCTCCAGCTCCTCACAGCAGCGCCCGAAGGCCAGGTTCACGGCGTCACACTGTAGCCGCAGGTCCTCGGCCGTGTCCTGCAGGATGCAGTTGATGAGCTCCCGCAGGTTGACTGAGGCCAGACGTTCCCGCTCTGCGCGGTACAGGTTGTCCTGGGTGAACTTGGCCCAGGTCTCAGGCGTGGAGGCACTGCGAGCGGGGAGTGGGCCGGCACCGCAGTTGGTGGGGGTACCTGCCAAAAGCTCTGGTGCCCACCAGAGCCTTCCTCGCGCCCCCTACGCCCAGTGTCCCTTGCGCCCCAGCACAAATGACCAACCCCAGTCCTAGTGTCACCCCTTGCCCCCACGTCCCGCCAAGCTCCCCATGCCTCTCCGTGCGCCCCTCCACGCGCTCCCTGTGCCTCTTGTACCCCCAGCTCTGCCCCGCTATCCCGCGCCCCAAGTTCTCCCAGTGTCTCTCATGCCTCCTGAATCCCTCACTTGGTTCCCGCGCCCTGTGTCCCCAAGGGCTGAGCTGCGATGAGCGGTGGCTGAGCGCCCCCTGCCGGTCGCTTGCGGAGCTGCATGTCAGCGCCCCTGCTTCCGGCCACCTTTGAGTCTGGGTCCTGCTCCCTCCGCAAACCCCAGCCCCTCTAGTGAATTGTGTGTGCTGGGCACTTGCGCAGGGGTCCTGCTCGCCTGTCCATTTTTAGGAGCAGAAGAGCTACACAAGGCCCCCCTGTGGTGAGGGCCTCGGGGAGCCCCTGTCCCCCGCAGGTGTGGGCTAGGTGGAGGGGCGTGAGAACAAGGGCGGGGGACAGGGCGATTGGGAACACTTCCTAGCGGAGGGTCCCTGGAGGGGCTGGGGGCCCACCTCTCCTCGAATGTGGCCGAGTGCGGGTAGAGCTGCACCTCCGTGCTTTGGTTGTGGTAGCGGCAGCAGGTATCATCGATGTTGTAGGCCTCCACCTTGTCAGACCAGTCCATCTCGCAGGTTTCCTTGTGCTCCCTGTTGAGCCTGGGGGAGGCGGGCAGTGCCTGCGTCTGTGTGGGAGGTGGGAGGGGAGCTGGGCCCACCCAGGAGTTGGGCAAGGCAAGGCCTCCCAGCAGCAGGGGTGCCTCATCTGCCCAGGGTGGACCCAGAGATGCTGGCCTGGGTTCTCAATGCCAAGTACTTTCTGCTCCCTCCCACCCTCCCTCCCATCCCTGTGCATAATCTTCCACCCCCCTGCCCAGTACCCCCACCCAGTTCCACGCTCCTGGCTGTGACCCAGGACAATCCTTCACCTCTCAGAGCCACAGGGCAGGGTCACCCTGACTTCCTGCCCATAGCTGGCCTGAGGGGTGGGGTTAGGGGTCATCCCGAGGGCAGCCCTGGAGGCTGCCTAGACCCACCGAATCTGGTTCACCGCCTGCATGATGGTCCTCTTCAGGAGCTCCTGAATGTTCCGGATGAGCTCGGCCTCCTGGGGGAGAAGACCCCCATCCTTGGTGAGGATCTGAGGTCTGCCAGATCCTCACCGCACCTCACCGCCCACAGTCAGCTTCCTAAAGGGAGGGGCTGAGATTTGGGGCAATGCCCCAGGGAACTAGGGCCTCAGCCAGCACCTGACCCCTGCTGGTGGCCTTGGGCCAGATGCCCACCTTGTTGACCCCCAGCCTCTTTCCTGGAAATGGGGGACAAGCCCAGCTTTCTGGCTGGGTTTAATCTGGGGGGTTGAATATCCTCACTGCTGTGAGTCTTTTCTTCTGGGATGATGGGAGGGGCACCTAGAGGTGGTTCCCACTTGCAGGGCACTCAGCACCCCCTGGGTTCTGGGGGCCATCCCTGAAGCCTGCCCAGGACACTGAGGGCACCAGCCTGCCCCTTGGCTCCTGGATAGACAGGCAACAGCCTCCGAGGACTCTGGCAACTGGGAACCGGGAGCTCTCCCAGGGCTGCACCTTGGGGCCTTGGGCTCAGAGAGGCCTTCCCCAAAGGGAAACTCGGTGCTTCTTCCTACTACCTTGACAGTTCCATTTTCTGTGTAGCAACAATGCTTTCCCTTTGATTTGAATTTTCGCCTCCATCCGGCTCTAAACCCTCATGTATCGGAGTCTGACCCATAGGTCTGTCTCCCTGTCCCGGCACTGTTGTCATCCATGTACCGCTGGGGGAGGGGAGGCTGGCTCAGGGCGGAGGGGTTGTTCCTGGAGCCTTGGGAGGTTCTTGAGCAGCTGAATGTGAGGGCGAGTGGCAAGGGGCAGAGGGTCGGCCTGGGGCCGGAGGGGAGTCCAGGAGCGGGAGGGGAGACACTTGAGGTTCTGGCCTGAGTTTGGGGGATGCAGGGATGCAGGGGATGCCTGGGCTCCTGGGCTGGCTGTTTGTCTCCCCGACCTCTCATGAGTTCCCACAGCCTGCAGCCTGTTCACAGGTGAGGCTCTGAATGGCGCAGGAGCTCTGCCCTGCCAGGGGCAGGGGCCTGGCCTGGCTAACTGCCTGATCCTTTTGGAGGCTGCCCCAAGGACAGGTCCTGCCAGGTTCAGAGAGGATAAGGCTCCTTGTGAGATGCCTGTGGCCTCCAACCCACCTTCACCCCATCCACACGTGTGCTCTGGTCTGTGGCTGGATTTCCAACACAGGCATCAGGGATGGGGGGTGGGGCGTGGTGGGCTCAGCCTCTGGGAACTCAGGGTCAGGCTTAATTTGCATGATCCCAGGGTGACCAAAGGGACTGTTCAGCAGGTGCCAGGATCCAGGGATGACTAAGGGACCGCCCAGTGGGTGGTACAGGTGCCACCAGGACCTGACCAAGAGGGTCTCCCCTTGCCCCACCTCAGGCAACTGCTCTTGGGGCTCAGCTCAGTCCCTTCCTGGTTTTCACGGGGGACTGTGGAGGGGTGTCAGGGCTTGGGGGAACCAGCCAGGCACCCCCCCACCTCAGTGGCCTCTGACTATCCCATCCTCAGGCAAACATCCCAACACTCATTCCAGATGTGGCTGCTGCCATGGCCAGGGCCCCGCCTCACCCCCAGGTGTGAGCCTTAAAAGGGGAGGCCCTGGACACTGGGCTGGGACAAGTGGACAAGCACCAAGATCCAGCCCCAGCCCCAGCCCCCAGACGTGCTCAAATCCCCATGCTGGGACCTGCTCCCAGGCCATGGGGCCCCCAACCCATCATGTCGTGGCTGGGTCCAACTTGCAGGGAGCCCAGCCTTGCCCACAACCCGCTGTAAGTCCCAGGCTGTGGGCAGGTCAGACCCACACCCTCCTGGAACCAGGGACAGCACCTCCTTCCTGGGCAGCCTGAGCCCTGACTTGGCTCCCACCCGGGGCTACCCAGCACCTAGTTGGTTCCGGTCCCTGACCAGCCACGTGTCAAGGTGCAGGAGCAGGCATATGGACTTATTAAATTTATTTGTTTCTCAGTGCCTGGGCGTGTGCCTGGGCACATGTGCTACGTGTGCCTGTGTGTCCCTGCGTGTGCAGCCACACAGTGCACGTGCACCAAGGTCTCTGCCAGCCAGGTGGGGGCACACACGTGCCCACCCTTGGCCCAGGGGAGGTAATGGGACCGGAAGGGGTTGAACCTTCAGCAGCTCCATCTCCACGCAGTCGCGCACGAGGTCGGGGTGCTGGCGGCGCTCCCGGCATTGCAGGTTGTCGGTGGCGATGGAGAACGGCACAGCCGTGGCATCCAGGGCACGCTCCAGCCGCTGCTTCTGGGCCAGCAGCAAGTCAGTCTCTGCAACCAGCTCTCCCACCTGGAGCTGCAGCTCCGACTTCCAGTAGTGCATGTCCTGCAGGCGTTCGCCCACCTTCCTCGTGGAGTCCTTCTGTGTGCGCTGTGCCAGCGCTTCTGTCTCGGCTGCCAGCTGCTGGCTTTCGTGGCGCTGCCTCTCTGACTGGTCGCGGTCAGCGAAGGCCTGGTGGTAGCGGGCATAGCAGTTCTGGAACCACTCATCCACCAGGTACTTGGCCGTGCGGAAGCCGGCGGTGGCCAGGCCCGAGGACGTATGGGCGCCTGTATTTCGGGCCACATCGTACAGCTTGCGTGGCAGCTGGCATGCCGGCATCGTCTGCGGGGTGGGCTCCTTCGTCAGGAGTACATCCGTTTGTGCCATGGTGCCACCTGGGCACAGGTTGGGGGGGGGGATGGAGGAGGGCCACTCAGCACAGTCAGCAGGGCAGCTCTGGCCACTCTGTTCCCAAGCAGGATGTGGCTCCTGGTCTCCTGGAGACAGGTATACACCAAGCCTTCCTGTTGCTAAGCAATGGGGCCCCCTCCCCCACCTCACAATGACCTTCTTAAAGGGCCAGGTGGGCCCCAGCCCCACCTGTCCTGGCCATGTCTGGCACCTACCTGGAGGAATTGCACCCAAGGTCAGGCCCTTTGTCTCCTGCTTCTTGTCCCAGTGGATTGCTCCCCTGGGGCACACAGGTGTCTTTGATGGGGAGTTGAATTCAGCCTTCACTGGGTACCTGGAATCAGAAGCCTAAATCTTCCTCACATGGAGGAGGCAGGTCTTGTCCTGGAGACAGTGTCTCCAGGGCCACCCAGAGTTGGGTTCATGTTTCCTAATCTCCAGGGGTACATCTGCAGGTGCCCCATCCTGGGCAGGGAGCGTGAGTGCCTGGGCGATGTCCAACATGGCCAGCAGAGGGCACCATTGGCCACAAAATGGTGTGTCTCGATGGGGAGGGGCAGAGGCTCCTTCGGTTCTCCTGAGTCAGTCCAGCTGGAATCACTCTGGTCTGGATGACCGCTGCTCCTCCTGCCCTGACTCCTCCCATGGGACCCTCCAGTCCTCAGCAGGACATCTGCACCCTGCTCCCAGTACAGCCCCATGGCCCCTGCCCCTTTGCCTCTTTCACCACTGCCTGGTTCCCCGCTCAGGCCTCAGGAGTCCCCGGACCTCACTTGGCTGATGGCATTTACACCACCCACCACACAGCATGTGCTTCATAAACATGGACTTTGGACAGCAGCCAGAGACCTCTTCCATCCCAGAGCCCACCCTTGAGGGCAGGTCAGGGGACCCCTAGGGCTGGCAGTCTGAGGAACACCCTTGAGCTCTCTGTGCCTTGGTTTCCCCAGGTGGCAGCAGACATACAGGGGTGGGTGGGGACCTGTAGCTGGGACCACTGTCCACCTTTTATTAGAACCTACTCTTCACACATCATCTTTCCCCCATGGCCAGAGCAGAGTGGACCTACTGGGGTCTGACCCAGGAAACCAGCCAGAACACTTGGGGCTGGAACCAAGCTCCTTGACCTTGGAGGACTCTGTGGTATGGCAAGTGGGCCGGCAGGGGGCTCTCTTCGCGTGGGGGTCCTGTTCTAACTTGCCCCATGACAGGACATGGTCCCCAAAGCAGGAGCCCCAGGCCAATCTGGCCATGACCTTGGACAGCGGCAGACCCTATGGCCTCCAGCCTTCAGTCCAGAGGTGAGTGGTATTTCTGGGGTGAAGATGCCTTGGGACACCCCTTAGGTTGGAATCCGGCCCTGCCCTTTACCACTGGCCAGACAGAAGCCTCCCCCACCCCATCCTCAGTTTCCCCATCCAGGGAGGGAATGGGGTTATACCGGCCACTGCATGAAGCTGCTGTGGACATGGCCTGAGTAGAGACCAGTAAGTGGCTGGCCTGATGCCCGGTGCTGATAGTGACCAGTACCCCACTGGGCCCCTCCCACCCCACACAGCTCCCCCAGCCTCTCAGGGTCTCTGGGCGTGAATCCCCAGTCAGGCCCATTGCCGGGACCACTGTGAGTGAGGCCTGTGTAGGTGAATGGGTCCAGCCTCGTATCAGGGTGCAGGAGCGGGCGTAAGGACTTATAAAATTTATTTGTTTCCAAATTGCATTTGCATGGAGAAAATTGAGTCTCAGGACACGCCGGGATTGCCCAGTGCCCTTCTCCCTGGCAGCGTTCAGACAGCGACTCAGAGCCTGCAGTGAATCTGCAGGGCCCTGAGGCCCCAACCCCCCTCCAGACTCTGCTTGCCTGCCCCCAGGATGGGGCGCTACCTTTCTCCTAGGGCAGCTCTGCAGGACAACCCCCGCGTGCTCCTCCCTTGAGGTCAGCTCCTCTCATGAACCCTCCCCAGACCTGGGCCTGAGCCTGCAGCCCAGAGCCCAGATGCTTTAGGGTAAATGGAGGCAGGAGGAGGGAGAGGGTGGTGAGGTCATGATACCCCTTCCTGAGAGCTTGCCCATGGGCCTCTACCGGCACCCTCAGGCCTCCTGCTCCTGGCTCTCTTGGGCCCCCAAGCAGCTACTCTCCCTTCGTACAGAGAGCACACTGAGCCCCAGACAGGCAGCCACCGGGAGGCCGCAGGCAGAATTCTCACACAGGCCACCTGCTCAGCATCAGCTCCAGGGCCCAGAAGTGGGAGCAGCAGCTCAGAGAGGATGGGGGGTCCCAGAGGTTTGGGGGAAGCCCTCCTCAGGAAGGGGGCAAGGCCAGGGTCCCCAACTTGGGCCTTCTGACCCCAGGATCCCCTTTTATGACTCAGAGTAAGATAGGTATCTGGGCCCCTAGCAGTTGGGGGTAGGTGTCTAGGTAGCTGGGGGTCCCAGAGGGTGCTCTGCCTCGATAGAGCCCTGGGGTCAGGACCCAAACATGGGGAGGGCAGGGCTGAGGTCATCCTGGCTATAGTTGGGGCTCCTGGTGGTGGAGGCAGGGGCAGGGGGGAGCAGGGGCAGGGGCACATCTCCATTTTGGGTGTCCCTGTGACAAGGATGATTAGGAGAGAGGGCCCACCTGGGGCCTGGAGGATGGTCTGGAGGCCACCCCAAGCTCCCAGCAGGTGTCCTGCAGCACCTGGCTCAGGCCACCCTGGAGGTGACTGCAGAGTGTGATCCCGGCTCTGCAGAAGGATGCCCGGGACTCTGCACAGCCCAGAAAAGGCATCCCCCACCCTGTCCACTTACAGAGGGCTCAGGGCCTGAGGTTCCACCCCACACAGGGCTTACACACAGCTGGGTCACTCTGCAGCGGCTGTGACCTGTGCATGCCACATCACCGCATGACAGTCCCTGGGGTGAGAAAGGGCCCTCCTGCTGGGTCCAGCCCGACCCACCTCACGCTCTAGGCCCCTCCTCACTCTGTCTTGCTCGGGAAGTTGCCAGATGGGGAGACAGGAGCCTGTCACTTATGCTCAGCCTCACAGCCTCCAGCACCCCAAGAGGCCCAGGTGGCCGTGACGGGCCCAAGGTCACTCAGATGCCAGAGGCAGAGCCTCAACAATCTGGCCTCCTCAGACCCCCCCCCCACTGTGCCCTCCCCACTCTCCCACCTGAAATGACAGCTCAAGGTGCCTCTGGCCTCCAACAGACTACTTGCCAGGCGCCGGCAGGAGGCACCTCCCTGCCTGTCTTTCCTGGGGCCAGCGGAACATTTTAATAACGGGAGGATTTGAAGAGGCTCAGACAGCCCTGAGCCCAGCCATCGCTACAATCACAGAGGATGCTGGGGAAGCCAGGATGCAGGGAGGGGCCCTTCCTCCAGGTCCAGCAGCCCAGAGTATGGACAGGAGGCCAAGAGGCAGTTTGAGGAGAGGGGTCTCAGGAGGGCTCCCTGGAGGAAGAGTCCCCTGAGCCGAGGCTTGAAGGGCACCCAGTCCAAATGAGGGCGGGCACCTCCAAGGCTGCCAGGCGGGTGAGGGCATGAGGATAGTCTGATCCCCCAATGCAACTGTGGAGCCCCTTCCCTGGGGAGGCATGAGGCCCTGCAGAGGCACTGGTGCTGCAGGATTGGACGAAGAGATGGAGGATGTGAGTGTGGGCAGGCAGGCCAGATGGGAGCGAGGTTGCAGCCAGAGGCCTGACCCTTGGCCCAGACAGGCTCCGGGCCGTGTCCCTCCACCAGGCAGCCAGGCGGGTGGGAGGGAGTCTGACTGGCTGAGGACTGGCCCATGGCAGTGGGGGGAAGTGGGGACTGTGGACCACGGGCTGCCTTGTCCACACGTCACCCAGGGAGGACATCACACATGGGACTCAGTTCACCTGCTTTAGGGTGGTGGCTACTTCTCCCTTAAGACCCTGCCTAGCCCCTGACAGCTGTTGACACCATGACCTGGTCACACAGAACATCCCCTACCCCACCCAACCAAGGCCTGGCTTTGCTGTGGCGTGGCCGGCAGATCTAGACCACAATCCTGAGGCTGCACAGCCAGGAACCATCATGTGATCGTGCCTCAGTCACCCCATCTGTGAAACAGGGATGTGGGCAGCCTCTCTCTTGTGGTGACGGACAGGGACGGTGTGTGTGCAGCTCCTGGCACAGCTGGCCCCTCTCTGAGTGGCCTGACCCCTGGCTGCATTCCCACCCTGAGCCCCTAACACAGGTCCTTTCTGGGCAAGTCTGTGGCCATCTTAGTGGGGAGGTGGCTGCAGGTGGGAGAGAAGGCCAGGAGGGCCCCGAAACAGGAAGGTGGGGCTCCCCGGTCCTGGATGTCCACCCAGGAGGGGCGGGCAAAGAGCTGATGAATGTCTGAGCAGCCGGGGGCTGGGTGCCAGACATTGTGCTCAACTCCACTGCCCCTAGGGGCCCTCACCTTCCGGAACTAACTGCACACACATCCAAGTTAAACGGGTTTTAGAAGAGGCTTTAAAACTCCAGAATGGAACCAGATAGCATGTAGACCCCAACTTTGGGAGGCAGATGGATGGCTGACTATTGACGGAGTAACAGGAATCACTGGGCACAATATGGACTGGAATGGAGTTACTAAAGCAGCTTCACAAAGAAACCTCTGCCCAAGAAAATGGAATGGGACAGAGCTGAAGACGCAGGAGGAATGAGCCTGGAGGGACCCCCACCAGCAAAGCGGCTTGGGAGTGCCGCCCCTCGGGCCCTGACCCCTCTGTAAAATGCAGGAGAGAGACCCCACGAGAGGTAAGAATAGTGCCTGTAGTAAGCCCTGCAAAAGCGCTGCTATTGTCACTACTTTTTTTTTTATTGTGTATAATACACATAATAGAAAATTCACCATTTTCAAGTGTACAACTTGGTAGCATTAGTACATTCACGAGGTGGCACAACTACCGCCTTCATCTAGTTCCAGAACATTTCTGTCACCCCAAATGGAAGCCCCGTCCCCGTTAGTGCTCGCTCCCCACTCACCTCCCCCAGCCCCTGGGAACTCCCAATCTGCGTTCTGTCTCCTTGGATTTGCCTGTTCTGAACATTTCAAGTAAATGGAATTGTATGATATTTGTCCTCTGGCATCTGCCTCCTTTCACTGAACAAGCTGCTTTCAAGGCTCATCCAGGTCACATGTAGCCTGTGTCAGCGTCTGCTATTCACGGCTGAGTAATACTCCACTGTTGGATAGATGGCACTGTGTTTATCCATCATCAACTGATGGACAGTTGGGTTGTTCCACCTTTTGGCTCTTGTGAATAACACGGCTGTGAACACAGGTTTCAAGGGTTTATTTGAATGCTGTTTTTAATCCTCTGGGTATTTTTTGTTGTTGTTGTTACCCAGGCACCACTTGAAAAGTCTCAAAGACCATGAATTTGAAAACATGGCAAGTGCTTGAGGGGCTTTCAAACTCCACCCTCCTGGTGTCTTGAAAATAATAAAAATCTGGAGGACTGTCAGCCCCCACCACACCCCCATCAAATCAGAGGAAATGATAAAGTTTGAAGCCCAGCATGGGCAGGGCTGTGGAGAAACCCACACGTATTCACCCCGTGGGCTCGGCCAAGCGGGTCAGCTTTTGTGGAAGCAGTTTGGCCGATGACATTGAGAATTGGTCCTGCACCCAACCTGACAATTCCAGCCCTTGAAGTCCAGCCATAGGAAAGGATTGCAAATAAGGGGGAATCTTTAAAAGAAAAAAAAAATTGCTTGTACCAAGCTGCCCAGCAGTGAAATTTACAACCTGAACAAAATGGAAAGAGGTGGTGTATCCACCAATCAGGCCAGGAGAGCCACGGGGAAGATTCAGTTCCAGGGACACAGATGATCAATGCCTGAGTCATGTCCGTGAAGCAGAGGGCACTAAGACATGGGGAGATCTAATCACAGCATGGAGCTACAAGGCTGTGTTTCCTGCGGAGAGTGAGCTCCCCATCTGTGGAGGAGTTCAAGCAGCCATGTGTCAGGATGCGGTAGAGAAGTCTGGGACCAGAACAAGACAGGCTGTCCATGACGCCTGGGAGACCTCAGGTTCCCCATTCCAAGGACACAGCCCAGAGCAGGTAAGGTAAGCTGGGTTTGCCTACAGGAGCTGAACAGAGGCTAGGCAGCTAGGAAAGACCCTGGTCATCCCGAGGAGGAGGCAGCACCAAGTGAGGACTTGCCCTGATCTCCATCAGAGACTAGTCCCTGGGGCCCTCCACCCACTGTCCAATGGGTCTGGACTCCATCCACCAGCCCTGCGGAATAGCAGAGGGTTCGGGGATGGCCAAGCTGCTCATGGAGCAGTCACCGTCCCTGTCAGGTGTCTCCTCACCAATGTACCCGATACTTGGGCAGCTTGTAGCTGGTCCTGTGCACGTGTGTGCCTTGCTCTCTGAGAAACCCAGAGCAGATGGTGGAACATGGGGACCAGCTTGAGATGCAGCACCTCACTCCATTTAAGGAGGAATTTTGCTGCGCTGGGCCCACTGGCTCCGCAGGGCCAGCGTGGGGTGAGGTGGACATCTCTCCCGGGGGCTCTGGGGTAGCTGCTTGTCCCTAGTCATCGAGAGCTTTGCTCTGTCCACTCCACCATGTCCTCTGCAAGGACACGTGGCCATCAGAGACCCAGGTTCTGACGAATGTCCCTTGAGTATGTTGGCCAGTGGAATTTTCAGGGAGCCTTGAGGGTCCAAAGCCATGCTCCCTATTCTCGCCTGCTTCTGCCTGTGCCCGCTGACCCCCTATGCCAGGACCCCAGGGGCCCTGCTCCAGCATCTGTTGGACACTCACCCTGAGTGCTGTTGGGTCCCCATTTACATATGAGGAGACTGAGGCCCAGAGAGGAGCAGTCAGTCCATCAAGGCCACATAGCAGGCATCGTCGAGGACTGGAAGACTCCGGAGCCATCTCCAGAGCAGAGGCTGGGGCATCTCTGGGGACTGCCCTGCTTCTAATTCCTCAGCCTTCCGGGGATGGGGGTCAAGGGGCAGACCCTCCCTGGGCAGGCTGGGGTCCCGACCCTCCCTGAGGGCAGCAGACCAGCTACTGTCCATGCTTGGTGGCTGCACATCACTTCACTTCTGTCTCCAGAGGCAATATTAGAAGAACATTAACAGCAGGAATTTCAAGGCAGATTTTAAATTATGTCTCTTTCCAGGAAGTTTCCCTCGCCAGGCATCTCGTGCTCGCTGACCTCAGGGGCCAAAGGCTGGTTCCACTCCAGATGTCTGTCCCTCTGGGCACGCCCCCACCTGCTTTTGCTTCTCAGTGAGGGAGGGAACCTGCAGGTTCTGAGGTCAGGGGTCTGCCCATGGCCCCATGCACCTGATGGAGGGCACCTGTCCCCTCCACTGGGGCCCAGGACCCAGCCCGCTGCACAGGGAGCCTGGATCCTGGCTGGAGCCAGACCCCAAGTGGTTCCATATTCTCTGTTCAGCAGCAGGCTGTGGCCCCGCATCTGTCCACAGGGGAGGCCCCCAGCAACCCCTTGAAACTAGGTGAAGCCATGTGCCCCACTCTGGTCAATGACATGGAGCAGAAGACCCATGTTACTGACAGGCTGAGTGTTCAAGAGGTGGTGCTGATTCTCTGTCTGCCCTGTGCCTGCTAGGTGGCCGGGGATGCTCCATGTCCCTCAGTAAGGCTGACACGGGGCAGACCCTGGACAGACTCCCAGGGACCTGAAACACCTTTGCTGTGGGAGGCTACCAAGACAACCAGACCCCTGTTACTGCACCAAAACCTGGCCCAGTGAAGACCTGGTTCATCCCAGGCTGCAGCACACCCACCCTCCCCACATCCACACCCATCCTGGAATATCCTCCACCCTACTTACTGTTAGCTCACCCCTCCTCCAGGAAGTCTGCCCTGATTGCCTTCTGCAATCTCTGAACTGACTCAAGGCCCTCCTCCCTCTGCCTTCTGTAGTTCAGAGCACAGGGGCACACAAACCTGGCCTTCACAAAACTTTGTATGAATAAAAGGAACTCAGATCCAGCTAAGGAAATGCAAGAAACCAGCTTGAGGTGTGCACAAAAGAAAGGTGAGAGGCTCCAGAGACAAGGAGAGAAAAAAGAGGCTGGGTGAGCAGCTCTCATGGTCGGGTGCCCAACACCGAGCATGCTCGTGGGTTTGAGTCATCACCTGCCCACTGGCTGAACACCACTGCCATTAAAAAGACAAACTCAACAATAATGAGCAAATGAGACAAAAATTGACCTATCCACTAGGATTTCTGAGGCCCCTGGTGGATATCAGCCAATAGGTTTCAAGGTAGACAAACCAAATGCCACCAGGGATCACATTAAAAGAGGTATATGTTCCCAAATGAGGGAGGTGATCATCCTACTCCACTCTACACTGGACCTAAGCATGCTTGGGAGATTGGAGGACACTGTTCCAGGGATGGGGGTGTTGGCTAAGTGGGGCATGCCCAGGGCAGAGCAGCCAGCGAGGGCAGGGACTGACACCACACCCCTGTGGGGAGGGTCTTCAGAGGCACAAATTTGAGAAGAGAATTCCAGCTAACTGAGCATCAGCAAACCCCCACCCCACAACTCAGCCCCTCAAGCTTTGCAGTTCATGGGCCCACCTTCTAACAGTGCCTTGGGGGTATTCCTTGGGGTTTGACCCCTGTGTGTATCATGCTCACCCTGGTGTCCTTCACTCCCATCACACTGGGGAGCCAGCCATAGACTCTCTTCAGTCCTACTTGGGGGAGGCCCTGTTGGTGCTCCAAGGTGGGGCTCCTAAGCCAGGTCTGGCTGTCTTGGGCATCCTGGGCCTGCCTCCCGCCTCCCAGTCCAAGTGTTTCTGCAAGAACAGCCAAATCCCTGATTTATCAGCTCAGCTTTATCTCCAAAACCTCCTACAATTTCCCAGAGAACAAAATTAAATACAGGATTTAGGAGAGATTTTGCATCTGCCCAAGCAGGGCCAGGAACAGGCTGACATGACGAGGCCGCTGATGCCCGGGGCTGAGGGTGGGCGGGCAGGCAGAGGGTGCCCAGCCTAGCTCCTATCTGGCCCTGGAGCTCAGCGGCCAGGAGCCATGTGCAGGGGTCAGAGGCCCTCTACACCCAAGTTCCCCATCTCTACCGCCCCCCCATCATTTCTGGAGACCCTTTCAGAACCCCATAGAGGCCCCGTCATCGGGGCCCCAATGCCCAGCTGGGGTGGATACACATGTGTTCGTGCTGCGGGCAGGGCAGGGTTTCACGTACCTCCCACGCAGCCCCTTTACAGAAGAGAAAACAGGCTTGGTGAGATCAGGGCACTTCTGGGCCCTCAGGCCCCAGGCAGCAGTGGAGGGTTGGGAGGTGGCCTCAGACATAGCACCTGAGCTGCATGGGTCTCAGAGGCTCCCACCGGGACCTCCCACCTGCCCACCCACAGGGCTGCCCCAACTTGCAGCATCCCCAATAAAACCCTTGGACACTGGGGCTTGGGGAGCTCTCCTGGTTGGCGCTGCCCATGTGCCCTCACACGTCCGTGCAGGGAAGGCAAGGTATGCTGGCTTTGAGGGGAGATGACAAAGGGTCTGTGGCCTGGACCCTGCCCCACGGTCCCTGACCCTCTTCCACTTGTACCCTCTCCCCATAACTGTGCCCGTGAGCATCACGGCTCCTGGTGCGTCCCTCTGGAGAATCACCGAACCTCAGGGTGGTCTTGGTGACCCCTGGGCTTGAAGTTAGGGTCAGAAGGGAGGGCCTTGGGGATGGTCCCTAACTTCCCAGCCTCCTACAGGCTGAACAGGTGGAAGCCAGTGGGCTAGGCAGAGGGAGTCTGAGGGACACAGGGCAGGGCAGGGAGGGAGGGAGTGGGGCTGAGGCTGGAGGTCTCACATCTCCCTGTGCTGTCCCCTCCTCCACCTGCCCAGCCTGACCACCCACCTCCTGTGCTGTCAGCCCAGGCACCTCACCCCCCAGGCTGGTGTTCACCACCAGGCAAGCTCTGCTGGCCTCAGAAGGGCCTCGGGAAATGACTGCACTGAGGGGACCAACAAGTTGATGTCCACGTCTGCATCCTGGAGGCCCTGGTCTAAGGTGGCAGGTCTGGGTGCCACAATGGGTGTGGTGGGGGTGCTGGGCATTGAGCCATGAGCAGGTCCGGGGTCTGCCCAGCCCCCCATCTGTTGGGTGACTTTGTGGGCGTCTCTTGCTGCCTCTGAGCCTGTCCTCCCTGTCATGGAATAACGAGACATGAAGGCCTTCTCGTGGGGGCGAGGATGGACAGGGCAATGCGAGTGGGGCTGGCCCAAGGCGGGTGCTGGGCAGCTTGGGGCCTGGCTAGAGGTCATTCTTAGTGGGGCATTGTAGGGGATTGGTGAGGTCAGGCCCCATCTAGGGGATAGAGGGGCCATTTTGACACTGTTGGTGTTTGGGCCTGAACCCCAGCTCTGCCCTGTGTCCTGGGCCTCAGCATTTGCCGTCCTGGATGCTCTGACACTGGGACCCAGTTCTGCAGGTGTCAGCAGCTCCTCACAACACCCCACCCCCACCATCTTATTTCCTGATTGGACCTTTGCTGCTTCTGCAGCCCCAGGTGGAAAGATGAGAGGGGTCCTGGCGCAGCCTAGGGCCACGTGGCAGTAACACATCCTGGGCCAGCTCTAAGCTGCAGACCATGGGATCCGGGGGACCGGGCCTGGAAGGGGCCTTGGGGGGTCCCCTCTGTTTCACTGCATGGGGGGCTCCTGAGGCCACAGCAGGGATGCCTGCCTCCCTCTCTGGCCTTGGTTGCCTCTCCTGGCCCCCCAGCCTCTCCTGGCCAGCACCTGGAGCAGCTACACTCCTCAGCCCTGGTTCTCCACACCCCCAGTAAGTTGTGGCCCCAGCGACCTTGGGCTGTCCCAGTAGGGTAGCGGGGAGGGCAGCCGCTTCTGATGTTAAGAAGCTCCAGCAACATCCTTTGCAAATGCTCCTGTAGGCAATCGAGCCGATTAGGGGTGTGCAGTCTCCAGATAAGAGCCTGGAGGGTCATTTGGAGGGCAGGCACAGAGGACCGGCAGAGACCGTATTCTCTCCACCCAGCTCCTGCCTCCCACCCACCCCTCCCTCTCGTCCAGCCCCTCTGAAGGCTGTGGTCGAGGGCACGGAGTTGCCCTGACGTCAGGCCTCCTGGGTGAGCCCTCATGCCGTCTGAGCCCTGGGTGACTTTTGGCAAACCCCTAACCTCTCTGTGCCTTGTCTGCAAACTGGAGATGTGGTCTGCTTCCCTGGGTGTGGGGTGTCCATGATGTGGTGTCCATGATGCGGTGTCCAGCATTTTTGGTTATCACAGTGGCAGGAGAAGAGGTTCTCTTGGCGTCTGGAGGGTAGAAGCCGGCGGTGCTGGCCTATTCCACACAGCACCTGGGGACCCCTCTGTGGCTGGGGAGGGAGACCCTGCCTTAGAAGGGGCATCAACTCTTCCTGCTGGAGATCCTGAGAGAAGTTTCTGTTTCTCTCCAAGACAACACTTCACCAGCCCAAAAGAGGAGATGGTGCCCCTGCAACCCACCAGCATCCCTGGCCAAGGGCATCCCAAGTTCATCTGATGGGATGTCAGGCCCGCAGCGGCTCCAGGAGCCCAGGGGCCCCCGAGAGGACGCAAATAGCCCTGAGTGCAGCCCCTCTGGGGGCTCCGCCCAGCACTTAGCCCAAAGAGGTCCTGAAAATAGACAGAGGACGGTGGCTGGACGGCACTCCGTGCCCCCAAGGCCCTCACGGGAGTGGTGGACACGGCGTGGAGCCACTTAGCTGAGAGCCAGGGCCACTCAGAGTCTCTGAGAGGGAGTCAGCAGCCGGTTAAGTGCTTGGAGGAGAAGGGCAAGGCCACCAGCCAGGCTCAGCCTTGAGGGGCAGGTGCAGCCCTTTCCGCCCGCCCACCGGCTCCATTCCTCAAGGCCTCTGATCTCTGTGGCTGCGGGAAGCAGTCTCAGGTGTAAATGTATCTCCTGGGTGTTGCTGTCCCTCCCCAGGCCAGCAGGCAGGCCCAGGAGAACTGGGACACTTGGGTCGCTGGCCTGGGCTGGCCAAGTGGGGCTCCAGAGGTTGATGCAGCCAAAGTGCCCCAACAGGGGTAGGGACCCCAAGAGGCAGGGGTTCGGTCACTGCCCTCTGAGCTGCAGGGGATCCCACAGCTAGGGGGACTGTCCTGGAAGCTGTCATAGAAGGCCATGGCACAGGGACCTTGAGGTCAAAGGGAGGCCCCCCTCCCAGGTCCTGAGTCTGCTGGAGGCCAAAGGGAGGCCCCAAGATGGGCCAGGCCAAGGCCAGAACCCTCTGTGTGTGCTCTCTGCACAGGCACAAGTCTGTTGAGCCCAGGCGTCTCTGGGAGCTGACAGTCCTGAGTCTGGGAAGGAAGGCGGGCAGTAGAATCCCAGTGGGACTCCCCCAGCACTCGGTGACCCTTGCCCACCAATGGCAGTAAGTCACACCAGTTTTCTAAGACCTTACTAGCACCCAGTGTGTACCAGGAACTCCAGGGAGTTAACAACGAAATTAGACGGGCCCTAAACCCACCAGCCCATCAGAGACCAAATTTCTGTCTCCCCGTGTACCTTGTTGCCTGGTTCTGTTGACCACAGAGCCACTAACGTCCACCCTCCTGGGCCTCCAAGAAGGGCAGGGAGGTTCCTGGGAAGTGGGGTCTTCTTTGTGGCTAGGGGTTAGATGCAGATGCGGGCTGCCGGGAAGACGGGGGAGACCTCCCCACCAACCAGGCAGGCCCACGGAGGGAGGGGCACGCTGGACCACGGGGTCGTGGGGAAGCAGCTTCTGTTGGCTCTCCCAGCCCCCGATCAGTGCTGCTCCCCCCTCACCACCCCACGCAGCTCTAAATAGCCATCAGCCAAGCATCGACCGCAGCGCCACTGCCGACACAAAGGCCAGTAAGGAAGCCCTGCCGCCTCCAGTGGGATCAGACCCTCTCCTGCCGAGCTAATGCACTTGCATTATTATAAATCTTGCTTTCCTGAGAAGAGAGGGAAGGGTGCTCTGGGGACTCTGCCTCTGTGAGGGACCTGGCGCCTCATCTGCACAAACACAATTTGCTCACGATTTGCAGAAAGTCCCTTCCTGGTGGGTTCTATGTGCCCCTCACCAGAACAACCCCTGCCAGCCCGCCCCCACCCCCGCCCCAGTCTGCTGCTCAAGCTGACCTTGTGGATACTCAGAGCCCAGGTCATTCTGCCCCCAGGCATTCCCCAGGCTACTCTTCCTCTCATCCCTCTCCATCCTCAGGACCAGCCCCGAGACCCCTCCTCCAGGATGCTCTCCGGGTGCTCAGCTCCTCCAGCGAGCGCCCTCCAGCTAGGCCCCCACGGCTGCCCACACCTCTGCCTCCCACAACAAGTGGCCCCATGAGTACACAGGTTGACCAAACAGAGGGACCCCACCATGCCAAGCCAGTGTCCCTCCTCCAGGTGACGTAACTGCTACCAGAGGGGCCACTGCTGTCTGGATGGTCAGTGCCAGCCCGAGCTCCACCCTGGAGAGAACTGGAAGAGCCACCAACCCAGCCCAGCCCAGCTGGCCAAGCCCCAGCCACCCCACAGCCAGCTGATGGGCAGGCCCATCATCACAGCCAGAGTGAGACCCCAGGCAGAGGCAGTGAGCCTCACCTACTGCCCCAAGAGCTGGCCCTGACGTCCTGGAGGAGCCTGAGGGGCTGTCTTATGTATAGGAGGCTTCTTTTGTATGTTACAAACCAAGAAAATCAGCAAAAGATGTAAAGATCCGTGTATTCCCATTTTACACAAGACATTAACTGTCTGTATTGGAGAGTAACATGATAAACCTTATTTAAGCTTCCAAGGGCTATTGTAACAAAGGACAAAATACTGGAGGCTCAACGCAGAAATTCATCTTCTCCTAGTCTGGGAGCCAAAAGTTCTAAGTCAAGGTGTCTGAGGGCCATGCTCCATCCAGGGTCTCCAGGGGAGGATACTTCCTGCCTCTCCCAGCTTCTGGGGGCTCTCGGTATCCCTTGACTTATGGCTAATATGAGTTCTGAGGATGAGCTCAGACTCTGTGACCGCTGGCCAGCTAGGGTCTGGGGCCAGCAAGGCATGTTAGGGGGACAGGGAGATGGAGTATGGGGAGGAGGGCCTGCAGAATTTGATTCCTGCATGATGGGAGGTTGGCACAGGTGGGCAGTGCAGTTGGGGACCTGATCCTATTTGTTCCATTAACAGATCCGGGGAGGAGAGGCCCCTGTCCCCACCTACTCCTGGCCCTGGCCAGAGAGGGACACAGATGGCCATGGTTTACTCTGGGAATGTGGTCTGTTTCTATGACAACAGGGCCTCCAGGACTTAGTGGAGAACTGTTCACCAGGTCTTGGGAGTAGGGGTGAGGGGTGGGGACCACGCCAGTCCCCCCTCTCTGAGCAAAGGGCAGAAGCTTCTCACCGGGCACACCCCACTTCCTGGCATCTCGGGTGCCCCCATGAGGTGGGGATTGGGACCAAACAGAGCAAAGCTTCCTGGGCTGCCAGTGGGCTCGAGCTCCCAAGTAGAGGGTCTGTCCCTCCTTGACCGTCTAGGGAGACAAGTGCCCCCATTGGGGGACCAGATGCACAATATCCCTGCCACCATGTCCAAAGTGGCACCCTCACACAGTCAGGAGCACAGCATCCTGCCCTGAACCTTGGCTGTGGCAAAATAAAACAGTGATAAACTGTTATTTTTAAAGTCTTTAATGGTGTGTGAGGACCTAATGGGTTTGCCATCAGGTAACTGTCCCAGATCAATATGGAGAGTCAGGGTTTAACGGAGCCACCATCAGGCAGCCCCCAACTTAACCCCACCATCCGTCTGGTGAGCTCAGCCTGGACACTTCAGAAATTTCCAGAGACTCGGTGGCTGGGAAATTGTTTCTGGAAGGACAGAGTTGTGGGGTTGGGAGCAGGAGGGTTTGGCTGCATCCCAGGGTCCCCAGGAGGGCTCAGGGGCTGAGCTGCCCTGAGATCCCTCACAGCCAGGTCAGTGAAACACTGAAACAAACTGCAAACACACAGGCAGGTGGGTACCAGGAAGGCACCGATGAAGACAAGTGCCCATCTGAGAGAGGAAATAGGGCTCCGAGGCTTGTGGGCAGCTCTCGCTGGACCCGCAGCCATATGAGGCTGCCAGATGCTGGGGCTGGTTTACCCTGAGCACAGGTATGAGGCATCGCCTTTTCCTTCACCAGGTCGGGAGGCACAGGCCTGCCCCACAGTCTCCAGGTGGGGCTCGGCTGGAGAGTCTCAGCCTGGAGGGAAACCCTGAGTCCCCTACCCCAGCAGGCAAAGGCTGGCCCAGCTCTCAGGTGCCAGGGATTGTGCAGGGGGCTTCCCAGAGGCCCATGTGAGCAGAGGCACCGAGTGGGGAGCAAGGACCTGGATGCAAGAGGGCTGGGGACACACAGCTTGGCCCTGTCTCCCTCTGAGGGCACCTCAGGTAGGCCCAGCTCTCAGGGTCTCAGCCCCAGGGTCCCCCACCAACTCTTCCTGGGCCCTGATGAGACTGAGACTAGGGCCCACATGCCTGGTCTCTCTCACCCAGACTGCTCCCAGGGCCTTGGACGAACCCAGCTGTGCTCAGTCAGCTTTTGTCCTGGAAACAAATAAACCCACGGCAGCCTGGTCTTGCACAGATGGACGGTGTGGGGCTGTGAGCCTCCTCAGTCCAGAGGCTGGAGGGAGGGCTGCCCCCAGTGTAGGGTGCAGCAGGGCAGACCCCGTCCCAGACACAGGCTGAGAGAAGCTAGGGAGGGAGTCCTGGCTGCAGGATGGGAGCCCCAGGTCCAGGCCCCAGGCCGGGTTGGGGGCTGGCTGGGGGCCTCTCCATAGACACCCCCCCCCAACTCTGAAGGGCAGCCACAGCTCCCAGCACTTGGGACTAGGCTGAGCGTACGTTCTTCTCTCAGAAATCTTGTGTGTGCATTTTATGCTCAATGACGGGAAGGTCCCCAGTCTGTCAGACTCATGTGTGTGAATCTGCACATTCACAGCTGCCCCACCTCCTGAGCCCACATCCATCTGCTGGTTAGGGCTGCTACTTCACAGGCTAGGGAGGGCCCTGGTCCCCTCAAGGGGTGCCTCAGCTGAGGCTGCCAGCCTCAAGGGGGACCAAGGCCTGGGGTGTCCAGATGCCCCAACTCCCAGCTGCCCTGAGCCAGTGGGGGTAGGACTGTGCTTCCAGGACCCTTGGAGGGAGAGTCGGTCCACTCAGCTGCCTGAACCCTGCTGAGGGATGCCCCCTACACCAGGGCCTGGATGACCCTCGAGACCTGAGGGCCCTCATGATGCAGAGACCCCAACATGGACCATGGAGATGGCCACTTGCTAGCCAGGCCTGGAGTTAGGGAGTACAGAGATTCCCCACACTCCAGGGCCCTGATCTAGAAGCCCCAGGGCAAGGAGGTCATCACATCACTGCCCTCTTCAAGGCTAACCCCCCCCCCCCAACCCTGCTGCTTTCCTTGAAGTTCCCAGGCTGAGGGGAGGGTCTGGGGCTCGTGGGGCCTGAACCAGGCCCCCCGTTGGGCTGGATGCTGAGTACAAGCAGTGGGGAGCCTGAGAGCCAGGCCCGGATGGCCTTGCCTTGCTCCTCAGCTGGGGTGCCTGGGTGCTCAGCACCTGCCTGATGGTCACCCTCAGACCAGCGATGCCCTGGTCTGTGTGATGATGTGGAGTGGAGAGGTGGGCAGCCCAGGTGTGCAGCCCATCACAGACAGCCCAGGGCCTGGGAGACATCCTGGCTGGGGCAGATCAGGGCACTGCCAAACTGCTTAGAGGGGGTGGGCCCACATGACAGGCGGGGGGACCAAGGCTCACTATTGCTGGCAGGTTGGGGGTGGTCCTCCTCAGTGATGCCCATGGAAGGATAGGTTCACAGCCACTAAGACCCTCCCACAAGAGCCACCTTCTCCCTGACCCAGCCCCTGATGGTTCCCAGTGGGTCAGCACACCCATCCCAGATTGGCAAGAGGCCCCAGTGAGGGATGGAACAGGGCCACAGAAAATGCTGGAAAACCCAGCCACTCAGAGAGTGGACCATCCAGTTCATCTGGCCAGGTGCTGGCATTTGGCCCAAGAAGGGTGGACCAGGCTGTAACCTTGGCAGACAGTGTCCACATCCTGCTGTCCCCAAGTGTGGATGGATACCCACTCTGTCCTCAACCCTCACCCCCAAGGAAGCCTGCCAAGCAGTCAGTGCCCCAGGACAGTGCTGGGCCTCCAGGGAGGGGCTGTCTCTGGTCCTGCCTCCCCCATAGCCAGCATCTTCTCTCCTGGAGCCCGGGGCCATAGGTCACCCAGAATCTTCGAGGAGCAACCAGCCCATTGTATTTACAGGAAAATTGAGGCTTTGGGAGCCTGAGGACCACACCCTGGTCCCCCACCCATTATGGAGTTGAACCCAGAGCACCACACAAGGATGCTTGCCACTGAGGACAATGAGAAGCGGCTGGATCCTGGGCTAATTCTGTCCCTCACTTCGGCCAGTCAAAGGGGACAGGCCTCTGGTGTCACTTTGGGCTCAGCAGGAAGGCCCCATGCTTGGAGTTCCATGATCACAGCTTCTTGGTCTGCAACTCTAAGCTGCTTGGAGAACTTCTGAGAGCAGAATTAGGGGCATGGGGCACAGCATCCTCCCCTCTGGGGACCGAGGGCGTGGGGATCCCCACTATGCACTGTGATGGACATTATACCCTCCTGCTGCCTTCACAAGCAGCAAAGCATGGCTACTGGAACCTGGGACTCCTCTACTCCAGGGAGCCCAGACACAACCAGATGCACATGGCAGTTGCCTGGCAACCCTGCTGCCAGCACCGCGCCCCCACGCCCACACAGGCGGGTCCTGCCTCCTTCAGTACCTCCAGCTCTGCCAGTCTGAGGGAGGGAACAGTGGGTGGAGACACCCTCCATGTCTCAGCCCTGGCTGCCCCTCTGCAGGTGAGCCAGGAAGCCCCTCCCCTGTGCCCTGAGCATCCCCTGGGCTGGGCTCTGGGCTGCAGGTCCTGGGCCAGCTGGGGCATCTGCTGGTCCAACCTCCATGCTCAGCGTCTGATGCCCGACCCCAGAAAGAGGAAGAGAACAAGATCCTACCCACCAGGAGTGCCCTGGCCCCCTTAAGCCTCTGTGTGATCCCTGGCGCTCGGGCGTCTGGGCCGGCATCAGACCAGGAAACTGAGGCCAAGAGGCTGTGCTGGACCAAGGTCTTGAGCTACTTGGCCCTGATCAGAGGCTGGACTGACTTTCCTGAGAAGTGGAAACCTGATTTTAGGCCAGAGGGTGATGGGCACCCCCCAAGTGTGAAGTGTGATCTGAGTCTCACCTGGTCGGGTGTGATGCTCCCAATTAGAGCCAATGACGTCTTCAGAGTGAGAGGGTAAGGCCCCCTACCCCCGTCGCACCTGGAGATGGAGGCCACATGCCCTGTGTCACCTGAGGTCACCCACTGGGCCAGAGCTGGACTGGGACCCAGGTCCACCATGTCTCACCCGTCCCCAGATCTGGGGACAAAGGAGACCCCTCCCTGTCCTGGAACTCACCCTGGCCCAGGGGCTGCCTTTGTGCCGTTTGGTCTCTGCAGGGTCTCCCCAGCCCCAGGGGCCCAGCTTTGCTCACTCAGCCGCCCCAGCGGCCTGCCAGCCTAGCTGAGCCCTCAGGTGGCCCTCTAGCCCCTGCTAAACCCCGGGGCCTGGGGCTCCCCTTCCCTGCAGCCCCAGCTTCTTGCTGGGAGCTGAGGGGTTTGCTGCTGTCCACTGGAAGCAGGCTGACCACAGACACCAACTCTTCCCTCCCAGTCCCAGGGCAGCCTTCTAAGCATCCTGGTTGAGACCCTCCGCGTCCCCTGAGCCAGGAGGCGCCCGGCCCGGCGCTCTCCTCCAGGCCCACACGGGCTGCTCTGTGGGACTGGGAGGGGCAGGGCTGGGCTGGGCTGCTCCTACCCAAGCCCCACTGACCCTGCCATGTCGGGGCACGTGCCACCCAGTGTCCTGCTTATCTCTCTTCTGATGTCCGTGCTCCAGACTTGGCTGAGGGGCTGTTAGACTTAGCCGTGGAGGACACCTCAGGTGCGGCAGGGGCTGTGGAGAACGCTTGAATGGGCCCGGGCACCCTCTCAAGGGTCCCCTGCCTTTCCCATGGGGCCAGGAGGCCAGCCTGTTGGCCTTCCTATCCCTCCCTGAGCAGGGCCCTTCTCAAGGAGCCTGAGAAGGTGCTCCAGGCTGGGACCCATGCAGCTGCCGAGGGCTCCTGGGGTGTGGAATTTCCAGGAGGCCCCTTCTCCTGACAGCTTCTGCCCCTCCCCCTCTGCCCCTACCCACTGGAGGCTGCCAGCAGGGCCGGACTGGGCCGCACCAAGCCATTCCGTTATTCTGAGATTCTCTGCGGAGTCCCGCGTGGTGGGAAAGCAGTATCTCCCTTGGCAGGACCCCCGGGGCCCGGACAACGGAGATCTACACCTACTCGCTGATTTTGACACTTACACTTGCCTAAGGCTCCCCAGTCTCCTTTGGAGAAAATACAGTGGGTTTTGGCCATGGAAATCTCTGCGGCATCTCTGAGTCCTCGCTGGCAGAGCCCACATGCTTGAGCTTCTGAGGATTCATCCACACATGGCCCCCCACTATGCGGCCCCAACCCAGTGGGGAGGGGCCGCAAAGCACGACACACAACACAGCAGCGTGGACTCAGAGAGTGGCTGTGCGGGCAGGGGTGGGATGTGATGAGACAGAGCCGGGGAGCCCAGGGTGCCCTAGCAGTCTCAGGGCCTCTGTGCCGGCCCCACAACCTTCCTCACCGGCCCTGTGCAGGGCTGACCTCTGCCCTCAGTGGGCTACCTCTGGTTCCTGGAGGAGAGGGGTGGGGTGGGGGCTCATTCCTGCTCCCATCTGCCAGTCACGAGGGCTGTGCTGCAGCACCCCACTCTGTGTCCTCCCTTAGTGTCCTGTCCCTGACGTCCAGGCAGATATTGAGCTGTCATCAGTGGGTCGCCACTCCTCCCACTTGTGCACTGGGGCCTCTGGCCAGAGTGGACCAGTGTGGCCAGTGTTCTGGGCAGAGGCGCCTGGGGACAGGCAACCCCCTCCACTGTGGGCCTCTCCTCAGAGCCTGGGGGGTCCTCAGCAGATCTCAGGGAGCCCAGGGTGGCCCACCCTGAACTGGGGGCTCCCCTGGGCCCTGGAGCTTGGGCCTCCATTTCCTTAGCCACGAAACGGGAGATGGAGAGTTCTGTTCCCACTTGAAGGTTGTTAGGGGACAGAAGGGACTGCCTCTGCCTGGCTCTTAACAGGGGCAGTGGACACTGGTTTTCATGGCTAGGAGCCGGCTCAGGGCTCCAAGGGCCCAAATGTGACTGTTTGTTAGAAACAGAGAAGCAATATTTGCATTTCAAGGCCATCTGCCCTGGAAACCAAATATTTTGTTTGGGGATCAGGACTCATGCACCGTGACAAGCAGACGCCCAGCGTCCATTTCAGGAAGGAGGTGAGGACAGACTCTGACCGCCCACCCCGCAGATATGAGGGGGAGATGCCCACATCCTGATGGGCAGGTGGTGCCCCGTGGCCTTTTGCTGGCCCATCCTGTCCCCCCATGGTAACTCTCTGGACACCAAGGTAGGGCTATCCACATGCTGGGAGACAGCCCTTAACAGCCCTGGCCCAGGACACTGGGTGTGGCCCCTGATGTCTGCAGGGCTCCTGGAGTCCCTGCCTCCTTCCCTTCCTGGTCTGCTCCCCACCATGATTTTCCTGGGAAGCCTTCACTTGAACTCTCTTCTCAGGGACCAAGGGACCAAGGGACCAAAGGACTCTAAGCCTCACGGACCCTCAGTTTCCCCTCCCTCTGCTCTTCTGACTCTTCTCAGAGCCCACCAGGCACCAGCCTGTGCTGATACGTTTTCTCGGGTGTTAGCTCACTTAATTAATCCTAAGGATGAATTCCTGAGACTCAGGGACACCGTAGTAGTTTAAGGAGCCTCTCCCGTGGGATGGCTGGTAGAAGCAGTGACTTCTAACCCGAAGGTCCCGGCCCAGCCTTCACTTCCTGCTGTGTGTGTTTGGCGGGGGGGGGCAGTCCTGGCCATCCTGCCTCACTTGATTCTGCCTCTCTTCCTTGTCCCTGGACCCTGTCTGTCCTTGTCACCACATTCCCTGGCAGCTGTGCAGTGCCTGGCACACCCGGGCATTCACTGTGAGCTTGTGGATTTGGGAGCCCTGCCCCAGGGAACTGTAGCCAGGGGGTCTCTCTGGCCCCTGAGAAGCCTGAGTTCTCCTCTCACCTTGCCCTCTTCCCACTTTCCACCAGAATCCAAGCTGAGCCCAGCCCAGCCCTCCACCTCAGAGGCTGGCTTTGCCCACTCCCTGGGGCAATGGACAGTCTACCTCTGGGAGCCAGACCACAGAGTCCTGGTCCCCGAGCCTGCAGCAGCCACGGCTGACCATGAACCCTCCTAGGGAGAACCCTGGGTCTGGGCTGGGGCCAGGTCACCAGGAAGCTCTGCCACAGAGTTGGCTGAGACCTTGGCCTTTGTCGGCCTTGGATACCCCTTTGGGAGGAGGGGTGGGGCCCCCACATCTCCATGGGGTCCATTCATCCGGCAAGGCCACCAGGGCACCTTCTGGCTTCCAGGAGCCTCTGGAGCTGTCTCTGCTCTCCAGACCCTCACCTGCCCTCAGATGGCCTCTGGAGTGGGCACACTCACTCTCCCCAAGGCCTGGCCTCCCCGCCCTGTCAGGCTGTCTGGGGGCAGCTAGGAGTCAGGGGCGGGGTCTCCATCCCACTGCCCATCACTGGGTGATGGGCCTCAGGTGGGGCCCTCCTGGAGTGGCTCAGGGGCTCCCAGAGGCTGGTGCTGCTACCCCAGAGTGCTGGGCCAGGGCCGCAGGGAGCCACATTGTCTCCTCACGATGCGATGCACGGGCCTCTCCGAGCATGTGCTCTCTATACACAGCTTCTAGAAGCCTCTTGCCCGGGCCCAGCCCCGGATCTGGAGGGATATGGTCTGGGCATTGCCTGGGTGCCAGATCTTTGAAGCTCCAGGTTTGGTACCTGCTGGGGGCCCTTCCTCAGGCCAAGCTGGACGGCAGTGGGATCAGTGGAGCAGCCAGCCCCTCCCCAGGAGGGCCCTCCTGCTGGGCTGTGCCTGCAGATGGCACTGCTGCACTCAGGAGCCTCCTGGGTGGAGGGGACCTGGGCACATTGGACCACCAGACTAGCGTGGGAGGGGGCACTTGACTTAGGGGCCGTGGGCTGCATTTGGAGAAAGCCACGTTCTGCCTACTGCCTTCAGCCCTGGCCTCCCCAGCCTGCCTTGCAGCCTGCTTGCTGATGCCCCCAGGCTCTGGCCACCAGGTCCCCACCTGGCCTCTCTCTGGCTGGCTTTCTGCCTCTGGATGGCATCAGAAGGCCTTCCACAACCGCCCATGACTCGTCACCATGGCTGTTTCCATGGAGACCACCCCTGCCCATCCACTCAAGCTCTGCCCCCAGGACAGCCAGAGAGGCAAAGATGGACACCGTGAGGCCTTGAGGCGGGAGGGGGCAGAAGCAGGCAATGAGGCTGGGCTGGAGTCCCTGTAGTTCCTCAAGACACAGGCAGAGCTCAGGGTTCTGCCCAGGACTCCAGGAGCAGCAGTCCCACAGGAAGGCAGGACCGCTCCAGCTCCCCTTTGTGGGGATGCCTGTAGTGACGACAATGCCTCCTGCTAGCCCCCCTCGCAGGGAGAGGAGTGGCAGTTCACAGTAAGCCCAACTATCAGGGACCCACACTATCCGCATCCTCCCACTCAGCCTCGGCCCCTCCAGAGGGAAACAGAAGGCACTTCCTGCCTCACTATTTTTCCCAAGGTCTTTACCTCTATTGGGGAACAACTTCACGCAGTCGAGAGCTCAAATTTTAAGAATATAGATCTTGTGGAGTTTTGAAGACTGAATAGGAGTTTGTTCTGGTAGCTAGAATGAGGAAGGATGTTCTTGCTATAAAGAATGACCAGCAGTAGGTCAGTTTGAAGAACCAGTGATGCTAGTAAGCTGCTTCTACGGTCACCCATTTATCAGAGCTGTGAGAATGATTCACTGAAACCCCAAAGAGCACCCCACTCAAAGGATCAAGTACAAGATTTTGAGGTCTGACTAGATCTTGGGCTTGCCGATGGAGACCCAGTAGAAATTTGTAATACCTTCCATTTGCCACTAAACTCGTGTTCAGGGAACTATGTATAAGCTGAGGCTGTTAACTAACCTCCCGGCTCTCACCCCATTCCAGGTCTCATGTCTGATACACTCTGGTCACTGCCAGTTAGACAAGCAGCTTCGAGTGTGAAGCTTGGAGACCTTTTCCCGTTCCACTCATGACCCCAAGACCTGTGGCTCATTTATGAATGAACTCATGGACAGTGCAGCAGTGGGTCGAATGGTGGCCCCCAAAAGACATGCCTACATCCCAACCCCCAAACTGTGACTGTGACCCTGCCTGGAAAAGGGGTCTTTGTAGATGTCATTAAGTGAAGGATCTTAAGACAGGATCACCCTTGATTATCTGAGTGGGTCCTAAACCCAACAACTGTGTCCTTAGAAGAGAAGACGGGAGAAGATTCTTGACGTGTTACGTCGGAGGCCAAGGCTGCAACAATACGGCCCAGGCCCGGGACCACCCAGGGCCACGAGGAGCTGGGCATGTCTCGAAGGATCCTCCCTGGAACCTCTGAGGGGGTGAGGGCCTATCTACACCTTGGTCTCCGACCTCTGGTTCCAAAACTGCAAGACAAATGTCTGTTGCTCTGAGACCCTGGTTGTGTGGTCTGTGACTGAAGGGCAGGAGTTTATCTGTTACCTTTGCTCCCAGTTTGGGGACCAAGATGCAGGGTCTTTCCAGCCAGAGCCACTGGCTAGGGGTCACCCCAACCTACCCACAGAGAAGTGACATCCAGGAACTCAGGAGCAAACCTTGTGAGCAGGGACCTGGCCGTCCCCTCCTCCCACAGCAGGAGAGCAAAGAGGATCTTGTCCCACTCTGACCCCATGGCCCTCGTGCCCAGTGGCCCAGGAGCAGCATCTGCACCTGGTTACTGCCTCCAGCCCAGTCCCCGTCATGTGTGTCTGTATGTCTGATGGGCCCCAGGGCCCCAGCCTGATGGGAGGCAGGCAGGGTCCCCTTCCACACCCTCCTCCCCTCCACAGCCCTAGTGCCCCCTCCCTACTTGAGGTCTGTGAGAGGGGTAGTTCCATTCCCAGGTCATTCTCAATGACCCCTTACTCTCGACTTGCCTGCCACTCCAATAGTGTTGCCCCCTCTTGGCCACAGGGACCAGGGCTCCACCGACCCTCCCACCAAGTCCTAGGCACCTACAGGGATGACCACCCATCCCCACCAGCCTGTGTCCCCCAACCCAGTGGAAGATGGACAGCTGTGGGGTTGGAGGCATAGGGGACTCGGGACAGGCCTGGAGCAGGGTTGGGGGAGAAGCAACGTCTCTTCCCCCCAAACCTCTGCTCCCACCCAGTTGACAGAGCTGCTGCTCTAGCGCGTCCCCCACCCCCACCTCCAAGATGACTCAGGCTCCCTCTAGCCCTTCCCCTCTCTGCTCTGTTTCTCCTTTAGTCCTGATCATGGCCTTGGGTCCAGCCCCAGACCTGGACGGCCTCAGGAAGCTCTGGGTCCACCTGGAACACGGCTGTCATCCTGGCCTGGGGTGTGGGCTCTGTCTCCCTTGGTTCCCAGGGTCTGCAAGACATCACAAGGGGCCGGCCTCCCCCTCTCACTTCCTCCCCGCAGCCCTGACATTCCGCAGACACGACTGGCCTGGCCACGTGGGTGCTGCGTGTGGGGAGCCGCTCCCCAGGGTGGAAGCGAGTGGGCGGGGCACCTGGCCCCCTCCAACCCTGTTCTGGCAGCCACCCGCAGGCCCACGGGTGTGGAAGGCTGCAGAGGACGCCTGGGCCTCAGAGTTGTGGAGGCCTCATGGGGTGAGGACTTCACTGAGAGCCCCGTGGGAACCCTGGTCCTGCGGCGACACAGGGGCAGTGGACCCTGAGACACAAGGCCCAGGGGCTCCGCCCTAGCCTCATCCACTATCCGGTCAGTCCCAGGGCTCAGATCACTGATATCTTTCCGGGAAGTCTGGGGTGGGGTAGGGGGAGGATGGTGTCCTCTGGAAATTCCAGAACCATCCCTCCCGCTGCACCAATGCTTTCTTGGGGTGGGCAGAGACCAAACATTCCAGTTTGGAAAGAAGATTGATGGGGAAGATTGAGGAGGAAATTCAGAGATCAGTTCTTAGCTTCTGGTGAGGGGCAGTGATCGGCACAGACTGATGTCTTTGGTCATCTGAAGGCTCTCCCCAGCACAACGCCCACACCCTGCCCATCTCAGCTCCATCTGGGGACTAGGAGTCAGGAGCTGTTGACCACATGCTCAGCCCTCCCTGCTCATCTGCATTGAGGGACCAGACTTGGACTCTTGTGGGTCCTGGGGCTACATAGGGTCACACACTGTCAGCCCCCCATCCCAGTGCAGGTGTCCCTTGGGTAGTGAGTTGAGTTGTGTCCCCCAAAAGAGAAGTCCAGGTCCTAACCCCCCAGTACTTGCAAGCTGGACCTTATTTGGAAATAAGGTCTTTGCAGGTGGTCAAGTTATGATGAAGACATCGGTAGACTCTAATCCCACAGCTGTTGTCCTTACAAGAGGGGAAATTTAGAGACTTGGACACACAAGGAGTCCATGTGATGTCGGAAGCAGAGAGTGGAGTGGCACAGCCACCAGCCAAGGAGCAGCAGCAGCATCAGAAGCTGGAAGAGGCAGGAAGGAGCCCCCCTGGAGCCTCCTTGATTTCAGACTTCTGGTCTCCAGGCTCGGGGAGGATGGACTTCGGTTGTTTCCAGCCGTCAGGCAGCCCCAGGAGAATCATACATCCCATGTCTTCACACTGCTCCCTGTGACTGTCCCTCCAGCTGCCCACCTGGCTGGATATTGCTGGATGTGAGCCAAGTCTGGCCTCACTGCACCCCCTCCTTCCCCTTCCCCCTGTGTCACAGACTCTGATGGGTCACTGGGACGCAAGACCAGAAGCCCTTACTGGCACTGCCCGAGAAGGGCCAGCAGGTGGGAGGTGCTGGAGTGTGGGCCTTCCTGGCAGCCCCATGTCCTCTGGTCAGGTCACCCATGTGATATGCTGGGGGTGGCTCAGTCAAGGATGGCATTGAGCACCTACTACATGCAGGGTGCTAGCAAGGCTGCTGCTCCTTCAGTGTTCCAGATCCTTATAAATGACAGGATGCAAGGGGACATGTAGGGGGTGACAGTGTGTGTAACAAGGAACTGGCCCAATCCAGGTGGGCTTCCTAGAGAAGGCAGTGTTTTGCAGTCATAGGAGCATTTGCAAGGCAGTCCCAAACCCCAGCCAGGCTCGGCACAATTGGCGCTCAATAAACAGGGCCCCAAGGAGGGGGCTGGAGACATCCTCTGTGTACCCAGCCAGTGGCCAGGATGAGACTCTTTTGGTCAGCCCTGACAGTTGGGACCAAATCATGCCCTCTGTAGGGAACCCCCTGAGCACCCGCTGTATACCTGGAAGGCAGGCCTGGGTGTCTGAGGCCTGGCCCCATCTTTAAGGCCTAACCCACTGTCTCCCTGGGCCACCGCACTTTCTGTCAACTCATCCTGTTTAAATATTTAATCCTGTTAAATATTAAACCTCTTCCAAGCCCCAATTACGATCAGATCGATTCTGGGCTGTGGTTGTGCTGCCGAGCTGGCACTCTGCCTCAGGCGCCCAGATCAGCCTGAGGGGGGCAGGGACTGGCGGCGAGAGCTGCCCTTAGCCCCACAGGTGCTGCCCCAGCCCAGCGCTGCCGCCCAGTGCACAGCCAGGGACCCGAGGCAGACGGGCCGGTGCCCCTCTCAGGCTCCCTGAGTCCCCAAGAAGTCTGGGACACAAGAGAAGCTTTCTCTACAGCCCCGAGCTCCAGGAGGTGGCATCACTGAGCCCATGTGACACTCCTGATTTCCTGGCCATTGCCGGAAGTGGACAGAAACATTCCCAAGGTGTGGGGAGCTGGGGCATCCCATCAGGAGAGGGACCCTGAGAGCCAAAACCAACCTTGGTTTAAAACCAGTTTCAAGTTGGGAGATATTTCAAGCATGCTGGAAAATTCAGAAAGTAACGGTGCCAACCCTGGACCTCCTCCGAGATTAAACATGTGCGTGCACCACATGGCTTCAGGTGTTTTTGAACTTCAGGTAAACTGTTGCACACAGGCATCCTATGCAAGTGGCCATCTTCGCCCCGTGAGAGAGCCACCCCTGGCACATAATTGTCTGTGTTTATATACGTACAGCAGCAGCTTATAGCAGTTTTACTGGGATAATAATATGGAGCACACGACTCACGAACAGTGATAACACAGGTGATACTCTTTACTGTAAATCACGCACAGCTGGGCAATTCTCGCGGGACTCCTCTGTTCACTCGTTCCTGGCTCCGGGATCTGGGCCTTACGTGCAGTCTCAGGGCTGCACCCCAGTCCAGCCAGGTGTGTCACTAAATCCAGAAGGAATTTGTCTGTTTACTTCTTTCTCACCCTGTAACAGATTATATTCACTCAACGGAAGCTGCTGACACTTCAGTACTGACTGTAAGTCTATATGACTCAATTTGCAGAGTGGCTGTGTTTAACACGTTTTTGAATGTTTAACCATTGGCACAGATGAGCCAGTCCAGGCCGGTGGCTGCCGTACAGACACATGTTCAGGCGAGTTCTGTGTTCCCGCTTGCCGTGTGGCTTCTAGACACGGGTGTGGAACGGGGGGTGTGGGGACCCACTTCCAGCTGTCCGTTCTGCCTCCCTCTTCTCCTTGTCTATTCCCAGATGTCCTCATGGCTTTAGTTTGGTGGTAAATCTTCATGTCTGGTTGGGGGACCCTCCCTGATTATTCTCTCCTGAAATTGGCTTGACTGCTCCCGGCCATTTTTCGGCCAGGTATGTTTAGAGTCAGCTTCCCAAGATCCAAGAAACACCTATTGGGCTTTTGCTGGAAGTTATATTGAATTTACAGGTTAATTTTAGGAGAATTACCACCCTTGCCATATCAGGTCTTCCCACACATGGACATATAGTTCTTCAATTTTTTTAGATCCTCTTTCATACCTTTGCATAACATTTCTTACTATTTTCTTTGTAACAGCCATGTGCATCTCCCTTCTCCCTGAGCAGTCCCTCCAGTAGGACTCAGGGAGTGGAAACCGTTTTGGTCCAGATTTGTCTGAAAAGTCTCGCTCTGTGCGTGTGTAGACTTCTCCCCAGCAGCCCCTCCTCCCTCCGCACTTCGGGGATGCTGCTCTGTTGTCTCCAGGGTCTGCTGTCTGTCTTCTGGCCGTTCCTCAAAGCACCAGACCCCCTGTCTACTTTCACCAGGACCCTCTCTTCACCTGGGTCCTGCAGCCCCACCTGGCCCAGCCTGGATGGAAATTTGCTCCTATTGATCATATTCACTCATATTTATGTTTGAGGTTACCTGTGTCTCTGGGATCTGAGGCTCCTTAGCTTTTATCAACTCTGGATACTTCTCAGCCGTAACTACAGCTCTTGCTTTCTCTTTTTCTCTCTGCTGGAGTGCCTTCTAGAGCAGGGATCAGGAATATTTTAGGCTTTGTGGGTCAGAGTGTCTCTGTTGCAATTATTCGACTCCAGTTTTGGTGCAAGAGCAGCCACAGACAACACTAGGCACAGGTGGTTCTAGTAAAAAGACAGGTGGGGAGCCATACGCGGCCCCCATCGCCCACCCCCAGGCCTCTGACCTCTTGTTATCTTATCTCTTTTGGCCGCTCTGTGGGGCACGCAGAGTCGTTCCCACACCTGTTTCTTCCAATTCACTGATTCTCTCATCAGTTTCGTCCAGTCTGCCATCCACCCCGCCCTGCACTTTGTAGCCTCTGAGACCGGCATCCCCATGCTTCCAAGCACCACTCCCCTTCCCCATGAGATCTCATTTCTTCTTTAGGGTTTTGGCTCCTTCTTTTGTGTGTTTCATGCTCTTTGACACTCTTTCCCATTCCTTGTCGCCGATACGTTAGGTTACTGGGACTCTCGGTGCTGGTTTCCTCATGAACTAAGCCCCAGCAAGACCTGGATAGAAGGTTATCCCTTCAGAGAAGTTTGACAGCATATAATCCAGGGGCCTGAGGTGTAACTGGCCCAGCTTTTATATCGTGTCTTGGCTGGATTTCTAGACTCGCTGGGAGTACAATTCTTACCAGACTGCCTGAGGCTGGACTGTGCTTTCAAGTTTCAGGAACACACCTCTCTCCCACCCAGTGGCCAGGCAGACACAGACGACACCGCTGCCTGGACTTTTCCAGGCTCCTGGGACCTCAATTCCAATCCTGCCTTGCCTGGACCTAAGGTCTTGTCTCCGCGTATCAGTTGACGCCCAATCCCCCTGGTAGGAGACGGGGAACTCGTGCTGCCCCAGGGCCCTAATCCAGACCATAGATGGGGATTCCAGGCTCATGGCCTGGTTCTTTGTGTCCTCCACTGTGGTCTGAGTGTCTGTGTCCCCCCCAGATCCATGTGTGGAAACCTGACCCCCAAACCTGATCCGTGGCTCCAAAACCTGGTGATGTCAGGAGGTGGGGCCTTCTGCAAGTGATTAGGTCACGAGGGTGGAATCTCATGATGTGATTAGTGTCCTCACAAACAAGATGCCACAGAGCCCCCTCGTCCCCTCCGCCCCATGAGGACACAGAGAGAGGTCGGCCGGCGGAATCCTGACCACGCCGACACCCTGGTCTTGGTCCAGCTTCCAGAACTGTGAGAAATAAAATTCTCTTGCTCTTGAGCCGCCCAAGCAGACCACGACACCCCCTTCATTTATTATTTCCTTTCTTGTCTGGCCCAGCTAAGCCCTTAAAATAGTATCTGATGTCCTCTATCCAGCATCTCTAGGTGTTGTTAGTGAGATTTTCAGGTTAGTTAACCTTTTTCCGTCACTGCTGCTGACATCCTGTATGTCCCTGCAGAGCTCTGAGCCCCTTGGCCAGACCCTGGCTCCCGCTGAAGACTCACAAAGGTTGTGGTATCAGCAGCTTCAAACAGGCATCATGCTGGCCAGTGTGGGCTCTGGGGATGCAGAGCAGGCTTTGTCCTTGTCCCAGCGGGGCTGTTAGACACACACTGTCCAAGCTGAGGAGAGAAATAAAAAGAGAGAGAAGCTGAGGAGAGAAATAAAAGAGAGAGAAGACACCCATCCTGACAATGCCGGGAGGCCACTGGCCAGGTGGCCTCGGAGGCTGCTCAGTAAAGCTGTAAGGAACAAAAGAGGCCCACACATCAGTGCAGGGCATTTCCCTGGGGTCGCCCGGGACATCCCAGGCCTTCCCCGGGGCCCCAGTGAGCTTGTGCATGAGATAGAACGGAGCCAGGTCTCTAAGAATGACTGAGCAAAGAAGGGCTGAATGAGAAGGGGAATGGATGGCTGACGCTGGGGGTTCTTTCTGCAGCCAGATGATGGGCAGTCATACAGCAGGGACCTTGGAGAAAGTCTGGTGGCTGCCGCCTGGCCTGGTTGTGTCGTGGGACCAATGCTGGCCCCCCAAAAACACGTCCACATCCTAATCCCCGTAACCTGTGAATGGGACTTTATTTGGAAGAAGGGTCTTTGCAGATGTAATTACGGATCTTGAGATGAGGTCACCCTGGAAAATCCAGGTAGTCCTTAAATCCAATGACACTTCCTTATAAGATAAGACCCAGACACACAGGGGGAGTCAGCCGTGTGATGAAGAGGCAGAGACCGGGGCGGGGGGAGGGATGCAGCCACAAGCCAAAGGACACCAAGGATGCCGGCACGGCCAACAACTACCAGAGTCTGGAAGGGGCCTCTCCTAGAGCCTGCTGCTTTAAGCCCCCTGGTTTGTGATGTTTTTTGCTGTGGCTCCCAGACACTCACCCTGGGCTCTCCTCAGACAGAGGCCCCCTCAGTGAGCATGAAGACCAATGTTGTTGGGGGCACCTACCTGGCACTCCCCATGTAGAGACTGTGCAGGGTCGGGGGCCCTGCAATGGAGTGACTGGTACCCCCACTTTGCAGAGAGGAAAACTGAGGCTCCCAGAGGTCAGCATCTTGGCCCGGGTGATGCAGGCTCCAGGGACAGATTCGGGTCTTGAACCTCAGGTTGCAGGAGTGTCCCCCCCTGGAGTCAAGGTCAGCCTGCTGAGATGGACACTGGGCTCTGTTGGATCAGGGCCAGCAGGAGGGTCTCCGGGGAGGTGAGGTCTGGGCAGGGGCCTCCCGCCTGCCCCTCAGGCAGCACATCCCTTGGTCCTTCCCCAGCTACTGTAGGAGGAGGAAACCCGCTGGCCAAGGAGGAGGCCTTGACACTGCGTGGACATCTACTTCCTCTCAGGGGTTGGGCGCCTCCAGGAGGGCTGCACCCCCTACCCCGGCCATGGAAGCACCACCAAGAGCACATTCCGGAGGCTGCAGGGTCCCCAGGCTCTTCTCTGCCTTTCTCAGGGCTGAGAAGTCGCTTCCCCTGCCTGTGGGCAAAGGATCAGACTGGGAAGGAAAAGATGAGAGTGTGAGTGAGAGAGGATGTGTGTGGTCTGAAATCAAAACATCTCCAGGAACTGCATGCTGGGCCGGAACCTCGGCCACATCAGGACACGCATGGCGCTCAGGCCCTCAGGGCCCCTGCAGGGCGGGTGGCGGTGGGGGGTGGTTCAGGACACAGAGCCTCACACAGCACGCACGCGATGGGGTCGTTGGCTGCCCCCTCTCTCCTCCAACACAGGCAATTCTCCCTCTGGCTCAGTCTTTTTGTTACTGAGGATGACGTGACCTACAGTGAAATGCACAAAGTGTACGTTTCATTGAAGTTTGGGGGCTATTATTTCTGATCACATATGTTTTTCAAGCAGCCTTGGTGAGGTGTGGTTAACACGCAGTAAATCGCACACATCTGAAGTTTGACACACACAGAGATGCCTGTGAAACCTTCACCACAATGAAGACAACGGAAATACCAGTCTCCTCAGAAGCTGCGATCCCTCCTCCTCTCTGTGATCTGGCTCTGTTACTGCAGGTGAACCTGCGTTAATAGCACTGTGTGCAGAATGTGTATCCTTTCTGTCTGGCTTCTTTCACATGGCATAACTGCTCTGAGCTCCATCTGAGTTCACTCATTCCTCTGCACTGCCCACTTGAACTCCGTGGTTCCCCTGGTGAGGGCATCTGGGTAGTTTCCAGTGTGGGGCCTTGAATTTGGAGTCTGAATGTTTGTGTCCCCCCAAAATTCAAGCTAACATCTGATCCCCCAGGTGATGGTGTTAAAAGGTGAGGCCTTTGGGAGGTGATCAGGTCAGGATGGCGGATTAGTGTCCTTATAAAAAGAAACCGCAGAGAGCTCCCTCGCCCCCTTCCACCACACAAGGCCACAGGGAGCCGCCCCCGCCAGACACGGAATCTGCCGACACTGGAAGTCTTGGACTTCCAGCCTCCAGACAGTGGGAAATAAACGTCTGCTGTTTGTAAACCACCCAGTCCGTAGTGTTTCGTTCCGGTAACTCAAGCCAACCGGGACAGGAGAATTACAAGGAAACCTGCTGTGAACCTTCAGGTCTTTGTAAGACATACACTTCTGTTTCTCCTGAGTGAATACCCAGCAGTAGAAAGACAGGGTCACATGATGTGTGTATGCTTAGCTTTTGGAGAAACGGCCAAATTCTCCCCCAAAGTGTTCACACCACTTTCCAATCTGACTAGCATTGCGAGAGCGCCTTTCTTCCCCCCGCAGCTAACACCTGGTACCATGGCCCCCCCTGCAGCCATCCTAGCTGGTGAGGGTGTGGCTTGTGGGTTGGACCTGCATCTCCCCAGTGACCTGTGATGTTAGGTGCCCTTCACGTGCCTCTCTACCATCTATATATCTTCCTCAGTGATGTATGTATTCCAGCCTTTCGGCCATTTCTAAATTGGGGTGTCATTTTGACTTCAGTGTTGGTGTTTCTTTATCTGTCCTGGATACAAGCCTTTGCTGTGGACCGTGAATGCCTTCTCCTAGTTTGCATCTTCCTTTGGAGTTTCCTGGTGGCATCTTTTGATGGGCAGGTTTTAATTGATGACGCTCAATGTTTTCAATTTTTTTTCTTTTATAGTTATGTTTCTGTGAGATTTTTTTTTAAATAAGTATTTGTCTACATCAAAGTTGCAAAGATATTCTCCCAGAACTTCCTATGGATGTTTCCTAGTTTTAGTTTTTATGTGAGGTCTACGTTTTGTTTCAAATTGTTTTGTGTGTGGTGTGAGGGAGGGTTGGGGGTCATTTCCACACTGAGTTGGCCAGTTTTCCAGCACCATTTGTTGGAGAGGCTTCCTTTCTTCCAGAGTCACCGCAGCACTGATAGGGCCACGTCTGCCCCCAGTTCTGCTCATCGACGGTTGTGACATCCACACCGCATGGATTACTTCCCAGCAAATTGCGATATTACATAGTGTCAGTTCTCCAACTCTGTTCTTCTTTTTCAAGATGATTTTAGCTATCCTGTGCTCTTTGCATTTTCATGTGTATCTTGGATTCAGCTGGTTAATTGCTACAGGAAGGCCTGGGGATTTTGTTTGGGGTTGCCCTGAATCTCACAGGGCAATGTGGGGAGGGGTGACAGCTTGATGATGTGGAGTCTCCTGGCCCCTGATCGGTAGATGGAAATCTGTGTCTTTGCCTGCTGAGATCTTGGCCTTCTTGTAGAAAGTTTTCCTATTCAGTTCATTCTGGACAGAGGTTTTGCATGTCTTCTGTTAAATTGATTTTTACATATTTTATGTTTCTATGATATTTTAAATGGTAGTTCTTCTCCTGTTACTTTGCAGTTGTTTGGGTCCAGTACCCACTTTTGTTTGTGGTCCTGTCCTCCTGCTAAGCTCCATGTTAGTTCTAAGTGTTTTGCGGTGGAGTCCACGATTTCCTACCTAGTCCCGATGTCTGTGTGCAAACAGTTTTACTCTTTCCTTCCCAAAACTTTCAGCCTCTTATTTCTTATTCTTATCTAATTATACTGGCTGGGCCTCCAGGACTGTGTTGAATAGCAGTGGTCAGAGTGGGTAGCCTGGTCTCGTTCCTGATCTTAGAGGAAAACCTTCTAGCCTTTCACCCTCAGCATGATGTCCACTGTGGGGTTTTCACTGCTGCCTTGATCAGGTGGAGGAAGTTCCTGCTATTCTGGCCCCAGTGGGAGGATGCCTAACAGGTGACGAGCAAGCCCTGGCCACTGACCTGAGGCCCGTGGATGCCGGGAGGTGGGGGCGGGGCCTGCCACTGGTGCAGGCTACACTGCGTCAGTGTTGGTCTGCAGGGCAGCTGCACATCGCAATCAGAGCCTGACAGTGATGGGCTCCATCCTTATCTTGTTAATAAAGCCGCAGAGGAGGCCATAAATCCAGGGAAATTAAAGCATCGGCATCTGCTGGACAGAATCCCTGTCTCCAGCAGCTGCTCTCTGGCCAGGCGAGGGGGCCAGAGCTAGAGTTGGGCAGGGGGCTTGGGGAGGCTGTGCCGTCATTTTCCCTGGGTCCCCACAGCAACCCTCCTGGACTGGCCTGGGGAAATTCCATGTCCAGGGCCCTATCCCAAGGCCCAGTCTGTGGAGGGGAGGCCTTGTATGGGGCCCTGGGGACCAGAAAGGGACCCCAAGGGGCTGAGCTGTCAGCACAGGTCCAAAGCTCAGTCCTGGACTTGGCACCTCCTACACCCAGCAGGAGCCCAGGGGTGCAGGTGCCCTCTCCCCAAGGCCCGGTTGGTGGGCTGCTCTCAGCTCAGGGGAACCCCTACTTCACACTGAGAGGCCCCCAGACCCCGCTCTCCTGGGAGCACTTCGCTTATAATGCCAGCTGGACCCCTGCACAGCCTGGCCCATTCCTACTGCCCTCAAGCCCTCATCCCCTAACAGTATCCCACCTGAAGACCGGATCCCACCTGGCTCTGCAGACCCAAACTCTGCCTCTGAAGCAGGCCCTGCCTCCAAGCTAAGGTGGGTCTCCTCCTGGGGCTGGGGCAGCCGAGATCCCTGGACATCGGTTTATCAGCTTACAAGCTCTGATTGGCCCCTACTGTCTCTTTCACCCTAGCAGCACCTCAGTGCCCTTTCTCATCCAACTGTCTGCTCTCCACTGCTGGCAATGGAGAAGGGAGAGAGATTAATTCACACTAAAATGTCAATGGTTGCTAGAGTTCAATACACAGCCCCTCCCAGAAGGCTGTGGTCTTTGAAAAGAAGAGCCCAAGGAGGGCAACACTTAATCAGAAGGAACGTGCTAACAGAGGAACTTTAGGTGGAAAAGCTTTCTACTGCTCTGCACACTCACTGTGTCCCACACTCCAGGTGAGGATGAAACACCCATCGGCCCTGCAGCCTGGCAGCCTGTGGTGGTGGGAGTGGGATTAACTTAGCAGGGCCCATCCCACATGCCCTGAAGGCTGCCTGGTGGCAGGCAGAGATGTGGACGAGATAAATGAGGGGTGCATGTATCCCAGGCCGGGGCGGCTGGCTGGGCAAGGGACCTGCCAGTTTGATGACAGATGTCCGCCTTATCACAGCCAGGAGCACATTTGTTATAACTGCAAAAGACGCTGTTTTCTTTTACCTTCACCTGCTCTGACAACAGTTAGAAGATGATTTACTAAGAAAAGCAAGAAGGAGAAAAGCCTCCGTTCTCTCCTTGCTATCTAAAGCCTAAGGGTGATTGACGGGCCAGCTAGAGCCATCGCTCTGACCACGTTGCTCCCCTTCAAGGGCCGGCGATGAGGCAACAGGGAGCCCCTGAGACCACCAAGCACCTACTGTGTGCTGGGGAGGAGGGCAGGGGTCTGACACACCACCCTGAAGCCCCGGGCGTGGAGGGGACACCTTGTTGCATCTAATGGCATTGAGGTCGGCAGTCAGAGGAGCCCAGTGCCAGGGCAGTCACACCTGGAGAACAGCAGGTACTCAAGAAACAGGCAGATGAAAGAACCCAGGAAGGTGTGGCTGAGCAAAGGCCACATCCAGCTCTTCAGGGAAGGGCCAGGAGCCACCTGGGCACCTACCTTTGCTGACAGGAGCAGGTGGACAAACCCTGCCTTCCCTCACTCCTCAGCAGGATGACTCCAGTGTATGATCTACAAATCCCCGTGGGGGTCCCCAGAAGGACTGAGGCCCAGCTGCCCACGGAAAGTCCAGCTGCCCAGGAGCAAACCCATCTCCCAGACTGGAAGCCAGCCTAAGGCAGAACGTATCATTTTATATGATTTACTCCCAGGTCCTTTAAACTCTGAGGCTGCCTCATCCACTCAACACAGCCTTTCTGCTCCAGAGCTCCCACCCCCTCCCCAAGCCATTCAGTCTCCTCACCCACCCCAGCCGGAGACCTGGAGCGATCCTCACCCCCACCTCCAACTCAGTCCCTCACTGAAGGTCCTGGATACATAGAGAAAGAACACATGCTTGCTTGGACTTCAGTCTTGGGCTGACCTCACACCTTGACAGCCCTCTCCTCACCCTGTGCCTCTATGAGGCTTGTTCTCCAGGACTTCTTTATCCTCAGCCTCTGAGCCACCACTTCAAGGCCTGACACACTAATTTATACTAAAGTGTTATGACTGACCATCAATGTGGGCTTCGCTGGGGGTGGGGACAACTCCCTGGAGTGTCCACTTCCACTGGGAATAAGACATTGCAGCTGGCAACAGACCCTGGTGGGTGAGAGACTTAGAATGGCCAGGTAGACTGGGCACGTTTGGGGTAGGGATCTTTCCTGGTTATCCTCTGCGGCTGGCACAGCTACTGGCAGGTTCTTCGGGACAGCTCTGTCACATCTGGAGGGGGTGGAGGGGGCAACCCCAAGGACTGGTAGTTTCAGAATGCCCCTCCCTACTCGTGGACAGACCCCTCCTCCCTGGGTGCCAATCTTTCTGATTGGTTGGGAGGCAGGTGCCCAGGAGACCACTGGAGACTGATAGCTCTCCAGGGCTTTATCTCTGGGCCATGCTGTGCCCAAGCCCCTGCAGTGGCTCCACGGCGGGTGATGCTTCCCCAGGTTCCCTCAGAAGGCTGGCCCCACCTGGCATGTTCTGAGCCTTGACAAGCTGGGGCTGTCCCCACACCCCTCATGCTACGCTCTGAGCATAGTGGTGATAATCATGGTTTTCAGGGGCCATGTTGGGTCCTGGTGTGGGGTCTGCTAGTGTTGCTGTGGCCTCAGAGAATGCAGGGTTGGTCCAGAAGCCGGGAACACTGAGCATTGGTCCCACCCTCCCCGGCTTCCTGCTGCACCTGGAGCCTGGCCTGGGAAATGCCTCTCGGAGAACTGGGTGTGAGGGTCACCCCTCCAGTGACGGGGAGATAGGTCGCACCTCAGTGGGGGCTGGAGGCCTGGGAGACTGAGAGCCTCTAAGGCCTCAGGAGAAAGGCTGTGTCCCTTCATCCTTCAACACTGAGAAAGCAGGGAAGAAGGACCAGTGCTGTAGTGGGCGGCCCCAACTCACCAGCTAGGACTCTGTGTCACATGGGGCTCAGTCTCGGGGCCCAGAGTCTCAGTCAGGCCTGACCCTACTGCTGGCTGTGAGGGAGACCCCAAATGTCCTAGTCTCTAGTCTGGGAGCCCTCCAGGGTTCTCCAGGAGAAATTTCATTCCTGTTGGGGTCCAGGCACATCCTAGGCTGTCTGCCTCATGTGTCAGTGCTGAGACCCTCGGATGGCCACCCCGAGCTCTGCCCCCACACAGAGTGTGTCCTCCCTCTGCCTCCCAGCGCTGCCTGCTCTTCCCCTGTCACCCTACAGCCTTCAGTGCTGTCCCTGCCTGGCCCACCTGCCTGGCCCACCCGCCTGGCCCACCCACCTGGTCCACCCACCTGCACAAACGTGCTTCTGGGCATACAGACCAGGCCTTGCCTAGCCTGAGAGGCCTCATTTCTTTGGGGTTCAGCAAGACTAATTTGGGGATTGCAGGCCACCACCAGGGAGCCAGGTGGCGAGAAGAGCCAGCGCTATTATGGACAGGCCAGACACAGAGAGGAGGATGCTATCCGCTGGGCCCAGGAAACCGCTCTGGATCTCGCCCACTCTCCCGCCCTGAGGCCTGCGGCCTCCCCTGCACTCCCACGCGTCCTTCCCAAGCTTTCAGGACGTGGCCGCCGGCCTGGCTGAGCCTCCATCTCCACCCACAGTCTGTAAGGCCCACTAACTAGTCCCACGATGGCAGGGTACCCGGACCAGCGGCAAAGCTCGCCGGCTATTAGCCAGGAATTGGTGCTGGCCTGGCCAGGCCTGTGTGGCCCACAGTCGGAAGCTGGAATGTTCCAAAGTCTCTACTTGGGGTTGGAATCCTTCTGGCTGCTGGCCTGCCCATGTTTGCTTCAAGGACGTGGATTTTTGGGAATGCAATGTTGGGGAATTCAAGGTACCCCTGGGGCTCAGAGACAGTTCCCAGCTCTGGCGGGGTCAGGCTGCTCCTGGGGGCTGGGGAGGCTGGCTGTGGGTGGTCCCTCCCCACTTCATTTCCGGGCAGGAATGGACCAAGTAGGCCTTTTCTGCATCTTCTGTTTTCTCAGTTCCATGAACTCTGACCATCCCGTCTAAGGAGATGTCCCAGTCTGGCTCTGGCCCAGATGGCCAAGCTGAGTGCCTCTGTGTGTCCTGTGTCATCTCCTTGAAGCCCTGGGGTCCTGATTGGTGGAGTCAGGCTGCTGCTTGTCAGAAGTTTGCGCTCTGCCACCTGGTATGGTCACAAGTCAGGAGCCCAGGGTGATCTGAAACTCTTTCCAGGGAAGGCAGGGATCCCCCATTGAGAGAGGGACACCAAGAGAGCTGATTGGTTGAGGCACAGATGGCCATGGCTCTGGGTGGTGTGGCAGTCCCACTGTCATAGTAGCGTCTCCCCTATTGGGTGTGGCTCCTCCTCCCTGAAAATGTGAACTGCCAGCAATGTCTGGCCAGCAGGCGCTGAAGAAGCCAGTATTAAGTGGAATCAAAGGGACATTAAACAAAGCAGGAATGATTTACAATAAATTATGTAAATGCTGTCAGAGACACAGCCTCTGGTAGGCCCTGGTGGTGGCCGGGGTGCTTGGGTGACACATCTGCCACTGCAGTCCCCTGACACTGCAGCTGGGGAGACTTTTGGCAGCCATCACAGCTGGGAGGGGTGTCCCATCCCTAGGGAGGGGCTGCTCAAATACGTGGGGGTTGACAGCTTAACCCATTTAAATGCAACAATATAAAAACGTCCCCCAGGGTGAATGAGTAAGAGGAGGGGTCTCCCTCCCAGCAAGGTTCCTGCGTCACGCTGACTGTTGACCACCGACCACCTTGGTCAATGCATCCTCTAGGGTCTCTCCAACAGAGAGAGAGAGCAGGGGCAGGTGTGAAGTCAGTGCCACCGCAGGGCACAGGGCAGCCCTGGCTCCCAAGGAGCCCTTCACATGCTGTCCCCTGTGTCACTCACGCAGACTAGGGCTAACTCGCCCATCCCTCAGATCACGCTCCCACCTTTCCTTGTCCTGTCCCCTGCAGTCACCTGTCGATCCAAGGGTCTCCCCCCTGAGCTCCGGCACCGGCAAATACAAGTGGGAGGGTGAGGGTCAGGGAAGACGCTGGCATGCAGACCACCCAGAGGGTGTGATTCATCTCAGCTGGGTCTCAGGAAGAGCTGGACCTCCCGGTGAGGCACTGATGGTCAGGGCCAGGTGAGCAGGGAGGCGGGCTGAGGAGGAGCCTGGTGTCTGTGGGGCCAGCAGAATTGGCCTTCCAGGGGCTTTGCTGTGATAAAGGACCGCTCTGAAGCCCAGCCTTGGAAGGGACCCTGTGAGTGAATCTGCCAGGCCCAGCCCTTCCTGCAAGCAGGGGACAGGCAGAGCTAGGGGGCTGTGGAGGAAATGAGGTGGTGCCGACATCTGCCTCTGGCCTCCAGCTTTCCCACGGCCCCTTCAAAGTCCTCTGGAAGCACCCAGGCCAGCTCACCCCCAACTTCCTCCCCTCAAGGCAGCCCTCATCCTTCCCTCCTCGGAAGTGTGCTCATTAGGGGGTACTCAGTGGGTCAGGCAGGAAGGGCTGCACCCCACACCCCAAACCCCAACCTTGTAGGAGGACGTGGGAGGACTGTCTAGCTCCCCCCACCCCAAGTCTCAGGTTTATTAAAAACTGCCACCATCATGGGTGTCAAGAGGAACAGCCGGTTCAATATCACTTTTCACCTGACACAGGTTTTATTTTCTAGAAGGGGCAATTTAAGGCTCAGAAGAGTTAAGACACTTGCCCAAGGCCACACAGCCAGTCTGTGGCAGAGCTGGGATTAGAGCCCAGGGCCTGTGGTTGCAGAGCCCCAAAAAGACCCCGAGCCTTTCTCCCCTCACTGCCTCCCAGGTGACAATGGGCCACCCCTACCCCACCAGCACTGCCTCCACCCCAGCCTCTTGGCAGCCTGATGCCTGAGCTGGCACAGCCCTCAGCCCCCATCACAGGTCCGGGTCAGTGCTGGGGAAATGTTCCCAGTCCCCTGGCAGGCCTGGACGCATGGCCCCTCTAGGGCCTGCCTTGGCTGGGGTGCCTCTCCATAGCCCAGTGGACTCAGGGAATAGAGGAGCTGTGCCCCCTTCCCTGCCTTCCCAGGGCTCAGATGACCAAGTGACAGCAAAGGTGAGAAAGGGCAAGTTCCACTTGAGGGCAGGCGGTGGGAACATCTACACGTGGCTAGGAAGGGGTGTTTTTAAGCCAGCTGTAATAAGGTGGGATGATTCCTCACTCAGTACTGTTAAATCTTAGTCACTTGATATTGAAATGCTTAGAAACTGTTGCTGAGTTAAGACTCTGGAAAATATCTGAGGTCCCCAGGGAAAGGGCAGCCCCCTCCGTGAGCTGGTGGCTGGGTGCCCACCACTCGCCAGGCACAGGGCCCTGGCCCATGGTGGCAGGGTCACCCCTCCTAGCACATCTTAGGGGGCTGCGATTCCCCAAAGCCTTCAAGGCAATCCTAAGGCCCTGCAGCCATCCAGTCAGCACATGCCCATTTAACAACTACTGTGTGCCAGGAGCCCCACCACTCCCCACCTCGAGGGCCTTGTGTCAGAGCCCCAAGGAGAATGGGGCATGCAGTTGGAGAATGAAGGTCTAGAAGCTTCCATGCTCCTGTTTGACCTATCACGCTTTCTCCTGCTTTTGGATTCTGGGAGCTCAAAGGCCACATCTGGCAGCCCCCACTTCCCTCCCACTGAGCTGGCTGGCCTGGGGCTGTGACTGGACCCCCTGAGCCTCCTTGGAGAGAGGCAATGAGTGAAGACCAGCCTGCAGGGTGCTGACCACACAGGTGTACATGCTCGGGGTGCCCCCCGCCCCAGTTCAACATCACCTCTCTGGGCACCTGCTATTTCACCCCAGAGCCCTGCAGCAGGCACCTGGCTCAGGTGGGGCCCAGCCCCCTCCCTCACTCTCAGCCCTTCACAGACCCATTATGCTGCCCCAAGTAGGGTCACCAGATAAAATATAAAGCACTCAGTTAAATGTGAATTTCAGATATAAACAGACATTGTAAGTATAAGTATATCCCAAATGTTGCATGAGATATGCTTAGACTAAACGTTATTCTTTGTCGGAAATTCAGAGTTAACTGGGCAAACTGTACTCTTATCTGCCAAGTTGGAGGCTTCTGAGAGTAGAGTGGACTGTGCCCATTCTGTAGCCAGAGACTGGAGGGAAGCCTGAGGCCCCAGGCATCCTCTCCACCTTGTCCCTGGTCCAACACTACCCTGTGGGGACCCAGAAGGCAGAGGAGCCTGGACCATGGGGAGCTGGGGTGGGGGCAGCAGAGTGGCTTGTCTGGGAGACTGGCAGGGGCAGCTTGAAAGATAAACAGGGCTCTAAAATGCACCGTGCATTACAGTAAATGGTGTCTTCTGTTCAGGTCAAATGGTGCTGTGAGTGTCAAACAAGAATTTAGAAAATCTTCTCCTTTAGCTACTTTTTTGTCCTGGGGGCTGGGGAAAGAACATCATCAGGGCTCCAGCATGGCCTGTGGGGCGGGGCATCCCCCAATTTCAGGTGGCCCTTGAGCTGGGGTGACAGCAGAGGATGCTCGGGCCCAAGCAGGCATGGGTCTGGGAGTGAGGCACCTGTCACTGGAGGTATCCAGCCTGACAGAGGTCCAGGCTTGTGTTGACCCTGCCATCTGCCCTGAAGGCCACTCCCTACAGAGCCTGGCCTGGGCTGGCCTCTAGCCCCACATACTCCAAAGGGAACACCTCTGAGGCCCTGTTTCCAGGCAGTGCAGGGCTTGGCCCTGCTCCTTGGTGATGGTGTGAGGTGGGTTGAGAGGGGTTCGAGGGGGCGTGCCAAGGTGAATCAGCCCCCTGCAGCAGACCCAGGCCCCCTCCTTCTTAGGCATGAGCCCCCTGCAGCATTTGAGGAGGGCTAGGGGCCCCAGTCAGCTCAGAGTGGCTGGGAGGTGGGGCTCAACTTCCACTTCTCCAGAAACGCTCACCTGCTGGGTGACCGGCATCTCACCTCTCCCAGCCTCTGTTCAGGTCACTTCTCCCACCACTCATGCACTTGCTAAGTGTTTCTTGGCCACCCACCTTGGACAGGCAGGTGCCAGGTATCAGAGGCGCATTAAACATGACACTGCGGCCGCCCTCAGGAGCTACTGTCTGGCCTGAACACTGCGAGGTAAGTGCTGCAAAGGAGGTGTGTGGGGTCAATGAGGCCCCAAAGGAGGCACCGCTAGCATTTGGCTAAGCACGGGTGGGGTGTTAGCATCCCAGTGGTGGGCGCTGTAAGGCCAGGGCTGGGGCCTGGCGGGACTGCTTGGCTGGTGGGTCTGTGGTCCAAAGGGACAGTAGGGCAGGACAGATTGGAGACAGTGCCCAGAAGTGGGTCCTGCCGACTTGAGGAGGCTGACACAGAGCCCAGGACCACTGAGAGCTTCAAGAAGGAAAAGGGTATGTGGTATGGAGGGGGACGGTTGGAATGAGGAGGAGGAGGCCACATGAAGGGCAGGAGAAGGGAACGATGTGGAGTAAGGGGCCTCCACAAAGCTGAGTGGCTGGGTGGGTATGGTGATGGAGGTGCCCTCCAGGTCCCTGAGCTTGCGTGGGCACCTGCACGATCTGACAGAGGTGGCCTCGCTGCCCACTGCCCCATGGCCCAGCCTGCCAAGATGGAGGGCCCTCCAGGCAGCTTGAACCCCATGATTACAGCCATGTGCCCCGGGGAGGGGTTCTCTGGTTTCTACTTCCCACTGGCTGAACCAATGGGCCATTTTCCCCTCACTCCAGTTTTGTCAAGAAGAAGCTTTGCACTTAATAAACAAAACAAAACAAAATGAGGAAATAGAAAAAGCAGAACCAAATTTTCCAGAGGCCAGGAGGATTAAAAAAAAAACCTGAACACTCTGTACAGTTCAATTAAATATTTTTAATGCCAATTTCCAAATTGTCCTATGCTCATCTCTCCAACATTCCTTTCTAGCGATGTGAACATATTACTGCTTCATTGTTTCTAATGCCATTTTCTCATTTCATATCAATCCACGATCTGTTCTTCATTTCCCGTCTGGAGGGTGAGGCTGTGTCCAGTGCTGAGCAGCCCCCTCTGGCTGAAGAGCTCAGGTTTGAGCCTCAGGGCTGAGCCTGCTGATCAGATGCCACCCACACAGAGTCAGTGAGTATTGGCCCAGGGGACTCGGAGCCTTCGAGGACAAGGTTCTTGGATGGGCTGCTGGAGTGGAAGGTGGTGGGAGGAGGTCTCCTTCCAAGACCTTGAGTTCGACAACGCCCCTCCAGTATCTCTGCGGCCTCACAGGTCTATAAATGGGCCACAGAATACCTGAAGGCTACAGGCTTTGTCAGTTTAGAGATGCTGTCTTTAAAAAATAATGCTTATTTAAAACATCCATGCCCTGTGCCTTCTGTAGACCTCTGAAGGACAGAATGTGACTGAGGAGGGTGACAGTTTGTCACATTTAGAATTCCCTGCACCATGGGGCCCTGTGGGAACTCCTGTCCTGTCCTCCCCTTCCTTCCAACCCGACTTAGCAGCTGGCCCACTGCCTGGCCCCAGGCTATCTCAGCTTATTCCTGCTCTTCAGCTCTCTCCTGCCTGCCACAGGGCTTTTGCACAGGCTGCTCTCACTGCTGGGAAGAACCCCCTACTTCTCTCCAGTTGCTTTATTGTCCTAAAATAAATCCTCTGTCCCCTATCTTGGCTCTCCTTGGCACTTAACACAGCTTATAACTGTTTTCTTCCTTTATTCACAGACTTGTTTGTGGCTGCCTCCTGGCTGGAATGAAGCTCCAAGGGACAAAGGACAGGGCCTGTACTGGTTACCGTCACTGCATCCCCAGTTCCGTGCAAGGGCCTGACACACTGTTGACCTCCCACTAATTTTTGTCCAACAAATCACTAACAGCCCCCAGCTAGAACCAATTTTGAGCTTCACCTTAACTTTTAATGAGATGGGCAGTATGAAAAGGATCAGGAGGTCCAGGTGACCCCTGCCCAGGATCCTGCTGAGGCGCTCCTGTCTGACCTACCCTTGCAAGCTTTATTGCAGGGCTGAATCCTAGGGCTTTCCTGGTCCCCCTTGTAGGTGGCTGGGGCACTAATTGCTCTTTGAGGGCCTTAATTACTGACCATGGCCCTCCACTGCTAAGTAGTAGTACTAAAATAGAGTAAATGTTTTCTTTTTCTTGAAAAGTTCACATACACAAGAGAAGGTGCTGCTGAGCCATGACTGGCCAGTGCAGGACACCTCCTGGAATCTGCATGGGATCTGCCATGGTCCTGCCTTCCGGGGTCTTACCCCAGATCCCAAAGGTCTGGGAGGGTACAGGGCCTCCTGGGGCCTTTCCTTCTCCAGGAACAGCATGTCCAACCCATCCTGGCTACACTCTGTGCAATGTCACCATGCAGGTGGGGAAGCCCAGTATGCCAATGATCTTGCCAGAGCCTCTCCAAGTTTGGGGCCCGAGGCTCTCCCACCCACCACCGCCACAGAGCTTATGGTGAGGCCCAAGGCTCCTGGAGTCGACATGTGTGGACCAGCCTCCCTGCTCTTTGTCCAGGGGAAGTGGGGTCTCTCTTCCACCCTAAGTGGGCTTGTAAGGAGTAAGGGAGAAGCCCCTCAGGGGCTGCTCTCCCTGCCCAGCCCCAGAACGCATGCACCAGGAGCCAGCAGACTGGTGGTCGTGGAGAAGTGAAAAGCCTGGCAGAACCTCAAGGGCCAAGGAGCCAGGGTGGGACCCCGAAGCACAGGAGTCGGTGCTCTGTCCCTCATGCATTTCAGTGCCGGAGCGAGGGGCTGCAGGAGAGCCTGGCCCCTTCCCCAAAGTCCTACAGGTCTTGACCCAGGAGGGGGCTGGGCAAGGGACAAGTTCGCAGAAGCTGCCATAGGTGCGCTTGTGCGCGCGCGCGCGCGTGCGTGTGTATGTTGGGGGGGAATGCGGATGCTCGAGTACCTAGAATCCCACCCACGGATACAGCAGCACATCACACGGGCACGGTCACACCCAGGACACACATGCGGAGGGGGAGGGGCACTCAGGCCGCGGTCAAGGCCGCCGGCCCCGCCCCCTCGCCGACCCCCGCCCACTGCGCGGAGGTACTGGGGCGTGCGCCGGGGCGAAGAGGGGGAGGGCCCGCCTCCGCGACTCCGGCCGCCCCCGCAGTTGGGGGCGGGGAAGACGCCGGCGCCGCTCCCCCGCCCCCGCCAAGCTTCTCCGCGAGCGCCCCCTGGCGCCCCGAGCGCCTAGAGAGGGAGGGTGGGGGCGCAGCGGGGGGCGCGGGCGGTCCCAGCTCCGCCCTCCCCGGTGGGGGGCGGGGCGCCCTCCGCTACGGGGGAGGGGCGGCTCGCGCGCGCGCCTCCGAACCCGAGCAGCCCCTCCCGAAGCCCCCCGCCCGGCCCCGCCCCCCGCGCCGGCCCCGCCCCACCCCCGCCCAGTCCGTGGCTCACTCCGAAGTTTCCTGCGCCGCGGGCGGACAGGCTCACGGCTCGGTCTCCGCCCCGCCACCCGGCCCGCACCCCCCGCGCCCCCCGCTCCGCGCCCGTCCGCCCCGCGGACCCCTCTGCGCTGGGCCGCCGCCGTCGCCGCCAGGCCAGCCGGAGCGGGAACCGCAGCGCGAGCGGGAGGCGGCGGGCCGGGGGCGCGGGCCGGGGGCGGCGGCTCTCTACCCGGGGCCGAGCGCCTTGCCGGGTCTGCGGTGACCGCGCCGCCCGGGCGATGCCCTCGGGGACGCAGCCGGCTGCCGGAGCGAGGTGAGACGCGGCGAGGACGCGCGCCCCACTGTGCGCCGGGACCCTCTTCAACTTGAGGCAGCCCGCGAGGGAGCCCCTCAGGCGCCCGCCCCCGTCCCGGCGGTGGGGGAGGGGCCTCTCAGCCCTCGCGGGAGGGAGGGGGCGGGCGGGGGCGGGGGGCGCATTTGTCTCTAATGAGAAAAGACAAAGACATCCCGGCAGCCGCGGCTGTTCCCGGGGATCCGCTCCGCCCGAGGCGGGCTAGGGTGTCGTTCCCGGGACCCGGTCACCGCCTGTCCCCCGCAGGTGCTGCCCGCCGCCACCATGACCGAGGGCGCGCTGGCTGCCGACGAGGTCCGAGTGCCCCTGGGCGCGCCCGCCCCGGGCCCGGCAACAGCGGCGGGGGCGTCCCGGGCGAGCCCTGAGGCGCCGGGGCCAGACGCGGAGCGGGGGTCGGGGTCTGGTGCGTCGCCCCCCGAGAGCCCGGCGGCCGAGCGGGGCGCGGACCTGGGAGCCGACGAAGAGCAGCCCGTCCCGTACCCGGCACTGGCGGCTACTGTCTTCTTCTGCCTCGGGCAGACCACGCGGCCGCGCAGCTGGTGTCTCCGGCTGGTCTGCAACCCATATCCTTCTCGGGTTGTCGGGGTGTAGGGATCCGGGGCTTGGGAGTCCCGTGCGCGGGACCCCATTCGCGTGTACCTCCCACGCCCGGCCTCGTTGGACCCAGCGCAGGCTGAGTGCGCAGGACAGAGGCGCGAGGATAGCGCTCCTCCGAGAGAGGCGGCCGCGGGCTGCGCTTTGCGGGGCGGCGGGGGCGGCTCCTGTGATCCGAATGGGGTGTCCCCGCTCCGGAGCCACCTTGGGACGAGTGGGTGGAAGAGAAGCGTCGAGGCCACCGCGGGCTTGGAGTGGAGAGGGGTTGGTAGAGAAGGGAGGTCGGAACTCTCTGCGCCCCCATGAGTGCAGGTCTGGATGGGAATTCTCCCCTCTTGGCTTACTGAATGTCTGGCCTGAGGCAGGACCCTCGCTGGGGAAGGGGAGGCTGGCGGGACCTCGGTAAAGAAGCAAAGTTTTCACCCTGAGCCTTGCGCCTTGGAGCGCCCGGGAGACCCTGGAGGCCGGGAAGCTGTGCGCTCTTGCTGTTCGTTTTCCCCGGAGAGAGTCGGTGACGTTTGTTGTGAACTCGCCTTTCCAGGCTGAACTCGGTGTTGGGGCTGATTTAAGTCATGCGCAGCTGGGGGGTGGGGGGCAGGGAGGCAGCTGGCACCGCGCACTGGCACACTGGTGTTCCTTCTCCTGGTGCTCCGCTAGCCGGAGAGGAAAGGGCCATCCTTTCTGCTCCTGGTGAAAGCGACACAGACTTTCAGAGAAGGTTCCGGAGCAGAGCTGGGTCGGGCATGGGGCATTTCTGGGACGCAGGTAGTAGGTCTGGTGGCCCCCAGCAGGCAGCTTTAGGGACTGTCAGCAGGCCTTGGTTCATTCTGTCCCAGTTGGTTCTCCCACTGGCCCCAGGGACCTGGTTGCCAGGTGGCTGGGTCGTGGGCTCTGGGCATTCCCGCTTCTTGGCCTGGAAGGATTGGGTGTCCAGGGTGTAGGGGTGCCAAAAAGAGGCTGACAGAGGCGGGACCTTGCCGGTGAACTTTTTCTGCATGGAGACAGACGGAATGAGCAATGGGTGTATGTGTTTTTCCTACCTTGTGTGTTTAACTGTGCAAGTATCACACATAAAAGAGGAATCTGTACCGGAAAAGTAACAAACCGTGTTTTTTTTCTCTGAAATCTAAACTTGTGCAGAGTCAGGTTGAAGGGGGTCATTGTGGTCCCGGTGGAGGGTGGTGGCCTGAGGGCCACCCCAGCATGACAGTAGACTCCACTGCCTGCCTTTGTCCCCCAGCTCCTGGGTGGTCTTGCCCTCTCCCCCCACCCTCCACCCCAGCAGCTGCCAGGCTGTCCCTGCAGGGTGGCTGTAGGCTTGTCTTCTCTCCAGAACCCAGCCTGGAGATGACAGCTCCGTCGTTTTGGCAGGAAGGTGGCCTGGCTGGGTGAGGTGGTTAAGTGTCGAGATGAGTCCCGTAAGGCTTTGGGACTGGAGGCCGCCCTCCCAGCATATCCGTTATTTCCAGGCGTGTGCAGAGACCAGATAGAGAAGAAGCCCAGTGGGGCCTGCACTTTCTCTCTCCTGACAACCCCCTTGTCTGGCTGTTCTGTTCCTTTGCTGGCTGCTGAGGGAGTCTTTGAGCCTGACCCTGTATTCTGGGTGTTTAGGGTAGGTTGCGTCCTTTGGGACGTCTAACAAGGTGGTTTGTGTTACTTAGTTTAGGGGAGCTGGAGGGGATGCCGCAGGCAGGTGGGATGAGGCCCAGGGGGTATGGGGATGGGGCTGTTGGGGCTACCTGCTGGTATCCCTGTCTCTGGGCTTCTTGTGACCCCAGGAGGAGGATGTCCTGCATCCCTAGGAGCAGGAAAATGCCAGGAGCAGGAGGAGGAGGGCCCTCAGCCCGGGAGAGCATCCCTTCTGACTGGCAGTGGCGTGAAGGAGTGCAGGTCCAGGATCATTTTACCATGGCTAGCCCGTGGAAATTATGCCTCTGTTGAGTAGGGTGGGCTTGTCAGGCCCCTGGCGTACAGGGACGGCTGCTGATCTCTAGCAAATGCCAGACCCTGGTGCGGGGGTGCATTGGCTACAGAGAGAAACTAAAATAAGCCTGTGTGCTGGACAGGTGGGGACCTTGGGGAAGCCCATGGGCCTCAGCAGGGCTTTCCAGAGCGCTTCGGATTCCTGGGAGTCGGGAGGGGCAGCCTTGTGAGAGGCAGGGGTGCAGCGGGTAGTCTGGTTTTCCAGGGACTGCATGGTGTCTGCTTTGCTCTGCCCAAGGATGTGCCTTGGCCTTGGTCGCCGTTTTACTCTCTGCAGGTGGATGTCACATTGGCAGTGCCCACCGTCCTTGCCTGGAGCCTCTTCTGCTGCAGAAGGTAAACTTGTAGAGGGAAATGGGATAATTGGGTTTGCTCTGTGAACCCACACTCCATAATACAACTCCTCGCTCCCCAGAGGCTGGCAGAGTCCCAGCGGATGTCCTCTGAGCCCAGTCCCTAGGCGGGATTTGATTGGCAATTAGAACACAGGAAGAGGCCTTCCTTAAGCCCTGGGCTTTCTGGAACCCCCACGTAGATGGCCCCCCACACAAATAAACACATGTGCTCTGTTTTTACCTTAAGGGGTATCGGATCCACGCAAAGGAGCTTCCAAGGATGGCCCTTATCTGTGTTGATTTATTTTGCTTTTTGAAAATATAATTGTGCTAGAACTTTTGGGGCGAGTGCTGTTTCTCCTACACAGGTTTATTTATAGAGGAAGGTGGGTGGGATCTATGTGTTGTAGCCCGCACGGCTGGGTTGTGTTCTGCCCGGGCTCCCCCGGGGTTCTTGACTCGGTGCTGCCTGTGATGCAGCTGCCGCGTCCCAGCACCCAGGCCGGGCGGGGCCTCCCAGGGATGCTTACTGGCTGGGAAGGGAGCCCTGCCGCGGTCCCTGTGTGAGCCATGGAGGCCAGCTTTGTACCCCTGTGGGGAGGTGTGGAGACCAGGAGGTGGCTGGGAGGTCCTTGGGGGCTTGGGGATGGTGAACACCTCCAGGAGGTGTGTCCTAGGGACTGGGTACCGAATTCCCCAGGCACAGGACTCGGGGAAGACAAAGGACGTAGCAAGGTCACGAGGCTGCTGGAGGACAGAGCTGGGTGAGCCCAACCCGACTCGGGTCTGTATTTGGCAGAGCCCTGCCCAGAAGGGAGGTGAGGCTGACGAGTCCAGGTCCTTGAAGGCATCTTGTAAAAATCAGTGCCCTGGACTGTTGTACCACTTGTTCTGTGGTTGCTGCCAGTGCCTGGGTTCCTGGCGGCGTGGGTGTCCCAGTGAGGACACACGGGGCATCGACGTGGAAAAGGGCAGACTCCCATCTGCTCTCACCTGCCCCCAGAACCCCCTCTGAGTGGACGTTTCATGTCCCCCTCACCTTCCTGACCCCATGGCCATGACCCCTGAGCACTTGTGGAGCACAGGCCCCAGGGGTGCTTCCGCCTCTGAACCCCCTCCCCACCTCAGCACCTGCTTCTCATCCTGGGCCTGTCATCCTGATTCTGATGTGTGTTTATTTCCCTGGACCTGGAGTCCTCAGGCCGCCGTGCCCAGACTGGGGGCCTCACACCTCCAGGCTGGTGGGCCTGTGTGTCTGCGCGGGGGCCCTGGGCTCCCCAGTGTTCTGGTGCTAATGAGGCCGCCTCAACTTACTCTGACTGGAAAAGAAAGGAGTTGCAAAGTGTGTGTGTCTGCGAGGCCAGCTGTGCCCCTGTGGGGAGCTGCATGTTTCCCTGCTGTCGCCTCATGTTCTGAGGGCATGTGTTGTTCATGCTGAGCACCAATTGTGTGCCCCAGGCTGGGGAGGAGGGTGGAAGTAGACATCTCCTGCTGAGATAGGAGTTCGTGGTAGGTGGGCTTCCTGGGGAAGGGGGCATTTCCCCTGAGAGGTGGGAAGGGCAACAGTGAAGAGGTAGATCCCTGAGCACCTGCAGGAGGTGGGGTGGTTGCTCGGGGTGTGGGGCCTTTGACATGGGCCTGAGCTCTCCTTGATCCCTGAGTTAAGAGTGGGACTGTGCTGCGTCATTCTTCTAGTTTCTGTGCTCAGGAAGGCTTCCTGGAGGAGATGAGGCTAGGCTGGGCTGGGCCTTTTGGGTAGATATGAGAAGGAACAAGAAGGCCTTGGGGCAGGTGGGGTGTAGAAGGGGGAATTCGCATGAGCTAGGATTTGCCTGCCCAGGAGGGCCCTGGCTGTGTCCCTCCCTCAGTGCTGTATCCCTTCCTCAGAGACTGCCCAGGAAGGGTCCTGGCTGAGCCCCACTCTCCAAAGTGGCCTAGACTTCTAGCCTTGCTCCATGCCCCACCCGGGCACCTACAGGGCCCTGATCCAGGCAAACAGTTGGTGTCTCTCCAGCTTACTGGTGGCCTGATTAGTTGGCAGAGGCCAGAATGCGCTGATTAAGTGCTGTGTGTGTGGCACAGTGAGGCCAAGTGTGGCCCCCGCCCCCACATCTGCTGCCCAGCTGGACCCTGGGGATGTTCTGGGGGCAGGGAGAGTGGTGCGGAGCTGAGCAGGGGCTCCTGTGAAGGCTCACTGGTGGGTGGCCTCACTATACAAACCTCTCCAGGTCTGAGCTCTGTGCTGGGCCCGCGGGGTTCTCCCAGCAGGCATGCCCTGGACTTGGCAAACTTCCACTGTGTACCCAGTGTGGCCAGCATGATCGTGTTGTCGGTGCTTGGGCGGGATAAGCTAGATGAAGGCTGTTGGGGGCTGGGAGCCAAGGAGGCTGTCTGCTCGATGGACACAGAGGCCTATCAGGGGAGGAGACCTGGAGAGAGGGTGGATGTAGAGCAGGAGTGTTCTAGGCAGAGGAATGGCATGTGCAGAGGCCCTGAGGCAGGTAAGATGTGTCCATGTAGCTGGAGCAGGTGGAGGGTGTCCTGTGAAGTGAAGGTGAGGAGGGGCAGACTGGGCCATGGGGAGGGAGACCAGGAAAGACCTGTGAGCGTGGTGGGTGGGTGATGGGCTGGCTTGTGGTCTCAGAGGGTGGGTCTGCCTCCAGCTGGGATTGGGGCTCATTCCTTGAGGGAGGGATGGCATTGGGACCAGGCTTGGGGAGACGTTGAGGAGAGGGTAGATGGAGAGTCCTGCAGCATCAGTGGCCCGAGGTGAGGACAAGGCTGGTGCCAGCCCTTCAGGGCAAGCTCTTGGATGCAGCGAGAATGACATTCTGACCACCCAAGCACCGATCTGACTGCAGCAGGCTGTGGGCGCCCTCTGGCACAGCAGAGCGCTCAGAGGTAGTTTGGGCGCTCCCTGCGCCTTCCAGCAGCACTGGGCAAGGCAGCGGCTCCCTGGAGCTGCTGGCACGAGACTCGAGACTCTCCGTTCCAGGGTCAGGATGTGAAGGAATGTGGGGGATGGGCCAGCCTGTCAAACACTGGAAGGATGAATCCAAGGCAGCCCGTCTCAGGCTCTAGAGTCTAGACCTTGGCCCAGCAGTCAAGGTCAGGCGGGTAGTATGTTAGTTTCATGTATGTGGGTGTCACACATGTGTCCTTGCCTGCAAGAGACCGCCTGGGAAGGAGATGGCAGCACTTGCAACAGAGTTAGGAATTTTTTTCCCTCCGCTTTCTGCAAGTGGGTATTTAACTCAGAGGCACAAAAGACCAGTTGCTCTCTCCTCCTCTCAACGGTTAACCTTGTCAGAACTGGGAACACCTCTGAGTCACTGGGGCCTCGGTTGAAATTCCAAGCGGGAAGTTAAAGACAGGCGCTCGCCCATTCTGGCAGATGTGGGGAGTGATTTAGGGCCCGGCTCCCTGGTGGACGTCAGGGAGAGCCCAGGCAGGACGGGTCTCAGGGGGAAGCAGCTCAGCCCTTGAGAGTTGGCAGCGAGTTTGGGCACCGTCCCCAGAGCACTGCGCCCGCCGTGGATGACAGATGGGGGCCGCTCTGCCACGCTGTCTTCACAGAGTGAGTAGTGGCTCGTCGTCATCTTGCTCAGGAGGAGCCCCGCTGAACACACAAACACCTCCAAGAGGTGTCCTGTGTGGCCTGACAGGCGTGTGCAAGGGCACTGGTGTCCTGGGCCCCTGGGGCGCTTGCCCCTCTGTTGCAGGGAGGAGCAGGGTGTCGGCGGTGCTGGAGGAGCCTGGAGCTCTGATTAGTGGGGACAATTGATGAATGTGCTAAATTAGAGCGTGCTGGTGGGGACGCTGCCAAATCTCTGTGCTACTGGGGTTCAGTGGGGAGCAGGGATCCTCGTGGTGTGAGCAGCCCACCCCTCCATGGCCACAAGCAGCTCTTGGATGTGTGGGGATTTCAGGGGCTCTGGGAGACTCCCCTTCCTAAGTGTGATGCTGATGTGGATCAAGGCAGTGTCCCAGAGCAGCCCCCAACCCCCAACCCCTTCTCTCTTTGCTGAAGTAGGGGACAGCGCTGGCAGAGAGAGGATCTAGAACCCCCTCTGCAGGGACTGCCCTGGGTAAGACCAGCCCCCTCCCTTCCAGTCGGTCTAGACTGGTGCAAGTATGCCTCTAGCCCTGTCTGGTGTCAGGTCTCCCTCCTGCACGGGCCTTGGGCCAGGCCTCAGCACCCAGCATGGCTCGCCTGAACCACTCAGGCACATAGGGAGCTGATGTTAATGAACGCGTTTGTGGCTGGGTGAGGGGCAGAGGTGGGCTGGGTGGGTGGTGATGCTTGGGGGCTGCTCAGGGGCTGGTGTGCTGGCTGACGGTGCAGGGAGGAGGCCAGCAGCCCCCTGGCCTACTTGGAGCTGGGGGACAGGTCAATCCTCCTGGGTGGGCATGGCCCCTGTGCTCCTGCCTAGAACTGTGCAAAGCCTGACCGTGCACCAGTGCCAAGACGCTTGCCAGGCAGCGGCTGGCCTGCTTGGTCACGCTGTCCTCTCGTTGTTCTGGGCTCTGCCAGCACCCCTCCCCAGCTGGCTTCCAGGTGAGGTCAGTGTGCTGATGCAGTGAGGACAACACCCCTTTTCTGGGCTGCAGTGGCCTCTCCGCTTCCTGCCCACCTGCCCGCACCTGTTGGAGCCCTTGGTTGGGAGTGGTTGTGTCTCAGCCCCTTGCTGGCCTGAGGATTGTGGTGGGGCCACCCTGACACCACTTTGTGGGGCATGATCCCTCGAGGCAGGACCCCCCCACCCAGTGAGGCTGGGGCCAGGGCCTCCAACATTCCTGGGGGATCCTGGTCACTGGAGGAAGGTCTACGGCCCCTTCCTTAGCCTGGGTGGAGCCCCAGGTTCTCTCTCATGTCACCATTTTCTTTTCCATCACTGACAGAGCAGGGTTTGCCAAGTGCCCTGGTTCAGGGAGTGAAGGACGCAGTTTAGTTCAGGCCGGCTGGTGAGAGGCATTGGAAGCTGATCGGGACACAGACCACCGGCCCCACTCCCAGCCCCCTCCCCAGCTCTGAGAGTGCCCAGTCCTGCCCCAGGGTCCCTTCACCCTGGCCTGCATGGAGGGTGTGCAGCGTTGGGTGCATTAATGGAGGGATGGAAAGACTAGGAGGATTTTTCTAGAAGGTGGTAGAACTTCTGGGGTGGACAGAACTTGTGTCCCTGAAGTCCGCGGCAGGGAGGCGAGGGTGGGCTCTGAGCTTGGGGTCCCCTCCTGCTCCAGGCCCTGTCAGGGTATCAGAGGCTGGGGCCCCATTGCACCCAAGTGCTGGGGCCACTAGGGTCACCGCTCCAAAGCTAAGGGGCCTTGGTGTGTGAAGTCACCTCCTGGACTTCGGTTTTCCCAGACTGGTGAACTAGGGGAGGGCCTTTCTCAGACTGCTCTAGGCCTCCTTTGGCCACTGAGGGCCTTTGGGCAATGCCATAGGGGAGCCTACCCCTCAGGTTCTCAGGTGCTAGGCCTGGGCTGCTGACTTGGCACCACTAGGGTGACCTATGAGCCCCTTCCAGGCACCCCAGGAGGTCTGGGGCCAGCTGCCGCTGATCTTGCCCTTGGTCTCAATGGTTCTTGTGACTGTAAGGAGGTGCCCACCTGTTGGTCAGGACAGCCACCTCCCCTGAGTCCTGTGTGGTTGACATGGAGTGGGCCAGACCCCTGGAGCAGTGTGCACACTCTGGGCTTTGCCCTTGGTGCTGGCCTGGGGTGGGACTGGTCCTCTCTGGCCCTAGGGAGCCCTCAAAGGGAACAGAGAACAGGCATGAGGGTAGCAGGGTTGGGAGCTTGGCAGAGGTGGACCCCCTGCCCTAGATTAGGGGCATCACTGCAGGCCTGGGCAGAGCAGCCAGGCTGGTGGGGGTACCGGGAGCGGTGGGGGAAGGCAGGTTGGGCACTGAGGGTGGAAAGAGCATGAGGGGCATTGCGCCCATTGGGGTGCAGTGTCTGGGGTGTGGCTGTGGGGGGCATGCACATCATACACACAAACCGGCATGTGTAGGCTTGTACACGGGCTCAAGTGGGTCCCCCAAATTCACATGCAGCCTCAGAACGTGGCCTCATGTGGAGATGGAGTCTTTGCAGATGTGGTCAAGTTAGGATGAGGTCAGTCTGGGCTGGGGTGGGTCTCAGTCCTATGACAGGTTGTCCTCTTGTCCTCATAAGAGGAGCAGATGCAAGGAGAAGCCACCTGAAGGTGGAGGAAAAGGAAATTGGACTGTGAAAGAGAGTCAGATGCTGTGTGATGCGGTCATACACCTTGGACACCCAGGGTGTCCTACAGACAACAGAGGCTGGGAGAGGCCTGGGATGGATCCCTGCTCATGGCCCCCAGAAGGACCAGCCTGCTGACACCCTGATCTTGGTCTCCTGACTTCCAGATCGCGAGAGGACACGTTGCTGTGGTTTAAGCCCCTGCCGCCCGCCACTGGTCTGTGGTGCTTTGTTTGAGGGACCCTCCCCAGCTCCAACACCTGGACTTGCCCTGTGCAGTATCCCCAGAGGGAGAGGCGGGAGGTGTGGGAAGTATTAACAGGAGGCAGACCCTCCTGGGATAAATCCCGCCAGCCGCCCCATGTCAGGCTCTCCAACGAGGAGCAGGAGAGGGAAAACCAGCCGTGAAATCAGTCATTTGGAGGTCTTGTCACCAGGGAGGCCTGGTTAGACTTTGAGGGTGGTGTCTTGGGTGCCGGGGGGTTGCCCCTGCCCCAGCCTGGGGGGCTTCCCTGAGGGGGTATCTGTCCACGACCTCAGTCCTTCAGGTGCCTTTCTGCTGCGTGCAGACTGCAGAGAGCCCTCTGGGAGTCTGGGGTCCTTGCTGAGCACCCCCTGTTCACTCGAGGGCCGTTGGGGGCTTTCTTGCTGCTCCTGGAGGGTACAGTTTAGGGGCAGTGGTTGCCAAGGGAGCCCTTGGTGTCCAGCCTCGCCTCGCTCTGTATTGAGACCCTTGGCTGAGCCAAGAGTGTCCTGCTGGGTGCAGCATGAATGGCTGGCAGGTGATGGGCTGGATTCCCAGATGGGGACCTGGCCTAGCAGCAGGGACTTTGGGAGGCGTCTGGGCTCCAGCTGCTGTCACATCGAACTGGCCAGGAAAGAGACAGGCTTGGGACCGGAGCTGGACGCCCCCAGGATCCACTCCTTCCCTGCTGGAGCCCAGCCCTGGGCTTTCACAGATTTCTAGGGTGCCCTGCTTCAGGCCTGGCTCTTGGAGGTTCCCATGGACTGGCCTCAGGTCTCTCAAGGCTACTAGGCTCCTTCCTATGGCCCTAGGACTGTGTTCAGGGCTCTGGGGCAGCACTTGGCTGTGTGTAGGGGGGCAGGGGACACGCAGACAGATGAGATCCAGGTCCTGTCATGGCTGAGATCGACCATTGCCTGTTCTGGGTGGACAGTGGGATGGGGCTGGGGAACAATCTGCCGGGGCCTGGGTGTGAAGGCCAGGTATGTGGGCCTCGGGTGCCCCCCTGAAGGGTGGATGGGGGTCAGGGACCTGGCTTGGAGACAGGGAAACAAGTGTGGGGGCATCTGGAGGTGGGCAGGAGCCTCAGGGCCTGGGTGCACGTTGGGTGCACTCCCAAGAAGGGGTAGCCAGGAGGGTCCACTGAGCAGCTAGCCTGCTTCTTGGATGCCCAGCCCTGTGGGGCCCCTCCTGCTACAGGGACAGGAAGCCTTTGGGAAGGTGTGAGGGCAGCAACGACCGGAAAGGGTGGAGGCCACGTGGTTCTGCCTGCTGCGTCCCTTTGTCTTTCAAGCAGTCGCCAGGCGGCCTTGGTCTGATGAGTCAGCCTGCATTAGCACCTCATCGAAATGGACAAGAACATGTCCCAGGTCCTGGGCTGCTGGCAGGGCAGCCGCCCGGCCCAGCTTGCGGAGTGGGCCTGCTGCGTCCCTCTGATGCTGTGTGCTGTGCCTCGGGCGTGGCAGGCCTGGTGCTCTGGCAGCTTCAGTCCCGCAGGAGCACCCTCAGGCTCAGGTTTTAGAGTTGTTTGGTTCAGTGGGAGTTCTAGGACAAGGAGGATTCCCCCACGGTGAAGGGGGGGCCACACAAGGGTGCAGATGGTGGAGCTGACCTGTTGGGAGGTGGGCAGGGGTGCAGGATAGGTCCCCCAGCAGGGGCAGGAGACATGAGAGGTGCTGGCAGGTGGACCGTCTTGGGTGGGATTGAGGCAGGAGGAGGCCAGCTGAGTGTGGGGACCTGGGTTCCCTGGGAACAACCCCCCATTTGCTGAGTGCAGTGCTGTGAGTACTCAGATGCAGGATCAGGGGGCAGGAACCACTGTCCTGAGGAACATTCTAGAAGTCAGAAACTGTCAGGAATGGCCAGCCGGTCAGCCTGGGGCACAGACTTACAAAACAAGTCCCCAGACCAAGGGTTTTTGTTTCAGAAGCGGGTTTTCCTTGCTATTCCAGAACCTTTGAAAGATCTACTGTTGAAATCTGGGTCGCTTAAATAGGAGGGGGAGGCAGAACTGTCTCAAGGACCTGCAGGCAGAGGTGGGTAGGCTCAGGAAAGTGGGTCCAGCCTCACCCCACCCCACCTCCATTCAGTGCTAGTCAGCCCAGTGGACTTCTGGGTGTTGGTGCTGGTGAGGGTGATGCCTAGGCAGAGAAAAAGGGGGTGTCTGGGCCTGGAGGTCTGTGGAACCAAGCTCCTCTCCTGAGAGCAAACCGTATGCTCTCCACTCCCCATCTGGTCCCTCTGAGGTCTGGCAGCACCCACACCCCGCTCTCCGAGTCCAGTATTTTACTGGTTTCCCACCCAGCCCTGCCCTGCCTTGCCCTGTCCTCGTGATTTCTCTTAGTTCCTGAGATTCAGGTCTGGACCTTGACTGAGTGGCAGGGATTCCTTGCATTTGTGTATTTCCTCACTTGGATGGCACCAGGACTTGGGGGATGGGGGGCAGGCCGCTTCGTGTGGTCAGGATGGGGTTGCCAGGTTCCTCCTGGGTGTGTCTCACCCCAGAAGGCCGTGCTGAGCCCTGGGTCATGTTCCTGCCCACAGGAGTTGGGAGGGCCCTGTGGGTCAGGTGCCTGGTCACCTCTGACCTTGGGGCTCACTGTGTTTGCCATGAGGAGCTCTTCACTCTGTCTTAGCCCTGGAGGGGCACTTCAGCACCTGACTTCTGTCTACCAGTGAGGAAAGTGAGGGTCAGAGTGGGTCCCTGCATGGCCCCCGGGATTTGGAGCCCAGGCAGGCAGACCCTGGCGCCCGCTTTTTTCTTTCAGTTTGTTGAAATGTAACATGCACACGGTACAGCCCAGTCAGTGAAATGCACAATTTGTTGGTCTTTGCTGTGGTCAGGTTTGTGCAACTGTCACTCTAGTCAATTCCAGAACTTTTTCATCACCCAAAAAGGACACTCCTCCCTATCAGCGGTCACCCCTCCCCAAGTCTGCATTCTGTCTCTGGATGCGCCTGCTCTGGACGTTTCACAGAAATGGGATCGCACATGAAATGTCTGTGATTTTGCATCCTTGGGGCTCATCCAGCACATCAGTGCGTCACTCCTCTTAGGGCTGATGTGGTGGGACATGGTGTTCCTTGTTTGTTGATTGGTGGACGTGGCTGTTCTCCCCTTTTGGTTGCTATAAATGGTGCTGCCGTGAGCGGTTGTGTCCGAGTTCTGTTGGGAATGTACCCAGGAGCGGAATTGCCGGGTTATAGGGAACCGTGTTACATTGTTTGAGATGCCAAAGCGTTTTCCAAAACAGCACCTCCTTCCTGTCCATTTGCCCCCTGGACTTGGGGTCTCTGAGCCAGTGGATCTGCAACGGCCTTGGCAGTAGTCCCAGAGGAGGCAGCTGGTGGGCACTGGACATCACACCCAGCCCATGCCTGAGCCCACTGTGTGAGCAGGACGCACTCGTCTCCTCTCCTGCAGATGCTCCTGGGGCGTCCCCTTGGGAGTCAGGCAAAACTGCCCAGTGGGTTTAGAAGAGGGGTCCTGGGTTGAGTGGGGCTTCTGGTCTGGATCTCCTTTCGATGGACCATCCAAGTGGAGCTGTTGGAACCACATCCTGGCACACAGATGGGTGCATGGGAGGGGCGGTGCTCAGACCTGGGCCAGTGGTGCCAGGCTGCAGGTGGGAGTAGCTGGCGTGTGTTTGCCCAGCATCTATTCCTCCATCAGCCCTCTGGAGAATTTCAACACCCACACTTGGAATAAAAAAAATTATTAATGAGCTTGGTGCAGTTGCCATGGGAACCTGTTGCTAATGAATCTCTGGGGTTTCCTTTTACCTCTGCAGAGAAGCTCGAGGCCCAGGCCCGAGCCGTGCTCCCAAAGACGGCATGTTTCCGACTAATCAATTAGGTTGCCGTGGCAACGCCTGTCACTAATCCCCAGCCCAGCTCCTGGTTTACTGGCATGGCCCGAGTTACATAAAGCGATTTAGTGTGTTCAGGGCTGCTCCCAGATTAGAGACCCCTTGCCCCCCAGCTGGCACCTTGGATGCCTGTTTCCAGGGTGCCCCTGCTAACTGCCGTCCCACCCCCTCCAGGGGCCACAGGTAGGGTTCCCTAGACTCAGAAGACAGACGCACCAGTGCCTGTGGCATTTGACTTTTTGTTGGAAAGAGAAGCCCCAGAGGGTCGGATCTTTGCTTGGTCCACTGTGTGTGCGGTGCCCAGAGGGTTGGCACTGGCAAGTGCTTGGTGAACGCTGAGGAGACCACAGGTGGGACACTCAAGGCCGTGGAGCTGGCTCATTCCCAGGTGGCCTGTTGCCCCAGGGCCCCCAGAGGTAGCTGCTTATCCCCAGGCCAGGCGGAGGGAGTACATTCTAGGAGCATGGGCGCCTGAATCTGAGAGATGGGCCAGAATCCTGAGGCGTGGGCATAGGAGGTGAGGGTGGGTTCCAGGAGTCCCGCCCTGTCCCGTTAATGGGAGGGATCCTGTGGTGACCATGCACGCCCTCACCCACCCCCAGGAGCCCACAGGGTCTGGACTGCTCTGATGCTAGCCTGATGCCTGGGGCTGCACGTGGTAGGCATCTGGTAGACATCGATGACCTCCCTCTTTGTTCTTCTGGCCTGAATATTTGAGGCCCTGCTGTGTGCAGGTGCTTGCAAAGGGTTGGGAAGTGGAAGAATCTTGCTCTCAGTGGTCCTGCTGTCTGCCCAGGGGCCTGGCTCTAGGACTGGGTCTGCAGTGCAGGGAGGTGCTGTGGGGCCCACCAACCTGGGCAAGGAGGCCACTGGACTTGGGGTTTTGTCTCTCTCTCCAGCTACTCTTGGACATCTTGCAGCTGCCCAAGTGAGTGCTGGGTGGGAGGCAGGTGGCCTTTCTCATAGTTGCAGGTGGGAGGGCTTCCCAGAGGAGGTGGTCTCCACAGGGCCCTGATGGCAGGAGGGTGGGAACAAGGTTCCCTGTCAGGGTAATACCCAGCGTGTCTTTGGACCCTGGTTCCCCTGAGAGCCCCTCATTCCAGCTCTGGGTACTGCTAGGGGCACCAAGCCCCTCAGACTCCTGAGCATGCCCTCTCCCACCCCCTCCCTCTGGGGTGATCAGGACACCCTGAGCCACTCCCTCTGAATGAGCATGCTCAGGAGGCCGTGACAGAGCTACTCAGACAGGGCGGCTGAAGCCACACAAATGTGTTTCTGCCAGTCCTGGAGGCTGGATGTTGAGATCAGGGTGTGGGCAGTGCTGGCTTCTCTTGAGGCCTCTGTCCTTGGCCTGTTGGTGTCTTCATCCTGTGTCCTTATGTGATGTCCCTCTGAGCATCTCATTTTTTCTCATAAGGACACAGTCTGGATTAAGGTCCAACCCAGTGACCTCCTTTTACCTTCATCACTGCCTTAAAGACCTGCATCTCCAAATACAGTCACATTCTGAAGTCCTGGGTGGCTATACTTCAACATAAAAATTTCTAGGGGAGGCCACTCTGCCCATAGCACTTCCCCAGAGCCCCCCCAGGTGCTGGCTGGACCCTGCCTTCATCTCTGGGGTTCTCTGGTCTTTCTGAGGCCCAGGCGGCCCCCCTGGAGCACGAGGCAGGGCTCCCGGTGGGGAGCTTCCCCCACAGCCCTCTGACAAGTCGTTCCCAGCTCATGTGGGTGCCTCCAGCCACACCCCCCAGTCTGCTCTCTGTGCCTGCCTTGGGGTCCCTGGCAGCACCCCACTCTCAAACACCTGGCTGGTGACAGTCTGAATCATAGGCCTGAAACGGGGCCCATGGAGCCCCACATGGCCCAAGTGAAGGGGAGGCTGCCCACTGGGGCCAGGGTCTCAGACCCTGGAGAGCCCCTGCCTGCCCTGGAGAGAAGGGGTGCTTCTGCCTTGGGCCTGAGGCTTGGTAAATACCGGAGTCAGGGCAGCAGGGAGGATGGAGGAAAGGTTCTAGGCAGTTACAGATAGCAGAGTGGTCTGATGCTGGGGGCCACAGCTGTGGAGTTTGCCAGGGTTGGGGGTGCTGAGGCCACAGATGGAAGGGAGTGTGGCCGGGCCCTGGGCGGCCATTCCAGGCCTGAGGTCTCTCAGCTCCTTACGTGGCTGGTGGAGCTCCCCAGCCCATGGCTATGTCCATACAGGACGTTTGTTCTGACAGAAGAGGCTGGGGTCTCACCCTGAAGACAGGGAGGGTTCTGGGTGATGGGGTGAGGTCCTAGGTGATGGGGTGGGGTCTGGAAATTGCACTAGTTCTTCAGGTGAGTGGTAGGCAAGTGGGCAGGTGGACAGGTGCAGGCGGAGGGTGGGACTCAGAAGCCTGAGTGGCGCCCTATCCCCACCGCCAAGCCGTCTCACACACTGGGTGTCCCCTCCCTGGGCTGACACCACAGGCCAAGGGTCAGCAGTTAGATCAGAGGCTTGTCCCCCAGAGCTCATGGCCACCCTGGGCTCGTCACACAGTAGTCCCCCGACCATGTGCTTGTGCCCTGCTTCCTGGAGTTACTGAGCCTGATGAGTTAATGCCTAGAGTGACCGTGGCCCTGCACAGAGCCAGGAGTCGTGGGTCATCCCTGCCCTGCTAGCCAACAGCACCCCAGGCTTGTGAGGCCCCCGTTCCTCTGAGTGGCTGTTGAGGTCGTGGTCCAGCTTCCCTGGACTTCTCTGTTAGGCGTCCTTCTTGAAGGAATGTCATCTCATCTGCTGGTGGAGGCACTGACCAGAGGCGGAAGGACTGGGCAGCTGTGCCTCCCCCATGGCTGGGGTATTTAAGTAGAGATGTTGCCTGAGCGGCCATGTGCAGGGGTGTCTCCAGGGGGCTCCACAGGCCCTCCCAACCCACAGTGGGACAGGGCAGAGGTGGGCTATGTGGTGTTCGGGGCCAGATCCCCAGGGTCCATTCTGGCCATAGGGATCCTGTGGACTGGTCCCCCAGGTCTACTCTGTTCCTCTCATAGTCACGTGACCTGAAATGTAGCCAAGTCTGTATCTGTTGGGATTTGTGGCTGGGTGTGTGTGCATAGGGTGATAGGGGCCCAAGGTGCCCAGCCAGTGGCTTCTGCTGTGTGCTCCCAGAATAGGCAGATCTCTCTGTCATGGTCCCCAGACATGGGGCCCGCGTGGTGGTGTCAGTGCAGGGATTGGAGCAGGGCTCCCTGTGACAGCGGACACCCCAGGAGGTGTCTGTTCTTCCCTGGCCTGGGGCAGACCCAGATGGTGACCTTGCAGGGGGCACTGTGCGGGAGAGGGGCTATCGGGGGCTTCACCGCTGATTCGGCCCTCTCAGCTCCCAGCACACTACCTCCTCCCACCTTGGCCCTGGCTGCAAGTCCTGTCCCAGAACCCTCTCAGGAAGGCGACGTTCTCTGTACCAGCCTCTTGGCTCATAGGCTGACCCCTCATGGAACGGGCAGCGTCTGGCCCCAGGCTTGGCGGCCAGAACTCAAGAACAAGCCTCTAAGTTCTGTTGACCGCCTGATGCCTGAAATTCCACCGCGGAGTGCACTCTGTCCCAGGGCAGCACCCTGTTCCAAGCAGACCCCCCTGCCCCCCGCAGTCCCCCTGGAAGCCTGTGGACAGGAAACTGGGGGCGGGGCTGAGCCCTGGAGCACGAGATTGGGATGCAGCCCTGCCCTCCACCCATCAAGGCCCATCCCTGGGTGGAGCGGGGTGCTGCTGGTATAGTTGGGAGGGTGTTTACTGTTCTGAGTGCCGCACCCCCTATCAACAGCCGCTGGGCTCCCCATGCCTGCCTTCTTGCGGCCTCTCAGGAGGTCTGGACAGGGTGGTGTGACTCTCCTGTGGGCTGGGGGCCGGGATCCCTCTGTCTGTCTCTCCCAAGCCTGGCTCCAGTCCCGGGTGAGTGGATTGTGTCGTGTTGTGACCTGCTCCCCTCTGCGAGGCCAAACCCTGCAGGGCCACGTTGGGGAGTTTGGGACTCCAGACAGAGGCCGGGGTGTTTTCTGCACGTTTGAATTACGGTTGGCCTGTGGGCTGGTGGGAGCAAGCGATGTTTTAATTCCTAATTTAGACTGTTTATCTGCAAAGCTCTGGAAGCCGGGCGGGAAGAGACTCCCCCCCCACCGCCGTGTCCCTCCCAGGCGCCTCCTGCCTCCAGCACACTGGGGCACGGGTGGGGTCTCCCCTCTGGGCCCCTACCCCAGCCATCCCCCGATGGCCTCCTAGATAGGGAGGGTGTCTCTGTGTAGTCAGCTGGGGACTACCCACCCTCCAGGAGGGGTGGCCCCCTCTCACGCCTTCCAGGCCTTTCTTTGGGCCGGGACTCGGAGTTGTGAGGAATCTGGCGGCAAGGCCAGGAGGACTCAGCTGTGGCCTCATCTGAATTTTACCGTAAAAGAGGGACTAGAGAAACGGGGAGAAGAGCCCAGTCAGGGAAAGCAAGCCTGCATTACTCCCCCTACGCAGGTCCTCTCCAGCTCACTAACGACCGTCCCAGGATCTATGTTGTGTTTCCAACTTTAATTAGAAAACATATTTCTTTCTCTGGCCATAATGATCTGGTTGAGGCCGGGCTTGCTTCCCAGTTGCCATGTCAACCGGATTTGCACCCCTTCAACGTCCTCTCCCGGCCCATCCTCTTTGGAGGGGGCTGGGTTGGGGACTGACCTTGCCTTTGGAGTGTCCATGACACACCTGCTACTTGCAGGAACTCCTAGCTGGGAGGGTGCTGGGCTGAGCTCACCCCTCATACCACCAGAGACAGCATGCTGTCACCTTGGGATCTGGAGGCCTGCAAGGGTCTGGGGCTGTGTGGGCCTGTGTGGGCATCAGCCATCAAGGAGATCTCTATGGGGGTATGAAGGTGTGGCCCAAACTGGGGGGAGCTGGTGACAGCTCTCCTTGGAAAAGCCACTTGGACTGTGAGGAGCTAGCCCTGGCCTGCTGGAGGCTTTGCAGACCCCAAAGATCCCCCTCCAGGCAGCAAGCCCACCTGCTGGCTGCAGGCCTGAGATCTACCTCCCTGCTGCTTCCACCGCATCTGGAGCCAGCCACCAAATTGCGAACGCTCATGTCCTTGAACCTTGGCCTCATGGAAGCTTCTAGAAATGGGGGAGGGGCTCTGAACTGTGCCTTGAATGCCTGAGTGCAAAGGACACCCTCTGGGGCTTCTTCTGTACTCCCCAGCTCTACCAGTCACCCTCAGGCTGCCTTCCAAGCCCCCTTCCCACCAACAGGGCTTAGCTCGCCTCCCCCAGGCAGCATGTGGCAGCGGCTCAAGGAGGGAACCCAAGACGTGGGAACAGCAGGTAACTCGCGTGCTGGGAGCTCGGGGATTCCCTAATTAAAGGATTTATTAGGAAAGCACCCAGCGTCCTTGGCACGGGTTTCCTGCAGCCACACATACTGATGTCGGCCTTCAGCCTGCAGGCAGTCTTGGGGGCGGCAGAGGGGCGGGGGGTCCCTGCCCTGAGAGTGGTGGCTTTTGGGCTTTCACTGGCGAAGGTCCACCCTTGGAAAAGATGGGCTTCACTCTCCCAGGAGGGGCCTGCTGAGCCCTGAGTGTCCCCCAGTCAGGGCCTTGCAGGGTGGGGGCACATCTGGGACCCTCAGGGCCCCAGCCAGCCCTGTGGTGATATGCTCAGGCCTCGGGCAGACACAGGGAGGGGTACCTGGGAGAGCACAGGGTAGAGCCGCTGACCTGCACTGGGTGTGGGAGTAGCATTCATGCAGCTGGAAGTGCTTCCGTCTCCTGTGGATGTTGAGGTGTGGTTGTTACTGGGAGCCAGTCGGAGCCCAGGGGTGGCCTGTGGAGGGGCTTTGCACAGTCTGGGGTCCCTGATAGGTAGCAGGTCTAGGACCTGGGAGCCATAGGCCCAGTGGGCTCAGAAGAAAGCCCCTTGTGGGGAAACTAGGTGGGTGGTGGGATGAATCTGAGCCCTGAGTGGGGTGGGGACATCCTTCGGAGTATGGGAGCCCCTGACATGATGGGACGCCAGGACCCTGGGATGTGCTGGCTGCTGTGTTCTCCAGCCCCTGAAACAGAGGTTCCCAAACTCCAGGGCCTTGGGATTAATCGAGGCCCCAGGGAACTTCTGCGATGAGGCTTTGTCTTGCTGTTTACTTTATTGGAATTTAAAACTGAGAAGTTTAGAAATTGCTGTGCAGTCATTCATTTAAAACAGTAATAAACCCATTATGTGGTAACATAGCATTTTGCTTTATGAAAAACATCTATATTGTCCAAAATGTAAAAAATAGCCAGAAGAGGGGTATTTCAGGGTTTTGCAAGTCTCTTGACCACCTTTCCTGATGGAAGAATCAGAGATGGCAGGGCCTCTCCTGCTCTGTGTGCCCCTGGGCGCGAGTGAGGAAGGGGTGAGTCCTGGCCCTACTGAGGACCCTCAGTCTGGGGCAGCAGTACTCACTCAGGATTCCCGGGGCTTCTTCCGAAAGGCTACCTCCTGGGGTGGAGGTGTCATCTGGATCCCCGCTTTCCAGGTGGCTGACTGCCCCAACCCATTTGGGCAGTTGGGCCAAGGGTCTGGCTGGTCACCCTGGCCCTATGGGCACGGGACCCAGAAGGCACATGCTTTGAGGAGAAAGAGTAACGCTCACCAGCAGCAGATGTAAGTTTCACTTTTCACCACAGACACGGGGACTCACTGTCTCCCTTCTGGAGGGGGTGTCAGCCAGCAGCTCCCCCAGTGTGGGCCCAAGCCCCCAGCCAGGCTGGACTCAAGGGGGAGACTGTGTCTCGGCCAGGCTGAACGGGGCCTGTGAGCACTGAAAGGGAAGACCTTGCTCTGGTCAGGCTGTTGGGGGTCCAGTCCTGCCCAGGGCCTCTCCCCCAGCGGGGGCCATCAGCACCTTCCTGGACATGTGGCAGCGGCGGCAGCAGTGAGAGTGCGGACAGCCTGCTGCGCTGGAGAGGGGAGAGGCACCCCATTGTTAGTTTAAAAAAAATGACTCAGACGATTCACAGAAGCCTTCCTTTTCCTGCCGGTTTCCAAGAATTATGCTCCAACATAATGGATCGAGTTATTAGGGGATCGATGCAGACGTGGGTGGCTGGAGGGAAGCCAGGATGGGCGAATCAGCATGCACGGCTGTGAGACTCCCCGGGGCCCAGGCCTGCGGTCAGGGGGCCACGGGGCAGGGGGCAGCCAGGGGCAAGTGCCCACCCCCACTGGCTGGGTCACCAGCTTGTGGTGGGAGATGGGGCCACAGGGGACCAGGGGCCTACTGTGTACGTGGTCCTTTGTGTGTGTGTGTGTGCACGCGCGCAAGCACCTGCACACAGATGTGTCCTGATGAGGCTGTCTTTGGTTCATGACTCACAGAAGGTGTGTGCATAGGCCTCTGTCCCACAGCCCCACCTGCCGTGAGGCCCACTATGTACATGATCCATTGAGAGTGAATTCGTACTGTGTGCCCAGGCCTAAATCCAAGCCCCACATAATTCAAGGTCCTGTTGAGTGTGTGATTCTATTAGGAGTGAGGCCCTACTGTATGCAGAGGTGTAGCTACCCTGCAAAGTCGGCAGTATAAAGGGGTCTCCCAAGGGTCTGCTGTTCTTTGGGTGGGAGGGTGAGGTCCCGAAGGACCCCTCATAACTATACTGGTATATGCCTGCTCCATGAAGCCCCAGTTGTGGGGTAGAGGGAATGAGGTGAGGTCGGGAGGGGTTGCCTCTCTGACTTAGTGTCACTGGCCCCCATTCTGCCCACCCCTGCTGCTCTGTCATCACCCACCCACTTCCACTGCAGGCTTGGCCACAGGCTGCAGTGCCCCTGCTAGTCAAGATGCTCTCCTTTCCCTTGGTTCAGGCTGGAAATATCCCTCACTGGATTCATGTCCTCGCTGTCATGTGTGGCTGCATGATGCATCACCTGTCCTTCAGTGTCCTCTGCCTGGCTCCATGAAGCCTGGCCTTGTCTGTTCCCTCAGTCCAAGGACCTGGAGCAGTGTCTCCATACAGTACGTGCTCAGTAAACCACTGGGTGAGGCAGAGTTGCTCCTGGGCTAGTTCAGGAACCTTCCTGGGGGAAGAACCCTCAGCATGGGTTTTGAGGGATGAATAGGAGTGTTCCCAGGGCAGGAAGGTAGATGGGCGTTGCACACAACAGGCTTATCAAGACTAGACCCAGGAGGGCACATCATCTGGGTGTTTAACACTGCTTTGGGCCCTCCCCATTGCTCTGTTCCCCCAACACTCCTGTCCCCAGCAGCCTGGGCTCTGCCCCTGCCTCCTCCATCCACACCTGGCCTGGGCCTATGATGCTTCAGGACATCCTGGTGGCTGGGCCCTTGTCCTACCCGCTGGTCACATGGTGCACCCCGGCCGGGCTCCCACGCAGTGCTTTCCACTTCCCTGCAAATTGGCCGGCATAATGGCTCGGCTGGGTTCTCAGCTTAAAGAATTTCAGCCCATTAAACGCGAATACTGTGTCGTTTGAAATTTTTGTGCACCGTTGGTGTTGAGGGTGTGCCATGCGGGGCTCTAATTATCATCTGATGGGAGCCTCGTCGCCCGGTCCTGTCGTAACATCTCTCTTGTCTCTGGGCACAGGGTGCCAGCTTGAGCACATGCTGATGTTTTGGAAACTCGGGGTCCTGGCCCCTGCCCGCCCATGCTGATGGCTTTTCTGGAAGCTCTGAGGGCCTAGCTGTGCATAGCCTGCCAGGGATGGGTCTTGGTTGGGTCTAGGGGCCTGTACCTTGCAGAGTTGGAGGCCGGCTACCTCTGCCTGCAGCAGCACAGGGAGCCTGCCTGTGTTTGTGTTCCCCAAGGCGCTAGGACTTCCTATGTGACGTAGGTAGAGAGCCTGGGCACCGGGGGGTGAGTGGGGTTGGGAGCAGGGTTGGGTGGGGGAGCACCTGGCGTCACACCACAGACGGCAGGCTTGGCTACTTTGGGAGGCTGAGGGTGGAGTCTGCAGTTGGGCAGGTGGCTCCCATGCATGGGCCATAGGAAGCAAGGTCTCTTGGGGCCAGCAGGGGCCAAGTCTGTGTATCTGGGGATGATTCCCAGAGAGCTTGGGACAAGGGACACAGGATTAAGTGTCTACTGGGGCCTGGGGCTGGCCAGGCCAGAGTTACCTGTGATCTGGGAGGTGACATGCCCCGAGCCTTGGTTTATCCACCAGGAAAACTGTGATGCTGGAAGGGGACACAGGGCCCCCACCATGGCAGGGGAGTCACCGCTGTCCAGTTGTCTTTCTGGGCAGTGAAACCCCCCAGCAATTTCCCAAATCTCTTCACTCAACTTTTGGAACTTGTGGGACAGGCAGCTCCCAGCTGGGGGTTGAGCCAGGACTGACCATGGGACAGGGAGGGTCCCCTAAGGATGTGGTGGCACTTGTGAGGGGGTATTTGCATAAGGTGGCTGTAACAAAGCACCCTAGACAGGGCAGCTCAAACAACAGACATTTATTTCCCCCTGGTCCTGGAGGCTAGATATCTGAGATCAGGGTGTCAGCAAGCCGGTTTCTCCCAGGGCCCCTCTCTCTAGGCTTGTAGGCAGCCATCTCCTGTGTCCTCACTTGGCCTTCCCTCTGTGTGTATCTGTGTCCTGATCCCTTCTGTTTAGAGGGATACAGTCGAATGGGATTAGAACTCAACCTAATGATCTCACTTTACCTTCATCACCTCTGTAAAGACCCATCTCCAAGTACAGCCACATTCTGAGGTTCTGAAGGTAGGGCTTCAGCATATGAATTTGGAGCGGACACAATTCAGGGACATATCCTTCCATACCAGGGAGGGCTAGGGGCCGGGAACTGGAGGGATCTAGAGTGAGAAGAAATGGCCCATTGCGGGTGGCTGGGCAGGGAAGGTGCCTCACACTTGGGGTAAATTTGTCTGACCTTGAGCCGCAGTCAGGGCTCTGTTCTGTCCATCCCCCTACCCCCACCCCCCAAGCAGGACCACTGGCCCTGAACTTAGGGCAGGATATTCAGGGACACCAGTGGTGGCAGCAGTGTGTAAATGTCAGGGTCAGGTGCTGGGTGGGTGGACAACAGGGGACCTGGTGCCCCTGGACGGGCAGTGGCCTTGGAAGGTGCAAGGGGACAGCAATGCTGGGATGCTGAGCCCAGGTCCAGCCAGTTTCACTTTGAAATCAACGTTCTGAGGGTCTGGGCCGTCCTTTTTAAATGTCACTGCTATTAATAACACTGCTGGTGGAGGGGAGGGCAGGGCCAAGGCTGGACACCCAGCCGACATCCCAGCCTCCCTGGCCAGAGAGCCTTGGGGGTGCTGTGCCCTGTGTGGAGCAAGTGAGGCTGACTTGGCCTTCCCAGAGGGGCTGGGACCTGGGACCTTGTGCCCAGTTCAGTGGTGTGGGTAGGGGGTCTGCTTGGGCATAAGAGTCACATCCCCATGCCCTGAGGAGACAAGAGACCTCAGTGGGCCTTGAACTTACTACACCACCAAGAGCTTTTTACTCTGGGGCGTCTGTTTGTGGTTTGTAAGATGGGACGTCAGAATCTGTGGCCTCCAGTCCCCGCTGCCCATATTGGGCTGAGCCTTCCAGAGGCTCTTTGGCAGCTGTGTGGGCAGGTCCTGGGCTATCCGTACCCTCTGTGGGGAAGGAAGAACAAAGCTTAGGCGGGTGAAGCTAGTGGTTCCAGAGGCGACCTGGGGAGGCTGGACCAGGATGGACATCCAGGAATTGGTAGTTGCCCTTGGATCTGGGGCATGAGAAGGGGATGCCAGAGGGTGGGTCTGGATTCTGCCCCCTGGGGAGAGGGTTCTGTCTCAGTCAGCACTCAGGGTGGGGCTCCAGGAGGGCTCCCCACAGACCTGCAGGGGAGGTTCTGGGAGCAAGATGCTCCTGGCTCCTGCTGCTGCTGCCCCCACCCCCAGGCATATGTCAGAGGCTGATCTCCCTGGCCCCCTACCACCACGAGCCTCACCCACCCACAGGTTCTCCTTGGGGTGGTTTGAAACAGAAGGCAGCCTCTCTGTCGTGTGATCCCAGGACTGCCAGGTGCCTGGCCAGCTCACTCTGCTCCTCGGGCTGGCCTGAGCCCCTGCCCGGCTCAGGTGTGGGAAGTCACTGTCCTGACAGAGCTTTTGACTTGGCAGCCTCTGTGTCCAGCATCTGTCTGGTGTTTGGCCCTCGATAGCCCACCGGGCTGCTCTGCTGGAGCAGCTCTGCTCTGGAGGGCAGGAGACCACCTTAACTCCCCGTGCCTGGGACTTGTCTGAAAGGTTCTGGGTGCTGCCTTTGGGTCCCCTGATAAGTGGCTCCCAGCCTGCAGGAGGACAGGCCCATTCAGCAGGATTGCTGCTGCGACTTGGAGCCTGGGGAGTGGACACTGGGCTGTAGAGGGCGCTTGACCCCCAAGGCTGGCACTCAGCCTCGGCATGCTGCTCTCCAAACCTGCCTGGGGTGGAAAAACACGCTGAGGCCCCCAGCCGCCATCCCCACCCTGGGGAAGGGGCTCTATTTTTATCCAGTGCTTAGGGAATCTTGACCACTACAAAGTTTGGGAAGGTGCCTGGGGGCCTGCGGGAGGGTGTCTGGTCCCATCTGTGGGTGGGGACTGGATTCTGGGGTCCCTGACCTCAGCCCCGAGGGGCTGTGCATCTTTCCCTCCACCCAAGAAGGAGGCCCTGGCTGACCCAGCCCTTGGGGCGGGGAGCCTGGGGGTGCGCCATGTGCTATGGGAGAGCAGGCAGGCCTCGGTGGGCAGGCAGTGCTGTTGCGAGGCCCAGCCTTCCTTCTTAATAAATGCCTGGTTGCCAGGCAACGCTCGTGGGGAAGCCGCGTTTGCAGGGAGCGCCAGTGTTTGAGGGCACGGGACGGCATCTGCTCTGGAGTTACCAGCTGGTGTGCCTGCTGTCAGGGTGACCAGGTCCCCGTGTGTGCAGAGATCTACGTCTGCATGTGGAGTGTGTTCCCACCACGTGTCCGGGGTATGAGCCAGGTCTTAACACAAAGGGTGAGACCACCGCGTCACCATCTCAGCGTGCAGACATGAGGGACTTGGCTGCAGGGGGTCCAGCACTTGAGAGCAGGGCAGGGGTGGCTGAGACGAGGAGATCACGTCCCACGGCCGTGCCCAGGCGGTGGAGGCCCTGCTGGGGGGCCATGAGGGGTCCTCTCACCCTGATTCTCCTGTGGGAAGGAGCCTCCTTCCGCCAGCTTTCTGCAGGCCCCGGGTCCCCTCTCTGGGGACAGCTTGCTGGCTGGGGTGGGGGCGGGGCGCTCCAGGCCGGGTTCCCATGGAAGGAGCCAGCAGTCCCCTGGGGTCGCTAATTCAGGCCGTGGGCAGCTGTGCAGTGGTGCTGAGGCAGTTATTTATGGCTCAGAGAATTCCTACCCAGAGCAGGCCCCACAAGCCTGTCCCCACGACCAGGCGGTCATCTTCCCCAGGGGCCCCTCCTGGCTCTGTGCCCCCTGCCCACGCCTTTGCCTTCCAGGGTCCGGGGCTGTGCAGAGCCCCCCACGGGGGAGGGGAGGACCAAGACAGGCAGAAGTGTGGCTGGAAGGAGGCCTCACCTGGCGAGACCAGCCCCTCCCACCTTTGGTCCCAGGACAGAGCCAGTCTGAGGGGACATTTCCCCAGCCCTCAGCTGCTCTCCCAGCAGGAACTGTGCCAGAGCCATGACATGGAGCTCCTTCAGGAAAGCTGGTAATAAGGGGGAGAAACAGGTTGGGGGGTGGCTCCACTTTCAGGCAGGAGCATTGCTGGGGGGAGGTCTGTGGGCCCACAGGGCACTTGCACGTGCTGCCACCAAGTGGCTGGCAGGGATTTCCACAAGCCTCTGTAGCCTGCACAGGCCAGCTTCCTGCAGGTGGTGTTCGGAGGTGGAGATGGGACACTTTTCCACTCATTCATCCCTTGAAAATAATCTGAAATCAAGCTCTTTATTAAAAGCTGAGCAGAGACATTAGCGCTCTTCCTAATTAGCTAGTAAAATTGTGCATATTTTAAATTTTAGGGAGCTAGGCATGTGCTCAGGTTCTGTGGTTTCTGAGCGAGCATTTCATTTAGTCCTGGGGGTGGAGAAATTCCTCCTGGAGAAACATGACCGCTGGCCCCTTGTCTCAATGCCACCGCCTTGAAGATGTGCATGTTTGTGTGGTTGTGATGGTGTGTGTGAGCGTATATACACATGATGGTGTGTGTGCACAGGATTGTGTGTTTAGTGTACGTGTGTGAGCACATGTATACGCATGTCATGGTGTGCGTGTATGATAGGTGTACACGTGTGCTAGACGTGTATGTGCACAGACGGTCCTGCCCAGATGCACACGTGGGAGTAGGCAGTGAACATGCGCCCAGTCACAGGTGTTGTGCCAGGGGCACAGGCTCGCTCTTGCCAAGGCCTGCTGCTGTGTGCTGTGCCCACCCCCCGGCTCTACCAGGCTGGATTTGAGGGGCTGCCCACCACCCCATCCCCCTCCCTCCCATGGCAGATGGGCGCAGACCGCCAGGGTGAGAACTGCTCTGCCCAAGTGAGCTCAGAAATTTTATAGGGAGGGAGGGGATTACCCATGCCCTGAGCTCCTCAGAACAACGTGGCAATTACACCCAGTTTCCCGGCACTGGGCTCTGCTGGGGCAGGAGACACGCATCATGGCCGTGCAGGGGTCTGACAGTGGTTCTCTGTCTTGCAGGCCCAGGTCCTCAGTGTCCAGGGGTCTGGGGAAGGGGTCCCGTGTAGGCCAGGGTCAGAGCTGGCTTCCAGAGGAGCCTCTAGGCGCAGTTCCAAAGTCTCCTGTGCCACTGGCACAGGGAGATGTCCTCAGAACACACATTTGGGTCCTGGAGAAAGAATGTTCTGGCAGCCGCAGCTGGCCACTTGAGGGGTGATGAGCTCCCATCACTGGGGTGGGTGGCAGGCCATGGTGGGAAGTGGGCTCCCAGCCCCTCAGCTTCCTAGGGGAGGTGCTCTGCCAGGGACAGCCCAGCCCCTTGAGCTCCCCCATGTGACCTCGAGCCACGGTTGAGAACAAACAGCTCCATGTTTGGCCGGCTCTCCTTGCTCCCCACCCCACTGAGCAAAACGAGTGAGTCACGCGGGTTTAGGCCATGATGGGGGGATGGGCGGGGGGTGGGGACTGGCTCCCTGAGGCAGGGGTCCAGCCAGAGTGAAAGCTCTAGAGCAGTTGGGGTGCAGAGCAGAGGGCCAGTCAGGGAGAGGCCCGCGAGGCGCAGCCCAGGCACGAGCGCTGGGAGCGGCTGCAGGCGGGGCCCCTGCCTGCTGCAGGTCTCGTGGTCTGCTCCTGACCCCGAGCCCTGCCCCACGTGAGCATGGCAGGCCGCCGGGCCCCTGTGACAGAGCAGGAGGGGAGTGGGGGTGCTGCCGTGCCCCACAGTGGCCAGGACAGATCCCACTACTGTGATGCTGGTTGAGCTGTGTCCAGGGAGTTGTGGGACAGGTGGGCAGACGTGGTTCCAAGGGGCATGAGTGGCCTGGCCTGCAGGGACTACCGGCCATCTGTCCCCACAAGTGCAGATAAATGGGCAACTTGGATCCCTTGTTAGACCAGGACCCTTCCGTGTGCAGAGCCACTGTGGGGGAAGGCGGGGAAGGGGCCAAAAGGACTTTACGTTTCTAACTTCAAAATAACCTGCCTGCAGCTGCCGCCAGCCACACACCCTACTCCTCACTAATCTCTTGGGTTCCCCTCCTGACTTCTTTCTCGAATACTAACAGGGCCATCTGGATCCCCCCCCAAGTTGAAACCCTGTGGTGGCTTCCCATGGGGTGGGTTGGGGAGGCTGGGGGCTGAGCCTCCGGGGATCCCCAGGCTGGGAAAGCCCCCTCCTCAGCCCTAAACTTGCCCAAGTCCTCCTCACCTGTCAGCAGCTTGTTGTCATGGCAATGGCCTCAGCGGAAAGAGAAACTTCCTTCAATTGTGAGGCCACCCTCAGAGGCCCCTCTAGCCGCCCACCTCACTCTCTCCCGGCTTCAGGATGGCCGTGCTCAGGTGCTGCTCCGAGAGCTCCGAGAGCTCCAAGAGCAGCGTCCACTCCCATACCCTGTTGGATGAGGTTTCTGTCACCTTGCCCAGGAGGCAGGGGCACCCTAGGGTGATGGCAGGTCCTGGATGGCACAGTGGGCTGGGATCCCAGGTAACTGGCTTTGTCCTGAGTCCTTGAGGAGTGGGTGCCTGCTTCCACCTGTCCTGGGGTCAGGATCCCTCCACATTAGGGAGATCAGCATACCCTCAGGGGCAGGGGCCCTGCTCCCATGTCCCTACAGGCAGTGGCCTGGGCACCCCCCAGGGAAAGGAAGCAGCTGGCCTGGCTCAGCTGCCAGGTTGCAACTGAGGGATGTAGCCACAGGGATGTCTGTGTCTGCTTGGGGGGCTCCTGGTGGACCCAGCACAGCTGCGGTGGGGGTCCCTCACCCCCCCCCCCCGCCATATCCCCTGTTTCAGCCTTCTGGTCTTGGCCATACTGGCTTCACCTCCGCCTATTTCTCCAGTCTGCAATCCATGAGGGGCTGGCTTAGGAGAGCCCCCTAGAGTAGAGGTCAGGGTGCCTGAGCCCCAGCACTGTCACTGTCCCCCTGGGGGGGGACCAGCATGCATAAGCACCTGCACATGTGTCCACGTGTGTGTCAGGTGACCCAGATGCCTGTTCTGTTCCACTGCCTGAGGCCCCCAGATCTGCAGGCGAACCTCCCACCCCTGGCTGGGCCCCATCACTGCAGGAGGAGACTTAATGAATTACCTCACTAGTTAAGTTAATTAGCCAAAAGTGCTTGTGGAAGAACCACCTCCAGTCTCCAGGGAAGGTACATCTGCCCTGGGGTCTGCTGGTGCTGCAAACCAGGCTGGAGCTGAAATGTTCAGGTCTCAGGGGTTTCCCTCTTCCTGGACCCTCTGGTCGCATGTGGAGAGTGGCACCCTTGGACATGGGTGGCCCTCTGCTGCCTTCAAAGGCAGTGCAGGAGCTGCCCACGTGCTGCTGAGGCAACACCAGTTGGTATCCACCCAGGCTGTCAGCACAGACACCCCTGATGCCAGGCCTGACCCCCCAGTGCACCTTCAAGTCCTGGCAGGGTTCAGGGCTCCAGGCCCACACTCCCAGGCCTTAGCAGGTCTCCAACTCTGTGGGCCTCCATCCCTCTCCTGTAAGTGATGCCACAAACCTCCAGGGACTTGGGCTGGACCCTCAGGCAACAGTCTGCTCTCTGGGCTCAGGGGCCTGGTAAGGGACCCTGCCTGTGAGGCAGCCTGGGGGATTCCCACCAGCCTGGGGCCCACCTTCGGGAGGCACACTTCAAACAGCATCACTCAAGGCTCGTTGGCAGAACGCCACCAGAAGATTCTGGAATGCTGGGGGCCCTTGTGCCCCTCAGGAGGTCCACCACTCCGCCCAGGTGCTGGGTCTCTGAGTCTGTCCTAACGGTGCTTTGAGTTATTCTACCAGCAGGCTTAGGGTTCCAGCCAGATAGCGTTATTGAGAAGAAAAAGCCCAACTCTGCAGAATGTGACATTGTGAAATTCATAACCGTGACATTAGCCATTTTAAAAGGAACAGTTCAGCGGCATTTAGTACATTCATCATGTGGCCGACCACCATTTCTAATTCCAGAATATTTCTATCAACCAAAAGGGACCCTCAATGCCCCTGTCCCAGCCCCCAGTACCCACTGATTCACTACGTCTGGATTTGCCAGTTCTGGGTGTTTCATATAAATGGGATCATACAAAATGTGGCCCTCTCTTTGTGGCCTCTCACCACGTTTTTAAGGTCCATCCATCTGTGTTGTACTAGGTGTCAGTACCTCACTCCTTTTTGTGACCGAGTAGTACTCCAGCACATAGATGGACCACATTCTGTTTGTCCGTTTGCTGCTTGGGGTTGTTCCCACCTTTTGGCTGTAGCAAACCATGCTGTTGGGAATGCACATGTGCGTGTGCATTGAGGACTGGTTCCGTGTGTGTGCCTGGGCCTTATGGGACTTAGGGTTTAACCATCTGAGGAGCTTCCAACATCTGAGGAGCTTCCAAACTGTGGTGACTCCTCATCTCCCACCCTCCCTGGTATCCTGAGTGGGAGCTGCACTCAGACAGTGTCTGTGGGTCCTGCCAGGAGCCTTCGGAGTTCCATGTGGAGCTGGCAGTCCACAGAGGCCCCGCCGGCCAGCTCTGCCGTCACTGTCCTGCCTGCTCCTTTCAGGGTGCTCAGGGGAGCCCGGGTGGGGCCCATGAACGGGTGTGTAGGAACAGAAGTGGGTGCTGTTGTGGGTCCACAGCCCTGGGTTTGGGGTGTGTACCACTGGCCTTTCTTTGGGGTCCCTGCCAGCATGAGGCTGGTCAGGGGAACCCCTCTCATTAGTGGCATGTCTCCAGTAAAAGCGCAGCTCCTTGTTCAGATGCTGGCGAGGGAGGAGACTTGTGAGTCTGTTACCGTGACAACTGTAGGAGATGCGGGTCACCAATGTGGGGCAGATCAAGAGACCCGTGGACTCCTGCTTCCCTGGTGAGCAAGGGGCTAAGTTTGTCCCCTCCAGGTGGGTGGGGAGCCCAGGAGGTGGAGACCCTTCCCCAGGCCTCACTTGTGCCGACAGCCTACATGGACCACAGGGCCTGGGCTTCCTGACACCTCACTTTCATGATTGTACCAACAATGCACGGCTACACTGTGCAGAAGACTCTTCCCACATCCCCTCTGCCCCCTACCTGGGCCTCATCTCCCGACCACCCTGCAGTGGGCCACGTTCTCCCCAGGGGGCGAGTTCTTCTAGACCTTGGCCGTGCATTGATGCACATGTAGAGAAGTACACCGCTGTGCTTGTGGCTTGCTTTGTAACTGGGGTCCCCCATTCTCTACCTCGGGCTATTTCCACTCCACGACCCAGGACATGGTTGTGCTAATACAGACCCTCACAGCAGCTGCGCAGCTCCGCGGCTTCACAGAACGCACTGATTGAGACATTCGACGTGTTGGTCTCATGTTCGCAGATGCTGCTGCCTGGCGTGTAGGGCCTCCCTGCACCTGGGCTGTGGACTTCAGGGTCGCTGGGCCCGTGGCCTCAATGGGTCCTGGACCTGATGGCTGTGTGGACAGAGGGGTGGGTTCTGGAGGCTAGGCTGCCCTGAGAGGGAGCTGGTTCAGAGAGTCTCCTGTGCCACCTGCTGAGCCCTGCTGCAGCCAGCTCAGCCTGCGTGGTATCGGGGCCCTGGGGCTGTGTTTCTGCCTCAGCTGTGTCCTCAGTGCATGGGACACAGCCCGTGCCCCCTGTTCAGTGGTTCGGGTTGTCCTTCCAAAGAATGAGCTGGGCTCCCTCCCCCATGAATAAACATGCACTTTTCTCCTCCAGCAAATTGGAGGAGCAAGGTTGAGTGCTCCTGGAGATGAAGCCTGGGGATGAGGCAGCGTGGGCGTGCAGGCTGGAGGTGCACAGGCTGCTCCAACCCCCACCCCCAGCACAGAGCAGCGGGGAAGGGGCAACCCCTGGGCAGGGAGGGATTTTCCCACTCGCCCCCCCACCCCCACCCCGGGAGAGGGGAGGGCCAGGGTCTCAGCAGCCCTTAGGCTGTGTGTCTGGGGGCAAGTTCAGCACAGTGTGTGTGTAGCCCCTGGACCAAACCAGCATCCCCTCTTCAAGCTCATACTCACTCCTTCCTGCCTGTCGGGGTGGCTCGTCCACACCACACAAGAGGGCCTGATGCTGCGTGTCGAGTTGGGGTTGGAGACCCAGCCATCCCCGGCTCCGTACCGCTGCAAGGCAGCCCCTAAGGGCCTCCTGTGGGGGTCCAGCTTATCCCTGCCTGTCTACAAGGGATTGAAATCACTTAGGGCTACCTCTTTTGTCTGTGTGTTTCAGGCTAGGAGGCCCTGGCAGTGGGGAGGAGGACAGGGTTTGGAGGTCTGCTGTGGGTACAGAACAGACAGCAGGGAGATGGAGGAGGCTGCTGTGGTGGTCCCAGCGCAGGGACGCTACGCCTTGTTTCGGATTCGGCCTAAGGGAGCGAAGCTGGCTGAGCAGATTGCGCTGGGCCGTCAGTGGTAGCAAGGGCTGAGGGGGACCGACCAGCTGGGGCCCTCTCATCCTCCTGAGAGCTTTGCGTATCTGTTCCTGAGATCTCCTGAAGGCCGCTTGGGGAGCACTGCCTGTGGGATCAGGGGTTTATCCCCACACAGCCCTGCACAGGGCCACTGTGACCACAGGGTCCTGATTGCAGCCACACCTGGGGACCTCTCCCTGCAGCCCTTGAGCTACTGTGTTCTCTGTTGTTTTTTGGCTCTGGAACTGGGAGCCGTGTCTCATGGTGAGGGAAGCCCAGCTCCGTGTCTGTCCCCTGGTGAAAGCATCTCTCCCATCCTGACCTTGTCCCACAGATTCCCCCCAGCATCCCCAGCATCCTCAGCGTGGAGACAACATGACATCCCCTCCCTCCGTGTGTCAGGGCCAGTGGGTGAGATGACATTTGTCAGGATGAGGGGCGAGATGGGGGATTTGGAGCCTGCTGGACACTTTATGGAAGGGAGTCTGGTTGAATTTCAGCACCTTAAAAGTGGCTGTTGTCACCTCCCTCGTACTGGCAGAGAAACAGGCTCAGAAAGGGTGAGGGGTGGATGGCAGTAGAACTGGGGGTCAAGTTCTCGTCTTTTGACTCATGGGATGAGAGATGGCTCATCTGTGGGCCCCAGGGCCTCTGAGCCAGCAGATTGGGGCAGGGTGCAGGCAGCTGTGTGATAATGAGGATTTAGTTCCCAAGTACCTCCACCCCGTTCTAGGACCCTAGAAGCCACTGTCTTTGGTGAGAGGCTGTACCCACCGGACAAGGGCCCTCCCTGTGCCTATGCCCAGGGACAGCGTGTTCTCAGGCCAGCATCATCTTCCGAGCAGCCCTTGGCATGCTTTTCTTAACCAGCTGAGAGTCTGGGAATGAGGAAGGATGTGGGATGAGAAACCCTGGAATGATTTCCAACAAAGCCTAGGTCCTGGGTGAGTAGGACCCCCAGGCTGCCCAGTGAGTGCCCCTCCCCAGCCCTGAGCACACCAGGATGGGGCTGTTTCAGCACCACGGACAGCGATCGCATCCCGTGGCCTCTGGCCCTCAGGGCCTGGCATTGGGCTTTTTTGGGGTGCGTTGGAGTCTTGGTCTGAGAGGCTGTGGAGCCAGCACCAAGAGCTTTCATGACAGGACTGGTCTGTGCTCTGTACAGGCTGGGGGAGGGAAGGTGGTCCAGCACCTGCAGAGCCCCCTGTGGAGGCTGGCATCTGGCCAGGTCGACTGAATGCTGGGAGGGCTTTGAGTTGGAATGTGGGACCCACAGAGGAATATGGCACTTGAGGGGACCTCTACCCCCACTGCTGATGGGGATCTCCAGCTCTGGGACCCTCTCCAAGCTTTTCTAGGGCCCCATTTCTCATTACAAGCCCCTGGCCTGGGTGTGAGACAGGCCACCCTGTGGAGAATCACTCCAGGCCCCACTCTGCCCAGGCTGGACACCAGGGGCCTGTTAGGCTGGGGGAGGTCCCTGGGGCCTGATGGGTCAAGGCCCAGAGTGGTCAAGGAATGTGGATCAGGGGGCTCTCTGCCCTTCTTTCAGCCTCCAGATCTGGGCAGAGCCTTCCTGGCTACAGGGTCCCATGGGAGAGACCATCTCAGGGAGCTGTGGACCCAGGCCCTCTGCCCCTCTGTGGCTAGGCCTCGGGCAGCACCGCGGCACCCCACCACATCAGTGTGGCTGCCTCTTCCTGGCCACACGGCAGCCTTGCTTCCTTAGATTCACGGTGGAAATTGACTCTAATTTGTAGACTTTGGTTCAAAACCTAAAGGATTTTTAATTAAAACCCAGAAAATCCATCTGTGTAATTAAGCCTCCGGAAGTCACTGGGCTCTGTGATGAAAGTCCGGCTGGCACCACCTGTCCTCGCATGCCTACCAAGACATGACCAGGGGATGGCTGTGACATGTGGGGATGATGGAGCCCTTTCCCTCCTTGCAGGTCCTCTCTCGGGGCAGGGCCAGTGGGAACCCATGCGTTGGCAGCCTCTCCCCAGGGCAGGTTGGCTCCGAGTGCTTTTCTTGTGTGTGCACCTTTGCACAGTTGAGGCGTGCTGGACTTCAGGACCTGGTCCCTCCTAGGGTGTTTGGGGTGGTGGAGGGAGGGGGCAGGGTGTGTCATGAGGGTAATAACCCAAAAGGGAGGACACTCAAGAGGATGGGTGGAGAACTTTCTGGGCTGTGCTAACTGGGTTGGTCACCCCAGCTGCATGGGCAGTGTCCCCACCTCTTGGGTGAGCCTGTGCTCCCACCCCATAGGATGTGGCTGTGGCCGGTTGTCCTGAACCCCTAGGGTGTGCCTCGAGGTCAGGGGAGGCAGGTAGAGCCATGGAACTGGTGGGGTCAGGAGGAAGCTGAGGTTGGTGGCTGGTCTTTGCTAATCAGTGGTTTGGGAAGATGTCCTACCCCAGCGCAGGACCTCAAGCTGAGCTGTCTTTGCAAGTTGGGGACCTGGTCTGTGGTTCTTGCTGGGGAGTTTGCCTCCCTAGCCCCTTATCAAGTAGCCTCTCACGGGTCCTGACCCAGACCTGCCCAGGGCTCGGGACATGCCCACTGCATGGTTGAAAGCCAGGGTCCTTAGCTCTGCCCCACACCAGCTCCAGGGTCTGGGGTAATCTCAGAGTGAACATGGGTACAGACCTGGGAGAAATCCGTCAACAGGCTGGGGATGTCAGTCCCAGATGGGGGGGCATGATGCTGGTGGAGGATGGGAAGGGCTTGGGGGGGTAGGGGGGTGGAAACCCTGCTACTGTGGGAGCAGCGTGTTTGCCATGTAGGAGGTAGGGGCTGGCCTGGTGGAAGCACTTGGGGTCAGGAAGAGCTCAGAGAAGTGGGACAAGGAAGGAGGGTCCCAGGACTCTGGTAGACAGTTCCCACACTCCCATTGCCTGGATGGGCAAACCAAGGGCCCAGGCTGCTTTGTCCTGCGTCCCTGCAGGGGTCAGGGGCCGTACATCTGCAAGACTCAGGGTCCAGCCAGATCTGGGGAGCATCTGACCATCACCTTCCAAGGCCCAGAGCTGCCTGCTCCCTGCTTGTGGTGACACCCTTGCCAGCGGGACTGGGGGTACTTGTTAGCTTCAGGCAGGTCATCCACAGCCTTTGTGTTGAAAACCCATCCTTGGGAGACACACAGTGATGCCCACGCAGCCCCTCCTCTGGGGGTGCTGTTTACAGCAGTGGAGACAAAGGGACTGTGGGCAGTTCCCAGGGGCTGCAGCCGGCCATCAGGAGGCCAGGAGAGCTTCGATGCCTGAGGACTGGCTTCTGGCTTCTGTGTGTGGCCTCAGCATCCTGTGACACAGCCCGGGACCCCTGATCCTCTCAGTCGAGTTACCCGAGCCCCGAGTCTGTGCAGAGGGGCCTGGACTGCACCTGTCTCACAGGCCGGCACACAGTAGGTGCACTGTGGGTGTTTGGTGCGGCTTACAGCTGCAGCTTTTTCCTTCCCAAACCCCACCCATGGGGACCGTTTAGTGCACCCAAGAGGCCCTGACTCTGTGCTGAGTCACCCCACCAGCTCCTGGGAAGCGCGTGTGCCTGGCCCACCCATCTCAGGCCCAAGGGAGTCAGGCCCTCCTCGCTATCTTAGCAGGTCGCTGATTTCTGTTTTTTGCTGCCAAATCATAGCAAAGACACTTGTTACTGCTGAACCCATTAAGTGTAATTATGGCGCTCTCGGCGGGAACGTGTAATTACATCGGTGGCCCAGTGCCACACTGCATGGCATGCTGTGGGCCAGGGGCTGCAGGGCGGCAACTGTTGGCCCTGCCCCTACAGGGGGGAAGAGGGAGGGGGTCTGGGCGGGGCGGGCTGCCAGGGCCCCGTGAAGGAGGGATACACACAGCATGGCCTTCCTCCTGCCCTCTTCTGTGAGCCCATCAACCTGTATAAACATGGAGGCCCCAAACCTCCCCCAGCCTTGTCCCTCCCTGACCCTGGTTTTGGCACAGCCTCTGCTGTGTCAGGTGCCCGTGGGATCAAAGCCCTTTGCAGGTGGGGCTGCATGGACCCCCCAGCCCAGTGCCCACATGCGGCTGAGCACAGACCTGGCACTCAGGGTCCTGGGGACCGATCTCCACTGTATGGGGCACAGCTTTATGCCAGGTGGGGCCCTGCTGCTTTTGTCATCTCATAAATCCATGAAACACCTCCTCCCCAGCAGGGTGCAGGGAAGAGGGCACTGGGGCACCAAGGCCCCAGGTCACAAAGCCAGGACGTGCTACAGCTGAAATTCCCACCAGGAGTCTGTGAGGGTGAACACCCCATCCCTGTCACTCTGCCTCAGCCCCCTCGGTGCCAGGCTGGGTAGGGGTTGCGGGGTTGCAGCACCAGATTTCCCACCGCTATCTGTGACGGAAGGTGTTTCCTGAGTGCTGAGTTCTCTCACTTTAAGAAAGTTCCCCTGCCCACCCCACATCGCCTCGAACGTGGACTTGGGGCACGACTCTGGGGGCCTCCTGCCCTCCCACCCTTGCTGTCTCCAGCCGAGCCCAGCATAGCCCAGCCCAGCCCAGGGCAGGCAGGCAGCCTGCAGAAAATCTGCCTCAGGGATTGATGTGGGTCCTGATGAGGGAGGTTCTTGATGTGGGGTACAAGAAATGCCCCTCAGGCTTGAGGGGTACCTGCCTCTACCCACGGGTTTGGGTGAAGCCCCAGCCTTCCAAACAGGGAACCCCCACACACAACCTAGCCCCCATTTGGGCAGCTCTGGGCCCCCTGCCTGGTCTGGATTCTGGGCCCCTTCTTTATACCTAACATGGCCGGGACACCATAGGGGACCCCAGTTTCTTGATGAGCCACTGAGGGCAGGCGCAGGGGTGCACCCCTTCATGGAGACAGCCACAGAGGGGGCAAAAGCTGCAGCCGCACCGTGGCCTCTGTGGAACCATGGTGCCACCTGGTGGCCACTCCCAGAATGACTGGGCGTGCTCACTGAGGTGATGGGTGGCCTTTCACCCTGAGGGCCAGCGACATCCGAGTGTGGCTGGGACACCCATGCTGGGTTCACACAGCATTCGCTGCTGGCCCAGTGCCCTGAGGTTCTGGCTGGACCTCTGGTCCTCCTACTAACAGGAAGTCTCTTGGACAGGGCTCTTCACGGGCAAGTGGCTTCCACTCCCAGGACTGACTTGGGTTGGGGCGGTGATGGGGGGTGGTCCTCACTCACCAGTCCTCTGTCTGTGTCCCGTCCCCCTTCATCCAGGCCCAGAGTAGGGCTGCTGGTCCTCCAGGCCCAGACACTGAGTTGAGCTAAAGTTCACATCCTTTATTGCCTGTCACCACGGTCACAGGTCACAGGAGGGTTCATGCAGGGCTGCAGGGAGGGGGCTCTGGGGCCACCCTTATGGTGTCTTCACAGTTGGTGGACATCTGTGGTAGTTGGGGTCCAGGTTGGGCAGCATCCCTGAGGCTGCTCATTCAAGAGTCTGACTAGTTTGGTACACTGGAGCTGGGGGGCAGTGGCCGCCTCCATCCAGGGTCCTACTGTACACGAGAGGTTGGCAGTGGAGTCCAGAGACTGGTGTCAGGGGTCTGTCCCTCACTGCCCAGCTGATGGGGCAGGCATGGGGATGTCAAGGGCCTGGCCCTGGGGCAGCTTTGCCAGGTGCTGGGGGCAGGTCCCAGGGCTCCTCTGCCTGCGTGTGGACCCTTAACTCTGGCCCCACGTGGTTTGAGCACGTCAGCATGCTGGTCATCATGCTCAACTGCGTGACCCTCGGCATGTTCCGGCCCTGTGAGGATGTTGAGTGCCGCTCGGAGCGCTGCAGCATCCTGGAGGTGGGTGTCCAGCGGGGCTGGCAGGGCAGGGCTGATCATGGGTGATGAGGGCTGGGGAGTGGAGGGGTGCAGACCTGCCTCTCAGGCCCGCCTCCTGCAGGCCTTTGACGACTTCATCTTCGCCTTCTTCGCGGTGGAGATGGTCATCAAGATGATCGCCCTGGGGCTATTCGGACAGAAGTGCTACCTGGGTGACACATGGAACAGGCTGGACTTCTTCATTGTCATGGCGGGGTATGGCCTGCCCTGCTGTGGACAAGCCCTAGACCTGGGAGTGACCCCTTGGTCCCCCAGGAAGAGGGCTGGGGAGGTGCCTTCAGGCAGAGCTGGATCTGAGAGATGGCTAGGGGTGGGGTGCTAGGGGCGGACACTTGTCCCAGGGCTCCCTGTGCCAGCACCAGGGGCGGCGGGACAGACTCTGAGTGCATGGGGTGGCCTATGAGTGGTGAGGAGCCCCCAGTGATGTCCCAAGATTGTGTTCCCTCTGCCTCAGGGCCCAGCATGGCTGAGTACACGATATGGGGGTCAGGCCTCTGGCATGTGCTCATCTGCCCCGGGCCTCCTGGCCTCAGCTGGCAGAGTGTTTTGGAGAGAACCATGTGCCTGCTGACCTGGCTCTGACCTCAGAGCACATGCCCATAGCCTGAGCCTCCCTTTCCTCTGCTCCTACCCCAGCATGATGGAGTACTCTCTGGACGGACACAACGTGAGCCTCTCAGCCATCCGGACAGTGCGCGTGCTGCGGCCCCTCCGCGCCATCAACCGTGTGCCCAGTAAGTAATCCCTCACCCTGGGCACAGGACCTGGAGGCCACACTGCCTGTATGGCATCATACGGTGTTGGGGCAGGAGAGGCTGGCCTCCTGCCACTCGCCACGGGCACCTGAGGATTTGCTGCTGCTTTTGGGGGGAGGATGGAGCAACCCTGGACAACGTTAGGGTATGATGGAAAGTCAGGCTGTGTGGGGTCCTGGCGCCCCATGGGGCTGCTGAGTGACAGGGGCCACTCTGAACCTTAGTCTTCTCATCTGCACAGCATTTGGAGTCATTCCTGGGAGCTGTGCAGACTCTCGTGGCTTTCTTGTCTGGCCCATCACAGTGATTCTCAAGTCCGAGCGCAGCCAAAGTGTCTATCTAGTACTACAGGGAAGCATGGAGAAGCTTCCAGGAAGTCATGTGGCTGCTTGTTGGAAAGTAGCCCATCCTGACCCTGGTCATCTGTCCACACAGAGGGTGTTTGGGATTTCCTGTGTCTTCATGGTGTTCAATGCTATGATTGAATTCAGCTGTTAATTTTCCTGGAGGGGTGGGGGTGGGGGAAGTGCCCACACAACTGTGAGGCATGTATATATACACACGTGTGTGCGGGTCTGCACGTACCGTGTAGGTGTGCACTGCCTTTCTGATGGCCTGGCCTGGGTCCTAGTGGCCCCCGAAGCCAGACCCAGGTGGTCAGAGTTGGTCCTGCAGCCCTCCTGAAAAGTTACATACTCCTGGGGTGGGGCACTCCCTCCTTCTGGGGCTGCCTTGGGACCCCTGGGCCTTCCTTCCACCCACTACCTGGCTCTACCCTCAGGGTTCAGATGTGTGACCCTGGGCAAGTTACTGTACCTCTCTGAGCCTCAGCTTCCCTAACTGTGACAGCAGGACACTAGTGGTACCCCTTAAGGATGGCTGTGAGGTGAGGTGTCACACGTGGTTCTCAGCTCTGTGCCTGGCACCACCGTGCACTCGGTCTGCTCACCTGGGCCCCCTTTCAGAGCATCATGTGACAGTACCACCTCTGTCACAGCACAGATCTTCCTTTTCAGGCCAAATGCCTCCAGTGGCCAGAATTGCTGCCCACAGTCTCCTCTGGGGACATGCCCCTGTCCCATACAGGGTACGTCCCCCAGGTAGGACCACATGTACCTCATGATGAGCCTCAAATGGTCATATTCATGGCTGTATCTCACTCTGACTGCCTGGGGTCCATCCACTCTGAACCTTGGGCCATCTGTGGCTTCTAAGCCTGTTGCTGTCTGGCCAGGGCAGTGCTCACTGACTTTTGTCCCTGATCAATCTTCCTCCTGGTATTTCTGAAACTTCAGTGCCCCTCCCAGCTGTGATTCTCCTCTGAGACCCCAGGGGCCCATTTTGCCATCCGCCAGCCCCAGGTGGTCTCCATGAAGCCTTGGCACCTGTCCTGCAGTTTAGGGCTCTGTCTGCACCCTTAGCCTGGCCCTTGCTTGTTTCCAGAAATGAGTCTTATCCTTGCCGAGGTCTGGGAGGGGGCAGGCCCATGACCAAGCAAGGGGGAAGTGAGGCTCAGCTGGTCCACTCGGTGGATTAATTTGCATCCACACAGCCCACTGCACCCAAGAATGAGAGCTTCAAAAGTGTCTCCTGCCCTAGGGGTGCACACCTCCCTCCAGTGCAGGGCTCTGCTCCACATGATTCTCACAGAGAATAGAATGAAATGCAGGTCCCTGAACCCTGTACCTGTTGCGGGACCCCCGGGCTCCTGAGTGTGGGAGGCAGCTGGAGCCTTAGCTGCTGGTGGTCCCTGAGGCTGCTGCTCCCATGATGGAGCCTGGGGCCCCGGAGCATCTGGGCCAGTCACCCTAGGGGCCTGCCTGGATGCAGTACGGTCCTGGCCAGCATCTGCGAGGAGCAGGGACTGCCCTCCCTGACATCCTCCAGGCTGAGGCCTTGCTCCCCTCTGTGGGGTCTGACCCACAGGTGTCTGTTCCTTGGGGCCTGTTGGACATGGAGGGGCCAGGTGCAGATCTTCTGCAGAGGCACCGATACCCCTCTGTGAATGGCAGGGGGTGGGGAGGGGTGTGGCTTAGGGTTCCCAGGGGGAACTGGGGGTTTCAGGGATTCCCCAGGAGTGTTCTGCCATGCTGACCAGCTGCTCTGCCACCTGCAGGCATGCGGATCCTGGTCACGCTGCTGCTGGACACACTCCCCATGCTCGGGAACGTTCTCCTGCTCTGCTTCTTTGTCTTCTTCATCTTCGGCATCGTGGGAGTCCAGCTTTGGGCTGGCCTGCTGCGCAACCGCTGCTTTCTGGACAGCACCTTTGCCAGGTGCACAGGCCCCGCCCACCCAGCAGGCCACTACCCTAACACATTCTCCCTGGCCTCCTGCCCCCAGCAATCTCGTCCCCTCCAGCCCCACCCCAACAGGCTCCTCCTCTCCAGTCTCCTCCAGGCTGGGCTCCAGGGGCATGCTCTTCCTGGAGCTCCGCTAGCACTACTGAGCTTGGATCTTTTTTACCTTTTGTTTTTACGTCTGTTTCTGTGTCTGCTTTTCTGTGTTTTTCTATTTGTCTCTATATCTCCGTTTCCATCTCTATGTGTCTCTCTGTCTCTCCATCTTGGTGCCCCCAGGAACAGTAATCTCAGCTTCCTGCGGCCATACTACCAGCCGGAGGAGGGCGAGGAGAACCCTTTCATCTGCTCCTCCCGCCGGGACAACGGCATGCAGAAGTGCTCGCACATCCCCAGCCGCCGTGAGCTGCGCGTGGAGTGCACGCTGGGCTGGGAGGCCTATGGGCAGCCGCAGGCCGAGGGCACAGGTGGCGCCGGCCATCACACCTGCATCAATTGGAACCAGTACTACAACGTGTGCCGCTCTGGTGACTCCAACCCACACAATGGGGCCATCAGCTTTGACAACATCGGCTACGCCTGGATCGCCATCTTCCAGGTGGGCTCCGGGTCCCCCCCAACGCCGGGCGCCCAGCCTGCGGGGCCTGGGGGCTGGTGCCAGGCAGGGCTTTCTTGCCCCGCTGCCCTCCCAGGGCCGTCCGTGTGTCCAGCCGCCTGCCCCCCCAGGTGATCACGCTGGAGGGCTGGGTGGACATCATGTACTACGTCATGGATGCCCACTCCTTTTACAACTTCATCTACTTCATCCTGCTCATCATCGTAAGTGCGGGCAGCTGGGTGGGATGTGCTCAGTGAAGGGTGTGAGCGGGTGGAGGCGCCCCACCTTGTGACAGGCTGTCTCAGATCCCCAAGCTCCTGTTAGTGGATGTCCTCCTGCCCCTGGGGTCCAGTGTGATCTGCTCGTGCCCCCGGTGCTGCTCCGTCCTGGTCTCTGTTGGCCCTCCTGGGTTCCTGCGCCTGGCTGAGGTATAGGGCTGGGCAGGGGCAGCAGAGGCCCAGGGTTGTCTTGTCCAGGGCAAGTGGGATGGGGGCCCTTGGTGGAGCACAGAGCTTCTGTCCAGCCCCAAAGGGAGGAAATGGGCAGGCCTGGGAGGACAGAAGCCTGTTGAGGGGGAGGGGAGAGAGGCCTCACATGGCCCCTTGGCCTCTGCTATGGCCAGGTCCTATCAGGAGGCTGCAGGAGAGTCAGGACCACCTCTTGGTGTCCTACCCCTCCAGTGTACACGGGTGCCCAGGCACATTCCTCTACAGTGTAAGTGTTTCTCTCAGGCACAGACATCCACAGTGCATGTGGCCTCCAGGTGTGGCCCTCACTTGGTTCTCTCAGTGGCCCTGCAGTGTATGGGGCAGGGTCTACAAGGACCAGCAGTGAATTGAACCAGGCAGCCGCCCCTCCTTATCTCAGACCATAAGCACAAGCAGAGGAGAGTGTCACTGAGGACAGTGAAGCCATTGGGATTGGAGAAGGCTTGACCTGGGTGGGAAGGTCTGGCTGGTGACAGATCTGAAGAAGGGGACAAACCACCCAGATTTTGCAAGGAGGGTCTCCCCTTGTGTCCTGCAGTTGTCTACAAATAGGCAAGAGACACCACCTCACACCACCCATCCCCAGTGTTGGGGCCCAGCCTCAAATCAGCAGGGACGCCCCCCATCACAGGGTGCCCCCACCAGCCACACTTGGCTGTGTCCCTGGCCCCGAGAATGAGCAGTGCACGGTAGGTCTCAGTATGTCCCCCATCAGGGACTTCAGCTCTGTTGTGTGGAAATCATAGCTGCTGGCCTGGCCTCCTGCCCTGCCCAACGCTGATACCCAAGGCGGTGGGTTTCCGTGTCCCCCTTCTTCAGCTCTTTGGGGCACACGCCGGGTGAGTGAGCTGTGGGCGGGTTGCCTGGAGGCTCACTGCCACCCGCCTGCCGCAGGTGGGTTCCTTCTTCATGATCAACCTGTGCCTGGTGGTGATCGCCACACAATTCTCAGAGACGAAGCAACGAGAGAACCAGCTGATGCGGGAGCAGCGGGCCCGCTACCTGTCCAATGACAGCACACTCGCCAGCTTCTCAGAGCCGGGCAGCTGCTACGAGGAGCTTCTCCGGTACGTGGGCCACATCTACCGCAAGGTGAAGCGCCGAGGCCTGCGCCTCTACGCCCGCTGGCAGAGTCGCTGGTGCAAGAAGGTCGACCCCAGCAGTGCGCTGCATGGCCAGGGTCCCGGGCGCCGGGCGCGGCGGGCGGGTGGGCGCACCACCTCCATCCACCACCTGGTCTACCATCACCACCACCACCACCACCACCACTACCACTTCAGCCATGGCAGCCCGCGCCGGCCGGGCCCCGAGGAGGGCGCCGGGGACACCAGGCTGGTGCGGGCTGGAGTGCCGCCCTCACCTGGGCGTGGGCCCCCTGACGCTGAGTCAGTGCACAGTGTGTACCATGCAGACTGTCATGTGGAAGGGCCACAGGAGAGGGCCAGGGTGGCACACGCCGCAGCCACCACTGCTGCCGGCCTCAAGCTGGCCACTGGGCTGGGCGCCATGAACTACCCCACCATCCTACCTTCAGCTGCAGGCGGCAGCAAGGGGAAGCGGTCCAGCGGGCCGCTGGGAGCTGGGGGGCACAGCCCCCTGAGCCTGAGCAGCCCTGATCCCTGCGAGAAGCTCCAGCACCTGGTTGGGGAGCATGGTAAGGACCCCGCCCTGTGGAGAGCAATGGGAGTGGGGGCGGGGCTCCGGGGACATCCTCGCTTGTGTGGGTACCATCCTGAGCCCAGCTTTCCCCTCTCGAGCCCTGGATGAAGGGAAGAAGAGAGTGGGGAGGGTCTGGGTACTTCTGAAGGCAACTGTTTCTGTCCAGCCCATAGCCCTTAAGAGCTGACAGCTCGGTGGGGCAGGAGCATTTGCCACATAGAAATGGGAATTCCGAGGCTGGCAAAGGAAAGCCACCCAACCCCCCAGGACTATGTCCCAGTGCCCCTGCCGAGAGGGGCCCTCTGCCCATGTCCACAGCCTGGTTGCTTCTCTGGGGGAGTGGCTGGCCCCTTTTATAGGTGGCGAGACAGGCTGGGGTGGTAGGGAGGAGAAGCCAAGGTCACAGAGCCCCCAAGGGTCTAGGAGAGTGGGGCTGGGGTGCCCCCCAGTACACTCGGTCCTCCCAGCTGGGTCAGGCAGGACAGCACAACCCCCAGATGTCTGGGCCCCGCACAGACCGAGGCCCTCCCAGGTGATGTGTGCAGGTGTATAGGGGTATGTGTGCCTGGACCGCTGTGTACATCCTACGTGCTGTGCCTGAGGTGTGCAAGCAAGTGTGTCACAGTGTGTGTGTGCTGAGGCAGCTTGGCCTCACAGGGCCCCTGACTGTGGCAAGTCCAAGCCGCCACTGTGCAGAGTCACCCAGGCCCCAGAGACTTGGCACTGGGAGGTAGTAACTGAGTGATGATGGCTCAAGTGCATCCTGTGCTGGAATGTTCACGTTCCCTTCACCTGTTTAACATGGCTGCTAGAAAGTGGCTTGTGTTACTCTTCTGTGAATGGCGTGGCCCCCGGTGGATAAGCTTCTCTGCCTATTTGTGTGCCTGCCCCGGAGTGTGAACAGAGAGCCCCCGTGCAGGTTGTGCGTGTGCCCAGGTGTGCATGTGGACACCCCACGTCAGTCTCCACATGTGTGTGGACCCCAGGCGCCTGGTGTAACAGCTGAGCAGCCTGAGCCTGCCCATGTCCTTCTCCCCACAGGACTGGGCCAGGCCCCCAGCCGCCTGTCGGGCCTGAGCGTGCCCTGTCCCCTGCCCAGCCCCCAGGCGGGCACACTGACCTGTGAGCTGAGCAACTGCCCATACTGCACCAGCGCCCTGGAGGACCCGGAGCTGGAATTCAGTGACTCAGACAGCGGAGACTCAGACAGCAACGGGGTCTACGAGTTCACACAGGATGTGCGGCATGGGGACCGCCGCGACCCCATGCAGCCATCCCCAGCGGTGGATGCGCCAGGCCCAGGTGGGGCACGGCGGCGGGCGCAGCGGTGGGCAGCAGCGGGTGAGCCAGGTGGGTTGGGCCGTGTCTGGACCTCCTTCAGTGGCAAGCTGCGCAGGATCGTGGACAGCAAGTACTTCAACCGTGGCATCATGGTGGCCATCCTCACCAATACGCTGAGCATGGGCGTCGAGTACCACGAGCAGGTGGGTGGGCTGCATGGATGGCCCTTGGAGTGACCCCCCAGGAGCACATATCTCGTGTCTTGGGAATGCAGCTTCTTACAGGGCCCCACAGAGGGGTTTGTGGGGATAGGGGAACAGGGATGGCCTGGGAGTTGGATGTTGGCTGTTGTGGGAATTTTTATTGGTCACTCAGCAAACACTAATACTTATCCTTGGCCCAGTCTCTGATGAGTGGTGACCAGAGAAACCATGGCTCCCAGCCGGGGGTCCTCCCATCTTGGGTAGATGGTTGAGATCACAGACCCAGGGGCAGCAGGGGGCCTAAGTGCTCATTGGGCCATTCAGTGCTCTTCTCAGGATGGGATCTCCACAGCCCAGCTCTTGCAGGGAGAGGTCCCCCCCTTACATGAGCCAGACCTACCGGCTGTACCCCCTGGGGTGCCCCCAGGTGGCTACAAGAGGCCACTGGTGTAGAACGGTCTTCAGAGGAGGAATTGTGGGGTTGATGCCTGGCCCCCCAGTTGCCTGATGCCTAGACCCTACCCTGCACACTGGTCCACTCCAGCTTCAGCCCAGCACTGGGGCCTTGGCAGAGATGAGCAGCAGCCGGGTCAGGCAGGGAGAGGGAGCCCTCTCTGGGGAGAGAGGCCAGTTCACTTTTATCGCCTAAATTGACTTCCTCATCTTCCGCCCTCTGGGCTTTTCAAGTCACTTCAGCTGTGTTCTTTCATCCTGGAGCAATTTAGGGACAAACCCAAGCAGTGTTAGCCACCAGCAGGCCCCGGCAGAGAGCTTCTCTTTGTGAGGGTGAGATCCAAGGCAGAGACAGCAACAGGCCACGAAGGACTCCTTGGCAAGGAAAAGCCTCTGCGCATGTATGCGTGCGCGCGCACACACACGTACACACCCTTGAACGTGCACACATATACCCGATTGCATACATGTGCATACAGGAGCACAAACACAGGTGCACACATGTATGCACACAAAGCTTATCTGTGCAGATGTGGATTCATGTGCACATGCACACATAGGTGGCTGTGCATACACACAGCACATACAGCTGCATGCACTGGTGCAGGCGGAAACTCACATGTGCACCCAAGCAGGCCACAGACTGGCACACAGGTGCACATACATGCAAGCATTTATGCTGGTGCTGGTGTGCACATGTATACACATGTGCAGGTGCACGCACACACAGGCCAGCACATCCCCAGTAAGAGGCCTCTAGGCCTTCTGCCAACAAGGAGGGGTGTGCAAGGCCACTAGGGGTCAGGGCAGCTGTTCAGAGGCAGCAGCCATGTTGTCCACACCCTGTGCACCCCCACACCCACCCTGGATCCTTGGCGCAGATGCTCCAGGCCCTGTTCCTGTGGCCTGCGCTTGGGAAGTCTGGGAAGTCTCCAGAACCCTGGTTCTCAGACATGGTGGGGAGGTCGGGCAGGGCTGGGGGGAGTCAGGGACAGTCAGGAGATAGAGGCAGGCCTGGGTCCAGCTGGAGGGAGTACCCTGCGGTCCTGCTTTCCTCCTCCAGATGGCAGCCAAGTGGGCTCCTTCTGAGATGCTGCCACTGCCCCTTGGCCCCTCCATGTAGCCTTCCCTGCTCCTAGACCACGCGGGCAGTATCCCTCCGCTCTCAGGGAGTAGTGGGAACCATGGGCAGGCACTGACAGCCCCTCTGCCGCCCCCAGCCTGACGAGCTGACCAATGCCTTGGAGATCAGCAACATTGTGTTCACAAGCATGTTTGCCCTGGAGATGCTGCTAAAGCTGCTGGCCTGTGGCCCAGTGGGCTACATCCGGAACCCCTACAACATCTTCGATGGCATTATTGTCGTTATCAGGTGGGTCCCCACCTCCTGCTCAGCCCACAGGGGCCTGAGAGGCTCCAGCCTCAGGCAACAGCCTCAGCCAGTGGATGAGGCCCTGCCAGGAGCATTTCATGACAAGCAAAAGGGGAATGTCTTGAGCAGGGCCCCCTGCCCCTCCCCACGGGCACTGTTGGGTACACACAGGTAGGTCAGCGCATCTCAGATGGATGTTTCTAGGATCTGGTGGAGCTGTTCCCTGCAGGAACAGAGTGGGCGCTCGGCAGGCTTTCATCTGGAGTCTGGACTCCACTGAGGGCTCAGCCCCTGCGAGGAAGGCCAGCTTGCCCCCAGGGCATCTGCTGGAGCAAAATCAACACAGAAAGAACAGGATAATCTTGGGGAATCCCTCCTCCAGGAAGAAGCAGGGCCCTTAGGAGTCAAGGGATTCCCCCACCCTAATAAGAACAGACAAGCCAGGCATAGCTTAAAAGACACAGGATTGGGAAAGGCCCTTAATTGAGAAGCTACTGACTAGGCCAGCACCAAGGTTCTGGCAGCTGCTGGGGGTCGGGCAACCACCAGGGATGGCAGCTGATTGGGGGCTTCAGAGATGTTGCCTCCATCCCTCAGCCCAACCTGCTTCCCGCATGGAGTTGAGCAAAGGCCACAGTGGCTACTGGGCTCTGTTCCCGTTGCTGGGAAGAGGGCATCCCAGGGTCAGGGTGCGCACAGGGACACGTGGCCAGAGAAAGGCCCACCTGATCCTTGGCTCACCTGCAGTGTCTGGGAGATCATCGGGCAAGCGGATGGTGGGCTGTCGGTGCTGCGGACCTTCCGGCTGCTGCGGGTGCTGAAGCTGGTACGCTTCATGCCCGCGCTGCGGCGCCAGCTGGTGGTGCTCATGAAGACCATGGACAACGTGGCCACCTTCTGCATGCTGCTCATGCTCTTTATCTTCATCTTCAGGTGGGTGCCCGCTGAGGGGTCATCCCACCCCGAGCCTGGCTGTGAGGGCAAGGCCTGGGGCTCAGCACACGTGCCTGCCCCAGAGAGAAGGCCTCTCCCACCACACCAGCCCTGTGCTTCTGGCATCAGACCCGGGAGCCTCCAAGTGGCAGCAGAAACTCAGTTGCTAGTTCCTTCTAATAGCACTGATGCTGGGCTCTGCTCTCGTGGGCTCACAGCTGGGGGGGGGGGGGAATGGGTCAGGCTCCTAGCTGGATGGATTGGGGACTTCGCCTAAAGAAAAGGCAAGAATGATGGGATGCAGAGGAATGGCAGGGCAGCTGGGCTGGAGTTCCTTGATTTTAATTGATGTTTCCTGAGCCCCTGCCGCGGGCCATCCTGGACTGGGGCTCAGGCCTCGGGGAAGTGGCTGGGGCAGAGACAGTCCCGGTCCTGGCCACTGCCAGAAGCCAGAGTGGCCTCTGGTTGTTTCTCCTGCCCCTAGCCTTGGTCTTCCCACCCGTACAATGGAAATAGCTAGGCCGCGGGCACTGGGAGGGCCCCGTGAACCAGAAAGCTAGGGGCCTGGTGGGGGAGGTGTAGAGGAGCAGCTGCTGGGTGTGGAGGTGACCAGGCAGAGCACTCTCCATCCCACCTCCTGCACCCCACCCCCACCGCCACTGCATCCCTGCCTCCCGTCCTCAGCATCCTCGGTATGCACCTATTTGGCTGCAAATTCAGCCTGAAGACGGACACCGGAGACACGGTCCCTGACAGGAAGAACTTTGATTCCTTGCTGTGGGCCATCGTCACCGTGTTCCAGGTAAAACCTGGTAGGACCATCCCCTGATGTAAACGGTTCCTGGAGGGCCACAGCCCTGCTCAGGGCAACCCCAGAGCTGGCCGAGGCCCCTTTGAGGCCAGCACAGGTGAAGAGCTGGGAATGGTGGCAGGGATACTGACTGGGCCCCAGGGAGGTGGACTTGGTCTCGCTTGTCCAGCGCTCTCTCTGGTCCTGAGGGCCTGTCAGCATTTCCACAGCCATGCCCACCGTCCTGGTGCCCCATTGGCCCCCATGTTGGGCCTGAGCTGCTTGGCTGCCCCTCCTCCCCCAGATCCTCACCCAGGAGGACTGGAACGTGGTTCTCTACAACGGCATGGCCTCCACCTCCTCCTGGGCCGCCCTCTACTTCGTGGCTCTCATGACCTTTGGCAACTACGTGCTCTTCAACCTGCTGGTGGCCATCCTGGTGGAGGGTTTCCAGGCCGAGGTGAGGGACATGAGGTGAGGGAGGCTTCCAGGGGGAGGCAGTGGGAGCCAGGCATGTTGTGCAGGAGTCCTGCCCAGACCGACGTGAAGAGGCCTCGGTCCTCTACCTGTTGGGCCCTTCCATCCGCACCCGCCCCCAGCCTCCAAGGGAAGCCTCACATGTACCATCTGCTCCATGGGCACAGGGTGACGCCAACAGGTCTGACACAGATGAAGACAAGACATCTACCCACGTGGAGGAGGATCTGGACAAGTTCAGAGGCCTCAGGGCCACAGGTGTGCCTGCGGCTGAGGGCGGGGCAGGGCTGGAGGGGATGCTGCCCACCTGGTGCAGGTGCAGCTGGAGTCCTGCTGGTGAGTCCTGGGTGGGCAGACTCTCCTTCCTGGGAGCTCTGCAGCCTTGAGTGACCTCCTCCCCTCCAGAGATGAAGATGTACTCACTGGCGGTGACCCCCAACGGGCACCTGGAGGGCCGGGGCAGCCTGCCCCCTCCTGTCATCATGCGCACAGCAGCCACACCCATGCCCACCCCTAAGAGCTCCCCACACCTGGATGCAGCCCACAGCCTCCTGGACTCTAGGCGTGGCAGCAGCAGTTCCGTGGACCCCCAGCTAGGGGACCAGAAGTCTCTGGTAGGGATCCTCCCCTCCTCGGCCTCTGGGCACTTTCAGGCTCCACCTGCTTAGTTCCCCAGGGCCTTCCCCAGAGATGATTGAGGGTCCCACATGCCCCACAGTCATACCCTATGAATCTCTGGCCCCGAGTGCCTTGTTTTCTGTAAATGGAGCCAGAAGCTGCTGTTCTAAGGAGTAAGAACGGGCAAGTAGAACGTCGGGCTGGAAGTTTATCTTCCAAATTGTAATCAAAGATAAAAGCTGTCAGGGTACAGAGCGTACATGAGAAGGAAAAATAGAGAACGGATGGCAAAAAGGTATAAAAACTGAATATACACAACAGTTTTTGGAAGCTGGGTGGAGGGTTCCATGCGTCACGATCCACAGCGCCCTGTGGAGCTGGAGCCCCTGAAGTCTTTCCAGATAAACCCGGGAAACACCGCCCCCAGCAGACACAGCCGAAACCAGCTTCTCTGAAGAGCCCCAGAGGGGTGGGCTGAGCAGGATGAGCTAATGAGGGGGGAGAGGATATGAGCCCGGAGGAAGTCTGGGCAGACTATCAAGACCGATTGATCGTGTGTATCAGTAAGGGAAAAGCTTCACGGCTGAGCCTTGGATGGGCAGAGTGATTTAGCGACAAGATGCATCACAGCCAAGCTGCTAGGAGCCCAAGGGCAGTGGATGGGCTGTGGAGTGGGGATTCCAGCTCAGCTCCTGCTAGACCCAGGAGGTAAAAATGACGGAGGGCAGTGGGGATGGGTGCAGCACGGGTGAAATCCCTGCGTCACAGTCCAGTTTACTTCTTGAGGTCATGGGCCAGCTTCTCTTTGCAAGTCTAGAGTCTGCCAATGAGAAGCTGATTTTGGGCCCCACTTGAGAGATCATGGTCAGCATCTCAGTGGCATCTGAGGATGCCTGGTCCGTAGCTGGTCCCGGACCCTTTGATGACCCTTGCCCACCCTCTGGTCCGTGAGCAGCCCCGTGGGGCCCGCTTAGTGTTCTGACACTGGCTGGCTTTGTCTCTAGTTCATTGTCGACCCCACTGTGTGCTGCAGGAGTCTCACTGAAGATGCAGTGCTGCCAGCATCTCCTGAGCAGGGCTGTCTGCTCCTGAAAGATGATCTATGTACAGATGTCACCTACAGGTGTTAATGGTGGCACCACTGAATAGGAAAGGCCCCTTTGCTGGGTACCCCTGAGGCTGGATGTTTGGGGTACTTGGGGGACCTGGCCTGCTCACTCTTGCTCCCTCCCCATAGTCCAGCCTGCGCAGCTCGCCCTGCACCCACTGGGGCCCCAACAGCGCCTGGAGCAGCCGGCGCTCGAGCTGGAACAGCCTGGGCCGTGCGCCCAGCCTCAAGCGCCGGAGCCAGCGTGGGGAGCGTGAGTCTCTGCTATCCGGCGAGGGCAAGGGCAGCGGCAGCACAGACGAGGAGACTGAGGACGGCAGGCCTGGGGCAGGGGCCTCACCAGGCATATGTGCCACGCCACTGCGGCGTGCCGAGTCCCTGGACCACCGCAGCACACTGGACCTACAGCCTCCACGGCCGGCCACCCTGCTGCCCACTAAGTTTCATGACTGCAATGGGCAGGTGCTAGCCCTGCCCAGCGAGTTCTTCCTGCGCATCGACAGCCACAAGGAGGACCTGGCTGAGTTTGATGATGACGTGGAGGATGTGAGTTGGGGGGTACTGCGTCACAGTCCAGTTGTGGGGAGTTGGTTTGGCTTCCCTCTGGCCATGGGCTGGTTCCCCAAGGTGTGACTTGGGGTGTGGTGCTCACGGGGGGCCTTCAGGAGGGAGAGGGAAGCAGAACAAACTGGACAGGACCTGATCCAGCTGATGTAGCCTCAGCTGATCCCCCAGGAGCTCTGGAGTGGGATTTATCCCTGTGTCAGCCCCAACTCCAGCTGAGGGCTCGATCTGAGAGGGGCACTCACCTAGCCTCCACGGACTCCCAGCATGGGTCCCTCACCCAGTTCCTGGGTGGGTGGACAGGGCTGGGCCTGAGGGCAGGAGAGGCTGGGGGCTGACCAGGCTGGGAGGGGCCCTGAGGACCCAACCCCTGCCTTCCCAGAGCTGCTGCTCCCGGCTGCAGAAAGTGCTGGAGCCCTACAAGCCCAAGTGCTGTCGGAGCCGAGAGCCCTGGGCCCTGTACCTCTTCTCCCCCCAGAACAGGTGAGGGGTGTGCCTGACAGGGGGCCCCTGTGTCCCCACCACGCGGTGAGCGCCTAGCATGCCTCCTCTGGAGTCACAGGGACTGGGAAGCCAGGGCTTGGCCAGGGCTTCCCTAACCCCCTACCCTTGGCCCCCAGGTTCCGCATCTCATGCCAGAAGATCATCGCTCACAAGATGTTTGATCATGTTGTCCTCGTCTTCATCTTCCTTAACTGCATCACGATCGCCCTGGAAAGGCCAGACATCGACCCTGGCAGCACCGTGAGGCGCCCTTCTTGTCCGGGAGGGGTGGGGTCTCGCAGCCATGGCAGGCCCCTCCCACAGTCCTGTCTCCTGCAGGAGCGCGTCTTCCTCAGCGTCTCCAACTACATTTTCACAGCAATCTTCGTGGCTGAGATGATGGTGAAGGTACAGCATGTCCAGGGGGGCCGGAAGTCTGTCCTTCTGGCCTTAAGGCCCAGCCCCAGGCCTCTGTTCAGCTCACCTGCCCACCTTCCACTGGGCCTGTCCTCTGCACCTGTCAGGTAGTGGCCCTGGGCCTGGTCTCTGGCGAGCACGCCTATCTGCAGAGCAGCTGGAACGTGCTGGATGGGCTGCTGGTCCTGGTGTCCCTGGTCGACATCGTTGTGGCCATGGCCTCGGCCGGTGGCGCCAAGATCCTGGGCATCCTGCGTGTGCTGCGCCTGCTGCGGACACTTCGGCCCCTGAGGTGGGTGGGGCTGGTGGTACGGAGCCAAGGCAGGGTGGGGTAGGGCTAGATGGGCATGGTGGGGCAGGATGGGGTGGGGCCAGGGAAGGGACATGGGGTGGGGTGGATCCAGATGGTGGGGTGGGGCTGGGTTGGGGGTGGGGGGTCCAGGGCAGGATGGGGTGGATCCAGGTGGTGGGGCAGGTGGAGTCCAGGGGAGATTGGGACTGGGGCCAGCTTGGGGTGGGGTCTTTGCAGCACTAGGCCCTGTCCTGGTGGCTGCTCCCTTGGGTGGGCCACACAGCTTATTCCCTCTGCCCCTCGCACAGGGTCATCAGCCGTGCTCCGGGCCTCAAGCTGGTGGTTGAGACTCTGATATCATCGCTCAGGCCCATTGGAAACATTGTCCTCATCTGCTGTGCCTTCTTCATCATCTTTGGCATCCTGGGGGTGCAGGTTCGTGGCCCTGCTTACCTGGGTGTCCCTCCACAGGATGGTGGTTGGTGGTCAGCAACAGCATAGCAGTCCCGGGAGGGCCAAGGCCCCAGCCGACAGGGAGAGAAACCCTAATCTCTGCCTGGCTGCTCCAGGTGCCCCAGGTGGGCGGATCTGGAAGGTGGGGTTGCAGTGCATGACCCTCGAGTGCCCAACCCTCGAGTGCCCTCCTTGCCTTGCTCAGCTCTTCAAAGGGAAGTTTTACTACTGCGATGGTGCCGACACCAGGAACATCTCCACTAAGGCAGAGTGCCGGGCAGCTCACTACCGCTGGGTGCGGCGCAAGTATAACTTTGACAACCTGGGCCAGGTATGTGGGGCTGGGGGCTGGGGAGGGGTCAGGGTGGGGGTAGGCTTGGTGGGAGTGGTCTCAGCTAGCTTCGCCCTCATCTGAAAGGCAGGAGTGGCAGGACCTTGGTGTGTTGTGAGTGAGGCTGTGGTCGGGGGTGTGGTCCTTTGGGGGAGCCTGTGCCCACACGCCCAGCAGTCACCACCTTGCTCTGGCCTGGCAGGCGCTCATGTCCCTGTTCGTGCTCTCATCCAAGGATGGCTGGGTGAACATCATGTACGACGGGCTGGACGCCGTGGGCATAGACCAGCAGGTGCGGTGGGCAGTGGGTAGCCCTGGGCCTCCTAGTGGACTGTTCTTCCTGTATCCTCTGGTCATCTTAGGGAACTTCTGCCAAGAGGCCGCCTTTGGCCTCTGAGGACTTCCAGAGTTCCTCATCGTGGGCCAGAGCTCCCCTGCAGGCAAGGCTGTGCCTGGGAGGGGCGCCCCGGCCGGTTGGCACCCACGTACCACTCCTATGCTGCAGCCGGTGCCCAACCACAACCCTTGGATGCTGCTCTACTTCATCTCCTTCCTGCTCATCGTCAGCTTCTTTGTGCTCAACATGTTCGTGGGTGTCGTGGTGGAGAACTTCCACAAGTGCCGGCAGCACCAGGAGGCCGAGGAGGCGCGGCGGCGGGAAGAGAAGCGGCAGCGGCGCCTGGAGAGGAAACGCAGGAGTAAGGCACTCCCAGTGGCGGTGGTGGTGGCTGGTTGGTACCTGTGTGCCACCCCAGTCCTTTCCACCTGCCCCAGCTCCCTGTGCGCCTGTCCCTGAGGTCCCTGAGGGTGGCAGGGGACCAGAGGACCAACCTGCGGCAGCTCCGAGACCCAGCCGCTACTGGCCCGGGCCTGGGTCTCCCCGGCACTTGAGCCGTGCTATGCAGCCAGCACCCAGGCAGCAGCTCAGTGGCTGCACCCCGGGGCCCACCGTGTGGCCACACTCCCTTTGGCCCCCCAGCCCCAGCCTCACTGAATAGTTCTGCCTGCTTGCTCTTCTTGCCCTCAGAGGAAGGGCCCAGGCGGAGAGGGCAGCTGCAGCAAGAGGCAGAGGTCCCTTCCCAGGAGACACAGGTGATGAATGAGACCCCAGTTCTGAGTTCGATCACTGTAGGGCAGGCTCACCCCCATGAGTTCTCATGCCAAGGGGGGAGCAAGCAAAGCCATCCAAGACAGAGAGAAGGTCTTAGGAAAACTCCACCCAGCGTGGGAGCAAAGAGGGCTTTCTGCAGGAGGGGCTGCTAAGCATCCCCCGCCCCGCCCGCCCCTTGTGGAGTCTCCTGGCCCTGCCCACTGTGGCCAGCTCAGATCGTCTCCTTGTCTTTCCAGGCACTTTCCCCAACCCAGGTACCTGCCCCCGCCCTGCATGCCTTAGCCTCCCTGCTTCTGCCGGCCACTGCACGGGGCTGTGGACTGGCCTGACCTCCGTCCCTCTGCCACTGCCACAGGAAAAGGTGGACACCGCAGGCGGTGCCAAGCCTGCTGGGGTCCACCACAGGGTGGGCATGGGAAGCTAGGGTGGGCACCAGGTGCCAGCGGGAGGGAGGAAGAGTTGCCAGCCAGCCTGTCTGGTGTCCATGCTGCTGCCTCCAGGCTCATGTGTGTTCCCCTGCCCGGCTTGCATGCTTGACTGCTTCTCTGCCACACCTGGGATGCCTGCTGGCTCCTGGCTGCTCCATGTCCTCAGTGCTGGCCTGGCCCAACTGGCCACTGGCCTCTTTGGCTGCAAGAGCTGAGCCGAGCTCTCTAGTGACCGCATGCCAGACCGAGGAGCATGCAGACCGCAGGGAGGGATCAGTTCCCGTCGGGCCCTGGTCCTCGCCCATGGGGTTCTATGGCCGAGGTGGGTTCCCTGTGTAGTGGTGGCAGCTATTCCCTCATCCAGTGGGAGCTCAGCAGGCACCAATCTGCCCTAAAGGGTTATTGCACGTGGAGCATTTAGTGCAGACAGGCTTGCTGGGGGATGCATGACCCCCACTCCCAGGTCACAGCCATCAATCTCAGATGCATCATAGATTGGGCAGACCCCAGACAGCGGGCATTTGGCCTCTGGCCCCCGCAGAGGACAGGGAGTGGAAGGAACCTGGGCCTGGCAGCCAGAAGGCAGCGCGTGCCCAGCCTGGGAGAAGGGGTATGTGGTGGGCTGTGCTACCCAAGAAAACTCTCGTCTGCCCACCCTTCATCACTGAGGTGTCTCTGAACCCTGATGCCAGCCCAGGAGAGTGGACCACATGGGCCCCGTCTTGGGAGCTCCAATCAGGGCAAGGTCCGGGCAGGACCCAGGTGGGGTCTCGCTTCCAGGCCCACTCCTGGGGTCTGCCTTGGGGCTGGGACCCCTGCAGTGGAGGAGTTTGGTGGGTGACCTGCCCCTGAGGCCCATGTCTGAGCCCCGGCCCTCCCCCAGCACCCCCACACTCCAGCCTGCAGGAGGCAGCCCCCCCAAACCCCGCCCAGCCCTGCCCACCCCACTCATCTGCACCATCTCTCTGCAGAGGCCCAGCGCCGGCCCTACTATGCAGACTACTCACCCACACGCCGCTCCATCCACTCCCTGTGCACCAGCCACTACCTGGATCTCTTTATCACCTTCATCATCGGTGTCAACGTCATCACCATGTCCATGGAGCACTACAACCAGCCCAAGGTGGGGCTCGCTGCCTGCAGGCCAGTAGCCAGGGGATAACCCCCTGCAGGGCCACTGCCTGGAGAACCGGGGACCCCAGGTCTACAGCCATGCCTCAGCCATCTCCAGGGTTTATGGGGTCCACCGAGGTGTGGCTTGAACAAAGCGTCCTCATTCCTTTAAAATGGGTGGAAATTCCCAGAGCCACCTGCTCCAAGGGCCTCCCCAACACCAAGAGAAGTTGGATCCAAAATGTGGGCAGTGGGACTGTGCCCGAGTCCAGCTTCCCAGGCTGTGAATTCCACAGTCCAGGAAAAGCTAGACTGAGAGAGGGGACTGGGCAGGAGATGTCCTCTGGTAGCATCTCCACCATTCCGTTAAAGACCCCATCCTCCCCAGGAGCAGAGAGCCTCTGACTCTTTATGTGAAGCTGACTCATGTGCTGGGCCGGCCCCTGCTCTGGCTGTGGGTGGGGCTGGTCTAGGCAGGGCCAGGAGTCTGTGCTCTGAGGGACAGGTTCTCCCCACCTGAGGGTTATCCTCAAAATGCTGCGAGGGTAAATGCAGGTGATCCTCCCTGTCCTGGCAAGACCTACATCCAGTAATGACTGGGTCTCAGAGAGACCTGTCTCGTGCAAGGGGAGGTTTCCAAGTCAGCAGAGAAGAGAGATGGGGCAGGGTGGTCAGGGCCCAGGTGCGGGGTGGGTGGGGCACCCAGTGCGATTGTTGGGGGAGAGGCAGGGTGGGGGTGGGGAGCAGGGAGGGGAGAGGCACCCTGAGCAGGGCGCCTCCAAAGCCTGACGCTCCGCCCGCAGTCTCTGGATGAGGCCCTCAAGTACTGTAATTACGTCTTCACCATCGTCTTCGTCTTTGAGGCTGTGCTGAAGCTGGTGGCCTTTGGGTTCCGGAGGTTCTTCAAGGACAGGTGTGTGGGGCAGGGGCGGGTGAGAGCCTCAGCCTGAGGCCCGAAGAGGTAATGGTGCCTTGTAGAGGTGCAGGCCACCCTGTGGTGACACCAGAACAATCCCAGGGGACAGGGAGGAGAATCCTCTTGCTCTGAAAGGCTGGGGGTGCCAAGGAGGAGGTGGTGGCTGACACTGAGCCTCGCCTGTCTCCCCGGCCCAGATGGAACCAGCTGGACCTGGCCATCGTCTTGCTGTCCATCATGGGTATCACCCTGGAGGAGATCGAGATGAACGCAGCACTGCCCATCAACCCTACAATCATCCGCATCATGCGTGTGCTTCGAATCGCCCGAGGTATGCTGCCCGCCCATCCTGCCGAGGTCCCCCTGGGCTGTCAAGAGGGCCCTGCTGATGGCCAGTTTGGCATGGGACCTTCAGCAGGGCTCTGCTGTCCACCCACCCACTGCGTCCTTCCTTGCCATACACCAATGGACCAGGTGCTGGTGATGGGGAGTGGTCTGGGTCTGGCCAGCCGTGGAAGGGTCAGACTGGCCTGGGACCCCACTGCTCCCCACTAATGCTTGGCTCCCGGCCCTAGTGCTGAAGCTGCTCAAGATGGCCACTGGCATGCGGGCCCTGCTGGACACGGTGGTTCAGGCGCTGCCCCAGGTAGGTCAGCAGCTCCAGGGCCTGACCCAGGTCTGGCTTCCCTGCTCTCAGGGTGAGCATCGCAGGTGCCCCTGAGAGGATGAGGCTGCAGGGAGGGCCTCACTTGCTGTCAATCCCATATAACTCATGCATGTGGTCCGCCAGTCTTGCGGTAACTGCCTCCTGCAGGGAGTAACTCAGCTGTGCTGTGAGAGGGGTGGGCCAACTGCCTTCTGGGCCTCAGTCCAGTTTCTCTGGGGAAGACTGATAACCAGTGCCCACCTTCCCGAGTGCAATTCAGGATGCAGTGGGATTCAGGCCAAGGGAGGAGCCTGTGGCTTAGGTGGGCTTGCCTGAGTTTGGAGGACCACAGCCAGGGCTCAAGTATTGGCCAAAGGTCTCTTTTCTCTAGAGCCAGTAGAGGCCCTGCATCTTATGCCCACAGCCACCACCCTGATCCTTTGTGGCCTCTTTACTTGAAAGAATCAGTCTTATCTCTGCAGTACCCAATCCTTCCCATCCACCTTACCAGCCATCCATCCATGTATCCATTATTCATGGATCTCTATCGACCAACCATCCATCCACCCAACCGCCCATGTGTTCATCCATCCAGACAGCTGTCTGTCCACTCATCCACCCATGCGTCCACCGCCCATCATCCAGCCATGCTAGCCAGCTCTCTGTCCACTAGTCCAGCTGTTCCTACCCAGCCAGCTGCCTCCCAGCCACCTACTCACCCCGACAGCTGCCTGTCCACCCAGCACCCCATCCACCAACCATCTACTCATCCATGTACCCAGCTGCTCCCCATGTCCTTTGCCTGCAGCCAATCCTCACTCATCCCCTCAGCAGCATTCCTCAGCCCTCAGTGCTTCTCTGTGACTGCCTGGTGTCTGTCAGATGGGAGGGGATCAAGGCGGGAAGCCTGGGCCTGGCCACACCCCAGTGTACTACCTCGGAAGGCTGGAGCAGATGCTGGAGAAAAGGGGGAGCAGTCACATCAGGGTCATGGGAGGTGTGTGAGGATGGGGCTCCCTGCCTGGAGTGCAACCTGAGCACTTGCAGGGATGGTGGGCGGTGAGTCCACAGGAGGGCCTGGGGCAGGGGTCAGGTGAGGCCTCGCTCAGTTTGCAGAGCTGCAGCCCTCCTCTCGCCATGGGGACCCCGCAGCTGGCGGCAGGCCCTGCACAGAGTCCACCAGAGTCCCAGGGAGGCCTTCCAGACCCTGAGGGGTGGAGGAGCTGGAGGCAGGGTGGTCCTGGGTGCAGGGTGAGCGGAGGAGCCAAGGAGGGGCAGAGGCCAGCAGAGGGGGCTTGGGCGCCAGGCAGGACAGGGAGCCCTGGGGGCCACAGGAGCTTCGGGGCCAAGGAGGAGGAGTTAAGAGCAGGCGTCAAGGCAGTCCCTGGGAACGTGACTCCCCGGCCAGCTGTACATGGTGAGAGGGGTGGGGAGGGGCCGAGGCCACCCTGACCTCGTTCTACTTCTCTCCTCGTGTAGGTAGGGAACCTCGGCCTGCTTTTCATGCTCCTGTTTTTTATCTATGCTGCCCTGGGAGTGGAGCTGTTCGGGAGGCTTGGTGAGTGCGCCTGCGCAGTGCCCGCCCCTGGCCCCGCCCACCCTATACGGGATTCGGAAGGTAGAGCTTCACGCATGTGCACACAGCCCGCTCACAGCTCAGGGTGCTGCGGGAGGTGGACATGTAAGCAGCTCCTGCAGAAGCGTGGTGCCACACCTGTGACTCGCACACAGACACGCACACATGTTCCGACTGTGGCCAGGAGGACTGAGCCACGTGTCAGTGCACATGCACACACACGGGGTCCACCTGAACCCCACCTTGTTGACAGGGGACATGCTGCAGCAAGTCCTTCTTAATTATCACAAGGAGTTTCCTTAGACCCCCAGGCCTGAGGCTCTGGCCAGACTGGGTGGGACCCATGGAGACCTTTGGTGGCAGCTCACGCCTTGGGGGGCCCCCATTCTTTCCTGTCCTGGTGCCACTGAAGAGGCACAGTGACTTCCAAGAGCCATTAGTGGCCCTGTCTGTGAGGTGGTTGAGGTGGTCTGGCAGCTGGTTGTCCAGACCCTGTGACTGAGCACTCTTGGCCCCTGGCCCAGAATCTGGGGCACCTCATGCCCCAGGGTGGCCCCATCACTGTGCAGAGCCCGAGGGCATGCCAACCCAGAGGTGGACCTAGGGAGCTGGCAGTGCTGTCCTCTGGGGCTGAGCAGAGCCAGGCTCACACCAAGGGCTTGGCCAATGCACCCAGACACAGCATGCATTCCCCAAGGCAGACTCCAGGCCTAGGAGGAGCCACCTTACTTTGAAGGGCCGTGCCCCCTGATCCTTACCTCCTGTAAATGCCTGCCTGCCAGGGCCCAAGAGCTAGGCCCCTGCCGCGTCCCAGAGGAGCATAACTTCTCCCTGGGGGAGGGGCAAGGGACCATGCATGCACCACACCAATGCGCGGGCTACCCGGGTCCCTCCCGGCAGAGTGCAGTGAGGACAACCCCTGCGAGGGCCTGAGCAGACACGCCACCTTCTCCAACTTCGGTATGGCCTTCCTCACGCTGTTCCGAGTGTCCACGGGGGACAACTGGAATGGGATCATGAAGGTAGCAGCCTGGACAGTGGGCCGGGAGGTTGGAGACGGCGGGGTGGCCCTGGCAGCGGAGAGGGGAGCCTGCCCGCCACCCTCCGTCCACAGGACACACTTAGGGAGTGCGCACGCGAGGACAAGCACTGCCTCAGCTACCTGCCAGCCATCTCACCCATCTACTTCGTCACCTTCGTGCTGGTTGCCCAGTTCGTGCTGGTCAACGTGGTGGTGGCTGTGCTCATGAAACACCTGGAGGAGAGCAACAAGGAGGCCCGTGAGGATGCCGAGCTGGACGCTGAGCTTGAGCTGGAGATGGCTCAGGGGCCCCCCGCCCGCCCCAGGCCTGGGGCTCCGCAGAGCCCGGGCACCGGGCCAGACGCCCCCAGTCTGCTGGTTGTGCGCAAAGTATCCGTGTCTCGGATGCTCTCGCTGCCCAACGACAGCTACATGTTCCGGCCCGTGGCGCCCGCCGCTGCCGCTCACCCCCAGCCACTGCAGGAGGTGGAGATGGAGACCTACCCAGGCACCTTGGGTACGGCCCCTCGCAGAGGCAGCCTGGTGGTGGGTGGGTAGGCGAGCAGGCAGGCAGGTCGGGGTCTTGGGCCTGGTGACAGCTTCGCATTACAGGCCCTCCCCCACCCCAGGTCCAGTCACCTCCACCAACTCGCCACCTGTGGAGTCCTGTGCCTCTCTCCAGGTCCCATCAGCCACAGCTTCCCCAGCCAGGGCCAGCAACACTCTCCGTGCTCTGCCCCCTCGGGGTGCAGCTTGCTCCCCCAGCCTCAGCCGGCTGCTCTGCAGACAGGTAGGAGGAGCCCCTGATCCTTAGCCGAGACCTGAGGGTCTGTGGGGATTCCTTCCCCATTTGAGGAATGAGTGATGGGGACACTAGAGAAGTGGGTGCCATGTCCCTGGAGCCTGTGATGATGATACCTGGCCATGGGGACCTGCGTTCCCTCCTCAGGCAGCACCTTGGACCCCAGGAGCCACCAGCAGTGATTTCTCAGACCCCACCTGTACCCACAGACCACTGCCCTGTGGCTTCAGCCTCTTTCCTTTCCTCCCTCCTTGGGGTGCCAGGCTGGGCTCTTGGTGCACAGGGTGGGGTGGTCGCTGGGGCCCCAGGGGCCTATAGAAGGTTATGTCCATAGGAGCTCAGGCCCGAGCCCTCTGCTCTTCACAGCCCCTCCCAGTTTGACCAGCATGGTGGCTGGATACTGCATGCAATCTGGGGGACAGTGTACCCACACCGGCAGCTCCCAGCCCCTAGTCTTGGGGGTCACAAGCCCACCCTGACCCAGAGGTGGGGAGGTATCTCTGTGCCCCAGCTGCTGCCTGTGCTCTGCCTGGTCTCACCCGACTTCGTATCCTTGCAGGAGGCCTTGCACACCGAGTCCCCGGAAGGGCAGGTTGACGCCCCCGGGGACAGCAGCCCTGGTTGGGGAGAGCCTGGCGGGAAGACTCCTGTGAGGCAGGCGTCGCTGGGGGCCTCCTTGCGGTCCCCGCCCCGTTCCCCAAGGCCCGCCAACGTCCGCACCCGCAAGCACACTTTTGGACAGCGTTGCATCTCCAGCCGGCAGCCGGCCCCAGGCGGGCAGGAGGGCGAGGCCCCAGACGCGGCCGACGAGGAGGTCAGCCACATCACCAGCTCTGCCCGCAGCCCCTCAGCCTCGCCTGCTGCCCGTGGGGTGGTGGGCGGTGAGCCAGCCCTGCACGGGCTCTACAGTGTTGGCACCCAGGGCTTCCTGGACCAGCCGGGCCGAGCCGACGAACAGAGGCGGCCCTCAGTGGAGCAAGGCTGCGTAGACGGCCGCCCAGAGACCGGTGAGGTGACGGCCCGGGCCCAGGAGGCTGAATTGGCTCTGGGGTCACGCAGGAAGAAGAAGATGAGCCCCCCCTGCATCTCCATAGACCCCCCCGCGGAGGATGAGGGCACGGCCCGGCCCCCTGCGGCAGAGGGCAGCAGCACCACCCTGCGGCGGAGAACCCCGTCCTGCGAGGCCGCACCCCACAGGGACCCCCTGGAGCCCATGGACAATGCAGGGGTGGACGCTGCTCCCAAAGGGGAGCGGTGGGGCCAGGCCCCCTGCCGTACAGAACACCTGACCATCCCAAACTTTTCCTTTGAGCCGCTGGACATGGGGGGCCCTAGCGGGGACCTGTTCTTCAACGGCGGCCATGGTGTTGCCGCAGAACCCCGAGTTTCATCCTCAGGTGCTACGGCACCTCCGGAACCTCAGCAGACCGAGCCACCCACTCCACCTGGTGACCCCCCAGGGGAGGGACAAGGGCTTCACCTCACAGTCCCCCAGAGTCCCCTGAAGAAAGGGTCCCCCCCAGCCACCAGCTCCCTGGGTGACAGTGTAGATGAGCCCGTGTAGCTCGAGGTGCAGTACGCACTGGCCTTGGCGCTGGGGTTGGGGTGCACCCAGCAGGGTGGTGGCGCCAGGCTGGGCCATCCGTGGACCCCAGGTCAGACCCCACCATGGGTAGAGGAGCTGGGTGAGTGTCAGCCCAGTGTGCGGGGAGGCAGACGCTGTTCCGGGTGCAGCGGAGCCTGGGGAGCCCGCGGACTGAAGCCTCCCTCCTGTCCATTCAGGTTTGGGATTTCCGAGTTTGGCGCCCTGCTCTGAGGCCAGGTTGCAGCCTGGTCATCAGTCCTGTAACGAGAGCTTTGTCCAAGGGACAAGGACCAGAAAATGACCAAAGGGGGAAAGGCAGAGGCCGCCCAGCAGAGCCCGATCCTCACATCCACTAATTTTTATAGGGAACACGCTCGGGGCCACTTGTGCCGTCTGGGTGGCGGCTCTGTCCCCGAGGCCACGTGGCCACGCTTCACGTCACTCACAGTCTGAGTTCTCATCTGTTTGTCTCCACCCCTCATCGCTCCCCTCTGTGCTCACTCCCCACTTCTGTCCCCCTCGGCATTTGGAGAATACCCCTGACTGGACTCTCGGAAACGGCCAGTCACCAGGGCTTTGGGGACTTTCCAGTGAGACCCCCGCTGCCCGTGGCGAGTTTCAGCTGATACCCCTTGTTTCATTTCATTTCTTTTATAAATTCAGGTTAAACGTTGCAATAATATGAAGCAGAATACTCCACTTCTCAAGTCAAGGGGACTTGGGATTGGGGGCAAAGCAAAGCAGAATAAATATTAACTTATTTAAGAAAAGCATTGGATTTCCACAGTCAGAATCCATTCCCTGCGTGGGAGGGTGGTGAGCCCATGGCCTGGGCAAGGGTAGAGTTGGGTGATGCCACCACCTACAGGGCTACGCGGTTCCACAGAATTCTCCTGTCTCCAGCAGTTCCCCTACTTGGGCAGATCTCAGATACAAAGGCCTCCTTCTGAGGGGAAAGTCGAGCTCACCTTGGCAGCTGGAACCACGTAACCGCGTGGTGTCATTCACACACTGGAGAAATGAAGTGTGCTGCAGTGTAGGCAGAAGTTTCTCCCAGCAGAGATGGTGCTGGGTGGGCAGAGGGGGACCCCCACTGGTGGGGGGCCACCGGGGCTGGGGGGCCACCCTGCTCTCCACTGTCTCCCTCCCCTGACGCTAGACCCACCCTACGTCCTGCTGGCCTCTTGGCCCAGGGCTCTCATCTGCAGCCCCTCTGGTTAGATCCCCCACCCCTTACCCGGGAGAGCAGGAGAAGGGGGCCAGGTCAGGATAGCACTTGTGATCCTTTGAGCTGAACGGTGGCTGTGACCACGGTGGGGGACTGTGCCCACACAGAGCTGGTCCAAGATGGGGCCTTCCCTCCACGCAGCACAGCAGGAGCCCGCCGCAGCCGGAAGTCCTCCTGACCCACCTCGGCCGCCTCCGAGCTAGTCTAGGTGGTGGGAGGTGCCTTCAGGGGCCCTACCTGGCTGAGGCCAGGGCCTATTTGCTCTGACCCAGCTGAGCAGTGAATCCCAGCATAGGGCCCCAGGGCTGCCCAGCAGGTGTGGGGGTGGGGTGCTGGGGCTCCCTCTGGTGGACACATGGGGACCTGCAGGAGCTCGAGGTGTAGGCTGTCCCTGCAGGGTGGGCTTGGGGAACATGGCTGGACCTGGAGCTCTAGGGTTTTCAGACCCTCCTGCATGTGACCTTGGCCTCAGTTCCTACGGGGAAAAGACACTGAGCTTGGCCAGACCCAGGGCTGCTGTCCTGTTCTTTCCCCAGGGCCAACATGTGGCCTACCCGCTCCGTCACCTTATCAGGGAGGGGTCATGGGTCAAGGGTCAGAGGACAGGAAGGCGGAAGAGCCAACTAGGCTCTGTGTAGAAGCAGCGATGTGGGCCAGTCACAGCGGCCACAGCCCTCACCCACCTGACCAAGACGCCTGCAACCAGGTACTGTTCCCTGGTCAACTAAAGGTCCTCTGTGTCAGGCTGTGTGCAGAGTAAGGTGAGACCAGGATGCCAGGGAGTCAAGGAGTCCCCTTCCTCCACCTTTCCCACCTGGACTCACCTAGCAGGCACCCGAGGGCCCCCAACACACAGCATGTCCCGCCAATGGGGGCCGCCCCCGGGGCCAAGTAGTCATGGCTACAGGTCTCTGGGAGGGTGGGGCAGGGGGACTGGGGGGCATGTAGAGATTCTGGGGAAGGGGACAGGCTGCAGAGAAACAGAGCGACCTGGGTGTGGGAGCAATGCTTTGAATCTTGACCCCGTTTCTGGGACCTGTTGCCCCTAGAATCACCTAAATGGCCTGTGTCGCTTTCTGTGTTACAAACCCTGATGCCACTCACCAAAGAGACATAAGCCAGTGTGCTGAGAAGTGAGCCCTGGGGACAACGGACAGAGGCTGGGGCCATGCCCACAGCAAGGCCCGGGGCTCAGGGGCCGTGCCCTGACCCCTTCCCTCTCCCTCAGTGACACCTGTAGCCAGAAACACAGCGAACACCATGTCTGCTCACGATGCACTTTAATGAGGATTAGTAATCCCTGCCTGCACCCTGGGCCAGGCAGGGAGGGGCTCAGGGCAGGTGGGTCAGCACAGGGGGCAAGGGCAGGTGTGGGTATGGCACCACCCCAGCAGGAAGTAGTGGTGTGGGGACAGCAGGGGCCTGACTTCTCCGCCAACCCCGGTGACGGCCCCCAGGACCGGGCTCAGGGCTTCTTGGGGACGTACTGGTAGATCCAGTCCAAGTAGGAGGTGACACGGGTGTAGACGCCTGGCCTTTCAGTCTGAGCACAGCCTTCACCCCAGCTGACCACGCCTGCCTGCAGCCAGGTGCCCTTCGTCTTGCAGACCAGGGGCCCTCCAGAGTCACCCTGCGAGGGGAGGGAGTGGTCAGACTTGGCTTCGTGGCCCCCGAGGCTGTGGGCTGCAGGGGAGAGGCGGCCCACCTGGCAGGAGTCGTGTCCTTCTCTCCCGGCACAGAGCATGTCGTCGAGGATAATTGGGAAGTCGTCTGCGGTGGAGAGGCCAGCGTGGTACTGCTCGTCACAGACGCTGTTTTCCACGATGGGCACCTGCACTTGCTTCAGGGGAAACGGCGGTGGCAGGGGCTCTGGGGTGAGAAGAGAGGGAGGATGAGGAAGCCTAGGGGTGGGGCCGACTCAGCCAAGCCTGTCACTGACACCGAGGGGCGGGGGGGCGGGGGTCCAGGCAGGACTGAGGAGCCTGGCTGAGGCCTCTTCTGTTCCAGGGCCTGGTGTCTCCCAGGACACCCAGGGATGAGCCCTTTCCCTTTCATGGCTGGACCTGATCCTTGGCCTCATTTAAGGCCCATTCAGGGAAGGGAAAGGCGCAGGGGTCCTGGGGTTGGCAGCACCACAGCCCAATCTCCCCTCGGCTCCGCAGCCTCCAGTGTGAGTGGGGGCCGGGATCTTGGGTTCCCCCCAGGCCTGCCTCCTGGCCAGCCTCTGGCGCCAGACTCAGTTTCCCACTTTGTGTAGGGGCATTGGGGCACAATGCTGCATCGTCAGCGGACCTCGAGCAGTGACCTGTTTGGGTTACTTTTGCAGGACCCTGAGGACACATTTCAGGGCTACTGTTCATGCTAAATGTCCCCAAGGCTTGGCCCTGAATTGTGAATAAAGGGGCACAAGACTGTTCGAGAGAAGTGGAGGCGGTGCTGGAGGGGTGAGACCAAGCTGCACCCAACCCCACCCTCACACCTCTGTCTCCTTGTCCACGGGCACAGGGACAAGATGCACGCCGCCCCGTTTAGCGGTTAGTGGTAATAGTAAGACACTTTCTGTGTGTGGTTTTTCTCTTTCCTCACATCATATCCATGAAATACCAACTGTGACTGTGCCCATTTCATGCAAGGAGAAACTGAGGCACAGAGGTGCTGACTGACATCCCCAGGCATCTAGAGCGGGGACCGGATCTGGTGGGCTCTTCGCACACACTGCCTCCCACCACCTCTCCTTCATCCCAGAGTCTTCCAACCCCACCTTATGAGTCAGCCCATCTTGACCCTGTTTCCCAGAGGAAACCCGAGAGGGTGAACTGCTATGTGACCAGCTCTATTAAAAGTTGTCCCTGGTGCTCACGTCCACTGGCCACATTGCCCCAGCCTGTCACCCAGCACTGTGACCCTGGACGGAAGGTCTCTGAGGCAGGGGGCAGGGGGACCGGATGGACGTGGCTGGAGATGTTCACAGGGTCCTCGAGCTCCAGCAGGGCGATGTCCGCCCCGTTCTCAACTATGTAGTAGTTGGGGTGGGGGATGATCTGGCTGACGGGCAGCAGCCTGTCCTGGTAGTAGAGGTGCTGCTCCCGCAGCTGCACCCTGAACCTTGCATGGGGTACTTTCATCCTAGGGAAAAAGGCACGTACTTAGGGGCTGAGCAGCCTCTGGGACACCCAGGACCGTGGCTGGAGCCCCAGGCCCACCCCTACATGTCAGACCCTGGGGAGACTCACCGTCCGATGCAGTGTGCCGCGGTCAGCACCCACTGGGGGTGGATCAGGGAGCCCCCGCAGATGTGTTGCCAGTACTGATGCTTGACTCTCAGGCTCACCTGCCAGGGCCACATGTTCCAAGGGGCCTCATGACCCCCAATGATGCCCGCTCTCTCCAAAGCCTGGCCTGGGACTGGGGAAGGAAGCACCTTCAGGACAGGACCCAGCCTGGCCACTGGGCTCAGGTCTCCCCTGTGCCAGCACAACCCTGGGCTTCTCTGAACCCACCCACCCAAGGCCGGGCCTGTGCGGGGTTGGGGTGAGGGGACCGAGATGAATGAGCCCGGGATCAGGACTCACCAGGGGCCGAGTGGACCAGGCTCACCAGGAGGGGCAGTGCCAGCACCAGTAGACTGGGCATCTGGAAGGAGCAAGGAGGGGCAGCAGGAGCGTGGCTGAGGGTCTCCAGGGTGGAGGGTGCAGCTAGAGGCGGGGTCACCCGGGGATCAGGGGGTCAGACCAGGCTAGGGGTCTGGGTTCTCAGTGCTCCAGATCTGAGGTGCGGACACCCTGCTCCACAGTGTCACCCAGATGTCGGGGTCCTGGTAGGGGGTCCTCACCTTGGCCTGTCCCTGCTGCTGTTTCCCCAGCCGGGCTTCCCCCACCCATTTATCCTTACAGAGCAAGACAGGGTCGGAGGAGGGGTGCTGGCCCTCCAATCCAGAGTGGAGGAAGTGGATGACTCAGACCCAGGGCCCAAATCCCCCTGCCTGGAAGGAGCCCTGCCCCCTCGGCCCCGGACGGTAGCCCCGCGTCCTCCCTGAGGTCCGACAACGTCCATCTCCGGGTGTTATCTGAACAGTTAACGCTGCAATCGGCGGAACCTTGTTATCTGGGGATCTGAGCACCATCAGCAGAGGGACAGGCAGATGGAAGTGATGGGGAGATAGCAGGAGAGCCCAGTGCCAGCTTCCCTTGGACACTCCTCTACCGGGCCCTGCCACCACTGTCCTCTACCCTGCAAGGCCAGGGTGACCCTTGTTCCTCCCTGTCCACCCACTTCACCTCCTCACTGCTCTCTGGGCCTGCTGGCCATCTGGGGCCTCCAGCCCACGTCCCCACCTTGCAGCTTCCTGGACCCCTGCTTCCCCCAACACTGCCATCTGGGTGGACTCTCCTGTACCCAGGGACACCTCGCCCTGCCTGGGCACTAGCCTTGCTCTGGGACCTGCCTCTCCCTGGCCGGTTTCAGCACGAGCTGTCCCAGGTGACCAAGCGCTCAGCCCTGCCCCTCTCCAGATTTCGGGTTAGTTGTTTGCCCCGTAACCTCAAATCTCTAAAGGAATCAAGGAAATGTACTCATTTGCAGCTCATCTGGGGTATGAGCAACGCCCTTTCTGGCTGCAATCATCTCTGAGTCGACCCAGCGTTCGTGTCTCATGTGAGGTCA